>NC_135328.1:182438747-184938747 GCF_023851605.1 Tamandua tetradactyla | reverse complement strand
CTCTGGTTTTCCTCCCTTTCTGGACACTCCTCCTGGATCTCCTTTGCAGGTTCGTCTTCCTCTAGCCCACATTCTGAGATGCCCCAGCCCTCCTGCTCCTCTGCCTGGCTCCCTTGGCCACTTCTTCCCTCAGGAGCTTTACTTGCCAACCAGCCCGATCTCACCTCACTCGTACTTCAGGCACCATAACCTGGTACTTGCCTTAGATCCATCCTTTTACTTTTAATCTTACCATCCTTATGTTTTAGATGTCTCTTATACATAGCATGTAGATAGATTTTTTGTCACTTAATATTTTTTCAGTCCAAACTGACAGTTACTATCTTTTTTGATAAGCTTAGTTCACTTATATTTGTTATGATTGCTAGTTGATTTGGAATTATTTATAAAATACTATTTTTGGTACTCTTTGTTTTTTCTTTTTCTGTCCTTTCCACACCCCACCTCCTTCCCTCCCCAACATACACACACGCTCCTTTAAAAAATTCTGTTTGGGGGCTCATTCAACTTGGAAGATTCTTATATTTCTGGTTTTTAAATGATTGCTCTTTAAGCACATCCGCATAACTTAAAATCTTAAAATATACCCTTTCCTAGACAATCCAGGGAACATCAAACTCTGATCCAATTATCCCTTCCATCTTGTATTTTAATTTTGTGGGGTTTTTTTTAAAATATTTTTATTGAGATGTCTTCATATGCATACGGTCCATCCAAAGGATACAATCAGTGGCTCACAGTATCATCACATAGTTGTGTGTTCATCACCATGGTTGTTTTTAGAACATTTGCATCACTCCAGAAAAAGAAAAAAGAAAAATCCTAGACATCCCATACCCCTTACCCCTGCCTCTCATTGATCACTAGTATTTCAGTACCAAATTTTTCTTATCCCTTATCTCCTGCACCTATTTTTTGGGGGGTGGGGTGGGGAATGGGGGATGCATGGTCTAGGAATCAAACCCAGGTCTCCCACATTGAAGGTGGGCATTCTAATCACTGAACTACCTGTGTACCCTTATTATTTATGTTTTGTACTTATTTTTGTTCTTATCTTTCCATACCCTGGATAAAAGGAGCATCATACACAAGGTTTTCATAATCACATGGTCACATTATAAAATCTATATTGTTATACAATCATCTTCAAGAATCGAGGCTACTGGTCTTTTTTGGAGTGATGCAAATGCTCTTAAAAATGATCATGGCAACGAATACACAGCTATGTGATGATATTGTGAGTCACTGATTGTACACCATGTATGGAATGTATGTGTGAAAATTTGTCAATAAAAATAATTTTTAAAAAATCAAGGCTATTGTAATACAATTCTAAAGTTTCAGGTACTTCCCTCTAGCCACTCCAATATTCCGTAAACTAAAAAGAGATATCTATATAATGCATAAGAATATCTCCAGAATAACCTCTCACCTCTGTTTATAATCTCTTAGCCACTGAAACTCCATTTTGTCTCATTTCTCTTTCCCCTTTTGATCAAGCAGGCTTTCTCAATCCCATGATGCGGTCTGGACTCTCATCTTGAGAGTCCAGACCCACATTGCCAGAGAGATTTACATTACTGGGAGGGCAAGGCAGTGAGTTCACCTGCTGAATTGGTTTAGAGAGAGAGGCCACATCTGAGCTACAAAAGAGGTTTTCTGGGGTTCACTCTTAGGCATAATTATAAGTAGGCCTAACTTCTCCTTTGCAGGAACGGTTCAAAGGAGCTAACCCCCAAGATTAAGGGCTCAGCCTATTGCATTGGGTATCCCCACTGTTTGTGAGAATATCAGGAGTTCCTCAGGTGGGGAAGTTTATTATTAACTTTTTTTTAAAGCTCAGTTCTCTCCCACTTATTCCACAAATCCTACCCTGAAGCATTCAGCTCAAAGTATTCTTTCCTTGAACTTCCTTAACACATCATCTGTACTTTTCTAATAGTGTAATGATTTTGTGATTTAACTTTTCTTTAAATCTAAGTTCTTAAAGGGTCAGGATCCATGACTGGTTCACAATCCTAATTCTTAGGGGACCCACTAAGACCCTTATACATCAGAGGCATTCAATAAATAGAATGAGTAATTGAATAAACATACAGTACTGAAAAATTATTATTAAATATAAACTCCTCAGATGTCTCCTAGTTCTTTCTACCTTTCCTCGTAATGCATATCTGGTAAATCTTTAATCTTTTTTAACAATTCTACAGGTTCTCATGCTTCAGCTATAGGATCTCAAGAACTGTTCTTTAACAAGTCCCAACTACTACTTATCAAAACACCATTTAGTACATTCCAGTAAGTTTCAGGTGATATCCCCATGGGGTAGCGGCCAGAGTTTAGACTCAACACACTTTACATAGGGCGAGTCTCAAATTATTTTGAAGAAACTAGGGACATATACGAGAGTACAAGGAGATTTCTACATGTTCACAAAACCCAGTTGTATTACTGATGGTCTAGATTTTATACACCTTTGTGTGTATACATGGGGGGAGTGTTTAGGACTAACATAAGAAGAATCTTAAATATATGAATGTCACAGAGAAAGGAAGAAAACAAGGGGAAACCAGAGAACCTCTTTTGTTGCTCAGATGTGGCCTGTCTCTCTCTCAGCCAACATGGCAAGCAAACTTACTTCCCTTCCCCTCTCTACATGGGACATGAGAGAGGGTAAACCTTCCTGACAACATGGGACAGAAATCCTAGAATGAGCTGAGACTCAGCATCAAGATATTGAGAAAACTTTCTCAACCAAAAGGGGGAATAGAGAAATGAGATAAAATGAAGTGTCAATCAATGGTTGAGAGATTTCAAATAGAGTCAAGAGGTTATCCTGGAGGTTATTCTTACACATTATATAGATAGCACCTAATAAGGTATACTGGAGAGGCTGGAGGGAAGTGCCTGAAAATAGAGAGCTGTGTTCCAGTGCCATGTTTCTTAAAAGATGATTGTATAATGATACAGCTTTCACAATGTAATTGTGTGATTGTGAAAATTGTGTGTCTGATGCTTCTTTTATCTACCTTATCGACAGACAAGTAAAACATGTGAGTTAAAAATAGTAGATTGAGATGCTAGTGATCAATAGAAGTTAGGGGTAAGGGGTATGGTATGTATGAATTTTTTTGTTTTCTTTTTATTTCTTTTTCTGAATTGATGCAAATGTTCTAAGAAATTATCATGATGAATATACAACTATGTGATGATATTGTGAGTTACTGATTATATATGTAGAATGGAATGATCATATGGTAAGAATTTTGTGTTTGTATGTTGTTCTGTTTAATAAAATAAAATAAAAATAGAATAATAAACTATAAAGAAAATAAGTAAGTAATAAGGGGAACAAATGTTAAAATAAATTTGGTAGATTGAAATGCTAGTGACCAATGAAAGGGAGTGATAAGGGGTATAGAAAAAAAGGGAAACAAAAGCTAAAATATATTGGGTAGATGGAAATACTAGCAGTCAATGAGAGGGAGGGGTGAGGGGTATGGTATGTATGAATTTTTTTCTTTTTTCTTTTTATTTCTTTTTCTGAATTGATGCAGATGTTCTGAGAAATGATCATGGTGATAAATATACAGCTATGTGATGATATCGTGAGTTATTGATTATATATCAAGAATGAAATGATCAAAAAAAAAAACCAGGGAAAAAATAAGCTATAGAATTTTAAGGGGGTCCTTTAAAAGTATAATAAAAATGAAGTCTATTGATTTTTTATTGTGAAATAGCTTAGTGGTAGAAGAAATTATTGTGGTCAATATATGTATGAAAATTGTGAAGGCCATGGTATAATTAATTTGCAGGACTTTTGTTGTTGTTTTTTTAACATCCCCTGTTTTCCTTCAGTGTGGTCCTTGAGCATAAATCAGTGTTTGGTTGTTGATTCTAGCAAGTCTTTTGCTCCATTTATTTTGATTGCTGAGTAAGGAGATTTACCTTCATCTGGGTAATTCAAAATCATGACTCTTCTGTGCATTTTTCTAATCCTGGCCTTGTTAGCAGATGAACTTACACCTATAACAAGACTAGCTTCTTGCCTACTCATTTTCTGTTCAAATCCTCCTTTATAGTAGGATGGAAAGTTAGGAGTTGAAATCTTTGCAGTTTCTGTGATTACTTGTCCAAGAGTTTTCCAACTCTGAAATGCATAGCGACTTTGAAATGCAAGAGCTGTAAGTTACTTGTGTTCTACAGCTGTGAAGTCCTGCAGCTATGAAGTTTCTTGCCAGTCTCTGTTCATTGTCAGCATCAGGCATTGCCGAGGGTGGTGAGAACTTGGTGTAGCGCAGCCCCTCACTAGCAGAGGAGATGCCATGGTTCTTGTATTCTGTTTTTATCTTGTTTATCTGTTCTAGTTTGCTAGCAGCCGGACTGCAATATACCAGAAATGGAATGGCCTTTTAA
This sequence comes from Tamandua tetradactyla, assembly GCF_023851605.1. Taxonomy (NCBI): domain Eukaryota; kingdom Metazoa; phylum Chordata; class Mammalia; order Pilosa; family Myrmecophagidae; genus Tamandua; species Tamandua tetradactyla. Next base: position 184,934,328 of record NC_135328.1, on the reverse strand, counting down.
AAAGGGGAATTTAATAAGTTGCAAGTTTGCAGTTCTAAGGCCATGAAAATGTCCCAGTTAAAGCAAGTCTATAGAAATGTCCAGTCAAAGGCATCCAGGGAAAGATACCTTGATTCAGGAAGGTCATAGAAGTTCATGGTTTGTCTCTCAAGCGGAAAGGCACGTGGCAAACACAGTCAGGGTTTCTGTCTCATCTGAAAAGGCACATGGCGAACACGGCATCTGCTCGCTTCCTGTCCGGCTTCCTGCTTCTTGAAGCTCCCCGGGAAGCATTTTGCTTCTTCACCTCCAAGGATCTCCTGCTAGTGAACTCTGCTTTGTGGTTCTGCAGCGTACTGAAGCTTTCTCCAAAATACTTCTTCTTTTACAGGATTCCAGTAAACTAATCAAGACCCATGTAGAATGGGTGAAGACATGTCTCCGTCTAATCAAATTTAATACCCACAATTGATTGAGTCACGTCTCCACGGAGACGTTCTTTCTTATGTGGAAAATCACAGGGTGATCTCTGCTGGCCTTCTCTCCAGGCCTCTGGGTTCCAACAACTTTCCCCAGGGTGATTTCTTTCTGTATCTCCAAAGGCCTGGACTGGGCTGCGAGTGCTGAGATGAGATATGCTGAGCTGCTTGGGCTGTGCTACGTTGAGCTCTTTCATTTAAGCACCAGCCAATTAAATCAAACATCATTCATTGCAGCAGGCATGCCTCTTAGTGACTGCAGATGTAATGAGCAACAGATGAGGTTCAGGTACCATTGGCTCATGTCCAATGGTACCTGAAACAAAACTAGGTACTTTCACCTGTCAAGTTGACAACTGAATTAACTACCACAAGTGGTATATGCTTCAGAAACACTTGCCTGATCTTAACCTTTAGTAATCCTGAGGGGCTACGAAATCCTCAGTAAAGGATTTACATTTGCTTCTGTCAGTTGCGCAGACTTCTCCCAAATCAGAAACACTTAAGTTTTTCAGCTCAGGGTTTTCTGGAACATACAGATAATGACTATGAAGCTCATAGGGTACTTTTTTTTTTCCTCCACTCTCAATGAAATTTCAAACAGTTGGGTTATTTTGCCAAAATAGTCAAGTTACAATTTTTGGTTTCATCAGTATTTACATTCTTGTACCTAGACATGCTGAGCATGCCTTATGTTTTTTACCCCTCCTGTTGAATGGTTGTTTTGCTTTTTATTTGTGTGCTTAATTTTCTTTGTACATATTTGTTAATTCTTCCCACAATTGCCAGTAGCTCTCAGTATAATTTTCTACAAGCTATTTTATCATCAGACCACACCCTCATTCCTCTCACACCTTGGGAGAGATCTCTGTTCTCTTTTTCTTCGAGGTAATTTCTCTGTAGTTCTGCTGTTCAGCTCTCTTACGAGACTCCCCTTTGTGTTCATCTTGGTTTTCCTTTTGACTTTATTCTAGATTGGAATCTGTTTTCTATATTCTACATATGTGTTTTTGTTGATTTATACTCTTCTCTTGGTGTTCCTCTTCTAGTAATTTCATTAAGTTAAAAAGAAGGTACAGTGATAGAGGAAGCATGATAATGGCAACTCTTAGCAGAGTCTTTTTTTTTTAATTAATATATTAACCCCACAAAGGATAGGTCAAGCCTACTTAAAATTAGGCCTAGAAGTCACCCCCAAGAGAACCTCTTTTGTTACTCAGATGTGGCCTCTCTCTCCAGCCAACACAACAAGTAAACTCACCACCCTCCCCCTGTCTACGTGGGGCAAGACTCCCAGTGGTGCGGACCTTCCTGGCAACATGTAACAGAAATCCTAAAATGAGCTGAGACTCAGCATCAAGGGATTGAGAGAACCTTCTCAACCAAAAGGGGGAAGAGTGAAATGAGACAAAGTGTCAATGGCTGAGAGATTCCAAACAGAGTCAAGAGGTTATCCTGGAGGTTATTCTTACACATTAAGTAGATATCACCTTGTTATTCAAGATGATAATGGAGAGGCTGGAGGGAACTGCCTGAAAATGTAGAGCTGTGTTCCAGTAGCCATGTTTCTTGATGATGATTGAATAATGATATAGCTTTCACAATGTGACTGTGTGATTGTGAAAACCTTGTGTCTGATGCTCCTTTTATCTACCTTGTCAACAGATGAGTAGAACATATGGAATAAAAATAAATAATAGGGGGAACAAATGTTAAAATAAATTAAGATTGAAATGCTAGTGATCAATGAAAGGGAGGAGTAAGGGGTATGGTATGTATAATTTTTTTCTTCTGTTTTCATTTTATTTCTTTTTCTGGTCTTTTTATTTCTTTTTCTGAATTGATGCAAATATTCTAAGAAATGATCATGATGATGAATATGCAACTATGTGATGATACTGTGAATTACTGATTATATATGTAGAACGGAATGATCATATGTTAAGAAGGTTTGTGTTTCTTGTCGTATTTTTTAAAAAATTTTTAAAATTAATAAAAATTAAAAATATATATATATTATATATTCACATATCATATAATCATCCAAAGTGTACAATCAGTGGTTCACAACATCATCATATTGCTGTGCATTGCTGATTGTTTTTTGAATTAAACTAATTTTTTAGTTCAAATCTGAATGAGCTACCAGCTATATCTAGTGTACAGTTGTCATTCCAGGTTTGCCCTTTACAGTTATCCTAGCAATTCTCTTCACTTCTCTCCTGTCTTAGATCTCCTGTATTCTGCATTTCATGTCTCTCTGTTCCTTAATTTACACCTTCATTTTTGTAGAGAGCATACCTTCCTGCAAAAGGTTCCATCATAGGTAAATGTTTTGAGTTACTGCATGTCTGAAAATGCCTTCATACTTCTGTCACACTGGCTTGGTGCTTTGATTGGGGTATAGATATCAAGATTAGAAATACTTTTCCTTCAGGATTGTGAAGGCATTGTTTCATTGTCTACTTGCTTCCAGCACTGCTGATGCAGTGTCTAAAGCCACTCAGATTACTGAGCCTTAGTATGTCACCTGTATTTTGCTCTTTTGGAAGCTTGTGAATCTTTTCTCAGTGGTAGTGTTCTTAAATTTCATGTATCTTGGTATGGATCTATTTTCCTCCATCTGTTGTGTCCTAGGTAAGCATTGAGCTCTTTTTTTTTATATAAATATTTCTAAGTAATTTTATTTATCTATTTGTTTTTACATGGGCAGGCACTGGGAATCGAACCCAGGTCTCTGGCGTGGTGGGTGAGAACTCTGCCACTACACCACCATCACCCGCCATTGTCCTCTTGTAATCTGAAAGCTTAAGTCCTTGGGTTCTAGGAAACTTTATGGAATTATTTTATTAATGATTTCCTCCTCAATTTTTTTCTGTCCTCTCCTATTATTTGAATGTTGAGTATCTTTTACTGGCCTTTTAATTTTCTTATCTTTTTCTCCTGTTTTTCCATTTCTTTGACTCTATGTCTCATTTTCTGGAGGAGTCTTTTATCATCTTCCAGTTCTTCTACTGAGCTTTGATAGCAAAGAGCTCTTTTTTTGTTTTTCAGTTTTTCTTTTTTTATGATATCCTTTGTTTTTCTGTGGATGCAGTATCTTATCTCTTTGGTATGATTTTTTTTTTCTAAATTTTCTGCTTTCATAATTTCTGTTTCTTCTAAATTGCCTATTTTTCTGGGTCCTGACTTCCATCTTAACAGCTTATCTCATATACCCAGTAATCCTTTGTTATCCACTCCTTAATCAGAGAATGAAAATAAAATCCTGATTAGAATTTCTGAATCTGAAGGGTAAGGCTTGTCAGCTTTGGCCTATGTGGACTTTTTGTTGGGAACTGCTGGTTTTAGTATCTTTAGATCTTTTCTCTTGGGGTAGTAACAGTTCCCCTCTGCCCATCCTCTCATAGAGTACTCTTTTAATATTCTGCCTGGAGGATAGTCTGCTAGGAGCCAAGTATAGGGAGAGGGCTGGGTAAGGAGAGGGAGTCTTTGGTATTCAATGTACCATACCAATATATGACCAGAAGCAGTCTAATGGTGTGGTATCCTTGCCATCAACTATGTCAGACCCTCATTTGAAAGGTCCTCTTCTTTTGTTCTCTCTAGAGAGAATAAACTCAGTCTTCTGGTAGGATGAGAGAGGTGCAATTGCCCATTGATGTGGAGTTGAAGAAAGAATCTGAGCTTTGACCATTTCTCAAACAGCTCCCACCCATTTCCCCTTATTTTAGCCATATTTCTTTGCCTGCAGTTCTAGAGGTTCCTAGTGCCCCCCAGTTCTAGAGATTAGTTCTCAAATACCTTTAATGCCTGTGTTGTAAATCAGGCTGGCTCTCAGTTTTTCTCAGTGGGTCTGCTTAGTCCACTCTGATTTCCTGCTTCCAAAATGTTGCTTTTGTCACCTCTTCTGTTTTCCCCATCCTTTGGGCTTTGAAAAAAAAGGAAAGAAAAGAAAAAGAATCTCTGGATTGGAGGAAATGAAATTAGATGTGAATGTTCCTTTTGCCATCTTAACTTGGAAGTCTCAGTTTTTTAAATGGCAGTTCATGGTTTTTTTTTTTAATCATAAGTGATAAGGGTTCATTTGTAGGTAATTTGGAAAAAAGGAACGATAAAGTTGAACATTTTTATAATTCTACCATACAGAGATAACTACTATTAATATTTTGATACACTTCCTTCCATCCTGTTGTCTATAATTGTGTATTTTTGCATATAGTCACATTTTTTCATTATTAGAGTCATATTTTATATTTAGTTTTGTTTCCTACTTTCTTCACCTAATAAACCATTTCCCGTTAGAACATAATCTTTGAAGAAATGTCTAATGGGTATATAACATAACTGTTATTTGTATCTGTTATGAGCAGTTTCCCATGTTAGCATATAATCTTTGAAAACATGGTTTCTAATTGGGTTTATAATATAGTTGTCAATATGATGTGATCATGATTTATTTAACTGTTACCTTGTTGACAAAGATTTGTGTTTTTTTCCAGTTTTTAAAATCTAGATTTATCTAGACTAAGTTTTATAAACTCAGGAATGCCTGTCTTGTTCATGATTTTATCTTCAATGCCTAATAGTGTCTAGCATGAAGTTGTGGTTCAGAAAATATTTTAAGTGAATGAATTGTTTTGTGTGAAAGTCTCATTGTTTCTAAAAGCTAGGATCTAAGAAGGGATACTACTGTGTTAATAGATAGAAACTCTTTGAAGGCTCTTGATAATTTATTTTCAATTTGTCCTTTAATTCAGAATAAGAAACAAGGGTGTAAAAATGAAGAAGTGCTTGCTGTACTTGGCCATGAACTAGGACACTGGAAGTTGGGTCACACGGTCAAAAATATCATTATTAGCCAGGTAAGTTTAAGGTAACATTCCTTTTTTGTGTCATGGTAGTCATATTAGAGGTGTAATGGAGAGGTTAAGTTAAGATAGACACCAGTGCCAGGCTTCCTGGCCTCTCCCTGATTTGCCACCTCAGGCAAGTTCCTTAACCTCTTCCTTATCTCCTTTCCCTTGTGGATTCGCAGTACCTCATAGGACTGTTGCAAGAATTGAATGAGTTAATAAGCATAAGGAGCTTGAAATATTCCCTGAAATGAGGAAAGCACTATATAAGTGTCGGTTGTTGTTATCACCGTCACCATCATCACCTCCTGCAGAATCACTCAGATACAAGAGCGAAAGGAGAGCACCTAGATAACTTGGACATTAGAATGATGTTTTGTTTTTATTTTAAATGAAAACTGTTATAGAAGCTTCTTTTTTTTTATTAGAGCAGTTGTAGGTTTACAGAAAAATCATGCAGAAAGTTCACCCCCTCACACACAGTTTTCCACGTAATTAAAATTTCGGTTTAAAATTTTAAATACTGGTTTAAATGTTTTTTCTCATTTAGAAGTAATTGTATGTCCATTGAAAAATGTAGAAAATATAAAGAAGAAAATAATTTCTATAACATTCCTCCCTTGGGTATTAATACTTCTAAACCAATGGTCACCAGTTTTCAGGCTGTAAGTAAAACAGTACAATGTATTGGTGACTCGTTCTGAGTATATGTGGCCTTAACTGAATTTTAAGACAACTTTTGTATCTTTCTAAAAGGCTGGCTGATTCTGGGTGATGGATTACACAAGAATATTTATGAACCCTTAATTAATTAAATTTATTAATAAATAATGAATTTAATTAAAATAATTCTTAATTAAATTAAGAAATATTTCATTTCTGTTGCTTACATCTTTAGATGTAAGAATGAGTTCTTGGCAATGAATGAGACATTAAGACCAAAATCTAAACACAAATTAATTATTCAATTTTATAAGGAAAATCACTGTCCTTTCTGTGAAAGACGGGATCCAATGCACTCAGCCTACCACAAGGTAGTGGGGCTGATCCCCTGAGGTGTGGTACCTTATGGGGACTGGGAATGATTGCCTCTTCTATCAGATTGGGACATTCGGCAGTAGTCAGTGGAGGGAAGACTAGATACTATTGACTAATGCATAACTCCATCACCTTGACCACCTTGTTCGTGAGTTCCTTGACCAAGTCCTGGGGTGTCTGGAGGAAAGAGACTAACTGACATCCATAAGATGGTATCTTCTACTCTGATCATTGAGAGCCTCTTCTCCCATGGCTCTTTTGGTGAACAGTGAATATTTACGTTAGACCAAACTCTGTGCTAATTCTGAGAAGTCTTTCCACATACCTCTTTTCCATATCTCCTTGTTAGCCATCCTCTAGTTTGTTCCAAGCCAAACCATTATTGCCCACTAGCATTAAGTTAGTATATATCCTCAGCTACTTAAAGTTCCCCTCTGAGGTTATTTCCCTCCTCCACTATCTTTCAGGACCATCCCTGAGTAGTTCTGTAATGCCATAACAATCCACTTTCACCTGATCCCAGCATATTATATAAAGTTAATTGTGAAATAGGCTCAAATTTTTTCTTCCGCAGTTGAGCCACCTGCTCATATAATTTACTTCTGCCTTCATGAACTGCTTCATTACCAATCTTGTATGTACCACTTATATTTGATAATGGTGTGCTTCTAGACATACCAGTTTCCTGGCTAAGTGATCAACATTACATTTAGTTCAGGAGGAACAGCCCCAGTCACATGGGAGTTAATGTCCTATGGCCTGGAATACGTTAGGGCCCATTAGTAAACCCAAAGTTATTTTCCCAAAGGAGGACGGTTAATTGATGAAAATGCCATGGAAAGCTTTGCTCTAAAACTCTAGGAATCTTCACTGTGAATTTTCTGTTAGGACTAGCCATAATGGATCCTACTGGATTCTAAGGCCTGAATGGCAGGGCTGCTTGTACTTCATCCTGGGCTAGTTATGAGGATTCTAAGTCCTCCAGAAAGCTAGCAGCTTTTTGGGTCCCCTGTTAAATGCTGTACGTGGTTCCTAAAGCCTAATCTGCAAAGGGGCAAGAATAATATTTGTTCTCCAGCTTTACTCCAGAGGGTCACATTTTGATTTTTTTCTCTAATGCATTGATGAAGATAGATCTACTATTTGGGGGGGGGGGGGGGGGTCTTCCTAACTATGTAGTACAGCTGTAGTGGCCCTGAAGAGAATTCAAGAAAAACTTATTGCTTTGGAGCCTCCACATCAAGGTTAGGTGGGAGGCCTTGTATCTGATTAGGGTCTTGTGTGAACAAGGCAAAGTCTATTTTATTCCTTTAACTTTTTTTAAACATTTTTTTATTGTTAAGTATAACATATACCAAAAAAAAGCAGTGATTTTAAAGTACAATAAGTAGATACAGAACAGATTTCAGAGTTTGTTATGGGTTACCATTCCACTATTTCATATTTTTCCTTCTAGCTACTGCAAAAACACTGGCAGCTGTAAGAAATATTTTTTTTCTTTTTTGTGAATAATAACAATTATTAAAAAGCAATAAATTTTAAAGCACATTGCAACAATTAATTGTAGAACAGATTTCAGAGTTTGGTATGGGTTACAATTCCACCGTTGTAGGTTTTTACTTCTACCTGCTTTAAAGAACTGGAGATTAAGAGAAATACCAATATAATGATTCAGCATACATACTTATTTGTTATATTCCTTAACTTTTTACAGAGAGTAAGTATTTTGTTGCTGTCAGATACTTCAGACCCTCAATCACAAGAGGCTCATCTTAAGCTTGTCTCTAGAAAATTATACAGTTTACAGGTTGGGGGGAAAGATACTGTTTATATACATGCTAAATTTTATTTTCCTTTCTAGAATTTTTCTGTGATCACATCAATACCATTCTTAAAATCATACCATAATTTCTTCTTTTTTTTTATACACTACTGATCCTACAGTGAAATCAACTTAGTAATAGAAATTTTGTGCCCTTTTTTTTTCTAGATGAATTCTTTCTTGTGTTTTTTCTTGTTTGCTATATTAACTGGTCGAAAAGAACTTTTTGCTGCATTTGGTTTTTCTGACAGCCAACCCACTCTAATTGGACTATTGATCATCTTCCAGTTTATTTTTTCACCTTACAATGAGGTAATGTATCTTTCAAATTATCTCATATATGCACTCGCCCATTTCAAATCTAGAACCTTAGGGTGGTTAAGAAAGAAAGACAAAATAGTTTCAATAAATGGATGAAACAGAGTATTTTAGTCCTTGGTGAACTGGCCAATATGAGAAATGGCAGAAAAATTCAAGCCCAAATAAACAAGTGTTTGTACACTATTAGGGGAAAAAAAAAGAGTACAATATTAGACTTTAATGGTGAAAATTTTGAGGGCATATCTCAGAGATTTGGAAAATAGAGATTAACTATTGGAATGCTGTGTCCTAGGATGCATTTTCACCACCACTTAGGTGAAAATCTTTGTTATAGGACAGTACAAATACACATTTTGTATATTTGTATCCAGAAAGGGGAGGCTGTGTGAGAGTGTTCCTCAAATTGTGTTCTCTGAGCAGGTACTACAAACTAGCATTACGGTCCCCCTCTAGGCCCACTAAATCAAAATTGAGTGTTTTATGTTAACTGAAGTTTGAGAACCACTGCTCTGTGAAAGTTCAGTAGAAGGATTCCATACTTGTGATAAGGCATGGATTAATGAGACTGTATATGAACAAGTATGACAATAGTAAGATGGCATAATATTTGATAAGACTTCCAAATTAAGCTAAGAAATAATAATGGAGATCTTAAGGTATCTCCATTCAGAAGAATTCTTTCTTGGGACAGGTAATGGAGTTAAGGTTTTTAGATAAACTAAATGAATCCCATTTCTTCATTTAAACAAACAAACAAAAAAACCGGCATGGGAGTTGGTGGGGGGGGGGTGAGCATGGGCACCAGAATAGAAAAATGGAGAGGAATAGATCATATTTATATAGCATTGTCCCCATAAACTAAACAAAGTTTTTGAGAGAATTGAGATTTATCATCTTTAAACTATGAAAGTTTTCATTTTAATTTTAAAATGAAAAAAGAAAAAGAAAATTTTAAATTTAAAAAAGAAAACTTGTAAAATACCTTGTGTGGTTTGTTTCTGCTCAAAACAGAGGATACAGAAAATCTTATAATGATACTGTCATTACTGTCTTCTACCACAATTCAGGATTATCTCAAGGATACTGAGCTGTGTTTACTAAATGACCCTAGACTCCTCTTGTTTTCAACTGCTATGCTTTTTTGAAACTAATTTTCTTGTCTCCCTTGCCATCAAGGCTGATAATTCTCACTGCTGTTGTAAGTTTCTGTTGTAGTTGTTAGCCCTCTCTAATGTTCTTCTTCAATCTTCCATGGACTGGGAAATGAGATAGTCAAGCTACTTTGTTATACTGGGTTGTCTTATAAGGAGAGGCATGAGTAGCATTAGTGATTATCCTTTGTGATATCTAACTTGGCTGCTCAGGGGATTTTTTTGTTTTATTCCTTATGTTCACTGGTAGCGTTCACTTAAAAAAATGTCAAATAAATGGCGTACTAGGATCATTTGAAATGTGATTGATCCACAGAGATATTAGCAACTACTTTAAAAACCTTGGAGAGCCCAAGAGAGGTGTTTCAAAAGGTGTAGATAGTTAAGTAGAATATCTTTGCTTAATGTCAGAGTTTAAGAGGTCATCATAGGAAAGAGACATTTTCCTGAAGAAACTGGGAAAACTGCCATATTAAGAAGAGTTTAGAAACCTACAACAAAGCAAAGAGGGCAGATTAGTATCTGTTTATATTCTTGCTTATGTGTTAACAGCAAGATTCAAAGAACAGTTTGCCTTAGACCCTTAAAATCAGGAGAGAGAAAATTATGTCAACCCAGCCAAAATCCATGGGACCAGTTAGTGATTTTATCCCAAAAGGTATATTTGAGATTTGGAAGAGAAATTGTAGATAGAATTAAATTATTGGTTTGAACTTATATCTGAGAAGGTGTAAGGGGACTTCCAGAGTTTATTTTGAAATTATTAGTGGCAATAAGAGGTACAAATGAGAGATTTAAAAAAAAAAAATTTTTTTTTAATGCTGAAGTATTTTAAGGTAAGAAACAGACATCACATCATTCAACCTGCAATACTTTAAAATGCAAAGAAATTATTCTTCTCTCAAAATTTATATTTCCAAATGAAATTTCTCTCCTTCATAGTGGTCACCTTTGGAGATTGCATACTTACGGTGATCTGTCAGAGCTCAGAGTACTTGGAAAATTCAATTTTGAGATGGTTGAGGCTGTGCCTTTTTTTTTTTCTTAAATACTCTCCATGGAGACTGTCATTGTCCTTTAAAAGTGGATAAGTGACCAAGTTTTTTTTATTGAAAAATAGAGTCTGAGTATAAATTACCATGACAACACTGATTCTGAGGGTGGTGGTATGCATGGGCTTTGGAATCAGAGACTCTCAGCACTACCACCTTCCAGCTGCGTGACCTTGAGCAACTTCTCTATCCTCTCTCAGCGTCACACTTCCTCATCTGTAAAACAGGAGTAATTACCTTGCAGAATTGTTGGAGAATATGTAAAGTGCCAAACTCAGTGCCTGGCACATAGCAGATTCACAATAATCGATATTTTTAAAGTAAGAATAACATTCATGTGGGTTTATATCTGGTAGTCTTTTCCTTGGGGAGAAAAGGTTCAATTTATGATAATTCCACTAAAATACTAGTGATCTTTGTTTGATCTGTGGTCTGTTCTTTCTCTTATCTTATGCCAAACTTCCTCTACAGTCTCAACTCATGAAATCTTCAGTGACAACAGAGAGGTGAGCAGTGGTTAAAACCCTTTCATTTACTTTTTCAGGTTCTTTCTTTTTGCCTAACAGTCCTAAGTCGCAGATTTGAGTTTCAAGCTGATGCATTTGCCAAGAAACTTGGAAAGGCTGAAGATTTATATTCTGCTTTAATCAAACTAAACAAAGATAACCTGGGATTCCCTGTCTCTGACTGGTTGTTTTCAATGTGGCATTATTCTCATCCTCCGCTACTAGAGAGACTTCAAGCTTTGAAAGATACAAAACAAGACTGAGATGCCCAAATTCTGCAACTGAAGACATTTCTGATTATTTTTGTCCTGGCAGCATGATCCAACTCTTGAAGTTTTTAAACTTTGTTTTTTTTAAGAAAAATTATTAAGTACAGAAAGCCCAGATTTAAATACATTTAATATCTCATTTTAAAAATGAATTTAATAATCATTTCTTAAAGAAAACACTGGATGCAGTTTTTGAGGCTTACTGTTTTTAAAGGTATACTTTTCTTTTATCTTTGACATCTACTTTACCATCAACTTGTAAAATTATTTGAGAAAATGCAGAACTTGTTTTATTTACAAATTTATTTGGAACCTGAATATAAGGTGTTTGGGTACATATGTCTAAAAGAGAATACCACCTCTGAGTCTTCTCTGTAAGGCAGAAGTAGTGGTTCTAAATCATTGTGCTCATGCCTAAGTTGAAGTTTACTTTTACTTTTCAAACTGTTATGATTTAACTTGGCCAATCAGTGTTTTAAATAAGTAAGAAAGATAGTTGGTAACGCTGATTTTATTTAAATGAAAGTAGTTAGAAAGATATCGTTTTACCAGATTTCTCTGTTCCCTCTCTTGCTACACACACTGATCAGGAGTTTTTATAGTGCTTTGAAATTAGAAATTATGTATGGCATGTTTTTAAATCATTATTAATGTTTTTAAGAAGATTTGAGTCTTTATCTTTCTTTCCACCTGGTAGGTATGGTCCCCACTGGGTAAACTGTGTTATTTTTCAAAACTTTCAGCTTTTTCTTATGCTTATTCTCTTATTCAGTAAATAGTGCATTCTTCCAGTTAGCAGAAGTCACTTTATTGAACAGGTTTTGCTACTTTAAGAGTGACAAAACATGGAAAGAAGAATAAATGATGTTTTACAAGACATAAGGATTAAATGTTGATGATTCTCTTGATACTACAGGAAAAATAGTTTTCTATCTCTTTCAAGATAGAAAAATTTCAGTTTTATTTTTGTATTTTTATTGCCAACTCATAAGTACTATTTAATCAAACCAAATTCTACTTTAAAAATTATAATTCTTGCTATGCAGATAATTGTTCATTTCAAGACAGATGGCATGAAAGATTTATTTTCCAGTTGTAAAAAGTGTGTGTTTGACTGCTTCAAATCTCTGTTCATGCTGAACAAAAACTTTTGTGCCTAGAACTCCCACTCACTGATAATGTTTACCTTCTCTGTGTTTATTCCAAAGTGGAATCAACCATGCACCCTTGGTGTATGGCCATAAGTCTTTTGCTCAGCTGTCATATGGGTGTTGTCTTTACTTGGAAATATAATAAAAATAAAAATTTAGTTTCGCACTGCATTATTTATTTCCTAAGGCTAAAGAGGAGCAGTTCTGTAGTTTTATTTATCCAACATCCTTTATCAGTGAATTCATGCTATGCTAACTGCCTTTCCTTCCTTCTGTGCCTTTAAATACAAATTTCAGATCTGCACAAGTAAAACATTAAACATTGCCAAAAGAGATATATGTACTTGTCTTTACTTTGATAAAAATTGCATGTCACTTGCTACCTGGTGTATTTTTCATTACTCTAGAGGAACTAAGTGCTAGTATATGAACAGTAGTGAGAAGAAATAGCCCTAATGCATAATGGTGTCAAAACCTTCACAGTGCCTCACGTGCAGAGTCCTCTTCAGAGCCTTTCTCCTGCTCCACTCCAAGCATCACAGTTTTTGCTGATGTTTTCTTGAAAGCTTCTTTTGGAACCGTTACTTCTCCATTTTCGTAACCTCTTTTTATCTTGGGCCTGCCTTGTCTGCACCAGCTTCCTCTTTGGTCTTCCTTCACATGCAACAGTATTGAGCTTCTACATGTATGATAGTTTTGAACTAGTCACCCACAGTTTATGGATGGCAAAGGCATAGAGATGGCCAAAATCAGACTGGTAGATTCCTGAGATAGTGACCGACAAGGAAAAGAGTAGGGTGGCCAACCAAGGAAGGAAAGAAGTGACACAAAAGCACTTTATATTTAGCAGATATGCAGGGCAAGGGCAAGGCCTCAGGTAAAATGGCATAGCTCAGAGACTGGGGCTCTGTAACCAAGAAAGTTTCTGTTATGTGTATATTGCCTTTTATCTGAGGTCGCCCTTTGCTGAGGTCTGAGAGCTACTAGGAAATTCTGCCGCTGTTTAGGAAAGAAGCAGAAATTTGAGGTTAATTCAATGGTTTAGCACCAGCGATGGTTCCAGTTAGCCCCTTGTATTTCAGATGCTCACTGTTACCCGCCAAACCTGTGTAGGTTTTATGAGAAAGTCTTCCACTTGGCCTTTTTCATAAGTCCAATGTATATTTTTGTACATACACACTTTATGTCTTTGGCTCTTTGGGGTATTTTATCATCATTAGCAGAAAACTTATTAAGTATAGACTCAAGTTCTGTCCTAAGTGCTGTTATGGTGGTTAGATTCTGGTGTCAGCTTGGCCAAGTGATGATGCCTGGTTCATTCAGACTCGGTATTGGAGCTGCCGGCTTCACATCCTGCCGTTCAGATTTTGGACTCTTCCATTCATTCCCACAGTTGTGTGAGACACCTTTATAAATCTTATATTTACAGATATCTCTTGTTGGTTCTGTTTCTCCAGAAAAGCCTAACTAACACAGTTTGGTACTGGGAGCAGTTCTTGAGAAACAGAATCTGGGAGCAGTTCTTGAGAAACAGAATCTTAAAAATGGGTTTTTATAATTGGTTTTCCACTCTGATTTGACTCAGAAGCACTAATGACTCTGTTTCCAATAATCAAGGTAGCACTGACAGTCCATGAGGTGAGTTTACAAGTGAGATATGCAGAATTTCACCATTAGATTCTGCTAATCGTACGCTTGTATGAGGCAAGGCTCTGGGTGATAGTGTTTTTGAGACCTTTATGGAGTTTCGTGGAATTAAGTGGTATGATGATGTTGGCTGGTTGTTGATAAATACACTGGATACAGTGATGAGGAAAAGGGATGAGCTGAAGGCTTCATATTTGCAACTTAGGTGCCATATGAACTATACAAAAGTTTCCATGTTTGCCCCGAAAGAAATTCTTATTCCTTATGGTTGCAGATTTGAGATCTCTGAAAACCAGACACAGAGCCTCATTGGGCAAGTAGCAGATTTATAATGTAAACCGAAAGCTCAACCTTGTAGGGTATCTGCTGTTAAAGTAAGGACTTTGATCAGAAAAGGATAGGATCCTGAAACATGGGATAGTATATGTGGCTTGATAATGATGGTGATGGGAAGATAGGATCGCTGGAATCTTCTGAACCTTTGTTAGATAGATCTGTAATGGACTGTCTTGAGGAAGGACCTTCCTGATCTCCAGCCTTCCTTGAGGAAACAGCTTCCTGGCCTCCATTCTGCCCAGAGGAATCTGCCATCCAACCTCTACCTAATGAGATGAATTCTTCAGTGCCTGCTAATCCTGTAACCACCCGCACTGGGGAAACAGCCCTCTCTCCTCTGGAGCAACCAGATGAAACTGTAACAAAATGCCCTGAGGTTTGAAAGACACTTCTATTTCTTTTCATGACCCACCACCACCACCACTCTTTTCTTCAAGACCTATAAGTACAAGACCAATAGGCCCCGAAAGGTGAGGTACAAAGTGTGACCCATAAGCGGGTATACTTTACTCCAAAAAATGGCATGAGTTTTCCAATGTATATAGTCAGAAATCAGAGAAATATGTGTGGGAATGGATATTAGGCATGTGGGATAATGGTGGAAGGAATATAAAATTGGATTAAGCTGGTTTTATTGATATAGGTCCACTAAGCAGAGATTCTGTGTTCAATGCTGTAGCTTGAGGGTTTAGAAAACCAGTTTGGATGGTTGGCTGAAACATGGATTAAAATGTGGCCAACATTACCTGAAGTCGAAATGCCAAAACTACTTGGTATAATATAGATGAGGGGATCCAGAGGATTAGAGAGATTGGAATGTTAGAGTGGATTTATCATGGAAGCTCTGCTCATACACCCTAGGAGTATCCAGAGGACACATCTTTGACCAGAACCTTGAGAAATAAATTTGTGAGACCAGTTCTATTATCCCTGAAGAGCTCTGTAGTTGCCCTTCTATGAACGTAAGATATTATTGTGGGAACTGCTATCACTGAGCTAGAATCCTTAAACAGAATGGAGATGATCGATCCCAAGTTGGCAGAAACCATGTGGTGACTGTTAATTACCATAGATAAGGTGGGCATGGCTACCATAAAGGACAACAGACTCAAAGCAGCAGTCAAAATAATCTGACTCACAGAGACTTAGGATGTTGACTAGCAGATCATGGGGTACCTAGAAGTAAAATAGATTGGCAGTCTACTAAATTCTTGTTTGAGCTGTATAAGCAGAATTTTAGGTCAAGTGAACAGAAGTCTAACTTGAATTACAAGAACAGAGTCATAGCTGCTTAATCAATTCCCAGATCTGAGACAGTTTACAGACCCAGAGCCCCTTGATTGTGGGGAGGGCCAGGTACCCTTGGGTAATGACCTTTTACACTGCCCCCAATTCACTGTTAATCTTCCTCCCAGCCTTCCCCAAGGAGACTTATGGTCTTTTTCCAGGGTGACTGCATTGGGGGAAAAGGAGATGATCAGATATTTCAGAGATTATTGGACACTGGCTCAGAAGTGTCACTAATTCCAGAAAACCCAAAACTGATTCATCCAGTCAAAGTAGGGGCTTATGGAAGTCAGGTGATCGATGGAGTTTTAGCTCAGATCCATGTCACAGTGGGTCTAGTGGGTCGCCAGACCCATTCTGTGGTCATTTCCCCAGTCCAGAATGTATAATTGGAATCGACGTACTCAGCAACTGGCAGAATCCCCACACTGGTTTTCTGACTTGTGGAGTGAGGGCTATTACGGTAGGAAAGGCTAAGTGGAAGCCACTAGAACTGCCTCTACCTAGCAAATAGTGAATCAGAAGCAATACTGTATTCCTGGAGAGATTGCAAAGATTAGTGCCACTCTTTAAGGACTTGAAGGATGCAGGGGTGGTGATTGCCACCACATCCCCATTCAACTCTCCTATCTGGCCTATGCAGCAAACAGATGGACTTGGAGAATGACAGTGGATTATCCTAAACTTAACCAGGTGGTGACTCCAATTACAGCTGCTGTTCCAGAGGTAGTAACATTGCTTGAGCAAAGCAACATATATCAACTAGTGTCTAGTAGCAGCTATTATCTAACAAATGCTTTTTTCTCAATAGCTGTTAGTAAGAACCACCAGAAACAGTCTGCATTCAGCTGGCAAGGTCAGCAGTATATCTTCACTGTCCTGCCTCAGGGGTATATCAACTATCCAGCCCTATGTCACAGTCTTGTTCACATTGACCTTGATCGTTTCTCCCTCCCAGAAGACATCACACTGGTCCTTTATATTGATGATATAATGCTGATTGAAACCTGAGTTGCCTGCCATGAGCTGGGTGTTGTCTAACCCACCAAGCCATAAAGTTGGGTGTGGACAGAAGCACTCCATCATAACAGAAATGGTATATAAAAGATAGGGCTTGAGCCGGTTCTGAAGCCACAAATAACTTACATGAGGAAGTGGACCAAATGCCCGTGGCCCCCACTCCTGCCATATTATCTTCTCTTTCTTAGACCAGAGCTATGACCCCTTGAGGGATTTTCTTACAAACGGTTGACTGAGGAAGAGAAAACTTGGGCTTGATTTGCAGATGGTTCTGCACAATATGCAGGGACCACCTAGAGTGGACAACTGCAGCTCTACAACCCCTTTCTGGGATGTCCTTAAAGGACGGTGATGAGAAGAAATCTTCCCAGTGGGCAGAAGTTTGAGCAGTGCATCTGGTTGTTCATCTTGCTTTGAAGGGGAACTGGCCAGAGGTGCATTTATATACTGACTGCATATATATATATATATATACTATATATAAATTGACTGTTGCTAAAGCTTTGGCTGGATGATCAGGGACGTGGAAGGAACATGATTAGAAAACTGGTGACACAGAGGTCTGGGAAGAGGTATGTGGGTAGACCTTTCTGAATGGGCAAAGAACATGAAGATATTTGTGTCCTGTGTGAATGCTTACCAGTGGGTGACTGCAGCAGGGGAAGGTTTTAATAATCAAGTGAATAAGATGACCCATCCTGTGAATACAAGTCATCCATTTTCCTCAGCCACTCTTACCATTGCCCAGTAGGCTCATGAACAAAGTGGGCATGGTGGTAGAGACGGAGGTTATGCATGGGCTCAGCAACATGGACTTCCACTCACCAAGGCTGACCTGGCTATGGCCACTGCCGAGTGCCTAATCTGCCAGCAGCAGAGACCCACACTCAGTCTCACAAGAAGAGCAAGAGAAAAAGAGATGCAGTCCAAAGACTGGACACTGACACTTCAACCTTCATCATATGGGCAGATGAGAAATCACCAAAGGAATCTGAGGAGGACAGTGTGGTAAGATAGAAGATAAATGTAGTTGTCCTTTATTCCTATAAAGGGGAAAGAAGTATTGTGTAGTAGCTGGAGGCAGAAGTGGTGTCAGCAGAGGTATTCTATTTCTTAACATGATGAATAGGGGTGCCACCTGCTTCACAGGGCTGTGGTAGGATAAAATGACATGATGTTTGCAGTGTGCTTAGCACAAGTAGTTGATAATAAGAGCTCGCTGACTGGTACTTGTTAATAATAATGATGTTGACAATTTAGTATAATTCCTATAACTTAGATAAGCACAAAGTACGGAGAAAAGTACCTAACCCAACTGGCATTTAGGGTATGGAAAGGATTGCCAGAGAACATGATCAAGTTTTGAAAGGAGCAGGAATCATCTAGACGGAAAAAGAAGGGAGAGGGTAATTCCATGGAACAGCAGGTACAAAAACATGGCAATATGGGGCATTTTAGAGACTGTAACAAAGTTAAAATTGAGAGATGAGGCTAGAGAGAAAAATGAAGCAAATCTAAGGGTGTTTTGTGCCAAAATATAACATTTGGATACTATCCTGATAGTACAATCATTAGTTCAATACTGATAGTACAATCATTAGTTCATTTAGTCAATATTAAGTTACTGCTAAATATCAGACACTATTCTTGGCCATGAGAACAGAACAGACAAAATCCCAATTTCACAGCACTTACATTTTAGTAGGGGAGACAAAGGGCAATATTTATGTAATGAATAAGTATTTGCTAAATAAATGAGTGAAAAAGAGAAATTGATAGGCTTGGAGATGAAATTGCTATGGGGAATAAAAGCAGAACAAATTAAGCATGATGGCAGATTTCAGGTCTGGGCACCTGGTAGATGGTAGAACTAGTAGTCACTGAGTCTGAAGAAGCAGATTTGGGGAATGGAAATGACTTCAGTTTTGGACAGCTGGAATTGGAGGTGCTTATCCCCTGCAAAGGGAGCAGGGACTCATTTCTTCTTATCCACCTAGAGCTAGATCCACTTGAAGGTAATTGACCATGACCTTGTGAAGCAAGGCAACTGGCTATGGGACCTCTCACCAAAGCAAGCCCTTGCTCTGTGGATGAGAAGTAAGCCTGCTATTTATTCTGGGAATATTTTTGCCTGACCAGGATACACAGCCTCTCTACTTCTGCCCTACTGCTTAGTCATGTGGTTCACCTACAGAGGGCTTTGTCAGCTTCTAAGCTTGCCCAGTGTCTCCATATCAGTATCCACTTCCAAAATTGCTCAAAACACTGGCAGCCAACTAGGGACCCTGTTTGTCAATAAGACACCAGAATTCTGGCTGAAAGCAGTAAAGCAGTTTGTTGCCCCTTTCACTGGTGAATTTTTTTGGGGGGGGGTATGCTGTATGGTGGGGGTCCCATTTCATTCTTTTTCCATGTAATTATCCCATTACTGCAGCACCATTTGTTGAAATTTTTTTCTGGCTGGTGGGGGTAGGAGGTAGTGCATGGGCTGGGAATTGAACCCGGGTCTCCTGCATGGCTGGCGAGAATTCTATCACTGAACTACCCTTGTACCCCTGCTGATGAATTTTTAATGGGGTGGATTTGGTGCTGGGCATCTGGAGTAGAAGCATAGCGGTTTGCTGAGTTACTTGAAATAATGTTCTATCATCCATACTCCTAGAGCCCTGCTAGGGGCAGGTATGGCACTCAGAGCCTGAGTCCTCGCAGGCTGCATTCTAGGGAGTGGAGTGGCTTCTGAACCTCTGGGATGGGGCTGGACTGTCTTGTTGCTATGCCCTTCCTAGATCCCTGTAGTGGTTTGTAGATCATGTGAAAGACTTGACTCTTAATCCATTCCTGTGGGTGTGAAGCCATTGTAAATAGGACCTTTTAATGAGGTTACTTCAATTAAGGGGGTAGCCCAACTGAACCAGGATGGATCTTAATCCTATTACTAGAGGCCTTTCCAGAGAAAAGTTACCAGGAGCAGCCAGAAGTGGAAGTCGATAGAACCCAGAAGAGGGGAAAAAAAAAAGACATCACCATGTGTATGGTCCATGGAAAGCCAGGGAGTCCCAGAGACTGCTTGCCAGCCAGAAGATACTGATCCTTGGAGGAAGCAAGCCTTCTAGCCTCTGAATCAGTAAATTCCTGTTGTTAAGCCAGCATATTGTATGGTATTTGTTTTAGCAGCTGTGAAACTAAACCAGTCCTCTTTTTCCTAATTGCAAACAAGGAGTTGGGTTCCTGCTTCATTTTTGTCACATTAGAATTTTGATTCCCAAGGCCCAGTTGTTGAGGATTGTGTCCCTATAAGGCAGTAGTAGGAATAACTTGGATGCCTGGGCCATACTGGAATGTACCTCAGCCACATACAAACTGAGACCAAATCCCTTCCTTCCTGTGTTGATCATTAGTGAAGCCTTCCTTTTAGCATCCTGAACATAGTATTCTCTCATTTATTAAATATTTACTGAACACCTAATACATTCCAGGCACTGTTTTAAGTGCTGGAAAATAGACAGACCAAAGTTTCTGCCCTCATGGAATTTATATTCTAGTGCGGTATGTTGACTGGTAATAAGTGCTAAGGAGAAATAATAAAGCAGGGGAGGGGGATCTGGAGTGTTGGGGTGGGGATGAAAATGTCACTTTTGAATAAAGACTGAGGTGAGGTCACTGCCACGACGATGTTTGGGGGATGAGCATGCTAAGAAGAGGGCATAACGTGTATGATGCAGGAGGGAGTGTACCGGGTTCCCGGCACAGAGATGATGGTGCAGATGCATATAGAAGACTTGTAGATCACAGGAAATACTTGAACTATTCCTGAGTGAAATTCACCCAGCAGGAAGTCTTGGAACAGCTTCTACTGGTCCCTAGGAATCATCCTCCTTTTCAGCCTCCTTCAAATGCCTGAGAGTCATGAGAAATGACTTGTGAGATTTGGGCATCAACTTCTCTGTGGTAATTGAAATACCAGCTGGCCCCAGTCACCACAAAAGGCGGCAAGGAGAGGGCATGTGGAAATGTCAAGTAGACTGGATCTCTAAGCCCAAAGTCTCAGGCATTAGGACCAAGTAAAGTGATCAGCCAGGGGAAGGGGAGTCTGTACAGAGCTTGACTTCCAGCTGCATCCTCAGCTCCCATCCTTTTCTCTTCTTTCATGGGGTCCTAGATTCTCTGCATTCAGGGACTCCCCTGCCAGCCACAGCAGCAGCGGGTTCTTCTGTGGGTCTGGAATGCCGTAATTCAGGATTGCCAAAGCACCGAACTCAAAGCCACCTCTGTGGCCCTCAGGGCTACCCATCCTTCATTCCCTTTCCATCCTTCCTGTCTGTCTCTGGTAAGAGGGTTGAGTTGTACTAGTGGTGTGTGGGTTGGGGGTGGGGGGTGGGATGAGTTTGGGATAGTGGGATACATTGTTTGCCCTGATTGGCTGGAGAAGGTTCCCAGTAAGGGTGAAGCGTGGGAGGGCTCAGGCTTTGGCAGTTGCTCCAACCCCAGGCTGGAGTTCCATGCCTCTAGGAGGAGCCAGGGCTGACAGGGTGCTTCAAATGAGGCAATAAACGCCCAAACCAACAATGGGACAAAGGGATTGGCCATTCCCTGAACTTCATCTTTATATGGGTCAGAGGCATCTGCCATGCCTTCTCTGCTGCTGCTACTGCTGCTGCTTTAACCTTCAGGGAGCTGTCTCCTTAGCCTGCAGAGCTTGGGAATTGGGAGCCTCTAAGGGCACAGGTCAGATCTGAGTCAGCTTTACATCTCCCCTAGATGCACCGCTAATGAAAGTGGCATGATAAATGTCATTTCTGCTCTTATCATCCAGGCCCATGTCTGGTTTTCTCACTGGCCTGAGAACCCCTGGAAAGCAAGAATCAGGTCTCCTAATCCTTCCTCACTCCTGCCCCAGGGTTGCACAGTGCTGCCAAAAGTCACATGGCAGGCTCTGGCAGACACTGTGTTGCTATACCAAGATAAACAAGACACTGTTGAGGCCTTGCCACAGCTGTACAACGGCTCAAAAGGGACTTGCTCAAAATTACACAGCAGATCACTGTCCTGACTCCACCCCCAGGATCTTCCCACAGATGTTTCTCAAACATGCCAGGCCATGCCATCCTAATGCTCACAATTCAGGATGTGCCCAGAAGGTACCCACATTCTGCCCTCCCGTTCCGGAGCTCCTGAACATTCTGCTCAGGCCATGGAGACCCAGGTATATCCTCCCACCCCCAAACCACAAGAGGAATTCAGCCCAGAAACTCACTTTCTGGTTGGTATCCAAGTTGGGGTCTTTTATTTACAGGCCTGGATGGAACTGGGGTTTGGGTGAGGAAGAGAATTACAATGGGCATTTAAATATTCAGATGGGAGGCAGGGAGAAAGCAGTGGGGCTGGCTTAAGGATGGTCACATCAAGGTCATTACCCATCAGCAGCCACCCACTACTAAGTCTGGGGGGTGAGTCTGGGAGCTGGCAGAGACCTAGTTCACTTGTTCCAACAATAAGTGACCAGTGGGAGATGTCACAGGTTAAGAAGACATTTGTTTTGGTAACATCTGAGCGGTGCTCTGGGAGAGAAAGCTCCCATGCTTCTCTTTGGAGCTTAGACTCTCCAGCTTGCCCTGTCTGGTGGTCTCACATTTCCCTTGGATACTTTCCCTTTCCTTCCCCCATGTTTTAGAATTTTCTTTTCCTCAGGACTCTTGGGCCCCAGACAGGTCCTGGAAAAGCTAGTTTCCTGGGCTGAGAGGCGGGATACATGTCCACCCAGGGGGGGACCTTGTCCTTTCCTCCCAGGCTGCCTGCAGGGTTGTGGTCTGGCCTCACGCTCATGGCCCCTTGATGGACCCAGGCTCCATAAGGCGAGCAGAGGTGTAGGCTGAGGCTCCGAGGCAGGCTGCAGGCTCACAGAAGCCAGGCAAACCCATGGGGCCTGGCAGGCCAGGTCGGCCTGCTTCTCCTGGAGCTCCTGGGGACCCTCGATCTCCATCCTTGCCATTGATTGCCTGGCCAGACCGGCCAGGGAGTCCTGTGTAAGGGAGAAGGTCAAGACATCAGGGCTTCCAGTCTTGTGAGAGCAACTGTTTCTTATAATCCTGACTCAATAGCGTAGGGTGGAAATTTTTTATTAGATTATCTCCACAGGTATTTGACGCTTCTAATTCTGGGTGTGACCTTTCCATTAGATGGAGGTGTGACTCCACCCATTCTAGGTGGGTCTTGATTAGATTATTAGAGTATTTAAAAGGGGAAACATTTTGGAAAGAGCCAGAAATGACAGAAGCTTCATTTACAGAGACTGTAAAGTCTCTGTAAAGTACAGAGACTTTACAGCAGAGCTGATACAGATGTGGACATATGGAGAAGAGAGATATGGATGTTTGGAGATGCTTGGAGCCCAGCAGACGTTGCTATGAGATGTTCAGCAAGCAAGAACCTGGAGAGAGCCAAGGAAAGCCATAAAATGAAAGCTAGCCCTAGAGAAGCAAAGCGAGGAACCCCAATAGGAACAGAGGCTGAAGGCATAAGAGCCCAGGAGCAAGCACCAGCAGATGCCAACCATGTGACTCCCCAGCGGGCAGAAGTGTTCCTGACCCACTGGCTTTCTTGAGTGTTGGTAAACTCTTGGTGTCTTAATTTGGACATTTTCACTTCCTTAGAACTGTAAACTTGTAACTTATTAAATTCTCCCTTATTAAAAAAAGAAAAAAAAAGACATCAGGGCTATCTCCAGTCTCTGCCCTAGAATTCTTAAGTCTCATTTTTTTTTCAGGTGGAGAAATGAAGCCAAGGATACCATAGAAAGAAAGGATGCAACCCTAGCCACAAGAGATCCTGAGAGAGCCATATGTGGTCATCCATAACTCTTGACTCCCAATTAGTAAGTTTAGAGCACAAATGTCCCTTCTTTCCCCTCCATGAAGCAGATTTTGGTGCATCGCAGGAAGTTCTCAGAACTTCAGCTGTCCAGTTCCTAACCAGACTGTACTGAAAGGCTCCTGAGTGCCCCAGAGGAATGCAAAAACTGAACGTCTGGGATTGAGTTGGCTGAGTGTGAGGCCTCCAGGGAAGGGACCAGATGTCTGGCGGTCAGTAGATCCCAGAACCAAGGGAAAGAACTGAAGCTGGGCCAGGCCAAGATCTTACCTGGGATTCCGGGGGGCCCAGGCATGCCGGGATGCCCACGCCCAATGTCTCCCCGGTCACCCTTCTCTCCACGTTTTCCTGCAGATAAAAAAGGAGCTTAGTTTTCCAGGATTGGAAGATGGTTTTCCTACTTTGTTGGCTATTTAATGTCCATTTCACATACAGCCATTATTCCTGTTTTGTGTTAGTTTTTAACAGGGGAAAATTAAGAACGACCATGCAGGGCTGGTTAAATAAATGAAGGTTCAGACATCAGATGGAGGACTATACATTGGATAAAGTATATTGCTAATAACAATAGCTAGCATTTACTATGTGCCAAACAGAACTTTATGTAAATTACCTCTAAATGTAATCCTCACTACAATGTATGAGGTTGAGACAATTAATATCCCCATTTTATGAATGCTAAATCTAAGGCCCACAGAAATTAATAGGTAACTTGTCCAAACTCTATAATGAGAAAATGGCACAGTCCGGGTTCACATCCAGATCTTGTGACTCCAAAACTATGAAACAGTTTATTTGTTTCTATCAGTTTGCTATTGGGAAAGAAAGCCCAGGAATGTCTTCTGGAAAACCTGGCTGAGAGAAAATGGGCAGAAGGTGGCTATATCTCATTCTGAGAAGGGGAAAAGTGAAGGAGAAGAGAGAAGAAGATACTGAACAGGCCAAATCCCCATTGCCTGGCCTCTGCTCCTGCCCACTGCAGAGGAGCACACTCACCCTTGGGCCCTGTGTTGCCAATCTGACCCACGGCTCCTATGATGCCAGGAATACCCCGGGGGCCAGGGTGTCCGTGCGGCCCTTGCTTGCCTGGGTACCCAGGGGGCCCAGGAGGGCCTGGAGGGCCCATCATCCCAGCTGCACCCAGGGCTTCTCTCTTGGCACTCACAGCCACCTCTGCCAGTTGCTCTGGAGGGAGGGAGGGAAATAGAAAGGTCTGTGAGATTTATCAACCCTAAGTAAAACCAGGGAAGACAGAGCATCCTGATGGCCCCTAGCCCCTAGGTTTGCAGTCAGAAAAGCCCTGTGTTTATTTCACTGGAAGTCAAAGATCCAGAGAGGGCTGTGATTTATCTTAGGTCCTGCAGACACCTGGAGCAGAGCTGGGATGAGCTCCCAGAACTCCTGATTCTCAGGCCAGGAGACAAGGAAATGTAGAGGCTCCTAAAAGGTGGTGATGCCAAGAAATGGACTGTGAGGAGGCGCTGCCACCCCTTCCCCTCACCTTGCAGCATCTTCAGCACCACGTCCACGATGTGCTGGTCACTGGCATCCCGGCCCTGAAAGCAGAGAAGGCCTTTCAGGAAGAAGGCCTGGGCTGCCAGGGCTGACTACTCCTGCACCTTGCGACCCCCTTCCTGCCCCAATCTGGGAAGCCAGAAAGAGAGCTGGCTCCTCATGAAAAGTACTTTTCAGGGTCTGACGGAAATCCCTTCTGCTGCATGGGCCCATCCTCTCTGATCTTGGGCCTGGAACCAGCCTGCAGAAGCCACCAGCCTCAGGGAACTCTCAGCCTTTGAGGGATAAGCAGTACGTCCACTGAGATTTCCTAACTAGGAGAGCCCTCTTCCCACCTGGCCAACTCACCGTCACGCCCTGTCTCCCGGGCATCCCGGGCAGGCCTCGGTCGCCAGTCAGTCCTCGAGGGCCAGGGAGCCCAGGGTAGCCCTGGGGCCCTGGGGCACCTGCATCTCCGCTGGGGCCAGGGTAGCCGGGTTCTCCCCGGACTCCTTGCTGCCAGGGGGCGAGGGTGGGTACATAGGAGGGATGAGATGGCACTCAGGGCCCGATGAGGGGTGGGGGGTGTGGGGTGGTGGAGGGGATGGGAGGAGGAGAAGCGCCAGGGGTGGCCCGGGGTGGTGGAGCCTGAAGAAGACGTCCCAGGGCAGCACCAAGGAGGACAGGGGTGGGTGGGAGGTGGGGAAAGAAGGGACAAGGGGAGGGGAGAACTCACATGTCCCTTGGGCCCGGGCTCGCCAGACTCCCCCTGCAGGAACAAGGAACCACGGTCACAAAGTGGTGGGGACCATAGGGCCCTCCTCTGCTTACCCAGGCCCGTCCCTATGCAGCCCTCTCACCTTCTCGCCTTTCTCTCCAGGGAGGCCAGCCACCCCTGGGTCGCCCTGCAAAGAGAGAATAGCTGGTCAGCTGCACGGTGGCCACGGGGACCAGGGAGAAGGGGCTGAGCTGTCTGTGGAGAGACCTGAGACCCTGATGCCCCGACGAGACCCTGATGCCCTGACGGAAGGTGGCAGAGTGGGGGAAGGGGAGGTGCTGGTACTCACAACTCCGCCTCGGGGGCCTGTCTTCCCTGGGGTGCCCTGGAGAAAAGAAAATGGGATTAGGTGAATTCTTCTCTCCTGGAAGGAGCTGGTTTCTGCGGGTCCTCCCCACCCTGGTTTCAGGGCACTCCCTCCAGTTCCAGCCTGGCCCACCGCACCAGAGCCCAGGGACCCACCCCCCAGGGGGGTAAATTAGAGGCTCAAGAAGGGGATAGTTGCGTTCCACTGACCCCACTCTCCAGCTATTTTCCAGCCCCATTTGGTACCTTGTCTCCCTTGATGCCTGGCAAGCCTTGGGGCCCTGGAATTCCAGGGGACCCCTGTTCCCCCTTGGGGCCCTGGGGAATTAAAAAAAAAAAAAGCAGGATAAATCAAATGAGGTGTCCACAGATGCTTCCTACCTCCCAAGTGGCTGGCCTGCGCTCACCTGTTGGCCTTGAGGGCCTGGCTGCCCCACTGGCCCCCTCTCACCCTGGTCACCCTGAAATGAAAAGAGAGGTCACACCCAGGATCTCAGCAGCAGCAGCCTCCTCTAGCCAGGCCTTACACCCTGCATGATCAGGACACTATCCATTCCTGCTGTCGCCAGAATGAGAGCCCTTTACTCCATTTCACAGACCAGCAGACTCAGGCTTAGGTTGGGGAAGCCTCAGGCGGACTAGGCAGGACTGAGCAGATGCTGGAGCCAATAAGAGGACCCAGATCTGGATTTAGTAGCTCTAGCTACTGAAAGACCCCTGCAAAGACCCCTGAGGATCACCTCTGTGCCAGGCACTTACCTTCTGCCCCATGATACCCTGCGGACCTATTTCTCCTTGAGGCCCTGGCTCTCCCTAGAGGACAGAGAAACAGGGGTAAGCAGTGGGCCTGGTGGGAACATCCCTTCCACACACACCCTTGTGTCCCAGCAAATTTGCTTCCTCCAGGAAGCCTTCCTGGACTCCTTATTACCTGCATTAGTTTTCCTTCCTAGAACCCAACACAATGTGGTCATGTGATCATTTATTTAATGTCTGTCTCTTCCATGAAATTGTAAATTCTTTGTGAGTAGGAGACTGCCTTATCTCCTCAGTATCTAGCACAGTTAAAGGTATTTGATGAATGTTTCTGGGATGAATAGATGAGTGAATAATTCTGTCTGCTGGATTCTCAGCCTCAGCCACTTGTCCCTCAGGGAAGTCACATCCCAGGACAGGACCAGCTCCTACCCTCACTGCAATGTGCATAGGGCAACAGGTGACCAGAGAGAGGAAATGTACTTCCTTGGATCAGTGGCAGAGCCTAGACTAGGGCTCCACCCCATAGCCTTACCCTGACCATGCACTGAGTGAACAAGTGAAGGGTCTTCAGGCCTGGGAGAGCCAAGCAAGACCCTTGTGTCAGTAGAGTGGGCAATCACTTACCTCCTTCCCTGGGGGACCAAAGAATCCGGGAAGACCCTGTTGACCTGGCTCACCCTGCAGGAAAACACAGTTCTAAGGTCAGGCTGGGTGGCCCAGTCAGGCCCTTGGCCTTGGGGAAGCCCATGAATCCTAAACAGACTCTAGAACCAACTAAGTTCAGGAGAGGGAGAGGATATTCTTGGTCATGGCCTCTGGGCTCCACTGATTCTCCTGAGTTTGTTTCATTTCTGGATTTAGAGCTATGTCATCCTGTTTCCACTGAGGAGCTGGGCTGGGACAGGAATGAAAGGTTGTTAGGTTCAAGGGGCTTGTGTCCAGGCTGAGCCTTGGGTGAGGCCTGGGCCTGGCAGTTTAAGTCATACCCCAGCTCAGATGGGGCCCATTCTTTCCCCAGCTTGGGGTATTCTCACCTTGTCTCCAGGGCCCCCTTTGGTCCCAGGCTGGCCTGGAACACCCTGCAAAAACAAGCTGACATCAGTTCCTACCCTGGCATGGCAGACCCCGCGAGCCTGTTGCTTTGCATCCCATCCCCAATCCAGACTTCCTCCATCTCGTGGGAGCTAAGCAGAAAGATGGCGTCATGAACCTGACTGAGCCCTCCAACCCTGGTCCCTTGGAGCCGGGGTGAGAGAGGAGCAGTGGATAGAGAATGTCCCACACAGTACAACCTGTGGTCCATAGGGAAAAGTTAAGTACAGTTCTGTGCTCATGGGCATGCAGGCCCACACATGCACACATGTATGTGAGTTCATTTAGGAGCATGAGTCTACACAGGTGCTTATAAGCAAGCTGTGACCACTCAGTACCCCTGGCAGTACTGGCTGCCCTGGAAGGTGTGAACTGGCCACCCTGGAAGACATGGATGGAGACTGAACTGAAGGTGAGAAGGCACAGGGAGATGGGGAAACACATTCCAAGCAAAGGGACAAGCAAATGAATGGAGTGGAAAAGCCAAGGCCTAGAATAAAAATGTTTTAAAAATCCATGGGTTTGTATAAAACAACAGTGAACCCTAAGTTAAACCATGAACTATAGTTAACAGTACAATTATAAAAATGTTCTTTCATGAGTTGTAACAAATGTACCCCACTAACTCAAGGTGGTAATAAGAGGGTGGTACAGGGGGACTCTGTACTTTATGCATGATTTTTCTATAAGCCCACACCTTTCCTAGTAAAAAAAAAAAAAGATAGTATATGGGAATCCTGTATTTTATGCTTAATTGTTCTCTAGACACACAACTTCTCTAATAAAAATATTTTAGAAAACAAACTAAAAGGCATAGATTAAAAAAAAAAAGACAGAAAAGCCAAGGTATTTTTGGCAGTGTTGACAAGAGGGAAGACATAAAGGGGCAATGGCTGATGAAGCAGAAAGAGCAGGTTGGGGTCAGATGATGGTGAGCTATGAGGAAAAGGATTGTATCTGTTTTGTTCATGACCATTTCTCTGCCATGTAGTGTACTTCAGATACTAAATAACAGTTTATTGAACTACTGGTCTGGATGGCTTTTTTTTCTGGGGGCAATGGGGAGCCATAGAAGGTGCTGTAGCAGGGAAATGATTGGATTCCACTTGAGCAACACAGGATTGGAATGGCCAAAGAGAAGGCTGAAGAAATCGTCCAGAGGATGAGGCCTCAACCAGGGTGGGGGCCACGGAAGTGGCAATGGGACCTGGGTTGGGAACAAAGACTAGAGCAAGAGGCCTGATATGAGGATTTTTGACTCTAGTATCCACTTATCCATCATGGGGAAGTGGCAACAGAGTGCTGGTCTCTCTGAAGCTGAGCAGAAGAAGCAATTTGTCTGTGGGGCAGCCCACAAGATTCCATACGACACTCACTGCTAGGCCCTGGTGGCCTGGGTTTCCTGGCCGTCCTGCCTGTCCTGTACCGCCCTGGGAGAGACAAAGAAACAGAGATACAAATTAGAGCTCCACCCAGAGGAAAATTGAGGTCTGAGGCAGGAAGGGACATTTTCTGAGGACCTCAGCCTCCTAGACCTCCAGTAACATTGTCATGGGGCTCATGCCCATGAGCTGGGCAGCGTCCTGACTTTTGTCCCCATCCCACCAGCAACCCCCACTCCTACCTTTGTGCCAGGTGTGCCTGGGGTCCCGTCTTTGCCATCAATGCCTGGGGGACCCTGCTCAGAAGGAAAGTTCAAGAGAGACTCACACCGGGGAGATGCCCAGCGTTGGGTCACCCACCCATGTCCCTCTGTGGCAGCTGCAGTGTGCAGGTATGGAGTGGGTCTGGTCACCTTGGGAAGCCCCACCCCCTGGGGAGCTCTCGTGGGAGGAGCATTTCAGGGGAATGAGTCACAGTCCTTCCCTTGTGTGAATGACAAGTCTCCCAGATTGCTACAAGCTTCCATTCCTGCTTTATGGATCAAGAAACTAAAGTACAGAAAAGGGAAAGGCATTTCCTGAGGTTATAGAGCCAGCCTGCCTGCAAGAGAGTTCAGTCCAGGTTCCCAGGTGTCTTTCCCTTTGGGCGTTTGGACAAAATTAACTGGACCTGCCTTTTGTCTGGGTGGGCCTGAGCCTGTAACACTTACAGTTGCTCCCTTTGGGCCTGTTATTCCTTGGGGTCCTTGAACACCTTCGCTTCCCTGCAAAATAGACAGAGATCAGGGCACCTTCAGGGTGCCAAATCCCTGTGGCACAGGTCACACTGTGCAGGGACTGGAGGACGGAGGCCCAGGAATGCCCTTTCCACTCTGGAGCCATGGTG
Organism: Tamandua tetradactyla; assembly: GCF_023851605.1. Classification (NCBI taxonomy): domain Eukaryota; kingdom Metazoa; phylum Chordata; class Mammalia; order Pilosa; family Myrmecophagidae; genus Tamandua; species Tamandua tetradactyla. The sequence goes on along the minus strand of NC_135328.1, from coordinate 184,903,850 downwards.
AGTGGGTAGATGTCAGCGTCAAGTAGCCAGAGGAGGCTGGGCTGGGCTGGGACTGAGGAAGTGATGGGAGCCAGAATTCACATGCGACCCCAGCCAGGACCCTGAGTTTAAAGAGACATGATCAAATGTAACATGTGAACTTTGTTTGGAGTTTGATTTGAAGAACTGTGGAAAGACTTTTTTTTTTTGTAATAACTGGGAAAAAAACTGGTTTTTTAGATGATGAGGAATAATTGTTAATTTTGTTAGGTGTGATGATATTGAAATTATGTGAGAAAAGGTCCTTATTTTTTAGAGATATATACAGAAGTATTTTGGGGTGAAATGACAAAATGTTAAGATTTTGCTTGAAAATACCAGAGCAGAGCAAAAACGATAACATGAAGGAAGGAAGGGGAGAAAAGGGATGGAAGAAGCAAGTACGGCAAAATGGTAATAGCTGTGGAATCTGGAATATAGGATTTAAATCATTCTCTTTACATTTGTGCATGTTTAAAACTTGCATAACAGAAAGCTAAAAATAATAATCATAATAAAGAGTCAAGAGAACTGGGACCCAGACAAAATCCCTTCAGCTCGTGGCTGATTTGCTGGAATCTTACTGTCTGGTCCCAGCGACTGTGGGACGGATCCCATGGTTTCTCCCAAAGTTGGTCAGCCACAGGCTACCAAAAGGGCTGGATGGGGTGACTAGGCCCTTGACGCAGACACTATCCCCCTACAGCTGTCACCCTTACACACCGACACCCAATGCAACATGATACACACAATACAATGTACATAGCACAAATGACACAACACCCATCACCCCCACATGTGACACACGACACATACCACACAATACATGTGACATACAATAACACAACACCCGCCACACACACCCTAGGAGTCTTGTGCAGAGCTGAGTCCTGCTCCACACAAGGGAGACTTGATGGACAAGGGGGGGCCTGAGGACTCACCACGTCACCCTTCTCTCCAGCTCGGCCTGGTGGCCCTCGTGGACCCTCCTCACCCTGGCAAGAGGGACAAAAAGAGGTCCAGTTTCCGTGGGCTCAGGGGACCTGTACCCATTTTGCAGCCCCAGGACCCCGGGCTGGAAGAGGTGGGGGTGGGAGGGCAGGGCACGAGCAGACTTACCCGCGCCCCAACGGCACCGACAGAACCCACCATGCCTTTGTACCCCTGAGGACCCTGGGGAGAGGAAATGGTTGTGTGTCAGTCCTGGCTGGACCCCAGAGGCCGGAGGCTAGTCATGCCAGCTCTTGCAGGCCACTCCCAGGTCACTTACCATCTCTCCTTTGGGTCCCGCCATGCCTGGGTAGCCCCTGATGCCCTGGGGACCCTGTCAAGACAAGAAAATGACATCAACGGCAATTGCAAGGCCCACTTCATGATGTCTTCACTGGCCATCCCCTTCCAACATTCACAATGCCCCTTTGAGGCATGTCCCTACCTCACAGATGGGACATTGAGACTCAGAGATGGGGTGGGACTGACCAGGGTCACTCAGAGGGACAGTGGTGGCAGAACTTGGACTTCAGCCAGGTTTTCTGGCTGACAGCCTTGGTTCCTGCCCCTAATTTATGACAGCCAGTCTTCCTCTCCCCACCCAGAGACACTCCCAGTTGGGCACCGATGTCTCTTTTACGAGCTGGATTCCAGAGCCAGGAAACGACTCCATTGAGGCCACCCAGGAAGAGGAGAGGAGGGCCGCAGGGGAAGGTTTCCTTACCGGTGGTCCAGGGATACCTTGCTCTCCAGAGGCACCCACATCTCCCTTGGGACCCTAAGGGGCAGGAATGAACTATCAATCAGGCAGGCGTGTGGAGACCAGACAGATATACAGACAACCAGAGGTACCATCTCCCTTTCCCAACAAAAGCAGATAGGAGGGACCCCTAGAAACTATACAGCCCCCTGTTACAGATGGGGAATTGAGGTCCAGTAAGGCGAAGCAACCTGTTCAGGGACTTGTTGACCTGGAACCTAGGCCTCCTGCCTCCCAGCTCCAGGTTCTGTCTCCAGAGACCCACAGGGAAGATGAAGGGATAAAGAACTGGGGAGTCCTCAGTAGGACTCTCTCCACACATATCCCTCCCATGGCTCTCAGCTGCCGCACTCACCGGCTTTCCCTGGCGACCTGGATCCCCCAGAACCCCACGTTTGCCTGGATGCCCCTGAAGGGAAGGAGAGAGCTCAGTGTGAGGCCCCCTCCAGACCACCTGGTCCCTCCTCCCAAAGTTGGGGCCAGGACTTCTCACCTTCACTCCCTGTAGTCCTGGGGGACCTTTCACACCTGCTGGACAATTGGTTGGACACTGAAATAAAAACCCACAGGCCCTGTGGTCAATGGCCTGCCCTGGGACAGCTGGGCAGTGCCCAGCACCAATTATCCTACAGCTGCCCCCTTATCCTTACATCTCACCACTTTCCAAACCCTCTCAAACCCACCCCACCTGGCTGAACGTCATCCCACTAACACTATCTCCATGACTGTCCCCCTCCAGCTGACCCTCCCCTCCCCCACATTATCCTGACCCCAAGCCTTGCCTCTTACCAGGAAATCCGCGCTGCCTTCCAAGCCCTGGATAGTTCCGGGGCGCCCCTGAGAGAGATGCATAAAGATGGAGCCTAACCCCACCTTTCCCCACTGAGGCATTCCCAATGACCCACCTCCTCCCCCAGCTGCACGGCATCATTTGGGAGGACTGAGGACACTTACAGGTTTCCCAGGGGGACCAGGAGGCCCTGATGGTCCCTCTGGCCCTGGATCACCCTGCAAATAAGAAGGCCCCAAATTTTACTCCCTTCCAGCCTTGCCCAGGCCATCCTGCCCCTCCTCCAGTTCCTGCCACTGCCCTCCCCTCCCCTCCTGAGTCTTGGGGTCTTAGGAAGATCAAGGCCTGGTGGCTCAGTTGGAGGGTTTTCTGCCCCAAGCCTAGAAGAGTTCCATGGTGGCCAAAAGCAGGCCCAGAAACTACTTGGGGTGAAACTACCCCAACTTGCCAGCTTGGAGGCAGAGGGTAAGAGGCAGAGCAGGCAGAGGGGTGGCTGGGGCTTACCTTGGAGCCTGGAATTCCAATCTCACCAGGGAGGCCAACAGGCCCAGGTGGCCCCTAGGGAGCAGAGACATTGCTGGGTGGGATGCCTTGGTAGGTCATCCCACCCCACCCAGGCCTGAAGGTAGGGACAACCTCCCAAAGCCCCTCTCTCCCCTCTCCTTTGTGACCAACTGCCAGAGACTGGCAGATTGGGGCTTTAAGGACCAGGGAATTTCATAGCCTGGTCATAGGGCCAGGCAAGTCTGCCCATCCTTGACAGCAGCACAGCATGCTAGCTCCATTCTATGGTGGCCATTCCCCTTGAGGCTCTCCTGTCCTTTTCTTCCCTGAGGATCTCTGGGACCCTGCCCCATCCTTGAGGACTTACAGGAGGTCCAGCAAAGCCAGGGCCCTGGAACAGAAGGAAAAGAGATTAGATTCATGGCTCCCTTCCCAGATCCTGGTATCCACGAAGGGTCCCTCAAAGCCCTAGCAGGTTATACTCACCGGCAGGCCAGGGGGACCCGGAAGCCCGGGCTGACCCTACAAGAGCAATGAGAGAGGCTCAGTGCCGGGAGTTTCCTGTGTCCCTGCTCTTCTCTATCAGTCCTTTCCAATCTCTGGCTCTAGGTTGCCCACAGGGAGACCCCAGCAAACCTCTTACCTTGACTCCAGGGGTTCCCATGGGGCCAGGCTCCCCCTTGGCTCCAGTTAAACCCTGGGGAAGAAAGAGTAAGTAATGCCAGTGAGTGGTTACCTGCTCCCTATCCCAAGGGGCAGGACAGGTCCAGGGGCTTCTCGTGGATGGGCTCAGGCTCCCTTTTGTTATACCCCACACAGGCCTAGTGACATCAACACAGAGGCAAGCAGGCAGGATAATCCTCTTTTGTAAGAGCCCAGGCCTCAGGCCTCCCAGTTTAGGAGTCCAGGAAGACCCACAGGTAGGTCTGCTTTGGTCCTTTTCTTGAAGTCTGCCCTTGGCAACTTATTTTGAGTCTCAGTTTTCTCATCGGCAGAATGGGTTAGTCATGGTTACATCTCTGGGTGGATGTGAAAATCGATATGGTAGTGGCAGGTGTTGTGCTTTGGAAACTTTTCAGGGTATAGGAGAGTTTGGAAGGGCCTGGTGGTTGGTCACAGCCATGGCCTCACCTCATGAGCCAGAAGGGCAGAGGCAGCTCATGGGGGCCTCTACTTCCCCATCTTTCAGTGACGGACCCAAGTGTATACCTCAAACCAAATGACTGTCCCAGTGCCCCTGGGACTGGATGTGTCCAGGAGCCTGTGACCTTGGGGGACCCTGGGAGCTCTGTGGTACCAGGCAAATGATGTTTTACTCCTGGGTTATACTTGGGGTAGGAGCAGGGGGCAGGGTGGGTGAGGCCTTGGGAATAGGCACAAGGGCAGCCCCACCCAGAGTATTCAGTCTGATTGGTAGGGACCAAAGACATGAGGCTAAGTAAGTCCTGGCTGCTGCAGACAAAAAGGATAACCCTGCACCCTGAAGAAACTAAAAACCTGTCTGGAACTTCCAAAATGCTCCTGGGGGTGGGAGTGTATGAGGTTCCAGTCAGGTCACAGTTATATAAGAGTGAGGGGAATCACAGCTGTGGATTGTCCACCCTGCTGCCCAGCTCTGAACAGAAGACCGGAGCCCTGAAAATCAGTGTGTAAGGCCCTTAGCTGCCCAACCCAACACTCAGGGACTCACATCAATCCCAGGCTTCCCATCCGGCCCATCTGGCCCAGGTTTGCCAGGATCCCCTTTAGAGCCCTTGAAAACAGAAGTGGAGCAAATATTAGCAAGAGGAGGGCAAGAATTGGAAGGGTCAAAGGTCAGAGAAGGAAAGGCACTCACCGGAGGACCAGGTTTCCCAGGGGGCCCCTTGTCACCCTGCAAGATACAAGTTGGTAAGGCAGCATTCTACACTCACGCTATCCAAGTGTGCACATACAGGCCCTGGCTGGTTAGCCCCGAGTTCTCTCCTCACTCTGTCCTCTCTTCTATCCTGGGTCCCCTCAGCTTTACACTTCTGGAGAAAACATCCCCCTTCTCCTCGAAAAATCATTGGTGGATTGACAGCAACTACAGCTGGGCCGGAGAGGATGAAAGTGACGTGCAAATGGGCTTTAGACACACTGATGCCAGTACGGGGCCTGTGAGGCCTGCAAATGGGGGTAAGCTGCAAGCTACCGCTGCGAGCCAGTGCCACTCGGATTTGGGTGACTGTAGGAAGAAACGAGGCTTCTGGATAATTGTAAAGGGAGGTGAGTGAGGTGGGCAAGCGGCTCTCTTCTGTTTTTTAAGTCAGGAAAGCAAGAGGCTGGGGCAGGGTCTGAGAACCAAAGGAACCTCTGAGGAGCCTTCAGGGGGCAGATTCAATCTGTTTCCTCTTTCCCCATTACAAAGGACCCTTGGTGGAGGACAGGCGGGGCCTGTGGAGAGAGATTCAGCCCCTGAGAGGCCTCCAGGCATTTCAGATCCTGCAGAAGCCAGAGCACCTGGCAGGGGCCCAGCATCCTGTGTTTGGGGGATGGGGGCACCAGGTTGAATGGAAGTCTGTCCAGACGGGTAAACATCATGCTGACCTCCCCGGGGAGCCTCTAGAATGAGGTATTTAACTCTCACCATGCTGGGGAGAGTAGGGAGCATGCCCAGATGGTTCTAAATAGGGGTGTGGGGGTGAGGGAGAAAGCAAAGGGAAGAGACAGGAGTCTGGTCCCTGCCGGTCAGCAGTCTGGCCAAGGTTCTCAAGCTGCCCTGAAAAAGTGTCCAGACATGCCAGGGGCAGGGTGAGGAGTTGGGGTTAAGGCGTCTCCCATCCTCAAAGAGAGGGGAGAGGAGAGGGGAGGGGAGAGGAAGGGGGATAAGAGCTGGCTGTGAGCTGTGGGCGGCAGACCGAACAGCAGCTCCCTATCCGCCAGCAGCTATAACGGGCTCTGAGTCTCAGGGCTGGTTTGAGGTTTTTGCAGAACAAACGAGCTCCTTGTGGTGCGGGCCGGCGCCGTCTATTGGCGACAGGGGGACATTGCGCCTCCTCCAGCTACCCACCCCCACCCTCCCTCCCCACGACGCTCACAAAGTTGCCCTTTGTCCGTTGCCTCTCTCCCCTCCTGTCCCAGGTTTCAAACTCACGTCGATGCCGTCAGATCCAGGCACTCCCGGCGGCCCCGGAGGCCCTGGGGGTCCTGGCTCTCCCGGCGGCCCTCTCTGAAAAAACACACAGGGGTGCAGCTCTCAGACAGTGCAGGGGGCGGGGCGTCCCAGGAGCTGCAGGAGAGCTGGGGAGCGGAGTCCCAGGGGTGCATCTCACCCGGTTCAGAGAGCTCCGCCGGAGCCGGGAACTTCTATTTATTGAGAACCTACTGTTTACCAGGTACTGTTAAGCCATTTATATACTCCTTTATTGCATGCCCAGAACTCTGAGGCGGAGTCTCTAGAGCCCCAATATGCAGTTGAGAAAACAGGTTCAGAAAGATTAAGGTGTCCATGGTCACAGAGAGTAAGTGGTGGAGCCAGGAGTTGGTTCTAGGGCTGCTGGATTCCTTCCCCGGTACCAGGCCGCCCCTTCGGTTCTCGCGGTGGGGAAGAGGTGGAGATGCTGCTGGCTCAAAGAAATCACAGATAGGCTGTAGGAGGGGACGCCTTGCCAGGTGGTGCCTAACGACGGCTGGCCCTTCATGATTGTAGCTCTTATTATTTTTAAATAACGAGAGGTGCTTTCTCCCCCCCCCCCCCCCACTCACCCCCTGCCGCCCCATGCAATTTCCCCGAGGGAAAGTGAGGGAAGGGCCGGGGGAGGGGCTCAGGGAGGAAGAGCAGGTACTATCCCCCCACCCACACCCCCAGCACCCCTCTCCAGCACCGCTCCTCCGCCCTCCCTGGGGTGGCCTTCTTGGCGAATGGGGGCAGCCTCGACTACGCAGCGGCCCCGCACATGCCAGGTGCCAATACCCTCCCCAGGCGGGGAGATGCCAGGCCGGCGCCCCGAAGGCGAGGGGTGAAACGCAGCAGGCACCAAATGGCGACCGCTCCCAGCCCCCCACCCGCGCTCGCGTCGCTTGAGGCGCCTCAGCCCCCAGCGGGCGGGAAAGTCGGGTGAGGGCGCGCCAGCCCCAGGGACGGCGGCCGCGGGGCGACAGCGGCGTCCGGCTGGCGCGGGCGCCCCCTCTGGGAGGCGGTGAAGGAGGAGGCGCGCGAGCCCGGTGAATGGGCACCATTGTGTCCCCCGCCGCTTGGGCTGTCCTGGCTGCCAGCATCCGGCGCCAGCTCCTGCTCCACGCGGCCTGGCCCGGGCGAGATCGAGCATCTCCGGGCAGGGTCCCTCTGGCTCCCCGGCCCATCCACCCCACTTCACAGGGCGGGGTGTACACCCGATCTGCATCCTCGGGGGGAACTGCCGCGGGACTGTCCTAAGCTGTCCCCTCGGCTGTCAGTAGAAGGAGGGACCCCTTTACCCCACTCCTGGGTTCTAGGTTCCGGACTCCAGACCCCACAGCCTGGACCCTGGCGCCGGAGTGGCCGCGGGACTTACGATCTGCCCCAGGACGAGCCCGAGCACCTGGAGGAGAACAAGGAGACTGCGGGGAGCGGCCCCGGTGGCCATGGCGGGCAGCGGGTTCGAGGGAGGACGGGTGTCCGGTCCACTTAGCACCGACGGGTGGAGGCTCCCCGCGCTGCGGCGCTGGCTGCTCTCGGACAGGGAGGGCTGGGGCTCCTGAATATGCAGTGGGGCGGGGCGGGACCCGGCGGGTCTGTCACCTGAGAGGGCCGGGGAGAGAGAGAGGCCGGCGCCCTCCAGTTCAGCTCCGCCTAGCTCGGTCCACCCGCCAGAGCCCACCCTCTGCCCTCGACCCGGATTCTGGACGGAGAGGATCATCCCGTTTCTCCATGGAGAGGGAGCGCGCAGTCCGGGTTTCCGCCTGAGCCTGCTTTCCAGGGCCCAGCACCTTCCCCCTGACCTGCAGCCGGCGCCCATCCCTTGCCCCACGTTCTCAGCAGCCTCGACTGGCCGTCCCCACCCCACAGCAGTCCTTCCTCCCCCAGGGCCCAAGCCGAACCACCCCCGCGTTCTGCAGACTTTGTAGGAGGCTCTGTCCAGCCGCCACCCACCTTGCATTTCAGACCACTGGTTCGTTTCTCTCCGTGTATAAACCAGAGGCCCCTTCCATATTAAAACAGACCAAAGCCTTTCCTGGATCTGTGGGCCCCTGAACACACTTGCCCCCTCTCCCGGCCCCCTTTACTGCCAAAGCCTTTAAAGGAGTTGTCTGCATCCCACCATTAAACTTCCTCAAGTCCCTGCTTCTGTCCCAGCTGGGAGATCAGACACTGATGAGGCCCAGTTCCTCTTTAGTCCTGGCAGGAGGCTACCAGCAGTTGGCCATTCTTTCCTGGACGTCTCTACCCAGCCTTCCCCCATCAGCCCCACTGGCTCTTCCATTGCCCTTATTTTTCTGCAGCTCCCTCAAGCATGGCGTCTCTAGGGTTGGCCTTCTCCCTCAGCCCCTCAAGTTGAAGTGATCTCTTCCATGTTCATAAAACAGCTACCTCCTGATTTACTTGGTTTTCTAAAATCTACCTGTCCAGTCTAGTCTCCAGCCAAAGTTCCTTACCTGCCCTTTCATTCACTTCTCAAGTGCTTTGGAATCTGACTCTGTCACTAACTATAGGTGTGACCAGGGGGACCTAAAACTATGTAAGTCTCAGTTTCCTCATCTGTAAAATGGGGGTTGATAGTAGTCCTTATCTTACAGGGTTTTTGTGAAGATTGAATGAGATGATGCATGTAAGGTGCTTAGCCCAACCTCAGCACATAGTAGATGCCCAGAAAGTTTTAGCTTTCAAAATAATTTTTTATATTTTTTTACAGTTTCAGGCACTTCCCTCTAGCCTAGTGCACCTTAATCTAAACAGTATCTATATAATGCACAAGAATAACCTCCAGGATAACCTCTTGACACTGTTTGAAATCTCTCAGCCACTGACATTTTCTTTTGTCTCATTTCCCTCTTCCCCCTTTCAACTGAGGAGGTTTTCTCAATCCCTGCGTGCTGAGTTCCTGCTCATTCTAGGATTCCTGTCCCACGTTTCCCGGGAGGACACCCCTGGAAGGCATATCCCACGTAGAAAGGGGTTGGGTGGTGAGTTTGCTTGCCACCTTGGCTGAGAGATAGGCCACATCTGAGCAATAAAAAAAGTTCTCTGGGGGTGACTCTTAAGCCTAATTTTAAGTTGGCTTGGTCTATCCTTTGTGGGGATAAGTTTCATATGAACAAAATAATTTATTGAGAACCCTCAGTAAATTGAGAATGCTCTGCCCAGTGTGGGGAAACTGGTCAGAAGCAGATCAGCTAAAAGTCAAAGAGATAACTCTCTGGAAACTGGAAAAGTCCAGCCCTATTGAGCAGGTTAGCAGAAGGCCCTAAAAAGGTGGTCCTAGAGCCGAGTTTAGGAGAAAAGCTAAAGAAACCGTAAGTCCTCTGCTTGAAAAAGTGAGAAAGAATTTGGTGAACAGAGGAAGTGAGATGAGAGGAGGAGGGTGGTGTGAGGCTTTGGCATTGCCTGGAGCTGGGGAGTGGGGGTTGGTGGGAAACTTCTGGTGGGGAAATATGGGTAAAGGACTGGCATAAAAATAGGCAAGAAAATTTGGGGAAAAAAACCCTCACACAAATGAGAAAGGTGTTTTCTGACTAGGCATCAAAATATATAAGACAAGTTATCATAAAAGTGCTTTATCAGCCCAAGAATAGATCAAGAAAAAAAAGATGCTGGAACCATAGATACGTATCCTATATATTTATCACATATCTTTAATCTGTGATAAAGGTCTACATATTTTGTTTATGATAAAATTGAGATTTGAGGGTGGTGCAACGGTGGCTCAGTGGCAGAATTCTTGCCTGCCATGCTGGAGACCCAGGTTTGAGATTTAAGATCAGTGAAGAAAAGGTATATAGTCAATAGATGATGTAGATGCAGTTAGCTATATATTCAGAAAAAATTCAAGTTAGATTTCCATTCCATTTGCATTAAAGACCCACATAGAAAAATAGCAAACAAGAAAAGTTTAAAGGAAAGTTTTAAATAATTTTGTGGTAAGGAAAACCTTTTTGACCAATACACAAAACTAAGAAAATATAAAAGATGTTTACATTTGGCTTCACATTTTTAAATATCTTTACAATGTTGTGGGGTGCACCAAAAGAGAGACCACACAATTCAAAACTGCAAGCCAATTTGGAGTCTTTATTAGCCAGCCGGTGACTGCCTCAGAAACCTCCAAGAAAGAGGAGTCTGAGAGCAGCCCCCAGAGGTTTTCAAGGTATGCTTATAAAGGCTAAAATCATGTTGTGGTTTTTGCAGTTGCTAGCAAGCAAGGGTGATCATAGAAGCAGAAGAATGCTGTTAGCTGTTGCCAAAACACATCCCGTTCAGTTCCCTCAGTTTCCTAACATTGGTTATTGTTTAACTCTTGGGGACGTTCCGGCCCAATGTTGTGGGGACTTTCCCTGCTTGGTCCTGATTGATTGCTCCTGGCCCTCCACAACAATACAAATGTGTAGATAAGATAGAGAGACAATAGTCCCAATATGCAATACCAGATAAATATTCCCAGCATACAATACAAGGAGCTCTTAAAAATAAATAAGGCGGAAAAAAAAAAAGGGGGATGCAAGGCTAGTTCAGTGGTAGAATTCTCACTTGCCATGCAGGAGACCTGGGTTCGATTCCCAGCCCATGTACTTCCCAAACAAAACAAACAAACCACCAAATAAAATTTCAACAAATGGTACAGCAGTAAGGTGATATTCACATGGAAAAAGAATAAAATGTGACCCCTGCCATACAGAATACAAAAAAAAAAAAAAGAAATAAGGCAAGTGCTTTATTTGTAAGCATGTAAAGGAATATCTCATTCAAATCACACAAAACATTTTAGAGAATAGCAAGTTAAGGAACACTCCCAAACTCATTTTGTGGGACTGAGATAATCTTGATAAAATCAGTGATGGGCAGTATGAGAGAGGAATATTAGAGGCCAATCTGTCTTGTGAACATATAGGAAAGAAACCCTATGAAATATTAGCTGATTGGATATCTATTAAAAGATAACATCATGACCAAACTGGTTTTATATAAGCAAAGATGGCTTAGAATTAGAAAATCTATTATTGTAATTCACATTACTAGATGAAAGGAGAAAAGTTTAAAATCATCTCAACAATACAGAATAAGCAAGTCAGACGTCTACTGTTGTGCCTTCCACGGTGATTTCCTCTGCGAGAAGGAGCCTGATAACAGGGGTCCCCGGGAGCCAGGTCCCGGACCAGAAGGGATCATTGACAGCCCTCCCTCACCGGCTGCAGCTCCCAAGGAAGCGTGCACAGAGCGTGGAAGCATCCTCCCTGTGGACCAGAATGAAAAACAGATGAAAGATACATGTCCCTTCTGTTTATTTCTTTCTCAATCTGAATTAACTCAGGATTTTCCTTTCTTTCAGTAAAATTTCATTTTATTCATAGGGATCGTTTATGTTTGAGCAGAGACTGAGTCTCATTCATCCAACGTTGCAGATGCCTACAGATTTATGAGAGAGCAAGTGACATATCACCGAATCAACCCTCAAACACACCGAATATTACTGAACTAAGACTGCCCTGAGACCCAATCAACCCTCAAACACACCGAATATTACTGAACTAAGACTGCCCTGAGACCCTCCCTAACCATGCCCTTTAATCTCAGGGGAAGGCTTTCTTTCGGTTTGGAGGTGACAGATTAAATTCTGTTACATCTGGCCAAACCCACTTGGCCCACATCCTGATTTTCTCAGTCATCTTCCAAAATATTTACCTTCTTGCTACTACGTGTTTCCTAGTCCCTGGCTAACACCCCGGTTTTCTGCCAATCTTTCATCTGCGACCTTGCCACTGTATCCTATGCAATATTGGTTCAATGATCAGCAAGCTTCCTTACTGTTCTTGATTCCTCAGGGCACATCATCGACCTCCAAGCCTGGACCTCACCACCCTCCTCCCTGAGCACACTGCTTTCCTGCAGCCTCTCAGCGGGTGGCTGATTGTTCTCTCACACACCACATCCCTCACGGGCAGGAGGTGACATCAGTGTCCTTACTGTCTCTTTAAGGACTTTTTCAGACGTGCACTTGTAGAGACCCTGTGCTCTTAGGAACATGCCAGCCACCTAGTTATTTATCATCCTCCCTCTTTCGTGCTGTGATCGTCCTCTTCCTCTGGGTCTCTTTCCTTCCTTCACTAATGGCTTTGGCATCTGGCTCATAATCTTCCCTGCCTCTCGGTCCTGCCATCACCTGGAGCACTTAAATATCTTCTTGAATGACCCATTCAACAGCTTGGGTCTTCTGTTCCTTGACCATCGCCTTTCTAGTGACATTCTCGTGCTTAACCTCTGAAATAGTAAAATAAAATATTCCCGGGAGCCCTGAGCTGTCATGTAAGAAGTCTGACCACCTTTCTGGAGAGCACATAGAAAGACCCAGGGATTACATGGAGAGGGGAAAGGCCCATCTGAGCACACCCCTGTCCACACAATGGCCCCAGGCACGTGAGTGAAGCCATCGTGGACCTTCTGTATCACCCTGACCGCCAGCCAAATGCCACGGGCCTGAGCTGACACCACCTGCGGCAGAGCAACCCGGCCGAGCCCTGCCTGAGTTCCTCATCTCCCAAACTGTGAAATACTGAAAATACATCGTGCTGGTTCGAAAGGATGTACGTCCCCTAGAAAAGCCATGTTTTAATCTAAATCCCATTTCATAAAGGCAGAATAATCCCTATTCCGTACCGTATGTTTGAAACTGTAATCAGACCATCTCCCTGGAGATGTGATTTAATCATGAGGGGTTGTTAAACTGGATTAGGTGACGACACGTTTTCCACCCATTTGGGTGGGTCTTGATAAGTTTCTGGAGTTCTATAAAAGAGGAAACATTTTGGAAAATGAAGGACATTCGGAGAGAGCAGAGAATGCTGCAGCACCACAAAGCAGAGTCCATGAGCCAGCGACCTTTGGAGATGAAGAAGGAAAATGCCTCCTGGGAAGCTTCCTGAAACAGGAAGCCAGGAGAAAAAGCTAGCAGATGACACCGTGTTCACCCTGTGCCCTTCCAGCTGAGAGAGCACCCCTGAACTTCATCGGCCTTCTTGAACCAAGGTATCTTTCCCTAGATGGATGCCTTTGATTGGATATTTCTATAGACTTGTTTTAATTGGGACATTTTCTTGGCCTTAGACTATAAACTAGCAACTTATTAAATTCCCCTTTTTAGAAGCCATTTTATTTCTGGTATATTGCATTCTGGCAGCTAGCAAAGTAGAACATACATATATTTAAAAATTTTTAATTTTAAAATAGTTATAGATTCACAGGAAGTTTCAAAAAGAGTACAGAACAGTACCGTGCATCCTTCATCCAGTTTCTCCCAATGTTGACGTCTTATTTAATACAACATCAAAACCAGGAAATTGGCATTGGTATAATCCGCAGACCTTATTCAGATTTCACCAGTTTTACATGCGCTCACTTGTATACATGTATACAGTTCTTTGCAGTTTTATCATATGTACAGATTCATGTAACCACCACTGCAGTCAAGATACAGCTGTTTCATCACACATATATCCTTCACACTACCTCTTTAGACTGACACCCTTTCTCCTCTCCTACCCCGTCAAACCCTGGCAGCCACTAATCTGTTTCCAACTCAAAAATTTTGTCATTTTGAGAATTTACATAAACAGAACCATATGGCATGTATCTGTCTTAGTTCTCCAGGGCTGCTCTAACAAGGTACTGCAGACAAGTTGGCTTAAACAGAAATGTTATTTCATGGTACTGGAGGTTGGACATCAGAAATCAAGGTGTCAACAGATTCTGCTTCCTCTTAAAAGGGGGAATCCATTCCCTGCCGCTCGCCTGGCTTCCAGTGGGTGGCTGGCAATCCAGGGCGGCCCTTGGCTGGTGGCGGCATAACTCAGTCTCTGCCTTCATCATATGGCCATTTTATTGTCTAACTCTGTCCGAATTTTCTCACCTCATTAGGATACCAGTAATATTGGAACCGGGCTCAATTTTATCCAATTTGGCCTTTTAACTAATAACAGCTTCAAAGATTCTATATACGGATAAGTTCACATTAACAGGACTGGGGGTTAGCACTTGAACAGGTCTTTCGAGGGGACACAATTCAATCTATAACAATATTATTTGGGGGGCGGTGCAACGGTGGCTCAGTGGCAGAGTTCTCGCCTGCCATGCCAGAGACCTGGGTTCAATTCCCAGAGTCTGCCCATGTAAAGCAAAAAAACAAACAAACAAAAAAAACCAGTATTGTTTTGTGATTTTTTTCCCACTCGGCATAATTCCCTTAAGCTCCTTCCATAGTTTATACCTTTTGACTACGGTGTAGTATACCACGATAAGGCTGTATCACAGTCGTTTTATGGATATTTGGATTGTTTCTCATTTTTGGATGTTACAAAAAAAGCTGCTATGAACATTTTTTTTTTATTAATTAAAAAAAATTAACTAACACAACATTTAGAAATCATTCCATTCTACATATGCAGTCAGTAATTCTTAATATCATCACATAGATGTATGATCATCATTTCTTAGTACATTTGCATCGATTTAGGAAAAGAACTAGCAAAATAACAGAAAAAGATATAGAATGATAATATAGAGAAAAAAATAAAAATAATAATAAAAATAAAAAATAAAAAATATATAAAAAAGAAAAAAAAGGAAAAAGAAAAAAACAAAAAACACAAACAAACAAACAAACAAAAAACTATAGCTCAGATGCAGCTTCATTCAGTGTTTTAACATAATTACATTACAATTAGGTAGTATTGTGCTGTCCATTTTTGAGTTTTTGTATCTGGTCCTGTTGCACAGTCTGTATCCCATCAGCTCCAATTACCCATTATCTTACCCTGTTTCTAACTCCTGATGGTCTCTGTTACAAATGACATATTCCAAGTTTATTCTCGAATGGCGGTTCACGTCAGTGGGACCATACAGTATTTGTCTTTTAGTTTTTGGCTAGACTCACTCAGCATAATGTTCTCTAGGTCCATCCATGTTATTACATGCTTCATAAGTTTATCCTGTCTTAAAGCTGCATAATATTCCATCGTATGTATATACCACAGTTTGTTTAGCCACTCGTCTGTTGATGGACATTTTGGCTGTTTCCATCTCTTTGCAATTGGAAATAACGCTGCTATAAACATTGGTGTGCAAATGTCCGTTTGTGTCTTTGCCCTTAAGTTCTCTGAGTAGATACCTAGCAATGGTATTTCTGGGTCGTATGACAATTTTATATTCAGTTTTTTGAGGAACCGCCAAACTGCCTTCCACAGTGGTTGCACCATTTGACATGCCCACCAACAGTGGATAAGTGTGCCTATTTCTCCGCATCCTCTCCAGCACTTGTCATTTTCTGTTTTGTTGATAATGGCCATTCTGGTGGGTGTGAGATGATATCTCATTGTGGTTTTGATTTGCATTTCTCTAATGGCCAGGGACATTGAGCATCTCTTCATGTGCCTTTTGGCCATTTGTATTTCCTCTTCTGAGAGGTGTCTGTTCAAGTCTTTTTCCCATTTTGTAATTGGGTTGGCTGTCTTTTTGTTGTTGAGTTGGACAATCTCTTTATAAATTCTGGATACTAGACCTTTATCTGATATGTCGTTTCCAAATATTGTCTCCCATTGTGTAGGCTGTCTTTCTACTTTCTTGATGAAGTTCTTTGATGCACAAAAGTGTTTAATTTTGAGGAGTTCCCATTTATTTATTTCTTTCTTCAGTGCTCTTGCTTTAGGTTTAAGGTTCATAAAACCGCCTCCAATTGTAAGTTTCATAAGATATCTCCCTACATTTTCTTCTAACTGTTTTATGGTCTTAGACCTAATGTTTAGATCTTTGATCCATTTTGAGTTAACTTTTGTATAGGGTGTGAGAGACGGGTCCTCTTTCATTCTTTTGCATATGGATATCCAGTTCTCTAGGCACCATTTATTGAAGAGACTGTTCTGTCCCAGGTGAGTTGGCTTGACTGCCTTATCAAAGATCAAATGTCCATAGATGAGAGGGTCTATATCTGAGCACTCTATTCGATTCCATTGGTTGATATATCTATCTTTATGCCAATACCATGCTGTTTTGACCACTGTGGCTTCATAATATGCCTTAAAGTCCGGCAGCGTGAGACCTCCAGCTTCGTTTTTTTCCCTCAAGATACTTTTAGCAATTCGGGGCACCCTGCCCTTCCAGATAAATTTGCTTATTGGTTTTTCTATTTCTGAAAAATACGTTGTTGGGATTTTGATTGGTATTGCATTGAATCTGCAAATCAATTTAGGTAGGATTGACATCTTAACTATATTTAGTCTTCCAATCCATGAACACGGTATGCCCTTCCATCTATTTAGGTCTTCTGTGATTTCTTTTAACAGTTTTTTGTAGTTTTCTTTGTATAGGTTTTTTTGTCTCTTTAGTTGAATTTATTCCTAGGTATTTTATTCTTTTAGTTGCAATTGTAAATGGGATTCGTTTCTTGATTTCCCCCTCAGCTTGTTCATTGCTAGTGTATAGAAATACTACAGATTTTTGAATGTTGATCTTGTAACCTGCTACTTTGCTGTACTCATTTATTAGCTCTAGAAGTTTTGTTGTGGATTTTTCCGGGTTTTCGACGTATAATATCATATCATCTGAAAACAGTGATAGTTTTACTTCTTTCTTTCCAATTTTGATGCCTTGTATTTCTTTTTCTTGTTTAATTGCTCTGGCTAGAACCTCCAACACGATGTTGAATAATAGTGGTGATAATGGACATCCTTGTCTTGTTCCTGATCTTAAGGGGAAAGTTTTCAATTTTTCCCCATTGAGGATGATATTAGCTGTGGGTTTTTCATATATTCCCTCTATCATTTTAAGGAAGTTCCCTTGTATTCCTATCTTTTGAAGTGTTTTCAACAGGAAAGGATGTTGAATCTTGTCAAATGCCTTCTCTGCATCAATTGATATGATCATGTGATTTTTCTGCTTTGATTTGTTGATATGGTGTATTACATTAATTGATTTTCTTATGTTGAACCATCCTTGCATACCTGGGATGAATCCTACTTGGTCATGATGTATAATTCTTTTAATGTGTTGTTGGATTCGATTTGCTAGAATTTTGTTGAGGATTTTTGCATCTATATTCATTAGAGAGATTGGTCTGTAGTTTTCTTTTTTTTGTAATATCTTTGCCTGGTTTTGGTATGAGGGTGATGTTGGCATCATAGAATGAATTAGGTAGCTTTCCCTCCACTTCAATTTTTTTGAAGAGTTTGAGGAGAGTTGGTACTAATTCTTTCTGGAATGTTTGGTAGAATTCACATGTGAAGCCGTCTGGTCCTGGACTTTTCTTTTTGGGAAGCTTTTGAATGACTGATTCAATTTCTTTACTTGTGATTGGTTTGTTGAGGTCATCTATTTCTTCTTGAGTCAAAGTTGGTTGTTCATGCCTTTCCAGGAACCCGTCTATTTCATCTAAATTGTTGTATTTATTAGCGTAAAGTTGTTCATAGTATCCTGTTATTACCTCCTTTATTTCTGTGAGGTCAGTGGTTATGTTCCCTCTTCCATTTCTGATCTTATTTATTTGTGTCCTCTCTCTTCTTTTTGTCAATCTTGCTAAGGGCCCATCAATGTTATTGATTTTCTCATAGAACCAACTTCTGGTCTTATTGATTTTCTCTATTGTTTTCATGTTTTCAATTTCATTTATTTCTGCTCTAATCTTTGTTATTTCTTTCCCTTTGCTTGCTTTGGGGTTAGTTTGCTGTTCTTTCTCCAATTCTTCCAAGTGGACAGTTAATTCCTGCATTTTTGCCTTTTTTCTTTTCTGATATAGGCATTTAGGGCAATAAATTTTCTTCTTAGCACTGCCTTTGCTGCGTCCCATAGGTTCTGATATGTTGTGTTTTCGTTTTCATTCACCTCGAGATATTTACTAATTTCTCTTGCAATTTCTTCCTTGACCGACTCATTGTTTAAGAGTGTGTTGTTGAGCCTCCACATATTTGTGAATTTTCTGACACTCCACCTATTATTGATTTCCAACTTCATTCCTTTATGATCCGAGAAAGTGTTGTGCATGATTTCAATCTTTTTAAATTTGTTAAGACTTGCTTTGTGACCCAGCATATGGTCTATCTTTGAGAATGATCCATGAGTACTTGAGAAAAAGGTGTATCCTGCTGTTGTGGGATGTAATGTTCTATAAATGTCTGCTAAGTCTAGCTCCTTTATTGTAATATTCAAATTCTCTATTTCTTTATTGATCCTCTGTCTAGATGTTCTGTCCATTGATGAGAGTGGTGAATTGAAGTCTCCAACTATTATGGTATATGTGTCTATTTCCCTTTTCAGTGATTGCAGTGTATTCCTCACGTATTTTGGGGCATTCTGGTTCGGTGCATAAATATTTATGATTGTTATGTCTTCTTGTTGAGTTGTTCCTTTTATTAGTAGATAGTGTCCTTCTTTGTCTCTTTTAACTGTTCTACATTTGAAGTCTAATTTGTTGGATATTAGTATAGCCACTCCTGCTCTTTTCGTTGTTATTTGCATGAAATATCTTTTCCCAACCTTTCACTTTCAACCTATGTTTATCTTTGTGTCTAAGATGTGTTTCCTGTAGACAGCATATAGAAGGATCCTGTTTTTTAATCCATTCTGCCAGTCTATGCCTTTTGATTGGGGAATTCAGTCCATTAACATTTAGAGTTATTACTGTTTGGATAATATTTTCCTCTACCATTTTGCCTTTTGTATTATATATATCATATCTGATTTTCCTTCTTTCTACACTCCTCTCCATACCTCTCTCTTCTGTCTTTTCGTATCTGACTCTAGTGCTCCCTTTAGTATTTCTTGCAGAGCTGGTCTCTTGGTCACAAATTCTCTCACTGACTTTTTGTCTGAAAATGTTTTAATTTCTCCCTCATTTTTGAAGGACAATTTTGCTGGATATAGAAGTCTTGATTGGCAGTTTTTCTCTTTTAGTAACTTAAATATATCATCCCACTGTCTTCTAGCTTCCATGGTTTCTGCTGAGAAATCTACACATAGTCTTATTGGTTTCCCTTGTATGTGATGGATTGTTTTTCTCTTGCTGCTTTCAAGATCCTCTCTTTCTCTTTGACCTCTGACATTCTAACTAGTAAGTGTCTTGGAGAACGCCTATTTGGGTCTATTCTGTTTGGGGTGCGCTGCACTTCTTGGATCTGTAATTTTAGGTCTTTCATAAGAGTTGGGAAATTTTCAGTGATAATTTCTTCCATTAGTTTTTCTCCTCCTTTTCCCTTCTCTTCTCCTTCTGGGACACCCACAACACATATATTTGTGCGCTTCATATTATCATTCAGTTCCCTGATCCCCTGCTCAAATTTTTCCATTCTTTTCCCTATAGTTTCTGTTTCTTTTTGGAATTCAGATGTTCCATCCTCCAGTTCACTAATTCTAGCCTCTGTCTCTTTAAATCTACCATTGTAGGTATCCATTGTTTTTTCCATCTTTTCTACTTTGTCCTTCAATCCCATAAGTTCTGTGATTTGTTTTTTCAGTTTTTCTATTTCTTCTTTTTGTTCAGCCCATGTCTTCTTCATGTCCTCCCTCAATTTATTGATTTGGTTTTTGAAGGGGTTTTCCATTTCTGTTCATATATTCAGAATTATTGTCTCAGCTCCTGTATCTCATTTGAACTATTGGTTTGTTTCTTTGACTGAGCCATATCTTCAATTTTCCTGGTGTGATCCGTTATTTTTTCCTGGCATCTGCGCATTTCATCAGATTTCCCTGGGTGTGGGACCCAGGAGGTTGAAAGATTTTCCTGTGAAATCTCTGGGCTCTGTTTTTCTTATCCTGCCCAGTATGTGGCACTCGTCTGTCTGCGGGTCCCACCAGTAAAAGATGCTGTGGCTCCTTTAACTTCGGAAGACTCTCGCTGTGGGGGAGGGTCGCCAGCCAAAGCGGCTTTGGGGAGTGCCGATCCAAATCTCCCAGCCGGCCCGGGAATCCACGTGTGTGGGGGGGCGCCGGCTGCCGCGGCTTGGGCAGACCGCCTGTCCAAATCTCCCAGCCGGCCTGGGAAGGAGGGAGGGAGGGGCCCCGGCCGCCAGCCACCACGGCCTGGGGAAGCGCGCGCCCCTCGGGGATCTCACCACAGCAGATTCTCCCAGCCAGTTCAGCCGTTCCAGAATGGGGTACGCTGTCTTTTTGGTCTCTGTCGTGGCTCCGGGAGCTGTTCTGTACTGTTTCTGTTTCTTTAGTTGCTGTTCTGGAGGAGGAACTAAGACCCACGCATCTTACTAAGTTGCCATCTTCTCCGGATGTGCTATGAACATTTGTATATACATTTTTATATGGATATAAGTTTCCATTTCTCTGCAATAAAAGCCCCCAAGTGCAACTGTTGGATCATATGGTAAGTCTATGTTAAGTTTTTTGTTATTTTTTTAAGAAACTACCACAGTAGCTGTATTATTTTATATTCTCACCAGTAATATACGAGAGATCCAGTTTCTCTGCATCTTTGCCAGCATTTGGTATTGTCAATTTTTTAAAAATATTTTTATCTTCACATACCATACAGTCCATCCAAAGCATACAATCAATGGCTAACAATGTCGTCACACAGTTGTGTATTCATCACCATGATCATTTTTAGAATATTTGCATCATTTCAGAAAAAGGAAAAAAAAAAAAAGAAAGAAAAACCTTAGCTAAACCATACCCCTTATTCCTCCTTCTCACTGTCCACTAGTATTGCAATCTACCCAATTTATTTGTTAAGCCCCCCCCATTATTTATTTATTTATTGTCCTTAGTTTTTTTACTCATCTGTCCGTACCCTGGGTAAAAGGGAGCATCAGTTACAAGGCTTTCACAATCACTCAGTCAACTTGTAAAAGTTATATAGTTATACAATCATCTTCAAGAATCAAGGTTACTGGAATATGGCTTAACAGCTTCAGGTATTTCCTTCTAGCTACTCTAATATACTAAAAACTTAAAAGGGATATCTATATAATGCATAAGAATAATCTCCAGAATAACCTCTCAACTCTGTTTGAACTCTCTCAGCCACTGAAACTTTATTTTGTCTCATTTCTTTCTTCCCCCTTTTGGTCGAGAAGGCTTTCTCAATGTCATGATACCAGATCCTGGCTCATCTCTGGGAGTCATGTGCTATGTTGCCGGGTAGATTTTTTTTTGGGGGGGGGGGTGCATGGTCTGGGAATTGACCCATTTTTTGTTTGTTTTTTTTTTTTGAGCCAGGGAGATTTAACACCCCTGGGAGTCATATCCCATGTAGTGGGGAAGGGCAGTGAGTTCACCTGCCAAATTGGATTAGAGAGAGAGAGACTACATCTGGGCAACAAAAGAGGTTCTCTGGGGGTGACTCAGGTGTAATTATAAGTAGGTTTAGCATCTCCTTTGCAGGAATAAGTTTCATGGGGGCAAGCCCCCAAATCAAGGGCTCAATTCTTGATTGTCCTCAATTCTTCTGAGAATATCAGCAATTCCCCAGGTGGGGAAGTTTAATGTTTCCTCCTTTCTCCCCAATCCCTCAACAGCATTTTGCAAGTAGTTTTTTATGCTTGCCCAAATTACACTGGGATGTATCAGTACATCACACTAACCTGGACAAACCAACAAGATTCACACAGTATTCAAGATTTCATATAATTGTGGTGTTCAAATAAACTGACCATACAGGTGAAATTAGATAGTGTGCTACCCAAAATATAAAATTTGCACCAAATGAACATCCCTTCCTTTGGTCTCACACAGAAGTTGAAGTTTTAAAATATAGACCATATCATCTTTTACCCCGTATTCTGATTTACCTTAGTCCTATCCACATCACCACCATTCATATCCCTAGTTGAATTCTGGTCATTTTTTAAAACTTTTTAAAGTCACTGTATGGGATAATGCTGGCTTTCATAGCTTCAGAGCTAAGTCTCAGGTGTCACATAACTACCCGAAGTTCTAGGGAAGACCAGGCAATTCACAAATAGCTCAGCATCTCAGAATTTAGAAACAGTAGTTACAGCTCCAGAGTAGATGTGACTACTGTAAAAACTTTCCATCTAGGAACCTTTAGAATAGGCCTCATCCTGATAACCTGTGCTCTTGATGTCAATTCTTCAAGTTTGTATACTACAGTTATTCCATATGAGTGAGGCATGATATTACTTGTCTTTTTGTTTCCGACATTTCATTCAACATATATTTCATTCACCTAATTCCATGCCTCATAACTTCATTCCTTCTTGCAGCTACTCGAGTAGTCCATTGAATGTATACACCATAGATCCCCCTTCCAGTCTTTAGTAGATGCACCCTAAGGCTACCACCATCCATTGCAAATTGGAACACTGCCGCCATTAAACACCAGTGTGCAAATGTCCATTCATGTCTCCACTCTCATTCCTCCAAGTATACATCTAGCAATGGAGTTGTGGGATCATACGTCAACCCCATCCCTAGCCTCCTGTGAAGCCACCACACGTTCCCCCAGACGGGGAGCACCACCTGCTTCCCTACCAACAGCAAACAGGTACATCTCACTCTCCACATCCTCTCCAGCACTTGTATCTCTCAGTTCATTTTTAAACAGTTTTATTCACACATCATACAATCCAACCTAAGTAAAAAAATCACTGGTTCCTGGTGTAATCACACAGCCATGTCTTTACCACCGCAACCTATGAGGCCATTTCCTTTTCTTCTGCAAAGAATCCCACACCCCTCCCTCATATCCCCAGTTTATAAACGTTTAGTTTTGGCATATTGCCTTTGTGACATTCAATGGACGTGTATTACAATTTTACTGTTAACTGTCGACCGTAGTTTGCATTGATTGTATTTTTTTCCTGTGTACCATCCCATTTTCAACACCTTGAAATATTGATATTCATTTGTTCTCCCTCATGCAAAAACATACTAATATTTGTACATTTGATCACCATCATTGTCCACTCTAGGCATCACTAAGTTATACCATCACAGTCTTTAACTTCTATCTTTCCTTCTGGTGTCATACATGTCCCCAGGCTTCCTCCCTCAACAATATTCACACTCAGTTTCATTCAGTGTTCTTACAATATTGTGATATCACCAGACAGTTTTGTGTTATCCATTTCTGGATCTTTGCAATCAATCAGTCCTGTTGAACATTCTCTATTTCTTTAGCACCAAATGCCTAATCTCTACGCTCTTTATATCTCTTGATAACCTGTGCTCTTAACTTTAACTCTTAATTTTCATTCATTAATATTAGTTCATATTAATGAGACTATACAGTTTTTGTCCTTTTGTTTATGGCTAATTTCACTCAGCATAATGTCCTCAAGTTACATCTATGGTGTTGCATACTTCATGACTTTATTCTGCCTTACAGCTGTGTAATATTCCATCGTATGTGTGTACCACAGCTTGTTTAGCCACTTGTCCGTTGGTGGACATTTGGGCTGTTTCCATCTCTTGGCAATCACTGTCACCTATTTTTACTTTAGCAGTTCTAATAGGTGTGTGGAAATAGTTCATGATTTTAATTGGCATTTCCCTAATGGCTAATAATGTAATAACATCTTTACAAGTGCTTATTTGTCATTTGTATATTTTCTTTGGTTAAGCATCTGCTTATGTCTTTTGTGAATATCCTAATTCGAGTGTTTTTTTTACTGTTGATTTTTTAAAATATTGATATTTTTATTAAGATATCTTCACACACCATATAGTCCATCCAAAGTATATAATCACAATGTTATCACATATTTGTGCATTCATCACTGTTCTAGTTTGCTAGCTGCCAGAATGCAAAATACCAGAAACAGAATGGCTTTTAAAAAAGGGAATTTAATCAGTTGCTAGATTACAGTTCTAAGGCCGAAAAATGTTCCAGTTAAAACAAGTCTGTAGAAATGTCCAATCAAAGGCATCCATCCAGGAAAAGATACCTTGGTTCAAGAAGGCCAATGAAGTTCAGGGTTTCTCTCATGGGAAGGCACATGGCGAACACAGTCAGGGCTTCTCTATCAGCCGGAAGGACACATGGCGAACATGGCGTCATCTGCTAGCTTTCTCTCCTGGCTTCTGGTTTCATAAAGTTCCCCAGGAGGCGTTTTCCTTCTTCATCTCCAAAGGTCGTTGGCTCGTGGACTCTCTGTTTCATGGTGCTGCAGCATTCTCTGCTCTTTCCAAATCGCCTTCATTCTCCAAAATGTTTTATAGGACTCCAGAAACTTTTCAAGACCCACCCATATGAGTGGAGACATGTTGCCACCTAATCCAGTTTAACAACCACTCTTGATTAAATCACAACTCCAGGGAGATGATCTGATTACAGTTTCAAACATACAGTAATGAATAAGGATTATTCTGCCTTTACGAAATGGGATTGATTAAAACATGGCTTTTCTAGGGTCCATACATCCTTTCAAACCAGCACAATCACCATGATCATTTTTAGAGCATTCATATCACTCCAGAAAAATAAAAAGACAAAAGAAAAAACCCATACATACCCCTTACCCCTCCCTCTCATTGACCACTAGTATTTCAATCTACCCATTTTTTTTACCCCTATCCCCCCATTATTTACTTACTTTTAGTCCTTATTTTTTCACTCATCTGTCCATATCCTGCATAAAAGGAGCATCAGACACAAGGTTTTCACAATCATACAGTCACATTGTAAAATGCTACATAGTTATACAATCATCTTCAAGAATCAAGGCTACTGCATGTTTCTTGAAGATGATTGTATAATGATACAGCTTGCATAGTATGACTATGTGATTGTGAAAACCTTGTGTCTGATGCTTCTTTTATCTACCTTATGGACAGATGAGTAAAACATATGGATTAAAAATAAATAAATAATAGGGGAACAAATGTTAAAATAAATTTAGTATATTGAAATGTTACTGATCAATGAAGGGGAGGGGCAAGGGGGTATGGTATGTAGGAATTTTTTTCTGCTTTCTTTTTATTTCTTTTTCTGAATTGATGCAAATGTTCTAAGAAATGATCATAATGATGAATATACATCTATGTGACAAAAAAGAATGTTCATATTGTATGTTTGGTTTTATTAATAAAAATTTTAAAAATAAATAAAAAGGAAAAAAAAAGAATCAAGGCTACTGGAATACAGTTCAACAATTTCAGATACTTTCCTCTAGCCACTCTGTGCTGGTTTGAAATGATGTATGTACCCCAGAAAAGACATGTTTTAATCCTAATCCCATTTTGTAAAGGCAGCTGTTTCTTCTAATCCCTATTCAGTATTGTGTATTTGAAACTGCAATTAGATCATCTCCCTGTAGGTGTGATTTAATCAAGAGTGGTTGTTAAACTGGGTTAGCTGGAGGTGTGTCTCCACCCATTCGGGTGGGTCTTGATTAGATTCTGAAGTCCTATAAAAGAGGAAACATTTTGGAGAATGAGAGAGATTCGGAGAGAGCAGAGAAGAACGACACAGCCACGAGTCTCCGAGAGAACCAGTCAGAGACCTTTGGAGATGAAGAAGGAAAATACCTCCCAGGGAGCTTCATGAAACAAGAAGCCAGGAGAGAAAGCTAGCAGATGATGCCATGTTCGCCATGTGCCCTTTCAGCCAAGAGAGAAACCCTATGTCCACCACGTGCCTTCTCATATGAGAAAGAAACCCTGAATGTCATCGGCCTTCTTGAACGAAGGTAAGTTTCCCTGGATGCCTTTGATTGAACATTTCTATAGACTTGTTTTAATTGGGACATTTTCTCGGCCTTAGAACT
This sequence comes from Tamandua tetradactyla, assembly GCF_023851605.1. Classification (NCBI taxonomy): domain Eukaryota; kingdom Metazoa; phylum Chordata; class Mammalia; order Pilosa; family Myrmecophagidae; genus Tamandua; species Tamandua tetradactyla. Next base: position 184,877,916 of record NC_135328.1, on the reverse strand, counting down.
GTAAACTAGCAACTTATTAAATTCCCCGTTTTAAAAGTCATTCCATTTCTGGTATATTGCATTCCAGCAGCTAGCAAACTAAAACAACAGGGTATAAAATTCCCAACATAAATTATTTGCCTCAAACTTCAGTGTCTTCTTGAGTCAATTTTGGTATAGAATCTGAGGTCATCTTGATTTTTCCCTATTCTACGTTATTGGGCGCCCAGATAATTCTGTATTCTTTACATTCATCAGGATATTTGTTGACATTGCATTATATCATTTCAGGAAAATGTTCTTCTATTTGGATATTTTCAAAAGTTTGATTTGTTCAATTCTCATCAAGAACATGAATTATGCATATGCCGGATTTCCTTTCAGGTGTTTTCTGTTTTACTTCTATAGCTTTTATTCAGTTCTTTATTTCTTCCAAACCGTTTCTTCTGATGTTTTTTACATATTTTGTGGCTTCTAATAAGGCTCTCATTTCTGTAATTTTAAAAAATCTTCATTTTTTTAGACAGTTTATTTTCTATTTCTTTAATCTCATCTTTGAACCTGTGTACTTATAATTGGTTTAACACATCAGGTTGTCTGCTGTCCTTTTTGAATCTGGAGGACTATTTTATTCTTTCAACCTTTTCTGGGGGGTGGGGTTGGCATCTGTGATCATTATCTTCTGATTAAATGCTTATTTTTAATCAGATCTAGCAACTGAAGAATGAGAAGGGTTTCGGGGAATGAGCTTTTATTTGGGTTGTTGTACTTGACACCCTCACCAAATCTGTTATTTCCCTTTGCCCTGGTAACACGTCTTCCTTTATTTCTTAGTATTAAGAGGTCATTGTGTCTCATGAAAAGCTATTTAAGGCAGTGTTTCCCAAATTGTGGGAAATGAAATCAACTTAGTGATTGGCACTCAACATTAAAAACTGAAACTGAATAGGAAATAGAGAATGCATTTTGCATAAGGAATACAAATATGCTCAATAAATTTGCTTCAATACAGAAAATAGATACGTGTATACAGAGGCAAGATGTATTCCTTAATAAAGGTGCCATCAAAAAGTTTTAAACCATTGTTCCAAGTCCTCATTCCAAGCTAGCACATAGAAATGACCTTCACCAAGGTTTGTCATTAATCAAAATGGGTCTCTAAAAACATATTCAACATGTCCCATTCATTCTCTCTGTTCTAATAAAAGAGTACATACAGTTTGCTTCCTGTTAAGAATCTGGGTATGCTGCCTCAATTTTTCACTATATGTCTGAAGTTTACGTTTCAGGGAAGTTTATTTTGCTATTAAAAATTTTTGGTGGGGTTCTTAATATTTTTAACAATATACTGGATGATAACAGCAAACTTGCTAAATATGGGGCATTCAGCCATATTTCTTTTCACCTAGACCACTTTGGTAAAGAAATAACAGTTAGGACTCTATATAAAAAGGCTTAATGAGAAGTGCTTTGATCTCATTTTAAAACGCAGTTCTATATATAGTTGTAGCACAAACCATAGCAGCTCTTATATAGACTTCCGTCAACTCAGATATTATTCTCATGAGGGAATAACTGAGGCTCAGAATAAACCTAAAGTGATTTCATATTGCTACAAAAGATTGCGTCTTAAGCCTCTTCAGTTCAATGGCAAGCAAAGGAATATTTATCCTATGATCAGATATGACTTTCCAAGAAACTGGATCCTGTGAGGCAGCTGGTTTTCACAATTCATGCTGGGACTAGACTAGCAGGAAGTCATTCAATCACTTTTCCCTTTTTAAAAGAGGACAGAGAAGTACAGGTAAAATGAACTCCTCTAGCAAAGATCCTCACTACCTTATTATCAATGTCCATGGACAATTTTCAGTTCTTATTTTGCTCTTCATTCTTAGACTCTTGGCTACTTTGACCTAATACCTCCTGATTCTTCTACCTTTATGAGTGGTTCATTTCAGTGTTCATTCTCTTTCACCAGTGCTGATGTCGCCTATGGTTCTGTTGTTTGCTTTTCTTACATATAGGCCACTCCCTGGGCAATCTCTCATTTAATTCCATTCTTTCCACAGTTCCCTAAACATTGTCAATTTCTGGCTTAGATCACTATGCTGAGTGTTTGTTCCTATTTGCACTGGGCTTCACCTAGATGCATCACAGCTGTCTCAGATTGAAACTGCTAAATTGAATGCATCATTTTCACCACCACCACCCTCTCACCTCTTGCCCCTCCAAAACCTGGTCTCTTCCTGCTTTTTCTGAGTGTGAACAGTACCACTGTCTGGTCATTTAGGTAAAAATCATGAGTGGTATTAGATACTTGTCTCTCTGTTAAACCTTTTCCAGTCCTGTTGCTCTACTGCTACTGAGTACGCTTGGATAATGTCAATGCTTGTAGGATAAAGACTGAGGACTTTAATGCTGAATTCAAGACTTGTGGGTAAGAATGGCACTATATAAGGTGTTGTATAAAGGAGGTTGTGTTACTGTTTCTTACACTGTTCCATGAAACTGGATTAAGTAATCTTAAGGAACTTTGCATGTTTTGCTGATTTCATCTTTGAATAACAGTAAGCAGCCCAAATCTCAGGAGCCTCAAAGCAATTCCAATCACTGAAGAACGCAAAGACCAAACTACAGAAAAATGGGAAATGGTGTCTTAGGTTTAATAATAAGTTAAAAAAAAAAAAAAGGGAAGGATCAGCAAATGGCCACGCCCTCTTCCTGTCACTCATATACACCCCTCCGAACCAAGTCCTTCCTGTCCTGCTATAGTTAAGCTGAGTACAGTTCAGGTTGTGTGCACGAAAGGAGTCAAAAGCAGCTCTCAGGAAATATCATCCCCTAAACGTGAATTACCACTCAAAAAGAGTTATCTTCACAAAGCTCAGCACCTCTTTCCAAAAAAAGTGGAAAAACCTGGTAGGAAAAGTATATATTCTTAGAGCTGCCTAGGACGCAGATCCTAATCCTTCCACACAGAACCTCACGTCCTCAGGAGGCCAGTAGGACGAAAACCAAACGCAGCCCATTCCTCATTCCTTCTCCAGCTCTTCTTATGGCTTTTCTTAGACCTTTCAGGGGACTTGGAGTGGCTCCTGCGTCTGTGACGACGGCGATGACCTGGGGTCTTGGAGCGAGATCTGTGCCGACGTTCTCAGGACCTGCCGCGGTGACGTCTTGGGCTCTCGCTCCTGTGCTTTCTGGACAGGGGAGGGGCCCCTCCTTTTGCGAGACCGACTCTGCCTTCTAGGAGACCGGCTCATGCTCCTCCTCCCGCGCAGCAGGGGAAGAACCACCTGGCTGGTCCAAGTCTCCAGCGGTGATCAGGTGATGGCGCTCTCTCCAGCTTCTCGTCCTCCTCTTCCTCTTCTTCACTTGACTCCACTCATCCATGTCCTCTTCCAGGGCACTAACCCGAGGTTCCAGGTGTTCCGCTTCCTCTTACACATGGCATATCTGTAGCCCGGGCAGAACCATACCAGAGACTCTCTCACTGCGCAGTAGCTCATCAACAAACTCATCCACGTGCGTCGGTTGAAACTCCCCATTTCGGTTCTGGCTTTTGATTTTCCGATAGTCATTGTTCAAAGGCTCCACATGGTAGCAATCCATTGCAGTGCCTGTCAGCCTCATGTAACATGTCCTCACCATGCAGGCGTACTTGAAATCTCCGTTTTTGATGAACATTACAATGATAATCCTTCTCGGGTTGAATTTGCAGCATCTTCAAGGTCAAACACAGAAAGGGAGTTGGCTTTATGTTGCCTCCATAGGCGCCACCTACAAACCTTAACTCCATGACTTCATTGACTAGAAGTTCACAGTAAATCCAAAGCGCTCCTCTTTTTAGTACTTGGACTCATAGATAACTTGTCTGAATGACCTCCGCCAGACGGTCTATGCACCATCTTTCACTGTAGGGTTTGTCATTTTAGGAGACGATCTCTCGCCTATCTATCTTCTAAGCATTTGAAAGTAGGTTGCACACAACATACTTCTTGAACACTAAATACCGCAATGTATATTTCCTGAACTTATGTAACTGCATTAAGTATACTTATCAAGTTATCATTGCTAAAAGAAATTTAACACTGAAAGCATACAGTCTATATCCCAATTTTTTTTCTCCACAATTGTCCTGATGTTGTCTTCTGGGTAATTTCTCTCCTCCATTATTAGATGCACTCCAGGAACATGTATTCTGTTTAATTGTCATTGTTTGTTTAGTCTCTCTGTCTTTTAAAAAATTGTAGCATATGTACAACATAAAATTTCCCATCTCAACCACTACCAAGTGTTCAATTCAATGGTATTCATCACATTCACATGTTGTTCTCCCCTCACCATCATCCATTACCAAAACTTTTCCATCACACCAAATATAAACACTGCACCCATTGTGCAGTAACACTCTCCATCTCCCACCTTGAGAGCTGTAGTATTCTTTCTACCTCTGTGAATTGGCATATTCTAGTTATTTCATATAAATGGGATTATACAATGTCTAGACCTTACAACCAAAGCATGAGCAGTGAAAGAAGAAATACATGAATGGGAACGCCTCAAAATTAAATACTTTCGTACATCAGAGAACTTTGTCAAGAAAGTGAAAAGGCAGCTACGTTAGTTAGATTCAGTTGTCAACTTGGCCAGGCGAGCATACCTAGTCTTGTTGCTGGACATAAGCCAATGATACGTGAACCTCATCTGTTGCTAATTACATCTGCAGTCGGCTAGGAGGCGTGTCTGCTGCAATGAGTGATGTTTTGGCTGGTGCTTAAATGAGAGCGCACAATGTTGCACAGCCTAGCAGCTCGGCATTCCTCATCTCAGCACTAGCAGCTCAGCCCAGGCCTTTGGAGATGCAGAAAGAAGTCACCCCAGGGAAAGTTGTTGGAACCCAGGGGCCTGGAGAGAAGACCAGCAGAGACCATCTTGTGCCTTCCATGTAAGAAGAACCTCAGTGGAAAGTTAGCTGCCTTTCCTCTGAAGAACCAACAAAATAAATCCCCTTTTATTGAAAGCCAGTCCGTCTCTGGTGTGTTGCATTCCAGCAGCTAGCAAACTAGAACAGCAGCCTACACAATGGGAGACAATATTTGGGAACCACATATCAGACAATGGTTAGTATCCAGAATATATAAAGAGATTCTTCAACTCAACCAAAAAGACAAACAACCCAATTAAAAAATGGACAAAAGAAAAGCTGTCTTGGGGGAATGGCAAGAAAGGAGGAAAACTTAACTTCCCCAAGTGGAGAATTCTTGATATTCTCACAAGCAGTGGGGACTAACAAAGCAATAGGCGGAACTCTCAATCTTGGGGTTTGTTCATATGAAACTTAACCCTGCAAAGGATAGGCTAAACCTACTTAATAGTAGGCCTAAGAGTCACCCCCAAGAGAACCTCTTTTGTTTCTCAGATGTAGCCTCTCTCTCTAAGCCAACTCGGCAAGTGAACTCACTGTCCTTACCCCCTATGTGGGACATGACTCTCAGGGGTGTAAATCTCCCTGGCAATGTGGGACAGAAGTCCTAGGGTGAGCTGGGACCTGCCATTAAGGGAATTAGAAAGCCTTCTTGACCAAAAAAGTGAAGAGAGAAAGGAGACAAAATAAATTTCAGTGGCTGAGAGATTTCAAACAAAGTTGAAAGGTTATCCTGAAGATTATTCTTATGCATTATATAGACATCCCTTCTTAGTTCATGGTGTATTGGAATGGCTGGAAGGAATTACCATGAAACTGTTGAGCTGTGTTCCAGGTAGGAAGATGGAACTAGTTGATGTTCTGGAGAGGCTGCACACTCTAGGTTTCAGAACTTATCTGGTCCAGGGAACCATCTGTAGGTTGTAGGCTTCTGAAAAGTTACCCTAATGCATAGAACCTTTGTAGAATCTTATATTTTGCCCTAGGTATTCTTTAGGATTGGCTAGAATGGTTTTGGTAGGGTGTTGGAAAGTTATGATAGGCAGCAATGTCTAACATAAGCTCGCATAAGAGTGACCTCCAGAGTAGCCTCCTGACTCTATTTGAACTCTCTCAGCCACTGATACCTCATTTGTTATACTTCTTTTCCCCTTTTTGGTCAGGATGGAATTGTTGATCCCACTGTGCCAGGGCTGGACTCATTCTAGGGAGTCATCTGCTACATTGCCAGGGAGACTTTCACCCCTGGATGTCATATCCCACGTAGGGGAAGAGGGCAATGATTTCATTTACAGGGTTGGGGTTAAAGAGAGTGAAGCCACATCTGAGCCACAAAAGAGTCCTCCAGAAGTAACTCTTAGGCATACCTATAGGTAGGCTAAGCTTCTCCACTACTGTTCTAGTTTGCTAGCTACCAGAATGCAACATGCCAGAGATGGATTGGCTTTCGATAAAAGAGGATTTATTTAGTTAACGTATAGTTCTTCAGAGGAAAGGCAGCTAACTTTCAACTAAGCTTTTCTTAAGTAGGAAGGCACAGGGTGCCTTCTCTCCAGACCTCTGGGTTCCAACAACTTTTCCCGGGGTGATTCTTTTCTACATCTCCAAAGGCCTGGGCTGAGTGGTGAGTGCTGAGATGAGGTGTGCCGAGCTTCTTGGGCTGTGCTACATTGAGCTCTCTCATTTAAGCACCAGCCAATTAAATCAAACATCATTCATTGCAGCAGGCAAGCCTCCTAGCCGACTGCAGATGTAATCAACAACAGATGAGCTTCACAGGCCATTGGCTCATGTCCATAGCAATAGAACTAAGCACCTTCACTTAGCCAAGTTGACACCTGAATCTAACTACCACATGTTCAGCCCCTGTCAACTTGGCAACTATACGAATCACCTTAAACAATAATAAAGTGCCAAAAGTTCTCTTCTAGCTGTAGACCTATGAATCGCAAAGCAGGTTATCTGACGCCAATATGCAAAGGAGGACATTCACAGGATACAGGTTTTCATTTTCATAGGGAGAAATTGGAAGGAACACTGGAGTCACAAGATCCAAGCAGTTCTGAAAACCTGCAAGGCAAACACCACTGGGTTTCAGAGTCTGAAAGTCATTTATCTTTTGGCTTTAGAAAGTGGCAGTCCCACCCTTTCCAAGGGCCTATGCAGTGGCCTGCCTCTTTTCAATGTCAACCTCGGGGGAAAATGAGAAGACCACCTTTTTCTCGGCTCCACCCTCTCCAGGCATCAGGGCCACACCTGGGCTCTCTGCCTTTTCTGGGGCACATGCTCAACCACTTCATATGGTGGCAGCCAGGCTCTCCCCAGTCCCCAAGGAGCGTGTTGTACCTTTTCCAAGGCCTGACGTGGCACAACTCTTCCACTGCAAAATGGTAGGAGACTCATCCTCTCCATGTATATGTGTGGGTACACTCTCCTGGTCAAGGTTTCTTGGCTTCAGACCCAAGTTTCCATGGTTCTCACTCTGCAAACTCCAATTTTTCCTTTTTGTGTCCCCCTTTGTCCAGATTGGTAGTGTTTCTGTTTATACCAACAGTCTTGTCAAGCACTCCAGGACTTCTCCATCATTTTCTTCACAGTTTCTCCAAAATCTTCCCCTTATCCAACCAAAAAGCTGCTCCAACATGTCTGGTGCTTGCAAACAGCAGCAGCACCCCACTTCTCCAGTACTAAATCTGTTCTAGTTTGCTAGCTGCCGGAATGCAAAACACCAGAGATGGATTGGCTTTCAATAAAAGGGGATTTATTTAGTTGATGTATAGTTCTTCAGAGGAAAGGCAGCTAGCTTTCAATTGAGCTTCTTTCTTACGTGGGAAAGTGCAGGGTGATCTCTGCTGGCCTTCTTTCCAGGCCTCTGGGTCCCAGTGGCTTTCCCCAGGATGATTCCTTTCTGCATCTCCAAAGGCCTGGGCTGAGTGCAAGTGCTGAGATGAGGTATGCCAAGCTTCTTGGGCTGTGCTACGTTGAGCTCTCTCATTTAAGCACCAGCCAATTAAATCAAACATCATTCATTGAAGCAGGCACACCTCCTAGCCAGCTGCAGATGTAATCAGCGACAGATGAGGTTCATATACCATTGACTTATGTCCACAGCAATAGAACTGGGCACCTTCACCTAGCCAAGTTGACACCAGAATCTAACTACCACAACTACTTAGATAAGCTTCACAAGAGCAAGCCTAAAAGTCAAGATCTTGGCCTGTTGATGTAGATGTCCCTAATATTTGACACACTATTGGGGATTCCCTGATGTTGTTCTAGTTTGCTAGCTGCCAGAATGCAATATACCAGAAATGGAATGGCTTTTAAAAAGGGGAATTTAATAAGTTGCTAGCTTACAGTTCCAAGACCGAGAAAATGTCCCAACTAAAACAAGTCTATAGAAATGTCCAATCTAAGGCATCCAAGGAAAGATACCTTGGTTCAAGAAGGCCATGAAGTTCAAGGTTTCTCTCTCAAGTGAGAAGGCACATGGTGAACACAGTCAGAGTTTCTCTCTCATCTGGAAAGGCACGTGGCGAACACTGCGTAATCTGCCAGCTTCTCCTGGCTTCCTGTTTCATGAAGCTCCTCTGGAGACATTTTCCTTCTTCATCTCCAAAGGTTGCTGATTGGTGGACTCTGCTTCTCGCGACTATGTCGTTCTGCTCTGCTCTCTCTGAATCTCTCACTCTCCAAAATGTTTCTTCTTTTATAGGACTTCAATAAACCAGTTAAGACCCACCCAAATGGGTGGAGACACAGCTCCCCTAATCCAGTTTAACAAACACTCTTGATTGAATCACACCTCCAGGGAGATGATCTAATTACAGTTTCAAACATACAACACTGAATAGGCGTTAGAAGAAACAGCTGCCTTTACAAAATGGGATTAGGACTAAAACATGGTTCTTCTAGGGTACATACATCATTTCAAACCAGCATAGATGGTAAAGTTTAATAGTTCCATACTTTTTCTCCCATCCCTCGAGGGACTTTGCCAATACTTTTTTTATTATCTGCTTAATATATTCTAGGATGTATCGGCATTACATTAAGCTATACAGGATTAAAGGCCCTCATTTTTTTTCCTGGGCTCCCTGTGTTTCAATTGTTCAAATGAGCTATCCAGACAGGTTGAGTTAGATTATGTGCGACAGAAAATTTAGGTTCCAGAAAAAATAAGTCTTTCTTCCTTTGGTCTCAAAGAGTAGGTGTGGTTCTAAAGTACAGACAATGTCTTCCTTACCCTGTGTTCTGAATTACCTTATTCCCAACCTGATAGGTTTGGTTCTTATCTCTAAATACCAGGTTACAGATATATAAAGCAGCCTCTCAAAATCCAGAAATATTGGGCGGGCCACGGTGGCTCAGCAGGTAAGAGTACTTGCCTGCCATGCCCGAGGACCCGGGTTCAGTGCCTACCCATGTTTAAAAAAAAAAGAATCCAGAAATACTAATTACCATTATGTGTCTGCTATAAAGCTTACAATCTAGGCCCCTGTTTCCTTATAAGCATTTTCTAAAGGAGATCATACAATAATTGTTCTTTTGTTTCTAGCTTATTTTGCCTCACCAAATGTCCCACAGTTTCATTCACATCATTGCATGCCTCACGACTTTGTTCCTTTTTGTAACAGCACAATATTCAATCATATGTATACACCATCATAAAGATATAGCTTTTACAATGTGACTGTGTGATTATGAAACCCTTGTGTCAGATGCTCCTTGAATCCCGGGTATGGAAAGATGAGTAAAAAAGTTTCGTAGGATCAAAAGGACTTGGACACAGGAGGGGGACTCACCATTAATTCACACGGCCTAATTTGCTGTTCACGCAGCTCAAAAGTACTTTAAAAATCTTTATTTGTTCTCTGTTTACAAATAAAGGGGAAAATTATCAGTATTTGCCCTCTAGGTCTTATCAATATCTGAAGTTTTCAGTAGTAAGCACATGAATCGGTTTTCTAAACTAGAGAAAGGCCAGCTCATTCAAAGCCCAAGAGAAAGTCAGGTTTCTAAGGCAGTCCATCAGTGTGGAGTCTGGATTACTTCTTGAAGCCATCCTTCCTAAGACTGTCAGAGGCAACATGAAAAGCTTGAGCTCAATGGTTAAAACCTAACATGCAAGTAGTGGTTTTAAAGCAACAGTTTTTACAATCAGCTACAATATCAGACATTGCCACATTGATTTGATCTTTAGTTATCTGCAGTGTTTAAAGACTAAAAATAGTAAGACCAAAATTACTCACAAGGTTGTTTTAGACAACATGTACAATTAAGATTTCCTCTTACTAAGTAAATATACATCTCAATGATTAGGAAAACTCTCTATGTAAAATAATTCATCTCAAAACTATGCAAATAGAGTAAAAAAATTTTATAAGTAAAAAGCTTACAGTTCTTCAGTATGAGTTTTCAAAGCTTAGTACAGTGTTCTAGTTTGCTAGCTGCTGGAATGCAATATACCAGAAACGAATGGCTTTTAAAAAGGAGAATTTTAAAAGTTGCTAGTGTACATTTCTAAGGCCGAGAAAATATCCCAATTAAATAAGCCTATAGAAATGTCCAGGGAATAATACCTTGATTCAAGAAGGCCGATGAAGTTCAGGGTTTCTCTTTCAAGTGAAAGGGCACATGGTGAACACAGAGTTTCTCTCTCATCTGGAAAGGCACATGGTGAGCACAGTCAGGGTTCCTCTCTCATACGGAAGGGCATATGGCGAACACGGCGTCATCTGCTAGCTTCTTCTCCTTGGCTCCCTGTTTCATGAAGCTCTCGGGAGGCATTTTCCTTCTTCATCTCCAAAGGTCACTGGCTGGTAGACTCTGCTTCTCGTGGCTATGTCATTCTCTGCTCTCTCTGAATCTCTCTCATTCTCCAAAATGTTTCCTCTTTTATAGGATGTCAGAAACTAATCAAGACCCACCCTAATGGGTGGAGACACGCCTCCAGCTAATCCAGTTTAATCACTCTTGATCAAATCACATCTCCTGGGAGATGATCTAATTATAGTTTAAAACATACAATACTGAATGGGGATTAGAAGATACAGCTGCTTTTACAAAATGGGATTAGGATTAAAACATGGCTTTTCTAGAGCACATACATCCTTTCAAACCAGCACATGCAGTTATGACAGTGTGTGAAGATCTTATGTGCAATAAAGCCAATTCTATAAATTGAATATAGTACTTTTAGGACCCAGAGTAAAAATAGGAAGGAAATGCTCAGTCTCACAATCTAACACCAAATTTTCATTCACACAGCTTGAAGTATTAAATTGGCATAAGCAAGGTACCTTTTTGCATGTCTTATAAATTATTTTAATACTCACCCTCCTAGTAGATTTCTGTCTCTGCTACATACTAAAAAGAAGGAATATTACATTTACATTCTTACATTTGTGTTTATACATACACCACCATTCTCACATTAAGTTTGATGTACGAGATCTTCTGAATAGGAATCAAATAGTAATGTATTTCAACCAAAAGCATGAATATTTACATCATCAAGACTTGGTCATTATGTTTGGTAGAGGAAAACAGAGAAAGTGGAGTTGGCAATGTCTCTGATATCTTAATAGTCTTCCTACATCCCCAGTGGGCTAGTTAATCTCAATTTACAAATTAAGTGACTTCTCAGACTAAAAACTTTAAATGTCATTGCCAATAATTACGCAAGATGCAAAAATCCATAGTGGGTGTACACCAAGTGGCCAGGCTCCAGTAGGTGATTAATTCTCCATTATGCTTTCTAAATACTCTTGCAATATTTAGAAAAAATAATAATGTGACAGTCTTTGACACAAAAGAAACTTCACTTTTACTCTAAATACATATTACACTGACACTTTGTTTATAGGAATGTATTTGAACTATTAAATACTAAGTGGCTGGATGATAATTTAAAGAAAAAAAAGATGATCCTTACCCGGCCCATTTAAGTTTTACATATCATGATCTGCAACATGAAGTGATGTTAAACTGAAATAGATGTAAGTTTAATTTTTCAGGAATTACCGGAGTTCTAGTTTTATTATACCTGGAGGCAATGCTAATGTTGAAACTCATTTTTATTTGATATTAATTCTTTCACTAAGAAAACTCCTCCTGATGAAAATGAGTCTCATGTTGCAAGATGGAATGATCTTATTAGCTATGGAGTTTGAATGGTTGTACAAAACATGATTAAATTTGTTAGGCATCCATAGCCATGTAAAGGCATTTGGTGTCAAGTATCTTAAAAGATTAAGATGCTTTAAAACAAAACCTTTATAAGAACATCAAGGATTTAGGGAATTATCCTCATAAATAGCTTCAACTGTCTGTCCTACTGCTGAAGTATCTGGCCAAGATTCATCAAAATAGGTAACAAGCATGTGGAAATTCCCTAAAAAAAACCTTGCAAAATCAGTTTCTTAAACCCATGTCCAGTTTTCTTTTGATGGTTGTTCGGTTTTGTCTTTTTCTTTCATTTCATTTCCACGTTTTAAAAAGAGGATGTCCAGGCAACTGTTTCTTCAAGCTTTTGCCGAATAGCATCTCATATATTCTGTCATCCAAGGGTTATCTGAAAAAAAAGATTCAACCTTTAGGTTTTTTTCCACATTTACAGAGTGAGCACGCTGCCTTTGAGCAACCAGTTTCCTTTTTTCCATCTGTCTTCTGCTCTTGGCTCTTAACGCTGACTCGTAGATCTCATGCACCGGGGCAGAAGCACAGACATTATGAGTTTTTTTGCTTCCTGTGTCTTTCTGTTTTTCTCCCCAGCCATAAAGAGCAAATGGATGCTTGTTTTCTTTTATTTTAATGGATGATCTTTGAGGACTTTTGACTGCTTTCCTATTTCCTCTAGCAAATAAGGCACTTCGATGTTGTCGAGGTGCAATGCTGTTGGGTAATTTATCAGTTTCTCCGGTTTCGATTTGTTCAGGCTTTTCTACTATTACTTTCACTGGCAATGCTGGAGAAGCCGCGGCGCCGGCGTCCCTGTCCTCGTCCCCCAAGGCCTCCAGCTCCTGCACCTCGTCCGGCTCGGGCCTTACCTGCCCCTCGGGCGCCGCAGATCCGGGCGGCGAGGGCGGCGGGGGCGAGGCCGGCGCTTCCTGGGGCGTGGGGCACCGGGAGCCCTGGCCGCTGGTCGCTGCCGACGAGTCATCCGAAGTGCTGGCCTCGCCCCAGTCTTCCCAGAACCAGGGGTAGTGCGCCTGCTCCAGCAGCCGGCGGCTCAGGCGATAGCGCAGCAGCTCGCGGTAGCAGGGCCCGTACACGTCCCACCGCGGGTCCTTGTAGCGCTTCATGTACTCACTCTTCACCTTGCTCCGGGGGGACATGGTCCCCGGGCCCCGCCACTCGCAGCTCTAGCGTCACGGCGCCGGGGCCCGGTTCGGACGCGCAGCGCTGCCCCGCGCTCCGTGGCCCGCAGCCCGAGCCGCTGCCGCCGCCCCCACCCAGGACACCCGGGACGCGAAAGCCTGGTCGCGAAGCCCCGCCCTCGCCCCAATCTGTTTCGTGCTTGAAGAATGTTCTGTTAAATATAGGATTCCGAATCGACAGGTTTCTTTTTTCTTTTCAGCACTTGAAAAACGTTGGGCCACTAACTTCTGGCCTCCGTGGTTTCTGATGAGAAATCAGCTGTCGTTTGAATTGTTTTTCCGCCCTGCATGCTTAGAGTGGTATTTTTTTCTCGCTGCTTTCACGGTTTTTTCTTTGTCTTTAGCTTTTGGAAGTTTGACTTGATGTCTCTTAATATGGATTTCTTTGGGTTTATATGTTTTGGGTTCACGCAGCTTCTTGAATCTGTAGGTTTATGTTTTTAGTCAAATTTGGGAAGTTTTCAGCCATTATTTCTTAGAGTACATTTTCAGCCCTCCCTTTTCCCTTATCCTTTCAGGACTCTGATGAAGCAAATCTTAGACCTTTTGTTATATTCCTATAGTTCCATAAGAGTATGTTCTGTTTTTTCCATTTGTTTCTCTCTCTTGTTTGATTGGGTAACATATCTTTCTGTATTCAAGTTCATTGATTCTTCCCTTCATATGTTCAGCCCTTACTGCTTTGAGCCCATCCATTGAATTTTTTGGGTTATTGTATTTTTCAGTTTTGAAATTTCAGTTGGGTTCTTTATTATTTCTATTTCTTTGCTGAGGCTTTCTGTTGTTGTTGTTGTTGTTTCAAGTGTGTTCATAATTTCTAGTCGAAACGTTTTGATACTAAAATCTTTGTCAGATAAACCTAGCATCTCTGACAAATTGTTGTTCGCATCTGTTGATTGTCTTCTTCATTCAGTTTGCCATCTTCCTGGTTCTTGTTATGACAAGTGATTTTCAATTGAAGTAGAATATTTTGAGTATTATAAGTCTCTGAATCTCCTCTAAACCTTCTAGTTTAGCTGATTTCTTCTTGCACCACTCTATCAGGAGGATTGGGGTATTGCCTTGTTACAACCAAGAGGAGATAGCCATTCTCCTTCTTACTGAGTTTATTGTTTATTTTTCTTTTATCAATTATTTAAATAGAGGTATGAACTTTCCTACTATGATCACAGATTTTTCTATTTTTTTAATTCCATTTTGCCAATTTTTTATTCATGTAGTTTGAAAGCTCTGTTACCAGGTGCATAAACATTTAGAATTGTTATATCTTCTTGATGAAGTAGCCCAGTTATCATTACAAAATGACCCTCTTTATCTTTGGTGATACTCCTTGTCTTGAAATGTATTTGCCTTATGCTTAATGTTTGCATGGTACATTTTCTTTCATCATTTTACTTTTAATTTATTGTGTCTGTATAAAGTTCATTTCTTATTAACAGCATCCACTTGAATCTTGATGCTTTTCCCAGTTTGACAATCTCTGCATTTTAATTTGAGTGTTTAGCCCATTTACATTTATTGTATTACTGATATGGTCAGGTTTAGTTCTATCATCCTGCTATTTGTGTTCTATTTGACACCTCTCTTCCTTGTTTCTTTGTTCCTCTTTTCTTGTTTTGGGTTGAATATATTTAGTATTTTATTTTATCTCCTCTATTGACAGTTTAATTATTCTTCTTTGTACTTTTTCTTTTTCTTTCTTTTTTTTTTTTTTTTTTTTTTACGTAGGCAGGCACCAGAAATCAAGCCTGGGCCTCTGGCATGGCAGACAAGAAATCTGCCTGCTAAGCCACCATGGCCTGCCCTGTGCTTTTTCTTTTAATGGTCACTCTGGGGATTATAATATGCCCTCTCAGTTTATCAAAGTATACTTAGGAAAAATATTATATAAATTTATAATATTATATAAATAATAAATAAATGTATTGAGAACCTTACAACAGCTCTAAGTCCATTGATCTTTCCTTTTCATTGTGTTATTTTCCTCATATATTTTATTTCTATATGTTTTATAACCCTTACAATACATTGTATTGTTTTTGCTTCAAGGAGCTTTGTAACTTTTTTCTCTGTTTTAACAAATTTACTGGTTGGAAAGGATGTATGTACCCTAGAAAAGCCATGTTTAATCTTAATCCCTTTTTGTAAAGGCAGCCGTTTCTTCTAATCCCTATTCAGTACTGTATGTTTGAAACTTTAATTAAATCATCCCCCTGGAGTTGTGACTCAATCAAGAGTTGTTGTTAAGCTGGATTAGGTGGAGACATGTCTCCACCCATTCTAGGTGGGTCTTGATTACTTTACTAGAATCCTATAAAAGAGGAGATTCAGAGAGAGAAAAGAAGGATGACGGAATGCCACAGAACCACAAAGCAGAGAGTCCACAGACCAGCGACTTTTGGAGATGAAGAAGGAAAACACTTCGCAGGGAGCTGGAGAGGAAGCTGGCAGATGATGCTGTGTTCACCATGTGCCCTTCTAGCTGAGAGAGAAACCTTGAGCTTGTTTTCCATGTGCCTTTCCACTTGAGAGAGAAACTCTGAACTTCATGAATTCAACCTTCTTGAATCAAGGTATCTTTCCCTGAATGCCTTAGATTGGACATTTCTATAGACTTGCTTTAATTGGGACATTTTCTTGGTCTTAGAACTGTAAACTAGAAACTTATTAAATTCTCCTTTTTAAAAGCCAATCTGTTTCTGGTATATTTGCATTCTGGCAGCTAGCAAACTAGAACAAACATTAATTAATTCTAAAAGTTATGGTAAAATATACATAACATAAAAATCATTGAAACCATTTTTAAGTGAACATTTCTGTGACATATTGTGTAGCTTTCACCTTTATCTATTTCCAGAATATTTTTGTCATCCCAAACAGAAACTCATACCGGTTAAGCAATAACTCCTGTTCTTCACTCCTCCGACTCCTGCTAACCACCGTTCTGCTTTCTGTCTTTATGAGTTTGCTTATTCTAAAAAGTTCATATAAAAGAAATCATAGAATATTCTTTTGTGTCTGACTTATTTCACTCAACATGACATCTTCAAGATTCATCCATATGGTAGCATCTATCGTTGTTTCATTTCCTTAATGGCTAAATAATATTCCATTGTATCGATATATCTCATTTTGTTTATCCATTCATCTGTTGATGTTCACTTGAGTCATTTCCACCTGTTGATTATTGTGAATAATGCTTTGATGATCATTAATGAACAAATATCTGTGCAAGTTTCTGCTTTCAATTATTTTGGGTACCTACCATGTAGTGATATTGCTGGGTCATAAGGTAATCCTATGTTTTAACTTTCTGAGGAAACACTAAACTATTTTCCACAGAGGCTGCACTATTTTACATTCCCACCAACAATGCGTGAGAGTTCCTATTACTCCTCATCCTTGTTAACACTTATTTTCTGGAATTTTAAAAATAGCCATACTAGCGGGTATGAAGTGGTATTTCATTGTGGTTTTAATTTGCATTTCTTTAATGGATAATAATGTTGAGCTCATGTGCTTATTGGCCATTATTTTATATCTCTAGGAAAAATGTCTATTCAGTTCCTTGGCCTATTTTTTTTAATAGAAAAAATGCTTTAAATGAAACAAGTTTACAGGTTGATACCATGGCTTGATTAGAATATATCCATACCAAACAGACAATGACTGGCTTAATATTATAGCAGAGTTCCCTCAAAACAATAGTTCTTGGTTCCATTGTAAGTCCCCTCAAATCCAAAAATTTGACTATTGAAATGGAAAATTAGACGAAAATAGTTATCCATGAGGCAATGCATGTGACACAAACATTTTTTCATTGGCAACTTATAAACCACTGGCCTCAAATATAACTCTACCTTGTATTAAGTCATTTTCCCACATTCATATAGTTTCAAAATGTGGAAGTGTCTTTTAGTTATTGAAAAACAGTTACTGGCCTAATACTCAAAATGTCTTAGTACATACCTTTAAATTTTGTTAACATTGGTTCACCCTGATTTAAGTCCATATATGTGAATATACAGACTATCAAAGAACTTACTGACTTGTGAAGCAACTTAGATTCCACTCTTCGCAATCTTGTCGCACATATGATATAGAAAAGTGAAGATGGAAATTCCCTTCTAATATAGCCATGTTTTCCAATAGACTAGTCCCTTGGTCTATTTTTAAATTGGGATGTTCGTCTTTTAAAAAAATTTTTTTATTGTGAAATATATATACAAAAAGGCAATAAATTTCCAAGTACGTTTTAACAAGTAGTTAGAGAACAGATTTTAAAGTTTAGTATGGGTTACAGTTCCACGATTTCTTGTTTTTCCTTCTAGCTGCTCCAAGACACTAGAGACCAACAGAAATATCAATATAATGATTCAGCAGTCATACTTATTTTTTAAATCCCATCTTCTCTGTTATACTCTTCCTTCTCTTTAAATAACATGTATACATAAAAGCAATAAATTTCAAAGTACATCGCAACAAGTAGTTGTAGAACAGATTTCAAAGTTTGGTATAGGTTACAATTCCATAATTTTAGGTTTTTATTTCTAGCTGCCCTAAGGTATTAGAGGCTAAAAGAAATATCAGTATAATGATTCAGCACTCATACTCATTTGTTAAACCTTACCTTTTCTGTGTAACTTCACCATCACCTTTGATCTTTTCTCCTACTCTTTAGGGGTATTTGAGCTATTACCATTCTAACTTTTTCATGTTGGAAGGGGCTGTTGATAATATGGGTTGGGGGATAAACTAGTTAATGTTCTGGAAGGGCTGGCCTCTCTGCATTTCAGGACTCATCTGGTCCAGGGACCCATCTGGAGGTTGTAGGGTTTTGTTTTGTTTTGTTTTTTGTGGCCCTTTCAGATTGGCTTCATTCATTTAGCAATTTGCATTTAAAGTTCATTTATATCTTTTTGTGACTTGATAGCTCATTTATTTATTTATTTTTAACTTCTTTTTATTGTATAGTATAACGTATATACAAAGCAAAGAATAAAAAAAAAAAAGTAATAGTTTTCAAAGCACTCTTCAACAAGTGGTTACAGGCCAGATCCCAGAGTTTGTCATGGGCTACCATTTGATCCTCTCATATTTTTCCTTCTAGCTGCTCCAGAATATAGGAGGCTAGCGGGCTTAAATACTTTTTTATCATCACAATAAACTTTTCCCCCCCTTTTTTTTGGTGAACAATAACATATATACAAAAAAGCTATACATTTCTAAGCAAAGCACCACAATTAGTTGCAGAACATATTTGAGACTTTGACATGGGTTACAATGTCACAATTTTAGGTTTTTACTTCTAGCTGCTCTAAAATACTGGAGACTAAAAAGAGGTATCAATTTAATGATTCAGCATTCACATTCATTTGTTAAGTCCTATCTTCTATTTATAATTCCACCATCACCTTTGATCTTTCCATACCTCTCATTAGGGTTGTTTGGGCTATGGCAATTCTAAGTTTTTGATACTGGAAGGGTCTGTCACTAATGTGGGGTAGGGAGATGGAACTATCTGATGTTCTAGAGAGGCTGGGCTAGGTTTCAGGACTTATCCGTACCAGGGACCCATCAGGATTTATCAGAAACCAGGTTGTAGGTTTCTGGCAAGTTACTCTAGTGCCTGGAGAGGTTGTACATTTTGGCAAGTTACCCTAGTTCATGGAACCTTTGTAGAATCTTATATAATGCCCTACGTATGCTTTAGGATTGGCAGGAATGGTTTTGGTTGGGTTTGGCAAGTTATGATAGGTAGCAATGTCTAACTAAAGCATGAATAAGAATGACGTCCAGGGTGACCTCTAGACTCTATTTGCACTCTCTCAACTGATACCTTATTTGTTTCACTTTTCCCCTCTTTTGGTCAGGATGGCATTGTTGATCCCATATGGCCAGGAACAGTCTCATTCCTAGGGGTCATCTTCCATGCCACTAGAGAGACTTTAATCCCTGGATGTCATGTCCCATGTAGAGGGCAGGGCAATGGTTTCACTTGCAGAGTTGGGGTTAAAGAGAAAAAGGCCACATCTGAGCAACAAAAGAGGTCCTTTGTAGGTGACACTTAGACATATCTATAGGTAGGCTAGATTCTCCACTACATAGATAAGCTTCAAAAAAAGCAAGCCTCAAGATCAAGGGCTTGGCCAATTGATTTGGGTGTCCCTAACATTTGCCACAGTATCTGGGGTTTCCCTGTTGATAAAGTTTGTTTCATATTTTTTTTCCCCATCATTCAAGGGACTTTGCCAATACTTTTTGATTATCTGCTTAATATAATCTTGGATGTATCCAGGCATTACATTAAGCTATACAGGATTAAAGGCTTTCATTCTTGTTCTGAGCTCCCTGTGTTTGGATTGTTTAAATGATCTGTCCAGACAGGTTGAGTTAGACTATGTGCTACAGAAAATCTAGGTTCTGGACATAATAAAACTTTCTTCCTTTGATCTCAAATACATGCAATGTCTTTCTTACCCTTGTATTCTGAATCACCTTAATCCCAATCCAATCAGCTTCATTCTTATCTCTAAATACCAGGTGGAATGTTTGTGTTTTTGTTGTTAGGTTGTAGGAGTTCTTTATATACTCTGGATATTAAACCCTTATCAGATATATGGTTTCTCTATGCTTTTCACTTTCTTGAAAATGTCTTTTAAAAAATATATATATATTTTATTGCGATATCTTCACACACTATACAGCCCAGCCAAGGCATATAATCAGTGGCTCACATTATCATCACATAGCTGTGTATTCATCATCATGATCATTTTTAGAACATTTGCATCACTGCAGAAAAAGAAATAAAAAGAAAACAGAAAAAAAACACACATCCCATGCCCCTTACCCCTCCCTCTCATTGACTACAAGTATTGCAATCTATCCTGTTTTTTTTACTCTTTATCTTGATAATGTCCTTTGATGCACAAAAGTTTTAAATTTTGATTATGTTCATTTCATCCAATTTTTCTTTCGTTGTCTGTGCTTTTGGTGCAAAATCTAAAAATCCATTGCATAATATAAGGTACTATTGTAGGGGGTTATGGTGTTAGCTCTTTGATTTAGATCATTGATCCGTTTGAATTAATTTTTGTATGTGGTAAGAGGTAGGGGTCCAAATGCATTATTTTGCATGTGGATTTGCAATTGTATCAGCATCACTTATTGAAGAAACTATTTCTTCCCTGTTGAATGGGCATGGCACCCTTGTTGAAAACCAACTGACCAGAGATGTGTGGTTTTATTTCTGGGCAAAGAGTCCATGAACATTCAAATGATTTAAGAAAGTAAAGAAACATCGCATTTCATATTTAGCAACATATTTGCCATTTCTAGTATTCTTCCCTTTTTTTCCTTGTAAATCCAAAGTATCATTTCCTATAATTTCAAGATGAAGACTGAAACCCTCTGTTCTATTGGCTTTTTTCCTCTTATCTATGGGTCAAATGTTTCTGTTTTGTTTGTTTTGCATATGGTAGTTTTTGTTGTATCTAGACATGAATGATAATGTTATAGAGACACTGAATTTTGTTATCTTACTCTAAGGAGTGTTGATTTATTATATATATATATATATATATGTTTTAGCCAGCAATTAAATTATTGGTGGGTCATCTTGAACTTGCTGAAGCTTGGCTTTGCTCTTTGTTTTGATGAGCCTATTTTTGGTTTTGCTCCTAGTCCTAGATTATATCTCTTCATCTTGGGATATAGGTTTTATTCCTAAGATATAGTCTTTCTGGGGTTTTAATGGAAAGTGTTGGGTGTTTACCAATTTGGCAGACGAATTCCAATTCGTCTTCCTTCCCCTGGGCAGCAGCTAAAATGTTTGCTCAGTTCTTTCATCCCTGCATCCATTGGCTTCCTTCTGGCTACTGGAAGTCTTGTCTGTGCGTGTTCAGTTCAGAGGCTAGTCAAAGTTTTGAGGAGAGTTTATATGCAGACTTTGGGCTATCCCTCTTTAGGCTCTTTCCTCTCTGGTTTTTTCTCCTTTAATTTTTAGGAGCCCTAAACTCTGTTCTTGATTCAGCAGACCAGTAAGACTCTGGATTTCTGATCAAATTTTAGTTGCTCTACTTGCTGCAAAGCCTGAGGTGCACCCTCAACAGAAAATCCACATAAAAGTGAATCATACCCAGCATGGTTCCCTTATTTTAAATGCCAAATCTCTTTCCAGTTCGTGCCTGCTTTTGGTTACTTTACTGTAAGTTTTTTGTTATTTTTTTTGTCTGGAGTTTATATTTATTATCGATGGACAGGTTAGTCAGATGTAATCTATTCCATCACTGGAACTCTGCCAGAATTGGTACCCAGTCCAATTTTAGGATTTTAACAAATATCTAGTAAACTCTTCTTTGTAATAGTATCTCATGATCTATTTGCCTGAGCTGCTATCATAAATACCATACAACAAGTTGGCCTAAACCACAGGAATTTATTGGCTCACTGTTTTGAGACTAGAATAATTGCAAAATCAACATATTGGCAAAAATTTTGCTTTTTCTCCAAAGACTGCAATTTTCCGCTGCTGGCTTCCAGCAATCCTTGGGTCTCCTTGACTTGTATTTTTGCTGCCTGTCATTTCCTTTCTTGCTTCTGTGACTTCCAGATTCTCTTCATAAGGCCTCCAGCAATTCAGATTAAGACTCACTCTCATTCAGTTGGGTCACACTAGCTGAAAATAACATCTTCACAGGGTTATATTTGCAATGGGTTCACACCCACAGGGACTTGGATTGAGATTAAGAACGTGTGTTCAATCTACCAGAACTACATACATATTTTGGGGACCATGGGGGCCTAGAGAATACTGATAGCAACTGTCTCAGAAACATTTTGCAAAGAATCATATCTAGAGATATGCACCTAGCTCAGAGATTCATACCTCAGTTAAAAATTACCATTTTTCTCCATTCTTCCCTTCTTTCTGTTCTCCCTTTCCCTTTTCGTTTTTCCTTTCCTTCCTTCTTTCTGAAATATTTACTGAAGTATTTTTTATCTTACCAGGCACTGTTCTGTGTACTATAGATGATGCGGTTATGCCTAGCTAATCCCTATTAGTGCTTAAAGATTCTACTTCTGCAAAGCCTTTTTATTTATTTATTTATTTATTTTATTTTATTTTTTAACATGGGCAGGCACCAGGAATTGAACCCGGGTCCTCAGGTGTGGCAGGCAAGCATTCTTACCTGCTGAGCCACCGTGGCCCACCCTGCAAAGCCTTTTCAGGCTTAACAAGCAGATTAGTCCAGAGAATATGACTAAAGTCCATTTCAAAAATATCTGTTGATATGGAATAAAAATAAATAATAGGGGGAACAAACATTAAAATAAATTTAGTTTGAAATGCTAGTGACCAATGAAAGGGAGGGGTAAGGGGAATGGTATGTATAATCTCTCTTTTTTTCTTTCTGTTTTCGTTTTGTTTCTTTTTCTGCTTTCTTTTTATTTCTTTTTCTGAATTGATGCAAATGTTCCAAGAAATGATCATGATGATGAATATGCAACTATGTGACGATATTATGAATTACTGATTATATATGTAGAACAGAATGAGCATATATTAAGAGTGTTTTTTGTTTGTTGTTAAATTTTTTTAACTTAATAAATAAATAAATAAATAAAATAAATTTCTTGAAGACCTACTATGTGTCAGTACCATTGCTAAGAATATCCTTCATTAATAATAATGATGATGATAATTAATATTTGTCGAGCACCTGCTATATGACATATTGTGCCAAGTGCTTTATGTGCTTTATATCATTAAATCTTCACAACTACTTAATGAGGTGGGTCCTGTGATTATTCCCATCGTATACACAAGAAGACAGAGCCTTAGAGAGATGAAGTGATTTTATTAAAGGACGCACAGCTCTGTCTCCACAGTTTCTGGTGCATAGTTGGTACCAGTGCTGTGAATTTCCTTCTTTACCAATAAGGTCACAGCATAGGATTGCACAGTTTGAGCTTTGCACAAAAATGGATGACAGAGATGGCAGCATGGGGCTGAAATCCAGCTCCAGCTGTACACACAGGCTTTTGCTGGTCTTTCTTAGAGAAGATTCTTAGACTTTTCTGTTTGACCTGAGGCCCTTGGGTCTCCAGTTTACACCTCACACACCTCTAAGTTTTAGTTTCCAATCTCCTGTTCTTCCCCCCCCCCCCCCCCCCCCCCCAATTTTCATAGGAATGAGGGGTGGGGTAAAAAAGAAAGAAAAAAGGCCAGGCATCCTCCCTTCTCTACCTGAACCTCAGTCCAACATTTCCTGATTAACAGTAACTCAGGCTGTCTGGAGCTCTGATGCCATCTAGGGGGCCGCTGCCGCAGCACACCACGCTGAAGGCGCGGCACTGTCCAACAGCTACTTCACTAGCTGTTTTGTCTAGCTTTTTTCTCCTTTTCAGGCTCCTTAGTGGGAATGCACATCCTTATGTAGTGTTCTACAAGGTCCATATGCTTCCTCAGCCGTCTTATTCATTCCAATGACTTTAATAATCACCTGCATGTTTTCCCCAGAGCTCAGACCTGCTTATCCAACTGCCTCTTGGATGTTTCACAGGCACCAACTTGACACGTCTGAAACGAACTTATCTCCTGGCCTAAATCTGCTCCTTTTCATGTGGGACGTTGCACAGCCAATGGCACCACCGTCCCTATTGCTTAAGCCAAAAATATGTGTGTCCTTTACCTTGACTCTTCCTTCTTCCCTCCCCCAGAACTATCACCATGTCCCAATGACCACATCTCACCCATATTTATCTAACCTGACCACTTCTCTAAATCCCTACCACAACCACTTCCCTCAGGACACCAACCTTTATTTATTTATTTATTTAAATACCAAAAAACATGTAACAAATGCAAACATTCCTATTTTGATCATTCCGTTCTACATATATAATCAGTAACTCACCATATCATCACATAGTTGCATATTCATCATCATGACCAACCTTTTATGCTTGACTTTTTGAAACTTCTAATTGTTTCCTTGCTTCCAGCTTTCCCCTTTTATTTGTTCCCTGCTTTCCTTTCTGGAGGCCGAAGGGGCCAATCCATTTCTTTGCCCTTTCCACCTTCTAGAGTCTTCCCCCATTCCTTGGCTCTGGCTCATGTTCCCTCTCCTCCATCTTCAAAGCCAGAAAAGTTCTTTTGTCTTTCTGACATTTTTTCCATAGTAAGAGCTCCCTCTGCCTCTCTTCTGCGTCCCTCTTTCACTTTTTTTTTTCAGTTTTTAAAAAAAATTTCTAGACTCAAAAGATGTAGAATTTGTCAAATTCCTAAGTTTCAATTTCTGCATTTATTTCATTTCAGATTGACAATGCAAAGATCATGATTCGTGGGCCGCACTTAGAGTACTGCTATGCTAAACAGTCCAACTTTTCCTGTTTTTTATTTTCCATTGGATAGGGGGATCCCTCTTTTGCTTTTGAGGATCTCTGGGATTACATTGGTCCTACTGATTCATCTCTAGGATCATCTCCCCATCTCAAGATCTTTAATTTAATCATGACTGTCATGTCACATATTCACAGGTGTGGGGGATTAGGGCATCTCGGGGGTGGGGAGCATTATTCTGCCTGCTACACCCTCCACTCCTTTCTCTACTTTACAGCCAGAGTGGTCCTTCTTAACAAACTCAGTCATATCAGTCCCCTGTGTAAAACTCTTAAATGGCTCCCCACAGACTGCAGGACCCAGACCAAAATCTGTATTGGTTTACTAAAGCTGCCAGAATGCAATACACCAGAATAAAACAGCTTTTAAAAAGGGAATTTAATAGTTGCAAGTTTATAGATCTTAGACCATGAAAATGTCCAAAATTAAGGTACCAACAAGAGGTTAACCTCACTTCAGAAAAGCTGATGCTGTCTGGAACACCTCTGTCAGCTGGGAAGGTGGTGTCTGCTGGACCTTCTCCCCAGTTCCATTGCTTCCAGCTTCTGATGCCAATGGTTTCCTCTCTAAGTATCCGTGGGCCTTCACTTAGCTCCTCCAGGACACAGCTCTGGGTTCTGGCTTGCTTAGCATCTCATGGGAAGGCACATGGTGACATCTGATGGGCTCTGTCTGTGTCTAGGCATCTGCTCTCTCTGTTGGGGCTCCATGCATTCCCACATATCCACGTCTCTGTCAGCTCTGAAACAACTGTTCTCCAAGCATCAGCATCTGCATCTCCAAATGTCTGTGTCTGTGTCTGCACCTGAGGTTTCTTCAGAATGTTTCCCCTTTTGAAGGACTCCAGCAAATTAATCAAGACCCACCTTGAATGGGTAGAGTCATATCTCCATCTAATCAAAAGGTCACACCCACAATCGGGCATGCCACATCTCTGTTGAGATAATCTAATCATAAATTTCCACCCTACCGTACTGATACAGGATTAAAAGGAACAGCTGCCCTCACAAGATTGGATCAGGATTAAAACATGGCTTTTCTGGGGTACATAATATCTTCAAAACAGCACATAAAGCCATGTTTGTGATCACCCTTTCTTACCTGTTGAACACTATTTCTCACCTTTCGCCCCCCATCCTCTCCATCTTGCCTCAGGGACCCTACATTGCACCCATACTTAACTGCTTGCAGCCTTCCATTTTCCATGTTGTCATCAGGACATGCTCATCACATATCCTTTTCCACCTTGCTCCTCACTTGCCCTTCATCCAGTTCACTCTTACTTGCTCTTCGTGTCTGGGTTAGATGTTATCCTCTTCTGGAAACCTTCCCTGTCACTGCCATCCCTGTCGGGGTTATGGGCCCCCTCCAAAGGCCTCTACCCAGTCAGGGTATATCATACTCTGTTGGAATGACCCATCTACTTTTGGGTCTACTCTGCTAGATTACAAGCTCCATGAGGGCAGGGACTGAGTCTGCTTCACTGCTGTGCCATTAGTGCCCAGCAAGGGTCCTACAGGGAACAGACTTGTAGTAAGCATACGTTGAGAGGATAAACACACAAAATCCCTTCTAGCTTACACATTCTGTTCTGTGAACGCTCATTGCACGATCTGCTGGAGAACATTGACAGAGCAGAAATGTTGTTTAGCAATAAAAAATTAACTGTCAGTAAAAAGGAATTCCAACCTTTAGCGTCTCTCCAAGAGCAGTGAAGGGAAGCCAGCTCTTGAGCCACAGCAACGCTTTCACCCTCACTCTCCAGGCCTCTTTCTGGCCAAACCTCCAAACATGAGGCTGTCTGTAAGCTGTTCCCTCTTCCTTCCTCTTGCTTTGCTTTTCCTGCCCTCCTCCCCACCCCCCCACCCCTGCCGCCCCCACTTCCCATTCCTGATTCTGAATCACAAAACCTGGGAAAGGACATCTCTGTCATTCATTAGAAGATAGGATAGTGGTTGGAAAAAGGGAGAGGCTGAGCAAAAACAAGCTTGAATTTGGTTGGGGAGAGATTGACGCTAAGGTTTGGACCAGGGAGCACATACATTGGTAACTGCAAGAAATGGGAAGCGATATAAATGTCCTTTTATAACAGAGATGTGGTTTTATCATTATGCTATAATACGTAATAGATGAAGATAGTAAAAAAAGAATGAGGGAGATCTTGTACTGATCAAAAAAAAGCCCATTGTGTATTCATAGTATATTGAAGAAAAGGAAATTGTGGTTACATCGATGCAGTCCATTTTTAAGAGGTGGGAGTCTTGACGCTGTTTACTATTTTGTCTCTTACAAACAATACAAACAGATAAAAACAAATGAATGTTAACCTTTAGAGATGAAAGGCCTCTTTTCTATCAATGGAAAGTAAACTCTCCATTGACTACCCTGGGATGTGACATCTGTGCCTCGGTGTTGCTTTATGAGCTAGGAATCAGCTGGAGTCACCATATTCATTAGCAAGACAGAGGTCGCCTCTCTCACCTCTGCCTGCTCACCTCTCTCACCTCCACCTCTGCCATCCCCAGTTCTGAATCACTCCCAAACAAAGCTACAAAGAACATCACTGAATATATACCTTAACATGCTTCTGCTATTATTTCTGTTGGATAGATTCCCAGAAGTGGGGTTGCTTGATCCCATAGTATGTACTTTAAAATACCACTCAAAAAAATGTACTGAAATCACATCGCTCCTCCCCTCTTTTTTTTTTTTTTTTTTTTTTTTTTAACAATTTTTACCTTCATGTTAAGTTTGAGATGGGTCCTTTTTCTACACCCGGGCCCAAACCAGGTTTTATCTATCCTTTACAAGTCTAGTATTCTGATAGACAAAAACATCCAAAGGCCTAAAAATCCACTTCCCTTTCATTATTAGGGAGGTTGTGCAAAACTTCGCAATGATACCATTTTGATTTGCTTGATATTTTCACTCTGTGTTTATTAATGTACGTGTTTTAATCAGAATTATACCAAGTGTTTTAAAGACCTTGTTTTAGTTTCTCCACTGCTAAAGCAAATACCGTACATTGGATTGGCTCAGTAACAGGAATTTGTTTGCTCATGGTTTCAGCAGCTAGAGGCTTGCTTCCTCCCGGGTCCGTATCTCCTGGTTGGCAATCTTTGCACTTCCTGACCTTTCTGTCACATGGCGCTGCAAGTGCTGTCTCCTCTCTCTTCTAGGTTCGGTTGATTTCCGGCTTGCAGCTACTTCCTGTGGCTTCTCTCTGTAGCCTCTTCTAGAAGGCCTCCAGTAGTAGGTTTAAATTACCTTAATTTAAATTAAAGTTGGGCCACACCTTAACTGAAGTGATCAAAAGGTCCTATTATAATGGGTTCATGCCCACAGGGACGGATTAACATTAAGAACATGTTTTCCCACGGTTCGTAACTCCAAGCCGTCACTGACCTAATTCCTGAAACACCTCCAGTGTTCCGATGAGTTGCCCAGAACTATATACTGTGTGCGGCAGAGCCAGGTTTAGAAATCAGCTGCAATTGCAGTTCCAAGTTATTCCTCTAGGTCATGCTGGGCCACCACTGCAGGAAGCAGCCAGCTGAGAGACGCGAGCCTCTGGTCGCACACGTGGGCTTATTTCACGTTCTTTTCTAGGCACTGAGTTTCCTGCTAAACTTATCTGAAAGAAATAGTCCCACACGGCAACTCCACTCCTTTTCATTATTTATTCATTTTATAAATATTGTTTTGAGTGCTCCCTACTGAGGTTCCAACAATGAACAGAACACATACTCCTGCCCCTGGAGAGTGCAGGATCCGGTGGTGGAGAAGACATAAAAGTGAAACAGGTGGTTACTAAATTCACTGCTACGATGGGGAAAGACACAGGGCTGGGGATCACAGAGGGGTTCACTTTACCCGACGGGGGACAAAGGGGCCAGGAAGGCAGAGGAGAAATGACATTTCTTCTAGTTTGCTTGCTGTTGGAATGCAATATACCAGAAAAGGAATGGCTTTTTAAAAGGGGAATTTAATAAGTTGCAAGTTTACATATTCTAAGGCCATGAAAATGTCCAAATTAAAGCAAGTCTAGAGAAATGTCCAATCTAACGCACCCAGGGAAAGATACCTTAGTTCAAGGAGGCCGATGATGTTCAGGGTTTCTCTCTCAACTGGAAAGGCGCATGGCGAGCATGCGGGCATCTGCTAGCTTTCTCTCCCTGCTTCCTGTCTCATGAAGCTCCGCCAGGGACATATTCCTTCTTCATCTCCAAAGGTCTCTGGTGGTTTGGGCTCTCTGTTGCATGGCTCTGCTGTTCCTGTGTCTCTGCTGCTGTCGTTATTCTCAAGCTTTCTCCAAAATGTTTCCTCTTCTAAAGGATTCCAATAAAGTGGTCAAGACCCACCTGGAATGGGTGGAGTCACATCTCCCACTATTCAAACGTTAATACCCACAATTGGGTGAGTCACATCTCCGTGGAGACAACCTTATCAAGTTTCCAACCTGTGGTGCTGAATAGGGATGCTCCCACAAGATTGATGAGGATTACAACGTGACTTTTCTAGGGTACATAAATCCTTTTAAACCAGCACAACATCTAAGTTTCAGTCCGTAGATGAGCAAAAATATGCTGGACTAATTTCTACGTGTGTTTTGGGCAGGTCATTAATTTGGTATCTGCTTAAGCCAATAGTTTTAAAATATTTATTCAAAACTTATTTAGAGGAAAGGATGACTACTACGTAAGGGAAGGTTGGAGAGAGAGGCCCACGGGCAGAAGCCTTTTCTTGGTCCTCTGTTATCCTAGGCAATTCAGCTGTAGCCACAAACTTGCAAAACAAAAGCTCTGCTATTAACTAGACCCACCTGTCCTCTTTAGGAGTGTTTACTTGAGCAAGTCCTGGAGGTCTCATACCCTCGAACCCCACTTGGCAGTTACGTACAGTATTCCTTTAAAAAAATTATTGTTATAAAATATAAAACATAAAATTGCCATTTTTAACCATTTTAAGTGTACAATTTAGTGGCATTAAGTGTATTTGCAATGTTGTGCTACCATCACCACCATCTTTTATTTAACTTTTTTATCACCCCACACAGAAACTTTGTACTTACTAAGCAATAACTCCTTATTTTCCCTTCCCCTCAGTCCTTGGTAACTTTTCTGCCTCTGTGAGTTTGCCTATTCTAGATATTTAATATAAGTGGAATGATAGACTATTTGTGCTTTTGCTTCTGGCTTATTTCACTTAGCATTGTTTTCAAGGTTCATCCGTGTTGCATCATGTGTCAGAACTTTATTTTTTTTTTATGGTTGAATAATATTCCAGTGTGTGGATGTTCTAGTTTGCTAGCTGCTGGAATGCAATATACCAGAAACAGAATGGCTTTTAAAAGAGGGAATTTAATGAGTTGCTAGTTTACAGTTCCAAGGCCGAGAAAATGTCCCAATTAAAACAAGTCTAAAGAAATGTCCAATCAAAGGCATCTAGGGAAAGATACCTTGGTTCAAGAAGGCCAATGAAGTTCAGGGTTTCTCTCTCAAGTGGAAGGGCACATGGTGAACACAGTCAGGGCTTCTCTCTCAGCTAGAAGGGCACATGGTGAATACAGCATCATCTGCTAGCTTACTCTCCTGGCTTCTGGTTTCCTGAAGCTCCCCGGGAGACGTTTTCCTTCTTCATCTCCAATGGGCTCTCCGCTTCGTGGTGATGCAGCATTCTCTGCTCTCTCTCAATCTCTCATTCTCCAAAATGTTTCCTCTTTTATAGTACTTCAGAAACTAATCAAGACCCACTCAAATGGGTGGAGACAGTGGATATACCACATTTTGCTTATCCATTCATCTGCTGATGGATACTTAGGCTGTGTACAGAATTCTCAAGAGGAGGTTTTGGGTTTTTTTGTTTGTTTGTATTTTTAAATATAAACAACCTTCATGTTTCCCAGATTTCCTCTTATGATTTGGGGCCTGGATCAGGGTAGATGATAGCCTGGGATGAATGGGTGTGATGGGCTGGTAAGGTGCTATCCCCAGGTAGGGGTGACAGCAAATAGAGACTCCTGTTATCCTAAGCAATTCAACTGTAGCCCCCAAAAGCTCTGTTATTAACTAGTCCTGTCTTCTTTAGGTGACACAGGGCTGGGGATCACAGAGGGCTTCACTTTACCTGACGGGGGGTGGGGAGGGGGGAGACTAGAGAGGGGCCAGGGAAGGTGCTCTAGTTTGCTAGCTGCCAGAATGCAATATACCAAAAACAGAATGGCTTTTAAAAAGGGGAATTTAATAGGTTGCCAGTTTTTATAGTTCTAAGGCTGAGAAAATGTCCCAATTAAAACAAGTCTATAGAAATGTCCAATCTAAGGCATTCAGGGAAAGATACCTTGGTTCAAGAAGGCCGATGAAGTTCAGGGTTTCTCTCTCAAGTGAGAAGGCACATGGCGAACACAGTCAGAATTTCTCTCTCATATGGAAGGGCACATGGCGGACACGGTGTCATCTGCCAGCTTCTTCTCCTGGCTTCCTGTTTCATGAAGCTCCCCGGGAGGCATTTTCCTTTTTCATCTCCAAAAGTCGCTGGCTGGTGGACTCTGCTTCTCATGGCTATGTCATTCTGCTCTGCTCTCTCTGAATCTCCTATTCTCCAAAATGTTTCCTCTTTTATAGGACTTCAGAAACTAATCAAGACCCACCTGAATGGATGGAGACATGTCGTCACCTAATCCAGTTTAACAGCCACTCTCGATTAAATCACATCTCCAGGGAGATGATCTAATTACAGATTCAAACATACAATATTGAATAAGGATTATTCTGCCTTTACAAAATGAGGTTTTGATTAAAACATGACTTTCCTAGGGACATACATCCTTTCAAATCAGTGCAGAATGCAAAAGGAAAATGACATCTAAATTTCAATCTGTACATTAGCAAAAATATGCTGAACTAAAGAATCCTGACCCTTAGAAGAGCTGAAGTAGAGTCTGGCTGAAGGGTAAAGGGGAAAAAGTTCTGATGTTGGAGTTTTTCTCTTTTCTCTTATACATTTCATAAAAAAAAATAACCTTCCGATCTGGTATTTCTAATACCTGTCATACATTGCGTATCACATGTGTCTGTTAGTATCTGGGACATCTACAGGGATATGCGCTGAAGATTTAGCTGATCTCACTGCGATTGGTCTCGCTGCCCACACTGTCGACCACCACATAAATACATTATTTAACCAGTTTCCTATACGTGCAAAATATGAATAACACCATGAAGAAAATTACTATGCATCTTTCTTTGTGGATTTATTGGATTGGTTCTTTTGTTTACTGCTTGATTGGGATCTCAAAGACAAAGGGTATGATCTTTATAAGACATTTACTATTACTACCAGGTGGTTTTCCAGAAAAAATGCTTAAACCAATCTCTACTTCCAACAATAGTAAATGAAAATGCACAGTTTCCTGCAACCTCAACAACACAATTAAACTTCTTTGCTGACCTGATGAAATTTTTTTTGATCTCATTTAAATTGCATTCCTTTTTAGTACTAATGAGGTTAAATATTGTTTCTTATCTTTAGTAACCATTCATACTTTTTCTGTGAATAGTCTTCAGATAATTCCTTGTTCATTTTTCTATTGGATGACATTTTTATTGAGTTGTATGAATTCTTTATGCACTCAGGATATTAACACAAATTTATCATATTTATGGTACATATTTTTTCCAGCTTGTTTTCTTTTAAATAGATTTTATGATCTTTTTGTGTATTGATTTAATTTTCTTGTGTGTGATTTCTTCTATAGCCTTATGCTTAGAAATCTCTGAGGTGATCCTCTAGAAAGTAATCTATTTTTTTTCAAATTTATTTTAGTATGTTTTAAATTTTTCAGTATTATAAAATAGAGTGCTTAAAGGATATCTTTATATTAAACTATAATTTTTACTTTAGATAATTCCTGAAAGTGGAATCACTGGGAAAGATGATGCAACATTCTAAGGCATTCGATATATATTGTTAAATTGTTTTCCAGAATTGGGTGAACAAGTTACATGCCTACCACACCCAACAGTACAAAAGACTACTTATTTCCAGCTACCAGTCCAAATGTGGGCATCATAATTTTTAAGTTTTTGTCAACAAGATAGGTGAAAAATGGTATTTTATTGTTCTATTTAATTTGTATTTTTAAAATTTCTCAGTGGAGCAAATTTTTTTTCATGTTTATTGATTATTTTTTGTCTTTCTTTAGTTAAAATACTTGCTCATAGCATCTTCTCTATTTTTCTATTAGCATAATTAGCTTATTAAATCCTCCCAAAGTTGCATTCCTATGATTTTTTCTTAGATTACAATTTTTGCTTTTTGTTGTTGATGTTGCTGCTACGTTATTTAATGCAGAAAGTTACATGACTTTCAGCGATAAAGTTGGCGTCAAAATATAGTAATGTATTACTATGATGTCATACAGCAATACATCATATATATGTTATAATAATAATGGTAGATGTGACTTGTTAAGCCCTACAATGTGCTAGATATTTCACATATGTTATTACTAATTTCCATAACCACTCTTTTATCCCCATTTTACAGATAAGGAAGCTGAGGCATAAAGAGATTAAGTGCCTAGCCCAAAGTAATAGAACTAGCAAGTAGCAGAGCTTGTATTATTTTGAATTCTTGTGAGAACTAGCAAAATTATTTTCTCTGCAATCCAAGCATCAGTTTTCCATCCTTTCTAAGATCTCTTCCTTTTCGTGTATTTGGGAAAGAAGGGTCGTTTTATCTTATTTTCTTCCATCTCCCCTAGAAAGTTGCTCCCCAGCATCTTGGGTCCTTTTATGCTGTTCTAGAGCATGTGACCTCTCTCACCATTGACCACCACCGGAGATTCCCACCCATGTTTCCTGGAGGATGATGTTGCTTCATCCCCATGGGCTCCAGCAGCCCTATATACCAAGCTCTGGGCAAAGTATAATCCCTGCACCAAACATTTGGATCAAACCATTCTTATTTGCTCTCCTAAGGGGCTTTCCTTTTCACACCAGTCTGTCAATGGGGATTGAGTCCAATGGGGCATGGATGGGCTTCACTCTAGTGAGTGTATTGATGCCACCTGCTGTCAAGGGCAGGCATTCACTGGATGCCAACAGGAAGGACAAGGAACAAACAGAGCTGCTTGCTGCAGGAGAAGTGCGATTTTCACTTAATGGAGGCCAGACATTTTGTAGATGTGGACCCCACTGGCCTGGCCTCTGGGCCCCAGCACGGACAGTGCTCACTCCAAGGGAAGCTGAGGAAGCTCTGAAGGGGGATTTCCACCCATCCACTTTGTCTTTTAAAGTTCAGATGCTTGACCCAGACCCCACTGACCACACTCTCCTTTTCTGACTTTCCTTCCATCTCTCCCACACCCCAACCCCCCCACCCAGGTTATCCCCTTCAGTCTCCTGGGGCAGAAAGCTGTAATCTAGTCCTCATGCCTCCTCTTAAATGTACTGACTATGCTTGTTAGAGAACTCAATCCTATACTTCCCCAATGTCACTGAAGCTCATGAACTTGACTACTGATCAGAATGAACAGGGGGTGGGTCAGCAGTAAAAAGCACAATGAAGATAAAATAGTGTCCTCAGGAGAGAGGTCTGATAGGAAAAGAAAGAAGGGGAAAATGGTCTTGCCCAGATATTTTGCTTACTTCCAAGTTTGGGGGATCCCAGAGCAGTGGAACACAGCCTGAGAGCATTTTAAGATTCCCTTAGAGAAGCACCTTATCCAACATGCCAGGTCCTAGGCAGTTGGTTGGAGATGGCAGAGGGTCTGGTGAGTCTAACAGAAGGCAGGGATTGTCTCCTGCCTTTCCACAGAATCAAGGTTGAGAGTTTTACAGTACAATTTCTTGTAGGCTAGAGAAGCCCATGGACGTTGACTGGGCAGAGGGCCACTCTTCAGTACTCCCCCACCCTCTCAGAGGCTGTGGGGTGAACCTCCCATCAAAGAGGGGGAGCAGGTATATGGTCATGAGAGCTCAGCTTCAAGAAACTAGGGAGTGACTGGACAACCGGGTGATCTGAATTCATGAATGGGCCACATGATGAAGCAAACAGCTAGACATCACCAGTGCCAGAGCCTAAGCCAGGTGAGTGAGCAAAGGAGCCACTGTTTTTCCCATCCATGACTTTCTGCAGGGCTCAGCAGGGTACCCAGACAAGGCCAGCTGCCCCTCAAGGCTTGCCAACACTAGATGCGTAGGAACCAAGTCAGGCCCACCATATCTTGGTGGAGATCAGCAAAGAATGTAGAGGGTAGTGTGCAAACCTGAGGTTCCTACCCCATGACACCATAGAACATTACCAAAAGGAGGTTCAGGAATCAGTGAGACTTCAAAAACACAAGAAAGTGGATTGATAAGGATGGTGTTTCTTGTCTGGTGCAAAACTGAATTTGTAGGGTGATATGCACATGTGGGTCATTTCCTGTTCAGACACCGGTTGTATAATATGTTTGTTTAAATAGATCTTTAACCAGTTGAATCAAGAGAAATTTCTGCCTTAATCAAGGGCCTTAACAATGTTACTCGGAGGTCTGTTGAGTACACCTGGAGGGATATTTCAGATATGTGGCATTTAAAGGGTTTCTTAAACTCAGGAATTCGTTGCAAAGAACCAGAACAACACCATGAGTGAACAGGCTTAGCTATGAGAAGAAAATTTCTGCATCTTCTAATATAACCAGTTTAAAAATTTGGTTGTTTGGTGTTACTTTTATAAAGTAATTTCTCTGAATAAAAAAAGTGACAATATTCTGCCCACTATGCTCGCTCAGTCATTAAATATAATGATTGCAAACTCCGTAGCTGAGACCTCTTCTGAAGACTCAAAAGTTGGGAGCAGATCCAATTTGTCTTATTCTTCACCAGGAATCACAGGCACAAATCATAGACTAGAAGTTCTCTTTCATGTCCGACTGTCTTTGGAAAAATTCACTCTTGTTCCATTTTTTGGTGCCTTTCTGGAGGTGTCATTCTGGGGTATCCCAACTCTGATGGAGAGCTGGTAGATCTCTCTTCAGAATTTCCCATCCCTCCTTTTCATCATCTGGGGGAGGTGATGAAGAGCAGGACTGAGAGGCTTTTGGAAAGAGGGCAGATTCAATGGCTTGATAAGTGTTATACACTGAAGGGGTGCAGGTCTCTCTCTGGACAATTGTTGGAATTGTCTACTGCAGAGATTGCACAGCAAAGAGCACTGAACAGGAAGATGGAACCCTGGTTGCTGTCTGAGCTCTCCTTTTCTAACTTGGATTTAGAGTTTGGTCTGAGCCTTATTTTATTTTGGTAATGAATGCAAAAGGTAGTGACTGACTCCTTGACTCTTTAACAAAGTGATTCTTAAACTCTTTCAGTATGCAAACACTTGAGAATCTGGTGTCCTCTACCCAGGAAAGTGCTCACTTCTCATACAATTTCAGAAAGTCAACAAGACACGAAAGTTCATCTGTGGACCTCAGTAAAGACTCTCTCTAAGCTTTAATAGTATTAGCAAGTGTGGGATCTAATTTCCTCAGCACAGCACACAAGACCCTCTGTGATCTGGTACTTTGTTCCCTCTCCTAATGCTTGCTACACATATTCTCTCTAGCAACTCACAGTTCTCCTTTCTCACTTCTGTAGTTATATGAATACTAATCTCTCTGCCTGGAATGTTCTCCTTGATTGCCTGGAAACTGACTCAACTATATTAAGGCAGAGTTCAGCACTTCTTTTTTAGTGTGATTTGTGCCCAAACAGGGCATTCTGATGAGCTGTTTGACTAATAGTATCAAAGCAGCCACAATGCCAGTTCTCAATGTCAAAATGTAAAACAATTTTTTCCTTTAAGCCAGTGTGTCAGAATTGGATTTTTTGTACTCTCTTCCCCCTTGTCCCTTCCCCTGCTCATCCTAAAAGAGATTTTCTAAGCATAATGAAATATTAGCAGAACAATTCCATGAGAGGCAGATAATATTAATAAGAATGCCTTATACATCTTGTAGATGTTCCCATTTGAAGACTCTGAAAGTTCTAAGGCTACTTTTGCAAATGAATGTGAAGACCTTCTACTGTTCTCCCAGGAAGGAGTCAGGAGTGATATCATCTGTGGCCCTGATCACCATAGGGCTCATGGCAGACATTGGCTACTGGCTGCTACAGCCATTTGTGGCCTTCTCTCCTGCCACCTTCCATCTTAAGGGCTGGAAAGTCACATAAATGATTCTCTGGTTTCCTGAGCAGTTAGGAGTTGGGTTATGTAACCCAATCTTGCCAAAGAGTTGTAAGGGGAAATCTGCTGGGACCTTCTGAGAAAACTTTTGCTTTCCTGATAAAAGGAGCAGATTGAAGGCACTCCTTTTCCCCTCTTCCTGCTTTGAAAGAGGACGTAATGTTGGGAGCTGTGTCAATAGTCTGGGACTATGACGATAGCAGGAGTAGTGGTCCTCAAACATTAATGTGCATCAATATCACACAATCACACAAAAGTTTTCTTAAAACTAGGATTTCTGGGCCTTACCCCAGAGCTTCTGATTTAAGTAGGTCTGGGCTGCATTTGAGAATTTTCATTTCTATCAAGTTTTGAAGTGATGCTGATGCTATTGGTCTGGGAACCACACTCTGAGAACCAAGGAACGTGAGGATGGAAATCCCATAGGCAGAGGATGGCAAAGCAGAATGATAGAAGGAATCTGGGTGCTGATGGCCTCATCAGGTAGCTGAATCAATGTAAGCAACTACCCCTCCATATTTGTCTAAGCCACAGTTATTTAGGATTCTTAGGCCTTGCAACCAAAAGCATCTAAATTTAAAGAGACATGGACTCTAGAGGAAGAGAAGAAAGAAGAAAAGAGCAGAGGGATGCTTATCTAGAAATGAGTCCCCATGGAGTAAAAACTGCTGCAACAGGAAATGTTTTAAACCATCTTCTAGAATTCATAGGTGTTCATAATAGTAAGATTGTATTTTTAAACTATTAAGTTAATTTTTAATTTGTTTATCAGAATAAAACATTTATATAGTTTTAAAGTCAAATAGTTCTATAAGGCTTATGATGACAAACAATAATGTCCTATCCCTCCCCTCCCCACCCAGACCCCCTTATCTTCTGTATTAGTTAGGGTTCTCTAGAGAAACAGAATCAACAGGGAACACTTGCAAATATAAAATTTATGAAAGTGTCTCACGTGACCGTAAGAACGCAGAGTCCAAAATCCACAGGGCAGGCTGCGAAGCTGATGACTCTGATGGATGGCCTGGATGAACTCCACAGGAGAGGCTCACCAGCCAAAGCAGGAATGGGACCTGTCTCCTCTGAGTCCTCCTTAAAAGGCTTCCCATGATTGCATTTAGCATCACTAATTGCAGAAGACACTCCCCTTTGGCTGATTACAAATGGAATCAGCTGTGGATGTAGCTGACGTGATCATGACCTAATCCTATGAAATGTCCTCATTGCAACAGACAGGCCAGCGCTTGCCCAATCAGATGAACAGGTACCACAACTTGGCCAAGTTGACACCTGTCCCTAACCATGACATCTTCCCATTTTCAACTCTCTAGCTGTTTCTTCTGGAGTTTACAAATTTACCTCTGTCCTTCTAAATAACATGCTTATACTACCATTATTTACCATTTCAGCTTTGTTTATTCACTTCCTTCTACAGAAGCTGAGGATTTAGATTTCTTTATATATACCCCAAACACATTCCTTGCACATGTTTTTCCAATATAGTTAAATAACATTTTTTTGCTAAGTTAATATCCAATGTTGATAATAGTATGACTGTAAATATTATTCACAGCTGAGCCTTGTGTTGTTTTCCCTGGAGTCA
This sequence comes from Tamandua tetradactyla, assembly GCF_023851605.1. Classification (NCBI taxonomy): domain Eukaryota; kingdom Metazoa; phylum Chordata; class Mammalia; order Pilosa; family Myrmecophagidae; genus Tamandua; species Tamandua tetradactyla. The sequence goes on along the minus strand of NC_135328.1, from coordinate 184,839,406 downwards.
ATAATTATTCCATATTTTATTTGCTTAATTTTCTATGCATCTATGATGAATTCATCCCCCAAATCACTGAGAATTTCCACTTAAGAAGTTCAAATACATCAACAAATCTGTACATTTTATTTATTCTTTTGGGGGGGGCACTGCCTATTCTGAAGTTTCTGTCCTACTGCCCCAATCTGGAGCATCCTGCTACATAACGATCATACTGGAATTTCCTTTCAACATCATTTTGGGAATACCTTTTTTTTCTCCACTGTTGAATGCCTTGTTTTCTGGATTCTGTATTTTCCTCTTTCTTGATTTACACTGTTATTTTTAACAAGGTATACACGGGAGGTGAATTGGTCAGGGTTCTAATAGGAAGCATATGGCCAATGCAGCAGTGGCAAATGAAGGGAGTTCAGTGAAGAGACCATTTTACAAAGTGTAGGCAGGATCAAAGGAAACCAACAAGGAACATGAAGTACTCAGGGGCTAGCAACAGTAGAAAGCCAAGATCCCCAAAGCCTGAAGAGGCAAGGGGAGAGAGTATTACGGGGCCCAGTGACAGCCAGAGCTGTAGGAGATAGCCAAGAAGCACTCTAGCTATCATTTGAGGAGTGCAGTGGTTCAGTTGGTAGTAGAGAGTAGAAGAAATAAATAACCTCTTAGTCCGCCTGCTCTCGGATTTCTCGCACATGTCTCCCACTGGCTGAATCCAACCAGAGGAGCTGGGTTGCTGCAAGCAATAGAGGTCACAGAACAGGGTTGAGAGAGATAGAGAGTAGATCTGAAGGGAAGAGCACAGCTAGCACAGGAGGTAAAATTTTGAAATAACATTTATCTGATAATGTCTTCATCCAGCTCTTCCTCTAGAAAAATAAGTTGGCTGGTTTAGTTGGTTGAATGGTGACCCCCCCCCCCAAAAAAAACATGTCCACCTGGAAATTCAGTATGTGACTTCATTTGGAATAAGATTCTTTGTAGACATAATTAAGGTTAGGATCTTGACAGGAGATCATCCTGGATTAGGGTTGGCCCTAAATCCTATGACATTGTCTTCATGGGAGCCGAAAAGAGGATGCAGACATATGCACAGGAGAGAAGTCCATGAGAAGACAGAGATGGAGAGTAGAGTGATGTAGCCCAAGCCAAGGGACCCCGGGGTCACCAAGAGCTGGAAGAGGCAAGGAAGACACCTTTACAGTCTTGGAAGCGAGCCCAGTCCTTCTGAGACCTTGATCTTGGAATTTTAACATCTAGAAATGAAAGAGAATAAATTCCTGTGGTTTTAAGCTACCAAGTTTTAGTAATTTGTTATGGTAGCCCTAGGGAACAGATACAACTGGTATAGAATTCCGGGTTGGCAATTCTTTTTCCTCAGAATTTTGAAGGCAGTGTTCCACTGTCTTCTGGCTTCCAGAAGACATTCAGTAACCGTTGAGACAGATAAGAAATTCTTCTCTCTCTGGCAGTCACATATGAAACAGTTTTATAATGAAATAACATTCTTATATTATGGAATCAAGTAAAAATTTTTGCAAGAGTTGTCAAGACAAAAGTAAAAAATTCAAAACATTCCAAAAATATTTTTTTGAAGAGAAGTTTGCTTTGGCCAGATCCCCAGACCATGAGATATATATGTGACAAATGCATTCACTTTCCTCTGCCATTAACAATGAAAGAAGAGCTAATACCTAATGTATCAGTTAGGATATATTATGCTGAAGTAAAAAGACAAACAAAACTCAGTGGTTTGACACAAAAAGAGGGTTTGTTTCTCATTCATGTTATTTGGACTGGCAGAGGGTTCTTGCTTATCAGCTAGCCAAGAGCTCTGGCTAATGGAGCAATCACCATCTTCAACATCTATAGTTGCCATGCTAAAGGGAAAGAGAGTCAGAAGAGTCTCACAAGTAAATGCTCAAACTCATTGCCACACCCAACCATGAGAGGACCAAAAAGTATAATCCGACCAGATGCCCAAAAGGCAGAGACTCAGACATACTTAGCAAAGAGCCTTGTTTACCACTATGTGCCAAGAATTGTTTTAAATATATTACAGGCATTATCTCGTTTAAGCCTCAGAACAATTCTATGAAATAGGTTTTATTAATATCATCATCATTCACCTTTTTATAGATGAACTAGCTGAGCCACAGAGAGGTTAAGTAATCTGATCAGCATCATGCAGATAGTAAATTGTGGAGTTGAGGATCTAAAACCAGTTATTGTGGTGTGCTTCACCACCGGACTATGTTGTCTCTCACTAGATGGGAAAAATTGAGAAGCACTGCCTTAAGTAATGGAGTGCCCCTGAAGGATTTTTCAACAGAGTGTGATTAAATTGCATCTGCCATTTAGAAAGCTCTTTCTAAAGACAGTGTAAGGGATCAATTTAACTGGGCTTAGACTAAGGCAGGAAGACTATTTGCATAATGAAGGGATAAAGATGAGGAGGGCTTGAACTAAGCAAAATCACCACAATTAATTGGGTAATCTTCATCCTCTGTTTCATCTTGAACCATAAGAGGACTAGAAAGTGTGGGTATGGTAAGAGCTATCTTGAAGGGTTATTCTGAGGATTATAGGAGATAAGCAAAACTCCTGTAAACAAGGCTCTCTAATCATAGAGATCTAGGTAGAAATCCCTTGTTAGATGAGGAAGTTGTTTTATTAATCTCTCTAAGTCTCAATCTCCTCATTTTAAAGTAAGAAAAGTTAGTTAAGTTGAAGTAAGAAAATTATTGCAAACTGGTTGTAGGTTTGAGAAAATTGGTTTAGGAGGAAGGCAGAATTCCTTCTGGAGAAATAACTGAGATTATGTTTAGGAAAAACACCTAAATGAATTTATGTGTTTACTAAAGTCAAGATTCCACAGACATGTAGAAGGGAAGAAGTTTAGATGGAGAAGTATTAAGTTGCTCTGCTTAGTAAAGTAATAGAAATGTTTAGCTTTCCCCTGATAAAATGAAACTTTGAGAGAGAGTTGAGAAAAAGTAAAGGGATGAAAGAGAGGGTTTCACTCAAGATGAGATTACTCCGAGTATCTGCTCTGCTAGCTTTTCTGATCCTTTTCTTCGAAAACCATAAATCTGATCATGTTGTCCCTCCTTCCCAAGCACAATGCCTGATACTTAAAAGTTTTTCAGTATCAACTAGCTGAATAAACGAATGAATACATGAATGCATGAGCAGATGTCAGGTGAATCCCTAAAGAAAAGGACAACCAAGAAATTCTGTAGCAAGGGTGGCTTTGGGCAATGATGTTTAATATTCATTTTTAAGTAGTTGCCTATTTTGTGTTATGCTGTAACCCCCATCCCCGCCCCCCACCCCAAATAACCTTCAGTAAAAGCTTGCTACATAAAACTGTCCTGTTTGGAGGGAGCATTTAAAGAATGAAAGAAGAAAGAAAGTATTAGGGCCAGGCAAAACCACGTCCAAAGATGGCAACAGTAACCGGAGGAAAGCTAATGACCAATGAGATCCGGAATTGAGTGGGATCAGGCGTTCCCGGTGAGAAGAGACCAGAATTCTCTGATATTTTGGGAAGGGTTTGATGTCTTAACCCTTCTTTCTGATTATTAAAGGGAAGAATAGGCTGGAGGACTTTGGGGCAGTCACAGCCTCTCATATTACATAAAGATGGTGAGTACTTAACTCATAGAGTTGTTGTGAGGATTAATTGGGGTAATTCATGTAAAGTGCATAAAGCACAGTGTCTGGCACATAGTAAGCACTCAATAAATTTTGGTTTTTTTCCTTCACTTTCCTCCACTCCCTCTACTCCCCTTCTGCCAGGCTCCATTCATTCTTTTCCAAGGACATGCAGGGGGCGTGTCCACTCTCGCCCCCCAACCCGCCTCCCACAAGCCCCGCCCCTCGTCCCTCCCAGGATTGGTTCCTAAGAGGCGGGGCCTAGCGGAGAGCCCAGTACAAAGCGATGGGGGCGGGGCGCATGCGCGGGCTGGGCTGGGTGGCGGTGGGGAGGAAGAGCTGCCGGAAGTAGGCGGCAGTGGTGGCGGTCCCGCCGGCTGCAGCTGCCGGGGAAACCAAGGCGCGGGACGCACAATTAGTCGACAGGCAGGCCGGGCTGACCATCTCTCCGTCCGGCACCCAGGAGGCCCAGAGCCCCCTCTGTCTGGACCAAGGGTCCCTGGTCCAGCAGCCTCCTCTGACTCGGGCCTTTCCCTAAGCCCGCCAGGGGGCGCCGTACTGAGGGGCTGCAAAGTGGAGGGCGGGCGGCGTTGACTGGAGAAGGGGCGCGGGGCCAGGCGGAGGAGAGAGCTCCGCTCCACACAGAAGGTGCCCCTGGACGGGGGACTGGGAGTCGTCACCCCAGGACTGAGGCAGGGCCTTCTGGGGGCGAGGAGGGCGCATCGCCCTCTGCCCCCGCCGGCACCCTGGCCGTCATGACGGGCAAGTCGGTGAAGGACGTGGATCGGTACCAGGCGGTCCTGGCCAACCTACTGCTGGAGGAAGATAACAAGTTTTGTGCGGACTGCCAGTCTAAAGGTAGCGCATCCCTCCAGGCGGGCGCGGGGTCCAGCTGCCGCGCGGCGCGTGGGGGTGTTCTGCGTGAGGAGGGGGCTTCTGGAGCTTAGGCCGCCCCAGTCATCTTTGAATAGTTAGGCGTGCTGCTCTTTGCTGATGAGCCCGCTAGGTTGTCTGCAGTCGGGAACTGGTGTGGGGAGAGGTTGCAAGGCGGGGGGAAGGGTGGTGGTGGTGGAGGTGCGTGGTGTGTGCAGGTGAGAATGTCTGTATTTCAGGGCTCTGAATGAGTTCAGTCCAAAAGCAGTACAGAGCCCTCAGCCTCTCACTTACAAACCTGGGGATGAACTGCAATGTGTGTGTGTGTGAGAGAGAGAGCGAGAGCGCGAGAAAGAGGGAGCGAGAAAGAGGGAGGGGGTGGGGAGGGAAGTGAGATGACGGGGCCGAAAGCTGCTTAAATAATTTTTAAAGGTGGTGATTCTTGCTGTCTGCTATTTGGTTAGCAACTGCTTCTGTCATTTACAGCCTTGCTGAGATCTGACAGTGCTTAGATGGGTTTCTTCTTCCTGGAAGTATGCAGTGGGAAAATGCCTTATGCAGTGCGGATTTCTAGACAGCCTAGCCCTGGCTTGTGGAGTGCGCTGGAGGCCTAATGTGGCAGAAACTAGCAGATATTGGCTGTAGTGCAGGATCCATTTAATCAATCAGTGGCGAGAAGGAAGCAAGGGATGCACCGAATTTGTTGCTTCCGTGGTGATTACGCTTCTTAAGGTGAAACTTGATCATAACAAATTGGCAGAACCATTTAGCTTTGTTTTCTTTGCCCTCAAAGAGTCATGGTTTGATACAATTAAAAATCGACATGATAGGAAAGCTTGCTTATGAATGAAATGTTTGCACTCTAAGTTATAGATTCATGCTTCTATAAATATTTTGTGTACTTTTTTCTGATTTCTTTAGTATATAATTGAAAGAGTTGGGAAATTTCTTTTCCTTTTGGTTAGGGAGAAAAGGATAATTATATTTTGAGGGCCCTTGCTATTTTTACTTTTGTTCCTAATGCAGTGGATTTGCCAGGACTGTTTGCTATATAGCAGTTGGGTATTTATCATAAAACAGATTCAAATGTATTTGCATTTATCTATATTGAGAAAGGAGGTACATGCTTGAGTGACACTTTCACTTAACTATATTTTATTTTGGAAAAATAAAATTATGTAAGAGAACAGGGAAATGATATATTGATTTAGACATCCAATAGTATGTTTTAGTGACCTTTCCCAACAGATAAATGGCATGTGCTTCAGTAAGATAGCAGGTCCCCAGACTTCTTTCCTGAATGCTTACATTAGCAAGAATTCATTTTAAAAGGTAGTTTAGAGTCAATTTATGTTGAGTAGGTTAATTTGTTATAATAGATTCTTGTTAGATTTTGTTTTAGATCTATTGGAAGATTCGATTTTAAAGTTAGGAGTGCATCCTGGCTTTACTTAAATTCCCTTAGGTCCTGGGTTGACAAATCTTGAGTCATGGTAAAGCAACCCACTGGAGTGAGCATTGCTACATTTGAGGAGTCAGATGCCATTTTGATGATTAGCACTACCCCGCCAGCCCCTTCATTTCTCCTACTATTCTTACGCGTACTTACTCATATTCCAGTAAAATTCAGCATATAAAAGTGGTTGATTCAGCACTTCCTCCAAATTTTCCTTTGCTCCTTATTAACAGAGTTACTAGGGATCAGGCAATGAAACAGTAACTGTTGGTTTTTAAATTTTATTATCTGCTTTGTTGTTAGAATCCTGGCTTCTGAAACAGTTTATTTGCAAAAGTGAGTTCTGAAATTTAACTTGGTTGCTTCAGTAACTTTGGCTATTGTATTAAAAATGAGATGACAATGTATCAGTCATCTTTCAATTCAGTCAAATAAGGCATTTGGTGAGACCTCAGTTTGTAAATTATTTAGGCCCTGTTTCACTCTTTCAACCCCTCTTGCTTGTTTTCTCCCCTCTTTTTTTCTAATTTTGGTTGTTGCAGTGATCATGTGAACAACTATCAGGTCATAGAAAGAAGAGACACTTGCATCAATAGATTAAGTTACCTGTATAAAAAATACATTTAGTTGGAAGAGGAATTTACAAAGTGTTGGCTAAAATGAGATTTGGGTTTGAGTTCATTTGTCTTTACTTCTCAGGTCCTTTATTGCTTAGAAAATTGAGAGCTAACTGGTGAGTGATTGCTAATCCATTAATTTGATGATAAAGCCCTGTACTACAGACCCCATGTGTAGGTATTTCAGTAATGTTCCAAAATAACTGTTTGATGGTGACTCTTCTTTTTAAAAGCCTTTGCTTATTTAATAATCATATTTCTTTATTAATTGATTTCTTAATTTATTTTTAAAATAGACTTTACTTTTTAGAGCAGTTGTAGGTTTACAGAATTATGCAGAAAATAGAGTTCGGGCACATTAATTGACTTTTTATGTATGTAATCTGAACATCAGAATAGAGAACAAGGATGTTTTCTCTTTACATAGTTAGAAGAGTTTTTTCTTTTCGTCCTGGGGCTTTTAACTCTTTTGAGCACAAGGTTTTGCACTCACCAGTTCTGGGACTTCTATTGGAGTGATGTTTTATGGGAAAGGAAAGTTCTTTAGTACAGCCTAAAAAATGTTTTGCTCTTTATCCAAAGCCCACAAGTTAATGTGTTCTTTAAGGTAAATTGTTGGCCTAATTTAAGCAGTGAAAGAACAGAGGACAAACATACTAAAAATTCCATATATGCCAGTGGCAACCCTAGCTAGTTGAGGTCAGGCTCCATTTTTTTGGGGGGGGGGGGGAATGCATGGTCTGGGAATCGAACCCGGGTCACCCACCTGAAAGGCGAGCATTCTACCACTGACAGGCTCCATTTTTGAGTAGACCCTTGGTGGGGTCCTAAGTGTCCAAGAGTTGGTCTTCAACTCCACAGTCCAGGAATAATTCCTAAGCAACCTCTTTGGAGACTGTGGTTTAAATTAGACACTTAGTCTCTGTGACAAGATCTACCTCTCTAATGACTTGTGTCCACTCATGAAACTCCCTCTTAAGTATCAAGGTATGAGGAATTGAAAGCTGTTTGATGAGTAGTGAATTAGAATGGAAGAAAGTTGATGGACTTGAGGAATACTCATTCCAGACTGTGAAATACCACAGAATTCTTGCATCCAACAGAAACCTTGCAATAATTATAAAATTTCCCTTTAATCTGCTATGTCCTTTGAGATGCTTCACCTTAAATCACTTAACCACTGCCTTTTTACCAACTCCCATTATATGTATATATGTTATATAACATGGGCAGGCACCAGGAATCGAACCCGGGTCCTCTGGCATGGCAGGCAAGCATTCTTGCCTGCTGAGCCACCGTGGCCCTCCCTCCCATTATATATTTTTAAATTTAAGGTTTTTTTTTAAGGTTATACTTTGATGTGGTTCAAAATTCAAAGTGCCCAAAAGAGAATATGTACAGTGAGAGTTGTGCTCCTACTCTTGATCCCTTAGATAGCATTTTCTCTTCCTGAAGGTGACCAGTGTTAGCAGTTTCTCATGTGACTTTTAAGAAACAATCTATGCCTAGACACACAGCTACATTTAAATATATTCTGTTGCAGCTCTTTCATGCTTATAGTAGCATACTGTCCACAATTCTTGGCACCTTGCATTTTTCAAACAGTAAACAGATTCTTTCTCCATATACACTGAAGAGCTGCTTTATTTTTATTTATTTATTTATTTTGCATGGGCAGGCACTGGGAATTGAACCCAGGTCCCCAGCATGGCAGGTGAGAACTCTGCCTGCTGAGCCACCGTGGCCCACCCCATTTTATTATTTTAAGGCATTTTCTCAACCCGGTTTCTATACACAGGTATAACGATCTACCCAGGTTATCTTGATTAAGTTGAAAGATAGTCTTAAGTGATTTGGAAGACATCTGCTCTTTTGAGGGCATTTTAGAAAGTGTCCTATACTCATTCATAGCACATATAAGCCCACCTTTCAGGTGGCAGAAAAGCAGAATAATAGAAGCGGCTGTAGACATCATATTGAAACATCGGTTAACTCTTCTCCTCCACTTATTAGAGCCTTATGAGTTTCAGCACATGACCTAACTTTCTCAGCTAATTTTCCTTGTTTGAAAAGTGAAAATGCCTTGTAAACTAACATGTAGGTATTGTTACTATTGCTGACCTAATTTATTTGATCTTTATTTTATTAGTTTCACTTTCTTATTTAGGTTCTAATTTGATTCAGAGAGAACTCTCTGAAGATAACAAATGGCTTCAGTGCTGTAAGGTTTCATATGTCCTTTCAGCATGACCATAATTGCTTAGGTAGTATATGAAGACCAAAATGGTTGAGAGGCCAAATTGACAGGGGTGGGAGACTGGCATTGTTACTATTGTGGTAATTTTTTTTTAACCAGTTTGTTCTTTTATGGAAAGCCAGTTCTGATAAAATTAATTGGCTTAGCATTTCAGAGCCTAGTTTTCCAGATGAATTTCAAGTCAGCTTAAGTTTTAAAAATTGCTTTATTCCCTTGGGTGTATATGAAAAACCCACAGCTAATGTCCTACTTATTGGTGAAAGACTGAAAACTTTCCCTGTAATATCAGGAACAAGATAAGGGTATCTGCTGTCACCACTGTTATTCAACATTGTGTTGGAAGTTCATGCCAGAGAAACTAGGCAAGAGAAAGAAATAAAAGGCATCTAAATTGGAAAAGAAGAAGTAAAACTTCCCTATTTGCAGATGACATGATCCTATATACAGAAAATCTTGAAAAATCCACAACAAAGTTCCTAGAGCTAGTAAATGAGTTCAGCAAAGTGGTGCAAGATCATGACCCAGCAATCAATAGAGTTCTTCTACACAAGCCATGAATAATCAGAAGAAGAAATCAAGAAAAAACATTCCATTTACAATAAGCAACAAAAAGAATCAAATATCTAAGAATAAATCTAACCAAGAACATGAACTCAGAAAACTATAGAACATTGCTAAAAGAAATAAAAGAAGACCTAAATAAATGGAAGGGAATTCTGCATTCATGGATTAGAAGACTCATTATTGTAAAGACATCAGTCCAACCCAAAGCGATTTATAGATTCAATGCAATCCTAATCAAAATTCTAATAACTTTCTTGCAGAAATAAAAAAGCCAATCTTCAAACTTTTTCGGAAAGACAAGAGACCCCGAATAGCCCAAGCTCATCTTGACAAAGAAGAATGAAGTTGGAGGACTCATCTGTCCAATCATAAATCTTATTGCAAAGCCATAGTAATCAAAACAGCATGGTGCTGGCACAAGGACAGCCATATAGATCATTGGAATCTAGTTGAGAGCTCAGAAATCGACTCTTACATTTATTACCAACTGATTTTTGACCAGGTGGCAAAGACCTTTTCTCTTTTATTATTCTCTTTTGGGAATGAATAGCTTCTTCAACAAATGGTGTGGGAAAAATGGATCTCCATTTGCAAAAGAAAGGAGGACCCCTACCTCACACCTTATGCAAAAATCAACTCAAGATAGATCAAAGAGGGCCACGGTGGCTCAGCAGGTAAGAATGCTTGCCTGCCATGCCCGAGGGCCCGGTGCTTGCCCATGTAAAAAAAAAAGATAGATCAAAGACCTAATATAAGAGCCAAGACCTCTAGAACACCTAGAAGAAAATGTAAGGAAACATCTTCAGGATCTTGAATTAGGCATTGGTTTCTTAGCTTTGCACCCAAAGCATAAGCAACTGTAGAAAAAATAGATAAATGGGACCTCATCAAAATTTTTAAAGTCTGTGCCTCAAAGGACTTAAATGAAAGTAAAAAGGCAGCTCACACAAAAGGAGAAAATATTTGGAAACCACATATCTGATAGAAGTTTAATACCCAGAATATGTTAAAAAAAAAAAAAAATCCTTTAACTTAACAACAAAAAGACATACAACCCAATTTTTAAAAATGGCAAAAGACTTGAATTAGACATCTCTCTAAAGGAGATACACAAATGGCCAGAATGCCCTTGGAAAGATGCCCAGCATCATTAGCTTTTAGGGAAATGCAAATAAAACCACAATGAGATGCCGTTTTATACCAACTAGAATGGCCACTGTTAAAAAAACCCCAGAAAATTACAGGTGTTGAAGAGTATCTAGAGAAAGAAGAACACTCATTGATTGTTGATGGCAATGTAAAATGATGCAGCTACTATGGGAGACAGTTTGGCAGTTCCTCGGAAAGTTAAATATAGAATTACCATATGAACTGGCAATCTCACTACTTGGTATATACTCAAAAGATTTGAAAGCAGGGACTTGAATCGATACTTTCACACTGATACTCATAGCAGCATTATTCACAATGCCAAAAGATGGAAGTAACCCAAGTGTCCATTAACCATGTGCTGGTTTGAAAGAATATATGTCGCCTAGGAAAGCCATGTTTTAATCAAAATCCTATTTCATAAAGGTAGAATAACCCCTATTCAATACTGTATGTTTGAAACTGTAATCAGAGCATCTCCCTGGAGATGTAATTTAATCAAGAGTGGTTGTTAAGGTGGATTAGATGACGACACGTCTCCACCCATTTGGGTGGGTCTTGAGAAGTTTCTGGAGTCCTATAAAAGAGGAAACATTTTGGAGAATGAAGGAGATTCGGAGAGAGCAGAGAATGCTGCAGAACCACGAAGCAGAGAGTTCATAAGCCAGCGACCTTTAGAGATGAAGAAGGAAAACGCCTCCCGGGGAGCTTCATGAAACCGAAAGCCAGGAGAGAAAGCTAGCAGATGATACTGTGCTCGCCATGTGCCCTTCCAGCCGAGAGAGAAGCCCTGACTGTTCACCATGTGCCTTCTCACTTGAGAGAGAAACCCTGAACTTCATCGGCCTTCTTGAACCAAGGTATCTTTCCCTGGATATCTTTGATTGGACATTTCTATAGACTTGTTTTAATTGGACATTTTCTCGGCCTTAGAACTGTAAACTAGCAACTTATTGAATTCCCCTTTTTAAAAGCCATTCCGTTTCTGGTATATTGCATTTCGGCAGCCAGCAAACTAGAACTGATAAGTGGCTAGACCAAATGTGGTATATATACACGCTGGAATATCATTCACCCGTAAAAAGAATGAAGCTCTGATACATGTGACAACATGGATGAGGCTTGAAGACATCATGTTGAGTGAAATAAGCCACACAGAAAAGGGCAGATACTGTAAGATCTCACTGATATGAAACAGTATAAGCAAACATGTGGGTCAGAATCTAGAATATAGATTACCAGGGGATGATGTGGGGATAAGTAATGGGAAGTTAAGGCTGAAAATGTACAAGTTCCTATTTGGAATGATGGAAACATTTTGGAAATGGATGGTCGTGATGGTAGCCGACAGCATTATGAACATAATAAACAGCAATGGATTGTATATCTGAATGAGGTTAAAAGGGGAAATGTTAGATTGTATATATGATAATAGAATAAAAAAATTGAAAATCCTTAGAATTGCATTACACAAACAGTGACCCCTAAGTTAAACGATAGGCCATAGTTAATGGTACAGTTATAAAAATGTGCTGTCATCAGTTGTAACCAATTGTCTACACCAATGGAAGGTATTAATAATAGGGCAGTATGTGGGAATTCTGTATTTTATGCAAGTTTGTTCTGTAAACCCACAACTTCTCTAATTAAAAAAATGCTTTATTCTCTAAAAATACTCTGGTTACTGGAAGCCACTATAAGGATGACTCACCCAATAATTCCCTAGTCTTTAAGCCAAAACCATTTCCTATTTATGGGTGTTCTGACACTTCACAAATGTACTTTGTGGTACCCTTGAGGATGGTCTCTGAATATTTCCTGACTTTTCAAACTTGTATGAGAGTAGACCAAGAAGTTTCTATGTGTAAAAATTTTCTATTAGTAGTACTAAATTTTAACTCTTATAAATTAATTTCTAGCTTTGCTTTACATTTGTTTTCCTTTGATAGGTAGATTATTGCTTGTTAAATATTATTCCTTTGAATGTGAATTTTACTGTCAATTTTAAATTATTTTATCTGTGGCATATTTTGAGAGAAAAAAAATTCCACTGGATATAGACAACTTAAGGATTTCTTCTGTTTGTAGTAAAAATCTTTCTCCGGCCAAGATCAGTAACTTTTTGGTTTTTACAGCTAATGCACCTTAACTTTGACAGTCATGGTGAGGTTTGACACAGTTTTGCTAAAAGTAATTTGCCAAAGTCCCCATTAGATTGCTTTTTATTATCAAAATGTTAAACCTATTCCCTGGAAGATACTTTCCTATTCATTCTCCTTGTCCTTTAAATATCATTTTGTGTCAGTGGGATAGAGTACAAAATACACATCCCTTAGGGGGATCTCTTTGCAAGCTCAGGAAATATTTCTTGAGCACCTGTTTTGTGTCAGACATTGCATGAGTATATATAAATGAAAAGACAAGCTCTTTGATCTCAAGGATTGTATAGTCTAATAGGAAAGCAGATGTGTAAACTGATATATGAGGCAATGTAATGATTATCATTATGGCATTGTGTGCATGGAGAAAGAAAGCATTGAAGAAGGCAAACAAGTCTGCCTCAGGAAGCCATGGCTTCAAAGAGAAAATTAGGCTGTGTGTTGAAGGATGAGTAAGACTTCGCAGGTGAATTTAGGGGACTTTGCGTTCTGGACAAAGAAAATATGTGGAGAGGCTCCAAGGAGTGCTGTATCGTGGGGGGTTGGGAAGAAAGATTCTTTAGTATATTTTTGCAATGTGTTGGAGAATGGCGAGAGGTAAGGTTTGATAGATAGGCAAGGGCCAATAAGGTTAAAATCCTGGCCCTGCAGTTGATTAGCGCTGTGGCGTTGAGATAATGAATATGCATAAAGTCTCATACTCCCTGTTGTATAAGAAGCCCATAGTTTTGGAGGTTCACCTGCCCAGGTAGAATTATATGTATTGCAGACAGGAAATGCTTTTTTTTTTTTAACTTTTTTAATTAATTAAAAAAAATTAACAAACAAAACATTTAAATATCATACATGAAATACTTTTAATTGCCAATCATTAAGAAAAGTCTGAGTACCATGCGTACAAAGTCTCCATGGAAGTTGTATTAAAAACTTCCATTGGTGCATTGTCTTCGAAAAGCCTAGCGAAATGCCAGCTGTAGATAATGTCATTTCTGGAGATGATGGCATTGATTTTTGAGACTGAATGTATTCTTATGCTCCAGCAGGTCATCATTTTGAATATTTGATATCTGCTCTTGGATACTCAGTGCTAAGGATGCATAGACAAGTAGCTTCAGCAGCACCTCTCAGTACACTTTTCAGCAAATCTATTCCGTTCAAATAATCTGATGTCATTATGGTATGTAGGTGGCAGCTTTTTCAGGCAGTTATCTATTAACTTTTTGGCACATGAGTCACTCTCTGTTTTTTCTCTTCTGCCTGAAATTCCATCTTTGAAATAATGTCATGCAATGGATCATTACAACACTTTACTCATTATGTACATTGCAGCTGGCTTTGTTTGTTATGTTGATAGAATCTTCCTGTGCCATAGAGAAGGGATGAAATAACTTATTAAATTTAAATTAAATTGACTCAATTGCTCTAAATGATAGCTCCCGTGAAAAAGACACCATGCAGGAATTTGCATAACACATACATATGTTCTACATTCCAATCATGCAATACCTAACTTTTGTTACTGTGTCTGCTTAAATCCTTATCACAGTTGTAGTTCTGTTTGAGCAAGAGGTCAGTTTAAGTAGATAACTACGAAGAAGTTCTGTCTTGGCCCTGGAATGTGACAGTTCAACATACCACATTGAAAAGATAGGAACCAAGTCTATGTAGAGTAGAATACTTTAAAGTTCATCCATCTTTACCAAAGTCTTCTATCATTAAGGCAATATTCCTGTATTGGTTAATTTTTTAAATCATAATTTCCCACAATTGACGTATCCACTAGAATGCAAGCTCTATGAGGGCAGGGGTCTATGCCTGTTTTGTTCACTCTCATATTACCAAGACCTAGAGCAGTGCTTGGCACTCTTCATGCTTTCCATAAATATTTGTTTGAATGTATGAATTGATTTTGGTGTCTCTAAATCTTTTGTTTCTTATTGGAAGAAATCTTTTAAAGGGTACCTGAATAATTGTTTAATTCTTAGGAAAGCTATTAGTTTTTTGGAATAAATAAGTTTTAAACTGTGTTTTAAAGGATGTATCAGTCAGGTTTTAAAAACAGAGGGAATTCAATATAGGGAGTGTGTTACAGATAATGTTAAGAACTGAGAAGTTAAATGGGCTGGTGAGGCAATCCAGAGATTAGTTGTTAGTCCCTTAAGGACAATAGAAGATGCTGATATTCCCAGAGGACGAGAGCCTGAGCTCTATGGTATGAGCCAGAAGCATGGGTAGAGGAGCTGTCTGGTGGCAGCTGGAGCCCAGGCAGAGTAAGGGAGGTGGCATTACTCTGACTTCTACACTCCCCCTGCCCTTTTATCCCCGCTAGTGCCTCCCATTGAGAGAACCTACCCAGAAGTCTGTTGGCAAGGGAACCTGGGAAATGTAGTTCCCTCTCTGTGGTTGCAGAGTGGAGCAAGGAGAGGATTTGAAAGCAAACAGGCAAAGTCCTGAAGGTGCTTACAAAATCTCCAAGATGTAATTCTTTCTCCTTGTAAATAAACAGTTGAATTATTTGGGACAAAGAGATAAGAAAGGTTTTCAGACAACTACAACATTTTGTGCTTCTGAAGGATCTGAACTGTCACTGAAACAATAGTTAGTCCCAGAAAGTAATGTGACAACTTAGCCACAAGTCGTAGAGTATATGACTAGGCAAATTGGCTTCTGTTGAATCTACATTAGATGGTTGGCCATTACCCAGAGCCATTTATCGTTTGGTTACTCAGAAAACGGGTTCTCACCCTATCAATTCTGAAAAACCTTTACACATGATGTATACACCTTGTCCCATCTACATCTGGATGATTTGAGTTGGTAACACTAAGAGGTATAAAGATAATTTTGAAGATTGCAGCCTGGTACAGTTGTTCTTTCCTTCATAGTTAGGTAATTAAGTTGGGGCTTATTTGTCTTGTGCCACATACTGTTTTAACTAGTCTTACTGTTTTCTTCTTCCACGACTTCAGATAGGTTTGCAATGGGTAAGGGATGTGACATCACTGATCTATTCTCTTCTATACTGGCCCTGACAAGTATTTGGTACTGTAAGGAATATTTCTGCTACTTTGTTTAAATGCAATGCTTCCTACATTATTGCAATTAATTGTCTTCTTGATTATGAAAATGTTTAATGAGTTACATGATTGCAAGTTCTGCCCTTTCTGAAAGTGCTTTTTTTGTCAACCAGGTCACCTGCATTTGGGTCCTTGCTACATTAATGAAATTGGTAGAACTAGGCTAGCAATGGTTTTCAGTGAAGTGTATTTTGCTTTTAGGCTGTTATTTTCTGTGCAAACACAGATAAGGAATCCTCATTGTTTGAGCTGTTACAGTCTGTAAAAATTACAGAGGTTTTGTTGTTTTTCTCTTTTCTATAAAATGAATTTCCTCTTGGCAGGTGCTTCTATATTCCATAGATGCAATTAAAATGTAATTTGGTATTTTAGAAAGCATATCCAACTGCTTTCCAGAGTACCAGGGTTTTTTTCAGCCAGTCCATTTCAACTTAAGAGGTACATCTAGGCATTTTTAAAGCCTCATGTTTAATAAGTATGATATTTTGTTACTGTATTTGACTCTTCCCTTTCCCAAACTTTCTCCTTCCCTACCCTACTCTTCTGGATCCTGTATTTCCCCACAGGCTTTGTGGCTGCCAGTCCATTGATGGCTGAACTGCAGGTCCCTCCTCAGTGGAAAACCCCACAGATGAGCCAAATCTACCTACAGCTGTGGCCATCCTTCAGCGTAAGGTTGCCCTAGTGGTTGTTTCCAGTTTGTCTAGCTTTTGCCCTGCCTCTTATGCTCCCTCATGTGTGGCTGAAACTTGCCCTGAAATTCTGCCCTTGTAACATATTGCTGGTTAGTAACAGGATTTTATTACTGTTGCTTTTCATTTTCAATTAATGTTAATTTTCTGAGATTCTTGTTGACCATAGCCCTGTTTTCCCCCAATTTGTATATTTCCTACGGGTATTCTGGTTTGCTTTTAATGACATATGGAATACAGTTTATTTACACAGTACTGGATTTCGCGAGGCTTCATGGAGAATGTTTTATTGATTTATTTTTCACTTCAAGTCACAGCTTTCAAAAAGAAATTTCTTAATATGAAACAATGAGAACCAGGTCTCCTAAGACTTTGTGTCATTTCTCCTTACCCCCAAAAAACAAATGCATAAACATTTCTCATTTCATAATATATTGAAAAACAGTTAGCAAATGTAGAAGTGGGAGAGGACCTACTGTTAGCTATAGCTGATAAACATGCCCTAACAGTGATTTAAGCAAATAGAGCATCTTTTCTTTTCCTTTTTTCAAAGAGCCGTGTTGCCTTTTGCAGCGGTGGCTAGTGATGGAAAGACCTTAAATCCCCAAGCTTCTACCCCACAGCTTACATCTATAGGTATGGTTTTACATGTTAATCCTGCATTACTTCACCTTATTTGTCTGAAGTACACACCCAGTGAATTTTAACTTCCTCTTTTCTTGCCTCATTGGAAGTCCCCGAATGTGTGGATTTAGAAATGAGTTCTCTAGTTTTTCTAGCTTTGAATTTAAAATCTGTCTTGGGATGCATTGTTTAGATGGTTGTTTTTGTTCCTATGCCTTGGAAAAGTAATTTCCTAAAGACCTTTCCCAATGAGCTGGTAACAGCCCGTGCTGCACTGTAAAGACTGGTGGGTGGGTGGGTGGGTGTGGTGGTTTTGTTTTTTTGATACTTTACCTCTCCCCTTTTTACTGACAAACTCTCAGATGAGAAACAGGAAGGAAACTCTCTGTTCTCACCATGATTTTTTTTTTTCTCTTTCAAAATAGCTGTAAACAACAGAGTTAATGGAACCCAATTTAAGAGTGACAAATGATTTGAGGGGAAAAAAAAGAATTTAAAAATTCAGCCTATCCTGCTATGCCAAAAACCATTTTTACTGAAAGAATAGCTCTTTGGAACTGGAGTTGAGCTTTGTCTACCTGAAGGTAGGCGTAAGAAGTTTGGTTAGAGTAATTGTTTCAGGTGAGGAAACATTCAAGGAAAAGTCTTTCCTACAGTGTGGATTGATCTGTTAACCTTCCCAGCTCATACATGATAGAAAGAAGTGGAGCATTGGAATCAGGAAGACTCTAGCTGATTTATCCTGAACACTCTGACTTGGTTCTCAGCCTAGTCTGTGAAAAGAACTGGCCCGACACAAGTGACTCAAATCATGGGTCTGATATTATGGGCAGAGTAAAAATAGAACCCAGTTTCATTAGACTTCTCATGCATTTGAGAAAAAAAAAGATTTGTTGCCATGGGAACAGACTCCTAGACTAGTTCTTTTTTTGTCTTGTGGGTTTTTTTGGGGGGTGGGGGGCAGTAGCCTTTGTATTTGTTACCTAAACATCATTAAATGCTGTAAACCTTTATTTTTTTCTGATTATGAAAGTTAGCCATATTGCTGATAAAAATTATTGGAAAGTATGAACAAGTATAATTGTGGAGAAGGTATTTCCCTGTAAACCTTATCACCCACTTTTTTAGTTGAATTTATACCATACAGTAATTTTATATCATTATTGTTTTGCTCAACATTTATCATAAGCATTTGTTTAAAACATTTAATACCGATCATTTGAATATATCATTATTTATATAACTTTTGCCCATTTGTTAGACATTTTGGTTTTTAGTTTTTTAGTATTAATGTTACAATGTGAAATTTTGTGTTGCTATTACATTTTTAGGTTATATGCTCAGATTCAAGTAATTATATGGACCCTCAAATTTTAAGAAGTTGTCGGGAGATTCCTCTAGGTTGAGCCCAGGTAGCAATGGCCTTACTATAGGGTTGTCATTCTGAGCTGTTTTATTGGCATGGACTTGTGTTGAGGAAAGGAATGGAGAGATGGGGAGAGTCCCAGTTTGACCATAAAATAAAGGCCAGCTTCATGAAACATGCACAGCAAGATGGGCCAGTGCTCCCACATCAAATACCTAACGTGTAGAAATGTTGTAGTGCCATTGATTAGCGTCTTGTATGGTTTATACAGGCCTCCTTCATTTAAATTCAGCCCCCTGATAAGGTAAATTATAGGCCCTACATTTTTAGACATTTGTCTCATGTATCTCTGTATACCCGGTGCACAGTGTCTGGCACATATTGCCATGTCGCCATCCTGGTCAGTATTATTCTGTTAAGGTGTGTACAGATCACATTCTTTGTTTTGTTTTCTGGCAGTCACTTCATACTATTAATTCATGTAGTAGAATATCTGTGACATTCTAGGAAGTTGGACAGGTGAATCTCATGGTTGCTTTGTGATAATTGTTCATTTATACCATTTCCTTTGTGTGCTTCTGGCATCTGTGTCGCATCGAAAGCTAGAGCCAGTCACAATGCTAGTAGTGCTGGGCCCTTTCAGCCGAAAGTTTTAGTGTAACACGTCTTGGGAAAAATCTAGCATGGGGTGTGAAACAGGAGGCTAAAATAGCACTCCTTTAGCCCTTTTGTGGGATGGGAGTAAATATTTAGACACTGTTCTCAGGTGCCATAGAAATTAATAACAACCTTGCTGCAATTTCAGAATCTTTCCTTGTACCCCTGGAACAGGTTTGTTGAATTTGAGGAACCTTAGTTTGGCTCTTTCAGAAGCTGTGATTTTTTTCCTAGAGACCTACATAAAGTTTCCTTTGCAGGATCTTTTTATCCACCTGGCTGGCTGGCATCTCTGCCTATTTCCCTTGCTTCACACCTTTTGATCTGCACCTCAGTGTATCCAGGTCTGAAATGGATCCCTCACAGAGCAGGAAACACCTAGGTTTCGAAACATGACGGAGATTTTTTTTTTTTCTTCTTTTTGAAAGGCAAATCTCTATGTTTGACTTTACTCTCTTACACCAGGGCTGTTTTGATGACTGGCATTCAGTGTGCCACTGGCCTTACCATCCTGTACTTTGATCCCAAAATTCATTTATATTCTGCGGTTTGTTTAGAAATAGAGGTCTAGCTTGTTTGGATACAGTTGCGATTCGATTAAACTGGCACTAATTTTTCAGTCTGTTTGCCTTGGGTTGGAGCTTCTCAGATCTGTCAGGAAAACTGCTGCAATCATTTTTGGGGAGTTCACATGTTTCTGTTCTTGCGGAAGGTTTTATATAAGGTCTCTGCTGGGTAAAAGGTATGCGTTTTCTTTGAAACAATTGAAGAACATTTTCTGCCTGGTCACTTTTTCTTGAGCTGTAGTGTGTTACACTCTTCTCCCCTTCTGGCCTTCCTTTGAGGAAGAGGAGTGAAGGTGTGTGTGTGTGTGTGTGTATGTGTGTGTGTGTGTGTGTGAATAAGCCTTCATACCCAGTAGCAGAGAATGAATTGTTCGTTATAATGAAAAAGAAAATCTAAAGAATAGGATCTCAGTTTAGTGACCGTTTATTGTGTGTGGTTCCTCTAGAGAAACGTCTCTCAACCTTAGCACTATTGACATTTTGGGTACTTCTTTATTGTGGGGGGCTGTCCTGTGCATGGAAGGATATTTAGTAGCATCCCTGGCCTCTGCCCACTAGATGCCAGTGGCACTTCCTCCCCTCCAGATGTGACAATCAACAATGTCCCTAGACATTGCCATTTCCCCGGAGGGGCAGGGGTGGGCAAAATGGCTCACTGACCTTGCCTACCATGCAGGAGGCCCAGGTTCGATTTCCAGCCCATGCACTTGTCAAAATAAAAATTTGCTCCTCTTGAGACCACTGCTCTAGTGGTAGTGTTTGAATGTGGACTTTTTAAAGATCCACTTTTATATTATTCCTTTATTGCTTAACTTTTTTAAACAGTTAACATATATTAAGTGCTTACTCTATATAGATGAATGCCAGTACTTTTAATTATAACATTTTTTTAAGTCCAAAAATCAAAGTTTTATTATTTATCAATAAGAATCAGTTTGAAAATACAATGGAAAAATAGCCCATTCATAATAATCAGATCTCTAAAAATACCTGGAAATAAAATTACTAAGAAATGTTCAAAACCCATAAAAAATTATAATAGTTTACTGAAGGACGTGTCAAGATTTGCATAGATGGATAATTAAATCTGCATAAGAAGTCTCAATATTGTTAAAGACAAAGCCAATTCTTCCCCAAATAGTCTGCAAATGAAATACAATTAAAAAAAATTAAAATCCCAGTGGAGTCTTTTTTTTTAATTTAAAATGTTATTTCTGTTTTATGTGGAAGAGTAAGTGTTTGAAAATAGCCTTATAATTCTGGGGGGAAAAAACTGTAAGAAAATAAAACCTGGTCTACAAGATATTATAAAGAGCTATAAAATTATAAAGGGCAGAGTGGTGCCAACTAGGAAAAGACACCTAGAGAGCGAAGTAGAATAGAGTCCAGAAAATAACCCACGTCTATCCATATGGGATTTCACACATGCTGAAGGTGACATTTCAGATTAGTGGGGGAAGACTGAATTATTCAATAAACATTTCAGGGATAACAGTCTATTTATAAAATTAACAGAGTTTTCAAGATTTAAATGAAAAAAAAAAAAAAAAACCAAACCAAAGCAACAACCACCAAAAAATCATTTGAAAAAAGTACAAGAAAAATATCCTTAGGAACTAGGAGTGGGGAAGAATTTCTTTTGACTGATATAAAAATCAGGAGCCATGAAGAAAATGATGAGTTGATTAGATTACATGAAAATCAGAAACTTTTGTAAAACTCTGCTTCATCTTACTCCATCCTTCTCCCCTAGGAATTTCCTGAAGTTAATAGGTGAAGTAATAGCAGTGGATGGGAGATGGGAGCTGGAAGGCAAGGAGAGCGAGTCCTGGCAGGACACACAAGGAGTCTTTGCTATGCTTTGCTTTGAGCTTGGACATTGCTCCCTGTTCAGATAAGCACAGCAGATTTCCCACTTGGAGTCTGATAAATTTTGAAATGTCCTTTAAGTTCCTAGTGGGTTTTTTGTTTTTTGTGTGTGTTTTTTTTATTGTGAAAAATAACATATATACAAAAAAGCAATAAATTTCAAAGCACACTGGAACAATTAATTGTAGAACAGATTTCAGAGTTTGGTATGGGTTGCAATTCCACAGTTTTAGGTTTTTACTTTTAGCTGGTCCAAGACACTGGAGACTAAAATATCAATATAATGATTCAGCAGTCATACTCATTTGTTAAACCCTACGTTCTCTGTATAACTCTACCATCTCCTTTGATCTTCCTCTCAATCTTTAGGGGTATTTGAGCTTTGCCCTTTCTAACTTTTTCACGTTGGAAGGGGCTGTTGATAATATGGAATAGGGGATGGAATTAGTTCATGCTCTGGAGAGGCTGACCCTTCTGGGTTTCAGGACTTATCTGGCTTAGGAACCTATCTGGAGGTTATAGGTTTCTGGAAAGTAATCATAGTGCATGGAACCTTTGTAGAATCTTAGATAAAGCTCTAGGTGTTCTTTGTAGAATCTTAAATAAAGCCTTAGGTGTTCTTTAGGATTGGTAGGATTGGTTTTGGTAAACTATGATAGGTAGCTATCATAGTTTGTATCTTGATTGTGTCTTGTATAAGAGTGATCTCCATTTGAACCCTCAGCCACTGATACCTTATTTGTTACACTTCTTTTCCCCCTATTGGTCAGGATGACATTGTCAATCCCACAGTGCCAAGGCCATGCTCATTCCTGGAAGTCATGTCCCACATTGCTGGGGAGACTTTCACCCCTGGATGTCATGTCCCACATATTGGGGAGGGCAATGATTTCACTTGCAGAGTTGAGCTTAGAGAGAGAGAGAGGCCACATCTGAGCAAAAAGAGGTCCCCTGGAAGTAACTCTTAAATATAACTATAGATAAGTTAAGCTTCTCCACTACATAAATAAAATAAGCTCCACAAGAACAGCCTCAAGATAAAAGGCTTGGCCTATTAACTTGGGAATCTCTAATGTTTGACACAGTATCAGGGATTTCCCTCGTGGTAAAGTTTAGTATTTCCTTATTTT
This sequence comes from Tamandua tetradactyla, assembly GCF_023851605.1. Lineage (NCBI taxonomy): Eukaryota > Metazoa > Chordata > Mammalia > Pilosa > Myrmecophagidae > Tamandua > Tamandua tetradactyla. The sequence goes on along the minus strand of NC_135328.1, from coordinate 184,816,711 downwards.
TAGTTCCATCCCTCCAGGGACTTTGCCAATACTTTCTCGTTATGCTTAACATACTCTAGGATGTATCTGGGCATTTCATTAAGCTTTACAGGATTATAGGCCCTCCTTTCATTCTGAGTGTGGGGGTTGTTTAAATGATCTATCCAGACAAGTTGAGTTAGATTATGTGATACAGAAAACATCAAGTTTTGAAATATTAGGTCCACATAGCAGAATTTGAAAGGATTGCCTAACTATTAGCTCAGCAATCCCTCTCTACAGATCTGCTCTCCAAACCTGTTGTTAGCTGTTGAGGTTGTGACTGAGATGCATAAAAACATGTATTTGTAAATGCTGCCAAGTCTGCAACCTAGGAAGCCCTGGCTGTGAGTTATAGATCTGGGCTAGGCCTTGTGCTTCCAGAATCTAGTGTCATGGTGCTATTCCTTCAACTAAAGGCAAAGAAATTAATCCTTTAGTCAATGTGATTGGGAGTCATGGGGGAAGGAGGTTGTCCCAGAGATGGAGGGTGAAGAGCAATCTCTTTGGTTGGTGACCATACTAACTTCTTTAGTAGTTTCTTCCAAATATATGTGCCTCGTACCCCAAGGGGCAGGTTTACTTTCATCTTCAGTGTTTTTTTTTTTTTCTTCAAAATGTAAGCAGATATTGACTTTTGCAAGAGGAAGTAAGACTGCATCTTGACATAACCTACAAGTGTAAAGAACTAAATGTCCCCAGGTGGTTAAGAGAGTATTTCCTAGCAAACCAAGTTAGCAGAAGTGAGATCATGACGGATAGGAAATCAGTTTAATTATAATGTCAAGTTTTAAAATATCTGATCCACCTGGCAGCTTTGAAATGATTTCCTAACTGTTAGCTCAGCAACCCCTCCTTACACATCTACTCCCCCCATTCCCCCCACACTTGACTATCTTTGAGGTAGTCATGGAAATGCATTAGATATCTTATGAGATCTAATATTTGTACTTGTTATATTAGCTATAAATGTCAATTTTAGGGAGAATAACTTTGAATTTGCCCCAATGCCATCTTTTTCACATCTCTCATTCTTCACTGGGTCAGATGCAGAACAGTGCTGCTTGCTGATTGGGGTAGCGTGTGTGCTGTGAGCATCCTCGCTGGGATATTTTGGGGTGTAAAGCCATGATACAGACAGACACTTATGCCTGTGTCAGTCCCTATTCCTGAGTCCTGGCAGGCTCTCTGTTCCATTCCAGCTGAGCTTTTGCTGGAGTAATTGCCCACATGGAGCCTTCAAGCCAAACAATTGTTTGTAGTGAGATGGTCTCACTGTTTAGCTCCCAATGAAATAATCTCCTTCCTGCCCCCTATGAAAGCAGCTATTTTTTGTTTCTCCCTCCCCTTTCCAGAAAAGCCGTATCTCAGCCACCACTCTTCTAGCTTATTCATAAGTGCTTTAAGCAGGGTCTTTGTGTAGAGGAAATTGGCTAAAGCCAAAATATCATGCGTGGGCTAATGAGGAGACAAGGAACATTAAGGACACCCTTTTTCCTAACTTTTTATGTACAATGTTTAAATTAGATTTGTGTAATTGTCTAAGTAATAAATGATTTAATACCTCAAATCCATGTAAGAAAAATATTTATGCTAGATTTAAAAAAATATATATTGAATTAGGCAGTTGTTACCTAAAGGAGCTCACAAAGAATGACAACAATCAGAAGTACAATACCAACAAAGAAACAACCATAGATTAATGCCACAAGACGGACAAAGTGCTATGAGAGTCAGAATAGGAAGGAGAAAGTGGCTGGAGCAAGATTTTCACCAGAAGAGGTCCTGCACATAGAGAGAAAAGCCTACAAACACTGTTTGTGAGGATTTTAGGTTGACCAGGAAAAATATAAGTAGTCCAGTTTTCCTTATTGGTCAAGGCTTAGGACCTCTGAAGTATGAATTCAAGAAGGAGAATATAAAATGGTAACCTGCTAGTCCCATGTCTGTCCTGTTTCTCTTTCCTGTTTTGAGTTGCTTCATCTGGATTTTTTATGCTTTCTGCACATTGTTGCTGCTACCTCTGCATAAAGCTCCGGCTTGTATATGGATACAAATCACTTCCTTTAATTCTTTCCCCTGAGACCCTGTTGAGACCGTTAAGAACTTTGAGTACAAAGGGGGATAAAGAAAAGGAAGTTTCATATATCACAAAATGTAAGAAACTAAAAAATAGGCATCCTTTAAAGATTTAGGTTGCTGATCCTACCTTAGCTTATTCCCAGGCCCTGCTCCATTTCATGATTCTGAAGTCTCCGTGCCCTAGCTTTTTAGGGCCGACATAGCTTCTTAGTCACCTTGCTTGATATCTTTTTTCTCCTCCATGTGAAAGGTGCCATTTAATGAACCACCACCCTGGAACTTGCTCCAGTTGCTGTAATTCTAAAGAATTAGATCTATAGAGGTCAAAGCCAAACCCACTTTCTTATCCTCCTGTCCACTGAGGGCTCTTTACTCCTTTCTCAGATAGAAGTATAGACCTCTTCCTGGGGTTATTGGCTTGATGAGCCCCGTCCTTTTATTTAACAACTGTATACATACTATTTATTTTAAGAGAAAACTTTTATTTTGACTGCATAAGTTTTAGAAATGTTTAAACAGCAAAGCATATTCTAAAAATAACAAAGGTTAAAAAAAGTAAAAATAAAAAAACAAATAGTTCAAAATATCAATTCCCTTAAATTAATCCATGAATTTAGGGTAAATTAATAGAAATATTACCAAGTTTAGCTGGGGGTGTTGTTGTCCCTTAGTTTTTGCTTTGTGTTATTTTTAAAACCAGCCAAAATTTATTGAGGTCAATTTTAAGTTACTTTTACAGTAATGGCTATTTGATTTATAAGATGCAGCTATTGCTCTAATAACAGCCCATTGCATATACAGATGGTCTTTATTGTTTCAGATATCTCCACCTGGTCATGTCAGACTTCATTTAATGTCTTAAGTAATGGTGGATCTTTTATTTCAATCAAAATACAACATTTGCACTGTCCAATTATAGAGGTTCAATGAGTGGAAATTATATATTCATAGGAATTATATTAAACACTACCTTAGGAATTATAATAAGGGCAAATGTAGCATCAATTAAATAACAGCAGTTAAAATAAGAAAAGTTAAAATTACTTGTAAACGGAGAAAAGAAAGGCAAACACCCTGCTGTGGTTTTAAATATTCAGGGGATCATCTGCTTTGAAATTTGAATCAAACCTGAAGGTAACCCTGGATCCCTCAGCCCTCAAGAGTTTAGCCACTTCCCCTTCTCAGTACTTTCTGCAGTACTGAGTATTAGGTGTTCTTGTTGCAAATTTAGTCAGTGAAGTTTAAACTGAATTTTTTTTTAATTGTAGAAAAATAACATATATACAAAAAAGCAATAAATTTCAAAGCATACTGCAACAATTAATTGTAGTACAGATTTCAGAGTTTGATATGGGTTACAATTCCAGGTTTTTCCTTCTTGCTGCTCCAAGACACTGGAGACTAAAAGAAATATCAGTGTAATGATTCAGCAGTTGTACTCATTTGCTAAATCCTTCTTATCTGTTATAACTCCACCGTCTCCTTTGATCTTTCTCCCAATCTTTAGGGGTATTTGGGCTGTGCCCATTCTAGTTCTTTCATGTTGGAAAGGGCTGTTAATAACATGGGATGGGGGATGGAACTAGTTGATGTTCTGGAGAGGCTGACCTCTCTGGGTTTCAGGACTTAGCTAGCCTAGGAACCCCATCTGGAGGTTGTAGGTTTCTGGAAAATAATCATAGTGCATGGAACCTTTGTAGAATCTCAGATAAAACCTTAGGTGTTCTTTATGGTTGGCAGGATTGGTTTTGGTTGGGAGTTTGCAAACCATGATAAGTTCAATTAAAGTTTTTGAATCTTAGTTTTAAGCTGTGAATTTCCAGACTGCAAAGATGTTGCTCAGTTTGGAGATTTTTCACTTGAGCATAATTTTTTCTTTCATTTGATTTTCTTCACAAAATTTTTCAAATATTTCTGTTTTCCTCTTTCAAGTTTTTTTTGGTAAGGGAATATTTAAGTTAGTAGCATTAATGAATGTCTTCAAATTGACCTCTGGCTGATAGTTTAGGTGGTCTCTATTTTCTGATTCACTTTTTGTCTAATTCCAAACTACCCACCCACTTCACTCACATCACCTCCAGTGCAGGCTAGTACTTTGATGTTACAAACACTAAGTAAAGCAATGCTTAATAAAAACGGGAAGAAGTGCACCTCTAGAGGACACAGTAGATCTTTCTGAAAAAGAGAGAGTAGGCAAATTGATCCTCTCTAGCACAGTTTCTGTCATTTATTTTTAGTTGGCTCTCTTTATCATTTACAGTGTGTTTCATTTGTGTGTTTGAGTTTTCATGAAATTTTTTCCCCTTCTTCAGTTCCCACACTCTGCTTCCATCCCACAGCTCCTTGGGAAAGCAGTTTTAGACTTTTCAGAAGATGAGTGTTTTCAACCACACTATCTATTATTATCCTCTGAAGTTCTGCATTCTTCTGAGAGTCACTTGGGATTGGAGGGATTTTGATGCCTCTTTGAGTGAGTATGTCTGTCCTTGAAGGCAAGCCATCATCATTCTATGAAATGAAAGCTTAGGGGGCTTGCCTTTCTGTTCTTTTTCAGAAAGATCAACTGTGTCCTCTAGAGGTGCACTTCTTCCCGTTTTTATTAAACGTTACTTAGTGTTTGTAACATCAAAGTATTAGCCTGCACTGGAGGTGATGTGAGTAAAGACTTTATCGGCTTGTGTAATCAGTCTAATCTTCTCACTGACTTTACCGTACTCTTCCATGCAGATAGAAAAATCTTTGACTAGCTCTTTTTTCTCTCCTTGAAGTATGTGAACTCTTTTCTATGAAAACAATCATAGCAGCACATACCAGAATCTCCCAGGGAAACCCCAAGAGACTTGGGCCTTTTCTCAGGCTTTCAGACAGCACCACCAGGGCACTGCACAACTGCTCCACAACTGCATAGAAAGACATTTTTGTGGCAATCAGAAAGTCCACAGTGGTTCCAAAGGGTACTGCAGCTCTGTCTCTGATTGTCAGTATTCTGCGGGCTGTGACTGACCACATGGAACCCCATGGGGTGTTCCATCTCTAACCTAAACAAGTGCCTGGCAACTGGAACAGAATATCTTTGGAACTGCGGGAGAGAGGACAGCCAGGGTCTATAAAACAGTACTCTCTAATTTTGCTCTGCTCACTGCACAAATACAAAGTAATAATATTTGTGCAATACATTTAGGGAAGTGAAAAGGACTGATTGCAGCCAGGGATCAGCCTTGCAGCTTGGGCTGCTCTAGAACCCAACTAGCTCTATAGCAAACCTGGGGAATAACAAAGCAGGTCCAGGCTATAATCCCTTCCCTGCACCTGAGCATGTCAGAACATAATGGTGGAGCATGTTGCACTCAACAACTCATATGCCTTGTGTTCCTGGGGAGGCTCATTCTCCTGATTTAAAGTTTCCTTCTGCAGCCTAATCCTGCCTACCGAAGTCACAGGGATAGCCCTCCTGAAAGTGCTCTCTCCCCTGTGATAGGACAGCAAAGGCAGAAACGGGCAGAGGTCTAGAAGGCTTCACCAAAGGTATAAACTTAAGAAATCTAGATTTCAGTCTTAAGAACTCAGGAGCAGTCAGTTGCTCCTGGCAGTGTCTTAACGTTTCATAATTTTTAGTGAAGCTAATTTGTCCTTGTTCAATCCAAGCATTTCTGAATGTGAGCAACTCTCTTCCAGTGGTGGCTCAGTGACCCAGGCCCTTGTATCATGGCCCTACCATCTTGAGCACATGTTCCCAAGGTTGTTATGGGGATGGTCTCCCATCTACCAAGTCATCTTCACAATGGTGGTTTACTCTGTGGAGGGAGAATATCCTTCTTTAGCTGAAGTTGCTACCTATTTTTTCTTTAAACTGCATCTCACTCTACTGGTATCTCCCTGGTAGACTCAGACCCACTGCCTACTTATCTGTCCATTCAAACTCTATTCTGAATGACTTGGTCCAGTACCTTTACCTATACAGGAAATGAGAGAACCACTAGCAGAGGCAGTTCTGAGGGTTTGGGCTGCAGATCCCTCTATGTATGTGGAGAACAGAGGCTCTGTTCAGTCCAGATGGTGTGGGGAAGAAGTGGCCAAATGCCTGATTAAGTAAGAAGTATTTCTTTGTTTTTATTTCATTCATTTTATAGCCATTTAAACATTTATAACCTGTTTCTGAAAGATTTAAGACACTGATGTGGGTGGGGGGGGTAGACATTGGAGAGGATTTTAGTCAGTGTTTTAAGTTGCAAGTAACAGAAACATAACGGAGAGTAGCCTAAACCAATTTAGGGATTTAAGTATATTGAGGTAGCCCACAGATGGCAGAGCTGCAGCAGTCAGGACAGTCCCCCACCCCAACCAAAACGTTGGGTCCCTCTGTTTGGGTCCCATCCCTGTGTCAGGAAAAGGCCTTTGAATATCTGAGGGTAGGTTTTTCTGTGTGGCAGAACATGACAGTGGCATCTGTACAGTTTTAAGAGGACATGATGTTTTTGCTAGTATATAAAAGTAATAAGAATTGATTCTAGAAAGAATTGATTCCAGATCATGGAAGAATTTAAGCCACACTTAGAAGTTTGGAGTTCACTTAGCATTGGAGAGGCCAGTTACATATCTTGACTGGGGCAATGACATCAGCAGAGCATTTCGTGGCAGAAAGTCCTTTCTGGAGCCTACAAAAAGCCCAAACTTCCCAGAGCCTACAAAAAACCCTGTCCTTTCCTTCCTGAGGAGTACAGATGAGTAATAATGGCATAGGCTGGTTGATTTGATAGTTCTTAGTTCCCAGATGTATCACCTAAGTACCCTAGTTAGCATTCACTTCTGGGATAGACAAAAAAGGAAGTTACAGACTAACCTAGAGTGAATCCCTACCTACTACTAATAAACTAGGGAAATAAGATTGATAATGAGCTAAATTTACTGAAGTTAATTTTCCTTACTTCAGTCATTTCAGAGTAGCTTGATGAATTTGAGGTAGAGTTACTATCTTTTAGAACTGAAATAGATTTTAGACATAATCTAATCCAGGTAAGGAAGTTGACTCAGAGATGGATTGATTGAACTAAAATCACACAGCTTTTGTGATACATCTTAGATAATCTTTAGCTCTGTGGATAGCAGGGGCCAGGCAAATGACATGAGATATGTAAAAGCATGTTACCGGACTAGTTCAGAGCAAGTATTAGTTTCCTTGGACCTAAAGGAAATGAATAGCCAATAAGTAGAGTTGCTGAGCAAAGCTGCTGCACCCAGCTATGGACATGTGCTCTATTTTGCCCTCTCACTTTTTACTGTCTTATTTCTTTAGACTTTTATTTCTTCCTATAGGCTCTTTTTAATTCTGTGTTCTTCTCTTGCCCAGGACTGAGCAAAGTCAAAGAAGATCCATTATCTGTAAATAATGCTAATAATTAGAGAAAGATGAAGAATGTCTCTTTTTCTTCCATTAGACCCCAGTCTGCTTGTGTTGATTTCAAAGTGTTTCAGGCTTAATGTCTTTAGAGAAAAGCCATTTTAAGTTAACTGCTGAAATGATGAAGATGTTGATTAATTAATCCTTTCACTAAATGAGTATAGCAGCATTCAACTTCACTAACTTCCTGTTTTAGTTTCCCAGATGCTAAAAAAAAAAAAATACCATACCATGGGTTGGCATAGACAATGGGAATTTATTACCATTTGACCTAGGAGAAGTCCAAAATCTAGGCGTCAGTGATGATGCCTTGCCTACCCACCCCCCCACATACACACATTCCCAAGATTGGCATTCTGGGGCTGGCTGCTGGCAATATTTGGGCCCTTCACTTTTCTGTCTCAGGGGAATGCACATGGTGATGCATTCTCCTTCTTCTCTGGGTTCAGGTGACTTCTGGTTTCTCTCCGGCTTTCTTGCTCGAATTTTATTCTCCTTACAAATGACTCCAGTAAACTGGATTAAAGCTCAACCTGATTCAGTTGGCCTCACCTTAACTAAAAATTACACCTTCAAAAGGTCCTATTTATGATGGGTTCATACCCCCAAGAATGGATTAAGACCATGTTTTCCCCCCCCACCCCTGGGGTACATAATTCAACCTATACATCTCCTTTTTTCTGGTTACCTAGTGGAAGGATAACCTTGCTTTGCTTCATCTGCATTGATGTGGTAGCAATCTGATTGCTACATCTGTTATATCATTGATCTCCTGGATCGAGTTGGTTGAGCTGGCTTATATTTCATTTGAGTGTTTGAGTAGTTGCTCTCTTCTGCTAGAATCTGTAAACCAACATCTTTATTTTGCATATTTTTATATCACAGAAGTACAGAACAGGACCAGGAGTTAAGAAATGTTAAGAAGGCAGGTTAATGAGACTCAGTATAAATAAAGCATCTCTAATAATCGGTGCCATCTAATAAAAGAACTGGCCATATTTTGAATTGTGGTCCGGCTTAGCACTGGTCCTGCTGGTCACTGTGAAAGGGGCTCCAGCATTCAGGGAGAGGTTGAACTTGACTTACTTTAGATTCTTTGGTATAGTATTTACTTTTATTTTTTTAATTAATCTCAGAAATGTTTCAGTTTACTTTGTTTCAGACATCTAAGGTTTAACTTCTGCTGTATTTTCGAATATGTGAATGTGGACAGTGCCTTTTTATGACAAACGGAAACAGCATTCTTGCAAGATTGACTGGATGGAAATGGATTTCTCTTGCAAAGCATTCTGAGAGCAGGGGTTGATTGAGTAAGCCCTTATTTTGGTCTCATGGTTCCTCAAAATGTTTGAACTTTCAGAAGTTCGAGGTTTTAGAATAGGGAACTGGGTGAATTTTCAACAGCCCTACTTAATTTCTCCAAGACGACACTGGTGTTTCTATACATTTTTCTCTATAGTGAATCAGAGAATCTATCAGGTGATAGAGGGATATAAAGAGTGAAACTGAAATAACTGGAATTAGAATTGTTTTTAAAACAAATACTACTTATCACTTTTACTTCAAAATATCATGTCTGACTTAATGAAAAGTGTAAAAGGGTATTAGCTTCTTTTTTAAAATCAGAGTTTATTATGTTCTTCCCTAGGTGTCTGTCACATTTAAATCAGTTTTCAGTACATATCAGACTCCATGAACTGAATGTGATCCTGTTTTTTAGGTTCATCAAGACCTAACATCTTTATAAATTGATTCTCCCTCTTTTGAATTTTCAGAACCATTGAAGGGTAAACAGGAAAGAACTTAAAATTACCTGGTAATTATTGAATAGAACTGTTGTAGTGAAGGGGCCAGGGCCATCTGTTCACCTGCCCTCTAATATGGAGCATTTCTCTACTATCCCTGAGGGTTGATCATCCAATCTTTGCTTGAACACCAGCACTTACTGGGATTTTACTATTTCTGGATAGACTGCACTTGTTTTCACACAACCTTAATTGTTAGAAAATTCTTCCCTAGAGTGTGCTAAAATCAACGTCTACTCATTGGCACTAGTTCTGCCTTCACAGACTCAGCAGAGTAACCTAATTCCTTGCCTGTGTGAGAGCTTAGCCTTGAAGTGTTTTAAAATGTTTCCCTTCATTTTTCAAAGCAAGAGACATTTGAATGAGTCTTTTATGTTGCTTATTGACGAGTACATTTAAGAAATATTATGTATTTTCTATTTGCTACGTTATGCTAAGTGTTTGGGATAATGATGAAGGGGCATGGTTCTTGCTCTCTAGAGCTCACAGTCTACTTAAGGCAAGAGGGACCTGTAAGCAACTAAATAATAAGATATTAAGTAATACAGGGCAAAACATACAGTGGGCTGTGAGCCTTAGAGAAGGTCAAGCTTTACTCCACAGGAGGTCCTCACAGAAGAGGTGATATTGGACTGATTGGATTTTGAAGGTTGTCAAGCAGAGAATGGAGGAGAAAACCATTCCAGGTAGGATGAATGACGTAAGCAAAGACAAGGAGGTGTGAGTGCATCTCAGAGTGATGATTTGTGTAGCATATGTGACAAACAGACTTCTAAAGGGCTTTATGTGCCATGTGAAGGAGCTTCAACTTCTCCTGCAGCCAGGAAGAAGCCATGGAAGGTTGTGTTGTTTTGTTTTTAAAATATCTTTGCTGCTTTTCTCATTTCAAAAGTAATATACAAGCTCATTGCAAACAATTCAGAGAATATTTTAAAATACAGAGAAGAAAATAGATATTTTATAAGCTAGCTCCCCAGGTATACTAGTTTTTAATAGTTTAAGCATATTCTAGACATTTTTCTTTGCTTACATATATATTTATTCATATTTTAAACAAAAATGCAACTTCTCCATACTTATTTTTAACCTAGCCTTTAAAAATTAATATATCAAAGCATTATTTCTCTATAAAATAGAGAGCTATATAATTTTTCACCATTGTATGGAGAGATTTCTTTACATAATTTCCTGTTGAATTTTTACAAGTGGGACTTTTTAAAAAAAATGCTATTTCACTGAGATATATTCACATACCAAATAATCAATCCAAACTATACAATCAGTGGCTCACAGTATCATCATATAGTTGTGCATTCATCAGCACAATCAATTTTAGAACATTTTCATTATTCTGGAGAAAAAAATAAAACTAAAAAAGAACACCCAAAACATCCCATATCCTTTATCCCCCCCCATTTAATTTTTGTTTTATTACTCATATGCCCATACACTGAATGAAGGGAGTATCAGTCACAAGATAAAAGCTATATAGTTACACAGTCATCATCAAGAAACAAGTCTACTGGATTACAGTCAACAGTTTCAGTTACTTCTTTCTAGCTTTTCTCATATATTAGAAACTAAAAAGAATATCTGTATAGTGCATAAGAATAACCTTCAGAATGAGCTCTTGACTCTACCTGAAATCTCTCAGTCACTGAAACTTTGTTTTGTTTCATTTATTTCCCCTTTTTTGGTCAAGAAGTCATTTTCAGTCATATGATACCAGGGCCAGGCTCATCCCTAGGAGTCATGTCCCACGTAGGATAGTATATTTGCAGAGTTGGCTGAGAGAGAGGCCACATCTGAGCAACAAAAGAGGTTCTCTAGTGGTCATTTTTAGGCATAATTTTTAGTAGGCTTAGCTTTTCCTTTGCAAGAATAAGTTTTATAAGGGCCTCAGGTCCCAAGATTAAGGGCTTGACTTATTAAATTGGGACTCCCTAACACTTGAAAGATTATCAGAAATTCCCAATGTAGGGAAGTTTAATATTTACACATTTCCCTCATTTCCCTCTATAAGAAAGGATTATTTTTTTTTCCTTAATTTTTATTAGTTGTTCCAAACCCTGTGTCTCCTATGACTTTTTTTTTGTGCATGGGCAGGCACTGGTAATAGAACCCAGGTCTCCAGCATGGCAGGCAAGAACTCTGCCACTGAGCCACTGTGGCCTGCCCGGGAAAGGATTATTTTTAATTGTTTTTTTCTAAACAAATTTTACCTCCCTGATATATCCTAGGAACTCTTCTGTGTCTTAGGAATATGATAATTAATGACATGGATCTAGTTTCTGCTCGTATGGCACTTAGTTTATAGTAAGAAAGGCAGATGTTAAACAATCACACAAATAAACATAATTACAAAATGTGATAAGAGGAGGGTACAATGAAAGTTTATGACCTGAAGAAAGGCCTTATGTGTTGGAGATATATACTGAAGCATATGCAGATGAAATGGTATGATGCTTGCACTTTGCTTCAAAATAACCCAGGGTTGAAGATGAATGGATAAACGAAATGTGCACAAACATACACACTCCCACACCCATACACAGACACACACACACACACACACACACACACAATGGAATATTATTCAGCCATAAAAAGGAATGAAATTTCTGATACATGCCATTACATGGATAAACCTTGAAGGCATCATGTTGAGTGAAATAAGCCAGGCGCAAAAGGGCAAATATTGTATGAGCCCACTTACATTAAATAATTAGAATATGCAAATTCATTGAGATGGAAAGTAGAGTACAGTTTACCAGGGGGCAGGGGAATAGGGAGTAAATGCATAATGGATACAGAGTTTCTGTTTGGGATAACAGAAAAGTTTTGATAATAGATGGTGGTACTAGTAGCCCAACATTGTGGATATGATTAATATCACTGAATTGTATGCTTGGGAGTAGTTGGGAAGGAAGTTTTATGTTGTATATATGTTACCACAGTTTTTTTTAAAAGAGAGAGACAAAAGAGACAATGACAAATGCAATAGATGATACTGTTCTAATAATGGAGGAGAGAAGGACATTACTGGGGCAATTGAAAAATTGAAATTTACACTTTATATATTTCTATGCTTTATGTCAATGTTAAATTTCATGAACTTGATGTCTATACCTAATTTGGTTATATAAGTGAATATATTTATTCTTAAGAAATATACATAGAAGTATTAAGTGTTAGAGGAGCATGATGTATGCAACTTAATCCCAAATACTTAGAAAATAGAGAGATGACATGTAGGAAGGTAGAAAGCAAGCATGATATAACAAATGTGGCAAAATGTTAAAAATTGGTAAACTTGGGTATCTGGATAGGGGATATTGGCATTTTCTCTATATTTTCTATTGTTTTTGTAACTTTCCTGTATGCTTGAGATTATTTCAAAATTTAAAAAAAAGCAGTTTTGCAAGGATATTTGCAAGTAAGACTTCAAAATAAATTTTGCGCCATTAAAATTTACTTGTTTAAATATTATAAGTTGATTTTCAAATTCAGAAACTTATTTTGAATTACACTAAAATGTTAACAAAATATAACTTTATGCAATAATATTACTTTATGCAATGAAATAAAAATGATAAGAATACTTGTTACTATCTGAGCTTTGATTTGTCTGAATACAGTACACATTCGTCATGCTGTTTAACTCATTCTAATAATTCATATCTCTGTTTAAATGATAGGGAAGAAAATTTGTGAAGTATGTTCATAAAGTTAAATAATTTAAAGATCTAATAGGCATAAAATAGCTCCAATATTTTGGGAAACAGTACTTCACAGCTTTTCTTATTTTGTTTTTAAATACTTTAAGATTTTGTTGAAGACGTTTTACTTCCATTTGCAGAGGATTTGTACCTGTTTATGCTGCTAAAATCTTCCAGTTCTCAGTTGCTTACTGCTGATAAAGGCTTTACTGTTCAATCTTAGTTGTTTTTCCAAGCTCTGAAAACAATATAGATTTCACTTTTCAGTAACCAGTATAGTATTATTTTTAAATTTCCATTATAATGGTATGAACCATATTTGTGAAAAGTTAAAATTTTCAATACAGTTTTAGTGACTGGCTTGAATAGGGGACATATATTAGTTCTAAGTATAACAACCATAAAAGCCAAAAATCCTGGATCCTGACTCTAGATAATAAATATCAAATGTTTTGAGCCCAGTGTTTCTTACATACTCTGGAGTTTGATAAAAAATTTTTATAACAAATCCTGAAAATCAATAAATATAATTTAAAGTTTCCTTAAAACTAAACCTAAGCAATTCTGCCAAATTTAAACAATTCTAACCATTAAAAAATAATCCAAGAATAAGGAAAAGAGGTGGGAGTGTAACTGAAACAAGATTAGCCAGGAGTTAATAATTGCTGAAGCTGGTGGTTTATTATACTCTCTACTTTTTGTATGTTTGAACTTTTCCATAATAAAATGTAAAAACCAAAGCAATGTTGGAAGAGAGATTATAAACTGGTTTAGATTGGGGGTAGGAGCAGGCAAGGGAAGGTTCCTTGGAAGAAGAAACATTTCAGCTGAGACCCTTGTGATGTTTAGGAGATTGCCAGGTTCTGAGTGGCTGATGGTAGGAGGAAGAGCTTTTTCTGTAGTGGGATCAACATGTACCAAAGCCCTGAGGAAGGAACATGTTGGTGCCCAGAGGAAATGAAAGAAGACTGGGGTCGCAGGTGTTGAGGCTGGAGAAGTAGGCATGAGCCAGAGCATAAAAAGCCTTAGCGACCATGTTGTGTACTTTGTTCCTTATTCCAGCAGTAATAGAAGGAGGCTCTCCATGGGAGGATCATGACGAGGTCACGTTTCTTCTTTAAGAGCTCTTTTATTCTTTAAGCTGCCTGTTTTGTGGAGAATGGTTTTGGTTGGGGGTTGAGGGGAAAAGAGAAGGTAAAAGTATAAATGGAGAGATATTTGGAGGTTATTGCACTAGTTCAAAAAGGATTCTGATGACTTTGGGTTAGAAAAATGGTGATATAGATGTCAAGAAGAAAGATCAATCTGAGAGATATTTTGATCTTGGTGATTGTCTGGATATGGGGGCGAAGAAGAGAGAGGTGTCAAAGATGATGCAGAAATTTCTGACTGAAGCAGTAGGAAAGATGGGGGTGTAATTTACCAGGATGGAGAAGAATGGAGGAATAGCAGGTTTTGTGGCACGAGATCAAGAACTCAGTTTGGAATATGCCCTTCAGAACATTTGCACCACTTTACATTTTCATCTCTACATATAAGATGACATGGAAGGTACAGATTTGTACTTTAGAAAGATCATTCTGGTGGGAGTATGGAGAACAATTAATAATTCTGTCAGCTCCTTGAGGCAGGAATTCTCATCTTTATTGTCTGTGCCTTTGTATCCCCGGTACTTAGCTGGCAGAGTGCTGGGCAAATAGTAGATAATAAATAATGTTGAAAGAATAAATGCTTATAGGTGAGATTTGAGCACGTCCAGGGTAGAGATGGATGAATTCTGGAAAAGTTTCCAAAGTAGATTCAACAGGGCTTGGATATAAGATAGAAGAGTTTTCTCCCCTTACCCTCACTCTTCCCATTGAAGAGTTTTTCAACAGCTCCAAGATGTTAGCAAGTCTAAGTATAGGTTAGACTTCAATTCATTTAGCCTTCAACTTATCAGTGTTGTTTATTGTTCAATTCTATAAGGCAGGTATCGACCCACAAAATGTATTTAATTTTTAAAGGAGCTATCATTCTTGTAATAGTAGCTTCAAGCCATCTGAAGCTCCACTTCTCTTTGCTGAGTCCTCAAGCCCAGAGCCCTTCTAAGCCTGGCAGCTCTGTTGCGGGGTGGGGGGCAATTTTAGCAGAAAAGGAAATTTGCAGCAGGGTAGTAGTAAGTAGAAGCTGTCTAGAAGTTGAGTGTAAGTAGGAGATTATCTATATGCTTTCCATTTTACAAATGTGGAAGCTGTAGAGAGAATTGTCAAAACACATGCAATCAATGTAAACCCAGATTTCCCTTATACTGGCTGGTACCCACAACAGTCAGTTTCTTGACTAATCAACCAAATCCATATGCATTCTCCATTTTCACTGATTCCTATTGCAGAGTGATTATATGTTAATTTAATATTGTGATAATGCTACCTGAGCTCACTCTTCGGTTGCTGCTGATTATGTTCACTTAGCTGTCACCTTATTCTTGTGCCTCACATTACCAGTTTATATCGTTTGTCGCTCTCTTTGCTTTCATTGTTCGGAATATTGCCTCCTAGAATCTCTTTCCATTTTCAGTTTCAAATAGTGTCTTTTATATTTTCTCCTTGGTTGACATGACCAATGTATATTGAACAATTGGCTTATCTTTGCAAAATATACCAGGTTAAAATAGGCTGGCCTTGGCGCAGCAATACCAGATTCAGGTACTGTGGAATTCAAGTATTTGCCACTCAAGCTAACAGGTTTGGGACTACTTCCTTTGTCTGTGTAGGGGGTTATCTGTGAGCATAAGAGCAGGGTGGGAATGTATAGCAGAGAAGGGGACAGGGAGGAGTGCAGATATTGCCTTTTCACGGAGTATTTTGAGGGAGATAAAAATTTCGTGTTTTCTAGAAGACTTTCAAATTGGGTCCAGGGTAGATTTCTTCTTATATTCAGTCAATTTAGATTCTGCAATTTAGGACCAGAACTCATATTCCTGTCTAAATAAAAACATTGTTGCTTAGAGTCTTGGTATATGTGTGATTTAATTAATTGGCCCTTACCAGTGGAGATGAATGAGAAATGGTTTCTGGAAATCTCATTCTATACCATGTTCTTATATGTAGCTCTCATTTGTTACTGTCCCTCTATGTTCTAGGCACTCTGAGGTAGATATTATTGTGCACATTTTTATAAATTAGAAAACTGAGGCTTAGGAAGTTTAAGCAGCTCGCTGGAGGTCACACAGTTAATCACTGATGGAGCCGGCATTCAAATCTAAATCTTTTCTGGCTCCAAAGCCTGTACTTCTAATAATTCTATCATTTGCCCACATTTCAGCCATAAAAGTAAGCTTTGTCTCTTTTCTTTTCTTCAATTTCAGAATCTTTTCTAGAGAATAAGGTCATTGACTAATAAACCCAGTAGCTTAAACCTAAAGGAGACTAAATATCTTAGATAGTACTGTCACTGTTGTACCAGGAAAAGATGGAAGAGGGATGTCAGATGAGGAAAGAGGAAAATCCCTCTGGTTTTTCCATGAAAAATTGTTGCCTATTTTTCTTTTTAACTTTTTAAATTGTGTGGTATAACATATATAGAAAGCAAAGAAAGAAAAAAACAATAGTTTTCAAAAGCACTCTTCAACAAGTAGTTACAGGACAGATCCCAGAGTTTATCATGGCCTACCATACCATCATCTCTATTTTTCCTTCTAGTTGCTCCAGAATATAGGCAGCTAGAAGGAATAAATTTTTTTTTATCATCGCAATCAACAATTTTTTCTTTTTTGTGAAAAATAACATATATATATGCAAAAAAGCAATAAATTTCAAAGCACCACACAATTAGTTGTAGAACAGATTTCAGAGTTTGGTGTGGGGTACAATTTCACAATTTTAGGTTTTTACTTCTAGCTTCTCTAAGATACTGGAGACTGAAAGAAATATCAATTTAGTGATTCATATTCATTTGTTAAACCCTATCTTCTCTGTATAACTCTACCATCACCTTTGATTTTTCTACCCCACTCTTTAGGGGTATTTGGGCTATGGCCATTCTAGCTTTTTCATGTTGGAAGGGGCTGTCAGTAATATGGGATAAGGAGATGGAACTAGCTGATGTTCTGGAGAGGCTGAACCCTCTATGTTTCAGGACTTACCTGGTCCAGGGACCCATCTGGAAGTTGCAGATTTCTGGAAAGTTACCCTAGTGCATGGAACCTTTGGGGAATCTTATAAATTGCCCTAGGTGTTTCTTAGGATTGGCTAGAATGGTTTTGGTTGGAGGTTGGCAAGTTATGATAGGTAGCAACGTCTAACTGAAGCTTGCGTAAGAGTGACCTCCAGAGTAGCCTCTTGACTCTATTTGAACTCTCTCAGCCACTGATACTTTATTAGTTATACTTCTTTTCCCCCTTTTGGTCAGGATGGCATTGTTGATCCCACGGTGCCAGGGCTGGACTCATCCCTGGGACTCATCTTCCATGCCTCCAGGGAGACTTTCACCCCTGGGTGTCATGTCCCAGGTAGGGGGCAGGGCAATGATTTTACTTACAGAGTTGGGCTTAGAGAGAGTATGTTGTCACTTTTCCTGCACTGAGTCCTTGCCGGTGGCTCCAGTAATCAGATAATCAGATCATAGTCTTATATTTTTCAGAGGCAACAAAACCTTAAATATTCTGAAATGGGATCCAGTGAAACTCCAGAGTTGTGATAGTGGTTTAGATAATTTGGAATTGCCTTTTCTGGACTTAGGTCCAGGAAGCAAAAAGGGCAACATTCCACAGCCAACATCTTTTTTTTAGCTTTTCATTGTGAAATACTTACAAACTTACAGAATAGTTATAAAAATAATGCGAACCATATACAGACAACTCCAATCCACCAATCTTAACATTTTGTCACATTTGCCGTATCATTCTATCTATATAACTATCTGTCTCTCTGTCAGTCCTTTTTCTGAACATGAATGTAGGTTATATATATCATGCTTCTTGAACATTAATGTCACCATGTACATTTCCTAAGAAAATGGATATTCACTTGTCTAACCACCTTAAGTGTAGTTATCAAATCCAAGAAAGTTAATATTCAAATAAAGTTTATAGTCTGTATTCCAGTTTTTTCTTATGGCCTAATAATATCCCTTTGAGCCTTTTTTCCTCCTTTACTAGATCCCAGCCAGGAGTATGTATTGCATTTAAATTGTCAGTCTCTTTGGTTAGTCTTTCTTTCTTTTTTAATTCTCGGAATATATGTTTACAACACAAATTTTCCTTTCTCAACCATTCCCAAGCATACCATTCAATAGGATTAATCACATTCACGATATTGCAGTACCCTCACCACACTATCCATTATTAGAACTTTCCTATCTTCCCAGAAACTCTGCATCCATTATGCATTAGCTCCCCATTTTCCCTCTCCCTGGTCCCTGGCAACCTATACACTAATTTCTGTCTCTGTGAGCGTGCATCTTTTCCGATATTTTCTTTCTAGTTACTACAGGGCTTAAACTTAATATCCCAAATCTATAAAAATCTCATTTGCTTTGATACCAATTTCAAAAATATACACAAATTATGTACCTATACCCCTCCTTTCCTTCACCTTTCTTGTTACAAATTACATATTTATATATTATGAGCCCAAACCCACTGATTTATTATTACATTTTATGCAGTTGCCTTTTAGATCCTATATGGAGTTAAAAAAAGTGAAATTATAAAAACAAAAATACAGTAAGTTGACATTTATGTTACCCATGTTGTTACCCACTGGACATCTTTATTTCTTCTTGTAGCTTTGATCTGTTGTCTAGTGCCTTTTCCTTCCAACCTTAAAGAGCTCTCTTTAGCATCTTTTGTAGGTCTAGTTAGTAGTGATGGACTTCCTTAGCTTTTGTTTGTGTGGCAATGTCTTAATCTCACTTCATTTTTTAAAAATAGTTATGCTGAATATAGAATTCTTGGTTGGCATTATTTTGCTTTTACACTTTAAGTATGTCATTTCACTACCTTCTCGCCTCCATAATTTCTTGTGAGGAATTAGATGTAGTATTATTAAGGCTCCCTTGACTGTGACATATTGCTTCTCTCTGTGGCTTTCAGAATAATTTATCTTTGGCATTTGGCAGTTTTATTATAATATGCCATGCTGTACATCTATTTGGGTTTATCTTTTTGGAGTGTGTTAAGCATCTTGTATGTATATATTCAAGACTTCCCATAAATCTGGGAAGTCTTCAGCCATTATTTCTTTGACTGTTCTCTCTGCCCCTTTCTTTTTTCTTCTCCTTCTGGGACTCCCACGTGTCTATACGGTGTGCTTAATGTTGTCCCATAGGTTTCTCAGGCTCTGTTTACTTTTCTTCTTTGAACTTCTCAGACTGAATGATTTCAATGATCTTATCTTCAAATTCCCTCATTGTTTTTTCTGTCAGCTCCAATCTGCTAAAGAACCCCTTTAGGGAATTTAAAATTTCTGTTACTGTTTTCTTCAACTCTGATTCTTTTTCATAATTTCCATCCTTCTATTGATAGTTTCTTTGTGTTCATCTGTAAACTTCCTGATTTCCTTTAGATCTTTATTCATATTTTCCTTTAGCTCTTTGAGTATATTTAGGACCTCTTTTTTTTTTTTCTTCTTTTTTAGAAGTCTTTGATATGTCCCATGTTTGATCCTCCTTATTGATGGTTTCTAATGCTTTAATCTTGTCCTTTGCTCGCTTTTTTTTGGGTATATATTGTAATCTTACGTTGAAAACTAGACATTTTCATCTTTTAGTGTGTAATTGCTGGAATTTAGATTCAGAGGCCTCTGTTCCTTAAGCTTATATCCAACTAATATTCTGGCAGAGCTTTCCCTGAATGCCAGGAGCCAACAAAAAAAGAAGCAGTAGCAGCATAAGAAGGAAAAAAAAGAAAACACCTTTCCCAATCTTTGCATGTACTCTCCTTCAGGATTTATCCATGCAATGAGTTTGAGAATAACTCCAGGCCAAGGCTTAGGGGCCTCTCCGATCCCTTCTGGTTGAATGTCTCGTCCTGGACATCTCTGTGTGTGTGCGTGTTGCCCTAAGGGATTCCCCCATTTACACAGTTATGAATGTCCCCTCTTCCCCAGGAAAAGGAAGCAGTTTCCTCACAGCTGCAGGCACTACACAGTGTGTTCTTCACCCAGGAATTCCTGCCCCAGGCAGCATTACTGACTGCTCTCCCACAGTGTACTGTAGAGAGCTCCTTGAACTGCCTTCTACATACAGGGCAGGTTCTGGAACATCAGGGCCCTCAGGCCACCACCATAGAGCAGATACATATGCTCCCAGTGTGTACACAAGGGTTGCTGTGCTCCTTTCAGGGATCAAGAGGATCAAGGACCTGCTCTGGGAGTGTAGGCTAAGCTTTGGGGGAGGGGCCAGCTCTTCAATCCTACTGCTTTAAGTAGTCTTTTTCTTGATTTGGCGCTTGCCCTGTAACTGCAATCCCTGTTGTCTAGAGCTTTGAGAGAGATGTTTCTGCCAGTTCTTGGTGGTTGTTCAAAGCTACTATGGGGAACAGAACTCTGGAGCATCTTACTCTGCCATCTTGATTGGGGCAGGGCTCCACAACTAGCTCCTAATTTGCATTTTGGCTTGGATTTTGTTAGCAAGCAAATATATTTTAACTTATCTTTTTATGAGTTCTTGATTCTAGAATCTAGAATAGAAGAAAATGGTAAAGAAACATGAAATATTGTCTTTTAATCCTATTTTTAATCCCTTATAACTTAAATCTTATCAGAATTCCTTTATGAAGACTGTAACTTAAAAAACATCATAAGGCACTCTAAGAAAGTTCATTCACATCTGTTTAGGTTTTTCATTTTGCGTTTGTAAAACTCCCCACCACCCAAAAATTAATGTGCATCGTGTGTGTTTATTAGGTGTATGGCAGACCTACTGTGTAAGTCCATCTAGGGATTTGAAGAGACCGAAGGTCATTTCTAAGATAAATCTGATTCTAACAAAACAGTAACAGAAAGGCATTGGGATATAGTTTCAGGCAGAGATCACCACCTGGTGGTAACAATGAGGATTTGAGAGTTCTTTGTAGTATTTCCCATAGTATAAGATTGGTATCTTTGTCAGAAAACTGCATTCTCGTTTCTAATAATTGTGGAACCAAATTTTTACAAATAATTTTCTATCATGTGATTCTAATATATCTTCTTTAAAACTACTGTCAAAACTTGCAAGCTAACCAGATAATTGTCTTTGTCCTATAAAGCTGGAGCTATTCTAAACACAGCTCTTGTTTATTTCTCTGGAAAAAGTCTTTTCATCTCTTTCTTGCAACCTTTAACTCTGACACCATGTTTATTTTATATGGTAAATTTCTGCTTAGTAAAATGCTAGAGAAGAAAATGTTTCTGATTTTTCTGTAAGTCTTTGGCAGGTGTCATATAAAAGTTATTTTTTCCTCTTAAAATTATTATGAAGAGGAGTTTGATAATATTCCAGAGTGATTATTAGGGTGAGTAAGGCTGGTAGCAGGAGATGGGAGATCTGGTAACATTTTTTTTTTAATTAAAATACTTAGATCTGAGATTTCTTTTTTATTGCAATGGGCATCTTTATTGTTCGGAAATCTTGAATCAAGATAATTCTGTAATTGGTTAAAGTAGGGACTTAGGCCAAGGGAAAAGGATCCTTTTTAAGTTAAATGGATGCATATTTTATAGGCTTGAAGGGAGGAGTAAGGGAGGATGAAGTTTTAAATTTCAGGTTGTGCCTTGGGCTGGCATGGCATGTCTGTATCTTTTTTCCTAGTAGGAAAACTGAATCCAGGTCACCATCATTGAAAAGTTTCTTGGGGGTGGAGTGTTTCTGTAAGGTACTAGAATAAATACGATGTGACATAGCTCTGTTCTTCTGGGATTTTTCTTTATAAGGTAAGTAATAGAGTATTATAACATCTGGGTTTCAATACTCATAACACACTGTAAGAAGGTGCTTGTGACATAAAAGCCTGCATATTATTTGATTCCATTTATATGAAAAGGCCCAAATCATCAAATCGATAGATATAGTAATCTCATGCTGCCAGGGGCTAGGAGGGTTGGGAAGATATGAGAAGTGCCCGCTCATGTGTACACAGTTTCTTTTTGGGGTGATGCAAATGTTCTGAAATTAGATAGTGGTGATAACTGGACAGCTGTGTGAATATACTAAAATCCACTGCATTGTATACTTTAAAACATTAAAACTAAACTTAAAAAAAAAAAGAATAAACAAAACCAATTGTGATGGTTGGGTTCTGGTATCAACTTGGCCAAATGATCGTGCCCAGTTGTCTGGTCAGGCAAGCACTGGCCTGACCATTGCTGCAAGGATATTCTGTGGCCTGCTGATTATATCATCAATCAGTTGATTGCATCTGTGGCTGATTACATCTGAGATCAGCTAAGCCATGCCTTCCACCAATGAGATAATACAATCAGATGAAGGCTTTTTACGGAAGAAGAGAGACTCTTTCAAAGTTCCTTCAGCCAGCGAACCTCTCCTGTGGAGTTCATCCACACACTTCATCAGAACTCCCTGCCCCACAGCCTGCCCTACAGATTTTTGGCTCTTCCTTTCCCAAGGTTGTGTGAGACACCTTCATAAATCACTTATTTACAGATCTGTCCTGTTGGCTCTGTTTCTCTAGAGAACCCTGACTAACACATTTGTACTTTATTGCCCTGTGCCTGACCTTCACAGGACCAAGATGGGCTTCCTGGAACATTGGTGTCTTCATCTGCATTCGATGCGCCGGAATCCACAGGAATCTGGGGGTGCACATATCCAGAGTAAAATCAGTTAACCTTGACCAGTGGACTCAAGAACAGATTCAGGTACTTGCACAATCCAAGAACGTGTCAGCTGCTCCCATATTTCTATGTAAAAGTAGTTCCAGATGAATTTCACCCAAACTGGGGACAAAGGTGAAGATAAAAGAAAGTTTAGTTGTTAAAATTTACATCAGATTCTCATACTTTAATACAGAACTTTTAAATCTTTCTTGTTTGCGATATGAGTTATTTGACCTATATTTAGCCATATATGGTCTAGGTCCCCATGGGTTCATTAAAGTATTAAGGGGGATCTTTGGATTATTTTCTATGACACTTAGTATTTGCATATCTAATATTTGTAGTTTTATAGTATCACTAAAAGCAAAAGCCCAAAACATAGACTTATAATAATACTTCATTGCTAAAATGAATATACATATTTTGCTCATTGTTAGGTTGATAGGTTGGGAATGAGTCACTTAAGTTAGTGAGTGGGTCCAGCTGGCTGAAGATCGAACCTTGTTGTAATTGCATTTGTTCTCTATTCAGTTCCTATACTGATACTCTTTAAAGTGATGTAAAAAACAAACAAACAACTTTCTTTTTTTGGGGTGGTGGGAGGAGAGGAAGGAACCCTCAAGAAAGCCAATGACTAATATTGGTGGTGGAAGTAAGAGGCCATTGTTAGCCAGAGAATGGCTTTAGAAATTACTGTACTCTACAGATTCATTAAAGGTCTAAAAAGGTGGGTTGCATTTCATTTCTACTTTACTGTATCCATGTCATGGAGGTATTGGAGAGTTTGAAGATTTTAAAAGATCCTGAGATTTATCCTTCACTAGTGTTAAGGCTCTACTACATCTCAAAAGTCTATTGGAAAACATACATTTATTGGCAATGAAGTTAAATAGTTAATTAATAACAAACTCAAAATTGTAACACTGATTATTAGACATTTTGATTGGTAATTATGTGTCTTTGATTTCCAAATGAAATCTGGAATTAAATGTACCTTGGGTGGCAGACCTTCAGACAAGGGACTCAGAGAGAAAAAACAAAACCCAATAAAAAACAGCTGTAAGGCAAATGATGAGAACTTCTAGGAGAATAGAGAGAGTCATGGATTGAAAATCAAAATGCCTGGGTTTACATCTTGGGTTTGGCGACTCTCTGGGTTGGTTCTCCAACTGTAAAATGATGGAACTGGGTGAGGATTTTTTCAGTTCTTTCCTGATCTGACATTCTGTGTTTCCACATTTTCTTTGGTTTCAGTGCATGCAAGAGATGGGGAATGGAAAGGCAAACCGACTTTATGAAGCTTATCTTCCTGAGACCTTCCGGAGACCTCAGATAGACCCGTATCTTTTCTGGAGCAATATAAACTGAGCTGGAGGCTGAGTGGTATTTTGGTGTTTGGGGAGGGTTACACGAAACCCGAGGCAAAAGATCTGACTAGGACATCTCAAAGACCTTGCTTTTACTCTCTTGCAACCATGACACACAAAAAAGGACATGTATTCATGTATTCTTCCTAATGTCACAAGTGTCATGTTGTGTCACACAGGGAATCAACTCATTCAGAAATTAAGACTGCAGTGGTTTCACTGGGAAAATTTTTCATAACGTGTCATATCAAATAGTTTTTGGATCTCTGAAACTATTGTTTGATAGAAGGAATAGCTTACTGTGCTCTTTTGAACCCTAGCTGTCAGCAAAACTGCCATTCCCATTTTTATCACCTTTTTATGTCCTCTCTGAAAGAATTCACAGTTGTTGACTGGTTTATCAGTAACTTTCTTCCCCTACTCCCACAACAGGAGATAGCATCCAGCACACAAAATCAAACCCTGTAAGGCAGTGTTTTTCAGAATGCAATTGGTAGTTTGTCTTGGTGGATGCAGGATGAACCGGTTAAAATGCAGATTTGGAGGCCCTGCAAAAGACCTACTGATCAGAATCTTGCAGTCAGGCACAAGAGTTTTGTTTGTTTTTTACATGGGCAGTCACCAGGAAGCGAACCCGGGTCTCCAGCGTGGCAGGTGAGAATTCTGCCACTGAGCCACTATTGCGCCACCCAAGAGTTGATATTTTTAAGTGACACTTCGGTACTTCTGTTTGAGAACCACTGATCTAGGGGCTTTGAAAAAGTTTATTATTGCTTTCCCTGTATTCTACTACAGCCACAGCCACCTCCAGATAACAATGTGAAGATTAATCCCATTTGCTGTTGTCATCACTTTGAAGGAGAATCATGGGAAATAGTGATTCCCTGCAGTAACTGTGAAAGAGGCACTTCAAAGTTGTGGTCAGAGAAACTTTGTATGAAGAGACAGAAGCCATATGGGGGAAACAGGCAGGAAGGAGGGAGGAGAACAAAACTCTGTGGGATACAAATTGACCTTTCATACTCATGCTATTGGCATAACTTGTTTAATTCATCCTTAATAAGGTTTTTGTAGAGCTGTTGAGGGATTTATCCGAGATAAATATGAGAAGAAGAAATACATGGACCGAAGTGTGGACATCAATGCTTTTAGGGTTGGTTGTAAATCTTTCAAGTTTTGTTTATAATAAATATTTTCTTTATAAATCAGGCCAGGAAACAATTTGTAAAATATCTACCAATGTACTTCAAAGTCATCATTTAAAAACTGCAAAAGTCGAAAGGGATCAGTTATTGAATCAAGAGCATGAGGTATCATGGAATTAAATTTGCTTCAGAAACGAGTATGAGTGAATTCTTTGCTTGATCTTTACAAGATGTTAGTGATTCCCAGTTTCAAATTATTTCTTGAAATAGACATATTGGGCATACTAGATCTAATAGACTATGTATATATGTTTATATGTGTCTCTATATAGAGTATGTGTGTATATGTATATATATACATACATATATACATGTAGTTTTTCCTATAAATGATGCCAACAAAATTAGACACAGTTAGATTACCAGAGTTTCTTCAGTTTGACCAAAGTATATTTTCAGCATTACCTGCCAAAAACCAATATGTAGGTGGACTGATTGCCGATGGAACCTTTGTTCTTGACAAGGGTTTCAGAGGGGGATCACCAGATGCCATGTACACTTTCTATTCTAGGCATATGGAAATCTGAAATATAGTGTATGTAAGGTGAACAAGTATAATGCCCAGAAGGAATAAAACATGGTTTCTAGAAGAAGGAAATATGCCTTTCTAATGACAGCTAAAGGAGAACAAACAAATATAACTGTTTAGACTACTAAAAAGCCTTTGAAAATATTCTACAGTAAATTCTCTTAGGAATAACTGACTACTTCTCCAGTCACTGAAGTACATAGAGTATGCAGTCTCCAGGTCTAGTAAAAGTCTTGTCTATATATCTATATCTGTATCTATATCTATCTATCATTTTTCTACTTACCACCTCCCTACCTATCTTAATGGAGGATATACTAGCCAGTGAAATTCCTGAGTTCTCAGGGGCTTCTGGCCTTTCTGGGCAGTGAAAAATCAAGCTAATTGGAGTCAACTCCAGATTGATCTTTTGAGGTTGCTTGAAAAGGGGCATTAAATGATAGATGGGTTTCACTGTAGGTAAGTGCAAGATAATACATATGTTAGACAAAAAGAATTCTTCCTCAATTTAGTATGAATGACTCAATCTCTTCATCATCCAGAAAAGGGAAGTTACAACTGTTCCAAAAAGGAACTAACTCAGTGTACACTATGATTTGGGTAGTATCATCAAAAGGGTTTGGAACCAAAACACACATTTCCTACTGTTTGTAGAGAACTGTGGTCTGTCTGCCTAGCTCTGTTCATTGTACCTGAAGATATGAAATCAAATGGGTCCAGAAAAGGGTATGAGGTAGTCCAAAAGATGCTGTATAAATACAGATAGAGTCCTTTAGGTAGTCTTTCATTATTAAATTGCTGATGGGCCCTACTCATGAAGATAAGACTATTTTGTTTACTGGATATTTTAGTTAATTAGGAAGGAAACACATCCTATTTACAAAAAGGCTATTTCAGAATTTTTATTTGATGTTCTTAGATTTTTAAAAATATTTTTGTGCAGATTTTTTATACCAAGAATTAATACTTGGTAAGCAAAAACATTTAATACAAATGGAAAATAAACTGGCTTTGCTAATAGAAGAATATCCTTTTTTTCATGGACAGATAAAACATTTTTAACTTCAACATTGAAAATTTTAATAAGTTTACTTTGAAAGGCAAATAATGTATTCTGTGGTAAAATGAAACATATGTAGCTGCATGTGTTCTTTGTGATTATAAAATTACAGAAAATATGAAAAATAAAAGGAAAATACATGCATAATCTTACCATCTTCACTAAATGATTGTCATCTTGGCATGTTCCTTCTTTTTGTCTTTTATTCAGTAGTTTTTGGGGACACATAGACTGTCTTCTGCTTTTTTTTCTACTTAGACATATTGTGTATTTCCTTGTTACTTATTTGGTTTTCATAATTTTTAATTGTTGCATTATCTTTCAGTGAGTGGCTAAATCACAGTGTATTTTACTATTCCACTTCTGTGGCATATAGATTGTTTTTTAAGTTACCTTTAGCATAAATAATTCTGAAGTGAATTTCTTGGTGCATGTAACTGTTTCAATATTTTGGATTATTTTCTTAAGATAGGTATTCCCAGATATGGTATTATTGAGGTCAGAGAGTTTCAGTATTTGTTTCTTCGTACTTTTGCCAACTTTCCAGAAGTTGTACCTCTTTAAACTGTCTTTCCCAGCATCGCATAAGAGTTCGTGTTTCACTTCATCCCTACCAACATTAGGTGGTGGTGATATTTTCATTATTGTTGTTGGTTTTTAGATCTCTCGCCCCCAGAAATTTGAAATTGCATTAAAATTTTTTTATTTGAAAAATTTTTATTAGAGAAGTTTACAGAACATGCATAAAATACAGTATTCCTGTACACATCCCTCAGCCAACACCTTGCATTGGTTTGGAACATTTGTTACAGCTGATGATAGCACTTTTTTTATGTGTACTATTTTTTTTTAACAGTAGAAGCCAGCATTTAACAGATTCTATGTTCTAGGCGCTGTGTGAAGGTATTTACATGGGTTACCTCATTTAAAACACCCAATGCACAGTCCTGTGAAATATTTCCTGTTATTTTTGTTCTTGCTATTATTATTATCTAATTAGAGAACTCGCAAATTTACAGAAAAATCATGTAAAAAATAGAGCATTCACTTTTATCTTCCTGTTGTTGACACTGTGCATTAGTGTGGTACTTTTGTTAAAATTGATGGAAGAATATTTAAATAGTAATATTAACTATAGTCCATAGTTTACCTTAGGTTTATTTTTTCCCATATACCACCCTTTTATCAACACCTTGTATTAGTGCCGTACATTTGTTATAATTCACGAAAGAACATTTGTGTACTTGTATCATTAACTTCAGTCCAGTGTCCATAACAGGATTCACTGTGTTATACAGTCCCACGTTTTATCTTCTACCTTTCCTTCTAGCAACTTACATGACCCAAAACTTCACTCTTCAACCACATTCACATACGTAATTTAGCATTGCTAATTATACTCACGATAATGTGCTACCATCACCACCATCCATTTCCAGACATTTACAATCAATCTAAATAGAAAGTTACATATCAGCTCCCCATTCTCTACCCTCAGTATATCCCCTGAAAACCTATATCGCAGATTCTAATTCCATGAGTTTGCGTATTATGATTAGTTCAGGTCAGTGAGCTCATACAATTTTTATTTGAATCATCTTTTTTTTTCTTTGACAGTCTAGCTAAGTGTTGGCCAATTTTATTGAGCCTCCCAAAGGACCAATTTTTGCTTTTGTTAATTCTATTTTTATTCTCAATTTCATTTTTTTCCTGCTATAATCTTTGTTATTTGCTTCCTTTTGCTTACCTTGGGATTAGTTTGCTGTTCTTTTTCTAGTTCCTTCAGGTGTGCAGTTAGGTCTTTCATTTTACTCTATCCTTGTTTTTTTTTTTTAATGTGGGCATTTAAGGCTATAAATTCCCTTCTCAGTACTACCTTCACTGCATCCCATAAGTTGTTTTTTTAAGATATTTTTATTGACAAATCATCACACACATAGTTCATACATGGTGTACAATCAGTGACTGTATCCCATGAGTTTTGATATGATGTGTTCTTGTTTTCATTCGTCTTGAGATGCTTACTCATTTCTCTTATAATATCTTCTTTGTCCCATTGATTGTTTGAATGTGTTGTTTACCTTCCATATATATGTGTATTTTCTAGTTCTCTGTTATTGATCTCCAGCTTCATTCCATAATGGTCAGAGAAAGTGCTTTGTATAATTTCAGTCTTTTTAAATGTATTGAGACTTGTTTTGTAACTCAACGTGTAGTCTATCCTGGAAAATGTTCCATGAATACTTGAGAAAAATGTATATCCTGCTGTTTTAGGGCACAGTGTACCATATATGTCTATTAGGTCTAGTTCATTTATATTATTCAAGTTCTCTATTTTCTTGTTGATCCTCAGTCTAGATGTTCTATCTATTGATGAGGGTGGTACACTGAAGTCTCCAACTATTATTGTAGAGATGTATTTCTCCCTTCGGTTTTGTCAGTGTTTGCCATATGTAGTTTGGGGCACCTGATTAGCTGCAGAAATATTTATAATTTTTATTTCTGCTTGGTGGGATTGCCCCTTTTATTAATATATAGTGTTCTTTGTCTCTTATAACGGTTTTGCATTTGAGGTTCTATTTTGTCTGATATTTGTATAAACACCCAGCTCTTTTTTTTTTTTTTTGGTAACTGTTTGTGTGGAATATCTTGTTCAGTTCTTTCACTTTGTGTCATCCTATTTGTGTCTTTAGGCTTAAGGAGACTGTCTTTTAGACAGCTTATAGATGGATCATATGGTTTTTTTTTTATCCATACTGCCAATCTTTGCCTTTTGATGGGACGTTTAATCCATTAACTTTTAAAAAATCTTTTTTATTTTTATTTTTTTCCTTTTTTTGTGCATTTTCTTTTTAATCCTTTAACTTTTAATGTTATTAATATAAAGATAGTACTTACTTCAGCCATTTATCCTTTGGTTTTTATATGTCATATCGTATCTTTTTTTACCCTTTTATTCTTACTGGTGATTGTCATTTCTACACTCTACTCCAAGCCTCTCTCTCCTGTCCGTTTTTTTGGGAGGTGCATGGTCCGGGAATTGAACCCGGGTCTCCCACATAAAAGGCGGGCATTCTAACCACTGAACTACTTCTGCATCCTCTCTCTCCTGTGTTTTAATTTCAGCCTGCAGAACTCCCTTTAATATTTCTTATAAGTCTGCTCTCTTGTTGAAGAACTCTCACAGTTTCTGTTTATCTGCAAATATTTTAAACTCTCCCTAATTTTTTTAAAAAATATTTTTATTGCTAAAACTTAAGATACAAGCATACAAACATTTTAAACATGCATTTCATACACGATGTACAATCAGTGGCTCACAGTATCATCACATAGTTGTGCATTCATCACCATGATAATTTTTTTGAACATTTGTATCACTCCAGAAAAAGGAAAAAAACTCTTAATATACATACCCCTTACCCCTCCGTCTCATTGAACACTAGTATTTCCACCTATTCAATCTATTTGAACCTTTGTTCCCTCTATTATGTGTTTATTTTTTATCCATATTTTTTACTCGTTTTTCCATAGAAGCATCAGACACAAGGTTTTCACAATCACACAGTCACATTGTAAAAGCTATATCATTGGGCGGGCCGCGGTGGCTCAGCGGGCAAGAGTGCTTGCCTGCCATGCCGGAGGACCCCGGTTCGATTCCCGGCCCCAGCCCATGTAAAAAAAAAACAAACAAACAAACAAAATATAATAAAACAAGAAAATGTTTAAAGATGTTTCCCTTTCTTCCTCCCATCCTTCCTTCCTTCTCTGTCTTTCCTTCCTTTCCTCCCTAAAAAAAAAAACAAAAAACAAACAAACAAAAAAAAAGCTATATCATTATCCAATCATCTTCAAGAAACAAGGCTACTTGAACACAGCTCTACAGTTTCAGGTACTTTCCTCTAGGCATTTCAATGCACCAAAAACTAAAAAGGGATCTATCTATATATATAACATATGTAATGCGTAAGAATAACCTCCAGGATAACCTCTCGACTCTGAAATCTCTTAGCCACTGACACTTTATTTTTTCTCATTTCTCTCTTCCCCCTTTTGATCAAGAAGTTTTTCTCAATCCCTTGTTGTCCCAGCTCATCCTGGGATTTCTGTCCCATATTGCCAGGGAGATTTAACCCCCTGGGAGTCATGTCCCATGTAGGGGGAGGGCAGTGAGTTCACTTGCCAAGTCAGCTTAAAGAGAGACAGGCCACATGTGAGCAAGAAAAGAATTTCTCTGGGGGTGGCTTTTAGGCCTAATTTTAAGTAGACTTAGCCTTTCCTTTGCAGAAATAAGTTTCATAGGGGAGAACCCCAAGATCGAGGGCTTATCACTGCTTATGAGAATATCAGAAATTCTCCAAATGGGGAAGTTGAATATTTCCTCCTTTCTCCCCATTCCCCCAAGGGGACTTTGCAAATACTTCTTTATTCATTGTCCAAATCACTCTGGGATTTATTGCCTTCCTCATTTTTGAAGGACAGTTTTCCAGATAAAGAATTCTTGGCTGGCTATTTTTCCCTTCCAGTACCTTAAATATATCATTATCACTACCTCCAAGCCGCCAACGTTTCTGATGAAAAAGCGCACTTAGTCTTACTGCAGTTCCCTTGTGTGTAATGAATCTCTTTTCTTTTACTGCTTTCAGAATTCTCTCTTTATCGTTGGCATTTGACATTCTCATTAGCATGTGTCTCAGAGTAGGTCTATTAAGATTTATTCTGTTTGGAGTATGTTGCACTTCTTGTACATATATATCTTTCATAAGAGTTGGGAAGTTTTCAGCCACTATTTCCTCATATATTCTTTCTTCCCCTTTCTCCTCTTCTGGGATACCTGTGACATGTATGTTTGTGTGCTTCATGCTGTCATTCAGATCTTTGAGACCCTGCTCAATTTTTCCATTCTTTTCTCTACCTTTTCTTCTGATTTTAAGATTTCAATTATATCTTCTGGTTCACTGATTCTTTTTTCTGCCTCGTCACATATTCTGTTATATGCCTCAGTATATTTTTAATTTCTTCTGTTGTGCCCTTCATTCCCATAATTTATGTTATGGTTCTTTTTTTTTTCTTTTCAGGGACAACTGGCTATTTATCTAGAAGATTGGAAAGTTAATTGCTTATCTCACACCATGTATAACAAGAAGTACCACAGGGAGATATAGGAATAATTCAATTTAATATCATGTCTGCTCCATACATGTCAAAGGAGAGATACACCTGCCACAGTGCCAAGTTCCAATAGTAATTTACTTATACTAATACAAAAGCACAGTAAAGTAGAAACACTTAACTTTTAAACAGTAGAATGATTTCTAATACTTAGCCTGTTGCATAGGAATTTACAGGATAAAAACAGTGTGTTGCTTATTTTCCATTGGTCCACTGAGACCCTCTCTCCACTTTTCTTTGTGCTTACTTGGACTCCCCAGCAGATGACATCTGTTTAGATTTTTTCCAAGGGAGGCACCAGCAATTTGTCACCACTAATTTGGTAGTGATGCTGTCTCCTGGTAGGTGACCCTTCCTCCATGATGCAGTTCACAGTGGCTCTGATAACACTGTTTCTATCCTTTGTTCCTGTAGGCCTAAGAATGGTACTGTCTTCCTGCTGATGCTGATCGCTGGGTGCTTCAATATCCCTTGTTTCTGGCCTATCCATGTCTAATAAGTTTGCCATTAAAATCTTAGTTGGAATGAAATTATGTTTTCCACCAGAACCAAGGCTGATGCAAACAGCCATCATTATATTCATTTATTCATTATATTCATTATATATTATTCCTCTCTGTTAACTGGAATGCCTTCAGGTCTAAGTAACAGGCAATGCTAAGAATAAATAAGAAACAGCTATTATCACAGGTGATACAAAGTCCCATTAGAGAATAGGACCAGAATGAACAAGTTGAGCAGTTTGTACCCATCACTGATTTTCCCATCCTGTACATTGCCATCTTCAGGCTCCTGCCCCTCAGGGTTAGAAGCTATAATCTAGTATCAGAATTAGATGTGAAAACTTCCAGCAGAAGGGAAACAATCTCTTCTTATGTCTCCTTTTATTATTAAGATCTTTTTTAGAAGTATGGCATATCTACTCCAAACCAATCACTAGAATGAAATTTCCATGATTATCTTAGACTAATCTGGATTTACTCCTAAATCATCTAGGGGAAGGATGGACAGAGACAAAACATGGAGCCCACCAAGGAAGAACTAGGGAATGCTGTTGGGTTGGCAGTGTCTCTTAGGACTGCATACCAGTGTGTTCCAGGGAAGTGTGGGAAATAGAAGAACAAAGGAGGCAGGGACAGTATTTGACACACTATAATGTTAAATACAAATCCATAGTTCCTGGGTTATATAAAACTCAAATTACACATATCATGCTTACATAAATACTGCAGTGAAATACCAAGAGTATGAAAGAGGCATTTCATTAATATTATCACCTTTTATTTGTAGAGGGCAGTGAGTTTTATTATTTATAGCAGATGTTAACCCATGTTAACCTTTGCAAAACTTTTGAAATTCTGTTCTTATTAAAAGCATTTATATAATTTCTGATTCAGGGATAGCTGAAACTTCAAAAAATATTGTTTGGCTTCTTTCTTGAAGTGGTAGTTCAGTAATAACAGCACATCTGTTCATTTATGACAGGAAACACTCAGAAAAGGTAGGCAGTGTGGTTCTTTGTGAAGTAATAATTTCATTTAAAACATACGGTCAAGCTATAAAGAGACACTGGTGTTATTTAGAACAGGACTGATCAAGAGAGGCAAAAACCTCACAAAGCATTGTTTGGCTTATTTATTGAAGAGGCAGTTTCAGCAGTATGACCATAGTCATTTATTTATGTCAGGAAATTGGAAAAGAAAGGATATGTGACTTATACTTTAAATTTGCTGAATATATTTTCATATATACACAGTGATGTGCTGGTAAATGTTTGACAACAGGCTCTCTTGGAAAATATAACCCCTGATTTGTAGAGTTTGCCAATTTTCAGTGGGTGTAAATACTCCTATTATGTCCTATTTTAAGCTACAAGTGTTATTGCACTAAATGCAGAATTGGTAAAAGATGTGCAGTAGCATGCTAATATATACAATTTTTACCCTCTGGATTCAATAGTATAAGTAACCTAGAGAGCATAGGCAGTAGTAAAACACAGCAAAATAATTAGGAAATGATGAACGTTGAATATTTATTACCTTTGTTTTTAATATGATTTGTGAGTTTACATAATTTGATTTTTAATAATAGCTATAACAAGTAGTTCACAAAATTCCTGAAAATTTAAGTTAGCACTTGCAAGCCAGTGTGAGCTGACTCTAACCAACAAATGCACACACTTACAAAAATGATTATGGCAAGCTATAAAGACATTGGTGGTATTTAGTGTGGGAAATATTAATATATATCATAGTTATTACACTGAAGGTTCATATTTTCTCCTTATATCCATGTTGGGCTCCAATAGCATACCCCATATTTGTTATATTACCATATTCACATAATACCTGCAAACATCAGAGACTTTTCATTTGTTTAATGCTGCTGTCATTCAACATTTTTTAGGCTTTAGAATCCACTGTGAACATGGGTGTAGATGAATATCACCTATTATATTTACAATAAGATTTTGGAATCACGTCTAGAACATGACACTATACAATATAAATTCTAGATAAAGATTCATATAGCATTTCTTAAATGGATCATTTCACCTCAGGACAAATTTTCTGATGAAAAGTTTTAATTTTTCTTGTAAGCTTTCACGTAGCCAAGACATTTTAAAGTTTTTTTTTCCTAGTACCAATTATTTGAAATACAGTGAGATGTCATTCCTTAGTAATTTGTGGCATTCTTTGGATGTCTCTAATCTCTGTTAAATTGTCCAACAAATTTGAAAGGTGAATAAAGCCTTCTGAACATTCAGGATGTTGAGATGGCTTTACCCTTCTTTGAATTTTCTGATGTTTACTAACCTCTGGCTAAATGTTTTCCACATATATTACATTTATTGGATTTCTTCCTTGTGTGAATTCTTTGATGTACAATGAGGTTTGACTTCACACAGAATTTTTTCCACGTTGTTTACATTCATGAGGATTTTTCCCCTTATGTGATTGCTGATGGTTGATAAGGTGTGGTTTCTGGCAGAAGGATTTCCCATTCAGTGCATTCATAGTGTTTCTCACCTGTGTATTTTCTCTGATGTTAAGTGAAGTTTGAGTTCTCCCAAAATATTTTCCCACATTCACCACATTCGAAGGTTTTTTCTCCTGAGTGACCTCTCTGAAGTTGGGTGAGATGTGATTTCTTGCTGAAGGTATTCTCATTTTCATTGTATAGAGTTTCCCACAATGTGTACCATCTGATGTTTAAAGTGGGTTGACTTTTCCCAAGTTTTGTCACTTTATGTTCATGGTGAAACTTTCCTGTGAAAGCTCCCTGATAGATAAAGTAAGTTGAATTTTCACAGAAGATTTCCCCATATTCATTATATTCATAAGACTTTGCTCCTGTAAGAGGTCTCTGATGTCTAAGTCTTAAATCCATATAGAAGGACTTCCCACAAATATTGCATTCATATAGCTCCATTTCCAAATGGATTCTCTGAGATATACTCAACTTTAAATTTGGGATGAAGTCTCTTCCGCATTCATTATATTTAAAGAATGTCTCTGCTATCTGAGGTCTCTTATTTGTAAAACAGGCGACCTCCTCATGGAAGCCTTTCCCATTTTCATTTTACTTAAAAAAAAATGGTCAGAAACTGGCTGGGTTTATAGACCCTAGACCCTTGCTATGATTGAGCACATTTCTTTTGTGATTACAAGATTTCTCTCCATTAGGATTTTTCTCTATCCTAATATCATGGAGCAATTTCTGACATATATTGAGTGGAAATATATAAATATATTGAATTGGTTTCTGTCCTGAATAGTTCTTCTTACTCGTAATTAAGTCTGAAATATTTTTCAAACTCATTTCACACAAATCACGTATTTTATAGGAAGTATTTCTTGAGGAACAGGGTCAGTGCTCAGATTAAAAGCTTCTCTACTCTGTTACCACTCTCTGTGCGTAATGTTTTGTTGTTGATGAATACAAATTGCCAAATGTATACAAGTTGATGAATACAAGTTGCCGACAATGTTAATTTTGATCTTCCTGGTTGTTCTGTATCAGATCATCAACTTTTCAGTCTTCTGAGTAGCACTGACTTGAGAATCCCTCCTCTAATATCCAGGGCTTTTCTACTTGCTCCTTCTTGAAAATCACCTCTGGCTTAGTGGTACAATAACCTACTGAGATAAGGTGGCTATAATTTTCCAGGATCACATCTCTGTATAGTATCTTCTGAGCAGGGTCCAGTAGATACCACTCTTCCTAGTTGAAGTCCAAACATATATCCTTGACTGACCCTTGTTCTTGGGATTTGTACATTTTCTGCTCTTTCTGAGAAAGGTAGAGGTGTCCATTTGTGACTCTGATATTTGTTGAGCTTAGATATGACACTTTTTGCTCTCTTCTTTAATTTGTTCCTGACCTTTGTCCATAACACAGTTGAAGCTTTTGGTGGTTTCAGGACACTGTCAGGATTATATATGACTAATTTCAAATGAATACATAGTAAATAGATGAGCAAATGGTAACTGTGGACGTGGGAATGTCAGAGCCAGGAAACGGCCTTGGTGGCTAGTTTCCATTTTGCAAATGAGGAAACTGAGGCACAGAGGGAGTCGTGACTAATCCAAGCTCCAGCAGCAGGAAGGCCTGCCTTCCTGAAATCCTTCCACAATAGCAGCTCACAAAACATAATGCTTAGGACAACCCAATACAGCAGGTATTATAGTGGCTCCAATATTTCAGGAAAGGAAACCAAGTCCCATGTTGGTCATCCTGCCCCAGGTAATTCATGTATAGCCAGCTCCCCTGAACTCCCATGGTGCCCCCACAGTACCTCCCCTCACTTACAGGCCACTATTTCTTTTTATACTTACAGTTCTTCTTTATGCTCACACCTTGTCTTAATATCCTTTAGTTCTTTATCCATATTTTCCTTAATCTCCTTGAATTGATTTAGAATATATATTTGAACATCTTTGGTTAGTTATACCAATGTATGAGTCTCCTCTGATGTTTTAATTTGTTCCCTTAACCATGCTGTATCTTCCAGTTTATTCATATGGCTTGGTAATATTTTGTTTTTGTCTAGGTATCTGATTATCTTGATCATTTAACTCTAAAGGTACGCTCCTTTCTCTTGGCTAGGGTTTTATTGTTTGACTTTGTGTTAAGGCTCCTCTTTGATGCTTGGTCCAGCTTATTCTAGACCTTTATAATAGCCTGTGTTTAATTGTTCAGATTTCTCAGCTCTTCTTCATCCGATTCTCACCCTGGGTATGCAGTACAATTTTTAAGATTGCACTTTTTATGCGATTATTTTACCTCCAGGAGAAAGCTTCCTTTCCTCTGTTCCTTCTCCGTGAATCTTGATCTCTTCTGTTTGTTTTTGTGCAGAGTTTTCTCCCCAACTCCTATGATTTGTTTCAATTCTCTCCCTCACTCAGTGCCCCATTTTCCTTATACTTTTCAGTTCTGGGACACATCCTATCTTACAGCAGTTCAGTTTAAATCCCCCCCCCCCCTTTTTTTTTTCCTGTGAGGTATTTCTGCCTCTTGTTTCTTCTCTGTTGGAATATCTCACCCCAGGGAACTAGATGGGATCAGTCCAGAAAGATGGATCTGTTCAGAAAAGTCCATTTTGTATTTAGGTGGTTCAGCCAATAGAAGCTGATTGAGTGAGGGCACAGCTGTTCTTGCCAGCAGTTATAACATGGTCTCTCTTTTTCTCCCCTGGGGGCTCTTTTAGATGTAGTACTCATCAGCTTGTCTTCCACCCTGGGTCTATGCAGATTTGAGTCCCAATGCCTGGATATGCGTGGAGTTCTAACTGGCTGCTGTGTGTGTCTATAGTCTTCGTCTGTGGTTGGAAGGGACCCCGGCTGTGCTGCCAAGTGTGGGGAGTGGGGGAACAAACCCATCAGTGCAGATTGGAATTACCAACCTGAAATTTTCCTTTTCTTCCATTCAGTGTTTGTGGAGTCCTTTCCCAGTCTCTACCATCCTCCAGAGTTCTAAGCAAATGGGATTTGTCTTTTATTCACTAAATCTCTTGGGTGGCTTTTTCAGGGGATGCCTTATGTTGCCATGTTGATGACATCATCCTGTTGATTTTTGTCTATTTGAAATTTTGGTTTCAGAGTTCTAGAAAGCTTGCTCCCAGGATTTGTAGCATTTGCTGCTGGATAGCTGCAGTTCTTGGGTTACATGCCTTGCATCTCTGCCTCACGTTACAGTGCACTGCCTTCTCCTTTCCAGTCCCTGCAATGTTTTTTTTTTAAATGCTAGTAAGACTGAACATTTTTTCATTTGCATGTTTTACATTCTTTTACATGCCTGTATTTTAAAGTTTACTTTGTGATTTTGTTTTGTATTTAGGTGTTTATTTGATGTTTGAGATGTAATTAATGACATTGTAATTCGTGAAAGCATTATGAAACTGCCTCTGAAAACCTGAGAGACTTCTAATAATTTATTTTTTGATGTGCTTTGCATTGTTATACAAGCAACTCATACAGGATGCCCTTAGAAGGATACTTTAATCCTTTCCTTTTTTGGGTCTTATTTCCTTATTTTTTGTTTTTCTAATCCTTGAGCTTGAAATGAAGGTTTATGAGCTAATTCACTGGCATATCAAATGGAGGGAAGACCCCTCAAAGCACGAGCAAGTGAATTTAGGGGCAAAGTATACAGAAAACTGAGGAGATTTTGTAGCCTCAGTAGATAGCCTACACTGAAAATGTCCAGAGTCGTAAGTAGGTTAGAACTGGGGGGGTGGGTTTATTATGGGTTGCTTCACATGTTTGGAGGGTGTGAGGCTAACATGGAAGAGGTCAACTCTCACACCCCCACATCAAGAACCATCCCCATCCAGATTTGTCAGATTCTGACCACTGAATCAGTAGGGATTTTTTTTTTCATTGTGCTGTCTTTGGACACTTGAAATTATAATTTATCAGAATTGTTACTCGCCATGTGACTTATGTTCCTTGTCTTGTTTTGTTAAATCATTAATAGAAAGAAAAAGATGACAAGTGGAAAAGAGGGAATGAGCCAGCTCCAGAGAAAAAAATGGAACCTGTTGTTTTTGAGAAAGTAAAAATGGTAAGTGGGGAAGTATTTGTACAGTGTGGACAGCCTCAGGTATGTTACCTATATGGAGGGTATGGTTGTGAGGCCTTATGAGGGATAGAATGGGGTTGATTCCATACTTCACCATTGCACCTGTCACTAAATGGTTCTATACTTAGATTAAATTGCCTGCTACCATTTCTGCTTCTTTCCCATTGCCTTGATACTGCCAAATCTGCTCTGTAACACTTCTCTTTGGGGCCAGATGGAAGCTTTGAAACTGCATCTGTCCCTTTGAAGCAAGAGGCACATTCCATGCCAGAGTGTCCATGCTGTGTGACACCTTCTAAGCAGATGCCACCCCATTAGTTCTTCTCTGTGTCAGACCTTCTGTACCTCATTTTCCTGTTGCAATTAAGAATAGTCCAGAAGCCAGGCCATACTAATCTACTGTAAATGATCATTTCTTGTATTTTTGCTTTGCCATATTGAAGTAGACACCTTTCTTTTTCCATAGGAGATATTATGGCTATAGTGGTAGATGCTCTTATATAAGAGCTTGGAAACTTGGAGGGAGGACTTTTTTACTATTACTTAAAGGAGATTCTTTTATCATCATAATGAATTGCATTGTATGCAGAACATGGTCACTATTGATGTTGGCAGAGTGAATTAGATAATCTTTAAATTGATCTCCCTCTTGCATTAAAGTAAAAGGGTTTCTAACCACCGGGAGATGTGTTGGCTCTTGGCTCTCGTACTATCAGATAACTACTTTTCTTCCTGGCTTTTCCTTGAAGCAAAAGCTACTACTTTGGTTGGATCCCCCAATCTGTGGTTGTCTTGGTTTCAGAAAGCTTTTCTATCTCTTCAGAAAGCCAAACCCACAGATGATATCTTTGCTTTTCACTTTAAGTTTGGGTTAGGTACTTGTGCCTCCTGACTTGATTCTTTCTCCTGAACTTCCTGAGTTTTGTTTCTTTGGTAACCCTTTTTGAATAGCTGAAACCATAGCGCAAGAATACTTGTGGCTTTGCAGAGTAGAGGGGGGAGAAAGAGTTCAAGAATACTTGCTTATTTCTTTCTGTAACATATTTTCACCTTAGCCACAGAAAAAAGAAGATCCACAGCTACCTCGGAAAAGCTCCCCGAAATCCACAGCACCTGTCATGGATTTGTTGGGCCTTGGTAAGAGTTAGTCTTTTCAGTCTCCATGTTCTTACACATTGTGATGAATTCTCAATGATAGATAGAAATGGGATTCCCTAGTTTGTATCTTCTTCACTAAGATTATTCTCCCATGTTCTTACTGCTTTGCTTTACATCTAAGCAGTCTTTCTGAGGAAGTGTTTCCTGTGATATTTTTGAGAATGGCGGTGCAGTGTAGTGATTAAGAAGATGGG
This sequence comes from Tamandua tetradactyla, assembly GCF_023851605.1. Classification (NCBI taxonomy): domain Eukaryota; kingdom Metazoa; phylum Chordata; class Mammalia; order Pilosa; family Myrmecophagidae; genus Tamandua; species Tamandua tetradactyla. Next base: position 184,776,121 of record NC_135328.1, on the reverse strand, counting down.
CTTTGGAGCCACAGTCCAACTCTGCCACTTACTATCTGTGTGACTTTGGGTAGCTGACTCAAGATGTGAATATCACGCTCTTAATCTATACAGTAAGGATGATAAAAGTCTCTACTTCAAAGGTGTTGGAAGGATTAAATGAGAAAATGCATCTAAAGTTCTTAGCGCAGTGTCTGGCACATACTAAGCACTTAGTAAATGTTAGCAGTGTTCAGTATGCCAGCACTTGTGAGACCTGTGTCACTTCCCTTTACTTCACCCCTTGCCCTCTATTCCCGAAATGGCCTATCACTTTGTGGTTAGTTTTCTCTTTGAAACCTTTGAAACCTGAACTAGAGATTCTCCCCTTTAAAGTCTAGAGCATAGACTTTATCTTTCATAGTACTGATGGTTGTACTTTCAGTGCATTTCTGATTAGGTTTTTGTCTACTTAAGCTTCTAATTTCTGTAGCTTTCATTTCTCTCTGAAAATGAGTCTTATACAGCTTTATTCCTTAAATAGCCAGTAGAGAGCCAGCCATCCCCCCTGCTGTGGTGTTGATGTGGCCTTCAGGCCTGGATTTCTGCAGCCTTCAGGCCTGGATTCCTGATGGCTGGGCTGCAGGCTTCCCACAGAATGCCCTGGGAAATGTGGGATGAGGCCTCCTTTGAGAAGCCTTATCCAAGCTGGACTGTTTCAGAAGTCTAGATTCCCAGGTCCACAGTGGAGCTTGAGGGCCTTTTCTGTCTGCTTTTTGTCTAAATAAAAAGGAAGGTATGCACTTAATGAATAGTGCTTCATTTTAACTTTAATCTCTCTTTTTAGATGCTCCTGTGGCCTGTTCCATTGCAAATAGTAAGACTAGCAATACTCTAGAGAAGGATTTAGATCTTTTGGCCTCTGTTCCATCCCCCTCTTCTTCGGTTTCCAGAAAGGTGAGTCTTGGGACACCTCAAGATTAAAAAGTATTCTAGAAAGGATGGCTTTGGTAACTTAATCATGGAACCAAGTCATGATTCCTTGGTGGAATTGGACTTTGCTTTTCTTGATTCTTCCTTAAACACCGTCATCTCCATCACAACGTAGGATTACTGTTCATTCCATTTTGTCTTCTGTCCTAAAATGTGGTCCCTTTGTTTGGGCTTCCATCAAAGATATGTCAGACTGTAAAGACTGCTTTAGATCAGCTCAGTTACTGCCAGGGAATTTGTAGGTATGAAAGACTTTAAACTGTTAATGGTTACCATTTGTGGAATGCCTGCTATGTACCGGGCACAGTGCTAGGTGTTTTTTTTTTTAATGTCATTTTGTATATTTCATATATAATTTTGAATCCTCACTACAGTCCTGCTAAATGGATATTTTACAGCTGAGGAAATATTTGTTCATACAAGTTATGTGACTAGCCTATGGTAATACAGGTAGTAAATGGCTATGCTGGAATTTAACTCTGTTATCTCTGGCTACATCATTTGTGGTTTTTGCCCTCGTCAAATCATATTGCCTCACTACAGAGCAAAAAATTGTACCGGAGCTTAACTATCAGGTTATTTTCAGATATATAGATGGTAGAAATATCAGAAAGCTATTAAATTGAGCCATGAATTTTTATTGCAAGTGTTAGAAGCAGAAGAGAGGTCTTTAAAGAGACTCCATGAGGACCATTTCATTTCTCCTCTTGCTCTTTGCCCCAAGGTTGTAGGTTCCATGCCAACTGCAGGGAGTGCTGGCTCTGTTCCTGAAAATCTGAACCTGTTTCCTGAGCCAGGGAGCAAGTCAGAAGAAACAGGCAAGAAACAGCTTTCTAAAGACTCCATCCTTTCACTGTATGGATCCCAGACACCTCAAATGCCTGCCCAAGGTAGATTTTGTGGGGAAATAAGTCATGGCAATGTGCTAGGTAGAGACATGAGGACTGAAATGCAGGAAATACACGTTGTAATAGGGGCATTGCTTTAAGGGCTGTGACATCATACTCCAAACAAACCTGAATATAACATTTCTTGTAAAGCCACAAAGTGTCAACAGATAGATATTAGCATAACTCAGAGTTGTACTTTTGTGGGATCTGGTGTTGCACCTCGTGAAGTCTGACTGAGGTGTGGATTCTGGACCCTAAAAGAGAGGTGGCTAGGCCAGCAGCCCACTAGTAAGCCATAGTAGGTCTTGTAGGTAATCTAACTGATTGCCTGTCAGAGTGTTCTGAGTTGAGTATCCCTGAGAAATTCTAGCTGGAAAGGAGTACCCGGTGAGGGTTTGGGCTGATTTTGTGTCCTTTCCTCTTTAACATATCTGTATGTCTGTTTTCTTGGCAGCAATGTTCATGGCTCCTGCTCAGATGGCATATCCCACAGCCTACCCCAGCTTCCCTGGGGTTACATCTCCTAGCAGCATCATGGGGAGCATAATGCCCCCACCAGTAGGCATGGTAGCTCAGCCAGGAGCTTCTGGAATGGTTGCCCCCATGGCTATGCCTGCAGGTTATATGGGTGGCATGCAGGCATCAATGATGGGTGTGCCGAATGGAATGATGACCACCCAGCAGGCTGGCTACATGGCTGGCATGGCAGCTATGCCCCAGACTATGTATGGTGTGCAGCCAGCTCAGCAGCTGCAGTGGAACCTTGCGCAGGTAAGTCACCCCACTTTACTCAGGACAGAATTTTGAGCCTTCCTCAAGGCCATCTCAGTTCTGAGAGCATTTGTGTCTCTCTTTTATCCTTTGGTGAGATATTATCAGATATTCATAGGTTTGCTCTTTTCCCCCCCTAGGGGGGAAAAAGTCAGATTTTCTGAGGAATTCTGGGCTCCTATAGAATTATGGTAGTTCTCTAAATTTGAATCTCTCCACATATTCTCCCAAAACAAAACAAAACAAAAAACCCACGTAAATTAACAAGGAGGGTAAATAAAACCATCCATAACTCAAAACTACTGCACCTAGTAGGCAAAATACTACAAGGTTCAGATTTCATGGCAACAAGCATATATATATATATACCCAAATCCAGCAGAGTCACTGTCAGAATGAAGAGTTCAGAGGAGACCATGTGAGAAGAGGAGAGGCAGCAGAGACGTAGAGTTTAACAGAAACCAGATAAGAGGATGAGAAAGACCTACCCTAAGTGAGAATATACTCAGAACAGGTCTGAGACCTGGTAGAGAAAAACTCTAGTTTCTTGGGGAATAAAAAATAAGAGATTTGAAATATGCAGGATTAGAGATCAAAGACTTGGAAAAGCATTGCTTCTAGGAAGACAGGTATGACTTAGGAGGAAGAAAGGTGCCCTTTGGAAACCTAGTAGTGAAATGAGAGCGAGAAACAAGAGATAGAAAAAAAGAATCACAAAACCAGAAGGTACCCCATCTCCTTCTCCTAAAGTAATCATTTCACTGTACTCTGTGCACTGTACAGAAGGTACTCTTTTTTTTTTTTTAAGAAATCATTCCATTCTACATATGCGATCAGTAATTCTTAATATCATCACATAGATGTATGATCATCATTTCTTAGTACATTTGCATCGATTTAGAAAAAGAAATAGCAAGACAACAGAGAAGGTACTCTTGAACTAAGAAATCTAATAAGACTCCCATAACCCTCACACTTGACTGTATTATTGCTGATCCAGAAAAATAAGGCAGTATAAAATGAACAGAAAGTGGCAGATAACACTCATACAAAACTCCTATGAGAAGAAAAGAGAAAATCAAAATATTGGGGATAGTGAAAATTCTCTCCCTCCCCCAAACCGTCATGAAGTAGAAGAAAACTACTGTACAATCCACCCACCTGAATTAAATATCTTTTTTTTGGGGGGTGGTATGGGCAGGCTCATACCTGCCCATGGGACTCAAACCCAGGTCTCCAGCATAGCAGGCAAGAACTCTGCCTGCTGAGCCACCATGGCCCACCCTGAATTAAATATCTCTAAACAAGCATTTGCAAATGAGATAAAACCGTTTGAATCAGAAATTCAAAAACTTAGAATCAAAATGGACAAACAACTGGAAGTTGTGAAATGAAAAGTTAACTGGACTCAGGAAAGAAATTGAAGAAAAAGGCAAAATTATCTTAGAAATAAAGACTGAATTACAAGTTATCCAAGCGAGAATAGATTCAGCCAGTGATATATGTGGTGTTGAAAAAGGCATGCAAACAGCTAAAAGAATTAAAATTAAATACAGAAAGCAGTAAAAAGGATCGACGAGAAAGTGATATGGAAGATAGTTGAAGAGGGCCTTATATACATATTTTCAGAGACCAAAGAAGTAAAACAAAATAGTGGGACAGAGCTAGTATATTTAAAACCATAATACAAGAAAAGTTCGTAGAAATAAAAGACTTGGATCTAATGTTGAAGGGTCATCTGTGTATCTGGGAAAAATTAACTCAAAATGGTCACCTCTTAGCACATATCCTGGTAAACTTTTAGATCTTAAAGAATTTAGAGCCCTAACCCTCTCCCCTCCTGTTACCCACCCAAAATCCATGTTACTTACAAGGGGATGTGTGTGCAGGAAGCCCAGGTGACATCAGACTTTTCCACAGTAACATATAAAGCAAGACAATAGCATTTTCAAGACACTCAAATACATGTGAGGCAAGGATTTTATAGTCAACCAAGCTATCATTTGTCTATTAGGACTATAAGAAAACAACTTAAAACCTTTTTTAAATTTATAAACACTCTATAATCACCAGATAAAAACTCCCCCTTTCCCACTTCCCCTGGTAACCTCTAATCTACTTTCTGTCTCTGTGAATTTGTTGAAGAAAGCAATTTTAAACATGCAAGAACTCAGAGAATATCATAATTACAAGTCCTTCCTGAGGACTCTACCAGATAAGCTTCATCCATCAAAGAGATAACTGGGAACATTTTGGCAAAAGGACTAATGGTGAACATTGTATGTTTACTTGAGAATCTAAAATGAAAACAAAGGTGGTGATAAGGGTGGAAGAATGTGTGTTATATTCTGAGGAAGATAAATAATACATTTTTCTTGAAAAAGTGAGGAAATGGGAGCAATAAAGGGGAAAGTAGAAAAAGTTGACTGTTAACAGAGAAAATAGGGTGAAGTCAAAGGATTTAATAAACTGACAAACCAAACAAAAGCTTGAATAAGGGAAAAGGGAGGTCAATGGCATAAAATGTATTAGTTTAAAAATAACAACTAAAATAAACATATGCTTTTTAAATACAAAAGTAATTTTTTTTTAATCAGAGGAGGTATTACTTTTTATTTATTTTACTACCCCATGCCAATGCTGAAACAAGCAAGTTTCCTTATTGGCTTCCTGTGTCAGAGGACAGCTTTTTTTCCTGGTTATCTCTTTCAGAGACAATCTTTGAACATCCTGGCTTTTATGTAGGTGTCTCAATTTCAGTTCCCATGTTGACCAAGCTAAAGTTGTGACCGAGAAATCCAGATTTAAGGGATGATGTTTTTTCTATTTTTTTCTTTTACTTCTTTTTATTTAGGGATGATTTTGATTACAGAATCATTACATAGATAGTCCTTTTTGGTATATTGGAGTTAGCAAAGCGAAGTTCCTGAAATTTCTAAATTGTAATCCAACCACCTTGATCTCTGATAATGATTGTATAGCCTTTATCTTCTGCCCTTGTGACCGTAAAAACCTTTTGACTCACCCTCATTTTTACCCAGTTATCCAGTTTTTCAACTTTAGTGTCTTGTAATCACTAAAGATAGCCCCTAATGTTCATTAATGAAGGGTCTTGGGTCAGCCCATAACTAACCCACCCCAAGTCCAAAGTTATCTTGATAACCAAGACTGGATCTAACTACAATAGGCCTGCCTAACATGCAAAATAGCTGAGACTTTAACCTACAAGTTACCTATACTTCATTCTGCCATTTTCTCCTCTTCCATTTCTGATCTTATTTATTTGCATCCTCTCTCTTCTTTTTGTCAATCTTGCTAAGGGTCCATCAATCTTATTGATTTTCTCATAGAACCAGCTTCTGGTTTTATTGATTTTCTCAATTTTTTCATGTTCTCTATTCCATTTATTTCTGCTCTAATCTTCATTATTTCTTTCCTTTTGCTTACTTTGGGGTTAGTTTGATGTTCTTTCCTTACTTCTTCCAAGTGGACAGTTAATTCCTCAATTTTTGCCCTTTCATCTTTTTTGATACAGCCATTTAGGGCAATAAATTTCCCTCTTAACACTGCCTTTGCTGCATCCCATAAGTTTTGATATGTTGTGTTTTCATTTTCATTTGCCTCGAGATATTTACTGATTTCTCTTGTAATTTCTTCCTTGACCCACTGGTTGTTTAAGAGTGTGTTGTTGAGCCTCCACATGTTTGTGAATTTTCTGGCACTCTGCCTATTATGCAAAAGTAATTTTTAATAAAAGAAAACAGAATATAAAGATGAAGTACAGCAGGTATAGTAAACAGCAAAAATATAATATGATGAGATCAAGACCAAACATATTAGTCATGTCAATAGACTTATCTCTACTATTAAAAGAAAAAAGATGTTCGCATTGACTTATAAAGCTATGGTCTAATTTTATACTAGATATAAAAGATATAGCTGAAACAAAGTGACTCAAAGTCTGAAAATTAAGGGATGGGCAGAGGAATACCATGGGAATGGTTTGTGTGTGTGTGCATGTGTGTGAGCACGTGAGCATGCGTGCACACGCTATCTTTATCAGATTTAGATATCAATGCTATCCATGCTTTATAGAATGTATTTTTAAGTTTTCCTTTTTCTATGGCTAGAGTACTTTATGTAGTATTGTTCTGTTGAGGTTTTTGTAGAATTTCAAATGTGAAATTGTATCAGCCTGTTGCTTTTTTGTGTGTAGTAATTCTTTGATAACTTTCTCTATTTCTTATAAAGAAGTCAATTTTGGAAAATTATTTACCTAGATAATTTCACTTAGGTTTGCAAATTTATTTATCAAAAATTATACCAAATATTCTCAAGATTTTTTTAAATTTCCTTTTTCAATGTTTATTTCCTCATTGTCCTTCTTATTTTGTATGTTTGTGCTCTTCTCCTCTCCCACCCTTTTTCTTGATTAGGTTAGTTAGTGGTTTGTCTGTTTTGTTAGTTTTGTCCAAGAACCAAGATTTGGATTTATTAGTTCTACATTTTTCTGGTATTTTGCCTCGATTTCTGGTTTATCCTTACTATTTCCTTCCATATGCTTTTTTTGGTTTACTTTCTGTTCTTTTTTTCTGAATTTCAATGTTGGGATTTTAATTCACTTCTTTTCTTTCATTTTTGTTGATATAAGAAATGAAGTGCTGTATAGCTGACAGGAGCATGTCAAAAGTAGACATGAGCCAATTTCTAGAGGCTCCCACGGGCCGAACAAAATATAGGCCAATTTGAACATCAAAAAGAGTAAGAACAGTAATGGATAAAAGCATAACTGAATACTTTTTAAAAGCTGAATCTAAGGTGATACTTATAAAAATTTGGTATGGGATGAAGGTGGGGAAAGCCTTCTTTACAGAAGAGTGCTAATTAATAAATATAGAAGGAACAGGACATTCACCCATTCTCAGAGAAATACTCCTAGATTATTTATTAATTACAATGAAAGAAATATCACAGATACTACCTGAACCAAGAATTCAAACTTAATATCACCAGTAATGGAATAAATTGATATTGTGTGCCTCCTGATACCTTGTACTAAGGAGGACATAATATCATCCTATGTAGAATTCCTGCCAAAAATAGTTAACTGAATCCAATCATGAGGAAACCATGAGCTAAATCCAGTTTGAGGGATAATCAGCAAAATAACTACCTGGATTCTTCAAAAATGTCGAAGTCAAGAAAGAAAAGACGTGGGGAGGGGGCTATTCTAGATTAAAGAGATATGATAAATTAATGTATATTAGAATAGTGTATCAATGTTAAATTTCTTGAGTGTATTAATGGTTTTGTGGTCCTAGGAAAGTGTTCATTCTCATGAGATATCTCTTGATTATTAAAGAGTGAAATACAACATCTGAAACTTACTCTAGGAGCTCATCAAATACTTTTTGACATATACAGAGAGAGAGAGAGAGAGAGAGAGAGAGAAAATATACCAAAATAAACAGTTGGTGACTTTAAGGAAGGGATACATGGGTTTCTTTCTACTGTTTTTTTAAATTCCTCTATTGGAAATTTTCTTTAAAAATTGGTAGAAGAAAATAGACCTCCTAGAGAAAAAGAACCTAATGCAGAAACATCTGCTAGGTTTAGGATACTTAACCCATTTTTCTTTGAAACATTCTTTCTTCTTTTCACTGCCAGGGGCCAGTTTTTCAGTCGAATTCATAAAGGGCCCCCATCTCCACCTAGGCCTTATCCCACTGACTTTTCTCCCAATCCTTTCCCTTCCCATATACTGAAGACACTTTGGTCTTTGTTTGCCTTTCTTTGTTCAATTCTGAATAGTCTAGTTTTCTTTTTTTTCCTTCTTCCCTCTGCAGACGCATGTACAAACACTTTCACTGACACTGACAGTAGTAATCACAGCTGGAGATGAGATTGGAGCTCTGGGCTGGGGGCTTTTCTTTATATCCTCAGGCTTGACTGTGGCAACTTAACAATAGGCCCCTTCTATTTAAGATGGGGGGCTGGGAAAAGAAAAAGAGATGAACTTCTCATGCTGCTTTTATGTTGTCCTAGATCCAGGATTCCTCTCTTATCCTAAAAAGCCCTCCATTTGTGTCGTCCCATAGCCTTGAAATAATCTATTATGGTCCAGGGCAGTTATGCAGTACGACAAAGTTTCCCTTTGTCTCACTCTCCCCCTCCCTACAGCCAGAGGACTCTTACCCTGCCTTTTGTACTAATTGGCAGAGTGCCCATCGCCTGATCTGACCATCTCTTCTCTCCCTTTCAGATGACCCAGCAGATGGCCGGGATGAACTTCTATGGAGCCAACGGCATGATGAACTATGGACAGTCAATGAGTGGTGGAAATGGACAGGCAGCAAATCAGACTCTCAGTCCTCAGATGTGGAAATAAAAGCAAAACACCTGTATGGTTACCACTGTTCTCAACCCCTTCTCCCTTTTCCTCAACTCCTGTTACCCCAGCCCCCTCCCTTACCTCTCTGGTTTTAGAAATTGCTCAGTAAGTCATTTGGAGTTTGGCATTCTGCCCAGCTCTGCCACCCCCCACCCCCCAACACACAGACCTCTCTGTGGCTTTATGTTGTAAATGTCCTCTCGCCATCCTCACTGCTCTCCCCAGCCTCAGCTCCTAGTCCTTTCCTGGAACCAGCACCTTAGAAATTGTTGGCAGAAGGCACTTAAACTGCGGGAGACATGCACTTACCACTGTTTCTTTCCCTCAAGGATAAACCTCTTGTCAAACTCTGAAAAAGGTCTGTAGGTATTGTGTTTTGGGCAAAGAGAAGAGGGTTAGAGGTCCTTCTCTAAGTGTCAGTAAGCTCTCTCTACGGGTTTAAATTTTGGGTTGAGGAGGGAGGCATCATGCTGCCGTGATTTATAGGAATTAAAGTACTGAAATCAAATTTAATACTCCATGGGTCTCGGATCAAGTTGTCACTAACCCTGGGGTGAAGCAAGTGCCCTCTTAGAAGGGTGAGCTGAAATATCACTCGACTTTGTTTGGAGTTGCTTTCTGGATATGAGGCTTCAGGACTCGCTGCTTCAGCCAGCCTCTAATAGCACCAAAGACTTTGTGAAGGCCCCACGCACAAACACACACCGATTCCCCACCTCCTGCCTGCCTTCAGTAGGAGATGGCTCCATGGCTGGAGGACCAGCCCCTACAGTGGGAATGCAGAGTTTAAGGTGTGTACTTTCTTGCGTGTGCATATGTGTGGATTCCACCTCCCACCCGCTCCCCATCTGCTCTGGGTGTTTTTGTGTTTTTTGTATTTTGTTTTGTTTTTAATTTTCAGTTTACAACAGAGAGGAATTAATTTACCAACAGCTTAAAACTGTTGCCAGTTTTTCTTACAGTGTAAAAAAAAACCCACAATCTCATTTATTGTTACTTACCTCCTTTTCCCTTTTCCAACGTGCCAGTCACTCTTACATGCCCATGTTTCCTAGAGTGCTCTATTTCCCACCTTTTCCAGTATGAGGCAGAGAGTCTGGACAGCTTTCCTCTCAGTCACTGTTCACCCCACTTGAAAATTAAAACAAGAAAACTTTGCTGAAAAGATCTCATCTCTGACAACCACAATTCCTGGTTGTCTTTCTCCTGTGTATGTGTAAATTCCTTAATAAATATTGCAGGGAAGGACTGTTTGCTTACTGTTTCATTCTTGGAAGAAGGTAAGTTGCACCTAGGTTTGCTTTTCATGGGCAATTCCTTCACTTCCTATACTTAAGTTCTGTACTGGGAGTACCCAAGGGTCAGGGCCAGTTTAGACGGTCAGAAAGCAGGTCTCTCTCCAGTGTTCTGTAGAGTTGTAGGCTGAGGGAACTATGGAGATCTGTACCTGCCAGAGTTAAAGAACACTGAAACTAGAAGCATGGTTTGTTTTTTCCTCCCCAGACAGATGGAGAAGCTGAGCTCTAGAGAAAGGAAGTGGTTGGCCAGGAGTCTACTGGAGAACCCTTGGCAGAGCCAGCAGTAGATTCCAAGAACCTGGACTTCAACTTCTCTATACTATGGCAATTAGTGAGTCTAAATTGCCCCCTGCCAATTGAGCAACACTTTTGCCTGGTAAAAGTTTCTGAGCTATTGGAGCATGATAGGAGTGGGCCTTCTGAATTAGTGTCAGGAATTAGAGACAGAACTCTCCTCCTGGGGACAGTGTAAATACAAAAGGCAAATAATCTTTATTCTATTTCCTTCCCCTCTCCTTTCTGTTTTCAACAAAAGGGATTTTCACTGGCCCTTCTTTCCTTCCTCCCTCTTTTCCTTCCTGCCTTTTATCATGCCTTTGAGTACTAACAAATATAAGTGAGAGAATATCACAGTGGCTGAGAAACTGAGCTCTGGATCTTGCTGCTAGTATTCATATCCCATCACACTTTGTGGCCTAGCCAAGTTTGTAAAGCTCTGTGCCTCAGTGTGAAATGGGGCTAATATTAATATTTAATATAAAATGAAGCAATTCCTATGATGCACTCAGCACAGTAATGGACATTTAATAAATACTCATATGTTAGCAAGTATTATGTGCCCAGCCTGTTAGGTATTAATTCATTCAAAAAATATTTAGTAAGTGTTTATATGTGCCAAGCACTGTCTTAGGCTTTGGAGATAAAGAATTGAGCAACAACTCCCCAATCTCATGGGATATTCTGGTAGGAGAAATTGACAATAAACAAATAAATAAATTATTTAATTTCATATAGTACTAAGAGCTATGGAGGAAATAGACAAAGTAAGGGGAAAGAATGGTTATGGGGCCATTTAAATGGAGTAGTCAGGAGGGGGTTACTTTTGAAATGAGATGCAATATAAGTGGCCAGTCATGTGGAAGTCTGGAGAAAGAAGTGTAAAGGTCTGCAGTTGTTTGGCTAAGGTATCAGGTTAGAAACTTGTCATAATATTGATAGATCTAAAGCCATGAGACCAGATGAAATCACCTGAGAAGGAGGCATAAGGACCAAAGGATTGAGCCTTGGGGCCCATAGCTTTTAGAATTTGGGAAGAATAGGCAAGAAAAACAAAGAGATGAACCTGACGTAGTTCTTACTCTTCAGAAGCTCACAGTCTAGTGGGGTAACTGAATCATAATTTCTTATACAGTATATTATGAGAGCTCAGAAGGGGCATCTAGCCCATCAGGGAACCCTTCCTAAGGGAAGTGGACTTGAAATGAGTTTTAAAGGAGAGGTATAGGAGTTAACCAGCAGGTGAGGCTGAGTGGGGCAAAGAGTAATCCCAACATATAGTACCACAGGAACAGGTACGACATATAGTACCACATGAACAGGTACAGAGACTTGCAAGAGCATGGAACATTCAGGGAAATACAAGCAGTTCAATCTTTCTAAGATACGATGCAAGTCAGGGTTTGGTAATGAGGAGAGGTTAGGGACCAGATCATGGGAAGCTTCTTATGCCCTATGAAGGAGTTCAGTGCAAAATGTTGTAAACAGTGGAGTGACATGGTCAGATAAGAGTTTTAGGTAACGCACTTGTGTATTCTTCAAACAATGTTTGAAGAAATAAGACCAGACCTAGGGGACCAGAGAGATGGTAGGAGCTGGATTGAGGAATGAATGGGAGTTGGGGGTAGGAAAGAACAGAAAGGCAAAGAAGCAATTCAAGAACTGTCTATATGTTCCATAAAAATGCTTAAATAAGTTTAGGAAAGACTGCGTGTTTTATCACCTCATATGTTGAGAATATATACTCATAGTAATGACTGAAAAGCCCTACAGTAAAGACTTTTTTATTTTTTACATGATTTGCTAGCACTTATTTTACCTAGAATCTATTTTTGGGGGGAGATCTAATAATCTAAGAATATTATTTGGGTAAAGCAACCAGAATATTATCTTAGGAGATCGAGTTGGAAGGTCTCAGTAATGAATGAGATATGGGGATGGAGAAAGAAGAAAGAGTCAAAGAAGTCATTGTGTTTGTAGTTTGTATGAGAGGATTTACAGCACTAAAAACTGACTTTTCTAGGCAGGGAAAAGAAGTAGATATTTAGGATCTCAGTTTTTAGGCATGTTGAGTTTTTGATGCCTGTGATATATCCAGGTATGGTTGAGTGATTGGAAATTGGATTTAAGATGCTGGGGTTCAAGAAAGACGTTAGGCTGGAAAAATGAATTTGGGACTCAGTCCCATAGAGGTGGATGACTTAGGGTGGGTTTGTACAATCAGAACAGTGGATTTGAGACAGGAAAAACATTCATTTTTAATAGGAGCTGAGGGGGAAAGGTCCAGGAAGGAGAGGAGATGGAGTTGGGGGTGAGGAAGAATGGGGGGCGGGCAGCAACAAACAGGAAAGTGCAGTGTCGAGAAATCCTAGGGACTGCAATATCAAGCAGGAGGGGATGATCATAAATGTCAAACACAAGGGAAATTCAGCAAGGTAAGGACTAATAAAAAGATTACTGAACTCAGTCTTCAGAAATGGCTGCAAATACAGTTTCAGTGGGTGGTGGGGTCAGAAGCTAAATTGTGGTGGGTTGAGGAATGAACTGGAGTTAAAAAAAAAAGTTGAGAAACAGGCTCTGTTAAATTAAATAGGTGTATAGTAAGATTTTAGGGATTACTCTAAAAAATAGAAATACAGTATATAAATACCAAACTGATAAAGAGGAAAATTTTGGAATAAGAAAATGCAAATGAAAATAAAAATTTCAGTTAGCCATGAAAAAAGAAGCTGTAGGCACCACATTCTATGCCTACAACACAATTAACATGGAAACCATTAATTTTTTCTAAAAAAAATAGAAAATATCTATGTATTTGGAAATTTAAAAAACATAGCAAAGGATAATGCAAGAGTTCAAAAAGAAATCATTGTTGCAAGAGCACGGAACATTCAGGAAATGTTTTTTCCCCCGTGGGAAAAAAAAGTACTAAATAATAATGAAAAACTACGCATCAGAACTTGTGGGATGTCGTGAAAGTGATACTTTAAGGTAAGTGTGGAGTCATAAATGTTTATATTAGAAAAAGACTGAACATTAATGATTGGAATGTCAAATAACCAAAGAATGTTATCTATAGTAAAAGAAAGGCTTTATATTAGATCAACAAATTGTTTTTGTTAAAAAATGTTCGTCTAATTAAATAGGCAAATCTTTAGAAAGACTGATCTAGAAAGACTTCTGTTTCTGGCAAATACTTGGAACAAGTCTCTTTCTGAAAACAACTAAAAATTTTGGCTAAAAAATTTTAAATTCTGTTCAAACAAATCTACTAGCTTGCAAAACCACAAGGAATACTCAAGTCAAAATTTAGTGAAAGCAAAAAACCCCAGGGAGTGAATGGAATAATGAAAACTGCTTTTGCTTTGAGTTCATTTCCCAAACTGGGTGAATTTCCTCATTAGTTTTGTTTGTAGAATATTTGCAGTATTCACCACAGAAGTCACCATAGGGTTCACTAGTTATACAGTGCCATGTTTCATCCTCTAGCTTTCCTTCTATTAGTATATATGACCTTAGACTTCCCCTTTCAACTTCATTCACATGCATAGTTCAACACTGTTATTTTACAATAATGTGCTACAATCACCACTATCCATTTCTAAACATTTACAATCAACCTAAATAGAAATTCTGAACAAATTAAGCATGAACTCCCTATTCTTTACCCCACTTCTATTTCCTGGTAACCTATATTCTAGTTTCTAACTCTAGCAGTTTGCTTATTATAATTAGTTCATATCAGTGAGATCATGTAATATTTATCCTTTTGTTGTCTGACTTATTTCACTCAACATAATGTCTTCCAGATTCATGTTGTTGCATGTGTTCTTAGTTCGTAAGCTGCCAGAATGCCATATACCAGAAACTGAACGGCTTTTAAAAAGGAATTTATTAACTTGCAAGTTTACAGTTCTTAGGCCATGAAAGTGTCCAAGTTAAGACATTGAGAGAAAGATATCTTAACTCCAAAGAAAGGGCCAATGAAGTTCAGAATTTCTCTCTCAGCTGGGGGACACATGACAATGTCTGCTAGCTTTCTTTCCTCATTTCATAAGGCTTCCCTGGGGGCATTTCCCTCTGCTCCAAAGGTCTCTGGCCACATAGGCTCTGGTAGCTCTAAAGCTTTTTCCAAAATGATTCCCTCTTAAAGGGCTCCAGTAAGGAACCCCACCTTGAATTGGTGGAGGCACATCTCCATGGAAGCAATAAAAAAGATCCTACCCAGCAATATTGAATGAAGATTAAAGGAAATGACTTTTTTGGGGTACATAATAGCTTCAAGCCAGCACAACATGCATCAGGACTTCATTCCTTTTGGGGGCTGAATGATATTCCATCATATGTATATACCACATTTTGCTTATCCATTAATTGGTTTATGGGAACTTGGGTTTTGGCAGCTTGGAATAATGCCACCACGAACATCAATGTGCAAATGCCTTTTCATGACCCTGCTTTCAGAAGTGGGTACATACCTAGAGGCAGGATTGCCAGATCATATGGCAATCCTATATTTGGCTTCCTGAGCAACCACCAAATTGTCTTCCACAATGGCTGCACCATTTTACATTTTTACCATCAGTGAAGGAGTATTCCTCTATCTCCACATCCTCTTCAGCACTTGTAGTTTTCTGATTTTTAAAATAATAACCATTCTAGTAGGTGTGAAATGATATCTCATTGTGGTTTTGATTTGCATTTCCCTAATAGCTAGTGATGTTGAGCATCTTTTCATGTGCTTTTTGGCCATTTGTATTTCCTCTTTGGAAAACTATCCATTAAGTTTCAATATTATTACTGCATAGCCAGTACTGACTTCAACACTTTGATCCTTTGGCTTTTATATGTTCTACTAGTTTGTTAAGTGCTGGGCCCATGTCTAGGCATCTGCTCTCTCTGTTGGTACTCCAAGCATCTCCAAGCATCCATGTCTTTTGTCAGTTCTAAAGCATCTGTTCTCCAAGCATCTGCATCTAAAGTTTCTTCAAAATGTTTCCCCTTTTAAAGCACACCAGTAAACTAATCAAGACTCACCTTGAATGGACGGAGCCCCATCTAACCAAAAGCCTGCACCCACGATTGGGCACGCCACATCTTCATGGAGATAATCTCATGAAAGGACACCCACAACTGGTAGCCCTACATCTCCATGGAGATAATTTAGTCAAAAGATTTCTGCTCTACAATACTGAATCTAGGGATTAAAAGAAATCGCTGCCCCCACAAAATTGAATCAAGATTAAAACATGTTTTTTCTGGGAATATATAATAATTTCAAACTGGCACCTATGTCATATAATATTTTTTATCTCTCTAGTTACCCTTTTAAACTCTCCCTCGTTTTTTCCAGTGATTTTTTTTAATTGAGATATAATCATCTAAAGTGTATAATCAGTGGTTCACAGTATCATCATATAGCTGTGCATTCATGACAATAGATTTTTGAACATTTTCATTAGTCCAAAAACATTAAAAGTTAGAATAAAAATAAAAGTAAAAAAAGAACAAAAACACCCCATAACCCCCATGCTCCCTATTGTTTTTTGTTTGTTTGTTTGTTTGTTTTATCTTTTTCTTACTCATCTGTCCATACACTGGTTAAAGGGAGTGTCAGTCACAAGGTTTTCACTCTCACATATTCACACCTAAAAGCTCGATAGTTATTCAGTCATTTTCAAGAATCAAGGCAGTTCAACAGTTTCAGGCATTTTCCTCTAGCTACTCCAATACACCAAAGCCTGAAAAGGGATATCTATATACTGCATAAGAATAACCTCCAGAAAGACCTCTTGACTATATTTGAAATCTCTCAATCACTGAAACTTTCATTGTTTCATTTCTCTTTCTCCTTTTAGTGAAGAAGGCTTTCTCATTCCCAGGATGCCAGGGCCAGGCTCATCCCTGGGAGTCATGTCCCTTGTTGCCAGGGAGATTTACACCAACGGTAGTCATGTCCTGCATAGGCAGGGAGGGCAATGAGTTCATCTGTGGAGTTCATGGAGTTGGCTTAGAGCCACATCTGAGCAACAAAAGAGGTTCTTTGGGGATGACTCTTAGGCATACTCATAAGTAGGCTTAGCTTTTCCTTTGCAGGAGTAAATTTCATAAGGGCAATCCCCAAGACCAAGGGCCTTCCCATCAGATTGGCAGTCCCCAATGCTAGCAAAAATATCAGGTCTTCCCCAGATGGGGAAGTTTAATATTTCCACCTTTTCCCCCAGTTCCCCAAAGAGACTTTGCAAATACTTATTAATTTTCTGCCCAGCTTACTCTGGGATGTATCAGGGCATCACACCAACCTGTACAAACCAAATGAATCTCACTCCCTATTCAAGATTCCCTGTAATTATGGCGTTCGAATAAGCGGACCATACAGGTTAAATTAGATAATGTGCTACCAAAAGTATAAATTTTGCACCAAATACATACCCCTTCTTTTGGTCTCACACAGAAGTTGAAGTTTTTAAAATACAGCCAACATCATCCTTTACCCTTTAGTCTGATTAACCTTAGTCCTACCCAGATCAGCTTCATTCATTTCTCTAATTGAAGTCTGATCACTTTTTCAGTGTTTTAAACAGTTGCTATATGGGGTAATGCTGACGTTCATAACTACAGAACTCTAGCCCTATGTCTCTGGTGTCACACAAATACCCAAAGTTCCATGGAATGACCAGGTTATACACAAAGAGCTCAGCATCTCAGAATTTAGAAATAACAGCTGCAAGTACAGAACAGATGTGACTGCTGTAATAGCTTACAATCTAGGGACCTTTACAATAGGCCTTCACCTGATAGCCTGTGCTCTCATGTTCATTTCTCAGAGTTTGCAATTATAGTTAGTGAGGCATTATAATATTTATCTTTTTGTTTCTGGCTTATTTCACTCAACTTACTGTCCTCAAAGTTCATTCATCTAGTTGTAAGCCTCATGCTCTCCCTCATTTTTAAAAGACAGTTTTTCCAGATAAAGAATTCTTGGCTGGCAGTTTTTCTCTTTCAGTGCCTTAAATACATCATACCATAGCCTCTCATCCATAGTTTCTGATGAGAAATGGGCACGTAGTCTTATTATGATTCCCTTGTATATGGTAAATCACTTTTCTCTTGCAGCTTTCAGAATTCTCTTTTTCTCTCTTGCTATTGACATTCTGATTAGTAGGTTTCTTGGAGGGGGCCTATTAGGATTCATTCTATTTGGACTATGTTATGCTTCTTGGACATGTATATTTAAGTCTTTCATAAGAGTTGGGAAATTTTCAGCCATTATTCCCTGAAATATTCTTTTTACCCCTTTTCCCTTCTGGAACACTCATGGTTTATATATTTGTGCATTTTGCGCTGTCATTCAACTCCCTGACATTCTGCTCAATTTTTTTCCATTTTTTTCTCTATCTATTCTTCTGTCCATTTGATGTTTGGATGTCCTATTATCTAGTTGTCTGGGTCTTTTTTCTGTCTGTCCAAATCTGCTGTTGTATGCCTCTAGTGTATTTTTTAAATCTCTTCTATTGTGGCCATAAATTCTGTTGTTTTTCTTTGCGTGTTTTCAGATTCTTCTATATGTTCACCCAGTGTCTTCTTAATATCCTTTATCACTTCAGCCATATTTTCTTTCATCTCTTTTAATTTATTTAGAAGGTTTGTTTGAACATCTTGATTAGTTATTCCAAATCTTCTGTCTCCTCCAACTTTTTAAGTTGTTCCTTTGACTGGACCATATCCTCCAGTTTCTTGGTATGGCTTGTAATTTTTTGCTGGTATCTAGGCACCTGATTTTCTTGGTGAGTTTATTCTGATGGTCAGTTTCTCTCTCTTGCCTAGGGTTTTATTGTTGATTGGCTTTGTGTTAAGTCTTTTCTTTGACACTTGGTTCTACTTATTCTAGATCTTTAGAATTGCCCATGTTTAACTCATCAAAATGGGTCCATGAGCCCATGAAGGGGATGCAGACCAGTTCCAAAGGGCCCTGGGGCAAGGGTCAGGAAAGATGCCAAAATGCTTTTTTGGGGGCCATGTTCCTGAAGCTGTGCTTTCCTGTCCAACTGAGCAGATGGCATTCTTCAGCAAGCTATTCCCCAAGCCGCTATGAAGGGCTTGTTTTTTCAACCTCCACAAGGCCCACCCCTGGTGTAGGCAGTGTTGAAACAATTTCTGTGGGGAACCCTGTCAGGGCAGGCTAGAACCATGATTTGGAGCCAGTACCCAGCATTCCTAAATTACCAATCTAGAGGCCACACTTGATCCTTAGCCATGCCACCCCTTTGCCTGGGATAGAAGACCTCTATACTCTCATTAGTCTACAGCCAGCCATGGATGGTCCCTGTGGCTGCTTGTCTCAAGGGTGGGAGATGGGTAGTGGCCACTGCCACAGAATGATTACTCAGAGTTCATTTGCTTCAGTTTTTCAGTCTCTCCATTCCACCCTTTTCTGGATTCTGTGCAGTGCTCCTCTGGCCTCTGGAGCCTCACAAAATTTGTTTCAGGAAATATTAGCTGTTTTTGGAGGAGGAGTGTGTTCGGTAGCTCCCTACTCTGCCATCTTCCCCAGAAGTTCTCTTAAGCATTAATTTCTATAGTCTTATGGACCTTGGACATAGTCCAGGGCTTGCTCACATGGGACATATAATAGGAGACCGCCCCATAAAACTGTACCTCAACGAGCCAAAAACTGTTCTATAAGAATGAAGTAGAAATAAACCCTTCCAGACGGTAAGAAAATTTCCTGTCTCAAACCTTGGGTGCTGAATTGAAAGGTAAAAATGAAAAAACAATTTCACCTGAAAATTTATAAAAGCAGAATAGCTTTTATATGAATTTGAAGCCTGAAATCACACTTCCTAAAGAAATGTAAATATTTTTCTGAAGGAGGTGTGAAAAGAAAAACTCAGGATAAGAATTTAGTTTTAAGTAGTTCTGAACTGTTAGTGTCTCCCAGCTGCCTGATAGAAGCAAATGCAAATCTTACCTGGAGAAACCCTTCTTCATTCCAGGCTGCAAAAAAATTTCACAGATAAAATTACCAGGAAAGAGGAAGTTAAAAAAAATCACTGAAAACCAACAAAAATTGCTGATTTAAGAAATAAGTCACTGTGTTTGTGAACCAGCAGAATCAGGCCTGCAAAAACTTCAGGTACTGGAATTATGAAGTGTAGAGCATAAGTTAATGATGGGTTATGTTTCAAGAAATAAAAGACAAGTTTGGAAATAGCAAAAAGCAGGAAGATTTTTTTAAAAGGCTGAATTCCTAGAAGTAATAACATTAAAATTAAAATTAAATGGTTACATTTATTAGCAGGTTAGACACAGTTAAGAGGATTTGTGAACTAAAGAATAGCTCCATTCCCTATTCCCACTCCCATACACCCTCTATGAATGTAACTCAAAAGAAAATATGGAAAATATGAAAGAGAGGCTAAAGATAGGGAGGAAAGAGTGAGGAGACTGATAATCTAATTGGAGAAGGAAAGAAAAAGAGTCGAGACAAAGGCAATAATTTAGAAGATAATAGATGAGATTTTGCCAGATCTCAGGACCAAGATATAAATATTTATTTACTATAAATATTTGTAGGACATTTATCCTAAAAATCCCAGGTAGGGTGAATAGAAAGAAATTCTCACCTAGACATAGTGATAAAGATAAAGAGGATCTAAAAGGCAAGCAGAGGAAAAAAAATCAGATTACCTTTAAAGGAGCGTTAGACTGCCATATGACAGTTGAATGATATCTTCATTGTACTGCCCAGCTACTGTTTTATACTCACTGAAAGCATGCATCGTTCATGTTAAGGGAGAATGAAAGTGTTTATAGATAGGCAAAAATGGAAAGAATTTGTCACCAGAAGATCCTCAATAAAAATTCTAAAGCATAAACTTAATGACAGAAGAACTATGAACCCAAATGACAGATCCATTATGCAAAAATGAAAGAAAGTGGTAAATGTAGGAAAAACAAAACACATATTGATTATATAAAATATAACTAATTTGTGAAAGATTGAGAATATAGCATTAAAAATGCAGTACAACATAGCATAGAATTTGGGACAGGGTGATTGGCATTAAAGTGTTGTCTTCATATTTGTGAAAATCACAAATACATTGATTAATTTTATTTGGCAATTTAGGTAGTATGATTCTACAGTAATAGTACAAACATGACTAAAGTCTTAGTAAACTAGAAATAGAAGGGAACTTCTTTAATATGATAAAGAGTATCTACAAGAAACATACAAGCATCAAACTTAATGGTGTAATATTCAGAGCTTTTCCTTTGAGCTCACAAAATGTACAAAATTCCTGTAATTGCCATTTCCATTTAACATTATTCTGGAGATTCTAACCAGTGCATTAAAAATTTCCACCAGTTTGTGTGTGTGTGTGCAATTAAGCTGATTCCAGAATTTGTATGGAAATGCAAAGTCCCAAGAATAGCCAGGATCATCTTTAAAAAAAAAAAAAGAACAAGAAAAAGAAAGAACAAAGTTGGAGGGATTATGCTAACAAATTTTAAGATTGATTATAAAATTATAGTAATAAAGTCAGTAATTGATGCAGAAAAGAAGTACAGACCAATGAAACAGAACACAGAGCCCAGAAACAGTCCCAGGCACATATTGATTTATGAAGATTGTAACACAGGACAGTGGATTCAGAGAAGTCTTTTCCATACATGATGCTGAGACCTTAGATACACATATAGAAAAAGGTGAACGTTGATCCCCTACCTCACACCATAACACAAATGAATTCCGGGAGGGGAAATGGCGGCTTCAGGAAAGGGCGGGACTTGGGGCGGTGGAGGCGGCACAGAAGTGTTTGTGACATTTTACAGTGAAATGAAACAAATAGAGGAGGGAGATTTGGTTCTGATGTTCAAAAACAAGATTGAAAGATTGACCCGTCCTGTTTCCTCCCACTTCAATTTGAATCCATTTGAGGTTCTTTAAATACATCCTGAAATGACATAAGGAAATAAAAAAGGACTGGGCAGTTATCCATATTGGTGCATCCTGACAATAATCAAGAAGATGCTGACAGAGCACAAGACTTTTGAAGCTGTGGACAGAGCTTACAAGTTGCTACTGGATCAGGAATAAAAGAAGAGAGTCCTGGATATAATTCAGGCAGAAAAAGAATACATGGAACACACTGTGAAAAGCGGAAACTGCAATTAAAGAAGGAAGTGGAAGATGATCCTGAACTGTTCAAACAGGCAGTATACAAACAGGCCGTGAAAACTCTCTGCCGAACTGGAAATTAAAAGGAAGGAGAGAGAAGCCAAAGAGATGCATGAAAGGAAGTGACAAAGAGAAGAGATTGAAGTTCAAGAAAAAGTCAAACGAGAACAGGAGTAGCAAGAAAACTTTGAGGAAAGTCAAGATGGTCGTGTGGACAGCTGGCGAAACTTCCAAGCAAAAACAAAGGGGAAGAGAGAGAAGAAAACCGGACCTTCCTGAGACCACCAAACGGCAAAATGGAGCCGTGTGAGTGACCTGAGTTCACAGGCTAAGAACCCTCACCTGACTGCCTCCCCTCCCCACCCCCGGGGAAGGATTCTTTTTTTCCTCCCACCTCCACCCCCCATGGAGTAGCATTTGCTTTTTAGTCCATTTTGTTTTCAATACAGTTTAATATCGATCAGAGAAATTCTTTTGTACATTGAAATGAGAGGCTCAGTTTAAAAAAGACTTTCCCCCAGCCCCTACCCCCAGAGCAACCAGGATTGGAAGGTGCCAGTACTGTGCTGCCTTCTCTTCCCACAGCCTGTAACTTAATGTTTTGCACTTCACTGAATTCTAACGGTAAGAAATTTCATGTATTCTTTGTGGAAATCATCTAATTAAATATGTTGCTTAAAATGGTTAAAAAAAATTGGGGTGTGCTGCAGATTCTAAATGTGAAATGCAAAATAATAAAATTCCTATAACATAGGAGAATATCTCCAAGGTCGTGGTGTAGAGGAAGACTTAAACGGGAGCCAAAAGGCACTAATCATAAAGGGAAAGATTGATAACGCTGATGAGATTAAAATTAAGAGTTTCAGTTTAAGAGAGTGGAAGGGCTCGCTACAGAGTACGGGAAGTTAGTCAAGACATGATAAAAAGGGCTGGCCCCGCGCGGCCCCAGCGGCCGTCTACTCGGGTGGACACGGCGGGCCAAGGCGAGCGCGGCGGCCCCGTCGTGGGAAGGTGAAGCCGGCTCGTTGGAACGCCCTCTGTTGGACGTCGCTCCGAGGCGGGTTCCGGGGCCCACGGCCAGCGGTGGCGGCGGGTGCGTCCCAGTCTGGCGGACGACGCGCTGACCGTGAGCCCAGCCCCAGGCGAGTCGGGTCCTAAACCCCGCGCAGCGCAACTGGGCTCCGGAGCAGGGTAAGGCGCCCCGCAGTTGCCTGAGGCGTTGCTGCTCTAGCCGCACTGCGTGACCGCGGGCAAGGCTGCAGGCGACTGGCTGGCGGTCAGCATCAAAGGGGGCCGGCAGAACTGGACGCCCATTCTCATTTCCAAGATCTTCAAGGGCTGGAGCTGACCAGATGGAGGCCCAACTAGTGGGAGTGCCATCCTGTCCATGAAGGAGGGAGACCTGTCCTTTGCCACCCATGGTAAGGCGGTGCAGGCCCTCAAGAAGACAGCATGCCCGAGGCAAATACATATATTTCAAGAATCACAGTGAGACATCACTAAATGTGCCAGTTTGAATCTATTGTGTACCCCAGAAAAGCCATGCCCTTTAATCCTCATGGATGGTATCTTTTTTTTTTTTTCTACATGGGCAGGCACCAGGAATCCAACCCGGGTCCTCTGGCATGGCAGGCGAGCATTCTTGCCTGCTGAGCCACCGTGGCCCACCCGGGTGGTATCTTTTTTATTGTTTCCAAGGAGATGTGACCCATCTGATTGTGAGTGGTAACTTTTGATTAGATGGTTTCCATGGAGATGTGTCTCCACCCATTCAAGGTGGGATTGCTTACTGGAGCCCTTTAAGAGGGAACCATTTTGGAAAAAGCTAGAGAGCCCATGCAGCCAGAGACTTTTGGAGATGAAGAAGGAAAATGACCCCCAGGAGCTTCATGAAACAAGAAGCCTGGAAAGAAAGCTAGCAGGTGGCCATTTACCCCATGTGCCTTTCCAGATGAGAGAGAGAGAGAGACCCTGAACATCGTTGGCCTTCTTGAACCAAGGTATCTTTACCTGGATGCCTTAGATTGGACGTTTCTATAGCCTTGCTATAACTTGGACATTTTCACAGCCTTAGAACTTCAAACTTGCAACTTAATAAATTCCAGTTTTTAAAAGCCATTCTGTTTCTGGCATATTGCATTCTGGCAGCTTTCAAACTACAACACTAAATACCTACCAGCATGACTAAAATGAAAAAAAGAAAAAGATGCTCCAATGTCAGCAAGAATGTGGAGCAATGGGAGTCCATACACTGCAGGTGGGAGGGTACGCTAGCACAACTACTTTGGCAAATGGTGTTATCTGTTAAGGTTGCTAGATAGACATACCTACTACTCAGCAATTCCATCCCTAAGAATACATGAAATAGAAATGAATGTATTTGGGCGTTAAGAAACATGCACAAGAGTGTTCACAGAAGCATTATTTAAAATAGCTCCAAACTGGAAACAATCCAAATGTCCACCAGCAGAAAAATGGATAATAAATTGTGGTATATCCATACAATAGAATACTATACAGCAATGGAAATTATCAAGTTGTGGTTATCTGCAACCACATAGAGGAATCTCACAACTTAATATTGAATGCAAGAAACCTGATAAAAGAATACATATTGTATAATTCTGTTTGTAAAGAAGATATTTGAACAATCCAATTAAGCTTGATGAAAATTGTATATATATATATATATATATATATAAATACAATCTGAGGGATTTCTGAAATCATAAGTTATTCTTAAAATACATTTTGCACAATTTTTATTCATTATTATGAGGATCTAAAATTGTTTAATAAATAAGAAATGTAGTAGTATTTTGCAGATAGATATAGCTTATGGCATATATTCAAACACTGGAAAATGCCAGTAAACATTCGGTAGTATTAAATAATGTAACATTTGAATCTCTTAGCAAAGTTAACAGCACTACACAGAAGCATATGTTGAAATTGCCAATTTAAGGTCTTTAAAAATACCATTCAAAGGATTTGCATAAAGAATACTATACATATAAGCATATTAATATATAAACCTACTAATATTTATTTTATTGGTAAAAATGACTCACGATGAGCAGCAGACAGCATCATGAATGCACATTTAAAACATGACAACTGCTACAAGCAAGGCTGCCCGACTACATCATGACTCTTTCTCTCCCACGTGCTCCTCCCCAGTTCCAGGAATTGTTGTCTGTTAACTTTTGATTCTGTCAGTGTTTTCTCCTCTTGCTTTCAAACTGATCTCAGTGAATTCCTTCTAACCAGTAATGTCTGTATGTTGCTTGTTAAGCTTTGATTCTTGCAAGAGAATTATAGTACTTTTCCCCATTTTCCTGATTTCTCAACTGAATTTTCTAAGGATCTTGAAGATCATAAATTTTCTGGGAAATGCCAGAAGAAATTCTTGCACAGAAATACTACCTATGAGAGGCAGGTACTGTGATGGAATTAGACCTGTTAGTGTTTTATTGAGGGAAATAAAACACTGCGACTATGAAAGATAATGAGGAAGAAGCAAGAGTAGGAAGAGAGAGCCTGAGGTGGTGATGCATTTCTGACACAAATGAAGAAGAGAGGGAAGGAAAAGTCAGATTTAAATGCAGTGTTAAAAATATTTTCACCAAGCCAGTGGGAGTCTTTGAGCCAAAGTTGCCTGTTAGAGGAGTCCCACACCTCTCCAAAGTGGACCTGCATTAATTACTGTGGAAACCGGTTTGGCAGTTCTGCAGAAAATTAAGAATAGAACTAACATATGGTAGAGGCCTGGCAATCTCACTTCTGGGTACATACCCAAAAGAATTGAAAGCAGTGGTTGGAATAGATATTTGTACATTGATATTCATAGCGGTATATTCACAATTGCCGAAAGATGGAAGCAAATCAAGTGTCCATCAAAAGTTGAATGAATAAAATTAATGTAGTATAGAAATACAATGGAATAAATACGCAGCCATGGAAAGGAACAAAGCTCTGATACATGCAACAACATTGTGTCTTTGAAGACATCATGTTGGCAAAAATAAACCAGACACAAAAGGACAAATATTATATGATCTCACAGATATGAAATAGAGTAAGGAAATTCATAGAATCAGAAACTAGAATACAGGTTATCAGAGGCCAGAATAGGTATAGAGTTTCTGTTTGGAGTGATAGAAAGTTTTGGTAATGTAAAGTAGTGATGGTAATACAATATTGTGAATGTAATGAATACCACTGAATTATATATCTGAATGTGGTTAAACAGGGAAATTTTAGGTGGTATATATATGTTGCTAGAACAAAAATTAAAAACAACAACAACAATGATAGGGCTGAATAATATAAGACAGTGAACACTAATGCAAACTGTGGACTATAGCTAATGGTATATGATAATAATATTCTCTCATCAATTGTAACAGTTACCACACTAATGCAAAATATTAAAAATGGGGGTGGGTAATTGGGTACTCTGCACCTTGTGCATGGTCTTTCTGTAAATCTAAAACTTCTCTAATAAAAAAAAGTGAATCTGCATTATTATCCCCACCATATTCAGCCATTGGAAGCACAAAGGGTGACCTTGAACATGGAGTTGGATCCAGGGGGAAAGGAGTTGGGGAGCATCGTCAATGATGCTGTCAGCTGCAGGAGATCCAAGGGGCTATTTTCATGGTCGCTTTCACACAAGGAAACTTTCTGGGGATGAGTGTGGGTGTGGAGGTGGAAATATTCTATACATTGATCTGGGTGGCAGTTATGGGAAGGTATGCAAATTCATTGGGTTGTACAACACTCATAAATGTTCGTTATACCTGAATTTAAAAATAAAAGGGAGCATGAATCCATCATGCAGGCAAGGGAGGATGAATCCATCAGCAGATAAATGTGCTATATACAATAACTTCCATCACAAATCCAACCAGCAAACCCTCCAATTGGATATCTAATAAACTTCTCAAATTTAATTTGTGGAAAACAGAATCCCTGAATTCTACTTCTCGGTGTCCCCAATCTGTTTCTCATACTATTTTCCTTATCTCAGTTAAAGACAACTTTGTCCTTTAGTTACTCAGGCCAGAAACTTTGGCATCATCAGGACTTCCACTTTTCTGTCATGCCCCACATCCACTCTGTCAGAAAATCCTTCAAATAATATTCATAATCTAGTTACCTTTACCCCCTCCATTGTTGCCTGTCCATCTTGCCTAGATTATTGTAACAATCTTTCTAACTATTCTCCCAGCATCTGCCCCCTCCCTTCTCACATCTGTTGTCAACACATTGGCCAAACTAATAATATAAAAGCATAAATTATATCTTGTCTTTCATCTGTTCTTACTCTCCCTTGATTCGCCACTTCACTCAGAATCAGAGTGCTAGGCCTACCATAGCCTAGAAGTCTCTACCTGTTCTATCCTCCCACAACCTCTCAGACCTCATCGACCATCCTCCCCTCATCCAGGTGTGTTTTTCTTTTGACTTCCTTGGTGTTCCTCGAAAAAGCCAAGCATACATCTGTCTCTGTACCTTTGTACTTGTTCTTTGTTGGCATACTCTTCCTCTGTTTGGCTTACATCCTAACTGCAAATTTTCACATTATGATAATATTCAAACATACAGAAAAGTGGAAAGAATGGCACAATAAGCACCTACCCATATATTCCACACCTAGATTCAACAGTTATTAATATTTTGCCACAGTTTTATGCACATAAGAGCTCTGCCCTCCAGCTTAATCTATATTCTTATCTACTTTTCTTCTTTCTTTTTCTTTCCTTCTCTCTGTCTCTTTCCATCCATCCATCTACATATACACATTTCTCCCTCCATCATTTGAAAGTATGTTGAAGACATAATGATGCTTCATTGCTAAATACCCCAACATGTACCTCCTAAAGTTAATATGCTCCTATGTAATCATAGTACCATTATCACATCTATGAACATTAACACTATTTCCATAATATCATCCCAAATTTTTCCACTTTCAACCTTCATCAGTTATCCCCAAAATGACTTTTTCCTTTTTTAAAAACCAGATCCAATTTAGGTTTATGCATTGCATTTGGTTATTATGTCTTTTATTTAGAATAGGGCCACTAGCTTGTTTTCCTCATGATGCTGACTTTTTGAAAAGCTCAAGCCAATTGTTTGTTACAAAGTTTTTCATTCTATGTTTTTTGTTGTTGTTGTTTTTACATGGGCAGGCACTGGGAAACCAACCTGGGTCTCCAGCATGGCAAGCGAGAACTCTACCTGCTGAGGCACCATTGCCTGCCCTCAATCTATGTTTTGAGTCTATCTATTTGTGTCCTCCATCCCCATATTTTCTAAAAACTGGAAGTCTGTCTAGAGGTTTGATTAGATTTAGGCTAAATATTTTTTGCAAGAATATCTCATAGATCATGTTGGGTACATCGTATCACAATCGGGAGGCAAAAAACACCCAGAGGAGGGGGGCTTATATACTTACTGGCAAAAATCTGAGGAATTCGTATGAAAATACTGAGGACGCTCAATGAAGAAGGGAAAGATGTAATTTAAGATCTGTGCACCTACCACAGATTTTGGATTTAATGTCCTGGATCCAGCAGCTGGGCATTTTTTTTCACCACATAGTTGTGTATTCACCATCATGATCATTTTTAGAACATTTACATCACTCCAGTAAAAGAAATAAAAAGAAAAAAGTTATACATCCCATACCCCTTACTCCTCCCTCTCATTGACTACTAGTATTTCAATCTACCCAATTTTTACCCATTATCTTCCCCAATTATTTGTCTATTTATTTTTCCTTATTTTTTTAAACTCATCTTGGGCATGTTTTTAATAGATAAAGCTGAATCTAACATTGGTCCACCCTAAAGGATGAGATGATGGGAATTCCTTTGTGGAACGAAGAGAAAAAAATCCAAGGGGAGAAATTCTGGAATGAAATTATCATTTATCTCATCCCTTTTCCTAGTCTGTCCCTAGCAAGACCCAGAAGACATTCGTCTTATTAAAGACATGAGACATAATTTGTTACAGAAATACTAGAATCATTAAAACATGATTTAGTAGTTGTTCTCAATAGGTCAAGAATGCTAGTGAAGTGTATTGCCTATTTCCATTGGAGATATTTCTAATAGTAGCCTTTAGCAGTGGCCATTTCTACCTACCAGTCCACCTGCAATTTATGATGATCAGAATGGATAACAAGACCTTTGAGGGGGTGAGTTGAAGATACAGTCCGAGATCAATGTTGTCTCACTGAAGTCCTACTTGATCTGTATCAAGTAATGTTGCTGACATTAGTGTTACCAAATTTCTCTAAGTTTGGAAACAGAGGCCATCAATATAGAAATGTAACCTTATATCCTATTGTTAGACCTGAGTCAGTTCACGGATCGAGAACTTGTTGAATAATAGGGAGGCCACGTATCCTTGAAGAAGGAGCTAATAAAAGCCCTACAAGTGCATAATGTATATCTTATTCCTGGCCTTCCCCAAAGGGATTCATTACTATTGTATCTGGGTAATTGTACTCTGGGGAAACTACACGAACATTTGGACAACAATTTGACACGGATGTTAGCTCTCACTAATTCCTGGGTACTCAGGATGTTGTTGTCCACTTGTCAGGTGGACATTTATGGGAATCAGGTAATGATGGTGTTTTGACCTAAGCCCCTGTTCTATTTTGCTAGCTGCTGGAATGCAATATACCAGAAATGGAATGGCTTTTAAAAAAGGGAATTTAATAAATTGCAAGTTAACAGTTTTTAGGCCATGGAAATATCCCAATTAAGGCAAGTCTATAGAAATGTCTAATCTAAGGCATCCAGGGAAAGATACCTTGGTTTAAGAGGGCCGATGAAGTTCAGGATTTCTTTCTCAGCTGGAAGGGCACATGGCGAACATGGTAATGTCTTCCAGTTTCCTCTCCAGGCTTCTTGCTTCATGAAGCTTCTGGGATGCATTTTCCTTCTTCATCTCCAAAAGTCATTGGCTGGTGGGCTCTCTGCTTCGTGGTTCTGCAGCGTTCTGAAACTTTCTCCAAAATACTTCTTTTTATAGGATTCCAGTAAACTAATCAAGACCCATGTAGAATGAGTGGAGACACATCTCCGTCTAATCAAGTTTAATACTCACAATTGATTGAGTCACATCTTCATGGAGATAACCTAATTAAGTTTCCAACCTATAGTGCTGAATAGTGGTTAGAAGAAACCGTTGCTCCCACAGGATTGATTAGGATTAAAATGCAGCTTTTCTGGGGTACATAAATCTTTTCAAACCAGCACAGCCCCCCTCACTCTAGGCCCAGGGGAAACCTTAAACATTTCCTAAATTAGTTCCATAAGTTCCTGAGTGTCTAGTTGCAAAAGACGTCCCTAGCAACTGATAAAATCCCCACATTGACTTATTGACCTGTGAAGTAAGGGCTAAGAAAAAAATGGAGAAGAAGTTCCTAGAGCTCTTTCCTGCCCAAATAAATAAATCAACAGCAGCACTGTAGCATTACTGTTAAATACTTAGATGCAGCAGTGGTGATTCTGATCATATTTCTTTTAACTTGCCAGTCTGTCTGGTGCAGAAATGCGTGTATTTGGGAGAATAACAGTGGATGATCATGAACTTAATCAGACGGTGGTGCCCATTGCAGTTGCTGTTCCAAAGTCATTTCTTTATTGAATCAAATCAGGATAGTGCCTGGCACCTGATATACAACTATTCACATGACAATTTAGGAGGAGGGACTATTCTATATTTCCTAAAGATGACTGCATCAATATATATCCCATACCAAGTGCTCATCTTATAATGTGTCATTGATGTTTTTCCTTCAAAAGGTGGGGTCTATTTTCTCTTCCCTTGAATATGGGTAGACCTTTGTAACTGCCTTGGCCAAAATAACACAGCAGAAATGAAACCATGTGACTTTTCAGGCTAGGTTACAAAAAGGTAACATGGCTTTCTCATGGCTCGCTTTCTCTATTAGGAGTCTTGCCCTTGGAGCCCAGCCACTATGAAGCCCAGGTAACAGGGAGAGGTCATATATGTGTGTGACAACAGCCCTAGTGGGGTCCACATGTGAGCTGGTCTGAAACTGTTTCATACCCCAGAAAAGCCATGTTCTTTTAATCCAGTCTTGGAGGAGAAGAGAATCCAATCTCGGAGGGGAAGACCTATTGTTGGGTGGGACCTTTTGATTAGATTGTTTCCATGGAGATGTGACCCTGCCCATTTAAGGTGGGTCTTAATCTGAGTACAGGAGTCCTTTAAGAGGGAGACATTTTGGAGAAAGCACAGACACTTGGAGACAGAAAACACCCCCAGAGATGCTAAGCTAAGAAATGAAATCCAGAGTTTGCCCCAGAGAAGCTAAAAGAGGACCCACAGAAACTGAGAGAAAAAAATGCCCTTGAGATGCTAAGAGAAAACCCACAGGATACAGAGAGAAAGCCACTGGAACCAGAAGCTGAAAGCAATGAACCTGGAGCAAGGACCAG
The DNA here is from genome assembly GCF_023851605.1 of Tamandua tetradactyla. Taxonomy (NCBI): domain Eukaryota; kingdom Metazoa; phylum Chordata; class Mammalia; order Pilosa; family Myrmecophagidae; genus Tamandua; species Tamandua tetradactyla. The sequence goes on along the minus strand of NC_135328.1, from coordinate 184,744,871 downwards.
CAGACTCCAGCCACATGCCATCCCAGCTGAGGAGGTGGCCCAGATGCTGGTGGCCTTTCTTCAGAGTCCAGGTATCATCTTGTTGATGCCTTAATTCAGACATTTTCATGGACTTAGAACTGTAAATCTGTAGCCTAATAAATCCCCTTTGTAAAAGCCAATCCAGTTCTGGTACTTTGCATTCCAGCAGCTTAAGCAAACCGAAACAACATAGTAATGAATAAACCCTCAGATGATTGTCTCTCTGCATTGAGTCTTCCAGGTATCCTCAGACAACTTGAAACAAAGAGAAACACTATGCTCTGTCTGAATCGCTGACTCATGGAAATTGTAAGAAATAATAAATGATTGTTGATTAAGCAGGAAGTAACAGACAATCTTTGAATATATTGGGTCCTGCCACATCAATGAATTATTTGAGGCATGTTAGGATAATACTTGTAGTGTGAGGCACAAGTTGCTGAAATTTTTACCCCTTCTATGAATAAAGAAGAGCAATAGTTGGGACTTTGGATTTGTGAAGTATGTATTTTGTCTGGCTGTGTGTTGGTTCAGTTGATATTTTGGTTGACCTGAAAAGCTATCTCCATTGCCTGTAGCTCAGAATGGCAAAAGTCTTTTCTCTTTCAGGATGGACAGCTCTATCCTCAGCCCTTATGATTAAATAGCTCAGTAGCAAATTAGGATACTATATAGCATCTTCTTACAAGTCCTGACAGAAGAATCACAAAGGAGGCAACCATGGTTTTCAAAATAATGCCCTGTTTGGCAAATAACTATTTCCCCCATGGGCCTCGGTAGGAATTGAACCTCTGATTATGAGAGCCCAGTTTCCAGGGAACAAGAGTTGCTCATCATGAGTTGGATGGTGGTCTGGCTGGGTCATATACTTGGGGAACCCCCAAAGTCAGTAGCCCTAGGTCTTTCCTGTTAGGTCGATTGGATTGGCTGGAGGAGTTTCTTCATATTTGCTGACCAGAGAATAGAGACCTGGGTGAGAGCGTTCTGGGAGGGCAGTTAGGAGTCCCACGTTCAGTGTGTAAACTTTCATTAATCCTTGTCCTTTTAAACCCTTTTTCCCCCCACCCATGCTGTTTTCAGCATGTACCCTGCCCCAACTGTGCCTGGTGTCCCTCAGTCCAGAGACGTCTCTATTTTATCCTCTCCTGAGACTACAGAGGTAAAAGGACCATTACCTGACTGGATAGGGTTGTGTAGGGATGCTGGGAATCTAACTGCTTCTTCAACAAATTTGCAACTTATATTTTACTTTTAGCCTTGTTTTCATTCCCTATTTACAGAGGTACCCCAGGCAACCAATTTCTGTGCCTTTTGCGATTCTGTGATGTAAGTGGGGTCACTTCTTGGCTTTCTCCATTGCTCACTTAGGATCCAGCCCTTTCAAAACTCATAAATCCACCACCATTCGTTCATGTGCTTTCCAGTTTCCAAAATTGTATTGTCTCTCCTCTTCCATTCAATTTTTCCCTGTGGCTTTAAATCCATTTTTAATATATTTTTGAAAGTGGAATTATATGAGGGAGTGGAACTAAATTCTCACATTCGATCTGCTCCCTTTAACTAGAATTAGAACCCCAAGACTGAGACTAGGAAGGAACAAGTGCCAGGGGATGAGACCCTTCCTTTGTGAAGTGGTGTTCCCAGGGAAGGGAATTGTAGACTGAGAACTCGAAGAAAAGGGCACCTGTGAGACGAAGGTTGTGACTACAGTTCTTCAAAGTCCCACATTACCGAACACTTTCCCTTAAAGACAGTTCAAGTCAGCTACAACTTTAATTCTGAAATTTCCCTAATCCTTCCATAAAATTAGCATAAAACTGTTCTGTTTGGGCTATTAATTTTGGAGAACTTAAGAGAAGCTACATGAAGATAGCTTTGTTCTGTCCTATGGTCTTCCAGGATGGAGAAGATACTTTAGCATTGAGTACCCACCTCAGTGAAACCAGTAGCTGCAAGAGACTCAAGACCCATTAGGATTGTTCCAGAGAGGACATGAGAAGACAGAATAATTTTGTTTATCCTCATGTATTAGTGAAGGTTGATTGTTTGAAGAGAAATACTGACTCCAGTGAAATTTTAGAGTATTTAAGTGGTGTAAAAAGATGATATATAAACTTTTTTAATTCATTGGAAGCAGGGGCTCAGAGATAAGAGTGATCATGACTCTGAAAGTCATGCATTTATTTATTTATTTATTTTTGTGGGTTTTTTTGTTTTTTTGTTTTTTAAATTTTTTATTAATTAAAAAAAATACAAGAAACACAAACATTCCCAACACATACACTAGCAATTCACAATATCATCACATAGTTGCATATTCATCATCATGGTCATTTCCAGGAACATTAGCATCAATTCAGAAAAAGAAATAAAAAGACAACAGAAAAATATAACAAAGAAAAAAATTTTACATGCCATACCACTTACTGATCCCTTTCATTGATCACTAGCATTTCAAACCAAATCTATTTTAACATTTGTTCCCCCTATTATTTATTTTTATTCCATATGTTCCTCTCATCTGTTGACAAGGTAGATAAAAGGAGCATCAGACACAAGGTTTTCACAATCACACAGTAACATTGTGAAAGCTATATCATTATTCAATCATCATCAAGAAACATGGCTACTGGAACACAGCTCTACATTTTCAGGCAGTTCCCTCCAGCCTCTCCATTACATCTTGGATAAAAAGGTGATATCTACTTAATGCATAAGAATAACCTCCAGGATAACCTCTCGACTCTGTTTGGAATCTCTCAGCCATTGACACTTTGTCTCATTTCACTCTTCCCCCTTTTGGTCGAGAAGGTTTTCTCAATCCCTTGATGCTGGGTCTCAGCTCATTCTAGAGTTTTCCTCAATCCCTTGATGCTGAATCTCAGCTCATTCTGGGATTTCTGTCCCACACTGCCAGGAAGATCCACACCCCTGGTAGTCATGTCCCACATAGACAGGGGAGGTTGGTGAGTCTGCTTGCTGTGTTGGCTGGAGAGAGAGGCCACATCTGAGCAACAAAAGAAGTTCTCTTGGGGGTGACTCTTAGGCTTAATTTTAAGTAGGCTTGACCTATCCCCTGTGGGGTTAAGTTTCATATGAACAAGCCCCAAGACTGGGGGCTCAGCCTATAGCTTCGGTTGTCCACATAGCTTGTGAGAATATCAAGAATTCAACTTGGGGAAGTTGAGTTTTCCCCTGTTCTCACCATTCCCCGAAGGGGACTTTGCAAATACTTTTCCACTCACTGATCAAATCGCTCTGGGATTCATCATGGCATCACCTGGACAAACCAACAAAATCTCATGTCCTATACAAAGTTCCATGTACTTAAGGTGTTCAATCAACTATCTACATAAGTTATATTAGGAGATGCACTAGTCAAAGTATAGATTTGTACCAAATAAACATTTTTTGCTTTAGTCTCACACATTAGTTGAAATTTTAAACTATTAAGTGCCATCTATTTTCAGCACACTGCAGTAATGACATTCTTTTGTTCTTCCTCATGCAAAAACATTTTTTAAATTTGTACATTTAGTCACCATCATTATACACTCTAGGCATTCCTAGATTACACCATGTCAATCTTTATCGTCTATCTTTCTTTGTGATTTCATTTATGCCTCTCTATCATTCTCATATGCAGCTTCATTCAGTGTTTTAACATAATTGTATTACAGTTAGGTAATATTGTGCTGTCCATTTCTGAGTTTTTATATTCAGTCCTGTTGCACAATCTGTATCCCTTCAGCTCCAATTGCCCAATTTCTTACCCTATTTCTATCTCCTGATGGTCTCTGTTACCAAGGAAATATTCCAAGTTTATTCACTAATGTCAGTTCATATCAGTGAGACCATACAGTAGTTGTCCTTTTGTTTCTGTCTAATCACACTCAGCATAATGTCCGTAAGGTCCATTCATGTTGTTACATACTTCATAACTTTATTCTGTCTTACAGCTGCATAATATTCCATCTTATGTAAATGTCACAGTTTGTTTAGCCAACTGTCTGTTGATGGACATTTTGGCTGTTTCCATCTCTTGGTAATTGTTAGTAATGCTGCTATAAACATTGGTGTGTAAATGTCCATTTGTGTCCTTGGCCTCGTGTCCTTTGAGTAGAGACAGCATATAGATGGGTCCTGTTTTTTAATCCATTCTACCAGACTATGTCTTTTGATTGGAGAGTTTAATCCATTAACATTCAGTGTTATTACTGCATGGGTAGTACTTTCTTCTACTATTTTGCCTTCTGGATTTTACATATCATATCTAAATTTCCTTCTTTTTACCTTTACTCATAGTCTTCCTTTCTACACTCTTCTCCACACCTCTCTCTTCTGTCTTCGTATCTGTCTCTAGTGTTCCCTTTAGTATTTCTTGCAGAGCTGGTCTCTTGGTCACAAATTCTCTCAGTGATTTTTTGTCTTAAGTGTTTTAATTTCTCCCTCATTTTTGAAGGACAATTTTGCTGGATATAGAATTCTTGGTTGGCAGTTTTTCTCTTTTAATGATTTAAATATATTATCGACTGTCTTCTCGCCTCCATGGTTTCTGCTGAGAGATCTACGCATAGTCTTATTGGGCTTCCCTTGTATGTGATGGATTGCTTTTCTCTTGCTGCTTTCAAGATCCTCTCTTTCTCTTTGACCTCTGACATTCTGATTATTAAATGTAGTGGAGTATATCTATTTGGATCTATTCTCTTTGGGGTACACTGCACTTCTTGGATCTGTAATTTTAAGTCTTTCATAAGAGTTGGGAAATTTTCAGTGATAATTTCCTCCATTAGTTTTTCTCCTCCTTTTCCCTTCTCTTCTCCTTCTGGGACACCCACAACATGTATATTCATGTGCTTCATGTTGTCTTTCAATTCCCTGAGTCCTTGCTCATATTTTTCCATTTTTTTCCCTATAGTTTCTGTTTCTTGTCAGATTTCAGATGTTCCGTCCTCCAGTTTAGAAATCCTATGTTCTGTCTCTCGAAATCTACCATTGTAGGTTTCCATTGTTTTTTTCATCTCTTCTACTGTGTCTTTCATTCCCATAAGTTCTGCAATTTGTTTTTTCAGACTTTCAGTTTCTTCTTTTTGTTCTTTCCTTGCCTTCTTTATATCCTCCCTCAATTCATTGACTTGGTTTTTGATGAGGTTTTCCATGCCTGTTCGTACATTCTGAATTAATTGTTTCAGCTCCTGTATGTCATTTGAATTGTTGGTTTGTTCCTTTGACTGGGCCATATCTTCAATTTTCTTAGTGTGATTTGTTATTTTTTGCTGGCATCTAGGCATTTAATCACCTTAATTAGTTTATTCTGGAGATTGCTTTCACTTCTTTTATGTATGGTTTTCTTGCTGGATGAATTTGTTGTCTATCTGTTCTTTGACATTCCGTTCAGCTTTATCTGAACCTTTAGCTTAGGTTTTTTTTAACAGAGGAGAATTTTTCAGTTCTTGTTTTCTTGTTTCTCGCCCTGCTTGTGTGGTGCCTTCCCCCATACACACACTTAGGAGGGTCTGCTTAGATATTATAGACCCCAGCCAGATTTTCCCAGACCAAACTGGCCTCCTATCAGGAGGAAAGAGTCACTTGCATCCGTTTTCCCCGAGGGTGAGACCCAGCAGGTTGAAAGACTTTCCTGTGAAGTCTCTGGACTCTGTTTTTCTTATCCTGCCCAGTATGTGGTGCTTGTCTGACTGCAGGTCCCACCAGCTTAAGATGATGCGATACCTTTAACTTTGGCAGACTCTCCCTGCTGGAGGTGTGGTGGAGACAGAGGAGAGGTTGTAGGCTGGTTTTAATGGCTTCAAATTAGCAAGCACTGGTGTCTGAATTCCTTGATGGAGGGATTCCACCTGGGTGGGGCTTCACCCCTCCCCTGGGGAAGGCACAAGCTCCAGATAAGCCCCCAAAAGAGCTCACTTCTGTCTATGCCTGGGGCAGTTGCAGCCTGAGAAGTCCTGCTGCTGTATCCAGAGGCAGTCAAGCCTTTGTAGACACACAGCCACAAAAATCTCTGTTTCCTTCTTTTTTTTTTTCCCCCTTTTTCTGTCAGTCCTGCCCCCTTGGCGCTGGGGCAAAAATGAGCAACCTCTGCTTTGGTCAGGTTCACCTAAGCTGGGGGCCTATTTTTAGTAGTCAGAATTTGTTAATTAGTTCCACAATTGGCGTTTGATTGTGCCCAGTCCCTGCTGCTAGTAAAGTCCTTTCCTTTCCCCTCTGGGAAGTGGCCTGTGGGGGAGGGGCACCAGCCGCCACAGCTTTAGGAACTCACGGTTCTGGGGGGTGCTCGCAGCCGGTCCAGCTGGTCCAGACTGGGGTACGCTGTGTGTCCAGTCACTATCGTGGCTCCGGGAGCTGTTCTGTACTGTTTCTGGTTATTTAGTAGTTGTTCTGGAGGACGAACTAAAATGCGCACGTTGTTAAGCCTCCATCTTGACCTGGAAGTCCCATGCGTTTATTTTTTAACTTTTAATTGAAGTATGTTCTACATTAGGAAAGTACATGAGTCATAAATACACACCTTGATGAATTATCCACATGTTTATTTCTAATATGTATTAAAAGAAATATAACTGGTACATTGAACATGAAATTTCAAGGATATTTCTTGGGTTTAATGTAGTGTAGGCTGATAAGGCATGATAACTCACTTTACAAAGACTAAACGATGGATAGGCTCATTGTTCACATATTCAGTGACTGATTTGGGTTCTCTCAGAAGCAGATCCTGAGATCTGCCTGAGATCCTGACAAGGATTGGAGTACAAGTAGTTTATTTGGGAAACTTGGGAAGTACCAATAGGGAAAGTGGGTGAGATATGGAAAGGATGATAGCCCAGAGAGAGTATGCTATTAAGCCAGCCATCCTTGAGGGAAACTGATGTTTAATGTGAGCGAAACTCTGGGAAACTTTGCAAAATACATAACCTCAGAATCACGCCACCCAGGGGGTGAGCAGGCCGAGTGTTTATGTACCAACTTCCAAGAGACATTGGCTGAAGGATGATGGTGGAGAGGTTTTTCAGGGTTAGCTCCTTGGCATTTGGATCAGCACAGCTTCAGGCACAGAGATACAGATCCTGGCTTCTGGTAATTCATAGAAGGTCTGAAAGATAAGTGCAAGACACAAACAGCACTGGCTATGGTAACTAAGATTTCTATCACAATTACTTGGCAGCATGGATATAGTATAGATGATATTAAACTAGTCTGGATTTCTGCATTCTTTTCAGAATTCCTCTGCTGGAAGTTGACAGTCATGTGCTATGGAAGATATATACAAGGATATACAATAGTAAGTTGTAAATTTGGCCTTAGTCAGTCATTATTGATAGTGTTAATTTCCCTTTGACCCTAACCTGGGGAAGTCATGGACATGCTGATGGACACTTCTAAGCGGTCGCCTACACCCCTCCTTTAGCCTCTTGCTTGTTTGTTTGCAGATGTTTCGATATGTTTCCAGTTCACAGTCTGGGAGAGACCTTAGGTCTGATGGAACAGCCTGACCGTACCTTGAACCCGAAACTAGGAACAAGCAGCTTGCCAGGGCAGGAATTCTGCACAAAGCTTGCTTAAGCATTTTTGCTCAGTGGCAGGGCCCCCTCCTGTGGTGAATAAATACCCATCCCTTGAGCAGCACAGGGCTTTTCTTTACTTTTCCTGTCTTTGCTTGGACCCTTATTTTGCATATAAATTTTAAGATCTTTATACCAAGTTTCAAAGTCAAAAACATTGGGCTCTGGTAGGAATTGCAATGAAGGTTTATGTGACATTTTTTATGATATCAAATCTTCCTCAAGAATGATAAGTCTTTTCATTTACTCAAATCTTGTTTAATATCTTTTTATTGTATAGTATAACATATATATACAAAGCAAAGAAATAAAAAAGCAATAGTTTTCAAAGTACTCTTCGACAAGTAGTTACAGGCCAGACCCCAGAGTTTGTCATGGGCTACCATATGATTCTCTCATATTTTTCCTTCTAGTTGCTCCAGAATATAGGAGGCTAGAGGGCTTAAATATTTTTAAATTATCTCAATCGACTATTTTTTTACTTCTTTTTTTTGTGAAAAATAACACATATACAAAAAAGCAATAAATTTCAAAGCATAGCACCACAATTAGTTGTAGAACATATTTCAGAGTTTGACATGGCTTACAATTTCACAATTTTAGGTTTTTACTTCTAGCTGCTCTAAAATACTGGAGACTAAAAGAGATAATTTAATTATTCAGCACTCACATTCACTTGTTAAATCTTGTGTTCACTATATAACTCCACCATCACCTTTGATCTTTCCATCACTCTCTTTAGGGTTGTTTGGGCTATGGCAATTCTAAATTCTTCATATTGGAAGGGTCTGTCACTAATATGGGGTAAGAAGATAGAACTATCTGATGTTCTGGAGAGGCTGGGCTAGGTTTCAGGACCTATCTGGACCCATCTGTAGGTTGTAGGTTTCTGGAAAGTTACTGTAGTGCATGGAACCCTTGTGGAATCTTATATACTGCCCTCGGTGTTCTTTAGGACTGGCTGGATTGGTCCTGGTTGGGGTTTGGCAGGTTATGATAGGTAACAAGGTCTAACTGAAGCCCGCATAAGAGCAACCTCCAGAGTAGCCTCACGACTCTATTTGAACTCTCTCTGCCACTGATATTTTATTAATTACACTTCTTTTCCCCCTTTTGGTCAGGATGGAATTGTTGATCTCACAGTGCCAGGTCTGGATTCATCCAGACCACTTCGCCGGGGAGAGTTTCACCCCTGGATGTCATGTCCCATTTCGTGGGTAGGGCAATGATTTCACTTGCAGAGTTGGGTTTAGAGAGACTGAAGCCACATCTGAGCAATAAAAGAGGTCCTCCAGAAGTATAGGTAGTCTAATCTTCTCCGCTACCTACGTAAGCTTCACAAAAGTAAGCCTCATGATCGACGGCCTGGCTTATTAATTTGGGTGTCCCTAAAGTTTGACACAGTATCAGGAGATTTTCTGATGGTAAGGTTTAATAGCTCCATGTTCTTTCTCCCCTCCCTCAGGGGACTTTGCCAATTATTTTTGATTATCTGCTTAATATACTCTAGGATGTATCCAGGCACTACAATAATCTATGCAAGATTAAAGGACCTGTTTCTTATTCTGGGCTCCCTGTGTTCAATTGTTCAAACGAGCTATTCAGATAGGTTGAATTAGATTATGCACTACAGAAAATTTTCTTTCCAGACCAAATAAACCTTTCTTCCTTTGGTCTCAAAGAGTATTTGTGGTTCTAAAGTATAGACACTGTCTTCCTTACCATTACGTTCTGAATTACTTTGGCCCCAACCTGTTTGGTTTCATTCTTATCTCTGTATATCAGGTTATATATATAAAATAGTTTCTCAAAATCCCCACTCTGGACTTAATATGTCTACTCTAAAAGCTTATAATCTAGGCCCCTGTTTTCTTATAAGCATTTTCTAAAGGTGACCATACCATTCTTATTCTTTTCTTTCTGGCTTATTTTGTCTCACCAAATGCTCCATATGTTCATTCACATCGTTGCATGCTTCACGATTTTGCTCCTTTTTGTAGCAGCACAACCTTCATTCATAAGTATACACCATTGTTTGCCAATCTACTTCTCCGTCAGTGCATCTTTTAGCCACCTGCATTCATTGGGCATCATGTAGAGGGCCCAAAGACTACAGTCCATCAACATTCTCAATTTTAGATAATTTCATTGTTCCCAAGAAAAAGAAAACCAATAAACACACCCTCACTAAATAGAAAGTCTAAATCTCCTCTTAACTCTTGTCTCCCCCCCCCAACTATTTACCTCTGCTGTTGCTGTGGTAGTGCTGATGGTTTCTTTTCTAACATAGCTCATAGCATGCAATGGCAATTTTCCTCCTGTGCCCCGGACTTAAACACTCTTTGTACAAGAATCATATCTTTGAAGTAATTCCTGTGAGAACTAATTTTTATTTCTAGTGTTAATCAGTGGGACATGTAGGTCTATACAACCCCTTTCAATCTTGTTAATCTTCAATATGTTAATATTACTTATAGACCCACTAGAGAGCCATCTTCACTCCTATCTATTCCCTTACATTGGCTAATGGTTCACCCATCTCTATCTTCTATGTAACTCTAAGTCCCCTATATTCTGTATTATAAGCCTCTGATTATACCTTTATGCTGGTCATAAAAGTGAAATCATACATTATCTATCCTTTTGTGTCTGGCTAATTTCACTCAGCATTATGTCCTCAAACCTCATCCATTTTGTTATGTGCTTCAAGATGTCATTTTGTCTTACTGCTGCATAATATTCCATCATATGTATATACCACATTTTGTTGATCCACTCATCTGTAGATGGGCATTTGGTTTGTTTGCAGCTTTTGGTAATTGTGTATAATGCTGCTATGAACATCGGTGTGCAGATGTCTGTGTTGTTGCTTTCAGCTCTTCTGGGTATATACCAAGTAGTGCTATTGCTGGGTCATAGGGCAACTCAATATTTAGTTTCCTAAGGAACGGCCAAACAGTCTTCCATAGTGGCTGCCCCATTATACACTCCCACCAGCAGTGCATGAGTGTTGCAATTTCTCCACATTCTCTTCAACATTTATAGTTTCCTGTTTGTTTAATAGCAAAACAAGATGTGAATTGGTATCTCATTGTAATCTTGATCTGCATTTCCCTTATAGCCAATGAAGATGAGCATCTCTTCATGTGCTTTTGAGTCATCTACATTTGTTCTTCAGAAATATGCCTATTCATATCTTTAGCCCATTTTATAATTGGATTGTTTGCTCTTTTGTTGTTAAATTGTATGATTTCTTTTTATATACAGGAAATCAAACCTTTGTCAGATATGTGATTTCCAAATATTTTCTCCCATTGAGTTGGCTGCCTTTTCACCTTTTTGACAAAGTCTTTTGAAGTGCAGAAGCATTTGATTTTACATTTGTCCATTTTTTCTTTTGTCGCTTGTGCTTTGGGCATAAAGTTTAGGAAGCTACCTCCTATTACTAGGTCTTAAAGATGTTTCTCTACATTTTCTTCTAGAAGCTTTATGGTGCTAGTTCTTATATTTAGGTGTTTGGTCCACTTTGAGTTCATTTTTGTGTGGGGTGTAAGATATGAGTTCTCTTTCATTCTTTTGGCTATTGATATCCAGTTCTTCCATGCCAGATTATTGAAAAGACTATTTTTTCTCAGTTCAGAGGATTTGGGGGCCTTGTCAAAAATCAGTTGATCATAGATTTGGTGGTCTATTTCTGCACTCTCGATTTGATTCCATTGGTCAATGCTTCTATCTTTGTGCCAGTAGCATGCTGCTTTGACCACTGTGCCTTTATAATAGGCTTTAAATTCAGGGGGTGTTAATCCTCCCACTTCGTTCTTATTTTTTAGATGCTTTTGGGTATTTGGGGTCTCTTTCCCTTCCAGATGAATTTAGTAATTTAGCAATTGGCTTTTCCAAATCTTCAAAGTAGGTGTTGAAATTTTGATTGGTATTGTGTTGAATCTGTAGATTAATTTGGGGAGAATGGACATCTTAACTATGTTTAGCCTTCCTATCCACGAGCAGGGAATGTATTTCCACCTATTTAGATCTCCTTTGATTTCTTTTAAGAAGTCCTTTACATCCCTGGTTAAGTTCATTCCTAAGTACTTGATACTTTTAGGTGCTATTTTAATGGATTTTTTTCCTTGACTGACTCCTCAGCTAGATTATTGCTTGTGTAAAGAAATGTTCCCGATTTTTGCATATTAATTTTATATCCTGTCTCCTTTTTTATTAGCTCAAGTAACTTTGCTGTAGATTTCTCAGGATCTCCCAAGTATAGTATCATATCATCTGCAAATAATGAGAGTTTTACTTCTTCCTTCCCAATTTGGATGCCTTTTATTTCTTTGTCTTGCCTGGTTTCTCTAGCTAGAACTTCTAGCCCGATGTTGAAAAATAGTGGTGACAGAGTGCATCCTTGTCTTGTTCCTGATCTTAGAGGAAAAGCTTTTAATCTCTCTCCATTGAGTACAATGCTGGCTATCTGTTTTTCATATCTGCCCTTTATCACATTGAGGTAGTTTTGATTCCTATCTTTTAGAATGTTTTTATCAGAAAGAGATGCTGAATTTTGCCAAGTGCTTTTTCAGCATCAATCAAGATGATCATGTGATTTTCCCTTTCAATTTATTAATGTGCTGTATTACATTAATTGATTTTCTTGTGTTGAACCATCCTAGCATTCCTGGTATAAACCCCACTTGGTCATGGTGTATAATTCTTTCAAGGTATTGTTGGATTTGATTTGTTAATATGTTATCGAGAATTTTTGCATCTATGTTCATTAGGGAGATTGGCCTGTAGTTTTCCTTTCTTATAGCATCTTTACCCAGTTTTGGTATTAAAATGATATTCGCTTCATAAAATGAGTTAGGTAGAGTTCCTTTTTCCTCAATTTTTTTGAACAGTTTGAGCAGGATTGGTGTTAATTCTTTTTGGAGTGTTTGATAAAATTCCCCTGTGAAGCCATCTGGCCCTGGGCTTTTCTTTGTAGGAAGATTTTTGATGACTGATTGAATCTCTTTACTTGTGATTGGTTTGTTGAGATCTTCTAGTTCTTCTTGAGTCAGTGTAGCTTTTTTGTGTGTCTCCAGGAATTTGTCCATTTCATCTAAGTTATCTAGTTTGTTGTTTTATAATTGTTCATAGTATCATCTTATGATTTCTTTTATTTCTTCAGGGTCTGTAGTAATGTACCCCTTCTCATTTCTGATTGTGTTTATTTGCATCCTCTCTCTTTTTTTCTTTGGCATCTTGCTAGTGGCCCATCAATTTTATTGATTTTCTCAAAGAACCAACTTTTGGTTTTATTGATTCTTTCTATTGTTCTTTTGTTCTCTCATTCATTCATCTCTGCTTTAATGTTTATTATTTCTCTTCTTCTATTTGCTTTGTGGTTAGTTTGCTGTTCTTTCTCAAGTTCCTCCAGGTATGCTGTTAAGTCCTTGATTTTTGCTTTTTCTTGTTTTTGAATATAGGTGTTTAGGGCAATAAATTTCCCTCTCAGCACAGCCTTTGCTGCATCGCATAAAATCTGATAAATTGTATTCTCATTTTCATTCATCTCCAGATAACTACTGATTTCTCTAGCAATTTCTTCTTTGACTTACTGATTGTTTAAGAGTATATTATTTAATCTCCATTTATTTGTGAATGTTCACATTCTGTGGTGGTTATTGAGATCCAGCTTCATCCCATTGTAATCAGAGAAACTGCTTTGAATAATTTCCAAAGTTTTTAGATTTATAAAGACCTGTTTTTTGTCCCAGCATATGATCTATTCCTGGTGAATGTTCCATGAGCACTAGAGAAGAATGTATAACTTTGTGCTTTGGGGTGCAATGACCTATATGTGTCTGTTAGGTATAATTCATTTATCAAGTTATTTAACTTCTCTATTTCCTTGTTGATCTTCTGTCTGGTTGTTCTATCCATAGAGGAGAGTGACGTATTGAAGTATCCTATTATTATTGTTGAAACATCTATTGCTCCCTTCAGTTTTGCCAATGCCTGTCTCATGTACTTTGGAGCTCCTTGATTGGGAGCATAAACATTTATGATTGTATATCTTCTTGGTGAATTAACCCTTTAATCAGTATATAGTGTCCTTCTTTATCTCTTATGATGTTGTTACATTAAAGTCTATTTTATCCGATATTAGTATAGCTACTCCTGCTTTCTTTTGGTTACAACTTGCAAGAGACAGACATTGGCAAAACTGAAGGAAGCGATAGTTCCAACTTGCATGGAAAATCTTCTTCCATCCTTTCACTTTCAATCTATTTGTATCCTTGTGTCTAAAATGAGTCTCTTGTAAACAGCATGTAACTGGATTAGGTTTCTAATCCATTCCGCCAATCTTTATCTTTTAATTGGCAAGTTTAGTCCATTAACATTCAAAGTTATTACTGAAAAGGTGTTTCTTGAATCCACAATCTTATCTTTTTAATTTTATTTGTCAGATCTATATATTCTTTTCCCTCTTTCTCTTTGTATTCTTTAAATTACCCTTAGTGGTACTCTTCAATTCTGTGCCCTTCTCCAGACCTCCTTCTCCTGTCTTTTTTTTTTTTTTTTCAGCCAGCAGATCTCCATTTAATATTTCTTGTAGGGCCCGTCTCTTGTTGGTAAATTCTTTCAGGACTTCTTTGTCTGTGAAAACTTTAATCTCTCCCTCAGTTTTGAAGAGTACGGAATTCTTGGCTGGAAGTTTTTCTCTTTCAGGATCTTGACTTTATCATACCACTGCCATCTTACCTCTAGGATGCTAGTTGAGTAATCTGAACTCAGTTTTATTTAGTTGCCCTTGTATGTAGTAGATTGTTTTTTTCTTGCCACTTTCAGGATTTTCTGCTTCTCTTCAATATTGACAGATTGATTAGTATGTGCCTTGGGGAAGGCCTATTGGAATTTATTCTGTTTGGAGTTCGTTGGGCTTCTTTGACTTGTATATTTATGTCCTTTATGAGGGTTGGGAAGTTTTCCCCCACTTGGGGTGGGGGTGTAGGGCAGGTATGTGCACTGGGGACTGGTGAGGTGGGGGCGCCTGGAGGGCAAGAAATGGGAGTGGGTGATGTGGTTTGGGTGTGTGGGGTGTGGGGTGAATCGCCGGTCATGGGGCTGCACTGGTGAGGGTAGCGCGCTGAACAAACATGACCTGGCTTACTTCCTAGTCCCACGCTCTGGCCAGTGCACTCCCCTGGGCTCCATGGTTCTGCACCTCTGCACCAGGCTCCAGCTTTCTGCCTCTCAGTTCCTCGGCTTCTGCAACTGGGGCTGCCCATGTAGTGCAGAAGGTTCTCCCAGGTCAGCCACACTCCCGAATCGCTGCCTCAGTCGCCCTCCTGTCCCTTCCCTAACTTTTCCATGGAGCAGGGCTAATCTTAAGCTACTCTATTCAGTCATCTTCCTGGACGTCCTTGTTTAATGTCTTTTAATAATTTTTATTTTCATTTTCTTCATCTATATTTCCTCATGTTAAGTTTATTCTAAATATTTTATAGCATCTTGCTGATACTGAGGATGGAATATTTTCCTCCATTCTTTTCTAGATGCTCATTGGCAACTACCTGACATCAGATTCTTCTATTAACTCTAGTATTTTTTAATTAGCCACCTGGGTTTTTCTAGATATTAATTATGTCATCAGCAAAAAGAGGTAGTACTTTTCCCAATATTTATTCTTTTCCAGTACTTGTTTTCCCTTCCTTATAATATTGCATTTGATAAGTACTCCAAGATAATGTTAAAAAATAATGTGATGGCAAGTTTCTGATTTTAATTGAAATAGTTTTAGTGTTACACTATTTAGGATATGATTTGATATTGTTTTCTGTAAATAGTCTTTCTTATATTTAAGTAGTCTCCTTCTATTTCTGTTTTGTTTACAAGTTTTCATAATTAGAATAATAGTTGACAAATAATAAGGGCTCTATAACTGTTAAACAAACACACATATATTAGTAATGACTGCTGAAGTTTATTAACATCTTTTCAGTAATTATTGACATGATCATATGACTTTTCCTCCTGAATTTGATGCAATGGATTATGCTAATATAGTTTCTGTTATTGAACCCACCTTATATTCCAGCCAAAACCTTGCTTGGTCATATGTCTTATTTCTTTAGTGCATTGCTGGATTTTAGTCTTTAATATTTTATTTAGCATATTTGCATAATGGTCATAATTAAAGTGTATATATATATTTTCTTTTTTGTACTTAAAAATTCATGTTTTAGCATTTGACCAAAACTGTTTTTCTTTCTCTTGACCAAGCTGCCAGCCTTGTTCCTGGTGTGTCCTACCCATACATTCCCCCATCCTGGCTATCTTGAAATTAATCTTGCAGTGGGGGATTGGAGAGAAAAACAACTTGGACTTCAGAGCAGGGGTAGGTGGGGGAGAGAACGTCAGACCTTAACTATTTTTTTCTTTTTTTATTATTATTATTATTTTTTTTTATTAATTAAAAAAAGAATTAACAAAACAATTAGAAATCATTCCAATCTACATGTACAATCAGTAATTCTTAATAACATCACATAGTTGCATATTCATCATTTCTTAGTACATTTGCATCGATTTAGAAAAAGAAATAAAAAGACAACAGAATAATTAAAACAATAATAGAAAGAAAAAAAAAACAAAAAATTTATACCTCACATGCAGCTTCATTCAGTGTTTTAACATAATTGCATTACAATTGGGTAGTATTGTGCTGTCCATTTCTGAGTTTTTATATCCAGTCCCGTTGTACAGTCTGTATCCCTTCAGCTCCAATTACCCGTTCTCTTTTTTTTTTTTTTAATTAATGGAAAAAAAGAAATTAACCCAACATTTAGAGATCATACCATTCTACATATGCAATCAATAATTCTTAACATCATCACATAGATGCATGATCATCATTTCTTAGTACATTTGCATTGGTTTAGAAGAACTAGCAACATAACTGAAAAAGATATAGAATGTTAATATAGAGAAAAAAATAAAAGTAATAATAGTAAAATCAAAACAAAACGAAACAAAACAAAACAAAAACCTATAGCTCAGATGCAGCTTCATTCAGTGTTTTAACCTGATTACTTTACAATTAGGTATTATTGTGCTGTCCATTTTTGAGTTTTTGTATCTAGTCCTGTTACACCGTCTGTATCCCTTCAACTCCAATTGGCCATTATCTTACCCTGTTTCTACCTCCTGCTGGACTCTGATATCAAGGACATATTCCAAATTTATTCTCGAATGTCTGTTCACATCAGTGGGACCATACAGTATTTGTCCTTTAGTTTTTGGCTAGACTCACTCAGCATAATGTTCTCTAGGTCCATCCATGTTATTACATGCTTCATAAGTTTATCCTGTCTTAAAGCTGCATAGTATTCCATCATATGTATATAAATAACGCTGCTATAAACATTGGTGTGCAAATGTCCGTTTGTGTCTTTGCCCTTAAGTCCTTTGAGTATATTCCCAGCAATGGTATTGCTGGGTCGTATGGCAATTCTATATTCAGCTTTTTGAGGAACCGCCAAACTGCCTTCCACAGTGGTTGCACCATTTGACATTCCCACCAACAGTGGATAAGTGTGCCTCTTTCTCCGCATCCTCTCCAGCACTTGTCATTTTCTGTTTTGTTGATAATGGCCATTCTGGTGGGTGTGAGATGATATCTCATTGTGGTTTTGATTTGCATTTCTCTAATGGCCAGGGACATTGAGTATCTCTTCATATGCCTTTTGGCCATTTGTATTTCCTCTTCTGATAGGTGTCTGTTCAAGTCTTTTTCCCATTTTGTAATTGGGTTGGCTGTCTTTTTGTTGTTGAGATGAACAATCTCTTTATAAATTCTGGATACTAGACCTTTATCTGATATATCATTTCCAAATATTGTCTCCCATTGTGTAGGCTGTCTTTCTACTTTCTTGATGAAGTTCTTTGACGCACAAAAGTGTTTAATTTTGAGGAGCTCCCATTTATTTATTTCCTTCTTCAGTGTTCTTGCTTTAGGTTTAAGGTCCATAAAACTGCCTCCAGTTGTAAGATCCATAAGATATCTGCCAACATTTTCCTCTAACTGTTTTATGGTCTTAGACCTAATGTTTAGATCTTTGATCCATTTTGAGTTAACTTTTGTATAGGGTGTGAGAGATGGGTCTTCTTTCATTCTTTTGCATATGGATATCCAGTTCTCTAGGCACCATTTATTGAAGAGACTGCTCTGTCCCAGGTGAGTTGGCTTGACTGCCTTATCAAAGATCAAATGTCCATAGATGAGAGGGTCTGTATCTGAGCACTCTATTCGATTCCATTGGTCGATATATCTATCTTTATGCCAATACCATGCTGTTTTGACCACTGTGGCTTCATAATATGCCTTAAAGTCAGGCAGCGCGAGACCTCCAGCTTCGTTTTTTTTCCTCAAGATGTTTTTAGCAATTCGGGGCATGCTGCCCTTCCAGATAAATTTGCTTATTGGTTTTTCTATTTCTGAAAAATAAGTTGTTGGGATTTTGATTGGTATTGCATTGAATCTGTAAATCAATTTAGGTAGGATTGACATCTTAACTATATTTAGTCTTCCAATCCATGAACACGGTATGCCCTTCCATCTATTTAGGTCTTCTGTGATTTCTTTTAGCAGTTTTTTATAGTTTTCTTTATATAGGTTTTTTGTCTCTTTAGTTAAATTTATTCCTAGGTATTTTATTCTTTTAGTTGCAATTGTAAATGGGATTCGTTTCTTGATTTCCCCCTCAGCTTGTTCATTACTAGTGTATAGAAATGCTACAGATTTTTGAATGTTGATCTTGTAACCTGCCACTTTGCTGTACTCATTTATTAGCTCTAGTAGTTTTGTTGTGGATTTTTCCGGGTTTTCGACGTATAGTATCATATCGTCTGCAAACAGTGATAGTTTTACTTCTTCCTTTCCAATTTTGATGCCTTGTATTTCTTTTTCTTGTCTAATTGCTCTGGCTAGAACCTCCAACACAATGTTGAATAATAGTGGTGATAGTGGACATCCTTGTCTTGTTCCTGATCTTAGGGGGAAAGTTTTCAATTTTTCCCCATTGAGGATGATATTAGCTGTGGGTTTTTCATATATTCCCTCTATCATTTTAAGGAAGTTCCCTTGTATTCCTATCTTTTGAAGTGTTTTCAACAGGAAAGGATGTTGAATCTTGTCAAATGCCTTCTCTGCATCAATTGAGATGATCATGTGATTTTTCTTCTTTGATTTGTTGATATGGTGTATTACATTAATTGATTTTCTTATGTTGTACCATCCTTGCATACCTGGGATGAATCCTACTTGGTCATGATGTATAATTCTTTTAATGTGTTGTTGGATACGATTTGCTAGAATTTTATTGAGGATTTTTGCATCTATATTCATTAGAGAGATTGGTCTGTAGTTTTCTTTTTTTGTAATATCTTTGCCTGGTTTTGGTATGAGGGTGATGTTGGCTTCATAGAATGAATTAGGCAGTTTTCCCTCCACTTCGATTTTTTTGAAGAGTTTGAGGAGAATTGGTACTAATTCTTTCTGGAACGTTTGGTAGAATTCACATGTGAAGCCATCTGGTCCTGGACTTTTCTTTTTAGGAAGCTTTTGAATGACTAATTCAATTTCTTTACTTGTGATTGGTTTGTTGAGGTCATCTGTCTTCTTGAGTCAAAGTTGGTTGTTCATGTCTTTCCAGGAACCCGTCCATTTCATCTAAATTGTTGTATTTATTAGCGTAAAGTTGTTCATAGTATCCTGTTATTACCTCCTTTATTTCTGTGAGGCCAGTAGTTATGTCTCCTCTAGACCTTAACTATTTTAAATATCATTATTGTCCCCAACCTTTTCCCCCTCCCTCCCCCTCCCCCCAATCACAACCCCAGTAAATCACAACCCCAGTACCTCAATCATCCCAGTGACCAACACCCCTTGCAGCCATTAAAAATCTTGTCCCTTTTTTCAACAGTTGACTTCTACTCTCTACCTGATTTAGCAGCCCCCTGAATAAGGTCATTCTTGTCTGGTGCAGTTTTTTCTTTGACACATTACAGTGTCATTAAATGAATTAAGGAGCATGTCTTTTTCTCTAGTCTGGAATTTTTGAAAAACATAATATTTTACTTTTGAAAGTTAAGATAAAACTCAGTTAATTCATTCATCCAATTCTTGTGCCATTTTCCATTGTAAATATCTAATCACCTTTCTAATTACTGCTTCCTTATTTGGTCTAGTCCAGGGTGTTTTGGGGTCAAATTTAGTAATTTACATTTTGCTAAGAAATAGTCCATATATTCCAGATTTCAAAATTTGTTGCCGTTGAGTTGCCTGAAATATTCTCTTATTTTTTCATATCTAGGTATTTTTCTTATGTCTAGGTAATTTTTTCAAAATACAAATTGTTTATTTGTCATTTTCCATTGTATAAATATTTATTTTCTCTTAATGATTTATGAGAATTTACTTTATCAAAATTTTCTGATACTTATTCCCAATTTTCACTTTGTTTTTAATTAGCCCTAAGTATATATTTTTTAAAAATCACAGAGTAATTTAAGTTTCCCATAAGTCATGCCATCAATCTTTTTCTTCATCATTTTGGGGATGGTAGGTTGGTGGGGGCAGGTGTCATGCTCGGGAAGACTTCTCCAGGCAGTATACTCTTGGAGTGATTGCCTGGCTCACAATAATTTCCCATTGGGAACTGCCCCCTATCCATGAAGCGGATGCCAAGACTCCAAGTCTCTCTATCATGGCACTGCCGCCCCCTGGTCCCAGCTGACTGATCAAATGTTATTGCAAAAATTTGAAATTTTGAATTGAGCATTACAGACTGGGAGTTGCTAGAACTGAGTCATGTTAAGCGAGGTGGTTGGGAGGGCACCTTGTTTTGTGGTTTCCAGATAACATACTAGTTCCTAACCTTTCTCAGACAGAGCTGATCAGCTCTTTCTTAAATTCCTGAAGACAGTCCGGATTCCTTCCAGTATGTGCTCTTTTAACTTAGAGACCAACTCCAGTGAGCTTGTTACTTGCAAATATGAATCTTATTTGCAAAACTATGTATGGAATAGTTTCTGATCCTAAAACGATGTGTGGAATTCAAATATTTCTTTGAGCATTTTAATACCTTGCTTTTACTTCAAAACACACTGTTGTTGGAATTATTCATTGTGTAACATGTGCAATAGATTCTCCCCCAATTTGATTGGGGAATCAATTCTCCCAAATTGGGGAACCAATTTGATTTCCTCCCAAAATGGTCAACTCATTGTCCTGATAAGACTGATTGAATAATCCATCATTACTCCACTAATTTGAAATGCCACCTTAATAATAAACTAAATTTCAATAAATTATCACATCTGGTTTTGGGCTTCCAATTTCATTTCACTAATTTATGAGTTTATCTTGGCACCACTTTTATCTTATTTTGATTATGTTCCTCTATAATGCAAGATCATATCTGGTAGGGCAAGTCTACCTTATTATTACTGGAAAGTTTTGTTGGCCATTCTGGAACATTTATGATTGCAGCTAAACGTCTACAGTCTTTTAGTTTAGTAAAAAGACAAGTTGAGAATTTGATTAGGATGAATTGAATTTTATATTAATTGAAGGAAAACAGACATATTTAGAATGTTTTATTCCAATCCATGAATATGGTTTATTTCACTATTACCATTTAAGTCAATAATTTTTGTAATTTTATTTATAATGCCCTGCATGATTCTTGTTTATTCTTAATGATGCTATATTTTTCAACATTTTATTATGAAAATATTCAAACATATAGGAAAGTTTTAAAAATTTTACAGTGAGCACCCGGGTACCCACTATCTAGATTCTACCATTAACATTTTATTATATTTTATGATGTGTGTGTTGAGTAGCTGTGAAAAGCACAGACTGCCTAGATATGCAGTTCTAAGATGTGTGACCTTTGGGTAAGCCACCATTAAAGAAAAAACTGCACTGGGCGATGTTAAACAGGTAAAGATGACTATTCAGTGGTTACTATCGCAAGGGAGAGAGAGTAGAACGCAGCTCTATCAAAACAAAGGACTGCAAGTTTTTTAAGGGCTAGGAATGGGTTAGAGGGAAAACGTTGGATGATAGTAAAGGGGTTGAATCAGTGGAATAGGTGAGAGATTTACTGAGGTTGCCATTAGGACCGCTTGGATCAGAATGTTTTGTTTTGCAATAATTAGGCCACTTGGGGCCAGGAGAGTGGAGGAGGAAGATAAGAACTGCCTAGTTAGAGCTGTCAGTATATGAGCTAAGGGCAAGAAGGAGAAGGAAGACGGAGGTGAGGGGTGCTCAGAAAGTCACTGGCATGCTCAGTGGTCATTTCTCAGACTTCACCTACACCTCCAACACCCCCACTCCCACCCACACTTTTCTTTGCTTGTAGAGGTTTCAGTATATCTCCACTTCACAGCTGAGAGAGATGTTAGGTCTAATGGAAAGGACTGACTGTATTTTGAGCCCCAAACAGGAAACAAGCAACCCCAGCTGCTTGCCATGGTGGGAATTCTGCACAAAATTTGCTTAGTGGCAGCGCCCTCTTCCCCTGGGGTATCCATTCCCAGGCACTGCAGGTGTCTTACCTCTCCATCGGGAAGGGGGTGTGTGGAATTGCCACCCACTGACCGTGAAACCAGCTTCCTTGGGAAACAGGCCACCATGCTCTCTTGGGTCCTTTGTGCTGTGTAAGTAATAATGTGGTCATTTGCTGAAAGTTTCTGTTTTGCTTGAGCCTGTGTTTCCTTAGAGCCCCACATAGCAACTCCATAGAGGATGAAATCGATATTTAGCATAGTTATGGTCTGAAGTTGTCCTTTTTTCTTTTTTCCCTGCAGTCTGAGTTGCTTTTCTCTGTAGTTCCACAGCTGCAAGATTAGTTTTAAGGTAATCAGGACCCAGGAAGGAGCAGGTAGGAAGCAGGGAGAGGAGTGCTCCTAAAGTGGGCAGTTTGGTCGAGAGAAAGAAAAAAGCATTACTTAACTTCTCCAAACCTCAGTTTCCTTATCTGTAAAGTGGGAATAATCATAGTACCTACCTCAAGGTGTTGTTATGATGATAAAATCAGGTAAAACATGCAATGCACTTAGAACAGAACCTCATACTCTAAATGCTGTAAGAGCATTGGCACCTACTATAGTTTTACTGTTTTCTAACTTGCTGTTTTGGGAAGCTATTGATGTAAAAATATATTTTGTTCCAGGGAGAAAACCCAGCAATAAAACGGCGTATTTAATTTAACCGCACTTTAGTAGAAAACATACAAAAAGGCATGAAAAAACATAGATTATATGTGTGCGTGTGTGCACGCCCGTAGGGAAGCTGTGCACCAAATATTAACAATAGTTATTTCTGCTTGGTAGAATTTATTTCCTTCATTTTGCGTGTGTATTTGCTGGCATTTCAGAAATAAAAGGAAAGCAATAAAACTAAGAACTTTTATTGAATACTAGAAGAAACAAAACCCAAAACTACCAGATCGTGTTCTTTTAATAACACGCTGGATTCCATTTCACATCCAGTCTTTTTCCACTGCATATTATTAAGTGAAAGTGGTATGGATTTTTAAAAACAGCGTTGTTTCAACAGCAACAAAAAAAGTGAATCAGATGTGCCCTTTTTGTCAATGGTTTCCTATCTCCACACATAAATGTTCACATGCATAATCTCGGCAGAAGAGAGGCGGTTGAATTCCTTAATGTCTTTGGGGATCCCCAAACACAGGATGCTTCTCCTTGTGCAGGGGCGCGGTGATTTAAACTGGGTTGAGATCCGTGGATGCTCCCCAAAGGCGAGAGGCAGGAAAGGCTCCCCCGGAGGACGCTGGGAACGGCGCGCGGAGGCGGCTGCCGCGCAGGCGCAGCGGGCTCGGGGTTGCCTGCCGCGACGCTACGTGCGAGCATCACCCGCGGCTACCCTGCGCGGCGGCGAAATTAGCTGGCCGGGGCGGGAGAGAGAGGGTGTGCGGTTGAGCGGTGAGAGGGGAAAGCGAGGGCCTTCTGGATTTGGGGGAGGGAGGCGGGCGGAGAAACACAAGCTCCGCCCCGGTCGCGCGCGATGCGCCCCGGAGTTGAGTTTAGACAAAGGCCCCCAGGGCAGGGCAGGGCAGGGCCGGTCCACCCCATCCCTGGGAGAAAGGTTTATTCTCTCCTTTAGGGGAAGTGAAACCAGTTCAGAGGGGTTACGTGATTTGTCAAAGCCAACAAGGGAGGGAGCTGGATTCAAACTCAGGTCTTTCTAATTCCAAATCACGTGCCCAAAACAACGCGCTGGGCTTTATTCATCTCTTCGTGCTCCAGGACACCAGCTCAGTGCTTTGGACCGTGTGGGCTGCATATATCCACGGTCTCCATGTATCGTTTGTACATTTTTTTCTGTGATATGTGCAAGTTCTAAAATTCTAACTCTGTGACTGACCTTTCTCATCCTTTTTTACTGACTTTACTATTTCCTGTCCAGTATCTTTAGATACTTTCTCCTCCAGCTGCTTGCTGAGGAGAAAGTTGGTGCCCAAGATGGGAGATGTTCTTTGAGATTGATTGACTGAAAACATTCCACACTTTAGGTTTTGGCACTGTATGTTCCCCAGGTTCATGAGAATGGAGGACACAAAGGAGCAGGAGACTTCCTTGGTGATCAGAAGAGACCTGTGAAGCCTTTGGTCAGAGATTGCAGCCATTTTCTCGTCAGAGGTGGACTAGTGGGACCAGGACTCTCTGCCTTGTGGGCTCTGGTGCCATCATGCTGCAGCAGCTCCTGATCACCCTGCCCACCAAGGCCAACACCTGGGTGAAGCTGCACCATCCAAAGAAGGCCAAGGAAGGAGCCCTGCTATGGGAGGATGTGACTAAAATATTTGAAGGAGAAGGTGAGAAATAGACTGATAGGTGGGAGGTAAGAAAAGCAGTCCCCTCACCTGTGGAAAGGAAGGTCTCTGAGCCAAGGAGGACTTGCTTTAGTATCCTTATTTTACTGTGAGGAAATGTGAATCAAATGGGGGATCTGGCCAAGGTCACAGAAGTACTTAGTTACCAATTCAGAAGTAGAGGGTACCAGGGAAAGTACCAAATAAACCTGAATCTTGTGCCAGAAAGCAAGAAAGACCTCAAAGACTAACAGGGGTGTGTCAGAAGTATGTAATAGCCAAGTTCAGGCGTTCCCTCTGAACAAATTTGGAGTAGTTTAAGCATCCAATCGATTGAATAGATAAATTTCCTCAAGTTCATGATGACACTTAAAATAGAGAAAGAAGAGGGAGGAAACACATTTGCCTACATTGAACAAGAGATTATTGTGGTAGTTGATTCATCTGCCTTGCATTTTAGATCATCTCTAGTTGCTAAATGAACCTGCCAATAAACTTTAAAGGAAGGATAGAATATTTTGTTGTCAAATAATTGAAAGATTGACGGGGAGCAGGATAGTCACGTGGTATCAAAATATTACTCCCACAGATTTTTCTACTAAGTGAAAGGATTTTCTAATAGCGAGATCTGGTGGTTACCATGTTAACCAAGGGTCCCAATAATGGACCACTTGTCATTTTGGGTTTTCTGGGTGATGCAACATAAAGCACATGGTATCACCCATGAAGTATTCTTCCCCAAAAATATTTATCTAAATCTGAATCTAAATTAAGCTTAAAAACTGAACTTCTGATTTACAGAAAATTCAGGGGATGGGGAAATAAGGTAAACCCCACCATGAGGATACAATTAGACTGTGCCGGTCTCTTAAAAAGTTAGTGCCGGGTGGTGTGATGGTGGCTCAGTGGCAGAGTTCTCATCTGCCATGCCGGAGACCCAGGTTGAATTCCTGGTGTCTGCCCATGAAAAAAAAAAAAAAAGTAAAAAGTCGATGTCATGAAGAAAGGGTGATACTGTTTTAGAATGAAAGAGACTAGACATAACCAATTTCAATGTGTGAACTTTAATTGGTTCCTGGTTTGAAAAAAATCCAGAATAAAAGGCATTTTGGGGACAGTTGGGGGAAATTTGAATGTGGACTAAATATTTAGATGATACTGTGGCATTATTGTTAAGTTTCTTAGATGTAAGTGATGGTATTGTGGTTATGTGGGAGAAGATCCTTATTTGGGTTTGAAGTACCATAATATCTTCAACTTTGAAATGACTAAGAAAAAAATACAGATAGATAAAGCAGATATGTTAGCATATGCAAAATATTATCAATTGTTGGATCTAGATGGTAGATATATGGGTGTTCTTCAGGATTCACAAAAAACAGTTGGAAAACATACAGAGACGGTAAATCATGAACTTCAATTCTTAGCCCATATTTTGAATACCTAGCAGTCTAGCAGATAGAAAAAAATAAACAAGACAGTTTCTGCTCATATACTAATACTAATATTCAATTAAGGGAGATAATGATACAAATAAATCAATAGGGGGCAGCCTGAGATAGATGATATAACAGAGATAAAAACCAAGCTTTGGGAGAGTACAGAGAGGAAGCTTTTTTCTCATTAAGAATGTATGAGAGGGTGGGCCACGGTGGCTCAGCATGCAAGAATGCTTGCCTGCCATGCCAGAGGACCTGGGTTTGATTCCCGGTGCCTGCCCATGTGAAAAAAAAAAAATGTATGAGAAAACCTTCCTTGAACTGGATCTGAAGGACATTTCAGTTTTTCATTGAGGAAGATTTTGAGAAAAGTTTTGAGGTAGATACCATCAAGTATGTCCAAAGAATAGCAGATAATTTGGCTTAACTGAAGTTTAGGATGTATGTGTGTGTATGTGTCCAGTAGATGAAGGATGGTATTTAGAGGAAGAGAACATTTGGAGAAAGAGCTTTGGCATGGTTGTGGAGGATTTTGAGATTCGGTGAAGTGTTGGATTTTTCTTTCTTGTCAGTCCCCTCTGACAGTCCTTCAGAGACTGAACTAAGGACTGGCCTGTTGGATCTATGCTGGCCTGGATCAGCATTGATCACTGGGAAATAGTGATGCCCAAAGCAGCACACTTTAGGTCTTCCTCATTAAGTAGTTATCAGGCTGCCCTTCAGTCCTGCTAAGTGGCCCTCTTTGTAGGTGTTTTGGGGAATGAGCAACATGCACTGGGTAGATTAGGAGAGAAGCCACATTCAGTGTGTGGGTCTGCAGGCAATTTTTCTGTTTGGGGGATTTAGGAAGATGCAAACCTCATGGCTCTTTTCCTTCCCCAGCTCTGCTATCTCAGGATGTTCAGGAGAACCAGGGAGAAAGTTTAGATGATGAAGTTACTCCTGGCCTCCCGACAGCAGAATCCCAGGTGGGTTAGAGTTTCCTGTCACTTTCTTGAAATTTTGACTGTGCTTTCTAGATTGGATTTTCTTAGTCTTTTCTTACTTAGGAAGTCAGTTTACTTTGGTTGGTTTCACAGATAATTTCCCTACAGTAGTAACCTCTCTCAGCAGCCCTCTTGTTTCTAGCTGCCATCTAGCTATTTATTCTAAAAATTTAAAAACTGTGCTAGTGCTACAACTTTGAAATTGAGAGGTATGTGAAAAAAGTGTGTAATGTTCTTGCTCTTAAAAGCTCACAGATATCACCTGGGACAAAGACATTTGAAGCATCACTTTAAGATGAACAGAATCAGGTTCTGATATTCTTGGAGATATGTACACTTTACTAATGACCTTTAAGAGAGGACTTTTGATCGAGTTCTAGAACGAAACTCAAATTGTAGCTGGAAAGAGAAATGAGCAAAGAAGATACTGGCAGGTCATGAAGCCTACAAACTAAATAGTCTGAGCAGAAAGGGAAGGAAAACTTTGAAGATCAGTTTAACAGTGGGTTGTATGTCATAAATGAGCTAATCAGTTAGCTGGTGGCACTGGCAACTGGCAAAACTGTACCATTGTCAAACCTCAGAAGCATAAGAGAAACAAAAGAAAAATTATAGAGCAGTCAGAGAAAACCTATTTATAGGGAAATATTATTAGAGAACAGAAGAGTGGTCTTGGCTTCCAAATCACATGGTACAGGGCTTAATCCCACATCTTTGACCTTCTTCAGTTTCCTCATCAATTAATGTAGATCTAATGTCCATCTAATAGGCCTAAAATACATTTATATATGTATGCGTTTACGATACATAGAAAGCGTTAAGATAGTCTCTGCACTTATGGTATTTTTTGTTGTTATCTCAACTTTCTGGCATTTTCCCTTCAAAAATTTCCTAACAGCTAATGTGTCTCTTTGCACTGGGAGCATTTTAAAAAATATCAAATGGTTATTTAAATTGTATACATCACACATAAAAGGCTCTCATCATTCTTTATAACACAGAGTGTCTACTCTGGTCAGATAATCTACCTTACTAAGCAGAATTCATGCTCCTTTTAAAAACTTACTGTTCTTACTTTTCTCATTAACAGAAATACCCAACTTATGTTAAAATGTTCTCATTTTAGCCAGTTTGTTAAGCCCAGAAAGGGTGTCTGTCTTCTCTCGTGGCCTTAGCTTCTTTTGAATTCTCCCTTCTCAAAATACTCCTGACTTTATTGTCCTTAATCTAAGCTACTTTGCATTGTCCTGTAACCTTCTTTAATATTTCATGCATATTTTTCCTTCAGCCAAATTGTAAGTTGCAAAAGGCAACTTACATATTCTGAGCATTGTTTTATAATGTCCAGCAGAGAATTAGCCAAGTAATTTAAGGGAGGCGTCCAGGAAAACTTGACTAGAATCTCTCAGCAATTAGACAGGGGCAGAACAACTTCTTGAACTCTGCCTGAAAAGAAACATATTTGATATTCTAGGAACTGTTAACCTTCGAGGACATATCCGTGGAATTCACCCAGGAAGAGTGGTGGCAACTGGCCCCTGCTCACCAGGTTCTGTACCGGGAGGTGATGTTGGAGAACTATGGGAATTTTATCTCAGTGGGTAAGGATGTGTTCCCTTTGTAGCTAGAACCTACCATTAGAAGAAAATATTGATTTCTAAATTGTGTTGTGCTTGTGCTTTGGATTTTGTATGAGAGATTTCTAGTTCCTTCTGAACACCAAGTCAGGATTGCTGTGGTCTTTTCTACCCTAGTCTTTCTACTCTATTTTTCAGAGGGCCTGAATAACAAAGGACTGTTTTTAAATTCTTGAGATGGCTCTCTGACTTCAGCACATACAGTCTTTTTTTCTCCATGAGTAGGATATCAGCTTTCAAAACCTGGTGTGATTTCCCAGTTGGAGAAAGGAGAAGAACCATGGTTGACTGAGAGAAAAATTTCAGGAGGTCCAAGTTCAGGTAAGAGCAAAGCAGATGGGGGCCTCTTTGATATTGTCAGAGTTCTCCTCAAAGCCTTCCCCAAGCTGCGGGAAGGCTGAAGCCACCTGGATGGGACACACAGAAACCTGATGCCACCACCTCTGATACCCCTTTCCTGTTTCCTGTTAAAATGACATGAGAATCTATGAAGAATGTTGTATTTAATGAGAAGAGAGACTTGTATACTGAACACATAGGGGAAAGAAACTATAATCAAGGCAAGGTTTAGAATACTAGAGAAAAAGAGGAAATCATGAAAATCGGGTCTGGAGAAACAGTGAAGAAAGTTAAAATGATCTTCTCATTAAACTTTCTAGAGTCAGAGAAGAGGTACCATTCTCATTAGGATTAACTTTCTTCACTGTTTCTCCAGACCCGATTTTCATGATTTCCTCTTTTTCTCTAGTATTCTAAACCTTGCCTTGATTATAGTTTCTTTCCCCTGTGTGTTCAGATATACAAGTCTCTCTTCTCATTAAATATAACATCCTTCATAGATTCTCATGTCATTTTAACAGTTTTCACTTCCTCTCAACCATTCTACTTATAATTTTTCTTGAAATCCTGTTCTATAATCAGAGCTTCAATTTTGATTCTCTTAACAGATGTAATTTAATTTTTTATGTCAGATAATTTACGACTCTGAGAAATTACCACACAATTCCTTCTTACCAGATGGCTTTTAGCAGTCGTCTTCAACTTCTAAGAATAGTAATAATGACAGCTGTTTACCAAGCTGACTGCTGTGTGAGGTCCTGTGCCTACATTAATCTTATTGTACAAATGAGGAAAAGAAGGCTCAGAGGTTAAGAAATTTTCACAAGGGCACATAGCTACTTTTTTGGTAGAGTCTGTATTTGAATTCCAGTCATTCTGACTCCAAAGTTTGTGTCTTTATGATGCTGTTCTAGATTGTACTATTAATTTATGTAAACCTTGCCACCTTCTTAGGATTCTTTCCTCTATTGTCTAGTTTAATAGTTTTTGTCTTGTCTATCTCTCTTACTGCTTTTTCAGTGCCTCTCATTAATAACCTCTTTAATGCTGTATCATTTCTGTCTTCATTAGGGTAGGTTGAATTCCGGTAAAAGTAGTCTCCAAAAGTCAAACAGAATGGAATTTATTTCTCACCCATGTTGGGGAATTGTTGAGGTCAGTGGACAGTTCTCTACCTGTTTATCCGGGAACCTATGTTCCTGCTTATTGTGATTCCACCATCCCCTTGGGCCTCTTCATCATCTGCATTTAGCCAAAAGGAAAGTATGAGCACAGAGAAGCCCATTTGGGAGACTCTTATAGACTGTGAATGGCATGGTTCATATCACTTTCACTCTCATTCCCTTAACCAGGGTGACCTTTGTCACTCTGATAAGCTAAATTCAAGGGAGAGTGAGAAATATGGTCTAGCTATATGTCCAGAAATGGGGAGAACAGATTTTAGTGCACAGCCAGCAATCTATGCCATAATTCCTGAGGAGATTCTGGTTTTTACACTGCTGTTCTGTTTCTGTACAAGCTCTCACAAATGCATTATGATGCTTTCACCTATCCCTTCAATGTCTATATTCTTTATATTTTCTTCTTGGTCTTATACACCCACATGAACTTTACTCCCACAAATTCCCTACATTTAGGTCCTCTCTATATAGAAGTGAATGTCACTTTAAACTAAGTATGTCCAAAAACAGAAGCTATCTTCTATCCAAAACAAATTTCTCATCCTAACTCCCCCGTTCTTTCAATCTATAAAACTAGAAATACAGCATCAACAAGAATATATCATCTTTTCCACTCTCAGTCTTTCCTCTAATCCCCATT
Source organism: Tamandua tetradactyla (assembly GCF_023851605.1). Classification (NCBI taxonomy): domain Eukaryota; kingdom Metazoa; phylum Chordata; class Mammalia; order Pilosa; family Myrmecophagidae; genus Tamandua; species Tamandua tetradactyla. Next base: position 184,714,165 of record NC_135328.1, on the reverse strand, counting down.
GTTTCTTCTTTGAAGATACCTGCTAGATCTACTTCTGCTTTTTGTCTCTGTTGATGTAATGCTAAGTTAAGCTCCCATCATCTCATGCCTGAATTACTAAAGTTTCTAGTTGCAATTGCTAATGTATTTTCTTTTTCTGAATCATTGGCTACTATTGCCAGATTTGACCCCTTGAAACATCATTTTTATCTTATTACCCTGAAAATAAAAGTTAATTATTCCCTATCCCCTCTTGTAAGTAACTTAAACAGCTCTGCTTACTTTTAAAGTCCATCCAAAAATAATCCAGCAATTACTTAGTACTGTCTCTATCCAATTATTGAAGTGGGGTTAGGCATCCTGACACATGGGATTTTACTGTGAATAGGATAGAAATCGGTGCTTAGGATGGCAGAGTTTTGAATAGAAGGATAGCAGTGGAAAAAGAGTAAAAAAATCAGGGAAACTCACTCATCCAAACATGCTATGTTAAGTATACTATGGATAAAAGATATAGTCTCTATCCTCAAAAATTTCACTGTGTAGTTAATATTTTGTTTTATATTAAGAAGCCATTTTCTACCTTTTATATAGGCCAGAATTATGGAAATTGATAAAATCCAGTGAGCATGCAAGGAAAAGCATCCTTATTCACTGAATGCTCACACCCCTCAACCCAACAATTTCCCTTTAGTAAATCATATGAAACATTGACAGGAGTGATGTAGATTATGGTGTGATTTGTAATAGTAAAAGATTGGAGTTCTTGCCTGCCATGCAGGAGAGCCGGGTTTGATTCCCAGAGCCTGCCCATGCCAAAAAAAAAAAATTGGAGATGACGAAATAATATTGCAATAGGGACAAGTTAAATTCTGGTAAGTCCATACAATAGAATGCAATCATTTTTTTAAAAGGATGAGGAAAATCTAAAGGTATAGATATGGGAGGGGTCCCAGAATATGTTTAAAACTTTAAAAAGATGCATAACTATATGTATACGACTATACTTTTTTTTACAAATATATATTTATTTTCAGTATATACCTATATGCACACATTCACCATTGCATGTTGTTGGAAAATGTCTAAACAGATATATTCCAAAATCTTAGGAGACTGGAGGGAATGGGGATGAGATAGGGAGAGACTTTCCCTTTTTAATGTTTAAATGTTTGTTTTAAGAGTACTTGAGATAAAGAAATTTTCTTCATAGAAATGTGAGCCTGAAATGATGTGGTGCTAGAATCCTACCTTACTTAATGTTATCCCTTGATTTTTGCCTTACAAGGATGCCGTCTTTTTAGTCCCTCTTCCCTGCAGTCCTGGATGGGCTCCTCCCAGTTTCATAGAGTCACCTTACATACTTTTAACAGTTTCTTTCTCCTGATCACTTTCTCAGTTCCTTGTATATCAGCTGTCTCACATTCAAAGACAGTCCAAGCCTCCTATACTTAGTAATGTCATTTTTTAATCCCATTCCCAGTATGGCAATTTCTTTTTTAAAGTGCAGTGAAGATGGATCATTTGTAATTTTTATTTCTTTCAGACTTGGAGAGTAAAACAGTAACCAAAGAGTTGGCCTTAAAGAATGATGTTTTATGGGAAGAATTACCCCATAGCCTGATGATGGGAAAGTCTACAAGAGGAAGCACCTTGTACTCTACTTTGGAAAAAGTCTCCAAATCTGATAAGTTAGAAAACCACCAGCAAAACCAAGGAATGGGTGAGGGGGAAATATCCTTGATCCACAAGAAAACCGTTACTCAGAAAAGAGACCAAGAATCTAACAGATTTGAGAAAAGTACTAATGAGGGCTCAAAAGTTATTTCAGCACCAGTTTGCCCTCTAAGAAAAAGAGTTCATAAATATGATACCCCTGGAAAGAAAAGCAGACGCAGTTTAGATTTGATTAATCATTCAAGGAGTTACGCAAAAATGAAAACCTTTGAATGTAATATCTGTGAAAAAATCTTCAAACAGCTCATTCACCTTACTGAACACATGAGGATTCATACTGGAGAGAAACCTTTCAGGTGTAAGGAATGTGGAAAAGCTTTTAGCCAAAGCTCATCCCTTATTCCACATCAGAGAATCCATACTGGAGAGAAACCCTATGAATGTAAGGAATGTGGCAAAACATTCAGACATCCTTCATCCCTTACTCAACATCTTAGAATTCATACTGGGGAGAAGCCCTATGAATGTGGTGTATGTGAGAAAGCCTTCAGTCAGAGCATTGGACTGATCCAGCATCTGAGAACTCATGTTAGAGAGAAACCTTTTACATGCAAAGATTGTGGAAAAGCATTTTTCCAGATTAGACATCTTAGACAACATGAGATAATTCATACTGGTGTGAAACCCTATATTTGTAATGTATGCAGTAAAACATTCAGCCACAGCACATACCTAACACAACACCAGAGAACTCATACTGGGGAAAGACCATATAAATGTAAAGAATGTGGGAAAGCCTTTAGCCAGAGAATACATCTTTCTATCCACCAGAGAGTCCATACTGGAGTGAAACCGTATGAATGCAGTCATTGTGGGAAAGCCTTTAGACATGATTCATCCTTTGCTAAGCATCAGAGGATTCATACTGGAGAAAAACCTTATGATTGTAATGAATGTGGAAAAGCCTTCAGCTGTAGTTCATCACTTATTAGACATTGCAAAACACATACGAGAAACACCTTCAGCAATGATATGTGAAAATATATTCAATATCAAAGAATTCTCACCATAGCAAAAGCCTGACTTGGGGTTTCAAGAACCAATAATATTTTTTTAAAAGGCAGTTTGATGTAGTGTTCCCAACTTTTGATTTGCCGTATTTGGAAACTACCACCTATTATTAGCATGGTTTCAGGAAAGAAAGGACATTAAAAAACATTTTAATATTTTAAAGTATAGGAAAGACATGGCTGATATTCAGAACAGCTCTTTACATTGAATTAAATCAGCTTTGTGAAAATCTCTCAAATTGGTCTTTACTTTTCTCATTTCACCATGGACCAGCAAAAACTTCATTATGGATGGTCAGAGATCTTTAGATTGGTTTTTGAGAATCACTTTTAAGCAAATCAGAGAAAATATAGTAGAAACTTTTACAGTAGGTAGCCCATTACGTGGCTTGAAAAGATAGAAATAAAAATCATGTTGGCTAACTTAATTTCTAGAAGAGACATTAAAGGGAGTTTTCTAGAATTGATAGATAATGTATATATGAGATATATTTTATGGTTTCCTGTGGAGCAAGAGATGGCAGGCTTTTTGTGTCAAAGGCCAGACAGTAAATATATTAGGTTTTTGGGGATCGTAAGGTCTCTTTCTCAGCTTCTCAACTCTGCCATTGTAGTATGAGAGCAGACAGAGAAAGTACATGAACCAGTGCATCTGAACCTTGGCACTGTTGACATTTTGGGCCCAATAATACTTTGTTGTGGGCAGCTGTCTGGCGCATTAGGGAATGTTTAGCAATATCTGTGGTCGCTACCCACTGGATACCAGTAGCTCACTGTCCACCAGTTGAGACAACCAGAAGTGTCACCAGACATTGACAAATGTTCACAGGGTGGCAAAGTGCCCCCAGTTGAGAGTCACTGCCAAACAAATGGGTGTGACTGTGTTCCAATAGAACTTATAAGTACAGGTGGTAGGCCACATTTGGCCCAAGGGCTGTAGTTTACTACCCCTGATACAGAGTATGTAGAATGGTTAATAATGGCAACAGAATAATCATTTAGTGTTGAATTAGCATGTGTGTGCATATTTATGCCACAAGTCTTATTTTCTTAATTCTTTTACTGTTTCTTTTGGAAAAAGACAAACCATATTTGAAATGGTGTCATAGAAGTTTAGGAATTATGTACAGACTTGAGTACATAAAATGCATTTTTTTCATCTCTAAAATGTAAGCACTCTTTTATAGCATAAACACAATGCCATTATTATGCAGAAAAATTAACTATAATTGCATACATATTGTTGCCTTTTTGAGGATAGATATATTGAAATTGGTGGCTGGCATTTTAATTTTGTTTTATAACTTTCCTTTTGCGAAGCATATAGGGTTAGATTTGAAAATGTTCTTTCTGCTGAGTAGGAGGATCTTTGATTTAGCCTGCAGAACAAGAGGCCCACTGAAGAGGGTGAGGGGTCTGGAAGAATGTGATTGCAGGTGCCATAATAAAGCACAGAAGTATGGAAGAGAAAGTGGAGGAATTGACAGTGCTTACTTTACTAAATTTAATAGATACTGCTTCCTTCCAAACATAATTGGAGGTAGATCAAGTTCAACTTAACACTGCGTTATGTGACAGATAGGAAAAATAGTCAATTGCTTGATAGTGTGAACTATCAAAAGTAAAATTATAAATCCGGAATATATACCAGTATTTAGGTTTTCTGTTACTACATTTCCTTTTTTATGGGCCTTTCTAACTCTTAAGCCCTTGTGTAACTGATGGGCTGACGAACACATTGGTAGAAGAACACTATTTCTTATATTGGTTCTACAATGTTGCTTTGGATTTCCCAAGAATTTTAATTTCTCTAATTGCTTCTTTCAGTGAAAGCCATTACTGTTGCTTTTCTCTGTCTATACTGTGTTTCTCTGTTATCTAATCTGGTCTATGGCTCAAAATACCATCTCTGTGCTAACAACTGCCAGCTTCATGGTTCCAACTTAGACCTCTCCTCTGAGCTCGAGCCTCGCTCCTGCCTTAGTGCCTTCATATCCTATATCCTTACCTTCTCTTCTTTGCTCAAACATTGCCTTGTCATTGAAGCCTATCCTGACCATGAAATTTAATATTGCAAACTGCTCCTCACCCACCAACTCTAGTATTCCCCAACCCCCTTTTTCCATAGCACATACCATCCTCAAACATAATAGATACTTTACATATTTATTATGCTTTTTATTTACTGTTTCTCTCCTTACTAGAATGTAAGCTCCATGTGGGCAGGTATCTTTGTTTTGTTTACTGTTTTATCACAAGTGCCTAGAACGGTGCCTGGTACTCAATAAGGACTCAAATATTTGTTTAATTGTATTGGTTTAATTGAACTGTGTACCCATGATGATAGTAGAAAAATATAATCCCTACACTTTCCTACCTAGATTTTTTTGCATGGGCAGGCACCGGGAATCAAACGCGGGTCTCCAGCATGGCAGGCAGGAATTTTGCCACTGAGCCACCGTCGCGCCGCCCTCCTGCCTAGATTTTATAGATGAAAAAATCTTATTGTTTAGATTTTCCTTTGCATATATCCCAGATTTTGAGGCCTCTAAGAATTGAGAATCACAGGTGACATAATTTTACATTAGGGAGTATTTTAATGGCTGATTTGATAAAAATGGAGTAAATGTGACTGATTAACTTATGAGTTTATCTTTGCCTTACCGTTGTAAACATGATTTGTTTTTAATGAAGGAGAATAAAAGACAACAGGGGGCACACAGACACACGTTCACCCCAGTCTCCTCTCACCACGCTCACACCATTCTCTCTCACCTGTCTCCTCTTGTATTCACATCGGTCTTCTTTCTCAGACCATTCTCTTACCCCAGTCTCCTCTCTCACACACCATTTCCTCTCTTGGGGGAAAAAAAAAAACAACGGGAGCAGATACAGCAGGAGACACGAAATGGTAAAATTCTGTAGTTAGGTTATTTCAGCTACCCCATGCAGTATCCTGCTACTCACAATCCCCCCATCATGCCTTTTTCCATTCCTTTACCATCTCTCCTCATCCCAAAGGAGGCCGGAGATTTATTCTCTGGAGAATTTGGACCAGAATTGATCTGGAATCAAGGACACTAGACAGAGCAGAAACTGGGGGTAAGAAGCAGGGCTGAAATGAGGATTACTGTAAGGCTACATACCGAACTGTGGGAGCCTCAGCCCCCTTTAAAAGTGAAAGGCCATCACCCCTTCAAAAGTCCCTCACCCCAACTCCAACAGGAGATAATTTTCTTTGGAGAAACCAGATGGCCCCAGAGAAAAGGTACAGGTATTTATAGATAACCCAGTGAAATCATCAAGTTCAATGACTCACTCTGCGCATGCATAATGAGTTTCTAATCTCCAAAAAGAGAAGAGAAAATGAAGGGTAGGAAATTAAAACACACATATATGTGTACACATAAGACAATTTTTCAGAATTGAGGGACGTGAATCTTCATATTAGGTTTCCCTGTGTGCCCAACAGAGTAAATATTTAGCGTATTTAAAATGGGCCAGGCATTGTTCTAAATATTTTATGCTTATTAACCCATTTAATTCTTTCAAGAATTCTCTGAAGTGGTACTGCTATTTCCATTTTACAGATAAGGAAATAGAGGCACAAAGAAGTTAAACAAGTAAGAGCACCTGGGTAATAAATGACAGAGCTGAGACTTGGACCAAGACAATCTTCCAAAAAGGACCCACACCATGGAAACCATCATGAAATATCAAAACTTCAGAAGAAAAGAGAATGTCCTAAAAGCTTTTGTATATTATACACCATTCACTATATAAAAATCATAAATGCCTTAGATTTCTCACAACAATAATCGAGTAATGTCTTTAAATTCCTGAGAGAAGTGATTTTCAGCCTAAGGTTCTATGCTCAACCAACAAGTGTGATGGCAAAGTGACATTTTCAGATTCTTCAGATGTCAAAATTTACATTCTGTGCACTCTATTAGGAACTACAGGAGCATGTGCTACACCAAAACAATAGCAAATGAAAAAAAAAGGCAGACAAAGGATTCAGAGAACAGGGCCCAATACAAGAGGACAGAAAAGAGACTTAGTCTTCATATTATAAAATGGGATAATTAATACCTAGTGTCTGAGATTCCTATAGAAAATTTTCCCTCTGATACACATTCATCTTAAATTTCTTATAGTTTTGTTTGAATATGTGTGTCCATTTTTACATTAAAAAAATTAACACCATATAAATTTATTTCCGTGAATTTTGTGAATTTTAACATCACTGACAAGGATATTTTCTATAGTTTGAGTCTGTGTTTCTACATCTGATGCAGTCAAGTATCTAAACATTTCTGCTTTCCCAATTTATAGTCAATTATCCAAATGCCACTCATTGTATAGCCATTCCTTCCCGACTGATTATATGTGCCAGACACACTCTGTATGTCTGCCTACATGACTTCATTTAGAACTAAACCATCCCTTTGAAGTGAGTATATTCCCCCCATTTTATAAATAAAGGCACTGAAGATCTGAGAGGTTAAATGATATGCGTAAGTCACACTGCCCTGCAGCCAAAGAACTGGATAGTATTCATGGTCTCTTTCAACCACTGGATTACCCAGCTGAGATGAAAGGGTGGGCTGTGTGTTATGTTCGTCTGTATCTTTAAAATCTACAATGAACTGTGGTTTTTATGATAGACACTTTAGATAATAGATTTCAAGACAGGTTAGTTTTCACTCTTTATTTTTATAAAACTTTCTTAACTATAGCACAGCTACTTAAATTTTGGGATAAAGTTTAGAATAACACTATTTCCTTTACCCCACTGGATTTGTGTTCTTTCTCTTTCTCTGTGTCTCCATCATTCTCTCTCTTTTGTTGAATTTTCTTAAAATATTAAAATCCAATATGTAGAACCTAGACAAGTTACTACATAATACAATACTATATAATGAAAAGTTCTCAGCATCTTTTATTACAGGGATAGCAGTGGATTATTTTTGTTATTTTCAGTCTTGTGTGTATGTTCTTCTATATAATTGGGATAATGTTTTAGATTCTTTTGGAATTGCAGCTTTTTTACTCAATAGTAGATTGTGCTCAGATCTTAAGCTTTCACAGCACAGTGATAAAGAGCTTGAGCTCAGAATCAGAAAAGTCTGTATTCAATTCCCAGCTCTACCACCTCTTGGCTTTGTGATCTTAGGCAATTACCTCATTTTTCTTAGCTTTTTTCCCCCTTCTGTTAAGAGGCATTAATAGTAGGCACTACATGACAGTTTGTTATGCCAGGCACATATAACCACTCAAAAATGAAAACTATTAATATTGCATTTTATGGTTGTTTTATTTGCTGTAAAAAGTAAATGCTCATTTATGAAAGTAGAAAGATGTATAAATAAAACAAATATGACATGCCCAGATATTACCAATATTGACATTTTCATGTATTCGGTTTTGAAAAATTCTTTGGACTCATTTGTACCAATGCTGTATCATCTCTTCACCAACCTTTACTCATCATGTCTTCCCTTCTCTCCCTAGACAGTTTTTAATCATGAAATGCTCTTAATTCTGAATATGAATGTTACTAACTCAAATTTATATCTCCAGTCCCAAACTCTCTCTGCACTCTGACTCTTAATTCCAACTAATGTATACCTGACTCCTGGATATGTATTAAGTAACTCATATTTAACAGGTTCGTTTCTGAACCTGCTCTATCTTCACTGTCTGTCTCAGTAAGTGGGAAACATCCAATTGCTAAAGCAAAAAACTTCAGGGTCATCCTTAACATCTCTCTTTGATGCTCTACATTCAATCCATTGGCAAATTCTGTGGACTTCACCATCAAATTGTCTCTTTTCTCATTACATCTATTGCTACAATCTTGTGGGGAAGACCTATTGTTAGGGAGGACCTCTTGATTAGATTGTTTCCATGGAGATGCATCCCTACCCATTCAAAGTGGATCTTAATCCACGTACTGGAGTCCTTTAAGAGAGGGACATTTTGAAGAGAACAGACTTTTGGAGATGCAGACAGAAAAAATGCTAAGCTGAGAGATGAAATTCAGAGTTTCATCTAAGAAAGGACCTAAAGATGCTTAGAGAGAGAAAGCCACCAGAATCAGGAGCTGAAAGCAGTGAACCAGGAGCAAGGACCAGCAGATACCAGCCACATGCGTTCCCAGCTGACAGAAGTGTTCCAAATGTCAGTGGCCTTTCTTCAGAGTCTACGTATCATTTTCTGGTTGCCTTAATTAGAACATATTCATGTTTACAAACTGTAAATTTGTAAACTAATAAATCCCCTTTGTAAAAGCTAATTTCTGGTATACTGCATTCCAGCAGATTTAGCAAACTGAAACACCCTCTTTACTAGTTTGAAGTTACATACTCTGTTTCTGTTCTTTTAGTGGTTACAACATGCATTTAAAAAACTTTATTACTATGATATTTATACAGAAATGTTTGTATACATATGAGTATTCACATATCTATTAACACAAGATATATATTTATATAATCTATCTATCTACCTATCTATCCAGATAACTTCATGAATCCGCATAATAGAACACACCTGTGTACCCAGCTCATAGATTAAGAACAGAATTTATTAATACTCAAGAAGTCCTCTTCTGCCTACTTCCAGTCACCACCCTCCAAAAGGTAAAATCTAACACCATAGATTAATTTCACCTGTGTTTGTATTTTATATATGTGAAATCAAATGTGTGTGTTCGTTTGTGTCTGGATTTTTTGCTCAAGACTGTGTGAGAGTGAATAATATTGTTGTATGTAGTTGTGGTATGTTTATTTTCATTGCTGTGTGATACTCCATTATGTGAATAAATATATTTATTTACCCATACCACTGTTGATGGGCATTGGGTAGTTTCCAGTTTGAGGTTAATATAGAGTGCTGCTATGAAAACTCCAGTATATATCTTTTGGTGAACATATGTAGGCATTCTTACTGGGTATATACCTAAAAGTGGGATTGCTAGTCACAGTGTTCAGCTTGAGGAGATACCGCCAAAGAGTTTTCCCAGAAGTTGAACCAGTTTGTACTCTCACTAGCAGAGTCTGAAAAATCTGATTCCTAATTTTAATCTGGGCCAATGTTTCACTTGATGTTTAGCACTTTTTATCCCATGTAATAAATATTTTTCTACTCCAATTGTCCTGCTTTCTTCTAAAATGTTTTATTGTATTAATTATTACATTTATATCTGTAATCCACGTGGATTGATTTTTGTGTATGGTGTGATATCCAACAGATATATGAAGAAATAGATATAACAATATGATTGTTATATATTTAGAATGTTAAATTTCAACCCCATAGTAACAACAAATAAAATAGATGAAAAATGCATCCATATAGAAATGAGTAGGCATTCATTATGGTACAACACAGAAAACCAATTATAGTAGCTATTAACTGAAGCGAGGGACAAAAAATGTATAAAACTTACAAAAGCTGTATGCAAAATGGCAGAAGAAAGTCCTATATTATCAGTAGTGACTTTAAATGTAAATTAATTAAACACTCCAATCAAAAGGAAGACATCGGCAGAACGGATAAAAAGCTATGATCCAACTGTATTCTGTCCACAAAAGACGCATCTTAAATTCAAAGATACAAGTAGGTTAATAAAGGATGTGAAAAAGATGCATATGCAACTAGTAACCAAAAGAGAGCTGGAATGGCTATGCTAATATTGGATAAAGTAGACTTTAAGTAAAAACAGTTATGTGGGACAAAGATGGTTACTATATACTGATGAAGGGAACAATTCACAAGAAGATGTAAATATTATAAATATATATGCACCGAAGGAAATACTGACAAATTTGAAAGGAGAAGTTGACAGTTCTACATTAACAGTAGGAAACTTTAATACACCACTTTCAATAATGTATAGGCCATCCAGTAGAAGATCAGTAAGGAAATACAATACTTGAATAACACTGTAAATCAACTAGATATAACCAACACATATAGAACACTTCATGAATCAACAAAAGAATGGATTTTTCTCGAGTGCACATGGATTATTCTCCTGTATAGATCATATGTTAGGTCACAAAACAAATCTCCATAAGATGAAAAATATTGAAATCATATAATATATCTTCTCCAACCACAACAGAATAAAGCTGGAAACCAATAACAGATGGATAAATTGAAAATTCACAAATATGTAGAAGTTAACATACTCTGAAACAATCAATGGGTTAAAGAATAAATCGCAAGGTAAATTAGGAATGATCTAGGATGGGCCATGGTGGCTCAGCAGGCAAGAACGCTTGCCTGCCATGCCAGAGTACCCGGGTTTGATTCCTGATGCCTGCCCATGTAAAAAAAAAAAAAAAAATTAGGAATGATCTTGAGGTGAATGAGAATAAATGAAATCACAACATATCAAATATTCCATAGCATTTTTTTTAAAAAAGAGAAGCTATAAGTTTACAGAAAAATCATTTAGAAAGTACAGAGTTTCCATATACCCTCACTCATATGCAGATTTCCCTCTTATTAACACTCTGCATTAGGGTGGTACCTTTATTACAACTGATGAGACAATATTATTATAATTATATAATATTAACTGTAGTCCAAATTTATATATATATATGCTGTATGGTGGGGGTGGGTCACATTTCATTATTTTTCCATGTGAGTACCTCGTTATCGCCGCACCATTTGTTGAATTTTTGTTTGTTTGCTTGCTTGTTTTTTGGGGGAAGTGCATGGGCCGGGAATCAAACCCTGGTCTCCCACATGGCAGGCGAGAATTCTACCACTGAACTACCCTTGCACCCCCTGTAGGCCAAGTTTATATTAGGATTCACTGTTTGTGTTGTATGGTTCTATGGTTTTAAGAAAATGTATATTCTGTTAATATTCACACACATAAAATTTCCGATTTTAATCACTTTCAATTGAAATATGTAATCAGTGGTGTTAATTACATTCACAATATTGTGCTCCCATTACCACCATCCATTACCAAAACTTTTCCATCAGAGCAAACAGAAATGCTGCACCAATTAAGCATGAATTCCTTGTTTCTTACCCCCACCCCAGAAACTGGAAACCTGGTTCTAGTTTCTGACTCTGGGTTTTCATATTCTAATTATTTCATATAAGTAAGAGCACACATTTGTCCTTTTGTGTTTGGCTTATTTCACTCAACTTTATGTCTTTAAGGTTCACCTATGTTGTACCATGTATCAGAATGTCATTCTTTTTATGACTGATTAATATTCCATTGTATGAATATACCCCATTTTGATTATCTATTCATTGGTTGATGGAACTCTTGGGTTGCTTCCATTTTTTGGCAGTTGTGAATAATGCTGCTATGAACATCAGTTTGAAAATATCTGTTCAAGCCATTGCTTTCAATTCTTTTAAGTATATGCCTAGTAGTGGGATTGCCAGTTCTATTCAAGTCCTTTTGCCCATTTTAAAATTGGGTTGTTTGTCTTTTTGTTTTTGAGTTGTAGGATTTATTTATATATTATGGATATTAAATCCTTATCAGATAAATGGTTTCCATATATTTTCTCCCATTGTGTAGGTGGCCTTCTTAAGAAAATATTTATTTTATTGATATATATTATATATTTGCATATTCTGTGATCATCCAAAGTGTACAATCATTGGTCCACAATATCATCATATAGCTGTGCATTTATCACCACAATCAACCTTTTATTTTTGTAAAAAATAACATATACAAAAAAGCAATAAGCCTTGATTCTTGAAGAGGATTGTATAGCTTATATAGCTTTTACAATGTGACCATGTGATTGTGAAAATCTTATGTTTGATGTTCTCTTTATCTAGAGTATGGACAGATGAGTAAAACAATATGGACAAAAAAATTAAAAATAGGGGGGAAAAATAGGGGGATTAAGGGGTTAAAAAATTTGGTAGATTGCAATAGTAGTGGTCAATGAGAGGGAGGGTTAAGGGGTATGAGATTTTTTTCTTTTTATTTCTTTTCCTGGAGTGATGCAAATGTTCTAAAAATGATCATGATGATGAATACATAACTATGTGATAATATTGTGAGCCATTGATTGTATACTTTGGATAGTCTGTATGGTACATGAAGATAGTTCAAGAAAAATATTTTTAAAAAATAAAAAACATTTAAAAAGAAGTAGGACTTCAAATAAGAGACCTAACCTCAAAACCGGAACAAGTAGAAAAAGAAGGCAAATTAAACACAAAGTGAGCAGAAGGACGGAAATAACAAAGATTAGAGCAGAGATAAATGAAATAGAGAATGAAACAAACTAAAGAGAACCAACAAAACCAAAATTTTATTCTTTGAAAAGATCAATAAAACTGACAAACCTTTAGCTAGACTGACAGAGAAAAAAAAGAAAGGACACAAACAATGAAAATCAGAAATGAAAAGGAGGGCATTACTACCAGTCCTGCTGAAATAAAAAGGACCGTAAGAGGATACCACATGAAAAACTATATGTCAATAAATTAGATAACCTAGATGATATGGACAGATTCTTAGAAACACAAAAACTACCTACACTGACTCAAGAACAAATAGAAGACCTCAACAAACAATTACTAGTAAAGAGATTAAATCAGTCTCAAAAACCCTCCAACAAAGACAAGCCCAGGACCAGATGGCTTCATATGGAAAATTTTCCCAATACCCAAGAAGACTCAACTCCATCCAATGCTGCTCAAACTCTTCCAGAAAATTGAAGAGTAAGAAACAGTCCCTAATTCATTCTACAAGGCAAAGCTCAGCCTCATACCAAAGCCAGAAAAAGATACCACAAGAAAATAAAACCACAGACCAATATCTCTTATGATTATAAATGCAAAAATCCACAACAGAATACCAGCAAACTGAATCGAACAGTATATATGTATATATTAAGGTGAATGGTTCGGGAATTGAACCCTGGTCTCCTGCATGGAAGGCGAGCATTCTACCACTGAACCACCCGTGCACTTCCAACAATATATTATAAAATTATACACCATGATCAAAAGGGATTTATTCCTGCTATGCAAAGGTGGTTCAACATAAGAAAAATCAATTAATGTAATACACCCACATTAACACAATGAAGGAAAAAAACACATTATCATCTGTTTTGGTTTGCTGATGAAATGCAATAAACCAGGAATGGGTTGGCTTTTACAGTGGGGATTTACTAACGTACAAGTTTACAGTTAATTTGATGTACAAAATTAAGGCCTCAACAGGATGATACCTTCTCCCTGAAGACCGATTACCAGTGAGCTTGGGCTACTCTGTCATATAGCAAGGCACATGGTGATATTTGCTGGTCCTTCTTTACTGGGTTTCATTGTTTCCAATTTTCTGGTTTCTCTGGGGCTCTTTTTCTGTCTTTTATCGTCTCATAAAGGACTCCAGTAAGAGGATTAAGACCCACCTTGAATAATGGTGGGTAACATCTCATTTGAAATAAATTAATCCACCTACAGTAGACCTACCGCAAGAATGGATTAAAAGAACATGATCTTTACTGTAGTACATATAGCTTCAAACCATCACTTCACCTCAATTGATGCAGAAAAGGCATTTGAAAAACTCCAGCACCCCTTTTGGTAAAAACACATAGAACACTAGGAATAGAAAGAAACTTCCTCAACATGATAAAGGGCATTTAGGAAAAACCCACAGCTAACATCTCACTTAATGGTGAGAAGCATTTCCTCTAAAATTAGGAACAAGACAAGTATACCTGCTGTCACAACTGTTATTCTACATTGTACACTGTATTCTTGCTAGAAAAATCAGGCATGAATAGGAAATAAAAGGCAAACAAATTGGAAAGGAAGAAGTAAAACTTTCACTATTGCAGATGATATGATCCTATATACAGAAAATCCTGGAAAATCCACAAAAAAAGGCTCCTAGGGCTATACATGAATTCAGCAAAATGGCAGGGTACAAGATCAACACCTAGTATCAATAGTGTTACTATATACAAGTGATGAACAATCAGAAGAGACCAAGAAAAAAATTCCATGACAATAGCAACTAAAAGAACCAAATCTCTAGGAATAAATCTAACCAAGGATGTAAAGGACTTGTACACAGAAAACTACAAAATATTACTAAAATAAGTCAAAGCCTAAATAAATGAAAAACATTCCATGTTTGTGGGTTGGAAGACCAAACACTGTAAAGATATCAATCCTAGCCAAAGTGATTTACAGATACAAAGCCATCCTTTGTAGAAATGGAAAAGCCAATCATAAAATTTATATGGAAGGGTAAGGGGCCTCAAAGCCATCTTGAAAAAGAAGAATGAAGTTGCAGGACTCACACTTACTGATCTTAAAAACCTATTACAAAGCTGCACTAATGAAACCAGCATGGTACTGGCATAGGACAGACATATAGATCAAAGGAATTGAATTGAGAGCTCAGAAGCCAACCCTCACGTTTCTGGCCAACTGATTTTTAAAAAATTTTTTTAAAAAATTTATTTATTTATTAACTAAAAAAATTTATCAACAAACGAACTAAAACATTAACAAGTGATCATTCCATTCTACATATATAATCAGTAATTCACAATATTATCACTTAGTTGCATGTTCATCATTTCTTAGAACATTTGCATCAATTCAGAAAAAGAAATAAAAAGACAACAGAAAAAAATTCATACATACCATACCCCTTACCCCTCCCTTTCATTGATCACTAGCATTTCAATCTAAATTTATTTTAACATTTGTTCCCCCTATTATTTATTTTTATTCCATATGTTTTACTCGTCTGTTGATAAGGTAGATAAAAGGAGCATCAGACACAAGGTTTTCACAATCACACAATCACATTGTGAAAGCTATATCATTATGCAATCATCATCAAAAAACATGGCTACTGGAATACAGCTCTACATTTTCAGGCAGTTCCCTCCAGCCTCTCCATTACATCTTGAATAACAAGGTGATATCTACTTAATGCGTAAGAATAACCTCCAGGATAACCTCTAGTCTGGCCAACTGATTTTTAACAAGGAGGCAAAGACCACTCAATTTGGAAAGAAGAGTCATTTAAAAAAATGGTGCTGAGAAAACCAGATCTATATTTGCAAAGAAAAAAAAGGAGGTCCCCTGTGCTGGTTTGAAAGTGTTATGTACCCCAGAAAAGCCATGTCTTTTAATTCTAATCCAATCTTGTAAGGGCAGCCATGTTCTTTTAATCCTGATCCAATATTCTAGGGTGGTACCTCTAAATTAGGCTGTTTCCATGGAGATGTAACACACCCAGTTGTGGGTATGACCTTTTGATAGGTCGTTTCCATGAAGATATGACACACCCAATTGTGGGTGTATTGTTCTGATTAGCTGGAAATGTGACCGCACCTATTCAAGGGGGGCAGTCTTACTTAGTTTACTAGAGTCTTTAAGAGAGTTCATGGAGAAAGAAAGATTCAGAACCAACACAGACACAGAAATTTGGAGATGCTTGGAGTGCCAACATAGATGACTGGAGAGCTGTTAGAAACCAGAGCCTAGCAGACGTTGCCATGTGCCTTCCCATGAGATACTAAGCAAGGCCCCATCATACTGAAAAGCCAGAACCTAGAGAGAGCCAAGGGAAGCTAAGAGAAGAAATCCGGCATTTGACCCAGAGAAGCTAAGTAAGGACCAGCAGACTCCAGCCATGTGCCTTCCCATATGACAGAGGAAACCTGGACGCCATCTGGCCCTTTCTTTGGTATCAAGGTATCTTTCTCTGGATACCTTAGCTGAACATTTTTATGGTCTTAGAATTATAAACTTGTAATTTAATAAATCCCCTTTATAAAAGCCAACTCATTTTTGGTATATTGCATTCTGGCAGCTTTAACAAATTAAAACAACCCCCCTACTTCACACCTTACACAAAAAATCAAGTCCAAATGGGTCAAACACCTAAATATAAGAGCCAGAACTATCAAACTCCTAGAATAAAATATAGGGGAGCAACTTTAGGACCTCACATTAGGCAACGGTTTCTTAGACTATATACACAAAGCATAAGCAGTGAAATTAAAAGTAGATAAATGGGACCTCATCAAAATAAAAAACTTTTGTGCCTCAAAGGACTCTGTCATGAATGTAAAATGACAGCCAACACAATGGGAGAAAATATTTGGAAACCACATATCCTGTAAAGGTTTAATATCCAAAATATATAAAGACCTTCAACAACTCAACCACAGAAAGACAAACAACCTAATTTAAAAATGGGCAAAAGACTTGAATAGACGTTTCTCCAAAGGGGAAATACAAACTGCCATAAAACACATAAAAATATGTGCAGCATCATTAGCCATCAGGGAAATGAAAATAAAAAATAGAATGAAATACTACTTCACACCCACCAGAATTGCTACTATTTTAAAAAATAGAACATTTCAAGTGTTGGCGAGGATGTGGAGAAATAGGAGCACTCATTCTTTGCTGCTGACAATGTAAAACTTTTGCAGCCACTGTAGAAGACAGTTTGACAGTTCCTTAGAAAGTTAAGTATAGAATTACCATATGACTTCGCAATCCCACTACTTGGTATATATGCAAAAGAATTGAAAGCAGGGATTCAGACAGGTATTTGAGAATGGAAGTTCACAGCACCATTATTAACAACTGCCAAAAAGTGGAAGAAATCCAAGTGTATATCAACCAGGGAATGGATAAACAAAATATGGTATATACACACAATGGAATATTATTCAGCCATAAAAGGAGCAGGGTTCTGATACATGTGACAATATGGATGAACCTTGAATACATCATATTGAGTGAAATAAGCTGGACACAAATGGACAAACATTGTATTGTCCCACAGATTTAAAATAATTAGAATAAGCAAACTCATAGAGTCAGAATCTATAGTATTGATTACCAGGGTATGAGGTGGGGATAGGGTATGGGAGTTTTAGCTTACAATGTACAAGTTTCCTATTTGAAATAATGGTAATGTTTGGTAATGGATGGTGGTGATGGCAGCACAAGACTGTGAATGTAATGAACAGTATTGAAATAAATATCTGAATGTGGTTCAAAGGGGAAATGCTTGGTTGTACGTATGGAAACAGAATAAAGGTTTTAAATAATCCATGTAAGTATAGACAAACGGTGAATTCTAAGTTAAACCATGGACTTAAAATAATAGTATAATCATAAAAATGTGTCTTCATCAATTGTACCAAATGTTCCACACCAAATCAATGTTTTAATAATAGGGTCATATATTGTAATCTTGTATTTTATGCTTCATTGATCTGTAATTCCACAATTCCTCTAACAAAGGAAAAAATACACTAGAGGGGTTTGACAGAAAATTTTAATAAGCTGAAGAGAGAATCAGTGAATTTGAAGATAGAAAAATTGAAATTATTCAGTCAGAGGAGGAGAAACACAAAGAATGAAAAGTAATCAGAGATTAAGGGACCTATGACACCATGACGTGTACAAACATAGTCTGTATGGGAGTCCAAAAAGGAGACTAGAAAAAGAAAAGCAAGGAAAGAATATGTGAAGAAATAATGGCTGAAAACTTCCCAAGTTTAATGAAAGGCATGAATATATACAACCAAGAAGATCAAAAACTTCAAGTAGAATAAACACAAAGAATACATGACAAAAAGCATTATAGTCAAATTTTCATGTCCAAAAACAACGATAGAAACCTAAAAGCAAGGGGAAAAAAGTGAATTGTCACTCCCTTGAGGATCAAGTGATCCTCAATAAGATTAAGAGCCCATTTCTCATCAGAAATCATGGAGGCAAGAAAGCAGTGGGATGACATACTTAAAGTAATGGAAGGAAAAAAAATTGCCAACCAAGATTTAAGACAAAATTGTCCTTAAAAAATGAAGGAGAAATAAAGATATTCCCAGAGAAATGAAAGCTGAAAGTGTTCATTACCACTGCCATGCACACACAAAAAAAGGTAAAGGGATTCTGACAGGATGAAAGGAAAGGATACCAGGCTATAACCTCATGCCGTTTGTAGAAGTAAAGATCCATGATAAAGGAATAAAATGCATAAATATAAATGCCAGTTATTATTGTATTCTTGGAATGTAGCTCTACTTTTTAATTTATTACATGATCTAAAATACAAATGCATAAAAATAATCATATATTTATGTTATTGGGTACACATAATATAAGCATGTAATTTGTGACAAACAATATACAGAGAAGGGAAGAGAGAAGTATAGGAATAAAGATTGTGTATACCATTAAGTTGTATCAATTCAAATTATACTGTTATAAATTTAGGAGGTTAAATGTAAACCCTTAGGTAACCACAAAGAAAATATCTAAAAAAATACACAGAAAAGGAAATGAGAAGGGGATTAAACTGTTTCACTACAAAAGATCAACTATACGAAACAGAAGGCAGCAGTTCAGAAAATTAGAAGCAAAAAAGGCATGCCGTACAAAAACTGTTACACAAAAAATTACTGAAGTAAGTCCTGCCTTATCAGATATTATTTTGAATGTGAATGGATTAAAATTTCTAACCAAAAGGACAGATGTGCAAGGAGACAGTGTAAGCATGGCCTGCTGCCTTTTCCTGTTACCCATGAATGAACCGTGTGCTAAGGATCAGTTGTGTTGGCCTGGAATTTAGGATGGATAATGAATGTTTGGCTGACTTCCTTCTTGGTGTACCTTGACATACATCACATTCCCTAGCAGATAGTGGTCTGCTGGCACATTCCTTCCTTCTTTTCTCTGAGCATATGTAAACATTCAGGGAGACTGCTTTGCTACATGTGAATATTTTATGGCCAACCCCGCTCCTATATATCTATCTGGCAGGGAGGGAGTGGTGTCCTTCACCTGCAGTACTAAGAGAGTTACACGCATGCCACCTCCATGTTGGTTGCAGATATAGACTTGCTGGTCTTGGGGAACTGATGCCTACTAGTGAAGCTGATTTTGCTCTGTCTCTTAGTGGATTAGAATAGCTAGAGGGAAATACCTAAAACTGTTGAACTGTAATCCAGCAGCCTTGATTATTTTTTTTTAACTTTTTTATTGTGCAGTATAACATATATACAAAGCAAAGAAATAAAAAAGCAATAGTTTTCAAAGCACTCTTTAACAAGTAGTTACAGAACAGATGTCATGGGCTATCATATGATCCTCTCAGAGTTTTCCTTCTAGTTGCTCCAGATTATAGGAGGTTAGAAGACGTAAATATTTTTTATCATCACAATCAACTTTTTTCCTTCTTTTTTTGTGAAAAATAACATATATACAAAAAAAGCAATAAATTTCAAAGCACAGAACCACAATTAATTGTAGAACATATTTCGGAGTTTGACATGGGTTACAATTTCACAATTTTAGGTTTTTACTTCTAGCTGCTCTAAGATAGTTTTTACTTCTAGCTGCTCTAAGATACAGGAGACTAAAGGAGATATCAATGTAATAATTCAGCATTCATATTCATTTGTTAAATCCTGTGTTCATTGTATAACTCCACCATCACCTTTGATCTTTCCATCCCTCTTTTTAGGGGGTTTGGGCTATGGCCATTCTAACTTTTTCATACTGGAAGAGTCTGTCACTAATAATGGCGTTAGGAGATGGAATTATCTGATGTTCTGGAGAGGCTGGGCCCTCTAGGTTTCAGGACTCATCTGGACCAGGGACCCATCTGGAGGTTGTAGGTTTCTGGAAAGTTACTCTAGTGCATGGAACCCTTGTGGAATCTTATATATTGCCTTAGGTGTTCTTTAGGATTGGCTGGAATGGTCCTGGTTGGGGTTTGGCAGTTATGATAGGTTGCAATGTCTTACCGAAGCTTGCGTTAAGAGCAACCTCCAGAGTAGCCTCTCAACTCTATATGAACTCTCTCTGCCACTGATACTTTATTAGTTACACTTCTTTCCCCCTGTTTTGTTCAGGATGAAATTGTTGATTCCACAGTGCCAGGGCCAGATTCATCCCTGGGAGTCATCTCCCACATTGCCAGGGAGACTTTCACCCCTGGATGTCATGTCCCACATAGGGGGTAGGGCAATGATTTCACTTGCAGAATTGGGCTTAGAGAGAGTGAGGCCACACAGCCTTGATTCTTTTTTTTTAAATTTATTTATTAATTAAAAAATTAAGAAACCAAATAAAACATCAACATATATAATCAGTAATTCACAATATCATCACTTACTTGCATATTCATCATTTCTTAGAACATTTGCATTAATTCAGAAAAAAATAAAAAGACAATAGAAAAAGAAATAAAACAAACAGGAAAGAAAAAAAAAAAGATTCTATCTACCATACCCCTTACCCCTCGCTTTCATTGATCACTAGCATTTCAAACTAAATTTCTTTTAGCTTTTGTTCCCCCATTATTTATTTTTATTCCATATGTTCTACTCCTTTGTTGACAAGGTAGATAAAAGGAGCATCAGACACAAGGTTTTCACAATCACACAGTAACATTGTGACAGCTGTATCATTATTCAATCATCCTCAAGAAACATGGCTACTGAACACAGCTCTACATTTTCAGGCAGTTCCCTCCAGCCTCTCCATTACATCTTGAATAACAAGATGATATCTACTTGATGCATAAGAATAACCTCCAGGATAACCTCTCGATCTCTGTTTGGAATCTCTCAGCCATTGACATTTTGTCTCATTTCACTGCTCCCCCTTTTGGTCGAGAAGGTTTTCTCAATCCCTTGATGGTGAGTCGCAGCTCATTCTAGGATTTCTGTCCCACGTTGCCAGAAAGGTCCACACCCCTGGGAATCATGTCCCACATAGAGAGGGGAAGGGTGGTGAGACTGCTTGTCGTGTTGGCTGGAGAGAGAGGCCACATCTGAGCAACAAAAGAGGCTCTCTTGGGGGTGACTCTTAGGCCTAAATTTTAAGTTGACTTGACCTATCCTTTGTGCAGTTAAGTTTCATATGAACAAACCCCAAGACTGGGGGCTCACCCTATAGCTTTGGTTGTCCACACTGCTTGTGAGAATATCAAGAATTCAACTTGGGGAAGTTGAATTTCTCCCCGTTCTCACCATTCCCCAAAAGGAGCTTTGCAGATACTTTTCCCCTTACTGATCAAATCACTCTGGGATTCTCGGGGCATCACTCTGGACAAACCAACAAAATCTCATGTCCTACCTGAGATTCCAAGTACTTATGGTGTTCAATCAAACTATCTACATAAGTTATATTAGGAAATGCACTAGTCAAAATATAAATTTTGTAACAAATAAACATTTTTTTGCTTTAGTCTCACACATAGGGTGACATTTTAAAATATTACCACCTATTTTCAGCACCCTGCAATAATGACATTCCTTTATTCTTCCTCATGCAAAAACATTTTTAAAATTTATACATTGTACATTTCACTATTATTATACACTCTAGATATTCCTAGATTATACCATCTCAATCTTTAACATCTCTCTTTCTTTCTGATTTCATTTATGTTCCCTGCCCTCCTCCTTCTGTCGTTCTCACATGCAGCTTCATTCAGTGTTTTAACATACTTGTATTACAGTTAGGTAGTATTGTGCTGTCCATTTCTGAGTTTTTGTATCCAGTCCTGTTGCACAGTCTGTATCCCTTCAGCTCCAATTACCCAGCATCTCACCCTATTTCTATCTCCTGATGGTCTATGTTACCAACAAAATATTCCAAGTTTATTCACTAATGTCAGTTCATATCAGTGAGACCATACAGCATTTGTCCTTTAGTTTTTGGCTAGTCTCACTCAGCATAATGTTCTCAAGGTCCATCCATGCTGTTACATACTTCATAAGTTTATTCTGTCTTAAAGCTGCATAATATTCCATCGTATGTATATACCACAGTTTGTTTAGCCACTCGTCTGTTGATGGACATTTTGGCTGTTTCCATCTCCTTGCAATTGTAAATAATGCTGCTATAAACATTGGTGTGCAAATGTCTGTTTGTGTCTTTGCCTTTATGTCCTCTGAGTAGATACCTAGCTATGGTATTGCTGGGTCATATGGCAATTCTATATTCAGCTTTTTGAGGAACTGCCAAACTGCCTTCCACAGTGTTTGCACCATTTGACATTCCCACCAACAGTGAATAAGTGTGCCTCTTTCTCCACATCCTCTCCAGCACTTGTCATTTTCTGTTTTGTTGATAATGGCCATTCTGGTGGGTGTGAGATGATATCTCATTGTGGTTTTGATTTGCATTTCTCTAATGGCCAGGGACATTGAGCATCTCTTCATGTGCCTTTTGGCCATTTGTATTTCCTCTTCTGAGAAGTGTCTGTTCAAGTCTTTTTCCCATTTTGTAGTTGGATTGGCTGTCTTTTTGTTGTTGAGTTGAACAATCTCTTTATAAATTCTGGATACTAAACCTTTATCTGATATGTCGTTTCCAAATATTGTCTCCCATTGCACACAGCCTTGATTCTTGAAGATGATTGTATAACTCTATAACTTTTACAGTGTGACCATGTAATTGTGAAAACCTACTCTGGACAAAACATTCCCTTTATCCAGAGTGTGGACAGATGAGTAAAAAAAAAATAAGGACCAAAAAGAAATGAATAATAGGGAGGGATAAGAGGCATGGGATATTTTGGGTGTTCTTTTTCATTTTTCTTTTTATTCTCATATGTGTTTTTTTGGAGTAATGAAAATTTTCAAAAATCTATTGTGGTGATGAATACACAATTATATGATGTACTGGGAACCACTGATTGTACACTTTGTATGATTACAGGGTGCGTGAATATATCCCAACAAAATTGTATTAAAAAAACAAAAACAAAAAAAACCTTCCGCCAAAAAATAGTCTAGGACCAGATGTCTTAACTGGGGATTCTACCAAACATTCAAAGAGGAATTAATATTAATTCTCCTCAAACTCTTCCTAACTGATTCTACGAAGAAAAGGAAACGCTTCCTAACTCATTCTATGAGGCTACCATTACCCTGATATGAAACCAGATAAAGACATAATAAGGAAACTACAGACCAATTTCCCTTATGAATATGGTTGTAAAAGTCCTCAACAAAATACTAGGAAATGAAATCCAAAGGTATATTAAAAAAAATTATACACCATGACCGAGTGGGATTTATACCAAGTACGTATGGGTCCTTCAAAATAAGAAAATCAATCAATGTAATATACTACAATTAATAGAATGAAGGAAATAAACCATACGGTTATCTCAATTGACAGAGAAAATGGATTTAATAAAATCCAAAACACTTTTATGATAAAAACACTCAGAAAATTAGGAACAGAAGGGAACTTTCTCAACATGATAAAGGGCACTTATGAAAAACCCATGGCTAACATTAGTACTCAATGGCGAAAGCCTGAAAGCTTTCCCTGTAAGATCAGGATCAAGATAGGGATGTCTGCTTTCACCACCTTCACCACTGGAAGTGCTATACAGAGGAATTAGGCAATAAAAAGAAATAAAAGGCATCCAAATTGGAAATTCCTAGAGAGCAGGATAAAAGTAGGACAAAACTGTAGGAAATTAGTATAGCAGTTCCTCAGAAAGTTGAACATACAATTACCACATGACCCAGCAATTCCACTTCTAGGAATATACCCAAAAGAATTGTAAACAGGGACTCAAAAACATATTCTGTACCCATGTTCACAGCATTATTCACAATAGCAAAAGATAGAAGCAACCCAAGTGTACATGACAGATGACTTCATAAAAAAAAAAGTGGTATAGCCATATAACGGAATATTATTCAGCTATAATAGGAATGAAGTTCTGATACATATGACACCATGGATGAACTGTGAAGATATCCCTGAGTAAAATACAACAGACACAAAGTGATAACATTGTATGATTTCACTTGCATGAAATAAATTAGAACAGGCAAATTAACAAAGACAGAAAGTCGACTGCAGGTTACCAGAGGCTGTGGACAAGAAGAAAAAGGAATTATTGCTTAATGGGTATACAGAATTTAATCTGGGGTGATTAAAAAGTTTTGGTATTGATGATAAGAGAATCTGGTTATCTTTAATTCTGTACTGGATGTTGTATATGAAAACCTGTCTGTAGGAACAATTTGAGCCCTACATTTATAGTGCTTTCTTCGAGAAAGGATTTTTATTTGCTTTTGCTAGGCATCCGTGGCACCATAAATCAGAGGCCACCTTTCACCAAGGTTAAAATTTGAGAAAGGCAATTTGATCTCAGCCTATAAATTCCTCTAAGTGCCCCACTTCCAATTCACCCTCATCCTGAGTGTGTTACCCATGGAATTTTACTTTTTTTTTCTTTGAGTTGCAAAAGGAAGGTTATAATTTTCCAACTAGGCTAAAGCCCTCAGGACAAAATCAGCGTCTAGATTGGATTATCTCTCAAGATCCTCCTGGCTTTCCAGCTAATATCCTACTGTCTTGTACTACTTGCTTTCTAGGAATTTCCTATCTTGTAATCTGTTAATTGCCTTTCAGAATATTTAAAATATTGCTGATTTTTTATTTTTAAATTTTATTGTTGATTTCTGAAGTGGGTTGATGTAAATATCCTAGCTCACCATTTCCAGAAAGAGGAACTGCTGTCACCCTCTATCCTCCTTCCCCCATCCCGCTTCCCTTTTCTTCATAGCCCTTCCATCCTCCTGGGGTATTATCTATTTTTTCCATCTGATTTCACCACAATTTAGTTCCAAGAAAGCAGAGACTGCGTTTTATTTACTGCGGTATCCTCAGGGCCTGTAAAAATGCGTGCAGATCGCAGACAGTCTGTAGATGAATGGATGCAACGGATGGATGGATGGATGGATGGATGGATGGACGGATGGACGGATGGACGGATGGACTGCCGGACGGATGGATCAACTACAGAGAAGGACCTTCCCCACCAAAAGACCTTGTCAGACACGTGGTCTCTGGGAAACAGAGTCCGGTAACCTTGAGACTGTCTGGCAGCTAATACCTCCATATAGGTAGGACCCCGAGGGGCGCGCGTGCCCTGGAACGCGCTTCGGGATCTTCCGGGTTCCGGCTTTTCAAGAGGATTCCACTTCCCCGGAGGAGGCGGGCTCCTCCGCCGCGCCTCGTGGGCGGAGCCAGCAGCGGGGCTCGGTGAACCCGCCGGGAGACGCACTAGCTCAGGGCCGCATCCACTGCTGGACTGCGAGGGGCTGGGCGGGGCGCCGGGGGACTCTTCCAGGGGCGGGCCGAAGGCGGCCGGCAGCGCGGGCCCCGGGGAGGGGTCTCTGGGAGCTCCGAGGCACCGGGAGACAGTACGCTGCGGCCTAAGAGGCCCAGGCGCTGGGGACTGAGAAGAGGGCGAACTTGGCTGCCGGCTCCGGCGTTAAACAAACATCCAGGGAGATCCCCGTCCGCGTCCGAGTGAAGCCGGTACAGGGGACCTGTCTCCCAGTCCGTCCCCCACCCCTAACCTCCATTCCTGGGCGGTAGGGGGTGTGGCCGGGGGGCTGAGGAAGCCTACTTCGGAGAGTGGGCTCAATGTGCAGCCACACCTGCCCTAAGCCAGTTCTTGGTGGGAATTTGGAAAAGACTTGCATCCAGCTCTGGGCTTCCGAACCCTACGGGCATATTGGACGTTATATGAATAATTGTGTAGAGTGGTCTGCCCCTCAAAGGTTCTGAAAAACAAACTATGTTTAGACTCTCAGGGCTAGAAGCCTTAAGAGGAGCGCTCTCCCGCCCCCATCTCTGGTCCTATCTGCATTCAAGGCTGCTTGGGTGAGTAGGAGGCTTACCTGTCTGTCTGCTGTCTGACTTCAGCCCGAGGGTAGCATGTCTGGGAGCACTGTGAGAAGAAGCATCTTGAGAAATGCATCTTCTCAGTCATTAACTGTTTTATACGTAAAATTCGAATGTTTCTCCACTTTGGTCCCAGGACATTCACTTTTTTTTTATATTCAAGGGTAGGATATTTTCCACATACTCCAACTGCTAGAACACAGCCCCATTCTCTTTGTGCCAATCATAAATTAGAAAAATAAATCCATAAGCCACATGGGTCACACCACAAACAATGCAAAGTTAGGCTGTTTCCTCTTCCACGGAGCTAGAACTGGTCTCCAGATAAATGGTCTGGACCTGGTCATGGTGGAAGCAAACTGCTCACTATGTCTGGGGGTTGGATGAAATTATAGATTTTGGTTGTTTCCAAATCTGCAATTCTGCAGTGGCCCTCATTAACTATGAAGTTCTCTATTTCCTCCAGTTGGAGACTTACTCCTTCCCCCGATTTTAACATTTCTGAAACCAGGGTCCATCTTCCCATGAGATAAAGGAAACTTGCCAGCTGCTGGGCATCCAGGTAGGTGATGTGTCTGTCTGCTTGCTCATGCCAACACGTGGCTATGTGATTATTCCATCAGTTGAGAGACTTGAAATGAACCTTAAATTTTCCTAATTTAAAGATCCCTAGTTTTTTTTTAAAAAGTCTTAAAATGATAATGCTATCATGCAGTATTAAATAATAGGTTTATAATGTTTATAGAGGGTTTGCTATATGCCCCGCATTGTATCATTTAATCAGTGTGACCGCCCTATGTGGTACAATTGTTATCCCCATTTTATAGATGACGAAACTGAAGCTCAGAGATGGAAGTGCCTTAGAGCATCTAAGTGTCAATTCAGGATTCTAACCCAGGCCATCTGACCTCAAAGCCTGTGTTCGTAACCTTGTAGCCCATGGACTCCCTTCTTTGGTATTCAGGCAGAAGATTCATGCGGCTTACAAGGCAGGGTCTGTGCATATTTGTGTATCTTTGGGTGTTGTGTGTGTATCTAAGTGGGAGATAGTACATCCAAGAACATGTTATATATTCTTACATTGATGCCTGATCTTCATTTTTGTATCATTACAGTTTTACATCTATTTCTGCAGATTCTGGAGTTCTGGATCCCTCCTTTTCTGCCTGTTGCTCCTGTAGAAGAGTGGAGAAGCAAGCACTCAAACGTACCCTACCGGCTCTGCCAGGGAGATGGCATCTAATCTAAAAGGGGACTCAGTTTTCTAGACTTGTTGAAGTCACACGCCTTTCTAGGAGTTCCCAGGTCTTGGTGCCGCAGGGACGAGCCAGAGTCCCAAGGACAGGAGGAAAGTGTGATCTGAGGAGGCCCACACTTCTGTGAAGCCCCTCGTCAGAGGTCTCGGCATTTTCCTCCTTGGAGTGGACCAGCCCAGTCGGGTGCGCTGCCTTGTGGGTGCGGTACCACCATGCTGCAGCAGCTCCTGATCACCCTGCCCCCCGAGGCCGGCACCTGGGTGAAGCTGCACCATCTGAAGAAGGTCAAGGAGGGAGCCCCGCTGTGGGAGGATGTGACTAAAATGTTTGAAGGAGAAGGTGAGAATTAGGTTGATGGATGGGAAGGAGGAAAAAGAGGGAAGAAGGAGGTCACACTTCTGTGTGAAAAAAATAAGTAGATAATTCCTTGCAGTGATCTTTTAGGGAGAAAACTGGGGAAATGAAGGTCTTTGGGGTTCATGCTTGTGAATTCCGGGAGAAAATGCTGGGCTGCCAGCAAACCTCGTTGTGTCATGTCCTCTAGGCTGGTGCTGTCTCCCGGCCTCTTACGTAGGACATGGCGGGAGACAGAGATGACAAGGTGTTCCTCACCAGTGGCTTCTGAGTGTGTGAGTCAGGGACAGAGGAGGTGAAAGGTTTCTGCCCCCCTTAATCCCTCCAAAGTTTTTCCTTCACAGGTTTCAATCATTTTAGCCTAAACCCAATATTTTTCACTAGTATCATTGCTTTCTTTTCACCTTATGCTGAGGCCTGACAGAATGGACATGCTGATTACTGTCATTTTACCTTAAAATATGTGGGTTCATGAAGGGACCCATTACTCAGTGGCCTGATCAGGAGCAGATAGATGGACAGAGGAATTCATGTTACCTCAGGTGGTCTCTTAGTTCATGCTTTTAACACTTCAAATTCAGCCAGTCGTCATTGTATGCTAGCTGGGTCAGGGACTGTGCTAAGCATTTTGACAGATGGATAAAATGAATAATTTTCATTAATGCTAATTATCAATTGATGGAGTAGATAAAAATAATAGAAGGTAGGCTAAGAAAATGCTGTGGGAAAGTTCTTTTGGAATACAAGGGAGAGAAAACTTTCTTCTGATTGTGCCTATCTGAGAAAATTTCACAAAACAGATAGCATTGAATTGATAGCTATCTAAGTATTTTTTAGTAGAAGATTTGGGGAACAAATGATACAGAATTGGGTACCTTCAAGAATGGATTAGGGAATGTGGAATATCTAGTATAACTGAGGACTAAGAATGTGCTGTGTGTGTGTGTGTGTGTGTGTGTGTTCCATTTGTTAAGGATGGTGGTTTAGAGAAAGATAATGTTGGGACAAAATGCATTGGGCAGGTTGTAGAGTGCCTTGAAGTCCATAATATAATGTTTTCCTTTCTCTGCAGCGGGGAGCCATTGAGGGTTTTTGTGCTGAGTTGGGTTGTAAGAAGAGCTCATAGGGAGGACATGGGGAGTAGAGCTTTGGGGAAGGCTAGCTTTGATCACACGGGCAGTATCAGAGTCCAAAATAATTTACCACACGCTCTTCTCATCTAGTGAGGCTTCAGGCTGCTCTTGAGTCCCTCGGAATGTCCCTCCTTGGGGGTGTGTTGGGCGATTTGGGGGAGATATAAACATCAGGACTCTCTTCCTTCTCCAGCTCTGCTTTCTCAGGATGCTGATGTGATCCAGAGAGAAAGTTTAAAGAACGAAGTGACCCCTGGGCTCCTGACAGCAGAATCCCAAGTGAGTTGGAGTTTCCTCTCATTTTCTTGATATTGTTCTCCATACAATAACCTTGCCTTTTCGGGGGGACAGGATATTGAGGGAAAGGAAACAAACAAAATTCAACCTAGGGAGCTCAATGCAAGTTGCTCTTGTACAGCCAAATTGGCCTCAGTTGGTTGGCAGTTTCCCTGCCCATAGAGGCCTCCCTCCATGTAATTCATGTTTCTAACAAACATCTAGATAGAATATTGTGCTAATTTCTGTAAAGCAGAATGAGCGACATAGTTCCATCCCCTAAAGACTAACAGATACCACTTGGGAACTAAGATAAACCTCAGTAAATATTCAAAAAAAAATTTAAGTGAGGAGAAAGCACTGCCATTCTTAGTGATGTACATCTATCATAGCCCTTGGGAGCAGAGGTCAGTTTGCATCCAGAGGAGAAGTGAGTAAAGAAGAAATGGTCAGACCATGCAATTTTGCACACCAGGCAGGCTGGGTAGGAAGGGAGGAGGACCCTCTGAGAGCAGTTACGACAGATCAGAAATGGGGTGATCCTCTCCGCTTGGTGGAAGAAAAACTATAGAAGAAATAGAAAGGAAGACTGTTAAAGAAGAGGCGTTATTAGAGAACAGAAGAGTTTTCAGTGATAGGAACTTGGGTTCTGAAATTACATGGCACAGGATTGGATCTTATCTCTGGTCTTTGCCAGCTTGAATAACTGGAGCAGTTTTTTAACCTGTTATAATCACAGTCTTCTCAACTGTTAAATTCAGATGCTAACATCTGCCTACAAGGCTTGAAATGCATTTCAAACTTATTTGTGGTAATATGTAAATAGTCTATTTCATTATTTAAAGTGTTCTGTCTGTCTACATTTCACTTGTCTGAAATTCCTACCTTCCTGACGTTTATCAAAAACAGATGGGATTTTTAGGGCCACGGTGGCTCAGCAGGTAAGAATGCTTGCCTGCCATGCCCGAGGACCCGGGTTTGATTCCCAGTGCCTGCCCATGTAAACCAAAAAAAATGTAAAAAAAAAAAAAAGACAACAGAAAAAGAAATAAAACAATAATAGAGAAAAAAAGTTAAAAAAAAAACAGATGGGATTTTTAGCATTGGGATTGGATCTAATATTTTTTTTGAGCTACAATTTACATATAGTAAAATGCTCTTAAGAAAGTATACAGTTCAGCGACTTTTTGGGATGAGTATACAGCATGTAACCAAATCAAAATGAAGAACATTTTTACCATCTCAAAAAATTCCCTCATTAAAAAAAAGTTTCTGGGCAGTGCAATGGTGGCTCATTAGTGAGAATTCTCCCCTGCTGAGCTGGAGACCCAGGTTGATTCCTGGAGCCTGCCCATGCAAAAAAACAAAAAAAAAATTCTCTCATGCCCCTTTCCAATTACCGCCCCCCACCAGAACCACTATTCTGAATTTTATCACCACTGATTAGTTTCTTCTGTACTTGAATGCATGTGAATGGAATAATTATGTGTTCTTTTGTGCTGACTTCTTTCTTCTAACAAATTTTTTGAGATTCATTCATGTTGTAGCATTTGTCAGTTCATACGTTTTATTGCCAAGTTATATTCCATTGTATGAATATACTACAGTTTGTTTATCCATTCTCCTGTGAATGGAAATTAAATTGTTTCAGGTTTTTAATTATTATGAATAAACCTGTTATGAAAATTCTTGTCATTTTGCTAATATATGTTTTCTTTATTTTTTTGGAAAAATACATAAGAGTGGAATTGCTGGATAGACATATATTTAACTTTATAAAAATTGCTAACCAGTTTACCAGAGTAATTATACCATTTTACATTCTATCCAGCAGTGTTTGAGAGTTCTAGTTATTCTATGTACTCGCAAATATTTAGTATTGTCATTCTTTAATTTTTGCCATCCTAATATGTGCAAAGTTGTATTTCCTTGCATTTCCCAGATGGCTAGAGATATTGAGCACTTTTTTTATGTGCTTATTTGCTATTTGTATGTCTTCTTTTTTTTTTTTTGGCATGGGCAGGCACTGGGAGTCAAACCCGGGTCCTCTGGCATGGCAGGCGAGCATTCTTGCCTGCTGAGCCACCGTGGCCTTCCCTTGTATATCGTCTTTTGTGAAATATTTGTTCAGAAGTCCATGCCCAAATTTTATTGGAACGTTTGATTTTCATTATTGAGGTTTGGAAGTTCTTAATATATTCTGTACAATAGCCTTTTGCCAAATGTTTGAATTATGAATATTTATTTTCTAAGGATGTCTTTTGATGAACAAAATTTTTAATTTTGATAAAGTGCAAAGTCTAATTTATCAAGTTTTTCCTTTAAGGTAGGTGTTTCTTGTGTCCTATGTTAGGAATTATTTGCCAACACCAAGATCACAAAGATATTCTCCTATTTTTATGTTAGAAGCTATAGTTTTAGCCTTTACATGTAGCTTTAAAACACATCTTCAATGAATATATTTGTATTATGTGAGCTAAAAATTAAGGTTCTTTTTTTTACATATTATGTTCAGTAGTTCAAGCACTTGTGTTGAAAAGACTCGCCTTACTTAATTGAATTGCTTTGACACCTTTGTAGAAAAAAATCAATTAGCAGAATATGTGTGGATCAATTTCTGAGCTTTCAGTTATAATCCATGGGTCTATTTGGGTATCCTTATACCAATACTACAGTGCTATGATGACTAAAACTGTTTAGTAAATCTTGAAATTGGTTTTTTTTTTCCAAGGTGTTTTGACTATTCTAGGTCCTTTGCATTTCATATACGTTTTAGAATTAAATTGTCAATTTCTACCAAATAAAAGCATGCCAAGGTTTATTGGTATTGCATTGAATCTATATATTTGGGATATTGGGTATCTTAAAGCCAGTGAGTCTTCCAATCAGTGAACATGGTATATCTTTCCATTTATTTAGGTCTTTTAAATTCTCTTTCAGTAATGTCTTACAGTTTTCAGAAATATATTCCCAAGAATTTTATGTTTCTTTGATTCTATTATAAATAGTATTTTTAAAATATGTAATTGCTACTATATAGAAATACAATAAATTTGGGGTTTTATTTTTTTCTTTATTAGTATGCTTGAGGTTTATCAGTTGTATTGACCTTTTCAAAGAATCAACTTCTGGTTTTGTTAATCTATTATTTGTCTGTTTTCTAGTTCATTGATATCCATCCTTATCTTTATTGTTTCTTCCTTTCTACTTACATTAGGTTCGTTTTTCTCTTTTTCTAGCTTCAAAAGGTGCTTTGCTTAAATAATTGATTTTAGCCTTTCTTCTTTTCTAAGATAAGCATCTACAGCTATAAATTTACTTCTCTGTACTTGGCTTTAGCTGT
Source organism: Tamandua tetradactyla (assembly GCF_023851605.1). Classification (NCBI taxonomy): domain Eukaryota; kingdom Metazoa; phylum Chordata; class Mammalia; order Pilosa; family Myrmecophagidae; genus Tamandua; species Tamandua tetradactyla. The sequence continues at coordinate 184,681,335 of NC_135328.1, read as the reverse complement.
GCTCCACAAATTTTATAGTGTATTTTCGTTATTTTCTAATTTCTTGTGTGATTTCAAAGTTAGAGAGAAAAAGGCAGGCAGGCTAGGGAACTCGGGATCCAAGGACCATTGTAGTGATGAGTTACCTGAATTTGCCTTTTGTCTCCCAAACTTGGTGCTGAAGAAGTTAGCAACCCAGAAACACCAACGGACAGATCGAAAAAACTCAACAAAAGCCTGCTCTCTCTAGTTAAGGACCAGGAATGGGTCAGCCTAGCAAGACCAAAGACTTTTAGACAAGAATATCTCTATATTAGCTGAATACCACAGAAAAAAGCGAGTCCCATCTCCATCCACATTAGCAAAAGTCGAGAGGGGAGCTAAGACTTCTGCCCTTGCCAGGATGTACTGAGGTGCCCAAACCCCTGCCAAGTGGTATCAGAGGAGATGTAGTAAAGAGTCAGGATTTTCACCACTGTTCAGCAGGAATGAGGCTATAACCTACCCCACCCACAGGATTATTGGTGAAGCCGTGTAGGGAGCCGCAGGAATGAAATATTTCTCTGCCTCCCAGCCTGGGAGGTGTCCATGGAGACTTCTGGGAGCTGGAACTCCCACGCCTGCTTTGGTTGTCAGTGGAGGCTGCATGGGAATGTATACAGACTTGGTATAATAAGTCTGTGACTCCTTCCCCTGCTTCTGTGACTCCTTCCTCTGCCAGAATAGTATCAGAGGAAGCCAACTAAAACAGAGGTTTACATAAAACCCAGATAAATACAAATAAATCTCATAATGTAATACATGAAATTTCCAGATTTCAGTAGAAAAACCCCTCTTTATACCAAGAACCAGAACCAACTGAAACTGAAATAAAAGGACCATCAGTAGATACCAACACCAAGATGGCAGAGAATTTAGAGTTGTCTGGCAGATTTTATAGTAGCCATCAGAAAAATGCTTCCACGAGCAATCAAAAACGTAACTTGAAAAATAGAAATTAACACCCCGGAAATAGAAGGTATAAATAAGAACTAAATGGAAATTTTAGTATGGAAAAATACAATAATGGATATAAAAACTCAGTGTCTAGAATCAATAGCGAATTGGAAGGGATAGAGGAAAGAATCTGTGAACTTGGAGACAGAGAAATAGAAATTACATAGTCTGAACAACAGAGAGAAAATAGACTGAAAAACAAATAAACAGACAAAAAAACAGAGCCTTAAGGACTGTGGGACTATAAGAAAAGATCTGCGTTCCTATTGTCCGAGTCCCAGAAAGACAAGAGAAAGAGGACAGGGCATAAAGATAGGAAAGAAATAAAACTGTCCCTATTTGCAGATGACATGCTTTTCTATACACAAAATCCCAAAGAATCTATAGAAGAATCTCCCAGAATTAATCAGTGAGTTCAGCAAGGTTTGCAGGTTACAAGACAAAACACCCAAAAATAAACTCCAAGGAATGTCTGGAGAGCAAAATTTAAATTTAAAATATGATACCATTTCCAATTGCTCAAAAATAAGTTTTTAAGTGTATTTTTCATTTAGCCGGTAGGAAAATGCAAATTAAAACTTAGAATGGCTAAAGTAAAAAGAACAGTGACAATATCACATGCTGGCAAGATGCAGAGAAATGACCACTCGTACATTTTTGGTGTGAATTTAGAATGGTATAACCATTCTGGAAAAGTTTATCAGTTTCTTAAAAATCTAGACATACAACTAGCGTACAACCCAACAATTGTATTCCTGGGCATCTGTCCCAGAGAATGAAAACTATGGTCACACAAAAACCTTTATATACATGGATGTTTATAGCAGCTTTGTTTTTAATGGCCTAAAACTGGAAACACTCAGAGATTCCTGAATGCATGAATGGTTTAAAACTGTGGAACATGGAATACTACCCAGTAATAAAAAGGAACAAACTGTTTATGTATGCAACAATATGGGATCAATCTCCGTAGAAGTATGCTGAATGAAAAAAGCCAATCCCCAAATGTCATATGCTGTTTGATTCCACTAATATAACATTCCTGAAATGACAAAAATAGAAATTGAAGACACATCAGTTGCCAGGGTTTAAAGATATGGGTGCGGCTGGAAGTTATGGTGGTTATAAAAGGGCAACTCAGAGGACCTTTGTGGTGATGGAAAAGTTCTGTATTTTCAATTTCAATATAAGGATTGTGATACTATGCTATGTTTTTGAGATTTTTACCATTTGGAGTACATAGGATCTTTCTGTGTTATTCAGTACAACTGCGTATGAATCTATAATGATCTCAAAATAAAAAGTTAGATTAAAAGAAATGTATTTTTCTGCAGTTGTTAGATGTAGTGTTCTATAAATGGCAATTAAGTTAGTTGATAGTGTTATTCAAATCTGTCTTTGATGAGTTTTTGTCTGCTTGTATCAATTACTGAAAGAAGAGTGTTAAAATCTCTACCTGTAATTGTGGTTTTATCTAGATCTCTCCAGGCTGTCAATTTTGATTTATTTATTTTGAATTTCTGTTATTAGATGCATAAACATTTAGGATTGTTAATGTTTTTAATGAATTGACCCATTTATCATTATACAGTGTCCCTCTTTATCCCTTGTAATGTTCCTTTTCCTGAAGTCCATTTATGTGGTTTAATGTAGCTACTCCAGCTTTCTTTTAATTATTGTTTGCATGATATAGTCTTTTCCATCCTTTCATTTTTAATATATATGCGTCTTTATAGTTAAAGTGTGACCACCTTAAATAAAGCTGGATCTTGTTTAGTCCATTTTAAGTTAAAGTAATTATTGGTATGGTGGGGTTTAGGTGTATATTCTTGTTTTGGTAACTGCTTTTCCCATCTATGTTTCTGTGTTCCTCCCTTTTCTCTTTCTTTGGATTGTGTCATTTTTTAATATTCCATTTTATGTCCCCCAATTACTTTTTAGCTATGGCTTTTGAATTTGTTTTTAGTGGTTGCTCTAGCCATTACAATATGTATTATTAATATATCAAAGTTACCTTGAATTGATATTATATGACTTCACATATTATGTGAAAACCTTACAACATTGTACTTCCATTTTCTCCTTCCCGTTCTTTGTGTTATTGCCATCATACATTTTACTTTACATATTATATTCCTACAACACATTGTCCTAATTTTTGTTTTAAACAGTCAATTGTGTTATAAAGAAATTAAGAAAAGGAAAAAATGAGTCTTTTTACTTACATATTTACCCATTCAGGCACTCTTCGTTCCTTCCTTTAAAGCCAGGTTTTCATTTGGTATCATTTCTCTTCTGCCTAAATATTTTCCTTTAGCATTTCTTGTAGCATGAGTGTTCTGGTGACAGATTCTCATTTTTCGTTTATCTGAAAGTGTCTTTATGTTGCCATTTGAAGGATATTTTACTAACTATAGAATTTTAGATCGACCATTTTTTAAGCCCTTTAAAGATATTGTTCCATTATCTTTTAGCTTGTATTATTTCTGATGAGGTCATTTGTAACTCTTTTTCCTAAATGCAATTTTATTGAGATATATTCACCTGCTATATAATCATTCGAGGTTTCGCTGAGTTATGCAGTCCCACTCTTTGTCTTCTGTCTCTTGTTCTGGTGTCCTTCATGTCCCTAGCCTTCCTCTTTCAATCATACTCACACTCAGCTTTGTTCAATGTACTCACAGTATTGTGCTACCATCAAATAGTATGTGCTGTCCTTTTCTAAATCTTTACAGTCTGTCCTGTTGAACATTCTATACTCCTTCATCATCAAATGCCCAATCTCTGCCCTCTTTCTATCTCCTGATAACCTGTGTTATGAACTTTAACTCTCAGAGTTCACTCATGAATGTTAGTTCATGTTAGTGAGACCGCACAGTATTTGTCCTTTTATTTCTGGCTAATTTCTCTCAAATCAATGTCCTGTCTTTTCTTATCTACCTGTAGTGCTCACTTTAGTATTTCTTATAGAGCAGGTCTCTTGTTCAAATTCTCTCAGTGTCTGTCTGAAAATATTTTAAACTCTCCCTCATTTTTGAAGGACAGTTTTGCCGGATATAGAATTCTTGGTTGGCAGTTTTTAAATATATCACATCACTCTATCTCACCTCCATGATTTCTACTGAGAAATCTACACATAGTCTTATCAAGCTTCCCCTGTATGTGATGGATTGCTTTTCTCTTACTGCTTTCAGAATTCTCTTTGTCTTTGACATTTGACAATCTGATTAGTAAGTGTCTTGGAGTAAGTTTATTTTAATCTATTTTGTTTGGGGTATGTTGTGCTTCTTGGATCTGTAATTTTATGTTTTTCATAAGAGATGGGAAATTTTCAGTGATTATTCCCTCCATTATTCTTTCTGCCCCTTTTCCCTTCTCTTTTTCTTCTGGGACACCCCATAACACGTATATTTGTGCACTTCATGTTATCATTTAATTCCCTGAGACTTTGCTCATATTTTTCCATTCTTTTCCCTATCTGTTCTTTTGTGTGTAGGATTTCAGATGATCTGTCCTCTAGTTCACTAATCCTTTCATGTGCCTCTTCAAATTTGCTATTGTAAGTTACCATTGTGTTTTTCATCTCTTCTGTTGTGCCTTTCATTCCCATAAGTTCTGTCATTTGTTTTTTCAAGCTTTTAAGTTTTTCTTTATAGCTGTCCAGTTGTCTTTTGTTATATCTTTCCTCAACTCATTGATTTGATTTTGAATTGATTTAGCATGTTTGTTTTAACATTAATTAGTTTGTTTAACTCCTGTATCTCCTTTAATGTGTAGTTCATTCCTTTGGCTGGGCCATATCTTCATTTTTCCTGGCATGACTTGTGATATTTTGCTGTGTTGAGGCACCTGGTTTCCTTGATTAGTTTATGCTAGAGGTCGTTTTCGCTCTCTTTACCTGAGGTTTTCTTGTTGGTTGGCTTTGTTCTCTATCTGTCCTTTGGCATTCAGTTCAACTTATTCTAGAATGGCTTCTGTTTAACTGGTCAGAATTTTTCAGCTCTTGTTTTTCTGGTTCTTGTTGGTACTGCCCCTGGTCAGTTCCCAAAACTGGATGCCCTCCGTGGCCTGCCTCAGAGATGGGGGGTGGGAGAGGCACTAGGCACCACTACAAGTTCTCTGTTTGTAGGTGAAACAAGGCTGCTGGCTCCCCATCTCACTTTTCTTTGCTGGCTCTCAAGACCTGTTTGTCTGAGGCTGTTGTTCTAACAGTTGGGTTGTCCATATTTCTCAGCCAGCACGGGGCAGACTCCTGTACTGGAGGTCTAGATGAGTCCCAGTGGCACTGAAAGTATCTGCCTTTCAATTCCCTTGCATTTCCTGTTCTTTCCAGCAGATGGCACTGTGTGATAACTTTGGGTTTCCCTTGCCCTCACATTCCTGTCCAAAATGTGGCTTGGTGTGGGGCTGTACCCCTTTTTATTTGTGGCAGAGTACTCCCCCAACTGACCAGTATTGGGCTGACCACCAGGCAGGGATCAGACTGCAGGCTACTGTTTCCTTTAGGGAGGGGGAAGGACTTTCAGACCTGGGACTGGAGATACAGACTGTGTCCCCGTTTTCTCAGATTCTTTCTCACTGACCTGCGTCTTCAGATGCTCTACCCTCTCCCCTGGGTCTCCAAACGGTGGGGCTGTGTCTCACTGCTGTGAGAAAATTTTTATTCAGTATCCCCAGTGGAAGGGATCACAGCTGCTGTTTCTGTGCCTCACTCGTGTGTGTGTGTGTGTGTGTGTGTGTGTGTGTGTGAGAGAGAGAGAGAGAGAGAGACCAAGTGAGGGGGAAGGGAGAGGACTATCCATTCCGGTATGGAGGTCTCCTACCTCATATTTACCTCTCTCTTCAATTCAGCACCTTCAGGGACCTTCTCCAGTCTATATCATCCTTCAGAGCTCTGAAAATTTCAGAATTGTCCTTTTTGTTGTTGTTGAATCCCTGGGGAGAGATTTTCAGTCACTATTTATGTTCCCATATTGATGATGTCACCCTAGCTGTAATTCTTACAGTTGTTTCTGTACGTGATTAAAAGTGGTCTATTATAGTGTCTTCTTGTTTGTTTTATTTTTGTCCCAACTTTTCTTTGTCCCCCACCCTTCCTGCTTTCCTTTGGCTGGTTTCAATATCTTCTCTTTTTCCTTGGCTTTGAGCAGTTTTACTGTGTGCTTTGGGTAGTTTTCTTTGTCTTTACTTTTTTTTAGGGTTTACTGAGTTTCTTACATTTATGGTTTGATTTTTCCATCAAATTTGGAAAATTTCAGCCTTATTTCTTCAGATATTTTTTCTGCTCATTTTCTTGTCTCCTTCTGGGATTCTAATTACTATATTAGACGACTTGTTGTCTCATTTTGGGTAATATCTATTGACTAGTCTATATGTTCTTCTCTCCAGTCTTCTATCTTCAGCAGGATTTAATCTACTTTTAAACCCATCCAGTGAACTTTTAAGATATTGTATTTTTAAGCTGTATAATTTCCACTGAGTTCTTTTTTTTTAAATTTCAATATCTCTTCCTGAATTATCCCATTTCTTTACCATCTATACATAGTCATTCTAAATTTTTAATACATATTTTTAATAGTTATTTTAAATTCCTTGTCTGCTAATTCCAATGATTGGGTAATCTATAGGTCTCATTCTGTCGATATTTATTTTGTTGATTATAGGTTACATTTTCCTCCTTCATATGCATAATAATTTTTGCTGTAGTTCAGATTTGCATATAAAAGTACAGTAGAAGATAAAATGTATATTTTCATGTTTTGTCCTGTTTATTTCCAAGAGACTCTGAGCCCTTTCCTCTGTCTGGTGGCTAAGATGAGGGGCTAATTATCCACATCCCCCTAAAGCTGTGGCTCATCTCTGGCCATGATGCAGCTTTAATTTGATTGAGTTTACTTCTTATTAGCTCTATGCAAATTTCCCACCACAACTGCTGCAGGACTGATCTCTATTATCTTTGCAGTATTTGAACCAAGAAAGAATTAAGCAATTGTTTCAGACCATTTTGTTTATCTTTGGATTAAACTCCAGCAAGGCTCCAAAATTCAAGCTCAGCGAGATGCACACATCTTTGTGACAATATGTGCTGAGTAATAAAAAAAAAAAAGGCTTTCTCTTCTCACTCCATTGTCTCTAATCTCATTTTCTACTCTCCCCTTAACTGCTCTGCCTCCAGCCATGCTGTTCATCTTCCACTCCTCAAACAAGCCAAGAAAACTCTGACCTCAAGTCCTCTGTACCTGCTGAGAATGCTGTCCCCTCAAATTCCCACATGGCAATCTACCTTTATTAAACTCAAATATCACCCTTCCAGAGAGGCCTTCCCTAACCACCCTCCATAAAAGAGCCTGCCTGCCCTCACTTTGGCTTTCCTTACTCCCTTCCTCCTGCTTCATTTTTTTCCCCTAAGGCACTTATGACCATCTGCCCTTCTATGTATTTATTTATTTTTGGCAATTTCCGGAGAATCTTCAAATACAGCCAGAGGCGGCTCCTGGTAAAACTAATCTAGAACCTCTCAGAACCTAGAATACTGTCAGAACTCTTTGGACTTTGGTGGAAATGGTCTCTAGCTGAAAAGGAACCTATTTGATATTCTAGGAACTGCTGACCTTCGAGGACATATCTGTGGATTTCACCCAGGAGGAGTGGGGGAGATTGGCCCCTGCTCACCAGAATCTGTACCGAGAGGTGATGCTGGAAAACTATAGGAACCTGGTGTCAGTGGGTAAGAATGGGCTATCCATATAACCACAGACCTGCCCATTACGGGCAACTCATTATTTTTAAGTCATTAAATGGGGTTAGATTTCCTGAAGCTTAGCCTTAGGTTTTTACATGCTTTCTTCCTTTAAAACCAAGCCAGGACATACCTGGTTCTACTTCCTTAGAGGAACAGCTTTATTTTGTAGAGCTAAAAATAGGAAGCCATGTTGTGGTACTCCTTTCCATTTCCAGAGGCCCTGAATACTGGAGGAGTGGAACTAAATCCTAGTGGTGCTGTTTAGACCTCAGTGTAAACATTTATATTTCTTTTTGTTTGTTTGTTTGTGTTCCCAAGTAAGATACTTTTCTATTAAAAGAGTTGTAAGTTTACAGTAAAATCTTGAAGAAAATCCAGAGTTCTCATGTACCTGTCCTATTATTATTACTTTTTTGGTTCTTTATTTAATCAAGGTGACAAATAAATAGAGGAGTTAACATGATTTTAAAAAGATGTCATTTTTTTTTAGAGTGAGGAGACATTGTCTAAAACAGTAAGGAAGGAGATGGTCAACACACACCTCAATAAGTATATTGATCTGATAAGACTTAGAATCTTTGTCATTTAGGCAGGTTACTCAGATGATTAAAAACCACTCACTAAGAGCAAACAAATAATCGAAGAAAACATTGTCATTTTAACAGAGTGTCATACTCCTTTTTTTACTTCACAAGCAGGGTATCAACTTTCCAAACCTAGCGTGGTTTCCCAGTTGGAAAAAGGAGAAGAACCATGGATGATAGAGAAAGAATGCCCAGGAGAGCCCAGTTCAGGTAAGACCAAGATAGACTGTATCAGGTTGTGGGGATGGCTGAGCTACTGGACAGGACACGCACTAGCCCTGGTTCTTACCCCTCTCTTCATTACCCCATTCTTCACTTGATTCCTCCCAAAAGTCTCTCTGAAATTGGATGGAAGAGAGGCCTTGTCCTCATTAAATCTGAAGTTGATTTTCCCTCTTTCTTCAGTATTTTAAGGTTGTGCCCATCACAGGATTCCACAATCTTTAATTTTCTCTCTTGCACCCTATTACCTATTTCCACTTTTTGCTAACTTTCTTCTCATAATCCCAGCTTCAACTTTCATTCTCTCTTTTTTTTTAAGGTTTTTTTTTTTTTATTAATTGAAGAAAAAAAAAGAAATTAACACAACATTTAGAAATCATTCCATTCTACATATGCAATCAGTAATTCTTAACATCATCACATAGATGCATGATCATCATTTCTTAGTACATTTGCATCGATTTAGGAAAAGAACTAGCAAAACAACAGAAAAAGACATAGAATGTTAATATAGAGAAAAAAACAAAAATAATAATAATAGTAAAAAAAAAAAGAAAAGGAAAAGAAAAAGAAAAAAAGACAAACAAACAAACAGACAGACAAAAAAAAAACCTATAGCTCAGATGCAGCTTCATTCAGTGTTTTAACATGATTACTTTACAATTAGGTATTATTGTGCTGTCCATTTTTGAGTTTTTGTATCTAGTCCTGTTGCACAGTCTGTATGCCTTCAGCTCCAATTACCCATTATCTTACCCTGTTTCTATCTCCTGCTGGACTCTGTTACCAATGACATAATCCAAGTTTATTCTCGAATGTCGGTTCACATCAGTGGGACCATACAGTATTTGTCCTTTAGTTTTTGACTAGACTCACTCAGCATATTGTTCTCTAGTTCCATCCATGTTATTACATGCTTCATAAGTTTATCCTGTCTTAAAGCTGCATAATATTCCATCATATGTATATACCACAGTTTGTTTAGCCACTCTTCTGTTGATGGACATTTTGGCTGTTTCCATCTCTTTGCAATTGTAAATAACGCTGCTATAAACACTGGTGTGCAAATGTCAGTTTGTCCTTTGAGTAGATACCCAGCAATGGTATTGCTGGGTCATATGGCAATTCTATATTCAGCTTTTTGAGGAACCGCCAAACTGCCTTCCACAGTGGTTGCACCATTTGACATTCCCACCAACAGTGGATAAGTGTGCCTCTTTCTCCTCATCCTCTCCAGCACTAGTCATTTTCTGTTTTGTTGATAATGGCCATTCTGGTGGGTGTGAGATGATATCTCATTTTGGTTTTGATTTGCATTTCTCTAATGGCCAGGGACATTGAGCATCTCTTCATGTGCCTTTTGGCCATTTGTATTTCCTCTTCTGGTAGGTGTCTGTTCAAGTCTTTTTCCCATTTTGTAATTGGGTTGGCTGTCTTTTTGTTGTTGAGTTGAACAATCTCTTTATAAATTCTGGATACTAGACCTTTATCTGATATGTCATTTCCAAATATTGTCTCCCATTGTGTAGGCTGTCTTTCTACTTTCTTGATGAAGTTCTTTGATGCACAAAAGTGTTTAATTTTGAGGAACAACCATTTATTTATTTCCTTCTTCAGTGTTCTTGCTTTAGGTTTAAGGTCCATAAAACCGCCTCCAATTGTAAGTTTCATAAGATATCTGCCAACATTTTCCTCTAACTGTTTTATGGTCTTAGACCTAATGTTTAGATCTTTGATCCATTTTGAGTTAACTTTTGTATAGGGTGTGAGATATGGGTCTTCTTTCATTCTTTTGCATATGGATATCCAGTTCTCTAGGCACAATTTATTGAAGAGACTGTTCTGTCCCAGGTGAGTTGGCTTGACTGCCTTATCAAAGATCAAATGTCCATAGATGAGAGGGTCTATATCTGAGCACTCTATTCGATTCCATTGGTCGATATATCTATCTTTATGCCAATACCATGCTGTTTTGACCACTGTGGCTTCATAATATGCCTTAAAGTCAGGCAGCACGAGACCTCCAGCTTCGTTTTTTTTCCTCAAGATGTTTTTAGCAATTCGGGGCACCCTGCCCTTCCAGATAAATTTGCTTACTGGTTTTTCTATTTCTGAAAAGTAAGTTGTTGGGATTTTGATTGGTATTGCATTGAATCTGTAAATCAATTTAGGTAGGATTGACATCTTAACTATATTTAGTCTTCCAATCCATGAACACGGTATGCCCTTCCATCTATTTAGGTCTTCTGTGATTTCTTTTAACAGTTTTTTGTAGTTTTCTTTATATAGGCTTTTTGTCTGTGTAGTTAAATTTATTCCTAGGTATTTTATTCTTTTAGTTGCAATTGTAAATGGGATTCATTTCTTGAATTCCCCCTCAGCTTTTTCATTACTAGTGTATAGAAATGCTACAGATTTTTGAATGTTGATCTTGTAACCTGCTACTTTGCTGTACTCATTTATTAGCTCTAGTAGTTTTGTTGTGGATTTTTCTGGGTTTTCGACGTATTGTATCATATCGTCTGCAAACAGTGATAGTTTTACTTCTTCCTTTCCAATTTTGACACCTTGTATTTCTTTTTTCTTGTCTAATTGCTCTGGCTAGAACCTCCAACACAATGTTGAATAATAGTGGTGATAGTGGACATCCTTGTCTTGTTCCTGATCTTAAGGGGAAAGTTTTCAATTTTTCCCCATTGAGGATGATATTAGCTGTGGGTTTTTCATATATTCCCTCTATCATTTTAAGGAAGTTCCCTTGTATTCCTATCTTTTGAAGTGTTTTCAACAGGAAAGGATGTTGAATCTTGTCAAATGCCTTCTCTGCATCAATTGATATGATCATGTGATTTTTCTGCTTTGATTTGTTGATATGGTGTATTACATTAATTGATTTTCTTATGTTGAATCATCCTTGCATACCTGGGATGAATCCTACTTGGTCATGATGTATAATTCTTTTAATGTGTTGTTGGATACGATTTGCTAGAATTTTATTGAGGATTTTTGCATCTGTATTCATTAGAGAGATTGGTCTGTAGTTTTCTTTTTTTGTAATATCTCTGCCTGGTTTTGGTATGAGGGTGATGTTGGCTTCATAGAATGAATTAGGTAGTTTTCCCTCCACTTCGATTTTTTTGAAGAGTTTGAGGAGAGTTGGTACTAATTCTTTCTGGAATGTTTGATAGAATTCACATGTGAAGCCGTCTAGTCCTGGACTTTTCTTTTTAGGAAGCTTTTGAATGACTGATTCAATTTCTTTACTTGTGATTGGTTTGTTGAGGTCATCTATTTCTTCTTGAGTCAAAGTTGGTTGTTCATGTCTTTCCAGGAACCCATCCATTTAATCTAAATTGTTGTATTTATTAGCGTAAAGTTGTTCATAGTATCCTGTTATTACCACCTTTATTTCTGTGAGGTCAGTAGTTATGTCTCCTCTTCCATTTCTGATCTTATTTATTTGCATCCTCTCTCTTCTTCTTTTTGTCAATCTTGCTAAGGGCCCATCAATCTTATTGATTTTCTCATAGAACCAACTTCTGGTCTTATTGATTTTCTCTATTGTTTTCATGCTTTCAATTTCATTTATTTCTGCTCTAATCTTTGTTATTTCTTTCCTTTTGCTTGCTTTGGGATTAGTTTGCTGTTCTTTCTCCAATTCTTCCAAGTGGACAGTTAATTCCTGCATTTTTGCCTTTTCTTCTTTTCTGATATAGGCATTTAGGGCAATAAATTTCCCTCTTAGCACTGCTTTTGCTGCGTCCCATAAGTTTTGATATGTTGTGTTTTCATTTTCATTCACCTCGAGGTATTTACTAATTTCTCTTGCAATTTCTTCTTTGACCCACTCGTTGTTTAAGAGTGTGTTGTTGAGCCTCCACGTATTTATGAATTTTCTGGCACTCCGCCTATTATTGATTTCCAACTTCATTCCTTTATGATCCGAGAAAGTGTTGTGTATGATTTCAATCTTTTTAAATTTGTTAAGACTTGCTTTATGACCTAGCATATGGTCTGTCTTTGAGAATGATCCATGAGCACTTGAGAAAAAGGTGTATCCTGCTGTTGCGGGATGTAATGTCCTATAAATGTCTGTTAAATCTAGCTCATTTATAGTAATATTCAGATTCTCTAATTCTTTATTGATCCTCTGTCTAGATGTTCTGTCCATTGATGAGAGTGGTGAATTGAAGTCTCCAACTATTATGGTGTATGAGTCTATTTCCCTTTTCAGTGTTTGCAGTGTATTCCTCACGTATTTTGGGGCATTCTGGTTCGGTGCGTAAATATTTATGATTGTTATGTCTTCTTGTTTAATTGTTCATTTTATTAGTATATAGTGTCCTTCTTTGTCTCTTTTAACTGTTTTACATTTGAAGTCTAATTTGTTGGATATTAGTATAGCCACTCCTGCTCTTTTCTGGTTGTTATTTGCATGAAATATCTTTTCCCAACCTTTCACTTTCAACCTATGTTTATCTTTGGGTCTAAGATGTGTTTCCTGTAGACAGCATATAGAAGGATCCTGTTTTTTAATCCATTCTGCCAGTCTATGTCTTTTGATTGGGGAATTCAGTCCATTAACATTTAGTGTTATTACTGTTTGGATAATATTTTCCTCTAACATTTTGCCTTTTGTATTATATATACCATATCTGATTTTCCTTCTTTCTACACTCTTCTCCATACCTCTCTCTTCTGTCTTTTCGTATCTGACTCTAGTGCTCCCTTTAGTATTTCTTGCAGAGCTGGTCTCTTGGTCACAAATTCTCTCAGTGACTTTTTGTCTATAAATGTTTTAATTTCTCCCTCATTTTTGAAGAACACTTTTGCTGGATATAGGAGTCTTGGTTGGCAGTTTTTCTCTTTTAATTTAAATATATCATCCCACTGTCTTCTAGCTTCCATGGTTTCTGCTGAGAAATCTACACATAGTCTTATTGGGTTTCCCTTGTATGTGATGGATTGTTTTTCTCTTGCTGCTTTCAAGATCCTCTCTTTCTCTTTGACCTCTGACATTCTAACTAGTAAGTGTCTTGGAGAACGCCTATTTGGGTCTATTCTCTTTGGGGTGCGCTGCACTTCTTGGATCTGTAATTTTAGGTCTTTCATAAGAGTTGGGAAATTTTCAGTGATAATTTCTTCCATTAGTTTTTCTCCTCCTTTTCCCTTCTCTTCTCCTTCTGGGACACCCACAACACGTATATTTGTGCGCTTCATATTGTCCTTCAGTTCCCTGATACCCTGTTCAAATTTTTCCATTCTTTCCCGATAGTTTCTGTTTCTTTTTGGAATCCAGATGTTCCATCCTCCAAATCACTAATTCTATCTTCTGTCTCTTTAAATCTATCATTGTAGGTATCCATTGTTTTTTCCATCTTTTCTACTTTATCCTTCACTTCCATAAGTTCTGTGATTTGTTTTTTCAGTTTTTCTATTTCTTCTTTTTGTTCAGCCCATGTCTTCTTCATGTCCTCCCTCAATTTATCAATTTCATTTTTGAAGAGGTTTTCCATTTCTGTTCGTATATTCAGCATTAGTTGTCTCAGCTCCTGTATCTCATTTGAACTATTGGTTTGTTCCTTTGACTGGGCCATATTTTCAATTTTCTGAGCGTGATCCGTTATCTTCTGCTGGCGTCTGGGCATTTAGTCAGATTTCCCTGGGTGTTGGACCCAACAGGTTGAAAGATTTTTCTGTGAAATCTCTGGGTTCTGTTTTTCTTATCCTGCCCAGTAGTTGGCGCTCGTGGCACACGTTTGTCTGCGGGTCCCACCAGTAAAAGGTGCTGTGGGTCCTTTCACTTTGGAAATCTCTTGCCGTGGGGGAGGTTCGCCAGCCGAAGCGGCTTGGAAGAGTGCCAACCGGCCCGGGGGTCTGAACACGGGGAGGGTTGCTGGCCGCCGCAGCCCGGGAGAGCGCCCGTCCGAATTTCCTAGTCGGCGTGGGGCGCCAAGCGTGGCAGGAGGGCGCCAGCCGCCGCGGTCCGGAGAGTGCACCATTCCCAGCCGGACCGGGGAGTCACGTGTTTGGAAGGGACCCCCTCAGTCACCGTTCTCCGCGGCCTGGGGATTTCCGATCCAATTCTCTCAATTGGTCCGGGGGGCCATGCGTGGTGGGGGCACCAGCCGCCGCGGCTTGAGGGGACCACCTACCCAATTCTGCCAGCTGGCCCGGGAAGGAGGAAGGGAGGAACTCCGGCCACTTGCCGCCCCGCCCGGGGAAGCCCGCGCCCCTCGGCGATCTCACCGGAACGGTTTCTCTCAGCCAGTCAGCCGTTCCAGGATGGGGTACGCTGTCTTCTTGATCTCTGTCGTGGCTCCGGGAGCTGTTCTGTATCGTTTCTACTCCCTTAGTAGCTGTTCTGGAGGAGGAACTAAGACCCGTGCGTCTTACTAAGCCGCCATCTTCTCCAGAAGTCTATATTAAGGTTTTGATCTCTGCTAAAACTCTAGATATTTCCAAAGAAGTGAATAAGTTCACATGTCTTCCTGAGAATACATTTTGATTTGGAGATAACTATAAGCACTGAGGACCTGGTGGCTTGTCTCGAAGAGGAATTTCAGATCAGAGGTTGGTTGACAGGTGTCTGTAGATGAAGCTGAGCTGTTTTTCTTCCTGATGGGAGGGGTATCTCCTTCCTGGATGGCCTGGAACTTCACTCTGGAGCACTGTACTCACAGCTTCATTCCTGGAAATGAATCTCTCATTCTCTTTTTAACTCATATTTTAATTTTTTAACAACTATTTTATGAAAGATCCTGTGAGAGAAATTACCACCAGATTCCTTCTTACCAAATCCAGTGATATATAATAATATCTTTAAGCTTTGCTTTTATTATGAAATATTTTATACATTCAGAAAGGCATAGAGAACATGATAACTTTATTTGTCGCTTCCACCTAGATTAAAAAATAAAACAGAGTTGAAACCCCCATGTCCCTCCCACCCCCCTGGAATAAACACTTTAATTAATTTAAAAATTATCCTTCCCGTATGTTTCTTCATACTTTTGCGACATATGTGTATACCCCTAAACAAAATTAACCATTGTTTTTCGTGTTTTTATTCTTTACATAATTGGTATATATCTATCTATCTATATATACATATATGTATACATACAATATATGTATATATATTGATGTATTTCACTGTTTTTTTTATTCTACAACATTAAGATTTGTCCATGCTGTTCTAGTTCATTCATTCCCATTGAATTAATAAACCACAGTTTATCAAATTTCCTGTTGCTAGACATATACAGTTTCTAAAAATGGGGGTTACAAAGAATGCAGAAAACTTTAAGATATATATCTTCTGTACATATGCAAGCATTTCTCTAAGGTATTTGCTCAAAGTGAAATTGTTGAGTTATAGAGTATAAGCACCTGCATTTTGCTGAGTATTGCCAAATTTCACCTCAAACTGGTCGTACCAATTTGTACTCCCACCAGCAAGTTTTGAAAGAACTCAGAACTCAACATCTTTATCAGCACTTGGCATCATCAAACTTTAAAGGTTATAGTTTTAAAACTATATAAAAATAAGATATCCTGGGCGAACAGGATATCTTGCTTTTTTTAATTATCCTGATTACTACTGAGATTGAGCTAGTAGGACTAGCTGTTAAATATTTTTTAAAAAAAGAATAAGTCTCAAGAAATGATAGGCAAAATGTTTTAAGGACTAACACGCTAAATTTGGCAGTGTTATTACCTGTATCCAGAACCTATTTTATAAGTAGAATCAAACAAATTTGATTAATGCATTTGCAGTTAAGTATTTAAAGAGCTTGGTTTCCCTGAATTTCAAAGGATAAGCCTATGCAGGTTGTGAGACAAGCCGAAATATATTATTAAATATTTCCATAGTAAGAATGAGAGAATCGAGTCCAATTTACAGAGTTTGGGAAGTCAAATACTTTTTTATTTGAATTCATATCTCAAGAAAAACATATTACATATAATATTTAAATTTCAGTCACTTTAGAAAGCAACACAAATGGCACGCCATACTGACCATTCTTTTTAAAACTATTTCTGAAATTTAAGCAAACTAGAATTTACTCTGGCTAAATTTTTAATTTTAAAAATTTAAAATTTTTAAATTGTAATTTTAAATCAGAGCTCATCACAATACAAACTGCCATAAGTTGTTTGATCTTTTCCATGATAGCTAAGGAAAAATAATTTACGTTATACCCTCTTTCTAGATAATTAACATTTAAACACAACCCAAGGCTTCCCTGCACATTAAAATGTAAGAAATGCTCATATTTAAAATAAACAAAAATCAAACCTCGGGCCGCGGTGGCTCAGCGGGCAAAGTGCTTGCCTGCTATGCCGGAGGACCTCGGTTCGATTCCCGGCCCCAGCCCATGTAACAAAAACGGAGAAACAAAATACAATAAAACAAGAAAATGTTTAAAAGATGTTTCCCTTTCTTCCTCCTTTCCTTCCTTCTATCCTTCCTTCCTTCTCTCTGTCTTTCCTTTAAAATAAAAAAAAAAAAAAAAAAAAAAAAATCAAACCTCAATCATTTATGTGCTCAAAAAAACATTATGAAATACCATGGGGGTATATAAATTTATGTAGTTTAGCCCTAACGACTCCTAAATAACTTTATTCACTCTTGCTCACATTTTGAATAGATTTTCAGTGGACCTAATCTAATTGCAGCACCATTTCAGGACATTTTGAATATTCAGTCCATTTGTAGTCATTAGAGTGGAACAAATTTAGAAATAAGTAATTAAAGAACTACAATTATACTCTTAGGATATCTACTGATGAGAGAGGTTTCTTCAGCACCAGTGACAAAGTAATTTTTTTCTAAAACCACTATAACACACACAAACACATTAAATTCTTTAGCTGTTTAGAGAGAAAGCTTATAAATATACCTATTTATAAAAACTTTTAGAGGAACTGGTTAAAGAGATAATATTACAGTCTAAGTTGTTCTCTGCCAATGAAACTTTTAAATAAGCTAGTGATTCAATATATAGAGTATCTGAAGTAAAACAAAAAACAGTTTTACTTTTCTGCATGGTAGTCTCCAGCTAGTCACTACTCTTTTCCCTTCCTGTAACCTATGACTTTTTTTTTCTTGTATGCTGTATGATTGGGGTCACATTTCATTCTTTTTCCATGCAACTGTCCCATTAGGGCAACACCATTTGTGAATTTTTTTCCCCCTTGGAAAGTGCAAGGGCTGGGACTCGAACCCTGGTTTCCGCCCCTGGTGAGTGAGAATTCTACTACTGAACTCCCCTTGCACCACCCCTATGGATATTTTAACATTGTTTTCCAATATGCTTCAGCTTTATATAAGTAGACTTTGACATCAATAATCTGTGAAGAGATCTTTAAAAAGCTGTTCTTACCTAGGGCTGTATCTGAGATTCTACAAGAGTTTCACACACTAAGATTACTTTTCAGAAATTTTCTACCTCCATATAGTTCCTAGGCCAGATAAATTCTGAAACCCAGAGGGGCCAGCCTCTCCAAGAACATCAACTAGTTTCATCCCCCTGTCTATACTATCGACAGCCCTTTCCAACATGAAAAATTAGAATGGGCATAGCCCAAATACCCCTAAAGACTGGAAGAAAGATCAAAGGAGAAGGAGGAATTGCAACAAAGAAGATAGGATTTAGCAAATGAGTATGACTACTCAATCATTATATTGATATTTCATTTAGTCTCCAATGTCTTAGAGCAGCTAGAAGGAAAAACCTGAAATTGTGGAAATGTAACCCATACCAATCTCTGAAATCTGTTCTAACTACTTGTTATAAGGTACTTTGAAATTTATTGCTTTTCTGTAAATATATTTTACAATAAAAAATGTAAAAAAACAAACAAACAAGCAAGAGTCAATATTAAGGGCTTGGCCTATTAATTTGGGAGTTCCTAATATTTGAGACAGTATCAGGGGCTTCCCTGGTGGTAAAGTTTAATAGTTCCATATTTTTTTTCCTATCCCTCAAGGAACTTTGCCAATACTTTTTAATTATCTGCTCAACATACTCTGGGATGTATCCAGGCATTATATTCAGCTAAACAGAATTACAAGTCCTTATTCCCATTGTGGGCGCCTTGTGTTTGGGTTCTTTAAACTATCTAAACAGACACATTGAGTTAGAATATAGGTTATAGAAAATCTAAGTTTTGAACAAAATGAACCTCTCTTCCTTTGGTCTCATAGAGTAGGTGAGATTCTAAAATACAGACAATGTCTTCCTTACCCCTGTATTCTGATTTATCTTAATTCTGACCCAATCAGCTTCATTCTTATCTCTAATTGAAGGCTGATCTTTTTCAGTTTCTTTAAAAGTTGTTGTATGTGGCAATGCTGACCTTCAGAACTGCAGAACTCCCACTCTGAGTCTTAGGTGTCACCCAGGCCCCCGGAGTTCCAGGGAAGTATCATGTTATACATTTATAGCACAGCATCTCGAAATCTAGAAATGACAATTACAGCTCCAGACTAAATGTGACTGTTGTAAGAACTTACAATCTAGGCCCAATTTTCTTATAAGTATTTTCTAAATGAGACCATACAATATTTGTTTCTGGCTTATTTTACATCATATAATGTCCCACTGGTTCATTCATAATTTTGTAGACTTCACAACTTTGTTCCTTTCTGTAGGAGCACAATATTCGAGCATATGTGTACACTACAGTTTGCCATTCTACTTCTCAGTCAGTGTATCCTGCAGCCACCTCCATCCATTGGGCATCATGTATAATGTCCAAAGTCAACAGTCCATGTCTCACATTATCACCACTTAGGGGTGATATATTATATACATATATAATAATCAACACTCAATTTTAGACAATTTTCATTACTCCCAAGAGAAAAGTAAGCGATAAACATGCCCTCACTAAATAGAAAACCCAAACCTCCCCTTAACTCTTGTCCCTTCCAGATAAATTTGGTAACTAGCTTTTCCAAGTCTTCAAAGTAAGTTGTTGGAAGTTTGATTAGTATTGCATTGAATCTGTAGATCAATTTTGGTAGAACTGGCATCTAAAGTACATTTACCCTTCCTATCCATGAACAGGCAATGTCTTTCCACCTATTTAGATCTTCTTTGATTTATTTAACAATGTTATATAGTTTTCTGTGTCCTTTACATCCCTAGTCAAAGTTATTCCAAGATACTTGATTCTTTTAGTTCCTATTTTGAATGGGATTTTTTCCTTAATTGTCTCCTCAGGTAGGTTATTACTTGTTTATAGAAAGAATACTGATTTTTGCACATTAATCTTATATCCCACCACTTTGCTGAATGTGTTTATTAGCTCAAGAGCTTTGTTGTAGATTTCTCAGGATTTTCAAAGTATAATATCCTGTCATCTGCAAATAATGAAAGTTTTACTACTTTCCTTCCGATTTGAATGCCTTTTATTTCTTTTTCCTGCCTGATTACTCTAGCTAGAACTTCTAATACAATATTGAATAATAGTGGTAACAGAAGACATCCTTGTCTCTTAACTGATCTTAAGGGAAAACTTTCAGTTTCTCACCATTGAGTACAGTGCTGGCTATGAGTTTTTCATATATGTCCTTTATCATACTGAGGAAGTTTCCTTCAATTCCTACTTATTGAAGTGTTTTTATCAGAAAAGGATGTTGAATTTTGTCGAATGCTTTTCAATCAAATCATTATGTGATTTTTCTGTTTCTACTTGTTAATGTGCTGTATTACATTGATTGGTTTCCTTGTGTTGAACCACCCTTGCATTCCTCATATAAACCCCACTTGGTCGTGGTATGTAATTCCTTTAATGAGTTGTTGAATTCGATTTGCAAGTATTTTCTTGAGAATTTTTGCATCTATATTCGTTAGGGAGATTGGCCTGTAGTTTTCCTTTCTTATAGCGTCTTTACCGGGTTTTTGTATTAGAGTGATGTTAGCTTCATAAAATGAGTTAGGTAGTGTTCCTTTTTCCTCAATTTTTTGAAGGAGTGTGAGCAGGATTGGTGTTAGTTCTTTTAGGAATGTTTGATAAAATTCCCCTGTGAAGCCATCTGGCCCTCGGTTTTTCTTTGTAGGAAGATTTTTTTTTATGACTGATTGAATCTCTTTACTTGTGTTCTACTATTTCTTTTCGAATCAATGTAGCTTGTTCATGTGTTTCTAGGAATTTGTGTCTGTTTCATCTAAGTTGTCTAGTTTGTTGGCATATAGTTGTTCATAATATCTTCTTCTGATTTTTTTTTTAATTTCTTCACAGTCTGTGGTAACAACCCCCGCCTTTCATTTCTAATTTTCTTTATTTCCTCTCTCTTTTTTTTCTCTGTCAGCCTACCTAGGGGTCCATCAATTTTAATTGATTTTTTTAAAGAACCAACTTTTGGTTTTATTCTTTTGTTCACTAGTTCATTTAATTTTGCTTTAATTGTTATTTCCCTTCTTCTATTTGCTTTGGGGTTAGTTTGCTATTCTTCCTCTAAATTCTCCAGGTGAGAAGTTAAGTCCTCGATTTTTGTTCTTTCTTCTTTTTTAATATAAGCATTTAGGGCAATGAATTTCCCTCTCATCACTGCCTTTGCCACATCCCATAAGTTCTGATATGTGGTATTCTCATTTTCATTCATTTCTAGATAGTTACCAATTTCTGTAGCAATTTCTTCTTTGACCCACTGGTTGTTTAAGAGTGCATTATTGAATCTCCAAATTTGTTAAAGTTCTGGCTCTTTGGTAATTGTTGATTTCCAGCTTCATTCCATTGTGATCAGAAAAAGTGCTTTAAATAATTTCCGTCTTTTTAAATTTATGAAGACCTGCTTTGTGTCTCAGCTGTTCATATGTTCATGGAGAACATTCCATGAGCACAAAAGAAGAATGTATATCCTGATGTTTTGGGGTGTAATGATCTGTATGTATATCTGTTAGGTCTAATTCATTATCATATTGTTTAAGTTCTCTTCTTCCTTGTTGATCCTCTCTCTGGCTGTTCTATCTATAGAGAAGAATGGTGTATTGAAGTATCCCACAATTATTGTTGAAATGTCTTTTGCTCCCTTCACTTTTGCTAATGTTTGCCTCATATACTTTGGAGCTCCCTTGATTGGAATCATAAACGTTTATAATTGTTAATTCTTCTTGGTGAATTGTCCCTTTTATTAATATGTAGTGTGCTTCTTTGTCTCTTATGACTTCTTTACATTTAAAATCTATTTTGGTTATGGCTTGTATGGAATGTCTTTTTCCAACCTTTCACTTTCAATCTATTTGTATCCTTGGGTCTAAGATGAGTCTCTTGTAAGCAACATATAGATGGATCATATTTTTAAATCCATTCTGCCAATCCATATCTTTTAATTGGTGAGTTTAGTCTGTTAACATTCACAGTTATTACTGCAAAAGCATTTCTTGAATCTACCATCTTATCCTTTGGATTTTATTTGCCATATCTATATATTCTTTTCCCTCTTTCTTTTTTTTATTCTTTAAGTTAGCCCTACTGGTACTCTTCAGTTTGTGCCATTCCCCAGCCCTCCCTCTACTGTCTTTTTTATCCATCAAACAGACCTCCTTTTAGGATTTCTTGTGTGGCCAGTTTCTTGTTGACAAATTCTCTTGGCATTTGTTTGTGTGTGAAAATTTTAATCTCTCCCTCACTTTTGAAGAACAGTTTGGCTGGGTACAGAATTCTTGGCTGGAAGTCTTTCTCTTTCAGGATCTTAAATATATCATACCACTGCCTTCTCACCTCCATAGTGCCTCCATGGTGCCTGTTGAGTAATCCAAACTCAGTCTTATGTGGTTTCCCTTGCGTTTTAGTCTGCCAAAGCTGCCACCATGCAGCACACCAGAGATGGGTTGGCTTTTAATAAAAGGGGATTTATTTAGTTAAAAATGTATAGTTCTTCATAGGAAAGGAAGCTAACTTTCAACTGAGGTTCTTTCTTATACAGTGAGGCACGGGGCAATCTCTGCTGGCCTTCTCTTCAGGCCTCTGGATTCCAATAACTTTTTCAGGGGTGATTCCTTTCTGCATCTCCAAAGGCCTGGGCTGAGCTGTGAGTGCTGTGATGAGGTATGCTGAGCTGCTTGGGCTGTGCTACGTTTGAGCTCTCTCATTTAAGCATTCAGCCAATTAAATCAAACATCATTCATTGCAGCAGGCATGCCTCCTAGCTGACTGCAGATGTAATCAGCAACAGATGAGCTTCACATGCCATTGGCTCATGTCCACAGCAACAGAACTAGGCACATTCACCTGGCCAAGTTGACACCTGAATCTAACTACCACACTTTGTATGTAGTAGGTTGTTTTTCTCTTGCCACTTTCAGGATTTTCTGCTTCTCTTCAGCATTTGACAGGCTAATTTAGTATGTGTCTTGGAGTAGGCCTATTTGGGGTTCATTAGACTTCTTTGATTTGCATATTTATGTCTTTCATAAAAGTTGGTAAGTTTTCCCCCATTATCTCCTCAAGTAATCTTCCTAGCCTGTTATTTTTCTCTTCTCCTTCTGGGACACTGATGATTCTTGTATTTGTGTGCTTTATGTTGTCCATTATTTCCCTGAGATCCAATTCAAATTTTTCCATCCTTTTTGCTATCTGTTCTTTTGTGTTCATAATCAATTGTCCTGTTTGCTAGTTCACTTATTCTTTCTTCTGCCTCTCCACATCTGCTTTTGTGTCTCTAGCATATTTTTTATTTGGTGTACAGAATCTTTCATCTCTGTAATATCTGCTATTTTTCTATTTATTCTTTCAAATTCTTCTTTATGCTCTTCTAGTGTCTTCGTGATATCCTTTATGTAATTAGCCAATCTGTTGAATTTATTTAGTAGAGTGTTTGAACACCTTTGATGTTCCAAAGTCTATGTCTCCTCCGGTGTTTTAATTAGGTCATTAGGCTGGGCTGTACCTGTCTGCATCTTCATATACTTTGTGATTTTCTGCTGCCTTTGAGGCATGTAGTTATCTTGATAGGGTTACTTTGGAAGTTGATTTCCTTCAGTAGTCCAAAGTCTTAAGGTTTTGTATTTGTGTGACAGGTGTGGGTTATGGTGCAGGGGACTTGGGGGTGGGATGCAGCTTGGGCAGGCCTTGAAGTACAGGGGCAGGGCATGGTGTGGGGTACGTGGAGGCAGGGTGTGGTGGGAGGTGGACTGGGGGTGCTGTGTGAGTGCATGGGCTGCAGGGGGTGTGGTGGTGCATGGGGATGGGAAGAGGGAGGGCATGGATGGGGGCAGGTATGTTGGGGGCATGTGAGATGTGTGTGCTCACATGGAGAGCTGCGGTCATGGGTATCAAGGCATGGTATTCAGGGAGCAGAGGTTGGGGTGCCAGGGGGCAGAGGTGGTGGCCAGGGGATTTGGGTGTGGAGGGCAGGACGCAGGAGTGCACTTGTACATCAGGTTGGGGATTGGTCCATATGTGGATGCATGCAGGGCACAGGTTCACGGGTCATGGGGAGGGGCAGGGCATGGATGGGGTGTGGGGTGCATGTGCCCAGGTCATGAGGGTGGTGGGGCGTGGGTATCCATGTGCACGGGTCGCAGGCAGGGGTGTGAGGCACATAGGTGCATAGGTGCCTGCAGGGGTGTGTGGGTGGGTTGCAGTTGCTGGGTGGGGTTGCAGCCAGGGTGTGCATGTGTGTGGGTCAGGGATGCAGGGCCAGGGTGAGAGTGCACTTGTTTGTGTGGCAGGGTGGCTGGATGCAGGGGTCGAGGTGACAGGGCATGGGTGCTGTGGAGGGTGAGATGTGGGTGTGCATAGGGCAGTGAGGCTGGCATGTGCATGTGTGCAAATATGGAGCATGGTTGGGGGCCAAGGTAGGGGTACACTCATGCTCTGGGCCACGGTTCTTGGGGCACCAGGGGTCAGGGCTTGGGTATATGGGGTGTGGGGGGTTGGATCATTATGTGTCTCTGGGGGGACAGGACTTGGGTGCATGGGGCATGGGGTGCAGCACGCATAGTTGTGGGTCATTCAGGGAGCATGGCTTGGCTTACTTCCTAGTCCATCTCCCTGTCCGTGCACTCCTGAGTGCTTTGGGCCTCCATTTGGCAATTTGTGTCTCTGCATCTCAGTTCCTTAGGTTTTTCAACCAGGGCCTCCTATGTGATGTAGAAGACCTTCTCACATCACTTGCACCCTGAAATCACTGTCCCAGTCATTTTTCTGTCACTTCTCTAGCTGTTCCTTGGAAAAGAGGTGAACTCATCCTAACCTATTTCACTATCTTCCCCAAAGCTGTGTCCATTTAGATAGTTTAGAGGCCATTTATGTTTTATTCAAAACAGCAGGCACTTCATTTATTTTCTTATTAGAATGGTCCATTTATTACACTCTCTTCATGTTACCCAGTTGGAAGCTATCATTTGTTTCTTACTAGGACCTTGACTATGCAGCTGTCAGACTGAGTTTTGCCTTTACGTCTTCTCAGATCCATTTTATTTTATAATATGTTTTCTTCCTGTTTGCAATACTTTTTCTTCTCAGTCACCCTCATTTTGCTAGAATAGTTCCTTTTGTATTGTATAAATTAAGTAATAGTGTTGGAACCTGATCTTCCTCTGTCCTCTTTCTAATGTTTATCCCTACAACCCTGCCCTCTTCTAATTACCCTTTCTCCATTCAGTAAAAAACTATAGACTCTCTCCAGTCTCTAATGTTGTCATGCTTAATATATACGGACACTTTTAACCCGTTTGCTTTTATTTATTTCATTATCTCTCCTGGTTGCATGACCTCATTTAAATATAGTCAAAATCTTATGTACTTTAGATGTAGTGTTTTCTAAATCTCTATTCTGTGCCTAATACAGTGATTTTTCAATGCATAATAAATATGAGTTATTTGCATTTTTTCATTTCTTTCAGACTTGAAGAGTAAAACAGAAACTAATGAGTCAACTGCAAAGAATGACATTTCACAGGAACAGTTATATCATGGCATTATGATGGAAAGGTTCATGAGGGATGATGTCATTTATTCCACATTGAGAAAAGTCTCCAAATATGATGGTGAATTAGAAAGGCCTCAGGAAACCTGTAGGAGAGTTGTAAGACAAGCCATCTTGACACTCAAGAAGAGAGGCCAAGAAACTAACAGATTTGGGGAAAATATCATTGTGAGTTCAAATGTTATTATAGAACAAAGACACCATAAATGTGACAAACCTAGAAAGAGCAGCAAATACAATTTAGATTTGATTAATCATCCAACAAGTTACATAAAAACAAAAGCCTTTGAATGTAATATATGTCTAAAAGTCTTCAAACAACCCATTCACCTTACAGAACACATGAGAATTCATACTGGTGAGAAACCTTTCAGATGTAAGGAATGTGGAAGAGCTTTTAGCCAAAGTGCATCCCTTAATACACACCAAAGAATCCATACTGGTGAGAAACCCTTCGAATGTGAGGAATGTGGCAAAGCCTTCAGACACCGCTCATCTCTCAATCAGCATCATAGAACTCACACTGGGGAGAAGCCCTATGCATGTGATAAGTGTCAGAAAGCTTTCAGCCAGAACATTAGCTTGATCCAGCATTTGAGGACTCATTCTGGAGAGAAACCCTTTACATGCAATGAGTGTGGGAAAACCTTTAGACAGATTAGACACCTTAGTGAACATATAAGGATTCATACCGGGGAGAAGCCATATGCATGCACTGCCTGTTGTAAAACCTTTAGCCATAGAGCTTATCTAACGCATCATCAGAGAATCCATACTGGGGAGAAACCCTACAAATGTAAGGAATGTGGAAAAGCCTTTAGGCAGAGAATACACCTTAGCAACCATAAAACTGTTCATACAGGAGTGAAAGCATATGAATGCAATCGCTGTGGAAAAGCCTATAGGCATGATTCATCCTTTAAAAAACATCAGAGACGTCACACTGGGGAAAAACCTTATGAATGTAATGAATGTGGAAAAGCCTTCAGCTATAATTCATCTCTTAGTCGACACCATGAAATACACAGGAGGAAACCCTTCCGAAATAATATGTGAAAAAAAAAAGATTATTCAGCAAGGGAGCAAAAGCCCAGTCTAGGCCAGCTTCAGTCCTGCTCTTTTGGATCCTCTTTGACATTCTCTACAGCCGGTGTCAGACCGCCAACAGCCAAAATGGTGAAGCAGATCAAGAGCAAGAAGATTTTCAGGCCACCTTTTGAACGTGCTGGAGATAAACTTGTAGTAGTTGATTTCTCAGTCATGTGATGTGGGGCTTGCAAAATAATCAAGCCTTTATTTCATTCCCTTCTCTGGAAAGTATGACAAGGAGGGTTCCCTTGAAGTTAATGTGGTTGGCTATCAGGTTGTCCCTGCAGAGCATGAAGTCAAATGTGTGGCAACATTTCAGTTTTATAAAAAGAATAAAAGGTGGGTGAATTTTCTGGTGCTAATAAGGAAAAGCTTGAAGACAACATTAATTAATTAAATCAATAATGTTTACTGAAAACATTACCAGCCATCAGCTCTTCAAAACTTGTTCTTTTATTTACAGAAAAGAAAAAAGATCGTTTATATCCAGCTGCATCTGATTATAAATAATAATAAAATATTAGTTCTGCCCTTTTAAAAAAAACACTCCTAGTCTAAATTAGCAATTCTAGTGTTTTAAATCTCTGGACTAAGGACAAATAAATTTGAGGGATGATATGTGTATGCCATCGTTTTATTTTTCCCATTATGTAAATAAAAACTGCAATGCTAACTGCTAAGTACTCATTATAAAGTATTTACTCAAGAATACAGGATGGTCCTCCAAGCTAAGTAAGTTCAGCTTTATAAAAATTTTTCAACATACTTATTTCTATTTTTCTGATTTCATTGTAGATTAATAGATTATTCTTCATGAACATTCACTGACTTGCAGACCAGCATTTGGAACCACTGTTTAAAATATCAACGCCCTTATTTTTCTAGTTAACTTTTCTAAACAGGGAAAACTTGCACATAATGTAAAGTTCAAAAGGCACAGAAGTTTATATGCAATGAAAAGCTTCCTACCACCAAATTCTATCTAGAAGTGATAATTTTTTAACCAAATTTTTGCACTCCCTTCTGGAGATTTTCTATTTATATCCAAGAGAATACAAATATATAGTATTTTCCTTTTAAACAGAATGGTAGCTTCCTATACAAATACATTTGTACATTATTTTTGTTGCTTAACGATATGTCATGGAGGTCATTCCACATCAGCATATAAAGTGCTTACTCATTCATTTTACAGCTGCATAGTATTACATTGTACGATGCACTTTATTTAGTTTACTATGGAAGTATTTGGGGGTTATTTCCAGCCTTTTGTTTATACTGTGTTGCAATGAATAATCTTGCTTGTTTTTATTTCTCACACATGTAAAGTATAGTAGGATATAGAATTGAAATTTCTGCATTAGAAGGTATGTGCTTTTGTAATTTTAATAGTTATTGCTGTATTGACTTCTGTAGAGGTTGGACCAATTTATTCTTCCACCAGCAAGATATAGAACTATAAAAGTCATATCTGGCACTAAGGCTTGTCCTAAAGCAGCAAGTCTACCAGCCATCAAAGAAGCATGAGCATATTGCATCATACACTGGAAGTACCAGCTGCTCTGCATTCCTCTGGATTTTCTGATCAGCAGCACTCGCTATCTCTGGAGCTGGAGAGGAATGTCCATCTTCTTAATAGCAGCCAAGCCTACCAAATTCTAAGCTGGAGAAAGAGACACCTTTCCACCAACTGCTCCACTTGCCTTAGCAAATATAATGTTGGCTGAAACCTCTTTGAGATGGAGGAGAACTGATATGAGGCAGGGTATCAGGATGGTCTACTATGGATGATTGACCATACATAGATTTTTATAGGATGTTTGATTAATTATAATTAATACAGGAAGGCAGACATAAAGGAGGAGAGACATGATTTTCTAATTAACGAACAAAGAATGGGCACTAATTAACTCGTTAACGTTGCTTATGTTGTTGTGGTAGCTGAGCATGAAGGCCAGGACCACCATGATTTTGTTTTTATTTTTAAATCTGATAAAGTTTTATTATTTAAGTTTTAGTGTTTCTGTGAAATGGTAATGGATATTTGCTCTTCTCCATCCCCACAGACACTACCCCAGTTATAATGCAAAGCCTGGAACTTAAGAACCTCTGTTATATCTAGTCCTTCCTTATAGTCTCATCTTCTCTTTACTTTTCCCCTTCCCGTATATGCTCTGACTAAATTAATATGTTAATTTGGACTCCTTAAGTAGAATGTAGAAGAAATCAAGTGAGGCTCCTTAAGTAGAATGTAGAAGAAATCAAGTGAGGCTCCTTAAGTAGAATGTAGAAGAAATCAAGTGAGGCTAGCTTAAGTCTCAAAGGGTATCTTATGGAATTCAGGGGCTGCAATACATGCTAACCATAAGCTGGGACCAGGACCTGAAGCTCATTGGGAAACCCAGAAGGTTTTCTCTCTCCATTTCTCACATCTGTTTTTGTTTACTGCTGCTGCTTCTCCTTTTTCTAAAAAAGCTATTTATTGTGTGGATTCAACCACACTTTCCCCTGGTACTTTATTGCATCTGGTAAACCACCCAGTATAACATGATTAGTTCGTCACAGTCAGTAATGATGTTGCAGATTATAAAGCTGAACATCACCTGAATTGTTAATTTTAGATTAATGTGAGGCCTAAACCACATTAATGAGACATAATTTCAAAAAGTAAGAAAACCTGGATAGGAAATCCAGGTTTAGGAAATGTTGGCAGTATGACTGGTGTTGTGGTGGGTTGATATGTTTGATAGGCAGCCTGAGTAAAACTCTTTGAAAAGGTGCCTGGTTTATAGCACCTCTGTTTCTTACATCTTCATTCTGGCTTATTTTTCATTCTCTGAGTTTCAGAGAGCAGTAAACCCATCCTTTCGCTTATGCAGTAGTCTTGTTCTCTCCAAATGCTTGGGTGAAGGTTGCAACATTGGGGCACACTGAGGAGACCACCTTTCTCTCGGCTCCATCCTCTCCAAGTATTGGGGCAGCACTCAGGATCTCTGCCATCTTCAAGGCACACGCTCAACTCCTTCAGAACAATAGAGTGATCACCAGGTTCCCCCCAGTCCCCATTTTATGTGCTCCACCCTCCCTGAGGCCAGGGACATGGAAACCCTTCTTGAACATCAAGGCAAAAGGCCCACCCTCTGCTTCTGGTGCAAACTCACCTTTCCCACATGGACAGGTGGGTTTGCTCTCCTGGCCGGAGATTTGTTGCCTTCAAATCTTAGCTTCTGCCTTTGAAGTAATTTTTCCTTCAATTTGTCCCTTTTCTGTCCGTTTTGGTCCATAATGGTAGTGATTACATTCGTACAGCTCTTGCAAGAAATTTGTTGGTTTTCCATGTAGTATACAGGGATCATATTCATCAGACAGTAGGATTTTCCACATCCTTTCTGGATAACTCCATCTTCAATCTTTGCTTTTTTCTGTTTTGGCTGAATGTTTCCATGTTTGGTTAAATCCTCATGTGGGGCCCTGCTCACTGGAATCTCCCTTTTTGTAAGCCCAGAATTTTCCAGGCCCTCAATTTCTGTTTTCTTTATATCCAAGAGTTCAGTTCTCAGCTTATCTGTTTCCTGTCGCATTTTACTAAAAGCTGCAAGAAGCCAGACTGCATTTTCCATATTTAGTTTGGTAGTATCTTCAACTAAGTACCCTGGCTTGGCACTTTTAAATTCTGCCTTTCCTCCAACACCGGCAGTCAATTTTGCCAAATCCTCTGCTAGTTTAAGACAAGGGTTACCTTCCTTACAGTTTGCAGTAACACATGCATTATTTCTCTCCAAATCCTAATTGGAAGTATCTTTAGAGTCCATACTCTACCAGCAGTCTCTTCAAAGCAATCCAATCCTTTCCTATTCATTGCCTCACAGTTCTTCCAGAGTCTTCTCCTTATTTATATAAAAGTCATTCCAACATGTTTGTTTTTTTCAAACTGTAACACCCACTTCTCTGGTACCAAAATCTGTCCTGGTTTGTTAATGCTGCCAGAATGCAATATACCAGAAATTGAATGGCTTTTTACAAGGGAATTTATTGAGTGTATTGATGGATTGATGACTTTGGACATTATACATGATGTCCAATGGATGGAGGTGGCTGAAGAATACACTGACGGAGAAGCAGAATGGTGAACTGTGATGTATACATATGATCAAATATTGCGCTCCTACAGAAAGGAACGAAGTCATGAGGCATACAACGTTGGAAATGAACCTGTGGGACATTATGTGATGCAAAATAAGAAAGAAACAAAAGAGCAAATATTGTATGGTCTCACTTAGAAAATACTTGCAAGAAAATTGGGGCCTAAATTGTAAGCTCTTATAGCAGTCACATTTACTCCTGAGTGGTAATTGTTATTTCTAGGTTTTGAGAGGCTGGCTATATATGTATAACCTACTATTTCCCTGAGACTTTGGGGACCTGTGTGACACCTAAGACTCAAAGTAGGAGTTCTGCAGTTCTGGAGGTCAGCATCACCACATATAACAACTGTTTAAGAAATTGAAAAAGACAGCAGGCTTCAATTAGAGTTAAGAATGGAGTTGATTGGGTCAGGACTAAGGTAAGTCAGAATATAGGAGTAAGGAGAACATTGTACTTTAGAACTTCACCTACTGTATGAGACCAAAGGAAGAGAAATTTATTTTGTCCAGAAACTAAATTTTTCTGTAGCACATAATCTAACTCCACCAGTATGGATAGATCATTTAAACAGCCGAAACACACAGAGCCAAGGATGGGAATGAGGGCTTGTAATTCTGTTTAAATTAAGGTAATGCCAGATATATTCCAGAGTATGTTAAGCAGATAATTAAAAAAGTATTGGCAAAGTCCCTTGAGGGATGGGAGAAAAAAATATGGAGCTATTAAACTTTACCATCAGGGAAGCACTGATACTGTCTTAAACATTAGAGACTCCTAAGTCAATAGGCCAAGCCCTTAATCTTGAGGCTTGCTCTTGTGAAGCTTACTTACATAGCAGAGAAGCTTCGCCTACTTATAGCCTACCTATAGTTATGCCTAAGAGTTCCTTTCAGAGGACCTCTTTTTTGCTCAGATGTGGCCTCTCTCTCTAAGCCCAACTCTGCAAGTGAAATCATTACACCCCTCCCCCCCGCCTTACATGGACATCCAGGGGTGAAAGTCTCAGTGAAAACGTGGAATATGACTCCCAGGTCCCTGGCGCTGGCACAATGGGATGGACAATGCCTTCCTGACCAAAAGGGGGGAAAGAATTGTAGCAAATAAGGTATCAGTGGCTGAGAGAGTTCAAATAGAGTTGAGAGGCTACTCTGGAGGCTAGTCGGACAAAGCTTCACCTAGACGTTGCTGCTTATCATGGTTTGCCAAACGCCAACCAAAACCATCCCTGCCAAACCTAAAGCACCCCTAGGGCTTTATCTGAGAGTCTACAAAGGTTCCATGCACTAGGATTACTTTCCAAAAAGTTACAACCTCAAGATGGGTTCCTAGGCCAGATAAGTACTGAACTTATCTTAGAGAGGGGCCAGCCTCTCTAAGAACATTAACTAGTTCTGTCCCCCATCCCACATAATCAACAGCCCTTTCCAACATGGAAAAGCTAGAATGAGCTTAGTCCAAATACTCCTAAAGACTGGGAGAAAGATCAAAGGAGATGGTGGAGTTATAACAGAAAATGTAGGATTTAACAAATGAGTATGACTGCTAAATCATTATATTGATATTCCTTTTAGTCTCCAATATCTTGGAGAAGCTAGAAGGAAAAACCTAAAATTGTGGAATTGAAACCCATACCATATTCTGAAACCTCCATAACTAATTGTTGTGGTGTGCTTTGAAATGTATTACTTTTCTGTATATATATGCTATTTTTCACACAATAAAAATGGAATTTATTATGTTATAAGTTAACAGGTTTAAGGCCATAAAAATGTCTGAACCAAGGCATCCAGATGAAAATAACTTGAGTCAAGAATGGCCAATGTCTGTCCCATGGGAAGGCACATGGATGGCATCTGCTGGTCCTTGTTCCTGGTTCTGTTGCTTCCAGCTTCTGGTGCCAGTGGTTTCCACTCGAAGCATCTGTGGGCCTTCATTTAGCTCTTCCAGGACACAGCTCTGGGTTCTGACTTATTGGCATCTCATGGGAAGGCACATGGTGATGTCTGCTGAGCTCTGCAACTCCAAATGTCTGTGTCTAGGTGTCTGCTCTCTCTATTGGCACTCCAAGCGCCCTCAAATGTCTGCAATCTCTGTCAGCTCTGAAGCAACTGTCTTTTCTCCAAAAGGACTTTTGTAGGCCTCTAGTAAACTAATCAAGACCTACCTTGAATGGACGGAGTCACATCTCCATCTAATCAAAAGGCCACACCCATAATTGCATGCGTCACATCTCCATGGGAACAGCCCAAAGTTTCCACCCTACAATATTGAATTAGGATTAAAAGAAACTTGGCTGCCCTCCACCCCAAAATTCGATCAGGGGAAAGGACATGACTTTTCTGGGGTACATAGCAGCTTCAAACCTGCACAGCTGTTTTCTCTTTTTTTCTCACTTCTAGTCTCAAAATTCTGGGGAAGAACTCTTATTGGCCCAGCTGGGTCAGGTGCCATCCCTTAAACAAATCAATTGTAGCTAGAGATCAGCAGTTTCCATGGTGTGTTAGTTTGAAACTATCGAAACTTTTGATTAGATTATTTTCTCGGAGATATGGCATGCCCAATTGTGGGTGTGACCTTTTGACAAGATGGAGATGTGACTCCACCCATTCCAGGTGGGTCCTAATCAATTACTGGAGTCCTTTAAAAGTGGAAACATTTTGGAGAGAGTTCAGAGCTGACCCAGAGGCAGATGCTTGGAGAACAGATGTTTCAGAGCTGACAGAGATATCAATGTTTCAGGGGATGCTTGGAGTGCTGAGCAAGAGAAAGCAAATGCCTAGACACGGCCAGAGCCCAACAGATGTCGCTATGAGCCTTCCAACGAGATTCTAAGAAAGTCAGAACCCAGGGTTGTGTCAGGGAGGAGCTAAGTGAAGGCCCACAGAAGCTTAGAGAGGAAAGTACTGGCATCAGAAGCTGGAAACAACAGAACCTGGAACAAGGATCAGCAAATGCTAGCCAGGTGCCTTCCCAGCTGACAGAGGTGTTCTGGATGGCATCAGCCTTTTTTTGAGTGAAGCTAACCTCTTTTTGGTGCTTTAATTTGGACATTTCCAAGGCCTTAGACTTGTAACTTGCAACTTATAAAATTCCTTTTAAAAGCTGGTCCATTTCTGGTATATTGCATTCTGCAGCTGTAGTAAACTAATGTAGGCTGTTTGATGGAGTGGTGGTGTGTAGGTGGTTGGAGGTGCAGAAGAGAAATTTTCAGGAGTTACTGTTCACAGATTTTCAAATCCTACCCATTCAATGCTAGCACATAGAATAAGAATTTTAGGATTGGGAAGAGTGTAGAAATTCATCTAAACCAAACTTCTCATTTTATAGATGAATAAATGGAGAATCCCCTTCTTTACTCATGTCCTTTTACCTGAGTCACACTTTTTTTTTGAGTCATATTTTTGAACATTTTTTTCTCCCAAGTTTTCTAGCCAGGTTTTAAAATACCTACCTACTCTGAATGACTGAACAAAGGGACTCTGTGCCATTCTTAAGAGGTTTACTTCTCAGATCTATTCCTGCCTCAAGACATACTTATAAATCGTGTTCTAGAACCTACTCCTGGCCTTTGCCTGTTATAGTACGCTGCGCCCCACCCCGCCCCCCCTCCCCCACGGCGCACGGGGAAAGGGAAACGCCCAGACCATTCTCGCACACAGGTCTGCCAGTAGGTCTCAGTAATGAGACGCCGCCAATGTGGAAGCTGGGAGATCGGTTCCGTTCCGAATTAAATGAGACACACAGACACTTAAGCCTGCATGGAAGCGACAGCACGGCTTTAGAAAGTTCCCAGGAGTCCGCTTTTGGGTCAGGGCTCCCGGCTCAGCCCTTCCGCGGGAAGGATTCACGCTGGAGCCACCGATCCGCGGCCGCTACGCGGCGCCGCGGGGGCCTCTGGGAAGGGGTGGTGTTAAGGCCTCCGGGACTGGTCTCCCCGCGGCTTTTTGCAAAGCGGAGACCGAAAGCCGTCTCTGGCAGCGCCCTTAAGCCAAATTCCTCCTGCGCGTAGGGGGCAGAATTCTGGAGCAGTTCCGAGGCCGGACTTGCGTGGGATGAGGCGTTTGGAAGCTCTTGCGAGGTTAGGGAAAAGCCGGCGAGTGGGGGTGTGGGTCTGGGGATGCAGTGTTTAGGAGTCCAGGCGTTTGTCCCCGCTGCCGCCGCGTGCCCCTGATTCTCTCCCCCGGCGGGGCTGTTCCAGGACTGGGGGTGGTCTCCCTCGCAGGCCAGGCCCCCGTAGGTTCTGGAGCCTTTGCCCTCGAAAAACCCTGAGGTCTGCTGGGACCCCTTCTCCAAGCAGGGGACTCTTCGCTCTTACTCCGGCTCCTCCAGGACGTGGTAGGAGGTGCTCAGTAAATGTTAGGGCTCCTGTGGCGCGCGGAGGGAGACTGTGGGTTGAAGGGGTCTCTCGGCGCCCACGGTCAGGGCTGTACCGAACTGGTCAGGATGTTGAGGGGGAAGGCAGATGTAGCCCCGTAGGTAATGGGAACCCATCCAAGAGGAAAACAGTCTCTGACCTGAGATCAGCCGGGGCCCTTGGCCTGAGGATGGAGCTGAAAGAACGAACCTGGAGGACCTTGGTTATCTTTTTACTGTTTTCCTTGGAGGGAGCAGAGACTGAATCAGTAATCCGGAGTATGGGGGAAATGAGGAATTGAAGGAGAATTTGCCCATAAAATTATTTTGTGTCAAAAAGATAGTAAACTACATTTTCTTCTGCGTAGAAAAGTCCAGGCCACAATCTGAATCTAAATTGACCACTTCTGGATTAGTGTTTTCTTCTTTCAAATGAGCAATTCTGCAAAAAAAAAAAAAAAAAAAAGCCCCCCCCCCCCCGCCCCATTTGTTTCTTCTCTACAAGGTAGTTCACTTATTAGGGCTACTCCATTTTGTATACAAAAC
The DNA here is from genome assembly GCF_023851605.1 of Tamandua tetradactyla. Taxonomy (NCBI): domain Eukaryota; kingdom Metazoa; phylum Chordata; class Mammalia; order Pilosa; family Myrmecophagidae; genus Tamandua; species Tamandua tetradactyla. The sequence continues at coordinate 184,645,730 of NC_135328.1, read as the reverse complement.
AAGTAGAAGGTTCCTGTGTGATAGGAGCTTACTTTCTCTTTGAGGAGTTAATGCATACACGTGAACTAGTCTAAATCAGTGCTGTCCAGTAGAACTTTTTGTGATGAGGGAAATATACTCTATCTTTGCCATCCAATATGGTACCCAGTGCAACTGAATAACTGAAGTTTGTTTTATTTGTTTATTTAATTTAAATTTAAATAGCCATATGTGGCTAGTGACTACCCTGCTGGATAACCTAGATATAGATATTTAAAATAAAATATTTTCAAGGTCAGTTGATTTGGGTTTCGTGCCCTTCCCCTGAAAAGAAAGAAAATACACGTATTGATTGTCATTTAACTTAGTTTTTGGTAGAGAGCAAAGCTTCTCTCCAGCTTTCAAAGTTCACATAAAATTATTCATTTTGAAACTATTACTTAAAGCACATTTACAATTTAAGAAACTTGAATACATATGCAGTTTCTGTGTTTTATTACTACTGAAGTAGCCTATAAACCGATAAAGTTACAGGATATAAGCAAAAGTCTTGGCACTATATTATTTATGTTAAGAAATAACTTTGCTTCCAGCTATGTATGTTTTCTTACATTAATAACATTTAGACTATTGTAAAAATTAGCTAAGCACAGGGCAGTGCAGCAGTGGCTCAGTGGCAGAATTCTTGCCTGCCATGCCAGAGACCTGGGTTCAATTACCGGAGCCTGCCCATGCAAAAAAAAAAAAAAATTAGCTAAGTACAACTGTAACTAATAATACCGTTTTCAGGGCATCAGTTCTTCAGCTGTTATCATGGAATTTGGTGCATTCCACTTAGTCATTGCTTATTAGAATAACAAGGACAAGACTCTTGGCTCTTCCTTACCTGGATCAGCTTAAATTCTGTCAAATTATTTACTTTCCTGGCACTTAGAGTCAAGTATTAGTGAACTGGTCATACCTTGTTTTGTTTTGTTTTCTCTGTATTCAAGGTCAGACCTACGAAGAAAGCTTAAAAAGAGTACCTTTATAAGAAAATTTGCCTAATTTCTTAAAAATTAAAAATACCTGAGAGACAAGACAATCTAATATAATGTGTGGTCTTTGTTTTTTGGTTTAAAGAAAAGGTATCTGAGACATTTTTTAGGACCATTAGAGAAATTTCGATATGGACTGTAGTGCTAGGGAATTATTATTAATTTTATTAGACTTGGTAGTATTTTTGTGGTTGTACAGGAAAATGAGCTTTTGGGAATTGTATGTTGAAGCATTTAGATTTGAAGTGCTATGCTATGATGTCTATAATTTACTCTAAAATAGTTCATATTTCACTCCCAAAATGCACACACGAAGAAAGTACAGCAAAATGTCAACTGTTGTTAATCTATACGATGTATATGTGGTTGTTCATTGTTCTATCCTTTCTACTTCTCTGTACACTTGAAAGTTTTATGGCAAAAAGTTGAAACACAAGTGCCTGTGTTTCATAGTAGGGTAATGAGATACTGAGTGCGAAGCATTGGCTCAGGGTCTAACACACAATAACTGCACACTAAATATTAACTGCTATTTATAGCAAAAACAATAATATTCTAATAGTGCTTACTGATAGACATTTTCCATGATAAACTAATTTCTTGTGGAGGGAGAAAATAAACTTAGTGGGAAACATCTATTTTTATATTAGGAGGGTGAATTTATAAAGTCAATAGGAGTAGCTAAAAACCCAGCAAGAACTTTTTTCCGCATTACTGCTTTTTGTACGCAAGTAGATTTATTTGTATTTATCTCTAATGGGTTTTTGCCTTTTGCCGTATTGTGTTCCTGAGAACTGTGTTTAAAGACAGTGTTTGTAGAGCTGGTTTTTCTTGAGGAACAGTCTGTATTTGAGGTTTATTTTCCTGGTCAAGGACTCTGTATCAAAGAATTTGTAGGAGTGTCCCTTGGTAAAGTATCAAACATTGTCCAACATTTACAAATATCTATATTCACTTAAAATAATGAAATAATATTCCCAGTCAGGAGAAACTTGATGCAGAGAAAGTAAACATCAAATTTCCTTTTCAACCTGAAGAAGTTGAGGCCAAGGACAGTGATTTTCTTGAAGACACACTATTTGCTAGCAGCAGATCCAGGAATAAAATTACTTTTTCCAGTTAAAATACCTGCCAAGTAGGCAACTATGAATGAGCCCTATCGTTGTAAAATGTATCTGCACATGAGCTACAACTCTATTGTATTACTAATGGTCAATTACTAGGCTTCTGTAAAGAATGTAAATAACTAGTAATGATTCTTTTTGCCTTCTTGGAACTTGAAAGTGCTTTTGAGAAAATTTTTATTTGGATAATGCATTTCATTAACATGTTATGCAGGGCCTTCCTTGCCTAATCCAGAACTGTGCCATGGCAGAGACTAGAGAAGAGGAGAGAGTATTGGGGAACGCCTCTGGATTCTCAGACCTGAGTGACTCAGAGTTCCTGGAACTGGAAGAAACCCAAGAGTCATGTGCTTCAATTAGCAAGACTGGTCCTTCTTCTGAACTCCCAGAGAAGGATGGGAAACTCATAAGCTTACCCAAGTGGAAAAGAGGATTGGATGTCTCCTCACCCATGGAGCGATTCCACCTTAAATATTTGTATGTCACCGACCTGTCAACTCAGAACTGGTGTGAACAGCAAATGGTATATGGGAAGGAGTTTCCTGACTTCTTGACACCCGAGAAGGTAGCTATTTTGGAAACTGGTGCTAGCATCCACCTAGCTAGAGAACTAGAGGTTCATGATTTTGTGACTATCCCCATTACCACTAAAGAAGATGCCTGGGCAACTAAGTTTCTGAACATACTATCAATGATTTCTACCTTGCAATCAGAGGGGTGTATCAGAGAGTTTCCAGTGTTTGGGGAAGTGGAGGGTGTGCTTCTTGTTGGGGTGATTGATGAGCTGCACTATACAACCAAGGGGGAACTGGAACTGGTCGAACTGAAGACACGCAAGCGTCCTTTGCTCCCCTTGGAAGCTCAGAAAAAGAAAGACTGTTTTCAAGTAAGCCTATACAAATATATCTTTGATGCCATGGTACAAGGGAAAGTGACCCCTGCTAGCCTAATCCACCATGTAAAATTGTGTCCAGAAAAGCCACTGGAACCTTCAGTGCTGAGGTATGCGCAACAGGGAGGTTTCTCTGTGAAGTCCTTGGGAGACCTCATGGAACTGGTCTTCTTGTCTCTAACACTATCTGACCTCCCAGTCATTGATATTCTGAAGATTGAGTATATCTACCAAGAGACTGCCTCTGTACTGGGTACAGAGTTTGTGGCCTTTGAAGAGAAAGAGCTGAGAAGTAAGGTACAGCATTATATAGCCTACTGGATGGGCCACCGAGAGCCTCAGGGAGTTGATGTGGAGGAGGCTTGGAAGTGCCACACATGCAGCTATGCAGACATCTGTGAATGGAGAAAAGATGATGGAGTTCTCAGGTCTACCCTGGAGCCCCAAGCCAAAAAAACCAAGTGAATAGAAGGGGTGTCTTCAGGAATTTTTATCCTTCCTGCTCCTAATGTAGTCAACAAAGTAGAAGAGGACCAGTTTCTGAGCTTGGCTTTCATGGGCTGTTTTTATTTTGGATCTTTTCCTATTTTCTCAGCCTGTAACCACATCAAATTCAGGACCAGTGCTCAGGGATGAGTAGGAGAGATTTCGGGTTATGCTGTCCCTGGAGCTTTGCTGAAGATTGCCAAGAAAACAGAAGCTCCTCATGGCTGAAACAAAAGTATCCTTTGCAAATATTACTTTCCTAAGAACATTCTTTAGTTTCTGTTAAATCCCTTCCCTACTTTCCCCCAACCAAGGTTTTCTAAATTTTACATAGTAAAATAAAACGCTGTCCAGGACAGGTGAACTGGTGGCTGTTTTTCATAATCCCAATCTCTCAGAGATGACCACTACAAATAGTTTGGTGTGTATTATTCCAAACCTTTAAATACAAAAATACATAAACATATCTATGAATTAGAATTAGTGGCATGTCCAGACCAAGAATTTAAAATAAGCATAGTAAAATAATTTCAAAGAGGGGAAGGAAAGTGAACAAGAAATCATAAAAGAGTGACAGTATTAGATACGGAAAACATAATACATGAAGTAACATATAAGCTTGAACATTCATGTGCTACACAATCCAGCAATACCAATAATAGATATACTAAGAGAAATTCTTATACTATATGAACAGGAAATATAGACAAGAATATACATTATAGCACTTTCAACATCGCAAAACCTAGAAATTACCCAGACATCCACCATCAGAAGAGTGGATGATATTGTTACGACAGCCAAAACAAACGAGCTATGATGATATGCAACAATATGGATGGATCTTAGCAATTCAGTATTGACTGAAAAAAGTCCCCAAAGACTACGTACAGTATGATCACTTTTTATAAAGTGAGTGAAAAATAACAAAAACATTTTAAGGAAGGTAAGAAGGTGTAGAAAGGAATCTCAATGCATATTCGAAGACACTAGAGCCCTTAGTTACAAATATCACCAAAGAGGTCAGAAGAAAGAATGATGTGGACACTACCTGGAAGGTAAGGAGTTGTTCTTGGAGACACTACTGGAGAATTTTCTGAAGTGAGTGGATGGGGAGGGAAATTGGCTGGAGTAGAGTTTTTGTATTAACTGGAAGGTAAAGAACCAAGAGAATGTGGTTATTGTTAATGTGACTCCATGCTATAAATGAGCTGATAGAACTGGATAAAGTAGGTTACTGTTAGGTCGGGGGAACGGGGAAGGGCACTGCAACTGGAGATGCGGAGGCTGTGTCACCCCTCCCAGCCTGACTTCTGGAACTAATGAACTGCCCCTTCAGGACGTCATCTGACCTCCATCCTTAAAAGCTGCCTGCGCCAAAGCCCACGTGGGTGCTCACCTCCCTCCATCTTGGGTTTGGTGAGTTCTGCCCTGGAGCACAGAAATACCGCCCCACCCCCCCCTTAAAATTTCCTGGTGTACCTTTCTTCTTTCTCACCCTTTCGTCTCCTAAACCTTTCAGTTACCTCTGGAGGTCTTCTGAGTTACACATACTCTTATGGACAGTGGAAATCTTGTAATAACTGTTTCTGTTTACTGAGTGATTGTTATATGCCGGGCACTGTGCTAAGCACTTTTTGTCGTTAAATCTATATAGCCATTATTATCCCCGATGAGTGAACTGAGTCTTAGAAAGGTTGTATAACTTGTCCAAAGTCCCACAGTTTGTAGGTGCTAGACTCTAGCCCAGGTAAGTCTGACTACAGTGTTTATGCTCTTAACAATTATACTGTGAAATTTCTTTCTTGATGTTGTTAACCTTCCTGGACTGTACAGTATATTCTAGGCCCCAGGAAGTTTGGAATCAAACTGGACCATATAGGATAAACAGAATTAAGCTAACAATCTTCACGAAAATAACTTGTTCAAGATTCTGTAGCTTCATTTTAGTTACACTAACAACTTTAAGAAGAGGAAAAAATGGGGAATCAACTGGTTTCGGACAGTGGCACTATCAACATTCAGTAATTTTCTGAGATCTCAAATCCATATTTTAAGCTAACATCTTCTGGTTACCACTTAATGATTTCTCACAAGATAAATTTAGGCATCTGTGGTTGGAATATCTTTACTCCCCAGTATCACTGCTCTTGTTCTCCACAACAAATACCTCTCTGGTCTTTATCTTCCACATGTCTAATCATGTCTCACTCCCTTGTGAATTCTGCTTAAGTGCTTATGCTCCAAATTATGGACCTCTTGGATATTTGTTCAGTGAGTGGGTAAATGACAGGAGACATTGTCACAACAATCTATTTATTGATATATATATTTACTTCTTGGGTGAGGATGTAAGTGCAATACCTTAGTTAGGATTAGGCTCAACTGCTTATAATAGAAAATCCCAAAAGAATTTTGGTTGAACAAAATAGGAATTCATTTCTTTCCCATATAAAAGAAGCCTAGATGCAGTTAGTCTAGGTCTTGTGTGGCTGTCAGTTTAGCCGGGTTCCTTCTGTCTTGTTTCTGTGACATCAGCATGTATCTTCTATTTCATAGTCCAAAATGGCTGCCCAAGTTCCAATCAGCCAGCAGAAAACTGGAAAAGAAGGGCATCTTTTAAAGAACACTTTCTAAATTTGTACCACCACTGTCACATGCATATCGTTGGCCAGAACTTGGCCAAACAGTCAAGTAATACAGACAAGTAAACAGGCAATGACATAGCCATGTGATAAGAGCTACTATTGGGTAGTACAGGATACTAGAGATTCACAAAAGATCATCTCTGGACTTTGAGATCAAGAAAGCTTTCCAGTAGAGATGAAGACAGCTGAGATCTGAACAGAATGAATTAGATGAGAGGATTTGGACAATAATTGTCTAGCAGGGAATAGTATATGAAACAGAAGTTAGAAGAACATGGCAGGATCATTATATTAACATTAAAAATTTAGAGAATGCAATGAGAGGAAGTGGAGGAAATGAAGCTGGAGAGATAAGCAGGGCACAGATTATACAAGGCCTCATAAATCTTGTTTAAAATTTTGGACTCGGAGTTAATGGTTTTCCTGCCCGTTTGTCCCTAATTTCTCTCTTTCTCAATAACTCTGTAAAGTAAGTGGAAGCGAAATAGTATTCTAGAGAAAGATCTGATTTGTAAAAGTATATGTGTTGCAGAATGATTTCTCTCAGATTCATCTAAAATGGGTTGGGAATATTATAGTGGTGTCAGGACCCAGGCTACATGTTTTTAGCTACTCAAATGTAGGAGCAAAAAATACGGAGTGTGTGCCTGTGACTGCATGATTTTGGGTATGGAAGTGAGGCACAGAGAGCCTGTTGATGTGAGAGAAAGGGGAAGCTCCAACCCCTGGAGATCTGGATGAAGTAAAAGATGAGCTAGGGTTAATGCAACAGGAAGAATGGGAGTCTGTGTTTAGGAGTAGGAGGATTCTGGATGCACAGCTTTGGTTGGGATCTACTGGGTTAGGGCATTAGTATGTTTACAAATACTTTGATATTACAAGAGTTGCCATATAGAGGAGTACAGTGGTGTGGTTGCAGAAGTCTGTAGGAACAGGTCACTTTAAGTCAGTAGATGACACAAGGAGACACGGTAGTATAGTTAAATGACCTGCATTTTTGCTTTATTTATTTATTTGCATGGGCAGGTACCGGGAATTGAACCCTGCTTAATTTTTTTAAATTAATTTTTAAATATTTTTAATACCAAAAAAACACCAAACGCAAACATTCGTAACTTTTGATCATTCCGTTCTACATATATAATCAGTAATTCACAATATCATCACATAGTTGCATATTCATCATCATGATCATTTCTTGGAACATTTGCATCTATTCAGAAAAAGAAATAAAAAGACAACAGAAAAAAATTCATACATATCATACCCCTTACCCCTCCCTTTCATTGACCACTAGCATTTCAATCTTAATTTATTTTAACATTTGTTCCCCTATTATTTATTTGTATTCCATATGTTTTACTCGTCTGTTGATAAAGGAGCATCAGACACAAGGTTTTCACAATCACGTGGTCACGTTGTGAAAGCTTTATCATTATACAATCATCTTCAAGAAACATGGCTACTGGAACACAGGTCCACATTTTCAGGCAGTTCCCTCTAGCCTCTCCACTACATCTTGACTAACAAGGTGATATCTATTTAATGCGTAGGAATAACCTCCAGGATAACCTCTCGACTCTGTTTGGAATCTCTCAGCCATTGACACTTATTTTGTCTCATTTCACTCTTCCCCCTTTTGGTTAAGAAGGTTTTCTCAATCCCCTGATGCTGAGTCTCAGCTCATTCTAGGGATTTTCTCAATCCCTTGATGCTTAGTCTTTGCTCATTCTGGGATTTCTGTCCCACGTGGCCAGGAAGGTCCACACCCCTGGGAGTCATGTCCCACGTAGACAGGGGGAGGGTGGTGAGTTTGCTTGTTGTGTTGGCTGGAGAGAGAGGCCACATCTGAGCAACAAAAAAAGGTTCTCTTGGGGGTGACTCTTAGGCCTAATTTTAAGTAGGCTTGACCTATCCTTTGTGGGGTTAAGTTTCATATACACAGACCCCAAGATTGGGGGCTCAGCCTATAGCTTTGATTGTCTGCACTGCTTATGAAAATATTAAGAATTCAGCTTGGGGAAGTTGAATTTTCCCCCTTTCTCACCATTTCCCGAAGGGGATTTTGCAAATACTTTTTTATTTGCTGTTGAAATCACTCTGGGATTTTTTGGGGCATCACTCTGGACAAACCAACAAAATCTCATGTCCTACTCAAGGTTCCAGGTACTTACGGTGTTCAATTAAGCTGTCTACATAAGTTATATTAAGAAATGCACTAGTCAAAATATAAATTTTGTACCAAATAAACATTTTTTTGCTTTAGTCTCAGACATAAGATAAAATTTTTAAATATTAATTACCATCTATTTTCAGCACCCTGCAGTATTGACATTCCCTTGTTCTTCCTCATGCAAAAACATTTTTTAAATTTGTACATTTAGTCACTATCATTATACACTCTAAGCATTCCTAGATTATACCATCTGTCTTTATCGTTTATCTTTCTTTCTGATTTCATTTGTGCCCCCAGCCCTCCTCCCTCTATCATTCTCACATTCAACTTCATTCAGTGTTTTAACATAATTGTATTACAGTTAGGTAGTATTGTGCTGTCCATTTCTGAGTTTACATTCAGTCCTGTTGCACAATCTGTATCCCTTCAGCTCCAGTTACCCAATATCTTACCCTATTTCTATCTCCTGATGGTCTCTGCTACCAATGAAATTCTCCAAGTTTATTCACTAATGTTAGTTCATATCAGTGAGACCATACAGTATTTGTCCTTTTGTTTCTGGCTAATCTCACTCAGTATAATGTCCTTAAGGTCCATCCATGTTGTTACATACTTCATAACTTTATTCTGTCTTACAGCTGCATAATATCCCATCGTATGTATATACCACAGTTTGTTTAGCCACTCGTCTGTTGATGTACATTTTGGCTGTTTCCATCTCTTCACAATTGTAAATAATGTTGCTATAAACATTGGTGTGCAAATACCCATTTGTGTCCTTGCCCTCATGTCCTCTGAGTAGATACCTAGCAATGGTATTGCCGGGTCATATGGCAATTCTATATTTAGCTTTTTTAGGAACCACCAAACTGCCTTCCACAGTGGTTGTACCATTTGACATTCCCACCAACAGTGGATAAGTGTGCCTCTTTCTTCAGCACTTACCATTTTCTGTTTTACTGATAATGGCCATTCTGGTGGGTGTGAGATGATATCTCATTGTGGTTTTGATTTGCATTCCTTGAATAGCCAGGGAAGTTGAGCATCTTCATGTGCCTTTTGGCCATTTGTATTTCTTCTTCTGAGAATTGTCTGCTCAATTCTTTTTCCCATTTTGTAATTGGGTTGGCTGTCTTTTTGTTGTTGAGTTGAACAATCTCTTTATATATTCTGGATACTAGACCTTTATCAGATATATTTTTTCCAAATATCGTCTCCCATTGTGTAGGCTGTCTTTTACTTTCTTGAAGAAGTTCTTTGATGCACAAAAGTATTTAATTTTTGAGGAGTTCCCATTTCTTTCTTTCTTTCTTCAATGCTCTTGCTTTGGGTATAAGGTCTAGAAAACTGCCTCCTAATATAAGATTTATAAGATATTTCCCTACATTTTCTTCTATCAGTTTTATGGTCTTTTATCTAATGTTTAGGTCTTTGATACATTTTAAGTTAATTTTTGTAAGGAACCCTGCTCAGTTTTTGAAATACAATTTTTCTGGAATTGGCAGTGGGGATGAGAGAGAAACATACTTCAATAAAACTTGACATGGATCACTCATACCCCAGACATAGTAGAACATCATGGCCATCTTTCCATCTTCAGTGTCAGCTTTGCATCTGTGGGTATTTATGTGGATGGTTGTTCATTTGGAAGGAGTTCCATTTTCTTGTTTTAGGAATTAGGGACATTTAGCAATGTGGCTGTTGTCTTCAACAAGGAAGAGTGAGGACAACTGAACCCTTTTCAAAAGTACCTGTACAACTGAATGAAGCTGAATGTGAGAATGATGGAGGAGGGCTGGGGGCACAAATGAAATCAAAAGGAAAGATAGTCGTTAAAGACTGAGATGGAATAATCTAGAAATGCCTTGAGTGTACAATGATAGTAACTAAATGTACAAATTAAAAAATGTTTTTTCATGAGGAAGAACAAAGGAATGTCAATATTATGGGGTGTTGAAAATAGATAGTAATTCATATTTAAAAATGTTGACTTATGTGTGAGACTAAAGCAAAAACTTTATTTGGTACAAAATTTATATTTTGACTAGTTCATCTCCTAATATAACTTATATGGACATTTCACTGAACACCATAAGTACATGAAACCTTGAGTAGGGCATAAGATGTTGTAGGTTTTTACAGAGTGATGCCCCAATAAATCCCAGAGTGATTTGAACAGTGAATAAAAATGTATTTGCAAAGTCCCCTTGAGGGAATGGTAAGAAAGAGGGAAAATTCAACTTTGCTGTTTGGAGAAGGCCTGATATTCTTGCAAGCAGTGGCGACAACAAATCAAAAGGCTGAGCCTTCAATCTGGGGGGTTGTTCATATGAAACTTATCCCTGCAAAGGATAGGCTAAGCCTACTTAAAATTAGGCATAAGAGTCACCCCCAGAGAACCACTTTTGTTGCTCAGATGTGGCCTGTCTCTCAGCCAACATGGCCAGCAAAGTCACTGCCCTCCCCCTCTCTACATGAGACATGACTCCCAGGGGTGTAAACCTCTCTGGCAATGTGGGACAGAATTCCTAGAATGAACTGGGACTCAGCATCAAGGAATGAGAAAACCTTCTTGACTGAAAGGGGGAAGAGAGAAATAAGGCAAAATAAAGTGTCAGTGGCTGAGAGATTTCAAATAGAATCGAGAGGTTATCCTGGAGGTTATTCTTACACATTATATAGATAACCCCTGTTCTAGTTAGCTAGCTGCCAGAATGCAATATACCAGAAATGGATTGGCTTTTAAAAAGGGGGAATTTAATAAGTTTCTAATTTACAGTTCTAAGGCTGAGAAAATGTCCCAATTAAAACAAGTCTATAGATATGTCCAGTCAAAGGCATCCAGGGAAAGATACCTTGGTTCAAGAAGGCCGATGAAGTTCAGGCCTCTCTTTCTCTCTCAAGTGAAAAGGCACATGGGTGAACACAGTCATTGCTTCTCCCTCAGCTGGAAGGGCACATGGTGAGCACGGTGTCATCTGCTAGTTTTCTCTCCTGGCTTCCTGTTTCGTAAAGCTCCTTGGGAAGCGTTCCCCTTCTTCATCTCCAAAGGCCCTGGCTGGTAAACTTTCTGTTTCTCATGGCTATGTTGTTCTTCTCTGCTCTCTCTGAATCTCTTTCATTCTCCAAAATGTTTCCTCTTTTATAGGACTTCAGAAACTAATCAAGACCCACCCAAATGGGTGGAGACATGTTGTCACCTAATCCAGTTTATCAACCACTGGAGATGATCCAATCACAGACTCACACATACAGTATTGAATAGGGATTATTCTGCCTTTACAAAATGGGATTTTGATTAAAACATGTCTTTTCTAGGGGACATACATCTCTTCAAACCAGCACAACCCCCTTTTAGTTTAAGGTGTATTAGAGAGGCTAGAGGGAATGCCTGAAACTGTAGAGCTGTGTTCCACTAGCCATGTTTCTTTAAGATGATTATATACAGCTTTCACAAAGTGACTGTGTGATTGTGAAAATCTTGTTCTGATTCTCCTTTTATCTATGATATGGACAGATGAGTAAAACATATGGATTAAAAATAAATAATAGGGGGAACAAACGTTAAATTGGGTAGAGGAAAATACTAGTGTCAGTAAGAGGGAGGGGTAAGGGGTATGGTATGTATGAGTTTTTCTTTTTTCTTTTTATTTCTTTTTCTGGAGTGATGTAAATGTTCTGAGAAATGATCATGGTGATGAATATACAACTATGTGATGATATTGTGAGCCATTGATTGCATAGGTATGGTATGTTCATACGTTAAGAATGTTCATGTTGTATGTTGACTGGCTTTATTACTAGAAATTTTTAAAAAAGGACCTGTACAGAAATGTAATACTATAAAGCAACATGGTCTCAGTAGTTAAGTATTTTAGTTTCCTAGGCTGCTCAAGCAAAGGTTGGCTTAAACAATGGGAATTTATTAGCATACAGCTTGAGGCTAAAAGAAAGGGCAAATCAAGACATCATCTAGGCAATGCTTTCTCCCTCAAGCCTGTGGCTTTCTGGAGCTGGCTGGTGGTGGAGATCCTTGGTCCTTAGGGTGCCGATGTGAAAGTATTATGTACCCTAGAAAAGCCGTGTTTGAATCCTGATCCAATCTTGTGGGAGCAACTGTTTCTTTTAATCTTGATTCAATTCTGTAGGTTGGAATCTTTTGATTAGATTATCTCCACAGAGATGTGATGCATCCAGTTGTGGGTGTGATCTTATGACTAGAAGACGGTGTAACTCCACCTATTCCTAGTGGGTATTGATTAGTTTACTAGAATCCTTTAAAAGAGGATTTTTGGAGAAAGCTCAGAGCAGACAGAGCCTACAGAAATGAAAGGACTGACAGAGAGAGAGCCAACAAAAACTTCAGAGCTGATAGAGAGAACAGAGACACAGATGTTTGGTGATGCTTGGAGCCCAGCAGACGTTACCATGAGATGTTAAGCAAGCCAGAACTGGAGAGAGCCAAGGGAAGCCAAGAAATGAAAGCCAACCCTGGAGAATCAAAGTGAGGGACCCTGAAAGGAAAAGAGACTGAAGATATCAGAGCCCAGGAGCAGAAGACCAGCAGATGCCAGCCACAGCTCACAGGGGTGTCCTGACCCATTGGCCTTCCTTGAATTAAGGTATCTTTTTCCTGGATGCTTAATTGAACATTTTTATAGCTTAGAACTGTAAACTTGTAGCTTATTAAATTTCCCCTTTTAAAAGCTGTTCTGGTGTATCACATTCTGGCAGCTTTCAGACTAACACACTTAGTTTGTCACATGGAAAAACACATGGCATTATCTCCTGGACTCTTGATCTCTCCCTTCTCTTCCAGGTTCCATGGATTTCAGCTTCTGGCTACTTCCTCTGTGACTTTCTCTCTCTGCCTGTCTATATTTCACTGCAGTTATAAAAGACTCTATTAATAGGATTAAAATCCATCCTGATGGAGGTGGGTCACATGTTCTTAACTGAAATAACAGTATAAATTCAGTTCTTAACTGAAATAAAAAGGTCCTACTTACAGTGAATTCACATAGGATGAATTAAATTTAAGGCAGTGTTTTTTCTGGAGGTGCATACAGCTTCAAATCACCATAGTAAGAAAGACTTTCTTATATAACCAAAAATCTTCCCATCAGGATGTTTTGGATTCCTTAATTGTTAAAAGCCATGGTGGCTCTTAAGGTACTTAACTAAGCTTGGGCTTAATATTTGAGAAAAATTAGAGTAAAAGTGAGATAGAATGTTCAGTCTTTCTGGAAAGCCACAGATGGTGGGAAGAGATCTCTCACCTATGTATCCCCATTGTGAATTAGACCAAATTCTTAGTTTATATAGCTAAGCCCATAAAAATAATAATAGATCGCATGTGAATGATTTCTACGTTCCAGCACTGTTCTAAGCACTTAATGTGTACTAATTTATGTAATCCTGCTAAGAACCTTATGATATAGATATGCTTATCATCCCCATTTTACAGATGAAACTGTAACGTGTCTGTTAGCAAATGTGAACCTAGCAATAGGTCTCCAGACACTGTGATCTGAACCATTATGCTGAGCTGCCTCTTAGAAGGGAAGTGGTCATGTAGAGCAGGAATAGATGCAACGTGACTCAGTACATTTTCTTGGTTCTCCATAGTCTCTTAACAAACTTGGAAAGCTGCCAGTGATACGGGCATTTGATCCATTCTTGATTTTGGAGTTAACATATCAGCAGCAAGGCCATAACTTGGATTAGAAAAGCAGAATCAGTGGTGAAAACCACTATTTTAGCCTCTACTAACTAGTCAGTACCCTGGAAAACCCATTTCGCCTATGGGTATTGTGCTTTATTCAAATTTCTTTACTTTGTTGGGGTGGAGTTAATTTTTGAGTCACATTTTATTTTTATTTTACTTTTTATGTTTTAAAAGTAATGCCCAGATGGCTAAATAGAATAGGCTGAGTTCACCTCTGCTCCATGGAACAATTAGAGAAGAACAGGAAAATGAGTGGGATAGCAGGTCCAGGGTATGAGTGACCAGAGAGGGTCTTCTACACTACAGAGGGAGGTCCTAGATGAAAAAGTAGAGAAGTTGGGACAGAGGAAATGTGGTGAGTGTGCTTGGTCATGACCCCACTGCACAGCAAGAAGTGGGTCCCAAAGGTGCAGAGTGCCCTTGCACTCCTGACTACCTCCACAGCTAGCTTGGGAGATCTTCCCATTCAGTTCTGCAGTCAGGTGCTCCCATGGGGAACCTGGAAGCTGACAGACTTGGTTTGCCTGTGCAGACCTTCCAGCCAATGCACAGTGCCTGCCCCAAACTCCTGAGACAGGCTGCTGCAGGTACCTGTTTTTTTTGGGCAGAGACTGAGGTGCCCTCCATTTGGGAGGAGGGGGAGATGCAGAGTGGAGCCAGTTTGACAATTGGCTGGTGAAAGAGACTCTTTGGACCCTTCTACCACGCCCCTTTCCCCATGGAGATCTGGAGCCTTCAGGCATACACAGGCAGAGAGGCGTGACTGAGGAAGCAGGCCAAGCTGCAACTGCACAGCTAGTCTTTCCCAGGTTGGCTGAGAACAGGAGCAGTTGAAGTACTCAGTCCTACAGCCCAAGGTCATCCCAAGCAGGAGCCTGGTAACCACCAGACCCATCGGGCCAATAAGCAGATTCTCCACGGAAGTGCACACTGCCCACCCCCAGCCCCAGAGGTTGGTGGCTGTCATTGTGCACTGAGACCAGTGGCCTTGGCTAGAAATGCACTAGGTCTCCATCCTCCTCAGATGGCTGCTACAGTAGAGGAGAAATGGGCCTAGGGGAAGAGATGGCCCAAGAGCATCATCTGCTTGGAAGACACAGAAAATACAGTCAGGCAAACTGCCTATCTTCCTAGCTTTCAAATGATATTAAAGTGCAGTTGCATCTCCTGCATGAAATCTGGGCCTTGGTTTGGTGGAGAATTACTGACAAACCAAGAATAAATTAAGACCTTCAATGGAAACCCAAGGAATAGAAAACATTCAATGAGCAGGAGAAATCAACTTTCAAAATAACCTTATTAAGATAATCAAATGCCCTAAAGCCAACAGAAAATCACAAAGCACATGAAGATGCAGTCAGATATGGCCAAGCCAAATGACCAAATTAAAACACTGGAGGAGTCAAAGAATTTGGTACAACTAATCAAAGACATTGATACAAAGACAACTCTCTTAAATAAACTGAATGGGTTGCCTATTGACATAAAGGAGATCAAGAAGACACTAGAAGAATATAAAGAAGAATTTGAAAGAATAAATAGAAAAATAGCAGCTCTAACAGATGAAAGATACTGTAGGCCAAATTAAAAATATATTACAGACACAAAACAGAAGATTTGAAGAGGCAGAAGAAAGAATAAGTGAACTAGAGGACAGCACAACTGAATTCAAACACACAAAAGAACAAATGGGAAAAAAGATGGAGAAATTGGAATTGGATCTCAGGGAAATAATGGACAACACGGGGCACACAAATGTAAGAATAAACAGAGTCCCAGAAGGAAAGAGAAGAGTAAAGGGCTAGGGACATTAGTTGAGGAGATAATGGAGGAAAACTTCCCAACTCTTATAAAAGACATAAATATGCAAATCAAAGCCCAGTGAACCCTGTTCTAGTTTGCTAGCTGGCAGAATGCAATATACCAGAAATGGAATGGCTTTTAAAAAGGGAAATTTAATGAGTTGCTAGTTTACAGTTCTAAGGCTGAGAAAATGTCTTAATTAAAACAAGTCTGTAGAAATGTCCAATCAAGGCATCCAGGGAAAGATACCTTGGTTCAGGAAGGCTGATGGAGTTCAGGGTCTCTGTCTCAGCTGAGAAGGCACATGATGAACAGAGTCACAGTTTCTCCCTTGACTGGAGGGCATATGGCGAGCACAGCATCATCTGCTTGCTTTCTCTCCTGGCTTCCTGTTTCATGAAGCTCCCTGGGAGGTATTTTCCTTCTGTATCTCCAAAGCGCTGGCTGATGGACTCTCTGCTTCATGGTGCTGCAGTATTCTCTACTCTCTCTGAATCTCTCTCATTCTCCAAAATGTTTGCTCTTTTATAGGACTCCAGAAACTTATCAAGACCCACCCAAATGGGTGGAGACATGTCGTCACCTAATCCAGCTTAACAACCACTCATGATTAAATCACATCTCCAGAGAGATGATCTGATTACAGTTTCAAACATACAGTATTGAATAGGGATTATTCTGCCTTTATGAAATGGGATTTAGATTAAAACCTGGGTTTTCTAGGGGACATGCATCCTCTCAAACCAGCACAAACCCCTAATAGAATACATTCAAATAGACCCACTCTAAGACATACTAATCAGACTCTCAAATGCTGAAGAGAAGCAAAGTCCTGAAAGCAGCAGGAGAATACCGATTCATCACATATAAGGGAAGCTACATAAGACTAAATTTGGACTACTGAACAGGCAGCATGGAGGTGAGAAGGCAGTGGTATGATATATTTAAGATCAAAAGAGAAAAACTTCCACGCAAGAATTTTGTATCCCTCCCAATTGTCCTTCAAAAGAGAAGGAGACACAAAGGATAGGTCAAGCCTACTTAAAACTAGGCCTAAGAGTCACCCCCTAGAGAACTTCTTTTGTTGCTCAGATGTGGCCTCTCTCTCTAGCCAACACAACAAGCAAACTCACCACCCTCCCCCTATCTACGTGGGACATGACTTCCAAGGGTGTGGACCTTTCTGGCAACATGGGACAGAAATCCTAGAATGAGCTGAGACTCAGCATCAAGGGATTGAGAAAACCTTCTCAACCAAAAGGGGGAAGTCTGAAATGAGACAAAATAAAGTGTCAATGGCTGAGAGATTCCAGAGTCGAGAGGTTATCCTGGAGGTTATTCTTACACGTTAAATAGATATCACCTTGTTAGTCAAGATGTAATGGAGAGGCTGGAGGGAACTGCCTGAAAATGTAGAGCTGTGTTCCAGTAACATTGTTTCTTGAAGATGATTATATAATGATATAGCTTTCACAATGTGACTGTGTGATTGTGAAGACCTTGTGTCTGATGCTCCTTTTATCTACCTTATCAACAGACGAGTAAAACATATGGAATAAAAATAAATAATAGGGGGAACAAATGTTAAAATAAATTTAGTTTGAAATGCTAGTGATCAATGAAAGGGAGGGGTAAGGAGTATAGTATGTATGAATTTTTTTCTGTTTTATTTTTATTTATTTTTCTGAATAGATGCAAATGTTCCAAGAAATGATCATGATGATGAATATGCAACTATGTGATGATATTATGAATTACTGATTATATATGTAGAACAGAATGATCAAAAGTTAAGAATGTTTGTGTTTGTTTCTTTTTTTTTTTTTGGTATTTTAAAAAATAAATAAATAAATAAGGTGAGGGAGAGGGTGAGCATTGGTGGCTCAGTGGTAGAGTTCTCACCTGCTATGCCAGAGACCTGAGTTCAATTCCCAGTGCCTGCCCATGTGAAAAAAAAAAAAAAACTAATAAAAGTGAGGGAGAGATTAAAATTTTCACAGACAAACAAATGCTGAGAGAATTTGTTAACAAGACACCTGCCCTACAAGAAATACTAAAGAGAGTATTGTCAGCTTAAAAAAAAAGACAAGACAGGGAGGTGTGGAGGAGGGCACAGAATTGAAGAGTATTAGTAAGGGTAACTTAAAGGATAAAGGGGGGGGGGAAAGGAATATATAGAGTTGACAAATATAAACCAAAGGATAAGATGGTAGATTCAAGAAATGCTTTTAAAGTAATGATTTTGAATGTAATTGGACTAAATTCAACTATTAAAAGATACAGATTGGTAGAATGGATTTAAAAATATGATCCATCCATATGCTGCTTACAAGTGACTCATCTTAGACCCACAGATACAAACAGACTGAGAGTGTAAAGATGGAAAAAGATGTTCCATGCAAGCTGTAGCCAAAAGAAAGCAGAAGTAGCTATACTAATATCAGACAAGTAGACTTCAAAGGTAAAGATATCATGAGACAAGGAAGGATGCTACATATTAATAAAAGAGACAATTCAGCAAGAAGAAATAACAATAGTACATGTTTATGCTCCCAATCAAGGAGCTCTAAAGTATATGAGACAAACATTGGCAAAACTGAAGGGAACAATAGACATCTCAACAATAATAGTGGGAGACATCAATACACCACCCTACACTTCCAGAACAACCAGACAGAGGATCAACAAGGAAATAGAGAATCAAAACACAATGATAAATGAATTAGACCTAACAGACATGTATAGATTGTTATACCCAAAACACCAGGATATACATTCTTCTCTAGTGTTCATGGAATTTCCCAGAATAGATTATATGCTGTGGCACAAAACAGGTAATAATAAATTTTAAAAGATTGAAATTATTCAAAGCACTTTCTCTGACCACAATGAAATGAAGATGGAAATCAAAAACCACCAAAGAATCAGAACTTTCACAAATGTATGGAGATTAAATAACACACTCTTAAACAACCAATGGGTCAAAGAAAAGATTGCAAGAGAAATCGGTAAATATCTGGAAATTAATAAAAATGAGAACACAACACATTAGAATTTATGGGATGTGGCAAAGACAGTGCTGAGAGGGAAATTTATTGTTCTAAATGTCTATATTAAAAAAGAAGAAAGAGCAAAAATACAAAACGTTACTGTGCACCTGGAGGAACTAGAGAAAGAACAAGAAACTAACCCCAGAGAAAGCAGAAGAGAAATAACAAAGATGAAAGTGGAAATAAATGAATTGGAGAAAATATATGTATAAGGAATCAATAAAACCAAAGGTTGGTTCTTTGAGAAAATCAGTAAAATTGATGGACCCCTGACTAAGCTGGCAAAGAAAAAGGGTGCAAATAAACAACATCAGAAATGAGAGTGGGGTTGTTACCTTGGGCCCTGAAGAAATAAAAAAAAAATCATAAGAGGATACTATGAACAACTATATGCCAACAAACTAGACAACTTAGATGAAAAGGACAAATTCCTAGAAACACGTGAGCAACCTACACTGACTTGAGAAGAAACAGAAGTTCTCAACAAACCAATTACAAGTAATTGTAGTTGTCACCAAATATCTTCCTACAAAGAAAATCCCAGGGCCAAATGGTTTCATAGAGGAATTTTACCAAACATTCCCAAAAGAATTAACACCAACCTGGCTCAACTTCTTCCAAAAAATTAAGGAAAAAAGAACACTACCTAACATTTTATGAAGCTAACATTGCTCTAATACCAAAACTAGGTAAAGATACTACAAGAAAGGGAGACTACAGGCCAATCTCCTTAATGATTGTAGATACAAAAGTTCTCAACAAAATACTTGCAAATCAAATCCAATGACACATTAAAAGAATTATGTACCACAACCAAGTGGGATTTATACCAGGCATGCAAGAGTGGTACAACATAAGAAAATCAATCAATGTAATATAGCATATTAACAAAACAAAAGGGAAAAATCATATGATCATCTTGATTGATGCTAAAAAGGCATTCAAAAAATTCAGCATCTTTTTCTGATAAAGAGACTTCAAAAGGTAGGAATCAAAGGAAACTTCCTCAATATGATAAAGGACATATATAAAAAACCCACAGCCAGCATCATACTTAACAGTGAGAGACTGAAAGTGTTCTCCCTAAGATCAGGAATGAGACAAGGATGTCTACTGCCACCATTTTTATTCAATATTGTGCTAGAAGTTGTAGCTAGAGCAACCAGACAAGAAAAAATAGATAAAAGGCATCCAAATTGGAAGGTAAACAGTAAAGCTTTCATTATTTGCAGATGACACCTATACTTGGTAAATCCTGAGAAATCTACGACAGAGCTACTTGAGCTAATAAACAAATTCAGCAGTGGTAGGGTACAAGATTAATGTGCAAAAATCAGTAATGTTTCTATACACAAGTAATGACCTCACTGTGGAGGCAATTAAGGAAAAAAATCCATTCAAAATAGCAAGTGAAAGAATGAAGTATCTAGGAATAAATTTATCCAGGGATATAAAGGACCTGTACACAGAAAACTACAAAACACGGCTAAAAGAAATTAAGGAAGTTTTAAATACGTGGAAAGACATTCTGTTCTCATGGATAGGAAGGTTAAATGTTGTTAAGATGTCAGTTCTACCCTAATTGATCTACAGATTCCACAAAATTCCCATAAAAATTCCAACAACCTACTTGGAACACTTGCAAAAAAGAACAGTCTTTTCAATAAATGGGCATGGGAGAACTGGATATCAAGTGCCTCAACCTCTGTCTCAACCACACCACTGGGAGGGAGAGGAGGCTAATGAAATTAAAGGCATCACATCACTTTACAGTGGTGGGAAGCAGCAGGCAGACAAGCACCATATATTGGGCAGGATAGGAATAGCATTCTAGAGGCTTCATAGGAAAATCTGACACAACTTGCTGGGAAAACTCGATACTGGCTATAATATCCTCCTAAGATGTGGTCCTTTCTGGTCTGGGAAAATCTGACTGGGGTCAATCATATCTGAAGAGTCCCTTCTCAAAAAAAAAGGTTCCATACAGGCAAGGCAAGAACCAGAAAAACAAGAGCTGAAAAATTCTCATCAGTTAAACAGAACCTGTGCTACAGGTCTAGAATAAGTTGCACTGAATGCCAAAAGAACAGATAGAGAACAAAGCCATCTAACAAGAAAATCCTAGGTAAAAGAGTGAAAATGACCTCCAGAAAAAACTAATTAAGGAAATCAAATGCCTAGACTCCAGCAAAAAATAACAAATCATACTAGGAAAATCAAAGTTATGGCCTGATCAAAGGAACAAACCAACATTTCAAATGAGATACAGGAGTTGAAAATAACTAATTTAGGATGTTTGAATAGACATGCAAAATCATATCAAAACAATGACTTGAGGGAAGATACAGCAAAAGAGATGAAAGATATAAAGAAGACATTTGGTGAACATAAAGAACTAGAAAGTTTGAAAAATTGCAGAACTTATGCAAATGAAAGTCACGATAGAAGAGATTAAAAAAATGGAGACTTGGAGACTTACAACAGTAAATTTGAAGAGGCAGAAGAAAGAATTAGTGAGCTAAAGGACAAGACATCTGAAATCCTACACACAGAAGAAAAGATAGGGAAAGGAATGGGAAAATATGAGCAGGGTCTCAGAGTAATGAAATCACAATATACATGAATATACATGTTATGGGTGTCCCAGAAGGAGAAAAGGGAAAAGAGGCAGAAAGAATAATGGAGGGAATAATCACTGAAAATTTCCCACCTCTTATGAAAGACAAAAAAAGTTACAGATCCAAGAAGTGCAGCATACCCCAAACAGAGTAGATCAAATAGACTACTCCAAGACACTTAATAATCAGATTGCCAAACGTCAAAGACAAAGAATTTTGAGAGTTTTAAAAACAGCAAGAGAAAAACAATCCATCATATGCAACGGAGCTTGATAAAACTATGTGTGGATTTCTCAGCAAAAACCATAGAGGTGAGAAAGCACTGGTATAATATATTTAAGATTCTGAAAGAGGAAAAACTGCCAACAAAGAATTCTATAGTTAGCAAAACTGTCCTTCAAAAATGACAGAAGTTTTAAACTTTTTCAGACAGTCTCTGAGAGAGTTTGTGACTAAGAGACCAAATCTACAAGAACTACTAAAGTGAGCACTATAGGCAGATAGGAAAAGACAGGAGAGAGATCTGGAGAAGAGTATAGAAATGAAGACTATCAGGAAAGGTAAAAGCAGAAGAAAAAAATATGACATAAAATCCAAAATACAAAATGGTAGAAGAAAGTACAGCTTTTACAGAAATAACATTAAATGTTAATGCTTTAAACTCCCCAATGAAGACATAGACTTGAAGAATGGATTAAAAAAACAGGAGTGTCATGGTCAGGTTCATGTGTCAATTTGGCCAAATGGTGGTACCTCTTTGTCTGGTTGGGCAAGTGCTGGCCTGTCTGTTGCAATGAGGACATTTCATAGAATTAAATCATGATCACATCATCTGCATCCACAGCTGATTCCATTTATAATCAGCCAAGGGGAATGTCTTCTGCAATGAATGTGGTTAATCTAATCACTGGATTTTAAGGAGGATTCAGAAGAGACAGGCTCTCTTCCTGCTTCGGCCAGTGAGCATCTCTTGTGGAGTTCATCTAGACCCTCCATCGGAATTGTTGGCTTCACAGCCTGCTCTGCAGATTTTGGACTCTGTGTTCCCACAGTTATGTGAGACACTTTTATAAATTTTGTATTTGTGAGTGTTTCCTGTTGATTCTGTTTCTCTAGAGAACCCTAACCAATACAAGGACCAATCTATATGTTGTCTACAAGGATGGACTTTAGACAAATGAACAAAAACAGATTGAAAGTGAATGATTGGAGAAAGATATTTCATGCAAATAACAACCAAAAAAGAGCAGTGTAGCTATACTAATATCCAACAAATCAGACTTCAAATGTAAAACAATTAAAAGAGACAAAGAAGGATGCTATGTGTTAATAAAAGGAACAATTCAACAAGAAGACATAACAATCATAAATATTTATGCATAGAGCCAGAGTGCCCCAAAATACATGAGGCAATATTGACAACACAGAAAGGAAAAGTAAACACCTTTACAATAATCATTGGAAACTTCAATTCCCCACCCTCATTAATGAATAGAACAGGAAAAGATGAAGAAACAAAATTTTTTACAATTAGCATATGGAAATGTTATAAGATCAATAAGGAAACAGGGACCTTGAATAATGTGATAAATGAACTAGAATTAACAGACATTTACAGAACATTACACTCCACAACAGCAGGATACACATTTTCCTCAAGTGCTCAGGGATCATTCTCAAGGATCGTGCTGATTTGAGGATATTATGTACTTAGAAAAGCCATGTTTTAATCCTGATCCAATCTTGTGGGAGCAGCCATTTATTTTAATCCTGATTCAGTACTGTAGGTTGGAAGCTTGATTAGATGATCTCAGTAGAGATGTAGCACACCCAATTGTGTGTGTGACCATAATTAGATGGAAATGTGACTCCACCCATTCTATGTGGGTCTTGATTAGTTTGCTGGAATCTTTTAAAAGAGGAAATTCTTTTGAGAGAGTTAGAAACAACAGAGCCTCAAGGCTGACAGAGCCCAGAGCTGACACAGATGCTGACACTTGGAGAACAGAGACATGGATGTTTGGAGATTCTTGGAGCCCAGCAGATGTTGCCGCGAGATGTTAAGCAAGCAAGAACTGGAGAGAGCCAAAGGAAGCCAAGAGATGAAAGCCAGCTCTGGAGAAGCAAAACAAGGAACCCAACAGGAACAGAGGCTGAAGGCATTGGAGCTCAGGAGTAAGACACCAGCAGATGCTAGCCACATGACTACCAAGCTGACAGAGTGTTTCTGACCTATCAGCCTTCTTAGAATTAAAGTGTTTTTCCCTGGATGCCTTGGTTTGGACAATTTTGTAGGCTTAGAACTGTAAACTTTTATTAAATTCCCACTTTTTAGAAGCTGTTCCAGTTCTGGTATATCACATACCAGCCTGCAAACTAACACAAGGATACATCATATTTTTTATCACAAAGCAAGTCAATAAATGTTACAAGATTGAAATTATATAAACACTTTCTCGGATCATAAGAGAATGAAATTGGAAATCAATAACAAGCAGCAGGCCAGAAAATTCACGTGTATGAAGGCTAAACAACATGCTGTTAAACATTTCAAGGAAGAAATTACAAGAGGAATCAGTAAATATCTTGAGGCAAATGAAAATGAAAACACAACATATCAGAATTTACGGGATTACATTGAGAATGTAACCAAATGGTATTTAAGATATTGCTTAATATTTAGAGTTCAAGTAACTCTGATATCTGTATTAAAAGATGTTTTCCTTCCTTGCTTTAATTTTAAATTGGTTTATGAAACATATTGTACAAACAGGCTTTATGATGATTACTTAGATTTTTTTTTAAATATGCCTAAGGATAAACTAAGCTATCTATTTTTAGGTGGTTAAGATTTCCATATGTTAATTGTAAAAAATTTTGTGTCTTCATCTTTTCCTGAAATAAGGAAAATATTTAGTAACATGGGTCATTACTATAGCAATGCAGATATTTGTAAGAACTTTCTACTTGATATTTGGAGAACATTCACAGTTTTGACAGCTGATTAAATGGTATCTTAGTTTTTTTTCTTTGCATAGGCAGGCTCCAGGAATTGAACCCGCGTCCCCAGCATGGCAGGTGAGAATACCACTGAGCCACCCCTGCACTGCCCCTAAGTTAGTTCGTTTTTTTTTGGGGGGGGGGGCGGTGTGGTGCTTGGTCCAGAAATTGAACCTGGGTCTTCTGCATGAAAGGCAGGCATTCTAACCACTGAACTGAACTACCTGTGCACCCCCTAAGTTACTTTTTAATACTTAGAATTTAAGAACTTTGCTATCTGGATAAGTAGATTTTTTCTTGTTGCCTTAATTTTAAATTGTTTTATGAAACTGCACAAACACAGGCTTTCAATTATTATATGGATACTTTATTTAAATATACCTATTGTTAAGCTAAGTAGGATATCTATTTTTGGTGGTTCTAAGTGCATTATTTGTGTTCTTCAAAAAAATAAATAAATAAAAATAAACAGTAGGGAGTGACCCAAAACAGTATGTGATCAAGTCCAAGATTGTGTAGTGCAGCCTGCCAAGAGCAATATGAGATCAGTATGGATAGTAGCCACAAGAAAGAAAGGGAAGGCACTGAGGAGATGGAATCTGCACTGGGACTCAAATTTTATGAAAGATTTAGATAGAAGGAGAGGATTTGGAACGGTGATGCTACCTGGGGGAAAGTGTGGACAAACGTACTAAGTGGAGAGGAAACCCTTCTTGGCAGCCTACAAGGAAACAATGAAGAAGCTGTCCATGCTGCCACTGATCTGCTCTTGCTTTTACCCAGAACCTCGCAACATCAACATGATATGAAAGTGAAGCAAGTCAACAAATGTGCCTCTGGCCAGGCTTTTGAGCTGATCTTAAAGCCTTCATCTCCTGTCTCAGAAGCTGCATGAGCTCATTAAAAAAATAAATAAAAAAAAAAATAAAAATGTGGAAAAAAAAATTTATGGGATGCAGCAAAGGTAATATTGAGTGGGAAATTTATTGCCCTTAATGCTATATCAAAAAAGAAGAAACAGCAAAATCCTAGGAATTAGCTGTTCACATGGAAGAACTAGAGAAAGAGCAGCAAACTAACCCTGAAGCCAAGAAATAACAAAGATAAGAGCAGAAATAAATGAAATTGAGAATATGAAAATAATCAAGAAAATCAGCAAAACTAGAAGTTGGTTCTTTGATAAAATCAATAGCTGAGGAGAGAGAGAGAGAGAGAGAGAGAGAGAGAGAAGATGCAAATAAATAACATCAGAAATTGAAGAGAGGACATAACCACTGAGCCCACAGAAATAAAAAGGTAATGAGAGGATACTATAAGCAACTATATGCTAATAAACTAGACAACATAGATGAAATGGACAACTTCCTAGAAAGGCACGAACAACCAATATTGACTCAAGAAGAAATAGATGACCTCAGCAAACCAATAAAAAGCAATGAGATTGAATCAGTCATCAAGAAGCTCCCAAAAAAGAAAAGTCCAGGACAAGATGGCTTCATATGTGAATTCTACCAAGCACTGAAGAAAAAATGAGTACGAATCCTGCTCAAACTTTTCAAAAAATGGAAGAGGAGGGAAAGCTACCTAACTTATTCTATGAAGCCAACATCACCCTAATACCAAAGCCAGACAAAGACACTACAAGAAAAGAAAATTACAGACCATCTCTTTAATGAATATAGAAGCAAAAAATCCTCAATAAAATATGTGCAAATCGAATCCAGCAGCACATTAAAACAATTATACACCATGACCAGTGGGACTTATTCCAGGCATGTAAGGGTGGTTCAACACAAGAAAATCAATTAATGTAATACACCATATCAATAAGTCGAAGCGGAAAAAACATATGATCATCTCGATTGACGCAGAAAAGGCATTTAACAAAAATTCAACATCCTTTCTTGAAGAAAACACTTCAAAGGATAGGAACAGAAGGGAACTTCCACAGCATGATAAAGCGAATGTATGAAAAACCCATAGCTAACACCATCTTCAATAGGGAAAAACTGAAAGCTTTCCCTCTAAGATCAGGAAAAAGACAAGGATGCCCACTGTCACCACTGTTATTTGACACTGTGCTGGAAGTTCTAGCCAGAGCAATTAGACAAGTAAAAGAAATAAGAGGCATCCATATTGGAAAGGGAGAGGTAAAACTCTCCCTGTTTGCAGTGACATGATACTATATGTTGAAAATCCTGAAAAATCTACAGCAAAGCTACTAGAACTAATAAATGAGTAAGCATAGTTGTAGGGTACATGATCAACATCCAAAATCATTAGTGTTTCTATACACTAGTAATGATCAGTCTGAGGAGGAAACCAAGAAAAAAAAATCCATTTACAATAGCAACCAAAGGAATCAGATAATTAGGAATGAATTTAACTAAGGATACAAAAGACCTATCTACAGAACTGTAAGAATTGCTAAAAGAAATAATAGAAGACCTAAATAAATGGAAGGGCATACCATGTTCATGGATTGGAAGACTAAATATCATTAAGATGTCAGTTCTACCCAAAAAGTTTTACAGAATCAATGCAATACCATTTAGAATCCCAATAACTTACATTGAAGAAATAGAAAAACAATAACCTAATTCATTTAGAAGGGAAGGGTGCCCTGAATAGATAAAAAATATCTTGAGAAAGAAAAACAAAGTGGGAAGTCTCACACTACCTAACTTTAAAGCATATAACAGAGCTACAGTGGTCAAAACAGCATGGTACTGACATAAAGATAAATATGCTGACCAATGGAATTGAATTGAGTGTTCAGAATAGACCCTCTCATCTTTGGGCAATTGATCTTTGATAAGGCAGTCAAGCCAACCCAACTGGAACAGAGCAGCCTCTTCAATAAATGGTGTTTGGAGAACTGGATATCCATATGAAAAGAATAAAAACCATTCATATCTCACACCCTGTACAAAAATTAATTTAAAATGGATCAAAGACCTAAACACTAGAACACCATCAACTTTTAGAAGAAAATGTAGGGAAATATCTTATAAATCTTATAATAGGAGGTGGTTTCCTAGAACCAAAGCACAAGCAATGAAAAAAAAGAAAGAGATAAATGAGATGGCCTCAAAATTAAACACTTTTGTGCATCAAAGAACTTTGTCAGAAAAATAAAGAGGCAGCCTATGCAATGGGAGACAATACTTGGAAACCACTTATCAGATAGGGGTTTAATATCCAAAATATATTAAGAGATTCTCAACTCAACAACAAAAAGACAAACAACCCAATTTTAAAATAGGCAAAAGACATGAATAGATACTTTTCAGAAGAGGAAATACAAAAGGCTAAAAGGCGTATGAAAAGATGTTCAACGTCACCGGCTATTAGGGAAATGCAAATCAAAACTACAATGAGATATCATCTCACACCCATTAGAATGGCCATTATAAAAAAAAAGTGCTAGAGGGAATGTGACACACATATCCACTGTTGATGGGGATGTAAAATGGTGCAACAACTCTGGAAGGCAGTTTGGCAGTTACTCAGGAAGCTAAGTTTAGAAATGCAATATAACCCAGCAATCACATTCCTAGGTAAATATTTAGAAGAACTGAAGGCAAGGACACAAATGGACATTCATATACTGATGTTCACAGCAGCATTATTTATGATTGCCAAGAGATGGAAACAGCCCAAATTGTCCATGAACAGATGAGTGGCTAAACAAGCTGAGTATGCCTACGATGGAATATTACAGAGCAGTAAGACAGAATAAAGTCATAAAGCATGTAACAACATGGATGAACTATGAGAAAATTATTGTGAGTGAAATTAGCCATAAACAAAAGAACAAATACTAGATGGTCTCACTAATATAAAGTAACATTAATGAGTGAACTTTGAGAGCTAAAGTTAAGAACAAGTTATCAGGGATAGAAAGAGGGTAGAAATTGGGCATTTGGTGCTGAAGGAGTATAGAATGTGCAACAGGACTGATTGTAAAAATTCAAAAATGGGTAACACAATACTATCTGATGGTAGCACAATACTATAAGTACACTGAACAAAACCAAGTGTGAATATGGTTGAGGGAGAATGTCTAGGGGGCACATATGACACCAGAGGAAAGACAGAGGATAATGACAGATGGCATAACTTAGGAATGCCTAGAGGCAATGATGGTGTGGTGATAATGTTTTTTTTTTCTTTTTGGCACAAGGGAGAACAAATGAATGTCAACATTGCAAGATGTTGAAAATGGGATGGTATACAAGAAAAATACAATCAATGCAATCTAGGGTCTGTAGTCAACCATAAAACTGTAATATCCTTCCACTGAATGTAACAAAAGCCCTATGCCAAGACTAAACAACAAGCTGGGGGGTATGGGGGAGGGATATGGGATTCTTTGCAGAAGAAAAGGAAATGTCTTCATATAGACTGAGGTGGTAAAGGCATGGATATAAGATTATACCAGGAACCTTGATTTTTTACTTAGGTTGGATTGTATGATGTGCAAATACAACTGTCTAAAAATGAACAAAGAAACAAGTGCTGGAGAAAATGTGGAGAGAGAGATGTACCCATTCACTGTTGGTAGGGAAGGTGAGAGGTGCGTCCCCTCTGGGGGGCAGTGTGTTGGTTCCACAGCAGGCTAGGGGTGTGGTTGCCATATGATCCTACAACCTGTTGTTAAATATATGCTTGAGGAACTGAGAGTGGGGAGATGAATTGAAATTTGCACACAGGTGGGTTATGGTGGCAGTGTTTGCAATTTGCAATGGGTGGAGGTGGCCTAAAGGTATAATAATTCAGGAATGGAAGGGGAAACTGTGGTGTGTACATATAATGGACCATTTAGTGGCTGTAAAAAGGAGTGAAGTTGTGAGGCATGCAACTAGGTGAATGAAACTTGAGACAGTATGTTGAACGAAATATCAGAACAAAAAGACAGATATTATCACGCCTTACTCATACAGACTAACTATAATATACAAACCCAGAGAACTGAAGCTCAGAGTATGGGTTATCATCAGGTTGGGGCCTATTATAAAAGGTCCTAGATTGTAAGCTCTTGCAGCAGTCACATCTTTTCCAGAGCAGTAACTGTTAATTCTAAATTTTGAGATACTGAGCCATTTTTATATAACCTGGTCATTCCCTGAAAGTTCAGGAATTTATGTGACACCTGAAACTCAGAGTTAGAGCTCTGAAGCTATGAAAGTGTTGCACGAAAGGCAACATGATATTTGTGACCACTTAATTTAGAAGCTCGGATTTGTGGACAACACAGACGTCAGTGATATAAAAACAGAATTTATTAGGAAAGTAATCAAAAGATTGTTAGAAATGAGACATAGTTATATTACCAGGCAAGACAACACCGACACTCGAAGAGGAGCACTGGGAAGTTCCAGAGACAGTATTTTCAGGGCCCAACAGGAAGAGTCCTAAACAAAGCATCCTCCTCTCCTCTCTGGTAAGATTTTCTCTTTCCCTCTAACTGCTTAGATGCAGCTTATATGGTATCTTTACACAATAGTGGCCAAATTCCAATTAGCTTATGTAACCAAGCCCAGGTGGTTCCCTGGGAACTGGCTAGGGACCAAGAGGACCTTCCTGAGGGCTAGATAACTTCTGGGAGGATAGCCAGTCCTCCCAGTTGGAGTGCACATTTCGATTTATAACCAAAGTCATGCAAAGGCAGCATCAATTAAGCAGAACAAAGGCTACAAACTTAGTTTCCTTTTCATTCAGCCCTTAGAGTTTGATGTGTTCATGATGTAGGCCATTGGTCATTTTCAGGTAAATTTAGTGTATATATATATATTTTATTTAAATAAAGGACAAAGATTAAAATACTTTTGTATAGGTACCAATTTTAAAAGGAAATTATAACAGATAAAGACAAAGGAATTCAGGATAAAGATATATTATCCATGTGGTCTGGACAGTACTTAGCCAGTACAGCAATAGTATATATTAGAAATAGGTCCACCTATAGCAATAGTATATTTTAGTAACAGGTCCACTTGGTCTAGGGCAAGAAAAGAAATATCACCTAGCCAGTGCAAACATTTGCATGGTCTGGGGCAAAACAGAAAATATCATTCAGCCAGTACAGTATTTTCATACTAGCTTCACTGGTCTGGGGCAAAAAATGGAAAATATCACTCAGAGTATATATTAGGAACAGGTCTACCTGCAGCAATAGTATATATTAGCATCAGGTCCTCTTGGTCTGGGCAAGAAAAGAAACATTACCCAATCAGTACAACATTCCACTGTGAAAAATAGACAATATTACCCAGCCAGCACAGTATTTTTATACTAGCTACACTGCTCTGGTGGGGCAAAAAAACAATGGAAACCTACAACAGTAGATTTGAAGAGGTAGGAGAAAGGCTTAGCAAACTAGATAACTGGACATCTGAAATCTGGCACAGAAAAGAAAATAATAGAAAAATATTAGCAGGGTCTCAGGGAATTGAATGATAACATGAAGCAAACAAAAATACCTGTTGTCGGTGTCCCAGAAGAAGAAAAGGGAAAAGGAAGAGAAAGACTAATGGAGGAAATAATAAAAAATTTCCCATCTCTTAGGAAAGGCATGAAATTACAGATCCAAGAAGTGCAGTGTACCCCAAACAGAATAGATCCAAATAGACATATTCCAAGACACTAATCACGTTGTCAAATGTCAAAGACAGAGAAAATTTTGAAAGCAAAAACAGAAAAGCATTTCATCACATACAAGGGAAACCAAATAAGATTTCTCAGCAGAAACTATGGAGGTGAGAAGGCAGTGGTATGATATATTTAAGATTCTAAAAGAGAAAAATTGCCAACCAAGAATTCTATATCCAGCAAAATTGTCCTTCAAAAATGAGGGGGAGAAAATAAATGAGGGGGAGATTAAAATATTTTCAGACAAACAATCACTGAGAGAATGTGTGACTAAGAGACCGGCTCTGCAAGAAATACTAAAAGGAGCACTACAGGCAGATAAAAAAAGGCAGGAGAGAGAGGTCTGAGAAGAATGTAGACATGAAGACTATCGGTAAAGGTAAAAAGAGAAAAAAAAATAGATATGACATATAAAATCCAAAAGACAAAATGGTAAGAGAGGGCAGTGTATTGGTGGCTCGGTGGCAGAATTCTTGTCTGCGTGCTGGGGATCCAGGTTTGATTCCTGGAGCCTGCCCATGAGGAAGGAAGGGAGGGAGGGAGGGAGAGAGGGAGGGAGGAAGGAAGGAAGATGGTAGAAGAAAGTACTGCCTTTACAATAATAACATTAAGTGTTAATGAATTAAACTCCCCAATCAAAAGACATAGATCAGCAGAATGGATTAAAAAACAGAGCCCATCTACACGCTGTCTACAGGAATCTCATTTTAGACCCAAGGACAAAAATAGGTTGAAAGTGAAAGATATGAGAAAAAATATTTCATGCAAACAACAATCAGAAAAGAGCAAGAGTAGTTATACTAATATCCAACAAATTAGACCTCAAACATAAAACAATTAAAAGAAACAAAGAAGGACACTATATATTAATAAAAGGAACAATTCAACAAGTCATAACAGTCATAAATATTTATGCACTGAGCCAGAGTGCTCCAAAGTACATGAGGCAAACACTGACAACACTGAAGGCAGAAATACACACCTCTACCATAATAGTGGGAGACTTCAATTCCCTGCTCTCATCAATGGATACAGCATCTAGGCAGAGGATCAATAAAGAAACAGAGAATCTAATGAATGAACTAGACTTAATAGATACTTATAGAACATTACTCCCCACAACAGCAGGATTACACACTTTTCTCAACTGCTCATGGATCATTCTCAAGGATAGCCCATATGCTGGGTTACAAAACAAGTCTCAGTAAATTTAAAAAGATTGAAATCATACAAAACACTTTCTCAGATCATAACAGAATAAAATTGGAAATCAATAACATGCAGAAGGCCTGAAAATTCACATATACACGGAGGCTAAACAACACACTCTTAAACAACCAGTGTGTCAAGGAAGAAATTACAAGAGGAATCAGTAAATATCTCAAGGCAAATGAAAATGAAAACACAACATATCAAAATTTATGGGATGCAGCAAAGGCAGTGCTGAGAGGGAAATTTATTGCCTTAAATGCCTATATTAAACAGAAGAAAGAGCAAAAATCAAGGAATTAACTGTTCACTTGGAAGAACTAGAGAAAGAACAGCAAACTAACCCCAAAGCAAGCAAAAGGAAAGAAATAATGAATATTAGAGCAGAAATAAATGAAATTGAGAACATGAAAACAATTGAGAAAATCAAATGACTTGGCTGTTTACAGTGAATTTCAAAAAATATTCTCAATTTTACTTCTTCGTAGACATTTGAATGGAAGTGAATATCTTTTTTTTTTTTTTTTTTTTTGCATGGGCAGCACTGGGAATTGAACCCGGGTCTCTGGCATGGCAGGCATCAAATGAATACCTTGATTAACATATTTACCCTTCACAGAATTTCATTACATACAGAGATGTTCAGAAACATTATAGGATTACAAATTTCCCATTGCTTTCCCACAATATGATTAGACTCACCTTTTAATGTGGGATGGAATCCTGAAGAATAGTAGGTCTCCATGGGAAGAATCTTTGGCCATGGTCAGCACACAGCAAAGTCATATTTCAAATAGTGTTTCCTCTGCTTCTCAGGAACTGACTAAGCCAGATGCTGTAGCTCTGCGTCCATGACAAGCAGATTTCTGGAAAAGCATTCTTTTTTTTCATTTGCTAATTTCCCACCACATTCCACAAAGGATTCTGGGTACTTTCATTGCAGCACTATGAAGATCTTGGACATCCTCATCCTTAGGTTTTTAGGTTTTAAAATTTTGGGAACTTAAGACTTATGTGACCAATGTAATAAAACCAATTGAGAGATCCAGATGGCAAAATGATTTTAAATAGTCCTTTAAATATATTGTTGCCAGAAAGCAAAGTTGATTGTGTCCTGCTTTTATAAATGTTATACAAATGGAGAAGACCTACAAAGAAATGAAAATATGGATTATAGTGTTTAAAAATATTTTATATTGGTTTTATAATAAAATTTTGAATGCTGCTGTGGTCAAAGAAAAAAAAACTAAACTCCCTACATGGGATATGACTACTAGGAGTATAACTCTCCCTGGCAACATGGGATGAGCCAGGACCCATCACCATGGGATTGAGAAAGCCTTCTTGACCAAAAGTGGAAAGAGAGAAATGAGACAAAATAAAGTTTCAGTGGCTGAGAGATTTTAAACAGAGTTGAGAGGTTATCCTGGAGTTTATTATTATGCATTATATAGTTATCCCTTTCTAGTTTATGGTATGTTGGAGTGGCTGGAGGAAGTATCTGAAACTGTTGAGCTGTGTCCCAGTAGCCTTGATTTGGAAGACAACTGTATAAAGATATAAGTTTTACAAAGTGACTCTGTGATTGTGAAACCTTGTATCTGATGCTCCTTTTATCCAGTGTATGGACAGATGAGTAAAAAATATGGATAAAAATTAAATAATAGGTGGGGACAAGGGGTAAAATAAATTAGGTAGATGGAAATACTAGTGGTCAATGAGAGGG
Source organism: Tamandua tetradactyla (assembly GCF_023851605.1). Taxonomy (NCBI): domain Eukaryota; kingdom Metazoa; phylum Chordata; class Mammalia; order Pilosa; family Myrmecophagidae; genus Tamandua; species Tamandua tetradactyla. The sequence continues at coordinate 184,611,600 of NC_135328.1, read as the reverse complement.
AGGGGTAAGGTGTATGGTATGTATGAGTTTTTTTCTTTTTATTTCTTTTCCTGGAGTGATGCAAATATTCTAAAAAATGATCATGGTGATGAATACACAACTATGTGATGATGTTTTGAGCCACTGCTTGTATAACATGTATGGAATGTATATGTGTAAAGATTTCTCAATAAAAGTATTTAAAAAAACAAATTAGATAAGCTAGGTGAAATTGGAAAATTCCTAGAAATACACAAATTACCTAAACTTACTCAAAAAGAAGTAGAAAACCTCAACAGAGAGTAATCAAAAACCTCTCAATAAAGAAAAGTCCAGAACCAGATCACTACACTGGTAAATTTTATCAAACATTTACAGAATTAACACTAATCCTTCTCAGATTCCTCCAAATAACTCAAGAGTAGGGAATACTTCCTAATTCATTCTATGAGGCTAGCATTACCCTGATACAAAGCCCAATAAAGACAGCCATTTCTAAGTGCTATCTGTCCCAGGAAAGCAAAGGTAGCTCAACACGATCAGTGTGACACACCACATAAATAGAACAAAGGAAAAAAACAACCCGCGAGTATCTCAATAGATGCAAAAAAGGCATTTGACAAAATTCATCAATCTTTCATGATAAAAATACTCAGAAAACTAAGAATATTAGAAGGTATGGTAGGGGATAGTCCTAGTATGGCCTGCCTCCTTTCCGTGGGGCCCACAAATATATCCTGTGGTCAGGACCAGGTGTGTCAGCCTGTGGAATAAAACACAATTCCCTAGTAGATAAGGTGACTGCCAGTACATTCCTTCCCCTCTTGACTGAGCATATGTAAATATTCATTGGAGATAATTTGATTCTGGTGGACATGTTTTATGACATCCAGCTCACATACCAATGGTATATCTGTCCCTGGCGGGGAATGACTGGGGTCTCTCCACTCTGGCACACAAACACAAGAGACAGGAACTGCATGTAGAATCTCTCTCTGCATTGGCCATGGATGGTGAGATGCTGGCTATGGAGAACCAATGCCTAGTGAAGCTCATCTTGCTCTGTCTTTTCTCTGTATATGTAAAACCTTGCTTCATCCAGTTCTGTTTGAGTTGTGCTTCTGTTGGCAACCCTAACACCTGTACTGGAGTGGGTTGACATCTCTTTAAGTGTCTTTCCTGACTGAACGAAGGCTACTTTAATAAAGAAAAAAAGCATTTATGAAATTCACAGCTAACATCACAATTAAAGGTGAGAGACTGAAAGCTTCCCCACTTAGATCAGACACAAGACAAGGATGCCCATTTTCATCACTGCTATTCAATATTGTACTAGAAATTCTAGCCAGAGAAATTAGGCAAGAAAAAAAAAATAAAAGGTATCCAAGTTGGGAAGGGAGAAGTAAAACAATCTCTGTTTGCAGATAACATGGTCTTATATATAGAAAATCCAAAGGAATCCACAAGAAAACGACCAGAGCTAATAAATTCAGCAAAGTGGCAGGGTATAACATCAAAATACAAAATCAGTTGTTTTTATACACTAGCAAAGAACGAAATAAGATGCAAAATAAAACCACAAATCCATTTATAGTGGCACCTAAAAGAATAAAATATATATGAGTAAATTTAACCAAGGATGTGAGAGACTTGTATACAGAAAACTATAAAACACAGCTGAAAAAAAATTTAAGGAAGACCTAAATGAGTGACAAAACATTCCTTGCTCATGGATTGGAAGACTAAATTTGTTAACATGTCAGTACTACCAAAAAGGTTGTAAAGATTCAGTGCAATCCCTGTCAAAATTCCAACAGCCTTTTTTTGCAGAAATGAAAAAGTTGGTTCTCAAATTCATATAGAATAACAAGGGCACCCCAAATAGCCAAAAACAATTTTGAAAAAGAACAAAGTTGGAGGACTCATGCTCTTCAATTTCAAAACTTACTACAAGCTGTGGCAATGAAAACAGTGTGGTACTTGCATAAGCATAAATACTAATGGAATAGAATAAAAAGTCCAGAGGTAAACCCACAAGTTTATGGCCTATTGATTTTGGGGGGCAGGGGGGAGTTGCATGCTCTGGGAATTGAACCGGATTTTTCACATGGAAGGCAGACATTCTACCACTGAATCACTGGCCTACTGATTTTTGACAAAGAGTGTCAAGTGCATTTAATGGAGAAAGAATAGTTCTTCAACAAATGGTGTTGGGAAACAATACCCACATGCAAAAGAATGAAATTGGACCCCTACCTCACACTATATACAAAAATTAACTCAAAATGTATCAAAAACCTAAAAATAAGAAATGAAACTCTTAAAATGACATAGGAGCAAATTTTCATGACCTGGGTTTCGGCAAAGAATTCACAGATATGCCTTTTATTCCCCCTAAGAAAATAAAGGTAATAAACAATAGGTAAATATGACTTTATTGAAATTTAAAACTTTGTGTATCAAAAAATATTAAAAGAAAGAGAAAAGATAACCTACTGAATGGAAGAAAATAGTCACAAACATATATCTGATAAAGATTTATTATCCAAAACATACAAAAAATTGCTACAACTCAACAACAAAAAGGCAGCCCAATTTAAAAAATGGGCAAAGGACTTGAATAGACATTATTCCAGAGAACAGATATAAATGACCAATAAGCATATAAAAAGATGCCCAACGTCACTAGCTATTAGGGAAATGCAGATCAAAACCACAAGTACCCCTTCATACCCTCTAGAATGGCTATTAAAGAAAAAAAAATAAAAAGGAGAATACCAAGAGTTGCTGAGGATGTGGAGAAATAGGAATGCATTGATAGTGGAAATTTAAAATGGTGCATCCTCTGTGGAAAACAGTTGGGAGCTCTTCAGAGAATTAGTTATAGAATTACCTTATGACTTGGCATAACCATTTCTAGATATACACCCAAATGAATTGAAAGCAGGGACTCAAACAGATACTTGCACACCAATTTTCATAGCAGCATTATTCACAATAGCCAAAAGGTAAAGGCAACTCAAATATCCATGAACAGATTAATGAATAAACAAAATGTGTTATGGTATACAGATACAATGGAATATTATTCAAGTATGAAAAGGAATGAAATTCTGATACATGTTACAATATAGATGAACTTTGAAGACATTATGTTGGTGGAGATAAACCAGAGACAAAAGGACAAAGTTTGTTTAATCTCATGTTTATGAAACAATTAGAATATGCAAATTCATGGTAAAAAAATGTAATAAATGTTACCAGAGGCAAGGTTTGTGTGGGGGTGGGTAATGGGAAGTTAATGCTTAGTTGGTGCAGAGTTTGTTTTGAGGTGATAGAAAAGTTTTGGTGATGGATGGTGTTGATTGTGGCACAACACTATACGTGTATCTGGTGCCAGTGAATTGTACACTTGAGGGATATATATATAATTATATATATATAAATTATATATAAATATATTTTATATATTATATTTATATATAATATATAATTATATGTTATATTTATATATAATTATATATATATAAAACAAACTCTCAGAGAAGAATGGCTACATGAGGCATTTATTGGGATGGACTATACAAAGTTTTACATTTATTACATCATTCAGTACCTCTATATGTTGGAGTTAGGAAACAGAGTCATGAACAAAACAAATATATATCCCCTTATAGAATGTACATACTATGAGAAAGGAAAAGAAAAGAAAGGGGTCAACACAAGGTTTTGTTTGAGTAACAGGATGGATAATGATACATTTACTGAACTGGGAGAAGTGCTAGGTTGCTGTGGGGCAGGAATTAAGGGTTTGGTTTGAATACGTTAAATTGGAGATGACTCTTAAATATCCAAGGGGAGATTTCAGATAGGCATATGGATTTAGGGATGTGGAGTTGAAGGGAGAAGTGAGGACGGGAGATGTACTTATCAATTATTATCACATTAATGGTATTTAAAGCCAAGGAACTGAAAGAGATCATTTGGAGAGAGAAAAACTTAGAAAAGACTCATGGCCAAACCCTCTGGATTCTATTTGGAAGTGGAACAGTATTCAGTAAAAGAAGTATAAAAGTAGTCTTAGAGAGGTAGGAGAAGTGGAATAGTATTCAGTAAAAGAAGTATAGAAGTAGTCTCAGTGAGGTACGAGAAACTAGCTACATGAAATGTTCTAGAAACCAAGATAACGAAGTATTTCCATTTTGTTGAATGTTGTTGAGGTCAAATATGAAAAAAGAGAGTCTGTTTGATATGTTAACTGGAATTTCATGGATAACTTATCAAACTTCCACTACTTTGTCAACACGGCATGTCATCATCATCACCAGTGACCTTCGCGTTGCTAAATTCAATAATCAATTTTCAGTTTTCATCTTACTTGACCTATCAGCGGTCTTAGACACAGCAGATCATCCGCTCCTTCTTGAAACATTTTCTTCGATTGGATTTGCATATCCAAACTCTTCTTTGTCCATCTACCACATGGATCATTTCTCTGACTCCTTTTGGGTCCTCCTCATCTGCCTGCCATATGCTATTCATTGCATTGACAGAAGAAACCCTACTGAGGGTAAATTATTCTTTGTATACTACTGGTTTCTATTTTCCAGTATTTTAAAATTCTGATGTCTATCTCTTTAAACAAAATCATACATATACTTCCCTTTTTAAAATGAGTTCAACTCTTTCTGTAGCTCCAGCGATTTCCTAGTTTTCCCCGAAAGAGGCAGGGGCTTATGACGACTTCCGGAAAGGAAGTCCACTGGCCTTATGGGAAATGTAGTTTCCGGATAGCTACACCTTGGGGTAACGTGGGAATTTTGAGTAGGGAGTTATTTCCGTACATGCGCAGTGGAGCGGTAGCCCATATTCTGCAGTTTTCGGAAGGTCCCTGTGGGAGGTGAGGTTGTGGGGTACTCCTTTAGTCTCCGAATGATGTTGTAACCTGGTGCCGGGATTAGAGCTGAAGCCGGGAACGTCTCGGTGAAAGAGTGTACGGTACGGCTCGGCGGGACTTGGAGAACGTAAGGGAGGGGCGGGGAGAAAGGCAGTGATTGACTTGTGTGTTTACCGGGTCGAAGATAAAACTTCACAACCCCCACATGCAGTGATTTAGTGGTTGGGTGTATATGAGTCCTGTTCAGTTTTGGGATACTTCAGAGAAAGCACAAGCAGGGCTTCAACTGGCCCTAGGCGATTTCCCAAGCTTGGGCAGGCTAAGTTTGCATCCTTGGCCTTGTAGGTAAAAGTCACGGTGTAGGAGTCTGTGCAACCAGCTGTACCTTCCCTGGTTCCAAGAACACCGTTGTCCCTATCCGAGCCTGCGACAGGAAATGTTAAGCCATATCAAGGGTGCCAGGAAGAAAACTTTCTAGAGAAACTACTATGCACTTTTTTTTTTTTTTTTTAACATGGGCAGGCACCGGGAACCGAACCCGGGTCCTCTGACATGGCAAGCGAGCATTCTTGCCTGCTGAGCCACCATGGCCCATCCCCTATGCACTCTTGTTAAGGTGTTTTTACAGCAATCACCTGAAGTAAACGTTACTACTTTGCATATGAATTAACTGAAGCTGAGAGGGGGGAAATTACTTGCCTTCTTGTAGGCGGAAGTGCTGAGATTCATAACCACATAGGTTTTTGTGAAAGGGAACAATCTGAGCGTGGCCTGGCACCTTTCCCTGTGACACAGTAATGAACTCTGTGCTGCAGCCAGCCTAGGATGGATGATGAATGTGAGCTGACTCCATCCTTGGAGCATCTTGACCTAAAACATATCCTCTAACAGATAGTGGTCTGCTGGCATATTTGCCCTGAGCATATGTAAACATAAGAACTTGCTTGGCCAAAAGAGTGTGTTTTGTGGCACCTGGCCAACCTCCATTGCTATATCTGTTCCTGGTAGGGAGGGAAGTGGGATCCTATCCCTGAAGCAGGAGGAGCACAAGAGGGATGTGAGCCTACCATCTCCTGGCAGAGGCTGTAGATGAAGACTTGCTGACCATGGGGGACACTCACTATTGAAGCTGACCTTTTGTTTGTGAGTAAAGCATTGTTCCATCCATTGCCTATGTGAGTTGTGCTTTTGTTGGGGACCACAACACCTGTGAGCCATGGAATGGATTGAGATCCTAGGACTGTTGCTTCTGGTGACAGGCATTATTGTGCTCTTTGTTATACTCTATGATGTGACATTCCTCCCCTGGAGGTGGTTTTCTCCAATTTTCATTCTTGTAGGCAGACACAGTACCCTGCCTAAAACAAAGAGTTGAGCTTATTCTCCTTTTGAAATATTTGAGCAATGAATGCTGAGTAAATTTTGATTTGTGGTCACTTTTTCCAGAGTCTCTTGGTATATTAGAATTCTCCAGAGAAATAGAACCAAGATTTATTGTAAGGAATTGGCTCACACCACTATGGGGTCTGGCAAATTCACACTCTAGGGTAGGCTGCAAGCTGGAAATTCTGATAATTATAATGCTGAAGTCCCTAGTTCAAATTCCTTAGGGGAATCTCACTGGCTGGCAATGCCAGCAAGAGCCAGGGCTGAAGTTGAAGCAGAAATTCTTCTCTCTAACCTCTGAAATCCTCAGTTTGAGTTTCAAGACCAAATGATTGGATGAGGAGAACTCCCCAAATTGCTGGGGGCACTCTCCTTTTTTTGGTTGTAGGTGGAACAGCTGTAGATGCCATCAAACAATTACAGATGCAAATCCCAATTATGAAATACCCTCACAGTAACAAGTAAGCTAATGCTTGACCACATAACTGGATACAATAGCTTAAGCCAAATTGACATATGAAATTAATCATTACACTTAGTGTATCTGCAGGCCACCCAGTGAAGACTGTAATTGAAACTATATGTCTATTTTACACATTTTAGCCTTTCTAGGGCCCCAGCTGTGCTGGTTAGAATTTCAAAAAACCCAAACTGGGTTTATAGGGTATGGTAAGATCCCAGAGAAAGAGAGAAACAGGCTTATACCCTTTGCTGAGCATTCCAGTTTAAACAAATCAAAGTTCTTAGATCCAGAAAAGCCTACCCTAATTAGAGGGAAGGATAGTTTCTAGAGTTACTGAGCTTCAGAGCCAGGCTGTAGTTTTTCAACTCATCCATTATTATTTCCTTAGAATAAATTTCTAGAAGGAAAAAAAAATCTCTACTTCAAAGATTAAGAACTTCTTGTTAGATCAGAAATAAGTCAGAAATATATAATTTCCTTGTCCAAGTGAAATATATGCATAAAATAATCATAAGTAAAGATTAAAATGATCATAAATAAAGCTTATAGAATATGGGCTTTTCTGACTTGCTAGAAAAGTCATTCTCCCCTTGGTTAGTGAAATTTTCCAAAGCTTGTAATGTGATTACTTCTAATAAGAGATTTCTGCATTGCAGAACTGGTTTCTCATGTTTTTCTATTCTCCTCCTCATCTCTGAACTCATAGGTCTCTGTCCAAGAGCTGCAGAAGATGATTGACTTCCAGGTAAGGCAGTCATCCATGTATTTATTTCATCTTTTAAATCTCCCCAAAATAATATAATTAAAAAGAAATATAAAAATATGGGAAATGTAGATCAAAAGAACCTCAGGGAATCATAAGTCATTAGGGTTTGCAAATGGGTATGCGATTTTCCTGTCCAGTCATAGAAAATGGATAGTCAACCAATTTAAGTATTGACATTGTCTTTGAAGATAGGGCAACATAGTTTCCCAAATAAGTAAAGTTTTTCCTGGCATATTTATCTGAAGACAATATCTTCTAATAACTTGTTGTATAGATAATGTAGGGAACACCATTTACAGTATCAGTTCTGTGATAAATATAGCATAAGGTTTCCTGTGACTTTCTGGAGTGTTCCTTAACTCTTAACACTTAAAACTCCTGAGTAAGGGGAAAACATACCGCCAGGCAGCACAAAATGAACTCAGTTTAAGTCCAGCCATATAGCCTTACTAACGTCCAGTTGATTCCATAAGTAAATCTTGTACTTTTTCCAAAATCTCTTGCTGTTCTTGAGCATTTTGTCTTCCACGTGAATTTGTAAAGCAGCTTGTCAAGGTCCATAAAGTAGCTTATTAGGTATTTTTATTATGATCACATAAAACTTATAGATTTAATTTGGAGAGAATTCATAACTTTTCAGTGAGCCCTCTCCATTTAGTTTTTCTTAAAAGATTTCTTACAGTAATTCTTGTAGGCTTATTCTTATACATGACTTAAGTTGCTATAGGGAATGGAAAGGATCATTTTTCTTCATATTTTCTAATTGACTATTCTGGTACATAAGAAAGTATAGATTTATCTGTGTTGCCCTTGTGTCCAATCAACCTACAGAATTCTTATTGGGTCCAAGAGTTTTTTAGTCGATTCTTAGATTTTCTAAGTAAACAATCATATACTGTGCAAATGGAATTTTGTCTCTTTCCTGTCCAATATTTATGTCTCTTTTTTCCTTGTCTTCTTGCAGTGGCCAGGACTTTCAGTAAATGCAATTTTGAATGGTAATTGCTAGCCAAAAATCTTTTTTTTGCCCCAAATGTATGGGTATTCTTCTAGTCTTTTACTGTTTCCTCTTGTATTCTGGTAGATTTTTTTTTTTTTTTTGGTTTGCTTTTTGTTTAAATCAAGGATTTTAAGCTTATGAAGATTTTTCATAAATTGGCAATTTTTTTTCTCATATCCTTTTTTTATACTTATAAATAAGGCCATATACATGTTCCTTTTTTTAATCTACCACTTTAGAGAATTTCTAATACATTTCCCATTATCCATTTCCACTCTTTATATCAGGGGTTGACAAGTATTGTCTTAAAGGCCCAGATAGTAGACATTTTAGACAGGAGGGGCATACAGCCTCTGCACAACTGCTCAGCTCTGCCCATGGAGCCAAAGTAAATGAATGGATGTGACTGTGTTCCTATAACATTTTCTTTACAAAAACAGGAGGGCAGCCAATGGGTTATAGTGCACTGACCCCTGCTCTATACAGTATTAACTGTCTCTTTTGTAACAGATAAGTAACTACATTGCCTTTAATTTCAGTGCTTTTAATATTTACCTATACACACGATTCTGGTTATATGGTTGAGAGAATGTATTTTATCATAAAATAATCCCCATGTTCCTATTTTATTATGTTTATGTGGTATCTGGCATGTAAATTTTTCATAGCCCCTGTGATATCAATTATACTTAAATATTTACTTTGTTGGGTCTACTAGGTTGTAAGATCTCTGTGGGCAGGAATAATTTTATTCTTTTGGTATCACTAGTAAAGTTTCTAATAGGTCCTCATTAAATATTTTATAGTAAAGACTGATAAGCACTATTTTAATAACTTTATTGAGATATAATTTCATATCACCAAATTCACCCAAAGTATACATTTCAGTGTTTTTTAGCATATTCTCCGAATTGAGCAGCTATCACCACTAATTTCAGAACATTTTCATCAGAAAGAAACCCCATACCCATTAGCATTTATTCCCTATTTCTCTTTCCCCAGCCCTAATCCAGTTTTTGTTCCTGTGGATTTGCCTGTTCTGGACATTTCATACAAATGGCCATATAGTATGTTGTTTGTGTCTGGCTTCTTTCACCCAGCACATTTTCAAAGTTCATCCATATTGTAGCATGTATGTGTACTGCATTCCTTTTTTGTTACTGAATAGTATTCTTACCATATGGATATACCATGTTTTGTTTATCCATTCATCTGTTGATAGACACCCAGGTTGTTTCCATTTTGGGGCTACTACAAATAATTCTTGGTGTGAACATTCATATACAAGCTTTTTGTGGGCATATGTTTTCAGTTCTCTTTGGTATGTACTTACAAGTGGAATCGCTGGATCATAGATGATAATCTATATTTAACATTTTGAGGAACTCCCATACTTTTTCCAAAGTGGCTGTACCACTTTACAATCCCATCAGCATGTTATAAGAGTGCCAACTCTTCACATCTTACCAACACTTATTGTGTCTTTCTAAATTTAGCTATCCTAATAAGTATGAACTGATATCTCTTGTGGTTTTGATTTGCATTTTACTAATGATTAATGCTGTTAGCATCTTTTCATATGGTTTTTGGCCATATATATGCCTTCTTTGGAGAAATGTCTATTCAAATCCTTTGCCTATTTTTAAATTGGTTTATTTGTCCTTGTATTGCTGAGTTGTAAGAATTTTTTTATATGTTCTAGATACAAGTCTCCCATAAGATATGTGATTTTGTAAATATTTTCTCCCATTCTATAGGTTGTCTTTTTTGATGGTATCCTTTGAAGCACAAATTTTAAAAATTTTTATGAAGTCCAGATTTATCTATTTTTTTCTTTTGTTGCATATGCTTTTTCTATCACATCTAAGAAACCATTGCCTCGACCTAGTTCACAACAATTTACTGCCATTTTCTTTTAAGAGTTTTACAGTTTTATCTCTTACATATCTGATCCATTTTTAGCTCATTTTTACATATGATGTGAGGTAGGAGTCCAACTTCATCGTATGCATATTGATATTCAGTTGTCTCAACACCATGTGTTAAAAAGAAATTTCTTCTTTCCTCATTGAATTGGCCTGGCACTAGTTGGTTATTTTTATTATGATTTTTGTTTTTATGTTGTTTGTTTCTGGTACAAAGTGTATTTCTGATTCAGATGTATGGTTATTGTGTGTAACTTTCTGCACCTTCAGTAGTTAACATAATATGATCATAAAATATTGCTGTGATTCTCTCGTAAATCCACTAATGATATACGCTTTAGTTTGAAGATGAATGTGTTGTTACAGGGATCAGTGACATTCCAGGATGTGGCCGTGGACTTCACCCCAGAGGAGTGGCAGCTACTTGATTGTACTCAGAGGAACCTGTATTGGGATGTTATGTTGGAGAACTTTAGAAACCTAATCACAGTGGGTAAGGACAGTGGATAACTTTTCAGTGTAACTCATGGGGCACTACAGTACCTTTCCTTTAAGACGTGTAAAAGTGGTGAACATTCTGAAAGCTGTGAACTTTCTGAGTTTGTCCTTGAATTCATTGTTCAAGATTAATAATCCCCTTTGGATATCAAATAGTCTGAATATACATCTTCCTCCCAAGTAGAGGTGAAGGATCTTTTCTCTTCTAAAGCCCATTTGTCATCCTATAAAGGCCCTGAGACTCAAGGAGGCAGAACTAGGTTGTGCGGTAGTTGCTGTCCCAAGCACTTTGTCCCCAGTTCTGTGTTCTTTCCCTTTAACAGGGTGCCCAGTTACAAAAACAAAAGTGATCTTCAAGGTGGAGCAAGGACAACAGTCATGGATGGTGGAAGGAAATAACCTATGTTGGAGCTATCCAGGTGAGTGAGAGAAAATCAGGTAGATTGGAGTCTTTGGAATTGAGATCCTAGTTGGTCTGTGAGGGACAGACACCTTTGAAATATGTTCCAGGAATCACCTCTTAAATGCCACAGACCTTTGAAATGACAGGGTACACTTGATATAACATCAGATTCATAAATGACACCTTCATTTTTACTTTCCCCACTTAAGCGTACGTTCTCTTTGCACAGAGTCTTAGTTTGCTAAGGCTGCTTTAACAAAATGCCAGGGTGGCTTAAAACAACAGAAATTTATTATCTCACAGTCTGTAGGTCAGCAGTCCAAAATCAAGGTGTTGGCAGGCCATGCTTCCTCTGAAGTCTGTAGAGCTGGCAGTGGTTTGCTGGCAGTACATGGTTCGGTTTCTCCCTTTGTCACATGGCCATCTTCTCTCTGTGTCCTAACTTCTTCTTCTAAGAATAACAGTTATATTAGATTAAGGCCCACCCTGGTCCAGTTTGGCCTCATCTTAGCTAATGACATCATCAATAATCCTGTTTTCAAATAGGGTCATATTCAAAAGACAGGAGGTTAGAACTTGAACATATCTTATGGAGGACACAATTCATTCCATAACACTCAGCTTTTTTATGGATATATATCCCTTTCCTCTCTCCTCTAGATCCTCTCACTACTTGATATATTTATGTCCTTTCTTTGATCTTTGGTCTATTCCTAAAATCCTCATTCTTCTCTCTTCATCATGATCACAGATCATTTTCTATAAATTCTATTCATCCTTGCAGGATAGTCAGAGTGTGTAGGTTTCAAGTCTTGCTTCATCAATCACTATCTATCTAACCTTGGAAAAATTACTTTGTAGCATGGTTTATTTATTTATAAAATATGAATATTATTAGTCCTTGGTCACCTATAGTTTCACTATTACCTTGAAGTGTCTGCCTTCCAATGTATTGTTCTACTTCATTTGTTAATACTGATATCTTTTTGAAATTCTCTTCTTTTAGTTGGTTCCTCACTAATCTATTCTCATTTTTTCCTCCTGCTTATTCACTTTTACTTCTTGCCTTTTCTTTCATCTTCTGTACTTCTCTCCACAGTAGCTGCCTTAGAAGTCTCATGACCTATGCAGACTAAGGTTCGCATTATGCCGTTTCCAGCATATTTGCCTCACCAACTTTGTATTCCCATAATTTTACCTCATCTGAACAAATTCTCTATTTTTTAAATATGATCTATTTTAATATTCTTCAAGCTTCACCATTTTCTCTGCAATAAAAGATAATTACTGGCCTCTGCTTTGCAGTCTCAAAATGACTGTGACAAACAATTACTTTTTTTCTTTTAAGAGTTTTTCCTTAAGTATTATTGGAATTTATGGCATATGCATTCAAATATTAGTTTATACAAGACTGATTCTAATTAAGTTTTTTCCTTTCCACAGCAACCATACAAGAAGTACATTTCAAATGATTGAGACCTCAAATAGCTGTATTTTATAGATCATATAAATATCTGTCTTTTTCTCCTTTTAGTTACCTTTACTGATAGTCTTCACATCCACAGTCTCCTCCAAGCCTCTCTCTCCTGTCTTTTCCTTTCAACTTGCAGAACTCCCTTTAATATTTCTTGTAGGGCAGGTTTCTTGTTGATGAGCTCTCTCTTTCTGTTTATCTGTGAATATTTAAAAATCTCCTTCATTTTCAAAGGACTATTTTGCTCTATAAAGATTTGGCTGGCAATTTTCCTCTTTTGGTATCTTAAATATATTATGCCACTGCCTTCTTGCTTCCATGGTTTCTGATGAGAAATTGGCACTTAATCTTATTGTGGTTCCATTGTATGTGATGAATTGCTTTTTGTTGCTACTTTCAGAGTTCTCTCTTTATCTTTGGCATGTGACATTTTGATTAGTATGGATGTTGAGTAGGTCTATTGGGATTTATTCTATTGGAGTACATTGCATTTCTTGGACATGGATATTTATGTCTTTATAAGAGTTCGGAAATTTTTGGTCATTATTTCCTCAAAAATCTTTCTGCCACTTTTTCCTTCTCTTCTCCTCCTGGGATACCCATGATGCATATGTGGGTGCACTTCATGCTGTTGTTCAATTCCCTGACATCCTGCTCAATTTTTTTGCATTCTTTTCTCTGTCTGTTTTTCTGTCTGTAAGAATTTGATTGTTCTGTCCTCTAGTTCACTGATTCTTTCTTCTGACTGTTCATATCTACTGTTGAATGCCTCTGGTTTATTTTCTTTCTTTCTTTCTTTTTTCTTGTATGGGCAGGCACTGGGAATTGAACCCAGTCTCCGGCATGGCTGGTAAGAATTCTGCCACTGAGCCACCGTCACACTGCCCTGCCTCCAGTATATTTTTAATCTCTTTGTTAAGTCTTTCATTCCTGTAAGTTCTGTTATTATTCTTTTTATACTTTCAAATTTCTCTTCATACTTACCCAGTGTCTTCTTAATAGCCTTTACTTCTTCAGTCATATTTTCCTTTGTCTCCTTGAAATGATTTAGATTTGTTTGAACATTTTTGATTAAATGTTCCAAATTCTGTGTCTCCTCTGAAGTTTTAACTTCTTCTTTTGACTGGGCCTTATCTTCCTGTTATTTTTTAAGATATCTATGTATCTGTTTATCTTGATGAGTGTTTTAGTTTTCTAAAGCTGTTGCAATCTAAAATACCAAAAATTGAAAGGTTTTTAAAAGGAGAATGTATTAAGTTACAAGTTTATCATTCTAAGCCCTTAAAAATGTCCAAACTAAGGCATCCAGATAAAAATACCTCGACTCCAAAGACAGGGTGATGTCTATCACATGGGAAGGCATGTGGCTGACATCTGCTCATCCTTGTTCTTGGTTCCATTTCTTCCACCTTCTGATTCCATTGGCTTCCTCTCTAAACACCTATGGATCCTGATTTAGATGCTTTCGGGAAAAACCCTGGGTTTCAGCTTTTAACTTAGCATCTCATGGAAAGGCACATGGCGATGTCTGCTAGACTCTGGTTCCTGTCTAGCTTCTGTCTGCTGTTTCAGCTCCTGGCATCTCCTGGGGCTTCTGTATTTCCAAACATCTGAATCTAAGCTTTCTCCTAAATGTTTCTTTATGTTGTCCCTTTGGAACTCCAGTAAACTAATCAAGACCCCTTGAATGGGTGGAGTCACATCTCCATGAAACAAAATTCAATATTGTAGGGTGGGAAGAGGTCCCACAATATTGAATCAGGATTAGAAGAACAAGGCTTTTTCAAACCAGAACAATTAGTTAGCTCTGGAGGTCATTTCTCCCTCTTTTCTAGGATTTTATTGTTGATTGGCTTTGTGCTAGGCTCTTCTTTGACACTTGCTTCAACTTATTCAAGACCTTTAGAATTGCCAGTGTTTAAGTGATCAGATTTTTTCAGCTCTTCTTCATCTGATTGTTGTACTGGTTAAGCAGTACAGTTTTGTTTGTTTGTTTGTTTTTGAGCATTTATTTGCTACTTCTTTTTATTTTACTTTTTTTTATTGTGATATATAACATATATACAAAAGAGGCAATGAATTTCAAAGTACATTTTAACAAGTAGTTTTAGAACAAATTTCAAGGTATAGTATGGGTTAGTTCCACAATTTCAGTTGTTTCCTTCTAGCTGCTCTAAGACACTGAATACTGAAAAGAAATATCAATATAATGATTCAGTAGTCATATTCATTTGTTAAGTCCTATCTTCTCTGATACAACTCCTTCTCTTTTGATCCTTCTCCCACTCTTTAGGGATATTTGGACAATGAACATTCTAACTTCTTTCTGTTGAAAAGGAGTGTTGAAATAATGGGGTAGGGAGGTGCAACTGGTTGATGCTCTTGGAGAGCTGGTAACTCTGGGTTTCAAGGCTTATCTGGCCTAGGAACCATCTGGAGGTTATAGATTTCTGAAAAATAAACTTAGTGAGTGAAACTTTTTATAAAGTCTCAGATAGTGCCCTGGGTATTCTTTAGAGTTTACAGGAATGCAGTACAGATTCTAAGATTGCACTATTTGTGCAATTGTTTCATCCCCAAGTGAAAGTTTCCTTTCCTCTGTTAGTTTTCTGGGAATTTTGATTGTTCTATTTGTTTTTCTTTTTCTTTTTCCATTGTATTTTCTGATTCATTTTAGATGTTCCTGCAAAATTTTCCAAATTATTCCATTTTTCTTGTCATTCTCCTAAAGCATAGCCATGTTATTCCATAACTATACTATGATATTTAAATGTCTTTTAAAGCCCTGTATAATATGATCCCATTTTGCTTATCCATAATTATCTATCTTAAGTCTGAGTTCAGTTTTTTCTCCTCTTTCATGATAACTCTAACCTAGATTAATCTCTATCTTCTATGAAATCCCATCCCAACTCTACTATGGCTGTGCCATAGAAGTTTGACATACACAGTATGGGATATTTTTTAAATTCTGTTTGGCTTTTTAAGGCTTGTTCTCTCATGATAATGCCCTGAAGAGAAAGTCCTGTATCATTTATTTCTTTGCACAATTTGTGCCCTCTTGCTCAAAGAAAGCAGAAAACCCATACCATTTTCTAGGTGTGTAAATTATAGTCAGAACAGAAAATATAGTGATATAAAATATTTAAAAATTTGGAAAGTAAATGTGAAACATCTGTTCAGTACATATTAGCATAGCAGTTTTGTTCTGATTGTCAAAATGAATGGTACAGGCAGCTGCAACTCACTTAGAAGTTCAGAGAAATTGGATCTTGAAGCAGTATGGAATTTTTTTTGTGTGTGTGATCATTGAACAATGGTTCCTCCCTGAAAGAATATCTGAGTACTTGAAAGGAGAAGAGGAGGAGATAGGTGAGGGCAGTTAAGGTGAGGAAGGAACATGACCAAATTATTGAAGTTATTTAGGAGTCTGACATACCTGGAACACAAGGTATCTGTTAAGGATGAGTGGAATGCATCCTTAGATGCCATGAGTAAGTTTATATCTTTTATTTACCAGGTTTATAATCTTGAATTTTTCAATTGGTTATTATTGGTAGGGATAAAACAGTATGCTGCTTCCTATTGATTTAAGTAGAGAAGAAAGAAGAAAGAAACCAAATTCCCATACTCAGAACCACTCTATAAAATAATGTGTACTGTTGGTTTTAACTCACTACTCAGTCTATCTCCACAGAGAAGAATTAGGTATAGAGCAAGAGGCCAGGCATGTTGTACATGGAAAGAATTTCAGAAGTGGGAAATTATAACTGTCTCCTCCCCCCACCCCCCAGCCCAATTTTGTTTTCAATGGGGCAATGTACTTGGGGATTTTAGGGTTTGGAAAATAGTAGTGAAAAGAATGTGACCTCAAGAAGCTAAGAAGCTTTGAGGGGACTAGTTTGTTAGGCAGATTGAAAGTGGTATAGAAACAGTACTTATCAAAGGCATTCATACACAGAAACCCAGCCAGAATAAAGTGATAATAAACAATCTGCCTAGGCTAACAATCACTTGCCCTTGAATGATTTGCTAGACCTTTGTGTTCCTGGCCTTACAACTACACGCAAAGATTGAATTCTATCTGTAAGCAGAGTTGGAGCCCTGTCTACAGATATGCCTCAGCTGTGGTTGTTCAGTGGGGTTAGAGGACTGTAGATACAGGAATGTTCCAAAAGGGAATTGATATAGAGGGTAACTAAGGAAAAAGAGAAATGAATCAATGAAATAGGGAGATATCTTGCCAGGGTAATCTAGGAATTAGGTAGTGAGGATTCTGGCTGTGATCTGCCTCCTCCAAATCTAGTACATCTTCTCATATTTTCTCTTAACTCCCTTGTTTCCTCTTTACCTTGTTTTACCCTATCTATTAATTAGATCTCCACCATGTTCTTTCCTTATTCAGTGAAATCTTGTATCTTGTTGAGCAATCTTTGAACTTCCTTTGTACCTTAAATATTGAACCTTGTGCATATTTTACTGTTTTTCCACAGGTCATAAGTTAAGCCATTTTGTTCTAGTTGTTCTTTGTCTATGCTCATTTCTTTCAGTAGCTTTATTCTTAAAGCTCAGGATCAAGGTAAATACAGGATTTACTTCAGAATGGGTGACTAGATTTGAAAGTACATGTTTCTTTCAATAATATGTTGATGGAAAACTTAACTAGAAATGTTATATTGTACTTCTTTTTAGAATCTGACTGCTCACCTGTTGATGAACAAGAGAAGCACCAGGAAAACAAAGACAATTTTTTGAAGTCAGTTATGTTTATGTTCAATAAAATTCTAACTATGGAGCAACTCTACAATTATAATATGAGCAAAAGTCTTAATCCTAAAAGACAAAAATCTTATAAATGTAAATCATATGGGAAGAATTTGCAACCTCATTTAGATGTACTTAATTATAGTAGAAGTTATACTGAAGAAAACTCTTATGAATGCAGTGAATGTGGGAAAACCTGCAAAAAGAAATTGCTTATCAGACGTGAAAAAAATCATATAAGAAAAAAAAATTTTGACTGCAGTAACTGGGGGAAAGCCTATAGTAGAAAGTTACACCTTTTAACCCATCAGAAAATTCCTAATGGAGAGAGACCCTTTGTATGCAATGATTGTGGAAAAGCCTATAGCAGGAAGGCACACCTTGTAACTCATCAAAAAATTCATAATGGAGAGAGACCCTTTGTGTGCAGTGATTGTGGGAAAGCTTTTATGCATAAAGCACAACTTGTGGTCCACCAGAGACTTCACACTGGAGAGAAGCCTTATGAATGTAGTCAGTGTGGGAAGACATTCACTTGGAATTCTTCTTTTAATCAACATGTGAAGTCCCATACACTTGAGAACTCATTTGAATGTAAGGAGTGTGGGAAAACCTTCAGGTATAGTTCATCCCTTTATAAACATTCTAGATTTCATACAGGAGAGAAACCGTATAGATGTATTGTATGTGGCAAAGCCTTTGGCAACACATCGGTACTTGTAACACATCAGAGAATTCATACAGGCGAGAAACCCCATGGATGTACTGAATGTGGCAAGGCCTTCATCAAGAAGTCTCATCTCCTTAGACATCAGATAACTCATACAGGAGAGAAGCCCTATGAATGTAACAAATGTGGGAAAGCATTTTCCCAGAAGCCACATCTGGTTGTACATCAGAAAATTCATACATAATATTCACTTTTATGAATATGAAGAAGCCTTAAATATTAGCTAAGTTGTATTAAATGGCACAGAATTCATAGTGAAGAGAAATCAACAATTTGAATTTGGAAGAGTAATTTCCCATAAAAAGCAATTTTATAATGCCAGTTATATTCTGAAAGTGACCCTAAGCATTTAACAAAAAAGATCACAGAAAACATTGAATTATAAAAAATAGAGCATAGAGCTTAGAAAGTAAGGATAAATTAAATAAGAAATCAGAGTAAAACATAATAATTTTCCATTCCTGGTTTAAATATTTTTATGTCTATTTTACAATTATGAATATAAAATGTATGCCTTATATGTTATATTTATTAAAAGGGTTTCTGTAGTAAATAGCACATTTCTCTTCCAATCCCAGCAATGGCGTATGTGTAGCTAATCAGTTGCTAAAAATGTGGTATAATACCTAGTATGAAGTTGTGTGATGTTTTCATCCATTTGCTGGCACTTTTAATGGACATGGCACTGTTACTGAATCTGAGTGTCCTCTTTAATTATGGAAGTGGAAACTTCTTATAAAATTTATGATGAATATGTTTCCCTATGTATGTAAAACACCAAAACAAAAAAAAAATGTAAGCATGGTATTGATTGAGGAAAAGAAAATTATATTCTTTATTGCAATAAGTATCCAGAAAATTGAGTATTTAAGTAAGTATGTAAATAAAGCACTTGCACTTCAGAATTTCTGTTCTTTTTCATTTCTGTATCTACGTAAGATGTAAGCATGGCTCAAGTGGTATTTAACTGGCATATCATGTATTTGAGTTGAATAGAGTAGGGTGTCATGATACTTTGCAACTTTCAGGGAAAGAGTTTTTAGATTTTGTGGCAGTTTTTTTTTTATTTAAACATTATGATTTATTTTTATCATAATGTTTTTTATTAATTAAAGAAAAAAAGAAATTAACACAACATTTAGAAATCATTCCATTCTACATATGCAATCAGTAATTCTTAACATCATCACATAGATGCATGATCATCATTTCTTAGTACATTTGCATCGATTTAGGAAAAGAACTAGCAAAACAACAGAAAAAGATATAGAATGTTAATATAGAGAAAAAATAGAAATAATAATAATAGTAAAAAAAAAGACACAAACAAAAAAAAAAACCTATAGCTCAGATGCAGCTTCATTCAGTGTTTTAACATGATTACTTTACAATTAGGTATTATTGTGCTGTCCATTTTTGAGTTTTTGTATCTAGTCCTGTTGCACAGTCTGTATCCCTTCAGCTCCAATTACCCATTATCTTACCCTGTTTCTAAGTCCTGTTGGTCTCTGTTCAGTTTTTGGTTTTGTTTTGCTTTTTAGTTTGTATGTTTGTTTTAAAAGAAATCTATACAAGTTTAATTCTCAGAGGTACCTGGAATTTTCTGTATGGCCGGCGTAAGCATCATTAAATCAGTTTTTCTGTTTAGTAACTCATTTTGAAATGGGACATTGTTTTAGTTTGTAAACTGAATGCAATATACCATAAGTGGAATGGTTTTTAAAAAGGGAATTTATCGAGCTGAAAGTTTACAGTTCTAAGGCTATGAAAATGTTCAAATTAAGGCATCCAGAGAAAGATACCTTATCTCCAAAGAAAGGGCTGGTGAAGTTTGGGGTTTCTCTCTCAGCTGGGAGGGCACATGGCGACTCTGTTAGCTTTCTGCCCTCATTTCATAAGGCTTCCTTGGGAGCATCTTCCTTCTAGGTCTCCAAAGGTCTCTTGGCTTTGTGGGCTCTGTTGGCTCTTTCCAAAAGGGTTCTATCTTAAAGAGGTCCATTAAGCAACCCCACTTTGAATGGGTGAGACACATCGCTATGGAAACCATCTAATCAAAAGTTACCACCCACAATTGGGTGGGTCACATTTCCATGGAAACAATAAAAAAGATCCCACCCAGCAATATTGAATGAGGATTAAAGAGCAGGATTTTCTGGGGAGCACAACAGTTTCAAACCAGCACAGACATATTGTAAATACTGCATATACTTTTTTTTTTTTTTTTTTTTTTGTATGAGCAGGCACTGGGAATCAAACCAGAGTCTCCAGCATGGCAAGCAAGAACTCTGCCTACTGAGCCACCATGGCCCTGCATATACTTTTAAGCAGCTGAATCAACCATTTAAGTATTTTAAGTTTTTATTGCTGTCCACAATATTCCTTGGTAATGTCAAAAAGCCTTTACTCCTCTGGAGTTGTGACAAAACTCAGGGACAACATTGAGCTTGAAACTAAATTTTAAAAATCAAGCTATTTCCTTTTAAAATTTGAACCCAGTTACAAATATGTTGCATTGCTTTTCCTTCATTAGCCATATTTGAAGAGTAATGTGGAGTAATGGCTATAAATGAATGATAGTGCTTTTTTCCACAAGCATATTAAAACATAAAAATCTAAGTCTTACTCAAAGTTATTTTAGGAAGCTATATGCTACTTTAATTTATGCAGTCATCCTGATGGTTTCTGCAACCCTTCTTTTGGAATTTTCAGAATTATTATTTCAGAAATATTTCAGTTTACCAGCCTCACAGGAAAATCTTAAAATACTTTTAGTCAACAGATTTGCCTTTTTACAGCTCAACTCTTTTCTCTCATTTCCTACCTGAAGTCCTCATGTTACCCTACTTAGCACTTACTGTTCCAATTTGTTTTAGTTTGCTAATGCTGCCACTATGTGATATACCAGAAATGGATCAGCTTTTAGAAAGGAGATTTATTAAATTATAAGTTTATAGTTCTAAGACTATAAAAACATCCAAACTAAGGCATCCAGAAAAAGATACCTTGACTTAAGAAAAGCCAATGTCTATCACATGGGAAGGCATGTGGCTGGCATCTGCTGGTCCTTGTTCTCAGTTTCATTGCTTCCTGCTTCTGATTCCAGTGGCTTCTTCTCTGTCTATGTGTCCTGACTTAGCTTCTGGGGCAAAGCTCTGGGTTTCATCTCTTAGCTTAGCATCTCATGGAAAGGCACATGGTGATGTCTGCTATGCTGTGGTTCCTGTCTAACTTCTGTTGGCTCTCTCGGCTCCTGGCATCTCCTGGGGTTTCTGCATTTCCAAATGTCTGTGTCTATGTCAGCTCTGAAGCATCTGTTCCCCAAGAATCTCAGCTTCCTCCAAAGTATTTCCCCTGTTAGTAAGCTAATCAAGACCCACCTCGAATAGGTGGAGTCACATCTCCATCTAATCAAAAGGTCACACCTGCATTGGCTGTGTCACATCTCCATGGAAACATTCAAAGTTTCCATCGCACGATTATTGAATCAAGATTAAAAGAAATGTAGCTGCTCCCACAAGATTGGATCGGGAAAAAGGATATAACTTTCAGGGATACATAGCAGCTTCAAACCAGCACATTCTACCCAGGGACCCCAAAGAGACATGTTCTTTCCATATACAAAGTACATTCACTTGGGGTGGGCAATGGTGGCCCAGTGGCAGAATTTTTGCCGGCCATGCTAGAGCCCCAGGTTTGATTCCTGGAACCTGCCCATGCAAAAAAAATAAAATAAAAATAATTAAAAAAAATAAAGTCAAAATATATTCATTTGATCACAATACCACAAAAGCCTTAAACCATTTCAGTAATAATAAATTTGCAATACAAAATACTGTTTCCAGTATACAAAGAAGCAGTCATAGGATACATGTTCCCATTGTTCTAGGGAAAAATTAAAAGGTAAACAGGGGTCACTGGACCAAAACAGTTCCAAAAGCCTGCAGGGCAAATTCCATTGGATTTCAAAGTCTGAGAGTCATTCATTCTCAGGGTTTTAGAAAACAGCATCCCCACCCTTTCCAAGGGTGTACGTAGAAGCTGTGTTCTCTCCAAATACTGGCATGAGGGTTGCAACATTGGGGGACATTGGGGAGACCATCTTTTTCTTGGCTCCACCCTCTCCAAGCATCAGGGAAGCGCTCAGGCTCTCTGCCATCCCCAGGGCACCCACTCAACTTCAGAACAATGGGGTGATCTCCAGGCTCCCTCCCCTCCTATCCCCAGGGAATGTGCTCGACTTTCTCTAAGGACCTGAGGCCCCAAAACCCTTCCTGAACATTGAGGTAGAAGCCCCACCCTCTGCTTCCTGGGCAAATTCGTTGTGCTGGTTTGAAAATATTATGTACCCCAGAAAAGCCATGTTTTAATCCTGATTCAATCTTGTAGGGGCAGCCATTTCTTTTAATCCTAATTCAATACTGTAGGTTGGAAACTTTTGATTATCTCTGCAGAGATGTGACACACCCAATTGTGAGTGTGACCTTTGATTAGATGGAGATGGGACTCTACCCATTCAAAGTGGGTCTTGATTAGTTTACTGGACTCCTTAAAAAGAGGAAACATTTTGTAGAGAGTCAGAAATGACAGAAGCCTCAGAGCCAACAGAGAGAGCAGATGTAGATGCTTGGAGATCAGTTGCTTCAGAGAACAAAGACATGGATATTTGGAGATGCTTGGAGCCCAGGGGACATCACCATGAGTTAAGCAAGACAGAACCTGCAGAGAGCCAAGGGAAGCCAAGAGATGAAAGCCCAAGAGAAGCAAAGTGAGGAACCCCCACAGGAACAGAGGCTGAAAGCAGCAGAGCCCAGGAGCAAGGAATCAGCAGATGCCAGCCATGTGACTTCCCAGATGACAGAAGTGTTCCTGATCCATCAACCTTCCTCGAATTAAGGTATCTTTCCCTGAATGCCTGATTTTGTACACTTTTATAGGCTTAGAACAGTAACCTTGTAATATACTAAATTCCTCCTTTTTAAAACCATTCCAGTTCTGGTATATTGCCTTCTGGCAGCTTGCAAATTAACATGCTCACCCTTTATACATGTATGGGTGGGTCCACTCTCCTGGCCCAAGGTTTCTTGGCTTCAGACCTTAGTTTCTATGATTCTGCCTTTGAAGCCATTTTTCTTCCAATCTGTCCCTTTTAGTCCAGACTGGCATTGGTTCCATTCATTCAGATTTCCTACAGAAAACTGACTGTGCAGTATACAGAGATCACTCCCATCAGACAGTAGGATTTTCCACAAATCCTTCCTGTGTAATTCCATCTCCAATCCTTGCTTGTGCTGAAATGGCTGACTGGCTGACTGGATCCATGTTTTTTTGTTTGATTTTTCTTTTTATTTTCCCATGTTTGTTTAAATAGTGGGCCACTATTCTCTGGGAACTTGCTTTCCAAAAGCTCAGAATTTTCCAAACTATCAGTGTCTCATTTCTTTGTACCCAAGAGTTCACTTCTCAGCTTATCTCTTTCCTGTTGCATTGTACCATAAGCTGCAAGGAGCAGTCAGGCTGCATTTTCCACATTTCATTTGGAAATCTCATCAGCTAAGTATCCCAGGTTATCACCTTTTAAATCTAACTTCCTTCCAACAGCAGTACTCAATTTTGCCCAATTCTCTGACACTTTAAAACATGGATTACCTTTCTTCAAGTTTGCAATGATGTGTTCATCATTTCTATCTGAAGCCTCATTGGAGGTCTCTTTTCAGTCCCCATTTCTACCAGCAGTTTGTTCAAAGCAATTCAAGTCTTCTCTATCAAGCTCTTCATAACTTTTCCAGAGTCTTCCCCTTATCCATTTAAAAAGATCTTCCAATATGTTTGGTATTTGCAAACTGCAGCACCCCACTTCTCTGGTATCAAAATTTGTTTAGTTTGCTAATGCTGCCAGAATGCAAAATAGAAGAAATGAAATGGGTTTTTAAAAAGGAATTTATTAAGTTACAAGTTTACGGTTCTAAAGCATAAAAATGCCTAAACTAAGGCATCCAGAGAAAGATACCTTGACTCAAGAAAGGTGATGAGTGTCACATGGGAAGGCATGTGACTGGCATCTGCTAGTCCTTATTCCTGGTTCTGTCGCTTCCAGCTTCTGATTCAGGTGGCTTCCTCTCTAACTGTTTGTGTGTTCGGACTTAGCTTCTCTGGGGCAAAACTCTAGGTTTAATCTCTTATCTTATCATCTCATGGAAAGGCACATGGTGATGTCTACTGGGCTGTGGTTCCTGTCTAGCTTCTGTCAGCTCTCTCAGCTCCTCGCATCTCCTGGGGATTCTGCATTTCCAAATGTCTATCTATGTTGGCTCTGAAGCAACTGTTCTCCAAGCATCTCAGCTTCCTCCAAAATGTCTCCCCTTTTAAAGGACTCCAATAAACTAATCAAGACCCAACTTGCATGGGCAGAGTCACATCTTCAACTAATCAAAGGGCCACACCCACTGTTGTGTGCGTCACGCCTCCATGGAAACAATCCAAAGTGTCCACCCCACAATATGGAATCAGGATTAAAAGAAATATGGCTATACCCACAATATTGGATCAGGAAAAGGACATGTTTTTGGGGGGAGCACACAACAGCTTCAAACAATCACACTACCCTATCTTCCCTTTTCTTGGTCATATCCCTCATCTTTGCAACTTCAAACTGTGCTTAAGTCCACAGGTAGAGGACAGCCTTTAGGACTCTACCTTTCCCAGCACAGTATAAGATCGCCTTGTACTAATAAATTAGTATTTATTTAGTGACCATTTTTTCATTGCTTTCTTTATCACTATGTATATGCATAATTTTATAGAAGTTGGATCATATAAGTATTATTTTGCAGTTCCTTAAATGTAAGTTATTTATTCACTTCCTCCTTCTACCTCAATTCACCCACTCACAAGTTTCTTGGTGATCATATATACATATACATATTACGTAAACAGATATGTATAGAAAGAGCTTTTGGTCATTATTTTAGAAAAGTGAAATTGTACACTACTGTGCTACAGAGGCTGCTATTATCTCAGTGTCAGGGAACGTCAGACATACTTGGTCAGTTTCCCTGGGAGGATGAGGTAGGTAGGGAGATGAGGTGGATAATGTATCATTTGAAACTGTTATGTATCCCAAAAAGACCATGTTGTTTTAATCCTAATCTACATTTGTGGGGGCAGCCGTGTTATTTAATCTTGATTCAATATTGTAGGTGGAATCATTTGATTAGGTTGTTTCCATGGAAATGTGACACACCCAAGTGTGGGTGTGACCTTTTGATTAGATGAGATGTGACTCCACCCATTCAAGGTGGGACTTGGTTACTTTACTGGAATCCTTTAAAAGGGAAACATTTTTTTAGCAGTTTTTTTTTTATTAATTAAAGAAAAAAAAGAAATTAATACAACATTTAGAAATCATTCCATTCTACATATGCAATCAGCAATTCTTAACATCATCACATAGATGCATGATCATCATTTCTTAGTACATTTGCATCAATTTAGGAAAAGAACTAGCAAAACAACAGAAAAAGATATAGAATGTTAATATAGAGAAAAAATGAAAATAATAATAATAAAAAAGACACAAACAAACAAAAACTATAGCTCAGATGTAGCTTCATTCAGTGTTTTAACATAATTACATTACAATTAGGTATTATTGTGCTGTCCATTTTTTAGTTTTTGTATCTAGTCCTGTTGCACAGTCTGTATCCCTTCAGCTCCAATTACCCATTGTCTTACCCTGTTTCTAACTCCTGCTGGTCTCTGTTACCAATGACATATTCCAAGTTTATTCTCGAATGTCGGTTCACATCAGTGGGACCATACAGTATTTGTCCTTTAGTTTTTGGCTAGACTCACTCAGCATAATGTTCTCTAGGTCCATCCATGTTATTACATGCTTCATAAGTTTATTCTGTCTTAAAGCTGCATAATATTCCATCGTATGTATATACCACAGTTTGTTTCGCCACTCGTCTGTTGATGGACATTTTGGCTGTTTCCATCTCTTTGCAATTGTAAATAACGCTGCTATAAACATTGGTGTGCAAATGTCCATTTGTGTCTTTGCCCTTAAGTCCTTTGAGTAGATTCCCAGCAATGGTATTGCTGGGTCGTATGGCAATTCTATATTCAGCTTTTTGAGGAACCGCCAAACTGCCTTCCACAGTGGTTGCACCATTTGACATTCCCACCAACAGTGGATAAGTGTGCCTCTTTCTCCGCATCCTCTCCAGCACTTGTCATTTTCTGTTTTGTTGATAATGGCCATTCTGGTGGGTGTGAGATGATATCTCATTGTGGTTTTGATTTGCATTTCTCTAATGGCCAAAAAAGGGAAACATTTTTGAGAAAGGTTAGATGTAGACATTTGGAAATGGAGAAGCCCCAGGAGATGCCAGGAACTGAGAGAGCTAACAGAAGCTAGATAGTAACAGAGCCTAGCAGATATCACCATGTGCCTTTTCATGATGCTAAGCTAAGAGATGAAACCCAGAGTTTTGCTCCACAGAAGCTAAGTCAGGATCCACAGACACCTAAAAAGAAAGCCACAGGAGTCAGAAGCTAATGGCAATGGAACTGGGAGCTAGGACCAACAGACACCAGCTACATGCCTTCCAATGTGACAAACATGAGCCTTTCTTCAGTGTCAAGGTATCTTTCTCTGGATGCCTTAGTTTGGACATTTTTAAGGCCTTAGAACTATAAACTTTAATAAATATCCTTTATAAAAGTTGATCCATTTGTGGTATACTGCATTCTGGCAGCTTTGGCAAACTAGCACATACAGTGAAGGAGAGGAACTACTAGGGATTTAAGGGCATTGTTCAAGGATATAGGGACCTCCATGAGTCAAACCTTCCAGCATCAACCACCTTCTTATCCTTGCTTCAGAGTTTTCTGCTACTGGGTCCCAGGGTGTACCAGTAATCTTCCCTGACCCAAATGAGGAATTCTCAACCTAATGGTTACATGTCAGCCACAGGTGGTAAATTAGGCCCTGAGTTTACTACTCAAAGGCTCTCAAAAAAATCAACGAAAAGAAAATTGAATCTAGAAGGAAATGGATTTAAGAAGCAAGAAACTGATTACTTGGTAAATTTAGATAAGTAGTGGCAGTATATAATTATAATAATTACTAGTATGGAGTGATTAGAAATAAGATGGAATGAAAATACTAGACTGTTATAGCATAAAGAAGTGGAGAGGGGAGATCTGAGTTTAGGAGTCCTTGTGATGTTCTGGAAAAGGTAAAAGATAAACTTTAGGCCTTGTTAAGTAAGAAGATGTAAAAAATTTAAGGGTCTGTTATATATACTTTTAGAAGCACTTTAAATTTTTTTACAGTTACCTTTGCAAATTAAAAGCAGCTTATTCCATGTAGATTAGAGCAGACCACTGCATATTTCTTTTCACCTTGACCTAAAAAGCTGCTCTTTCAAAGTGATCTCTATATTGACAACAATGGAGTTCCCTATGCTCTTCTAAGGGGAACTTGCAGGAAAACAACCATCTGCAATGCTGGGGGATGTCATTCATGGTGTGAGGACTCACTGGAAGCAATCTACTACAACCCTTCATGACCTGTGTGGGATGGAAGAGGAGGATTGCCAGAGAAAGCTGCCAGCTGTGGGCCACCAAGCACATCAGGATCCAGGGACTACGGGAAACTTCAAATGCTGCATCAGTTGAAGGCACTACTATAAAACTGACTCAGGGGTGATGCTGGTGGTAGCTGCTGATTTACTACTTCTGGGAAAAACTGAGAGAGCCTATGAGAAAAAAATCTAAATAAAACTTACCTTGCAGCAAGGATCAAATCAAGGATATGCCTGACACATAAATTGTTAAAACCTTTTAATAGTTTAAGATTTCTCAGAGAATATACCCAATTAATATTATGATGCCCATAAATATTTTCAATCTGATAAAAGAGCCGGAGATGGGGAGGAGAACAAAGAATGTGGTTCTCCCATTGAAACCTTTACAGGCTGAAAGTACTTGAATTAAAATGTTGCCAAGAAAGAAGATAAATGTAGTTAATATAGAAAGTATGTTCAGAAAAGAACTGTGACTATAGAGACATCTAGCTGACTGGACTCACACAGATAAAAGTCAATTAAGTTTTGAGATAATTCTATTTCCTGAACTAAAAGAGACTGCTCTTGGGCCCCCAGCTGTCCACAAGCAGAAAGTGGGCTAAGGAAGCTTCCCAAGGAGGGTATGTTCCCCAAAGTCCTTTAAAGATGCCATTAAAAAGGATAATAGAAAAGGAAGAATTTCCCAGAATGGGCGCCAAGGACTGTGGAGAATAATAAACAGTGGTGAAAATAATAAGGAACAAAAGCTGTTCTCAGAAAGGAGAAACAAGCCCTAAACAAGGTTCATTTCTTCCCTAAGGAAGGGAGTGTTGTATTCTGAATTGCAATGACCCATTTTTTCACCTTTCATGATGGGAGTGTTTTGTGGCTGTTTGTTTTCTGTTCTACTCTGTTCCAATACAGGAACAAGAACAGAAAACTTGTTCTTTTAGTTCATAGATCTTCAGATAAAGAGGAGCCGTGTCAGGATTTGAAAAAAACTACCACTATATTAGCTTGTTAAGCTGCTGGAATGCAACATACCAGAAGTGAAACAGCTTTCAAAAAGAGAATTTAATAACTTACAAGTTTACAGTTTTAGTGCCAAAAAAATGTCCAAACTAAGGCACCAACAACAGGTTACCTTCACTCAAGAAAGGCTGATGCCATCTGGAAAACTTCTGTCAACTGGAGAGGCACATGGCTGGCATCCACTGGTCCTTGTTTCTGGTTCTATTGCTTTCAGCCTCTGTTTCCTGCGGGGGTTCCTCATTTGGTGTTCTAGTCTGCCAGAGCTGCCAGAATGCAACACACCAGAGATTGATTGGCTTTTAATAAAAAGGGATTTATTTAGTTAAAAATGTATAGTTCTTCAGAGAAAAGGCAACTAACTTTCATCTGAGGTTCTCTCTTACACAGGAAGACACAAGGCAATCTTTGGCGGCCCTCTCTCCAGGCTTCTGAGTTCCAACAACTTTCCCCAGGGCTATTCCTTTCTGCATCTCCAAAGGCCTAGGCTGAGCTGCAAGTGCTGAGATGAGGTATGCTGAGCTGCTTTGGCTGTGCTACGTTGAGCTCTCTCATTAAGCACCAGCCAATTGAATCAAACATCATCATTCATTGCAGCAGGCCTGCCTCCTAGCCAACTACAGATGTCATCAGCGACAGATGAGCTTCACATGCCATTGACTCATGTCCACAGTAACAGAGCTAGGCACCTTCACCTGGCCAAGTTGACACCTGAACCTAACTACCAAACTTGGCATTTGCTGTGGGCCTTCACTTAGGTCTTATGGTATACAACTCTGAGTTCTGGCTTGCTTAGCATCTCATGGAAAGGTGTATGGTGATGTCTACTGGGCTTCAAGCATCTCCAAACATCCATGTGTCTGTCAGCTCTGAAGCAACTGTTCTCCATCTGCTCTCCCTGTCAGCTGTCTCCAAAATGTTTCCTTTTTAAAAGGACTCAGTAAGGGGCGGGCCGCGGTGGCTCAGCGGGCAAGAGTGCTTGCCTGCTATGCCGGAGGACCCCGGTTCGATTCCCGGCCCCAGCCCATGTAAAAAACAAACAAACAAACAAAATATAATAAAACAAGAAAATGTTTAAAGATGTTTCCCTTTCTTCCTCCCTTCCTTCTCTCTGTCTTTCCTTCCCTTCCTCCCTCTCTCTAAAAAAAAAAAAAAAGGACTCAGTAAACTAATCAAGACACACACACACCCCGAAATGGGTGTCATCACATCTCCATCTAATCAAAAGGTAACACCTTTTGGGCATGACACATCTCTATTGAGAAAATCTAATCAAAAGTTTCCACCCTACAATAGTGAATCCGAATTAAAAAACAAAACAAAAAAACAAAATAGCTGCCCCCACAAAATAGATCAGGATTAAAATCTGGCTTTTCTGGGATAGATAATAGATTCAAAGTGGCACAACCAATTATTACTTGCTTATCTTTTTATTACTGAACATTACCCAGAAATCTTGAACTTAGTTTGAAAATGTGACTGGATTAGATGTTGGGGATCTCTTCCTTGGGGAAATTGTGACTGTATTTTGCCTTCAGGAGGGCAAAAGAGAAGACCACTGGTGATTAGTGATTGTGCATGCATTAACCAAATAGTTTTAGCTCTCTACCTTCTATGTACATGGCAGGATTGAACTTTCACCCTTCCTTGTGTTTGGATGGTGCGAAGGGATTTAGTTTTGGCCCATGAATTGTAAAGATATATACTACTCCCAGTCATAGCATTTAATTGCTACACTTTTCCCCTGACATGGTAACTGACAACATTCAAGATGGTGACTATGCTTCGAGTCTGGGTGTTAAGTGACTACCAGGAGCAGAGTCCCATGCTGCCTTGCAATGAACATGCCATAAGTACAAGAAATAAATCTTTGTTGTTTTAAGTTCCTGAATTTTGGGGGTGGTGATAACTGAACTGTTGACCTTGAGCTAATCAGCCAATTCTAATTAGCTCAGTCAAACCTAATCAAACAACTAATTCCAAAGGCTAAAGACTCTTAATATCAGGAATACATCTGAAAATATTCCCCCTTGCAAATAAAATTTCTCTAATAAAATAAATAGTTGTCTCTAACAGATTAGCCTTAAAACACATACAAAGTCATGATTTTGCACAAGAGGGTGCTGCTTCTGGAATAATTTAACTTTAATCATTTTACATCATTTTGTCAATCTAGTCAATATTCAAATTCCTGAGTTGGTGTAATCAGCCTAGATTGGATAGCATGCTCACATCTGGGTTGGAGAGCAGGCAACCTTGATTTGCATTACCACCAACATCCCATGTAAAAGGAACAGCATAGTCCCCCAAAAGAAAAATAGGGTTCTGTTACCAAAAGAAGCAGAAAGTGGGGTTGCTCAGTTTGTGACATAACCACAGTGCAATTATCAAATATTAAGATCAATAAATGTAGTATTGATATAATACTATCTAATCTTCTGTAAATTGAATATTCCTCTGTTCTAGTTTGCAAGCTGCCAGAATGCGATATACCAGAAATGGGATGGCTTTTAAAAGGGGGAATTTAGTAAGTTGCAAGTTTACAGTTCTAAGCCTGTGAAAATGTCCAATCTAAGGCTTCCAGGGTTCAAGAAGGCCAACGGTGTTCAGAGTTTCTCTCTCAACTGGAAAGGCACATGGTAAACATGGTGGCATCTGCTAGCTTTCTCTCCAGGCTTCTTGTTTCATGAAGCTCCCCTGTGGGTGTTTTCCTTCTTCATCCCCGAAGGTCTGTGGTCGCATGGGCTCTCATAGTTCTTGTGGCTCTCTTGCTCTCTGCAAAATGCTTCCTCTTTAAAGGATTCCAGTAAACTAGTCAACACACCCAGAATGGGTGGATCCACATCTCCCTCTAATCAAAGGTTAATACCTACAACTGGGCGTGCCACA
This sequence comes from Tamandua tetradactyla, assembly GCF_023851605.1. Taxonomy (NCBI): domain Eukaryota; kingdom Metazoa; phylum Chordata; class Mammalia; order Pilosa; family Myrmecophagidae; genus Tamandua; species Tamandua tetradactyla. The sequence goes on along the minus strand of NC_135328.1, from coordinate 184,579,825 downwards.
TCTCCAAGAAGATAATCTAATCAAGTGTCCAACCTACAATATTGAATAGGAATTAAAAGAAATGGCTGCCTCCACAAGATGGATCAGGATTAAAATATGGCTTTTCTAGGGTATATAATCGTTTCAAACTAGCACACTGTCCATTCCAATAATGTTTTAAAAATATTTTTAAATTTGAGTAATTTTAGATTTACAGGAAAATTTCAAAGAGAATTTTTGTGATGGTAACAACTGGCATTACCAGAGTAGATTCGTCAAAATTAAGAAACCAACATTGATACATAGTGATTAACTAAACTGAATACTTTATTCATATCTCACTAATTTTTCCACAAATATCCTTTCTCTGTTCCAGGACCCAAACCAGGACGATGCCAGATAAATAAACCTAGGTAAGTTGCCTGATGCGCTCAATGATCAATCCTGAGACACCAGAATTTCAAAGAGAGAAGGAGACTTTATTGAAGGTATGCAAGGCAAGGAGAACAGGAGGTAAAATCTCAGATCTGTCCCCCCAAATTGGAGATATTTGGGGATTTTGTGAAATTTAAACAAAGGTAGGTGGAGATGGTGACTTTGGGATGTTAGGAAACATTGATTTGTTCAATTGAAGTGTGCAAGTACAAGCCCTAGAGGTTGCTCTTGACAAAAGCTGGCTGGGGTAAGTATCAAGTTACAGGTTACAACAGGGTCATAAATTGCTTAATTAACATTCGTTGTTCTAGTTTGCTAGCTGCTGGAATACAACACACATTGGCTTTCAATAAAAGGGGATTTATTTAGTTAGTGTATAGTTCTTCAGAGGAAAGACAGCTAACTTTCAACTGAAGTTCTTTCTTACGTGGGAAGGCACAGGGTGATCTCCCCAGGCCTCCTCTCCAGGCCTCTGGGTTCCAACAACTTTCCCTGGGGTGATTCCTTTCTGCATCTCCAAAGGCCTGCGCTGAGCTGCAAGTGCTGAGATGAGGTATGCCAAGCTGCTTGGGCTGTGCTATGTTGTGCTCTCTCATTTAAGCACCAGCCAATTATATCAAACATCATTCATTGCAGTAGGCCCGCCTCCTAGCCAACTACAGATGTCATCAGCGACAGATGAGTGTCACATGCCATTGGCTCACGTCCACAGCAATAGAGCTAGGCACCTTCATCTAGCCAAGTTGACACCTGAACCTAACTACCACAATTCATTAAGAACTGACAAAGTCCAGCTGGGGTAAAACATATGTTACAGGTTATAGTAGAGTTGTAAGAAGTTCAGTCCACATAAAATAATAAGTAAGGAGGCTAAGCTAAAAGGTTGTGTATTGCTTAATTAATATGAGATAAGCAAAGTGATTAGGCTAAACAAAGCGGGCCTTTAAGGGGTACTAACAACTGACAAAGGCTGTAGTGTGTATGATAAAATACAGTGATGGGGCAATCCAATTTAACTCGTTACTGTCCAATCACAAAGAAAAGATTGTGCAGTTAAAATAACACAGGATCCTATGTGGGACATGAATCCCAGGGGTGTAAATCTCCCTGGCATCATGGGACAGGACGTTGAACCAGGATCCAACGTCATGGGATTGAGAAAGCCTTCTTAACTAAAAGGGGAAAGAGAAATGAGGCAAAATGAAGTTCAATGACTGAGAGATTTTGAACAGAGTTGAGAGTTGTGCTGGTTTGAAAAGATGTATGTCCCCTAGAAAAGCCATGTTTTAATCAAAATCCCATTCATAAAGCAGAATAATCCCTATTCAATATTGTATGTTTAAAGCTATAATCAGATCGTCTCCCTGGAGATCCCTAATCAAGTGTGGTTGTTAAACTGGATTAGGTGATGACATGTCTCCGCCCATTTGGGTGGGTCTTGATAAGGTTCTGGAGTCCTATAAAAGAGGAAGCATGTTGGAGAATGAGAGTGATTTGGAGAGAGCAGAGAATGCTGCAGCACCACGAAGCAGTCATACTGTCACATTCTAAACATTATATCTTTATACAATAATCTTCAAGAAACAAGGCTACTGGAGAACAGCTCTACAGTTTCAGGTACTTCCCTTGAGCCACTTAAATACACCATAAACTGAAAAGGAATATCTATATAATGCATAAGAATAACTTCGAGGATAACCTCTTGACTCTGTTTGAAATCTCTCAGCCACTGACCCTTTGTCTCACTTCTCTCTTCCCCCTTTCGATTGAGAAGGTTTTCTCAATCCCTTGATGCTCAGTCCCAGCTCATTCTAGGATTTCTGTCCCACATTGCCAGGGAAATTTACATCTCTGGGGTTCATGTCCCACATAAAGAGGGGGTGGGCAGTGAGTTTGCTTGTCATGTTGGCTGAGAGAGAGAGCAACAAAAGAGGTTCTCTGGGGGTGACTAATAGGCCTAATTTTAAGTAGGCCTAGCCTATCCTTTGTGGGGATAAGTTTCATGGGAACAAACCCCAAGATCAAGAGCTTGGCCTATTGATTTGGTTGTCCCCACTGCTTGTGAGGATATCAGGAATTCTTCAAATAGGGATGTTGAAATTTCCCCCTTTCTCCCCATTCCCACAAGGGGACTTGGCAAATACTTCTTTATTCATTGTTCACATCACTCTGAGATTTATTGGGGCATCATGCTAACCTGGTCAAACCTATGAAATCTCATGCCCCATTCAAGGTTCCATGTACTTATAGTGTTCAATTAAACTGTCCATATAAGTTGAATTAGGAAATGCACTAGTCAAAATATAAATTTTGTATCAAATAAACATTTTTTGCTTTAGTCTCACACAGAGGTTGAAGTTTTAAAATATAAATGGCCATCTATTTTCAACACCCTGCAATATTGACATTCCTTTGTTCTTCCTCATGCAAAAGCATTTTTAAATTTGAACATTTAGTCACTATCATTGTACACTCTAGGCATTCCTAGATTGTATCATCTCAGTCTTTATCGTCTATCTTTCCTTCTGGTTTCATATGTGCCCCCAGCCCTCCTCCCTCTATCATTCTCACATTCAGCTTCATTCAGTGTATTTACATTATTGTGCTACAATCGGGTAGTATTGTGCCATCCATTTCTGAATTTTTACAGTCAGTCCTGTTGCACAATCTGTATCCCTTCAGCTCCAATTACCCAATCTTTCCCTCTCCTGATAACCTCTGTTCTTAACTGAAATTCTCCAGGTTCACTCATTAATGTTAGTTCCTATCAGTGAGACCATATAGGAGCTGTCCTTTTGTTTCTGGCTAATCTCACTCAGCATAACATCCTCAAGATCCCTCCACGTTGTTACATGCATCATGACTTTATTCTGTCTTACAGCTGTGTAATATTCCATCGTATACATATACCTCTACATCTTTGGAATTTCTCCTGATATTGATGGTGGTCCAGGACCACACATGATAGTTCACATGCTAAGGAGATGACAGGATGGTGTTAGTCACACCTGTAGTCTTAGGGTGGAGGTTGGCCACACCAGAAAGACCAATCATGTGATAAGATGTTTGGAGCTTTGAGTCATGTCATGTCTACCTGACTTCTCTGACCTCTGGGAGGGAGGCCTGCAGACTGAGTTCAACCAGGTGGGCATTAGTTCCACCAATCATGCCCATGTGTAATGAAACCCCATATAAATTTGGGATACTCTAAGCTAGACTAAGCTTCCATGATGGAGAAGATACATCTCCTGTGCTGATATAGTGACTATCCTAGTTTGCTAGCTGCCATACGCAAAAAATACCAGAAATGGAATTGCTTTTAAAAGGGGGAATTTAATAAGTTGCAAATTTACAGTCCAAAGACCATGGAATTGTCCTAACTAAAGCAAGTATATAAAAATGTCCAAGGTCTCACCCTAGATATTTCTTTTGGCTTCTGCTTCTTAGTATCCTTTTACTTAAATGAAACTATAATTTTAATTTTAGCACTTTCCATGACTACAGTGAATTATCAAGTCTAGGAGGTGGTGGGAATCTCCAAAATTGTAATTTGAAGTGTAAAGGGCTGGGCCTCTAAACTTGCAACTGGTGCCTAAAGGGAAATCTTATAGAGGATTGCCCTTAACCTGTGGAATCTGGTCTAGCTCAGGTATTAGAGTCAGAATCAAACTGAGTTGCTGTAGCCTTTTCAGTTGGTGTCAGAAGCTGTTTGCAGTTGTAAACTGAACTTTCGCAACCCATTATAATGTCCAAAACTGAATTCCTGTTCTCTCTCATCTCACTATATGTGCTCCACTTGGAGTTTTCTTCATCTCAACTGATAGCAACTCCATCCTTTCACTTGCTCAGAACTGAAAGGCAAACTCGCCAGGAACAAGGTGGGAGCAGAGGAGTTCAGGCAAAGGTTTTATTTCAGGAAGAAACAGAACCACCTGGGCAGTGTTTCAAGAAAGAAATGACTGCCCCAAAGTGGCAGGGGATAGGGTTTTATAAGGTTTGGGGGTAGGGGATTGGGGGCCAGCGGTCAGGTAGGTTTTCAATGGTTGGGTTTTAGAAGCAGGGGGCGAAGTTGGAAGTTGGCAGCCTTCCATTGGTGAAGTTTAAAACTTAAATGTTGCCTTAGTTACTCAGGGTTGTAACTGTTGGAGGGAGGATATTGAGTAAGGGGAATTTATCATGAGTGCGGCTGGCAGAGGGTGGAGGTTGAGTAATGTGAGTTTATCACAAGAATGCAGCTGCTAGAGGGTAAAAAGGTGTGGGCTGGGGTGGGGGAAGTTCTTGAAATATTTTCCAGGGGTTGGTCACATCATGAGGGAAGGGGTGCCTGTCCTCCAGGCCTAACAACAACCAAAACTTTGGAATCATCCTTGAATTCCCCCTTTCTCTCATACTTTACATACGATCCACTATAAAGCCTATAGATTCTATCTTTGAAGTGGACGTTAAATCTAATTATTTCTCACTACCTCCACTGTTACTAACTAGTCCAAGCCATCATCATCTCACTTCTTGATTACTGAAATAACCTAACAAATTCTACTCTTAACCCCCTCCAGTTTATTCTCCACACAGTAGCCAGAGTGATCTTACTAAAATTTGAGTCAGATTGATACCAGGCAAAAGTTGTGGGTTCTCTGCCGAATGAGCATAATAGCCAATGCCTGACACCAGGATTTCAAACAGAGAATGAGTTTAATGCTATGTGTGAAACAGGACAGCAGATGGCTTATCAGCCTAAAAAAGCTGTCTCTCCAAGTCTAAGAAGTTCAGGGTTTTTATGGATTCAAACAAGAGGGGGATGAAATGTTACCATTACAATAGGAAGTTTACAGAAAGCTGAGACTAGGCTATAATAACCATTACAATAGTGAGTATAAACAGGGCTGAGACTAGGCTAGGATAACCATTACAATAGTAAATATAAACAGGGATGATACTAGGTCAGAACCACCATTACAAAAGTATAAGTAGGGTGAGACTAGGCCAGAATAACCACAACAGCAGCTGTAAACAAGGCTGAGACCAGGCCACAACAATCCTTACAATAGTTAAGTATAAACAAGGGTGAGACTAGTTGAATTTCAATAATTTCAGTTATTAACTTCTACCTATTCTACAACATAGAAAGGAAAACATCTATATAATGATTCAGTAATCATAACCATTTGTTAATTCTATTTTGTTTGTTTGTTTTTGTATTCTGTATGTTGGGGGTCACATTTCATTCTTTTTCCATGTGAGTACCCCATTATTGCAGCACCATTTGCTGAATTTTTGTTTGGTTTTTTTTTTTTATTGTTTGTTTGCTTGTTTGTTTTTTTTGGGAAAAAAACAAATTCCCAGCATGAGCTGGGACTCGAACCTGGATCTCTCACACAGCAGGCAAGACTTCTACCACTGAACTACCCTTGCACCCCCTGGTTAATTCTTAATTTCTCAGTGCAAGATCATGCCACTCTTCTGTTCAAAATTTGTCAGTGGCTTCCATTTTTCACTCATTAAAAGCCGAAGTCCTTACCTTAATTACAAGGCCCTCCAAATCTGGGCTTTCCCCCCTCCTTTTAGTATTATTCCATTTCTAGTCACCCAGCCCTCCTTGCTGTTCTTTAAGTATGTTTAGCCTCAGGGTCGTTGCTCTTGCTATTTACCTAAAACTCTTCTTCATCTGGCATGAGCTTGCAACTTCACTTCCTTCAAAACTTACCTCAAATATCTCCATTTAAGTGGGGCCTTCCTTGGCTACCCTATTTCAGATTGTAGCCCTGCCCTACTTCTTATCCTCTTTCACTGTGTTTTCTCCATAACACTTATCAGCATGTGACAAAAGAGAACATGAGCTCCATAAGGGCTGGTATTTCTGTTTTGTTCACTACTGCGCAACTAGAACATCGTACCAGGCATAGTAGGAGCTCAATCAACATGTTTTGGTTGAATGAATATTTAGATATTTGCCTAGAACAACGCCGGAGTATACACATAGGAAAAAAAGAGGGGAAAAAATGGAGTGAAGGAAACTGTTAAAGAGAAGTTGCACCAAATTTGGTCTGGGAAATAATTTTTTGCATGCTATCATTCATGACTTACTTCTGGGAAAAATTAGCATCCCTGAGAAGCAATTTTTAAGTAACTTAAATGGGATTAAGAGTAGTTCTATTCATCCATCCACCCAGAGGGCTGTCAGGCAAGAGACAAGAAATCAGATATATTTTTGGAGCGCGCCAACAAAAATTACCAGATCATTCTCTTTTTCTATATAAAGTCTCTTCCTTGAGTGAATTTTGGTCTTGCCCTCTTGAAACATGCTCATAACTAGATTGGGGGGAAAAAAGCTTTTAACAGGCCTCCAATACATCGTTTTACATACATTTATATTTTAAAACCAATTACCGCTAAGATATATTTAAGTCATACCCGTGTTAGTGAAATAAATTTAATTCTTTTGAAAAAATGAAAGAAGAAACCATATTTGGTAATGGTATATTTTATTTTTAATAAATTATTTTCTATTTGCAAGTATTTTTGAAAATACTCATGGTTCTGTTAACAAGCAAAAACTACATGCGTGTTTCCTTTCGAAGTAGCCAGAACCCTCGAAGAAGCCTTAGCAATTCCAAGATAGAAATGAACCCTAGACTGAGAGGAAAACGTTGAGACCTTCCGGAAATAAGCTCCTTCCGCCTTATGGGAAATGAAGTCTTGGGCGGTTGGACTACAGCCGGGGGGTACCCTGGGAAATCTGAGAGGCTAGATAAATACTTCCGCACACGAACGGGAACGATGCGGAGGTGTTCTTCGTTCCTTCTGTGCGGCGGGTGACCCTACAGTGCTTGAGGGATACTTGAAGGGCAAAGATCGGCTTGTTGGTTCATGGGAAGGAAGTACAATTTTAGGTAACCCTCACGCGCGGGGGCTTTCGGCTCAGAGAAAGTCGGGCAAGGCGAGAGCTGCTTTGCTGAGGGCCCCAGGTGTGGCAGTGTGTGTGTGTGTGTGTGTGTGTGTGTGTGTGTTTGTGAGACGGGATAGTTTGCCTTACTGGCCCCAGGTGTGGCGGTGTGTGTGTGTGTGTGTGTGTGTGTGACGGGATAGTTTGCCTGTTGCCTGAAGTGTGTACTACGTACGGAAGCCTTACCTTCGTGTTGAATTGTACTTCACCGTATTCAAGGACCCTTTTGCCTTGCAGACAGCAGTAAACGCCTTCAGTGTAGTGGAGAAGAGGACCAGTGTATCCAGGAAACTGCTGTATGATAGACGCGGTGTCATGCACTTTTAAAAGAGTCTGACATTTATTTCTCACAGTTACCCTGTGAGGTATCTTCATTCTTTTACAGAGAGGTGTGACGTTACTTGTTTCATATTACACAGCTAGGAAGTGGAGGAAATGGTATTCGAACTTAATTTCATTATTTTTACAAGACAGTACTCTGCCTAAAACAGTGAGTTGGTAGAATTGTTTTTTTCTGAGAAGTGAATGCTAAGTAACTAAATTTCAATTTGTGATCATTGCTTTTGCGAGTACTCTTGGTGTCTCTGCAGGGAAGACTAATTGAAGCCGTGGGTCCTTCTTGCACATTCCTGCCTGTCTTGGGTTCCAGCAGCCCTACTTAAAATCTACAGAAGACTAACCTAGGGCCACAAGAAATGGTGAGTTCATAAAATTGGGGTCCAATGTGAACATTCCTTCTCTGCCTTCCAGTTTTTCTTAGGAAAGAAGAAAGATTAATCCTGGGAAGAGACTCTCCAGACTTGGGACTTTTTACATTTTACAGGACAGGGACACAAATCAACTCTTGTCTTATTTATCTAAAGAAAGTAGAACTTCATCAGTGGTGTTACATCCAGGGATTATGAAGGATTTTGGAGGTGTCCCAAACATTTGAGGAGAAAAGAGAATTAATTGTAGAAGAATGGAGGGTGTGGGACCATGGTGAGGATTCATAGGAAAAGGAAACTTAACTGTAGGAGCTTGAGAATATGTTTAAGGTAAGGAAGAGTCAGGAGCTATTAGTGAAGACCTATTTTCCTAAACACACACTCATTCTCTCCCTCTTTCTCTGTCTCTCCGTCTCTCTCCATGTCTCTCGCTCTCTCTCGCTCTCTCTGCCTCTCTCTCCCTCTCTCTACCTCTCTCTGCCTCTCTCAGCCTCTCTCTGCCTCTCTCTGCCTCTCTCTCCTTCCCTCTCCCTTTCTCTCCCTTCCCCTCCCTCCCTCCCTCCCTCTCATTGGCTTTCCCAACCATTCACATTAATAGCAGTGCATTCCCTTCATTCCCCATTACTTTCATAATCACAAACTGGTAGTACCAGAAAGACTTTTGGGAATCTTCTAGTTCTGACTTCTTCATTTTAAGGAGGAATAAAACTAACCCTAGATGGTAATTGAGTGCTTTGAATCTCACAGCAGAAGTTAGCCCCGAAATCCAGTCTTTAATTCCCAAACCATGCCTGTTCATTTGGACCAAAGTTGCTTAGTAAGGTTTTTTTTGAAAAGCTATACCTTGAGAAAATGAACAATAACAGAAGTTCGTCCAAATATTCATTCATCAAATATTTGCTGAGTATCAATTGTGGATCAAACACTGTTCTGGTGCATGGTATACCACAATGAATAAAACAAAGTCTCTGCTCTTCGTGGAGGGAGATAAACAAAAACCAAATAAACAGAAGCGTTGTCTGTCACCTGGGTGATAAGTGCTTTGGAGAAAATAAAGCCAGAGTAAGGGAATACAAACTGATGATGACAGTGATGGTGGTATATGAAGTGGTCAAGAAAATAAGTGACTTGTAAGCAGAGATCTAAAGGAACTTAAGGAGTGAGTCATGCAGTTTCTGGGTATATCCTGGGGAAAAAAGTCCAGACAGAAGAAATGTATAGAGACCCTGAGTTATCAAGGAACATCAGGGAAGCTAAATGGCTGATCGGAGTGAGCAGTAAGAGAGAGACTGAAGGATTGAAATAAATGATGTTATAAGAGGTGGTGTCATAAGGGCTTTGTAGACCTTGGTTTAAAAATATATATTTATACAGTTGAAAAACTAATGCATTGTAAATAATTAGAACAAGTATGTAAAAGGATAAAAGTTACACACTATGCTGGTATCTTTAGAACCCTAAAAAATAATTATTATGATTATTTATATTTTGATATATGATGCTCCCATGATTGTTTATCTGTGTACATATGTATTTTTAACTTATTTTGAAATAATTTCAAAATTACATGACTGTTGCAAATGTAATACAAAACTTGTACAGAGAATTCCAGTATGCTCCCACCCAGATACCAAGATCCATCAACTCTTAACATATTGCTACAATTGCTGTATTCTTCTATCTGTCCATCTTTCCAGTACCCATTCATCCATTTTTTTCTAATAAATGATCCTTATACTTAATACTTCCATGTACATTTTCTAAGAACAAGGATATTCATTTATATAACTCACTTAAGTAGTTATCAAATTAAGGAAATTTAACATTGATATAAAGCTTACAGTCTCTCTCTCTCTGTTTTTTACAGTCTATATTTTACATAAGCTTTTCCATTCTAACCATTTTTAAATGTACAATTCAGTGAGATTAATTATTTTCTCTAAGTTGTACTAACTTAACCATCATGAATTGCCCCAAATTTTTCATTACCAGAAGAGAAACTCTGTATCCATTAAGTAACAACTCTATTTCCCACTATTCCCCTCTCTGGAAAACTCTGTTCTGCTTTCTGTCTCTGAATTTGCTTATTCTAGGTATTTAATATTAATGAGATCGTACAATATTTGTCTTTTTTTGTCTGCCTTATTTCACTCAACTTGATGTCTTCAAGGTTCATCCATGTTGTAGCATGTATCAGAACTTCATTCCTTTAACAGCTGAATAATCCATTATATAGTTATACCATATTTTGTTTATGCATTCATCTGTTGGTAGACGCCTGCATTGCATATGTCTTTAGGCTGTTGTGACTAATGCTGCTATAGATATTATAGCAGCATTAGTCACAATAGTGAATAAATATCTGTTCAAGTCCTTACTTTAAATTATTTTGGATTATACCAAGAAGTGAGATTGCTGAATCATAATCATAATTCTGTGTTCAATCAAACCAGTTTCCATAGTGGCTGTACCATTTTACAATCCCACCAACCGGGTATAAAAGTTCTAATTTCTCTGCATCCTTGCTGACACATTATTATTATTATTATGGTGTGGTGTGAAGTAACATCTCATTGTGTATTTCCCTGGTGACCAGTGATATTGAACATCTTTTTATATGTTCATTGGCCATTTTTGTGTTTTCTTTGGAGAAATGTCTTTTCAAGTCCTTGGCAGACTTTTTTGGGGGTTGTCTATCTTTTTGTTGTTGAGTTGTAGAAAGTTTTTATATATTCCAGATAGTAAACCCATAGCAAATATATGATTTACAACTATTTTCTCCCCATTCTGTAGTTTGTCTTTTCACTTGCTTAGTAATATCCTTTGATACACAAAAGTTTTAAATTTTGATGAAGTCCGTTTTATCTGTTTTTTCTTTTTTTGCTTGTGCTTTTGGTATCATATGTAAAAAATCATTGCCAGATTCAAGGACATGAAGATTTTCCCTTACCTTTCTTCTAGTAATTTTATTTTCTTAGCTCTTATGTTTAGGCTTTTTATCCAGTTTGACTCAATTTTTGTATGACGTGAAGTAGGGGTCCACTTTCATTCTTTTGCATGTGGATATCTAGTTTTCCCAACACCATTTGTTAAGAGCCTATTCTTTTCCATTTTTAGTGTACTTGACACCCTTAGTGGAAAATCAGTTGGCTATATAGGTCCATTTCTGGACCTTCATTTTATCTCATTGGTCTATATGTCTATCTTTATTCCAGTACCAGACTCTTTTGATTACCGTACTTTGTAGTAAGTTTTGAAATTGGGAAGAGTAAGACTTCCAACTTAGGTTTTTCAAGATGTTTTTACCTATCTGTGTACCCTCACCAAGCACGTGAATTTGAGGATCGGCTTTTCCATTTTTGCAGAAAAAAAAGGCATCTGTGATTTTGGGTTTGCTTTGAATCTGTTGGTTGCTTTGGGTCATATTGACACTTAACAATATTAAGTCTAACCATCCATACAGCATTATTTTTAATGGCTACTAGTTCTCTTCTCTTTGGCTAAATCACAATTTTTTTTAAAACTCCCTATTATTGTTGTTGGTGGTGTTTTCATATTATTATTATAAGCAATGATGTAAAAATATTACTTTTCATCGTTCCCTTCCCTTTTTTCTTTTAAAATAATAACTAAATTTTATTGAATGTTTACTATGAACCATATATTGTTCTGAATGCTTTATATGTATTATTTCACCCTCTTAAAAGTCCTATGAAAAAACAAACAAAAAAAATCCTATGATGTGGGTACTATTATTATCACCATTTTGCAAATAAGAAAACTGACATATCAAATAATTAAGTAACTTTTTCAGGGTCACAATAAAAGCTTTTATGTATCAAAACTTTTACGTATCAAAACTATTAAGTGGAGGAGATGAATTTAAACCCAGCTCTCTTGCTCCAGAGCCCAAGCTTTTTTTTTTTTTTTTTTCACATGGGCAGGCACCAGGAATCGAACCCGGGTCCTCTGGCATGGCAGGCAAGCGTTCTTGCCTGCTGAGCCACCGTGACCCACCCCAGAGCCCAAGCTTTTAATAAATATTTGTGTCTATCCATTTTTATTTCTTTAGGATAAATTTCTGGGAGAAAACAACCACTAGATCAGAAATTAATGATCAATTGTAAAAGATCAATAGGACAAATGCACACATCTACCCAAGAGCGCATCATTGTCCAAGATTCCTATGGTCATATATCAGAATCAGAAGTGGACATGCTAAAAAAGAAACGGACATGTTGATACTTCCAGAACGTAGACTCCCTGATTTGTTTGAAAGATTTTCCCTTCAATAGCCTTTTTTATAGTTGGTATATGAGTAATTATTTCTAGGTTGGTAAGATAGGGACACTTCTGCTGCCTCCGTCTTTTCATAGATCTGTAGCTTTTCCTAAGATCAGCTGAAAATGACCAATTCCCAGGTAAGACAGATTATCCATTCATTCATTCATTCAAATTCTACTTTGTTTTCCAATGGATTTGCAATTACTCATTATAATCTATATAATAGATCAGAATATAAACAGGAAAAATATTGATTGAAATAGAGATTCAGTAGAAAGTTAGAAAAGTAATATGTAGGCCATAGTTGATAACATTATTGAAATAAAAATTTGTAATTAATCTTGGCAGTCATAGAAAAAGAATACCCAATCAGTGAAATCATTGGTCTGGTCTGAGAGAATAAGTTATAATAGTTATAATAATTCCATAGATAAATATTTTCTGGCACTTGATATGAATGAATTTTTTTGATGAGTCCATATATAGGAGTTTTGTAATAAATGCAGTAGCCGTTTTCCTATAACGATTCCTTAGAGAATTTCTTGGTTTCAGCAGACTAAGGGAGCACAAAATAGTGTTCAGTGAACTTAATATTTTCTTTCCCTCTCGCTCCATGTATGTATTTCAGATATTTAAATATAATTTTCTTCTCACAGATGTTAATTATGAATCAAGTGCAAAGTAGTTATTAGCTATGCTATATAACTTACTGTAAACCCTGAACAATTAATATAATCAGAGGAATTACTCTGAATCCTGTCCATATCCCCCAGTGGGGGACACTACAAGTTGAAAGTAAATGTTCTGTTAGCAGGGATCAGTGACATTCCAGAACGTGGCTGTGGACTTCACCATGGAAGAGTGGCAGCTGCTTGATTGTGCTCAGAGGCAACTCTATTGTGATGTGATGCTGGAGAACCTGAGGAACCTAATCTCAGTGGGTAAGGACAACTTCCCTGTGTAACTTGGAGTGCACTAACAGTGCCCTTCCTTTAAGATTTGTGAAAGCTGTGAACATTCTGAAGCATTAATAAGTTTAGCCCTGAATTTCACTGGTCAAAGATTACCTGATGCCCTTTGGGTATCAGATAATTTGAATATGTTTGCACTTCTCAAGTGGAGGAGAAGGGTCTTAGTTGTTTCAAGGCCTATTTGTCAGCTGTTAAAAGCTTTGAGACCAAAGAGGCAGAACTGAGTTGTGAGGTAATTATTTGTCCCTATCACTGTGTTCCCAGTTCTATGTTGTTTCCCATGAACAGGATGTCCAGTTACTAAAACAAAAGTGATCTTCAGGGTAGAGCAAGGACAAGAGCCATGGATGGTGGAGGGAGAAAACCCATATTGGAGCTATCCAGGTGAGTGAGCGAAAACCAGGTAGATGGGAACCTTTGAAATTGAGATCCAATTGGTCTGTGAGGGATAGACACCTTTGAAATACTTTCCAGGGAGTACCTCTTAAAAGCCACAGACGTTTGGAAGTGACTGAGGTACACTTGACAAAACATCATCAGATCCCAAATGACGTCTTCACTTTTATTCTCCCAACTTAGGTCCTCTTTATTCAGATTTTGTGTGGGGTGATGTGTCTCTTCTGTACTCTATACCCTCACCCTGCCTGTTTTATATAGGTCTTTTCTGTGTTAATTCCTAAAAATCCTTATTCTTCTTCTGTCTTTAATATGATCACGGATCTTTTTCCATACAGCAAATTTGTATAATATAGTCAGATTGTGTGGATTTGAAGGAATAAAGAATGATGTAAGGGTCCAGAGGTGTTGCCCTAATAGAGGTTCTTCCCATTGGAAGGAAATCACAGAAATAGAGAATTGTCTTCTTCCCCATTTCCCCCATTTGTTATATCAGTGCACTTAGCATTTGTAGGGTTTTGACCCTAGCAGTGATGGTGTTGTATTGGACACTTTAGTTTTCTGGTCTGCTCAAGCAAATACCATGAAATGAATCTAGTTAAACAATGGGAATTTAATAGTTCATGGTTTTGAGACCTGGAAAATGTCCAAATCAAGGCACCCTCAAGGCAAAGCTTTCTCCCTGAAGACTGCTATTCTGAGGCTGGCTTCCAGTAGTTTTTGGTCTTAGGTTGTCATATGGCAAGGCACATGGTAGCCTCTTCTGACCTCTCCCTTCTCTTCCACGTTCCGTTGATTTTAGCTTTTGGCTACTCCCTCTGTGACTTTCTCTCTCTGTCTGAATTTCATTCTCCTTATAAGGAATTCTAATAATAGGATTAAAACCATCCTGATTGGACTGGGCCATACCTTAAATGAAGTAACCTTATCAAAAGGTCCTACTTACAATGGGTTCACACCCACAGGAATGGATTAGATTTAAGAACTTGTTTTTCTGGAGTACTTTTAGCTTCAAACCACCACAGACATGATGTAGTGTCATGGAAACAGTAGTCAAAATTAAGCTTACCCACAAAGTATACAAAGGCAGAGGCCAGTAAGGACTAGAATTCTTGTGTTTCAGGTCTCCAGGATTAATGGAAGTTATAAATGTGGAAACCAGAGTGTGAATTTTGAAGATCTGGTATCAGGGGCAAAACAGGGCTCTGGGCCTTTTGTATCTGGCAGATTAAAAGAGATTATGAAAAGCTGGATTAGTTGTTAGGATAAATTCATATCCAGGAACCTTGCTAGAATAAATTGATAGAGGCAAATGGAATCTGCTTCTGGCCTCTTTTAAATGTCCCACTGGACGGCTGAATTTCCTGGGTATATGTATGCATTAGAGAATGGATCCTAGCTGAAAGAGGAGTTGAAGAACTATCTACAAATAGTCAACTGTGGTTGGGATGGGGTCAGAAGTAGAGGATGTAGGAATGTTTCTTTAGATAAAGGGGAGTTGATGGTTTGATGATTTACTCGGTAGTTGTGTACAGTATCAGGAAGAGGGGAAAGAGGAGACTAGGAATATACTAATGGGACAATTTAATTTTTTTTTTCAATTTAGTTTTTAGATGTTGTAGACTTTGGTTCTGATTGAACTTCTCCAATCAGTCCACCTACTCTCATTTCCCCATAACACCTTTATTTCCTTGTTTCCCTGATTACTCATTCATTTTTCTGAGACAGGTCTTCCCATTCTCAGAGTTCACCTGCATCCTTGTTGATAGTCCTTTTTAACTTCCTTTGTCTTCATTATAACTTTACTTTGTGCTTGTTTCACCATCTTTCATGGATTGAAAAGTTATAATCGTAAACAGAAGTTAATTGTTCTTAATATTGTCTGCTTTCCGGAAGTCTCCATTTCAGCAGTTTTTTCTTAGAAACCCAAGGGCAAGGAAAATACAGGCTATTTTGTTTTCCAAATGGGAAACTAGACCTGAAACCAGAGACTTCTTGAAATTTCTTTCTATAGTATGATATTGGAGAGAATAACTGAGAATATTTCATTTTACTCCTTTTTAGAAGTTGTCTGCTTACTTGATGATGAGCTAGAGAGACAATGGGGAAGCACAGATAATTTTTTGGACCCAGATGTGTTCACTTTCAAGGAAACACTGACTAAGGAGAAAGTTCAAAATTACAATCTGAATATAAACCTTATTTCTTCAAGAAAAAAACAACATGAATGTGAATCAAATGGAAAGAGTTTGGAACCAAATTTAGACTTATTCAGTTATAATAAAAGTTATACTAATGAAAATCCTTACGAATGCAGTGACTGCGGGAAAGCCTTCAAAAAGAAATGTTATCTGATTAGACATGAAAAACAACATCCAAGGATATGCACCTTTGAGTGCAATGGATTTGAGAAAGCCTATAGCAGAACGGCACACCTTGTAAGTCATCAGAAAATTCATAATGGAGAGAGATCCTTCGTGTGCAATGATTGTGGGAAAGCTTATAGCAGGAAGGCACACCTTGTAACTCATCAGAAAATTCATAATGGAGAAAAACTCTTCGTGTGCAGTGATTGTGGGAAAGCTTTTATGCATAAAGCACAACTTGTGGTCCATAGGAGACTTCACACTGGAGAGAAACCTTATAAATGCAGTCAGTGTGGGAAGACATTCACTTGGCACTCCTCCTTTACTCAGCATGTAAAGTCTCATTCACTTGAGAACTTATTTGAATGTAAGGAATGTGGGAAAACCTTCAAGTATAGTTCATCCCTTTATAAACATTCTAGATGTCATACAGGGGAGAAACCATATAGATGTAGAAAATGTGGCAAAGCTTTTGCAAATTCATCGGTGCTTGTTATGCATCAGAGAATTCACACAGGTGAGAAACCCCATGGATGTACTGAATGTGGCAAAGCCTTCATCAAGAAGTCTCACCTCATTAAACATTGCTTAATTCATACGGCAGAGCATCAGCATAAATGTAACATATGTGGAAAATTTTTTCACCGGAAGCCAAACCTCATTTTTCATCAAAGAAGTCATAAAAAAGATGAAGTCTTATGAATGTGGGAAAACTTAAAATTAGCCTTTTAAGCAAGAGAGAACTAATTGGTAGAACACTATTTGAATATGGAAAAGCATGATACTACTGATTTTATTTAAAAGATTACAAAAATAATTGAGTTATAAATGACAGTTTTACTGTTGAGTATAAAAATGGAATGATCCAGGCATCAGAGCAACAATTACATCTATACATTGCCCCAATTTTTTATTTTTACACAAATGCCTGAATTTCTTCCAAAATTTGTGTACCATAAGTATATAAATTTATACACATTGTACAAAATTATATCTACTAAAAGTCTTTGTGGTAAACACTCATCTCTTCAAATCCTAAAAAAAAAAATCACTATTTCCAAATTTTTGACACGCAGTATTCTAGTGTATATATTTAGCTACATGTAAAGCTTTCTGTTATTGACTTCATTCTTTTCTTTACCAGGATAACCTTAACAACAGAATGTGATTATGATTTGGCAAAAAGAAAGCCAAAACTATTTACACTCAGTTCAAAATGAACATGATCTTGGATCTCCAGAAACCTAGTTTTCTTTTGAAATCTGTGCTTTTGTGTAGTTGTCAAAACATGTCTGAAATAGCCACACATAATGTAGACAATATCCTTTTGCTTTTCACATCCACCTTCCTTCTAGATTATGTTATACCTTGAGATATTTTTACTTTTACTTTTTTTCATTTTTAACAGCATTCAGAAATGTCACTTTAGGTGGGGGGAAAGAAGAGGGAGTTTTTGTTTAATGGGTGCAGTTTTCCCTTCAAGGTAAAAAAGTTGGGGTGATGGATATTGGTGATTGTAGTGCAATATTGTGAATTGTACACTTGAAAGTGATTACAATGGGAAATTTTGAGTTGTATAATATTACTACAATAAAAAGTTTAGAAGAAAATGCCACTTTTTTCTTTGTTTAAGGTATCTATATTCAGATATTAGATTTTTTCTAATATAAAAGGATAATTTTATATTTATATAATACTTCTTCATTAAATGAATAAATAAACATATACCAGAAATTTGATCAAGAAAATACCACCTGAAATCCCAGGTTCCTGGAGAAAACACCATTAACATTTTAGTGTCCCATTGTCATGCATCTCTTTATCTCTCTGTATGAAATAAGATTTTACATAAGTTAATGCTAGTAAGGCAGTAAACATGTTTAATCACTATGAAAGTTATTTGCTGTTAGACAGAGATAGGACTAATATAGTTGCTATTAAGGCAATAAACATCTAATCTGTATGAAAGTTATTCTTTGCTGTTAGAGATAGGACTAATATAGTTTGATGATTTTTTTAATGATGGCTTTCACAGCACAGCAGTAGTAAAAAAGTATCTTTAAGGGTGACTTTCTTTTGAGTCAGCATTCTCTGTCTTGGCCAATTTTTAATCAAGAGGGAAGAGGAGGTAGTTTTTATTCTTCCTCTTAAAGAAAGATCTAAAAATCTGTACTTTTCAAAAGCAGAGACTTTTCATGTTGGTATTTTAAATCCAGATATAAGCTGCATATGAGAGTTTTAAAGTAGAACCATACAGAAAGACGGAATGGAACAAGATCCATTAAGCAAATAATAGGAAGATGACATAGCAATATTAATTGTAGATCAGGGTGCAGCAAGCTTTTTCTGTAAAGGGTTAGACAATATTTTAGGTTTTGCAGGCCAGATATTTGGTAAATGATTTGTGTATGAAGATGTTTATAACTCTTATTTATACTTGCAAAGATTACTGCAGTGGGAGCTTGGTTGTGTTTTTTGTTTGTTTGTTTTTTTGTATATAGGATCATGTCAGCTACAAATAGAACTTTATTTCCATCACAATTTGGATTTTTGAAATTTCTCTTTCTTGCCGAATTGCTCTGGCTAAAACTTCCAGTACAATATTGAACAATAGTAATGACAGGTTTAGAGGTAAAGCTTTCAGTCTTTCACCACTAAGTAGGATGTTGGCTGTGGCCTATTCATATGTGCCCTTTATCATGTTGAGGAAGTTTCCTTCTGTTCCTAGTGTTCTAAGTCTTTTTGTCAAAAAGGATACTGGATTTTGTCAAATGCCTTTTCTGCTTCAATTGATATGATTGTGTTTTTTTTCCCCTTAATGTTGTTACGTTGGTTGATTGTTTTATGTTGAACCACCCTTGCACAATGGGGACAAATCCCATTTGATCACAGCATATTTTTTTACTATGCTGTTGGATTTAGTTTGCTAGTATTTTGTTGGGGATTTTTGCATCTATAATCATAAGAGATATTGGTTTGTAGTACCTTTTGGTATCTTATCTGGCTTTGGTATGAGGATGATGCTGACTTACAGAATGAATTAGAAATTGTGTCCTATTCTTTAATTTTTTTGGAAGTGTTTTAGTAAAATCAGAGTTAAGTCTTCTTGGAATGTTTGGTAGAATTTTCCTTTGAAGCCATCTGGCCTTGGGCTTTCCTTTGTTGAAGGGTTTTTGATTACTGATTGAATCTCTTTACTAGTAATTGGTTTGTTGAGATCTTCTATTTCTTCTTGAGTCAGTGTAAGTAGCTTGTGTATTTCTAAGAATTTTTCCATTTCATCTAGGTTATCTAATTAATTGGTGTACAATTGTTCATAGTCTCCTCTTATAGTCCATTTTTACTTCAGTGGGGTCAGCAATAAAGTCCAGCTTTTCATTTCTCATTTTTATTATTTGTATCCTTTCTCTTTTTTTCTTTGTAGGTCTAGCTGAAGGTTTGCCAATTTTATTGATCTTTTCAAAGAACCAATTTTTGGTTTTGTTGATTCTCTTTTTTCTCTCTCTATTTCATTTATCTCTGCTCTAATCTTTATTTCCTTTCCTTCTGCTCACTTTGGGTTTAGTTTGCTCTTCTTTTTCTAGTTCTTCCAGTTTGAGGTTAGGTCTCTGATTTAAAATCTTTCTCCTTTTTTAACATAAGCATTTGGAGCTATAAATTTCCCTCTCAGCACTGCATTTGCTGCATACTATAAGTTGAGTATGTGTATTTTTCGTTTTCATTCACTTTAAGATAGTTCCTAATTTCCCTTGTGATTTCCTATTTAACACTTGGTTGTTTAAGAGTATGCTATTTAATTGCCACATATTTGTGAATTTTCCATTTATCCATCTATTATTGATTTCTGGCTTCATTCTATTATGGTTGGAGAAGATACATTGTATGATTTCAATATTTTTTACTCAATTGAGGCTTGTTTTGTGATAAGATATGTTCTATCCTGGATAATGATCCAAATGCACTCAAGAAGAATGTGTATTCTGTTATTGTTGGGTGAAGAGTTAAAAAATGTTGGTTAGGTCTGCTGGATTGCAGTGTCATTGAAGTCTTGTATTTCCTTGTTATCTTCTGACTGATGGTCTGTCCATTATTGAAAATGGTGTATTAAAGTTTGCTACTATTAATGTAAAGCTGTCGATTTCTCCCTTCAAGTCTGTCAGTATTTGTTTCACATATTTTGAGACCCTGCTGTTAGGTACATATATATTTATAATTTTTACATCTTCATGTTGGATTGTCCCGTTTATCACTGTATAAAGACCATCTTTGTCCCTCGTAACTGTGTTTTACCAATGTATACTTTATCTGATATTAGTATAGGCCTTCCAGCTCTCTTTTGGTTACTCCTTGCATGGTGTATATTTTTCCATCCTTTTACTTTCAGCCTACTTGTCTTTGAATTTGAGGTGAGTTTCTTGTAGACAGCATATAGTTCGGTCATGCTTTATTATTCATTCTGTCAGTGTCTGCCTTTTGACTGAAGAGTTTAATTCCATTACATTTCAAGTCATTACTGATAATGCAGGACTTGCTTCTGCCATTTTTCTATTTAACCTTTATATGTCTTATACCATTTTTGCCCCTCAAATTCTGTTAATGCCCACTTTTATATTTACTTGATTTTTGTGTTGTACCATATTGGGTGACTTCTCTTTTCTATTTGAATATATTTTTAATCTTTTTTCCTTGTGGTTACCATGGGGTTAAAAATTTATCATGCTAAATATATAACAATCATATTTGGTTTTATACCAACTTAACTTTAATAGCATATGCATATACTTTTCCTATACCCATCAGCCCTCCACAATTTTTTTGTACTTACTACATATGCCATTGTATATTTTATGTTCAAAACCATAGATTTATCATTACTTTTTATATATTTGAATTTTAGCAACTATAGGAAATAAGTAGAATACCATACCAAACAATATACTACAATAATACTGGCATTTATAATTACCTAAATGGTCACGTTTATCACAGGTCTTTATTTTTTTATGCCACTTTGAACCACTGTTTTTGGTCCTTTCTTTTTAGTCTGAAGAACTCCCTTAAGCATCGCTTGTAGGGCAGGTCTAGTGGTCATGTCAGCTTTTGTTTATCTGGGAATGTCTTAATCTCATCCTCATTTTTTAAGATGGTCTCACTGGATATAAAATTTTTGGTTGGTGGTAGTTTTCTTTCAGCACTTTAAGTATTTCAACACACTTTCTTCTTGCCTCTATGGTTTCTGATGACAAATTGCACTCAGTCTGATTGGGATTCCCTTGTACAATACACAATGCTTTTCTCTTGCAGCTTCCAGAACTTCCTTCTTGTTCTTTACATTTGGTAGTGTGATCAATATATGATGGGGTGTATTTTTCTTCATGTTTATCCTGTTTGGTGTTCTCTGGGTTTCTTGGATGTACCTAAGTTTTCTGTCATTTCTTCCTTGAATATTTCTTCTGTCTCTTTCCCTCTTTCTTCTCCTTCTGGGACACCCACAATGTATTTAATGGTATGCATGATGGTATTTCAGATATGGTAGTTTTCAATTCCAGTAGATCTGTTTGGTTCCTTTTTAAAATTTATATCCCTTTACTAAGATTCTCATATTGCTCATTCATTATTTTCCTGGTACCCTTTAGTTCTTTTTTATTATTATTATTAATTTTTTAATTAAAAAAAGCAAACATTCTTAACTTATGATCATTCCATTCTACAAATATAATCAGTAATTCATAATATCATTACATAGTTGCATATTCAGTATCATGATCATTTCTTAGATTTGCATTAATCCAGAAAAAGAAATGAAAAGACAACAAAAAATTCATACATACCATACCTGCCAACCCTCCCCTTCATTGATCACTAGCATTTCAATCTAAATTTATTTTAACATTTGTTCCCCCTATTATTTATTTTTATTCCATATGTTTTATTCATCTGTTGATAAGGTAGATAAAAGGAGCACCAGATACAAGGTTTTCACAATCACACAGTCACAATCACACATAATGATATAGCTTATGAAAGCTATATCATTATACGATCATAAAGAAACATGGCTACTGGAACACAGCTCTACATTTTCAGGCAGTTCCCTCCAGCCTCTCCATTACATCTTGAATAACAAGGTGATATCTACTTAATGCGTAAGAATAACCTCCAGGATAACCTCTCGACTTTGTTTGGAATCTATCAGCCATTGACACTTTATTTTGTCTCATTTCGCTCTTCCCCCTTTTGGTCGAGAAGTTTTTCTGAATCCCTTGATGCTGAGTCTCAGCTCATTCTAGGATTTTTGTCCCACGTTGCCAGGAAGGTCCACACCCCTGGCAGTCATGTCTCACGTAGATGGGGGAGGGCAGTGAGTTTGCTTGTTGTGTTGGCTGGAGAGAGAGGCCACATCTGAGCAACAAAAGAGGTTCTCCTGGGGGCAACTCTTAGGCCTAATTTTAAGTAGGCTTGACCTATCGTTTGTGGGGTTAAGTTTCATATGAACAAACCCCAAGACTGGGGGCTCAGCCTATTGCTTTGGTTGTCCCCACTGCTTGTGAGACTATCAAAAATTCACCTTGGGGAAGTTGAGTTTTCCCCTTTTCTCACCATTCCCCAAAGAGGACTTTGCAAATACTTTTTTATTCACTGTTTAAATCACTCTGGGATTTATTGGGGCATCATTCTCGACAAACCAACAAAATCTCATGCCCTACTCAAGGTTCCATGTATTTATGGTGTTCATTTAAGCTGTTCACATAAGTTATATTAGGAAATACACTAGTCAAAATATAAATTTTGTACCAAATAAACATTTTTTGCTTTAGTCTCACACATAAGACCCTTTAGTTCTTTCTCTGTATTTTCTATCATCACCTTGGGCTTTTTAAAGATCTTTTAAAAAAGGTTTTGTTTGGTATGTCCACATTCTGGTCTTCTTCATTGGTATTTTCTGGATTTTTATCCTCTTCCTTTGGATGGGTCATCATTTCCTGTTTTGCTGTCTTGTATTCTTTTGTGGCACACTGTCCATTTTAATATTTTAAAATGTTAACTCTGGGAATTATTCCCTGAAATGTCTATTTCTTGATTTTGTAATCAGCTGGTGATAAAATAGATTTTCTCAAGCTTCAGCTCTCCTAAAGGCAAGGTCTGCCCAAGACAAATACATTGTGCAGGGTCCTCCCTGTTTTTTCTGGGTCTATCTTGTCCTGGGCTTGTGCTTATTATTTGTTTTGGAGTTCCCTTGTTTACAAGAGTTTGAATGTCCCCCTCTGTTTTCAAGGAGTCAGATCTCCTTCTCCCAGGTGTTTAAACAGGCAGGACTTTGCCCCAGACTGTCTGCCTCTATGGTTTCTTATACTCCTTCTGTTGTCACAAGCTGCTATCAGCTGGAGAGCAAATTTTGATTGGGGGTGGGTATACGGAGAGGAATTTCCAAAGTCAGTCTTTCCTGGCCAAAACAGGGTCAGGGGCCCATGAAAGGGGCACAGACTGGCTCCAAAGTGCTCTGAGGGAGGAGATCAGGAGGGTTGCTAAGTGCTTCTTCCATGGCTCCCCAAAGCTGAGCTTTCTTGGTCTGCCTAGCAAATGTAGCCCTTCAACTATTCCCTGCAGCCCTGAGGTACCACAGTGTCTTTAAGTCTCCTCTGTCATGGCCTTTGTCCTGGGTGGATTAGAACCAGGCCCCCAGTGATATGAAGTCACTAATCAATACCAGGATCAATAATTGGCTGTTCCCATCCCCAGTCTTAGGGGAGAGAATTTTTATGTCCCCTTCTGTCACCAGCGAGCTAGCCAGGGACTGGACCCCACAGCAACCTGTGGTGAGAGTCGGCATGGGTGCCAGTAACCGGCTATGCGGAGCATCACTTTATTGCACTTTACTGTAATTAATCAGCCTCTTCCTCTTGCTCTTTCAGGGTGCTCCACAGTATTCTGGACTTTGGAATTTCAAAATAGTTGTCTCAGTTCCTTCCTGTTTAATAGTTTTGGTGGAAGGACTGAGTCCTCAAGTTCCCTACACTGCCATCTCCCCACAATCCCTTGAACCAGAGACTTTGTTACCTAATCTCCGAAATATCGTATCATTTTGGCATAATCTGATGGTTAGAAAAGAGTCAGTAGGTTCAGCCCACACACAAGGGAAGGGGATTATGCAAGGGCTTAAATACCAGGAGAAAGGGATCACTGAGGACCATTTCACACCCAATATTACACTCTTTGGTGCAGAAGAGAAAAAATAGCATGACAAATTGTTCATTGGCGCTTCTGGAAGTGACACACATTACTTCTGTTCATATTTTGTGGCCAATCAAGTCATATGGTCGCTCCTAACATCCAAGGGTTGGAAAAGTGAAATCCCACCATGTGCTAGGAAGAAGAGGGAACCCAGAATATTGTAAATAGCGCTAATGAAAAGTTTTGATACATCTATGTGCAGGATATAATGCAACTCTTAATAGATATTAAGTGAGATTTATCCTTTAGTCTGGGATGGAGACCGCGGATCCACAACTGAAGCATTAAAAGTACCCCACGTTGTAAAAAGAGCCGCAAATAACTGCAGGCCAGAAAACCTCTACCCTTCCAGAACTGACTAAAAGACTACTAAATCGGAGTCTCTATCTTCAACCATCTTTGCAAACCTCACCAGTGTCATTAATCAGCCTGAGGGGAGAATGTTGTGGCATTTTTCTACAAAATTCAGTCAGAAGGATTCCAAGAATGTCCTTTATGGAATGGGGCTGCTTGCAATAGAGGGTTGGAAGCCTGTATTTCTACCCTTTGTGACTACTGTGGGAGATACTGGAGAGAAACAGCAAGGGAGACAGAAAGCAGCCAATTGGCCAATTGGAAAATTAAGTTTATTAGCGGGGGGTAGAGGGCGGACAGAGGAGGGAAACTCCTCAGCAGGGCACTTGGCAAGAAGGACCCCCATCCCGGCCCTTTGACACGCTACCTTTGAATACCTGCCCGAGACAGAGGCGAGTGTGAACCCGGGAATCAGTGGCATTCCAGACAGGACTACTTACAGCATCGGTCAAATTAGACACTTGCCCCTTTCTCCTCTCCTACTCTCCAAACTTAAGAAGCCAGACTGAAGTCAGACCCCATTCCACCCCGGAGCTGGTAGGTGGGGCGTCAGTCTCCAAATCTGAAATAGAGGGAGGCCAGGCACTCCCTTGTAGGATCCAAGGAACTAAAACTAAAAAGTGACTTTTCTACCACTTGGCAAAACTAACGAAGAATTTCCAAGCCCTAAAGCTGAAGTATGAGGGTCGCAGAACAGGTAATGCCAGTAGCTGTCGCGGGGCAGCGCTGCACGGCAGCCGGGCGCCGCAGGGTGTTCTGGGACACTTCGCGGGGCTCTCTCCGCGCAGGCGCACTGTAGTCGCAGCGGCAGAATTGGTCGCCCGCGAGGTGAGGATGGGCCGCCTTTCGCGCTGCCTGCAGATAGTCGCTTCAGGACTGCGGTTCTAAGGGCACTCGGGTAAGCGTTAAAATGGAGAACAGTCGGCCGGAGTGGGAGTCAGATTGAGGGACTTGAATTTCTAAATTCGGGGCTCGGGGAGCGATCGTCCCCAAAACAATCGGTGGCGTTTTCGCGATTTGTCTGTGAAGGATGAAATCCTTCTAAATTCTTGAAGGCAGCTCCTTCAACCAGCGCTGCTTACTTCAGACAGGTGCATTAGTCCTATCTGCCGCCCAAATGGCTCCAGGAGCCCTTCTCTCCTCAGACTCAGCCTTGGCTCGGCTGCCTTGTGCCCCGCTATTCCGTGCAGGTTTGCCGCTTGTCTCCCTCACGGAGCAATCTGTGCAGATACTTCCATCCTTTCGGGCCTCAGGTTTCTCCCTCCTATGTTTGGTCGCCTGCTCTGCAGTCCCCGTGACCAGCGCTCCCTAACCTGAGGTTCTCCAGGTAGGTTTTCTGGAAGGTGCTTAAGTGTACTCTTGAGCCTGACTGGGATTCTGACTGTGGGAGTTCTGCTGAGGAACGGAGATTTGGGGCTCAGGAGAAAGATGGTAGCCAAAGTAAAGCTGTCCCTGAGCGCACACGTCCCGTCTGCACAAGCCATGCTCTTAAGAATGAAGGCAGTAGGAACCCATCTTGAGAGGACACACCTGTAACCCGAGGCAAGACTGAAGGAAGGGGTTTTGGAGCTGCTGGGGCTGCAGAGGTTACTGACCACTTTCAGAGAGAGACCAACGGAGGCTTTGACTCAGAAAAGAGAGGAGACGTGAAATGGTGAACAATCTGTAGCGTGGAAAAGAAAAGATAACATAGGGTAAGGTAGTTGAGGGGATGGTTCAGGTGAGACGGAAAACTGTTGTCCCACCTGGCCACTCTGGTTGCTCCAAAAGCAGGCCTTTTCTCTCATGGCTTGTTTCTTCTCCAGCTCTGACTTCCTTAATACTCTGACCTTGCTCAAGAGGAGGAAGAAATGACCAATTTCCAGGTGAGATGCATTTTTCCTTTCTCAGTTCAGAGTGTGTCTGCTCTGGAGAAAAGAGAGAAATTCTCTTCGTTAAGAAAGGGGAAGGAAACCAACTTTTATGGGGCATTTACTGCATGCTAGACAGACAACACTGACTTTTCTTTTAATACAACAGTTGTAAGAAGTGAATATTATTCCCATTGTACAGATGTGGCGCCAGGGTCGGTAGGGTTAAGAGACTTATCAGGGTTACCAAACTATTAAATAATGAGCCGGTAT
The DNA here is from genome assembly GCF_023851605.1 of Tamandua tetradactyla. Lineage (NCBI taxonomy): Eukaryota > Metazoa > Chordata > Mammalia > Pilosa > Myrmecophagidae > Tamandua > Tamandua tetradactyla. The sequence continues at coordinate 184,553,035 of NC_135328.1, read as the reverse complement.
ACATCTGTTGCCTGTGCTTGGATGGATAAATCTTCCCATCAAGGGTCTGAGCCTAAATTGTTTACATCTACAGGGCTGGGCTTAATCTGTGAAATGAAGGGTTGGGAAGGAAATGTTCTTTTTCCTTGCTTGGTGCCCTGCTTAAGGTCTGGTTTCTTTTTCACCTAATATGTCACTCATTCATCATCCACTTAGGGCCACTCTGGGCTCATTTGTAAGAATAGAACAAATAGAATTGATACAGTTCTTACCTAAAACAGTGTTTATTTTCTTTGGGGAGAAAATGTATACACAGATGAAATAGTGAAAACTATATCATGTATACATCAAATATAATAGAAGGAAGTCATACTTAAATGTCAGTTGGAGAAGTAAATTGATGGTATCACTACTAGAGAAGTGGAAAAATCAGTATAGACTGGGGTGATTAGTGAAAACTTCCTGAAGGAGGTAAGCTTTCATTTCTTAAAGAGATTTGAGTATATGATTAACTTCTGTACCTCTTTAATGTGTTCGTTTTGTTGCCGGTAATTGCTTTATTGACCTAGTAACCATGATCAGTTTTTAAAAATGGTTCATGTATACTTGAGGAGAATGCATATTCTCTAACTGGTAGGTGCCAACTTCTGTGTGTATCCATAAGATCTGACTTGTTCAGATTTTCTGCATTTTTACTGATGTACTTGACCCATCAATAATTAAGAAAAATGTGTAGAATTTCTGAGTGGTAGATTTCTCTAAGTTCTGTTTTTGTTTGTTTATTTTTACGTAATTTTTATTTATTAATATTTTATTAGAGAAGTTACGAGTTTACACAACAGTTATGCATAAAATACAGGATTTGTATATGCCCCTCTATCATTAAACATTTTTTATTGGGGTGGTCCATTTGATTCAATTAATGAAAGAACATTATAATTGTGCTGTTAACTGTGATCTATGGTTTAACTTAGGGTCCACTGGGTTGTGAGAGTCTCTGGATTTTAAAAAAAGTTTTGTTTTCTAGTATTATATTTACATCCTAAACCACATTCAAACATATGATTTAATGCTGTTAATTATATTCACAATGTTGTGCTACCATCACCACCATCCATTACCAAAACTTTTCCAGTGTCCTCCCCCAAAAAGCCTTATTCCTGGAGCTTCCAATTCCTCCATTTTCCCACAATCCTTCCCCCAGCCCTTCTCTTTTTGCTTTATGTAATTTAAGGCTGTTTTAAGAGGCACATAGAAGTTTTAAACTGTTCATAGAAATTTGAACTTTTTATTCCTCTACAGTGACCTTTTCTATTACTAATGATGTTTTTTTTGTCTAGAAATCTTCTTTATCTTATATTAATATAGTTGTTCCAACTTTCTTTTGGTTATTTGCCTGTTTTTTTCTTTTTCTGAACGTTCACTTTCAGCTTTTCATGTTCTCATACTTTAAATATGTCTTTTGTTAATAGTTTATAACTGGACCCCTCCCCAGTCTGACAATCTCTGCCTTTTTAATTGTCAAGTTTAGTCCATTTGTATTTGTTTTAGTTATTGGTATATTTGCTATGTTTCTACTATCTGACATTTTAATTTAATTTAATATAATCATTTTTCTACTTTTTCAACCATCAAATTGTCAGAGATGCATGCTAGTAAAATCAGGACTGCCAAATGCTTCTAAATTAAATATTATTTTGCCACATATATTTTGGAGGACTTATGGAAATATGTGTCAAAAGTGTTAAAAGTGACTGTAAACTTTGACCCAATAATTCTGCTTTTAGGATTTTACCCTAAGGAAAAGATCTGATAAATATATAAAATTAAGTACAAGGATGTAACTTACTTATTATTATAATAATGAAAACTGGGAAGCAACTTTAAGTGTCCAACATAGTAGTATGATTGTTAAGTAAATGATGATAAAGTTATGAGATGAACAAGTACACAGCCATTAACAATTCAACTATAAAAGAATATTTACTATTATGGGGGAACATTCATGATGTTTTCATTGAAAACTGTTAAAAAAGAAGTTGTAGAGAATATCCCCAGTGTTATTTATACATACCTATATACACCTAAATGTAAATAGTTATCTTTGGGTGAGGTAATATGATTATGTACTTTGTACGTTTTTTCTGTAATTTCTCTTATTTTCCATTTTCTATCATAAATATAAGTACTATTGTTCTCAGACAAAAATAAATGAAAAGCTACTAAGCTTTCTTCTTTTAGGGGTGGAGATATTTGAAACGTTTGTTGTTTATTATCACAATTTCTTTCCATAGATGAATAACAATTATCCCAGTACATAGTCTAAGAAAAAAGTCATAATTTAAGTATCTGGCCTTGAAACACAAGCCAGTACTCTTTCAAACTAGTGGGCTAGGTCAGAGAGTCAGAGTTGTCAGTGCATTTATCTCATATAGAAAGAATGTGTAGCAGTTAGAAAAAATCCTCAGCCAAGTGAATACCTGCTACAACTGTACTGCACAGATATTTTAAAAACAAGGAATATGAAGAAGAACCAGAGATTATACTTCATGTATATCTAGTGGATCATAGGCTTAGAGGTTTCAGAAAAAGCAGCTAATTTATGTGTGCCTGTACTATTCATTATATTTAGTATCATTATAGATGAAAGACTTTTCAATACTGCAAGTGATCTTTAAGCATACCCTTAGTGGTACAGCTATATATACACTTGTACTTACTTCTCTCATAGTTAAAATAAACCCTAGAGTTGGTCATTAAAAATTATGGTTTTAGGCATTTTTAATAACAAATGTCTGTTTTATTTAGGAATAAATTTTACAAAAATACAAAATGTAATTAATGTGATTATTAATTATTAACTAAGAATAAATCCAATTTTATGTATTTTCCTGGGTAAATATAAAAAACTACTTAACAAATACTGTCAGACTTGAATGTTTTCATAACCAACTTCCATATCTTCTCATAATTAAGAGTTGAAAATTCATACCTGATTTACTTTGATCAGATTTGTTTCTAAAGTTGGTAGCTCCAAGATTTAGTAATTTTACATTAATTCACTATATTGCAATGAATGCTTTATGTGGGAAATAGATTTGTGATGTATGAGAAACAAAATTAAAACAGTGACTAAATATCCAGAATATATGTCTTTAACGTGTCTAGTCACATATAATTTTAGAAAACAAAAGTTACAAATAATAGACTAAACATTAATGATATTGATGGTTGAATTTCTAAACTGATAAATGATTAATGAATTACTTTAAAGATGTTAAAAAAATTACTTTAAAGATGTAAAAAAAAAGACTCTGAATTTCAGTTTTAAATCCTTCCGTTAGTACAACTTAATCTTTCTCCTTAGAACTACAATAAATATAAATAACTATACCTAAAAATCTCTCACATCTTACTCCTATTCTAAGTTTTATAGTGCAGTAGTTTGGAAGAAAAGCACTGGCTTTTAAGTGATTTTAAAAAAGTACTTTTTAATTCATAAAATACCTGTCTGCCTATTGCTAAAACTACTGATTCTTATCAAGGGCATTTTAATACCTAGCAGCTCTATTGAGTATGGCTGTAGCTGTAGATGCACCTGGTATTTAGTTTATAAGGAATCCAAATTTGCTTGAAAATAGGAATAATGTCTTCTTAATCAAATGAAAACTTTACATTTTGTGGAAGTGAAGGTTAAAAGACTATCAATATCATCTATCAGAAGGGTTCTGAACTCCTAAACAACACTCATGGTATTATGTTTTTTAAAAAATTAACATTGCATATTGATACGTGTTACTCTCATTTGGGTTTATATTGTGTCTACTTATTTCACTGATGTATCCCTAATACCTAGAACAATGTCTTTTTAAAAAAATTTTTTTAACTTTAAATATCTATTTCTTTATTATAAATTATTTATTTATTTATTTATTTTAAATACAAAAAAATACCAAACGCAAACATTCTTAACTTTTCATCATTCCGTAGAACAATATCTTTTAAAAGTATTTTTAAATTAGAATTTGTTCTATTTTGTTAAATGCTGTTTTGCCTTTCTCTGAGATGATCATATAGATTTTTTTCTTTCACCTGCAATGATTACAAATATGATAGATTTTCTAATGGTAACTCTATCAGCCTAAGTTCTTTGGCTCAGATAATCAAATCTCACTCTAGCTAAAAGGAATTTATTGAAGGATAGTTTGTAGCTCACTGAATCTCCTCAAATACCAGAGAAACAGACCTGAAGATACACAGTCTGGAATAATGTTCAAACCACACCTCAGGACTGTCCCAGTGGAGAGACCAGATACCACTGCTGCTGGGCTAGACACCACAGCTTGCACTGCTGACCTAGAGCACCAGGCACCATCTCTAAAAGCTTTGCTTCCACTGCTTCAAGAAGCTGAATGTCTCTGCTGCCACCCTTACCATTTCCAGCCACTAGCTTCCAAATTTGAAGACTTATACAAGTGATTCGATTGGCATACCAAAGCTGCAAGGGATGCTGGGAAGCAAGTTTCTGGGTTCTACCTTGGAAACACATAGATTCCTTTGTTGAAGAATTCCCCAGACATAGGAAGGGTGCTGGGCAATCAAAAAGAAGGACAGATTAAGTAATCTTTGCATTCTGTTTTTTTTCACAGGGTGGATAACTTTTGTTTTATTTATATTTATTTTCTCCTAATAACATGTAAGTAAGACATAGACCAGAAAATCCTTTTGGAGCTTTTAAAATAAACCTAGTACCATCAGATTATAAGAAGAAGTCAACAGAACAATGGCGTGAATTCTGATATCATGAGGGTTACAACATAATAGAGGAAACAAAGTTAACAGATGAAGCATGTAATGCATCAGTTTAAGCATTTAATGTAGGACTGTTTCACCCAATTGGTATAAATTCAACTCAAACTAACCTAAGTAAAGCAGAAATTATTGCCTCAGAAGCATTTTCTGAAATGGGGGATGGGGCCAGCTGCAGGTCAACAAAATTGTGAGATTTGAATACCACAAAAATCTGATCTCTGTTTCTCCAGGGCTTTTTGGGCTTCTGTTTGTTGTCTTCATTCTTTTTAGGCTCTTCCACTTGTTGCAGCATCAGGAAGGAGGTGTGCATATGACATGTCCACCAGCATGTCTTGGGTCACAGCATTATGGCTCATGATCCAAGGGGAAAGAGGAAGAGTTGATGTTCCATCTCAGTTTTCAGAGAAGGACTCTGTTCTAGTTTGCTAGCTGCTGGAATGCAATATACCAGAAATGGAATGGCTTTTAAAAGGGAGAATTTAATGAGTTGCAAGTTTACAGTTCTAAGGCCGAGAAAATGTCGCAATTAAAGCAAGTTTATAGAAATGTCCAATCAAAGGCATCCAGGGAAAGATACCTTGGTTCAAGAGGGCTGATGAAGTTCACGGTCTCTCTCTCAAGTTAGACGGCACATGGCAAGCACAGTCAGGGCTTCTCTCTCGGCTGGAAGGGTACATGGTGAACACGGCGTCATCTGCTAGCTTTGTCTCCTGGCTTCTTGTTTCATGAAGCTCCCTGGGAGGCGTTTTCCTTCTTCATCTCCAAAAGTCGCTGGCTGGTGGACTCTTTGTCCCCTGGCTTCCTGTTTCATGAAGCTCCCTGGGAGGCCTTTTGCTTCTTCATCTCCAAAGGTCGCTGGCTGGTGGACTCTCTGCTTCGTGATGCTGCAGCATTCTCTGCTCTCTCTGAATCTCTCTCTCCAAAGTGTTTCCTCTTTTTAGGACTTCAGAAACTAATCAAGACCCACTCAAATGGGTGGAGACATATCATCCCCTAACCCAGTTTAACAACCATTCTTGACTAAATCACATCAACCAGGGAGATGATCTCATTATAGTTTCAAATATATAGTATTGAATAAGGATTATTCTGCCTTTTAGAAATGGGATTTATATCAAAACATGGTTTTTCTTAGGGGGCATACTTCCTTTCAAACCAGCACAGACTCTGATTGGCCTGCTTGGGTCATACCCCTGGAACCAGTACTGGGTCCAGGATGATGCATTGCTATTTTTGCTCCAGTGTCCTTTGGATTAGTTATGGCCCTAGCAATGTTATGGTATAATTATGTGCCTCGCAGAGAGTCACTAGCAACAAATGGAAGAGATGGGGACATATACCGAATAGGAGGAATACAACAAGACTAAGGATGATGCAACAAGACTTGTTTGAAAAAATGCTGAAGAAAAATTATACTATTCTATACCGTATACTAATCAGTGGGTGTGGTAGGCAGAATAATGCCTTCCCAGCATTATTTTATTACGGAAGATATCAGCTTGCCTAATTAGGTGCCATTCAGTGAACCTAACTTTGAAATGTAATATTAATGGAATTTGTCTATGTAAATATATAAAGAACATGGACACCTGCAAATATGTATCTAAAACACTAGTATGTGTAACACATAATACGGATCTGTGTATAGTTGTGGGGAATGCAAGGAAGAGCATTAGTTAAGGCTAAGAGTTAAGTTTTGGGCAGCTTCTTGAATGGTGGTGCTCTTCCTTGAAATAAGGAACAGAGGAGATAGAGGTAGTGTTTGCAAGATTGGGGAGAATTGTAAGATAATTTGAAGTGCTCGAGGGAAAACAAGTCTAGAAGGCAGTTAGCTGTCAAGATCTGAGAGATAGTTAGCCTAAAGATACAAATTTATGAGTTATACCATGTATATAATCATTAAAACCATGGACTTGGTTGAGATTATCCAATTGATAGTGAGAGGAGAGGAAAAAGAAGATAACCAGAGAAGAGCCTTGAGGACAACAGATATTTAAGGAATGGACACCAAAAAAAGGAGCCAGAATAGAGATTAAATTGCAGGAAAGCAAGAGGGGACATAGACCAATTAGGAGGCACTGGTGAAAGATCATGGTGGCTCCGAATAAAGTGGTAGCTGTAGAGATAAAGGAGATATTTAGAAAGACAGTGATAAATTAGATATGAGGGATGTGGAGCAAAGAGGTCAAGGATGATACTTGTTTTTCTAATTTTAGCATCTGGTTGGAGGTATGAATTCCTGAGTTAGGAACAAGGAAGAGGAGCAGGTTTGGGAAGGTAGATAAGGTCAGAATTAATTTAGATGCCTTTGAGACACCTAAGTGGATATTTACAGTTGATTCTTGTTATTTGAAGTAGTCATACTTTATAACTGTTGCTTCAAATACTGAAATAGTGAATACTGAACAGTTGCTCCTAGATTTGCATGGTTAGGTTCCTTCAAGCTTTGGTCACATTTTTGTCATCTAGTCAGTATATAACCTTGTTTTATTTATGTTTCTGTTAATTCATAACATTGAACTAACAGCCAACAGCACTGAAACTCATGCTTGACCAAGCTTATGTAATGTGTGTATTTTCTCCATAAGACACATGACAGCCTTCTTGTGCTTTGGTACAATAAACAGCACTTTAGCACTATGCTTGGGAACCATTTTAAACAGGTCACCAACAAAAAGTAAACAATCTGAAAACATGGCACTAAGTATACCATGAAAAGGATACTTGTTTATTGTATGGGAGCTGAAACAAGGAGAGCTTTGCTGCAGCTTGGAGTGTGCACATTGTGTGACTCAAAATTTTCACTGCTCTGTTAATGACTACAAAAGCACCACAAGTACTGATTTTGGGGTTACAAAGAAATTTTAGCAAGTAGGCAAATTCACAAATATGGAATCTTCAGATATTGAGGATCTATTCTATTTTGTTTGGTAGATATTTATTGGCTTCCCACTATATATCAGGCACTGTGCTTCACATTAGATATTCATCTAATAAGTAGTTGAGTCTGCAGCTCCAGGACTGGCTTCTGGTCTCAGTTGCCAATGTACAATTGAGATGTCATGGTCAGGTTCATGTGTCAACTTGGCCAGGTAGTGGTACCTGTTTGGTTGGGCAAGTGCTGGCCTGTCTTTTTGCTATGAGGACATTTCATAGAATTAAGTCATGATCACATAGGCTACATCCACAGCTGATTCCATTTGCATTCAGCTAAGGGGAGTGTCCTCTTTAATGACTGATGCTTAATCTAATCACTGAAAGCCTTTTAAGGAGGATTCAGAAGAGACAGGTTCTCTTCCTGCTTTGACCTGCAAGCGTCTCCTGTGGAGTCTGTCCAGACCCTCCCATCAGAATCATCAACTTCACAGCCTGCCCTACAGATTTTGGACTCTGCGTTCCCACGGTTATGTGAGACACTTTTATAAATTTTATATTTACGAATATTTCCTGTTGATTCTGTTTCTCTAGAGAACCCTAACTAATACAAGAGTTGTCAACATTCACATAGCATTTGAAGCTATTGGAAAATATGAAATCACATAGGGAGAGTGAATAGAGGGAAAAGAAGGCCTAGGATCCACCCTAGGAACACCAATGTTGATGAGTTGAGTAGGGAGAGAGATTGAGAAAGAGTGATCAGAGAAGTAAGAGGAAAATGCAGGGACTATCCATCCTGGGAGGAGAGAGTGTTGAAGAGGACCATGTGATCAGCAGTGTCAAATAAAGCCAGTAAGTCAAGTATGAAAAAGATTGAAAACTTTCCATTGGATTTATCAACAAGGAAGTTACTAATTATCTTAATTAGGATGAATTTCTAGAATTAGAATTGCTGGATCAAAGGATATGTTTGATAAATGCTGCCAAATTGCTTTCCAAAAAATATTGTTATCAATTTATCCTCTTGTCAGCAGTATATAAGGGTACCTGTTTTCTTATACTCTCATTATAATAGGTGATATAAGTCTATTTTGCTTATTCATTTTTGCCAAATGGATAGGTAAAATTATATTTTTTTGTTAATTCACATCTCCATTTCTTTGTTAATTGATCAGAAAGGACATATTTTTCACGTGTTTATTAACCATTTAATATTCTTCTAGGAATTATCTGTTCAGGCTGTTTTTCATTAGCCAGTTTTTCAATTAGAACATTTTTTTCTTCTCTTTCTTACTGATTTTTTAGTTCTTCATATTATTAGGATTAATGAGCTTCTGCATAAGATACGTGTGTCTATTTCTTTCTTGTATGGGCAGACACCGGAAAACGAACCCAGGTCTCTGGCATGGCAGGTAAGAGTTCTGCCACTGAGCCACTGTTGCACCACCCTCTTAATTTTTTTTATTCTTTAAATTATGCTTATAGTTTGGGACAAAACTCTGATATCCCTGTTATTCTGTCTACCCTTTCTCAAGATTTTCAGGTTTGCCCCTTGTACTCCAAACATTTTTGTAGCTGTTTGTTCACTGAAGCGGAATTCCTGTTCATTGGTGTTTTAGGAACCTGTTACATTCAAGGATGTGGCCATGGACTTCACTGAGGAAGAGTGGGAGCAACTAGACCCCATGCAAAGGGACCTGTACAGAGAGGTGATGCTGGAGATCTATGGCAACCTGGTCTTAGTGGGTGAGGACAACTTCTCTTCAGAGAATTTTTATTCTCTTGGTTGTTAAAAGCTCTGGGTGTTTTAAGTGTTTAAGATAGGACATGAGATTAAAATATCAGAGTTTCTAAACCACTCTTAGAGAAAGAAAAGAGATATGTTGTTACCTAAGTAAAAATCTGAGTTCCCCTCCCCCATTTGTATTTATTTATTTATTTTAAAAGCAGTTTCATTGAGATAAATTCACATACTATATAACCCATCTAAAGTGTACAATCAATGTCTTCTAACATATTCAGAGTTGTGCTTTCATCACCACAATCAATTCTAGAACATTTCACCCACAACAGGGTTCACTATGTTACACTGTCCTGTGTTTCATCTTCTGGCTTTCCTTCTAGCGACATACAAAATGTTAAACTTTCCTTTTCAACCACAGTCACACCCACATATCATTGCCGTTAATTATACATAATGTGCTACCATCACCTCTGTCCATTTCCAAACATAACCTTTTTAAAAATTCTCCACAAATTAAGTATCAGCAGCCCATTTTCTGCCCTCATTTTATCTGCTGTTGACCTACATTATAGATATTAACAACTATGAGTTTGCTAGTTATATTTAGTCCATATGAGATCATACAATATTTGTTCTTTTGTGTCTGACTTAATTCACCCAACATAAGTGTCTTCAAGTTTTATCTAAGTTGTCACATGCTTTGACTTTCTTCTTACAGCTAAATATGTATATACCATATTTTTATCCATTCATTAATTGATGGATACCTGGGTTGTTTCCATCTTTTGACAATTGGAAATAATGGCACCATGAACATTGGTATATGAATGTCTATTTGTGTCCCTGCTTTCAATTCTTCTGACTGTATACCTAGTAGTGGAATTGCAGGATCCTATGGCAATTCTAAACTTCCTAAGGAAACAGCAGCTGTCTTCCACAGCAACTATACCATTTTACATTCCCACCAGCAATGAATATGTGTCCCTATTTCTTCACATCCTCTACAACACTTGTAGTTTCCTGTTTTTTAATAGTCGCCATTCTAGTAGGTGTGAAATATCTCATTGTGGTTTTAATTTGCATTTCCCTAATTGCTAGGGATGTTCAACATCTTTTCCTGTGCTTTTTAGCCATTTGTATTTCCTCTTTGGAAAAATGTCTATTCAAGTCTTTTGCCCATTTTTAAATTGGGTTGTTGTCTTTTTATTTTAGGATCTCTTTATATCTCTTGGATATTAAACCCTTATTGGATGTATGATTTCCAAATATTTTCTCCCATTGAGTAGCTGCCTTTTTACCGTTTTGACAAAGTCATTTAAAGCACAAAAGTGTTCAACTTGAGGCGGTTCACTTATGTATTTTTTCTTTCATTGCTTGTGTTTTGGGTGTAAGGTTTAAGAAACCACTTCCTACCACAAGATCTTGAAGATGCTTCCCTCCATTTCTTCTAGGAGTTTTATGGTTCTGGCTTTTATATTTAGGTCTTTCATCCATTTTGAGTTAATTTTTGTATAAGGTGTGTGATAAGGGTCCTCTTTCATTCTTTTGGCTATGTATATCCAGTTCTCCCAGCTTCATTTGTTGAAGAGACTGCTCTGTCCCACCACTGCTCTGGTGAACTTAGCAGCCTTGTGAAAAAAAAGCAATTGATCATAGATGTGAGGGTTTATATCTGAACTCTCATTTCAATTTGATTGGTCGAAATGTCTATCTTTATGCCAATACCATGTTGTTTTTACCACAGTAGCTTTGTAATATGCTTTAAAGTCAGGAAATGAGAGTCCTCCAACTTCATTTTTTGTTTTCAAGATGTTTTTGGCTATTTGGGTCACCTTACCTATTCAAACAAATTTGATAATTGCCTCTTCCAATTCTGCCAGTATGCTGTTAGAATTTTAGTTGGGATTGCATTGAATCTCTAAATCAATTTGGGTAGAATTGACATCTTAATGATATTTAATCTTCCAATCCATGAACACAGAATGTCCTTCCGTATATTTAAATCTTTGATTTCTTTTAGCAATGCTTTGTAGTTATCTGAATATGGATCCTTCACATGTTTGGCTAAGTTTATTACTAAATATGTGATTCTTTTAGTTGCTATTATAAATAGAATTTTTTCCTGATTTCCTCCTCATATTGCTCATTATTAGTGTGTATAAACACTGCTGATTTTTGTGTTAATCTTGTATCACACCACATTGCTGAACTTGCTTATTAGCTCTAGTAGCCATGTTGTAGATTTGTGGGACTTTCTAGGTAAAGGATAATCTCATCTCCAAATAGTGAAAGTTTTATTTCTTCCTCTCCAATTTGAATGTTTTTTTATTTCTTTTTCTTGCCTACTTGCTCTAGCTAGAATTTCTAGCACAGTGTTGAATAACCATGCTAACAGTGGGCATCCTTATCTTGTTTTCAGTTTCATTGGGAAAGCTTTCAGTCTTTCACCGTTGAGTCTAATACTAGCTGTAGGGTTTTTCCTATATGTCCTTTATTATGTTGAGGAATTTTCCTTCTATTCCTATCTTTTGAAATATTTTTATCAAGAAAGGATGCTGAATTTTGTCAAATGTCATTTCTGCATCAATCAAGATGATCATGTTGTTTTTCCCCTTTAATTTGTTAATGTACTGTGTTGTGTTGATTGATTTTCTTAAATGGAATCATCTTTGCACACCTGGAATAAAATCCACTTGATCATGGTTATAATTTTTTTAATGGGCAGTTAGATTCAGTTTGCTAGTATTTTGTTGGCAGTTGTTGGATCTATAGTCATTAGAGAGATTGGTCTGTAATTTTCTTGTAATATCTTTATGTGGCTTTGGTGTTAGGGTGATGTTGGCCTCATAGATGAGTTAGGTAACATTCCTTCCTCTTCAATTTTTTTGGAAGAGGTTCAACAGCCCCTTACAATTCTAATTGTAAAGTTTTTATAGGATTCTGTTGGGAAAATTCATTTTAAGCTGCTTCCTTTTTTTGTCTGTATTAGTCCTCAGGGACACATCACTCTACCATTATTAATGTGTAGCAATATGCTGAGTATTGCCAACTCAAGAAGCTCACTGGACCTTCAGAGTCCAGAGTTGTTATTCAGGTTTCATTCTGTCGTCATGATTGATGGTGGTTGAACTCAATATCTACTAGCCTTCCCTTCCTGGAAGTCAGGCTGATATCACACAGATCAAAGTCCCAACCCTTTAATCAAATGGCTGGTCTTTCTGGCGTGGCTAATACCCACCTTAAGATTTTGGTGTGGCCTATCCCCATGCTAGGTCATCTCTTTAGTGTAAATTATCAGGTGTGTTCTGAGGCCCACAATGAATAATGAAGACACTCCAATCACTGCGAAAATTCCAAGCCTTTAGAGGTTATCTCCCCAAAATCCCAGGACAAAGGCCAGACCTCTCTTTAATTTTTTTTTTTTTTTTTTTTTTTGGCATGGGCAGTCACCAGGAATCGAACCTGGGTCTCCAGCATGGCAGGTGAGAACTCTGCCTGCTGAACCACCGTGGCCCACCCTAGACCTCTCTTTAGATAAGGCTAAATTCTTTATTATACATAAACTTTTGTAACAAGTTAATCATCTTCATCCAGAAATCTTTATTCCTGACCTTTAGATTCAGATTGTTAACTTTGCTTTGCATTATATATTTTTTCTTTCAAGAATCATTTTGCAGCATTAGCTTCTTAGTCACACTAGCAGCAATAATTTAGGGCTGGTTTATAGTTTACTCATTTCTATTTCTTGTATTCCATGTTGTTCCTGTTAATGCATTATTGTTCTGCATTATGGTAACATATACAGCAAGAAATTTACCAACTTAACCACTTTCAAGCATACAATTTGGTGACATTAATTACGTTCACAGTGTTGTCCTACCATCCACACTAAACATTACCAAAACTTTCCCATCACCCCAAACAGAATATGTACCCATGAAGCATTAACTCCTGGTAATCTGCAATTATTTTATGTCTCTATGAATCTGTGTGTTCCAGTTACTTCATATAAGTAAAATTACACAATATCTATCCTTTTCTGCCTGACGTATTTCATTCAACATGATGTCTTTAGGATTCATCCATGTTGTAGCATGTACTGGAACTTCATTCTTTTTTAGGGCTGAATGATATTCCATCGTGTGTATGTATATATCACGTTGTGGTTATCCATTTATCAATTTGGGTTGCTTCTACCTTTTGGCTATTGTGAGTAATGCTGTTATGAACATTGGTATACAAATATCTTCTTGAGTCCCTGCTTTCAGTTTGGAAGCTTTACACCTAAAAATGGTATTGCTGAGCCGTATGGTAATTCTGTACTTAATTGATTTCCACAGTGGCTGCATCATTTTATATTCCCAGCAACAATGTATAAAGGTTCCAGTTTCTCTGCATCCTTACTGATACATATTTTCTGTTTGTTTATTTGTTTTGTTTTGTTTTAATAATAGCCATCTTGGTGGATGTAAAGTGGTAGTGGGTATAAGGTGGTATCTCATGGCTTTGATTTGCATTTCCCTGATGACCAATAATGTTGAGCATCTTTTCAGGTGCTTATTGGCCATTTGTATATCTTTAGAGAAATGTCTGTTCAAGTCCTTTGTCCATTTTTTGATTAGGTTATTAGTCTTTTTGTTTTCAGTTATAGGAATTCTTTATATATTCTGGATATTAAACCTTTATCAGTAGTATGGTTTCCAAACATTTCCTTCCATTTGGTATGCTGTGTTTTCACTTTCTTGATAATGTCTTTTGATGCACAAAGTGTTTTATTTTAATGAAGTCCCATTTATTTTTTCTTTCATTGTTCATGCTTTTGGTGTAAAGTCTCAAAATGCATTTTCTAATATAAGGTCATGAAGATATTTCCCTATATTTTCTTCTAAGAGTTTTATAGTTTAGCCTTTATGTTTAAATTGTTGATCCATTTTGAGTTAATTGTTGTATATGTTGAAAACTAGAGGTCCACTGTCATTCTTTTGCATGTGAATATCCAGTTTTCCCAGCACCATTTGTTGAAGAGACAATTCTTTTCCCATTGAGTGGACTTGCCACACTGACCTATGGAAAAATATCAGTTGGTCATTGATGTGAGTGTTTATTTCTGAGTGCATGATTCTGTTTCATTGGTGTATTTGTCTTTCCATATGCCAGAAACACACTGATTACTGTAGCTTTATAGTAAGTTTTGAAAGTCTTCCAACTTTGTGCTTTTTTGTTCTCATAATAACCCTTGTCGGCCATTTATTTTCCTAAGTGTGTATCATGAATTATCTTTTATCTTAACAAGGACCTGGAAATTAGGCGATTTTATCTGTTTTATATGTGAGCAAACTGAGCCTTGTTAAAGTTCCCCTCCTTGAGCCCAAAGGGCGTAGCAGCTCACAGGGCTCACTCGTGCAGGTTAAGTGCCCCAAAGGACACTCACTCAGTGGTGTGAAGTATGTAGGGCTCACTACTGTAGCAAGTCCCCAGTGCTGATGGCCAGCAACCAGGACCTCACAGGCCAGTGCCCTTTTCTTAGACCCCCTGATGCCTCTCAAGCTTCATCCCACATGTCTCCCCCAGCCAGACTGTGGGGGACTCAGATACTTATATTTTTCCATCTAGTTCATTAAGATGACCAGCTCATAGTTTTACTTTTTCCTGTGCCTTCCCTTTTGATTCTTAACTGTTTTTTTAAAAAAAAAAAAAAAAAAAACAACAAAAAGCCAGTACATGCAAATCAAAAGCTGGCTTTCAAAACAATCGCTTCCCACTGGGATGTCAAGAACTTTTTTTTTCTTTTTTTGTGAAAAATAACGTGTACAAAAAAGTAATAAGTTTCAAAGCACTGTGCAACAATTAGTTGTAGAACAGATTTCAGAGTTTGGAATTGGTTACAATTCCACAATTTTAGGATTCTAACTGCTCTAAAATACTGGAGACTAAAAGAAATATCAGTTTAATGATTCAGCATTCATATTTGTTTGTTAAACCATACCTGCTCTGCATAATTCCACCATCACCTTTGATCTTTCTGTCCTATTCTTCAGGAGTATTTGCACTGTGGCCATTCTAAATTTCTCATGTTGGAAGGGGCTGTCAACAGTATAGGGTGGGGAGATGGAAGTAGCCAGTGTTCTGGAGAAGCTGGGTCCTCTAGGTTTCAGGACTTATCTGGTCCAGGAACCCATCTGGAGGCTGTACGTTTCTGGAAAGCTACCCTGATGCACGAAACCTTTATAGAATCTTATGTATTGCCCTAGGTGTTCTTTAGGATTGGCTGGAATGGTTTTGGTTGGGGTTTGGCAAGTTATGATTGGTAGCATTATCTAACTGAATCTTGTGTAGGAGTGACCTCCAGAGTAGCTTCTCGACTTTATTTGAACTCTCTCAGCCCCTGATAACCTTATTTGTTTACACTTCTTTTCCCCCTTTTGGTCAGGATGGAACTGTTGATCCCACAGTGCCAAGGCTGGATTCATACCTGGGAGTCATCTCCCACGCCATCAGGGAGACTTTCACATAGAGGGGCAGACAATGATTTCACTTGCAGAGTTGGGCTTAGAGAGAGTGAGGCCACATCTGAGCAATAAAAGCAGTCCTCCAGAAGTAACTCTTAGGCATACCTATAGGAAGGCTAAGCTTTTAAGCTTCACAACAATAAGCCTCAAGATCAAGGGCTTGGCTATTGATTTGGGTGTCCCTAATGCTTGACAGTATCAGGGGTTCCCTGATGGTAAAGTTTAATAGTTCCATATTTTTTTCTCCATCCCTCAAGGGACTTTGCCAATACTTTTTGATTATCTGCTTAATATATTCTAGGGTGTATCCAGACATTAAATTAAGCTATACAGGATTAAAGGCCCTCATTCTTATTCTGGACTTTCTGTGTTTCAGTTGTTCAGATGACCTAAGCAAACAGGTTGAGTTAGATTATGTGTGACAGACAATTTAAGTTCTAGACAAAATAAACCTTTCTTCCTTTGGTCTCAAAGAGTAGGTGTGGTTCTAAAGTATAGACATATAAAACAGCCGCTCAAAATTCGGGAGTAATCATTACCACTTCGGACTAAATGTGCCTGCTATAAGAGTTTACAATCTAGGACCCTGTTTTCTTATAAGTGTTTTCTAAAGGAGACCATACAATAGTTTTCTATCGTTTCTGACTTATTTTGCCCCACCAAATGTCCCACAGATCCATTCACGTTGTAGCATGCCTCATAACTTTGTTCCTCTTTATAGCAGCACAATATTCGAACATATGTATACACCATCGTTCACTAATTTACTTCTCAGTCAATGCATCCTTCAGCCACCTACATTCATTAGGCATCATGTATGAAAGTCCACAGTCTATCAACACTCTCAATTTTAAATAATTTCATTGTTCCCAAGAGAACAATAACCAATAAACACACCCTCACCAAATAGGAAATCTAAACCTCCTCTTAACTCTTGTCCCCCCCATTATTTACCCCTGCTATTGCTGTGTGTACTGCTGTTAAACATAGCCCATAGCATGCAATAGCAGTTTTCCCCCTGTACCTAGACTTAAACACTCTTTGTACACAAATAATGCCTTTGAAGTAGTCCTTGCAAGAATTTATTTATATTTTCTAGTATTAATCAGTGGGACACATAGATCTTTACAACCCCTTTCAATCTTGTTCACCTTCAGTATGGTAATAAACTGTCTTCACGTCTATGTATTCCCTTACATTTGAGTTCAATGTCATTAGTTAACTGTTCACCCATCTCTAGCTTCCATGTATCTCTAATTCCCCTATTTGTATTATAAGCCTCTGATTTTACCTTTAGCGTGGTCATAAAAGTGGAGCCATATAGTATCTATCCTTTTGTGTCTGGCATATTTCACTCAGCCTCAAGGCTCATCTATCTTGTCATGTGCTTCAGAATGTTGTTTCATCTTACTGCTGCATAGTATTCCATCATATATATGTACCACATTTTGTTAATCCACTCGTCTGTTGATGGGCATTTGGTTTGTTTCCATCTTTTGGCAATTGTGAATAATGCAGCTATGAACATTGGTATGCAAATATCTGTTTGTGTGTCACTGCTTTCAGCTCTTTGGGGTATATACCAAGTAGTGCTATTGCTGGGTCATAGGGCAACTCAATATTTAGTTTCCTAAAGAACCTCCAAACTGTCTTTTATAATGGCTGTACCATTTTACATTCCCACCAATAGTACATAAGTGTCCCAATTTCTCTACATCCTCTCCAACGTTTATAGTTTCCATTTGTTTAATAGCAGCCATTCCTATAGGTGTGAGGTAGTATCTCATTGTAGTCTTCATCTGCATTTGCCATATGGCTAATGAAAATGACCATCTCTTCGTGTGCTTTTGGGCCATCTGTGTTTGCTCTTCAGAAAAATGCCTATTCATGTCTTTAGCCAATTTTATAATTAGATTGTTTGTTCTTTTGTTGTTAAGTTGTTTGATTTCTTTATGTATACAGGATATCAAACCTCTGTCCAATATGTGATTTCCAAATATTTTCTCCCATTGAGTTGACTGCATTTTTACCTTTTTGACAAAGTCTTTTGAGGTGCAAAAGCATTTAATTTTGAGGAATTCATTTATCTATTTTTTCTTTTCTTGCTTATGTTTTGGGTGTAAAGTTTAAGAAGCTGTCTGCTATTACTAGGTCTTGAAGATGTTTCCTGCATTTTCTTCTAGAAGCTTTATGGTGCTAGTTCTCATAGTTAGGTGTTTGATCCACTTTGAGTTAATTTTTGTATAGGGTATAAGATAGGGGTCCTCTCTCACTCTTGGCTATTGATATACAGTTCTTCCATGCCCAGTTATTGAAAAGACTGTTTTGTCCCAGTTCAGAGGATTTGGGGGACTTGTCAAAAATCAGTTGACCATAGATTTGGTGGTCTATTTCTGCACTCTCGATTCAATTCCATTGGCCAATGCTTCTATCTTTGTGCCAGTACCATGTGTTTTGACCACTGTGGCTTTATAAATAGGTTTTAAAGTCAGGGAGTGTTAATCCTCCCACTTTGTTCTTTTTTAGAATGCTTTTAGGTATTCGAGGTCTTTTTTCTCTTCCAGGTGAATTGGTAACTAGCTTTTCCAAGTTTTCAAAGTAGGTTGTTGGAATTTTGATTGGTACTGCATTGAATCTGTAGTTCAATTTGGGTAGAATTAACATCTTAATTATATTTAACATTCCTATCCATTTGCAGGGGATGTCTTTCCACCTATTTAGATCTTTGATTTCTTTTAGCAATGTTATGTAGTTTTCTGTGTACAAGTCCTTTATGTGTCCCTAGTTAAGTTCATTCCTAGGCACTTGATTCTTTTAGTTGCTATTTTGAATGGAATTTTTTCCTTAACTGACTTCTCAATTAGGTCATTGCTTGTGTATAGAAGCGTTACTGATTTTTGCACATTAATTTTATATCCCATCACCTTGCTGAATTTGTTTATTAGCTCAAGTAACTTTGTTGTAGATTCCTCAGGATTTTCCAAGTATGGTATCATGTCGTCTGTAGATAATGAAAATTTTTCTTCTTCCTTTCCAATTTGAATGCCTTTTATTTCTTTTTCCTGCCTGATTGCTCTAGCTAGAACTTCTGGTACAGTGTTGAATAATAGTGATAACAGTGGGCATCCTTGTCTTGTTCCTGATCTTAGAGGGAAAGCTTTCAGTCTCTCTCTATTGAGTATGATGCTGGCTATTGGTTTTTCGTATATGCCCTTAATCATATTGAGCAAGTTACCTTTGATTCCTATCTTTTGAAGTGTTTTTATCAGAAACAGATGTTGAATTTTGTCAAATGCTTTTTCAGCATCAGTCGAGATGATCATGTGATTTTTCCCTTTTGATTTGTTAATGTGTTGTATCACATTAATTGATTTTCTTGCGTTGAACCATCCTTGCATTCCTGTAATAAACCCCACTTGGTCGTGGAGTATAAGTCTTTTAATGTGCTGTTGGATTCAGTTTGCCAGTATTTCACTGAGAATTTTTGCATCTGTGTTTGTTAGGGAGATTGGCCTGTAGTTTTCCTTCCTCATAGCATCTTTACCTGGATTTGGTATTAAAATGATACTGCTTCATAAAATAAGTTAGGTAGAGTTCCTTTTTCCTCAATTTTTTTGAAAAGTTTTAGCAGGATTTGTGTTAGTTCTTTTTGGAATGTTTGATAAAATTCCCCTTTGAAACCATCTGGCCCTGGGCTTTTCTTTGTAGGAAGATTTTTGATGACTGATTGAATCTCTTTACTTGTGATTGGTTTGTTGAGATCCTCTGTTTGTTCCTGAGAGTCAGTGTAGCTTGTTTTTATATTTCCAGGAATTTGTCCATTTAATCTATGTTGTCTAGTTTGTTGGCTTATAGTTGTTCACAGTATCATCTTATGAATTATTTTATTTCTTCAGGGTCTGTGGTAATGCACCCCTTCTCATTTATGATTTTGTTTATTTGCATCCTCTCTCTTTTTCCTTTGTCAGTGTTGCTAGTGGCACATCAATTTGCCAAATAATTTTCTCAAAGAACCAACTTTTGGTTTTATTGATTTTGTCTATTATTCTTTTGTTCTCCCATTCATTTAACTCTGCTTTAATCTTTGTTATTTCTCTTCTATTTGTTTTGTGGTAAGTTTGCTGTTCTTTCTTAAGTTCCTCCAGTGAGAAGTTAAGTCCTTGCTTTTTGTTCTTTATTGTTTTTGAATATAGGCATTTAGGGCAGTAAATTTCCCTCTCAGCACAGCCTTTGCCAAATCCTGTAAGTTCTGCTATGTTGTATTCTCATTTTCATTTGTCTCCAGGTAGCTACTGATTTCTCTAGCAATTTTTTCTTTGACCCACTGGTTGTTTAAGATTGTGTTATTTAACCTCCATGTATTTGTGAAAGTTTTCATTCTTTGGTGGTTATTGAGATCCAGCTTCATTCCATTGTTATCAGAGAAAGTGCTTTGAGTAATTTCAGTGTTTTTAAATTATAAAGACCTGTTTTTTGTCCCAGTATATGATCTGTCTTGGAGAATGTTCCATAACTGCTAGAGTAGAATGGTGTTTTGGGGTGTGTATTAGTTGGGATTCTCTAGAGAAACAGAATCAACAGGAGATACTTGGAAATATAAAGTTTATAAAAGTGTCTCACATAACCATGGGAATGCAGAGTCCAAAATCCGCAGGGCAGATTGTGAAGCCGACAATTCCAATGCAGGGTCTGGGCAAACTCCACAGGAGAGGCTCACTGTCCAAAGCAGGAAGAGAGCCTGTCTCTTCTGAATCCGCCTTAAAAGGCTTCCAGTGATTAGATTAAGCATCACTCATTGCAGAAGACACTCCCCTGACTGATTACAAATGGAATCAGCTGTGGATGCAGCTGATGTGATCATGATTTAATTCTATGAAATGTCCTCATCGCAACAGACAGGCCAGCACTTGCCCAACCAGACAGACAGGTACCATCACTTGGCCAAATTAACACATGAACCTGACTGTGACAGGGTGTAATGACATATATATGTCTGTTAGATCTAATTCATTTATTAAATTGTTTAACTTCTCTGTTCCCTTGTTGATCTTCTCTCTGGTTGTTCTATCTATAGAGAAGAGTGGTGTATTGAAATCTCCTACTATTATCGTGAAAACATCTATCACTCCCTTCAGTTTTGAAAATGTCTGTCTCGTGTACATTGGAACTCCTTGATAGGGAGCACAAATATTTATGATTGTCAGTTCTTCTTGGTGAATTATCCCTTTTATTAATAGATAGTGTCCTTCTTTGTCTGTTATGATGTCTTTACATTTAAAGTCTATTTTATCTGATTATTAGTATAGCTACTTCTGCTTTCTTTTGGTTACAACTTGTGTGGAACATCTTTTTCCATCCTTTCACTTTCAGTCTATTTGTATCCTTGTGCCTAAGATGAGTCTCTTGTAAGCAGCATATATCTGGTTTATATTTCATAATCCATTCTGCTAATCTGTATCTTTTAATTGGTAAGTTTAGCCTGCTAACTTTCAGAGTTATTATTGAGAAGGCGTGTCTTGTATCCACCATCTTGTCTTTTGGATTTTATTTGTCAGATCTATATATTATTTTCTCTCTTCCTCTTTTTATCCTCTAAGTTACCTTTACTGGTACTCTTCAGTTCTGTGCCCTTCTCCAGACCTCTCTCTCCTGTCTCTTTTTTTTGACTGGCAGAACTCCCTTTAGTATTTCTTGTAGGGCCAGTCTCTTGTTGACAAATTCTTTCAGGATTTGTTTGTCTGTGAAAATTTAAACTCTTCCCCAGTTTGAGGGACAATTTGGCTGGATACAGAATTCTTGGCTGGATGTCTTTCTCTTTCAGGATCGTGAATATATCATACCACTGCCTTCTCACCTCCAGGGTGCTAGTTGAGTAGTCTGAACTCAGTCTTATTTGGTTTCCCTTGTATATAGTAAATTGTTTTTCTCTTCCTGCTTTCAGGATTTTCTACTTCTCCTCAACATTGACAGACTGATTAGTATGTGTCTTGTGGGGGGCTTATTTGGATTTATTCTATTTGGAGTTCGTTGAGCTTCTTTGACTTGTATATATATATTTATGTCCCTTATAAAGGTTGGGAAGTTTCACCCCATTATATCCTCAACTAATCTTCCTAGCCCATTACTCTTCTCTTCTCCTTCTGGGACACCAATGATTCTTATATTTCTGCGCATTGTTTTGTCCATAATTTCCCTGAGATCCCATTAAATTTGTCCATGTTTTTTGCCATTTGCTGTTTTGAGTGTTCAAAATCAGTTGTCCTATTCTCTAGTTTGCTTATTCTTTCTTCTGCCTCTTCAGATCTGCTATTGTGTGTCTCTAGTATGTTTTTTATTTGGTCTACAGCATCTTTAATCTTTGTGATATCTGCTATTTTTCTGTTTATTCTTTCAAATTCCCTTTATGCTTTTCTAGTACTTTCTTGATCTCCTTTATGTCATTAACCATCCCATTTATTTTATTTAGCAGAGTTACATGAACATCTTTGATTAGTTGTTCCAATATCTGTGTCTCCTCTGGTGTTTTAATTTGGTCGTTAGGCTGGGCTATAGTTGCCTGCTTCATGATATGTTTAGTGATCTTCTGCTGTCTTTGTGACCTGTAAATATCTTGAGTGGCTTACTTTGGAAGTTTATTTCCTTCAGTAGCCTAAAACCTTGTATTTGCGAGATAAATATGGAGCAGGATGCAGGGTACAAGATGGGGCACAACAGTGTGGTGATGCATTGCAGTGCAGGTTTAGGCCCAGGTTGGGGATGCTACGATGGTGTCTGTGAGCCTGGGCGCCCAGCAGCGGGGGAGAATGTGGCTGTGTGGATGCACGGGTCTGGGAGGTGGGTGTTTGCTTGTCCAGGGTGCGGGTCCTTTGTGCTAATGTCCAGGTCTAGGGCAGTGGGTTGGTGTTGTGCCTGTGTGGGTGGGAGGTAGATGTGACCCAACTGTGCAGGTCAGCACTCTCCCAGAGCTGGGGGAGCATGACTGGGGGCCGTGCACATGCGTGGATCTGGGAATGCTGTAAACTCATGTACACATGTGCAGAGCTCAGGGTGTCAGGGTGGGGCTGCACAACTGCGTGTGTTGTTACATCTGCTGGAGGCAGATGTAACCTGGATATGGAATTAAGTGCCTGCAGCCTTTATGCACTGCTGATTGCCTGCAGAGAACAGGGACTGGGAGGTAGGGTGGGACGAAACTGTGCTTGCATAGGAGATGTGGGTTGGGCTTGAGTAAGCCTGCAGGTAAGAGGTTAGCAGGGCGGCGGTGCTTGGAGCATGGGAAGTGTGGGTGATGGGGTTCAGTTGCGTGAGGTGTTGGGTGAATTGTGGGTCTCAGGACTGTACTGGTAAGGATAGCATGTCCAAGGAATGCAGTTTGGCTTACTTCCTAGTCCCCGTCTCCCTGTCGGTGCACTCCTGAAGGCTCCGGGCTTTTGCATTAGGCTGTTTGTGCCAGCCAGACGGTCTCCGATTCTCTGCTTTTCAGTTCAGCTTCGCAACCAGGGCCACCCTGTGTGGTGCAGAAGACTCTCCCAGGTCACTTATACCCTGGAATTGCCATCTCAGTCACCCTCTTATCCTGCTAGCTGTTCCTTGGAGTAAGGTTGAACTCAATCTATCCTATTCTGCCATCTTTCTGGAACTCCTCTGTGCTTCTTTTTTTGAAGATTATTTTGGCTATTCAGAACCCCTTGTCTTTCCCTGAATTTGATCACTGGCTTTTTTATTCCTACAAAGAAAGGTGTAACAATTTGGATTGGGATTGCATTGAAGCTAAATTACTGTGGTGGTGTCTTAGTTTTCCAGAGCTGCTGTGACAAACACCCCACATTGGGTTGGCTTAAACAACAAGAATTTTTGGCTCATGATTTTAGAGGCCAGAATCTTAGACTCCAAATTGTGGAGTCAGAAAGATAATGCTTTCTCTTGGACTCAGTACTGGTGCTGGCTTGCCATAATTGTTGGTATTCTTTGACTTATATCTCTTCATTTATCACAGGACAGTGTCTTTGATCTCCTCCTGTGGCTTTCTCTAAAATCTGCTTCATTATTTTCTGGCTTCTTTCACTGCATCGAAATTTTCTCTATATAAGGTCTACAGTAATACCAATCGAGACCTAGCCTAATTTAATTTCACCAAACCTTAATTAATAAATAATAATATATTAATTAATAAAAACATCTTCAAGAGTCCTGTTAACAAATGGGTTCACACCCACAGGGAGACAGATTAAACTTAAGAACATGTCTTTTATTAGGGTAGATGATTAAATCAGTAAGAATTGGCATCTTTTTAAAAAATGTATTTTTATTGAGAAAACTTCACATACATACAGTCCATCCACAATATCATCACATAGTTGTATATTCATCACCATGATCATTTTAGAACATTTGCATCACCCCAGAAAAAGAAATAGAAAGAAAAAAGAAAAAACTCGTACATCCCTTACCCCTCCCTCTCATTGACCTCTAGTATTTATTTTACCCCCATCCTCCATTATTTATTTATTTTTTATCCTTTTTTTTTTTAACTCATCTGTCCATACCCTAGTTAAAAGAAGCATCAGACACTACTTTTCATAATCAAGTAGTCACATTGTAAAAGCTGTATCATTATACAGTCGTCTTCAAGAATCAAGACTACTGGAACACAGCTCAGTGGTTTCAGGTACTTCCTGCCAAACACTCCAGTACACATAAACTAAAAAGGGATATCTATATAATGCATAAAAATAACCTCCAGGGTAACCTCTTGACTGAAATCTCTCAGCCACTAAAACTTTATTTTGTCTCATTTTTCTCTTCCCCCTTTTGGTCAAGAAGACTTTCTCAATTCTATGATGCCAGGTTTTGTCTCATCCTGGGATTTCTGCCCCACATTTCCAAGAAGGTTTATACTCCTGGGAGTCATGTCCCATGTAGTAGGGAGGACAGTGAGTTCATCTGCCAAGTTGGCTTAGAAAGAGAGGCCATATCTGAGCAACAAAGAAGGTTCTCTGGGGGTGACTCTTAGGCATAATTATAAGTTGGCTTAGGTTCTCCTTTGCAGGAATAAGTTGGGGTGATAAGATATAGGAATTAAATAGAAAGTTTACTATTTCCTCCTTTTTCTTCAGTCCCCTAAGGAGACTTTGCAAATACTTTTTTATTCATTGCCCAAATTACTCTGGGATATATTGGGGCATCACACTAACCTGGACAAATCAACAAGATCTCATGCCCTATTCAAGATTTCTTGTGCTACCCAAAATATAAAGTTTGCATTAGATAAACATCTCTTCCTTTGGTCTCACACAGAAGTTGAAGTTTTAAGATGAACCATATCATCCTTTTCCCTGTATTCTATTTTACCTTAGTCCTATCCAGATCAGCTACATTCATATCTCTAGTTGACATCTGAACCCTTTTTCAGCTTTTAAACTTTCATAGCTTCAGAGCTCTAACTCTGATTCTCAGGTGTCACATAAGTACCCAAAGTTTCTGGGCCTAACCAGGTTATATACAAACAGCTCAGTGTCTCAAAATTTAAAAATAACAGTTACAACTCCTAAATATATATGACTGCTGTAAGAGTCTACAATCTAGGACTGTTAACAATAGGCCCTAACCTGGTAACACATTCTCTCAACTTTAATTCACCAGGTTTGTATATTATAGTTAGTCCATATGAGTGAGGTATGATAGTATTTGTCTTTTTTTTCTATGAGTGAAAAATGATAGTATTTGTCTTTTTTTTTCTGGTCATTCAACATACAGTCCTTAAAATTTATTCATTTAGTCACATGCCTCACGATTTCATTCCTTCTTGCAGTCACTCAATAGTCTGTTGTATGTATATGCCACAGTTCTCCCTTCCTTCCTTCAGTCATTGTTCCCTTAAGCTACCCCTATCCCTTGTGAACCGCAAACACTGCTACAATGAACACCATTTATTTATTAGCACTAGCAACTTTCTTACAGGGTCTTCTGGATTTTCTATATATAGAACCATATCATCTGTGAATAGTAATACTTTCACTTCTTCCTTTCCATTTTAGATGCCTTTTATTTCTTTTTCTTATCTAATTGTTCTGGCTAGTATTTCTAGAACAGTGGTGAAAGTGTGGAAGTGGGCATCTGTATCCTTGGCTTGTTCCAGATCTTTGGGAGAAAGTTTTCAGTCTTTCGCCATTGAACATGATGTTAGTTGTAGAGTTAACTCCACTCCCCCAATTCCCATTTATTTTTCATGCTTGCGGCAGTGCCATCTTTTCTTTATGAAAAACAATGGCAAGTTCAACACGAAATAGAAACTTGAAGTGTGGAATATGAGAAACCCAAGGATAGAAAAAAAGACAGTTGCAAAAGAAGAAATGAGATATCATAAAAAGATGAGGGAGCATGTTCTATTCCCTCCCTTCTGAGAAATCGTCTCAAACATTTAGGTGACAGTACATCTTTCCATGTTAGGGCTGCTGTTCCTTTTTTTTGGATAAAAAAGATGGGGACTGGAAACGCCTTTCTGGGATCAAAGCCAATCTCTCATTTCACCCTTCCCAGACCAGGCAAAGGAAATAATGTAAAGCAAGGGAGGTAAAGTGGGGGAGGGAATTATCCCACTTGACAGAGTAGTACAGACCCTTTTTTTCTAAGGGAATTGAGAGTTTAGAACAGAGCTTGCAGAGAAACTGAAAATGGAGATAATACTTGTTAACACCTCCCCTGAAGCTGAGAAAAGAGCAAGGAAATACCTGTAAGTCATGACTGAAGTAAAGCTGGAGTCTGCTCTTCAAAACTGTTCTAGAATGTAAAATCGCTTCCTCTTTCTTGAGTAATTTCTGCCTTCTCTGAGTTAGCTTAGTTTCCTTTTCCTTTGGCTATCATGTGGTGGTGGCCACTGGGGTTTAGAGCGCACAGTTCTAAAGGGGATTTAGATAAGACCTAGCATTTTGGAGAACTACCTGAGTAAAGAAAGAAAATTATTAACTGGACAGATAGAAGATGTGTTAGTTTGTTAAGCTGCTGGAATGCAAAATAACAGAAATGGAACAGCTTTCAAAAGGGAATTTAATAAGCTACAAGTTTATAGTTCTAAGACTTTGGAAATGTCCAAATTAAAGCATCAGCAAGAGGTTATCTTGGCTCAAGGAAGGGTGTTCTGGGAAGGCATGTGCTAGCATTTGCTGGTCCTTGTTCCCGGTTCCATTTCTTCCAATTTCTGATGCCAATGTTTTCTGGGACACAACTCTGGGTTCTGGCTTTCTTAGCATCTCATGGGAAGGCATATAGCGACATCTGCCTGTGTCTAGCATCTGCTCTCTCTTTCAGCACTCCAGGCATCTCCAAACATCCATATCTTTCAGCTCTGAAATTAAGTATCTGCATCTGAGGTTTCTTCAAAATGTATCCCCTTTTAAAGGACTCCAGTAAACTTATCAAGACCCACCTTGAATGGTCAGAGTCACATTTCCATCTCATCAAAAGGTCACACCCATAATAGGGCACACCACATCTTCCTGGAGATAATCTAATCAGAAGTTCCTATCCACAACTGGGAGTGCCACATCCCATGGAGGTAATCTACAATAGTGAATCAGGAGTAAAGGACATGGCTTTTCTGGGGTATACAATACTTATCAAACTAGCACAGGAGAGTTGTGCACCAGCTGCAAATGCCGTTACCCAGAATGGCAGACTTCTGAAATCTAGATTTTTCATAATGGAAAGGGAAGAGAAATTCAACAACCAGTATTTATTGCATGCCTACTATGTGCTAGATACTCTTCAAGAATTCCCACACACACATGCACAAAAAAGAGCGGGGTGGAGGGGTGGATGAGGAAAGAGGCATAAAATGTAAATTCTGAGGGAGAGGAAAGGGGCAATCAAGGAAGTGGTGATGGGGCTGTACCTTAGGCCTTCTCACTGAAATCCTCCTCCTCTTCTGTGGTGACATTATGGTACTTCTGGTTCTCAGAGACAAGGTCATTCAAGTTGCTCTCAGTCTCATTGAACTCCATTTCATCCATGTACCTTATGCCTGTGTACCAGTGGAAGAGTGCCTTCCAGTGGAACATGTTGATGAACTGCTCTGAGATATATTTGAAGAGCTCCTGGATGTCTCTTCCCAGTAAAGGTGATCATCATCTTATTGCCACAGGGTGGGATACTGCAGATAGCTATCTTGACTTTGTTGAAGATCCATTCCACAAAGTATCTGCTATATTTGTTCTATGTATTGAGAGTCTCCTCCTTCACTTCCTTTGTAAATGTCTGCCCATGGAAGAAAGCAGCGTGGAGAGGTACTAGCCATGCAGGGGTCACAGTCCACCATCACATTATTCGCATCAAAGACCTAAAGGATAAGTTTAAGCATACTGAAAACCTAGTGCCACTGCCTGCCACAACTGGTCAGTGAGGTGATGTGAGCATAAAGAAATGGAGACGTGAGAAGGGCACAGTGTTGACTGCTAACTGGCCAGGAAAGCAGAGGCCTGTGGTGACACTGCTCTTGGTGGCTGAGACAAGAGGTTCGTATGGTCAGCTGGAGGGTGTGGAAGCAGGTGTCATAGAGGGTCTCATCTGTACAATAGGTTGCCGCACCTTTCTATCAACTGGTGTACAGAGAGGGTAACATTGTAGAGCTCAACCATGGTGTCAGACTCTTTGATCGAGCATACCACAGTGAAGGTGTTCATGATGCAGTCAGGATACTGTACACATATCTTGCTGATGAGCATGGTGCTCATTCCATAACCAGTGCCCCCACCCAGCAAGTGAGTAAGTTGAAAGCCCTGCAGGCAGTGGTCACAGCTCACAGCCTCCTTCCATACCATGTCAAGGACCAAGTCAACTAGCTTTCCCTCCTGTATAGTGACCTTTAGCCTAGTTGTTGTGTGCTCTCGACTGACCAAAAACAAAGCTTGTCTACTGTGAAGATCTAGCCAACAGGAACTGAGTGAATAGAGTCCATGGTCCCAGGTTCTAAATCAACTATGACAGCACGAAGAACATATTTGCCATCTGTGGCTTCATAATAGTACACAGAGATGTGGTCCAGCTGCAGATCACTGCTCCTGTGGTAGGTGCTGGTGGGGCTGATACCATGCTCATCACTGATCAACTCTAAGAACTTGGCACCCATCTGGTTGCCACACTGACCAGCCTGGTTGTGCATGATTTCCCTCATGGTTAAAATTTATTTAAAATTTTTTGCTTGCCTCAAGATGTGTATGGGGTAAGAGAATGATACATAATTTTTTTCTCTGCTGGTCACAGGCTAGATGAATGGATCATGCCCTAGAATCTGGAGCAGAGAGGTCCCAATGAGCAACCAGAAGCTTCTCTGTGGGATTTATATATATTCCATTTATGTTGAGGAAGTTGTCTTCTATTACTAGTTTTCTGAGCATTATGAAGAATGGGTGGTGGATTTTGTCAAATGCCTTTCTGTGACATTTGAGATAATCACATGTTTTTCCCCTTTCATTCTGTCACTGTGGTGCATTATATTGATTTTCTCAAGTTGAACCACTATTGCATTCCTTGCATAAATTCTGCTTGGTCATGGGGTATAATTCTTTTAATGTGGTGTAAGTATTTTGTTGAAGATTTTCGCATCTGTATTCATAAGGGATCTTGATGTGTATTTTTATTTCTTTTTTTTTTTTTTGGTGCTAGAGGATGCTGGCCTCATAGAAGGATTTATGAGGAGTTTCCTCCTCTTTATTTTTTTGCAAGAGTTTAAGAAGGATTGGTTTAATTTTTCTTTAAATGTTTGATAGAATTCACCAAAAAGCCATCCAGTCTTGGACTTTTCTTTGTTGGAGATTTTTGATTACTGATTCAGTTTCTTTACTTGGTGTTTTAGGTTGCTAAAGCTGCCAGAATACAATATACCAGAAATGGAACAGCTTTTATAAAGGGAATTTTTTAGATTGCAAGCTTACAGATCTAAGGCTGTGAAAAATTCCAAATTAAGGCACCAACAAGAGTTTACCTTCACTTAAGAAAGGCTGATGCTATCTGGAACACCTCTGCCAGCTGGGAAGGCATGTGGCTAGCGTCTACTGTGGTCTTTGGCTTCTGGACACCTCTGTCAACTGGGAAGGCACATGGCAAAGTCTACTAGCTTTCTCTTCAGTCCTCTCATTTCATAAGACTTCCCTGGGGGTGTTTTCCTTATGCATCTCCAAAGGTCTCTGGCTGTGTGGGCTCTAAAGTTCTTTCCAAAATGGTTCCCTCTTAAAGGACTCTAGTAAGGGACCCCCACCTTGAATGGGTGGAGACACTTCTCCATGGAAACTACCTAATCAAAATGGACACAATTGGGTGGGTCCCATCTCCATGGAAACAGCTTAATCAAAAGATCCCACTTAGCAATACTGAATCAGGGTTAAAAGAACATGGCTTTTCTGGAGTACATAACAGTTTCAAAACAGCACGCTTGATATTCGTCTGTTGAGATCTTCTTTTTTTCCTTGAGTCACTTTATGTAATTTATTTCTTGGAATTTGTCCATTTCATCTAGTTTATCTAACTTGTTCACATACTATTGTTCATAGAATCTTCTTCTAATCCTTTTTATTACTGTGAGGTCAGTAATATCCCCTGTCTCTTTTCTGATTTTAATTATTTGCATCCTCCCTATTTTTTCTTTGACAGTCTTACTAAAGGTCAACAGTTTTATTGATCTTTTCAAAGAACCAACTTTTGGTCTTGTTGATTCTCTCTATTGTTCTTTTTAAATTCTCTATTTCGTTTATCACCAATCTATTCTTTCCTTCCTTCTGCTCACATTGGGTTAGTTTGCTTTTCTTTTTCTGATTCTTTTACATATGAGGATAGTTACTGATTTGAGAACTTTCCTCCTTTTAAATTTAAGCATTTATAGCTATAAACTTCCCTCTGAGTCTCTGCTTTTGCCATCATGGGAAGTTTGATATGTTGTGTTTTTGTTTTCATTCATCTCAAGATTATTTCCTAATTTCCTTTGTGATTTTTTTTCTTTGACCCATTGGTTGTTTATGTGAGTATTAATTTTCACATATTTATTCCCAGTTTTCCTTCTAACATTGATTTCTTGCTGCATTGCATTGTGGTCAGAGAAGATAGTTTATATAATTTTAGTCTTTTTAAATTTGTTGAGACTTGTTTTGTGACCTAACATACTGTCTGTCCTAGAGAATATTATGTATGCACTTGAGAAGAATGTGTATTCTGATGTTATGGGATGAAGTGTTCTGTATATGTTTGTTAGGTCTAGCATTGCCCAATTCCTCTATTTCCTTATTAATCTTCTGTCTAGATGAATGTTCTATTCATTATTGAAAGTGAATTTTGTGATTATGAAAAATATCTAAGCCTTCTAGCCTCCCATATTCTGGAGCAGCTAGAAGGAAAAATATGAGAGGATCGTATGGTAGCCCATGACAAATCTGGAATCTGTCCTGTAACTACTTGTTGAAGAGTGCTTTGAAAACTATTGCTCTTTCATTTCTTTGCTTTATATATATGTTATACTATACAATAAAAAAGTTTTAAAAAAGTAGATACTGAAGTCTCTTATTAATTTAAAGCTGTCAGTTTCTCCAATTGCAAATCTGTCAATATATCCTGTATTTGGGGACTTTGTTGTTATGTACTAAATGTTTATAATTGTTATATCTTCTTTATGAATTGTCCCATTTATCAATATATAATGTCCTTCTATCTAGTCTAATATTAGGATAGCCACCCTCACACTCTTTTAGTTACTATTTGCATAGAATGTTCTGTGCACCACCCCCACCATTCATTTTCAACCTAATTGTGCCTTTGGATTTAAGGTGAGTTTCTTGTCAACAACATATAGTCAAATCATGTTTTGTTTTGTTTTTTTATCCATTCTGCCAGTCTCTCCCTTTTGACTGGAGAGTTTAACCCATTTACATTTGAAGTAACTACCCATAAATCAGGAGTTTCTTTTGCCACTTTGCTAATAGGGTATTGGAAGTTTTGTATCTTTTTTATCCCTCAATTCTTCCGTTAATGCCTGCTTTTGTCTTTATTGATCTTTGTAGAAAGCTATTTGAAATCCTTTTTCATTTCCTTCTGTGCATTTTTTCAGTATTTTCTTTGTGGTTACCTTAGCATTTATAATTAATATCCTAAGTCTATAACAGCCTTGTTTGAGTTTATTCTAACTTAACTCCAATAGCATATACCATCTATATTCCTATACCCTGTATTTCTATATCTATATGTAGTTCTTTTCACAAATTACATTTTAATATATTTTGTGTCCAAAACCATGATTTATCATTACTTTTTATACATTTCCATTATATTCTATAAGACATAAAAAGTAGAGTTAAAAGTACAGTAGTACTGACTTTTATATTTACCCATATAGTTACTTTCACTGGAAATCTTCATTTCTTCATGCAACTTCCTTATACTGTCCAATGTCATTTCCTTTCAACTTGAAACTCCCTTTAGTATTTCTAATAGGGATGGTCTAATGGCAACAAACTCTCAGCTTTTTTGTATCTGGGATATCTTAATCTGCCTTCACTTTTTATTTTATTTTATTTTATTTTTATTGTGAAAAATATCATATATACAAAACAATATATTTCAAAGCACATTTCAACTATTAGTTGTAGAATAGATTTCAGAGTTTGGTATAAGTTACAGTGCCACAATTTTAGGTTTTTCCTCCTAGCTGCTCCAAGACACTAGAGACTAAAAGAAATATCAGTATAATGATTCAGCAGTCATACTCATTTGTTAAATCCTGTCTTCTTTGTTTAACTCCACCTTCTCCTTTAATCTTTCTCCCACTCTTTAAGGGTATTTGGCCTATTCCCATTCTAACTTTTTCATATTGGAAAGGGCTGTCAATAATGTGGGATAGGGGGATAGAACTAGTTGCTGTTCTGGAGAAGCTGGCTCCTCTGGGTTTCAGGACTTGCCTGGCCTAGGAACCCATCTGGATGTTTCAGGTTTCTGGAAAGTAATCATAGTGCATGGAACCTTTGTAGAATCTCATGTGAAGCCCTGGGTGTTCTTTAGGATTGGCAGAAATGGTTTTGGTTGGGATTTGACAAACCATGATAAATAGCAATATCTAGCTGAAGATAGCCTAACCTCCAGAGTAGCCTCTTGACTCCAGAGTAGCCTCTTGACTCTATTTGAACTCTCTCAGCCACTGATACCAATTCCTTCCCTCTTTTAGTCAGGAAGGTGTTGTTGATTCCATGGTACCAGAGCCGGGCTCATCCTTGGGAGTTATATCCCATGTTGCCAGAGACACTTTCACCCCTGGTTGTCATGTCCCATATAGAGGGGAAGGTAATGATTTTACTTGCAGGTTTGGGCTGAGAGAGAATCTTGCCTTTTTGAAAGACTCTTTGCCAGATGTAGAATTCTTAGTTGCCCATTTTTTCTTTCAGGACTTTAAAATGTCACCCCTCTGTTTTCTTGCCTCCATGAGTTCTGATGACAAATCAGCACTTAATCTTATTGAGGCTCCCCTGTGCATGATGGGTTTCTTCTCTATTGCTACTTTTAGGATCCTGTGCAAGTCTCTTTGGGTTTATCCTGTCTGGAGTTCATTGCGCTTCTTGGATATATATATTCATGTCTTTCATTAAATTGGGAAAGTTTCAGCAGTTATTTCTTTGAAAGTTCTTTCTGTCTGTTTCTCTGTTTCTTCTCCTTCTGGGATTCCCATAATACATATATTGGTATGATTGATGGTGTTCCCCAGGTTTCTTAGTCTCTCATCCTTTTCTTTGTTCTTTTTTCTTCTCCTGAGATTGAATAATTTCAATTCTTAATGTTCATGGACTCATTATCCTACCAGCTCCAATCTGCTGTTGAACCTCTGCAGGGAATTTTTTAGTGTAGTTATTTTGGTTTTCAGTTCTGTTTGGTTCCTTTTTATGATGTCTGTCTCTTTATTGAAATTCTCGTTTTGTTGGTTTATCATTTTCCTGATTTCCTTTGGTTTGGTGTCTGTGTTTTCCTTTAGCTCTTTGAGCATATTTAAGACAATTTAAAAAGTCTTTATCTGGTATGGCCATGGTTTGGAGTTTTTTTGTTGATTGTTTCTGATGGTTTATCTTGCTCCTTTAGGTGGACTGTTATTTCCTGATTCTTTCTGTACCTTCTTATCTTTTATTACACACTGGGCATTTATTTTAACGCATTAACTCTCAGTTTAATTTCTTATGTATCTCTTCCTTCACTTTGTATCCAACTAATGTTTTGACAGAGATTTTCTTGAATACCCGGAGGTAATAATAATAAAAGAGAATAAAGAAAAAAAGAAAACACCTTTTCCAGTGTTTGCAGATCGGTCTCTATGAGTTCTCTCCTTCAGAATTTAACTAGCCTAACAATGAGCCTAAAGAACAGTCTAGAGAACCCAGGTGAGAGCCTAGAGTCCTGCCTGGCTTCTGAGCATTCATCTCATTCTGGGCACATTTGCATGGCCTTAGGAATTCCTTCATTTATGCAAATCTGGAGTCCCTCTTCCCCCAAGATTTAGTCTTTCCTCCTGGTACCAAGAGCTATATTATATATCTTAAAGCCTATAATCGTTTGCCTCAGGCCACTGCACTTTGTTTTCTTATACTCTTCACCTTCCCTTTGAGTCATTTCTTCATCCAGTTAAAAGTTCTGGGATGGTGAGCCAGAGATACATGTCCTGGTTCTGTCCTTTAGGTATCCAGCAGACTGACTGGTATGGATATGCCCACATCCTAGTATGCACATGAGAGATACCCTGCTTCTTCTGGGACAGGGATCAGTGACCCCCAACTGGAAGCATGGGCTGGCTCCACACTGAGCTGGAAGAGCCAACAAAGGTGCCAAAGATTTTCTCTTGCATGGCACACCCTCAGTTATAGAACTCTTTAACTGATTCTTGGAGCTCTGAGAAAGATAGTTTTGCCAGTTTTCACTTGGTGTTAAAAAATTCTGTGGGGGGGATGGAGTATTTATTTTGATGAATTTGGGGTTTGGCTGATGTACTTCCTTGATTTGTTTTGTTTTGTTTTTCTTGCACATTTAAAATTTTCTTTATTTTGCCCCTCTAGGGGAATCATCAACTTAAATTAAAGGTTCTAGACTCGTATTCTTTTTTCCTCAAGACTCTGAAGACATTGAACCATTGCCTTTTCTCTTATGATGGTTGGCAGAGAAATCATGCCAATCTTATTCTCTTATCAAGGAAAATAATCTGTTTTTATTTTTTAATATTTTGTTTGCTTTATAAGAGGTTTTCTTGACCCTTGAAATTCGGAAGTTTCATCCAGATATGTGTATATGTTCATTAGTCATTTTACAGCACTACTATATGGTACTGGGGTGGGATGGGATACTTCAGTTTGAAGAAAAAATTCTTTTTCAGATTAAGTACATTTGCATTATTTCTTCTCTGTTTTCTCTTTCTGGATCTCTTATATGTATATAAGATCTTCTAGATATATCTCTCATGAATTCATATTTTTCTCATTTCATTTTTAAAGTCCTTTTCCTGTAAGTTCTAATAGAATTCTTCAAATTGATCTTTATTTTTAATGCAATTTTATTGCTCTATATTGCATATTCACATACCATATAATCATCCAAAGAATACAATTAATGGTTACAGTTTCATCCTGTAACATCCATGCATCATCACAATAGATTTTTTTTTTTGTATGCTGTATGGCAGGGTCACATTTCATTCTTTTTCCATGTGAGTATCTCATTATTGCAGCGCCATTTGTTGAATTTTTGTTTGTTTGTTTGCTTGTTTGTTTTGGGAAGTGAATGGGCTGGGAATTGAACCCAGGTCTCCTTCATGGCAGGCAAGAATTCTATCACCACACTACCCTTATACCCCCCACAGTAGATTTTTGTATATTTTCATTACTCAAAAAAAAGAAAGAAAGAAAGAAAGAAAGAAAGAAAGAAAGAAAGAAAAGTAAAACAAAAAACAAACAAAAAAAACATCCCATACCCCCCATACCCCCCTGTTATTTATTTATTTGTCTTTATTTTCTCACTCATCTGTCTGTACACTGGATAAAGCGAGTATCAGTCACAAGGTTTTCACAATCACAGGTTCATACTTTAAAAGCTATATAGTTATACAATCATCTTCAATAATCAAGGCTATTAGATTACAGTTCAGGTGTATTTGGTACTTCCCTGTAGCTATTCCAGTATTCCAAAAACTGAAAAGGGATATCTATATACTGCATAAGAATAACCTCCAGAATGAACCTCTCTACTGTTTGAAATCTCTCAGCAAGTGAAACTTTATTTTGTTCCATTGCTCTTCACCTTTTTGATCAAGAAATCTTTCTCAATCCCATGATGTCTGGGCCAGGCTCATCCCGGGTAGTCATATCCCATGTTGCCTGGGAGATTTACACCCCTGGGTATCATGTCCCACATACGGTGGAGGGCAGTGAGTTCCCCTGTGGAGTCGGCGTAGAAAGAGAGGCCACAACTGAGCAACTGAAGAAGTTCTCTGGGCGTGACTCTTAGGCAAACTTATAATTAGTCTTAGCTTCTCCTTTGTAGGAATAAGTTTCATAAGGGCAAGCCCCAAGATCGAGGGCATGGCCCATCATCAAGTTGATATTTTAATTGATCTATATAGTTTCCTATATTCTCCAGTCTGGCATCCATTGTTTGCTGCCTTCATTGAAAATTTGAATTTGACAGGTATATTTTTTTCATCATTGAAAACATTTTCCCATTATCAAAACATGCCCTTTTCCACACAGGAAAGAAAATTTATGATTGTGCTGAGTGTGGTAAGAGCTTCAGTCGGAACACAGACCTTCGCTATCATCAGAGAATCCACACAGGAGAGAAACCTTTCAAATGTGATACATGTGGCAAGGGCTTCAGTTATAAAACACACCTTCGTGTTCATCAGAGAGTTCACACTGGAGAGAAACCTTTTAAGTGTGAGGAATGTGGCAAAGGCTTCAATCAGAGCTCCAATCTTCGCATTCACCAGAGAGTCCACACTGGAGAGAAACCTTTCACGTGTGATACATGTGGGAAGGGCTTCAGTTATAACACAAACCTTCGCGTTCATCAGAGAGTTCACACGGGAGAAAAACCTTTTAAGTGTGAGGAGTGTGGAAAGAGCTTCCATCAGAGCTCCAATCTTCGCATTCACCAGAGAATACACTCTGGAGAGAAACTCTACAAATGTGATAAGTGTACTAAAGACTTCAATCAAAACTAGATCTTCAACTGCATCAGAGAGTCCATACAATGGAAACCATTTGAATGTGAAATGTGTGGTAAGGGCTTCATTTAAAACATAAGTGTTTGTGCTCATTAGAATGTCTACACAGGAGAGAAATCTTTTTAAGTGTGAGGAATATGGTAAGGACTTTGTGATAGTTCATTTCAGATGTCAATTTGGCTAGGTTATAGTGCTAGTTGTTTGATCAATATAAATACTGGCCTGATTGTTACTGTAAAGGTATATTGTGGATGGATTAGCATCTATAATCTGTTGATTGCATCAATGGCTGATTCTATCTACAATCAGCTAAGGAGGTTGCCCTCAGCCATGTGGGAGAATCTCCTCGGCTA
Organism: Tamandua tetradactyla; assembly: GCF_023851605.1. Classification (NCBI taxonomy): domain Eukaryota; kingdom Metazoa; phylum Chordata; class Mammalia; order Pilosa; family Myrmecophagidae; genus Tamandua; species Tamandua tetradactyla. The sequence goes on along the minus strand of NC_135328.1, from coordinate 184,515,538 downwards.
ATAATGTTGGAGGTCTTAAAAGCCAGAACTGAGGGTTTCAGGCATCAGAAAGAATTTCTGCCTCAGCTTTAGTCAGCCAGCTTCCTCTGGGGAATATGTACTTGTCAGACTTCAAAATCACCTTTAGTAGGGTATCCAGCTTATAATTTGCCCTATAGAATTTGGACTTGCCAGCCCCCTTTGTTGCGTGAGCCAATTCCTCATAATAAATCTCTTAATAATATATGTAAATGCATATCCTGCCAATTCTGTTTCTCTGGAGTACCCTGACTAACAAGAGCTCCAGTCCTGTCATTCACTTAATAGTGAAATGGAAGAGAAATTCTACAAGTGTGATGCATGTGATGAGGGCTTCAGTCAGAGCACAGGTCTTAGAGGTCATCAAACAATACACATAGGAAAGAAACCTCTTATATGTGACAAGTCTAATAAGGGCTTTCAAAAGACCACTAACCTTCAAATTCATCAACAATTCTACATGGGAGAAAAATATTTCAGATGTGCTGAGAGTGGTATATAAGGATTTCATTTAAAACACAGATCTTTAATATCATCAGAGTCCACACAGGAGAAAAACTATTCAAGTACAGTATGTATGGTAAGGGCTTCAGCTACAACATGAACCTCCATTTCCATCAGAGAGTCCATAGGCGGGTGTATTAGTTAGGGTTCTCTAGAGAAACAGAATCAACAGGGAACACTTGCAAATATAAAATTTATGAAAGTGTCTCACGTGACCGTAGGAATGCAGAGTCCCAAATCCACAGGGCAGGCTGTGAAGCTGATGACTCCAATGGATGGCCTGGATGAACTCCACAGGAGAGGCTCACCAGCCAAAGCAGGAATGCAACCTGTCTCCTCTGAGTCCTCCTTAAAAGGCTTCCCATGATTGGATTTAGCATCACTAATTGCAGAAGACACTCCCCTTTGGCTGATTATAAATGGAATCAGCTGTGGATGTAGCTGACGTGATCATGACCTAATCCTATGAAATGTCCTCATTGCAACAGACAGGCCAGCGCTTGCCCAATCAGATGAACAGGTACCACAACTTGGCCAAGTTGACACCTGTTCCTAACCATGACAGTCCACCCCTTGTCAACTTGGCACATATATATATATATATCTCACCTTAAACCATACTTAATTTCCAAATGAAAACAAATAAGCACATATTTTTTCTTTTACCTGACAATACTCAACTGTCCTGCATATAACTGGAAACACATTAAATCTCTCCAGAATAGCGTGCAAATCCTTGGGCAACATTCATTCTTAAACTTGATATCTTACAACTTAAATAGTATAACACAAACAAAACAGCATTACAGTCCTCGTTTCTGTAACTGATCACGTGGTCGAAGTTCATATTTATCACTACCTTCTTCCACTACCCATTCCATGTTCCCTTTCCCCTCAGCAAGCACTTCAGCTGGCCGTGGTTCTTTGCCTGGTGGGGTGACCCAAACCTTCATTCCTGAAGTCTCAGAGCCATTAGTGGTCCTGCCTGGATTGTGTTGTTGCAGTTTTCCATTGATTTTAATCACAGGGCATGGTAGGACTAATAGACGCCCCAGGGGATCTCCTATATTCCAAGAAAACTCTTCTTTACCTCCATTATGTAGTTGCAGTCCTAATTCCTTCTGATAGTCAGGGTCAGTTACCCCAGACAATAATGTAATCCCCTTCTTGGTGTGTTGATCCAGAGGCATAAGTAGCCCAAAGTGGCCAGGTGGCAATCTTAACTTCCAGTTCAGTGGTATCACTGTTGTTTCTCCTGGAGAAAGCACACCCCGTTTTGGAACTAAAACCTGTAGACCAGCAGAACTCAGGGTAGCAGGGACAGGAAGCAAAAATTTTCCTAGTGGATCACTAGGAGTAATAGTGAGTGGCACCACACCCATTTCCACCCCTTGGTTCCTGGACCCATGGATCCTGGCTATGGGAGAAACAGCACCATACAGTGGATGCTGATTCAGAGCATACACAGCTTCCTGGAGAACATTACCCCAGCCTTTCAAGTTTTTGCCACCTAGTTGGCACCGTAATTGAGTTTTCAAAAGGCCATTCCACCGTTCTATCAATCCAGCAGCTTCTGGATGATGGGGAACATGGTAAGACCAGAGAATTCCATGAGCATGTGCCCATTCCCACACTTCATTTGCTGTGAAGTGTGTTCCTTGATCCGAAGCAATGCTATGTGGAATACCATGACGATGGATAAGGCATTCTGTAAGCCCACGGATAGTAGTTTTGGCAGAAGCATTGCGTGCAGGGAAAGCAAACCCATATCCAGAGTATGTGTCTATTCCAGTTAGAACAAATCGCTGCCCCTTCCATGAAGGGAGTGGTCCAATGTAATCAACCTGCCACCATGTAGCTGGCTGGTCACCTCGGGGAATGGTGCCATATCGGGGGCTAAGTATGGGTCTCTGCTGCTGGCAGATTGGGCATTCAGCAGTGGCTGTAGCCAGGTCAGCCTTGGTGAGTGGAAGTCCATGTTGCTGAGCCCATGCATAACCTCCATCCCTACCACCATGACCACTTTGTTCATGAGCCCATTGGGCAATAACAGGAGTTGCTGGGGAAAGAGGCTGACTGGTATCCATAGAACGGGTCATCTTATCCACTTGATTATTAAAATCTTCCTCTGCTGAAGTCACCCTCTGGTGTGCATTCACATGGGACACAAATATCTTCATGTTTTTAGCCCACTCAGAAAGGTCTATCCACATGCTTCTTCCCCAGACCTCTTTGTCACCAATTTTCCAATGATGGTCTTTCCAAGTCCCTGACCATCCAGCCAAACCATTAGCAACAGCCCATGAGTCAGTATACAAACGCACCTCTGGCCAGTTTTCCTTCCAAGCAAAATGAACAACCAGGTGCACTGCTTGAAGTTCTGCCCACTGGGAGGATTTCCCCTCACCACTGTCCTTCAAGGACACCCCAGAAAGGGGTTGTAATGCTGCAGCTGTCCACTTTCTGGTGGTACCTGCATATCGTGCTGAACCATCTGTAAACCAGGCCCGAGTTTTCTCTTCCTCAGTCAATTCACTGTAAGGAACACCCCAAGAGGCCATAGCTCTGGTCTGGGAAAGAGAAGGTAATGTGGCAGCAGGAGTGGAAACCATGGGCATTTGTGCCACTTCTTCATGTAACTTACTTGTGCCTTCAGGACCTGCTCTGGCTCTATCTCGTATATACCATTTCCACTTTACAATAGAGTGCTGCTGTGCATGCCCAACTTTATGGCTTGGTGGGTCAGACAACACCCAACTCATGATAGGCAACTCAGGTCTCATGGTAACTTGGTGGCCCATGGTTAAGCATTCAGTCTCTACTAAGGCCCAGTAGCAGGCCAAAAGCTGTTTCTCAAAAGGAGACTAGTTATCTGCAGCAGATGGTAAGGCTTTGCTCCAAAATCCTAAGGGTCTGTGTTGTGATTCTCCTATAGGGGCCTGCCAAAGGCTCCAGACAGCATCTCTATTTGCCACTGACACTTCCAGCACCATTGGATCTGCTGGATCATATGGCCCAAGTGGCAGAGCAGCTTGCACAGCAGCCTGGACCTGTCGCAGAGCCTCCTCTTGTTCAGGTCCCCACTCAAAATTAGCAGCTTTTCTGGTCACTCGATAAATGGGCCGGAGTAGCACACCCAAATGAGGAATATGTTGTCGCCAAAATCCAAAAAGACCAACTAGGCGTTGTGCCTCTTTTTTGGATGTGGGAGGGGCCAGATGCAGCAATTTATCCTTCACCTTAGAAGGGATATCTCGACATGCCCCACACCACTGGACACCTAAAAATTTTACTGAGGTGGAAGGCCCCTGTATTTTTGTTGGATTTATCTCCCATCCTCTGACATGCAAATGCCTTACCAGTAAATCTAGAGTAGTTGCTACTTCTTGCTCACTAGGTCCAATCAACATGATATCATCAATATAATGGACCAGTGTGATGTCTTGTGGGAGGGAGAAACGATCAAGGTCTCTGCGAACAAGATTATGACATAGGGCTGGAGAGTTGATATACCCCTGAGGTAGGACAGTGAAAGTATATTGCTGACCTTGCCAGCTGAAAGCAAACTGTTTCTGGTGGTCCTTACTAATAGCTATTGAGAAAAAAGCATTTGCCAGATCAATAGCTGCATACCAGGTACCAGGGGATGTATTGATTTGCTCAAGCAATGATACTACATCTGGAACAGCAGCTGCAATTGGAGTTACCACCTGGTTGAGTTTACGATAATCCACTGTCATTCTCCAAGACCCATCTGTTTTCTGCACAGGCCAAATAGGAGAGTTGAACGGGGATGTGGTGGGAATCACCACCCCTGCATCTTTCAAGTCCTTAAGAGTGGCAGTAATCTCTGCAATCCCTCCAGGAATATGGTATTGCTTTTGATTTACTATTTTGCTTGGTAGGGGCAGTTCTAGTGGCTTCCACTTGGCCTTTCCCACCATAATAGCCCTCACTGCACGAGTTAGAGAACCAACGTGGGGATTCTGCCAGTTGCTCAGTATGTCTATGCCAATTATACATTCTGGAACTGGGGAAATAACTACAGGATGGGTCCGGGGGCCCACTGGACCCACTGTGAGACGGACCTGAGCTAAAACTCCATTGATCACCTGGCCTCCATAAGCCCCCACTCTGACTGGGGGTCCAGAGTGACGTTTTGGGTCCCCTGGAATTAATGTCACTTCTGAACCAGTGTCTAATAATCCCCGAAATATCTGATCATTTCCTTTTCCCCAATGCACAGTTACCCTGGTAAAAGGCCGTCAGTCTCCTTGGGGAAGACTTAGAGGAAGGTTAACAGTATAAATTTGTGGCAGTGTAACAGGTTTCTCCCCCATAGGGACCTGGCCTCCCCTTCATTCAAGGGGCTCAGGGTCTGTAAACTGTTTCAAGTCTGGAAATTGGTTAAGGGGCCGTGACTCTGTGTTTTTGTAATTCAGGTTAGACTTCTGTTCCCTTGACCTAGAACTCTTTTGTTTATACAGCTCCAACAAGAATTTAGTAGACTGCCCTTCTATTGTATTTCTAGGCACCCCATGATTTACTAGCCAATGCCACAAATCTCTGCGTGTCATATAATTTTGATGCCTCCTTTGAGTTTGTTGTCTATTATAATACCCACGTCTACCCTGTCTTTGGTGATTAAGTGCTGCCACCTGGCTTCTGCCAACTCGGGATCCTGTCATCCCCATTGTGTTTAAGGATTCCAGCTTAGTGACAGCAGTTCCTACAGTAATATCTGACCTACAGAGACGTGCAACCACAGAGCTCTTGAGGGATGATGGTGCTAGTCTCACAAATTTATTTCTCACTGTTCTGGTAAAAGGTGCATTCCTGGGGTGTAAGAGCAGGCTTTGCATGATAAATCCACTCTAACATCCCAATCTCTCTAAGCCTCTGGATCCCCTCATCTACATTATACCAGGGCAGTTCTGGCATTTCAACCTCAGGTAATGTTGGCCACCTTTTGATCCATGTTTCAACCAACCACCCAAACAAGCTGTTAACACCTTTTCTAACTGCTCTAGCTATAACATTGAATGCAGAATCTCTGCTTAGTGGGCCCATATCAATAAATTCAGCCTGATCCAGCCTTATATTCCTCCCACCATTATCCCACACTCTTAAAATCCATTGCCACACATATTCCCCTGATTTCTGTCTATATAAATTGGAAAACTCATACAGTTCTTTTGGAGTATAACGTACCTCCTCATGTGTGATACTTTGTACCTCACCTTTAGGGGCCTGTTGGGACTTTAGTCTAGTTATAGGTCTAGAAGAAATGAGGGGTGGTGGGGGTGGGTCATGAAAAGAATTAGAAATATCTTCCAAGCCATTTGCTTCAGGGCTTTCATTTGCAATTTCATCTGGTGAAACAGGATTAATAACTCTAGGGCTAATCCCTTCAGGAGGAGGTTGGGTGGCCAATTCCTCAAGGCAGGCTGGAGGTGGGGCGGCTATGTCCTCAGGGCAGACTATTACAGGGTTATCTAAAGAAGGCTCAGCATGGTCTAGGGTTTCAACCTCACCCCCAACATCATTATCAATCCATATGTCACCATCCCATTTTTCAGGGTCCCACTCCTTTCCAATCAATGCCCTCACTTTAACGGCAGACACCATGCAAGACTGAGATTTCAGTTTACGTTGTAAAGTTGCTACTCTAACAATAAGATTCTGAGTCTGATTTTCAGAGATCTCAAGTCTACGGCTACAGGAAATAAAATTTTCCTTCAGGATACTCATAGAAACCTCTACATCTTTCAGACGGCACTTAAGCTTCTTGTTTGAAGCCTTAAGCCCATCCCTTTCACCCTTTAATGTAGACAGTGTATCTAACAACAACCAAGCAACATCTCTATAACTCTTATTTCTACAAAACTCTGTAAAGGTGTCAAAAACATTATCCCCCAGAGTCTGGCTTCATACAAGCGAAGCATTAGGAGAATCGAATGATGATATTTTGACTATCTCCTTTGCCAACTCAGTCCATGGATTGGGAGTGTCATTCTGATTACAGGAATCAGAGTCCTTAGTGTCTCTGAGCCCAGTCAGAGTAGAAAACCATTCATAAAAATCCATTTTTAAGATTCTGTTCCTTAAGAACCACTCCTGGTACCAAGATGTATTAGTTAGGGTTCTCTAGAGAAACAGAATCAACAGGGAACACTTGCAAATATAAAATTTATGAAAGTGTCTCACGTGACCGTAGGAATGCAGAGTCCCAAATCCACAGGGCAGGCTGCGAAGCTGATGACTCCAGTGGATGGCCTGGATGAACTCCACAGGAGAGGCTCACCAGCCAAAACAGGAATGCAACCTGTCTCCTCTGAGTCCTCCTTAAAAGGCTTCCCATGATTGGATTTAGCATCACTAATTGCAGAAGACACTCCCCTTTGGCTGATTACAAATGGAATCAGCTGTGGATGTAGCTGACATGATCATGACCTAATCCTAATAAATGTCCTCATTGCAACAGACAGGCCAGCGCTTGCCCAATCAGATGAACAGGTACCACAACTTGGCCAAGTTGACACCTGTCCCTAACCATGACAGTGGGAGAGAAACCTGTGCATATGAGAAGTGAGTTAAGTCTTCATATCTATCAAAGTTCACATGGAGAGAAGGGACCTACAAATGTGGAGAGTTGATTCCCAATACAGGGCTGTCTCCCTGGAAGTCTGTGCTGACCAGAGAGTGAGCTGAAGTGGGTAGAGGTGGACCCCATTGGCATCAGGACCAATTGGGAACAAAGGTAATGGAGCTACTTTGAAGGGCTTTGGAAGGCCTCATGTATTTCCATGCCTCAGTATTTCCCCAGGTGAGCCTATCATCCCTCCAAAGGAAGGGTCATGTATGAAGGAATAATGAGGCTGACCCTATTCAATAAGCATGAATTAATCTGAGAAGAGAGCTGGTATCGAAGAGGAAAGACTACAGTAGAATAGGAAGGGCTCATTAACCCAAACTCATCACTAAATCTGGTCAGAGAAGAGAAAAAGTTTATCAACATTTCCACCGAATCCTTCACCTAACTGCCATCACTTTTGGGGAGAGTTTGTTGGGCTAGCTAGGAGTATAACCAGTTGAGGATCTAGGGCCATTGGCCCAAGTTGGGAAATGGGGTCAGTATCTCCAAAGGCTGTGATGGTGACTGGTACATGGGAAGCACTCACATATCATTGAATGAAGTTATTCATTAAATCCTCTGAGGTTTATATTATTTTCTTCCTCTGTTTTCCCTTTTTGTCTCTCATTTTTCTTTTATCTTTTCTTTCTATTGACTTTTAGATTTGAAAAATATTTTAAATATAAAATATTTTACATCTACAGAAAAATTCAGGAAATGTAACTATTTTCACACTACCGAGATTGAAGAGATGTTAGAATTTTTGTCATATTATCTTCAGATTTCCTCAGGCCTCATTTTTCTCTCCAGTCTGTTCAAAGTAACCAACTGTTATGCTCATTACTGTGTATTATTTCTGTGAATATTTTTGTATTATTCTGTGTATATCTATAGCATTAAAATTTTACCTAGATTGTATGATAGTGTATATTATCTTTTTGCAATTTGCTTTTTCATTAAATACTACATTTTTTAATGCCTGATACATTAGAACTATTTAATTGATTTTAACTTCTGTCATATTGTAGTCTATCAGATAGATATTCTTTTTAATAGACTGTATATCTGTGGCAATAACACTTTCCACTATTATGGCTATTATTAAAAATTGTCTTGGCTGTTTCAATATAAATTTTTATTGTAATATAAATGTTTCATATAAATTTTAGGATCAGCTTGTTAGATTTCTTGAAGAAAAATCTTGGATTTTTTTTCTTTTTGGAATTGCACAAGTTTTTCTTTGTTGCTGTTATCACTTGTTTTTCTCTTATTTCATTCCTCCCAGTGGATTATGTTTTCTTTGTTGTTTATTTTCCTCTACAAGATAAGTTCTACATTTTCTCTTCTTTTATTATATGCTACATTGCATATAATATAGATTTGGTAATGTGGTAGTTAGATTCAGTTGTCAACTTGGCCAGGTGAAGGTACCTAGTTCTGTTGCTGCGGACATGAGCCGATGGTACATGAACCTCACCTGTTGCTCATTACATTTGCAGTCAGCTAAGAGGTATGCCTGCTGTAATGAATGATGTTTGATTTAATTGGCTGGTGCTTAAATGAGAGTGCTCAACGTAGCACAGCCCAAGCAGTTTAGCATACCTCATCTCAGCACTCGCAGCTCAGCTCAGGCCTTTGGAGATGCAGAAAGAAATCACCCCGGGGAAAGTTGTTGGAACCCAGAGGCCTGGAGAGAAGGCCAGCAGAGATCGTCCTGTGCCTTCCCACATAAGAAGGAACCTCAGTTGAAAGTTAACTGCCTTTCATCTGAAGAGCTAATGAAATAAATCCTCTTTTATTAAAAGCCAATCTGTTTCTGGTGTGTTGTGGCAGGTAGCAAACCAGAACAGGTAATATAGAATAGAACACTTTTCTTATCCTCCACCCATGTTGTTTGTTATTACTATATGGTGTTTTAATTCCATCATGGTTTTTGTCATTATTTGTCATTGTTATTATCATTTTAAATATCTCCTGCAAATTTGGATTAACTTGCATTTTTACCAGTTTCTTGCCATTGATTCTTACATTACTTCCTTCCTACTGAGTTCAGTTTTCTCAGCCTTACAGAGAAGAGAAGAGGCAGCTTGTGTAGTGATAAAGCACTGACTCTGCAGCCAGACTACCTGGATTTGATCAGCTCTGCTGATATCTAATTGCATGATCTTGAGCAGATTGCTTAGTGTTTTTGTGCTTCAGTTTCCCCTTTTGTAAAGTGAGGATAGTTTGGTATCTATTTCATGGAGTTGTTATAATGATCAAATACATAGTATTTGTAGAATGATTAGTAGTGCCTGGCACAGATTAAATTTTATAAAAGCGTCTGTTAAATAAATAAAATAAATAAATCTCTCAGTAGTTTTTCAGCAAGGTGTCTGAAAGTATTAACTTCTTTCGTTCTTTATTTTTCCTTTACTCTTGAATTATAGCAAAGATGGATACAGGATTCTAAATTGACATTTATTCTCCCTCAGCAATTCCTCAGCCTCTAGTGCTGCTATTGAAAAGTTTTTTACGAATCTAATTGTTGTTCCTTCTGAGGCAGTCTGTCTTTTCTCTCTGATTGTTTTTAAGATTCTCTCTGATAGTCTTACATTTCACTGTAATATACATAGGCATGTATTTATTTCTATCTTTCCTAATCAAGATGCTTCTACATTTTTATTTTCTATCTTACTAATGTTTAAAATCTTTATTATATCCTCCTACTCTTTTTAGGTTTATATATTTTTTTCTAGCTTCTTGACTTGCATGATTAGAGATTATTTATTAACCTGTTCTCTAATAAATGCAGTTTAGTGAATTAAGTTTCCCCAGAATACTTTCACAACATCCTTTCCAGAAAACACTTTGGCAGTGTTTATCAAAAACCTTTCAAATGGTTATGCCATTTGACTCAGAATTTCATATCTAAAAGTTTATGTTAAGGAACTATTCAGATGAATTAAAATGATTTATGTATAAAGATCATATATTACCATGCCATTTATATATTTTCTAAAAGAAGGAAGGGATTACTTTATAATAAGAAAGAAGTGGGTTTTTAAAAATTATAATGTATCTGTATGGTGTAGTATTAGCCAGCAAGAAAAATTATGTTTTGGGATAATTTTTAATGACTTAGGAAAATGTACACAATATAACAGATGTAAGGATACTTATGGAAGAAAAATCTGGAAAAAATATATAGTAATATATTAATAGTGTCAATGGGTGGCTTTTAATTTTATATATAATATTGGTTCTTATTATATATATATAATGATATATCTCTATTGTAAAATATCAAACATTGTGAAGGAAAATTGTTTAAACTTTTTGTTGTACAGTATCAACTCAGTGGGGTATTTAAGGTCATGAAATCATTTCATTTTTTGTAGTCACTGCTTTTAACCATGTTCTTTTGCCCTTCCCTGAATGAATGAAATAAATTTAGGGTTGGAAAGAGAGACCCTGAGGCAGGGCTTTAGGAAAGATGGAGGCTTTCCCTCTCACCAGAATAGACTTAGTTCCCTGAGAAAGAATACAAACTGGGTGAAAGATTGCAAACTAATGAAAATATTTGCAATTTATATCATAGGCAAAAGATTATTTTCCCCATTTGTCAAGAGCTCTTAGAAATCAAGAAGAAAAAGTACAAAAACTGTGAAGGGACTGTTCAATTGAAGAATTACAGATGGTCCTTAAATATATCTCATATTATGGAAAATACAAATCAACACCATATTGCGATATCATTTCCTACCTATCAGGTAAGCAAAAAAAGGGAAAAGTTTGAAAACTCATCATTTAGTACACCATGGAGAAATAGACATTTTCTCACATTGCTGTTGGAAGTACAAAATTGAATAACTTCTGTGTAGAGGAACTTGATGATATCTGTCAAAATTATAAGTACATTTGTATACTGTATTAAATGTATAGGAATGTTTATTTTTGGACTTATATATCACATTTCTGAGAATCTATTACACAGATACACCTGAACATATTCTCTGAAAATATTTGGCATTGCTTCCAGTAGTTAAATATGGAATCAATCTGAGACTAATCAATATGGGACTAGTTTGTTAAACTGTGGTACACCACACAGTGGAATACTGTGCAGCTATAATAAAAGAATAAGGAAAATATTCTTATTATAGTGGAAAGATCTCAAAGATAAATTTTTAAATGAAAAATGCAAGATGAACAATAATGTGTGTGTATATAATATAAATATAAAACACTTTATGAGAAGAGGAATGAAAATATATAGCCCTATTTACTTATATTCCCCAAATGTCACACTGGAAGAATAATAAGGAACTAATAAAATGGTTGTTTGAGGGAACTAGGATGGGAGAGAGTCTTCTCTGTACTTTTGTCCTTTCTTTTTTGTACTTTTTAATGAAATTTGATTGTTGAATGATTTTAGCATATTACCCACATTTTAAGTAATGCTGAATTAGAATCCTCATATCTTTTCAGCATTTATTGATATTGTCATAAAAAGTATTAATGATGTGAATAATTCTTTTAAATAAAATCTTTTATATTTATTTTTGTATCTTGTAGGCTTGCTTGGTTTTCCTTTTTTGCACTATTTTAAACACGATTTAGTATTATGGTTATGCAGTCTCCAAAGTGAGATAATTGACTTACATGAAAAGAGGAACAAAATAAACCCAAAGCAAGCAGAAGGAAGGAAATAAGGATAAGAGCAGAAATCAATAAAATTGAAAACAAAAACAATAGAGATAATTTTTCCATCTCCCTACCTCAAATTAGTGACAGACCCTTCCAACATGAAAAAGTTAGAATGGCCATAGCCCAAACACCTCTGAAGAGAGGGGTAGAAAGATCAAATTTGGTTGGAGTTATACAGCAAAGATAGGATTTAACAAATAAATATGATTGCTGAATCATTTAAGTGATATCTCTTTTAGTCTCCAATATCTTAGAGCAGCTAGAAGTAAAAACCTAAAATTGTGGAATTGTAACCCATGTCAAACTCTGAAATATGTTTTACAACTAATTGTGGTGCTGTGCATTGACATTTATTACTTTTTTGTATATGTGTTATTTTTCACAAAAAAGAAAGAAAAGTTGATTATGGGTATAAAAAGTATTTAAGCCTTCTAGCCTCCTATATTCTGGAGCAGCTAGAAGGATAAATATGAGAGGATTTTATAGTAGCCTATAACTGGGATCTGTCCAATAACTACTTGTTGAAGAGTGCTTTAAAAACTACTGCTTTTTTATTTCTTTGCTTTGTATATATGTTATACTATACAATAAAAAAGTTTTAAAAAAATAGAGAAAATTTTAAAAGCCAAAAGCTGTTTCTCAAAAAAAAATCTATAAAATTGATAAGTCTTTAACCAGACTGACCAAGAAACAAAGAAGGAAGATAGAAATTACTGACATAAGGAAAGAAAGAGGGACATCACTACTCTCCTCATAGACAATAAAAGGATATTAAAAAAAAAGAAAATTCCAACTATGAACAACTCTGTGAGCATATATGGAACAATTTAGATGAATTGGACCAATTCCTTGGAAGACACAAATTACAAAAATTCATTATAGCTCAAATAAAGTGAATTCCATTAAAGAATATAATCTCATCTAAAAGAACCTTCTGAAAGAGAAAGCTCTAGGTCCAGATGGTCTCACTAGAGAATTCTACCAAATATTAAGGAATTAAATATTTTTCATGGTCTCTTCCAGAAGACAGAAAAGGAGGCAACAGTTCCAGCTTATTTAATAAGGCTAATTTACTGTCATATCAAAACTAGGCAGAAAGTATAAGAAAAGAAAACTACAGTTCATGATCCCTCATGAATATAGATGAAAAAATCCTAAAAATATTAGCAAATCACCTCCAACAATATATAAAAATATACCATAACTATATGGGGTTTATCCTGGGAGTACAAGGTTGGTTCAGCACTTGAAAAATCAATGTAAATTCATCACATTAGTAGACTTAACAGGAACAGCCACGTAACCATATCAATAGATACAGGAAGAGCATTTGACAAAATTTAACATCCATTTGTAATAAAAACTTATGAAACTAGGAATAGGAGTGAACTTCTTCAATCTGGCAAAGACCATTTACAAAACATCTACAGCTGACATTATATGAAATGGTGAAAGACAGAATGCTTTCCTCCTAAGATAAGAAACTAAGGTAAGAAAGTCTACTGTTATTACCCCTATTCCATGCTGAAAGTTTTAGTAAATGCAGTAAGCCTAGAGAAAGAAAGAAGAGCCATTCAGATTGTAAAGGAAGAAATAAAAATCTATTCACAGATAAGGTGACTGTCTATATAGAAAATCCCAGGGAATCTACAAAAAAAAAACAATAGATCTAATAAGTAAATTTATCAAGGTTGGAAGATACAACATCAATATACAAATATCTATTGTTTCTATACATTACCAGTGAGCAGCTGGAAACTGAAATTTAAAAAATGAGTACCTGTTCTAGTTTGCTAGGTGCCAGAATGCAGTATACCAGAAACGGAATGGCTTTTAAAAGGGGAATTTAATAAGTTGCTAGTTTACAGTTCTAAGGCTGAGAAAATGTCCCAATTAAAACAAGTCTATAGAAATGTCCAATCTAAGACATCCAGGGAAAGATACCTCGGTTCAAGAAGGCCGATGAAGTTCAGGGTTTTTCTCTCAAGTGAGAATGCACATGGCGAACACAGTCACGGTTTCTCTCTGCTGGAAGGGCACATGGCGAGCACAGCATCATCTGCTGGCTCTCTCTCCTGGCTTCCTGTTTCATGAAGCTCCCTGGGAGGCGTTTTCCTTCTTCATCTCCAAAGCGCTGGCTGATGGACTCTCTGCTTTGAGGTGCTGCAGCATTCTCTGCTCTCTCTGAATCTCCTTAAATTCTCCAAAATGTTTCCTCTTTTGTAGGACTTCAGAAACTAATTAAGACCCACCCAAATGGGTGGAGACACTCCTCTGCCTAATCCAGTTTAAAAACCACTCTTGATCAAATCACATCTCTAGGGAGATGATCTAATTACAGTTTCAAACATACAATACTGAATAGGGTTTAGAAGAAACAGCTGCCTTTACAAAATGTGATTAGGATTAAAACATGGTTTTTCTAGGGTACATACATCATTTCAAACCAGGACAGTACCATTTACAGTAGCTCCAAAAAAAGAAGAAAGAGAAATACTTACTTATAAGTTGTTCTATAGACTAAAAACTATGAAGTACTAATGAAAGAGGTGCCAAAAGACTCATAAATGGAGAGACATACCATGTTTATAGATGGAAGACTCAATATTGTTCAGACATCAATTCTTTCTAAATTGACCCATAGATTTAATGCAATCCTAAACAAAGTCCCAGAAGGATTCTTTATAGACAGACAAGTCAATTCTAACATTTGTGTAGAAAGGTAAGGTAGCTAGACGAGCCAAGAAAATTTTGGAAAAGGACAAATTTGGAGGACTCATACTCCCTGATTTTAAGAATACTGCAATGGTTTGAAACCAGAAAAGAAGTTTAGAGAAGACCCATTCCTATAGGTGTAGACCTATTGTGGGTGGGACATCTTTATTAGGTTATTTTAATTGATGCATACCCCAGGTGAGTCTAAATACTGGACTCCTTTATAAGAAAATAAAAGACAGAGAAGACACAGGAAAAAAACTCAGAGAAGCTGAGAAAGGAAGTCACTTGTCATGGTCAGGTTCATGTGTCACCTTGGCCAAGTGGTGGTACCTGTTTGTCTGGTTGGGCAAGTGCTGGCCTGTCTGTTGTGATGAGGACATTTCATAAAATTAAATCATGATCATGTCAGCTGCATCCACAGCTGATGCCATTTGTAATCAACCAAAGGGGAGTGTCATCTGCAATGAGTGATCTTAATCTAATCACTGGGAGCCTTTTAAGGAGGATTCAGAAAAGACAGGCTCTCTTCCTGCTTCGGCTGGTGAGCCTCTCCTGTGGAGTTCATCCAGACCCTCTATTAGAATCATCAGCTTCACAGCCTGCCCTGCGGATTTTGGACTCTGTGTTCCCACAGCCACATGAGACACTTTTATAAATTTTATATTTGCAACTGTTCCCTGTTGATTTTGTTTCTCTAGAGAACCCTAACTAATACACCACTGAAGCCAGAAACTGGAAAAAATGAGACCCAGGAGTGAATGGAGAGACCAGCAGATGTTGCCACGTGCCTGGCCATGTGCCAGAAGAGTTGAGGATTGCTGGTAGCTGATCTCTGAGGAGAAAGCATTACCTGTTGATGCCTTAATTTGGATGTTTTCAATGCCTAAGAACTGTAAGCTCGTAAATTAATAAATCTGCATTGTAAAAGCCAATTCATTTCTGGTATATTGCATTTCGGCAGCTTTAGCAAACCAAAACAAATACCATAAATCTAAAATAGTCAAGACAGTGTAGTATTGGCAGAAGAATAACAGAATAGTGGAATAAAATAGAAAATCCAGAAATAGAGCCCACAGTATTTACCGTCAACTGATTTTTTATGCAAGTGCAATTGCAAGTCATCCGAAGGACAATATTTTCAACATATAGAGCAGAAACAACTAGACAGCCATATGAAAAAAACACATGAATCTTGATATACACTTCACGGTGTATGCAAAAATTAACTCAAAATGGACCATAATGGAACTATAATGAAACATCATTTCACATTTGCCAGAATGGCTATAATAAAAAGGACAGACAATGACAAGTGGTAGTGAGAATGTGGAGAAATTGGATCTTTCATACATTGCTGATTAGATTATAAAATAGTTTAGAAAATCTTTGGAAAACAGTGCAGCTGTTCCTCATAAAGTTAAACATATAGTTACCATATGATCCAGCAATTCCACTCCTAAATTTATACTCAAGAGAAATGAAAACATACATCAACACCAAAACTTGTACATGGATGTTCACAGCAGCATTATTCATGATAGCTTTGAATTTGAAACAGCCCCAGTGTTCATCAGCTGATGAATGGATAAATAAAATGTGGTATATCCATATGTTTTAGTTTTCTAGCTGCCAGAATGCAATATACCAGAAACAGAGCAGCTTTTAAAAAGGGCGAATTTGTTGAGTTGCAGATTTACAGTTTTAAAGCCATGAAAATGTCCCAATTAAAACAAGTCTATAAAAATGTTCAAATTAAGGCACCAACAAGAAGTTACCTTCACTCAAGAAAGGCCAATAAAGTTCAGGGTTTCTCTCTCAATGGAAAGGCACATGGTGAACATGGCGGCATCTGCTAGCTTTCTAAAAAGCTCCCCTGGGAGCGTTTTCCTTCTTCATCCATCTCCAAAGGTTTCTTGCTGCATGGGCTGTCATGGTTCTCATGGGTCTCTCCAAAATGTTTCTGCTTTTAAGGGATTCCAGTAAACTAATCAGGACCCACCTGGAATGGGTGGAGTGACATCTCCCTCCAATCAAAGGTTAATACTCAAAATTGGGTGTGTCACATCTCCATGGAGATAGTCTAATCAAGTTTCCACCTACAGTACTGAATAGGGACTAAATAGGCTGCCTCCACAAGATGATCAGAATTAAAACCTGGTTTTTCTAGGGTGCATAAGCCTTTCAAACCAACAAACCATACAATGGAGTGTTATTTGGCAATAAAAAGAAATGATGTACTGATACCTGTTATATCATGGATGAACCTTGAAAACTTTATGCTAAGTGAAAGAAGTCAGTCACAAAAATATACATATTGTATGATTACATTTGTATGAAATGTCCAGAATAGGTAAATTTAAAGAGAAAGTATATTATTGATTGCTTAATAATGGGGGAGAGAAAGATGATTGATTGCCAGTGGGCAAAGGGTTTCTTTTAGTGGAAACAAATGTTCTGAAATTAGATTATGGTGGTGGTTGTGCAGATTTATGCAAATATCTGAAAAGAATTGACTTATACACATTAAATGGGTGAACTGCATGGTATGTAAATTATGTCTCAATAAAGGTGTTTTTTAAATGAATCATAAACCTAAATGTAAAACATAATATTATACAAGTCGTAGAAAACATAGGAGAAAATCTTCTTCATCTTTAATTTTGCAAAGAGTTGTTGGATATAACACCAAAAGCACAATCCATAAGAGAAAAATTAATAAATTGAAATTCACCAAAATTAAAACTTTTGCTCTGCAGAGGACACTGTTAAGAAAGTAAAAAAAACCAGACACGAACTGGGAGAAAATATTTACACTTCATGTATCAGATGAAGAAATATATCCAGATTATATTTTAAAAATAACAACTCTCAAAGCTCAATAATTAGTAAACAAGTGGCCCAATTTATAAATGGAGAAAAAATATGAAGGAAATTTCATCAGAGAAGATATATGGATGGCAAATAAGCACCTGAATAGATGCTCAGTATCATTAGTCATTAGGAAAATGCAAATTAAAATCATAATGTGTCATCAGACATTGCATTAGTTATCTATTGCTCTGTAACAAGTAGCCTCAAAATTTAGCAGCATAGGAAAATGTACATTTATTATCTCAGCTTCTGTGGATAAGAATCAAGAACAGCTTAACTGGGTCCTTTGCTTCAGAGTCTCTCACAAGACTGCAACTATTGGTCAAAGTTGTGGTCTCAAAAGAAGGCTGGAAGGGCAGGCAGTGGTGGCTCAGTGGCAGAGTTCTTGCCTGCCATGCTGGAGACACAGGTTTGCTTCCTAGAGCCTGCCCAAGTTAAAAAAAAAAAAGAAGAAGACTGGACCGGGGAAAGATCTTCCAAGCATGGTTATTGGCGGGATTCATTTGCTTGAGGGGTATTGCTGAGAGCCTCAATTTCTTGCTACCTCTCCATCAGGGCAAGTACACAAGAAAAGTCAGAAAGAAAACACCAGAAAGACAGAAGTGACATTCTTTTTAACTTTATCACAGAAATAACACCCCATCATTGTTGCCATATTTTATGTTAGAAGCAAGTCATTAGGTCCAGCCCCCACTCAAGGGGAGAGGATTATCCAAGGGCATGATTACTGGATTCATGAATATCTTGGAAGCTATGTCAGAAGCTTTCTACCACTCTTAGATTGGCTAAAATAACAATACGACAGTACCAAATGCTGCCAAGGACATTTAGCAACAGGAACTCTCATGCATTGCTGGAAGAAATGCAAAATGATAGAGCCACTCTGAAAAACAGTTTCTTAAAAAGATGAACATACACCATATAACCTAACAATACCACTTCTAAGTATTTACCCTGGAGATATTAAAACTTATATTCACAGAAAAACCTGTACATGTATGTTTATAGCAGCATTATTCATAATTTCCCTAAGCTGGAACCAACCTAAATGTCTTTTATTGAGTGAATAAATTAGTATATCCACACAATGGAATACTATCCAACTATAAAATGGAATGAACTATCAATGTATGCAACAAATGGGTGAATCTCAAATACATTCTGCTAGGTGAAAGAACCCAATCTCCCAGAGGTTAAATGCAGTATGATTCCATTTATATGACATTTTGGAAAAGATAAAAATATATAGAGAAAAAATAAATAGAAAATAGATCATTGGTTGCTAGGATCTGAATACAAAGGGACAGCATCAGGAAATCTGGTGTGTTGGAATGTTCTGTATTCTATCTGCGGTAATAGTTACTAAGATCTATGCATGTGTCATAGAACAGTACTCATAAAATACTTTTATTGTATGTAATTTTTTAAAATTAAAACAAAATAAGATACTATCTTCACTTCCGGAGAAGATGGCGGCTTAGTAAGACGCGCGGGTCTTAGTTCCTCCTCCAGAAAAGCAACTAAAGAAACAGAAACAATATGAAACAGCTCCCGGAGTCACGACAGAGACCAAAAAGACAGCGTACCCCATTCCGGAACGGCTGAACGGGCAGGGAGAATCCGCTGCGGTGAGATACCTGAGGGGCGCACGTTTTCCCGGCCGGGGTGGCTGGCGACTGGGGTCCCCTCCACGCACGTGGCTCCCCGGTCTGACTGGGAACGTTGGATAGCGGGGCCCTCCCGTCACGCTTGGCGTCTCGGGCCAGCTGGGCAATTTGGACCAGCACTCCCCCAAGCCACGGCCAGCGACCCCCGCCTCCACACATGGTTTCCCGGGTCGACTGCCCCGCAGACAGACGACCGCCACGAGCGCCACCTACTGGGCAGGAAAAGAAAAACAGAGCCCAGAGATTCCACAGAAAAATCTTTCAACCAGCTGGGTCCCACACCCAGGGAAATCTGATCAAATGCCCAGACACCAGCAGAAAATAATGGATGACGCTCGGAAAATTGAAGATATGGCCCAGTCAAAGGAACAAACCAATAGTTCAAATGAGATACAGGAGCTGAGACAACTAATGCTGAATATACGAACAGAAATGGAAAAACTCTTCAAAAACCAAATCAGTAAATTGAGGGAGGACATGAAGAAGACATGGGCTGAACAAAAAGAAGAAATAGAAAATCTGAAAAAACAAATCACAGAACTTATGGGAGTGAAGGACAAAGAAGAAAAAATGGAAAAAACAATGGATACCTACAATGGTAGATCTAAAGAGACAGAAGCTACAATTAGTGAACTGGAGGATGGAACATCTGAATTCCAAAAAGAAACAGAAACTATAGGGAAAAGAATGGAAAAACTTGAGCAGGGAATCAGGGAACTGAATGACAATATGAAGCGCACAAATATACGTGTTGTGGGTGTCCCAGAAGGAGAAGAGAAGGGAAAAGGAGGAGAAAAACTAATGGAAGAAATTATCACTGAAAATTTCCCAACTCTTATGAAAGACCTAAATATACAGATCCAAGAAGTGCAGTGCACCCCAAAGAGAATAGACCCAAATAGGCGTTCTCCAAGACATTTATTAGTTAGAATGTCAGAGGTCAAAGAGAAAGAGAGGATCTTGAAAGCAGCAAGAGAAAAACAATCTGTCACATACAAGGGAAACCCAATAAGACTATGTGTAGATTTCTCAGCAGAAACCATGGAAGCTAGAAGACAGTGGGATGATATATTTAAATTACTAAAAGAGAAAAACTGCCAACCAAGACTCCTATATCCAGCAAAATTGTCCTTCAAAAATGAAGGAGAAATTAAAACATTTATAGACAAAAAGTCACTGAGAGAATTTGTGACCAAGAGACCAGCTCTGCAAGAAATACTAAAGGGAGCACTAGAGTCAGATACGAAAAGACAGAAGAGAGAGGTATGGAGTAAAGTGTAGAAAGAAGGAAAATCAGATATGATATATATAATACAAAAGCCAAAATGGTAGAGGAAAATATTATCCAAACAGTAATAACACTAAAAGTTAATGGACTGAATTTCCCAATCAAAAGACATAGAATGGCAGAATGGATTACGACCCAGCAATACCACTGCTAGGTATCTACTCAAAGGACTTAAGGGCAAAGACACAGACGGACATTTGCACACCAGTGTTTATAGCAGCATTATCTACAATTGCAAACCGATGGAAACAGCGAAAATGTCCATCAACAGACGAGTGGCTAAACAAACTGTGGCGTATACCTACAATGGAATATTATGCAGCTTTAAGACAGACTAAACTTATGAAGCATGTAATAACATGGATGGACCTAGAGAACATTATGCTGAGTGAGTCTAGCCCAAAACTAAAGGACAAATACTGTATGGTCCCACTGATGTGAACCGACATTCGAGAATCAGCTTGGAATATATCATTGGTAACAGAGACCAGCAGGAGTTAGAAACAGGGTAAGATAATGGGTAATTGGAGCTGAAGGGATACAGACTGTGCAACAGGACTAGATACAAAAACTCAAAAATGGACAGCACAATAATACCTAAGTGTAATGTAACTAGGTTGGAACACTGAATGACGCTGCACCTGAAATACGTTTTTTTGTTAGTTTGTTTGTGTGCTTGTATCTTTTTTTTTTGTTTTTTCTTTTTCCTTTTTATATATATATATTTTTTATTAGTATTATTATTTTAATTCTCTTCTCTATATTAACATTCTATATCTTTTTCTGCTGTTTTGCTAGTTCTTTTCCTAAATCGATGCAAATGTACTAAGAAATGATGATCATACATCTATGTGATGATACTAAGAATTACTGAGTGCATGTGTAGAATGGAATGATTTCTAAATGTTGTGTTAATTTCTTTTCTTTTTTTGATTAATAAAAAAATTAAAAAAAAAAAAGATACTATCTTCAGTGCTTCAGTCTACCTAGTGCTCTCTGCCTGGTCAAACCTTACTTTGATATTTTACTTGAATTCTGTTTCTCTTTGAAATCTTCCATGCCTGAGTACAAACCTCATGAAAATAATATTTGTTAAGTGTTTTGGTGTTACAAGGTGTACAACAGGTTACCTTAGGGTTCTGTTCTGAAGAAACAATAAAAGGAGTTGAAAAGAACGTAAAGATTTGATCTGTCCTGTAACAGAAATGACAATCAAAATTGAAAGATATACTGTGGAATATCCTAGACCCCTGATGAGACAGAAGTCTCATAGAGAGGTGGGTTTATAACATGACTCATCTAGTGGTACAGGATTCTGCCAAGAATGCACGTGACCATGGAGGTAAGAAACACAGTACTATTTCTCCTGGGTAAGAATGCATAGCCTTATGCATTGTGTAAAATCTTGTCTTATTGAGATGTATGAAAGTTTCCACTTTAAGCTCTTATAGGAGTTTTGTTTTTTTTTTTTATAGTTTGGTTTGCAGATCACCTGTATCAGAATTACTCGTGGTGAGTACTATAGTGTAAATAGTATTTTAGTGTACAAAAACTACATAATACCTGAAGGGACTTGTAAAAATACAAGCACCTGGGCCTCACCCTATCTCTACTATTTTAGTTTGCTAATGCTACCAGAATGCAATATCCCAGAAATGGAATGGCTTTTATAAAGGGGATTTATTAAGTTACAAATTTATAGTTTTAAGGCCTTAAAAATATCCAAACTAAGGCATCCAGAGAAAGATACCTTGACTTTGAAGAAAGGCCAAATGGCATCCAGGATTTCTCTGTCAGCTGGAAAGGCATATGGCTGGCATCTGAGGTCCTTGCTCCCTGGTTCATTGCTTTGTGCTTCTGATTCCATTGGCTTACTCTCTAAGCATCTGTGGGCCCCTGTTTAACTTCTCCGGGGCAAAACTCTGGATTCTGGTTTGGTTAGCATCTCATGGAAAGGCACATGGTAACGTCTGCTGGGCAACTCTCCCAGCTTCTGGTTTCACATGGCTTTCGCAAATCCTGTGGGTCCTTTTGGCATTTTCCTCTGCGTCTCTAAATGTTTGTGTCTCTTTCCCCCCTGAACCGTCTCTCTCTCCGTGAGTACTTTTAAAGACTCCAGTAAACTAATTAAGACCCACCTTGAGTGGGTGGAGTCACATCTCCATCTAATCAAAAGATCACACCCACAATTGGGTATGTCACATCTCCATGAAAAAACCTAATCAACCTAATCTGGTCATGGAAATTAAGATGGGGGTTTGGAACCTGCTGTTGGAAAGTACTGATGCTCTGAGTTTTCTGAGGCAGAGGTCCCACTCTATAATATTGAATCAGGATTAAAGGACATGGCTTTTCTGGAGTATACGACAATTTCAAACCAGTATATCTCCTTAATCAGTCTATAGTTGTGGGGACCAAGGTCCCCCTGCCCTTGGAGGGGATTATATACACTAAAATTGGAGAATTACTGTTCAGTGGAATGTTTGGAAAAGGTTAAAAAAAAAAAAACCCACAATCTTTGGTGGCACTTGCTTGTCCTAAATCTACTGTATAAGGAAATTTTTACCAGTAAATTGATTGAAGTCAGGAAATAAATTCAGGAGGCTTGAAAATGCTAATTGGCTCAAGAGATATTAACAAATGACTATATGACATCACCCCCCATGATGATATGGGTGATGATTATGAATGAAAATTAATTAATGAGGTCATGCACCACAACTCAGCTTTTAAATAACGTTATTTCTAAAGCTTCAAACAGCATTAAACATAGTTTGGTATGGGAACATACAGTTTGATAAAGGGAATCATATGAATTTATGATATGTAACAACAGATTCAGAAGCTCCTATGTTAGAATAGAATAATAGTTAAATTATCTTTAGTGCCATGATGGTTAAATTAGAAACATCAGCATAAATTCTATGTAACTGAACTATTCTATACTGCCTATGACATCAGTTTATTTAATGCAATAGTCATATAGAATAGCATGAATATGCAATTTATAGCTTAATGTGAGTCTGTATCAGTGGTCCCCAAATGTGACTGGACATCAAAATCAACTCTGCTAATTGTTAAAAATATGGTTATCCTGGTTTCTACTCCAGAAAGTGGTAATTCAGCATTTCAGTGAGGAAGCCTGACTAAGCATCTTAAATTCCAAGTTTGGGAACTACTGCTTTAAACTCCTTTACTAAATGGAAGAGGCTGGTTAATTAAGAGTGTTAGTTATGAAAATGAAGATGGGAGTTTGGAACATCCTGTCGAAAAGTACTGATGTTTTCAGTTTCCTGGGATAGTAATTAAGGGAAGCATAAGAACCAGACAAGAAGAGAGCTTCCATGTGTGAAAATGGTCAGGCAATGACAGACTGAGTTTTCACAGCAATCTATGATCACCTGGTTGGTGACAATGAATATGTCCCACAAGTACTGCTTAGAGAATGCAAAAAGTAATTTTATACTTGGAAGAATTTACTCGCTGTACTGGTTTGAAAGCATGTATAAACCTAGAAAAGCCATGTTTTAATCCTAATCCCATTTTGTAAAGGCAGCCGTTTCTTCTAATCCTTATTCAGTACTGTATGTTTGAAACTGCAATTAGATCCTCTCCCTGGAGATGTGACTTAATCAAGAGTGATTGTTAAACTGGACTAGGTGACGATGTGTCTCCACCCATTCAGGTGGGTCTTGATTGGTTTACTGGAGTCCTATAAAGGAGGAAACAGTTTGGAGAATGAGAGATTCTGAGAGAGCAGAGCAGAACGACATAGCCACAAGAAGCAGGGAGCCCACAAGCCAGTGACCTTTGAAGATGAAGAAGGAAAACACCTCCCAGATTGCTTCATGAAACAGGAAGCCAGGAAAGAAAGCTAGCAGATGATGCTGGGTTTACTAGGTGCCTTTCCAGATGACAGAGAAACCCTGACTTTGTTGACCATGTGCCTTCTCACTTGAGAGAGAGACTCTGAACTTCATCGGCCTTCTTGAAGCAATGTAGCTTTCCCTGGATGCCTTAGATTGGACTTTCCTATAGACTTGTTTTAACTGGGACATTTTCTCAGCCTTAGACCCTGTAAACTAGCAACTTATTTAATTCCTCATTTTAAAAGCCGTTATGTTTCTAGTATATTGCATTCTGGCAGCTAGCAAACTAGAACACTCACTGAAAAATGTTTCTGGTACTGGAACATTTTTGTTCTACTAGTATGCAGCTGTTGGTCCTGTGATAAATAAGATTCTGTTTTTGACATAGTACCAAAAGTATGAGTGAATCAATAGGATCCAACCATCCACTCCCAACTTCTCATATGGGAACCTTAGGGTGATGTTCTGATCCTTTTTCAGAAACATTCAACAGAGCTCAATAAGGATCAGTTGTCTGCTTCTGAAAACAGTTGGGAAAAGGCAAAGAGATCATAGAAGACTGAGTTGTCAAGGGCAGGACTACATGTTTTGATAACATTTAGCACCATGGCTGCCCTTTCACCAGCAAACAATTAAGGATGCAAACCCTTCAGTAGACAAGTCCTGGTCATGAGAAGCCTTCTCCTCAAGCCCTTTACTAATCACACTTCATAGGGCATAGGGCTGGGAGATTTGTGGGTGGAGACAGAGGAATCATCATTTATAGGGGCTCCATTGCACCTCAATAAATAGGCCTTTATTTTAAGAATCTGATGTTGAGCACCTAATTTGATCAGTCCATGGTTATGAAGGGTGGAGATAACCCATTTTTCTTATCCTCCTTTGATTCCTCCATCTAACCTAGATCATTTGGAACACCAGAGCTTACTGGGCAAATTTACACAGAAACAACTCAAGCAATTTATTTATCAAGCCTTTCTCTTAATTTAAGATTTCCTCAAATAATAAATCATTGTGTTGTTTTTAAAATCATACTTTATGCTGAACCTTTTTTGTTCTATTCATAAATAGTCTCTAAGAATGTGGTTCTTGGTAATCCTTGCTGGGTTTCTTATGTTTAGTCCCTTGACTATCCAGAATTTTGATTCCAAATTCTTTCACTCAAACTTCAAGGTGACCATAGCTTATTTCAAAGACTGTCAGTGGAGACAATGATAAATAAACAGTAAGTGAGTTTCTAAAAGATGGTGTAAGTAGAGGAGAATCTCAGTGTGATTACACTGAGACAGATTTTGTAGTGCCAGGTAGCGACCACTCTCTCCAACTCTATCATTCTCTCTCTCCACCAGTTCTGAATATAATTTTTTTGTCTCTTTTTTTTTTTTTTTGGGCATGATCAGGCTCTGGGAATCGAACCCAGGTCTCCAGCATGGCAGGCGAGAATTCTGCCACTGAGCCACATTGCACCGCCCTCTGAATATAAATTTTATCACCTCTCTGCTTTTGGGGTTCAGAGCCAGGCTTTACTTAATTCAGTCATATTGTTGTAGTGAAATGAATTGCAACCCTCAAAAGTGGATTTATATAACCTAATATTCACATCTTTCCAAATATTGTTAACCTTCCAGCCATAAAGACCTTCAAGTCACTTTACTCACTTATTTTTGAAATTTCCAAAGCTTCACTTACTAATTCAAATGGACTTAAATTCAACCATGAATTGTTCTTGAGTGTCTAATTGGATGGATATATTTAATAGATGTTCCCTTGTTGAAAGCCATTCACTTATTCAACAAACTTCCACTGAGGCCCACTCTGTGCCAACAATCCGTTGTATAAGGTGGTTTGCACATTCATCCTCTGTGTGAACTAGAAATGCCTGTCCTCTGTGTGATTTAGCCATGGTTGTCCAGAACTACATAGGTCCTTTGAGCATTTTGGAATTTCGGTAACAATTATTATTTTTGAAGATATCAGTGAGATCACTTGGAGCATAGTTCCTTTTGTTTATCTTCTAGAAGTAATTGGAACTCAGATTTTATGGAAGGCATTCAGTAATAGTAGGATAAAGTTTGGATGGCCTAGAAAATTAGGTAGAGGTTTATATGACTTGAAGGAGGGAATAAAGAATCGCCAGGTGAGGGATAAACTAAATTGGATGTTTCAGGTAGAAAATCCAGCAGAGATGTTATAATCATTTATCGAGAGTGTGGCAGCAATAAATGCTAATAAGAAATTTAGTATTCAGTCATGAGTGAGAGAGATCTAGCTCAGCATTGTACAACAGGAAGGGAGAGTATGGGAAGATCTAAGAACTATTTCCTAAGAAAAACTATAGAAAACAAGGGGAAAATTGGCTATCTAAAATATAGTATTCATTCAAACTGACACCGTGTTTTTTAGGAGATAATGCTATGAAGATGGAAAAGTCAGCTCTATTCCAAGGGTTCCTTTCAAATGGCAAAGAAACAATGAGCATGAGTTTTGGTTTACCAATCTCACTGGTATTTGGCTACCAACTTCCCCTGTTGATGGCTATATAGCTTTACAGAAGTTACTTAACATCACTTGTCTTTCTAGTTTGGGTTCTCTGGCACCCACTCTCCACTAATTCTTCAACCTCCTTCAGACCTGGTAGGCACTGATGCCCCCTGCCCCACACACTTTTCCACTATTTATCCCCCCTTCTCCCACCTCTGCTTTCCATCTTTCCCAGCATAAATTCCATGGTCCATCATTATAAATTGCTGCAAACCATTTCAATCTTTCCCCTTTCTCCATCCATCATACTAACCTAGGAAAGCCCAAACCCTCAAAAAACTCAATTCTCTGACTTTTCTTGGCCTGCACATAAGCAGTTGATTGTTGCTGGAGAAGTCAGACATAATGGGCTAGTTTCACCTTAATCCCCTGACTACAAATAGGTATATTTGTAGCACCACTCCTGACTTTATCAAAACTAACTTTATGGTGGTGCAATGGTGGCTCAGTGGGTAGAATTCTTACCTGCCATGTCGGATACCCGGGTTCGATTCCCAGTGCCTGCCCATGTAAAAACAAAAACAAAAAAACACTGATTTTATTTTTGTCTCATACCATCCTTTTAATATTTACTTATTAGGTGTGATGGTTAATTTTATGTGTCAAGTTGACTGGGTTATGGTATCCAGTTGTTTGGTCAAGCAAACACTGTCCTGATTGTGGCTATAAGGGTATTTCTTAGATGGATTAGCAGCTAATCAGTTGATTATATCTATGGCTGATTGCACTTAACGATCAATTAAGAAAATTGCCCTCAGCAATGAGGTTAGTCTCCTCATCCTATCAGTTGGAGGTCTTAAAGCAGAACTGAGGATTTCAGAAGTCAAAAAGAATAATTTCTATCTCTACTTTAGCCAAGAAGTCTTTCTTAGGGAATTCATCCCCTTACCTTCATCAGAGTTTCCAACTTGGCGGTTTCTCCTGGGGAATTCAGTTTCACTTTCTTTGGAATTTCTGACTTGCTGCATGTAATTCAGACTTTCCATTCCCCACAGTCATGTAAGCCAATTCCTATAATAAATGCATCTCTCTCTTTCTCTCTCTCTAGCTATCTTTCTAGGGAGCTAGCTATCTAATCTCCTGTCAGTTCTGTTTCTTGGGAGAACCCTGACTAACACAGTGGAGTAAACTCCTTCCCCAAAAGAGACACCAGCTGACCCATAACTTTTCTGCTTTTAGGATATAAACAGTCCTACAGTCACTTAAAATTCCAAGTACAGTCTAGATGCAGTGATTAGATTGTCCAGACACAACTTAATGTTGAGTTCTCCCACTTCCCCAGCTGGGAACTGCTTCAGGCAAGAGAAAGTCATCGGTGGGAAGGGGCTAGTTAGCAGGCTGCCTGAATGCAACATACCAAAACTAGAACAGCTTTTTTTTTTTCCCCAAATGGCTGTTGAATTTATTTGCTTGATTAATAATGGTCCTGGCAAAAATTAACCAACATTGAGACATTTACAATGAAATACTAATTTTAAAAATCTATGACACCTTGATAGAAATTAAGCATTTATACCAACAGAAGTCTTTGATATTGCCAGCAAATACAAAATGAATGCAGTGTGATAGACAGGACAGCAAGAAGACTTTATACATTTATATTTGACACCTGACCATATTTTCAGTCACCATAATATCTCTTCTCCAGATTTAAAAAAATAGTATGCTGATTTCTATAACAAAGCTTTTTTTTTCCATACAAAAATCAAATAATGGCCAACAGGTCACAACAGTGCAGTAGGTAGAGGATAAAAAACCACATCAAACAGGTGTTGAAAATAAATACTAACTGGGAGGAGACGAGGACAGAGCACTCTTGGGGGTCTCTCTCATCACCTTGGGGGGATGGGGTTTGTTTCACAGGCATGAGCTCCTGAGCCGTCTCTGGGCCGCTATCCATCCTGACAGTGCAGGGGGCACAGCAGCCTCAGGAGCCGCCGCCTGCCAGAAGCCCCAGATCTAGACCTGAATCTGAAGCCAGAAAATGGGGTGGGGAGATCCTTGCTACCATTAAAAGGAAAAGCAGTATTTATTTTTATGGTTCAGTCTTGTCACCTGAGGAGTCCACCAGTGGGCCCACTGAAATGATGCAGATCAGGGCACACCTGTGACTCACTCGGGCAGAGGGACATTTACATTCCATCCTGAGCGAGCAATAAAAGCCATCCTGCTGTCACTAAAGGGTCAAACAAACAGATTAGAACAGCTTTTTAAAAGAATTTAATAAATTACTACTTAATAGTTCTAAGCCTATAAAATTGTCCAAACTAAGGCATCCATGGATAGATACCTTAGTTCAAGGAAGGCCAATGTGTCAGGAACACCTCTGTCAGCTGAGTAGTCACATGGCTGGCATCAGCTCGTCCCTTGCTCCTGGACTCCATTGCCTTCAGCCTCTGTTCCTGTAGGGGTTCCTCACTTCGCTTCTCCAGGGCTGGCTTTAATTTTTGACTTCCCTTGGTTCTCTCCAGGTTCTGGCTTGCTTAACATCTCATGGCAACGCCTGTTGGGCTCCAAGCATCTCCAAACATCCTTGTCTCTGTTCTCCAAGTGTCAGCATCTGTGTCAGCTCTGCTCTGAAGTTTCTGTTGGCTGTTTCATTTCTGAGGCTTCTCCAAAACATTTCCCCTTTTAAAGACTCTGGTAAACTAATCAAGACCCACCCTGAATGGACAGAGTCACATCTCTGTCTAATCAAAAGGTCACATCACAATTGGGAGTGTCTCTTCTCCATGGGGATAATTTAATCAAAAGTTTCCAATCTACGGCATTGAATCAAAATTAAAAGAAATGGCTGCTCCCATAAGATTGGATCAGGATTAAAACATGGCTTTTCTGGGGTACATAATACATTCAAACCAGCACACCTCCCCTACTCATTAACCACTGTTTGGAACCTGCCAGAGTCTAAGGACACAGAAGAAAGAGGATGATGAACGCTTTTCTCTTCTGGGTGGCTTTTTGTGATTCCTTCCTCAGCCCTGGCATCAAGCACTGCTTCTTCAGCCTCTCTTTACTGAGATCTCCATATCCCTCCAGACAGCCTAGCTGGACCAAGCCCAAGATAACACCTTGCTAGCTCCCTTTCTAGCATCTGGCCCTCAGGCAATATTTTGCACACTTGCTATGGGATGCTCCAGGATTGAGACCTGTCCTGGTGCAGCAGTATGTCCTGACCCAGTTAATCAACCCTCCTCATGCTCTCCAGATTTCCCTGTCTATAATCTGTTGTGGCTTTCTTAAGTGTCACATAGTTCCTAAACCTCGCTCTCAACTCAAGGAACACAGCTCAGAGCTCTCCTGGTAGGTGCTCTGAAGTCCTCCACACTAGACTTAGATTTGAAGGTAGCATCCCCCACCTCACCTTCAAAGTGGAGGGAGTCACCTTGCCATCAGCAATGATTCTCAAAAAAAAACAACAACAAAAAAAACCTTTCACTAATCTTCTCTCACTCTCTGTTTGAGATCCTTGGTCTGGCTGAGGCTTTGAGAAGTCCTGGAGGAGATTCTTAGACCGTTTCCTTGTATGTCCTCCTAACAGGATTTGGCCCCTGACTAGGACTTTATGTCTGTTGTATCATGTTTCACATCTGTTTACCTAGTCAAAACTTCAATTTTAGCAATCAATTTTACTTCAAAGGACACTCAGTTCTACCCTGGAATTCAACATTTCACTATTTAGCATGCTGCCCACTTTCCAAGTAGCATGCACTACTTGAAAGGCAGTGCGGTGGGGTCTGCAAAGCAGAGCCAGGGTTCAAATCCCTCCTCTGTCCCCGTATAGCCAGTGACCTCAGCGAGACACACCTCTGTTTGTCTCATTTCCTTAACTGAAAGATGGGATGAAAAGGTAGTTCACAAGTTTGCTGTGAGGATTAAATGAATCGACATCAATAAAGTACTTATAGCAGTGCCTGATATGTAGTGAGCACTCAGTTAGAATGAACTATTATTACTACTTTCTCATCTTTGCATAAATCAGCTCCTGTTCACATCACTTTGATGACTTTGCCTCATCTATTTTTCTTTTTGCCTCATATTTTATAGAGAGAATAAAGGCAACCAGAGAGGAAAGCCCTCTTCTTCCTGCCAGCAATCTACCAGTGTGCCTGCATCGGTACTGATCTTTCTTCCCTTTGCCCATTAAAATAGAAGCAGTGACCTTGCCCAACTCCCTATCCAACCTGTGCTCAGAATCCCACCTCCACTTACCTTTGAGGACTTCATTTCTTCAACTGCCCCCCTTCCAGTGTCATTGATTCTCCTCCCGACAGCATATAGACATCTTAAAAAACAACAAAATTAAACAAAAACACACCAAACAAACGAAAACAACCAACAAACCCTTCTTTCTCATCCTCTCATTTCTCAGCAGCTTTAGGAATGGGATAGCCAAAGAGAGATTCCACATTTCCCTCACGGAGTTGCTGAGAGGAAAAAATTATTGATAAGTGATGTAAAGTCCTAAACACACAACCTAGCTTAAAGCAAGTACATAAATATTAGCCAGTTTTATTATCATTGCTATTATTATTGTAAATTTTCATTTCAATGCTGCCAGAGTTGAATCTAGTAAAAAGATATTTTAAGCAAATTTTGGATCCACATCTCAGATCTAATTCACATAACTCACACAAAATGAGGAACAGACCACTAATATAGTTGTTCCCACATGATCAATCAGGAGCAGCATCTTCCTTAAAAGAAAGAGAATGAGATCATTAGAATGAGCTCAATAATGGAAAATTCTAATGTTCTCATTCTCCTTCTTAATATTTTTATTAATTTGCATGTGAAAGGACCATGTACTTTAAACACTTCAGAAATAACTTTGAGCTTAATTTATTAAGCTCAATTTGAGTTCATTTCAGAATGCAGAACTTTGGCTCCTCAACTGCCACCCCATTCAAGAGTTTCTGGTGACACTTCTGTTTTTTCCTTGCTGTGCCCCACTCTTCTTTGGACTTACGTTAGCTCAGCTCTTGCGGATGCGGCAAAGACAAGCAGTCCTCATTTAGAACACATTTTCTCATTAATTTTTTTTTATTTCCTTGTTTTGCAATTTAAAAGTGAATACTAAAACTCAAAAAGATATTTAATCCCCTGATTTCTGCTCTTTGCCAAGAATACCCATGTATCGCATAAGTTGTAGTGTCTGAAGTTACTATGCTCATGTTGTCTCCTGTGCTTCATGGCAAAGGACCATCTTCCTCACTCTTGGCTGCTGTTGGATAATGTCAGTACTCTGCCTTCAGCTCCCATGTGTTTTTGTGGGGCCCCTTTACATTCCTGACACCTATTTCATTCAAGATTTCCTTCAGATACCCCACAGGTTGCCTAGTAATGTCAACCAAGTCCTTGAAGTTATAATACTGGTGTTTCTCAAAGGCAGAAAATAGCAAGGTTAAAACCTGGTCTATCAATCCGCTCTCTCTTTCCATCTTCTTTCTTTTTCTTCTCATGTTCAATATTGTACTGATGATTAGCAACTGGTTTATAATTGGTTGTGACTACCTTATCTAGTTTCTGTATGGTTCTGGCAGGTTTGGAAGATTCCTTTATTTGCATTCTCTTCAGTCTCATGTAGGATTCAGACCCAACAGGTCTGCATTCCACGCTATGTACCACTGTTCCTTCCAATGAGAGCCTGTCCTGGGCACCCTCGGTCAGCACTGTGAGTATTTGCCCTCCCATCTCCTGAAAGAAAAACTGATACTCCCTGGGAGTGGTGACTGGGGCTGGTTGTCCATCAGTATTGTCGATGTTTGTAAGTTCCTCACTCAAAGTAAATGACAGCTCTGTCTTTCTTTGATTATTGGCAATCCGCAGCTTCCCTATTTCGCCTCTTCCAGAAGATTTAGACCACTGTTGTGACAGGTATTTAGGAAACTTCACTAACCACATCAGGTTGTTCTGTTGAATCCCTTCCAAGTCAAGTTGCATCCTCTGAGCCATGGGTCTGCTACCTTCAGATGCCATGTGTTCTTGAGCTGAGAGGGCAGAGAATGAGTGAGTCAGGGCTGAGAGGGAAAGCACAGCACACCAAAACCAGCACATCCCCACTGCCTGGACCCAGGAACCAAGAAAGAAAGTGTAAAACACATGCAGACTTCAGAAATGTTAAACGATAGAATGGAAGAGTTTTAGAGTCCAGAGAATGCTGTAGGACAATCCCAAATTATTCATAATAAGGAAAAATTAGAACCCACCTATAAAAGTGGGGAGCTTGATAATATGTGTTGTATATCCTTACAATGAAGTACTGCAGCCATTAAAAAGGATACAGTATACAATAAGAATAATTTATTTTTCTTAATAAAACCAGTAAAACCAAAGTAAATGCTTTCACCTTTCAACTAAGTTTTGTGGAAAAGTAGTTATATGATATATATGAAATGTTCTCAAATATTTTGAATAAACATGGTCATAAAAAAAAAAGAATATAGTAGCTGTTTTCTACTCACATGGAAAATCTCCCAAGATATAGACATTTCCTCCAGGCCCTTACTGTCAAAGGAACCCTTTGCAGAGAGACCTCCCTAATCACCTTAGTTAAAAGTGTGACCTCCTCCCGTTCCCCATCCCTCTTCTCCACTGAATTTTTTCTCCACCATATCAGTCGACATGAAATATACTAGATACTTTATTATTTTCTCCCTTTCCCCTTAGATGGTAAGCACTACGGGGTCTGGGCCTGTGGCTGTTATTACTGTAAGCGTTCATTTTTTTGAACGAAAGAAAAGTCTTACTTAATTGGTTTGTTTGCTGTAAATAAATCGAGTGAAGGCTGCATTCCCGGCATGAGGAGGACTGGGCTGCCCAATACCCCCGGTACAGGTTCATGGTAACCCACACACTTCACCGAGGCACGGTGCCCTAAGGACTAGGGGGAAATGATACCCACACAAAATAATGGTACCCACTAGGAGCGCCTCAGGTCAGGGATTCGTTCTCCTGCCACCAAGCTGAGTCTCAGCTTCGTGGCATCACCAGCCTTCTGATCGCTAGGGCGTGACAAGCGGACACGGGGAGAGTCACCGAGACCCGGGTGCTTGCCCCAGCTGAGTCTCCCCCTGACAACTGTCAGGCGGAGGCATAGGGACACCTGGGTGAACAGGTTCCAGGCCTATATTTCAGGTTACAGACCGCTGGCGCCTGCAACTGACAGGCAACTGACAGGGGAGGCCCTGCCTCTCCGCTCCAGAGCCTGCGGTGGAAAAATCACCCTCCAGTATAACTGTAGTAACCTTGGCTCTGAGATATTTTTTCCAACCTAAGTGGAAATACATTTAAATATTACGATACAGACTAGAAGGAACTAAGAAATTCACCTCTTAAGTGCCTTCTCATACCCCAAACAAAGAGCAAATGTGTTCAGGATGAGCATAACTTTACAAAAGGAAGGGAGATAGGAAGGCCCCTTCCTCCAGGGTCAGACTCACCAGAGCAGACTTGAAAGCTGTGCCGGGCCAGAGCTTCCAGAGTGGGTGGTCACTGCTAAGCCAGGGCTCCTGATGTACCCAGGTGGATTCTCTTTAAGGATGAGTGCAGACTCTGTTCTGCACTCTGTATATTGTCACCTTTAGGGAATTCCTTGATTAGATTGGATTATAGCCCTCTGGAGAATTCCATCTCCTTGATTTGATTATGGGTGTGACCCATATCTCCAAAAAGCATGCAACAGAGTAAGTAGCTCTATGGATTATTTCATCCAGTGAACTAATTTTCTTTAATTCTCCTGCTTAGGGTCGGTTAGTGAGAACTAGCTTGCTTTAGCTTCCTTAGAAAGGCCACAAGATGCTTTACTTAGGCCCTCTGAAGAGTTATTAGGCATATCGGTCCTAGCCCCGGGGGACCCTGACTAACCTGACCCACTACCAACCACTGAAATTGCTCTCAACCACCCTGGGCAAAAAGTTCTTCTTTTACCTCTATGATAGCTCCCTTTGTCTCTTCTCTTGGGTCCCATGACACCCTCTGCTCCTGAGTTTACTCCCCACCCCCACCCCACATTATTTGTATACTCCAGTTCTTTTTAAACATTTTTTTTAAATCATTCTGGGATTCATCAGGGCATCACTCTGAACAAACCAACAAAATGTCATGTCCTACCTGAGATTCCAAGTACTTACGGTGTTCAATCAAACTATCTACATAAGTTATATTAGGAAATGCACTAGTCAAAATATAAATTTTGTAACAAATAAACATTTTTTGCTTTAGTCTCACACATAAGGTGACATTTTTAAGATATTAATTACCATCTATTTTCAGCACCCTGCAATAATGACATTCCTTTGTTCTTCCTCATGCAAAAACATTTTTAAAAATTTTAAACACTCTTTTTGATGTTTGTTAAAATTTATTAATTAATTAAAAATAAAGAAAATAAAACAACATACATAATCAGTAATTCACAATATCATTACTTAGTTGCATATTCATCATTTCTTAGAACATTTGCATTAATTCAGAAAAAGAAATAAAACAAACAGGAAAGAAAAAAAAAAAAGCTTATACCTACCATACCCCTTACACCTCGCTTTCATTGATCACTAGCATTTCAAACTAAATTTCTTTTAGCTTTTGTTCCCCCTATTATTTATTTTTATTCCATATGTTCTACTCCTTTGTTGACAAGGTAGATAAAAGGAGCATCAGACACAAGGTTTTCACAATCACACAGTAACATTGTGACAGCTGTATCATTAGTCAATCATCCTCAAGAAACATCGCTACTGGAACACAGCTCTACATTTTCAGGCAGTTCCCTCCAGCCTCTCCATTACATCTTGAATAACAAGATGATATCTACTTGATGCATAAGAATAACCTCCAGGATAACCTCTCGACTCTGTTTGGAATCTCTCAGCCATTGACACTTTGTCTCATTTCCCTCTTCCCCCTTTTGGTCAAAAAGGTTTTCTCAATCCCTTGATGCTAAGTCTCAGCTCATTCTAGGGTTTTTCTCAATCCCTTGATGCTGAGTCTCCGTTCATTCCAGGATCTCTGTCCCACGTTGCCAGGAAGGTCCACACCCCTGGGAGTCATGTCCCACGTAGAGAGGGGTAGGGTGGTGAGACTGCTCGTTGTGTTGGTTGGAGAGAGGGGCCACATCTGAGCAACAAAAGAGGCTCTCTTGGGGGTGACTCTTAGGCCTAAATTTTAAGTAGACTTGACCTATCCTTTGTGGGGTTAAGTTTCATATGAACAAACCCAAGACTGGGGGCTCTGCCTATAGCTTTGGTTGTCCACACTGCTTGTGAGAATATCAAGAATTCAACTTGGGGAAGTTGAATTTCTCCCCGTTCTCACCACTCCCCGAAGGGGGCTTTGCAGATACTTTTCCACTCACTGATCGAATCACTCTGGGATTCTTCGGGGCATCACTCTGGACAAACCAGCAAAATCTCATGTCCTACCTGAGATTCCAAGTACTTATGGCGTTCAATCAAACTATCTACATAAGTTATATTAGGAAATGCACTAGTCAAAATATAAATTTTGTAACTAATAAACATTTTTTGCTTTAGTCTCACGCAGAAGGTGACATTTTAAAATATTAATTACCATCTATTTTCAGTACCTTGCAATAATGACATTCCTTTGTTCTTTCCTCATGCAAAAACATTTTCAAAATTGTACCTTGTACATTTCACTATTATTATACACTCTAGGCATTCCTAGATTATACCATCTCAATCTTTAACATCTATCTTTCTTTCTGATTTCAATTATGTCCCCAGCCCTCCTCCCTCTATCATTCTCACGTGCAGCTTCATTCAGCGTTTTAACATAATTATATTACAGTTAGGTAGTATTGTGCTGTCCATTTCTGAGTTTTTGTATCCAGTCCTGTTGCACAGTCTGTATCCCTTCAGCTCCAATTACCCAATATCTTACCCTATTTCTATCTCCTGATGGTCTCTGCTATGAACAAAATATTCCAAGTTTATTCATCAATGTCAGTTCATATCAATGAGACCATACAGTATTTATCCTTTAGTTTTTGGCTAGTCTCACTCAGCATAATGTTCTCAAGGTCCATCCATGTTGTTACATACTTCATAAGTTTATTCTGTCTTAAAGCTGCATAATATTCCATCGTATGTATATACCACAGTTTGTTTAGCCACTCTTCTGTTGATGTACATTTTGGCTGTTTCCATCCCCTTGCAATTGTAAATAATGCTGCTATAAACATTGGTGTGCAAATGTCCATTTGTGTCTTTGCCCTTATGTCCTCTGAGTAGATACCTAGCAATGGTATTGCTGGGTTATATGGCAATTCTATATTCAGCTTTTTGAGGAACCGCCAAACTGCCTTCCACAGTGGTTGCACCATTTGACATTCCCACCAACAGTGAATAAGTGTGCCTCTTTCTCCACATCCTCTCCAGCACTTGTCATTCTCTGTTTTGTTGATAATGGCCATTCTGGTGGGTGTGAGATGATATCTCATTGTGGTTTTGATTTGCATTTCTCTAATGGCCAGGGACATTGAACATCTCTTCATGTGCCTTTTGGCCATTGTATTTCCTCTTCTGAGAGCTGTCTGTTCAAATCTTTTTTCCCATTTTGTAATTGGATTGGCTGTCTTTTTGTTGTTGAGTTGAACAATCTCTTTATAAATTCTGGATACTAAACCTTTATCTGATATGTCGTTTCCAAATATTGTCTCCCATTGTGTAGGCTGTCTTTTTACTTTCTTGATGAAGTTCTTTGATGCACAAAAGTGTTTAATTTTGAGGAGTTCCCATTTCTTTCTTTCTTTCTTCAGTGCTCTTGCTTTAGGTGTAAGGTCTATAAACTGCCTCCAATTATAAGATTTATAAGATATTTCCCTACATTTTCCTCTAACTGTTTTATGGTCTTAGACCTGATGTTTAGATCTTTGATCCATTTTGAGTTAACTTTTGTATAGGGTGTGAGATACGGGTCCTCTTTCATTCTTTTGCATATGGAAATCCAGTTCTCTAGGCACCGTTTATTGAAGAGACTGTTCTGTCCCAGGTGAGTTGGCTTGACTGCCTTATCAAAGATCAAATGTCCATAGGTGAGAGGGTCTGTATCTTAGCACTCTATTCGATTCCATTGGTCAATGTATCTATCTTTATGCCAGTACCATGCTGTTTTGACCACTGTGGCTTCATAATATGCCTTAAAGTCAGGCAGCGTGAGACCTCCATTTTCGTTTTTTTGTCCTCAAGATACTTTTAGCAATTCGGGGCACCCTGCCCTACCAGATAAATTTGCTTATTGGTTTTTCTATTTCTGAAAAGTAAGTTGTTGGGATTTTGATTGGTATTGCGTTGAATCTGTAAATCAATTTAGGTAGAATTGACATTTTAACTATATTTAATCTTCCAATCCTTGAGCATGGTATACCCTTCCATCTATTTAGGTCTTCTGTGATTTCTTTTAACAGTTTCTTGTAGTTTTCTTTGTATAGATCTTTTTTCTCTTTAGTTAAATTTATTCCTAAGTATTTTATTCTTTTGGTTGCAATTGTAAATGGAATTCGTTTCTTGATTTCCCCATCAGATTGTTCATTACTAGTGTATGGAAACACTACAGATTTTTGAATGTTGATCTTGTAACCTGCCACTTTGCTGTACTCATTTATTAGCTCTAGTAGTTTTGCTGTGGATTTTTCAGGGTTTTCGACATATAGTATCATATCATCTGCAAACAGTGATAGTTTTGCTTCTTCCTTTCCAATTTTGATGCCTTGTATTTCTTTTTCTTGTCTAATTGCTCTGGCTAGAACTTCCAACACAATGTTGAATAACAGTGGTGATAGTGGACATCTTGTCTTGTTCCTGATCTTAGGGAGAAAGTTTTCAGTTTTTCCCCATTGAGGACGATATTAGCTGTGGGTTTTTCATATATTCCCTTTATCATTTTAAGGAAATTCCCTTATATTCCTATCCTTTGAAGTGTGTTCAACAGGAAATGATGTTGAATTTTGTCAAATGCCTTCTCTGCATCAATTGAGATGATCATGTGATTTTTCTGCTTTGATTTGTTGATATGGTGTATTACATTAATTGATTTTCTTATGTTGAACCATCCTTGCATACCTTGGATGAATCCTACTTGGTCATGATGTATAATTCTTTTAATGTGTTGCTGGATTCGATTTGCTAGAATTTTGTTGAAGATTTTTGCATCTATATTCATTAGAGATTGGTTTGTAGTTTTCTTTTTTTGTAATATCTTTGCCTGGTTTTGGTATGAGGGTGATGTTGGCTTCATAGAATGAATTAGGTAGCTTTCCCTCCACTTCAGTTTTTTTGAAGTTTGAGCAGGATTGGTACTAATTCTTTCTGGAATGTTTGGTAGAATTCACATGTGAAGCCGTCTGGTCCTGGATTTTTCTGTTTGGGAAGCTTTTTAATGATTGATTCAAATTCTTTACTTGTGATTGGTTTGTTGAGGTCATCTATTTAATCTTGAGTCAAAGTTGGTTGTTCATGCCTTTCTAGGAAGTTGTCCATTTCATCTACATTGTTGTATTTATTGGCATAAAGTTGTTCATAGTATCCTGTTATTACCTCCTTTATTTATGGGGTCAGTGATTATGTCTCCTCTTCCATTTCTGATCTTATTTATTTGCATCCTCTCTCTTCTTCTTTTTGTCAATCTTGCTAAGGGCCCATCAATTTTATTGATTTTCTCATAGAACCAACTTCTGGTTTTATTGATTTTCTCAATTGTTTTCATGTTCTCAATTTCATTTATTTCTGCTCTAATCTTTGTTATTTCTTTCCTTTTGCTTGCTGTGGGGTTATTTTGCTGTTCTTTCTCCAGTTCTTCCAAGTGCACAGTTAATTCCTGTATATTTGCCCTTTCTTCTTTTTTGATATAGGCATTTAGGGCAATAAATTTCCCTCTTAGCACTGCCTTTCTGCATCCCATAAGTTTTGATATGTTGTGTTTTCATTTTCATTTGCCTTGAGATATTTACTGATTTCTCTTGTAATTTCTTCCTTGACCCACTGGTTGTTTAAGCCTCCACATATTTGTGAATTTTCTGGCACTTTGCCTGTTATTGATTTCCAACTTCATTCCCTTATGATCTGAGAAAGTGTTTTGTATTATTTCAATCTTTTTAAATTTGTTGAGACCTGCTTTGTGACCCAGCATATGGTCTATCTTTGAGAATGATCCATGAGCACTTGAGAAAAATGTGTATCCTGCTGTTGTGGGGTGTAATGTCCTATAAATGTCTGTTAAGTCTAGCTCATTTATTGTAATATTCAAATTCTCTGTTTCTTTATTGATCCTCTGTCTAAATGTTCTGTCCATTGATGAGAGTGGGGAATTGAAGTCTCCAACTATTATGGTAGATGTGTCTATTTCCCTTTTCAGTATTTGCAGTGTTTGCCTCACGTATTTTGGGGCATACTGGTTCGGTGCATAAATATTTATGATTGTTATGTCTTCGTGTTGAATTGTTCCTTTTATTAGTACATAGTATCCTTCTTTGTCTCTTTTAACTGTTTTACATTTGAAGTCTAATTTGTTGGATATTAGTATAGCTACTCCTGCTCTTTTCTGGTTGTTATTTGCATGAAATATCTTTCCCCAACCTTTCGCTTTCAACCTATGTTTATCTTTGAGTCTAAGATGTGTTTCCTGTAGACAGCATATAGAAGGATCCTGTCTTTTAATCCATTCTGCCAGTCTATGTCTTTTGATTGGGAAGTTCAATCCATTAACATTAAGCGTTATTACTGTGGGGGTAGTACTTTCCTCTACCATTTTGTCTTTTGTATTTTATATGTTATATCTAATTTTCCTTCTTTCTACACTCTTCTCCACACCTCTCTCTTCTGTCTTTTCATATCTGTCTCTAGTGCTCCCTTTAGTATTTCTTGCAGAGCTGCTTTCTTGGTCACAAATTCTCTCAGTGATTTTTTGTCTAAAAATGTTTTAATTTCTCCCTCATTTTTGAAGGACAATTTTGCTGGGTATAGAATTCTTGGTTTGCAGTTTTTCTCTTTTAGTAATTCAAATATATCATCCCACTGTCTTCTCGCCTCCATGGTTTCTGCTGAGGAATCTACACATAGTCTTATTGGGTTTCCCTTGTATGTGATGGATTGCTTTTCTCTTGCTGCTTTCAAGATCTTCTCTTTCTCTTTGACCTCTGACATTCTGACTAGAAAGTGTCTTGGAGAACGTCTATTTGGATCTATTCTCTTTGGGGTGTGCTGCACTTCTTGGATTTGTAATTTTAGGCCTTTCATAAGAGTTGGGAAATTCTCAGTGATAATTTCTTCCATTAGTTTTTCTCCTCCTTTTCCCTTCTCTTCTCCTTCTGGGACCCCCACAACACGTATATTTGTGCGCTTCATATTATCATTCAGTTCCCTGAGTCCCTGCTCATATTTTTCCATTTTTTTCCCTATAGCTTCTGTATCTTGTCGAATTTCAGATGTTCCATCCTCCAGTTCACTAATCCTAACCTCTGTCTCTTGAAATCTACCATTGTAAGTTTCCATTGTTTTTTTTCATCTCTTCTACTGTAACTTTCATCCCCATAAGTTCCATGATTTGTTTTTTCAGACTTTCCATTTCTTCTTTTTGTTCATTCCTTGCCTTCTTCATATCCTTCCTCAATTCATTGATTTGGTTTTTGATGAGGTTTTCCTTGTCTGTTCGTACATTCTGAATTATTTGTTTCAGCTCTTGTATCTCATTTGAACCATTGGTTTGTTCCTTTGACTGGGCCATATCTTCAATTTTCCTGGTTTGATTTGTTATTTTTTGCTGGTGTCTAGACATTTAATTACCTTAATTAGTTTATTCTGGAGATTGCTTTCACTTCTCTTACCTAGGGTTTTCTTGCTAGATGAATTTGTCGTCTCTCTGTTCTTTGACCTTCAGTTCAGCCTTTTCTGGACCTCTAGCTTAGGTTTTGTTTAACAGAGGATAATTTTTCAGTTCTTGTTTTCTTGTTTCTTGCCCTTCTTGTATGGTGCCTTTTCCCTCCCCACCCTTAGGAGGGTCTACGTAGGTATTATAGACTCCAGCCGGGTTTTCCCAGACTAAACTGTCCTCCTATCAGGGAGAAGGAGTCACCTGCATCAGTTTACC
Organism: Tamandua tetradactyla; assembly: GCF_023851605.1. Lineage (NCBI taxonomy): Eukaryota > Metazoa > Chordata > Mammalia > Pilosa > Myrmecophagidae > Tamandua > Tamandua tetradactyla. The sequence goes on along the minus strand of NC_135328.1, from coordinate 184,473,634 downwards.
CTGAGGATGAGACCCAGCAGGTTGAAAGACTTTCCTGTGAAGTCTCTGGGTTCTGTTTTTCTTATCCTGCCCAGTATGTGGCGCGTCTGCCTGCGGGTCACACCAGCAAAAGATGTTGCAGCACTTTTAACTTTGGAAGACTCTCCCTGCTGGGGGCGTGGTGGAGATGGAGGAGAGGTTGTAGACTGGTTTTAATGGTTTCGAACTGCCAAGCCCTGGGGTCTGAAATCCTTGAGAGAAGGATTCCACCTGAGTTGGGCTTCATCCCTCCCCTGGGGAAGGCACAGGTGGGAGGCAGCCCTGAAAGCAGCCCGTTTCTGGCTGTGCCTGGGGCAGTTGCAGCCCAAGAAGTCCCACCACTGAATCCAGAGGCTGCCAAGTCTCTGTAGAAACACAGCCACTAAAACCTGGGGAAGGCACAGGTGGGAGGCAGCCCTGAAAGCAGCCCGTTTCTGCCTATGCCTGGGGCAGTTGCAGCCCAAGAAGTCCCACCACTGAATCCAGAGGCTGCCAAGTCTCTGTAGAAACACAGCCACTAAAACCTGTTTCCTCCCCTTTCCTCTTTTTCCGTGAGCCCAATGAGCAAACTCCACCTTGACCAGGTTTAGAGTCTCCTTCCTTTCCCTCTGGGAAGCCGCCTGTGGGAGAGGGGCGCCGGCCGCCGGCTGCCGCAGCTTGGGAAACTCATGGTTTTGGGAAGGCTTGCAGCCGGTCCAGCTGGTCCAGACTGGGGTACGCTGTGTGTTCGATCACTGACGTGGCTCCGGGAGCTGTTTTGTACTGTTTCTGGTTATTTAGTAGTTGTTCTTTAAACACTTTTTATTGTAAATATATATATTTACAATAAATATATTTTTGTAATATATTTTTATAAAATGTATTTTTTACTGTAAGTGTATATATACAAAGCAAAGAAAGAGAAAAGCAATAATTTTCAAAGCACACTTCAACAAGTAGTTACAGAACAGATCCAGGGTTTGTCATGGACTACCATTTTACCATCTCAGATTTTTCTTTCTAACTGTGCCAAAACTCTGGAGGCTAAAAAGGATAATGTAGTGATTCAGCAGCAATACTTGTCTTTTAAATCCTGTTTTCTCTGTTATACTCCCTCCTCCTTCTTTGATCCTTCTCTCAATCTGTAGGGATCTTTGGGCAATGCCCATTCTGAATTTTTCATGTTGAGAAAGGGTGTTAACAGTAAAGGATTGGGGGATGTAATTAACTGATAATCTTGGAGAGGTTGTTCTCTCTGGGTTTTAGGATTTATCTGATCTAGGAACCCTCCAGGAATTATACGTTGCAGGAAAGCAAACTTAGTGCATAAAATCTTTATAGAGTCTCAGTTCAAGCCCCAGGTGTTCATAAAAGTCAACAGGAATGATATTAATTGGGGTTTAGCAAACCATGGCAATTTTCACTATCTAACTGAAGCTGTCATAAGAGTAGCCTCCAGAATAGCTTCTTGACTCCATTTGATCTCTCTTAGCCACTGATGCCTTACTTTTTTATAATTCTTTGCCCCCTTTCAGTCCCGAAGACACTGTTGATTCCATGGTGCCAGATCCAAACTCATCCCTGGGAGTCACGCCTCACATCGTCAGGGAGGTTTCACTCCTGAATATCATGTTCTACATAGAGGAGAGGGTAATGATTTTCCTTGTTGAGTTGGGCTTAAAGAGAGAGAGGTCACATCTGAACAACAAAGAGGCTTCTGTTAGGCCTTGTTATGGGTAGTCTTAGCTTCTCTCCCACAGAAATAAGTTTCGTAAGGGCAAGGCTCAAAATCCCGGGCTTGGCCTATTTTCTCGGGAGTACCAATGGTTGAGAGGGTACCCGGAGTTTCCCAGATGGGAAGGATATATGTATCCTTCTGACCCTCAAGGGACTCTACCAGTACTTTTTTTATTGTATAGTATAACATATATACAAAGCAAAGAAATAAAAAACAATAGTTTCAAAGCATTCTTCAATAAGTAGTTACAGAACAGATCCCAGAGTTTGTCATGGGCTACCATAAGATCCTCTCATATTTTTCCTTCTAGTTGCTCCAGATTATAGGAGGCTAGAGGGATTAAATATTTTTTTATCATTGCAATAAACTTTTTTCCTTCTTTTTTTTGTGAAAAATAACATATATACAAAAAAGCTATAAATTTCAAAGCACAGCACCACAATTAGTTGTAGAACATATTTCAGAGTTTGACATGGGTTACAATTCCACAATTTTAGGTTTTTACTTCTAGCTGCTCTAAGATATTGAAAACTAAAAGAGGTATCAATTTAATGATGCAGCATTCAGATTCTTTGTTAAATCCTATCTTCTCTGTATAACTCCACCATTACCTTTGATCTTTCCATCCGTCTCTTTAGGGGTGTTTGGGCTATGGCAATTCTAAATTTTTCATATTGGAAGGGTCTGACACTAATATGGGGTAGGGACATGAAACTATCTGATGTTCTGGAGAGGCTGGGCTAGGTTTCAGGACTTCTCTGGACCAGGGACCCTTCAGGAAGTTGTTGGTTTCTAGAAAGTTACTCTAATGGCAATCTTATATATTGCCTTAGGATTGGCTGGAATGGTCCTGGTTGGGAGTTGGCAGGTTATGATAGGTAACAAGGTCTAACTGAAGCTTGTATAAGAGCAACCTCCAGAGTAGCCTCTTGAATCTCTTTGAACTCTATCAGCCACTGATACCTTATTTGTTACACTTCTTTTCCCCCTTTTGGTCAGTATAGAATTGTTGATCCCATGGTGCCAGGTCTGGATTCATCCCCGAGAGTCATCTCCCACATCAGCAGGGAGACTTTTATCCCTGGATGTCATGTCCCATGTAATGGGGAAGGCAATGATTTCACTTTCAGAGTTTGGCTTAGAGAGAGTGAAGCCATATCTGAGCAACAAAAGAGGTCTTCCAGAAGTAACTCTTAGGCATGCCTATAGGTAGTCTAAGTTCTCTGCTGCCTGCATAAGCTTCACAAGAGTAAGCCTCATGATCAAGGTCATGGCCTGTTGATTTGGGTGTCCCTAAAGTTTGACACAGTATCAGGGGATTCCCTGATGGTAAGGTTTAATAGTTCCATATTTTTCTCCCATCCCTCAGGGAATTTTGCCGATACTTTTTTTTTTAATTAAAAAAAAAAATTTTAAACATAACAACATACAAACACGAACATTCTTACCATAAGATCATTCCATTCTTGGTATATAATCAATAACTCACAATATCATCACCATGATCATTTCCTAGAACATTTGCATCAATTCAGAAAAGAAATAAAAAGAAAAAAGGAAAAAAATCATACATACAATACCCCTTACCCCTCCCTCTCATTGACTGCTAGTATTTCCATCTACACAGTATATTTTACCCTTTATTTCCCCTATGTTTTTCTATACACCTTACCTCTCCCTTTCATTGATCACTAGCATTTCAATCTACTAACTTTATTTTAACATTTGTTAAAATATGTTTTTTAACATTTGTTCCCCCATTATTTATTTGTTTTTAATCCATTTGTTTTACTCATCTGTCCATACCATAGATAAAAGGAGCATCAAACACAAGGGTTTCACAATCACACCGTCACATTGCAAAAACTATATCATCATACAATCATCTTAAAGAAACATGGCTACTGGGACACAGCTCTACATCTTCAGGCACTTCCCTCCAGCCTCTCCATTACATCTTAACTAAACAGATGATATCTATTCAATGTGTAAGAATAACCTCCAGGATAACCTCTCAACTCTGTTTGGAATCTCTCAGTCATCGACACCTTATTTTGTCTCATTTTGTTTCCCCCTTTTGGTAGAGAAGGTTTTCTCAATCCTTTGATGCTGAGTTCCAGCTCATTCTAGGATTTCTGTCCCACGTTGCCAGGAATGTCCACAACCCTGGGAGTCATGTTTCATGTAGGGAGGGGGAGGGCAGTGAGTTTGCTTGTCATGTCAGCAGAGAGAGAGAGAGGCCACATCTGAGCAACAAAAGAGGTTCTCTTAGGGCTGACTCTTAGGCCTAATTTTAAGTAGGCTTAGCCTATCCTTTGCAGGTTTAAGTTTCATATGAACAAGCCCCAAGATTGGAGGCTCAGCTTATTGATTTGGCTGTCCTCACTGCCTGTGAGAATATCAAGAATTCTCCACTTGGGGAAGTTGAATTTTCCTCCTTTCTCACCATTCCCTCAAGGGGACTCTGCAGATACTTCCCTATTCACTGTTCAAATCGCTCTGCGATTTATCTGGGCATCACTCTGGACTAACCTACAAAATCTCATGCCCTGTGCAAGGTTCCATGTACTGTGGTGTTCAATTAAGCTGTCCACATAAGTTATATTAGGAAATGCACTAGTCAAAATATAAATTTTGTACCAAATAAACATTTTTTGCTTGTCTCACACATGTGTTAAGGTTTTAAAATAGCAATTACCATCTATTTTCAACCCCCTGCATTATTGACATTCCTTTGTTCTTCCTCATGCAGAAACATTTTTAAATTTGCACATTTAGTCACTATCATTATTCACTATAAGCGTTCCTAGAATATACCATCTCAGTCTTTGTCATCTATTTTTCCTTCTGATTTCATTTGTGCCCTCAGGCCTCCTCCCTCTATATTTCTCGCATTCAGTTTGATTCAGTGTTCTAACATTATTGTATTACAGTTAGGTAGTATTGTGCTATCCATTTCTGAATTTTTACAATCAGTCCTGTTGTACAATCTGTATTCCCGATTACCCAATATCTACCCTATTTCTATCTCCTGATGGTCTCTGTTACCAACTGAAATTCTCCAGGTTTATTTGCTAATGTTAGTTCATATCACTGAGACCATACAGTATTTCTCCTTTTGTTTCTAGCTAATCTCACTCAGCATAATGTCCTTAAGATCCATCCATGTTATTACATGCTTCATGACTTTACTCTGTTTTACAGCTGCATAATATTCCATCATATGTATATACCACAGCTTGCTTAGCCACTCATCTGTTGGTGGACATTTTGGCTGTTCCCATTTCTTGGCAATTGTAAATAATGCTGCTATAAACATTGGTGTGCAAATTTCCATTTTTGTTCTTGCCCTCCTGTCTTCTGAGTAGATACCTAACAATGGTATTGCGGGATCATATGGCAATTCTATACTTAGCTTCCTGAGGAACCACCACACTGCCTTCCACAGCGGTTGTACCATTTGACATTCCCACCAACAGTGGATAAGCATGCCTTTTTCTTCACAACCTCTCCAGCAATTGTCGTTTTCTGTTTTGTTGATAGTGGCCATTCTGGTGGATGTGAGATGATATCTCATTGTGGTTTTGATTTGCATTTCCCTAATAGCCAGGGAAGTTGAGCATCTTTTCATGCGCCTTTTGGCCATTTGTATTTCCTCTTCTGAGAAGTGTCTATAATGTCTTTTGCCCATTTTGTAATTGGGTTGTCTGTCTTTTTGTTGTTGAGTTGAACAATCTCTTTATATATTCTGGATACTAGACCTTTATCTGATATATCATTTCCAAATATTGTCTCCCATTGTGTAGGCTGTCTTTTTACTTTCTTGACAAAGTTCCTTGATGCACAAAAGTGCTTTTTAATTTTGAGGAGTTCCCATTTATTTGTTTATTTATTTATTTATTTATTTATTTATTTATTTATTCAATACTCTTGCTTTGGGTGTAAGACTAGGAAACCACCCCCTATCAGAAGATTGATAAGATATTTTCCTGCATTTCCTTCCAAAAGTTTTATGGCCTTAGATCTAATGTTTAGTCTTTATCCATTTTGAGTTAATTTTTGTATAGGGTGTGAGATATGGATCCTCTTTCATTCTTTTGCATGTGGATATCCAGTTCTCTAGGCACCATTTATTGAAGAACCTGTTCTGTCCCAGGTGAGTTGGCCTGATTGCCTTATCAAAGATCAATTGTCCATAGATGAGAGGATCTATATCTGAACACTCTATTCGATTCCATTGGTCAGTATATCTGTCTTTATGTTGGTATCATGTTGTTTTGACCACTGTAGCTTCATAATACACCTTAAAGTCAGGTACTGTGAGGCCTCCAACTTCATTTTTCTTTCTCAGGATGTTTTTAGCTATTCGGGACACCCTGCCTCTCCAGATATATTTGGTTATTCGTTTTTCTATTTCTGAAAAGTAAGTTTTTGTGATTTTAATTGGTATTGCATTGAATCTGTAAATCAATTTAGGTAGAATTGACATCTTAATTGTATTTATTCTTCCAATCCATGTACACAGTATGCCCTTCCATTTATATAGGTCTTCTGTGATTTCTTTTGACAATTTCTTGCAGTTTTCTTTGTATAGGTCTTTTGAATCTTTAGTTAAATTTATTCCTAAATATTTTATTCTTTTGGTTGCAGTTGTAAATGGAATTTTTTTCTTGATTTCCCCCTCAGATTGTTCATTACTAGTGTATAGAAACACTACTGATTTTCAAGTGTTGATCTTGTAACCTGCCACTTTGGTGTACTCATTTATTAGCTCTAGTAGTTTTACTATGGATTTTTCAGGGTTTTTTATATATATTTTCATATCATCTGCAAACAATGAGAGTTTTACTTCTTCCTTTCCAATTTTGATGCCTTGACTGCCCCTTTGAAATGATGTATGTCCCCTAGAAAAGCCGTTTTAATCCTAATCCAATCTTGAAAAGGCGGCCATTTAAACTGTAATTAGATCATCTCCCTGTAGATGTGATTTAATCAAGAGTGGTTGTTAAACTGGATTAGGTGATGACATGTCTCCGCCCATCTGGGTGGGTCTTGAGAACTTTCTGGAGTCCTATAAAAAGAGGTAACATTTTGGAGAATGAAGGAGATTCAGAGAGAGCAGAACATCATAGCCACAAAAAGCAGAGAGTCTACCAGCCAGCAGCCTTTGGAGATGAAGAAGGAAGATGCCTCCTAGGGAGCGTCATGAAACAGGAATCCAGGAGAGAAAGCTAGCTGATGATGCCGAGCTCACCATGTGCCCTTCCATCTGAGAGAGATACTGTGACTGTGTTCACCATGTGCCTTCTCGCTTGAGAGAGAAGCCCTGAACTTCATCGGCCTTCTTGAACAAAGGTATCTTTCCCTGGATGGATGCCTTTGATTGGACATTTCTATAGACTTGTTTTAATTGGAACATTTTCTCAGCCTTAGAACTGTAAACTAGCAACTTATTAAATTCTCATTTTTAAAAGCCAATCCATTTTGATATATTGCATCCCGGCAGCTAGCAAACTAGAACACCTTGTCTTTCTTTTTCTTGTCTAATTGCTCTAGCTAGAACTTCCAACACAATGTCAAATAACAATGGTGATAGTGGACATCCTTGTCTTGTTCCTGATCTTAGGGGGAAAGTTTTCAGTTTTTCCCCACTGAGGATGATGTTAGCTGTGGGTTTTTCATATATTCCCTTTATTATGTTGAGGAAGTTCCCTTCTATTCCTATCCTTTGAAGTTTTTTCAACAAGAAAGGATGTTGAATTTTGTCAAATGTCTTTTCTGCATTAATCAAGATGATCATATGGCTTTTCAGCTTTGATTTGTTGATATGGTGTATTGCATTAATCGATTTTCTTATGTTGAACTGTCCTTGCATACCTGGAATGAATCCTACTTGGTCCTGGTGTATAATTTTTTTAATGTGCTGCTGGATTTGATTTGCAAGAATTTTGTTGAGGATTTTTGTTTCTGGCTTATTTTGCTTCACCAAATGTCCCACATGTTCATTTACATTGTTGCATGCCCCACAACTTTGTTCTTTTTTGTAGCAGTACAACCTTCATTCATAAGTATGCACCATCATTCGCCAATCTACTTCTCTGTCAGTGCATCCCTCGGCCTTCATTCATCCGGCATCTTGTAGAGAGCCCAAAGTCCACAGTCCGTCAGCAGTCTCAATTTTAGATAATTTCATTGTTCCTAAGAGAAAGAAAACCAATAAACACACCCTCACTAAATAGGAAATTTAAACCTCTTAACTCTTGTCCTTCCCCTCATGGTTTACCTCTGCTGTTGCCATCTACCAGTACTTTTTAATTGTCAGTTCACCATGGTCTGAGATGTATCCTGGTATTGCATTAAGCTATACAGAATTACAAGGCCTCATTCCCATTCTGGACTCCTGGACTTTGGATTGCATAAATGAGCTATTCAGAGAGGTTGATTTAGATTGTGTTACAGAAAATTTAGGTTCTAGACATAATAAATTTCTCTGCCTTTGATCTTATACAGTTGGTGAAGGTCTAGAGCACATACACTATAATCTTTTACCCTGTATTCTAATTTACCTTAGGCCCACCCAGACTGGCTTCATTTTAAACTCTAATGGAGACCTGATCTCTTTTTTAGTTACTTTAACTTTTATTATATTTAGCTATGCTAACTTTCAGGGCTACAGCACTTCATTTCTGGGCCTTGGGTGTCACAGTTATTCAAAGTTCCAAGAAAATGCCAACTGATACACATATAGCTCAGTGTCTCAGAATCTAGAATTACATTTACAACTTCAGACTAAGTGTGGCTGCTATAAGGGCTTACCGTCTAGGCTCCCATTTCTTATAAGTATTTTTAGAGAGAGACGTTACCATATTTGTTCCTTTGTTTCTGACTTATTTTGCACAACACATTGTTCCCAAGGTTTTTGCAGTTCACTGTGTGCCTCACAACATCCTTCTTTTTTTGGAGTCGCACCATATTCTATTATATAAATGTATAAAAATTTGCCATTCTGCTTCTCAGTCATTGTACCCTTTGGCACCCTTCTGCTATGGGGGATCATGTATAATGTCCAAAATAGAGAAGCCATGTCTTACATTATCCTCACTTGGTTGTACAATCAGTCACACTCTCAATTAGAGACAACTTTCATTGGTTCATAACGGCAGTGAACTGGCAAACACAGCATCACCAACCGTCAAATCAAAGCTACCCCTTATCACTATTGGCCAGAGTATGCATTTTTAGTTTTCCACCTATACCCCTCTACTATTGTCTCTTTGTCCACTATTGAAACTTTGAAATAGTGCATGCCAGAACTTATTTATATTGTAGATTTAATCAGTGGGATACCTGGCACTATACATCCCCTTTCAATCATATTCATCTTCAATATGGCAATGTTACTTATAACCCTGAAAATTAGTTACCACCATTTCTCTTTGTTCCCTTGCATTTAGTTTCAACCTCTTTGGATAGCCTTTTCCCCTTCTCTAGCTTTTGTGTACCTCTAGGACGGCTATGTTTTACAATGTAACCTGAGATTACCTTTACCAGAGTCATTGTAGCAAAATCATACAGAATCTGTCCTTTTATGTTTTACTTATTTCTTTCAGCATCGTGTCCTCAGGTTCATCCACATTGTCATCTTACTGCTGCATAATAACCCATCATATGTATATACCATATTTTATTTATCCACTTGTCTGTTGATGGATACTTTGTTTCCATATTTTGACAATTGTGAATAGTGCCTCTATGAACAGCAGTGTGCAAATGTCTGTTAGTGTCACTGCTTTCAGCTCTTCCAGGTATATATTGAGTACTTGTATTGCCAGGTCATAGGGCAACTCAAAAAATCCCCAAACTGTCTTCCACACCGGCTGCACCATTATACATTCCCACCAACAGTGAATAAGTGTTCCAATTTTTCCACATCCCCTCCAATATTTGTAGTTTTCTGTTTAATAGCAACCATTCTTTTAGGTGTGAGGTGATATCTCATTGTCGGCCTTAATCTGCATTTCCCTTATAGCTAATAAAAATAAACATCTCTTCATGTGCTTTTTAGCCATCTGTATTTGCTCTTCAGAAAGGTGTTTATTCATATCCTCTGCCCATTTTATGATTGAGTTGTTTTTTCTTTTGTTCTTGAGCTGTAACATTTCTTTATGTATACAAAATATCAAGCCTTTATCCAATATGTAGTTTCCAAATATTTTCTCCCATTGAGTTGGCTACCTTCTCACCTTTCAACAAAGTCCTTTGAGGCCCAGAAGCTCTTGATCTTAAGGAGTTCCCATTTGTCTATTTTCTTTCACTGCTTGTGCTTTTAGGTGTAAAATTTAAGAAGCTACCTCCTATTACTAGATCTTAAAGATGTTTCCCTGCATTTTCTTCTAGAAGTCTTTGGGTACTGGCTCTTACATTTAGGTATTTAATCCCATTTTTCTTCTTCTTCATTTTATATGGAATGCTTCATGAATTTGCAGGTCATCCTTGCTCAGGGGGCATACTAATCTTCTCTGTATCATTCCAATTTTAGTATATGTGCTGCCGAAGCAAGCACTTTAAACCCATTTTGAATTAATTTTTGTATAGGGTGTGAGATAGGGGTCCTCTTTCATTCTTTTGGCTATTGCTGTCCAATTCTCCCATGCCATTTACTGAAAAGACTGTTCTGTCCCAGTTCAGTGGAGTTAGGGGTCTTATTGAAGACCAATTGTCCATAGATTTGGTGATCTATCTCTGCACTCTCAATTTGATTCCATTGGTTGATACTTCTTATCTTTGTGCCAGTTCCATGCTGTTTCGACTACTGTGGCTTTTAAGTCAGAAAGTGATAATCCTCCCACTTTGCTCTTCTTTTTTAGAGTATCTTTAGCTATTTGGGGTCTTTTACCCTTCCAAATAGATTTGATAACTAGCTTTTCCAAGTCTTCAAAGTAGGTTGTTGAGATTTTGATTGGTATTACATTGAATCTGTAGATCAATTTTGGTAGAATTGACATCCTAAAAACATTCAATCTTCCTATCCATGAGTATGGATAAGATTTCCATTTATTTAGGTCATTTTTTATTTCCTTTAACAACACTTTGTAATTGTCTGTGTACAAATCCTTTACATCCCTGGTTAGGCTTATTCCTAGATACCTGATTCTTTAGGATACTATTTTGAATGGAATTTTTTCCTTAATTGTCTCCTCTGATAGATCATTGCTTGTGTATAGAAACATTACTGATTTTTGTATGTTACTCTTGTACCCTGCCAGTTTGCTGAATTTATTTATTAGCTCAAGTATTTTTGTCATAGATTTCTCACGGTTTTCTAAGTATAGGATCATGTCATCTGAAAATAATGAAGGTTTTATGCCTTCCCTTATTTTATTTCCTTCTCTTCTAATCACTCTCTTCTAATCTCTCTTCTCTTCTAATCACTCTCTAATCACTCCAGTTAGGACTTCTGGTACAATGTTGAATAATACTGGTGACAATGGGCATGGTTGTGTCCTTCCTGATCTTAGGGGGAATGCTTATAATCTCTCACTGATAAGTATGGTGCTGGCTATGGGTTTTTCATATATGCCCTTTATGATAATGAGAACATTTCCTTTGATTCCTGCCTTTTGAAGTTCTTTTTATCAGGAAAGGATGCTGAATTTTATCAAAAGTTTTTTCAGTGTCAATTGATATGCTCATGTGATTTGTTAATGTGCTGTATTATGTTGATTGATTTCCTTGTGTTGAACCACCCTTGCATTCCTGGTATAAACCCCACTTGGTCATGATGTATAATTCTTTTAATGTGTTGTGAAATAGCATTTTATTGGGAACTTTTGCATCTATGTTCATTAGGGAAATGGTTTGTAGTTTTCCTTTATTGTAGCATCTTTATCCAGTTTGGGGATTAGAGTGATATTAGCTTCACAAAATGAGTTAGGTAGTGTCCCTTTTTCTTCAGTTTTTTGGAAGAGATTGAGCAGGATTGGTGCTAGTTCTTTTTGGAGTGTTTGATAAAATTCCCCTGTGAAGCCATCTGGTCCTGGGCTTTTCTTTGTGGGAAGATTTTTGATAACTGATTGAATCTCTTTACTTGTAATTGGTTTGTTGAGATCCTTTCTAGTTCAGGATCTTAAATATATCATACCACTGCCTCCTTGCTTCCATAATGCTTGTTCAGTAGTCCAAAGTCAGTCTTATGTGGTTTTCCTTGTATGTAGTAGATTGCTTTTCTTGTGCTGCTTTCAGGGCTTTCTGTTTTTCTTCAACATTTGACAGTTTGATTAGTATGTGACTTGGAGTAGGCCTATTTGCATTTATTCTACTTGGAGTTTTTTTTTTTTTTTTTTTTTAGTTTAGATATATTTAATGATGGTAAAGGCTGTTCACATAACAGCAAGGAGATACAATTTCCATTTGACATAAAGTTGCTTAAAACACTAGCAGCTTGCCTCCCATCTCTTAACAAATGACCAGTCATTTCTCTCATCTTTGGGAAGGGTGGCTCAAGTAACTCTTGCAGTGAGGTCAGCAATATGCTGAGGAGTCCTTAAGAGTGATCTTGCAGATAACATGTCCTTTAAGCATCTAAGAGCTGGGAGAGGTAGATCCCCTCCACCAGCACCAGTTGGACACAGCTCATAGAAGCCTTGTTGGGTTTTGTTGCTTCTTCTCAAAAGACAGTAATGAGTTCCTTCAAATGCCTTAATTTTACCTCTTCTGGAACATCATCCTTTAGCCTATGTTATGCCTGTGTCCTCTGTCTCATGCTGTAGGTAAAGAGAAAGCCCACATTGTACCAAACATCCTGAAGCAAAAACACTGTCTTGAGGTGGTCTTCCTCTTTCTCACCACAAAAACCAGCAAAGAAATCGCTGCTGAGGCTCACACCTGGAATAGAATCTCTGATATGGTGAATCAACACCACATAAACTTCTCTTGAATATACCTGATCCCTGGCTTCCAATACATGACTGCTTCCACTCTGGGCAAGCAGGTGGATCTGTTTGCAGATGTTCCCTCATGAATCAGCTGTGGAACCTCATCAGGAAAGTCCTTGGGGTTAGGAGAAGTAAAATGGATCCTAATTTCAAGATCTACTCTTGAGACCTGATACAAAAGGTGACCAAAATGAAGGCCCCCTTGCTTGGTTGTATAGTTAGTGGTAAAGGCACAGCTGAGGTTGGTGGACACTGTGTTGTTGAGCTGGACCTCTAAACTGTCCCCAAAACTATTAATGTTTTGACCAAGGAGAGTCACTTCTTTAGTCCCTTAAAAAGAGAAAATAAATATATTGGGAGCATTTTAAAAACTTTCTTGGTAGCTTCAAGCAAAAACTATTGAACGCTTCACAAATCTGCATGTCATCCTGTGCAGAGGCCATGCTAATCTCTGTATAATTCCAATTTTAGTGTATGTGCCACCAAAGCAAGCACTTGTTGAGCATCTTTGTGTATTTATGTCTTTTATAAGGGTTGAGAAGTTTTCCCCGATTATGTCTTCAACTAACTTTCCTAGCCCTTTACTCTTCTCTTCTCCTTCTGGGACACCAGTGTTCTTATATTTGTGTACCTCTTGTTGTCCATCATTTCCCTAAGACCCAACCCCATTTTTTTCATCTTTATTGCCATTTATTCTTTTGGGCACTCTAGTTCAATTGTTCTGTCTTCTAGCTCACTTATTCTTCCTTCTGCATCTTCAAATCTGCTGTCGTATGTCTCTCTTATATTTATAATTGGTCTACTGCTTTTTCATCTCTGTGAGACCTGCCATTTTTCTACTTAATCTTTTGAATTCTTCTTTATGCTCTTCTAGTGTCTTCCTGACATCTGTTATTTCTTTGTAAATATCCTTGACTAGTTGTTCCATATTCTGTGTCCACTCCCCCTCCTCAGAGTTTTGATTTGGTTGTTTAGTTGGGCCATTTATGCTTGGATCTTCATGTGCTTTGTGATTTTCTGTTGTGCCTGGGACATTTGACTATCTAAATAAGGTTATTTCGCAAGCTGATTTCCTTCACTTGTCTAAAGTTTTGTATTTGTTTGGTTTTCAAGATTTCCTTTTATACTGATTTGTCAGCAATTCCCCCCAAACCAAGGCCTGGATCTCATGTAGGGGGTACAGTTCAACTTGAAGGTCTATTGAAAGCTAGGCTAGGGTGCATGGGTATGTCAGTGGCAGAACGCCCACCTGCCATGTGGGTGACTTGGGTTCAACACCTGGCACATGCACCCAAAGGAAAGAATAATAATATAATATAATAAAAATATGAAACAACAAAAACAAAAGAAACATACCTCAACAGTAGTTGGTCCCAAAATCAGGAGATACCCCAAGATATATTGGGAATGAACTCAGACTGTTGCCCACAGAAAGGAGAGAGAATTTTAAAAATATATAGATAAAAAATATATAATAGGAAATAAAGAATTAATAAAATATAAATAAAATCACAATAATATTAATAATGAAAAATATATATTATAAAATGAAGAGAAAAAAGAGAATCAAAACCCTAGGCAGATAGGGAATTTGCCTTCTTGCACTTATGCTTCTCACCAGCAGGTGGCAGACCTGAGGCACCTCCGCCCCTCAGGCCCAGCCCTCCTGGACTGCAGTGGCTAGAAAGCGGCATGTGTGGCATGGAGGGACTGCTCCTGGCCCTCCATGGCGGGACAGCTGGTCATAGCATACAGGACAGGGGATCCAAACAGCACCTGGGGGAGCAACCAACCCATAGCACCCAGCACCAGGTGGCTTCACCACACATTACACCTGCCATGATTCCTATTCCTGCCCAGCTGGGCAACTGCGACCAGTGCCCAGGGTGCTGCTCCCATTGTGGGTGGCTGGACCCACCTTTGGGCTCCCCACAGCACTGCCGGCTGTACAGCCACTCAGGGAGGTATTCCCAGCTAGTAGCTGGGACAAGCTAGAATGGAGGAATGGTCAGTTCCCTCCAATCCACACATCCCTGCATGCTGCCGTCCACCCCTGGTAGGGATCACAGTCCATCCGACCCACCCTGCTTTTCCCATCCTGATCCCACTACCTTTCTCCTCCCCCCAAAACCCTGGAGACCTACTTTGTTACTCGCACCCTGGGGCTGCATTTCCAGTCATTTTCTCCCCGCCCCCTATCTTGTCCCATGGAGCAGGGGCGAATTCAATCCACTCCACTCTGCCATCTTTCCAGAAGTGAGTTCACTTTTTTTTTTTTAAACTTTCTTTGTAGTAACAAATAAACTCAAAATTTCCCATTTTCACCACATTCAGGTGTAGAATTCAGTAGTTTTAAATTTAGATGAAGTCCATTTTGTCTTTTGTTTCTCATGCTTTTGGTGTTATATCTAAGAAATCACTACCAAAATGAACATTTTAAAACTTTAACTTATGCGTGAGACTAAAGCAGAAAATGTTTATTTGGTACAAAATTTATGTTTTGACTAGTGCATTTCCTAATGTAATTTATGTGGACAGCTGAATTGAACACCATAGTACATGGAACCTTGAGTAGGGCATGAGATTTTGTAGGTTTGTCCAGAGTGATGCCCTGATAAATCCCAGAGTGATTTGAACAGGGAATAAAAAAATATTTGCAAAATCCCCTTGAGGGAATGGTGAGAAAGGGGGGAAATTCAACTTCCCCAAGTGGAGAATTCTTGATATTCTCACAAGCAGTGGGGACAACCAAAGCAATAGGCTGAGCCCCCAATCTTGGGGGTTGTACACATAAAACTTAACTCTGCAAAGGATAAGCTAAGCCTACTTAAAATTAGGCCTAAGAGCCCCCAAGAGAACCTCTTTTGTTGCCCAGATGTGGCCTCTCTCTCTCTCAGCCAAAATGACAAGCAAACTCACTGCTCTCCCCCTCTCTACGTTGGACATGACTCCCAGGGGTGTGGACCTTCCTGGCCACATGGGACAGAAATCCTAGAATGAGCTGGGACTCAGTGTCAAGGGATTGAGAAAGCCTTCTGACCAAAAGGTGGAAGAGAGAAATGAGACAGAATAAAGTGTCAATGGCTGAGAGATTCCAAACAGAGCCGAGAGGTTATCCTGGAGATTATTCTTATGCATTAAACAGATATCACCTTTTCAGTTAAGGTGTAATGGAGAGTCTGGAGGGAACTGCCTGAAAATGTAGAGCTGTGTTCCAGTAGCCATGTTTCTTGAAGATAATTGTATAATGATATAGCTTTTGCAATGTGACTGTGTGATTGTGAAAACCTTGTGTCTGATGCTCCTTTTATCTACCTTATCGACTGATGAGTAAAATATATGGATTAAAAATAAATAAATAATTTATTTTTATTTAATGAATAAATAAAAATATTTTCAATTTAGTAGATTGAAATGCTAGTGAGCAATGAAAGGGAGGGGTAAGGGGATAGTATTATGAATTTTTTTCTTTTTATTTCTTTTTCTGAATTTTTGCAAATGTTCTAAGAAAAGATCATGATTAATATACAACTATGTGATGATATTATGAGTTATTGATTATATATCAAGAATGGAATGATCATATGGTAAGAATGTTGGTGTTTGTATGTTGTTATGCTTAATAAATGAAAAAATAGTACAGGAATGTTCAATATAGTAAGAGGCAAAAAAGAATGCTTGTGTTTGTATGTTGTTTTATCAATAAATATATATATATATAAAAAGAAATCACTACCAACCCCCAGGTTATGAAGGTTCCCCCATATTATCTTCTAGGACTTTTATGGTTTAAAGTATTGTTTTTAAGCCCTTGATCCACTTAAAGTTAACTTTTGTATATGGTGTAAAATAGGGGTCCAACTCAATTCTGTTCCAAGTGGACATCCAGACTTCCCAGCACCATTTGTTGAAGAGACTATTCTTTCCAAATTAATGTTTTGACACCCTTGTCAAAAATCAATTGGCGGAAGATGGCGGCTTAGTAAGACGCGCGGATCTTAGTTTCTTCTCCAGGACACCTACTAGGGGAGTAGAAACGATACAGAAAGCGCCCAAAGCCACAACAGAGATAAAAAAGACAGCGTACCCCATCCTGGAACGGCTGGCTGGCTGAGCGAAGCTGCTCGGGTGAGATCGCCGAGGCGCGCGGGCCTTACCGGGCGGGGTAGCAAGCGGTCGGAGTTACTCCCTTCCCCCTTCCCGGGCCGGCTGGGAGAATTGGAGAGGTGGTCCCCTGAGACCAAGGCGACTGGCGCCCACACCACGCGCAGCCCCCGGACCAACTGAGAGAATTGGATCGGAAACCCCCAGGCCACGGAGAACGGTGACCCCGTGACTCCCGGGGAACGTGCACTCTCTCGGGCGGGCCGCTACCGCTGGCGCCCTCCCGCCACGCTTGTTGCCCAGGGCCGACTAGGAAATTCGGACGGGCTCTTTCCCTGGCTGCGGCGACCAGCAACCCTCCCTGCATTCGGACCCCGGGCCGGCTCAAGCGGCTTCGGCTAGCGAACCCCCAGGACGGCGAGAGTTTTCCAAAGTTTAAGGTCCCACAGCACCTTTTACTGGTGGGACCCGCAGACAAACGTGTGCCACGAGCGCCACCTACTGGGCAGGATAAGAAAAACAGAACCCAGAGATTTCACAGAAAAATATTACAACCTTGCTGGGTCCAACACCAAGAGAAATCTGAATAAATGCCCAGATGCCAGCAGCAGAAGATAACTGTCCACGCTCAAAAGATTGAGAATATGGCTCAGTCAAAGGAACAAACCAATAGCTCAAATGAGACACAAGAGCTGAGACAACTAATGCTGAATATACGAACAGAAATGGAAAACCTCTTCAAAAATGAAATCGATAAATTGAGGGAGGACATGAAGAGGACATGGGCTGAACATAAAGAAGAAATAGAAAAACTGAAAAAACAAATCGCAGAACTTATGGAAGTGAAGGATAAAGTAGCAAACATAGAAAAAATAATGGATAGCTACAATGATAGATTTAAAGAGACAGAAGATAGAATTAGTGATTTGGAGGATGGAACATCTGAATTCCAAAAAGAAACAGAAACTATAGGGAAAAGAATGGAAAAATTTGAACAGGGTATCAGGGAACTCAAGGACAATATGAACCGCACAAATATACGTGTTGTGGGTGTCCCAGAAGGAGAAGAGAAGGGAAAAGGAGGAGAAAAACTAATGGAAGAAATTATCACTGAAAATTTCCCAACTCTTATGAAAGACCTAAAATTACAGATCCAAGAAGTGCAGCGCACCCCAAAGAGATTAGACCCAAATAGGCGTTCTCCAAGACACTTACTAGTTAGAATGTCAGAGGTCAAAGAGAAAGAGAAGATCTTGAAAGCAGCAAGAGAAAAACAATCCATTACATACAAGGGAAACCCAATAAGACTTTGTGTAGATTTCTCAGCAGAAACCATGGAAGCTAGAAGACAGTGGGATGATATATTTAAAATACTAAAAGAGAAAAACTGCCAACCAAGACTCCTATATCCAGCAAAATTATCCTTCAAAAATGAGGGAGAAATTAAAACATTCTCAGACAAAAAGTCACTGAAAGAATTTGTGACCAAGAGACCAGCTCTGCAAGAAATACTAAAGGGAGCACTAGAGTCAGATACAAAAAGACAGAAGAGAGAGATATGGAAAAGAGTGTAGAAAGAAGGAAAATCAGATATGATATATATAATACAAAAGGCAAAATGTTAGAGGAAAATATTATCCAAACAGTAATAACACTAAATGTCAATGGACTGAATTCCCCAATCAAAAGACATAGATTGGCAGAATGGATTAAAAAACAGGATCCTTCTATATGCTGTCTACAGGAAACACATCTTAGACCCAAAGATAAACATAGGTTGAAAGTGAAAGGTTGGGAAAAGATATTTCATGCAAATAACAACCAGAAAAGAGCAGGAGTGGCTATACTAATATCCAACAAATTAGACTTCAAATGTAAAACAGTTAAAAGAGACAAAGAAGGACACTATATACTAATAAAAGGAACAATTAAACAAGAAGACATAACAATCATAAATATTTACGCACCGAATCAGAATGCCCCAAAATACGTGAGGAATATACTGCAAACACTGAAAAGGGAAATAGACTCATATACCATAATAGTTGGAGACTTCAACTCACCACTCTCATCAAGGGACAGAACATCTAGACAGAGGATCAACAAAGAAATAGAGAATCTGAATATTACTATAAATGAACTAGACTTAATACACATTTATAGGACATTACATCCCACAACAGCAGGATGCACCTTTTTCTCAAGTGCTCATGGATCATTCTCAAAGATAGACCATATGCTGGGTCACAAAGCAAGTCTTAACAAATTTAAAAAGATTGAAATCATACACAACACTTTCTCGGACCATAAAGGAATGATGTTGGAAATCAATAATAGGCAGAGTGCCAGAAAATTCACAAATACGTGGAGGCTCAACAACACACTCCTAAACAATGACTGGGTCAAAGAAGAAATTGCAAGAGAAATTAGCAAATACCTCGAGGCGAATGAAAATGAAAACACAACATATCAAAACTTATGGGACGCAGCAAAGGCAGTGCTAAGAGGGAAATTTATTGCTCTAAATGCCTATATCAGAAAAGAAGAAAAGGCAAAAATTCAGGAATTAACTATCCATTTGGAAGAACTGGAGAAAGAACAGCAAGCTAACCCCAAAGCAAGCAAAAGGAAAGAAATAACAAAGATTAGAGCACAAATAAATGAAATTGAAAACATGAAAACAATAGAGAAAATCAATAAGGCCAGAAGTTGGTTCTATGAGAAAATCAATAAGATTGATGGACCCTTAGCAAGATTGACAAAAAGAAGAAGAGAGAGGATGCAAATAAATAAGATCAGAAATGGAAGAGGAGACATAACTACTGACCTCACAGAAATAAAGGAGGTAATAACAGGATACTATGAACAACTTTACGCTAATAAATACAACAATTTAGAGGAAATGGACGGGTTCCTGGAAAGACATGAACAACCAACTTTGACTCAAGAAGACATAGATGACCTCAACAAACCAATCACAAGTAAAGAAATTGAATTAGTCATTCAAAAGCTTCCTAAAAAGAAAAGTCCAGGACCAGATGGCTTCACATGTGAATTCTACCAAACATTCCAGAAAGAATTAGTACCAATTCTCTTCAAACTCTTCAAAAAAATCGAAGTGGAGGGAAAACTACCTAATTCATTCTATGAAGCCAACATCACCCTCATACCAAAACCAGGCAAAGATATTACAAAAAAAGAAAACTACAGACCAATCTCTCTAATGAATACAGATGCAAAAATCCTCAATAAAATTCTAGCAAATCGTATCCAACAACACATTAAAAGAATTATACATCATGACCAAGTAGGATTCATCCCAGGTATGCCAGGATGGTTCAACATAAGAAAATCAATTAATGTAATACACCATATCAACAAATCAAAGCAGAAAAATCACATGATCATCTCAATTGATGCAGAGAAGGCATTCGACAAGATTCAACATCCTTTCCTGTTGAAAACACTTCAAAAGATAGGAATACAAGGGAACTTCCTTAAAATGATAGAGGGAATATATGAAAAACCCACAGCTAATATCATCCTCAATGGGGAAAAATTGAAAACTTTCCCCCTAAGATCAGGAACAAGACAAGGATGTCCACTATCACCACTATTATTCAGCATTGTGTTGGAGGTTCTAGCCAGAGCAATTAGACAAGAAAAAGAAATACAAGGCATCAAAATTGGAAAGGAAGAAGTAAAACTATCACTGTTTGCAGACGATATGATACTATACGTCGAAAACCCGGAAAAATCCACAACAAAACTACTAGAGCTAATAAATGAGTACAGCAAAGTAGCAGGTTACAAGATCAACATTCAAAAATCTGTAGCATTTCTATACACTAGTGATGAACAAGCTGAGGGGGAAATCAAGAAACGAATCCCATTTACAATTGCAACTAAAAGAATAAAATACCTAGGAATAAATTTAACTAAAGAGACAAAAAACCTATATAAAGAAAACTACAAAAAACTGCTAAAAGAAATCACAGAAGACCTAAATAGATGGAAGGGCATACCGTGTTCATGGATTGGAAGACTAAATATAGTTAAGATGTCAATCCTACCTAAATTGATTTACAGATTCAATGCAATACCAATCAAAATCCCAACAACTTATTTTTCAGAAATAGAAAAACCAATAAGCAAATTTATCTGGAAGGGCAGGGTGCCCCGAATTGCTAAAAACATCTTGAGGAAAAAAAACGAAGCTGGAGGTCTCGCGCTGCCTGACTTTAAGGCATATTATGAAGCCACAGTGGTCAAAACAGCATGGTATTGGCATAAAGATAGATATATCGACCAATGGAATCGAATAGAGTGCTCAGATATAGACCCTCTCATCTATGGACATTTGATCTTTGATAAGGCAGTCAAGCCAACTCACCTGGGACAGAGCAGTCTCTTCAATAAATGGTGCCTAGAGAACTGGATATCCATATGCAAAAGAATGAAAGAAGACCCATCTCTCACACCCTATACAAAAGTTAACTCAAAATGGATCAAAGATCTAAACATTAGGTCTAAGACCATAAAACAGTTAGAGGAAAATGTTGGGAGATATCTTATGGATCTTACAACTGGAGGCGGTTTTATGGACCTTAAACCTAAAGCAAGAGCACTGAAGAAGGAAATAAATAAATGGGAACTCCTCAAAATTAAACACTTTTGTGCATCAAAGAACTTCATCAAGAAAGTAGAAAGACAGCCTTCACAATGGGAGACAATATTTGGAAATGATATATCAGATAAAGGTCTAATATCCAGAATTTATAAAGAGATTGTTCATCTCAACAACAAAAAGACAGCCAACCCAATTACAAAATGGGAAAAAGACTTGAACAGACACCTCTCAGAAGAGGAAATACGGATGGCCAAGAGGCACATGAAGAGATGCTCAATGTCCCTGGCCATTAGAGAAATGCAAATCAAAACCACAATGAGATATCATCTCACACCCACCAGAATGGCCATTATCAACAAAACAGAAAATGACAAGTGCTGGAGAGGATGCGGAGAAAGAGGCACACTTATCCACTGTTGGTGGGAATGTCAAAGAGTGCAACCACTGTGGAAGGCAGTTTGGCGGTTCCTCAAAAAGCTGAATATAGAATTGCCATACGACCCAGCAATACCATTGCTAGGTATCTACTCAAAGGACTTAAGGGCAAAGACACAAACGGACATTTGCACACCAATGTTTATAGCAGCATTATTTACAATTGCAAAGAGATGGAAACAGCCAAAATCTCCATCAACAGAAGAGTGGCTAAACAAACTGTGGTATATACATACGATGGAATATTATGCAGCTTTAAGACAAGATAAACTTATGAACCATGTAATAACATGGATGGACCTAGAGAATATTATGCTGAGTGAATCCAGCCAAAAACTAAAGGACAAATACTGTATGGTCCCACTGATGTGAACGGACATTCGAGAATAAACTTGAAATATGTCATTGGTAACAGAGTTCAGCAGGAGTTAGAAACAGGGTAAGACAATGGGTAATTGAAGCTGAAGGGATACAGACTGTGCAACAGGACTAGATACAAAAACTCAAAAATGGACAGCACAATAATACCTAATTGTAAAGTAATCATGTTAAAACACTGAATGAAGCTGCATCTGAGCTATAGGTTTTTGTTTTGTTTTGTTTTGTTTTGTTTTGATTTTACTATTATTACTTTTATTTTTTTCTCTATATTAACATTCTATATCTTTTTCGGTTATGTTGCTAGTTCTTCTAAACCAATGCAAATGTACTAAGAAATGATGATCATGCATCTATGTGATGATGTTAAGAATTAATGATTGCATGTGTAGAATGGTATGATCTCTAAATGTTGGGTTAATTTCTTTTTTTCCGTTAATTAAAAAAAAAAAAAAAAAGAGAAGGGATAATTGGAGATGAAGGGATACAGACTGTACAACGGGACTGGATATAAAAACTCAGAAATGGACAGCACAATACTACCCAATTGTAATGCAATTATGTTAAAACACTGAATGAAGCTGCATGTGAGGTATAGGTTTTTTGTTTTTGTTTTTTTTGTTTTTTTTTTCTTTCTATTATTGTTTTAATTCTTATTCTGTTGTCTTTTTATTTCTTTTTCTAAATAGATGCAAATGTACTAAGAAATGATGAATATGCAACTATGTGATGTTATTAAGAATTACTGATTGTACATGTAGATTGGAATGATTTCTAATTGTTTTGTTAATTCTTTTTTTAATTAATAAAAAAAAAATCAATTGGCCATAGATGTGTGCATTTATTTCTGAGCTCTCAATTCTACTCCATTTATCTATATGTGTATCTTTATACCATACTACACTGTTTTGTATTACTGTGGCTTTGTAGTAGTAAGCTTTGAAATTGCGAAGAAGTATGATACCTCCAACCTTGTTCTCCCTTTGCAATATTGATGCGACTATTTGGGGCCCCTTGTAATCCCATGTGAATTTGAGGATCAGCTTTTCCATTTCTGAAAAAAAAAGACTGTGGAGTCTTGTTAGGTATTCACTTCATTCTTAATAGTTCACAACCAGAAACCATCACCTTCTCATTCATTTTCCCCAAAACAAACCTGCTCTTCCAGTAGTCCCCCATCCACATGGTTTCCCAAGCTAGAGACTTGGGTGTTCAGTTTGATTTCTCCCTATACCTCACTCCCGCATTCAGTGACTTGATAAGTCCTTCCCATTCTACCTCCTTAATTTGTCAAATTGCCCCCTACATCCCCATGCCCTGGCCCAGTTTGGGCCATTCCATTTCTTCTCTCTTTTAATTTGGTGCGATAGCTTCCTAAATGAACTCTGTGCTTCCCTTTCAAAATATCCTGCATTTTTCTTTTAAAAAATGGTGCTAAACATCTCTCTTCTTCTTAAAAGCTTTCAGAGGCTCCCCATTCTTTGCAGAATAAAGTCCATCCTCTTTATAGTGGCTAACAAGGCCCTTTCCAAAGAGACTGCTGCTCAGCTCTCCAGCTCCACTTCTTGCCAAGAACTCCCTAAAACTCTGCTCATAATGAGCTTGGAAACTCAATTAAAGCTCTGTTGCTCTTTCTTGTCAGTAGGACTTCTACTTCAGTGTTGTTTCTTTCCCTGGACATTCTTTCACCATGACAATTTCATCTCATTAGCTCAGCTAATTCCCATTCTATTCTTCTTACAGAGGTTCCCTGAGAGTCTCTTTCTCTTTCCAGAGCTACAAGGTCTGACACGGGTATTCTTTTATGCATTTCCAGGGCATTTGTGTTTCTCCTATTAGCTCTGATCATATTGTCTCCAATAACTTTTTGCTTATTTGTATCTTCTTTAGATGGTAATCATTTTATGGCCACAGACAATGTCTGTCTTGTTCCCTCACTGAATCCCCAGTACATAGGAGTTGCTCAATAAAAATTTGCAGCATGAGTGAAGGATTGATGGAATACTAAATTGGCATTGGCTTTTTTGAAAACTGTTTGGCTATATGAAACGAGAACCTGTCTTTCACAGATACTTCTTCTGGGCAACCAAAAAAGACTGTGAGGATTGAGGCTCATGTTCTGAAGTTAGATTACCTGAGTTCAAATCCTGCCTTTGCCATTTGCTAATTGTCACTTAACCAAAATAAACAGAAGAAGCAGAATAGGACTTTGGAAAAAGCATACTTAGTATCACCAAAGAGCCTATAGCATCATAGACATTTATCAATTAAAGGGCTTACAAATAAAAATTTTAATCTGAATTAAAATATTTAATAGAAAGTTTGCATAAGCAGAATGAATGCAAGTGAAGATGAGATCTGTAAGCTGGAAAGTTAAGCCAAGGAACTTTTTCAAAATATATCCCCAAGATACAGATATAAAAAGTTTCAATGCAAAGGTAAGAGACAGGCCGAGAAGTTCCAACATAGAAGTCCACACAGGAGTTCCAGAAGGAGAGGAAAGAGACTGGAGAAGAGAGAATTCTCAAAGTAATTATGGGAAAAGAAATTTCTAAGAACTGATGAAATCTTCATATGGGAAGACTTCACCAAGGGATTAGCACAATGAAGGAATATTGTGACGAAATTTCAGAAACCAAGGATAAAGAAAAAGAACCTGAAAACATTCACAAAGAAGAGTAGATTCCCTAACAATGAAATGTGCATCACGTTGACTTCAGACTTTTCATCTGAAACACTGGTTGCAAATATACAATGAAGTAATAACTTCAAATTTCTGAGAGAAAATAATGTTGAATCTAAAATTCTAAACTCAACCAAACCTTCATTCCAATGTGGAGGCAAAAAATATACATCTTCTGTTTTGCAAGTACTCTGAAAGCCTATCACCTGCTAGGGGATGTAGAAGAAAATTAATCTCAGAAGATGTATTAGTCAGGATTCTCTAGAGAAAGAAAACCACCAGGAAATATCTGTAAATATGAGATTTATGAAAGTGTCTCACAGAACCATTGAGGATGCAAGAGTCCACTTAATACGGATAGGGCAGGCTGCAAGTCTGGCAACTCTGATAAAGGGTCTTGACAACCTCTACAGGAGATTCTGGCTGGCTGAAGAAGCTGGAAATATTCTCTCTTCTCCCTTAAAAGTCTCCAACTAATTGGATCAAATCCAACTGACTGGATTCTCTCATTTGTGGAAGACACACCCTTAGTTGATCATAGATGTAATCAGTCACAGATGCAACCAACTACTGATTATTTAATAAACTGGCCTTCTCATTTTTCAACCAACCATAAAATATCCTTGCAGTAATGGTTAGGCCAAGATTTGCCTGACCAGGCAACTGGGTACCATCACCTCGCCAAGTTGACACCTGAACCCAACCATCACACTCCACCCTTTGTCATTTTGGCAGCTATATACATCACCTTAAACCATACTTAATCTCTAAATGGAACGTAATAACAGACATATAATTTGCCTAACAATACTCAACTGTCCTCTGTACAACCAGAAATGCACTAAATCTCTCCAGAATATGGTAAAAGTCCTTAGGTGACATTCACTCTTAAACTTGATAACCTATAACTTAATACTGTAACATGAACAATACAACTTAGGCCATATGATAAGAAGAAAACAAGATATTTGCTTTATGTACAAATATAAACATATTTATAACAAAACAAGGAGGAAATATACTACCACAGTCCTCATTTCTATAACTGGTCACATGGTCATAGTTAATCACTACCTTCTTCTACTACCCATTCCATGTTCCCTTTACTGTCAGCAAGCACTTCAGCTGTCTATTGAACTTCCAGTTCAATAGAATCATTGTTGTGTCTCCTGGTAGGAGCACTCCTCCTTTTGGAACTAAGACCTTTAGACCAGCAGAGCTTAAGGTTTCTGAGACAGGAAGCAAAATTTTTTCTAGAGGATTAGTAGGGGTGATAGTGAGTGGTGCCAATCCCATTTCCAACAGAGCTTTGATTGAGTTTCCAAGCTCATTATGAGCAGAGTTTTAGGGAGTTCTTGGCAAGAAGTGAAGCTGGAGAGCCTCATGAGCAGCAGTCTCCTTGGAAAGGGCATTGTTAGCCATTATAAAGAGGATGGACTTTATTCTGCAAAGGATGGGGAGCTTCTGAAAGATTTTAAGAAGAAGAGAGATGTTTAGTACTTTGCCTGGTGGAACTTCATTCCTGAAGTTTCTGGGCCATTGGAAGTTCTGCCTGGATTGGGTTGTAGTTTTCCATTGACTTTAATCACAGAGCATGGTAGTTCTAAGAGACTCCATAAAGCATCTCCTGTATTCCAGGCAAAGGCAAATTCTTCTTTACTTCCATTGTGTAGTTGCGGTCCTTTTTCCCTTGATAGTCAGGGTCAGTCACCTCAGCCAGTAAAGTAATATCCTTACTTGCCTGTTGATTCAGAGGCATGAGAAGCCCAAAGTCCCATGTGGCAGTCTTAACTTCCAGTTCAATAGAATCATTGTTGCATCTTCTGGTAGGAGCACTCCTCCTTTTGGAACTAAGACCTTTAGGCCAGCAAAGCTTAAGGTTTCTGAGACAGGAAGCAAAAAATTTTCTAGAGGATTAGTAGGGGTGATAGTGAGTGGTGCCAATCCCATTTCCACCCCTTGATTCCTGGACCCGTGAATCTGGCTATAGGAGAAATAGCACTACAGAGTGGATGCTGATTCAGAGCATACATAGCCTCTTGGAGAATATTACTTTGGACCTACAAGGTATTGCCATCTAGTTGCTTCCGTAATTGGGTCTTCAAGAGGCCCTTCCACCATTCTATCAACCCAGTTGCCTCTGGATAATAGGGAACATGGCAAGACCAGGGAATTCCATGAACATGTGTGCATTCCCATACTTCATTTGCTGTGAAATGGGTTCCCTGATCTGAAACAATGCTCTGTGGCATACCATGACTGTGGATAAGGCATTCTGTATGTCCATGGATGGTAGTTTTTGCAGAAGCATTGCATGCAGGGAAGACAAAGCCATATCCCGGGTATGTGTCTCTTCCAGTTAGAACAAATTGCTGCCCCTTCCATGATTGAAAGTGGTCCAGTGTAATCAACGTGCCACCAGATAGCAGGCTGATCACTGCAGGAACTGAGTGTGAGTCTCTGCTGATGGGAGATTGGGCATTCAGCAGTGGCCATAGTCAGATCGGCCTTGGTGAGTGGAAGTCCATGATGCTGAGCCCATGCATAATCTCCATCCCTACCACCATGCCCACTTTGTTCATGAGCCCATTGGGCAATGCCAGGAGTGGCTGGGGAAAGAGGATGACTTGTATCCACAGGATGAGTCATCTTATCCACTTGATTATTAAAACCTTCCTCTGCTGAAGTCACCCTCTGGTGAGCAGTCACATGGGACACAAGTATTTTCATGCATTTTGCCCACTCAGAAAGTTCTATCCACATACCTCTTCCCAAGACCTCTTTGTCACTAATTTTCCAATCACATTCTTTCCAAGTCCCTGACCATCCAGCCAAACCATTAGCAACAGCCCATGAATCAGTATACAAAGGCACCTCTGGACAGTTCTCCTCTAAACAAAATGAACAATCAGGTGCACTGCTCAAAGTTCCACCCACTGGAAGGATTTCCCCTCACCCGTCCTTCAAGGACATCCCAGAGAGGGGCTATAGTGCTGCAACTGTCTGCTTTGAGATGGTACCTGCATATCATGTAGAATGATCTGTATACTAGGCCCAAGTTTTCTCTTCTTCAGTCAACTGACTGTAAGGAGCTCCCCAAAGAGACCCTAGCTCTGGTCTGAGAAAGAGAAGGTAACATGGCAGAAGGGGGGGGGGTCATGGCCATTTGAGCCACTTCATCATGTAACTTACTTGTGCCTTCATGACCTGCTTGAGCCCTATCTCTTATATACCTTTTCCATGTTATGATGGAGTATGCTGTGCACACCCAACTTTATGGCTTGGTGAGTCAGACAATACTTGGCTCATGATAGGCAATTCAGGTTTCATGGTAACTTGGTGGCCCATGGTTAAACATTCAGTCTCTACTAAGGCCCAGTAGCAGGCCAAAAGCTGTTTCTCAAAAGGAGAGTAGTTGTCTGCAGAGGATGGTAAGGCTTTACTCCAAAATCCTAAGGGCCTGCATTGTGATTCTCCTATAGAGGCCTGCCAAAGGCTCCAGACAAAATCTCTATTTGCCACTGACAGCACTTCCATCTAATCCAATGGTTACACCCAAATTGGGTGTGTCAAATTCCATGGATGCAATTCAGTCAAAAGTTCACACCCACAATCAAGTGGGTCAGTCTCCTTGGAAACAATCTAACCAAGGTTTCCACCATACAATATTGAATCAAGATTAAAGGACATGGCTTTTCAGGGGTACACAACACTTTCAAACCAGCACAGAGGAATCAGTTAGGTACCAAAAGCAATATTAAGCACAGAATTCCCAGAAGAGTGGCTTGACTCTCCCTAGAACATGACATGAATGATAAACCTTTATTGCACTAAGATACTGAGATTTCAGGGTTTTCTCTAGCAGCATAACCTGGCTCATTCTGGTGAATCTGTCTCTCTACCTACAGACTGTTGGAGGACCTCAGGGTGGTGCTGGAGGTGGGCGGTAAAGAGACCAGGATTGTGCCAGGAAGGTGACGCTTTGGGGATGAGATTCTCATAGACTTTGAGAATAGTCTAGGTTATGGGGTAATTGTGGCTGTTGTCATTACAGCCATGCCCCCTTGTGTTCTCATTCTATTTTCCAATTTAGTCATTTAGTGGAAAGAGCACAGAACCAAGTGCTAGGAATTCTGGTCCTGGTAATGTTAATCCAAGGCTGTATGACCCTCGGCAAGTATCTACCCCTATCTGGGTACAGTTTCTTCTCCTTTAAAGTAACGTCCCTGTCTTGTAAACTTTCAATGAGAAAAACAGTGAGAAAGTTCAGGCTCTAAATCCTCCTAGACTCCTGTGATGGTTAGTTTCTGGTGTTAGCTTTGCCAAATGATTATGCACAGTTTTCTGGTCAGGCCAGCACTGGCCTGACCATTGCTGTAAGGATATTTTGTGGCTGGTTGATAAGCTGGAAGGCTGGTGTATTAAGTCATCAGCAGTTGATTGCATCTGTGGCTGATTACATCTGCGATCAAATAAGGCATGTCTCCCACAATGAGATAATCCAATCAGTTGCAGCCTTTTAAGGAAGAAGAGAGACTTTTTTACTGCTTCTTCAGCCAGCAAGCCTCTCCTGTGGAGGTCTTCCAATACCTTCATTGGAGTCGCCAGCTTCACAGCCTGCCCTACAGATTTGGGACTCTTCCATTCCCACGGTTGTGTGAGACACCTTTATAAATCTCATATTTACAGATTTTTCCTGTTGGTTCTTTCTCTAGAGAATCCTGACAACACAAACCCTTTCCCTGATCCAGAACCTTCCTTCCCATGAGCCCATACTTCAGGCCTGGATTTGAGCATAATTGTTACCTGGTGAGGGAATTTTCTTCATGTTCAATCCCTTTCCTGGGCATATGGCATGAAACTTTCTCATGGGGGACTGAGGGGCTAATTAAAAGTTAGGAAAAGTCTACCCAGGGATAGAAGATGCCTTCCAAGTTTCCTCACAGGATGAAAGGAGAATGATTACCTCTAATGCCTTTATCTAGGGTAGACCCTGTTGATCAGAGGGTCTCCTCTACTCCCTGAGAATCATACGCCTTTGACCCACTATCTGGTCAGTCTGGGCTTGTGAGAAGAGTTCTAGATTGGATTCTGTCCAAACTGTGCCCCTAACTAACTGTTAGGTGACTTAAGACAACCCTCTGGGCCTTTGTCTCTTAATTTATAAAATGGGGAAAGTTGTATTCAAGAATACCAAAGGTCTCTTCCAACTCAAATATCCTGGAATCTACTATTCTTTTATGAGTCATAATGGAATCAAGCAAAGCAAGAATTCAGAACACTGAACCCATCAAACAAACCCTCCTTTCTCAAGTGAGAGCCATGCAGAAGAAGCTGCCCTGTCTCATTCCTGCTCAAGCTCATCTTCACCCTTCTTCTCCCCCTGCTCCAGCTCTGCCTTCGGCTCCCTCCCTTCCCCCAGTCCTACCTCTTCTTCCTATGACTTCCCTGTCTCTTCGTCCTGTGCCTGCCTCTGTCACCAGTCACTCAGAACAATCTGGTCCTCTTCCTACCTCATGCCCCGGTCATCTCCCTCCTCTTACCAGTTTCCCCCCTTCCCATCTCCCTGCTTGGGTCACCTCCACGCTAGCCTGTCCCCCTGCTCCTTCCACCACTTGCCTTCCTCCTCTCCCTCTCCCTTCCATTCGCCGCCCCTTCCGACTTGCTCCCCTCTTTTCTCACACCCCTCCCTTTGCCCCTGCCCATTCTCCTCACTCCACCTCTTCCCCCAGCTCCATGGGCCTCAGGCCTAGAGAGGCCTCTATACTCTTGCTAAGACATCTGCCCCAACCAGCCCCCACTGGGCCTGATGATTCCCACAATCCATCGTAGGGACCTGGTGTCCCCACCAGGGGGACAACCCAGAGCTCCTGGGAATGTGGTGCCTAGCAGCCTAGTGACCTGGGGGACCTGGGGGACAACGGATGATGACCTGGAGAGGCACTACTGTCAGGTAAGAGCCCCTTTCATGAGCTTGAGTTCTCAGCCACTGTCATGTCTTGGTTTTCTGGCTGCCTGAATCAAGCATATGTCTTCATTCCCATTCTTTTACATCAAATATAAATAGACATATTATTTTCAAATAAGAGAGTCTATAGGGAGTAAATCTTAGGGCAAATTACAAGTGGACACTTAAAAATGGACACTGATACACACACACATATGCACACATGCACACACACACCCTTTTCCATAATCAGCTCTTTTACATACATCCAAAAAACTTAATTTGAAACTCTAGCTTGGCTTCTAGAGCATATTTGTCATAGAACATGAGTACATTGACCCTAGAATACATTTAATCTTGGAATGAGAAATCTTTTTTTTCTTAAACCTCAGTAGCAGAGGACTGAGTTACTCATTGTCCACAGTTCACAACATGCTTTTATCATTGGTCTGAACAAGCCCCCTCTCTTGATTTATTTATTTATTCACTATTATTTTCATTTCCCACTTCTCCCCTTATAAAAAATGTCTCAAAATTATATCTATATATACGTCTATGTATCCCTATAAAATATGTGGTATTATTTTGTGAGTTGTATTTTTAATTTTGTACATGGTATTATAATACAGACTTCATTTTGCTTTCTATCTTTTTACTCAGTACTCTTTTTTTTAAAAAAAAAAAGCAGATATATTCACACACCATACAATCCATCCAATGTGTACAATCAATGGCTTTCAGTGTAATCACAGAGATGTGCTTTTATCACCACAATTGATTTTGGAACATTTTCATTGCTCCAGAAAGAAAGACCCCATACCCCTTATCCACCCCTCATTAGTGACACTTAACACTAATGTGCTACCTTTATTACAGCTATTGGAAGAATATTATTCTGTAGTCTGTAGTTTGTATGAGGTGTGGTTTTCTCCATATACCACAATACTACTACCACTTTCTAATAGTTACATACATTTGTTCTAGATCATGGAAGAACATTCTTACATTTATATTAACCACCTTTATCATCCACAAAAGGTTCACTTTGTTATAAAGTCCCATATTTCATCCTCTAGCTTTCCTTCTAGTAACATACACTACCCTAAACTTCCCCTTTCAGTCACAAACACACACACACAATTCACCACTGCTCATTATACTCAAAATAATGTGCTACCATCACCTCTATCCATTTCCAAACATTTATAATTCTGCACAAATTCTGAAAAAATTAGAGCTTCAGCTCCCCATTCTCTACCCTTATTTTATCTTCTGGTAACCTATACTCTAGATATTTTTTTAAACTTGTTAAATTGTATAATATATATACAAAGCAAAGAAAGAAAAAAGCAGTAGTTTTCAAAGCACTCTTCAGCAGGTAGTTATAGCACAGATCCCAGAGTTTGTTATGGGCTAAAATACCATCATCTCAGATTTTTTCTTCTAGCTGTTCCAGAATATTGGCGGCTAGAAGGAATAAAAATTTTTTTCATCATCACAATCGACTTTTTTCGTGAAAAATGACATATATACAAAAAGCAATACGCTTCAAAGCATATCGCAACAATTAGTTGTAGAACAGATTTCAGAGTTCGGTATGGGTTACAATTTTACAATTTCAGGTTTTTACTTCTAGTTTCTCTAAGATATTGGAGACTAAAAGAAATATCAATATAATGATTCAGCAGTCATATTCATTTATTAAACCCCACCTTCTCTGTATAACTCCACCATCACCTTTGATCTTTTTCCCACTCTTTCGGGGTATTTAGGCTGTGCCCATTCTAATCTTTTCATGTTGGAAGGGGATACGGGATAGGGAGATGGAACTAGTTGATGTTCCATAGAGGTTGGCCCCTCTGCATTTCAGGACTTATCTTGTCCAGGGATTCATCTGGAGGTTGTGGGGTTCTGGAAAGTTACTCTAGTGCATAGAACCTTTGTAGAATCTTATAGATTGCACTAGGTATTCTTAAGGATTGGCTGGAATGGTTTTGGCTGGGGTTTGGCAAGTTATGAAAGGTAGCAATGTCTAACTGAAGCTTGCATAAGAGTGACCTCTAGAGTAGCCTCTTGACTCTATTTGAACTCTCTCAACCACTGATAACTTACTTGTAACACTTCTTTTCCCCCTTTTTGTCAGGATGGAATTATTGATCCCACGATGCCAGGGCTGGACTCATCCTTGGGAGTCATCTCCCACGCTGCCAGGGAGAGTTTCGCCCCTGGATGTCATGTCCCACAGAGGAGACAAGGCAATGATTTCACTTTCAGTGTTGGGCTTAGTGAGGCCCCATCTGAACATCAAAAGAGTTCCTCCAGAAGTAACTGTTAGGCATGCCTATAGGTACACTAAGCTTCTCCAATACCTACATATGCTTCACAAAATCAAGCCTCAAGACCAAGGACTTGCCCTATATTGATTTGGGTGTCTCAACTGTTTGACACAGTATCAGGGGATTTCCTGATGGTAAAGTTTAACAGTTCCATATTTTTTCTTCCATTCCTCAAGGGACTTTGCCAATACTTTTGATTATCTGCTTAATATATTCTAGGGTGTATCCAGGCATTACATTAAGCTATACAGGATCAAAGGGCCTCAATCTTATTCTAGGCTCCCTGTGTTTTGATTGTTTAAATGAGCTATCCAGACAGGTTGTTAGATTATGTGCTACAGAAGATTTAGTTTCCAGACAAAATAAACCTTTCTTCCTTTGTTCTTAAAGAGTAGCTGAGGTTCTAAAATGTAAACAATTAATGACATGACTTTGCTCATTATATTTAGTTCATATTAGTGAGATCATACAATATATGTCCTTTGTATCTGGCTTATTTCATTCAACAAATATCCTCAGGGTATTTGTTGTGTTTCCTCTTTGGAAAAATATCTGTATTTGTATTTCTTCTTTGGAAAAACATTTATGTCTTTTGCTTGTTTTTAAATTGGGTTGTTTGTGGTTTCATTGTTGCATTGCAGGACTTCTTTATATACTGGATATTAAACCTTTATTGGATATGTGGTTTCCAGATACTCTCTCCCATTGAGTAGGCTGCCTTTTCACCTTTTTTAACAAAGTCCTTTGAAGCACAGAAAGAATTCAGTTTTAAGGAGGTTCCATTTATAAATTTTTTCTTTCATTGCCTTGCTTTAGTTATAAAGACTAAGAAAACATTGCCTACCACAAGATCTTGAAGTTGTTTCCCTATATTTTTTTCTAGGAGTTTTATGGTCCTGGCTCTTATATTTAGGTCTTTAATTCATTTTTAATTAATTTTGTGTAAGGTGTGAGATAAGGTACTCCATTTTTTTGGCTGTGGGTAGTCAGTACTCTCAGCACCATTTGTTGAAGGAACTGTTCTGTCACAGTTGAGTGAACTTTGCAACCTTATAAAAAATCAATTGCCCATAAATGTGCAGGTCTGTTTCTGAATTCCCAATTTGGTTCCATTGATCAATATATCTACCTTTATACCATTACAAAGCCACACTATGCTTTAAAATGAGAAAGTGTGACTCCTCCAACTTCATTCTTTTTCAAGATGTTTTTGGCTATTAAGGGCCTTTTACCTTTCCAAATAAATTTCATAATTCACTTTTCATTTCCTTAAAGTAGGTTATTGATTGGAATTTTGATTGGGATTGTGTTGACTCTCTAAATCAATTTGCATGGAATTGTCATCTTAACATCTTTCAATCCATAAACACGGAATGTCCTTCCATTTATTTAGGTCTTCTTTGATTTCTTGTAGCAATGTTTTGTGGTTTTCTGAATACAGATCCTTCATATTTGTGATTAAATTTCTTCCTAGATATTTGATTCTTTTAGTTGCTATTAAAAATGGAAGGTGCACGGGTAGTTCAGTGGTTAGAATGCCTGCCTTCCATGCAGGAGACCCCGGTTCGATTCCCGGACCATGCACCCCCCCAAAAAAAAGAAAGAAAGAAAAAAAAATGGAATATTTTTCTTGTTTTCTTCCTCAGATTGTTCTCATTGCTAGTGTTTAGGAAAACTACTGATTATTATATGTTAATTTTGTCTCCTGTCACTTTGCTGAACTCGTTTATTAGTTCTAGTAGCTTTGCTGCAGATTTTTCAGGACTTTCTAAATATACGATCATGTCATCTAAAATAGTGAAAGTTTTCATTCTTCCTTTCCAATTTGAATGCCTTTTATATTTTTCTTGCCAAATTGCTCTAGCTAGCACTTCTAGCACAATGTTGAATGACTGTGGTGACAGTGGGCATCCTGGTCTTGTTACTGATCTCAGTGAGGCTTTTAGTTTTTCACCATTGAATTTGATGTTAGCTATAGGTCTTGCATATATGTTATTTATCATATTCAGGGAGTTTCCTTCTAGTCCCTATCTTTTGAAGTGTTTTTATCAAGAAAGGATCTGAATTTGTCAAATCCCTTTTCTGCATCAATTGATATGAGTATGTGGTTTTCCCCCTTTGATTTATTAATGTGGTGTACTACCTTAATTTCTTCTTGTGTTGACCCTTGCATACCTGGAATAAAACCCACTTGATCACGGTGTACAATTCTTTTAATGTGCTGTTGGATTCGATTTGCTAGGATTTTGTTGAGGATTTTGCATCATATTCATTAGAGAGATTCGTTTGTTATTTTCTTTTCTTGGAGTATCCTTATCTGGCTTTGGTATTCGGGTGATGTTGGCTCCAAAGAATGTGTTAGGTAGTGTTCTCGCCTGTTCAATTTTTTTGAAGAATTTCAGCAGGATTGGTTTTAATTCTTTGTGCAATGATTGATAGAATTCACTGGTGAAGCCATCTGGTCCTGGGCTTTACTTTCTTGGAAGATTTTTGATGTCTGATTCCATCTCTTTAATTCTGATTTGTTTATTGAGGTCTATTTCTCCTGGAGTCAATGTAGCTGTTCATGTGTATCTAGGAAAATGACCAGTTCATCTAAGTTGTCTAATTTATTGGCATACAGTTGTTCATAGTATCCTCTTATGATCTTTTCTATTTCTGTGAGTTCAATAGTAATGGCCCCCCACTTCTGATTTTATTTGCCTTTTTTTTTTCTTTTTTCAGTCTAGCTAAGGGTTTATCCATTTTTTTGGATCTTCTTAAAGAATGAACTTTTGGTTTTGTTGGTTCTATTGTTTTTTGTTCTCAGTTTCATTATTTCTACTCTAATCTTTGTTATTTATTTCCTTCTGTTTTGCCTTTGGATTAGTTTGTTCTTTTTCTAGTTCCAAGTATGCATTTGGTTTTTTATTTTAGCTCTTTCTTCCTTCTTAGTGTAGGTTTAGGGCTATGCATTTCTAAATTTCCCTCTCAACACTGCCTTTGCTGCATCCCATAGGTTTTGATATGTTGTGTTCTTGTTTTCACCTGTTTCAGTATATTTACTGATTTCTCTTGCAATTTCTTCTTTGACCCACTGATTGTTTAAAGAGTGTGCTGTTTAACCTCCATAAATTTGTGAATTTTCCAGTTACCTACCTTTTATTGATTTCTGGCTTCATTCTATTATGATAAGAGAAAGTGCTTTATATAATTTCAATCTTCTTAAATTTATTGAGACCTGCCTTGTGATCCAATATGCAGTCTATCTTGGAGAATGGTCCATGACCACTGGAAAAGAATGTATAACCTGTTGTTCTAGGGTGCTGTGTTCTCTCTCTCTCTCTCTCTCTCTCTCTCTCTCTCTCTCTATATATATATATATATATATATATATATATATATATATATATATATATATATATATATATATATATATGAGGTCTAGTTCATTATCCTATTGTTTAGTTTCTCTGTTTCCTTACTGATCCTCTGTCTAGATGTTCTATGTCTGGATAAAAGTAATGTATTGAAGTCTCTAACTATGATTGTACAGATGTCTATTTCTCCCTTTAGTTTTGTCAGTATTTGCTCATGTATTTTGAGGCACCCTGGTTCGGTGTATAAATATTTATGATTGTTATTTCTTCTTGATGTATTGCCCCTTTTATTAATATATAGTGTCCTCCTTGTCTTATAACATTTTTTTTGTTAGAATTGATGGTATTTAATGAATCTGAATGCAAGAGGCTGTTCTCTGCCCTGGGTGTAGGGCAGTCCTGGGCCTGATAGGGCCACCAGTACAGTAACTCTCACTGCTGCATGACAGAGGGACCTCCTCACAAAACTGCTCTCTGAAGAAACCAGGGCTCGCCCCAGAGGGTCACAGTCCTCAGTCACCTACCTATAGATCTGAGAGTCCCTTTTTGGTACGTTTCCACTCCTGACATCTTGCTCCCAGGGCAGAGGCTACTTACTCTCTGGCATACAGAAGGTGCTCAGTGATGATCCTGGAGCTGCCAGGGTAGTGGAGAAGCTCCAGTGATGGAGGGAGATGGCCCCTGTCACTGATGAAAATATGGAATGCTTCATGAATTCTCTTGTCATCCTTGCGCAGTCTTATAACATTTTTGCATTTAAAGTCTATTTTGTCTGATATTAGCAAAGCTACCTCAGCTCTCTTTTGGTTATCGTTTGCATGGAATATCTTTTTTCCAGCCTTTCACTTTCAACCTATTTGCCTCATTGATAGATCCCTTTATAATTTTTATAATTCCTTGATGGATTGCCACTTTTATCAATTTATAGTGTCCTTTATCTCTTATAGCAATTTTTGCCTTAAAGTCTATCTTGTTTGATATTAATATGGCCACTCGAGTTCTTTTTTGGTTAGTATTTGCATGGAATTTTTTTTCATTCTTTCAGTTCTATCTCATTTGTGTCTTTGGTTTTAACGTGTGTCTCTTGCACTCAGCAATAGTTAACTCATGGTTTCCTTAATCTGTTTTTTGAACTTCAGCCTTTTAAGTAGAATTTAACTGATTTACATATAATGTAATTACTGAAAGGAAAGAGATAGGTTACTATTTTCTATTTGTTTCCTAGGTCATAATTTTGTTGCTCAATTCCTCCATTGCTGTCTTCCCATTATACAAAAACTGCTCCTATGTAGATCTATTCTCTCACACTTCCTGTTATTGTTACAAATTACATCTTTATATGTTGTATGTCTACTGACATTGGTTTATTATTTTATGTAGCTACCTTTTAAGTAATGTAGTAAAGAAGGAGTACTGA
The DNA here is from genome assembly GCF_023851605.1 of Tamandua tetradactyla. NCBI lineage: Eukaryota > Metazoa > Chordata > Mammalia > Pilosa > Myrmecophagidae > Tamandua > Tamandua tetradactyla. The sequence goes on along the minus strand of NC_135328.1, from coordinate 184,435,676 downwards.
CCAGAAATACTTTTACACTGACTTATGTATTTACATATATAACCAACTTTACCAGTGTATTTTATTTCTTTGGACTCAGGTTACTCTCTAGTGTATTTTTGCTTCAGGCTAAAGGATTCCTTTTAGCATTTTTTTGAGGGCTGGTTAAGTAGCCACAAACTCAATTTTTGTTGGTCTGGGAATATGTTAAATTCGCCTTCATTTTTGAATGATAGTCTTGCTGCATATAGTATTCTTGGTTGACAGTTGTTTTCTTTCAACATTTTGGATATGCCACTCCATTTCTCTTGGCTGCCATACTTTCTGATAAGAAATTAGCTGTTGATCTAATGAGGCTCAAGATGCTTCTCTTGCTGCTTTCATAATTCTCTCTTTGATTTTTGACATTTAAATTATAATATTTCTCAACGTGGATCTTTTTGAGTTCATTAAGCTTCTTGAATGTGTAGCTTCATGTCTTTCATCAAATTTGGGAAATTTTCAATCATTATTTCTTCAAATATTGTTTCAAGCCATGTCATGGTCAGGTTCATGTGTCACTTGGCCAGGTGGTAGTACCTGTTTCCTGGTTGGGCACGTGCTGGCCTGTCTGTTGCCATGAGGACATTTCATGGAATTAAATCATGATCACATCAGCTACATCCACAGCTGATTCCATTTGTAATCCGCCAAGGGGAGTGTCTCCTTTAATGAGTGATGCTTAATATAATCACTGGAAGCCTTTTAAGGAGGATTCAGAAGAGACAGACTCTCTTCCTGCTTTGGCCAGTGAGCCTCTCCTGTGGAGTTCATCCAGACCCTCCATTGGAATCATCAGCTTCATAGCCTACCCTACAGATTTTCAACTCTACAGTCCCATTGTTATGTGAGATACTTTTATAAATTTTATATTTACGAATATTTCCTATTGATTCTGTTTCTCTAGAGAACCTTAACTAATACAAGCCCTGTTCCCCCTCTCTCCTCCTTCTGGGAGCTCTATTATAGGTATGTTGATATGCTTGATGATATCCCATGAGTTTCTTAGGTTTTATTCACTTTTCTTTATTCTTTTTTCATTCTCAGATTGGGTAATCTCAATGGATTTAAATTCAGGTTTGTTCATTTGCATTTCTTTGTTGGCTCAAATTTGTTTTTTTCTTTTTGGTGAATTAATTATTTTTGTTAGTGGTTTGTTTATGTTCACCAGTTCTACTGTGTGTGATTTCAACTCTTTGGAGCACTCTCTTAGCATTTCTGAGATTTTCCCTAATGCATTTTCCACTGTTTCCTGTAGCTCTTTGAGCATATTTACAATATTGGAGTGTTCAATACTAGATATATCATGTTCTGATGCGTGGGGTTTTGCAGGGTGAGTTTCTATTTTCTTTTTTCCCAGTGTATAGCCCATACTTGACTGTATGCTGTCTTGTAATTCTTTTTTTTTTATTAATCAAAAAAAAAGAAAAGAAATTAACACAACATTTAGAAATCATTCCATTCTACACATGCACTCAGTAATTCTTAGTATCATCACATAGATGTATGATCATCATTTCTTAGTGCATTTGCATCGATTTAGGAAAAGAACTAGCAAAACAGCAGAAAAAGATATAGAATGTTAATATAGAGAAGAGAATTAAAATAATAATACTAATAAAAAAATATATATATATAAAGGAAAAAGAAAAAAAACAAAAACAAAAGATACAAACATACAAATAAACAAACAAAAAACCATATTTCAGGTGCAGCTTCATTCAGTGTTCCAACCTAGTTACATTACACTTAGGTATTATTGTGCTGTCCATTCTTGAGTTTTTGTATCTAGTCCTGTTGCACAGTCTGTATCCCTTCAGCTCCAATTACCCACTATCTTACCCCGTTTCTAACTCCTGCTGGTCTCCGTTACCAATGATATAGTCCAAGCTGATTCTCGAATGTCGGTTCACATCAGTGGGACCATACAGTATTTGTCCTTTAGTTTTGGGCTAGACTCTCTCAGCATATTGTTCTCTAGGTCCATCCATGTTATTACATGCTTCACAAGCTTAGTCCGTCTTAAAGCTGCATAATATTCCATCGCAGGCATACGCCAGTTTGTTTAGCCACCTGTCTGCCGATGGACATTTTGGCTGTTTCCATCGGTTTGCAATTGTAGATAATGCTGCTATAAACACTGGTGTGCAAATGTCCGTCTGTGTCTTTGCCCTTAAGTCCTTTGAGTAGATACCTAGCAGTGGTATTGCTGGGTCATAATCCATTCTGCCATTCTATGTCTTTTGATTGGGAAATTCAGTCCATTAACTTTTAGTGTTATTACTGTTTGGATAATATTTTCCTCTACCATTTTGGCTTTTGTATTATATATATCATATCTGATTTTCCTTCTTTCTACACTTTACTCCATACCTCTCTCTCTTCTGTCTTTTCGTATCTGAATCTAGTGCTCCCTTTAGTATTTCTTGCAGAGCTGGTCTCTTGGCCACAAATTCTCTCAGTGACTTTTTGTCTATAAATGTTTTAATTTCTCCTTCATTTTTGAAGGACAATTTTGCTGGATATAGGAGTCTTGGTTGGCAGTTTTTCTCTTTTAGTAATTTAAATATATCATCCCACTGTCTTCTAGCTTCCATGGTTTCTGCTGAGAAATCTATACATAGTCTTATTAGGTTTCCCTTGTATGTGACAGATTGTTTTTCTCTTGCTGCTTTCAAGATCCTCTCTTTCTCTTTGACCTCTGACATTCTAACTAGTAAATGTCTTGGAGAACGCCTATTTGGGTCTATTCTCTTTGGGGTGCACTGCACTTCTTGGATCTGTATATTTAGGTCTTTCATAAGAGTTGGGAAATTTTCAGTGATAATTTCTTCCATTAGTTTTTCTCCTCCTTTTCCCTTCTCTTCTCCTTCTGGGACACCCACAACACGTATATTTGTGCGCTTCATGTTGTCATTCAGTTCCCTGATCCCCTGCTCAAGTTTTTCCATTCTTTTCCCTATAGTTTCTGTTTCTTTTTGGAATTCAGATGTTCCATCCTCCAGTTCACTAATTGTAGCTTCTGTCTCTTTAGATCTACCATTGTAGGTATCCATTGTTTTTTCCATTTTTTCTTCTTTGTCCTTCACTCCCATAAGTTCTGTGATTTGTTTTTTCAGATTTTCTATTTCTTCTTTTTGTTCAGCCCATGTCTTCTTCATGTCCTCCCTCAATTTATTGATTTGGTTTTTGAAGAGTTTTTCCATTCTGTTCGTATATTCAGCATTAGTTGTCTCAGCTCCTGTATCTCATTTGAACTATTGGTTTGTTCCTTTGACTGGGCCATATCTTCAATTTTCCGAGCGTCATCCATTATTTTCTGCTGGTGTCTGGGCATTTGATCAGATTTCCCTGGGTGTGGGACCCAGCTGGTTGAAAGGTTTTTCTGTGAAATCTCTTGGCTCTGTTTTTCTTTTCCTGCCCAGTAGGTGGCGCTCATGGCGGTCGTCTGTCTGCGGGGCAGTCGGCCCAGGAAACCGCGCGTGGAGGCGGGGGTCGCTGGCCGCTGCGGCTTGGGGGAGTGCCGGTCTAAACTGCCCAGCTGGCCCAAGATGCCAAGCGTGATGGGAGGGCCCCGCTATCCAACGTTCCCAGTCAGCCCGGGGAGCCACGTGCGTGGAGGGGACCCCAGTCGCCAGCCGCCCCTGCTGGAAACCGCACACCCCTCGGGTATCTCACCGCAGCGGACCCTCCCTGCCCGTTCAGCCGTTCCAGAATGGGGTATGCTGTCTTTTTGGTCTCCGCCGTGACTCCGGGAGCTGTCTCATATTGTTTCCGTTTCTTTAGTTGCCTTTCTGGAGGAGGAACTAAGACCCGCGCGTCCCACTAAGCCGCCATCTTCTCCGGAAGTCTGTCTTGTAATTCTTTATTGAAAACTGGACCTTCTGAATATTCCAAATGTGTAAACTCTGGAATCAGAATCTTCCCACTCCTAAGTTTGCTGTTGGTGCCTGTTGTGGTGGCTGTGGTTTGTTTAGTGACTTTTCTGAACTAATAGGGTAAAGTCTGTGTTCTTTGTTTTGTGTGGTCCCTGAAGTCTTTGTTTGGTTAGTTTAGTGATATGACAATTTCCTTAAAACTCTTGAAACTAAAAAACAACAGCAACAACAATAAAAGCCTCCCGGTCTTTGCCAGTGCACTCCTTGTGGGTTTGCCAAGGGGGTCCATGTGTGTTTTGGCACTCCTTTGATACTTAGATGGGCAGTTTACAGTACTACCTTAGCCTTCACTTGCTGCTTGCACAGAGACAGAAGGTCAGTCAAAGGTTAAGACTTAGGGCCTTCCTAAGTCTTTTCTTAGCAATGTGCTCCTCTCTGGGCATTCATTTTGGCCTTTTAGATTAACAGTAGTTATGTGGGGAGTTTGTAAAACCATACCCTTCAAAGTTTTAAATCCCTAACCTTTCTTCCAAACTTTTTGGTGCTACTGCTTGCCTCAACTGCTATTCCTTGTCCCATGTGGCAGTGGCTAATACATTTTCTTTTTTTTTGGTTGGGGGGGGTGCATGGTCCAGGAATTGAACCTGGGTCTCCTGCATGGAAGGTGAGCATTCTACCACTGAACCACCTGTACATGTGTTTTTGTTTTCTCGTACATTTGCTTTTAAATGTTTTTGAAAAATGCCTCTCAGGTAATCCTGTACTTTTGGAGCGTTGCCAAGTCAGGTGAGATAAGGAAGCCTTCTTACATAACTCCCTCAAGGTGTTATAACACAGGTCAAAAGAACTACAATTATTTGAGAAAGAAATCTTCTCTGCTCCTTCTGGTAGCAAGAATCTACACTGGGAATGTGGGTGCTGTCTTCAAGACTGTTGCCAGGTTCCCAAATGCTGACAAGTGTGGTCATAGGCACCCCTGGCCCATCAGCAGGTCATGTGCTCTACATCTGGGCATGGATCAAGCTCCCAGGCCTCATTTCCGGCTCCATATGAGCAGCACCTCACTTCCCTGAGAGCAGCTTCCCAGGGCTCAAGCAGGCCTCTCCGCAAGACGAGCCCAGACAGAAACACTGGCGCCAGATGTGAGCATGAGGGATAAGAGTGGCAACTGGAAGAAGTCCTTTGTCTTTTATAGTTTATATCTTGCTTTTGTCTCTCTTTTTACCTTTTTAGTTACCCTACTGATAATCTTTATTTCCACAGTTTCCTCCAAGCCTCTCTCCCCTATGTTGTATTTTCAGCCTGCTGGACTTTCATTAGTATTTCTTGTAGGGCAGGTCTCTTCTTAATAAATTCTCTCAGCTTCTGCTTATCATGAATATTTCAACTCTCCCTTTTTTTTTTTTAACTTTTTTATGGTATAATATAGCATATATACAAAGCAAAGAAAGAAAATAGCAATAGTTTTCAAAGCACTCTTCAACAACTAGTTACAGGACAGCTCCCAGAGTTTGTCAAGGGCTACCATACGATCCTCTCATATTTTTCCCTCTAGTTGCTCCAGATTATAGGCAGCTAGAGGGCTTAAATAGTTTTTTATCATTGCAATCAACTTTTTTCCTCTTTTTTTGTGAAAAATAACATATATACAAAAAAGCCATAAATTTCAAAGCACAGCACCACAATTAGTTGTTGAACATATTTCAGAGTTTGATGTGGGTTACAATTCCACAATTTTAGGTGCTCTAAGATCCTAGAGACTAAAGGAGATATCAGTGTAATAATTCAGCATCCTTATTCATTTGTTAAATCCTATCTTCACTGTATAGCTCTGCTATCACCTTTGATCTTTCTATCCCTCTCTTTAGGGTGTTTGGGCTATGGCCATTCTAACTTTTTCATGTTGGGAGGGTCTGCCAATACTATAGGGTAGGGAAATGGAACTGTCTGATGTTCTGGAGAAGCTGGGCCCTCTAGGTTTCAGGACTTATCTGGACCAGGGACCCATCTGGAGGTTGTAGGTTACTGAAAAGTTACTCTAGTGCATGGAACCTTTGTGGAATCTTATTTTTTGCCCTAGGTGTTCTTTAGGATTGGCTGGAATGGTCCTGGTTGGTGGTTGGCAGGTTATGATGCATAGCAATGTCTACCTGAAGTTTGCACAAGAATGAACTCCAGAGTAGCCTCTTGACTCAATTTGAACTTTCTCTGCCACTGATACTTTATTAGTTACACTTCTTTCCCCCCTTTCCCCCCTTGTGGAATTGTTGATCCCATGGTGTCAGGGCCAGACTCATCCCTGGGAGTCATCTCCCATGCCACCAGGGAGACTTTCACTTCTGGATGTCATGTCCCATGTAGGGGGAAGGGTAATGATTTCACTTTCAGAGTTGGGCTTAGAGAGAGTGAGGCCACATCTGAACGACAAAAGAGGTCCTCCAGAAGTAACTCTTAGGTATGTCTATAGGTAGGCTAAGCTTCTGTGCTACCTACATAAGCTTCACAAGATCTCCCTTATTTTTGAAGGACAGTTTTCCTGGATAAAGAATTCTTGACTGGCAGTTTTTCTCTTTCTGTATCTCACATATATCATGCCACTGACTTCTCGTTTCCTTAGTTTCTGACGAGAAATCAAGACTTAGTCTTACTGAGCGTTCCTTGTATGTGATGGATCACTTTTATCTTGCTGATTTCAGAATTCTCTCTTTATCTTTGGCAATTGACAGGATGATTAATATTCGTTTGGAGTAGGTCTATTCCAATTTATTCTGTTTGGAGTAGGTTGTACTTCTTGGATGTGTATATTTATGTTTTTTTTTTTGAGAGTTTATGTTATTTCCTCAGGTATTCTTTCTGCCACTTTATCTTCATCTTCATCTTCTCCTTTTGGGATACCCATGACATGTATGTTTGTGTGCTTTGTGCTGTCATTCAGTTCCCTGAGACCCTGCTCAATTGTTTCCATTCTTTTCTCTTTCTCTTGTCTGTTTGATTTCAGATGTCCTGTCTTCTGGCTCGCAGATCCTGTCTTCCCTGTTCAAATACACTCTTGTATTCCTCTAGCATATATCTAATCTCATCTGTTGTGTCTTTCATTCTCATAAGTGCTTTTATTTTTCTTTGCATGCTTTCAAATTATTCTTTATACTTACCAGTGTCTTCTTAATATCCTTTATCTTTTTAACCATATTTTTCTTCGTTTCCTTGAGCTGATTTAGAAGATTTGTTTGAACATCTTTGATTAGTTGTTCCAAATTCTGTATCTCCTTTGAATTTTTAATTTGCTCCTTTAACTGGACCATATCTCCTTGTTTCTTAGTGTGGCTTGTAATCTTTTGCTAATATCTGAGCATCTGATTATCTGTTCTTGGGGAGGAGGATTTCCATGGCCCGCCCAGCATGCAGCAGCCTATCAGGCAGGGACTGGGCCATGTTGAAGCTGTTTGCCTTGAGGGTGGGGGATAGACATCAGTGCGGTGGGCTGCTTGGGCTGGGGGCTTGATAGATGAGACAATGAGGTTCTAAAGGTCTGCACCCTGTGAGAATCATTATGAGTTACAAAATAATGATGGGGGGGCACAGTGGCTCAGTGGTAGGGTTCTCGCCTGCCATGCCAGAGACCCGGGTTTGATTCCCAGTGCCTGCACATGCAAAATAATAATAATAACAATAATAAAAATTAATGATAACCTAGATCTATATTTTATTCTTCATTTATTAGCTGAAATATGTTTGTAATGAAAGAGAAACTACTCCTCTTATTTCCCATGGTACAATTCAAACAAGAAAGGCAGGGTAAATGCTTGTTTAAGTCAATTCATTCTTATTAGTACCCTCCAGTGATAACCAATTTGTCTTAGAATCATCATGAATTTGTGGCTTTATGTTTCAATCCATTGCAGTTATACTTATTGACACTCAGATTGTCCTGTGTGCCTAGAGTATATTTCTAGTCATATGCAAAAGAAATACACTCCCCATACCATAGCCCCAGGTTGCTTTTGAGTCCTTTTGCTGCAACCCAAGTATTTAATTGCTTTCTCACTATCTTAAATGATAGTATGTTCCAATCTCTGTGTATATTTCCTTCCCTAGACCGGAAATCCATCTTTTCTCAAGGAGGCCTTGTTCTTTTTAGTGCAAGGTGGTATTTGATACCACAGTCTGGGTATAAAGGGTGCTCATTGCTATAAGTTGATAGCCTGGACTTTTCAGTGGACAGAGCTGGAATATAATTTTTGTGGGTCTGGCAGTGGTGGTTTTGTTTTCTTGTATTTGTTTATTTAAAAGATAAAATTATGTTAACACTGATACTTTATATTCTATCAGGTTTACCAAGTATTTCCTTAAACCCATCCATCTTATATCTATCCCTTTCTCCCTGTTCTAATTACTATTGTAGCACAGTAATTTACCCTAAGATTTAGTAACTTAAAACAACCATTTCATTGTGCTCACAGATTCTTTGAATCAGAAATTTGAATAGAGCACAGTGTGTATGGCTTGTTTATGTTCCACAATGTTTAGATATTACCTAAGAAGACTCAAAGGCAGGGTAGTTTGATGACCGGGAAGAGGGTCAGGAGTTATTTGAAGACTGGTTCACTTACCTGTCTGACATCTGGGTTGAGGACTGCCAACTGGACTAATTACACAAAACCTCTCTATGTGGCTTGGCTTCCTCACAGCATGGCAGCCTCACAGTAATCAGACTTCTTACATGGCTGTCCAGGGCTCCAAGCACATGTATTCCAGTATACAAGGTGGAAGCTGCATTGCCTTTTTTCTGACCTATTCTTGGAAGTTATGCAATCTCATTTCTGCTAAGTAGGTTACCAATGAATTATGAGCCTGACCTTCAATTAGAGGAGTGTCAAAGAATTTGTGGTCGTTTTTTAAACCACCACAATTTATCCTCTGTTCACAAATTATTTATATTTAACCCATAGGCAAAAGAAATACACTCCCCCTACCAAGAGCCCCAAAGCATTTCAATATGGCATCAATCTCAGGATTGAAGTCTAGGATCTCATCATGTAAATCAAGCCAAGATGTGGAATGAAGCTATTCAGGTGAGGTTCCATAGATTTAAATCTTTAAGTGCAGTTCCTCTTGTTTTTTTTGGGGGGGGGGTGCAGTTCCTATTGATCTGAACATCTGTGAACTAAAGACACAAGTTACCTATCCCCTACAACTCAACATACAATGAATGGATGTGCATAAGATAACCACAATACCCACCCCCCTGCTCAAAAAGGGGGAAAACAGGAGACACACAGCCGTCCTTGGTCCATAGCAATTCTGAAATCCAGCCAGGCATATGTTGCCAGTTCCTTGATTAGAGCTCATACTATTTCCTGGAAGTTGTTTACCATGGCTCCTGGCTCCACTGTCTGGATTCTTAGTTTTTCATCAGTGTCATCCTCCTTTTCTACATTTATAGCTGAGTAATCTTTCCATTCTGCTTTTTGCCAATAAAGGATTGGGTGCTACAAAGGCTTCGTTTTAATTTGTACTCTCTTTGTTTCTTTCAATCCAAGATGATATACTTCTTTAAAAACTTTGTGGGTTCTCAGAATTCTGGCTAGTACTGAGTGAGGATGGTGGCAAATTATTTCCTCACAAAACAACTCTAAAATTGCATAAAATTGCCTAAGATAACAATTTTAGTTTTCTGGAAATTGACCAAAGGCATACAACAACTGAAGGGCATTTATGCTCTTCTGAACTTTGGATTAAAACAGTGGTAATCTGTGGTGTTCATACTCAGGGATACTTCTACCTGCCCCCACCTTCATAGATGTGAAGGTTCTACTAGAGCATGGCAGGCTGTGAGGACTGGCAGCTGTGCTGCTGTGATTTGGAGGAACACTATCTGTGAAAGGGATCTAGTCAAGTAGGTAAGTAGGGATGGCCAACAGCTCTTCTAGCCTGTGGTTGCATTCATGTTTAAGATTATTCCTGACTGAAGTAAAGGCAGCAGAGACTGGCGAAGGCTCAAAGATATTCACACACTCCTGGCCAAACCTGAGGCCATTTGCATACACATAGTAGAAGGAAAAGGCCCAGAAGAACACACAAGCTAGAATTGACTTGCAAATGAACTGAATTTTGAATGCATCCCTCTCCCCCTGCCCCCTCCACAGATCCATCTGCAGAGGATAGAGACCTTACTTGTTTGAGTTATTTGAGCAAAACTCTGTCCAATCATTGGCTGATCACTAGGATTCCAGGCTTAAGAACTGAAAAATAGAAAAAAGACTGAAGAAGACATTAGCAGCCACACACCATTGGGAAGATAGCCAAGACGATCATGATGCTTACCTAATTATATTCTTATTCTCAGGGAAAAAAATTCCTATTACATCTAAAAATGGTTATTTCATATATTTTCCCAGTTTTCCATTGTTTATTGTATGTGTGTGTTGGGGGGAAGCTTTTCCAGTTCAGCTATTCTTTCAGAGTTGAAATCCATTTGTTTTTCTTTTCTGTGGTTTATATTTCCCTGCTTGCATTCCCCATCTATTCACTAGTTAAGTCCGTATCTTTATTTAACCCTTGAATATATTCATAGTAGCTGTTTTAATATCCTTCTAATTCTGACACCTGAATAATCTTAAGGTTCATTTCTATTAACTGCTTTTTTCTTGACTATCAGTTACACTTTACTGCTTCTTCACATGATGTCATGGTTAGGATTTTGTGTCAACTTGGTCAGGTGATGTGCCCAGTTGTCTGGGCAGGCAAGCACTGGCCTAACTTGCTGCAAGGTTATTTCATGGCTGGTTGATATATCAGAAGGCTGGTTTATTAAATCATCAGTCAGTTGACTGCAGCTATGGCTGATTACATGTGCAATAAACTAAGGGCAAGTCTCCTACAAATGAGATCCAATCATTTGAAGATTATTAAATGAGATCCAATTATTTGAAGATTATTAAAGATTATTAAAGAGTGACTTGTTTTTCCCTTGGCCAGCAAGCCTCTCCTGTGGAGTTCTTTGAGACTCTTCATCAGAGCTCCCAGGTTCATAGCCGGTCCTACGGATTTTGTACTCTTCATTCCCATGATTGTGTGAGACACCTTTATAAATCATATTTACAGATATCTCATGTTGGTTCTGTTTCTCTAGAGAACCCTGACTAATAAACAGAATCTTTAAAAATGGGTTTTTAAAATTGATTTTCTACTCTGGTTAGACCCAAAGGCACTAATGACTCTGTTTCCAATAATCGAGATAGTACTGACAGCCCCTGGGGTGAATTGGAAAGAGAGATACACAAAACAGCACCATTTGATTCTGCTAATTGTACATTTATGGGAGGCAAGGCTCTGGGTGAGAATGTTTTTGACATGTTTCAGAGTTTTGTGAAATTAAGAGGTATAATGATGTTGGCTGATTGTTGCTAGATATGCTAGATACAGTTATGAGGGAAAGGGAGGAGCTGAAGGCTTCAAAGTTGCAGCTTAAGTACCATATGAAGGATGTAAAAATTTCCATCTGTGCCCAGAAAATCTTATTTCCTGTGATCACAAATGAGATCGCTGAAAACCAGACACAGAGTCTCATTGTGTGAGTAGCAGATTTACAACATAAACTACAATCTCAACCTTGCAGGGTGTCTCCTGTTAAATAAGGGCTTTGATTGGACAAGAATGGGATCCTGAAACTTGGATGATGACATGTGGCTTGGTAATGATGGCAATGGGGAGATGGAACCCTTGGAAGCTGCTGAGCCTTTGCTAGATAGACCTGTAACGGACTGCCCTGAGGAAAGAGCTTCCTAACTTCCAGTCTGCCTTAAGTAAACAGCTTCCCAGCCTCCAGTCTTCCCAGAGGAGTCTGCCATCCAGTCTCCAGCTAAAGAGATTAACCCTTCAGTGCTACTAAACCTGTAATCACCTCCCCTTGGAGAAACAGCCCTTACTACTCTATCTGGAGTTTCAGCAGATGAAACTGCAATGGAATGCCCTGAAGTAATTGGTTGGAAAGACACATTATTTCTTTGTATGACCTACCCCCACCACTCCTCTTTTCTTCAAGTCCTATAACTAGACTAAAGTCCCAACAGGCCCTGAAAGGTGAGGTACAAAATATGACCCATGAGGAGGTACACTATACTTCAAAAGAACTGCATGAGTTTTCCAATCTATATAGACATAAATCAGGGGAATATATGTGGGAATGTATATTAAGGGTGTGGGAAAATGGTGAAAGGAATATAAAGTTGGATCAAGCTGAATTTATTGATATGGGCCCACTAAGCAGAGATTCTGCATTCATTGTTGTAGCTTGAGGGGATAGAAAGGGCATTAACAGTTTGGATGGTTGGCTGAAACATGGATCAAAAGGTGGCTGACATTACCTGAGGTCAAAATTCCAGAGCTGCCCTGGTATAATGTAGATGAGGGGATCTGGAGGCTTTGAAAAACTGGACTGTTAGAGTGGATTTATCATGAAAGACCTACTTAGACACCCCAGGAATGTCCAGAGAACACATCTTTCACCAGAACCTTGGGAAATAAATTCATGAGACTAACTCCATCATCCCTGAAGAGCTCTGTAGTCACCCTTCTCTGTATGTCCAAAATTACTGTGGGAACTGCTGTCACTGAGCTGGAATCCTTAAACACAATGGGGATGATCAGATCCTGAGTTGGTAGAAGCCATGTGGTGACAGTTGAGGAGAAGGAAATGGTCAGATATATTGGGGATTATTAGACACTGTCTTAGAAGTGACACTAATACCAGGAGACCCAAAATGTCACTCTGGCCCACTAGTCAGATTAGAGGCTTGTGGAGGTCAGATGATCAATGGAGTTTTAACTCAGGTCTGTCTCACAGTGGGTCCAGTGGGTCCCCAGATCCATTCTGTGGTCATTTTCCCAGTTCCAGAATGTATAATTGCAATCAACATACTCAGCAACTGGCAGAATTCCCACATTAGTTCTCTGACTCATGGAGTGAGGGATATTATGGTAAGAAAGGCCAAGTGGAAGCCACTAGAACTCACCCTACCTAGAAAATAGTGAGTGAGAAGCAATACCAGATTCCTGGAGGGATTATAGAGATTAGTGCCACTCTTAAGGACTTGAAGGACTCAGGAGTGGTGATTCCTACCACATCCCCATTCAACTCTCCTATTTGGCCTGTGCAGAAAACAGATGGGTCTTGGAGAAAGACAATGGATTATCATAAACTTAACCAGGTGGTGACTGCAGTTGCAACTGCTGTTCCAGATGTGGTATCATTTCTTGAGCAAATCAACACATCACCTGGTACCTAGTATGTGGCTATTGATCTGGAAAATGCTTTTTTCTCAATAACTGTCAATAAGGACCACCAGAAACAGTTTGCATTCAGCTGGCAAGGCCAGCAGTATACCTTCACTGTCCTGCCTCAGGGGTATACCAACTATCCAGTCCTATGTCACAGTCTTGTCCACAGTAACCTTGATCATTTCTCCTCCCACAAGACATCACACCGGTCCAATATATTGATGATATCCAATATATTGATTAATTGAACCTCGTGAGCAAGAAGTAGCAACTACTCGAGACTTATTGGTAAGGCATTTGTGTATCAGGAGAATGGGAGATAAATCCAACAAAAATACAGGAGCCTCCTACCTCAGTGAAATTTCTAGGTGTCCACTGGTGTGGGGCATGTTGAGATATCCCTTGTAAGGTGAAGGATAGGCTGTTGCATCTGATCTCTCCTGTGACCAAAAATGAGGTACAATGCCTTGTTGGACTCTTTGGGTTTTGGAGACAACACATTCCTCATTTGGGTGTGCTACTCCATCCCATTTACCACGTGACCAGAAAAACTGCTTGTTTTGAGTGGGGACTGGAACAAGAGAAGACTCTACAACATGTCCAGCCTGCTGTGCAAGCTGCTCTGCCACTTGGGCCATATGATCCAGTAGATCTGATGGTCCTGAAAATGCTAGTGGAAAATAGGGATGCTGTCTGGAGCCTTTGGTGGCCTCTATAGGAGAATCACAATGCAGACCCATAAGATTTTGGAGCAGAGCTTTAACATCTGCTGTAGGTAACTACTCTCCTTTTGAGAAACAGCTCTTAGCTTGCTACTGGTCCTTAGTAAAGATTGACACTTAAGCATGGGCCATCAAGTTACCATGAAACCTGAGTTGCCTATCAAGAGCTAGGAGTTTGTCTGATCCACCAAGCCACATAGTTGGGTATTCACAGCAGCACTCCATCATAAAATGGAAATGGTACATAAGAGATAGGGCTCGAGCAGGTCCTGAAGGCACAGGTAAGTTACATGAGGAAGTGGCACTAATGTCCATGGCCCCCACTTGTGCCATATTACCTTCTCTTACCCAAGAGCTATGGCCTCTTGGGGAGTTCCTTAAAGTCAGTTGAATGAGGAAGAGGAAACTTGAGCCTGGTTACAGATGGTGCTGCACAATATATAAGTGCCATCTGGAGGTGGACAGCTACAGCACTAGAACCCCTTTCTGGGATGTTCATTTTGCTTGGAGGAGAACTATCCAGAGGTGCATTTGTATACTGACTCATGGGCTGTTGCTAATGGTTTGGCTAGATGGTCAGGGACTTGGAAAGAATGTGATTGGAAAATTGGTGACAAAGAGGTCTGGGGAAGAGGTACGTGGATAGACCTTTCTGAGTGGGCCAAACACATGAAACATATTTGTGTCCCATGTGACTGCTCACCAGAGGATGACTTCAGCAGAGGAGGGTTTTAATAATCAAGTGGATATGATAACCTGTTCTGTGGATACAAGTCATCCTCTTTCCCCAGACACTCCTGCCATTGCCCCATGGGCTCATGAACAAAGTGGGCATGGTGGTAAGGACAAAAGTTATGCATGGGCTCAGCAACATGGGCTTCCATTCACCAAGGCTGATCTGGCTATGGCCACTGCTGAATGCCCAATTTGCCATCAGCAGAGACTCACACTCAGTCTCCGACATGGCACCATGCCCCAAGGTGATCAGCCTCCAACGTTGATTACGTTGGACCACTGCCATCATGGAAAGAGCAGTGATTTGTTCTAACTGAAAGAGACACATACTCAGAATATGAGTTTGTCTTCCTTGCATGCAATGCTTCCACAAAAACTACCATCTGTGGGTTTACGGAAGTCATCCATTGTCATGGTGTTATGGTATTCCACACAGCATTCCTTCTGATCAAGGAACCCACTTCACAGCAAATGAAATGTAGGAATGGGCACATGCTCATGGAATTATCTGGTCTTACCATGTTCTCTATTATCCAGAGGCAGCTGGGTTGATGGAACAGTGGAAGGGCCTCTTGAAGACCCAATTACGGCACCAACTAGGTGGCAATACCTTGTAGGTCTGGGGCAGTATTCTCCAGGAGGCTGTGTATGTTCTGAATCAGTGTCCACTCTATGGTGTTGTTTCTCCTGTAGCCAGGTTTCACAGGTCCAGGAATCAAGGAGTGGAAATGGGAGTAACACCACTCACTATCACCCCTACTGTTTCAATAAAAAAAATTTTTGCTGAAGGGATACAGACTGTGCAACAGGACTAGATATAAAAACTCAAAAATGGACAGCACAATAATACCTAATTGTAAAGTAATCATGTTAAAATACTGAATGAAGCTGCATCTGAGCTATAGGGTTTTTTTTGTTTTTGTTTGCTTGTTGGTTTGTTTGTTGTTGTTGTTTTTTTACTATTACTACTACTTTTATTTCTTTTCTTTATATTAACATTTTATATCTTTTTCTGTTGTGTTGCGTAGTTCCTCTAAACCGATGCAAATGTACTAAGAAACAATGATCATGCATCTATGTGATGATGTTAAGAATTACTGAGTGCATATGTAGAATGGTATGATTTCTAAATGTTGTGTTAATTTCTTTTTTTTTCTTTCCGTTAATAAAAAAATAAAAAAAATAAAATAAAATAAAAAAATAAAAAAAAAAATTTTTGCTTCCTGTCCCTGAAACCATAAGCTCTGCTGGTCTAAAGGTCTTGGTTCCAAAAGGAGGAGTGCTCCTACCAGGAGACACAACAATGATTCCATTGAACTGGAAGTTAAGACTGCCACCTGGCCACTTTAGGCTTCTCATGCCCATGTATCAACAGGCATGAAAGGGGATTACAGTACTGTCTGGGGTGATTGATCCCAATCAAGGGGAAATAGGACTGCAGCTACACAATGGAGGGAAAGAAGAATTTACCTGGAATAAAAGGAGATTCCCTAGAGTATCTCTTAGTACTACCATGCCCTGTGATTAAAGTCAATGGAAAACTGCAACAACCTAATCCTGACAGGACTACCAATAGCCCAGAAACTTCAGGAATGAGGTTTGGGTCAACCCACTTGGCAAAGAACCATGGTCATCTGAAGTGCTTGCTGAGGGCAAAGGGAACATGGAATGGGTAGTAGAAGATTATAGTGATAAATATGAACTACTGGCATGAGATTTTGTAGGTTTGTCCAGATTGATGCCTCAATAAATCCCAGAAGGATTTGAACAGAGAATAAAAAAATATTTGCAAAGTCCCTGTTCTAGTTTGCTAGCTGTCGGAATGCAACACACCAGAGACAGATTGGCTTTTAATAAAAGGGGATTTATTTCATTGGTTCTTCAGAGGAAAGGAAGCTAACTTTCAACTGAGGTCCTTTCTTATGTGGGAAGGAAGAGGGTGATCTCTGCTGGCCTTCTCTCCAGGCCTCTAGGTTCCAACAACTTTCCTTAGGGCATTTCCTTTCTGCATCTCCAAAGGCCTGGGCTGAGCTGTGAGTGCTGAGATGAGGTGTGCCGAGCTTCTTGGACTGTGCTACATTGAGCTCACTCATTTAAGCACCAGCCAATTAAATCAAACATCATTCATTGCAGCAGGCACACCTCCTAGCTGACTGCAGATGTAATCAGTAACAGATGAGCTTCACATACCGTTGGTTCATGTCCACAGCAATAGAACTAAGCACCTTCACCTAGCCAAGTTGACACCTGAATCTAACTACCACAGTCCCCTTGGGGGAATGGTGAGAAAGGGGGAAAATACAACTTTCCCAAGCGGAGAATTCTTGATATTCTCACAAGCAGTGGGGGCAACCAAAGCAGTAGGCTGAGCCCCCAATCTTGGGGTTTGTTCATATGAAACTTAACCCCACAAAGGATAGACAAAGCCTACTTAAATTAGGCCTAAGAGTCAACCCCTCTTTTGTTGCTCAGATGTGGCCTCTCTCTCAGCCAACATGACAAGCAAACTCACTGCCCTCTACCTCTCTACATGGGACAGGACTCCCAGTGTTATGGACCTTTCTGGCAACATGGGACAGAAATCCTAGAATAAACTGGAACTCAGCACCAAGGGATTGAGAAACTTTTCTTGACTGAAAGGTGGAAGAGATAAATGAGACAAAAAAAAGTGTCAGTGGCTGAGAGATTCCAAACAGAGTTGAGAGGTTATCCTGGAGGTTATTCTTATGCATTAAATAGATATCACCTTTTCAGTTAAGGCATAACAGAGAGGCTGGAGGCAATTGCTTGAAAATGTAGAACTGTGTTCCAGTAGCCATGTTTCTTGAAGATGATTGTATAATGATAGAGCTTCCACAATGTGTGTGATTGTGAAAACCTTGTGTCTGATGCTTCTTTTATCTACCTTATGAACAGATGAGTAAAATATATGGATTAAAAAAATAAATAATAGGGGAACAAATGTTAAAATAAATTTAATAGATTGAAATGCTAGTGATCAATGAAAGAGAGGGGTAAGGAGTATGGTATGAATTTTTTTCTGTTTATTTCTTTTTCTGAATTGATGCAAATGTTCTAAGAAATAATCATGATGATGAATATACAAATATGTGATGGGAAAAAAAAGAATGTTCATATTGTATGTTGATTGGTTTTATTAATTAAAATTTAAAAAAAAGAACTATGACCACATGACCAGTTACAGAAATGAGGACTGATAGTATGAATATTTCCTCCCTGTTTTGTTATGAGTATGTTTTGTTAGAAGCAAATATCTTGTTTTCCTCTCATCATATGACATAAGTTCTATTGTTCATGTTATAGTATTTAAGTTATAGGATATGAAATTTAAGAGTGAATGCCACCTGAGGACTTGCACCCTATTCTGGACAGATGTAGTGTGCTTCCAGTTGTACACAGGACAGTTGAGTGCTGATAGGTGAAACATAGTCTCTTATTGTGTTTTACTGGGAAATTAAGCATGTTTCAAGGTGATGTATATAGATGACAAGCTGATGAGGGGTGGACTGGGATGGTTAGGTTTTGGTGTCAACTTGGCCAGGTAATGTGCCCAGTTGTTTGGTCAGGCAAGCACTGACCTGACTGTTGCTGCAATGTTATTTCATGACTGGTTGATAAATTTGAAAGCTGTTTTATTAAATCATCAGTCAATTGACTGCAACTGTGGCTGATTAATCTGCAGTCAACTAAGGGTGTGTCTCTTGAAAATAAGATAATCCAATCATTTGAAGACTATTGAAGGAGAGGAGAGACTTAGTTTTGTTCAGCTGGCGAGACTCTCCTGTGGAGTTCACTAAGACATTTCATTGGAGCTACAATCTTCCCAGCTTGCCCTATGGATTTTGGACTCTTCCATTCTCATGGTTGTGTGAGACACCTTTATAAATCCCATATTTACAGATATCTCCTGCTGGTTCTGTTACTCTAGAGAACTCTGACTGATATACATGACTAGAATTTTTTTATTGTATCCTCAACATCATGGATGGTATATTGTAGCATGTCAAGATTATGATGACTTCCTTTAAAGGGAATTGACTCCTGTTGTGGCAGACATTTAAATACCGATGAATACTCTTGATTTGCTTAATCTGTTTTTGTCAGACAAGATCTATTTGAATTTTGTTCTTAATACTAGCACATGCTTCTCTCTGTAGGCTATTGTCCTTACTCCTAAGGCATGGTCTTTCTGGCAACTCAAGCAGAATACGTGAGATGCTTAGCCAGGCTGAAATTCCATCATCTCCTAACACTATACAACCTTTTGTATCTCTTTTCAGCCTCAGCTCTCACCAGCTGCTCTCTTCTAGGCCTTGCAGTGTCTTGCCCTGCACATTCACCACAAGGTTCCCAACCAAGGACCTACAGGGAACTCTCCAGCAGACTTCTTACCCACCCTTGCACAGTTTTCTCCTCTCTGGTACCCAAACTTATAAATCCATGCTGCTTTAGTAGCCCCTAACGTCAATATCTGCCTCTTCATCTCAGTGAGACTGTTGTGTTCCACTTGAGCTCCACCTCCCTCTGTTGAAGTGTGGAAAATGCACACACACACACGGGTAGAAAACTGGATCAAATGCCCAGTTGTATAGATGTTTATTGCTGGAGGAAAAGTTTGGTACCATCATGGTTAGTAGACTTTAATCTGTTTAAAACTTATCAATTAAATTCTCTTTTTTCAGTTCTGGAATTTTCACAAGTGTTTTGCAAACCTGCTGTATCTTTTTTAATAGTTTATAGTTCTCTGCTTAAATTCTTTATTTTTTTGTATCCTTAGGTAAATTTATTCCTAAATATTTTATTCTTTTGGTTGCAATTGTAAATGGATTTTTTTTTCTTGATTTCCCCCTCAGATTGTTCATTACTAGTGTATAGAAACACCACAGATTTTTGAATGTTGATCTTGTAACCTGCCACTTTGCTGTACTCATTTATTAGCTCTCGTAGTTTTGCTGTGGATTTTTGGGGGTTTTCGACATATACTATCATATCATCTGCCAACAGTGAGCGTTTTACTTCTTCCTTTCCAATTTTGATGCCTTGTTTTTCTTTTTCTTGTCTGTCTAGAACTTCCAACACAATCTTGAATAACAATGGTGATAGTAGACATCCTTGTCTTGTTCCTGAGCTTAGTGGGGAAGTTTTCAGTTTTTCCCCATTGAGGATGATGTTAGCTGTAGATTTCACATATTCCTTTTATCGTGTTGAGGAAGTTCCCTTCTATTCCTGTCCTTTGAGAAGTGTTTTCAGCAAGAAAGGATGTTGAATTTTGTCAAATGCCTTTTCTGCATGAATCGAGATGATTATGTGGTTTTTTCTGCTTTGATTTGTTGATATGGTGTATTACATTGATTTTCTTATGTTGAACCATCCTTGCATACCTAGGATGAATTCTACTTGATCATGGTGTACAATTCTTTTAATGTGCTGCTGGATTCAACTTGCAAGAATTTTGTTGAGGATTTTCATATCTATATTCATTAGAGAGATTGGTCTGTAGTTTTCTTTTCTTGTAATATCATTGTCTGGCTTTGGTATGAGGGTGATGTTGGCTTCATAGAATGAGTTAGGTAGCCTTCCCTCCTCTTCAATTGTTTTGAAGAGTTTGAGCAGGATTGGTACTAATTCTTTCTTGAATGTTTGGTAGAATTCACAAGTGAAGCCATTTGGTCCTGGACTTTTCTTTTTGGGGGAACTTTTAATGACTAATTCAATTTCTTTACCTGTAATTGGTTTATTGAGGTCGTATATTTCTTCTCAAGTCAATGTTGGTTGTTCATGCCTTTCTAGGAAGTTGTCCATTTCATCTACATTGTCTAGTTTATTAGCATAAAGTTGTTCATAGTATTCTCTCATTACTTCCTTTATTTCTGTGGCATCAGTGGTTATGTTTCCTATTTCTGATTTTATTTATTTGCATCCTCTCTCTTCTTTTTGTCAACCTCACTAAGGGTCCATCAATCTTATTGATTTTCTCACAGAACCAACTTCTGGTTTTGTTAATTTTCTTGATCGTATTCATATTCTCAATTTCATTTATTTGTGCTCTGATCTTCATTATTTTTTTTTCCTTTTGCTTGCTTTGGGGTTAGTTTGCTGTTCTTTCTCTAGTTCTTTCAAGTGGATAGCTAATGCCTTGATTTTTGCTCTTTCTTCTTTGTTGATATAGGCATTTAGGGCAATACATTTCCCTCTTAGCACTGCCTTTGCTGCATTCCATCAATTTTGATATGTTGTGTTTTTTTTTCATTTCCCTCGAGATATGTACTGCTTTCTCTTGTAGCTTCTTCCTTGACCCACTGGTTGTTTAGGAGTGTGTTGTTGAGCCTCCATATATTTGTGAATTTTCTGGCCCTCTGACTATTATTGATTTCCATCATCATTCCTTTATGATATGAGGAAGTGTTTTGTATGATTTCAATCTTTTAAAATTTATTGAGATTTGCTTTGTGACCCAGCATATGGTCTATCCATGAGAATGATCTATGAGCACTTGATAAAAAGGTGCATCCTGCTGTTGTGGGGTGTAATGTTCTATAAATGTCTGTTAAGTCTAGCTCATTTATTGTATTATTCAAATTCTCTGTTTCTTTATTAACTATGTCTAGATGTTCTGTCCATTGATGACAGTGGGGAATTGAAGTCTCTACCTATTATGGTAGATGTGTCTATTTCACTTTTCAGTGTTTACCTCATGTATTTTGGAGCACTCGCGTTCAGTGCATAAATATTTATGATTGTTATGTCTTCTTGTTGAATTGTTCCTTTTACTAAAACACAGTGTCCTTCTTTGTCTCTTTTGTTTTACACTTGAGGTCTAGTTTGTTGGATATTAGTATAGCTACTCCTGCCTAAATTCTTAATATTAAAAAATATTTTAAAATTAAGTATACTTAGTTAAAAGTGCTTTATACTGTATGATTTAGAGCCCCTTGTATTGATTCCTTTGGTTTGGTTTTTAATCTGGGTTTCAATAATCTTGTGTGCTCATTCTTATTGCATTTTGCTTTGTATACCCTGTTGTATTTGACTGCGTAACTGACTTGTACTTGGAAACTTATTTGTAGACATCATTTGAACCCTAGGTTACTGTTATTTTATTGCAGAAAGAATTTACATTTACTTCTGCCAGGAGATTGCACTAGCAATCTTGAATCATCTCAATCCCTCAGATATTAAAATTATTCAAAGATAGGCTTAGTTCAGCAAAGACAACTCTATATCTACTTTAGGATTTAGCCCTAACTTCTAAAACTGAAGAGGTTTGCCAAGCCCCTCTTGTGGCAGGCTCTGGACTCTTAACTTCTGTCCTTCTAGCCCGTTGAGGCTATCAAAAGCATTGCTTTGCCTCAACTTTTAGCTCTTCTTGAATTGGCCAACACCCAAGAGGTAAAAATGTCCCCAAGTGCTGGGCTCACTTTTCTGGATTTCCATCTTCTAAGTCATGACCTGATAGTTTTGTATGATCCTGTTGGTTCTCTTATGACTTCAAGCTAAATATATATAAATAAATATATATATAAATATATATATAAATAAAATATATATATATATTTCTTGTTCAGCATTTCTAGTTAAACTCAATGGGAGGATTTTAGGTCTGAATAATCTAATTCAGAACATGTACATATATTTTAAATTCAAATAAATTTCTTTGTTATATACCATTCTGTTTTTTATTGTGCTAACATATATATGACATAATTTTGGCATTTATCCACTTTTAAGTGTATGATTCAATGGCTCTGATTGCACTTAAATATTGCGCTAGCATCACCATCATCCATTACTAAAATTTTTCCATCATCCCAAATGGAAATTCTGTTCCAGTTAAGCATTAACTCCACATTTCCCTTTCCCCCAAACCTTGGCAACCTCTAATCTGCTTTCTAGCTCTATAAATTTGCTTATTCTATATACTTCACATATGTGGACTTATATAATATTTGCCGTTTTGTGTCTGGCTTATTTAACCCAACATGATGTCTTCAAGGTTCATCCATTTTGTAGCATGTACCAGAACTTCATTCATTTTCTTGGCTGAACAATATTCCATTGAGTGTATATATATCACATTTTCTTTATCCAGCCATTTGTTGATGGATACTTGGGTTGTTTTAACCTTTTGGCTATTGTGAATAATGCTGCTATGAACATTGGCATACAAGTACCTGTTTCAGTTCCAGCTTACAATTCCTTTAAGCATCTACATAGGACTGGCATTGCCAGGATACAGTAATTCTATATTTAACATTTTGAGGAACCACCAAACTGTTTTCCACAACAGCTGCAGCACTTCATATTTTCACCAGCAATGCAGTGAAACTCATTGCAGTTTCTCTGCATCCTTACCAACATTTACTGTTTTCCAAATTTTAGTAATAGCCATCCCTGTAGTTGTAATTTATTGTGTATTTATTGTGATTTTACTTTTCATTTTCCTAATGACTAAGGAAGTTGAGCAAATTTTCATGTGCTTATTAGCCATTTGTTTGTCTTCTTTCAAAAATGTCTATTAAAGACTTTTGCCCCCTCCCTTTTTGTCTTTGCCCATTTTTTAAGTGGATTTTCTTTTTCTTGTTGAGTTGTAGGAATTCATTATATATTCTGGATTTTAAACTCTTATCAGATATATGATTGGCAACTATTTCCTCCCATTTGTAGGTTGTCTTTACACTTTCAATAATGACCTTTGATGCACAAAAGTTTCTAATTTTGATGAAGTCTAATTATTTTTCATTTTGTTGCTTATATTTTTGGTGTTATATCTAAGAATCCATTGCCAAACCCGAGGCCAGAAAAATTTGACTGACATCTTCTAAAAATTGTATGGTTTTAGCTCCTATAATTAGGTTGCTGATTCATTTTGGATTGTTTGTATATGATGTAAGGTAAGGTCTTTGATGGTTGGATTCAAGTGCCAACTTGGCCAGGTGATGGCGCCCAGTTGTCTGGTCAGATAAGCACTGTTCTGTTACTGCAAGGATATTTTGTGGCTAGTTACATGTACAATCAACTAAGTGTGTGTCTTCCACAAACGAGAGAATCCAGTCAGTTGGATTTGATCCAGTCAGTTCAATACTGAATTTTCACAGCTTCTTCAGCCAGCAAGCATCTCCTGTGGAGTTTGTTGAGACCCTTCATCGGAGTTGCCAGCCTTGCAGCCTGCCTTACGGATTTTGGACTCTTGCATCCCCACAGTTGCGGGAGATACTTTTATAAATCTCATATTTACAGATATCTCCCGTTGCTTCTGTTTTTCTAGAGAACCCTGACTAATAAAGGGTCCAGTTTCATTCTTTTGCATGTGATATCAACCTTTCCAAATTCATCTGTTGAAGAGCCTATTCTTTCCCCAATGACTGAACCTATCACCTTTGCCAAAATCAATGGCCATAGACATGTGGGTTTATTTGTCAATTCACAATCCTATTTCATTAGTCGATATATCTGTCCTTACCATGCCAGTACCATGCTGTTTTGATTAATTTTGTGGTAAGTTTTGAGACTGGGAAGTTAGAAACTTCCCACTTTGTTCTTTTTCAGGATGGTTTTGGCTATTTGGGGCATCCTGCAGTTCTATATGAATTTAAGGATTGGCTTTTCCATCTCTGCAAAAAAAAGGACGCTGGAATTTTGATAGGGATTGCATTGAATCTGTAGGTTGTTTGGGTAGTATGCATATCTTAACAATATTAATTCTTCTGATCCATGAATACAGGATGTCTTGCCATTTACTTAGGTCTTTAATTTCCTTTAGCAGAGTTTATAGTTTTCAGTAAGTCTTTCACCTCCTTGATTACATTTATTCCTAGATATGCTATTCTTTTAGATGCTATTGTAAATTAATTGTTTCCTTAGTTTCCTTTTTACATTGTTCATTGCTGATGAACAACAATGGATAACGTGTGCTGATTTTGTAGCCTGAACCTCTGCTGAATATGAATTTATTAGCACTAGTAGCTTTCTTATGGCGCATCATTCTATTTTTTTTTAAGATCTACCTATATTATATGTCTAGCTAATCTATTACTTCTGTTGCCCAGTACTCCATGATATGCATCCACCACATCTTAGCTAATTTTCCAGCGACAGACACCCAAATAACCTTCTACTTCCCACCTGATTTAGTTTTCTATTGCTTCTGTAACAAATTACCACAAACTTAAGATTTAAAAAAAAAACCCTATTATCTCACAGTTCTTAAATTAGAAGACCGTCACAACTCTACTGGGGTAAAATCAAGGTGTCAGCAGGGCTCTATTCCTTTCTGGAGGCTCTAGGGAAAAAAAAGTTTCCTTGCCCTTCCCAGATTCTAAAGGCTTCCCACATTCCTTGGTTCATGGCGACCTTCCTTCATCTTCAAAGCCCATAACTTTGCATCACTCTGCCCATTCTTCCATAGTCATCTCCCTCTGCAAAGTAATTAGATTGTGTCCACAGATAATCCAGGATAATCTCTCCTTCTCAAGGTCCTTCGTTTAATCATATCTTCTAAATCCCTTTTGCCATTTAAATGAACATGTTCACAGGTCCGGGGATTAGGAAATGGACATCTTTTGGAAAGGGGGTCTACCACAACACCACCACAAATAATGCTCCAGTGAACATTCTTGTACATGTCCCTTTAATAGATCTGTATTTACTGGGTCTGCACATAATTGGATGGGGTAGTGTCAGATTGCTCTCCAAAATAGCTGAACCAATCTACATTCTCAACAGTAGAATTTGAGCTTCTTGTATCGCCTTGTCCCTGCCATCATTTGGCATTATCCAGCTTTCTAATTTTGGAAATCTATTATAGGTGTAACGTGACATCTCATCATTAACTTAGAATTTGACTACAATGATCCTGAGGATATTTTCATGTGCTTATTAGCTTTAGGAGTTTGCCTATTCATTTCCTTTGCCCATTTCCCATTGAAGTTAATGTCGATTTGCAGGACTTCCTTGTATATTCCAGCTATTAATCCCTTGCCAATTTTTGACACTGTAAATTGCCATTATGTAAACCGTTTATTCTCTCTTGTCCATGATATATGCATTAAATAGAAACAATTTTAATGTAAGCTATCCATCAGTTTTTAATGTGCAGTTTGTGCTTTTGAAATATTAAAAGCTCTTCCTTGCCTTTAGTTCGCAAAGATATTTCTTCTACATTTTCTTTTACTAACTTTACATTTTATGTGTAATGTAAAGTTGGGTCTATTAAACATCTAGGCTTCATTTCTGCTCTTGGTTAGGTAGGTGTACTTTTTGTTGTCTAGATAGTGAATTAGTTTTTCAAATACATAAACAACCCATTTTTTACCCATTATTTTGTGGTGCTCCTTTTGCCATATATTAATTTCTCAGTCTTTGAGCTCTCTCATCTTTAAACAGAAGTTGATTTAGCCATTCATGGACTTGTATCCATGCATATGAAGTGCAGAGTAATTTTAATTCTTAAAATACTGAAATTTTTATTAAGATTATATTGAATTTATAGATTAATCTGGGTAGAATTAATATCTTTATGTTAAACTATCTCAACCAAGGGCAGGCAATGTCCTTCCATTTATGCAAATCACCCAACTCTTCTATTAGAATTTGTAAGTTCTCTCCATTGAGGCCTTATATTTTTTTGAGTAATTCCTAGGTCCCTTTTTATTGCTATGTGAGTAATATCTCATATTTTATTGGTTATTGCTGTTATAGGAAAATGCAATTGATTTTTGTAGTTTGGTCTTGAATCCAGCCACCTTGCTGAATGTTATTTTTAATTGATTCAGTTTTGTAAAAATTGGGTAGTGATCAAATTATTTATAAATGATAGGTTTATCACTTCTTCATTGCTTACATTTTTTTTTTTGTATGCTATATGGAAGGGGTCACAGTTCATCTTTTTCCCATGTGACTATCCCGTTATATGGAGAAACATTTGTTGAGATTTGTTTTTTCGGGGGGAGGGAGTGCATGAGCCAGGAATCAAACCTGGGTCTTCTGCATGGCAGGCAAGAATTCTACCACTGAACTACCGCTTACACCTTTGTTTATAGCCTTGTACAGGACTTTCAGAATTACATTAAATGGTAGCAACGACAGTGGTCCTCCTTGTATTGATCTTAATCTTAAACGGAATGTGTCTAAAGTTTTTTCCATTAATATATTTGCTATAGGTTTTTGACATATAACTTTTATCAAGTTAAGAAAATTCCCTTCTATTTGTTAAAAGAGTTTTTATCATAAATAGGATTAGACCTTATAAAATGCTTTTATCATAAATAGGATAGTTACATGATTTTTCTCCACTGGCTTATTAATATGATGAATTACTGTGATAATTTTTTTCTGATATTGAAACATCCTTGCATTGCTGGTACGAACACTACTTGATTAAGATATGTTTTTTCATAATACACGTGAATTTCATATTTTGCCTTTAGAAATTTTTAATCTACTAGATTCCATTTCTATTTTCTTAGTGTTCACTCCACAAGTTTTACAATGGGTATTTAAGGAAGACTGAGGATATTCAATATCTTTAATCTCCTCAAGAGCATTCCAAGCACTAACTTATGTGCTATTGTTATCCAGTATTTTAGTGCATCCTTATCTTTTTAAATTTTTACAAATTAAGCATTAGTACATTTTTACAATGTGTTTATATTTACTTATATATTTCTTACCTATTTATTTGCTCACCTTTCCTTCTTGCAACCCAACTCTTCCATCTAGAATTGTTTTCCCTGATAATAGCAAACATATTATTTACTATGTTCTGAGCCGTTGAAATATATTACCTCATTTTAACCCCACAATAGCACTATGCATTATATACTATGTTCCTTATGTCTGGAGAGCATCCTTTATAATTTTTCTCTACATCTGTTTTTTTTGTTTGCCCTTTTGTCCTTTTATTTATTTATTTTTTAAAGAATTTTGCTGGGAAGAAGCATAAACATTCTCAAACCCATGAGAGTGTAAACAATATCTTAGGGAATGCATGGAAGTGGAAAAGAAAATTGAGAACCCTGGGGAACTATTGGTCTCATGAGCCTGCCATGAAGAGATGATGCCCCACTAAAACTGCAAGTCCCAGACCCAGACCCAAGACAGCGGAGGTCACCTTGGAGTGCTCCTGGGATGGAAGATGCCAGCCTTCCCCCAAGCAAGCCCATGCTCAGACACAGCTACCTTTCCTTTATCTAACTTCTGCAACCCTTACTCCAAAACTTAGCCCAAGAAGAACTAGTTTTTTGCTTAGAAATAACTGTTACTTTTCTGCCCCTCTGTGCTCTAAGAGTCATGACTGCTGTAGTTCAGAGCACTGGGGGTTAATTGCTATTTTACTGCTTGTGTTTAAAATAAGCAAGACTGACTCAGCCATGAGCATGAGCAGAGCTGCTGGACCCAAGAGTTCAGAAAGAAACGAACAGTGCGTTGAAAGCACTGGCCTTAGCTCCATCTTACTTTGCCCTCTCATTGGCTGTGGGTATCCTGCTCAGGAGTCTGTGAGAATAGAAAGCTTTGAGGAACAGTAAATAGGGACCCTGGGCGCCAGAGCTGGGAAACTGACTAGACCAATCAGATTCCATGCAATAAACAACATTGCAATAGCAGTGGAGTTTCCCAAACAGAAGTCATAGGTTCAGGTCATGTCTTTTCATACCTTTTTTCTGAAATATACTGCCATCTCCTGCCTCTCAGCCAATGGATCCTCTTCACCCTCTTGTAAGACCCAGTCACCTGGAACCCTGTTTTCTCTCTTCTAGAGTTAAGAATTGTCTACAGAAAGCAACACATGAAGCCATTTTCAAACTGACTTTAATCATTTTTGGCTGCCCAAATACTGTACATGCAGAAGCCATGTGAAGAGTTATCTCCTCGAGGGAATTGGCAAGAATGTTGTACAAAACAGCTGGCAGTCCTTCCTAGCTGTCCACCTGCCACCCAGGAATCACAACAAGTTTGGAAAATGCTGCACATATAAAACGTATAGAGCACAGATATAAAAGGCTATTTGCTTCTTATCTAAACAGTGTGCTTGTCAGGCCCTAGTAGCTCTCTTTCTTTGCAGGATGCATTTAGAAATTCTAAAAAAGGGGTTCCTGCTTCTTGTGGATTTACGTTCTAAAGAAGTTGATAGATCAGACCGTATTCCCCAAAGCAGCAGCCGCTCTGCCTTCTGAGATGATATGTCAGTCAAAAGATATTCTGGAGAGAGAAGTGTTCTTAAGAAGCAAGATATTTTGGAGGAAAATAAGTTCTCTCTCTCCTCCCGTCAGAGAGCATTTCCTTTTAAATTCTCAGATCTTCAACTTTTCCAGATATCATTCTAGAAGCAGAAATGAGGAATGACCCAGCCTCATCACTGGGGGACATAAAGACCTACTCAGGATGCAGCTGAGATTGTGACATCACATCAGCACCTTGAAAATTGTCCATTGTAGACAACCCTTAGTTATTTCTCATCATTACATAAGAATAAAAGAGGGAGAACAAAACCACGAAGAGGTGAAAGCAGAGTCAGTTAGGAATCCCAGAGTTCTGGTCAGAAGCAGCATCTGGGCATGGACCGGATGAGGTCTGGCACCGAATTTGGGCCCAAGGGCTGAAAGAAACCAGCCCATGGAACCAAGTGCCAGGTATACTAGGCTCACAACCATCATCTCCAGATCTGAGAATTTCAAAAGCTGGAGGGAACCATGGAGCAACTGGGTAATGCTCTGATTTTGCAGATGAGAAAGCTGAGGCCCAAAACAGTGAGGAGTCTTGTCCAAGGTCACAGTCCTTGGCATAACTGTACATGACAGCCTTGGATTCCCATTAGCCAACTGCCCAGGTCATGGACCAATGGAGCAGATGCTCTATTGCCCTGGAATTCCAAGGCCCCTTTCTGTTAGCCAAGTTGCCTGGAACACACAGTGCAGCTCTCATGGCCTCAGTGTGAACTGTTTGGGAGGTACAAGGCCCCATCCTCACTGGCCAAGCTTCTAGCCAGGGCCCTGGAAGGTTTTCCCAAAGCAGTAATACTCATGCTTTTCAATGAGCACTCGCCCCATGCCAGTCCAGGCCCATGAGAGAATGCAAATTTCTCTCACTGGTGTGGCTTCTTTCACAGGCACAGCCATGCTGGGCCCCAAAAGCCCAAGCTCGGGATTGGGGGGAGAGGGAGTTGCTTTGCTACATGGAAAGATTAAGCCCTTTGTCAGAGAACAAGGCCCCATTGTCAGGCATGCCATCATCTGAGCTGCATTTGTCCAGCTCAGCCGGAAGAGTTGGTGCCCAAGGAAGCCAAGTTCCTCTCTTTGGCATCACTCATTGCTCTGAGATGCTCAGGCACTCTTTCAAAATAAATCTTTCCCAGTCAGACCAGGCCAATCCAGCCCCCATCTAGGCCTCACCTACCCTTTCATCATGATTATTTTGTTTTGCCCCAATCTTTTCTGACCGGAGTGAAGAGCAGATGAAGGAAGAAAAGGCAAGGAAGGACTCTACATTCTCTTCTCCCTGGTCCTTCAGTGAAAGATAATCAAGTGCAGGAAGCAGCATTTTAAAGACCGTTTTTAAGTGCCAGGATATTGGAGAAGAAAACTGAGGAGAGGAAGAGAAAAGGCAGGCAGGAGTACACAGGGAGGCAGGCCTCTTCTCTTGCATCTTCCTGCAGCTACTGCAGAAATGCTGCTGGACCAACCCCTACCCCCAAAATCTGTGCCATCTCTTTCCGCCAAAGTGGAGGACAGCTCATCTACAGC
Source organism: Tamandua tetradactyla (assembly GCF_023851605.1). Taxonomy (NCBI): domain Eukaryota; kingdom Metazoa; phylum Chordata; class Mammalia; order Pilosa; family Myrmecophagidae; genus Tamandua; species Tamandua tetradactyla. The sequence goes on along the minus strand of NC_135328.1, from coordinate 184,405,286 downwards.
ATCAAGCAAAGACTGCAATTTCTTGCACAGAGTTTGCACAGTGCTGGAAGCAATCGGAGAAACACAGAAGAGCAGCTTAGTAAAGCCCTGCTGCTTTCTGGGATGAGGAAAATGGGGAATATGAGGTATTAGGATCTCTAGAACCCCCAGGGAAAGAGGAGCTCAGCATCTCCTGGGTATTGGGTCATGGAGTAAGGAACCTGGCTGCATGTCATGGGGTCCTAGTAGCGCCTTGTAAGATTGTGCTACTTTTATTTCTTTTTATTTCCAAAGAAGTACCCTTGGAAGTCTCTATTATCTTTAAAAGGGGATGGGTGGGTAGTGTCTGCTCTTCTCAAGGCTGGCAGTAGAGAGGAACTCAGTCATGTTTCCCCTGGTAGGTGTCATGCCCCTGGCAGAACCAGCTCGACCTCAGAACTCTAACCAGCAGTTATTCTAGGGGTGATGAACTATAGGGGTGCCCAATCTCTGGAATGCCTAGGTTCTACCTTAACCCAACGAAATACTGGGACTTGCTGGATACCAAGAGCCCCCAAATGCTCCTTTCCCAGTGGAACTGGAAGGTGGAAGAGACTGGATGGGGAGTTGTTTGGGAGCTGATTCTTCTCTGAAGGTTCAAATCCCTCTTGCCAAACCAAGACTTGGTCCCATTTACTGGAGCCTGATTGATACCAAAGGCCCATCTCAGACTTCCCCATAGGAGGGAAGGAGTCTATGTCAGAAGTGGCACAGACTGAACAGAACAGAAACATGAAGACAGATGCTCTGAAGTAATCATGCCTCCCCCTGCTCACTGCAGTGCCATTCCTGCCTCTGGTCACATCCTTACCCCCACAGGAGACAAATCCTGCCTGAGCAGAGGAAGAGGGCAAGCCCCCAATCTGGACCAGCACTGGGTTTCATGTTGGCTGAGGAGGCAATTGGAGCTCGGACACTGTACCTGGCAGAGAGCTGGCCCGAGCATAGGGAGAACTCTGGGGGAACCATGCTCCTTCCTTCCTCACTGTCTCCTCCTCAGAAGGCAGATGCTTTCTCACCCCAGTGAAGGCCAGGAGTCACAGTTCTGCTCTTTCCTTTCCTAGATCAGGCTACCTCCAAAGCAGCTTCTCAGTCAAGCCCATACCTCCAGGATGCAGAGAAACATACCCTTTATCCAACCACTCACCATCATGCATGCACCACAGCCCCACACAACTTCACCCTCATGGGAGAAATCCAGGTGAGGATTAGTAACTCATTTGGTACCACAGATTAAAAAGAATAATTCCCTAAGGTCAACTTGGGAAGAGTTGCCTCCCATCAGAGAGGTGGAATGGTAGAGCGGCCCACTCCCTGGCAGTTTGGGGAGCTGAGGATTGTAGGCAGTTCAGCCCAAGTTACCAGTCCACCAGGCCCTGCTCTGGGTAAAACTGTGTTAACCCATCCTCAGAGGCAAGGGGCACCGCGGCCTACAGCTGCCCAGTGGCAGCTTCCCTGCCTTCTTGCTCTGTCTTCCTGGTCCCCTAGAGGAATGAGGGTGTTGATGTTCCCCCATTCCCTGGGGGCGACTGCATACCTGGGTGTGGACACCCTGGGCTGCATAAGCAACTGTCTACACTAGCCAGTGGATCACTAATGAGCCTACCTCTCCAAAGGTGTTGGCTATTTTCACACCTTCTTGAGGGTGACTGCTCTCAAGGTGAATATTTCACAGATAGGAGGTAAGGTACCCTTCTGCAAGAAAGTCCTCCCCGCCACTACCCCAACAAGGTCAAAGAATGCAAAGATCTTTGCCCCAATTTTAAGAACATGAGAAATATCTACATTATCCAGTCCCAAACAATGGGATTGGGAAGAAAATTTCTTCATAAAACCTCAACCCAGCTGCCCCCTCACGGCCCTCCATTGCACACGATGGTTCTCTTCTTTGGTAATACAGGAATGGGGCTCAGGCAGGAGACAAGAGCCCAGGAGTTAACTGTATTCATTTCCTCTCTGCCCTTGCCCACTCTGTCTGTGGGCAGGACCAAGGGGTCCTGATTTCTTCCCCTAGTTTTCTTGAGAGGGAAGTTACAGGGCTCAGGTTTCAGTCTAATGCAGATCCTGCCCAAAACGGAGGTTTCTCTTGACTGATTTGGATTCCCTAAGAATCCACTTTCATCCCATCCAGTATTGATGAGGAATGGAGCACAGGCATTCAAATTTCATGACCTCTTCATTGCTACCCCTGAAAGCTCTCCTCTGCCTCAGGTACTTGGGCTGGAGTCAATTCAGCACTTGGGGCCGATGTCTGGGGAAGAGGCAAAAAGAGGGCCTTCCCCATGTCTTGGCCCCTCCTGCTACCTCTTTCCTCCCCACCAGACATGGACCCAAGGGCTGCTTGGTCCATCTCCTGGGCCATCTCACCTTTTGCTTTCACTTTAGAACCAAAGGAGAAGGACAGGTTTGGGCATTCCTGAGCCAGATTTCAGAATTCCCAGCAGGCATCTCACAAGATCCAGTCTAGGAATTGGTCCCTACCAACAGGGTCAAGTCAGGGTTTGAGTAGCTTTGAGAAGCACCAACCAGACACGGGTAGGGGGAAAGAAAGCAAAGAGCAGGGGAGGTGTCTAGAGCAGTTCCAAGGGGCAGTGATAGAGGGCAAGAAGGCAGGGAGGCCGAGAGGGGTAAGTATTGCTTGTACAGAGCTGGTGACCATGGCAGTCCAGAGCCCGGGGCCAGGTTGTCCATGGACCCAAGACACTGGAGCCCAAGTGAGTCTGAGCTCCCAGACAGGGAGCTGGTATGGAAATGAACAAAAAATAGAGCTCCAAATGAGCAACTTCATTCAGCCAATCCCCAAAGGTCAGAGTTCTCAACAGTGGCTCAGAACCAACCTCAACCCTTCTCACTCTAGCAAACAGGCCTACCCTCTGTACCTCCTCCCCAAGCCATGCCCCACAAAGGATAAGCTCAGAGCAGATAGAGAGCAGGGCCACCCTCGGGGCGTGGGAATACACAGGTATCTCCAGGGACTGTCTGCTTTGGCAGATAACATCTCCTCTGAGGCCGACCTCCTGGATGTCAAGATCTTGGGGCCCTTTGGGAGAGCTCCAGGGTAACAATAGAGAGGTCAGAGATCCCGAATGTCTGGAGCCCTGCATGTTGGAGGACAGGAGGCTTGCAGGGAAGGATAAGGTGAAGAACAAATGCTAAGAGAGACACCTGGCACCTCCCTCTAAGGTATCTGACCAGCTCCTGGGAACAAGACCTCGTTGTGTTTTGCCTGTGGGAAGGAGAAACCTCCAGCCCAAGGGAGTAAGCAACCTCAAAGCCCTCAGCTCCCAGGGCACCTTCTGCTTCCCCTGGGGCCCTGGGGCCCGGGTACTAGATGAGCATGCTGCATGCTGCAGAATGCATGTCATGGGAAGAGCAGCCAGAGCAGCTCGCATGGGGAGAAGATGTGTCAGGGTAGGGTGAGCTTCCCAGAGGGGCCTCAGTGTGGCCAGCTGCAGTGGATGCTACATTCCTCAAAAAAGAGCAGCAGTGCTGGGGAGAGGCAGAGGATGGAACAAAGAATGAGACAGAAAACTAAGCAGAGACCACCAAGAAGAGGCACCAGGCAGGATCGGCCGACGGCCGTATGCCCCACTTCCATCCCTGGAGACACCTTTGGGTTTCTTTTCAACGAGACACAGCGCGACAGATTTTAGCTCATGTAGTCACCAGGACTGACTATCCCCAGACAAATGAACATATATATAAATGTGGTCACACTACACATACACACACAAATGCACACACACGTACACTACAGTCTCCACTGCCAGCTGGGGCGAGCCCAGTAGCCAACAGGCATGCAGCAGGGCAAGGGGGGGCATAAAGACACAAAGACTATGTACAGGGAGGTGGTGGGGGGTCAGCTGGCACTCCTTCCCATACCGCCATCCTGGCCTGAGGTCCTTAGGAGCATGAGGGGCTGGTGGCACTCTCCAGGGAGGACTGGGATAGGCGCCTGGTGAGGGAGCTGAGCGTGGAGTCTGCCACTGAGGAGGTGGGGAAGAGTTTGTACCAGCCTGTGACTGTGGCACTCAGGTCCAGCTCGTCCAGCATGATCTGGGCCATGCCCATGAAGCACTTGTGGTCCATGCGGCCGTAGTCGCCCCAGACAATCACCTGCCAGTAGAGGGGAAGGGTAGGAAGGACTGAGCCACCTCCCGACTTCAGGAACCTGCAAGTATCTCCAAGACTCAGATGGGGCACACAGCACCAGAACCGATTCGGGGCATCAACTGACCGAGCATTTATAATGTGCCAGACCTGTTCCTATGGACTGGCCCTGCGTTAGCTCCCTCATCACAGTGAGCCAGCTAGGCAGGGGTGCTGTTTATTATGTCCATTAGGCAAACTGCAGCTAGGAAGGGTAATTAATTGGCCCAATAATACACAGTAATTGGTGGCAGAGCTGGGATCGTGTCTGGCCCCAGAGCCTCTTGGCATCCCAGACGAGAGCTTTCCCCAGGAAGGAGCCGACTGAGAGGCCAGGCCCTGGGTCAGAGCCCAGCTCTGCTGCAGCCCCACCCCCACTGGCCTCAGCATTCCCATCTGTAAAACTAGAAGAAGGAGATAGGTTAGCTCAGTGATTATCCAACTTGTGTTTTTATCAGAGAATTTAATGGAATCCCAACATATAAAACACAGATTAAAAGAGTTTGACCCGATTAAAGTTGTAGGGGTGGAAGGGGGGGCAGGCTACTCAGCCTCTCCCTTTTCCCCCAAGATTTCCCTCCACAGAACCCTAGAGTTCTGCATTTCTTGCTGTTTGCACCTCCAAAGGTAGATAGCCTTGTAGATAGCCATGGAAACACCTCTGCCCAAATCTGGGCACAGCCTTGGACAAGATTCAGACAGCCCCAAGCAACCCCCCGTTGTGGCCTCTTCTCAGCCGCCACCATGAATTCTCAGCGAGCAGCTGCCCACGTGCCCAGCATGCTGTCCTTTACTTGCAGTCTCTCATTTAATTGTCACAGCACACCACCTGCAGCCAGTAAGGAACTGAGCTGGAACTGGACCTTAAGACTGAGTGCAGAGACCAATTCATCACTATGCTGTGTCTACATAACCTATGTGCACCTCAGTGTCTTCATCTACAAAATGGGCATGGTAATCCCTCCCTCCCAGGGCTGTGGTGAGGGGCAAACAGCCTAAGGTAGGTGGAAGGGCTGCGCTATCCTATACCCGTTGGGATGGGAGCTGACCTGCACAACCACTAGCTGAAACCTCAAGCAAGTCATTTCATCTCTCTGTGGCTGTTTCCTCTTTGTCAAATGGGACGATCCTGTCTCCTGCACAGGAGCATTGGATTCATGTTTGGAAAAGTACCCAACATAGTCCTGGCACTGAACAGATGACTAATAAATATTAGCAATTGTCGGGTGCAGGAGGATGCAGTGGTCAAGCAAATCATGGGCCCGTCTACTAGCTATGCAACCTGAGCGATCCTTTCTGGACCTTGATTTTCCAAACGCATTAATCAGGGGCAATAACACTTCACTGGGGTCTGAAAATAAATAAGTAAAGAATATTAATGTAGCTGGTAGAGTCCCGGGCACAGGACAAATCATAAATGAAAAATTTTTAAATTACAGCTTCCAGCCTCTGGGGGGTCTTCCCCACCCACCCTGTAACACTCACCTGCAGCACCTTGCCCTGGGATCCCTCATCAAAGAGCAGAGCCTGCTGGTACAGTGGGTCGCAGGTCTTCTTGGCCACCTTTGTCTTCTTCTTGGCCAAGCAGGCCCCATTCTCAAGCAGATAAACCTTGATATAGGTGGCTGAGGGGCAGGAAAGAGCATAGGAAGAAGGTCCCAGAGAGGCTGCTGTGACCTGCTCCAGCACCTAACCTTCAGGGGATCCTGGAGGTGAGCAGACTGACTAGGGTGAGTTGACCAGTGGACAGCACGGAAGAGGCTGACTCCAACCCTGACTCATCCATCCTCTGCAGCTCCCCCCACCCCTCTACTCTGGTCTTTGAGGCAGGCCACAACTCCAGTGCCAAGAATACGAATTTAGGCCACTGGAAATCTCAGGACTTGCTAGACCCGGGGCTCAGCTGCATGTCTCTCCCTGCCAGGCCCCCATTTCCAAAAATCCCTACCCAGATGCTCAGCCTCACCTGGGAGGGACTTGGAGCCTGGTTTGGGGGTCAGACCCCGAGCCTCAATCACTTCCACCTCCAGCTGGCCACTCCGGTCCATGATGGCAATGTGCACGTCCCCTGCAAAGGAGGAGAGGGACAGTCCAAGCAGAGGACAGTCCAGATTGGCATGCCAGTCTGCAGAGAATGCACAGTATCATGGGAAAGGGAACAAGGCAGAGAAAACTGTGTGTGCCCAAAACTTCTCTTGGGAGACCACTTTAAGTGCCTGGGAAATACCTTGATAAGTCACTTGGGGTAACATGCTTGGGTAACAACAAATGGCTGCTAAAGTCCCATCTGTGTCTGCTAAGCTGAGAGCTTCTGTTTTACTGATTAAGCAGACAAAGCTAGTTTGGGAACAGAGCTGAACTGCTCAGGAAGACATAAGGAAGGCTGCAGGCTCGTGGCTCTTCTTCTCCCACTTTCCCTACAACAGCAATCCTCATTGTTTCCCTAAATATATATTGGACAAATATTTAAAGAACATCACTTTGAAGAAATGAGTTATGAACCTGCCCAGGGCAATGAGGCATTATCTGGGAATGAAGGCCTTGCTCTTATGTAGGTACCCTTGCCAATGGAGGGACGGAAGGCCAGCAGACTTCCTGGGTGCACAGAACTGCCCCACACTCCATGCTCCCACAAGATGGACTTTTCCAGCTGGGAAAAGGTTCTGTGTGTGGAGTCATGTGAGTTATCTGATTTTTGGAAAGTTACAGCTTCATTTAACATAGATCAAAAGAATTTGAAATTTTGTATTATTCCCGTAGAATATCCTTCCAAATGGTCGACAATCATAAGCCCAATCCAGAAAAATTAAAATGGGCCAAACTTTGGGTATGGCCACTTGCTTTACATTCTCTGAGCCATGATGTAATTGTTTGCATTTGCATGCTTGGGATTATGGGGATTTTCTACTTCCAGGAGACATCCTAGTCTTCACCTTCCTCCCTCTAGCTATTCCTGACCTCCTCATTGGGCAGGAGGAAGAGTCTCAGGAATCCATCTCCTTCACGTCTCTCTCCAAGATCCTTAACAAGTTTAGTGAATGCAAATCTGTCCTTCCTATCTTTGAACACCAGGGGGCAGCACACACAAACGATATAGGTTGCCATGGCACTTAGCCTTGTGGAGTGGTTGACCCTTCTCAGTGCCTCCCATGCCAGGGCTGGACCTAGGGCTGGGGTGGGGGTGGGAGGCAGGCTCCCTGGGCCTTTATGAGCTGAGAAGCAAGAGCTGGGAATTAGCCAAACCCAACTCAAGAGCCAGATGGGAGGTGACTTCTCCCTCTGAGTGTCCCTGAGGGCTGTCTTCCAGCACATAGGAGTTCCCATGTCATCACTTTCAAGAGAGACAGGAAAGTGAAGCAGACAGAGCCCAGCTTGGAATGGAATCCCAGCGCCATGGTGTGACACCATGTGGCACTGTCTGCCCCTAGGCTTCCTCATCTGCTGTTAGGGTCAAAGATCAAGCACTATCCAGATAAGGGCAAAGGAATCCTCTGAGTGGGGAGGTCTGGGCTAGACCCTGCTCAAGTTCAGCTGATGGGGAAGGAGGTGAGGTGAGGCCTGGGGAGGAGTTACTTGAAGCCAACAGAGCCAATATGGGAGGGGTGAGGAAAGGAAGGGGTAGGAAGGCAGGGGAGGCAGGGGATGAGTTGATCTGAAGGCTCATGAAATGAACCACAACTGCAGGTAAGAGGACCAAGCTTAGATTTAGGAAGCACTTCCCAGCTGCAGGGAAGAAGGATGGAAAATTACTCTAAGGCTTCTAGGTTTCTGGCACTGTGTTGAGGGTAACAAGTCAAACAAGATACAGTTCCTAGGGATTAATTAAATATTTTGTGGGAAATAAATAGATTGCCAAACCAAGGTGTATCTTGTTATTCCCATTTTATAGATGAGGAAACTGAGGCTCCAAGAAGGGAAATGATTTGCCCAAGGTCACACAGAGAATTAGTTGCAGAATAAACTCCTTGAAAGCAGATGCTGTGACTATTTTTACTCACCATGTATGCCCAGCACTAAGCATCACTTGGCACCCAGTAAGCAGTGGATAGTGAGTGGGGAGGTGAGGGAGGCATGTGCTGTAAATCTGCAGGGTGGCTCACCAAGAAAGGCTGGACCCCTTCTCTGGTGGAGGGATGATGAGTGCTACACTGACTCCTTTTTGCGGGCACAAAAGCCCAAGTGAGGGCTCCTTTCTGCTGCTCACACAACATCAGGGGCCCCACTGAGCTCCCCTTTCCTGCAGCATGGCTGCCACGACCCCACTTGCCCACCCTCAGGAAAACTCACCCATCGGAGGGGTTGCCAGTGTCTGTCGCCCCACAATCTGGGCTGGTCCCAGGCCATCCAGGAAATCGCTGAACTGGCTCTCAGCCCCAAGGCGGGTGGTGGGGAAGATAAACCTGAAGAAGAAGGCAGAGTAGTATGTGAGGGTGTCTGGGCAGCCTTGAGGTGGGGGAGTGGATTGGCTCTGCCCCCAGGGACTGAGCACTCCCTTCTGTGCCTCAATGTCTCCTGTGCATAAAGCAAGTGAACTATTCTGGTGGGGGACAGAAAACTGTTTCTGCACATAAAAAAAAAAAAATACTTTGAACACTTTGGAAATTCAAAAACCTTAAGCTCAGTAAAAGAAGGACAAATATTGTATGATCCAACATATATAAAATATCCACTCATTTGAGCCATAACAAAGTTTTTACATTGAAAGGGATTTTAGGATCATATTTTCCTTCCAAATGCTTTCCTCTGGAGCTGGGCAATGTGTAGGTATTGGGAGGTGGGAGGCCCCTTCCTAAAACATTCAGAAGGAAATAACTGTTCCTGGATCCACCCAAGTATTTAGATGGGAAATAACAGCCTGGAGCTACAGGAAGATAGGGGGCCCAGGTACCAGATCTCTAGGAGAGGGGGATGGAGAGAGGTAGAGCGATCAGAGGAACCCAAGACATCTCAGCTCCAAACCAAACCGGGAGATTGTCCTACCATGTGCCAGGCTCTGGGACTACAGGAGCAGGGAGGCGGGGAGGAAGGCAGGGACTGTGGAAGGGGGGGACGCGGCTGTGGGGGCTGCACGCACGTGCCCTCCGAGCTGTTGCTGTTGGTGCTTCCGTCGGTGGACTCCCGGCTGCCCTGGCGTGTGACCCGGCTCCGCAGCTCCACCGCGATGCCCGTCTCCGTGCTCCGTCGGATGTTGCTGCGCAGCTTCTTGGTGGTCCCTTCTGTCACCCCCACCCCACCCCAAGCAGAGGGAGGGAACAAGGTTAGATCACAGACCAGCCTTCTCAGCAAGGGCTGCCAAAGTCATCCTTTTGGGAAGGGCAGAATGAGCAGCAGCTCTGACTGGAGGCAGGGGCATGGCTGAGATGACCTCTAGAGCTTATCTGCAGCTTTGACACCTGGCTCTGCTCAGGACAGGGACACAGAAAAGGCAGGCCAGAAAGATGGCTGGAGGCATGGTGGGCAGGGGAACCATATCACAGAGCCTCTCTGTCCCCCACCCTGGCCTTGTCAGACTCCCCTGATGCCCACCTCTCACTCCCTTTCAGTTCTTGCCTCAAAGGGTTAAGTGTTCCTTTCTGTTCTGGAAAGTTTGCTTTCTATGAGAATCCCAGATTTATCTTCCCTCTTCTAGTACCCTCATGGACCTTATCACCCCCAGATCCCATGACCCACATCTCCAACACCTTCACAGACCCTATCAAACCCCAGGTGAAGCCTAGCCACTCTCGAACTAACATGCCTTCTCAAGACCGATCTGAACATGTAGAGATGGAGAGGCCATTAGTGAAGCAAAACCAAGAGGACTGCTAGGGTGACCTGAATTGACCCTGGCTTTGAGAGAAGTCTGCATAGTAACCCCCGAAGCATGCAGTGAGCACCCACCCCTGCATCTTTATACCTCCTGCTCAGAGGGTTCTCCACCAGCACTCCAGCTCCCCTCATCGACCTTGCAGAGAACGTGCGGTACCTCCCCTCTCCTATCAGCGCACCATCCTGTCTGGGTTTCCATGGCAACCTCCTCAGCATTGTAGTGTGGTCCCTTTAGACACCCTCTCCTCATAGGGGGTGGGGTGGGGAAGACACTGGTGAAGGGTTTGCAGGGACTTCCCCTGCTGAAACTTGGCTGCCTACAGCGTTTGATGGGGAGGGAGGTGGCACTCAGATGGACCCTGTACCAAAGGAGCCATTCGCTGTCATTGGTTAGAGGCCCAGGCAAATTAAGAGAGGAGTTGCCCACAGGGATGGGGAGAGGTGGGTGGGGGGTGGACAGCATCACCCCACTGAAAGCAGTTGAGAAGGGGGAGCTGCTTACCCCAGAAGCCTTCTCTCTCACCCATATCCAGTCGTGGATTGGGGAGGAGACTTTTAAGACTCCAGCCTGGGAAAAGGATTTTATTCTACCTGCTTTGCCCTACTTATCTTTTAGGAAGTCCCTGCTCAGGGAGGGAAGGCTGAGGGGGCCGGCATTGTTAGTAGATGGGATGCGGGTGGGGCTGGGGCATCTGGGCTCTGGGCAGGAGGTGAGGAATAATGCCTTCTCGGAAATCACCCCACCTTCTCTGATAGCAGAACAGCTAGAACATCCAGGAATCAATCAATCCATCAGCATGTCTCTCTGTCTCTCTCTCATACACACACACACACACACACATACACACACACATACACACAGACTCACATTAGCTCATACATATTTCTTTCACACAGCCAGGCATAAGCAGACACAGGCAAATGCCTTCCACCACAAATATGACTAAAGTAACTTCACATAAAAGGCCACATGTACATTGATACAACAAGCACACAGATCATATTTTGTGCCACCAAGTCTAAGCTAGCATACACACGATGTCCTCTGCCATGCAGACTCAGGTCACACGTGTGACCTTCACACCATAGCACCCAGAGCTGAACCCATCCACTCAGTCACCCACATAGATGTAGATGAAACCCACAAAAGGTGTGTGAACCACCACTCAGAGAGCTGGATGATAGCGGTGGGTGTGAGGGACTCTCCCTGTCTCTGGCTCCTAATTCTTACATCCCTTCTAACCTGGTTAGGAGGCAGATGAATCTGGGGTGGGGGTTGGGGGTCTGCAAGTAATTCTTCCTCCCCCTCACAGCTCCACCCACCTCCAACACACCCTGAGCTGAAACCAGAGCTTTATGACCTCACCACTGCCTTCTCCTCCCCACCCCCATCCTCCCTTTTCTAGAGCTCAGGAAAGCTTTCACCCACCTAGGAGCAAATTTACTTTCTTTGATCAGACTTGCCCAGCCCAGTGTGAACTCTTGGGTAGGGGAGTCATGGAATCCTGAAATGTTAGTGATACCCAAGAATGCACCCATTTCTTGGGACTCCAAAGCTCTGAACCCACTCTCTTCACTGCTCCCCACAACTTAAAGATTGTTAGATCTAGGAGGAAGCTTGGGGAGAGTATTTTGATGAGGTATCGCCGTTTCCCTATTTCATAAATGAGCTAGATCCCAGGTCTGCAGACTCTCCACGGGTATGCTACTTCTCACAGCACTCCACCAGCTCTCCCCTCTCCCATTTATTTGAGTTGTGATTTGGCAGATTAAGTTCTATATGCTCTGAGTAGGGAGAAGGCTCTTGCAACCTCAGAGAAAATTCCTCCACTGGCTATTTACCTGTCTAGCCTCTGAGCCCCTGTCGATCTGAGGAGTAAATGTATACAGCCTTTCTCTCTAGAGAACTGGGCCAAGTTGCTTGCAATAATTTTATGATCCCCGGAGATGACGGACTCCAGGAACCATCCTATCTGTCTTGCCATATCACAGCAAGGGAGGGGCAGTCCGAGCCTCCTGTAGCACTCTCAATGGCATTTCCTGGACCGATCTTGAGCCCTCCCCAGACCTTGACCCAGAACCCACAGCCCTCAACCCAGGAGGTCAGAGTTACTCTCCCTGGTACTGAAAAGAGAAGCTCCACTCGATCAGGGGCTGGGACAGCCCAGGCTGGCCCACGTGGACTCAGCCTGTGTTAGGACAGAATGCACCCATTTCTTGGGGCTCCAAAGCTCAGAAGCCACTCTCACTGATCCCCACAACTTAAACACTGTTAGACCTAGGAGAAAGCTTGAGGAGAGTATTTTTAGCCTCATTTTACAGAAGAGGAAACTGAGGCCAGTGGGAAAGTGACTTCTCCAAGGTCCCATGGGGATTTATAGAGGCAGCACTAATTCTCTAAAGTTTTGGTATAAGGTTTGTGAAGCCTACACTAGGGTACCATGAGGAATACACAGGAAGATGGGAGGCAGAAAGCAGGGGAAACAAAGAAGAGGCTGATACAATAGTCCAGGCCAGAGATTATGGGGCGTGAACTAGGACAGAGGCTGTGAAACAGAGAGGGAGATGGGTGGGGCTCTAGTCAACTGTAGGATATGGCTAACCTGGGAGAAAGGAGGCACCAGGGAAGGGCAGGCACCCAAGGTACCCAAAGCCTAGTAGAGAGACACCCTTCTAGGATCTTTTCCCAGAATGGAATTTTCTGGAGCCAGACTCTCCCAACTAGGATGGGGCTCCAACTGCCAGGGAAGACCCGATGGATAGGGACAGCCCTAGACCAAGCCCAATTCTAGGTACACAAAGCTGGGACAACAGCAACCTCAAAGTCTGGGAGAAAAAAAATGGGGAGAAAGAATTACAGTTGGGAAAGGAACGTGCTGCAGGGAAGAAGCAGTTTGTGGAGGTGGAAAACTCACTTCTCCCTTGACCTATTGTATTACCATGGGTAACAATAATAGCATTGTCCCTTGGCTGAGTACCTACTATGTACCAGCAAGAGGCTGGGTGCCTTTGCACGTGCTATCTCATCTAATCACCTGGACAGCTCTGCAAGGCATGCAAAATTGTCCTCATTCTACAAACAAGGAAGTGGACTGAAGTCATCTAGCTAGGTGTGGCTCTGAAGGCCAACTGCAGGCCGTTCTCCAGGAAAAATTCCTTCTATCTGAGCTCTGGATGCCTCACCAGTAAATTGAGTACATTGGATGAGATGATCTCAAGGGCAGGGAAATGGCTATTAGATGATTCATAGAGACCTTCAGTTACAAAGGCATCTGGGCACTCCCCCCTGGCTCCAGGCCCCAGGACCTCAGCTGTGTCCTCAAATACCAGAGCAAATGATCCAGAAGCCTAATGATGGTTCATCTCTCCTCAAGGCTAGGAGGTCTCCCGGGTGTCAGCTCTAATCCCTGCCTGCTGACTGAGGAAACTGGGTAGCCAGACAGTCTCAGGCAGATCAGTGGAACATCTCCCTGTGTCTCAAACCCCTACCTTAGCTTTGGAAAACTGTCCCTCCAAATCCCTTTGGGCTTGAAACTGAATAACTTCAATTCCTGGGCTTGGTCTCCTGGAGGCCGACTCCTGGGGTCCAAGAATTCCATGATATCTAGTTCTCATCCTTTATTCTTATTCCCAGCCCTTGGTCCTATCCCAGCCCTCCCTACCCTGACCCTACTCCTGGGTCCCAAATCCCAATTTCTTCATTTCCCTGACTCTCTAGTGCCAGGCCTACACTGCAGGTTCAGAGGCCATACCTCCCTGGGGGCCAGTGATAACCTTAAGCCCCTTCCCCACCTAATAATCCCCGAGCCAGAAACCACATCACAGCTTGATTTCTGGAAAAGACCATCTCACGTGCTCCTATAGAGGGCTTTGTAAAAATCTATTTTAAGGCCTGGAAAGTCCCCCACCTCCAGCCCCAACTGGGAGTCTTGATGAGCATTCTCCCTGGATCCTCGGCACCCCCGCCCCCTCTCCACCCCCATCCAGCTGCCTATTTGAAGGTTTCTTGGGGAAGTTGCTACTCTGAGCAAAATAAGCAGGAAGAGATTTTAAAACAAACCCAGCTGGTGTCTGGGCTGGTGTCGCAAAGTGAAGGAAGCAGGGTCCTGGCAGGGAAGGCAGGTTCTCCTGTAATGTGGGGTCCATATGTGACTGCATATGACCAGGGGGGTCACCCACAGGTCTGAGCATAACTGGGATTTTCAGAGCTAGGTGTCTGGGAAAGTTGAATGTATTTATCAGGAAGTAGCTGTTAAGAGGTATGTGGGTATGGCTTTTGGGAGGTATGTGTGTATGAATGAGTGATGTCTTTCTGTGACCACGGGCATGTTTAATTGCACATGTGCAACTCTGATCCGGGTCCGTGCATCTGTGCCCAGAGGACTGTATGTGTGTGATTTGCGTGAGTGGTTTCATTTATGACCACGTGCAGTGTGAACGGCTGTGTTTCCCAGACAGTGTGGGTGGCACTATATTTATGTGACTGTGCAAGGCAGGTATCTATGGGTGGGGAGGGCTCTCTCGTGACTCTGTAACATACGTGTGACTGTAACTATAATTGTGAGGCTGTTTGGACTCAGGTAACACGGAGATGACAGGTGAGGCTGAGTCTTGCAGATGTGTGTGTCTGGGACTGTGGTGTGACTTAGCACAGTTCTAGGAACACAGTGGTTGTTCAATAAATAATTACTGATTGATGTGTGCGTCTGTACAGGAGCCCGACTGCCAGGGTTTAAATCCAGATTCTACCACTTACTAGCTGTGGTAAGGGGCATCTTACTTCCCTTCTCTGTGCTTCAAAGTTCTCCATCTTCAGTGCCTGCCTCATAGAGTTATTTGAGGATTAAAAGGGTCAGTACAGGTATAGGACTTAGAGCAGCACAAGGTGGGTGCTAAGTGTTATCTAAGCATTTCTGGGTATGGGCAGGTGGGCACAGGGTGTGCACAGGTCAGGCCGGTCGCCGGGTGCTCTGTCGGCACAAGGTGTCCCCCCACCCCCATCCCGCCCATCGGTATCCCACTGGCCCTCACCAGGCTGCGGTAGCTGCAGCGTGCTCTTGCTCCACTGGGTCAGGCCCACGATGGCCACCATTTTGGCACCAAGGCTGCTGCGCCGCTTCTTGGCGGTGGTGACGCCAGCCCCGCCCGCAGCCTGCTGGGCGCCGCAGATTTCTCCGCTGATGCTGGAGCTCCGCACCACGTTTCTGGAGGCTGCGGCCGAGGCCGAACCTGATTCCCCGTTAAACATGATGGTCCTGGGGGCGGCAGGGCCTTAGGCAGCTCTGTGGAGGGGGGAGAGGGCGGAGGGGGGTGGAGACAAAAGGGTCCCGCATCAGGCCCCGTTGCACTCCACCACTGCCTCACCACTTCCTAGCTGTGTGATCTTGCGCAAATCACTCAGCCTCTCTGAGGCTGTGGGGAGTAAGTGCACCACATGTATGTAAGGCTCAAGAAATGGGGACATTCTTCCTCTTCTTAGCTCATGGCTGGGAGGAATCTAGCATGTGACCCAGTTTGGAGGTGAAGACTGAAGCCATGGAGGCAGATTGACTGGCTTGAATTCCAATGACATCGACATACTAGCTGTGTGAGTTCGTAACCCAACATCTTTGTGTGCCAGGGAGCCTCTCAGTAAAGCGAGAAATAAAAGCACTTACCTCATAGGACTGTTGTAAGAATTCAATTTGATAGTGCATATAAAGTGTCTAGGACAGTGTCAGGCATAGGGTAGATATTCATCAAGCATCAGTGATTGTCACTTTCATAGCAAATCATAAAAGCAGGGAGAACAAGACTGGTTCCAGCCTGTATGGACTCTGGAAGTGGTCGTCTTGCTTGAAGGTGATGGCACAGAAAAGTATAAAGAAGCAGGCAAAAATCACCCTTAATTGTACTTTTGAGAGGCAGTCATTAGAAGCATTTCAACCTATTTCCTTCCAGTTTCTCTTCTATGCATTTTTAAAAGTGACTGAACTCACACTGAAAATGCAATTTTACATCCTGATTTTTTTCATTTAATATAACATAAGCATTTCCCAATGTCATTAACACTTTGTTTAAACATTTTAATGCCACCCCAATAATCCATTGTATGGAGATAGCATAATTTACTTAAACCTCTTAACAGTTACCCAGTAGTTTAGGTCTCACTTTCTGCCTTCTCCCTCTCTTTTCTCTATTTTAAATAACATTGCAATAAACGTCTTTCTATACTAATTTTGTCAGCTTATTTTCTTAGTGTGAATTCCCAAAAACAGAGTTCCTGAGAGGGTGGGCTCTGCTGGTAGCCTCCCCAACATCCATCCCCCCTTCCTGCTTCCTGACAGAGTGCTGATTTCGTCCAGGTATCACCCCATCCCTCGTTCTGGAGGTGGATCCTGATTAGTTTAGGCCAATGAGAAAATGGCAGCAACTCTTACTGGTCCAAGGGTGGGTATATGACTAAGTTGGCCCAAAAAGACTTAAGGGGAAGATTTGGACTCCATGCTTACAGGAGAGGTGGGTGTCCTCCCTGCCATAGATCCTCCCCCTGGAGAGGGTGCAGCCCTAGGATGAGCCAGTGCTTCTGAGATCAGCACAGCAGAGACAGAAAGGTCCTTAGGCCATGCCTGTAGCCTGACTTTCTCTGATCTTCTCCTTATGTGACATAGTATATTTTCCATTGCTCAGGCCAGTCTGAAACAGGGCTTTCTGTTACAGCCAAAGGCATCCTACTTGATATCAAGGGCATAACGTTTTGTGGACTCTTGGAATATATTACCAAGTTTCTTTCCAAAGTGTACACATTTACTCTTCCCATCAGCTGCATTCAACAAATATTTGAGCCCTTAAAATGCCAAGGCCTATGCTGAGTGCCAAGGATACCAGCAGTGAGCCAGGCTGACTTGGTCCTGCTCTCCCAAAGCCTCCAGTCCAGGAGGAGAGACAAACAGTAAATAACTCATCATGCAATTAAATATTTAATGACGGTTACGATAAGTGCTGGGGAAGGGAACAGAGGACTCTGAGAACCACTCTGGGGGACCTGGGGCAGCAGGCGTCCGGGGCTTTGCTTTGTACACAGGTGGTGTCAAGCTGTCTGTTTGCTGCAGAGTCTGATGCTGTGGTCGGTGTCCTTTGCTCTGGCTGAATATAGGAAAGGCAGTTGCTCTGGCAGGTTCTGCACCCAGCACCTTCCTGGCTTAGCCCTGGCCCACGGTGCATTTCCTGAAACAGCTGCTCATCTCAGGGTTCAGCGCACATGCCTTGATCCCCGAGGGAGTCAGTCTCTTCAAAAGGCCGCAGAATGGGGAGGAGTGGTGGGAGTGAGAGAAGGATGCCACCACTCAGCGGATGAGGAAGCCAGTCCCCAGACAGCCGAGGATGGCTGCCTGAACCCTGGTCGGGGTGGTTTCTGCCAACCTGGCGAATCGGGACTCGCCAGTGGGGATGCGCAAAAGCCTTGTTTTGCCTTCTTTTTGGTTACCTGGGTGGTTCTTGCTTATCCTTTCACTTGTGCAGAGTCCCGGATTGTATTTCTCCATCCATCCCCCATCAACACTGCAGCGAATGGAAAGTCCCCCTGGACTTCAGCCTATGATGATCTCTTCTCTTTAAGTTTCCAATTCTAGTGCCAGTTCGTATGTTTTGGGGTATCTGCATGTTTTACAGTGGAAGGGGGGAGAGGGCTTATCTGATACTGTGCATCTGCCACCGTGTACATCTAATTTACATTTTATCGTATTTCGGTGAGGTGTGTAGTTACTTCCATATCACAGATGAGAAAACTGGGTCTCGGAGCCATCATGGCCTTGCCAATCCTACTGAGCTAGGGACTGGCAAGGTCTGGAATTGACCCTAGGTCTCCTGTTTCACAAAGAGTCAGCCCCACTCAGCAGCCCTTGTCCCTTCAAACTAGGGCTCATCCAAAGCTGAGCGCTCATCGCCCCAGCTCAGGGCTCTGCCCCAGGACCCTGGGCTCTTCGGGAAGACTGCAAGGAAAGGTATCTGTTATGAGAAAGGAACGCTTGTGGCCCGGGCTGCCAGTGCTGGGGAGAGCATCTGAGGGACAGCAGGAACCCCACCCAAACTGTAGCTGGAGAAGCAGGTAGTTCCCTGATGCCCCTTCAGCGAAGATTGAGAGCCACCCTCCCTTGGCCCCCTGCCCCCTCTCTTTGCCCCAGGGTGAGAAGGGAAGGGGGGAAGGGACAAAATTCCTAACCCTTCCAACCCAGGGGCTCATGTTTCTTCATGAATAATGAATGGCACTGACGAGCAGATGGCTTGACATTCAGGATTCTGCATATCCAGAGCTGCTTTCTCATTTTCAACCACCCAGGCATCACCCTTGGGGCCTGGAGAACTGGCAAATGGCCTGGAAGGGCCCAGTCTGGCAGGCTGCTTCCCACAGGATGAGGGGAGGTGAGAGAACCCAGGCTTAAAGCACTGGACTTAAGTCTGTGGGTCTGACTCCCTGGTCCCAAAGTCCTGCTTCGGGCAATCTGCGAGGGCCAAGAGTCAGGAGATGGGATTAGAATGCAGACAGAGTTTCTGTGAAATGTACTCTGGGCCTTGGTTTCCTCATTTGTGTGTAAAATGAAGAGGCTGGGTTAGGTGATCTCTAAAGTTCCTTCCAAGTGGGAGAGCTGGAGCCCGTGAACCCTACTGTGGTTGGGAGCTTGGAATTGGGGCTCTAGTTCACTCCCTGGCAGCAAGTCTAGGTCAGGAAGGACAAGACAGACAGCTAGAGTCACCCAACCCCTGTGACGGGGGAAGTCCTGCTACACAGCCACCCCTGAGCCATCAGACCCCACGGACGGAAAGATCAGCAGGAGGCCATGGGGGCAGGACACAGAACACAACATCTCACATACTAGTGGTGTGAAAGGATTGCTGAATGGATCACAACCTTTCTACTTTTCCCAGCCTAGTCCATGTCACCCCAAGGAAGGAAACTCTCCCATACCTTCCTGGGCCATGGAGACCTCACTCTGAAGTCCTCCCTGCTGACTCTCAATTACTACTACATCAGCAGCAGAACTTTGCTATGATTTATACTTCAGGGAGGAGGGCTACGCCCCCTCACACCCCAATCCTGTTAAAGCTCTATGTGAGCAGATACTTTCAAAGCTCTTCAGGTAGAAGCTTAGTATTTTCTTTCCAGCCCTCATATTTGGTCCCTACCCTGGAGTTTTGGTATCCTAAATTCTCTCCCGAGTCCCAACAATAGCTGGTCTCAGGCTCTGCCAGGCCATCCTGGGACCTTCAGTCCCTTCGAGTCTTTTTTGAGGTCAGTGAAGCCACTCAAAAGCCTATGATGAACCTAGCCACTCACCCCTTCAACACAAAAGGCCAAGGAATCTGTAACAGCATGATGGACTTTGGAAGGGGTAGCAAATCACTGAGGCTCTTGCCACCCCTTCCCATCCTCCACCCCAGCAGCATCACGAATCCATCAGTCTTTCCCATGGAGGCCAGACTTAACCTCAGAAGCCCTATCAACACTGTTCCCTAGCGAAATGGACCCAAAACAACACTTCATGAATAAAAACAATTTGTCATCCCTATTCCTGTCTGAGCCTCTCATTTTGTACGGTAGGAAATCAAGGCCCAGAGAGGCGAAGGGAATTGCCTGGTGCCATATAGAAAGTTAGTAGCAAAACAAGAGCTCCAAGCCAAGCCTCCTCACTCCCAGGTTTCCCATCGTCTGCCAGTTGCTCCCTCCTTGCCCCTCACCGTCCCCCCCCCACCTCTAAGAAAACCCCAACTCACCAAATTGATGAATCCCAGTGTGGTGCTCTGCATCAGTGGGGGTGCCCCTCCCACCAGCACACTCCTAGGGCATTTGCATGAGGCTTCAATTAACTTCTGCCTAGATACCAGTTTTCAAGAAATGAAGTGAAGGCTATCAGGGCAGGCTCCCAGGAGGAGGTGACATGAGAAAAGGGTCTGGAAAGGAAAAGGGGAGCTTAGAAAAACTAGGCAAGACATCTGCCCTCAAGGGCTTCTAGTAGCTTTTGGAGTAAAAAGATAAGAATTTGGAGCTAGCTGTGTGATCCTGGGCAAATTATTAAAGTGCTCTGATTCTCTGCTTCCCCCTTTGCGAAATTGAAGTCAGGAGTCCCTTAATCTGCCTTCAGGTGCTTCAATCTCAAACTGCAGTGCTGAAGCCTCATCCACAGCTTGAAGATGTTTAATATGTGAGGAACTCATCCAGGGTTAAAAGGTGAGGAACTCTGTTCTTCCTTCCTCCTTCCTCCTCCTGCTGACTAATGGGGTCTCTGTCCCTCCCCCAGACACTCTGTGACATGCCCAGCAGTCAGGAGTGGGGATGGAGGTAGGCAGGGGGCACTCCTGGCTCTGACCCAGCCATGTGACCCTGAGCAAGTCATTCGGCTTCTCTGACCTTCCAACTCCTCTTCTATACAATGGTTCTAATCACCACCTGGACCCTGCCTGAGTTGCCAGGATGGACTGAGGATCAGATGAAATACTGAAGAGCAGAAACTCATAGTTATTAAAAATGTGAGCTTTGAAGGCAGACAGACTTGGGTTCAAAACCTAGATCTGCCACTTGTATGTCATATGACACAGCATAACTCCCTTAAGAAACCCCATGAGACTACTACTCCTCATTTCTATAAATGGGGCTAACAACATCTGCCTTAGATTTATTCAATGACATTATTAAAAATAAGGATTAGTAATAATAAGGATTATTAATTCTTATTAATACTGGCATTGTAAATGGTAAAGAACTATATAGGTGTTAGTTCTTGTTGGTCTGAATCTCACACCAAGTGCAGCCACTTCAAGGGAAGGCCCAGAGACTGATGGGATTACCTCCCATCCAGACCTCAGAATGAGTGTGGGATCAGGGTTCCTGCTCCTTCTCTGTTGAGGTGGGAGCTAGCATGTGAGGCTGTGCTCTTTGTTTCCAGCTTCTCAGCTCCTGGCCTCTCGCTGGATGCTTGGACTGGCTTTCAAGACCCCAACCCAACCCTAACCCAGCACCAGGACTATGCCCCACATCATCTGTGCCCATCTGTGCCCATGCCAGAGGCCAGAGCCCGCCTCTTCACTCACATAAGAGAGCTTCCCTTGGCTGTAGCCTTTCTCTAGTCAGGAAGAGACAAGTGGGTGACAGGTTGGAGTGTGATGGGGGAGGAGTGCTGGGCCGAGGGAACATACTGAGCCCGTGTAGCTCCTCTCATGATTGTACAGACCTTCATCTCCCCAAATCAGGCTTACGCATGTGCACACGTGCGTGAGCATGTGCGCGCACACACATACACACAGAATGACAGGGCATAGATTGTCAAATGTGTGATCACACACAACACAGACCTGCACAGACAAGACACACTTAAAGACACAATCACTTGAGTACACAGAAATGCACACACACACCAAGATATGCATTCTCACAAAGGCACACAGGAGCATCCACACGCTCATGTGTGTGTACGCACCTGCACACACCCATGCACACACCCTTCCCCGGGCACCTGTCCTGCCCAGAGAGGCAGGAAGAGCCATCCCTTCAGCGGGCAGGAGAGTGGGAAGGGTCTTACCCGGAGTGGTGAGTTCCCCTGGCTGAGGCATGCGCACCAGCTCTGAGCAGATGCTTGTGTGAGCTTGAACACACTCATACACACTTCAGCTCCTAATCTTGCCCTCTTGGTCCCCATCCCTGGCAGACTGGACAAAGGAGCTCAACGGTGAGGTCTGTGGCGAGATGAGAAGGCTGGCAGGGAGCAGCTGCTGTCTCCATGGTTACCAAGCTGACCCACTTCTCCACCCTGCTTGGCCCACCCAGCCCAGCTGAGGGGGAACGGGCAGCTTCGGGCAGGGTGGGCCTTCTCCCAATACAGCCAGTAAAGGACAGTCCTCTAGGGACATGCAGGATGGCAAGTCATCCTTAAGGATGAAGACATCCCTTGAGGGAGCAGGTTGAGGACACAGCCCCTGTGGATCCCAGCCCCGGGGCCTCTCCCAAGACAGGGCCTCTGGCCTCAGGGGCCTACATGGTTCATGGACCTGATCCTGGGTACCTCTCAGCCATGGTCCTCATGGCAATGCAGGGGTTTGGATAGCCAGGCCTAAACCTGTTTCCCCCAGACTCCAATGACTGACGACACCCCAGGCTGCGGCAGACCCAGAGCTGAATGAGTCAGGGCTTACCTGCTCCCCTCCAGTTCTAGGGGCTGCTAGGGCATGGCCATGCTGCCTTCCTCAGACAGGACTGCCATGTGTCTTCTTTCAGCCTGGGGGCTCCTAATGACATGGCCATGTGTCCTCCCTCAAAACTGGGGACACAGGAACAACACAGCCCTCAGAAAGCTCAGTTGTGAGGATGTAGCCAACAAAGCAGAACAATTCACTTCTGCTTGACACCTCCCATGTGACCTGGCCAACTGCCTACCTCTCCTGTCTCCCAGCTTACCCCATGCCTCTTATCTTTACTCTCTATTCCATCCAAACTTCCTTTGTTTTCATTCCTCAAAATTGCCACTTGCTCTCCTGTCTGCTTGGAATGCTCTTCTCCAGCCACCTCCATCCCCAAGCTCCAAGGACCCTGTACTTGTCTGCCACATCTCCTCTGCCTGGCTAATTCCTACTCATCACTCAGTCCCAACCGGAATATCAGTTCCTAGGAGAGTCTTCTTAGATGGAGTTAGTCCCCCTAACATGCTGCCTAGAGGTCTGTACTATCCCTGCTGTCCTTAACTTGTTCTATGCCAGTCTCCTGCACCCCACCCCCCTGGTTGTCAGCTGCTTAAAAGCAGGAATGATGTCATCTTTGTCACCCCAAATTCCTAGAATCTGGCACAAGTCTGGCACATAGTGGGGATCTGTAAATACTTGCTGAGTGAATGGATAACATTCTAAAATAAACATTAATAGTATTTCTAGTTGGATAGTAGAGTTATGAGTCATTTTATTTTCTTCATGCAGCATATTGTGTTTTCTAAAGTCATTCCTTTGGAAACTGTATTAATGTTATAATAAAGAAAAACTAAAATTTTTTTTCTTTTTTAAAGCCTACATTAAACCAACAGACATTTCTACCAATGTGTGTTTTGTGAAGAGGGAAAAGTTCTGTAATATGCTTGAGAACTGCTTTTTTATTAATTCATTGATTTCTTCTCGTGTCATCAGAGTGCTTTCCAGAGTCAGATTTACCAAGTGTGAGCTCTGAGGTCTGGTGGGGCATAGCCTGCAGGTGGAAAGGGTCTAGACAAGGGATGCATCCTTTTTGCCTCCATCCACACCCTCCATAGTCCATGGGATCCAGCCAGATCTGGCACCTGTCACCCAACATGGGCTGCTGGAATTGGCACAGGAGAATACCACCAGCCCAGGCTGACAGCCAACCCCAGATGGAGGCATGCTCCAACCCTCAGTGGACACACAATAAGTGCTTCTCAAACTTAAATGTATCCACAGATCACTTACAGACACTTGAAATGCATACTCTTATCATGTATGAGTCTCAGAGTTCTGCATTTCTAACAAGCTCCCAGGTGATGTTCATCACTGCTGATCCACAGACCATCCAAGATGCAGGGAGTAAAAGATGAAATGTGCTGGCTGTTCTACAGAAGGAATGGACACTTCAGGATGAGGGAGAGTAGAGAAGGCATCAAGGGGAAGTGTGTTGAAAAGTTCCTCAAAACATGGGTGGGATTTGATGAGGCAGGGGTGGCAGGAAAGAGATGGGAACTACTTGGAAAGGCCTGGAGAGAAAACCATTATGCTCAGAGGCTGGGGAGTAAAGCAGTGCAGATGGAGCAGGAGGTGGGTACAGTTGTGGAAGAGAGGCTGGAAAGGGGGTCTGGGAACAGCCTATAGGGACTTTGAATGCTGGGCTAAAAGGCTTGGTTTTTAATCTTGTAGGTAGTAAAATCTGACATGACTTAAAGATGACGTTTTACAGAAACCAATCTGACCCTGAGTGCAGAATCAGAGGAAAGCCTGGTAGTAGGAAGGGCAGTTAGGAGGCCGCTCTACCCGTGCAGGTAAGAAGGGTTGCACTGCTGCAAATAGTGCAGATGTGAAGAGG
This sequence comes from Tamandua tetradactyla, assembly GCF_023851605.1. Taxonomy (NCBI): domain Eukaryota; kingdom Metazoa; phylum Chordata; class Mammalia; order Pilosa; family Myrmecophagidae; genus Tamandua; species Tamandua tetradactyla. The sequence continues at coordinate 184,381,267 of NC_135328.1, read as the reverse complement.
AAAGAAGTGAGCAGAAATGGGGGTGGGGTGATGTCTAGAGGTAATAATGGGGCAAAGTAGAAGAGAGGGAAAAAATGGATTCCAAGGTGACTTACAGGAAGGCTGGGGGCTGAGAGGTGCTATCAGCAGAGCTTGAAGTGCCAGAGGAAAAAGCTGGGTGAAGGGGGAAATGAGTCCCCATTTTAGACACGGTGAGTCTGAGGTAATACTGCAGCTCCCAGGTGGAGGTGTCAGGTGAGTAAGCAGATTCACGGGTGTTGTTCAGGGGAGCAGAATTTGAGTGTTCCTCAGAAAGGTGGAAAGTGGGGTGTGGAAAGGAAGGAGAATGTCCAGAACAGAGTGCAGAGTGAGAAAAGGGCAGGAGGAAATATCTACAGTTAGGGGGTGGTGTGAGATGGGGTCCATTGAAGGAGAATGGGTGACTGAGAGTAGGAGGGCTCAGAGAAGAGCTGGGACATACATGTGGCCCAACCTGGAGGTCCTGCAACACCCTGACCTGGACCAGGGAGAGGCCTGCCCAGCCCAGGACTCTGAGACATACGGTTGGAGGGGAGGAGAGCCCTGATTCTCATCGAGGAAAAAAGAGCAGAATAGAAATAGAATAGAATCAAATAGAAAGCAGAATTTGGATTCGTGAAGGGGACCGGCTCCCCTGGGGAGGGTCTGGCCTAAGGCAGGGTCTCAAGCACTTACTTCAGCTCAGCACTAACACAGGAAGGCAAGCCCCTCCCACGTGTGTGCACACGCACTTGAACACCCACGTGGCTACAGAATCCCCAGGGCAGAGCAGAGACGGTGAGGGGAAGAGATCTCTAGGTCAAAGCCTCATTGCTGGGGATATATAATTTATTATCCAATCAGGACCCTTTTGAGAGTGAAAGGGGACACTATTAACGATCATACCAGGACTGCAGGTATAAATTAGGACTGTCCCAGCCAGGCAAATCCAGCAGTATTGTCGCCCTAGTTCCGGGGGACCCTGGATCCCAAAAAGAGGCCCATTTGGTCCCTCTATTCCGCCTTCCTAGATGGGGTGGGGAGACTGACAGACAGGTGGCAGAAGCAGGCAAGCTCATCCTAAGAGGCAGGACCCCTGCTGAGGATGCTTGTGGATGAGAAAACTCTCCCCTCCCAGCCCCGCCCTAGCCTGAGCAACGACGCCCCCAACCGGGAGAGTCGCAGCAGCACCACGGACAGCGGCGGCGGCTCGTTCCCCGCCCATCGCCCTCCCCTCGCCGGGCGCCGAGGTGGGGTGTGAGCTAGGGCCGCCGCCAGCTCCGCGGGATCAATATTTCATAGGGGGAAAGGGCTCGGGTTACTAGCCGCGCGCGGAGCCGGAAGGCGCCACCCGCGCCCGCTGCCTACCCTGGAGACCTTCCTCGGAACCCAGCACACCCCCGCCCCAAGATGCACACGGCATTCCGGGAACATACACCACATCCTCAGACCCTTTTGGGGCCACAGACCCGACTGCACGCCACACGCCTTCACACAGCCCCTCAAATACACCACTTAGCCAGATACACACCATACAAAGATGGCATACACAAAACGCACACACCACACCCTGCAAGTAAGCCGGCTAAACAGGGCACTCAGACATACGGTGCATGCGCGAGCGCACACACGCATATGCGCACACACACACACACACACACACCATATGCGTCACAGATACACATTACATGGAGATGTATCCACCACAGACCCACATGCACACCACATGCAGACACATGAGACCCTCCATCTCACAAGCTGCACAAAACTCACAGAGACCTTCAGAGATCTCCTCAGAATGAGCTACATTCACCACAGACACACATGCACATCATACACAATGTGCAAACAAACTTAAATGCTGCAGGAAGACTCTCCCTCTCTCTCTCTCACACACACACACACACACACACACACACACAATCCCTTTATAGAGATCCTCAGACATCTCACACAAGCACACTTCCCACCCTCTGCCCAGTGCCCCTTCACAGTGCCCACTGTAGACCTGAGACTGGGGAGGAGGCACGCAGGACCCCACCCACCCCCACCGCCCCCATCTGCCTACTCATCTTTGGCCCTGGCTGTGGGACCTGTCAATCAATCCATGTATGTCCTCTGAGGCCTCCTATAGTCTGCTTCCCAGTTCCCAGGGCAGGCAGCCAGAAAGGCACAGAGAGGTGGGTAAGAAGCAGAGAGCAGAGGAAAGAGGACCCTTGAGACTCCAAAGTCTCTTGGCTTAACAGTCCCTGGGCCCAAGCACTATGGCTTGAGATTCCAGGGACTGCTTCACCCTCACCTGTGGCTCCCACAACCCCAGGGCTCCCTGAGATTCAAGGCCATTAGGACCTGGGACCTGAGACCCTGAAGTTTGTACTGTGCGTGGGACCAGAACTGTGAAGTCTGCAGTTCCTGCATGCCATCCCCGAGCTCCTGAGTCCTGGCTTCAGATATGAGGGGGCATCCTGCACTCACCCAGACACCCCAACTCCAAGAGCTCCCCTCTCAAGCAGGCTGCGGTGGCAGGTGACACAAATTCCCCTGTCTGCAGGATGATCATGGCAGGATTTTACAAAAAAGACCCAAGCCAGTGTACAAGGTGAGAAGAGGGGATCAGGTTGGCACAACAAGAAGATACCCCCAAATTTTCCAGGTGGGTGGAAGGGACTTTCAAGATTATCTAGGCCAATAGCCCACATCTCTGACAGCACATACCACTTTCCAATTCTGCAATGTCTGCATAACACCACATGCCACCTCAACAATTTCTGCCAAATCCACATACTTCTGTACTACTCATTTTCTTTAAATTGACATTTATAACTTAAATACACTCATTTTAAATAGAAACTTTGTTTTATAACTATAAATAGAAAACCAATATCATTTTTAATAAATAGAAAACAACAGTAAAACCAATACACTATAAACAAAGCTTTATTATGAGATTTTAGCCATGCCAGCCAAGATATGAGCTTAGTCTGTGATCTCTCTGTTAAAAAGTTTAAGCAGCAAGGCTCTGAAAGGATATACCAGTGCTTAACTGAAACATTTTCCCTGGGGAAATCTTGGATCTGATAGAGTTAAAGGGAATTCATCAGTTTTCTTACTATGTAAGTCAAAGTAATGTAATGGTAGGTTTGTGAGCCACTGAGAGTCATTTCGGGAACCAACCCCATTTCTGAATGTGAAAACTGAGGCTCAGAAAGGTTAAGAGACCTTTCCAGAATCACACAGCTAGCACAAGGCAGATCCACGAGTACTAAAAGATCTCTCAACTCCCACCGGATGCCTTTTCTACTCCATCTGCGTTCATCTGTCCCACAGAGACGAGCCCTTGCCCTAAGGTGGCCCTGTGTTGGGCTACGGGGAGAAAGGAAGGATAGTAACCTGAGATCTGCCTGGGAGGCCCTCCCAATCCCAGAAGGCAGACAGGCAAGTAGGCAGCTGAGGTAAAAGTGGCTAAGATCTTTTATTCTAGAGTCACACTGTGTGTGTACACCTTAACCTGTGTATGCCACCTCCCTGTGCCTCAGTTTCCTTGTCTGTGAAATGGGGATAATAATAGTGTTCATGGTATGGGGTGTGACAATTAAATGAAATAATGCATGAGCATTAAGTCTGGAAAGAGTAAATGCTCAAAAAATGTTTATTATTAGGGAAGTACAAAACACAGAATCAATACATGTAAAGAATAACTGACTGGGGAGAGAAGCTAGTATGGTTCTTCAGAGAAGAAAGGAAACAAGTTAAGTCTTAGAGGCTGAAGAGGGTTTTGAGAGGGTGACCTGTCCTGACTGCTCATGTCCTCTTCTTCCCTCTCTCCCCACTCCAAAGAGAGGTGAGAAAATTCACTGTATCATCTCCTTATCTCTCTGCTCAGGCCCAGGAACAGACTCCTCTTTAAGACACAATTCCAGGTAGCTGGAATTCTTCAGGGTCTACTCAGAAGGAAGGTTGTGGGCCAGGTCCAATCCCCTGCACCCACCATGGCACTCTCAGGATTTCAGCAGATGCCTTTGAGGTACTTGGCCAACTAGCAAACATCTCCTTTCTCTGAGGTGATCACCAATAGCCATGTTCATGGTCTGACTTTGTGACCCCTCCCCACCGGCTGCATTTGATTTGCTCAGCATAGGCACCTGACACACTCAGAGCCAATCAGATCCTCTCCTGCGAGTCTAGAATTGGATCTGCCAAGCCCTGAGTTCTATTTCTGGATGTGGCTAGAACCAAGGGACACAATATAGGAGCTGTAGGTGGCTCAGTGCCTGGAAAAGCAGAAAAAAAAAAACAGTCTGCAAAGACAGAAAGGTGAGCACAGCCAGCTGGGAGAAACACAGACATGAGAGGACACAGAGAACAGCTGCTTCAATTGCTCCTGACCTTCCAGGGCCTGCTTTTCCTGGTGCTATGATTTTCCTACCCCTCAGTTCCCAGCCATCCCTTGTGTCCTCATAATTTAAATGCTTCTTTATTAGTAAAGCTAGCTTGAGTTAGTTTCTGTGTACAAGTAAGGATCTAATTAAGACAGGGGAGAAGCTGAGAGCTGGAGACGCAAAGAACAACGCTGAAGAAAAAATAAGCACTGTGCCTGGGATGGAGAAGCCATTTAGTGGGAGACAATGAGTGAGAGAGATTGACTGTGTACTGACGGGGCCAAGGAAGAGTGGCGCTAGCTCTGTCCAAAGAGAAGAGGCTTCACAGCGAAGGTGCAACTGAGATGGTTTGGAGAATGAAGGACAGTCTCCGGGGACAAAAATTTAGGGGGGTGAGGGAGGCATTACAATCAGAGGGAACAGTAAGTGCAAATGCAAGGAGGTATAAAACAGCCTGGCATGTCAGAGGAAGTACCAGGAGTTCAAAGTATGGTGGGAAAGCAGGGGAGATGAAGCTGGAGAGGCAGTCAGGCCCAGATCATAAAGGACTTTGAATATCATGATAAGAAGCTGAAACCTTTTCCTGCCAGCAATGGGGAGTTATTGAAGTATTTTAAGTAGCAGACAGGATCCGTTCTGCGTTTTAGAAAGATTGCTCTGGGGCTGCACGGAGAAAGGATTGGAGGAGGCAAACCTAGAGGCAGGGAGACTAGTTAAGATGCTGTAGCAATGGTTCATTTCTTTCTTTCATTCATTGAACAATTCCCTGTTGTGTACCTACTGTGTGCACGCCAAAAACAGGACTCTTAAGCCCATGAAGTTCACAGTCTAGCAAGAATGAAAGATGATGAAAAAGCAGTTCAAGTGTGATGAGTGTCACGAAGAAGTACACGGTTCCATGGAGGGGGCGGCATTTAGTTTCTAGTTTTTAGGCTTCCCTCAGGAAAGGTATCTGAAGGATAAGTCAGCATCATGAGTGGGAGTGCATTCCAGGATGAAGGAACAGTATGCGTGAAGTCCCTACAGCTGTGGGAGAGGGAGAATGGTACAAGACAGTATACAAAAGGCAGGCAAGGACCAGGTAACAGAGGGCCTTCCTTGTAGGGTACGTCAACGACTCTGGCTTTCATTTCAATGAAATAAGTCTTGGAAATGTTTTAAGTAGGGAAATGACGTGATTATACGTTTATCTTTAGAAGATCACTCTGGCTAAAGTGTAAAAATGAAAATGAAGTTGGGGCAAGAACAGGAATGCAGACAGACCAATTAGAAGGTTGTCGCAGTGGCCCAGGTGAGAGCTGATGGGGGTCTGGAGGGGGTAGGTGGGAGAGGGTTGACAGACTGGAGATTTCCAGAACTAACAAAACTCCCTGAGGACTGGGTGTGGGATGTGGGGGTGAGGGAGAGGAGGTGTCCAGGAGAACTTCCAGCTTTCCAGTTTGAGCGAGTGGGTGGGTGGTGGTGCCAGAGATGAGCTGGGGACACTGGAGGCGGAACCAGTTCAGGCAAGCGGTACTAGGGAGCTGGGTTTGGACCTGAGACTGATTGCCTGTGAGCCATCTAAGTGTAGCCCAGGAAGCAGTCAGACATGTAGGTCTTGAACCAGATCTCTTTCAGAGATCATGAAAATCAATAAAGTAAATGAAATTACCTGGGGGTGAGGGGGTGTGGGGAGTATACTATGAGAAGAGGGCCTTGGACAGCTCTGAGGAACCATGACAGCTGGCCCGGGGGTGGTGTGACCAGAGGCTCTGAGCCTGGAAAATCAGAAGCACTGAAATCCAAAAATTACCTTCTCTCAGCCCCAAGAGGCATCTGGCTTTGGCTCCTCTTCTTGTGGCCCAGCATCATACCATTGATACATGCACTTCCCAGCTGAGAGAGTCCTGGCTTCCCGACTACATCTTTCATATGGACAAATTCCTAGTTACCCCCTTAGGCCCAGCCCCTCCTACATGAAGACTTCCCTGGTCAAGGCATGTACTTGGCAGTCTAGCCCCTCAACAGCAGTATGGCTTTGGCCAAGGAATATGTCCTCGATTTCCTCTTCTATACAATGGGATAACAGTAGGACCGACCTCCTGTTTGCAGAGGAGCATGTGGCATGCTTGCAGGGTACCTAGCAGTGGTAAGCACTAAATACTCGTTACTATGATTAACGCCCACCCACCTCAGCACAGTCACACCCTCCGCCTTCTGCCTCCTTCTCTTGGGACCTACCTACTTGCAGGTCTGTGTTACCCCTGCTTTTTGTTACACCTGCCTCTACCCAATTTTCAGGGCTATGTAATTTGCAGGACCCAATGCAAAATGAAAATACAGGTGCCTTGTTCAAAATTATCAAGAATTTCAAGTGGTGACAGTAGACTGTTCAAAACAAGCACAGGGCCTTAGGTGACCACAGAGGCATGAAGCCAGTCCTGCCCCCACCCCTAGGTACATCCCCAAGTAGGTGTCAACCTCTCCACAACAGAATAAAAATACCAACTGACATTGGGATGGGGATTTATGATTTCCACCTAGAATTCCACTTTATCCTCCCCTACAGAGATAACATCAAGCCCATTTCAGAGTCGAGAACACAGAGGTTCAGAGACAGGGAGTATCTTGCCAGAGGTCACCTGGCTGGTGAACTGATAGCTGGGATGTGAACACAAGTCAGCTTGGTGCCAAAGCCCTGCCCCTTGTCCTCTGGCTCCCCAGGAAGCTCGGGGGAGCCTGGCCCCAAGGGTTGAGCTTCAAACTTTGTCAACAAGTCTGAGATGCACCTCAGCCTAGAGAGAGGGAGCAGGCAGGACTGGGACTGGCCCCTTCCCTCTTGGGAAAAGTCACATAAACAACTGGCTCCCTGGGCACCATGGCTGTGCCCAGGGAAGGGATTAAGAGAAGTCAAAAGGTCATCTGAGAAGGCTCTGACTGCAGGTCCTAGAACCCAGCCCACACTTTCTGGAAATCGTGACCCTGCCACCTCTGCTTAAAACCCTTCATGGGAAGCCATCAGCCTTGGGATAAATTCCCAGGTCTTTGGCATCCTGGTTGTGCTGAAATATACCCCTCTCTCCATCCCAGTCCTCTCTCTATCTTCCTACCAGGCATGTTCTCATCATTACTAGGGCCTGAGCACACTTTCTTCCTCTTCCGCATCCCTTCTTTACCTCATAAAGTCCCTTGTCATCCTTCACACCTCAGCTATCACTTCCTCCAGGAAGCCTTCCCAGATTCCTGATAGAGGAATAGCATCCCTAGTGTTCGGTTCCCGAGGCTCCCTGAATCCCTCCTTTTAACACACACCATCTGCCTGATGTCCTACTCTGGCTAGTCTCCTCACTAGAACATAAGCTTCACAAGGGCAGAGGCTACCTGGTCCACAGAACATGGCACATCAGAAGTTTTCAGTGGGTCAGTTGCATCCTCCTGAAATGGAGACAAGAGGCCCCTGCATTCTTTCTCCTCTTCTTTCCATTCCTCCCCAACCCTCTTTTTCTTGCCTGAGCATCTTGAGCTCAAGGCATAAGGAGCCCAGCTTTGCAAAGGAAAGAGAACTATCCTATAGTTTGTGCCCTCTATCTGCCAGCCCTGGGAGAGGTGCTGCACATTCAGTGGGCTAGGGGTGGCACAGGTAAAAAGTGTTCCTATTTTCCAGAGGAGACTGAGGCTCAGGAGTTGAGGTCACGTGCCTCAAGTAGTAACAAAGCATGGAAGTGGAAGATATAGGATTTGAATCCAGGTCTGGCTAATGCCCTAGTATCTGCTCTCCTCTTGCCGTTGACCATGAAACCCTTATGACTAACCATTCCCAACCAATGCACTCACAACCAGACAGTAGCTGTCTAACATGCACCTTCACTTCACAAACACCCCAGCCAGCAAAGTTCCTCTGTCAGATCAGCAAAATATCAGTGTAGGAGACAGACCCACACTGTCAGCGAGAAGACAGTCCAGAAGTCACCCTCTCCCCATAGGCACCAAAATGCCGGTGTGGGAGAAACATCACCCCATGTCAGCCAAATGCTAGTGGAGGAGTCACACCGCTGTCAGCAAAATGCCAGTCCAGGAGGCGCATCCTGCACCCATGTCAGCAGAATGCCAGTAGAAGAGACACTTTCTTACACTCCGCCTCTGCTGGGGCCTGTGACATGGGTTGGGGGTGAACAGAGAGAATCCTCCATGGTGTTCCTACGAGGGTTGGGGAGACTCTGGGCTGGAGCTGCTGCTGCCTGAGGGAGGAGGCTGCAGCTGGGGAGTGGGGCAGACTAGGGTGAGAGTTCTCACATGACACTAATGAAATCAACCACCAGCCTGCTCCCCCCACTCCCCAGGGACCCTCCGGGCTCCAGCTGATGCAATGCCCAGGCCAGATAATTGTTTTCTTCCCTCCTTAAAGGGCCAGCTGTGATTGCAGCTGCAGATATCACCCAGACCCCTGAAAGACCCCGTAGAGCATAACACCTGGAAAGGGAGAAGGAGAAGCCCAGAGAGTCCCAGCTTCAGGCCTGGACTCCACAGAGTAAAATCCAATTAATGTTCAGAGACCAGAGTGTAGGCAAGCAAAGAGGTTTAGAGCAATAATAGTTGACAGTGACAGTGACCCCAGCCCACTAGATCACACACACACACACACACACACACAAACACACACACACACACACACACACACACAGTCCCTGGGAAGGGACCACAATTGCCTTGTTCTTGCTGGATCCTCAGTACCTGGCTCCTGCAAGCATGCCTCCAGTGAGTGCTTGGCACAAGGCTTCCTTGTGTGTTCAGCAGTTATCTACTGAGCTCCCCTGAGTGCCAGGCACTGTGCAAAGCAGCTCAAATCACCATGTCATTTACTTCTCCCAGCAGACCTAGACAGTGGGTCTGTTTTACAGAAGGAGCTCAGAGAGGGAAAGTGATTTCCTCAATATCACACAGCTAGAAAGTGGCAGAGCCTGGATTTGAAGCCAGATTTGCCCAACTTTGAGCTCCAGATTCTGCAACGGGTTGGGGAGATGTGGAACCCCAGCTGGAGCCCTCTAAGCCAAGCAGCCTGGTACAGAGGGCAGAAGAGGGGCTTGTGGGCTCTAAACAAGCATGGTACTTGTTTTAAGCACAGTTTCATGGATCTTCTCTCCAGCAGACCCCTGCACACCCACTCCCAATCAGAGACTGTCCATTAGACTGCCCACATGCTCCCAGGGACAGATGGTAGCTGCCTGATTACAGACTAATTGGTGGCTGACAGCAGCTGTGGGCCTGGCTAGTTAAACCCTTGGTGACCAGATCCAGCCCAGAAAGACTCTCCCTCCACCACTTCATGCCCCAAACTCAAGGACCCCAGACTTAAGACATCATCATGGGCAGGGGGCAGGGCCAAAGGGACAGCAGCCTTCCTTCCCACACCCAGACACCACCTCCAGGACTGGGGTGGGATGTTGATAGCCGCCTAGGTTCCCCAGCTCTGAATGACCACATCCGAGCAGGCTGCAGGTGGCAGTGCCAGCCAAGACCCCTTGTTCTCTGGCTTTGGGCATGGCAATGCCCACCCCAATCTAGGATCACAGACGCTATAGTCCTCCCTTGATTTCCAGGCCCAGGACATTGAGAAGAAACCCTCCCCTCAGTACTGAGATGCCCAGAGAAGATGATGGGGGAAGGGGCAGCCAGAAGGCCAGCCAGGAAGGATACCCTCCGCCTGAGAAGATGCAGGTTCCCCACTAAAGGTCTTACCAAACCTCCCTGCACCCTAGGCTCCCCACTGTGCTATTGACCAACTGCCTTTCCCAGATTCCCAGAAACCACCTCTTCCCACCCTAGGGCTGGGGTGACTATCACCCCCTTTTCTTTCATCTGGTGGGGGTCCTCCGTACCATAATGGTGTCACATTGGGAGAGAAGAGTGACTGCTTCTCAACCAGGGCACAGGCAGCCGGGAGAAAGGCAGGCTGCCTTCCAGCTCCCTTTCTATGAGTGATTTTAAACACTTTCCAAAAAATGCCATCCAAGGCAATGCTGTTTAGGATCAGGGCCCCAGGTACTCTGAAGATCAGCAAAGAACTCAAGGCTCTGAGGCCCCCACCCCATTTTTCAGGTTTCCCCCAAACACCCCACGTTCCCCTCTCACATCTCAGCCCCCCACCCCACACCCATCCACCCTCTGTGCTCATCCCCACGGGCCTCCGCCCTCCCAGACTCGGCACACGTCTCCCTACGTTTTACCTCACGGCTGGAGCCCTCCCCCCCCCACCTATGGTGGTTTCCCCATCACCTGGACCCTCGCGTAGCCCCGACCACTGGAGCCCCCTCCCCACGTCCACTCCCGGGCGAGGAAGGCCTGCTGACTTACCCGGAGGTGGGACGGGGGTCCAGGCAGGGAGAGGGGCTCCTCGGGCCCAAGCGGCCCCACAAGGCGGGGCAGGTGCTGCCCCGGGACCCCGCCCCGCGGGCCCGGCGGTGGGCGCGGCCCGGTCCCAGGCGCGCGGCGGATTCCGAGGGGGTAGGGACGCGGGGCGGGGAGGGGCGGCGAGAGAGGTTCACGGGGGCATCGCCCGCCAACGGGCCGGGCAGCTCTGCTCCGCCCGCCTGCGCTGCCGGCTCCACAGCGCCCGGGTTCTCACCGCCGCGGGGTGCAAAACCCAAGCCGGGGCTGGCGGGAGGAGAAGAGGGAGGCGGGGCCTGCCGGGGGCGGGGCCTCGGTCTGGAGGGCGGGGCCACGGGCTGGGGCGGGACCCTGCGATGGGCGGGGCCTTGGTGGTGGGCGGGGCCTAGAAGAGTGAGGAGAGTCTCCGTTTGCCTGGTTGGCGGCGGTATTGAGGGGGCGCCCCAAGCCCCTTCTTGTCCTTGGGATGCTTCTGCCTCACACCTGGCAACCCTCTCCACCATCACCCTTACCTGTTCTTTCTTATTCTTCCTTTCTTTCTCACCTCCTAGGACCTCACTGCCATCGTGGTCTCCCCAGCCCCATCCTGGGGCAAAACACCCTAGAAACAGCTTGGGCCTCGCAAACCGGCCGACCATATCCAAGTACGTCAGATGGTGAGAAAAGAGGGAAAGGACTTACAAACATCAAGTCCATTTTACAGATGAAAAAACTAAAGCCTAGAAGAGAGGAGAGAGTTGCCTTAGCGGCTGCTATGAAAAAAAAAACTTTATAAAGTCTCTCAGACACAGGGAAGGAAGAGAAGCGTGGCCTGCCCTGAGACCACGTTATCCTCCCCTCTTCTTCCCTCCCTGCTTCTCCTAGGGCAGTAGTCTTGAACTCAGGTGGACTGTGTTCCCCAAGGGCCATATGGTAATGTCAGGAGACCTTTTGTCTCTCACAACTGGAGAGTGCTACTGGCATCTAGTGAGCAGAGGCCAGAGATGCTGCTAAACGTCTTATAATGCACAGGGCTGCCCCTCACACAAAAGAATTATCCAAAATATCAGTAGTGCCGAGATTGAGAAACCTCGCTCTAGGGCCTGGCATATCTGCCTTAATGAGCTGCCAAGTGGGTTCCCTGAGTCCTGAGTTCCTTGGCAGCCTGGGACCTGAGGAAGATTCTGTATAAAAGCTCTCCTAGGGTCACGCCTGCCCCACCTTGCTGTGGTTTACCCTCTTAAGGCTGGTCAATTCCACTCCTGGGCTCCAGGGTTCTCAATTCCATTCATTTACAGAGGGGACACTATTATTCATATTTGCCTTCCTAATTGTTTGCTACAGGCAGACAAAAAAGTAGTGGGGAGGTGGGAAGGAAAAGGAAAATTAGTGGGATGTAACGACCCTCCTGGGATAGCTATCTGTGTCTTCTACCTCTCTCTCTCCCTGTCTCATCTCTTTCCACCCAGTCTGTGAGAAGGGTAAAATGAGGTCCAAGAATGTGCAGAGACTGAAGGTGTGTGCCACAACTGGTCAGAGGAGGAGCAGGGACTTATGATATTGTCCACTTATCAATTAAGCCTTCGTTACTGTTAAATCCACATCAGGCCTGGAGCTAGGGCCTTATAATAGAAAATGCTGTGGAGAAGGAAAAGGGATAGATTAAGGTAAGGCAAGATGGAGGCCAGAGAAGTAGCTGGCGCCATGGTGGAGGTGAAGGGTGGAAAATGGTGTGCAGGGTCAGGCAGGGCCTGTGAGGAGTGGGAGAAAAGGGAGGAGTCAAGATGTGTCCATGCACCTTATTAAGGGACATGTAAACCAGGGCCTCCCTTTGCTGATAAAGAAACGAGCAAACAAACAAAAAAAACCCAACCAAATAAACAAAAACAACAACTTTGGACTTTGGAGAAATTGCAAATGTACATTAACATCTACTTTCAGGGATTCCAAAGGTGAGCAGCCTCTGACTCTACTGTGCTTCTAAAAGGATTGGTGAGTGTGTATATGTGTGTGTGTGTGTGTGTGTGTGTGTGTGTGTGTGTGTGAGATAGAAAGAGAGAGGAGGGAGAGAGAGAGAGAGATTAGGTTCTTAAATTTGTATAGTAAAAACATCCAGAATAAAAAAAAAATACATGAAAAAAGTAATGAAAATCAAGGGAAAGTAGTGATTTACCCTACCTGATATTACAACTTCACTGTATTTAAAGCACTATGGTATTTAAAGCAGGACTAGCCAAATCAGTAGAACACAATGGAGTACAGAAATGGATCCAACTATACAGGAGAATTAGTGTATTTTAAAGATAGCAGTTCAAATAAGTAGAGGAAAAATCAGCCTTTCAATAAATGAATGAAATAATAGGCAAATCATTTGGGGTAATAAAAGAAAGCTGTGTCCTTAACCTACCCAGAAATAAATTCCAGGTGAACTAATATTAAAATTAAATGACAATGTACCAGAAGGAAGCAAGTGAATATTTTAATAATCTTGGAAATGGAAAGCCTTTCTAAGTTGATGAAACCTAGAAGCCATAAACGAAAAAGAGATAATTTTGACTGTAAAAATTTCTATAGGGAATAAATGACCATAAAACAGTTTGAAAGACAAATGACAAACTGGAGCGCATAAATGCCAGGCGCCATCCACTCAAACTGCCCCATTGACCTGCCAGCCCCTCCCCCGCGGTGGGTCGGCCTCGGCTGCGAGAGTCAAGGCCCAGCATATTGCGGAGGCTCCTCCCACGGCGCCCTGGCCTGCGCCCACCTGTTCAGGGGCCGGGAAGCCCAGGAAATCCCAGCCCGGCCATCTGGGTCCACAGCAGGCGCCTTCGCACAACAGAGCCAGAGGCGGCCCTGAGGTTGCTCACCACTTCCCTCTTGTGCTCATCTTGGGAACTGCGATCCTTGGTTCTAGCCCCAGCAGCTTCCGGCGTTGAGGCGTAAATTTTTTTGCTTAAAATAAATAACAGCTAATTTGTTGAGTGAGCGAACCATGTTCCAGGCATTGTGTTAAGCACTTAACATGGGTTATTGCCTTTGACCCTCAAAACAACACTTCAAGATAGGTCTTCTTTATTATTATCTCCTCTAGACAGGCAGAGCAACTGAGGCTTTGAGAGAAGTGATTTGTCCGATTTCAAAGACATGACACTAGGATTTAACTTATGATTCCTGGCCCCAACTTTTTTTTTTTACTTTTAATTTTATTTTATTTTAAATACCAAAAAAACACCAAATAAACGCAAACATTCCTATTTTGATCATTCCGTTCTACACATATAATCAGTAATTCACAATATCATCACATAGTTGCATGTACATCAACATGATCATTTCTTGGAACATTTGCATCTATTCAGAAAAAGAAATAAAAAGAAAACAGAAAAAAAAATTATACATACCATACCCCTTACCCCTCCGTTTCATTGATCACTAGCATTTCAAACTAAATTTATTTTAACATTTGTTCCCCCTATTATTTATTTTTATTCCATATGTTCTACTCATCTGTTGACAAGGTAGATAAAAGGAGCATCAGACACAAGGTTTTCACAATCACAATCAAAATGTGAACGCTATATCATTATACAATCATCTTCAAGAAACATGGCTACTGGAACACAGCTCTACATTTTCAGGCAGTTCCCTCCAGCCTCTCCATTACATCTTGAATAACAAGGTGATATCTACTTAATGCGTAAGAATAACCTCAAGGATAACCTCTCAACTCTGTTCGGAAACTCTCAGCCATTGATACTTTATTTTGTCTCATTTCACTCTTCCCCCTTTTGGTCGAGAAGGTTTTCTCAATCCCTTGATGCTGAGTCTCAGCTCATTCCAGGATTTCTGTCCCATGTTGCCAGGAAGGTCCACACCCCTGGGAGTCATGTCCCACGTAGACGGGGAGAGGGTGGTGAGTTTGCTTGTTGTGTTGGCTGGAGAGAGATGGCCCCAACTTTTAATGTGAGAAAGCCACGTCCTTGGGGGAATTCACTACAACAAATGATTTTTGAGGCTTGTCCTGATCGAGGGCTTGTACCAGATGCTGGGGAGAGTGAATTGAGGAAAAGAGTCCCTGGGGGAGAAAGGAAGAGAAACATTTCTGATATAGTGAACCCTGGACACACAGCAGAGGTACCCAGGGCTGTGCTTGAAGCTGAGTCCTCTGGAGTTGAGGGAGGCCTGAGGGAGTGTGGCAGCATTTACAAAGGTCAAAAGGAGAAACAGTGAGGTGTGGGGGAGGAGCAGCGACCCAGTGACCTGAGTTTGGGGGTAGCTTGGAGATGAGACTGGACAAGCACACCAGGACCAAGCCAAGGAATTAGGGTACAGAAAAGTTTGGGCACAAAGATTTTGAGATCTTTCCATGTCTTGACTGGAAAGACATGGTCTAGGGACTGCCTGCCCTGCCAACCCATCTGACTTCTTTCTTTGAATCAACCAGGTCAAAGCGTCAAGGATATGGGTAAAAGCCAGTGCAAAGGCCCTAAAGTTTCTATCCTGAGTCTTAGTTTCCTCGTCTGTATAAATGCAAATATTTAGAGTTGTGAGGATTTAATGAGTTAATATGTGTAAAGGTCTTAAAACAGGTGCTAGGGCACAGCAAGTTTTCCATAAATGCATCCACAAGTTAATTAAAAAATATTGGAGACCTATTGAAGCGTTATTAGCAAGGAAGTTAAATGAGAAAGTAGCATTTTGAAAATGTCACTCTGGTTGCAGCAGGGAGTATGGATTGGAACTAGAAAAAAGAAGATTAGGGGGAACTAATGAGAAGACTTGCAGGGATCTTTTGAGAGCTATAGAGCATTTGGACTATGGGGAGATAGAGAAATTGGAGAGATTTTGTAGTTTCGGTTGTAGAAACTACTGGACTTGGTGTTTGGTGATGGAAGCTATAGAGGGGTGTGCTGGTTTGAAAGTGTTGTGTACCCCGGAAAATCCATGTCCTTTAAACCTGGTTCAATATTGTAGGGTGGAAACCTTTGATAGATTGTTTCCATGGAAATGTGGCACGCCCAATTGTGGGTGTGGCCTTTTGGTTAGATAGAGATATGACTTTGTTCATTCAAGATGGGTCTTAATTAGTTTACTGGAGTCCTTTAAAAGGAGAAACATTTTGGAGGAAACTCAGTAGCTTGGAGGATGGTTGCTTCAGAGCCGACAGAGATGCAGACATTTGGAGATGCCTGGAGTGCCGACCTAGAGTGCCAACACAGAGACGCTTGGGAAATACAGAAAGAAAATACCCCTGGGGGAAGCTGTTTGAAATCAGAAGCCAAAGGACTAGCAGACGCCAGCCACGTGCCTTCCCAGATTGACCCTTCTTGAATCAAGGTATCTTTCTCTGGATGCCTTAATTGGACATTTTATGGCCTTAGAACTGTAAACTTGTAACTTAATAAATTCCTTTTTTAAAAGTTGTTCCATTTCTGGTATATTGCATTCCAGCAGCATTTAACAAACCAAGACGGGGGTTACAAGGGGGACTCAGAATTTTTTGGCCAGAGTAGCAGAGTGGATGGAAGCCTGGAGGAGGACCAGGTCTGGGGAAGATTCTGAGTCCAGTTATGGCCATGTTCAGTTGGAGGTACTGTGGGGCATCCCAGATAAGCAATGGGCAGGCAGCCAATTAGTCTGTAGTTCAAAGGGGGAAGTCAGAGCTGGAGACATAAAATTGGGAAATGTTGGCAAATAAGTGATAATTGGACCTCCATCCTGCCCTATGTGAAATAGAATAGATAAAAGTTTTAAGGTTTCTATTCACTCTACTATGTAAAGGATTCCAAGTGTTGAGGTCAGTATTACTCCAGAGACAGGGAGGAAAATCATGTGACCTGAAAGACTTAGCAGAGGCTCCTTAGAGACTATTTGCTGTCTTTCATCTATCTTTTACTGAGCAGCTGCTGAGAGCCAAATGCTGCGCCAGATCCAGACCCTGTGTTAGGGAATTCACAGCCTAGTGGAGGAGACAGACAAGGCAAAGCAAATACTAAATGGTATGCCAAGTGCCCTATGGCAGGTTTGGAGGACAAAGGAATGCTTCCTAGAGGAAGTGACATCTAAGACAAGACCTGAAAGTCAGGTAGAAGATACATGGGGAACCCAGGAGTGGAGAAGATTAGTGGTGGTGGTGATGGTGGTATTTTATTTAATTAATTTTTTTTAATTAGAGAAGTTGTACGTTTATAGAAAAATCATGCATAAAATACAGAGTTCCCATATACAATCCCATTATTTCCTTGCATCAGTATGGTACATTTGTTACAATTGATGAAAGAGCACTTTTATAATTGTACTATTCTTTATAGTGTATGGTTTACATTAGGGTTCAAGTGTTGTACAGTCCTATGGTTGTTGCTTTTAATTTTTATTTGAGTAACATATATACAACCCAAAATTTCTCCTTTCAACCACATTCCAATATATAATTCAGTGCTGTTAATTACATTCACAATGTAATACTACCATCACTACCATGCAGTACCAAAACTTTTTCATCATTCCAAACAGAACTCTGTACAAGTTAAGTATTAACTCCCCATAACCTACCCCCGTCTTGGCCCCTGATAGCCTGTATTCTAATTTCTGACTCTAATAATTTGCTTATTCTAATCATTTTATATCGGTGAGATTTTACAGTATGTCCTCTTTTGTCTGGCTTATTTTACTCAACATGATGTTGTTAAGGGTCGTTCTTGTTGTTGCATGTATCAGAACTTCATTCCTTTTTATAGCTCAACAATATTCCATTGTGCATATATACAACATTTTTTAATCCATTCATCAGTTGATGGACACTTGGGTAGCTTCCATCTTTTGGCAATTGTGAATAATGCTGCTATGAACACCAGCAAACAAATATCTGTTTGAGCTAACAGTATTTGCAATTCTGATATTCTGCTGAATGTGCCTTCTCCCGGATCGCCTCTCTTTTAGTTTTCCTCTGGCCTCAACTCCACATTCCCTGCCAGGGATGGGACTAGATTAGGACTAGGGTGAGGCAACTAAGGTGCCTAGGGTGCAAAATTTAGGGAGGCATTCACTCGCAGGGTCATGCCTTGTGCTCCCAGCCCTGTCCTTGCTCACCCCACCCCGACTCCAGCCCCTCCAGTGCACACCTCCTGCTGTTCTCATGTGTGGCACGCTGTGTGTACCATTACCACCCCTCCACCCCCCACCATCACCATTTGCCTGTCAAAGCTTGCTTATGTTCCATGGCTCAGCTCAGGTAGCACCTCCTTCTTGCAGTCTACTGTTCTCTCCGGTCATCCCTGCACTCCTTCCTAGACCGAGATGGTCCTCTTGCTCTAACAGCATGCAAAGGCTGGCTATCACAGAGGGGAGCAGAGCAGACTTTGGTATCAGAGTGCTGCTTTGCCATTTATTATCTGTGAAACCCTCTCTCAGCCTGTTTCTTCATGTGTAGAAAGTGCACCTACTTCATAGGAGAGCTGCAAAGGTTAAATAAGAAAATGCATGTAAAGTGATCAGAGTACATGGTGCTCAGTAAGTGGAAGCCATTGTTATTGCTTTGTTTATACTTCTGAAGCACTCATGTCTTCTAATTATTTTCCTACCTTTAGCTTCACTAACATAAGCTCCTCAGAGCAGGGGAGAGGAGGAGGAGGAGGATCTTCAGGAATGGCATTTAGCAGGCATGCCGGCTGCATGAATGAAGGAAATGACAGATTCCATCAGAAAAGCCCTGGGCAGGAAATTTGGATCCTTGGGCTCCAATTATATTTTTTCCAGTGATGGTGTATGCCTGCCTGACTCGCATCCACTTCTAAGAAAAGCTGCCAGACCATAATATCTGCTGGGGCTGGTTTACATCTTTTGGCCCCTCCAGCCTCTAAGCTTGAGTAGATTGGGTCAGCACCTACCCCAAGGGTAGCCATTTCATATATTAGCTATTGACCTCCCACCAATTGTCTAGCGGAGACTGACCAATCAAAGCCTCTTGTGAACAAAGAAACAGAAATTGTCAGCTGGAAGAGGGAGGTGAAGTAGAGAGGCCAGAGACAAGCAGGTCTTAGACAGTAAGGCCGTGTGCAAGCCAAAATAAGAGAGGGCAGATAACGTGAGTAAGCAAAAACCTGTTGGTAGGGAGGTGAAAAAGGAGTAATCCTGTCCAAAGATGGAGAAGTGGGGAGAAGAGGGCGACTGTAGAGCAGCGGATTCTAGACCTGCCTCATTCTGGCTGAAGTTTCAATTCCATTTCATGTGTGCCCTTATAAGAAACTCCTTTGTATTTGAGCTAGATTGAGTGAGTTTCAGTTCTTTGCAGCCCAGTGAGCCTGACTCTTCTATGTTATCTTGTCAAGTTCTCTGGGCTTCAGTTTGACCATAAAACCTCCAAGATCCTCTGTAGATCAATGTTCCATTAGAACATTGTGTAGAGGTAATGTTTTTTAGATTGTTGGCAACTCGGTTCAGTGTCGTTCATGGAGCATTCTTGGCATCCTGGCTCCAAAAGAGCTTGTTAGCTAGTTAAAGAACCTTTAAGAGGATCCAACACATTCCTGTTTTTGAACCTGAGACTTGCTGATACAATCAGCCTCACCCTTCAATTGTATTCTTTGTTGGATCACAAAGGAATTGAGGAACCAGGGTTGGTGTTTCTCCATTGTCTCTTGGCTACTGAATGCCCTATCTGCCCCCTTAAGACTTTCTTGGACCCATTTCAACATTTCAAAGGATTCTAGTGCCAAGTCTGCACCAAAGAATGTGCCACTCCAGGAAGAATTTGAACAAAGAAAGTTTCCTTCTTCGGTATTAAGATTTCCTGTTTCCAGCTGTTTGGCTCTCATCCTGTGCCCTGCCTTCATCCTCCTAAGCTAATAACCATGCTGATAATAATACTTCCTTGCTTTTGTATGGTGCTTTGTACTTTCCAAAGCACTTTCATGCTTATTATCTAATTTGGTACTCACAGAAACCCAGGAAGGATGGGAGAGAAGTGAGGTGGATAGAGAATAGAATCTATCATTTCTCCCATCCTTTCTATCCCCTTAAAACAATCTATTTTAAAATACGATTTTAAAGAATTTAACCCTATTCTCTTTTTCAGACTAATGGGAAATATTGAGACTCAGCCAGTTACTTGCCCAAGATTACAGAGCAAGTTAATGGCTAAGTTAGATTGAAAAGATTTCCAATTATGGATCACACTGAAGCTTACAGTTCTCTTCTCAGTACTTAACTAATACTACCTTGCAACACACTATTGGCCATGCCCAAGGACCTCTAAGAGAAGTGGTTTTCTTGGTTCCACTGCTTCTTTGAGATCTTCAGGAGTCATTCACAACCTTATCCATTCAATCCCTACAGAGACTCAGCTACCCTACTGGGCTTGGGTAGGTAGCATCATGAGACCACAGAAGTAAGCTAGGTTGGAAGACTCAGGTTTTTTTTATTACAGAGCACTCAGTAGAAGATAAGACAGAAAAGGTTGAGAACCATTGGTCTATCCCAACATCAGCATCTTGAAAAAGGAGGAAAAAGAGGTAAGAATTTCTGCCTCTCCTCCCCTCTAAATTCTACTCTGCAGCCACATTTTACTGACCCTCTGTGTTGCGCTTCCTTGCCAACTGTGCTCATTGCTGTGCTCCCACCTGGCCATTCCAGATCCCATCCCTTCCAGCTACAACATGCAGTCAGGTTACTTTGGGAGGCAGGCAGTAAGCTCTCCATAATGCAGTTCTAATAATTAGGGATAGATGAGGAATCAGAAGGGAATAGTAGTTTTTCCTATGCTTGTTCCAGGGTTTACCCTTACTCTTTTCCCAATGCCATAGCTGAGAGCTTAGTGCTCTTCTGGTATAATACATCCCAACAACTGTAAACAACACAAGTGGGAACTTAGTAATTGCAGTCAGCTTGTCCAGTGGCCAGGACAATGCCATACCAATCAGAGTGAAGACAAGAAAGTAGAAAATGTACTCAAAATTTCAGAGAGGGATATTTTTAAAATTGTGGTGATCTATATACCATAGAAGTTCCCATTTTAACCTCTTTCAAGTATTATATACTTGAAATATTATATACAATATAGTATACAATATAATATACATTAGTATATAATATACAATATTAGTGATATTAATTATATTCACAATCATTGCCATCATCCATTATCAAAACTTTTTCAAAACCCCAAACAGAAACTCTGTAGCTATTAAGCAATAATGCCCACCCACCCCCATCCCCTAGTAACCTGCAATTTACTTTCCTTCCCTATGAATTTGGTCATTCTAAGTATTTCATATAAATGGAATCATTCAGAATTTGTTCTTTTGTATTTGGCTTATTTCACTCAACATGGTTCTTCATGTTGTTGCATGTATCAAACTTCATTCCTTTTTACAGTTGAATAATATTCCATTATATGTCTATACCACATTTTGTTTATCCATCCATCAGTTGATGGACACTTGGCGTTGCTTCCAACTTTGGGCTATTGTGAATAATGCTGAAATTGGTGTATAAGGATCTGTTTGAGACCCTGCTTTCAGTTCTCTTGGGTATATTCCAAGAAGCATAATCTCCAGATCATATGGAACTCTATATTTAACTTCCTGAGGGATCACCTAACTGATTTCCACAACAGCTGCACCATTTTACATTCCCACCAACAGTGTACCAGTGTTTCTATTTCTCCACATCCCTGCCAACACTTGCTGTTTTCCATTTACTTAACAACCATCCTAATGAGTATGAAGTGGTACCTTACTGTGGTTTTGATTTGCATTCTCTAATGGCTAACGAAGTTGAGCATCTTTTCATGTGTTTAGTTGCCATCTGCATATCTTCTCTGCAGAAATGTCTATTCAAGGTATTTACCCAACTTATAATTGTTTTTTTTTTGTTGTTTGTTTGTTTACTTTCTATGGTTACTGTAGGAGTGCTTTATGTATTCTGGTTATTAAGTCCTTATCAGATAAATGATTTCCAATGATTTTCTACCATTCTGTATGTTGTTTTTTACTTTCTTGCTAATGTCTTTGATGCACCAAAGCTTTAAATTTTGACAAAGTCCAATTTATTTTTTCTTTTGTTGCTCATTCTTTTGGTGTAAAGAATAAGAATCCTTTGCCTCATGCAAGGCCCTGAAGATTTTCCCCTATGTTTTCTTCTGAGAATTTTATATTTTGGCTCTTATATTCAGGTTGTTGATCCATCTGGAGTTAATTTTTGTGTATGGTTTGAGGTAAGGATCCAGTTTCATTCTTTCACATGTGGATATCCAGTTTTTCCAGTACCAAGAGACTATTTTTTTTCCCATTGAGTAGAGTTGGCACCTTTATCAAAAATCAATTGGCAAAAAAATAAATAAAATAAAATAAATCAATTGACCACAGACGTGTGGGTTTATTTCTGAACTCTCAATTCTATTCCATTGGTCTATATGTCTGTCCTTATGACAGCACCATACGGTCAAACAGATGGAATTTATTTCAGATAGCTGGTTAAATGTACTGGACGACCTGGAAAAACAAAAAATATGAGGTGAAGTGTGCCATAGATTTGTCACTGCAAGTAGCTTCTCCACCCCTAGTCCTGGAGGGCCAAACAGAATGGTATTACTATACCCACAAGTGCTCTTGCTGCTGACACTACTAGAATGTTGTTTTTGAAGTGAGGCTGCTGGCAAAACTGCCAAAGGTCACTGGAGCCTGCAGCTTTATACTGCCACCTATGCCATTACTCTTTTTTTTTTATAGCATATTTATTTTATTTTATTTTTTTATTTTTTATTAATTAACGGAAAAAAAGAAATTAACCCAACATTTAGAAATCATACCATTCTACATATGCAATCAGTAATTCTTAACATCATCACATAGATGCATGATCATCGTTTCTTAGTACATTTGCATCGGTTTAGAAGAATTAGCAACACAACAGAAAAAGATATAGAACGTTAATATAGAGAAAAAAATAAAAGTAATAATAATAGTAAAAAAAAAAACAAAACAAAACCTATAGCTCAGATGCAGCTTCATTCAGTGTTTTAACATGATTACTTTACAATTAGGTATTATTGTGCTGTCCATTTTTGAGTTTTTGTATCTAGTCCTGTTGCACAGTCTGTATCCCTTCAGCTCCAATTACCCATTATCTTACCCTGTTTCTAACTCCTGCTGGACTCTGTTACCAATGACATATTTCAAGTTTATTCTTGAATGTCGGTTCACATCAGTGGGACCATACAGTATTTGTCCTTTAGTTTTTGGCTAGACTCACTCAGCATAATGTTCTCTAGGTCCATCCATGTTATTACATGCTTCATAAGTTTATCCTGTCTTAAAGCTGCATAATATTCCATCGTATGTGTATACCACAGTTTGTTTAGCCACTCTTCTGTTGATGGACATTTTGGCTGTTTCCATCTCTTTGCAATTGTAAATAATGCTGCTATAAACATTGGTGTGCAAATGTCCGTTTGTGTCTTTGCCCTTAAGTCCTTTGAGTAGATACCCAGCAATGGTATTGCTGGGTCGTATGGCAATTCTATATTCAGCTTTTTGAGGAACCACCAAACTGCCTTCCACAGTGGTTGCACCATTTGACATTCCCACCAACAGTGGATAAGTGTGCCTCTTTCTCCGCATCCTCTCCAACACTTGTCATTTTCTGTTTTGTTGATAATGGCCATTCTGGTGGGTGTGAGATGATATCTCATTGTGGTTTTGACTTGCATTTCTCTAATGGCCAGGGACATTGAGCATCTCTTCATGTGCCTTTTGGCCATTTGTATTTCCTCTTCTGAGAGGTGTCTGTTCAAGTCTTTTTCCCATTTGGTAATTGGGTTGGCTGTCTTTTTGTTGTTGAGTTGAACAATCTCTTTATAAATTCTGGATACTAGACCTTTATCTGATATGTCATTTCCAAATATTGTCTCCCATTGTGTAGGCTGTCTTTCTACTTTCTTGATGAAGTTCTTTGATGCACAAAAGTGTTTAATTTTGAGGAACAACCATTTATTTATTTCCTTCTTCAGTGCTCTTGCTTTAGGTTTAAGGTCCATAAAACCGCCTCCAATTGTAAGTTTCATAAGATATCTGCCAACATTTTCCTCTAACTGTTTTATGGTCTTAGACCTAATGTTTAGATCTTTGATCCATTTTGAGTTAACTTTTGTATAGGGTGTGAGATATGGGTCTTCTTTCATTCTTTTGCATATGGATATCCAGTTCTCTAGGCACCATTTATTGAAGAGACTGTTCTGTCCCAGGTGAGTTGGCTTGACTGCCTTATCAAAGATCAAATGTCCATAGTTGAGAGGGTCTATATCTGAGCACTCTATTCAATTCCATTGGTCGATGTATCTATCTTTATGCCAATACCATGCTGTTTTGACCACTGTGGCTTCATAATATGCCTTAAAGTCAGGCAGTGCGAGACCTCCAGCTTCGTTTTTTTTCCTCAAGATGTTTTTAGCAATTTGGGGCACCCTGCCCTTCCAGATAAATTTGCTTACTGGTTTTTCTATTTCTGAAAAATAAGTTGTTGGGATTTTGATTGGTATTGCATTGAATCTGTAAATCAATTTAGGTAGGATTGACATCTTAACTATATTTAGTCTTCCAATCCATGAACACGGTGTGCCCTTCCATCTATTTAGGTCTTCTGTGATTTCTTTTAACAGTTTTTTGTAGTTTTCTTTATATAGGTTTTTTGTCTCTTTAGTTAAATTTATTCCTAGGTATTTTATTCTTTTAGTTGCAATTGTAAATGGGATTCGTTTCTTGATTGCCCCCTCAGCTTGTTCATTACTAGTGTATAGAAAAGCTACAGATTTTTGAATGTTGATCTTGTAACCTGCTACTTTGCTGTACTCATTTATTAGCTCTAGTAGTTTTGTTGTGGATTTTTCCAGGTTTTCAACGTATAGTATCATATCGTCTGCAAACAGTGATAGTTTTACTTCTTCCTTTCCAATTTTGATGCCTTATATTTCTTTTTCTTGTCTAATTGCTCTGGCTAGAACCTCCAACACAATGTTGAATAATAGTGGTGATAGTGGACATCCTTGTCTTGTTCCTGATCTTAGGGGGAAAGTTTTCAATTTTTCCCCATTGAGGATGATATTAGCTGTGGGTTTTTCATATATTCCCTCTATCATTTTAAGGAAGTTCCCTTGTATTCCTATCTTTTGAAGTGTTTTCAACAGGAAAGGATGTTGAATCTTGTCAAATGCCTTCTCTGCATCAATTGAGATGATCATGTGATTTTTCTGCTTTGATTTGTTGATATGGTGTATTACATTAATTGATTTTCTTATGTTGAACCATCCTTGCATACCTGGGATGAATCCTACTTGGTCATGATGTATAATTCTTTTAATGTGTTGTTGGTGCCATTACTCTTTACTTGGGCAGGCACTGGGAATCGAACCTGGGTCCTTGGGCATGGCAGGCAAGCACTCTTACCTGCCGAGCCACCGTGGCCCTCTGCCATTACTCTTGACACTGTGGAGCCTGTGACAGTAGTCCACCACCACCAAATGCTGGAAATGCTGAAGGTCTCCAAGCCCATAATCACCAACGGCTGCCAGAGTCTCCACAAGATGCAGAGAGAAGTACAATGACTTCGCTTATCCTCCCAATATCCAATCTCCAGCCATCCAATTTCCCACTACACTTCCTGTTGGCCCAAGCTGATAGGAAGGCAACTGGCAAAGGAAATCTGAGAAATGTTCCAGGTCCAACCCTCTTTAACACAAAGCAGAGCATGGAAAGGCTGGAATGGAGCAGAGAGCAAAGAGGCAAATGATTAACATAAATAATACTGAAATTTCAACTTATTTTGGCCCCTTAAAGACGATATGTAGTGGACATTAGTTGATTACCTCAGTTTTCCGTTTCTTCCATCCCAACAACCCCTGACTTCCTTTCCAGGACCCATGTGTTTCCAGGAAGCTGACTCCATCAAGGTAAAGCAGGATTGAGCCAATCAGGTCATTCTACCCTTCTGGAATGAATAATAGGGTTAGATAGGTCCTGTAATCTCAGCCAAACCAGTCAGAGTGAATTTCAGGGTTTTTGCTGGAAGGCTGGCACACAGATTCTCTTTTCCTTGCAAACCAAGAAGGAGGATGTGTGCAGGCTCTGGAAGCTATTGGCAGTCGTCTTGGAACAAGAAAGGGAACAGAAACCTGGAAAAAAGAATAGTCCGGAATTTTGTAGGTTTGTCCAGAGGGATGCCCCAATAAATCCCAGAGTGATTTGAATAGTGAATAAAAAAGTATTTGCAAAGCTTCCTTGGGGGGGATGGCAAGAGAGGGGGAAAATTCAACTTCCCCATTTGGAGAATTCCTGATATTCTCGCATGCAGTGAGGACAACTAAATCAATAGGCCGAACCCTCAATCTTGGGGTTTGTTCATATGAAACTTATGCTCACAAAGGATAGACTAAGCCAACTTGAAATTAGGCCTGAGTCACACCCCCAGAGAACCTCTTTTGTTGCTCAGATGTGGCCTATCTCTCTCTCAGCCAACAAGGCAAGCAAACTCACCACCCTCTCCCTCTCTATGTGGGTCATGACTCCCAGGGTTGTAAACCTCTCTGGCAATGTGGGACAGAAATCCTAGAATAAGCTGGGACTCAGCATCAAGGAATTGAGAAAACCTTCTCGACCGAAAGAGGGGAAGAGAGAAATGAGACAAAACAAAGTGTCAGTGGCTGAAAGATTTCAGAGTTGAGAGGCTATCCTGGAGGTTACTCTTACACATTATATAGATATCCCCTTTGTAGAGTAAGGTGTATTAGGCAAGAGGGAAGTGCCTGAAACTGTAGAGTTGTGTTCCAGTAGCCATGCTCCTTGAAGATGATTGTATAATGATATAGCTTTCGCAATGTGACTGTGTGATTCTGAAAGCCTTGTGTCTGGCGCTCCTTTCATCTATGGTATGAACAGATGAGTAAAACATATGGATTGAAAATAAATAAATAATAGGGGGAACAAATGTTAAAATTAAAAAAAAATAAATATCAATGAGAGGGAGGAGTAAGAGGTATGGTATGTACATGTTTTTCTTTTTTCTTTTTATTTCTTTTTCTGGAGTGATGCAAATGTTCTAAAAAAATTGCCATGGTGATGAATATATACATGGTGATGATATTGTGAACCATTGATTGTATACCATGTATGGAATGTTTGTATGTTAAGAATGTATGTGCTTCTACGTTGTTGTATCAATAAAAATAAAAAGAACAAAAAAGAATAGCCTGGAAGATATTAGTTTTTTGACACTTGTATAAGCCAGGTGCTGTAGCTACTGCTTGATAATCTCTGACATAGGATGCCTATCTGCTACAAAGCAAGACAATTTGCAAATATCATGGAAAACTCTGAAAGAGAATATTCCAGGGATCAGCCACTTCTCCTATGGTCACACCCTAGACTAGTGGCTTTTTAAACATTTCTTGGTGTTTCTTCAATAAAAAATGTTTCACACTGTGACCAGCACACATGTATATATAAATGAACGCATATATAACTGAAACAAAAGTTTCAAAATCTTTTTCACAGTATTTACCTTTACTATGTGCAATTAATTCTTATTTTCAATACTATCATATCCCAGTTTTTAATTAAAAGCTGGCTCCTTCCATGCAGGAGACCAGGGTTTGATTCCCAGACCATGCACCCCCCCAAAAGATAAATAAATGAAAATAAACAAATAAAAGCTGACTGCAAGCCTCTAAATGATTTCATGGTCTACTAATAAATTGTGACATCTAATTTGAAAAAAAAATTATCCTATATTACACCATCACTAACTGCTACAAAATTTCTAAAATCTGGATTTTAAGCAATCTAACATTTCTACATCCATATTTCCTATGCTTCTGTCTTCCCTCTTGCTACTCTGTAGAAAAGTCACCATATCCCAGCTGCTATCAGAGGCCAACCCCATCACCACCAACAGCCTGTGCTCAGGACTCCATCTCCTTTCTTCTTCTCAAGGATTTGCAAATATTCTCTCTCTTTTGCATTGTCAATTTCCTCCTGTCTACTGGATTATTTCCATGTTTACAAACTTGCTCTAGAATGTTCCTCCTTAAAGCAACAACAACAAAACACCAACACATCAAAAGCCCTCCTTTGACTCCATTTCAACTGCCACTTCCTTGAATCAAACTAGAGTAGATATAATTGAATGAGACAGGAAGTAGAAGTGTGGTCTAGAGGTGAACCTGGAGAAAGGATGAAGAGTTTGGCAAGAAAACAAGTAAATAATGGGCATTGAAGAGAGAGGAAGGCATATGTGTGAATGGGTAAAAATAAGAAGTGAATTTCAACCCTGGAACCACCTTCCTTGAACTCACCTTTTGAAGGAGTTCTACTCCCTTATTCCCAAATTTTTGCTGCTGGAGTCTGGGCTCTGGAGTCAAGTAAGCTTAGGTTTAACCCGGGCCCTGCCATTTTCTAAAGTGAGTGACTTTGGACAAATTACATCTCTTTAAGTTTTCTCATCTCTAAAATGAGTCTACTAAAACCTATATCATTGGGTTGGTTTAAGGATTAAAAGAAATCAATGCATGCAAGCTGTTATTATTATCAAAGCTTTCCCTCTTCCTTAAACAAAATCTTACAACCCAACTAATAATGATGACCATAATGGTCACTTGTTGAGCAATTCCTTTGTGCCAGGCAATATGCTTAGGATCTTAGAGAAACAGGATATCCATGACAAGAAGGTCACCCTGTCACCTTCTCACCTCAAAGAGTTTTCTCCTTTCTATGGATGGAGGGTCTGCCATCCATAAACCAGGCAATTTAAGGACTGCCTTACCTGAATTCATTTGTTCAATAGATGTTGATTAGCACCTATTATGGTGCCAGGTACTTAATAGTTGCTGGAGATACCAAAGTGAACATGGCCTTGAAACTTGAAGGACTCACAACCTGGCCACACAGGAATTACTAGGCAATAAGAGATGTATGTGGGATATTCTTTCCTTGTGGCTTCCCTCACCTAAGCTCCCCCACCTCCGACATGTTCTTCTGTCTTTGTGGCTTCCCTGGTTGAGGCAACTCCACCTTTGACTCCAGACACCATGACTGGCAATGTTATGATTTTGTTTTTCTGGCTTGACCTTGCAACATGTCTTGATCTTCAAGACATGCCTTCAAGTTCTTAGCACCCATGTGGTCACTAGGATTAAGAGGAGATAACTTTTGCATTCTCCACCTCTCCCTGCGTGGAATCCTCTGAGGAAAGGGCCTGAACATACATCTAATAGGTAGGTAGAAAGCTCATCTGGTTTTGCCCTATCACATATTTAACACCTCCTAAATTCATTTTTAGTCTCTGTGAGAGTTTGAATCTGTTGTGTACCCCAGAAAAGCAAAGTTCCTTAATTCTCATTCAATATTGCTGAGTAGGAGCTTCATGAAACAAGAAGCCAGAAGAGAAACCTAGAAGACATCGCCATGTGCCCTCTTAGCTGAGAGAGAAAGCTCAAACTTCATCGGCTTTCCTTGAGTGAAAGTAACCTCTTGTTAGTACCTTAATTTGGACATTTTCACTGCCTTAGAGCTGTAAGCTTGCAACTTAATAAATTCCCCTCTAAAAGCCATTCTGTTTCTGGTATATTGCATTCCAACAGCTTACAAACTAACACAGTCTCCTATTTGCTAAATCCAACACTTTGACCCTTTTAAGTTTTTTTTTTAATCCTGTTCTCTCTTTGTGGCATCACAGTTGACTGTTCTTTGCATTTTTAATCTCTTCCAGCTCAGAGAAGTTAAGTAAACTGTTCAATTCATACCACTGAAGAATAGAGCTAGGACTTAAATCACGTCAGACTGACTCCAAAGTACATGCTATAACTGATGTTTTAGTTTACTAGGCTGCTTAGAGTAGATACCATGGGAAATGGAATGCTTTAAAATTGCATTTTTAATGCAATTTTATTGAGATATATTCACACACCATACAATCTGTCCAAAGTATACAATCAGTGGCTTACAGTGTTATCACATAGTTGTGCATTCATCACCATGATCAATTTTGGAATATTTTCAATACTCAGAAAAAGAAATAAAATCCCAAACATCCTTATATTCTCTCCTATTATTGACTCCTAGTATTGGTGTGGTACATTTGTTACTGTTGATGAAAGAATATTAAGAGCAATTACTGTTAGTTATAGCCCATAGTTTGTAATAGGTACATTCTCTCCCATATATCCCTGTATTATTAACTTCTCATAAGTGCCATACATTTGTTCTAGTTCATGAAAGAACGTTTTCACATTTGTACAGTTAATCACAGTTATTGTCCACCACAAGATTCATTGTGTTATACATTTAGACAAATGGGAATTTATTGGCTTACAGTTTGAGGCCAAGAAAATGTCCAGATCAAGGCACATCAAGGTGATGCTTTCTTCCTGAAGACTGGCTGCTGGCAAACCTTGGCTGTTTTGCTGAGTGGCAAGGCGCATGACAGGCATCTGTTGGTCTTTCCCTTCTCTTCTGGGTTTCATTGCTTTCAGCTTCTTGTTTCCATGGCTTCCCCTCTCTTTCTCTTTGTATTCATTCCATTCATAATGGACTCCATAAGAAGATTAAGACCTATCCTGAATGAGGTGGGTCACACCTAAACTGAAATAGCCTCATCAAAAGGACCTACTTACAGTGGGTCAACAACCACAGGAATAGATTAATTTAAGAACTTATTTTTCAAACCACAACAAAGCAGACCAATAGTTTAGCTCTGTGTTATCCAATACATAACCGTTAGCTAAATGCAGCTATGTAAATTTAATTTAAAAAAAAGAAGGGTACACAGATGGTTCAGTGGTAGAATGCTTGCCTTACATGCGAGAGACCCAGGTTCAATTCCTAGACCATGCACCCCCTCAAAAAAAATTAAATTAAGAATTTAGTGTCTCAGTCACCCTGTCACATTTCAAATGCTCAATAGCTACATGTGGTTAGTGTTTACCATAATGGATAGTGCAGATATAAATAATTTCCATCACTGCAGAAAGCTCTAATGGTTAGTGTTGCTTTAGATGAAGGTTCTGTCCTCTGACCCCTTCTCTTTACCCTTTCTCCCTTTAATTCTTCTCAGGGAATGGCAGCCATTGTTTGGTCTGTCCAGTCCCTAACCCTTCATTCACATGTTTATAGTAGATATAGCCACATTTATACATGTCTTAACACCCACCCATCAGCCCCCCACACACACACACCCACACCCCTGCCATGTGGATAAGTTCAATAGTGGACATGTGACCAAAGCTAGCCCAAGCAGGAACTCTTCCTCCCAGGAATTCCGGATTGAGTCTAAGACTGTAGTCAAACTGCTGATCTTTTGAATGGAGGGAATAAAATCTAAGAGCTGTGGGTGACTATGTTTTCTATGATATAGAATTGGGAAAACTGGTCTTCAGAGAAATAAAGAAATAACAAAAGTTACACATATTGGGGAAAGTTGTATCTAATAACTCAAAGTATGTTAGGGCTGTCTCTCCCAGCTCTGCTTTCTTCTGTGGTGCCTTCATGCTCAGACAGTCTCTCTCCAAGAAGCCGCCCACAAGTCCTTATGGCTCAAGATCTCTAGAAGAGAGATCCTATCTCTCCTATGTCTATATTCCAAACCTTTAGTAAGGCTTTGCTTAGCCCAGTTTGGGTCATGTTCAGAAACTGACATTTCTTAGCTAGGTTTCCTAGTAAGCAAAGCCTGAAGAAGGGATTAAGTGCAAAAGCTTTGTATGGGAGGCACAATCCTGGCGAAGTGAGAATGAGGGCAAAGGGAAAGCAGGAAAGAATGGGGAGCTATGCAAAGAAATGTTTTCTGACTGCTTCTTCACAATGAGCTGTGAAGAGACTCAGCTGGTCTCTTGACAGGTGCACCCACTTACCCATGCAGGATGTCTCTAAGCAAGTTTTCATGGAGAGATTATACCTTGAACAATCCATAAGAAGAAGGAAGGGAGAGTGGATTATCTTGTCCTACCCCTTGTTGTATCTTGTCTCTCATTGATCAGTTTTGCCTCATGGGTAAATTCTCTGTATTTCTACGTTGCTTAATTGGCCCCTTCAGTAGGCACTCAGGAAGCCAGATTCCATGCTTTGTGCACTGGCATGTCATCAGGGAATAGAAGTTGTAAAAGAAGCCACAGTCTCCTTGTATTCAACTGCTTGGTCTCAAGCAGCAGAATTGTAAGGCCTTGTTCAAGTGTTGGTCAGCATGCCTGTAGCTGAGGTGGACCAAATGGCTAATGGTCAGGGAGTCACATAAAGTGGAGAGACTTTGAGGAGGCACTGGACTAAGATGCAGAGATGATTATGATTGGTCATCCTGGGTCCTGTGCCTACCCCTGTGGCCAATGGGGCATAGGAGAAGTACTGTGATAGGAAGCATTCCCATCCCCTCTCCTTTAACTCAGTTCAGATCCACAATAGGACATGACAGCATTAAATGCAAGAACTTTATTAGGGTAAATACCTGTGAAAGAAAATACGGAGGGAAGCTTCAGAAGCCTGGGACAGCAGGCTCCAGAGGATGTAGGTGTAAACCTGAATGAAGAAGGGAGGGAAGAGGAGTTTTAGGGGTAAGTGGGTAAGTGTCTTGACTGCAGTGTAGTTCCAAGGAAGGTTTGGCGAGGCCATTCAGCAGTCCTTGAGCCAACATCGTCCAACAGAAGATTACTGTTTACCCCAGGAACAGACTTGTCCTAAAATCCCTGCTATGGTCAGTCACTGCTTGGGAACAGCCTGTGGGAAGCAAGGCCTGGGAGTGAAGGGTGAAAGATTTTGGAGCTCAGTAGCTGAACTGCTGATTAATTATGCTTCCCTCGATCAGAGATCTGAGGTACATTGTCATGGTCTCCACACCTTGTCTGCCCACCACTACATTCATAGAGTGAAGAAGGATTATCCTAAATATGTGTGTGTGTGTGTGTGTTTATGAATGTCATTACCAATTGAAAGGGCAAGGGGTGTTGAGCAGATCAACAAATGCTCATACCACTGCTTACAATGTCCTACTTGTAATTCAAACTCCACATGTCCAAACCTGAACTCATGACTTATCTACTCTCTGATTATTCCTCTGGAGACCACCATCCTCCCAGGTGTAAACCTGGAAGTCATATTAAACTCTCTCAGTTCTCCCAAGTCAATGGCAATATCACTTCTGCATTTGCATCTTCTTCCCTTCTACTACTGATATATACCTCATTGCACCTTGTCTAAATATCATGGAAGTCTCTAACTGGTTGTTCCATAATGCTATTCCATTCTATTCTCTCTGCCACATTGTCTTTAAACATAGTTTTGACTCTTCTTTGTAAAAACTTTGTTACAAACTCTCCATAGCAGAAAATAAAATCCAAGGCCCCTGATCTGACCAAATATATCTTTCCAGATGATTCTTCCTTTTCTTTCACCCTATTTCCTCAACTCATCCCTTGCTTCCCTACATTTGCTCTAGAGGCCACCAATATATGATGTGTGCTTCCCCAAATTCTATTCCTTTTTCAAGGTCCAGTTCAAATGTCATATCCTCTGTAAATGTGTCCTAAACTCATCCCACTTACTTCACACTAACTAGAAGTAATCTCTCCCTTTTTTGAACTCTGGCAACACATGAATTGTTTCTCTCTCTAGCACTCACTGCTTTTCTTCCAGATCAAAGAAGGCACACAATAAGACAAAGAGGTGTGGCTTAAGGAAGTCCAGCTGGCCATGTGGACAGATCCCTCTACAGTGCTATATTAATTTGCAAGCTGCCAGAACGTGATATACCAGAACTGGAATGGCTTTTAAAAAGGGAAATTTAATAAGTTACAAGTTTACAGTTCTAAGCCAATAAAAATGTCCAAACTAAGGGATCCAGAGAAAGATACCTTAATTCATGAAAGGCTGATGGGTCTGGAGCAGCTCTGTAAACTGGGAAGTCACATGCTGGCAACTGCTGGTCCCTTAATCCTGGGGTCCATTGCTTTCAGTCTCTGTCTGTGTTGGGGCTTTTCACTTTGTTTCTCTGGGACTGGCCTTCATCTCTTGACTCCTTTGGCTTTCTCCAGGTTCTGGCTTGCTTAACATCTCATGGCCACATCTGCTGGGCTCCAAGTACCTCCAAACATTCATGTCTCTGTTCTCCAAGTGTTGGTATCCGTGTCAGCTCTCTTTCTGTTGGCTCTCTCCAAAATGTTTCCTCTTTTAAAGAACTCCCGCCAACTATTCAAGACTCACTTGAAATGGGTGGAGTCACATCTCCACCTAATTAAAAGGTCACACCCACTGTGGAGATAATCTAATTAAAGATTTCTGACCTACAGTATTGAATCAGGATTAAAAGATATGGATGTTTCCACAAGATTGGAACAGGATTAAAACATGGCTTTTCTGGGTTACATAATTTCAAACCCGTACAAGTGCTATAACCTTGAAGGATTCATTATCATCCTGAAACTGGTCTTCAACCTTGCAAACCTTGCCTGATTTTAACTGAAGCAGAGTGGAACTATCTCCAGGGGTGCTCTTGTATTTATTAAGATCATAGAAACTGATACTTATGGAAGCCAGAATCAGTTGATTAACTTATAATGAAAAATACAACTATCAAAAGAACTGTGTGAAATGGCCAAAAGGCACATGAAGAGAAGCTCAATGTCCCTGGCCATTACAGAAATGCAAATCAAAACCACAATGAGATATCATCTCACACCAGAATGGCCATTATCAACAAAACAGAAAATGACAAGTGTTGGAGAGGATGTGGAGAAAGAGGCACACTTATTCACTGTTGGTGGGAATGTCAAATGGTGCAACCGCTGTGGAAGGCAGTTTGGCGGTTCCTCAAAAAAGCTGAATATAGAATTGCCATATGACCCAGCAATACCATTGCTAGGTATCTACTCAGAGGACATAAGGACAAAGACACAAATGGACATTTGCACACCAATGTTTGTAGCAGCATTATTTACAATTGCAAAGAGATGGAAACAGCCAAAATGTTCATCAACAGACGAGTGGCTAAACTGTGGTATATATATAGGATGGAATATTATGCAACTTTACGACAGAATAAACTTATGAAGTATGTAACAACATGGATGGACCTTGAGAACATTATGCTGAGTGAGACTAGCCGAAAACTAAAGGACAAATACTGTATGGTCTCATTGATATGAACTGACATTAGTGAATAAACTTGGAATATTTCGTTGGTAACAGAGACCATCAGGAGATAGAAATAGGGTGAGATACTGGGTAATTGGAGCTGAAGGGATACAGACTGTGCAACAGGACTGGATACAAAAACTCAGAAATGGACAGCACAATACTACCTAATTGTAATATAATTATGTTAAAACACTGAATGAAGCTGCATGTGAGAATGATAGAGGGAGGAGGGCTGGGGACATAAATGAAATCAGAAAGAAAGATAGATGTTAAAGATTGAGATGGTATAATCTAGGAATGCCTAGAGTGTATAGTAATAGTGAAATGTACAAGGTACATTTTAAAAATGTTTTTGCATGAGGAAGAATAAAGGAATGTCATTATTGCATGGTACTGAAAATAGATGGTAATTAATATTTTAAAATATCACCTTCTGTGTGAGACTAAAGCAAAAAATGTTTGTTACAAAATTTGTATTTTGACTAGTGCATTTCCTAATATAACTTATGTAGATAGTTTGATTGAATGCCATAAGTACTTAGAATCTCAGGTAGGACATGAGTTTTGCTGGTTTGTCCAGAGTGATTCGATCAGTGAGTGGAAAGGTATCTGCAAAGCCCCCTTCAGGGAGTGGCGAGAACGGGGAGAAATTCAACTTCCCCAAGTTGAATTCTTGATATTCTCACAAGCAGTGTGGACAACCAAAGCTATAGGCAGAGCCCCCAGTCTTGGGGTTTGCTCATATGAAACTTAACCCCGCAAAGGATAGTTCAAGTCTACTTAAAATTTAGGCCTAAGAGTCACCCCCAAGAGAGCCTCTTTTGTTGCTCAGATGTGGCCTCTCTTTCCAGCCAACACAAGGAGCAGTCTCACCACCCTACCCCTCTCTACGTGGGACATGACTCCCAGGAGTGTGGACCTTCCTGGCAACGTGGGACAGAGATCTTAGAATGAGTGGAGACTCAGCATCAAGGGATTGAGAAAAGCCCTAGAATGAGCTGAGATTTAGCATCAAGGGATTGAGAAAACCTTTTTGACCAAAAGGGGGAAGAGGGAAATGAGACAAAGTGTCAATGGCTGAGAAATTCCAAACAGAGTCGAGAGATTATCCTGGAGGTTATTCTTATGCATCAAGTAGATATCATCTTGTTAACCAAGATGTATTGGAGAGGCTGGAGGGAACTGCCTGAAAATGTAGAGCTGTGTTCCAGTAGTCATGTTTCTTGAGGATGATTGAATAATGATACAGCTGTCACAATGTGACTGTGCGATTGTGAAAACCTTGTGTCTGATGCTCCTTTTATCTACCTTGTCAACAAAGGAGTAGAACATATGGAATAAAAATAAATAGTAGGGGGAACAAATGCTAAAATAAGTTTAGTTTGAAATGCTGGCAGTCGATGGGGAAGAGGGGTAAGGGGTATGGTAGGTATAATCTTTTTTTTTTTCTTTCCTGTGTTCATTTTATTTCTTTTTCTATTGTCTTTTTATTTCTTTTTCTGAATTGGTGCAAATGTTCTAAGAAATGATGAATATGCAACTAGGTAATGCTATTGTGAATTACTGATTATGTATGTTGTTTTATTTTTTAATTAATAAATAAATTTAAAAAAAAAGAACTGTGTGAGTTATGCAACTAAATGAATAAATCTTGAGGACA
This sequence comes from Tamandua tetradactyla, assembly GCF_023851605.1. Taxonomy (NCBI): domain Eukaryota; kingdom Metazoa; phylum Chordata; class Mammalia; order Pilosa; family Myrmecophagidae; genus Tamandua; species Tamandua tetradactyla. The sequence goes on along the minus strand of NC_135328.1, from coordinate 184,344,728 downwards.
GTATGTTGAGTGAAATAAGCCAGGAATGAAAAGATAGATACAATGCTTCACAAATATGGACTAACTACAGTGTGCAAACTCTGAGAATTGAACCTGAGAGCTTAGGTTATCAGGTGAAGGCCTATTGCAAAGGTTTCTAGGTTCTAAGCTCTTACAGGAGTCATGTCTGTCCCTGAGCTGTAACTGTTATTTCTGAATTCTGAGATGCTGAGCTCTTTGTATATAACCTGGTCATTCCCTGGAACCTCGGGTATCTACGTAACACCTGAGACTCAGAGCTTGAGCTCTGCAGCTATGAAAGACAGCATTACCCCATACAGCAACTGTTTAAAAAGCTGAAAAAGAGATCAGAGTTCAACTAGGAAGTATGAATGAAGTTGATCTAGCTTGGACTAAGGTAAATCAGACTGAAGGGTAAAGGTAAAGAAATCTAAGTATTTTAAAACTTTAACTTCTGTGTGAGACCAAAGGAAGATGTGTTTATTTGATGCAAAATTTTTATTTTCTGAAGCACACTATCTAATTTAGCTTGAATGGTGAGTTTATTCAAAGACCATAATTACATGAAATCTTGAGTAGGGAGTGAGATATTCTTGGTTTTAAGGTTAGTATGATGCCCCAATACATCCTAGAGTAATCTGAGCAGATTAAAAAAAAAAAAAAAAGTATTGGCAAAGTCCCCTTGAGGGGCTGGGAGAAAATGTGGAAATATTAAACTTCCCTACCTGGGGAAAACCTAATATTCTGACAAGCATTGCAGACTACCAATTTAATAGGCTAAGCCCTTGATCTTATTCTTGGCTAATTTCCTTTACTAGGTAGATTTTTTTTTTTTTTTTTTTACTATGTAGATTTTTATTAGTTCATTTTTGAAGACAACCTGATTTCCAAATTCTTGGACAGAGTAGAGGGGCTACACATGCTATGTGCTGATAATACTTAATTATTACAATAACTTGTACTGCTTCCTACACATGCTTCCATTTCTTTTCATAACATAGTGTAGCATATGAATGACTGCTCAGTAAATATTTATTTAAAGTCTTATCTGGCTTTTTCTCCCTTAGCTAAGTTTATCACTCTACGATCAAAACATACTTTCTTATTTTGGGTCTCCCTGTATTTCATAAATGTCATTTTTCATGTCTGAAAATGTCATTATAATTATCACTACCTTTTAAGTGACACTTTTGCAATTTACAAAGCACTCTCAAGTACACTATTAATTTAACCTCCCCAACACTCACAAGAGGTAGGAATTAGATCTCAGAAGAAACAAACTCAGAGAAGTCAGGTGACTTAATACCTAATTAGGTTTCCTCCATTCATTCATCAAATATTTTTCCAGTGCCTAAAGTGAGATTTACTGAAGTTGAACTTGAAAGCAATTTCCTAAATTTAAGTCAAGGGCTTATTTCACTTCTCTTGGCTACTTAATCACTAGGGTCATGAACTCAAGGAAAGGAAATAATAGTGTGTGATTTTATTGTTGAAGAGCCTGCAACATAGGTCTCAGGCGCCAAAGTCACTTGGAAATTCAAGGTTACCATCAGCAAGTGCAGTTCCATTCCTCTCTGCACTTGTTTCCTAACTGGTTCGTTGTCGATAACTGCATTCAATACGTTTTTGATGAATACATTTGCTATTCAAATTGGTTTTAACACAGACTGTGGGGTCTTGCTCAGAGCAAGTTACTTAACCCTTTCAGTTTCAGTTTTATCATCTATAAAGCAAGAATAACGCAAATGCCTTCTAAAGTGGTCGTGAAGTATGAAAAAGAACTAGATGCTCACTGTAGCTGTGGATTCCCACTATCTTTGATAGTCTTAAACTCTGCATTCAAACGAAAACAAGAAGTTTTTGTTCACGTAGGGTTACGGGGTGAGCCATTCTTGGGACGTACAGTTCTTTATCCTGGAGTGTATATATACAATCTAGCTTTGTGTTAAATACCCTATTTTATGAGTTTATGATGCAGATATCCATCTTCTTTCACGACGTGCTTACTTATGACATCCTTCTTCTCCCAATTCTTCTTCCCCCAAGTTACAAAACAAAACTACTTGAACCCTAAAATCCAAACTGTGCGCACAAGAGGAAGAATTCCACAGGTACAGAACACCTCATATATGTCACCAAGCAACGCCTGTATGCTCCTCCGGCGGGGGGCGGAGTCACAAAACTCTCGGATCTCACGCAATCTCTCCGGGTCGGCGCTCCTTTCCAATTCACGCGAGACTCTAAGAAACTCAGCGTCTGCGCACTACGAGCTACTGGGAGACGAAGTGCCAAGGGGGGGGAGGGGAAAGGGGAGACGGTACAAACGGCGCAGCCGCCATCTTGTTTGCGCCCCCGCTTCGCGCGCGCTCCATTCTCTGTGACGCACGCTTCCCCCTCCCCTCTGCCCTGCCTGGGCCGCCTCACTGCCCGACACCGCAAGAGCGCGGGGGCGGCTCCTGATTTTCCCTGGATTCCTGAGCAGAGGCATGTGAGTGTGCGGGAGCGTCTGTGGGAAGGAGGATGTGAGAGGTGAACGGCGGCGGGGGGAGGGGCAGCGCTTCCCGCCTTCAGCGGAGACCTCACTTCCCTCGTGCAGCCGTTCCCGAAGTTCGGCCCGGCCTGCCTGCCGCCATGTTATGTTCTCTCTTGGCTCACCGCTGTTGCTGCTGCGCTCGTAGGGTCCGTGCGCCTCGCCGGCCCGGCCCGCGGGCTTTCTCCCATTGGCGGAGGGCGACGGCGGGGGGGCTCGCTCGTGATTGGTCGATGGCGGGGAGGCCGCGGACCTGGCACCTTATTGGTCGCGCTGGCTCTGGACTGGTGGGTGATGAACGAGTCGGACGCCGTAGGGGCGAGGGCCGCAGAGGACTCAGGCGTGGGGTGGAAGTTGCGGCTGAACCTAGAGGCCTTGAGGGGGAGGGAAGGATGATGGTCAGGCAGGTACTTTTGGGGTAGCTTGAGGGCTAAGGTATGGTTCGGAGTGGCAGTCACCTCTTATTGCAAAAGTGACCTACCTGGTACGTGCATGGCCCCAGGATGGGGGCGTGCAAGCCCCTGGAGTGCCAGGCTTGAGAGCAGCGAAATCCGAGTTATGGGCTGGGGGTCTCTTTTAGATCCAGGAATGATAGAGGGCAGAGTGTGACACAGTTTGGGAGTGACCCTGAAGTCTTTTTGAAGCCTTGGTGTAGGAGAAAGGGGCCTCAGTCCTCTATCCGAACGGTAGGATCGGACAGGGATTTGCTTGAGTGCAACTATTGACACGTAGTTCTAGTGGGTCCCTGGAGTACAGAGATCTGGAATCTGTTGTAAGGAGGTGATAAACAAGACCCAGGCTAAGAGAGGGATACTGTTAGATAGATGTGCTTGGTCCTAGTAACTGAATACCAAGCTTAAGAAGCACAGTCAGGCATTCAGTGGTGTCCTGTCATTCAGTAATGTCCTGTCTGTAGGACTGAGAAGGTTCAATGTAGGAGGCATTTCTGGGAACATTTTCACACTTGGGAAGTGTATTAAAAGAGCAAGCATAGATTATTGGATCTTAGTACCACACAGCTAACTTTGAGGTGTTGAATATGGAATTTGCCTGCTTTAGGAAGGTTCCAGGTAGGGACTGAGTTTTCCGAGCTACACTTTCTGTCAAGTATTAGATACTTGGCAGTTATTTGTTGAATGAATGAGTTAGTTCCCCTTTGGAGGAAGGGAGCTTAGCAGAGACCCTGGGTCTTGGCTCATTTATTTCCTTTTATATGTGTCTAAAAATGCAGCCACGCATGCACTTTCTTCTTTTTAAATAAGCAGCCCCAAACTAAAATAAACCAATGCATAGCTTCTTGCATCTTATCTTAAGTAATAGGACTTGTCAACACTTTCTTGTTCGTATTTTAAAAGGTTTTGTTCTAATCCAAAATTGTTTAAGTCTACTTGCTGGGAGTACATTTCCTTTTTCACTGAATGGTGATGACTGGGGTTGTTTTACATTTGCTCCTCCCAAAATGTGGGTTAACATTTATGTTAAACCTTTTGTGTTTTCGTAATTTGTTTTTGCTTGTCTATATTAGGTGAACCTTTCTAATTTTAGATGACTATTATATTTCATATCTATTTCAGGAAGCCCCTATGGTTTTCAAATTTGGTCAGTTTTATGTGAATGCAACCAGATTTCTAAGAAAGAAATAGAGAAAGAGAATTGATATTTTAGGGCACATGGATTATAACACTATATTAGTTAGGCATTATCACCCCGTTATTGTAGGTGAAGAAATTGAGAATCAGAGAGCTTGTCCCGTGTCACTTAGTAAATGTTTGAGCTGAGATTCAAAGCCAAGGTGCCTGATGCCAATGCCTGTAGTTTTATCTGCTGCGTTATGTTTGACTAGTCATGGGACTCACCAAACTCTCAGTTTTATATTTCAAAGTGGATTGCCTTCTTTTGATTTCTGTGTATTAAAGTGTATGGAATGGAGAATATATTAAGAATTTCTTGTACTGTCACAAGGATTCAGACCAACATATAGAATGTGGGTTCTTCAACTAGATACTTCAGTTATATTCCTTGATTTCTGTTGTGGAAGGAAACATTTATAAAGTAAATTACTGGATTTTTCCTGAATCAAGGTAGATAACGGGAAAAATAATTACAGAAACTTTAAGAATCTAGATTCTTTAGAACCAGGCTTCAGAATATTGCTGATACTGGTTTTTTTTTTTTTGTATATGAAAGTGATTTATGCCATGTAGTGAGGAACTACCAAGTGCACAATGCCACTACAAGAAGTCACTGAATATCTTTTCAGACATCACCAATTTCTTAGGCTGTTTGTCTCCAAACACCAGGATTTATCCAAAGGCATAGCACCTTCTTCAAACTGTGGAATACTGATTCTCAGAGGTACTTATGCAGAATGATGTGTAAAATTGATTTCCAGTTTTGTTTGGAAACCATTAAGTAATTCATGTTTCAAGGGGATACCAGTGAATTAGAAGTTATATTTGCAGAACACTGCAGTATGGAAGGTAGAGTCAAAACTCCAAGTGGAAATAGGGCTGGCCATGTATTTGCTTGGCATGGAAAGAACTATGTTTTGTCCGTTGGCCATCTCAGCCTTGTTCTGCTCAAATCATTAAGTTAATCAAATTTGAAGAATGTTATGATATGCATAACCTAGTTTCTTTATTAATAAGTTTAGACAAGACTACAGAGACAAGTATAAGTATATATGTGTGTGTGCGTGAATATATATATGTGTGTGTATATATATATATTTAGCAAATATTTCTTGAGCACCTGCTGTTCAAGACCAGTGACCACCTTCACTCCATATTCGCCCTTATGCCTTAGGCATAACATTTCTGGAGCACCTGCTGTTCAAGCCATTGACCACCTTCATTCTATATTAGCCCTTTCACTATAGGGCGCTTGCTGGACCTTGTTATCATCCAGAATTGACCACCTCAGAAATCTTGAATCCCAGGAAGTCTGAGTTAATATTAAAAAGTTGTGAACCTCAGTTTTGTTTAAGAGAAATCATATTTATGCTTTATACTCTACTGTTTGTGTCCATGACATCTTATTTAATCCTTATAACAAACAATTATATTATTTCATTTATGCTTAAACATTTTTCATTTGATCAAAACCGATTTGTTGTGCTAGTAAACATACAGATCTTCTTATCCCGATTTTAGATACATAGAAATGGAGGCAAAGTGAAATGAGAGACCATACCAGATGTCTTTTTGAGGCAATTTTGAAATTCACTTCTCTGAGTTCAGAGTCACTTACGATGTAGGGACCAGATTCAGGAATAACATCATTGCCCCTACCTTTTATTGAGTTCGTACATTGTGTCAACTAGGTTATAAATCCATTATATGTATTATTGTCATAACGATATGCACTAGATACAATTACCACCCTCATTTTACCTGTAAGGAGAGTGAAGCACAGAGAGGTTAAATAAGTTGCACAAAGTCACACAGCCAGTGAATGGTACAGTTAGGATTCAAACACAGGTCTGTAACTTTTAATTCCACACACTTTGTGGAGTCCTTACTCATAAACACTATATTATCTCGACTATGGGGAATATTATGGGGGGAAATATCCTTGCATCAGAGCTCAGAAAGTATTTTTAGTTTCCTTCAGGCCAGTCCTTAGTACTGAGTCCCTAAAGAATGAGATGACCATGACAATGTCACTTAGCTTTTCAAAGGCAGAATCAGGTCTAGCCTAGATTATTGGATTCCCAGACCATTGCTCATTCTACCATACATATCTCATTGCCTCTCCTGTGGAAGCATTGACTTGATGGAAGAAATGACTCTAAGGCATCCTCTATGTTTTGACAAGTTTGCCTCGTTCACAGGAGGTTGAATGGCAGAGGACATTATTGGGGTCACAAATGCCCTTCCTGAAGTTCATTCTAGCCGCAAGCATACCACCTAGAAAGAACATTCCTGAGCCAGCAAGTTGTTCTTTTCCATTCTATTTCTTGTACTCAGAACAAACTGGTTGTGAGTTACCTGATGTCTTACAGTCTCTCTTTTCATTTTGTTTGTTCAGTTTTTAATGCATGCATTGTGACAATCTCTGAAGGCTACAAGGTCATTTCAGTATTTTCCCTCAGAACCTCAAAGCACCAAACATAATTTAAGTGGATTATAATATAAGAGGAAATAGATTTTAAATGCTTTGGCCAAAAAGTGCCTTTGGGTAGGGGACAGTATAGTTATTGATTTTAGGATCAAACCTAGGAAAGAATTCTGTCTCTTGCAGATTGATTTAACTTCTGTGTGAGCTAGGGAGCAAATTCTTAATCTCTCTGAGCCTTAGTTTCTTCTTCTTTAAAGCAGCAGTATTAATACCTACCTATAAGGTAGTCAGGAGAATTGAATACAGTAACATTAGGTGCCTGTCAGTGAGTGGACCTCAGTAAGTGAGAAAACACATTATTTTCTTTGCAGAGCAGTATAAAGTCTCTTCTGGCAGTCAGAGCTTTCCTGATGAGGAAGCCTTTTGTAATTATCTGCTTTGTTATGTACAGTAAGATTTCTGCGTGGGGGAGCAACCACTTGACATGAAAGAAATAACCTCATTTAGTTGTGCTTATGTGGTTTCAGAGCTGATTTTCAGTGAATCAGTGTGAGAGCAGTATTAACTTTTCCCATTTGGTGGGGGGGGGAATGGGGCGGGCGCATGGTCCAGTACTCAAACCCAGGTTTCCCGCATGGAAGGTGAGCATTCTACCACTGAAGCACCTGTGCACCCTCAGTATTACTTTTGAATGCACAAAGTAGTAGGATTATTGGTTTTGGGGAAAGGTTAACTCCCGAACTCCTCTGTTAATCCCTAGATGCAGAGTGGTAATGATGGAAATTTTTTCATATTTGCCAAATAACAATGATTATTAAAATCCAGAACAATCAATTATATGTTTCTACCTAGGAGGTGGGATTTGCATTATAGCTTTTAAAAAGTTTTTTTCAAATTGTAGAAATTGTCAGTTGAAGAAGGGCTGTCTTTTTGGTTTCTGTGATTTGTTGTCACCTGGGTAACATTTTCCTTGAAGTAAGCAGGAAGACAACATTGTGGAATGGTACAGGAAAAAAATCTCTCAGTTTGCAGAAATTTTTGCCAAGTTGCAAAATTTGCTGCACCTTTCCCACATTTCTTCATGTTTCATCAGTGATATACCTGAGAACATTTTTTTTTTTTGATACAGGGATTTTTTTGTACTCATTTTTGATACAGGGGTTATATTTTCCATTTTGGTTTAAGTTCTTACTTGTCTGCAGGCAGATTACATCTAAATCCTGTGTACTTTCTTTTATGCTTTGAGAACTAGCTGATGGATAGACTCCAGGTGCAGTTTAGAGAGAGAGGTAGTATCTAGCATTTGCATTGAATACATGCCAATAGAATAGGTTTAAATTAAAGGTTCACATCCATGTCCAAGGTATAAAAGTTGTCTTATTTAAATGAATACCTTTATTTAAAATCAGCTATATGTCCTTATAAATCAGATTCGAGAACTGTTCTTAAATATATTCACGGTATGAACTATAAATAGTGATCATAAGTAGTGCTTCAATAAGAGGAATGGGATGACTCATAGGAAATATTGGAATAAGAAATATTTTGTATCCTGTTATTGACATAATCTATTAGAGTTACTGAAGGTTTTCACAATCCTTAGTTGTTGTTATCCCTGTTGTCAAATTGTCCTACAATATATATGAAGTAGGATTCTTTGCCCAGTGTTAGGAAAGTATATCACCTCACCACTGACATGATCTTCCATTTTAAAAGAGAACAGAGAAAGGGCTATAGTACATGTTATATGCACAGTTGAACATCACTGTTATTTTTTAGCTGTCTTAAAATTATTATTGTACCCTGAGGTAAATAGCATAGAATTTGCTCATTATCAAATGATAGTGTTGGGACTTTTTAAAGAAGTAAAGCATGCTTGATTGGCAATAATTTGGGAGGCTGAGGATTGCTATTTATGTTGGTATTTAATGTCATTTTCAGTAGTACTAAATTAAAAAAGAAAATGGTACAATGCGTGTAAAACTCTAACCATTTTGGAAGGTCATCAGAATAGGGTTGCATGTAGTCTTTTAGTTCCACTAAAATTCGTAAGTTGGCATAGAGCAGCATTTCCTAAGCTGTTCCATTCAACATTAGTTCTTTACAATGCTAATAAGTGTCCTCTGGGAATGAAAAAAATATCTTAGACAAAGTAATGGCAAAAGTGAAATGAATTTCTTTACTGTAGAATTATTATTAAGAGCTTTTATGTTCATGTGCCCTATGACTTTTCAAGAGGACGGATACAGTTACGCAGTGTTTCTCCATCTTATTTGTCCAAGGAACCCTGTTTTTGAGAACACCTAATAAACATTTCATGTTATAACTCCAAACATTTCATGTAATGGAGCACATGAATTAAAAGAAAAAAATCATTTTGTGTAGGATAACTTGGCCAGTTGTGGAAAATAACTTTTCTTGGAGCATATAAATATGTCTCCAAAGTAATACATGTATTTAATATAGGAATTCCATATTCCACTCTATTATTAAGATCTTAAGTTGATGTGGTGCATTGTTACAATTGATGAAAGCACATTTTTATAATGGTACTGTTAACTATAGTCCATGGTTTAACTTAGGGTTCATTCATTGATTGTGTTGTGCAGTTCATGGATTTAAAAAAATTTTATTCTAGTAACATATATACAACCTAAAATTTTCCCTTTTAACCAAATGCAAATATATTATTGAGTCCTGTTAATTTTGTTCACAATGTTATGCTTCCATGACCACCATACATTGCCAAAACTTTTCCATTGTCCCAAATGGAAACTTTCTGTACTTTTTAAACCTAAACTCCTATTCCTTATCCCCACCTTGTCCCTTGGTATCCTATATTCTAGATTCCGACTCAGTGAATTTGCTTATTCTGATTATATCATATCATTGAGATCACAAACTATTTGTTTTTTTCCACCTGGCTTATTTCACACAACACATTGTTCATGAAGTCACATTTATCACAACTTCATTTCTTTGTATGACTGAATAATACTCCCTTGTGTGTATATACCGCATTTTGTTTATCCATTCATCAGTTGATGGACACTTAGGTTGCTCCCATCTTTTGGCAATTGTGAATAATGCTGTCATGAACATCTGTGTGAAAATATCTGTTCGAATCCCTGGTTTTAGTTCTTTTAGGTATATACATAATAATTTGGATTGCTGTATCATATGGTAGTTTTATACTTAACTTTCTAAAGAACTGCCAGCATAGCAGCTACACCGTTTTCCATTTCTACAAGTAATGAGTGAGCGTACCTATTTCTTCACATCCTTTCCAACACTTTTAATTTTCTGTTTGTTTGTTTTTTTAATAGTAGCCATTCTCGTAGGTGCAAAATTCTATCTCATTATGGTTTTGATTTGCAGTTCCTTAATGGCCAATTATTTGAACATCTTTTCATGAGCTTTATTTGTCATTTGTATATCTTTGGAGAAATGTCTATTCCAGTCTCTTGCCCATTATTTTTTCTTGCCCATTTTTTAATTGAGTTGTCTTTTTGTTGTTGAGTTGAAGGCTTTCTTTATATATTCTGGGTATTTAAACCTTATAGGATATGTAGTTTCCAATTATTTTCTTCCATTGTATATAGGTTGTCGTTTTCCTTTCATGGTCAAGTCCTTTGACGCACACAAGTCTTTAATATTGATGAGGTCCCATTTATCTATTTTTTCTTTTGTTGCTTTGGGTGGAAAGTCTAAGAAGCTATTGCCTAACACAAAGTCCTGAAGATGTTTCTCTACATTTTCTTCTAGGAGTTTTATAGTTCTTACTCTTAAGTTTAGGTCTTTGTTCCATTTTGAGTTGATTTTTGTTTATGGTGTGAGATAGGAGTCCACCTTCATTTTTTTTGCAAATGGAGATCCAGTGTTTCCAGCACTATTTACTGAAGAGACTTTTCTTTCACAATTGAGTGATCTTTGCCCCCTTGTCAAAAATCAGTAGGCCGGGCGGGCCATGGTGGCTCAGCAGGCAAGAATGCTTGCCTACCATGCCAGACGACCCGGGTTTGATTCCCGGTGCCTGCCCATGTAAAAAAAAAAAAAAAAAATCAGTAGGCCATAAATATATAACAGTTGATTTCTGAGCTCTCAATTAGATTCCATTGGTCTATTTGTCTCTCCTTCTGCCATTACCATGCTGTTTTGATTACTGTTGCTTTGTAATAAATTTTAAGATTGGTAAGTCTGAGTACCAACTTTGTTCTTCTTTTTCAAGATGGCTTTGGCTGTTTGGGGCCCCTTACCCTGCTATATAAATTTGATGATTGGCTTTTCCATATCTGCAAAGAAATTTGGTGAACTTATGATTGGGGTTGTGTTGACTCTGCAGATCACTTTGGGTAGAATTGACATCTCATCTTAACAATATTTATTTATTTATGTCTTCTTTGATTGCTTTTAGCAGTATTTTGTAATTTTCTGCGTACAAGTCCTTTGTATTAGATATTTGATTCTTTTAGTTATTGTAAATGGAATATTTTTCTTGATTTCATCTTCTTATTGTTCATTACTAGTGTATAGAAACACTCCTGATTGTTGAATGTTGATCTTGTACCCTTTCACTTTGTTGAATTCATTTATTAGCTTGATAGCTTTGTTGTGGATTTTTCAGAATTTTTTGCATATAGCATCAAAGTCATCTGTAAATAGATGTTTTACACTTTCCTTTCCAACTTGGATGCCTTTTGTTTCTTTTTCTTCCCTAATTTTTTCTGGCTAGAACTTCAAATAAAAGGTTGAATCACAGTGGTGACAGTGGACATCCTTGTATTTTCTTTTTTATATTTTTTTTATTGTGAAATATATATACAAAGAAAAGAAAAAAAAACAATAATTTTCAAAGTATACTTCAGCAAGTAGTTTCAGAACAGATTTCAGAGTTTGTAATGGGTTACCATTCATCTATTTCAGATTTTTCCTTCTAACTGCTCCAAAACACTGGAGGCCAGAAGAAATATCAGTATAGTGATTCAGCAGTCATAGTCATTTGTTAACTCCTATTTTCTCTGTTATAATTATTCCTTTCCCTTTGATCCTTCTCACAATCTATAGGGATCTTTAGGCGATGCCCTGTTCTGACTTTTTCATGTTGAGAAGGGGTGTTAACACTAAAGGATAAGGGGACTTAATCGGTTGATAATGTTGGAGAGGCTGATCCCTCTGAGTTTCAGGCTGTATCTGACCTAGGAACCCTCTGGAAAAGTATAGGTTCCAGGAAAGCAAACTTAGTGCATGAAAGTTAAGTAGAGTCTCAGTTTGAGCCCTAGGTGTTCTTAAGAGTTAACAGTAGATGTCCCGATAAATCCCAGAGTGATTTGAACAGTAAATATAAAAGTATTTGCAAAGTCCCCTTCAGTGAATGGTGAGAAAGGGGGAAAATTCAACTGAATTCTTGATATTCTCACAAGCAGTGTGGACAACTAAAGCTATAGGCTGAGCCCCCAATCTTTTTTTTTTTTAATTAAAAAAAAATTTTTTAAATGCCAAAAAAACACCAAACAAATGCAAACATTCTTACTTTTTTTTTTTTTTTTTTTTTTTTTTTTTAAAGACAGAGAGAAGGAAGGAAGGATGGAAGGAAGGAAGGGAGGAAGAAAGGGAAACATCTTTAAACATTTTCTTGTTTTATTATATTTTGTTTGTTTGTTTGTTTTTTACATGGGCTGGGGCCGGGAATCGAACCGGGGTCCTCCGGCATGGCAGGCAAGCACTCTTGCCCGCTGAGCCACCGCGGCCCGCCCCATTCTTACTTTTGATCATTCCGTTCTACATATATAATCAGTAATTCACAATATCATCACATAGTTGCATATTCATCATCATGATCATTTCTTGGAATGTTTGCATCTATTCAGAAAAAGAAATAAAACGAAAACAGAAAAAAATTCATACATACCATACCCCCACCCCTCCCCCTCACCAATCACCAGCATTTCAATCTAAATTTATTTTAACATTTGTTCCCCCTATTATTCATCTTTACTTCATATGTTTTACTTGTCTGTTGATAAGGTAGATAAAAGGAGCATCAGACACAAGGTTTTCACAGTCACACAATCACATTGTGAAAGCTATATCATTATACAATCATCTTTAGGAAACATGGCTACTGGAACACAGCTCTACATTTTCTGGCACTTCCCTCCAGCCTCTCCATTACATCTTTACTAACAAGGTGATATCTATTTAATGTGTAAAAATAACCTCCAGGATAACCTCTCGACTCTCTTTGGAAACTCTCAGCTATTGACACTTTATTTAGTCTCGTTTCACTCTTCCCCATTTTGGTCAAGAAGGTTTTCTCAATCCCTTGATGCTGAGTCTCAGCTCATTCTAGGGGTTTTCTCAATCCCTTGATGCTGAGTCTCAGCTCATTCCACGATTTCTGTCCCACATTGCCAGGAAGGTCCACACCCCTGGGAGTCATGTCCCACGTAGACGGGGGTGGTGGTGAGTTTGCTTGTTGTGTTGGCTGGAGAGAGAGACCACATCTGAGCAACAAAAGAGGTTCTCTTGGGGGTGACTCTTAGGCCTAATTTTAAGTAGGCTTGACCTATCTTTTGTGAAATGAGACAAAAAAGTGTCAATGGCTGAGAGTCGAGAGCTGACACTCAGCATCAAAGGATTGAGAAAACCTTCTCTACCGAAAGGGGGAAGAGTGAAATGAGACCAAATCTCTCAGTGGCTGAGAGATTCCAAACAGAGTCGAGAGGTCATCCTGGAGGTTATTTTTACACATTAAATAGATATCACCTTGTTAGTCAAGATGTAATGGAGAGGCTGGAGGGAACTGCCTGAAAATGTAGAGCTGTGTTCCAGTACCCATGTTTCTTGAAAATGATTATATAATGATATAGTTTTCATGGTGTGACTGTGTGATTGTGAAGACCTTGTGTCTGGTGCTCCTTTTATCTACCTTATCAACAGAGGAGTAAGACATATGGAATAAAAATAAATAATAGGGGGAACAAATGTTAAAATAAATTTAGATTGAAATGCTAGTGATCAATGAAAGGGAGGGGTAAGGGGTATGGTATGTATGAATTTTTTCTGTTTTCTTTTTATTTCTTTTTCTGAATAGATGCAAATGTTCCAAGAAATGATCATGATGATGAATATGCAACTATGTGATGATATTGTGAATTACTGATTATATATGTGGAACGGAATGATCAAAAGTTAAGAATGTTTGTGTTTGGTGTTTTTTGTTATTTAAAAAAAAAGGAAAGAGTTAACAATAATGATGTTGGCTGGGGGTTAGCAAACCATGGCGATTAGCACTATCTAACTGAAGTTTCCGTAAGAGTAGCCTCCAGAATAGCCTCTTGACTCTATTTGATATCTCTTAGCCACTGATGCCTTTTATTACACTTCTTTTCCCCTTTTTGTTCAGAAAGGTGTTGTTCATCCCAAGGTGCCAGGGCCAGACTTATTCCTGGGAGTCACGCCCATCTTGTCAGGGAGATTTTTCACCCTTGAATATCATGTTGCACGTAGGGGGACAGAGTTGTGCTTAGAGAGAGAGAGGCCACATCCTAGCAACAAAAGAGGTTTCTTGAAAGCAACTCTTAGACCTTGTTGTAGGTAGGCCTAGCTTCTCCACAACAGAAATAAGTTTTATAAGGGAAATCCTCAAAATCAAGGGCTTGGCCTGTTTTTTTGAGAGTCCCCAGTGCTTGAGGGTACCCAGGGTTCCAAATGGGAAAATTTAATCCTTTTTTTTTTTTCAGACTCAAAGGACTTTGCCAGTACTTTTAAATTATCATCCCATCATAGTCTGAGTATATCCAGGTATTACATTAAGCTCTATGGAATTACAAGGCCTCATTCCTGCTCTGGACTCCAGGAGTTGTGGTTGTTAAAATGAGCTATCCACATAAGTTGATTTAGATTGTGTACAGAATCTAGACAGTATAAACCTCTCTACCATACAGTAGGTAAAGGTCTAGAATACATACACTCTCTTTTACCTTGTATGTTGATTTACCTTAGTCCTAGCCAGATTGGCTTTGTTGTCTCTAATTGAGACCTAATCTCTTTTTCAGTTACTCTAACTGTTACTCTATATAGCTATGCTAATTTTCAGGGCTGCAGCACTCCCTTTCTGGGTCTTAGGTGTTACAGGGTTACTGAGAGTTCCACAAGCATGCCCACCGATACACATAGTGTCTCAGAATCTAGAAATATATGTACAACTTCAGACTAAGCATGGCTGCTATAAGGGTTTATAATCTAGGCTCCAATTTTCTTTCTGAGAGACCTTAGCCTATTTGTTCTTTTGTTTCTGGCTTATTTTGTACAACACATTGTCCCCAAGGTTTATTCAGTTCATTGTATGCCTTTTGATATCCTTCTTTTTTGTAGCTGCAGCATATTCCATCATATAAATGTATCACATTCGCCATTCTGCTTCTCAGTCATTGTACCCTTTGGCTCTCTTCCTGCTGTTGGGCATCATGGATAATGTCCAAAATAAACAAACCATACCTTATAGTATCCTCGCTTGGTTGTAACATCAACAGTGCTCTTAATTTTAGTAATTTTTCATTGGTCCATAGAGACAAAGAACCAACAAACACAGTATAACCAACTATCAAATCAAAATTCCCCTTATCATCTGTCCACCTCTCCTCCCCAGTTAGTTGCCCCTGTTGTGCTGGCGGTACTGTTGCTATCTTTCTATTAACTATTGAACATAGCATGCATTTTTTGTCTTCCCCCTAAACCTCTAGTATGAACTCTTTGCCCAGTATCATACCTTTGAAATAGTTCATGTGGGGGCTTGTTTATAATTGTAGATTTAATCAGTTGAATGGGACCGCTATACATCTCCTTTCAATCATATTCACCGTCAATATGGCAGTGTTACTTATAACACACTAATTAGCTACTGTCACTTCTATCTGTTCCCTTGTATTTAAGTTCAACCTCATTGAGTAACCTTCCCTGCGTCTCTAACTTCTGTATAATTCTAGGTTTGCTATATTCTACAGCATTAACTTCTGGGATTACCTTTACCGGAGTCATAGTAGGGAAATTATACAGTATCTGTCCTTTTATGTCTGATTTATTTCACTCACCATTATGTCCTCAAGTTTCGTCCACATTTTCATATGCTTTGAAACCTCATTTTGTCTTACTGCTGCATAATATTTCATCGTATGTATATATCACATTTTGTTTATCCACTTGTCTGTTGATAGGCACTTACATTGTTTCCATCTTTTGGCAATTGTGGATAGAACCACTATGAATATCGGTGTGCAAAATGTATATTAGTATAGGGTTCGATTCCTGGTGCCTGCCCATGCCAAAAAAAAAAACATCTGTTGGTGTCACTGCTTTCAAATCTTCTGGGTATATGCTGAGTATTGGTTTTGCTGGGTTATAGGGCAACTCATTGTTTAGTTTTCTGAGGAATTGCCAGACTGTTTTCCACAGCAGCTGCACCATTATATATTCCCACCAACAGTGAATAAGTGTTCCAATTTCTCCACATCCTCTCCAACATTTGTAGTTTTCTATTTGTCTAAAACAGCCATTCTTAACAGATGTGAGGCGATATTTCATTGTCGTCTTGGTTTAGCATTTTCCTTATAGCTAATGAAAATAAGTATCTCTTCACGTGCTATTTAGCCATTTGTATTTGCTCTTCTGAAAAGTGTCTGTTCATGTCCTCTGCCCATTTTATAATTGTTTTTGTTGTTGTTTTGTTGAGTTGTATAATTTCTTTATGTACACAGGGTATCAATCCTTTTTGTGTTATGTGGTTTCCACATATTTTCTCCCATTGAGTTGGCTACCTCCTCAACTTTTAAACTTGAAGATGGATTCAATTTGGGAAATAGCTCTTCAGCTAAATAGTTGTTCAGTACCAAGTTAGGTGAAATATATGGGTCAAAAATTGCAATCTCTTAGCCCTCACTTTTCTCTCATCTGCTTATAATTATTTTAAAAAATTGTACCAAAGGTTAGAATGGAAAGATTTCATATTTTGAGAATCTAGCTTTTGCTTCTTTTGAAGAATCTGAAACTCTTACTGCTGTGGGCGAGCATTATTACATGGCCATTGTCGATTGAAGCTGAGTAGTGACTGCCGCTTTAGATTGCACATGCACTCTCCAGCTTTCCTCAGTCCAGACTATTCCCTGTTATTTCCTTAACATTGATGCTGAGATAAGGTGTCATTTGTTTGTGCTGAGCACTGGAGATATGGAGATAAATAAGACACAATTGTTGCTTTCAAGAAACCCTTCTTAGTAGTAGACATGTTAAAAAGTAATCATATATGCTAAAAGTGAAATAAGCCAGACACAAAAAGCTAAATCTTGTTTCATTCACTTATAATAAAATATCTAAAATAAGTAATTCATAGAGACAAAGGAGATTAGAGGTTACCAGGGGCTAGGGGAAGGGGTTATGGTGAAATGGAGAGTTATTTAACAGGCACAGAGCTACTGTTTTGATAATTTAAGGTGATGATGATAACACAACATTGTGAATGTAATTAATACCCCTGAACTTTTTAAATGGCAACACTTAAAATGGTTAA
Organism: Tamandua tetradactyla; assembly: GCF_023851605.1. NCBI lineage: Eukaryota > Metazoa > Chordata > Mammalia > Pilosa > Myrmecophagidae > Tamandua > Tamandua tetradactyla. Next base: position 184,327,575 of record NC_135328.1, on the reverse strand, counting down.
AATAGCAAATTTTTTGCCATAAAGATTATGCCAATAAAAATTAATTATATGTGCTATAGCAAGTGCATATTTAAATACTAATTGAATACCTACCACATGCCAGTTATGCTCAGTATTTTCACTTATGTCAGTTAAACCCCAGACTCCTGTGAGTTGGTGTTACTTATTTTTTTTCATTTTACGCATAAAGAAACAAGCTCAGAGATGGTTAAGTAACTTGACCAAGACATACAGCTAGTGAGAAGGTAGCTATGATTCAGAGTTGGTCTTCTAATGAAGAGCATTGTTTCTCACCCTGCCTTCTTTGAGAGCACTGAAACTTGAACCACACAACCAGAGTCATGGATTTTGTGATCTTGGTGTTTTTTAGGATGAGAAGATGCAGTTGTCTGGTATAAAGGGCTGTTGAGATTCAGGACCAGAGAGTAATGTGAGTTGAAATCTCAGAGATCCCACATAGTCCATAGTAGTGACAAGCTAGAGAAGAGAAAGCTATAATAAGTGAATTGGTCTGGCGGCCATATGGAAATTCAAGGATAATTTGAGTTCTCTTCCTTTCCACTTGTAACTTGAATGTAAGGTGACTGTTGATAAGATATAGGCGTTGAAGTGTTTTTCCTGCAAACAGCCAAGAACTATAAAAACTATGCTGAAGACCTTCACAAAGTATGAAGGGACAAGATTGGTTTAATCTGGTACATCAAAAGTGAAGTTGAAGGGCAGACTTCTGGAGTAATAACCAGACCTCAGCTGGGATTGGTGTGAAAAGCATGGCTATCCATCATAGAAACTGGGGGTGATTTTTTAGTAGCAGCTGATAGTCCTCCCACAGGCCTTTTATGGCTGTGGAGTTGCTGTCTGGCTGCAGAATATGTTAAAGATAGAAGAGACTTTCTCTTAGAGTGGCTTCAGGGTCTTGAGCAGGTTTTGCCCCTCTCTGAGCCTTAACCCCTCTGTAAAACTTCAAGAAGTTGAAGTGGATGACTTTAAGAATTTTGTGTTTATTTGATACTTACGTAGGCTCAGAACATTGTGCTTTATAAACTTTAGTTCATTTATTCCTTATAGTGGCTTTGTGATACAGGTGGTGATATCCATATTTTACAGATGAGGAAACTGAGGCTCAGGGTCAGTCAGGTCATACAGTTAATTGCAGGAGCCAACCTAGCTCTACCTGATTCCCAAGTGCTTAGTTGCTTTGCCATACTGCTACTAATTACTAATCCAGTGATGTGAACATGTTCTCCCTATTCTTCTGGGCTTATTGGCTTTCTGCCTTCTGTTTCGAGGTAGATAGCTATGCAGAATTTGTCGTCTAAACATTTGAGAAAAGAACTACAATATCTGTAATTCTCGGTAACCTCAGGCACATATATCCCCTCCCTTTAACATGTTCAAACTCTTATTTAGATGCCATAGTGAAATTGTCACAGAATCCCTTAGTATTTCAATGTATATTGCTTTTAATATTTTATTTGGTAGCAGTCTCAAATCCCTGTAAATTATAAATGTTAATTTGTTAACTGGTTTAAATGTTCTTAATTAGTAATAAAATTTATATCAATTTATGAGGTGCTATTTTGGTTAGATATTTAGCTAGGTCTCTTACTAACAGATCAAACTCAACAGTAGTCGAGTTTCTAATTTTTAAATGAATGAAGTTGGGTAATGGTTTTATGCAAACTGTATAATATGATACACCTAAGAATTTCCTTGGATGTGCTTACCATGTTTTGGAAAGCAGTGTGATACAGGGGAAAGAGAACCATCCTAGGTGGGAACTGAATTTGCATTCTTTATATATGGCTAGGGGCCAATTGTTAACTCCTTTGACCCTCACTCTTTGACACGTTTGAGGGAATTGCAAGTGAGGATTGGAGGAATAATGATACCTGGCACTTAGTTCAGAAATTATTTAATCTCATTGTAGGAAATGAGTGAATTATGTTTGGAGAAGTTAAACCTTCGTCCTATTTCAGGGCCCTGCTGGATCTCTGCATATGTCCAGAATGACCTCTTATTTAAGGTCATCCAAGGAATGTCTAGAAAAGATCTTAATCTACCTATTAGGTGCAGATTTGAGGAGATTGTTAAAGGCCTCAGGTTGTGGCGAGATGTTTTTATGGTGAGATGTTTTCATTTGAATATTTGTAAAAAAAAAAAAAAAGAGATATATACATTTATTTTCACCAGAGGAAGAGATTCTGCTTAAAACCTAACCTGTTGGGCTTGAATTCCACAAGCAAATCTTTGTGCAGCACTCTGAATGTCTTCAGTAACCACAGTGGGTCAAATAAGAATATGCCTCCTGAGATCAGCCCTGCTGCATATTCATAAAAATGTGATAGAAAAAGTTTTATTCTCTATAATATAAAAACTCTTATCATGTTAAGAGCTAATCAGCAGCATTTCGTGACCAGCCTTTTGTGGTTCATATTGTGACTATAATGTACTAATTTAACAATGTATTTGCTGATGGTATATTTTCTTTGCCAATTTTTTCCCATGTGTTTCTCTCACTGGGTTCTTGGTTGACATTTTATAAATACCATTATTCCTGTTACTAACTTCATACATTACCCCCAGAGATTTACTGTTTAGATTAGTTTGTGTTTCAAAATAAAGTGCTTTGCCTTGGTATTAACCTAATCAGTGTTTTAAAAATTAACATAGACATAATAGCAGATGCCTTTTTAGAAGTCCTGCAGAGTATTATGTAGCAATGGGTTATCACTCTTTGTTATTTTAAAGAAGCTGCATTTTCTTGAGTCATTAGATTAGCACTACCCAGTTTTCTTTTTCTTCTGTTAATGCTCAGCAGATAACTGAAGATAGTTAAGTTACAACTTTCCAACCTTGTGCACATTGTTTCTCTGGTTCACTGCTATAGTTTACTGTAGCAGTATCTTATAGACATCTTTGATGGCCAATCAGAAACAGTTAAATTACCTTAAATTTTTTTTAAATGGAACTCTAACAACCAATAAGAAACCTCTTGGGTGGGAACTGTAACGACCTTTACATGTGATTTTAAGAACAATTCTAAATTTGCAGTATCCTCTGTTTTGAAAACATGTGAGGCCCTAGTGCATCTACTATGTGCATTTGCCTGGCTTTTCCAAGCCTCACGTTCCTGGTAGTTTGAAGTCTGAATCTGACCCCTGTTCTGCTTCTCAAGGTAACTTTAAAACAGGAAGTGTACAAAGGAGGTAACTGATGACGTGAACAGCCAATCATGGCTTTGTGTTTTTAGCCAATAAAGCAGGTCAGCCAATGGGGACACTATGGAGGCGAGGTTTGGTGTCAAATAGCATGCTAGATTGAATGCCTTTGACTGTTAAAGTGGAAGGAGGCTGCAGGGCTTCATTGGAGCCTCGGAGTTTTTCACTGAGGCAGGGGTCAGCTGAAAGACAAAGAAAAATGGCGAATAGTTTGTTGGGGGGTGGAGGGACAGCTGTTCGGTTTTTCACTGGAGTGGACATTCCAGACTCAGGTTTCTGCATCTCCTGCTGCCTTTTGTTTCCTCCGTCCTTTTTTGGGGGGGGGGGGGGGGGTTGGGATAGGAGTGACTTAAATTCTCCCTGTCCGAGGAGATATAAATAACTACATGTAAAATTAATGCAGTTCCCGGTAAGTTTAATTTTTTGTTTTGTGTTGAAATGATAGAAACTGTTTAGCTTCAGAGAGTGTAGACAAGTTGCACTGTTTCAGAAAATGGCCACTTTACATTCCATGCATACCTTTTGGTGCACCTACAGTACCTTGCTCTGTTTAGATTTTTGCATGCCCTTCAACTAGAATTTCTTTTCCTAGTGAGTACCAACAAGATCAGGTACATGAAGAAAGGCTTCTCATTTTTCAGGGGCACACAGAAGCAGAGCACTTTTTCTTTGCATTAGGTAAACTTAACTGTTTTCCAAATAATTTTCCTTTGTTCAAGTGCACTGAAGCTTTCCTACAGAATAAGCTAAGCTGTTGTGAGAGTTTTTCTATTTCCTTGCACTTTGCTGACATCTGTGTTTTCAGGGGTGGAAGCAATACCTTTGCTGTTCTGAATTTGTGTAAAAATATGATTTGCGCTGATGCAGGTTCTAATGGTGAAGGCCCAGATGCCAGTGTGAAATTCTCCCATAACTTTTTTGATTTACCTCCCTGCTTCCAGATTTTAATAAGTAGTAATTAATTTGGTGACAACCTTTCGTTTTAAAATGCACATAAAAGCTTAGAATGCTGGACAGAAACATACTGGTTGACTATATTGGCAGTGACCAGAGTAAATCTTTTTCCACCAATTTCAACATTTTGTCAGCTGCTGATTTGGGTCTTTAAAATGTTGTGAACAAAATGCTTTTCGTTTTCTGTATGACATATTTAAAATTCTAATTTACCTGCAGTTTGTGAATAAGAAAGTTAAGAGTACGGGTACCCTACATATTGCCCTTGGTGATTTTTTTTTTTCCTCTTTTGGGATATGAAGTTAAGTGGGTTGCTTATCAATTACCAGACAGTTCTTGGGAATAGTGGAGTCTTCCATCCCGTGTTTTAAGATCTATACAACATTTGATAAATAAAAGCAGTCTTTTGTTTTCTTTTTATTTGCAAATATGGAATGAAGGTCATTGGAACATTTCTGCAGCAGACTGTGGAGCAGTAAGCCAGCAGCACTCAGTGTCTGGGTAGGGAAAAGGAGCAGGCCCTATTAGAGAAGTTTGGAGGATGTTGATTTCCCTTCCTCTTGCTTCCCCTTGAATTAGAGATTTACCTGAGAAGATCAATAGGGGTTTATATTTTGAGCTTTTGGAACTGAAATGGTGTAGCAGTCAAAGTTGGTAGATGCAGGCCTCTGTCGTTGCTCACAAAAGTGACCTTGAAAAACTGCTGAGGAGTTGAAATATTGAAGGACAAAGTTTGTTTTTACAGATTGAACTGGAAAGCTCTCTCTCAGATGAAAAGAGACTGTACTTTTGATGGTCAGGTCTAGTGATTAGTAGAAATATAAATTCAAATTAGGAGTTTTCAAGCAATAAGGCAATAGGACAGCATTCTCTCTCCCTCTCTTCTCCATTCCCTCCTCCAGCAAAAAAATTCCAAATCTTTTTAGGATGATAATTGAGTGAACTGCCTAACAGACTCAGAACTCCTTGTGCACTACCTCGTCTTTGTAATCTAGAGAGTTCTTAGTGATGAAAGGTATTTTAGGAATTCAAAGGTAGTTATATTTGTGAAACTTCTTTGGTGAGGATTAGAATGCCTTTGGGAAGAAAATGGTCATTCTGGGAAGTTAAATCATACGAGAAAGGAGTATGTGTTTAGGATTACATTTTACTAGAGGAAATTATTTTAATTTCAGCTTAATTTTTACAAGTCATTAATTTACTAGTTTCTTCAGATTTGATATATGATTCAAAAAGCAGTTATAACTGCTCCATGATCATATTGGCTCTGGGAGAAGGCCTAGAACAGAGGGAGGCAGAAGTGAAGGTGGGGCACGAAATGAGGCCTGGATAAAACTCTTTATAAACTTTAGAACTTTGTGGATTTACCTAGTCACTGCCTCTAGCCTGGGTTCTTAACCTTTTCAGGGTCATAGACTCCTTGAGAATCTGACCCTCTACCTAGAAAAATGTACATAGGCATGCCTAAGCAAAACCTCTGGTGGCTACGATATTTTTCTGTATATGTTGAAAGTCATTTATATGATCTCCTCATTTAACACTTTAGCTATATAAATGTTTCCCAGGAAATGAAGAAAACTGCTTCCAGAAAGAGCAAAGGCCTTCTAGAGCTAACTATAACTTGGACCAGGGGTGCGATGAAAGAGTGGGAGAGGCTTAGTCACAGTCTGAGATTTGGGCCTTCATTTACTCTGATTACAATATTTGAGGCAGTGTGGTACAGTAGTGAAAGTAGGCAATTTGAAATCAGGAGACCTGTGTTCAGGTTCTACTTCTGCTGCTAGTAGCTCTGTGAGCTTGGGCAAGTCAGCAGTTTAGTGTCAGCTTCGTTATGCATAAAAGTAGCACTTTCCTGTATGGTGTTGTCTTAAATGAGATTATATAGTCAAAGTGCTTTGCACATTGTGAAATGCTACATAAATATTGTTACTAATCCAAAGCATTTGGGGGTTAAATACTTTTGAAGATAGGCGTAGTATCAAAGAAAAAAATGCTAATATTTTATTATATTTACAAAGGAACTTGTTTAAACCTGAAACATCTCTTTTTAAACTGGTTCCACATGCCTCCAACTGCATATTTCTGTTTACACTGACATGAACCTTTCTATATTTAATGCATACAAGAAAGAAGCTACTACTTCCCTCACCCCCAGATTCCTATGAAAGAATTTTAACCCCTGTCAAAATTAAGGGCCTCTCAGATAAAATAGCAATGCTGATTTTTTAAAGCTCTAGTTAGACTTAGGAACCTCTTATATAAAGAACCAGGATCCTGTCCTGCATTTGGATGCTGAGATTTGCATTAAACGTAGGTGAGTTGTAATGGTTGTAGATATTTATCAAGCAGAGGTTACATTTTTAGTTTGTGTACCAAATGTTTATAAATTTAAAACAGCCATTTTTTGTTTGTTTGTTTGTTTGTATGCCTTGTGGTCATACAGTCTCCTTTGGTCAGTTTTCAAGCTTGGAGGGGGGTGGTTATAGTTTCCAAAGTGATAGCAAACAAATGTTGGGATGAAGATTTAAAATTAATAATTGGTCTCTCGTTAAAATATGAACACTAGAATAAATTTCACATAATCTGTACCTCCTGTGAGTTATCTTTCTAAGATAAATGCTGGAAACCCATGGGGATTTCATTCTCCCTGTGTTAAATGCATGCCATCTATTTTTAGGACTTCATTTGTTTCTTCTGGAATGGGATAGATACCTTCTAATCTATTTGATTTTCTGTACTGTTAAGTCACTTCCTTTTGAAAAGACATGGTCAATCAGTCAGCATTTCTTGCATCCTTTCTGTGCATTTAAAGAGTCATATTCAGACAGAATGAAGTTTGGCAGAATCAGCCTGGCCCCTCTAAATAAAATTTCTGTTCCAGTGGTGTGTATGTTTAAAAACAGTAATAATCACCACTTTAGGTTTTTTTATACCTACAATATAAAATCCCCTTTTAAAGAAACTGTATACTTTTTCGGAGTCCTCAGTAACCCAAAGAGCAGTCTTAGAACTGATCATTTATTTATAATTTGGTCTTAGTAAATGAAATGATGTTTACCCATCCCTATCACCAATCATGCATGCATGTATGCATGCATACATGCATACATCATACATACATACATACATACATAGTTTGGATACTTCTGAGGTAGACTGATGAGACTTATTTATGCCTGGTTCCCTTCTTTGAAGTGGGGAAATTGAAACCCAGAGAAGTTAGGTGCTCTAATCAAGGCCATTTAGCTTTTTAGTGGCTGACCTATGCAAGTCCTAATATTCTGACCCACTAAATTCAATTGTGTATTTCTTTTATTCCTCTAGTTTGTTTTACTCTTTATTTTTCATGTTTCTCTTACTATTGGCACATCGGTACGCATTTGCTATTTGTACCCTCTGACACAGGAGGAACAGAGAGAAAATGGGCCACTGAAGAGGTTTAGAAGTCTCCTTATGGGGTCTCTTGGTTAAAAAGTCTGCATGACAGCAGACTTGGAATTCCCTTTTAGATCTGAAGATCCCTTGCCTCAGCCAATTGCTTATTCAGAAGGCGAGTGTCAGCAGCTAGGAGGCTAATGGTGCCCACCTGTGTCTGAGGTGTCCCAGAGCGCTGGGTTCCTTTTATGCATTACAAGGAAGTAACCTAAGGTATTCAAACACAACATCTGCATGCAGTTAGTTTTTGTTAACACACTGCAAGAATATGTTAATTCCCAAACAAGTTTGGGCCTGATTCTCCAAGTGAGTCATTAAGCTATCCTATATTTAAGAAACACATTTTAAGCATTTGAACATTTTAAGCATTTGAAAAGACTGAAAGAGAAATCAGTGTTGGTCAGCCAGGTTTGCATACTCCCCAAATAATATTTTATTTGACTTTACTCTCCCCACCAGCAAAGTGGTATTACTTGTGTATGTGAACATGTGTGATTGGATAGCCTTGGATTTTTATCCTTGTTATTGTTCTTTGGCATTTTCTCTGAAAGACTGCTTGAACTTTGTTTTCCTCTTTTGTAGTTGGATTTCTTTTCATCACCTTTGTATGTTTTTATTTTATTGAAAGAGTGAGAGCTTGAGTCATGTCACACTCATGTCTGTATTTCTCAGAAATTTAGTTTTCTAATTTTTAAATGAAAGGCTTTATTTTGAAATAATTTAAAATTTACAGGAAAATAATACAAGACCCATACAGGTAACTCCAACATATGCTCCGTTCACACAGATTCACCATCTTATAATATTTTGCCACATTTGCTGTATCATTCTCTCTCTTCACCCTATCTATCTATCTTTTAATCTATTTTTTAAACATTTGACATCATACTCTTTGAACACTTAACACTTCCATCTATATTTTCTAAGAACAAGGGTGTTCACTTATATAACCACCTTAAGTACAGTTATTCAGTTCAAGAAATTTAATATTGATAATAAAGCTTACAGTCTGTATTCCAATTTTTTCATATGCCCCAATATTGTCCTTTTGGGTCTTTTCTCCTCCCTTGTTAGTTCCAGCACAGGATCTCCTATTGCATTTAATTTTCATTGTCTCTTTAGTCACATTTTTTTTTTAATTGTGGAAATGTATATGCAACATAAACTTTCCCATCTTAACCATTCCCAGACATACCATTCAGTGGGCTTAATCACATCCCCAATGTTGTGCTACCCTCACCACCATCTCTTACTAGAATTTCCCATTACCCCTAAAGGAAAACCTATATCCATTATGCATTAACTCCCCATTCTCCCCTTCCCACCCCTGGTAACCTGTACTCTATTTTCTGACTCTGTGAATTGGCATATTCTGGTTATTTCATATAAATGGAATCATACAATATCTGCTCCTTTGACATAATGTCATCAGGTGTCATCCATATAGTAACATGTATCAGAACTTCATTCCTATTTAAGGCTGAGTCATATTCCATTGTATGTATATGCCACATTTTGTTCCACCTTTTAGGTATTGTGAATAATGCTGCTATCTATGAACATAGGTATATTAATTTTTTCTTTTTACTCTGTTCTTACTGCTGCCTCAAATATTGGGTTCAGCTCTTTAGACCTTGGTCAAATTCTATTGTATTATCATCCTCATCTTCTGTCTCTCTTGCAGTACCGCAAAGCCAGACTCACTGTTCAGTAATTGACCAAAAGTTTTTCTCTATTCAGAATATTTATTATAAATTAAATTGTAATTCCACACTCTGCAGTGAAAAAAGGGCAGTTGAAGGATAAGAAATGAAGGTAAATTCCAGTGTAAAGGAAGAACTAAGGGGAAAAAAAACTCCCAGTAAATGTTTAACTTTAGAGTGGCATAACATCGCTTGTAACCTTGTGTTCCTTAGTTCAAAGGAAGAAAGGAGACTAAAATAACCACAGCAAATAGCAGTGCTGATTCATTTGATTATCCTTTTTTCTTGGAAGAACCATAGTTTTGGTCTCTCCCCATAGTTTCACCTCTGAAAACTAAGGGGAAAAATTGCTTTACCAGAAATATCCCGATAAAATGAGTTTTTCCTCTATATAGTTATTACCTTTGAGGAAATACTAAAATGAGATGTTTTACACTGTGTTCACTTATTCAACAGACATTTAGGATATCTCTTTCATGCGAATACTTTGAAGGTACATACAAATAAAATTTGCTCCCAAAGATCTAACAGTCTAATAAGACAAATGATCACACACTTGTATTACAGGTGTTAGAAATTGATATGCAAAATACACAGAATTCAGAGGAAGGAGAGATTTTACTTCTGGCTAAGGAATGAAAAAGATTTCATGGCACTTTAACTGGGCCTTGGACTCAGGGCAGTAGGGACAAGGGCATTTCAGGCATGGTTTGCAGCAGAAGCAAGGCCATGATTCAGAAAGTGCAGTTTGGGCTGAAGAGAGCAGTAAATGGTCCACCCTGCTTAGAGCATAAAGAGATAAGTTGGGGGCAGGAGAGAGTGGTAAAATAATTCTGGAGAAGTAAGTTGTGTTTAGATGTTGGAAGGTCTCCATTACCAGCCTTAGAAATTGAACTTTTTCTCTCCTTGACATTTGTGAATCATTGAAGATTTGAGGTGGTAGGTTGATATGGCATTATCAGAGTTGTGCTTTTATATAATTTATTAGGCAACCTTATGTAGAAGGAATTTGAGTTAGAAGACACTAGAAACTGAACAACACAGTGATTTCACATACTAGGTTCACAATCCTTATTAAATTGTTATGAAGGTTAAAAGAGTTCATGTAAAGGACTTAAAACCGTGTCTGACACACAGTAAGCATTCTATAAGTATTAGCTATTATCACTATCATTATTTTTATTGCTACCTGGATGTGATTAGGGCCTGAATAGAATATTGGCAATGTAAGGAAGGGTCAAAAGATGGACACTATTGGACACTACTATTACAGAATTTAGCAGTTGGTTAGAATTGAGGAACAGAGGAGAGATAACTACTAGATTTCAAGCCTAGGTGAGTGGACAATGACCGTGTCTTTAATACAGACAGTAAAGTTAGAGCAGCTTTGGGGAAAGAAAAAGATAAGTTAGATTTTAAACACATGGAGTTTGAGTTCTGAGAAGCTTTGCGTTTGGAAATGTCCCACAGGCAGTTCCAGAGCTTCAGAGAAATATAAAAATTTATCATGTATGTTTGGAATTTAAGCTCATAGAAATTATAGCTGAACCTGGAGGATGGATGAGAATCAAGGGAGAGGATGGAAAGAAGGACCGGAAGAACACAGTGTTCTTTATGTCAAAGATGGAAACAAAAAATAGGTCTGACTCTTGAAGTTGAGACATCCAGAAATGAGCATGGCATGGACCAATAGATCAGTGATCTCTAAGCTATTTTGATTGCAGACCCCTATTAGTAAGAAATTTTTCAGCAAGCAATTCCTGTATACCAGTGCTCATCATTCTAAAAAGTCACTTGTTTGTTTTTTGAGTGTTAGTTTAGTTAAAATTACAGAATATTTGTAACTCCTCATACCTGCCAAACATAGTAAACTAAGGATATCTCTGTTAGCCCATATTTTACTCAGAATACTTTGAGAACTGTGTGATAAATGACCTTGTGACAAGTTGAATGAGGGCATCAGCTCATATTTTATATATTCAAAAAGCTAATATTAACGGTTTCTGTGTGCGCCTTAGATAGGAAAAAGATTGGAAATATTGCCTCGGGAAACAAGATTAGAAAAAAGATTAGAGATACTGATGGCCTTCACTTACTCTGAAGATATACAAATATTTCTCTAACATCTTATCCAATGTTTCCTTGAGATTAATATATGCATATTCACACACACACATATGTGTGTGTTTGTGAGTGTATATCCATTCAGTGCAAATACTGGATTTTTTTTCCCTGATTTGCATTGGGCTTAATCTTACTGGTATTAGCTTTGTAAAGTCTCAAATGCCAGCATTCTTTATGAAGCCTACCATAAATACACATGCAGGATTTGGCTACATTTTGCTTAGCAAGTAGTTTATAGCCACATGATCATGATCATACCCATGAGCAGCACAGACAATAAATTACCAGAAAAGGGACCAGCCCCATCTGTAGAATTTAGCAGAATTTTAATATAAGAAATCTATATTTAGTTTCTAGGCTAAGTTATCTTATAATTATCCTCAATCTACAATAAAGAAAATAAGATACTTTTCACTAGAGAAATAGTGGTAAATTTCCAGCCTTTTTACCTGATTGTTTATATCCTTAACTTTATGATTTTTTTCTCCTGGTAATTAACTGGTCAAATGCCCACAAAGCCTTGCCCATGAAGCAGTGTAATGGCATGTTACATTTATTTGAAACCTAGTACTTTATAGTTAATGGAATGATTTCATGCACGTTCTCTCATTTGGTATTTACCTATGCTAGGTAGGACAGGTCATTATCCACTTTCGTAGGTGAGGAGACGAGTGGCAAAGCCTAGTGACACAAGCCTAGTGCTCTTTGCTTTTTACCTTGTTGCTCTATATGAAAAACTCAAGTATGGTACAAATCAAAGTATGGTACAAATAGATACTATATGAGCACTACCAATATGTTGGGAAATTGTCTTTAGTGAATCCTAAATTCGCTAAGGTGAAATGAGCAGTTGAAGAACTTTTTCCAAATAGGTATATCATTAAAGGTGGGTTAGGTATTCTATGGCACTCCTTAGCTGTGCAAAAGCAGGCCTTATGATATGTATTGGGTATCTTCCAAATTTAGGTTCTTGTCTTGGACCACGGAGATTGGTATTTTAAAATGAGCCATGGTGTTCTTAAATGATAATTGCTTTAGGTTTCCTAGCTGTGATTTGAAAGTATTTGTTCTTTCTTTATAATGGTTACTTTATCCCTAGTGGGATAGTTAGGAAAGAAAAATTCATCTTTCTTGGAGTAATGTCTGCATAATTAAGGTAACATTGCCATCATTTTCACAACATACCAATAGCTATGATTTTGAAACCTGTTATAGAATTTAGCTAAGTGGTCTGTCCTCTATGTGACTGGCTGTGGAAATATCTCCAACAAGGGGACTGGCCTGCGACTGTTCTTCTGAACTACATTGACATTGAAAAGATATAGTGACTTCCTATCACCAGGTCCCCTGGGAGTGAACTTGATCTACCAGGCCTTTCCATCTCCACTATTGGTTGGTGAGTAGAGGTTCAAGTCTCAGTCCTGGGATCTACTGCAGCTTTTACAAACTTGAAAGCCTTACATTTTCTTGCTTAAGCTCTCCGTTTTGAAATGTGTAAGAATTTGGCAATTTATTATTTTTGAGTTAAAGTAAAATGCTTGCTGGATTCATGTTACAGGCTGAGAAAACCTATAGGTGCTTAAGTTTTTTTTGTCCTCATCTCTATTGAGTTGTCAGTTCTAAAGTAAGAGGAGAGGGTGCACGGGTGGGTCAGTGGTAGAATGCTTGCCTCATACAGGAGACTGGAATTTGATTCCTGAACGGACCATGCACCCCAAAGATAATAATAAAGTAAGAGGAGAACATGTGGTGAAAAAGCACAGAACTGAGAATCAGGAGATATAGGTTTTAGTTCCAGCTCTGTCATATATTTGCCCTCTGACCTTGGGCAAGTCCCTTATTTTACCTGTATAAAGTGTCTTTATCTGTCAGTTGGGAATATTAGTTCCCCTGCTGTCTTTCTTATGTTATATATTTGTAGTGAGAAATGAGATAAAGTACAATTACTTTAAAAGTGTGAAGCACTGTACAGATGTAAGGGATTAGCATAGCTTCCTTCTCTGTTGCTTTGCATTCTTTGAAGTGGTTATTACATTCTCAGTTCTTGACAGCTGTATACATGGAGGTGGGAGAGTTAGGGTTTTGGTTGGCTTGGAGAATTTGCTTCTTCTCATGCCTTTTTGATAAAAAAAGAAAAAAAAAGTAAATCAATGATAAAAGGCACTAAGCCAAGGGCAGAATTCACAGTATATCTGTGAATCAGCAGAGTCTGAACAGCCAAATCAATACAGCCAAGCTCATATTGACATTCTTATAAAACCCTCTAGGTTTTTAATTGAGAATTCTCTGCAACCCCCCTACCCCCACAGTTTTTAGATGGATTAACTCACCAGCAGAATCTTCCATTTTCTAGGGAAGCGTATTTTTAGATAATTGTCTGCATTTGTGATATAATTTCTAAAGTAGAGATTTCCCTCAATCCCACTCTTTTTGAGTCTTCCATTGGATTATTGATTGTACAACATTACTGCTTAACTGAGCACTAGTACTTGAGAAGTAATTTCCCCGTATACAAATTTCAAAGAAAAGAATCCAGAGTGAAGCCAGGGATTGTTGGGATTTTAAAATGATTCTCAAAGACAATATGTTCATTCATTCAGTAGTTGTGTATTGAGTTCCCACTATGTGCAGGGTTTGTATTCCTTGAGGATGTGCCAGAAATAAAGATAATTACATAAGAGCTGGGAGAAAATAGGAGCATGGAAATTTTAGGTTTCCATGTAAGCTATGCTAATCCCTTACATCTGTACAGTGCTTTACACTTTTAAAGTAACTGTACTTTATCTCATTTCTCACTACAAATATATAATATAAGAAAGACAGCATGGGAACTAATATTCCCAACTGACAGATAAAGACACTTTATACAGGTAGAATAAGGGAGTTGCCTAAGGTCAGAGGGCAAATATATGACAGAGCTGAAACTAAAATCTATGTCTCCTGATTCTCAGTTCTGTGCTTTTTCATCACACAAACAAGTCTGGAAAAAGTGAATATGTGAATAGATTTGATTGGGTATCAGAAATTATTTCTTTGGGAGAAAAAAATTTAGTGGTCACTGATTAGTGAATGTGTATAATATACTGTTTAATTTCTTTACAGTTGTACTGTAAAGACAAGCTTCTTACCAATGCTATTCCAAAAAAAAAAAAAAAAAAACCTTAAGAAATAAATCCATGCAGTAGTCTCAGAAATTCCTACTCTGCAGAACATGTTTCTTTCACTCCAGAATCTTCGGTGAAGATGGACGTCCCCACACTCTCTTTAGAACTCAAACCAGAATCTTTTTTTCTGGGGGTAGGGATTGGAGTGGGGACCTGGGAGGGGGTGGACAGCTGCCTATATTCCAGGGCTTCTCTGCCCTCCAGCTTAACTAACAAAGATTTCTTCTCCAAGATAGAGCAGCCACATACTCCCAGTTTATAGAAGTCTGAGGTGTCCAGAGAGATGCCCAAATGTTTTTTGGGCTAGTACGGAAGGAAAACCTGCATAGCTACTGATCATTGACTTTCCCAGGGGTATAAATTTGGGATATTCTTAGTCATTTCCAGCTAGAGTTCTTTGCTTATTTAAAACCAGTACATTCATTCTAAATTAAATAGTTTAAAGGGCTATAAAAATATTTTATGTTCATAAAAGAAAGGGGAGAAGATTTTTCTCTAGTTTAATATGTCTTTTCATGTGTCTGATACTGGAAAATATGTTAAAAAAAAGTTAAGTAGTCTAGATTAGAGATAGAAGGAGGCTAGTTGGATCACTTGCCTAAATAAAAGGGAATTGGTATAAGTGACCTAGGAAAATCCTTTCTATGTTTTGTTTTATTTCTTCTCATGCCACATGATGAGGCCAGTGAGGCATTTGTATCAGGTGCACAGTTAAGGGGGTACCAAAAAGCTCAATAAAAAGACCATAATATTTTAATGCAGTGTTTTAAAAGAATCAGAGTTAATGCAAAAAAAAAATCCATGATGAATAAAATATCAAAATTTTAAATAGAGTCAGTATTGCTGGAGCTTTGGGCTCTTGTCTTTAGGCTTGGTACTGTATCTGGGACCGTCCAGGCCAGAAGTAGATATCACCTCTGAGCAGATGGTATGGTGCCATCTACCATTTGTATGATGCTTGTTACTTTTCAAAACTTTTTAATAGGCATTTTTCCCACTTGTGTACCTGTAAGGTGCTGTGATAGGTGAAGAAACAGAGGTCCTCTATGAAGTTAAATGGTTTGCCCAAGATCGTAAGCATATAGCAAGTTAATAGCCAGTGAGCAGTAACCCGCCCCCCCCCCCCAGGTCCAATATGTTTTATTTATCTATTTACCCTGTACTTTACTGCCCTCCGCTGTTCACAGCTGGGTGTTCAAAGGCCTAGAGACATGTGAAGGGGAAGGATCAAATGGAAAAGAAAGATATCCCTTCCTCCCCCCAACCCCCAAAAAAGTGACAGCCTGGAAAGAGAGACAACAGAAGAAATAAAAGAAAGATGTTTATATGGGAGAAGATAGCAGTGCCATCAGCACTTTCTCTTCTGTGATTGCCACAGAGATTTTGCGAAGTGGATGAAAATGATCTTTCAGGCTAAAGATTTGAGTCAGTGATTCAGGCTGAGACTGTTTACCTGCCTGGACAATTTGAATATATACATAGCTTAAAACAGTATAAAAATTGGAGTGAATGAGCTGAAATAAATCAAGAACAGAATATTAGAGCTTTTGCATTTCTTACTACACTATTTCCTCTGACCTTGAGGAAGTTACTTAAGATACCTGACCCTCAGCCTTCTTATCTGTATAATGGGAATGATGTTGATATCTTTATCACTGAGCTGAGTGAAGATCTTTTGAGGGTAATTTATGTGTAGCTTTTGTTATCTTTGAGACATTCTTCAGAATCATATTTCTTACCTCACATACCCACAAACACAGGGTCCTGCCAGAAACAAAGCAAGAAGTTATTCTTGGGGTATTCTCTCAAAATGGACCCAGTAAGCAAAATGGCTCTTTGTTTTATGATGCAGCTTAACCTGGGCTATGGGCACTATTTCTCTCTCAAGATCATGCCAGAAATCTCTTTCAGGCTCAGGGCCTGAAAAACCAGTTACTCACCATTCTTCCTGCAAAAATTTATTTACTCTCATTAAGTTGGAGGGTCAGAGAGATTAAGAGATACTTCTGTGAGACAGTGGACTGGCTCAGCTTACTCCTAATGGAGGCTGAGTCCATGAGGGAGGTAGAGGAGCTGATAACAGCTGTGTGATCTAGGGCAAGCTTCTCAACCTCTGGAGCTCAGTCTCTCCATCAGCAGGAGGGGAGGAGTCATGGAGGGGGTAAATGCTTTATAAGAAGAGCTGACAATTTTTTTCTGTAAAGAGCCAGATAATTTAGGCTTTGCATTCCCTACGGTTTATATTACAGCTTTTCAACTCTAGTGTTGTAATATGAAAGCAGCCATGGGCAATACATAAATAGATGAGTATCTCTTGTTCCAGTAAAACAGGATGCTGGCCATAGTGCTGGAACCTTTGCTTTAGCATACTTCACTCAAATATTTTCTTCATCATACAAAATACAGATAGCGTTCTGTGTTCAGAGATGGTTTAAGTTTGAGCATTAGTGAAGGGATGAGGAAGGAAACATATTAATAAGATAGTTTATATACTATTTTCTATTCCACAAAGAAACATATTTTTAAATGTTCTGTTTATGCCTTCCTATCAATTTTTTTTTCTTTTTTTTTTTAAGGCAATTTTATGGAGCTATATTCACACACCATACAGTCAATTCAAAGTATATAATCAGTGGCTCAAGTATAATCACAGAATTGAACATTCATCACCACAATCAACTTTGGAACATATTCGTCACTCCGAAAATATAAACCCAATACTGCTCATCTCCCTCTATTACTGACCTTTAGAACTGATGTGGTGTATTTGTTATAGTTCATGAAAGAGTATTAAAATATTACTGTTAACTATAGTCCATAATTTGCATTAGTTGCATTTTTTTTACCATATACCACTTTATTATTTACTCCATGTGATAGTGATATATATTTGTTCTAGTTCATGAAAGAACATTTTTATATTTGTACAATTAATCACAGTCATCATCCACCACAGGGTTCACTGTGTTATACAGTCCCATGTTTTATCCTCCAACTTTCCTTTTAGTGTCCTAGACTTGACCTAGACATGACTCTAAACTTCCCCTTTCAATCATAATCACACACGTAATTCAGTGCTGTTAATTACACTCACCATAATGTGCTACCAACACCTCTGTATACTTCCAAACATTTATATGCAACCTAATTAAAAATTCTGCAAAAATTAAGCATCTGTTTCTTCTATGTTCTAGATTTTGACTCTGTGAGTTTACTTATTATAATCAGTTCATGTTAATGAGAGCATACATTTGTCCTTTTGCATCTGTCTTATTTCACTCAACATAATATCCTCAAGGTTCATCCATTTTGACCTCATTCCTTCTTATTCTTGAGTAATATTCTTGCATATCTGTATACTACATTTGTTTATCCTTCACCAATTGATGGACACTTGGGTTGCTTCCATCTTTTGACAATTGTAATTAAAGCCACTGTGCTCCTGATGGTCTCTGTTCTAAAGACCATACATTATTTGTCCTTTTGTTTCTGGCTAATCTCACTCAGCATAATGTCCTCAAGGTCCATCCATGTTGTTACATACTTCATGACCTTATTCTCTCTTATAGCTGTATAATATTTCATAGTATATATATACCACAGCTTGTTTAGCCATTTGTCTGTTGGTGGACATTTGGGCTGTTTCGATTTCTTGGCAATTGTAAATAATGCTGTTATAAACATTAGTGTACAAATGTCTGTTTGTGTCCTTGCCCTCATGTCCTCTGAGCAGATACCTAGCAATGGTATTGCTGGATCATATGGCAATTCTATACTTAGCTTCCTGAGGAACTGCCAAACTGCCTTCCACAGTGGTTGTACCATTTTATATTCCCACCAGCAGTGGATAAGTGTGCCTCTTTCTGCACATACTCTCCAGTACTTGTTTGTCATTTTCTGTTTTATTGATAATGGCCATTCTGGTGGGTGTGAGATGATACTTCATTGTTTTTTTTGTTCTCATTGTGGTTTTGATTTGCATTTCCCTAATAGCCAGGGAAGTTGAGCATCTTTTCATGTGCCTTTTGGCTATTTGTGTTTCCTCTTCTGAGAAGTGTCTATTCATGTCTTTTGCCCAGTTTGTAATTGGGTTGTTTGTCTTTTTGTGTTGAGTTGAACAATCCTTTATATATTCTGGATACTAGGCCCTTATCTGATATATTGTTTCCAAATGTTGTCTCCCATTGTATAGGCTGTCTTTTTACTTTCTTGACAAAGTTCCTTGATGCACAAAAGTGCTTAATTTTAGGAGTTCCCATTTATCTATTTCTTTCTTCAGTGCTCATGCTTTGGGTGTAAGATCTGGGAAACCATCTCCTACTATAAGATTTTTAAGATATTTCCCTGCATTTTCTTCTAAAAGTTTTATGGTCTTAGATCTAATGTTTAGGTCTTTGATCCATTTTGAGTTAATTTTTGTATAGGGTGTGATATATGGATCCTCTTTCATTCTTTTGCATGTGGATATCCAGTTCTCTAGGCACCATTTATTGAAGAGACTCTTCTGTCCCAGGTGAGTTGGCTTGACTGTCATATCAAAGATCAATTGTCCATAGATGAGAGGGTCTGTATCTGAGCACTGTATTTGATTCCATTGGTTACTGTATCTATCTTTATGCCAGGACCATGCTGTTTTGACCACTATAGCTTCATAATATTCCTTAAAGTCAGGTAGTGTGAGAGCTCTGACTTCATTTTTCTTTCTCAGGATATTTTTAGCTATTCAGGGCACCCTGCCATTCCAGATGAATTTGGTTATTGTTTTTCTATTTCTGAAAAGTAAGTTTTTGGGATTTTAATTGGTATTGCATTGAATCTATAAATCAGTTTAGGTAGAATTGACATCTTAACTATATTTAGTCTTCCAGTCCATGAACACAGTCTGCCGTTCCATTTATTTTGGTCTTCCGTGATTTCTTTTATCAGTTTCTTATAGTTTTCTTTAATAGGGTTTTGTATCCTTGGGTTAAATTTAATTCCTAAATATTTTATTCTTTTGGTTGCAATTGTAAATGAAATTATTTTCTTTATTCCCCCTCAAATTGTTCATTACTAGTTGTGATGGTTTGAAAGGATGTATGTCCCCTAGAAAAGCCATGTTTTAATCAAAACCCCATTTTGTAAAGGCAGAATAATCCCTATTCAATACTGTGTGGTTGAAACTGTAATCAGATTATCTCCCTGGAGGTGTGATTTAATCAAGAGTGGCTGTTAAAGTGGATTAGGTGACAACATTTCTCTACCCATTTGGGTGGGTCTTGATAAGTTTCTGGAGGCCTATGAAAGAGGAAACATTTTGGAGAAAGGAGATTCAGAGAGAGCAGAGAATGCTGCAGCACCATGAAGCAGAGAGTCCATCAGCCAGCGCTTTGGAGATGAAGAAGGAAAATGCTTCCCGGGGAGCTTTATGAAACAGGAAGCCAGGAGAGAAAGCTAGCAGATGACGCCGTGCTTGCTATGTGCCCTTCCAGTGAGAAACAAGCCCTGACTGTGTTCGCCATGTGCCTTCTCACTTGAGAGAGAAACCCTGAACTTCATCGGCCTTCTTGAACCAAGGTATCTTTCCCTGGATGGATACCTTTGATTGGACATATCTATAGACTTGTTTTAATTGGGACATTTTCTCAGCCATAGAACTGTAAATGAGCAACTTATTAAATTCCCTTTTTTAAAATACATTCCATTTCTGATATATTGCATTCTGGCAGCTAGCAAACTAAAACACTAGTGATAGAAACACTATAGATTTTTGAGTGTTTATCTTGTAACCTGCCACTTTGCTGTCCTCATTTATTAGCTCTACTGGTTTTGCTGTGGAGTTTTCAGGATTTTCGACATATAGTATCATATCATCTGCAAACAGTGAGAGTATTACTTCTTCCTTTCCAATTTTGATGCCTTGTTTTTCTTTTTCTTGTCTAATTGCTCTGGCTAGAACTTCCAACACAATGTTGAATAACAGTGGTGATAGTGGACATCCTTGTCTTGTTCCTGATCTTAGGGGGAAAGTTTTCAGTGTTTCCCCGTTGAGGACAACATTAGCTGTGGACTTTTCATATTCCCTTTATTATGTTCAGAAAGTTCCCTTCTATTCCTGTCATTTGAAGTGTTTTCAACAATAAAGGATGTTGAATTTTCTCAAATGCTTTTTCTGCATAAATTGAGGTGGTCATGTGGTTTTTCTGCTTTGATTTGTTGATATGGTGTATTACATTAATTGATTTTCTTATGTTGAACCATCTTTGCATACCTGGAATGAATCCTACTTGGTCATGGTGTATAATTCTTTTAATGTGCTGCTAGATTCAATTTGCAAGAATTTTGTTGAAGATTATTACATCTGTTTTCATTAGAGAGATTGGTCTGTAGTTTTCTTTTCTTGTAGTATCTTTATCTGGCTTTCGTATGAGGGTTATGTTGACTTCATAGAATGAGTTAGGTAGCCTTCCCTCCTCTTCAACTTTTCTGAAGAGTTTGAGCAGGATTGGCACTAATTCTTTCTTGAATGTTTGGTAAAATTCACATTTGATGCCATCTGGTCCTAGACTTTTCTTTTTTGGGAGCTTCTTAATGACTAATTCAGTTTCTTTACTTGTGATTGTTTGTTCAGGTTGTCTATTTCTTTTTGAGTCAATGTTGGTTGTTCTTGAGTTAATGTTGGTTGTTCATACCTTTCTAGGAAGTTGTCCATTTCATCCACATTGTCTAGTTTATTAGCATAAAGCTGTTCACAGTATCCTCTCATTACCTCCTTTGTTTCTGTGGGGTCAGTGGTTATGTCTCCTCTTCCATTCCTGATTTTATTTGTTTGCATCCTCTCTCTTCTTCTTTTTGTCAACCTCGCTAAGGTCCTATCAATCTTATTGATTTCTTCATAGAACTAACTTCTGGTTTTATTGATTTTCTCAAATATTTTCATGTTTTCAGTTTCATTTATTTCTGCTCTAATCTTTATTATTTCTTTCCTTTTGCTTGCTTTGGGGTTAATTTGCTGTTCTTTCTGTAGTTCTTCCAAGTGAACAGTTAATTCCTCAATTTTTTCTCTTCTTTTTTGATATAGGCATTTAGGGCAATACATTTCCCTCTTAACACTGCCTTTGCTGCATCCCGTCAATATTGATATGTTGTGTTTTCATTTTCATTTCCCTCAAGATAGTTACTGATTTCTCTTGTAACTGACCCACTGGTTGTCTAAGTGTGTTGTTGAGCCTCCATATATTTGTGAATTTTCTGGCCCTCTGCCTGTTACTGATTTCCAGCTTCATTCCTTTATGATTTGAGAATGTGTTTTGTATGATTTCAAACTGCAAAAAATAATGAATTAAAAATAAAATTTTTTTTTAATTTATTGAACTTGCTTTGTGACTGAGCATATGGTCTATCCTTGAGAATGATCCATGAGCACTTGTGAAGAAGGTGTACCCTGCTGTTGTGGGGTGCAGTGTTCTATAAATGTCTGTTAAGTCTTGTTTGTTTATTGTATTATTCACATTCTCTTTTTCTTTATTGATTCTCTTCCATTGATGAGAGTAGGGAATTAAAGTCTCCAGCTATTATGGTAGATGTATCTTATCTTTTCAGTGTTTTCCTTATGTATTTTTTGGAGCATTCTGGCTCAGTGTATAACTATTTATGATTGTTATGTCTTCTTGTTGAGTTGTTCCTTTTATTAATAGTGTCCTTCTTTGTATCTTTTAACTGTTTTACATTTGAAATCTAATTTGTTGGATATTAGTATAACTATTCCTGCTCTTTTCTGATTGTTGTTTGCATGAAATATTTTTTTTTCAATCTTTCACTTTCAATCTGTGTTTATCCTTCAGTCTAAAATGTGTCTCTTGTCGACAGCAAATATATGGATCCTGTTTTTTAATCCATTCTGTCAATCTTTGTCTTTTGATTGAGGAATTTAATCCATTAACATTTAGTGTTATTACTGTAAGGGCAGTACTTTCTTCTCCCATTTTGCCTTTTGGATTTTATATGTCATATCTAATTTTTCTTCTTTTTACCTTTACTGATAGTCTTCATTTCTACACTCTTCTCCACATCTCTCTCTCCTATCTTTTCTTGTCTGTCTCTAGTGCTTTCTTTAGTATTTCTTGCAGAGCTGGTCTCTTGGTCACAAATTCTCTCAGTGATTTTTTGTCTGAAAATGTTTTAATTTCCCCCTCATGTTGGAAGGACAATCTTGCTGTATATAGAATTCTTGGTTGGCAGTTTTTCTCTTTTAGTATCTTAAATATATCATACAACTGTCTTCTTGCCTGCAACGTTTCTCCTGAGAAATCTACACATAGTCTTATTGGGCTTCTCTTGTATGTGATGGATTGCTTTTCTCTTGCTGCTTTCAAAATTCTCTTTTTCTTTGACATCTGACATTCTGATTAGTAAGTGTTTTGGAGTACATCTCTTTAGATCTATTCTGTTTGGGCTACACTGTACTTCTTGGATCTGTAATTTTAGGTCTTTCATAAGAACTGGGAAATTTTCAGTGATGATTTCCTCCATTAGTTTTTCTGCTCCTTTTCTCTTCTCGTCCCTTTCTGGGGCACCCACAACATGTATATTTGTGCACTTCATGTTGTCATGCAATTCCCTGAGTCCCTGCTCAAATTCCCATTCTTTTCCCTATATTTTCTTTTGCTTGTCGGATTTCAGATGTCCCATCCTCCAGTTCACTAATTCTATCTTCTGCCTCTTGAAATCTAGTATTGTAGGTTTCCATTTTTTTTTAAATCTCTTCTTCTGTGCCCTTCATTCCCATAAGTCCTGTGATTTGTTTTATCAGACTTTCGATTTCTTCATTTTGTTTGTTCCTTGCCTTCCTTATATCCTCCCTTAGTTCATAGATTTGATTTTTGAAGAGGTTTTCCATATCTGTTCGAACATTCTGAATTAATTGTTTCAACTTCTGTATCTCATTTGAATTGTTGGTTTGTTCCTTTGACTGGTCTATCGCTTCAGTTTTCCTAGTATAATTCATTATTTTTTGCTGGCGCCTAGGCATTTAACTTCCTAAATTAGTTTTTTCTGGAGATTGTTTGCACTTTTTTTTTTTACCTAGGTTTTTCTTGCTGGATGACTTTGTTGTCTATCTGTTCTTTGACATTCAGTTCAGTTTATTCTAGACCTCTAGCTTACGTTTTGTTTAACAGATCAGAATTTTCCAGTTTTTGTTTTCTTGTTTCTTGCCCTGCCTGTATGGTGCTTTCCCCCTGTCTCCCTTAGGAGGGTCTGCTTAGGTATTTATAGACCCCAGTCAGATTTTCCCAGACCAGACTGGCCTCCTCTCAGGAGGAAAGAGTCTCCTGCGTCAGTTTTCCCTGAGGGTGAGACCCAGCAGGTTGAAAGACTTTCTTATGAAGCCTCAAGACTCTGTATTTTCCCTATCCTGCCCAGTATGTGGCGCTTGGCTGCCTGCAGGTCCCACCAGCATAAGGTGATGTGGTACCTTTAACTTCAGCAGACTCTCCCTGCTGGAGGTGTGGTTGAGACAGAGCCAAGGTTGTAGGCTGGCTTTAATTGCTTCAGTTTTTCCAGGCCCTGGGGTCTGAATACCTTGGGGAAGGCGGTCCACCTGATCTGGGCCCTACCCCTCTCCTGGGGAAGGCACAGCCTCCAGACAAGCTCTCAGATAAGCTTAATTCCACCCTTGCCTGGGGCAGTTGGAGCCTGAGAAGCCTTGCAGTTGTATGCAAAGAGCAGTCAAGCCATAGAAACACAACCACAAAAGAGAAAAGAAATAAAGTTCCTTTTCAGAGTAGGACCCCCATTCCATGGGTTTGCCAAGCAAGAGCTTTAGTTGGTACGTTGCTGTGTATATCTCCAGTTCTTATGTGCCCTCTCCTTTCCTTCAGGGCCCAGACCCTTTCAAGTATTTTGTGCTGTCTGATCCAAAAAAATCTATTTTTTCGTTTTGTTTTGTTTTTTTCTTTTCTGTCAGCCTTGCCCCCTCTGTGCCAGGGCAAAAACCAACAACCTCAGTTTTTACTCCAGGTTCAGTCAGAATTTGTTAATTAATTCCACAAATTGGAGCGTGTCTGAACTAAGCCCGTGCTGCTAGTGAAGTTTCTTTCCTTTCCCCTCTGGGAACTAGCCTGAGGGGGAGGGGTGCCAGCAGCTGCGGCTTGGGGGACTCACAGTTCTGGGTCGGATCGCAGCTGATCCAGCTTGTCCAGACTGGTGTATGCTGTGTGTTCGGTCACTGATGTCGCCCCAGCAGTTGTTCTGTACTGTTCCTGGCTATTTATTAGCTGCTCTGGAGGATGAACTAAATCCCACACCTCACTAAGCTGCCGTCTTGGCCTTTCCTATCAATTTCATTGCTTATACCAGTTGCTGTTTGTTTTATTTTCTTCCTGTTGTATTACAAATTTATTATGATCTACTGTCTGTTTCAAAGATCATTTTGTAGGAGATAGCAAACAGAAACATATTTGAATGTTGTTTTTAAAGGAAAATTAGCTCTTTTCCATTTGAAAATGTAACTGTCCTGTGAGCAGATCTTTAAGGAGTGCAGTGTGCAACCAGTTTTCATCCTTATTTTGGGAAGCATGGTTTTCCATTTTGGCTCTTTGAAAAGCAACCTCATACTTACCCTCCTGGGGCTAAAGACAGACACACCCTCAAACATTGAACTTTGCATTAAACAGGGTTGAGGAAAGGGATCTCTAGTAAGGCTACATTGTTCATTCTTATAGTAGTGAAGACTGTGTAATAGCCTGCCAGAAAGTGTTACCAGCTGGTACCCAGCTATGCAAGGGTTCAGAATTTAAGTAGTAAGGTTTCTGCCAATAAGCTTAGTGCTTTCTTGCTTGATTAAGTAGAACTTAGGTGAGCTTAAATAAAGACTATTGAACTCTCTTTTCTTTCCAGTCCTCCTGCCTTTGCTTGCATTCATTCTTTTATTACATCCTCAAGTGGTGAGGTATGGGGCATATGTGTTCAGTGTGCATAGCTCCTGGATTGACTTTGTGGAACGACTGGCCTAAGGCAATCCAGCTAGTAGGTAGCAGGCCAGTTCACAAATATAGGTCTTTTAATTTCAGGAACAATGTTCTTTTACTCATTCTGGAATTAACAAATTGGGATTGGTTTTATTATGGAGAATGTGTGCCTCTTTAAAACTTAAATTGCTTTTTAGCTATTGTGATTGATAATGGTATATGTCCTGCAGAACACATCCATCTGTATAAATATGTGAACCTAATTGTCTTTTGTTGGTAGTATTGTTTTGTGTTGAATAACTCAATCCTAATTTTTAGTTTTCACTTTTCTTTGTAGTCTGAAAGAATATTTTAGATAGAAGGCACAAATTAGCTTAAATCCTACCCACTTCCTCCCTTTCTTTATATCTTTCACTCCTTTAAAGTAAGCCATTCCGACAGTTTTAGTTGATTCAAATGAAGAAGCCTTAGAACTAACGTTGATAAAAACATGAGCAGTATTGTAACAAAGTGAATATGACAATGCTGCCCGATGGGCAAAATTAAAAGCATGTAATCTTATGAAAGGGAGACATGGTCAAAATACAAGTCAAAAGAGGAGTGAAGAAGATAATTGCTTTAAACATAGGGAGATAATTGATGATATGTGTAAATTTGGAGATGCACAGAATGATTGGTAACTCACATAGTCCAAAAGGCCTTAAAGGCCACAAGCTGGATTAGAGACCATAAAGGGGAAGATGATTATGTACCAGAGTTTAGATTTGTTTTTTAGTCAAAACTGATTTAAGGGCATATTTGTTTGCATTTGATGTAAAATCATTATTTTTAGATTAAACTTGACTGTGGGAATGTATCAGCTAGAACTTCAATAGGATGTAGCATTAATCAAGGAATAAGCTTTATTTTAGGGGCACTTCCTGTGGTCTTTCTTCTTTAAACAATTGTTGTGGTGCTAGGGTTTTAGGTATTATTACTCAGAAACATCTGTGGCTTTAGTTACTTCAGAGAGCTGTCTTTGAGTTTAGGTATCTTACAACTTTAGCAAAGAGAATAAAGTACATTCTAAGGAATATAAAGCAAAAACCTGAAAGGTACAGAGTTTTAGAAACAAGATAGTATTGTAATAAAAGTGTATTCTTGTATTTTGTGATGTAATTTTAAAGTACTCAGTTCCATGTCTAGATGTATCACTGTAAAGGAGGATTTGGTGATATGACGCCTAGTTCAGAACAGAAACTTAAAAGATTTACAAGAGACCCTTAAGAGGAACACAACTTCTGGGATGTTCTGAAAACTGCTCAGGTCTCTGTATTTCTTAAAGAATGATAAAAAATTAACTGTATTCTACAGTGACAGCTAGATCAGCCACACTTGAATAGTTTCATTGAATCGTCCCACTTCCTCCATGATTTTCTCCTTTATCTTCCTGCTAGTAGATCATCAAACAGAGAGGTTTGCTGTCTTAACCATTTTCATTAATTTTTTTGAATTTCACTAGTTTGTTTATCTTGGTCATCTCCCTAAGCAATTTCTGACTTTAAAAAGGCTTAGAGTTGAGAAAGGTGTATACCCACATTTCTTCTTAAATTTTTATTGTGGTAACATGTAAACTAGACACAAAATTTTTGATTTTAATCACTTTCATGTGTATCAATTAAGTGATATTAATTACATTCCCAATTTTGTGTTACCGTTGCCACCAACGTTTCCAAAACTTTTTATTCACCCCAAGCCAGATGCTCTTTACCCAGGAAGCAGTAACTCCCCTGATAATCTATAATCTACTTTATGTCACTATGAATGTATTTATTAGATATTTCATACGACATTTGACTTTTCATATCTAGCTTATTTAACTCCACATTATACCTTCAAGGTTCTGATACATATAGCATGTATCAGAACTTAATTCCTTTTTACAGCTGAGTAATCTTCCATTGTATACCTTATACTACGTTTTGTTTATCCATTCATCTGTTGATAGACACTTGAGTTGCTTCAAACTTTGGACTAGTATGTACAATGCTGTTTTGAACAATGGTGTACAAATAATGTTTGAATTCCTGTTTTCAGTTCTCTTGGGTATATTCCTGAAAGTGGAATTACAGGGTCATATAGTCATTCTGTACTAAATTATCTGAGGAATGCCAAATTGTTTTCCACAGTGGCTTTACTCTTTTACATTCCCACTGGCAGTGAACAAGTGTTCCTGTTTCTCCACATCCTCTCTAACACTTATTTCCTGTTTTTTTCTGTTTGTTTGTTTCTAATTTTTTTTAATAGTAGCCATCCCACTGAATGTGAGAGGATATCTCATTGTGGCTTTGACTAGCATTTCCCTAATGACTAATGATGTGGAACGTCTTTTCATGTGCTTATTGGCCATCTGCATATCCTCTTTGGAGAAAATGTCTATCAAGTCACTTGCCCACTTTTTGTCTTTTTGTTGTTCAGTTGTAGGAGTTCTGGATATTAAAATCCTTATCAGAAATATGACTTCCAAATATTTTTTCCCATTCTGCAAGTTGTGTATTCTCTTTCTTGATAATGTCCTTTTCACAAAACTTTTTAATTTTGATGAAGTCCAGTTAATTTTTTTTTCTTTTTTTTCCTCATTCTTTTGGTATAAAATCTAAGAATCCAATGCTTAATACAACCTTCTGATGATTTTCTCCTGTGTTCTAAGAGTTGTATAATTTAACTTATATTTAGGTTGTTGACTCATTTGGAGTCAATTTTTGTATACGATATGAGGTAGAGATTCATTTTCATTCTTTTGCATGTGGATGCCAGCACTATTTTTGAAAGACATTATTACTTTCCCCATTGAGTAGACCTGGCAGTCTTGTTGAAAATCAGTTGGCCACAGATGTGTGGGTTTATTTCTGAACTCTCAGTTCTGTTCCATCGATCTATTTGTCCTTATGCCAGTACTATGCTTTTTTTTTTTTTTTTTAAATTACTGGAGCTTTGTACTGTAGTAAGTTTTGAAATTGTAAGTGTGAGTCCTCCTACTTGGTTCTTCTTTTTCAAGAAGATTTTGGTTATTCAGGGCCCTTTAGTGTTTTACATGAATTTGATGGTTGGCATTTCTGTTTCTGCAAAAAAGGTTGTTGAAATTTCATTGGGATGACATTGAATCTGTAAATTGTTTTGGATAGTATGGACATTTTAACAATATCAAGTCTCCCAGTCCATGAATATGGAATGTCTTTCCGTTTATTTAAGTTTTCTTTAATTTCTTTCAGCAGTGTTTTGGAGTTTCATAGTTTAAGTCTTTTGCATCCTAGATTAGTTTGTTCTTACCTATTTTATTCTTTTAGATGCTGTTGTAAGTGGAATTATTTTCTTGATTTCCTTAGATGCTCATTGCTGGTGTACAGAAAGACAGCTGATTTTTATGCATTGATCTTGTCATTCTCATTTTTCTTAAATCTACTTCAGTAAGTCAGCTTAATTCAGATGGGTTTCTCATTATAGTCCTTACTTTATTGACCCAGAGAAAACCTCATTTATTCTGAGCTTCCTAGAATAGCTTGATAACTTCTTCTTCCTTTGGTTGTTTAAGCAATCCCAGTAAGTCTGTTTCAGGACAATGCTTTCCAAGAGACCTCTTTTTCTGAAAAAGGCCACATGAAACAACTCTGTTACCTCTTCATTCAGGATAATTATTAGACTTTGTGCTAGATATGAGAGATCCAGAGATGAATCATACTTTAGTCCTGCCTTCAAGGATCTTGTAAACCAGAAGGAGAGATAAGAAGACAGGCTCATAAGTATTGATCACACAAAAGTAATGTGGTAAAGGGGGAAAAGAGAGGTATAGATGAAAAAGGACGTCAGTATTCACAGGATGAAGTGATTACTTCCAGATGGAGATACTTAGAGAAGACTTTCTAGACAGATGGCAGGTGAGTTGGGCATTAGAGAAACATTCTTCTCATGTTGGACTTTTGATACTTCAAACTTTTTTAAGGATCTTTTGAAAACCAGACAAATTAATAGATGTTGGGGATTGATTGTTAGTACATCTAACAACAATCATTCAGTACTTCATCAATTCCTTAAGCCTTTATTAAACAGTCCATCTAATTTTAGTATTTTAAAGTGATTGAAGAATATGAATGATAACTCTAATATGAATAATAAATTCAATCTTGGAAATTCTATATTGTATTTTTTATTATCATGATCTAAGCTAATGTGACTTGGTCTTAAGGCTGTTTTGTCCTTGTCAACTGTATATAAATACCTTTATTCAGGGATAGAAATAGCAGTTTAAATATGGAATGAAAAGGATCTGGAATATAAATGTCTTTTCTTAGGTTTAAATAGATGACTTCCCGCATTGCCCTCGAAAATGGACCTGGCACATTTTTTCATGGGCTGCAGGTTCTATAAACGGGCTACTTCTACAGCAAAATCAATTCAGTTGCAATTAATGCATTAATTATTAAAATAAGAGCTGATTGACTATAATTGCTTTATTTTTTTAAATGTATTAGGGTATTTGGTCACTAAAATTAATTTTTTTCTTTTTTTGTTATTAAGTTTTACTTTAAATCTAAATCATGCCCCAGTCAGGAAATATTGTGAACACTGCTTTGTTTTTCATGTTTCTTGTATCTTAGTCTCATTTTTAAAGTTCCATGTAAAGACTGATTCTGCTTTAGAGAAAGCCTCTTGAATAAAAGTAATCACTTTTTTGAGGAAATTGTAGTGACAGCATATGTTCTTTCAAGAGATATTTTAAAAATTTGCTACTGGGTGCACAGGTGGTGATTCTGTGGTAGAATGCTTGCCTTCCATGCGGGAGATGAGTTCGATTCCCGGACCATGCACACCCCCCTCCCTCCAAAAAAAAAAAGGCTACTAATCATCTCTGTGGAATGATGCTAGAAAACGTATTCCAAATCATGGTCTCTTTTTCCTCATGAGAAGAACATGTGTCCCGGATAGAGAGAATACCTTTGTCCTTTGAAGTCTGAGAAATTTATAAAAGATTGCTGCATGGAAAAATTATAAAGGTTATAACTCTAAATCTTAAGCTCAAATGGAATTTTGCTTGTAGATTCAACTTAATATAAAGAAGAACAGCCAGAGCTGTCCTAAGTTGGAAAAGAATGCCTTAGGAGTGAGTCAGTTTCCCAGAACAGGAGGAGGTGCTCCAGTTTAAACTGGATGATCACTTAGGGTGGGATTGAGAGAGTTGGGCAGAGGTTGAAGAGGAACTGCAAGTGCCTTAGAGAGGAGTGAACTTGGGTGGATCTTGATGTCTTGTTTTCAGGCCTTAATTCCGTGATGCAGTGAAATATAAAAGATATTAATTTACATATATATTTTGCCATTAACCATTTGTGATTTTGTAACATACATAGCCCTCTCAAGTTAACAATTTAATGCATTTTTCAGTTCCAGAAAGATTTGATCACTTCTGCATTATAACCACCACCACCACCCCTACAGCAGTGTGTGGTTCCAGGCCAATCAAAGATTCATTTATGGTCCAGTGACACTGCATGGGTCTTTGGGGACTGATTATGCCAACACATCTATAGTTGGGACAACTCAAAATTTAAAAGCAGACTGTGCACAGAGGATTCTAAAAGTGCTTCCTGAATTGTGCACTTTTCTAATGTTTGTGGGAGGAGATCAGGGACAACTAAAATGTGTTGTTAAACTTCTAAATCTCACAGACCTTTGCATGCCAACTAAACTCACCATTAGCAAGCGTACACAGACATCATCCTAGCTATCATGTATCTTTCTTCTTTGACCTTAGCAGTTTGCATGGCAGATTTTAAGGTCAGGCCTGTTCTTGGATCCATGTAATGAAAGGTTAGATTCTATTTTTCAAGTTTTTTGATAAAATTTTTTTGGAAATGAAAATAATTTTTATATGTCCCATTTAAAGAGTTCGATTGAGTCTCAGTTTCTTCATTGTCAAGAATACCTTGTAGAAAACTACTAGTAAATAAAACTTCTCTAGATTACCTTGATTTCTTTGTTCTCAATACATCTATAGGCCATGTGGTGATTAATGAAAATGTCAAACGAGAGCTGAGTTTTGAGGAGACCTGTTTGTTACTTAGTCTCAAGATTTTATCGAGCCATTTCCAACTATAGGTTAATATTCTGCCCTTTAATTCCCTCCAGAAACACCAATATCATATTGTTTCCCAGATACTTAGCATTCCTGTTGATATTGTAGTGCTCCTTGTAGGCCTCCACCATCAGAAATCGGCTCCAGGCTTTTCCCATTACATCATCATCCACTAATGTCATTACGCAAAAGTGAAATCTGCTTTGAAGACTGTACTCCTTCTTCCTTCCATTTCTTTCCTTTCATCATTTCTTTTAGAAGGGGTAAAAACACCAATATCAGAGACCTCTAGGACAATCCAGGCAAGCATTTAAGAGTGAATTGAACATCCTCATGATTTAAATCTAGGTTTATGCATCTTTATTCTGTTCAGGTGATGGAGAGTGATCTGCCTAGCCATATATGGAGCCTGAAAAGTAATGTTTGGTCATGCGACACTTTGCTTTCGTGCTTTTCTTTCAGCCCCTCAGAATTTGTTCTTAATGATTTATGTAGCTCTCCATCAGCAACCTGTCACTGGTATATATATATTGTTTAATTTTTATTGATAAAACAAAACAACCTACAAACACGAACATTCTTAATATATGAACATTCCATACTTGGTGTGCAATCAGTGCCTCACAATATCATCACGTAGTTGTATATTCATCACCATGATCATTTCTTAGAACATTTGCGTCGCTCCAGGAAAAGTAATAAAAAGAAAAAAGAAGAAACTCATACATACCATACCCCTTACCCCTCCCACTCATTGACCACTAGTATTTCCCTCTACCCAATTTATTTTACCATTTCATATTTTAAAAGTAATTCCTCAGAATAAGAATTTTTAGGAGAGACCAAGTTTCTCTTTCTTCATGTTTAATTAAACTGTTTCTTGGATTTAAATTTGCTACATAAGCATTTAAACCATCTGGAGTTCTTCACTTTCTCCCAAAAATCTTTTAAGACATTATAATATTATCTACAGTTATACTAAACTGGGGCTTCTTCTTCATCTTCCTTCCCCCATAATAAAACAGTTGACCAAATGCTGAAACCCTCTTCTCTCCCCAAATTTTATTTCCCCATTGTTTTTGAAACCGTCCTTAAATTTCCAGTTGCTGCAGTGCTGTGTTTGGCTTTGTGTCTAACAGCAAGGTTCAAGTTGGGTAAGAATTGGGAAGTTGTTTCAGTTCTGAGACTTCTTGCTGTCCACTCAGTATTTGGTTTTAGTGTTTCTTTGTGGGTTTTGTTTGTTTGTTTGTTTTAGTGCTTTTGTGTCCACAGAGGCAGATTAATCTGGAATTAGAAGGAATTGTAGGGCGGAGCAGTGGTGGCTCTGGCAGAATACTCGTCTGCCGTGCCAGAGGACCAGGGTTCGATTCCTGGATCTGCCCTTGCAAAAAAAAAAAAGAAAGAAAGAAAAGAAAAGGAATTGTGATCATTAGTAGTCCCCCAACCCCCTCAGTGGACCAAAAACAAAAGAATAAGCTTGACTCCTAATGTTAAAGACTTTGGGTTTACATTTCTGTACACTGTTAATGACAGGGGACTCGAATATATCTGCTTTGGTCATGGTGTGAAGT
This sequence comes from Tamandua tetradactyla, assembly GCF_023851605.1. Lineage (NCBI taxonomy): Eukaryota > Metazoa > Chordata > Mammalia > Pilosa > Myrmecophagidae > Tamandua > Tamandua tetradactyla. The sequence goes on along the minus strand of NC_135328.1, from coordinate 184,294,348 downwards.
GTAAAAAGCCATGGATAGCTTGTAAAAGCTTTGGAGGGAACACATCAAGACTAAAAGACCAGACTAGGGCAGCCAAGTGCCTTTTTCCCACCCCACCCCCCACCCCCAAACAAGAAATTAAAAGCTCTAGAGTCACACTAGGATTTAAGTTTGGATTTTTAGCAACTTTAGATTTTCTAATGGAGTTCCTTGATGGTCTCCGTGGTGTGAACTGGGAAGAAGGGAAAAGTTGTCTTCGTACATTTTTGCAGAGATTGAAATCTGTACTAAAATCTTCTTCAACAAATTAGGTGCCTTCGCAGACGAAAAGCTTGAATGAATTAATGAAAACATCCACGAAAAAAAGATATAAATAATTAACCTAGACAGAAAGTCTTACTTTATTATTTCTAATGTGTCTCATGTCTGTGTTTGTTTTCAGTTGTCAGAATGTCCACGGAAGGAGGATTTGGTGGTACTAGCAGCAGTGATGCGCAGCAAAGCCTGCAGTCCTTCTGGCCTCGTGTCATGGAAGAAATTCGGAATTTAACAGTGGTAAGAAAGAATGAGAAACTTCTTTGAGAAAAGTTTAAAGAGTATAAAGAGCTATGAGATGAATAACCAAAATTCACACTAAAACATTTTAATCTCAGGTACATTTACAAAGGCAGTGTTCATTTCTGACCTGTGGGTGAGATTTATAAGGGTGTCCTTTATATCTTAGTGGTTTTCCTCAGGCATGTGGGTGTGTGGTGATGCTTTGCCTTGGGGTAGTTTAATGTGAGACATATCTTTTAAAGGATGCAGAAAAACAGAAATCTCACCTCCTTTCATTCCTTTGGCTTAATTTAGTCATCCTGCCAAATTTTTAGAACCTGTTGAAGACTAATGAGCAATTTATTCAACAGCACAGTTATTGGGGGCCATGCACTCTTTTCAAGTGTTAAAAAAAATACACTTAAATCGGGTCTCTGAACTCTAACACTATCAACATTTGGAATAGATAATTATTTATTGTAGGTGACTGTCCTGTGCATTATAGCATGTTTAGCAGCATCTCTGACCTCAACTCACTAGATGCCGGAAATATCCCAACCTTCTTGTTTCCCCACAGTTGTGACAACCAGAAATGTCTCTATAGACATTGCCAAATGTCTCCTTGGGGGCAAAATTGCCCTCTGTTGATAATTGTCGGCTTAGATGAGTCAAATATGACTCTGCCCCTTGGAGAACTTACGATCTGGTAATTACAACCAGAGTCATTTATTCAACATTTACTTATTAAATGCTTACTGAGTCAGTCACAGTGATGAATCTTGAAGCAGTAAAATTCCAGGTGCTTTGGGAGCACAGGGAACATAGTGCTTATTCTCCCTGGTGGGGTTAGGAAGACTTTAAGTGAAAAGGACATTTTTGTTGGATCTTGGAGAGTGGCAACAGAAGGTGAGACAGGCTAGATTGGAATTTTTTAGAATATATTGTCATGTACTTATGAAGAATGTTCCATTTGGTGTCATTTTATCAAATACTGAAGGGGGCTCCCTGTGTGAATGTGATGTTCCTGCTCTGGAGTGACTAGCATCTTGGTAGAGCAGACACTGGATTCCTATACAGAGCTAATGTCGCAATTCCTAAGAGCTAGCAGCCTTTAACTTCTGACATACAAAGTCATTTAATTCATTCCTATAATAAATACTGTGCAAATACTGTGGCTGTGCTAGATACTGTGGATTCAGAGTCAGACAGTCAGGATCATTACACTCAATGACCTATATTCTGGTGGGGGAGACAGCAAACAAGTAATGAATAAAATAAAGAAAACAGTATCTCCTTGTGATAAGTGCACATTACTTCAAGGGCCAAAAAATAATTCATATTGTGGATGTACCTGGGTTTGTACTTGTTTACGTGAGGGTTTTAGCAAATGAACGTGGCTTGACCTCTCTTAGAGTGTCCTGTGTACAGAGGTAGATTTCCACTGAAGAGCCGTTGTTTCTCTTCTGTTGTAGTCCTGAGGTGGTAGTTACCTTTACTCTCAGTTATAAAAGAGAGGAGAAAATGAAAATTGTAATGTCAAAAGTAGGGCGTCCCCTCCCCCCCACGAGGAATATGACGTTCAGGGGTGAAAGTCTCCCTAACAGTGTGGAACGTGACTCCCAGGAATGAGTCTGGCCCTGGCAACGTGGGATCGACAGTGCCTTTCTGACCAAAAGAGGGAAAAGAAGTGTAATAAAATAGGGTATCAGTGGCTAAGAGAGATTAAATAGAATCAAGAGGCTGTTCTGGGGCTACTCTTGTGCAAGCTTCAGTTTGATAGTGCTAATTGCCATGGTTTGCTAAACTCCAGCCAACATCATTATTACTGTTCTCTTAAGAACATCTAGGGCTCAAACTGAGACGCTGCAAGAGTTTCATGCACTAAGTTTGCTTTCCTGGAAACTGTAATTTCCAGAGGGTTCCTAGGTCAGATATAGCCTGAAACCCAGAGGAACCAGCCTCTCCAAGATTATCAGCTGAATACATCCCCCTATCCTTTAGTGTTGACACCCCTTCTCAACATGAAAAATTCAGAACAGGCATTGCCTAAAGATTTCTTTAGATTGTGAGAAGGATCAAAGAAGAAGGAAGAGTTATAACAAAGAAAATAGGATTTTAAAAAATGAGTATGACTGCTGAATCACTATATTGATATTTCTTCTAGCCTCCAGTGTTTTGGAGCAGCTAGAAGGAAAGATCTGAAATAGTGGAATGGTAACCCATAACAAATTCTGAAATTTGTTCTATAACTCCTTGCTGAAGTGTACGTTGAAAATTATTGCTTTTTCTTTCTTTTCTTTGTATATATGTTATATTTTCACAATGAAAAAAAGTTTTAAAAAATTAGAAGTGAAATAAAACAAAGAAATCCATGTAGCTAGTTGAAGACATATTACAAAGAACTGTAGAAAGTGACTTTAAAGCACAGTAATTTGGATAGATATTCCATGGAACATACCATAAAGACAGAAAAAAACTGAAAAAATAATTAAGTTGCTTTTAGTAATCATGCTATTGGTGGTCGCGCTAGTGTTGTTATTCTGAGTCTGTTGTGCTGCATTGTGAAATAAGTCAAATGAGCAATTATGTTGGCTTGATTGAGAACTGAGATTTTTGGCACAGTTGAAAGCAAACACAAGTACAAGATCAATAAAATTAAGTAACCCCCTTCCCCACACAAAAAAAGTGGTGTCTTGTTCATATTTGGGGAGGGGGAGGTAATCTCTCCATAAACTTAATGGGTTTTAGTGCTAAGAATAGCCAATATAAAACCAGTGTCCTTGTTGCCTGGGTGGAATTAAGCCAGCGCAGCAAGTCTGAGCTCCATCTTGAACCCAGAAACAGAAATCTAGGATCAGGCTAGAGGCCAGAAAAGCTCTGAAGGTTGAGGCTCAGCATTTAACTTTTCTGCTTTGTTGGGTTTTTATTTTTAACACACTTGGTTTTACTTTTCAAGTTTGAATGCCAACAGAGCAGGTTGTGGTGTTAACTAAATTTCAGCATGTATACATCTAGTCCTTCAGAGTTTAAAAGAGGGTTACTTTGAAGGATTCAGTTTGGTTCATTCTTTTGTGGGTGAAGTAAAAGAAGAGCAAGGAGCAAAGTTGTATTTATCATTCTTCTGTTGATGAACAACTGGAATCTTCTGCCTTTGTATGCTTGAAAAAGACTCTGCCCTTTACCATCAAATAGTGTCTGGTCTGTAGTACGTTTTCAAAAAATATTTGCACAAATCAGGCTCCTCCATTTCAGATTAAGTGCAAAACAGCATCAGTGCCAGGTTTGAGTGAGAATACAATACAGTAAAGTCTAGGTGAGTTTTCCTTTTGTAAGGCTCCTGTTTTCCACTCTATGTGGGATTCTCTGACTACAGCCCATGAAGTTATCTGCTTCCTCGTATTACTGCACTTTTACCTATGCAATGTGGCCAAGCATTTTAGCATTTAGTCTCTGTCTTTCCAGAACTCAACAGTATTTGCCAGCAGACATCCTCAAAAATGTCAGAGCCTCTTAGTTGACACCTTGCAATGTCTGACAGATTAAAAAAAAAATCTGTTATGTTTACACTATTCAAACACAAGTAAAACTTACAAGAACATTCATAAGGTGGGGTGGTCGAAGTTTGGAATACAGATTGTTCCAAAAACAAATTATTGAAGTTTGCTAGATGATATATTGTGTGATATATTGGAAACACTGGTCCCATTCATTTTGGTCTGAGTCCTACAAAAGCAATTCATTATTCTCAGCTTAACCGTCACCCTCTCCTCACTCTTAAAAGCTCTGTAACTGTCCATAAATCTACGTGGTGTTCACCTGGGATTGAAGTTGCTTAAAATCATATCAAAATGATTGTACACCAGGGTGATTATGTAAAATAATCATACTCCTGTGGGTAGAGTTCTGGAAACAATAATTGATAGACTTCTTGGCATCGAATCTTACTCCTCTAGACTTCTTGAAAGTGAGGAAGAAAAGCTAACTTTGTCTTTTGGGGGACTAAGGGTAGGCTGAATCTTGAAAAGAAAAATCTGTTTCTTCCCTGTTCCCTACATCCTATTCAGCTTTGATTTAGCCTAAGTTACTTGATTCAATGCCTAGGTCACATTCTTTTGATTTCCAGTTCCATCTTTTCATTCCTCAGTGCCTCCAGATTGGACAATGACAGTTCTAACATTGTAATCAAATCAGATAACCATCTAAACAATTTCTCAGTGGAGGTTACAAAATAGGTCCTGAGGCACTTGAGCCCTGCATTTTGAACAGTACTTCTCAAACTTTATTGTCTATTTGAATTATCTGAGAATCTTGTTAAACTATAGATTGTAATTTAGATCCTGCATTTCTTTTGAGTGTCTAGGTGATACCAGTGCTGGCCTGAAACCTCACTTTTAGTAGAATCCTCCGTGGATCTTAATCCTCACCATGGATCATAGTCAGCTGGGGGAGTTTTTTTTAAAAAGACAATACATGATGCTAGGGTTCCACCCCCCAGATAGATTCTTGATTCAGTTGTTCTAGGGTAGAACCCAGGCTCTCTAGTTTTCAGAAGCTCTGCAGGTGATTCTAATATGCAGTTACCTTTAGAAAGTGTTAAAATCTTGATTTTGCAGGAGTGGCTGACTTGGTAGGCTTAGAAAAGATTTGTCATCATTACTTGAAACTCTAGATGTTCTTTAGCAAAGACTAGACCCATTGACTTTTCTTTGGCTCCCAAATCTCATTGGGTGAATTCAGAATTGAAACTCGGCAGTTTCTGATATCAGCAATTTTTTTTTTAGATAGAGAAGTTGTAGGTTTACAGAAAAATCATGCGTAAAATACAGTTCCCATATGCCACTCTATTATTAACACCTTGCATTAGTGTGATATATTTGTTACAGTTGATGAAAGAACACTTTTATAATTGTTTTATGAACACTTTTATAAAGCTATTAACTATAGTCCATAGTTTACACAGTTCACTGTGTTCACAGTCCTGTTTTTTAATTTTTTTTCTGATAATATGTATATCACCTAAAATTTCCACTTTTAATCACTGTACTGGTTTGAAAGGATATATGTACCCTAGAAAAGCCGTGTTTTAATCCTAATCCCCTTTTGTAAAGGTAGCCGTTTCTTCTAATCCCTCTTCAGCACTGTATGCTTGAATTTGTAATTAGGTCATCTCCCTGGAGATGTGACTCAGTCAAGAGTGGTTGTTAAACTGGATTCTCCACCTATTCGGGTGGGTCTTGATTGGTTTACTGGAATCCTATGAAAGAGAACGACAAGAGAGAAAGCCAGGAGATTCAGAGAGAGCAGAGACTTCTGCAGCACCATGAAGCAGAGAGTCCACCAGCAGTGCTTTGGTGATGAAGAAGGAAAACGCCTCCTGGGGAGCTTCATGAAGCAGTAAGCTAGTAGAGAAAGCTGGCAGGTGATGCCATGTTCACCATGTGCCCTTCAAGATGAGAGAGAAACCCTGACCATGTTCGCATGTGCCTTCTCACTTGAGAGAGAAACCCTGAACTTCATCGGCCTTCTTGAACCAAGATATCTTTCCCTGGATGCCTTTGGTTGGACATTTCTATAGACCTGTTTTAACTGGGACATTTTCTTGACCTTAGAGCTGTAAACTAGCAACTTATTAAATTCCCCTTTTTTAAAAGCCATTCTGTTTCCAGTATATTACATTCAGGCAGCTAGTGAAACTAGAGCAACCACATTCAAATATATAATTCATTGCTGTTAATTGCATTCACTGTTATACTACCCTCACTGTTACCAATCACCAAAACTTTATAATCAGCTCAAACATAAACACTCTACCACTTAAGCGTTTATTCCTCATTCCCAACCCCTACACCAGCCCCTAGATGTTACCAATTTTAATGTGGTTCTCTGGTTATGATCAGGGGCATGAGAATTTTCTGAGACAGAATCTGCTCTCCCAACCTTGTTGGTATCACCCTCAAGAGTAGAACAAGTCAGTATGGTCAGTTTTTCTTCCATTTGGGTCCGCATCAGGAGAAGAAGGTGTTATTCACATAGTTAAACATCATTTGCGTGGTTGCCAACAGCCTGGGAAACATAGAATTGAGGACCAATTTAGTGGACTTCAGTCTACTGATAGTAAGTCTCTCCTTTCCAGGAGAGGGGAGTTATTGTAAACTCCTGCATCTGACTAGAAAGTTAGGAATGAGATTATAGAAAACCCACCCCCCATCTGAAGATCTGTTGTTCCCACACTGCCTCTTTAGAGCTACAGGTTTAGGGGTCATGAAAGGTAGTTTCTTATAAAAGAAAAGGTTAGAAATGGGGGTCTTAACACAGAACTTTAATAAAAAGGAATCTATGCCTCATTTTATAAGCTCTCCAAGGTGGAACTGATATGAATTTTTTATTCTTGACCTCTTCTTGTTGCTTTTGATTAAAGAATAGTCTCATGGAACTTCTTAAATAATATTTTACTCTTTCAAGTCCGGAAAGGAGGTTTTTATATCAGCTTTGGGCTTTGGTTAAATAAACTTGGAACAGTCTTTTGGAAATTATATTAAACACCAAACCAAATGAGAACATACTTGAAAGAGAGCTAAATCTTGTGATCATAATCTTATGCTGTGTGTATCATCCCCGGTGCTCTCTTTAGCATTTCTGTTTAGCACATCTTTGATATGCCACACAAGTGGGAAGATCAGAGATTGATTTCTGTGGTTAAACTTCTTTTTGTCCCTTCAGAATCCGGCCCTAGTCTGGCATCTCCTTTCCTCACATTTTCTCTCCACTCAGGTCATGTGATTTAAAACCCGAAACAGGCCATGTTCTTTGTGTCTCCTTGCTCTTCCCTCTGAATAACATTCTCATACTTTTCTAACAGGCACATTCTCAGCATCATCCCCTTAGACACTACTGAAGTGTTGGCCCCTCTGGAACATTTCCCAACTCCTCTCCCTTAGTCCAACCCCCATCGCCAGCTGGTCGTTCCTTTTTTGTTTCCTCATGGGATTTTACATCCACCTCCAATATAGGACAGGGATTATAATTTTTTATGTGACTGTCTCTAACAAGCTATCAGCTATTCTAAGATAAGAATTGATTCATTTTTTGCATCTTTCTGTTTGCATTCACTGTTAGTTGCATGAAAGAGATGAAAGAGGAGGACAGAAATTAAGAATTTAAAGAATGTGCTTTGTTGTCTCCTTTTTGTAAAATTAAAAAACAAAACTACAACTGGACTTCTGAGCTTCTGCTACTCAAGGATTAATTGAGTAGAGACTTCATGAAAAGTGTCAATACATAATTTGGAAAAGGCAAAGATGAAATACTGGTGTTTGAAATGTGTAGAGCCAAGCAGGTTGTTGGTTTGCATGGAGAAATCAGATGTCTTGGGAATATATTTTATCCCTATAGTTGCTCTTTGTTCTGTAATCATAAAATGGATTTTGGGGAGACTGGCAATGTTTTCTCAAAATGCTCAGTACCTTCTTTGACACACATTTGTTTTTCTGTGGGTCTTGGAAAAGAAAGTCCCCTTATGCTTGCTAATTACCCCAATTCTCAAATTATGGCTGTTTCTCCCATAATGTAATGATGAAAATTCCCAGGTGAACATATTGGGTTTGGTGGGTCACATTTCAAATCACTTAGAGAATCAGTCATTTGATACCTAGTCCCAGTAGAGATTTAGCTGATTTTCATCATAGCTCTGAAACTCAAAGTTGATTTCTCTTAAGGCCTGATATTCTCGCAAGCAGTGAGGACAACAGAATCAATAGGCTGAGCCCTCAATCTTGATGTTTGTTCCTATGAAACTCATCCCCTCAAAGGATAGGCTAAGCCTACTTAAAATTAGTCCTCAGAGCCACCCCCAGAAAACCTCTTTTGTTGCTCAAATGTGGCCCATCTCTCAGCCAACACAGCAAGCAAGCTCACTGCCCTCCCCCTCTACGTGGGACATGACTCCCAGGGATGTAAACCTCTCTGGCATTCTGGGACAGAAATCTTAGAATGAGCTGGGACTCAGCATCAAGCGATTGAGAAAACTTTCTCAACTGAAAGGGGGAAGAGAGAAATGAGACAAAGTGTCAGTGGCTGAGAGATTTCAAACAGAGTTCAGATGTTATCATGGAGGTTATTCTTATGCATTATATAGATAACCCCTTTTTAGTTTAAGGAGTATTAGAGAAACTATAGGGAAGTACCTGAAATTGTAGAGCTGTGTTCCAGTAGCCATGTTTCTTGATGATTGTATAATGATATCTCTTTCACAAAGTGACTGTGTGATTGTGAAAACCTTGTTCTGATGGTCCTTTTATCTATGGTATGAACAGATGAGTAAAAAATATGGATTAAAAATAAATAAATAATAGGGGGAATAAATATTAAAATGAAATTTTAAAAAAGTATAAAAAAATTATTTCTCTTATTTCTAGAATTGCATCCCTAACTAAGCATGTGTTTAACTATCGGAAGTTTTAGAACAAAACAAAAAAAGGACTTAAATTGCAGTTAATTGAGTAGTGCTGATCAAAAGCCCTTTTCCATGTCTTATGTACCCCAGTCTAGTTTGTTAAGAATAAATTAGTAGGGCTGTTCCTAAAAGGCAGTTGATAAATTCACCCTTATTTTTTCCATAACTTTTTCCCTCCCAACCTTCCCCCCCCAAGCAAATTTTTGAGAAAAGTTCTTTGCTCTTGTCATTGGAAAAGGGCATGCCCCCATATCTGTCAAGATCAGAAATGTCCAGTGTCATACTAGATGAAGAGAACAATGTTGTAAGTACTGCTGACATTTGCCACTATGGTCCCTGAATAGAAGAAGGAACTGGCAATTTAGAGAAATGCCCTTGAGGAACAGAAATCTCATTTTATCTGCATATTACAGACTGGTAAACTTTATTACAGGAAAAAAAGGAGCTCATAATATACCTCTATATTGTGCTGAAGCAAAGAACCTGATATTGTTTAGGGCTGCTTACTGTGCATGAGGGCACTGTTGGAAGCCATCATAAGTTTATCCTAAAATCCTTTAAATTGCTTGAAGCTCTGCATGGGTTAAGCAAAGAAGAATTTTGATCTGGAGCTTGTATTTTCTGCATTTCATTTGTACCTCCTCTCCTGCCATGTTACCTGAAAGAAGGGAGTAGGTCAATCAGAGTGTTTCCTAATGCCTGTCATGCTCTGCCACTCTGTTGATTGTCCCCACTATTTATATACTTCTTATTGCTCATTTCAGAAAGACTTCCGAGTACAGGAACTCCCACTGGCTCGTATTAAAAAGATTATGAAACTGGATGAAGATGTGAAGGTAAATTCACACTAACTGTTACTATTCATATTGAAGCTAAAATGATGGTCATTGCTCAGTTCCTTAGAGGTTAAAGTTGAAGATTACAAACAAGTAAAAATGTTATTGTCTGTTGCTTTTGTTATATTTGGTTCTTATGTAAAGATGTTAAGTGAGCTGAAATTAAAGTTTTCATTATTATCTGGTGATTTCTAAACATTAGAGATATCCTGTTTTTTTCCAGATGTCAAAAGAATGCTGAGTATCTGTTTTTTGAAATCTGGTGATACTGCCTATTTCCTTTCACAGTGTGGTGTAAATACATTACCAAATCAGCAGGACAGTGCTATCATCTTATTGTAGTCCATAGATTGTTGATAAGAACTCTGGTAAATCTTTGATAATGTTATAAATCTCTTCTAACCTTTTGATCTGTGAATGTGTTTTACGTGAATTATACTTATGAGAGGATTAAATTGGGGGTGGAAATTTGGATTCCTAGGAGTCCACCTCCCATTAGAACTCTCAGGAAAAGAGTAACTCTCTCTCCTTCTCACTCAGAATATCAGCACCTTATATTTGTGTAAGAAGTTAATTTTTCCTTTTAATAATTCATTTCCTTCTCACAATAATTTTGTGAGATTTTGGAACTAGCATAGGAGTTATTAATTCCATTTTACAGATATGAATATAGAGACAACAAGGTTAAGTGACTCAATAGGGTTCAGAGCCTGTTGGATCAGGAGCTTCCATTTTAAAGTCAGTGAGCCAACTTATGGTGTTGGAGCACTTATGATGTGCCAGGCCCTATATTGAGTGCTTTTACATACGTGATCTTACTTGATTCCCATGACAACGGGAAGAAGGTTATCCTCTTTTTTAACATGTGAAAAAGACAGCTCAGAAAGGATAGGCAGCTTGCAATGTCACCTGAATCCATGGCTCCCAAGCTCATTATCTTTGTCCACATTGTCACCCATTGGATTTGTACCTAAACACAGCAGATTGCTGACTCGCAGGCTATGGGCAAGTCATGTCACCTCTCTTAAACTTAGATTCTTTATTTTTCTTTTTTAGCTTTTTTTATTGTATAGTATAACATATATACAAAGCAAAGAAAGCGGTAGCTTTCAAAGCACTCTTCAAAAAGTGTTTACAGGATAGATCCCGGAGTTTGTCATGGGCTACCATACGATCCTCTCATATTTTTACTTCTAGTTGCTCCAGATTATAGGAGGTAGAAGGCTTAAATACTTTTTTTATCATCGCAATTGACTTTTTTTCTTCTTTTTTTGTAAACAATAACATATATACAAAAAATATATAAATTTCTAAGCACAGACCACAATTATTTGTAGAACATATTTCAGACTTTGACATGGGTTGCAGTTTCACAGTTTTAGGTTTTTACTTGTAGCTCCTCTAAAATACTGGAGACTAAAAGAGATATCAATTTAATCATTCAGCATTCATATTCATTTCTTAAATCCTGTCTTCTGTGTATAATTCCACCATCACCTTTGATCTTTCTGTATGTCTCATTGGGGTTATTTGGGCTATGGCAATTCTAAATTTTTGATATTGGAAGAGTCTGTCACTAATATGGGTAGGAAGATGGAACTATCTGATGTTCTGGAGAGGCTGGGCTAGGTTTTAGGACTTATCTGGACCAGGGACCCATCTGGAGGTTGTAGGGTTTTGACACGTTACTCTAGTGCCTGGAACCCTTGTGGAATCTTATAAAATGCCCTAGGTATTCTTTAGGATTGGCTGGAATGATGCTGATTGGGAGTTGGCAGGTTATGATATGTAGCAAGGTCCACTTGAAGCTTGTGTAAGATCAACCTCTCGACTCTATTTGAACTCTCTCTGCCACTGATATTTTATTAATTACACTTCTTTTCCCCCATTTGGTCAGGATGTAATTGTTGATCTCATGGTGTCAGGTCTGGATTCATCCCTGGGAGTCCTCTCCCACGCCGCCAGGGAGACTTTCACCCCTGGGTGTCATGTCCCACATAGGTAGGAGGGCAATATTTCACTTGTAGAGTTGAGCTTAGAGAGACTGAGGCCACATCTGAGCAACAACAGAGGCCCTCCAGGAGTAACTCTTAAGCATACCTATAGGTAGTTTAAGCTTCTATGCTGCCTACTTAAGCTTCACAAGAGTAAGCCTCATGATTGAGGGCATAGCCTATTGATTTGGGTGTCCCTAAAGTTTGACACAGTATCGGGGGATTCCCTGATGGTAAGGTTTAATAGTTCCATAGTCTTTCTCCCCTCCCTCAAAACTCTAGATTCTTAGAAAGGCTATTATGAAGTAAGAAATCGCCTTATATAGGGCCTGGCACATGTTAGGTGCCAGATAAGTAAGTTTTCCTTCTCTCTCTCCCCTTCTTCCCTTAGTTTCTGCTATCTGCTTTTCACTACCCATTGATTTACCACAGAATCTCTTGAGGATACCACGTTCTCATTTGTCAACCCTTGCTCCATAGTCCTATGGTAGGACATGCGGCAAGAGAAAAGCTGGCTTCTATGTCTTGCTGGTGATTGACAGGGAGGGCCTACATCTGTTGCAGATGATCAGTGCAGAAGCACCTGTGCTCTTTGCCAAGGCAGCCCAGATTTTTATTACGGAGTTGACTCTTCGAGCCTGGATCCACACAGAGGATAATAAGCGCCGGACTCTACAGGTAACACTGAAGACCTCAAATGGGTGGAATTGTGATAAACAACTGCCTTTGCCTGCTTTTCATGCATGGCTTTGGACCAAAGATTGTTCTTCGTCAGGCCTCTGTGAATCTGACATGTAATTGGCATCTTCCTCCCCTTTTGGCAGGCAGACATACCTTATAGCCATGGTGATCGTAGTTCACGAAAAATCTTAATTCCTAATTCTCTCATGGTTTCTACAGCTTAGTGACTAAAGTCTTCACTGATAAGCCCTCACTAGAAGCAGAGGCTTGAATGGTAAATAGATATTTGTTCCCGGATGTAAACAACTTCTGGTTGGGAGTCTTAGAAGACTCCAGGAAAGAACAACCTCAGAAAGAATCAGCAAGGCAAGCCACCTAAAGGTGTTCATTCAAGTACCTAAAGGTGGTCTTTCAAGTCTCATTATCCTCAGTAGCCTTTTTTTCTTTGTCTGCCATCCTTTTCTTCTTCTTTTTGTTCTCTAGTTTTTTTAATTTAGCAAGTCAGTATTCATTTTGTAGGAAGAACCCTTGGTCATGGCTGTGAAAGCCCTGCCCTCACAGCTAAGCCCTAGCTCTCGGAGGGAAGGTTTCCCAGACATAAGAGGAAGGGTGTGACAGATACGAGACAGTGTTTTAACAACAAAGCCAAGAAAGTATGTTTTCTACTCATTTCTTTTACCTCAAAAATGGAAAATGCATGTGTTTATTCATTCATCCTACAAATATTTATTGAACACCCAGGATATGCCAGGCAGTGGGAATTTGGCAACATACAAAACACAAGAATCCTTGCCCTTGTGGAAAGCCTGCATTCCAGTATAGCTAGATATTGAGAACTTACTTTGTGCTACCATGAAGGAAGTCTGTGGATCTAAAGAATTCCAATTCTGAGAGCAGTTTAGATTGAAAAATAAAATGGATAAGATACTTGAATAGACTCTTTAAAAAGGAAGCTATCCAAATGACCAGTAAGCATATTAAAAGGTATTCAACATAGTTAGTCATCTGGGAGCTATAAATTAAACCCACAATAAGATGCTAGTTTACACCTACTAGAATGACTGAAATAAAAAGACTGACAATACCAAGTATTGACAAGGAAGTAGAGCAGCTGAAACTCATATTTCCTGGTCATAATGTAAAGTGGTACAATTATTTTGGGAAACTATTTGGCAGTTTCTCATAAAGTTAAGCATATCCCTACTCTATGACCCTGCCATTCCACTCCCAGGTATATACCCAAAAGAAATGTGGACATTCTTGTATAAGAATGTTCCTAACAACTTTATTTATTATAGCCAAAAACTGGTCACAACTCATGTATCCATCATTAGGAGAATATTAAACAAATTTTGATTTGGTTATACTGCTCAGCATTAAAAAGAATCAAGCTATTGATTCATAACGACAAAATGGATGAATTTCTTATGGACCTCAGATGACCAGACTTGGGGACAGACATGAACACAGAGCAAAAATACATGTAGCTCATGCTCTATAAACAGGATATTTGAGCCTTCAACCACTACCACTCATTTTATTCTAAACCAAGGTCCTCCCCCTATTATTGAAGTAGTCCAAAGATAGCAGTGTCAACTAACTGGTTCCTGGTTATCCTGTGGTTAAGTGAAGTTAGGCTATCATTCAACCTTGTAAGCTTTTTTATGCCCTGAATAATAGTTTGCCCTCTTTGCCTCATGAGAAGATGGAATCTGTTCTCAATCACTCAGTTGAAATCCTACTTCACTAACTTTTTGCAACAATTTTTAGTCACTAGATTTGTATTAGTTCCCACAAGACTGTGATTTTTATTTTGGAATTCAAATTTCCAGTGTTAAACCCATAGTTAAATCTGGTCTAATGTGATATGCATATATATGAAGTCTGAAGTTAGTGGAATAGAGACAGGGGTGAATACAGAATATAGGAAGAAGGTGACTAATGGTACTGAAACCAAGGCCTGCAGTGATGAGATTCTTTTTCTGCAAGTATGAGACTCCCTTTCTTTGAACAGTAAAATTAGAATACTTCTTTTTAAAACCAGTGCATTATGTATACTTATGATGTGTATACTTCACTGTATGAAAATTTTAAATCAAATGGAATGACACATGTTGAAGTATTTAGAGGCAAATGTACAACTTAATTTTGAAATGCATAAAAAATAAATTGATGGATAGATAGCTATGGGGATAAAACAGATATTGTAAAATGTTAACAGTAGAATGTAGGTGCTGAGTATATGGGTACTTACTGTAAAATTCAACTTTGCTTATGCTTGAAATTTTTCATAATAAAATTGGGGTGTGGGGATCCACACATTAACAGAAATCCTCAGCAACTTCTGTTTACCACACCTTAAGAAAAGGTCAAAACAGAAGGGAATGGAAATTTTGTTTTTCCTTCCCTTTTCTCTGTGATCGTTCCAAGCCAGTGAAATGCAAAACCCCATTCTACCCTTCTTGCCAGCTAGCAGCTTGGTAATGAACCCTCCAACCAAAACAGCACACATCTTAAAGGTGCCAGGATATTTAAATTTAAAATTAGTGTGATATGTAATCACATTCTTGATGATGTCACCTACTCAAATATAAGCTATCTAAATGGCTCAATTATGGATGGAATTGGGGAGAAAAAGAAAAAGAAATAATTACTCCAACCATATATCAAAATAGTCTAGAGTATTTTGGAAACACAGATAGACTGACTTGAATTGGTCTTTTCAAAGCCAATAGTATTTCATTGAGTTATTACTTATATACAGTAAAATACAGAAATCTAAAGTATACAGCCCGATGAATTTTGATAAATGTGAATGTCCAGACAGCTTGTTTCTGCTCTAGACTTGGCCACAGTCATATAGTTTGGCTTAGAAGTCCTCCTCTTATGTTACTTGTAACTTGGAGAGCATAAAGCCAGGTAAACTGGTTTCTTCCCAGGCTAATTTTTCACTCTGCTCTTCTTTGTTACAGAGGAATGATATCGCTATGGCAATTACAAAATTTGATCAGTTTGACTTTCTCATCGATATTGTTCCAAGAGATGAACTGAAACCTCCAAAGCGCCAGGTGAGCTGGAAGGCTTTGTTGTTGCTGCTGACTGAAGAGCAGCTTGCTTACTAAGTAGATATGCTCTTTTTCCTCTCAGCACAAGCCATTTGCTATTCCTTTTGTTCCTCCTTCCCCAGACCAGATTCATCCTTAACATCTTCTATTTCTCATTTATGGATACTTTTAACTCAGTGCCTCTGAGGTGGTATTTTAGTGTAAATAAACAAAATGAAAGTTGAAGATTATATTTATAGATAGTAAAGTAAAAGCTCATTTCAAGGTATCTGTGAAGTTTATCAGTTCTTAATTTGGATGGTAGAGCATTCCCAGCAAGTCACCTTTTTAGAATTTTATGAGACAGTTTCTGTATGTGCACAGTGGTGTTTGAAGTGAATGGACCTAGGTTTTCTCTTACTCTTTATAGTGGGTCTCTATTTAGTATCCTGGCTGCATATTAGAATCACCTGTTTGGTTTAAAAACTACCAGTTCCCAAGCTCCACCCCATACCTGCTGAATCAGAATCTGTGAGGGTGGCACCCAGGTATCAGTACTTTTCAAAGCTCCCCAGACGTTTTTAATATGCAACCAAAATTGAGAATCACCACTTAAAATTTTCTAAGCAATAAAAAGAAAGAATGAGTGTCTGTCTTTCCCTCTCTTCCACCTGCCCCTCTTCAAAGGTCACAGATTATTTTTCCAGCACCTTAGGTGCACATAGCTCTTAATTGCAGCTGTAATAAACTCCTATCTTCTAGAGCTCATTGTTTTAGACATGCAGATTGCATGATTCACTGAGTGTTGTAGAGACTCTTGGAGAATAGTGGCAAAGCCTGGCAGGAGCAAAGCTGTGCCTCATTCTGCTTGCTTTATTTTGTTAATAAATTTTAAATATTTTTAATGAAAAATTTTCATTATATATTATCCTTAGAAACAGAGTCATTCAGCTGACACCTGTTCTGCCTGCCTGTCTGTCCCATTTTAACTGTCAGAGAACATGTAGGAGAAGCAG
Source organism: Tamandua tetradactyla (assembly GCF_023851605.1). NCBI lineage: Eukaryota > Metazoa > Chordata > Mammalia > Pilosa > Myrmecophagidae > Tamandua > Tamandua tetradactyla. The sequence goes on along the minus strand of NC_135328.1, from coordinate 184,277,809 downwards.
GCGTCCCAGAGAGTGTTTGTAATCCTGAACCTCCATGGTGGCCCTTGGATTATTAGCAAGTCACCTGTCACCTCTTTATTAGAGCAGGGTATGCCTCACTGTGTCTCCGTCTTTCTGGGCAGTCTTTGCTACTGTAAACATCCTTGACTGGAAGCTGTAAGGTGTTGAGAGGAGCTTTCAGTCGGATGTTTACAGCGGCAGGCTGCCACGGTCGTCCCTGGCTGCGCATCGGCTTTGAAACATGTAGGTTTATGCCCACGGACTTGATTCTTCTTGGGGTACTTCCCTCCTTTGACTCTGAGAAGTCACTATAAGAGTTCAGACCTCTTCTTCTTCCTTCAAAACAAATGATACCATGCACCTGCTCTCTTTGTTTGAATTAGTTTCCTTCATGTGTCCCTCAAAAATCCCCTCCTTCGAAGCAAAATGGTGAACTCTGTGACAAAATCCAGCCTTCCTCACTCTAGTGCTAACTCCTGCTTGTTCTCTGTGCACTGCTTGATGAATAGACTGGCTAGAGAGAAGGGTCATGTCCTCCTATTCCTTTCTCTAAAGTCCTCAATGCTTCTGGCTCTCTGAGCGTGTCACATAAGCTCCTTGTTCCATCCTTGCAGGATTCAAAATGCTATGATGCATCTTTTTGTCAAGTGTGTCTAGCTGAACCAGCTCCTTGCTGCCTGGGTTCAGTTCTTTGTAAGTGTTCAAGCCATTGATTGGTGTCCTGTTTGGGAAAGCTGCTGCTTGGCCTTTGAAAGAGTGAGATTGCTGAAGACTGGCCTGAAATTCCAAGATAGCACTTTTAATTCTCAGCAGACATGTTTTCTTTGCTCTGAATTTGCTGGCACCTCCTGAAGTCCTCTAAAAACGCCTACTCTCCAAAAACTCACCCTTTCTGAAGAAGGCAGCAGTTTACTCTTGCTACTGCAGCAAATGTATTTTTTTTTCCAGTGTGGGGCTGACTATACAACACTGTAGTGGTAGCCCTAGGTTGTGGTGCTGCTCATTTGCTAGCAGTTTGTCAGTCTCAGCTTCTGAAAGATTCCAAAAGCAAGCCCTCTGATTGAGAAGGCCACTGCTAAAGCTGGGCAAGTGCCCCATTTTGGGGATTGATCCGGTCATTGTGGAATTATTCTAGCACTTGGGGCAATGTCCCATGTGGAATGCTAGGGAAAGGAACTAGCCAGAAATACCAACATATGGGTCTTTGGTCCTTAGCTTCTCAAAACATGCTGGGGAATTTGTCTTGTTCTTCAAGAGAACAAGTCAAGACTGTTCGAAAGCACAAAGTAGTTGAGGCCTGACTTCTGCCCCAGTACAGCCATGAGTTGAAAGTTCCTGCCCATTGAAATGTCATTATCTCTTCACCCATTTCTTTAAACCAAGCATAATCATTCCCTTGCTAGCTTGACCTCCATTGGCAGAATAATGAGTTTTATAATACAGAAAAACCTCAGACATGCATTCCATTCCAGTGATTTGAGAACAGTCATGCCTTGTCCTATCTACACAAACTAGACACCTCTATTTGATATGCACACAGAGTCCTATATTTCAGCCACCAAGATACTAATTGATAAACAATCTAAGAGGCTTTAGTATCAGCATAGGAAAAACTCTTTCCCTGTTCTCACAGCTTTTACAGTAGCTTCTGGAAGGGGGTATCTAAAGGATTTGTTTTTTGTGTGGCAAAAGGGCCATCATAACTTCCAGATCAGTTAGAGACAAAACAATAACAGGTAAGGGTTAGGAAATGCCAGTTTCTCCCTACTCCCTGACTTCCTACAGGTTGACTTTAGGGCTCTATACACTCTCATCACCCAAGAGCTTTCCCAAGTTGGATCTGGGTTTTGGTGATTAATGTTTTTTAATAAAATAGGAAGGGAAATTTCAGTGTGAAAATTAAATACATTGAACCTATTTTAACACCTTTGAAAAGAGGAGATGACCACTGTGTCTTGGCTAAAGAGGATATCAGTATTTTATCTCTGCCACAGCTAAGGTGTAGCTGACAGCTGACCTTTATTTATAATAGTGAAAAGGAGTTGACATTGTCAGTGTTAAGTTGTTCTGGAAACTGAGACCTAGATGAAAATAAAAGGGGGCCTCCTTTTTTCTCTGCTTCAACATAGTCATATTCAGGGTTAAAACTGTTTGGGGACAGGCCATGGTGGCTCAGCAGGCAGAGTTTTCGCCTGCCATGTCAGAGACCTGGGTTCGATTCCCAGTGCCTGACCACATAAAAAAAAAAAACAGACTGTTTGGGTCTGAAGCCTAGAAAGTTCTTGCATGTTTAAGAACTTGCTTAGAAACCCAGAATGTTACAAGTGTCTGGCCAGGCTAGGGAAATGGCCATCAGGGAACCTTATCTTACAGAGACACAGATTTCTCAGAGACAGAGTTTTCGCCTGCCATGTCAGAGACCTGGGTTCGATTCCCAGTGCCTGACCACATAAAAAAAAAAAAAACAGACTGTTTGGGTCTGAAGCCTAGAAAGTTCTTGCATGTTTAAGAACTTGCTTAGAAACCCAGAATGTTAAAAGTGTCTGGCCAGGCTAGGGAAATGGCCATCAGGGAACCTTATCTTACAGAGACACAGATTTCTCAGAGACTAGCTGTAAGCAATCCCAGTTCTAGTATCCTGGGCCCCCAGTCACAGGACAAGCCGAAGAATACTTAGCCAGATCAGTACTTAAGGGGCCACCACTATGGAATCCTAGAGGTAGCAAAAGATAATTGAAGGGTTCTTCTATTGGTAACAACTGTTGAGTCCAAAAGATTTATCATACTACCACTGTGGGTTCAGAAAAATACTTTCCTGCCTCTATAAATCCATCATTCAGCAAACATTTTTTGAGTGCCTACATGGGAGTGTTAGGGACAGTGCAAGAGAGAGCTAGTCTTTGCCCTCATAGAGTTTACAGTCTAGTAGGGAAGGAGTTAATCCAGCAAACATGTTCAGAAAATATAATGCGGAAGTACAGATACTGTGGATGAATGATTGGGGTGCCTAACCTATTAAGGGCATGGAGTCAGCACCAGCCTTGTAAGTGCCACTTTGAGGAGCATGAATTACTCCACAGGATCTCTGTACTTTGAAGAAGTATCTTTTTGTTCTTTTTGGAGCCGTTGTTCCCCCTGGTAAACTTAGCCCAGAACATGGAAGTACATAAATTTAGCTAATTTTTTATTCAACCAGTACAAAGTGGTTGTATGTTTTGTTGTTTTTGTTGTTCCAGGCAGGGCCACCGTGTTTCACAGGTCACTCTGGAGCAGATGCCAATCTCTGTATCAGTAGTCAGGGGCCGGCCAACCCCGGACTCTCCAGGCTGTAACCATGCTGTAGTGTGTGTAAACATCCTACACTCTCAGCTGTGAGCTCAAGGTGGCTGGGAGAGGGTTGTTTACTCCTTCTGCCATGGAAAACGTCAACTGAAGAAGGAACAGTCTCTTCACCCAGCAGATCGGACAGAATGCGACCTCCCTAGTCAGCCAAGGCAGCACCCCAGGGGCGAGCTGTCCATCAGGCCCCCTGGGTTGCACTTCTGTGGCCAAGTACAAGCAGAACTAGATGTGGCATTTGTTAGACATGGCTCTCAGTGACCACAGATCTTTTTGTCATAAGAAGCTGGGCACTTGCCTGCCAGTACTAATATTTGATTCTGAAATTCCCATCCAGAAAAACTCCTCTTTCCCTTTCTCCTGCTCTGTCCTCCCTCAGTTGATAGGAACAGAATAGTGAGTGCTGCCTATAAGGGAGATTGGGAGCCAGCCTGAGAAGGATGATGCTTGGGTGGCATCTTCCTAGCACTTGCAGTTAGCACTGTTCTCAGATCACAGGCCTTGACATCATTAACTGTGACAATCACTGCTAGTGTGTGGTTTTTCATTATGGTGGTTATTTGCCCGTTTGCAACTCATCACACAATGGATTATTATTCTATACTTCAGAAAATTGGCTGTTTTGTGAAGCCTGTGAAATCTGTAATTTTTAGTTTGATTTAGCACAACTGGTCTCTTCATATTCTACTTTCCCTTGGCTTCAAATGTGGAGAGCTCAGCATTCAGCAGGCAACTACACAGAGCCCTTTTGGGGGAAGAGTGGAAATTCACTGTGGTAACTGCGGAGTCAGTTCTTTTCCTCTTACCTGCCTTTTCTTCCACCCCACAGGAGGAGGTGCGCCAGTCTGTGACTCCTGCTGAGCCTGTCCAGTACTACTTCACGCTGGCTCAGCAGCCCACCGCTGTCCAAGTCCAGGGGCAGCAGCAAGGCCAGCAGACAACCAGCTCCACGACCACTATCCAACCAGGACAGATCATCATCGCACAGCCTCAGCAGGGCCAGGTCTGTGAGCTGCTGAAGGTGCCTACCTAGCAGGACAGCTCCTCTTAGGTTTAGGTTGGGAAAAGTTTGATTAGGGCAGAGAGATGGCCAAATCATAATAAAGCACTGTATTTGAAGTCTAGAAACCTGAGCTTTTCCCCAGATTCAGCCCCTGAGGTAGTAAAGTATTATCCTCATTATCTCTGGGCCTGTTTACTCATGGGTCATAATGCTCTCCAGGATCTGTATGAGCTCAAAAATTTTAGAAGGTAAAAAAAAAAATCTCCAGAATGCCCCCATGAAGAGTATTAGAATCCCTATAGAAAGCATTTTATGTGGACTCTGTGCCTGGTATCTGTGTGTCTATACCAGAGTTGGAATTTTTGCCTTTAAAGAGGGATATTGGACATCACTGCCAGCTTGCATCCCTCTCCAACCCCTCTTCCCTACTTCTCTGTCCCCTATACTTGGATCAAGTGACCTGCTTTTTTTACAGTAGCAATCATAGGGTTCCTTCTCTCCACAGTAGTAGTGTGAGAGCAGTAATGTCCATGTTTGTTAGCCATGAGAGGCTGCAGAGAATTGTCCTCTGAATACAAATTCCCTGCCAGTCATTAATTCATTTATTTAGCAAACATATATTGAGCATCCACTCTAGGTAAAGTCCTATGCTATGTACTAGGAAAATAAACATGAATAAAACAGTTCCTGTTTTCAAGGAACTTGCAGTCACATAGGAGAGACAAATACTTAAAGATTACACCAACTTACGGAAAATGTAAGATAAAATTGTTGGCCACAGGAACAAAATGGCAGCTTTGGCAGAGTAACAGGGATTCCTCCAAGCAGGAGCAGCAGTGGTGGCCTCGGTAATGCTTCCCTAACTTATCATTCCCCTTTTCAAGTCCACAACGTTGCCACAAAAGCGAGGCAGCAATGGCTGCCCAGAAACAAGTGGCCCAGCCTGATAACTGCAAAAACTCCCTCACAAACTGTGACCTAGCAAAAAGAAACCTGTCTGAGAGTCAGTGATCAGGTTTCCCTCAGATAATTCTGGTGTCTGTAATGCTAAGAAAGAGCTTTTGTTTTCCATTTCCCTCCTCTGTAACCTTTCTGTGTGAATGGGCCCTGGAAGCCCTGACCTCCTCCCAGAGGTATTGGGGCTTGGCCCCCAGACCTCCATTTTTGTCTCTCAGGAGGGTAAGGAGCTGCAGCTCCAAGGCTAAATTCATTGTCCAAGGGATATATAAACTGGTAGGGAATATCTGGTGTGGCTTCTTTCGGGACATTAATCTAGCAGTCACCATCACCAATGGCAAGGAAGCGGCAGTGCAGTTTTAGAATCTCAGAAGGCCAGGTATCCCTAGTTGTTGTACAAGAACAAACTCTCCAAGATTCTTCAAGGTGGAGTTTGCATCCCCCACATAATGGTGGTTTGGTCAGGAAAAAGACCATAATGTGCTTGGACCCAGCCTTGTAGACCTTTCAGTTTCTGTTTAAGATGGTTCACAATGAAAACTGTACTTACGTTAACTGACCAGATGATCAGTAGAATTGAATATGAGCAAAGAATTTTATACATCGAGACAGACTTAAACCTGATAACTTCCTAATGGTATTAGGAGTAAGGAATAAGCTATTCCTTATTGATTTTGGTTTGCCAAAAGTGAAGAGACAACAGGACAAGGCAACACATACCATACAGAGAAGATAAAAATCTCACTGACAGTGCCTGATACGCTAGCATCATTGCACATCTTGGTATTGAACAAGGATTTGTTTTGATATATTTTAATAGAACCAGTCTGTCATGGCAAGGACTAAAGGCTGCAGCAAAGAAACAAAAGTATGAAAAGATTAGTGGAAAGATGTCTACTCCTGATGAAGTTGTATGTAAGAGGTTTCCTGCAGAATTTGCCGTGTACTTAAACTGTTGTGCGCCACACTTTGAGGAAGTCCCAGATTACATGTATTTGAGGCAGCTTTTCCACATTGTTTTCAGGACCCTGAATCACCAATATGACTACACATTTGATTGGACAGTGTTAAAGCAGAAAGCAGCACAGCGGGTAGGCTCTTTGAATGGGCAGGGTCAGCAGGCCCAAACCTTCATAGGCAAGCAAACTGAAAAAAGAACCTGAAGGTTTTAAGCATGAATAGATGGATAGAAGAAGCAGAGCAGATGATTGGAGCAGTATTTGTTTCCCCCCTAATCTAGAAATTTTAGTTCATTTGTATGCTAGCCGTCTAGCCAGTGGTTATGGACAACCATTTAATGGGTTTAAAGAACTTAATTTCAGTATAGACTAGCTCTGGGCAGCAATGGTGGTGCTATATCCAAGTTTTAGCCACTGTAATTGTGAATATTAACTGAGATGTGAAACTTGGTGTCCAATTTTCCATTGCATTTTTTCAAGTGGAAAAGTTAACTAAATGGTTGACACAAATTGGTGGAGAAATTGTACATATGCCAGTTTTTGTTAAAATTTATTTTGAGCTAATCTGCTTTAAGATCTCATTTCCAAAGAGCTTCATGAACAATCTTCAGCTACAGTTGTGATGGTGTAAATGCCCACAGTTGTGCATTCATAGGTTTTCTCCATCTCTGGGGTTTGTAAGTTGTTCACTTACAGCATTCTTAAAATGGTTGGATTCTAGTTTGCAAGCCAACTAATAAGGTAGCAACCAAAGATTCCAGTGTTTGAGCATATGAAGGACTCTGCCTGCTTATCTGTGTTAGAAATAACAGCATCTAAAGTGAAGACTTCAGGAAAAACTTAGTGATTAGTAGATTATCCTTAGGACTCTGCATTAATTCTATGATATTCTTGGTACTAAAAATATTTGTCACAGATTTAGTTAACATCTCACAACTGAATATGTATGTATGTTGCTTAGATAAATATAATCACTGTAAACATAATCTGAGATTTTTTAAATTTTGAAATGGGAGTTTGTTTATAAGTTCATTAAAAACTGTTTCTGTAAAAAAAAAAAAAAATAGAATTTTGTATGGAGTGTTATGGGGACACCTCAAAAGGGTTCTTAAAAGATATGGTGAAGGTGGTAGAACAGGATGTCAGGGAAGGCTCCTAAGGGAATGATAGGTGTCTTAGAGGGAATAGTGGAAATTAGAGAGGGAAAGGAGGGCATTCCCCATAAAGGGCACTGCATAAGCAAAGGCTTGGGAGTGAGAAATAACAGTGAGCAGTAGGAAAATGCAGTCAACATAGGAGAACATCCGAAAATGTAGGTAAGGGGCATATGCTGGCTGCCTTGTGTATTCTGGTAAGGAGCTGGGTCTGCCTTGAAGAAGAAAGTGGGGCGTGGATAGATTTAAACATTAATTATGATTTTTAGGGCTTATTCCTGCTCATTTATTTATCCGTATAACAAAAGTTGAATGCTTTTAGTATACCAGGCACTGTGCTAGGCAGGAGGGACTCAAAGATGAGCTCAGCCTCATTCCCTGCTTTAAGACATTCACTATACCATGATATCTAAGGAACCTTATTTTGTTAATGTTTGGTGGGAGTTTTACCTGCCAAAGGCTTTATCAAAACCTTTACAGAGCAAACTTCTAGGGAGTCTTCCAAGAACTGGCTCTGATTGGCTGATCATCCTGCAGTGCTTATGGTCATTGTGGCCTGACGGCAGGGCATGCCATACATAATTTGACAGCTGCCCTGCTAACATAAGCTCTCATTTTCCTGAAGTGATTTAGAAATACGTCAGAAATCCTCTTGGGAAAGTTGGGTTGATATATTACAATGATGAGTTGGCAGCATGCTCTTTTTTTTTTTTAAGTCAGCAAAAATTTCATCTGTCCTCTTCTTTGCCACCCCAGACTTTCTCAGCTTGGAGTTGGTAAGGCTTGAGAGGAGGGTCAAGTTGGTCCCTTCCAGTTGTTGTTTTTTTTTTTTTTTTTTTTTTCCCCATTCTACATGTACAATCCAGTTTTTGTTTTGCTGTCTTACTGCCTCAGGATGGCCTCATGTTGTGGCTGCTTCACCTATAGAAGTGGGTTTTTCAAGTTGAGTGCAAAGACTATTGCAGAACAGAATACATTTTAAAGCAAATTTGGAAGGATATGTTGTTCTAGGTTGCTAGCTGCTGGAATGCAACACACCAGAAACGGATTGGCTTTTAATAAAATGGGATTTATTTTGTTAGTTCTTCAGAGGAAAGGCAGCCAACTTTCTACTGAGGTTCTTTCTTACGTGGGAAGGCGCAGGATGGTCTCTGCTAGCCTTCTCTCCAGGCCCCTGGGTTCCAACAACTTTCCCCGGGGTGACTTCTTTCTGCATCTCCAAAGGCCTGGGCTGAGCTGCGAGTGCTGAGATGAGGAATGCTGAGCTGCTTTGGCTGTGCAATGTTGCACTCTCTCATTTAAGCACCAGCCATTTAAATCAAACATCATTCATTGCAGCAGGCACGCCTCCTAGCTGACTGCAGATGTAAATCGGCAACAGATGAGGTTCATATACCATTGGCTCATGGCCACAGCAACAGAACTAGGTGCCTTCGCCTGGCCAAGTTGACAGCTGAATCTAACTACCACATATGTGGTTTGATTAAGTGAATCCTGCATTTTCTGTTGTGAAGTGGGGAAACTTGTTCCTGGAGGTTTGAAAATTGTGGTGTGAGAAGGGAACAGATATTCCTGTTGTCCCAGCCCACTGTAAGTATTTTTACTTAGCTCCTTCCATCATTGTTCTTCACCTCCCTCACCCAGTTTGTAATAATTTCTCCTTACTTAGTAATACCTTGATTCCTCTTCTAAAGTTCCCCCAAGCATTTTCCCTTCCCTTATAATTTTAGATGCATAGTTTTAATGTTCAGTAGAACTCTGCAGTTGGAATGCAAGACCAGCAGGGTAACATCAATTGAGGACCTTGATCTGTTCAAACTCCCAAGAGTCTTCTCATTGAGATGATTCTTAATTCAGAGTAGAGTGAGATCATGTTCAAATTTGGGGGGTTGGAGGTGCTGGTGCAGTTTTAGAAGGCTCCGCCCACCTCCTACCACTACCATCATTTGAACCAGATGGGCTGGGCTCACTGTTCTAGGTAGTCTGTGAAGGTAAAATGTAGAGCTAAAATTATGAGATGTTTAGGAATGTTTTGGCCATTCAAGTCTTTGCCATCTCTCAGAGAAGCAAATTTCTTAGGAATACAATCCACTGAGTCTGTACAAGAGGTGCAAAATCTGCCAAGTCATATACATTAGACTAAAATTCCTTAAATCAGATATTCCTGTTTTTAGACTATTAAGTGTCTTGCTTTATTAAATTCTTTTAATTAGGGATAACCTCAGTTAAGTGTCCAGGTAGTTGAGGGTCTTAATGGTGTTTGCCTCTCCCATGGGAAGCCATGCTGTGGTTCAGTGCAGCCATCTAGCTGGTATGGGCAGAAGTCCTTCTGCTTCTTGTATAGGGGTGAAAGCCAGTGGGCACCAAGCCCAGCCTTAGGAATTTGCCCGTGTACTTTATTTTCCTTCCGTTGTCCTACATGCCAAAAGAAAGGAGTCCAGGGCCCTGAACTGAGTAGTAAATTCATTCTGACTTCACTTTCCATTTAGATTTGTCCTCCAAATTTACATTCTCCTGACTTGACTTTGTCCACTTCTTAAATGAACAATCATGGTTGCTTTTGAGTCTTTTTGTGCCATAGGCCTTAACATCATTGAAAGAACTGTGAAGTTGAAGCATTTGAGGCATGAAGATTTATGTTTGGGGCCTAGACAAATATTCTGTACTGTGAGCCTAAAAAAACTGTTTCGCTTTCCTGTCTTTTATTTCAGAGAGTAACTTAGCAATGCTCTAAGCCTAAAGCACACTGCAATTTGAGTATTGTTATTAGTATTGAAGTGAGTCCAGGCATTAATGGAGGGGGTTTGCTCCCAATTAATTGTTTGCTGTTAACCCCTTGGTAATCCTCCTGGCTCCGAGCCAGCGCTTATTCAGTCTTCTTCTGACTCTTTTTTTCCAGACCACGCCTGTGACAATGCAGGTTGGAGAAGGTCAGCAAGTGCAGATTGTCCAGGCCCAGCCTCAGGGCCAAGCCCAGCAGACCCAGAGTGGTACTGGACAGACCATGCAGGTGATGCAACAGATCATCACCAACACAGGAGAGATCCAGCAGATCCCAGTAAGCCCTTTACAGCACCATTCTCAACTTCAGAACAGGAAATGCTTGAAGATTTTATATATGCATATACTTAAACATGTACACATACACACACCTATGTAGATTTATTTTTTTTAACCTATATTCCTGTTACCCCAAGACCATAACTTACTTCACTATATTTATTCCCTATTTTCCCTTAATCCAGGTTCAGCCACTATGTGGCAGCTTCTTTCGATTTTCCCTCATTCCACCTGTGCAGAGAAAGCATTGTAACCAACATCTCATGCCACTGCAGTTCTGTCTTTTGATTAGCAGAGAGTAAGAGGGAGGTATGTGGTGAAGGCCATAAATACACTTGTTGCATATTCATGAGTCAGTTCCCAGTGGAGCCTGCAGTAAAGTGTATTTTTGGCTTTCATTTAACTTATCCATTCCTTCACTGTGGCTGCTGCTTCCTGTGTGCCTTGAGGGATTTCATTTCTTAGATTCGTTGGCTGTTTTTACTTGTACTTGTTCTTTTGTAAAAATGTCCTTGTTTTAACACTTTCAGTCTGTACATTGGTCATTTTGCCACCAAAAAAATGTGGAAAGTAAGTGACATGGCACAGGAGCAGTCCTCCTTTTTCCTGCCTCATACCCTTCTTTCTGTTGTAAATGAAATGTAGGCAGGTACAGAAACTCAACTGAACTTGGTTAACCATTTCCTCTTTGAAAAAAAAAGTAGAAAGCATCCTCAGCCCTGTTTAAGGAACTATTCTTATTAAGTTAAGAGAAGGCTTAAGAAAGTAGAGTGTTGTATATTGTGCATCTTTCTCTTTCTTACACACACACACACCTGCCACCTATCAATTCCAAGTGACTGAGCTCTGCCACTAACTGCAAGACCTCTCTCTTGAATGGTTCTCATTTTTGCTTGCAAAAGCCCCAAGACACATTCATTTAAGCTACAGAAGAGTTCCCACCTTGCAATAACTTTAATTCTGATGTTTTTAATCCCCTGAGGCACACACCTTTGGCCTAGAAGACATGTTGCAGAATTCATGATCTCATCTTCACTAGTCTCATAAACCTACAAGAGTCTGTTGAAAGGGGTTAAAGCAGCTCCTTAGAGTGCCTGTATTGTGATGAGTTTCAAGAAGAAAACTTCCTTTTTGAAAGCCCAAGGGATATGCTTATTTGTCTTGTAATTAACATTAAAAGGCTGTGAGAACCCCCAGATCCAACCTTATGGTAAAGGACTATGAGGCAGAGCATCATCGGATGACTTACCCTAAGCCTAAAAGGAATAGAGCTTCTTGGGGTCATTTGGTGTTTTAGCCACACTTTGGTTTCTGCAAAGAACTCCTTTTCCCAGCTAGAAAATTTTAAGTCCCTATGGATGTCAGAACACTTTTCTCCCACTCCTGGGATGAGGCTGAATTCAGGTCTTCATCCTGTGATCCTTGGCTGGAGTTTTGTGACTCCTGGGACCAGCCACTGTCAGTCTCATGTGAGGTTTCCCAAGCCACCACCCAGGTACCTTATAAGCAACTTAATATTGTTGCCCAGAAAGCTGCATTATGGGATTTAGGTAGAGGATTTAGGGTTGGCACCACATCTTGAGCTCCTCCTGGAGTATTCTCAGAAAAGAAATAACTGCAGATCACACTACTCTTGCCTTAATGCTTTTGAATGAGATTCTTAACTGGTTTAGATTTTGTTGTCCTCCATCTTTCCTCAAGCTGACAATTCTGAGATGTTCTACCAAGAACTTCAGAGTTAGTCTCTCCTTGGTGGTTCATACACCCTTTGAGGCTGGAAGTTTCAAAGAGGCAGTTTAATGTAACACTGCATACAGGAGTGCAGCTTCATCTCAGCTGCATTTTCCTCATAGAAAATTCTGTGCACTGAAGTTTGCTCTTAAAAGCAAGGGGAAAATTTGCCTCAAGAAGCTCCCCATAACAACAGAGTCAGCCTGGTCAGCCAAGGGGTGGTGTCTAGGTCCCCAGATAGAGACAGACCAAATACACCTGTGCTTCCAGAACTTCTTTCATCCCCCAAATCCTCAGTGTGAATGTCTGCAGTCCTCCTCTGCTGAGCCACAGTTTTTCTCACGTTGAAACTGCCTTGGTTCACTAAGGCAGTTCACCCTCACATTCAAAGCACTAATACTTTCATGGTACACTGGAGCGTTAAGAGCCTGAGTTAGGGCTTTTAGCACACAATTAAATGCAGCATGTGGTATTATTGTATTATCTGAGACTTAATCGTAAGCATAAGGGACTCACTTTTGCAGCTTTGGTTTCCCATGATGGGGTTTTCTGTGAAAGGCTTATTGATTCAGCGTCCCCTTGGGAGATGTTTGGCCAAAGCTAGTGCTGAACACCAAGGATCCTAAAAGTCACAGAGATACCCCCATTGGTCCAGGCCAGCTTCTTCCTCCAAGATTTGCAGCATGGGGCTGTACACTACCAGGGCAATGGCGCAGGGTGATAGCTGTCTGCTTTGGGTTCCTAGCAGACACCAGAGCTCTTAGAATTATAGGGTCAGTCATCCCCAGGACTAGGGTCGGGAAGTATGGAGATGGAGGAAAAGAAGCCCACACTAACCATTCTGAAAATGTCAGTCTTTGGGACCAGTTCCTAAGACAAACTAATCAAACAGCCAAGCGCCATGAATAATTGAGGACCTAGATCCTCTGGGAGTTTTTTCCAAAGTCCATTCAGGGAGCATAACTTCTTTAACATTGTGTGGTTTGTGGGGTGGATGTGGTTTTGTTTTGTTTTGATCTCTGTTAAAAAGGAACTTCTTTCAGGATGGGCTTCTTTAGAGGACTTGAGAAAGAGGGGAACAGCCAGAATCTCTGGTCATATAAACTTTTCCTGTTTGAGGTTACACTCAGTCTTCTGTGGTCTCTTCGTTTCTGCCTCTGCTCCAGGTACAGCTGAATGCCGGCCAGCTGCAGTATATCCGTTTAGCCCAGCCTGTATCAGGCACCCAGGTCGTGCAGGGACAGATCCAGACACTTGCCACCAATGCCCAGCAGGTATGTGCCCCAGAGATATGGGGCTTGAGTTGGAGATCAGCAGGAGCTGGCTTCTGCCTAGAAAGGGGTACACGACATACAACTTTCTCACCACCTTATCCTTCAGCAAGAACCACCTCCACACCCTCCACATCTGTTCTGCTTCCCAAAGGACAGATTGGGGTAATTGGAAGACTGGATTCAAAGTGTGTCTCTTACTAGCCTTTCCTCAAGAGAAACACAAGGCAGGGGAATCTTCAGGGATACTTGAAGAAAGCCTAATGTGTATATCCGTGACTGACTGTAGAAAGCATTTTGGGAGGCCGCCCAGTTGTCAGACCATTTCTCTCTTTACACAACACCAGTTGCTGTTGTGTCCTCCTGTCCCTTTGGAAAGCCTACTTAGATTTTGCCCCCTACCTCCTCACACATTCCTAACCAGAGAAATTGCCCCTTTCATTTCCTCTCATACCCTAAGATATTCAAGGCAGTGAGTCATAGATCCTGAGGGGGCTGCCTTCCTGGACTGGGGAAATGGGAAGATGTGGGCATCATTTGAAGGGTATGGGGGATGCTGGTCAAGGGAAAGCATTGTTAATGGATTCTTTTGCCTCAGACCCAAAAAAAGCAGCGATCGTTTAAGAGCTGGACCTGTCTGGCCCAGTTGCAATTTTGGTGATGTATCTATTGACAGTGGTGACAGAGCTGGGTTTTAGAGTTGGTCTCCAAAGATCTCATCTGGGAAAATGTGAGAAATGAGCCAAAAGCAAGGCTTCTACTTTCTGTACAGTTCTTGTGATCATTAAAGGTCCTCTCCATACCCACTCCCTGCTTTACCTAAGGACTTGGGCTTTTCCATAATATCGTTGGGGCTCACCAGCACTTATTCAGATCACAAGACTGCTCATACCTTTATGTACTCTTCTCTCTCTTTTTTTTAACCTTGTAAGATTCTTCTCTGGGATCTGAAAACATTTTATGGCACAGGGATGGGAGGAAATGAGAAGCTCCCCAGAGATCAGTTTTGGGAATGAAAAATAAAGACAGAAAGTGGGGAAGAATTGAGTATACAGAGAAGAGGCGAGAACAAGTTGTAATCAGGACAACTAGGCATTTAGTAGGTGCTTAGTAAATGTCTGTTGATTGGATGCTCAAAAGAATAATATGTAAATGAAATTTTCTCTTCAGCTGTTGTAAATGGCATGCTTGCTGGCCACAAAGCAGTTAACTTCATCTATAAGGATATTTTCCATTTGTCTTAGGCTTATTCATTTACTGTACAAATATTTTATGAATACTTATCTTTTGCTGAGGGTATAAAAACAAAACTTTGCTCCTGCCCTCAAGCAGCTTATAGACTGATGGGAGGAGAAAGACCAGAAACAAAGCACAATAGAAATTTGGAAGCTTTGCATACCCATCTCCTTTTTGCTCCTTATAGGCTCACTGATAGGCCTGATAGGGTTGCTTTTAGCCACCACGAGGACAGTCCTTTTTTTGCAGGTTGGCTGTGATGATTTCAGGAACTGGTAGAAGGAGGACATTGTTAGTCAGACATTCCATAGATACACACACACGTGCTCCAGTCTTCTTTCCACTCTACCAAGCTGGCCCCAGCAGTTATTGTTTTATGATGCAGGTCTATATGCCAGTAAATTTACTTTAAAACCCATTTAAGTTAAAAAAAAAAAAAAACCCATAGAAGATTTTAAGTGCCTATGATAAATGTCTTCCTTGCTCTAACCCTTGCTTCTCCCCCTTTCTCTGAGGCTCCCATCCACCTACCTTCCGTTGTACCAGAGGCGGCACGTGTTCTTTCTTGGAAAAAGTACTTCATGATTTTGCCACGAGGGCTGCCAGGGCCAAGACTGCCTACTTGCCAGGGTGTTTCATATTCCAGTCATATAATCTGGGTGATAGGGGTTGGTTTGGAGCCCACCTTCCAAGAATGAAATGGACCACTCACCACTCACCCAGTGTTTTACAGTCTGTCTTCACTGGCTGAAAGACCTTTAGGGCTCATGCTGAAACTGTAGATGTTAGCTTCTAGGAGTTAGGCATTGTGTTTGACTTGAACCTCAATCTCCAGAAAGACCTTGGGATGAATGGGGAGGTAGGGGAGTCGATGGGCATTAAGGGAGATGGGTATGGTAGTTATTTAGTATGTCCTTGAGGGTCTTCTGTGTGCCTCTGTGGTTCCACCTCTGGGTAGCTGTCAGTACCGGGAAGGCGGTGAGGGGGAAGGGAAGTGATCCTTGTTTTTCTGCTACTCATTGAGCACCTGTTCTATGCCAGGCCTCATTCTGGGCACTTGACATACACTGTCTCATTGATTTTCACAACCCTCTCCTGGGCAATGGGCTGGTGATGAGGCCTTGCAGCCGACATGCTACTCTACTGTGCTTGATTTCCTACAGATCACACAGACAGAGGTCCAGCAAGGACAGCAGCAGTTCAGCCAGTTCACAGATGGACAGGTAGGATGCCCAGCCTGGGCAGGGGAAGAGGGTAAGGGGTTAGGAATGGTATCCCTGGATGGTTTAGAGCAACTATCCTATCCTCTATTAGCAATGAATGAACAAAAATAGTTAAAATAAGTACAGTTTTTAAGTCAGGGCACCTGTCTTATAAAGATTTGTGTCCTTTCAGACTTGTGGAGCCAAAAATAATTTTAGACATTATATAGCCCGTCTCCATTTTACAGATGAGTAAACTGAGCCCCAGACATGAGAATTGTCTTGCCCAACCTCACTCAACAGTTCGTTGCAGAGCCAGCACTAGAATGCAGGTCTTACTTCCCTCTAGGACTATTTCTCTAAGCCATGGTGCAGCTTAATAGCCTGAATTAGTTGAAATGCAGGGAACATGTAACCTCTTAAGCTCCCTCAGTACCTGGAATTCAATAATTCTAAACTCACTCAAAACTCACAAAAGGAAGGAATCCTCCTCCGTTCCCCTTTCCCCTCACAGTACAGATCCCAGAGATCCCGGTGAGAAGGTAGGATGACATGCCTTAGCTTGTGCTCTCTGCTGCCCTGTAGGGAGAGGAGCTCCCAGTAGGAAGAGGAGCTGCCCAGTAGGGAGAAGACCCACCTCTCCCTTCCGCCAGTACCAGGTGCTGGGCTCATATGCCAGGGGTCCTATTGGCTTTTGATTTCATTTGGGGGTACCTGAGAAATAAAATAGCCTGTTGACCCTGGCCTTCTAAGTGACTGTGTCTGCATCCTCTTCACCCACACGGGTCTTGGCTGTAGGAAGTGTTTTACCTCCTCAGCAGGGCCACGTAGGAAAGGCAGACTCCATTTAGCCTGATTTGGCCCAGACATTCCGAGGCAAGGAGGAAGGGGGTTAAGCCTACTGCCCCTGTCGATGAGGATTGCCAAGAGTTGGGGAAATGCTGACTTCCAAGCTGCTGGTACAGTGGTTTGAATTGCTTGTGTTTGTCACAGAGGAACAGCGTGCAGCAAGCTCAAGGCTCTGAGCTAACGGGAGAGGCAGAGCCCAGAGAAGTGAAAGCCACAGGAAATTCAACTCCCTGCACCTCTTCCCTGCCCACTACACACACACCCTCACACCGGGCTGGTATCTCCTGTGTCTGCTGTTCCCGACCCCAGCAGAACTCCACAACCCCTCCTCCCTCTGATGCCTTGCAGTGGGTGGTGGTTGAGGTATCTGGGGCCCCCAACCAACTCGAGGCCCATAGGGAGCTGCATGCCCCTCTCCCAGGGGTGACCTCACTCTCTCCTCTCCACCCCTCACAGCAGCTCTACCAGATCCAGCAAGTCACTATGCCTGCGGGCCAGGACCTCGCCCAGCCCATGTTCATCCAGTCAGCCAACCAGCCCGCTGATGGGCAGGCTCCCCAGGTGACCGGCGACTGAGGGCCTGAGCTGGCAAGCCCAAGGACACCCAACACAATTTTTGCCATACTGCCCCAGGTGATGGGCACAGCCTCCCTCCCCAGAGGACCCGGCCAACCTCAGCGCCTCCTGCAGGCTAGGACACTGGTGCACTACGCCCCATGCCTGGAGGCCGAGATTCTCCAGCGGAAAGATGGGATTTTTTTATTTCCTTTTTTTTCCACCCCTAAGGAATCAATATTTCAATATGTTGAGCTGTGTGTCCAAAGCTATGAAATGAAAATATTAAATAACATATTTATGGCATTTTCTTGAAGAATGTGTTGAAGAAATATTTCTTCTCTTGTTTTTCTTTTTCTTTTTTTTCTTCTTTTTTTTTTTTTTTTTTTATGTTCTCACCGCCACTTCCTTTTAGAAGAAAATCTCCCCAGGGGTGCATGTTATCATCTTCTAGCTCTTGAAACAAGTTGCTGCCCCAGGATTTGCCACCTTGTTCTACCCTCAGATTAAATTAGGTAAATGGGTGTAGCTTCTTATTCATTAGTGGTCCTCTCCCTGTCCTTCTTGCCCCAGAGCTCTGTGTATTTGTGTCCAGAGGATGTGAAAACATTCCTTGCGTTTAAGAAATGAACTCATTCCCTACAGAGCATGGATGATTTCATTCCCAAACCTCTCCCAGGGACCTAAGGAAACTAGAACTTGGTGCATTTGCCCCCTACCCAGCCCCAGTTTTTTAACTTTATTTTTAAAAATGCATTAAAAATTGTGCTAGTCTCCTTTAATGCATGGACGTCAAACTGCATGAAATGCAATAAATCTCATTTGATAATTTAGAGTCTGGGTTTCTGTGTCTCGGGCATTCATGGGCCACTTGGCTTGGAAAGTTTTGTTTACCCTCAGGTTGAATGGCTAGGAAGGAGGGGTGTGCGTTGTGAAAAGGGGATGTCCAGTGTTGAGGAAACTGGAGCTGCACATCTGATTCAAACTGAGATCTGCAACCAGTCTTAAAAATAAACCTCATCTGAATCCGTTTGCTACTCACAGGTGTGCTGTGCCTGTGCCCATTACCAAAGGAATGGTAGCTGCATGGAGGATGGGCCCGGGCCTGCTTCTGGTTAATTGAAACCGGTTAATTCCGGTTAATTAAAGTATTCCACTTTCCAGTCCTTCACTGGCTATAGAGGCCGGTGTGGTAAGCCATCTCCTTTCTTAACCACCATGCCAATGAGACCTGCTGTTATGGAAAGAACAGTGAACTACCTGGGTACCAGGAAAAGTAGGCCTTTTCTTCTATGATGGTAATATGCTCTAAATCTTGGGCAACTTCCCTTTTCTTTGGGACTGTTTATAGGGGTAGGGCCAGGGTGAGAAAGAGCCTTTTATTAGATGATTTCAAAGTCTGACCCTTAAGCCCTTCTGATTCCTTCACTAAATATCCCATTGTAAACCATGGTGATGGGACAGAGTTTTCAGGAGTTACTTTTAGTAAAGATTCAGAGAACACACTATTGCCGTAATGTTCTTTCTCTTGGGTTTGCTAGAGTATCTAGCCTAGCCTCAGCTCTGGCCATTTCTGTCCTTTCCTTTCCAAATGGGGGTGAAGGTGGGGGTAGGGCCCTACTGATCCCACATCTTGATGCTGATAACTTATAAAATACTTTGACATCTATGTTATCTGCTTCATTTTAATACATAATAACTTAAGTGTACCTTCCCTCATTCCACAGGAAAAATTGATGTGGATTGCAATAAAATTTAAATACATATATAGAGAGAATAAAAATTAGGAAAATACAGTTGAGTAGGAAATCAGGGTCATAGAAAACAAGAATATGTTGGGTATAAAGACCTATATGGTTGTAAGAATTAGGTTTCATACTTGATGCTGAGTTTCCTGGCCACCAAAGCAAAAAAAAAAAAGCAGGTAAGGAATTCATACAATAAAAGCAACAAAAATAACATTTTTTTTTTTTGCAAAAGCAGATATTTCCCTAGTTTTAAGATTTGGGATATACACAGTACCTCTCAGTCTCATCAGGATAGATAAAATTGGTGGTACTATCACTGAAAAGTCAGCAGTTCTGCCCTGTAACTGAGTCTACATGTGTCTGACACCCAAGTTCATTCCTCCTCCTCCTGCATCAGGTTACCTTTATTCTAGCTCTAGACTGTTCTATGAAGGGGGTCATATGGTGTTCTCCACTGTCCTATACCCAAAAATGCCTTAGTGAGACATTATGCAGTCAGCAAGTATTCATTATAGCTGTGTGCCCAGCCCCACATGGAGAGAATGCAATTGAGGGAGAGCAGAGGGGCCGTGGCCTCAAGCAGAACAGGCCAAAGTTCTGCTATTTCATTTCCTGGCTAATCCCCATGTGGAGGCCAGTATTCTCAGTCCCGCTTTGCTGCTCTTGGACCCATTCCTGTAAAACCCAGTGTGCTTGGAATTTCAGGCCAGTCAGTGGGTCCTCAATTACCTATAGACTTCCATTCTTATTCTGGAGATGTTTCCATCAATTGTGATTGGCAAGCAGCTGCCTTGCTGAACATGTTCCCTTTAAATTGCTCCGCCAGCAAGCCCATCTGGGTGTAAACAAACACTTTGGTACAGCCCCAGAGAGCCCCTATCTAATACCCAGCGCGATCTCCTTACATCCGGAGCACTCTGAACACTTTCCTAGCACCTGCGACTCTGTCCTCCTGATGATCTTCACAGTGACCCTGCAGGGCAGGCAGGAAGAGAGATTGTGATCCCTGAATTCAGATGGAGTTATGGGAGGTCCTGCAAATTGCAGTGACTTGCCCAAGGTCACTCTGAATTAGGGGTGAAATTGAAATGAAAACACTAGTTCCCTGACCCCCTGTGCATGCACAGTTGCTCTCTGGCCAAAGGCAGTGAGGAAAAGGGAGGATGGGAGGAGAAAAGAAGGGAGAGTAAAAGAAAAAACATGCTTTACCAAATGTGAAAATGTCTCCTTTTACTCTGCACACCTCAAACCTACTGGTGCAGCGCTGAGTATATGTGGAATAAATACAGCAATTGGATCTGGCCTTGGATCAGCTCGTGGTTGGGATAATTTACCCCTGAGGCTATTTACATGATGCTGGAGACTTAGAAGCCACAGGGATTATGAGCAGACCACCTGGCCTGCAAGCCTCCTTGCAGTTCTATCCACTGGCCACAAGGGGGTAGCCTGTAATACCCAAGTTTGGAAGGTGCCTAGTCCCACCCTCAATGCCAACTTGAGACAATCCTAGGAGCTAATGGGGTTTTGGCGCCCCTCTTTCTCAAATGGCACTAAATCTTTAGCCCCCTTTCTGATAAAACCCTTGCCTTTGAAGGAAGGGGCTTTTGCAGGACAACAAGGCTATTGTAATACTCGAGAGTATTGCATCAGGGTAGGTGGCTAGATTTTAACAAGGAATTTCCGACAGCCCAAGTCCATTCAAGGCCCTTCCTACCTCCCCAGCTTTGTTTCTTTCTACTCTTCTCTCTTCCTACCCCCACCCCACTCCCTGCACTATGTTTGTGTCATACCTAGTTCTCACTGAACTCATGAATGTGCTGGCCTTTCTGCCTAAAATGTCCTTTCACTTTCCTTTTCACTTACTGATCTTCTATACATCCATCAAAGCCAGATTTAAATGGTCTTCTCTGAGGAACTTCTAATTCCTTGGGTAGAGTTAGCAGAGACCTCTTTGATACTCCCAGAGCAACTTCTACAGGCTCTATTACTAGTGTTCATATACATAGTCATTCAGAAAATACTTTATGGTACCTTCTGTGTATCAAATATTGTTTTGGACATTGTGAATAATGCTGAAAGCAAGCCAGATGAGCTTCCTGCTATCATAGAACTTATACTGGGCTTGTGTGTGGTGAGGGGGAGCAGAACAATAGAAAATAAACACAAGACCAACTTAAACTCTAAAGAAACCCCCTATCACTCTGTGTTAGAATTTTCTGCTTCTGGCTGTTTCCTTCACAGGCGGTCCTCCTCCAGTTCAGAGTCATCTCTACACCTCCAGAGACTAGCACAGCACCTGGCTCCAAAAGCATAACAGTAACTGATGAGTGAATGAATGAACTTGAACCCTTCACTGCAGCCAAACCACAGACAGGGGCTTCAGCACACCACACACATTCCCTCTTCTGCTCATTTGCGTTCACCATTACTTTTTTCTCATTAATAATTTATTGAACACTGCTAGGTGGGGATGTTGAATGGAGGTACAGGTTATTCCTTTAAGAAATTTCTGTGTATTCTTGGAAATCTAAGTGGATTTGAATCTAAGTGGATTACCTCATTTCACCCTCATATCCTCAGTAGGAAGATACTCTCGTTTTATAAATGAAAACTGAGGCTCAAAGAGGTTAAGAAACCACTCAAGGGCAGCAGCTGGTTGATTGGAACCAGGTGTGCCAAGAAGCTTCCTGTCCCAGGTGGCCCAGCCAGCTTATCCCTCATTGGTCTTGTCCCCTTGGTGCAGGACTTTTCCTACAAAGAATGAAAGCCCATCTCCCTGCCAGCTCCTGGGTAGGAACCTAGCCTTTGTCCCATAGACCTAGCCTTCTATAGGCCCTGGTAAGGTGGCATCTGATTTCCCAGAAGAGGACCCCTGGGATAGAGGTCCAGCGCCCAGTCTCAGGAGCAATAGGCATGGCCTTCTCAAGGTCCCCAGAGCCAGGCTGGCAGCGTGACCCTCAGCTTGACAGCTGTGCTCCCCCCATGGCCCAGGAAGAGGGGATGGGAGGACAGGAAAACTGGCACTCAGGAGGGAAGGACCTGAGCTGAAGCCCAGATATACCATTCTGAAGCAGAGCCAATCCTCCCTCCCCATCCCTGAGCCTCCAGCTCTTCCTTAGGGCCTTGCCCCTCCTTTGAACCCTTTTACCTCACTGGCTCCCAATCCCTACCCTAAATCTCTGTGCCTCTCTTTCAGTGAATGTCTGTAGGACAGAAGCTTTCCAAGATCTTGTATATGTAAAAATACCTTTATTTTGCCCTTTCACTTAAATGATGGTTTGGCAAGGTATGGAATTCTAGGTTCACGATTATTTGCCCTCAGTACTCTGAAAATACTGTTCCTTTGTCTTTTGGCGTCTGTTGTTGCTGATGAGAAGTTTACTGTCAATTCAATTATTGAACCTTTGTAGATGAGCTATCTTATCTCTTGGGTGGCTTTTAAAATTTCCCTTTTATTCTTGTTATTCTACACTTTGATTACAAGGTGACTAGATGTAGTTTTTTGTTTTTCTTTTTGAGATCTCTTAATAGATAGCCTGTAGGCCTTTTAAATCTAGACATTCTTACTTCTGGAAGGAGCTTAGTCATGCTTTCTAGTATCTCTGGAACTAATAATACATATTCTGGAGTGTCTCTTCAGTCTTCTATGTCTCTTTTCTTTCATATGTTCAATCTAATCATTGTCCTGTGCTTCATTCTGGGGGATTTCCTCAGTTCTAACTTCTAATTTATTAATTCTCTCTTTAGCTGTCTCTAGTCTACTGACCTATCTATTGATTTTTATTTTCCCATCTACTTATTTTTGTTTTTTTATGTCAGTGATTTTAGTTTTCATTTCTAAACTTTTTAGATAGGTCTGTTTATATCCACTGTACATTCTTGTTTGAAATCTTTCTGTTCTTTCTTTCATATATGCTATTCATTCCTTTATCTTCTTGGAGATTTTAGCTACATTAACCTTCCTTCCAGATTACTTCATTATCTCTAGATCCTTAAGTCTGAATTCTCCCTTGAGAGAGATGTCTCTCAAGTATTGCAGTTCCTCTTAAATGTTTGTGAAGTTTGTCTTTGAGATAGTTGTTTTCTGAAGATTTTCCTGACTATGTCCTAGGATGTAGAAGACACCCTAAAGGATGATTTCTTAGCTAGATTTGCCCACACTATGTGAAAGTGAACTGGACCTAAATGAGCTCCAAACCAGCTCTTATCTTAGTGCTTGCACAATCCCTAGCATTTTCATGGCTTTTTGCATTGTGCAGATATCAAATCCTGGCCCCAATGTTCCCCTGTGGACAGTCTTGAAGTGCTCTACTCACAGGGTACTCTTTCCACTGAACGCCAGGACCACATGACTAGCAGACAGATATTTTAATCTGTTCATGGCCAGCAGCACTTTCCCAGGTCCTAGTTTTAAGAAGGGAGCCTACTTGAATCATTATATTGATATTTCTTTTAAGCTCCAGTATCTTAGAGCAGCTAGATGTAAAAATCTAAAATTGTGGAATTGGAACCCATACCAAACTCTGAAATCTGTTCTACAACTACTCGTTGCAATATACTTTAAAATTTATTGCTTTTTTTGTATATATGTTATTTTTCACACACACACACACAAAAGAAAAAAATATTTCTTCTAGCCTCCAGTGTTTTGGAGCAGCTAGAAGGAAAAATCTGAAATAGTGGAATGGCAACCCAAAACAAACTCTGAAATACATTCTGTAACTACTTGTTGAAATGTACTTTGAAAATCATTGCTTTTTCTTTCTTTTCTTTGTATATATGCTATATCTAACAATAAAAAGTTAAAAAAAAAAAAAAAAGAAGAAGGAAGCCTACTGTAGGCCTTGCTACTTGTGGGGTCTACAGCCTTGCCTACCATCCTTGGGGAACACTGAACCCCCCTCAAAGGTGTAGCTTCAGCTCCTGCTCACCACTAAAAATTCCCTCTCATTTCTGGCTCTTAGAGATTTCTCCTTCTAGTTTTTAAGCTTGGATATGTTTTGTTTTGTTTTACTCAGAGAAGTTGTAGGTTACAGAACAAGTATGCATAAAATACAGGATCCCCATATACCATTCTATTATTAACACCTTTCATGGGTGTGGAATATTTGTTACAATTGATGAAAGCACACTTTTATAATTGTACTATTAACTATAATCCGTGGCTTAACTTAGGGTAACTGTTTGTCTTGTGAAGTTCAATGTATTAAAAAAAAAATTATTCTAGTACCATATATACAACATAAAATTTCCCTTTAACCACATTCAAATATATAATTCAGTGCTGTTAATTACATTCACAATGTTGTGCTGCTATCATAACCATCCATTCAGATGTGTATTTTTAATTTAAAAAAAAATGTATCCAACATTTATCTTTGCCTATCTAATATTTCAAGGAGGAAGGATTTCAGTAAGTGTTCAATCAAGCTTGACTTTGAAGTCCCCATCCCCTCTCTGAGACTCCTGTCCCTGTTACTGAGCCCCTCGCCTCTCTTCTGTGCTCCACATTCCTCCCTGAACTCCTGTGTCCGTTACCAAGTCTCATCCTTTTTTCAAACCCCCCTTCCCTGCCAATCATTCTTCAGTCACGCCTATCACCTGACTCCCTCCTTGAGCCCGCACCCAAGTTTGTCTACCGGGGGAGTGGACAGTATGGATGCTCTGAGTGGATGGAAGTTGCACACTCAGCAACTCAGAAAAGTCCTTTCTCCTCGTTTTCCAACCAACTCTGCTGTCCCAGTGGCCCTCACTGAGACCATGGAACCCACCAGCACTACCGCAATATTGTTGCTTTCTGCATGGTCTTCCAGGAGCTGGGATTCAGGAGGAAAAATCCTGAAGATGGAGGAGGAGCAGCACAAAAAGGAATGGTTTTGACCTTCATTTCCACACCCCCTTCTCCCTTTGTGTCTTCTCCCTCTGAGCTCCCTCCAGTCCTTAGGATCAATAGGAATTCACTTTCACTGAGCTCAGTGACACTGGTCCCTCCTTTCTTCCTGTAGCTCTGAGCTAGCTGGCCCTGAGGGCCTGCTTGAGCTAGGCTGGAGCAGCTCAGTGGACCACCCAGATCTGGGGTCAAAGAAGCTCCCCAGGACCCTCTAGCACCACTTAACCTGCTGGGTGACCCAGGCAAGTTTCTTGTGCTTTCTGGGCCACATAGCACACCTCCCCCTCCTGCTCTCAGTAGAGTTGATGGATGATGCCATCACCCTCTGAGCACCCTCCACTCTGCTCTGCACCCACCTTCTCCCTCTTAGGAAGCCTTCCCAGTTGGAGAAGAGCTTCTAGAACCAGGGACTTCTCACAGCATCTCCTCTCTCCAGTCCAAACATAAAACTGAAGAACAGTAAGATCAACAGTTCATGTTTGTGCAGTTTCCTGCACAATCCATGGCTTTTTCATGCAATATCACATTCAGTCCTCCTGACAGGAGGGGAAGGAGGGAGAAGAAGTGGAATGATTTGCCTGAAGTTACCGCAAGTCCAGAAGTAGAGCCAGGGTTGGAAGCCAAATTTGGTTCAGGGCTCTTTCCACCCCGGCACTGCCAAATGCCCTAGGTGATGGTACCTCCTTCTTGACCCCTCTTGGGCCCTACATTTTGCACAGCCTCTGCAAAATGTCCAGGCTTCAGCCTTGGCCAGGATCCCTATTTCCTAACAGACAAAACTGGACCCTTCATCCTAGCATCCAAGGCTCCTGGTGTCTTCCTTTCCAATCTTGCTTTCCATCCCCTGTGCTCTCTAACGTCCTCCTCACCCCAACTCCTTCCCTCCATCTCGCCTCTCCCTCACCCCTGACCCCAACACACACACCATAGCACAGAGGTCAAGAGCTATATTGGGCAAATCTCTTCACTGAGCCTCTGTCTTCTTGTCTATAAAATGCGAGTGTGATGTTGAAACAGGCAGTGCAGGTAAAGCATCCTGCACGAAGCATAACATGTAGAATGGACCTCATTAATGGCAGCGGCAAACATTATCAATTTACTTCTCCAGGTCTCCAAACCCTACCCACCCTACAAAGCTCAACTCAAGTCCCACCCTTGACCCTGAGAAGGTCCTCTCCACTATTGCCTATGGAGACATCTCCCTCCTCTGACCTCTAGTAGTTCTTAGAACAAGAAGGAAGCCCAGGGGGCTTCTGTGGTTTGGAGAAAGTCCTATCTAGGTGAGACTCTGACTCTCCATCCCAGTTCAAACAGAGCCTCTGCCTGAATACTTTTTACACATTGGGGTGCCACTTTATAATTCTGTCTGTAAAAAGGATACCATTGCCAATAAAGTCTGAAAACCACTGACTTAAACCACCCCACCTCCCATTGCAGGAAAGCAATCTGAGCCCTGGTTGACCTGAGGTCACAGTGAGAGTCATGACAGACCTGAACCTGGCCCCAGGGACCCAGGTCCAGCCTCTTCTAAACCATAGTCCTTTCAGACCCGGGAGGCTCACCCTCTGGCAGGAATGAGTCCCAGAGAAGGACTAGGCCATATGGGGTTTTCCTCAGCCCCCAGCACCAAACCCAACACCCAGTGCATGGTATGTCTCTAGATGCCAGCTGGAGGGAGGGTGGAGAGGTAAAGCCACAGACAGTTCTGGGGTCACTAACTGGCTCTGGATCCTTAGGTAAGCCATCCCCCCATGCCACTCTGAGCCTTAGATACTTTCTCACATGCAAAGTGTAGCTCTCTGTCCCAGAGGGGCCAGGGACTGGCACGGTGGGTACTGGGCAAATGGGAGCGCCCTCCATCCCCACCCTTCCTCTCAATCAATACTTGCTCCATTGATGGATGATGGTGACAGTGATGAATTACAGGAGATCTTGGAGCCTTGCCCCCTTCTCATTAAACAGATTGGGAAACAAATCCAGAGCAAAGAAGGGACTTGCTCAGGTCGTAAAGTGAATGAGTCTGGGCAAAACGGGATGTTTTGGCAATGCTACCAGGGAGGGAGAAGATTGGGAGGTGGGGAGGAAGCTGCTGAGGGTGGGGTGAAGGCAACAGGTGGGAAAGAGGGAGGGAGGGAGAAGGATGGGAAACCACAGCAGGCCACCCTCCCTCTCCAGTGGAGGAGCTGCCTGAGAGAGCCTGAGACAGCTGTTTGCTCAGAAAAGTGTCTTAGTCACTAAAGGCCGTAGTGGGGAAAGTCCATCCTCCCAGTCATGTCCTGGGAATCCGGAAGGGGGCAGGAAGGCCACTGGGTGACCCTCAATTTAGCCACCTGTCCTCTGAACTGGACTTTCTTCTCTGCCTCTCCCACTCCTCCATGTATGCACACATGCGTGCGCGTGCACACACACACACATGCACCAACTAACCACTGCTTAAGGCCTCCTGGCACCATCTACCCAATCTCCCTGCTCCAGAGTCTGTGTCTCTTCACTTTGAAAAGCAGTGGGCTTGTCCCTCCATTACACATACACCTGTATGATAAATAGGCCTCTGTGCCCTATGGAAGTTCTTCCTGAGATCTAACTTCCATCCCTCTAGCTGCAACCATAGCCCCTTTCCTCCTCCTGCTGCTGCCTTTGAGGAGGTTATCCGGAACTAGAGTTAAGAAAGTGAGGGCCTTCTTAACTGAGGGCCCCTCATAGGAGGAGGAAGGGACTTTTGCAATCCCCCAAATGGGGCTCCTTGAGGAAGAGAAGCGCAGGGTCCAAGGGTTATGCCCAATTTAGGGATCAGATTTCCCAGAACAGACCCAATTTCAGATATTCTGAGGGTTGATAAGGGTAGCCTGACTTCTAGGTCTGTTTCTGCCACGGAAGAGGAGCCTCAGAAAGACCCCCAAGACACATCCACGCCCCCTGGCAACTATTTCCTTTAGCACCATTCACACAGTTCCAGATGTTAGTTCTGCTCACCCCCTGCCACCGCCACACACACACACACACACACACACACACACACACAGAACCTTGATGGACGAGGCCCAGATGGGCAGTACCACAGAGTCAGGGAGGTCAGTGCCACATATCCTCAGTTCAGAGGGGAAGGATGGGCTAACTCAGCCCAGAAAATTCCATGCATAACCAGGCTCTAGGGTCCAGTTGCCTCCCTGGGCATCACCAACCCAAGGCCACCAAACCCTGGCCCCAGACGCACCTGGATCCAGGAGCAGCAGGAGGGACACAGGTCAGATTCCAGAAGGCACCCTCAGTTAGGCAGAGGGGAAAGGGTCGCCATCTGGGTAGAGGTACCTGTGGCTGCCAAGCCCAGCTTGGGGACCCCCTTCCCACCGGTCCCAGCAACCCCCTTCCTGCAGCTGGCAGCCCTGCCTCCTTCCCTCCCCCACTGGCTCTCAGCTGATCAATGTTGCCTTTGCTGACAGCTGAGAATTGAGCTCGCCTCCCCTCCCCCTCCCCGCCTCTCCCGCTTGCCTCGGTCCCCCGAGAGCCTCCCGGAGGAACCGGGAAGAGTTTGCGGCAGAAGCGCTTCACCCTGGGGCAGGGCCTGCTGAGAAAGCTGCTGCTGTGCCCGCTGCTTTCGGCCGGGAGAGGAGGGAGGGTGGGTACGGGAACCCAAATTATCACCCCGTGCAGGGCCAGGTGGGCTAAGGAGAAAGGGTCGCCCGCTACAACTAGAAAGGGAGATGCAGACCAGGCACTAAGTATGTTCGGGCTGGAGGGGGCGGGGGGCTGTGGGAGGGCTGCCCTTTTCTGGGTGACATTCTGTGGTGTTTGAGGGGATGACCCAATCCCCACTCGCCTCCCAAAATCCCATCTGCCGTGAACCTAGTTCCCTGACTTGGGAGTGAGACAACAGAGGGCTTCAGCCTGGGAAGGTAGGAATGGGTCCCCTCTAACAGGGGAGACCCCACTTTTGGGCAGGATGCCTGACTCTTTTGGGTAGGATCATGCAGAAGGGAAGCTGAGCGGTCGGGGTTGGGAGAACTGCCACCCATGAGGCCACTGTTGTACACACCCTGTGACACAACCGGCAGCTCTTGGGCACCAGACTTTTCAGGTAGGAGCCTGCACACCTGCGGCTGCTTACCCAGCCACAAGCACCAGGCTCGCTCTGCACGCCGCGCACACGGCGCAAAGGGCATGACCCGGACGGGCACACCTCATCGCTTACACCACTACACAGCTGGCACGACTCTGCGTTCCCATCTTCACACCCATCCACAACTGTACCCGCAGCCCACACCTTCACGGATTCAATCCTCACCACTTCGCAGACCCACAGCTTCCCACTCTACATACACAACTAGACACTCTCCACCCGTCCACACCTAACCTCCACAGGACACCAGGTCCCATCCACGACCGCAGCCACAACTCCACACTCACGTTCCACTTTCCACAACCACACACGAGGCGTCCCACCCCAACTTGGCCTTCCGTAACCCCCACCCTCCACCCCCCACCCCGACGCGGCTCCACGCAGCCGCGCACACCACTTGCACACGCTCAACCTCTCGACCCCGCGCGCCGTCCCCGCGGGGCCACCGCCACGCGGTCGGGTCCAGGCTCCGACTCGGCGGCCAGCGTGGCCCGTGCGCCCCGGCCCGCCGCCTTCCCCGCGCCTATTCTCTCCCTCCGCCTCGCCACACTCGCTGGCTCTCTCGCTCCCTCCCGATTTGGGAAGGCGGCCGCGGGGCGGGCGGGGGAGGGGCGGGGCGGGGGAGGTTGACATGTGAGCGGCGCGCCGGCGGCAGGTGGAAAGGCGAGCGGCATGGAGCGCGTAATAAGAGAGTTGGAGTCGGAAAGAGCCGCTCCAGTCGCCGGGGAAGCGGGCGGTCAGTGCGGGCTCCGGCGGCCCCCAGGCTCCGAGCGCCCGCCCCCGGCCGGGGCGCAACCCCGGCCCGGCCCGTAGCCCCCGCCGCCGCGTCTGTCCGGAGCTGGCCCGCCGGCCCGGGGTTCGAGCCATGCGCCTCTGAGCGCCCGGAGCGCGCCCCCGCCCCGGACCGCACCGGGCTCCGGCTCTCGCCGCCCCCACCCCGCCCGGCGCCGCCCATGGCCGAGGCCCCCCCGCGCCGCCTCGGCCTGGCCCCCACGCCTGGGGACGCCCCCCGCGCCGAGCTGGTGGCGCTCACGGCGGTGCAGAGCGAACGGGGCGAGGCGGGCGGGGGCGGCTCCCCGCGCCGCCACGGCCTCCTGGGCAGCCCCCTGCCGCCGGGCGCGCCCCTCCCTGGGCCGGGCTCGGGCTCGGGCTCCGCCTGCGGCCAGCGCTCCTCGGCCGCGCACAAGCGCTACCGCCGCCTGCAGAACTGGGTCTACAACGTGCTGGAGCGGCCCCGCGGCTGGGCCTTCGGCTACCATGTCTTCATGTGAGTTTGTGCCCCCGCGCCCCTTCCCGCTCCCCCTTGCTCCGCTCTGCGGAGTCCCGGCCGGAGCCCCGCTTCCCGGGTGACCGCCACTCTGCCTTGGCCCCGCCTCCTACTCCGCACCCCTACGGACGACCCCTATACCTCTTCCCTCGGACCTGAGCTCTATTTATGCTCTCCCTGAGCCTGCTCCTGACCCCTGCCTTCCCAACCCTGGCCCTGTTTGGTCTCATTTCAGAGCCTCCCCACCCGGACCCCTCATTTCCACTCTGGTCTCCAATCCTCATTTCTTGGTCCCACGTGCTCCCCACATCCAGCCTCTGCCCCTCATCCTCTCTCCTGGATGTCCTAAAGTGAGTTACTGAAGTGGGGCTCCCCTTTCCTTCTCCCTACTTCTGCCTCCTTGAGTCCCAGAGGGTCCTCCCCCCCACCATCACCCCCACCACCACCACACACACACAAACACACATACACTTTCTGGCACCTCCTTCCCAGCTCTGACTGCCTGCCTGCCAGTCCCTTGAAAAGGCCCCTCTCCAAGGTGGGTGCCCCACCCCCACCCCCAGCCCAGGTGTCTGGCAGAATCCCCGGGCCACCTGGGCCCTGACCGGAGTGCCATGTTCCTGCCTTTATCTGTGTCTTCCCTCAGTCCACCCCTCCACCCTCAAGTTCCCCGCAACGGCGGCAGGCTGCCCTGCCCTGCCCGCTCAGCCCAGCTCGCTGCCCAGCCTGCTGGCTGGCCGCACCAGGCCTGGCTCTGGGCACAGGGGAAAAAGAAAGAGGAGAGTAGGTTTGGAAACACTGACGCTGCAGGCCCCTTCCTCCCCCTTCACCAGGCTCCTACAACTTTCACAAACATTGACTCCTCTTGGATGTAAAGAATGAATTTTGGCAGCTCAGAGCTCAGTCTTGGGGCCGGCCTGGCCCAGCTGGGAACATGAGAGGCCAGACGGATATCAGTTGAAGGGCTGGGCCTGGCGCTGCCCGGACTCTCGGAGGTGCCCGAGACAGACCTCCGGTCCCCCTGGAAAATGTTCTGCTGTTGATCCCTCCTAGCCACCCCCAGAGATGGCCCTCGGGTCTCTTGAGTGTCTACTTGCCTGTCTACCAGACTGACAGTCCTTCTTTCTGTCTGTCCCTCTGCCACGCTGAGTTTCCAGTTGGGTGAATAGGCTTGTTGGCTCATTTCTCCTCTTGTCCTTCAGTTCTCTGCTTGTCTGCTTCCATCCCTCTGTTGGCCTGTCCAGTTATCTGTGTGCCTGTCTGTCCCTCTATCCACTGTCACTCTTCTGCTTGTCCATTTCCTCCTGTCTTTTGATCTGTCTGCCTGTCTGTCTAGTGCCAGTTTGCCTGCCTCTGCCCCATCTGAACTGGACCCACTGAATTTCAGTGGTGAAGGGCAGGAAGATGCTGGCACAGGAGGCCCCCTGGTCATGGAGAGGGGTAGAGAAAGAGAACTCTCTCAACCGGGAAGCTCCAGGGGGTGGCAGCCTTGACTTTGGACTACGCTGGGGGAGAGTTGATACTGCTTGGAACATGAGGTCAGGCTTTGGGTCCGGGTTGAAGTTTAGGGATAGCTCAATCCCCAGTGCCCCTTGGGAGAGCCTGGGATGAATATTGTGGCTGCAGAGGGAGCTGATTGGAGGGATGAAGGTTCGGTGCTTGGGTTCAAGGGATGGTGGAGTGGAGATGAGGGGCAGGGGACTGCTAATTAAGAGTAGTTGTATTATGGCATCCTTGCCTACCCAGCCCCATTGGGTGTCCAGGGAGGGAGGCTGGGCTCTGTAGAGAGCAGCCGTGCCTGCCATGGACTCTTCTTGGGAGGTGACTCTTCCAAGGCACATCTGAGTCTGGGGAAGCAAACAGGGCTGTGGGTTGGGTCCTTAGCCCCCAGGCCTGGCCTCTCAGTCCTGACAAGGGTCACTGCAGGTGAAGAACCTTCTGCGTGTCCCCTGGCCAGCCACTGTCGTCACCTTCTCTGGAAGGGCTTCCTCTTTCTCTCCAGGAGCTAAATCCGCTGGCACCTTTGCCCCACATCCTGCCCTTTCTGGATGCCAGGAATGCCCTGGCCAGGGCATGCTTCTCCTGACCACCTGTCCCCAGGAACCCAGGGCGGAGATGTCTCTCAGGGGCTCCAGGGGGTGGGGAGGGGAGAATGCAACAAGAAATGTCCAGGGATTTGGGAATCTCAGGAAATTGGTTACCCACCTCAGAGGTCAGTGGGGCTGAGGGACTAGGAATGCCACCCTCATGTGCTGTGTGACTCTGGACTGACTGCTGGGCCTCTCTGAGCTTTAGCTCTCTAGGCTGTCAAAGTGGGTAGAAATCCCAACCTCACAGGCCTCCCTCTTGAGGTAATGGGTGGGAAAGAGCTTGCTAAGATACAAGGACCTGTCTGAGCGTGAGGGATGGTTATTACTATTGGAGCTGCGGGAGGGGGGCTGCCCAGGAGACCCCGCTGATTCTTGAGGAGCTCCAGATGTGGGGTTTCTCAGTCACTCACTGCAGGGTCTTAAGTGTGTTCTTGCCAGGAAGTGCTTCCTGCTGTTGGACATCCAACTCTACAGCACACTTCTGATCATATCCTTTCTCCCCAAGGGAGCCCAAGGGCAGGGAGTCCCATGTGCCCAGCTAGCTGGGACTCCCTTCCCAGAGACTCACATTGTGGAGGGAGGGACCCAGCAGAAGAGCCTGAGAGGGAGGGGCTCAGGGGTGCCGGAGTTTGGGTGTCCATTTGTCCCAGGGGACACCTCCCTCACACGTGCCAGCCAGGTCCCTCCGGGCCCAACATAGAACCTGCATGTTTTCTCGTACCCAGGGGTGAGGGGCGTCCACAGAACAAGTCCTGATTTGGCCGCTCCTGCCAGCGGCTGGGGCCTCTGGGAAGAAGGAGCTGCTGCCTCTCAGCTTCTCTTTAGATCGAGGGGTCACGGGGCCCCTCTCCAAGCTCCCCCTCCTTTTTTTAGGCCATTGGTCACATCACCAAGGCTCTCCATTCCCCCCCCACCCCCG
Organism: Tamandua tetradactyla; assembly: GCF_023851605.1. Lineage (NCBI taxonomy): Eukaryota > Metazoa > Chordata > Mammalia > Pilosa > Myrmecophagidae > Tamandua > Tamandua tetradactyla. The sequence continues at coordinate 184,244,462 of NC_135328.1, read as the reverse complement.
CCCCCTGCCCCTGCTTTAACCTTTCAACCCTCCCCAGGCGGTGTGCTCTGATTTTTAAGAAGCACCACATCACTTCCCATTCTGCTTTCTGAGCCCTTGGGGGAATATCTGCCCTCTCGCCCCGGATGTGCCCTCATCAGCCTCCCTTCTGAAGTCAGAGGGCTGGACGGGGCCAAGCTCCCTCTGTCCTCCCCAAACCTCGGCGAGAGCCGCTTGCTGCTCCCAGCCCCCAGCTACCCAGCAAACTTTCTGTGTGAAGGTTTACAGCTCTGTAAACATCCTCTCTTCAGCCCCGTCCCTGGGGTCAGATGCTGTGGGAATGGGGAGGAGAGAAGGCGACAGCAGCTCCTGGGGTTGTCAGACTCCCATCCCAGAGCCCCCGAGTCCCCCCACCTGACCATCTGGGAAATAACTTCGCCTGGGTTGGAAATGGGCTTGGCGAAAACTACCCAGAACCCTCAAAGGTCCCTGCTTAGGTTGGTCCTCTCATTTGACAGCCCTGTTTTTGCTTATGTGATAGCTCAGGTGCTGGAGACTAAAATCCCAAGGTGAATTAGTGGCCGATACAGGAGCAGACCCCAGGACTCCCGACTCCCTGTACTGGACTCTTCCCTCCACTTCCTGTGGCCACCTGGCTTGGCACTTGGAGTTTGAACTGAAATTTCTGTTCTGTGCCGGGCCTGGTGCTAAGCGCTTTCTTTCAAAGCACTCTTGTTGCATCCTTCAACAACCCTGAGAAGTGGGTGTTCATCCTTCTTATTTGATAGATGGAGAAACTGAGGCTCAGGAGAGGCCACTCAGTTAACCCAGAGCTGAATCTCACGTGGAGCCCTCTTTCTCCTGCACCCAGGCCTCAGCCAGCCCCTCGGACTTCAGGCCTCTTGAGAGCAGCTCTCTGGTGTCATCTGTCTCTGTCTCCTGTGGACAGGTGGCAGGGGGTGGGCAGTGACAAGATTCTGTGGAATTGACTGGAAACTGCCCACCCCACCTAGTGCAATCAAACTTTTGCAGTACGCAGCTTTGCACAATCATATACACACCTCTGCTGTCCATCTCTCTATCACACACACAGCAGCACTGACACACTTGCCTATGGATGTCGCAAATGTGCACGCAGCAGATATTCATGGGAAAGCAGTCGGATTCACAGCTGCCCCCACCTCTTCACTGACACTCACAGACACACACCTGGACCCCTAGACTGTGTGCAGACCCTGGGGCAGAGCAGAGCTGGCCCCATTCCTTGAATATTTTGCCTTCACCTTACAGGTCTGTGTTTTTGTGCCTGTGCCTTGGAGCACATGGGATGGGGGTGGCTGGCTTCTTGCTGGCCCTTCTCCTCCCGAAGGGTCCTCTGAGATGATTCCATCCGACTCCGCATCGTCCTGCCGGGTACACCAAGGCATGGGAAGTGGCAGATCCTCAGCCAAGGTCGCGCTTGGAGAGTCAGTGACAGAACTGTGCCGGGAACCCAGGCCTCCTGCCTCCCGGCTCAGAGCTTTAGATAACAATTTCCCTAACCTCATCGACTGGGAAGACTGATGTTCCAAGAACCTTGCCTTCTAATTGAGAAGGTCTTTGAGTGTGACCCAAATTTTTCACATTGCTGCTTTTCAGTCCCCACCCTTTTGTTTGGTCTTTGTAAGGAGAGGGAGAGCGGACAGACCATCCCATCAGTCTTCTATTCCCTAAGCGTCTTTCCTCTATCCCTCCCCCTTCCCTCTTTGCTCCCTCCTTCCCAAGCTCTCCTTTGGGATCAGTGGGGCAGGCTAGATCTCTCTTTGCCTGCCCACCCCACCCCAGCTCCAAAGTATACTTCTGTTCTCTTGTTAAAGGAACACTACTGGGTGTCTAGCTTAAATCCCTATTGCTGCAGACTCCTAAATACTCAGAATGTTGGAGCCAAGAGGGTTTGAAGAGGTGATTATTCTTGGGCTGATGGCAGCAACTTTGAGGAGGTGATTAATTTGAGGTTCTCGGAGCCAGTCAGAGGCGCTGAAACTGCCAGGGGAGCAGGGAGAAAGGAAGGCTCTGCAGACCGGGCCAAGGCCCTGCCCCTGCCCCCAGAGGAGGCCATGCAGGGCACTTCCCCAGACTTGGAGCCGCCAATCTGAGCTTTTCTCTCTCTCGTCCCTCCTCTGTACTGATGTGGGGCATCAGGCAGATCCAACCCCCTTGGGGAATAGGAAATCCAATGGATGAGCAAGGAATTCTGAATATCTGACCTGGATAGGGGAGGGCATGCTCCCAACCCCCAAGTGTGGGCGTTCTGGAGTCAGGAGTAGGGGAGTTTGTATGAGAGGGCCTCACTGTGTACAGCCCAGGTATGAGCCTTGATGTCAAACCCTGGGAGCCAGAGGGAGATAGAGGAAGAACGTGGCAGTCAGGGGGACCCCTGGGAGAGGACAACCCCACACTCTGCTTTCTTTTGTCCAGGTGATCAAATCATCCCTGCAGAGTGGGGGTAGAGATTCCAAAGGAGATTTAGAGCTCTTAGCCCCAACAGTTACCCCCCACTGAGCCTCAGTATCCCCCTCTGTAAAATGGGTATAAGCAGGAAAGGGGACTGCTCAGTGCTGCCCGGTGCAGAGTCAATGCTGGGTGAAGGGGATGAGCTGCTGGCTCCGTTTTGAGTTTACAGGATGAGGGTGGGCTCTTCCTCCAGCACTTGCTCCCTGGGTCCCTCAGAAGACAGGATAATCCTTGGAAGGGCACCTAGGAGACTGCCTGCTCCTAGCAGGGGTTCTAGAGGGTTGGGGAGAGGGTGCAGGTCAGACCTCTAGGCGCACAGAGAGCACCCCCTAAATCCCAGGTTCTCTGGGCAGCTCTGTCTCTAGGGTAAGATCAGGTGTGCCTTGGGGGTTGGCACTGGGGGTGAGGAGCAGGAGGGACAGCCCCAGGCAGAAGACTAATTGGGCTGGGAATCCGTGGGCAGTGCCTGAGGGAGGGAGGCCAAGGGAGCAGGGAGCTCAGCTATTCCTTTCCTACCAGAGATTTACTGATGAGTGGGTGGAGTGGAGTCTCCGGGTCCTCGTCTCTGCAGGGAAATCTGGGGGGACACCTTCTCCTGAGACTCCTCCCATATTTAGGCCAGGCCCGTGAGGGGTGTGTATGTGAAATATTGCCGGGATGCATGAAGAGTGGGTCAGTAGAAGGGATGGAGGTCAGACAGTAGGAAGGACTACCCAGGAGCCAATAATCTCCTCCCTCCACGGTTAGGAGGACAGACAGTAGCCAGCCTCTCCCCTTTCAGCCCAGTTTCGGAGAGGCAGTGGTGGTGTGGGGGTGGGGTGGGGATCAGATCGGGTGCCCAGTGGCTTTGGGGCAGGGGCTGTGTCTCCCCCACCCTTCCTTTCCCTCTGCTCCTCCCTCGAAGCCTCGGGCCCTTCACGTCACCATCACTGGGTTTATTTTTGCTGGGCTTGGCTGTCCCCGGGGTTGGGGGGAAGGGTGTAGAGAGGGAAGGCAGGACGGAAAGAACAGCTTTGTCAGCACAGTCTTGGGCAGCCGTGTTCCTGCCCATCTCAGCCAGGCCGCCACTCTCTCCTGGAGGTCCAGTCCCTGGGTGCGGTGGGGACCAGGCACCATCCCCTGGGAGCAGGACTAGTGGGGAAGAAACCTTTCTTGCCTCATCCTTTTCAGCCTCTCATAGAACATCAGAGCCAGAAGGGCCCCCAGGGATCCAGAGTTTCATTTCACAGATGGGGAAACTGAGGCCAGGAGAAGGGACATGATTGTCCCAGAAAGCCTCTTCTGCCTCTCCCACTCAATAGGTGGGGGTGGCACTGGTGTAGTCAAGAGCAGAGAAATGCTGCCTCCTAGCTCTGCCCAAGTCCTCTGAGGGAGAAAGCAGTTCCTTCCTTCATTCATCTTCTTTTTCTGACCTCTGGGGATTGGTGACAGACTGGTGGGAGGGAAAGGGTAGGGCAGGAGAGGGTGACCCCTGCTCCGCAGAAGGAGGGAGGCGATGAAAGCCAAGCTTTACTCTACTTTTTTATTTCTTTTAATAAATTAGCCCGAATTTACAGCTGTAAGGATTAAGGCATAGAGAAGTTAAGTAAATTGTTCAAGGACAACATAGCTAATAAGTGGTGGAGGAAGGATTTGAACCCAGAATGTGGCTCCAGGTGAGCCCTTGCGTTTAACTCTTTGCCATGCTGCCTCCCTAGATCGTCACTTCTCGGCCCCTTTGACCCTCTTGGGCTCTCCTCTCTGGAACCCACTCTTCCTTAGACTTGACACATATTTGCCTCTCCCTCTAGATTTTATTAGCACATCACCTCCTCTTTCTGCCCCTTGAATGTTGGGGCTCCTTGTGGTTCTGTCCTGGGTCCTTTTCTCTGTGTACACAGTTTGAGGGCAGGGGGCATCTCATACCTTCCTCTGACACCAGTGGTCACCTCAGTGATATCATCAGTGGTAAGGTCTGTGATGACATGAGTGATCAGGTGTGTGATGATGTCAGTGGTCACCTCGTGATGATGCCATTGGTCAGCTCATGATGGTAGCAGTGGTCACGTCCATGATGATGTCAGTGGTTACCTGGTGATGACAGCTTTCTCCTCTGCTGTCATCTGCAGCTTCATTCTTGAGCTTCCTGTCTGGCTGCTTCTCAGATACTTCACTTCCTCATCCCATGAGCAGCTCAAATATAGCATCTCCCTCCAAACTTACTATCCTTCCTTAGTCCCTAAGTGCCCAAGTTCAGAAACTGCTCCCACAAGCACCCTTTGCTCCTTGCCTGAGAAACAACTTGTAGTGTTTTCAGGTGCCGTGGTGTTTAATGCTCCATGCTTTTGCATGTGCTCTTCCCGCTGCTTGAAGCTCCTCTCCTCTCTCATATGCACCTCATCTAGCTATCCCCTATTCATCCTTCAAAACCCAGTTTGAGCATCACTTCTTCTTGGAAGCACTTGGACTCTTCGGTGCCCTCAGAACTCTGCTCACCCCTCCCCTGTGTGCTCTTTGCTGTCCAACATTGGGCTGTGAGACCCGGATGGGTGTGGAATGAACACATGCTTGGTTGATAATCAGTTCATGTTTGTTGAGTGAATGCATGAAGGTGGGGTTGAGTAAGGAAGAAATGGTTTTGTCAACCAGAGAGAAGTGGAGAGAAGGCCCTCAGACTTGCCACCTGCAGTTCTGAGCTGGAAGCTTTCATGATTTTTAGCTCGAGTGCACTCCGGATGGAGGGAACAGCTTGAGCAAAGGCTTGGAGGTGGGACCCTCTTCTCCTAGCTCCCTCTCCTAGGGTATCCAGGGCTGGACCTTGATTGTCAGGTGAGCTTTACCTTATGTGCAGTGGAGCTGTTAAGCAGTGACAGATCAGGGCAAGGATGCCAGGTGGGAACCAGGGCTTGGCTGAACTCTTTCCATGAGCGAGTGCTCTGCAAACACGCAGCCGGTGAGTTCTCTCAGCGCCGTGGTTGTGGCAGGCACTGTTAGTGTTCCCATCTTGCAGAGAGAAGGCTGAGGCTCAGAAAGAGGAATTAACATTTGCAAAGTTACACAGGTTGTCTATGGCAGAACCAGCATTGGAACTCAGGTCCATGTGACTCCTAAACCCAAGCTCCACGTGATCTCGGATGTGTCAGCAGACCAGGAGCAGTTTTCACTGGCCTAAGGCAAAACTGAGGAAAAGAAGGACAATGTGGTCACTTTTTCATGACGCTAAATATATTCCATTTAAAGGATTCATTTTAGTCTGGGACTACGTCTTTCCAGTTATGAAGTGATGGGGCTGGGAATTTTTTTAAAAAATGTCCTTACTTGGTCAAATAAAAAGTTGACAACCTTATACAGTCCCCAAAATGTTTTTGGAAATTATACCAGTGTATGAAATCCCTGAGTCTGGGTGTTACCATCCACCCTCCTCCCTCCTAAACCCTGGGGCCAGAAAGGGGAGGAATCTGGACAGGGGGCAGGGATGTGGGGGATTGCGGCAGAGCCCAGAGCTGGGGGCCTGGAGCAGCTTTCACTTATCCCTCTTGGCCTCAGGCTCTGCCCTCCCTGGAGCACAGGGTCAGCCTGAATCAGGGCTCATGCTTCAGTTAAAGGAACACTGGACCAGGAGTCAGCAGGTCAGGGTTCCACTCCCATGTCTGCCACTTCAAGGCTGTGTGACCCCAGGCAGGTGACCCAACCTCTCTGTGGCCCCAGCTTCCTTCCACACAAAAGGACAATTCTTGTCTCGACCTGCGTGGCTCACAGGGCTATCTCTCGTATCAAGTGTTGCTGTGGATGATACAGGGGTTGTTAGGGATTTTGTATTTTCAACTTCCCAACACAAGCCCCCTCTTCCCTCACTCTTGAGTCATGAGGAGGAGAGAAGGGGTGGGGGTTGCCAGGGGGCTGGACTGACACCTCCTTTCCTCAGAAGCCACTGGCCGGGAGCTCAGAGACCTGCCACAGGGCCAGAGGCCTGCAGCTCACCAAGGGCTCCTGGGATTCCCCTGGGGACTGGCGGACCCCAGGACAGCAGTTGTAACCAGTAGGAAGCAGTGCGCATGCATTGGGAGTGGGAAGCCAGGCTCCATGCTCAGCCCAGTTTCCGTAGAGTGGTAAGATTCATAGTATCAGCTTTGCTGGGTGCTCAGTGCTTTTCCCGTGCCACCTCATTGAACCTTCTGGGAAGCCCGTGAGGGAGGAGCTGTCGTGGTCCCCATTGGATAGACCAGGACACAGAAGCCTAGAGGTTAAGCATTGGCCCTTGTCACACAGTCAATAAGTGGCGAATAGCAAGGAAGACAGGAATTTTCTGGGTACAGTTCAGACAACTGAGTGCCCAGAAAGCCTCAGGGTGAAAGGACCTTTTGGTGCAAGAGGGTGGAGAGCAGGTGGCAGGGCGGCGGGGGTGGAGCGGGGTGGGCATCACTGCAGGGGGCTGGGGAGGGGGAGGGGCTGGGGGATCCCGCTGGGTGGCTCCTGTCGCCCTCACCTCTCTCTCTGAGTCCCTTCCTCCCCCTCCTTCCATGGCCCTCAGTAGCATTAGATAATAATAGCTAATGCTTATTGAGTGTTTACCGGGTGCCAGGCGCTGCTTGGAGAACTGCTGTAACCTTCTTTGCTTTTTCTCTCAACAACCCCATGAGGTGGTTACAGCTATGCCCAGTGTGCCCAGATTGCTTAACTGACGTGCCTGGATGTAGGTCGTGAGGCCAGAATTCAACCCCCAGAAATGCAGCTCTAGGGGCTGTGCCCTTACTAGGCCGTACTAGGCCTGCTGAGCTGCAAAATTCAAGGTCCTGCCCTCCGCACCCCACCCCCCCAGCTCTACACCGGGACTCATGCCTTCTTTTCTCTTGCATTTGAGAAGCGTTCTAGCTCTAGAAAGAAGGCCCTGTGCCGGGTGCTGGGAACAGAGCAGCAATTCAGACCTTCCCTCCCCTCCTCCCCGCCTGGGGAGATGGGCTGCGAGATGAGGGCCGCTCTCCGGTGGCATGGAGGCCTGAGGGCGCCCAGCACACAGGCCCAAGCTGGGGATGGCTGGGCTGAGGTTTTCCAGTGGCAGAGGCTTAAATTGAGAGCTGAAAGATGCATAGGAGAAGAAAGCCAGACAAGGGGGAGCAGGGAACAGTGTTCCAGGCATAGGGATGAGCATGGGCAGAGGCCTAAAGGGGAGGCCGGAGATGGCATTTGCAAAGAGCTGCAAGAAGTCAGCAGGGCGGGAACCTCGAGGAGGCAGGAGGTGTCCAGAGAAGAGACTGGACAGAGTTTGGGAATGGGAGGCAGGCCAGGGTGAGGAGCAGGACTTTCGAAGGCACATGTGAAGGAGTAGAAGGCAGGAAGTGGGCGTGCTGTGGGCAGATTTGTATTCTTGAAACGCCTCTCTGGGGCTGGAAGGAGGGTGGGGGGTGGGGGATGGGGTGGGGAAAGACTCAGGCAGGGAGCCCAAGGGTGTCATCTGACTGGGAAAAGCCTGAGTCCACTGGACCTCCCTTTACTCTCCTTCCCCAGGGCCCAGCCCGAGGGAGGTTAAGGAAGAGTCCAGAATTAGGGAGAGGGCAGGCTCCCTCCCTGAGGGGAGGATGGACTCTGCACTTTCCCCTGTGGTCTCAGTCACACTTCAGCCACTGTCACCCCCTCCTTCTTCCAGGTCAAGGCAGAAGGTCAGGTCTGGATGCTCCCCACCTAGGGGTCGGGAAGGTAGGCCTTCCCAGCATTTTCCCTCCAGACGCCAGCACTGATGGCCCTAGGGAGAGAAGGGGAGAGACTTGTACCCGGCTCTGCTGGCCCGGGGCAGTCTGTGGTTGGAGGGACCCTCTGTACCTGGGGACAGTCTGCTGGATGTTGACAGTCTGTGGGCCTGGGAGATGGTCTTGGGTGAAGACAGTATTGGAAGACAGGGCAGGGCCATTGCCCTGCACGAGAGGAAACAGAAATGGCCCAGTGGGAGCCCTGGAATAAAAGAGGCGAGTGGCCAGAGAGATGCAGTGCCCACAGAGGGAGGTGGGGGGCCTGGGGTGGCTGCCCAGCCACAGGGCTGACTATTCAAGTGCTTTAATCTCTTCCTGACTTCCGAGGTGCTTCTTCTGGGTGGGGGAAGTCCAGGCTCTCCAGGGTGAAGGCAGGGGGATGACAAAAATATCTAGGAGAGGGGACATACAAAAATGACCCAAGGTGTCTCAGGGTAAATGCCTTTGAGGCCCCTGTTCTCCCTGAGGGCACTTCCAAGGGCTTGGGGACTCCAAGTTCCGTTCTCCACGGGAACACAGTTCGCACCGGGGCCCCTGTGCTCGGGCATGACTGCAGATGCCCGGCCCCATCTAACCTCTCTCTCTCAGAGTGTTTTCTTTCCCTGTCTGGGCCTGTCTAGTTACTCTGCCGAAGGCTTGGCTCTGACCTGGCCTAGAACTCCAGGACTTTGCCTATAAGGAAAATTCAGCTGTTTATGCAAATCCTCGGCCTGAAGGAAGGTGTGGATGGCTGAGCTGGGCATCGGCTTGGAAGCAGAGAGGGTGGTGCAGGCCCTGAGGCTCTCTAGAAAGGTGATTTGGAGGTATAGGTTTGGGGTGATGGGGGTTCCTAGAACATAGCATGGCCCCAAGGGATTACCCATTGCTCCTGGGATTTGGCCCTGATAATGGTGGGGTGCCCTGGAGGAGGGGGGCAGAGGCCAAATAGCTCAGCTTGTCCTGGCTCTTGCCTCTCTCCCTCACTTTCTTATAGCTCAAAAAGGTGTGAAAATCTCACCCAGCCCTCCTTATTCTACTAATGGGGAAACCGAGGCTCAGAATGGAGTAGGGCCAATGTACCTGGGCCAGTGGTGAGCCCACACTAGAACCCAGCCTCATTCTGAGGGGCTTAGTTGTCCTCCAAAATGATAAATTGCAGCCAAAACCTTCTACAGGGTTTCACCGAGGCTGGCCTGGGCCCAGGGACTCCCTGAGCCTTGGTCTCTGGGTCCAAGCTGCTACCTTATATTGGGAAGGAAGGCCACTTCGTGGTCCGCTTTGAGGTATAGCTGACCCATTGTGAGTCTTAAGTAATGTCTACTCAATGAATTTCAATGAATTTTCATAATAATCCTGAGGAAAGCTATTATTTTTATTCTTTTACTGTGAGGCTCAGAAAGTAATCTGCTCAAGGTCATTCAGCTAAGAAGTAGTCTAGATGGGGCTGGAGCTCCCTGATGGACAAGGCCCAATTTTGCGTCTCTGTTCTCAGTGAAGAGTAGCTGGTGTCCCAAGCAAAACCCATCCGTCTGCTGAGTGTTGTGTGTGTGCACACGTGCAAGTGCGTGTGGTGGGCTGGGCTGACCTGCAGGCTGGAACACAGCTCACACCCGTGCCACCCCGTGCTCGGGCCTTGCTGCAGCTGCTACCCCATGATGGAGACCGTTCCACTTGCCTTCCTGCATCAAGGGCTCCCTCCCTCGGTCTGGCCACCTGGGGGAGGAGCTGGACCATGGTGTGACCAAGAGGACACCGCTCCCATGATAGGGTCTGGCCATCTAATGCCCTTCACATGACAGGCATGGGGTGGGTACTGGCTGGGAAGAAGGATTTGTGCTCTCCTAATCCGGGGGCCGCAGCCCTCCCTTTGCCTTGGCCGAGGCCGTGGGAGAGGTTTGTCCCTGCCCCCATGCCTAGCAGCCCCAGCTCCAAACCTTGGCACATGCCCAGCTCTTCTGCTGGGGGCCTTCCCTTGCACTGCTTATCCTCGCTACCCTCCCACTATTTGAGCAGAGCTGGGACTCCGGGACGAGTGCTGGGACATTTGGGTCTCACAGGGGTGCAGTGGTGCTTTGCAGCATGTGGGGCTGCAGGACGGGAGCACTGTCAGGAAGGTTTGCAGCCCACTTTGGGACAGAGCTACAGGGAGGGTCTGATGGGGGCACAGAGCTGGAGTGTTTGGGGCTAATCCTGGGCCACCCCTTCCTGGAGAAATTTGGCTACAAGTCAGAAAGGCAAATGTGTGGGCCATGCCCCCCCTCGCTGGGCAGTAAACATGGCCGTCGCCTGGGAGATGGGCCCAAACATCCCGGCCCCCCACAGTTATTTATACCAGGACTCCTTTTCCTTCTCTGGCCTGGCCTGGCCTCTCAATCCACTGCTGAGCAGGGAGACCTAAGGGTCCAAGCCCCTGTCAAGGCAGGAGGCCCCAGCAGCAGGCCGGCTCACACCGCAGGCCCCCTCCAGCCCCTGCTTGCCCAGGGGCTGGGCATCATCACCATCTCCCAGTGGCCTGAATCATTAAGGCACTGGGAAATGTGCTCCCAGGCCTCGGGCCACTCTTTGGAAGCCAGCACCTGGGCAGGAGGCAGGGACTTAGGGTTGAGCCCTGGATTTGCCCTAACCTGCCATCTGCCTGTGGGCAGGTCACTGGCACATCCCTTTCCTCGTATGTTCAGTGGGAGGGAAGGATCTAGACTGGTGCTTTTCAAACTGTCTTAAGCAGTAGATATGACTCCTTAAACGAAATTTTGCACAGAAACGCAGTGTATAAAGCAGATCGAAGCAGGGCTATTCTGGATGGAGTTGGGGGTGAGGGCCCCGAATCCTGCCCACTTGGCCTCTGCGGCCCTGTATGTTAACCTGGAGCCTGGTCTCTTCCCCCTCTCCCCCCATTCTAGAATATATTCCAGATAATCCTGTAATCCCCAGGCCCCAATCCCATGCCTCCTTCCAGGGCCTGCACAGGCCTATCCCCAGGTTGTCCCCCTAGGGCTGGGGGAGTCACCCCTTTCTGAGCATTCCAAGGCCCAAGGAGTCTTGTTATGAGCGAGTATAGATGAAGCTTGGAAGAGCAGGCTGGGGCACCCACAGGGTACCTTGGGAGGGAGGGGGGACCCGTGTGGGAAGAGAAGGGGACACATCATGGGTTGGGGACTGGAGGGGGCAGGGCCTGGCCGTCCCCTTCCTGCCCACTGAGATTCCAGCTTGGTAACCCCAAGGAGCCCAAGATTTTAAATAAAAACCTGGCCTTTCTGAAGATCTGTGTGTGAAGGGGGGAGGATAGAGTGTATTTCATTTAACAAAATGCTACCTTAATTCAAGCTTTTAAATAATTTAGACTTAAAGTATATACTCTGTTGGTACTCTTTCCTCAGCTCTGCCAAGATTAGGGGTGAGCTTGTACCCCCCAAGACACCTTTTCCCAAAACTTCCAGTCTTCACAAAGCAGTGTGAAATCCCTGGACTCACTGATGCTCAAGGCCCTGGCAGACGTGGGTCTTTCTGTTCACTCCCCACCTATTGTCCCGGCCTCTACTTGGGCCAGCCTGGGGGATGTAGGGGACTCAGACCTGGCCTTGGGGAGCAGCTTCAGCCCAGAGGCTGTTACAGAACAGAGTAACAAGGGGGGGCCCTGGAGGTACCCAGAGGGGGCCTGGGATCCCAACCAGGGGCTTGGGGGATGCTTTGTCCCAAAGCAGGCCAGAGAATCTTGGGGACATCCCCACAGGGGAGAGAGCACACAAAGCACTGAGGTGGAAATGGGGAGAGCGGGGTAGGGGTCGTGTGTTGTGTGGCTGGTACTTAGGGTATATGTGCAGCTTCAGTTGCTGGGCTCCAGAGCTTGGGTTTTAGATGGCGAGCTGTAGGGAGCCATTGGTGGACTGGCAGTGGGGGAGGGAACTCTCAGGCTGCAAGGTGAATGGACGGTGGGGAGGTGTTAGTGGCCCAAGTCAAGGCAGTCAGTGAAGAGGCTGGTGGGGTGGGGTGGGGTGGGGAGAGTCCCATGCTGGACAGGAATGGGAAGTGGGGGCTGCAAAGAAAAAGGTGAGCTTGACTCTGCCTTTTGGGATCATTGCTCCTCTCTCCTCTTCTCTCTGTTCCTATCTCCTCTCCATTCCACTGGCCTGTACTATGAGGTTGGGGAGAGGGGGTACCTCCCTAAACCCCTCCCAAAATAGACTACTTCATACAGATGGCTAAATGGGAGATCAGGGTTGTAAGAGGCATTCTCCAGCTGAGGGGACCTGCTCATTCATTCATTTATTCACTCAACAAATATTTTTTGAGTATATATACTGCATCAGACCCTGTTCTAGGTGTTGGGGAGACTGGTGAATAAGACAAAGACCTTGTATTCATGGAACTTGCATCACTGGAGGGGGTGGAGACATACCAGAAACTATCCCTCTGGCTCCCGAGCCTGTGCCCTGCCTACCTGGTTTGTCAAAGGAGGCCCTTTGGGGAGGCCCTGAGGAGGTGAGGAGAGGGAAAGACCACTGTCAGCTCCAATATCCCCCACTGATGGACAGCTGCTTTGGCACTGGGGGGAGGGCGACGGGTATACAGGACTCAGTGTTATCATTATTATCAGCAAAAGATAATAATAGCTGCCCCCTATTGTGTACAGTGCAGGCCAGCTTCATGCAACTTCTCTGTTTCTCAAAAGCAGCTCTGTTTGGTGGGTCGGCGCCGGCCTCCCCTTTTCTGGATGAGGAAGCTGAGTCTTGGCAATGCCAAGGGCCTTGCTTGATGTCACTGGCGAACCTACCTGACTGTGCGCTCATGAGGTCGGCGCAGTGAGGGCTCTGCCTGGCACTTGCCCCTCCTGGGCACTCGGCCTCGAGATGGGTAACCCAGCCCCAGCGCCACCCGCCCTCCCAGCCCCTCCGGGGACTGGCACCACCCGGCCTGGGCGCTGGTTCCTGCGACCCTGGCCAGGGCGGTACCTGGAGGGCCCGGATCAGGTTAAGGCCTGACTCGGGGGCCCTGGCACCTCTGGGTCCTGGGGCGCTCGGTCCCTGCATCCGGAGTTGGTGAGTGGGTGAGACCCGGGCAGTCGGGGTGTCGCGTCCCCCCTCTCCGCCCCCGGCCTCGGGGACGCAGCGGCACCTTCACACTTTCCGCTTGGCCCGCTGCTCGCCTTTCAGGCCGCCGCATTTTCAATTGTTAATTTGGAAACGGAAAAAGAAGCCGTCGGGGAGCTGGAGGCCGCGGGGAGGTAATCGGAGCCGCAGCGCTGGCCCCACCCCTCCCGCGGGGTCCGCGAACCCCCGCCCACAGCCCCGCCCCGCCCCCCAGTCGCGCCTCTCCCCCTCCGGCTACGCCCCTCCCCACGCGGTGACCGCGGAGCCAGTCCCCCCCACCGCGATGCGAAGCCGCGGCTCCGCTGCAGCTGGGGAAGGCAGGCCCTTGCCCGGGGGAGGAGTCCTCCACAATCCTTTCCTCGCGGAACCCCACCCTCTCTCTAGGAGCCCTGCCTGGTGTCGGCCTCCTCTGTCCCGAGGTGAACCCAAGCCTTTCTGCAATCCCCCCCAGCGTGAGGGTCATTCGGGCCAGCCCCCTGCCTCCAGATTGTTGGAGCAGGGATCACTGGCCCCATTAGGCGAAGAAACTGAGTCCCAGAGAGGGGCAGTTCGCTTACTCAGCATCATCCTAGCAGAAGCAGAACTGAATGCAAGCCCCGTCCTTTTGGCTCTTACCCACTAGGGGTCTGTCTTCCTTAGTTGCAAGAGGAGGCATCAGGACGGGATATGCAATTTGTTCCCTACTCCTAATCTCCAGCACCTTTTCTGAGTTTATTGAGCTACTGGAGGTTCTGCTTTGGTCTGCTCTGACTCCTCTTTATTATTCAGTAAAAAGGGGGAGTGTTGGAGGTAGAAATTTCTCTAGACCTTCCATGCAAATAAGATGTAAAAGACTCTCTCCTCTGGAGACCCCAGAATATTGAAGTCCCTGAGAACTGGCAGGTACAGGAGCGATCCATAGCCTCATACCCCTTTTGGGCTGCTGGAATCAACAATCTCTAATGGATCAGTGAAAAAATTAGGGCCCTCGAAAAGCAATACCCATTTCCTTCCTCTTGCTGAGGAGTAAACTGAGGCTCTGAGACAGTTTCTGAGCTAACTTGGGGCAAAGCCAGGATGAAGAACTCCTCACGAACCTAGTTCAGTCCATGTCCCTTTGCTTCCTTCCCCTTTGCTGCCCCCAGTCCTGACACCTCTCTTAGTCATCAAGCAGGCTCTTGCCTTTTAGAAGATTCTAGACCAGCCTGAAACCCCTGACTGGGCGGCCCCTCCTTTAAAAGAGGAGGGTGCCTGCAGATGTGTTCACAGCTTCCAGCCTAAGACCCACCCCCACCCCCTCAATCATCTTTCTGCCTTAACTGTGGAATGGACCCAGAGAAGCTGAGCCCTAGGCCCAAGGTCACACGACAACCTGCGTGTCCTAGGTATTAGGGCCTGTTGGAGTCAGTCTTGCAGGACCTTCAGACTGACTGGTCGTGGATTTGGGGTTCCCATGGGGAGCAAGGCTCTCGGAGCAGCTGTAAACAACTGCCCCAGGTGTGGCCTGTGAGTTTGCACGCTGCTTTGCTTATTAGCAGAAAAGGCATTGCAACTCCCCCTCCCGCCTCCTGCTCCCCAAGCCTCCCACTTGTGGGGGCCTCAAAGGCTGAGTCTGCAGAACTCCCAGGCTGGGCTCAGTCTTGGGCCCTTAGCTCCCCAGGGGACCCTGTCCCTTCACCAGCTCCTGTTCCACACTGTCAGCTCTTAGTGCCCTCTCTGCTCTGGAAGTACTGAGAACCCTGTGGCAGGGACTAATTTTCTTGTTTTGGAATCTTTCCTGCCCCCACTCCCCTTTTTGCACAGGTTCTGCTGATTCAGAGGACAAAACGCTCCTTAGAGGTGACCTGACCTCTGCTGGGCTCAAGGAGCTGGGGGCCTAGGCAGTCCCTTGAACCCAGCATTACCCTGTCACATATAGCAGGAAGGGCAAGTGCAGGCCCCAACCTGGCACCAGAATGAGGGAATATTTGAGGTGGGGGTGGGGAGCAGGTACCCAGGTCCATCAGCAGAAGGAGGAGAAGTTAAAAAAACATTACCTTAGGAATCAGGAAATCTGGGTGCTAGGCCCAGCTCTGCCCCTGAGCTATTGAATGATCATAGATAGACCCCTTTCTGGGACTCAGTTTCCCATCTATAAATTATAGGATCAATGCTCTCTAAGGGATTTTCAAGTACCAAAATACAGCTACTATCTGATCACATCATGCCACCTCCACTTCCCCTGATACAAGCCACCATCATCTCTTGCTTGGATTATACATTAGCTTTCTAACTCAAGGTGGGACATTGTCTCCCTAACCCCCTCTCTCTGCAGTAGTCTGTTTTCCACTCAACAGTCAGATCATGTTACTCGCTGCTCAAAACTCTCCATCTCACTTGGAGCAAAAGTCAGAACCCTGGCGAAGGCCCGTAGAAGATCTCTTCCCCACCTCCGCTGCCTCTCTGCCCTCACGTCCCACCACTCTCCCCCTTGCTTGCTCTCTTCTGGCCGCGCTCCTTCCTTCTGGCTCAGGTCTTTTGCACTTGCTTTTCCCTCTGCCCAGAACCCTTTCCCTGCAGTTGTCCATGTGGCTCACTCCTTTATTTCCTTCAGCTCTCTGCTCAAATGTCACCTTCTCAAAGCTGCCACCCTCCATAAAATAGACCCTCACCCCCATGCTTGTGTCCTTGTCCCCTTTCCCCACTGACTTTTCCCCATCATCACCTGAGAGATTGAACATTCACTTGTTTATTTGCTGTGTATCCTGCCCCCACCCCTCACCGCAGACCATAAGCTCCATGAAGGCGAAGATATTGTCTTTGTACCTGGCTCTTGATAAGCACTTGGTAAATACTTATTGAGTGAATGAGTGGATGAGTGAATGCTCTGTGGGTCTGGGCTGCCTACCCCCTGCAGTGGGGCTGCCCAGCTGGGCATCAGCACACTGGGGAAGTAGGTGGTACCAGTTTGAAGTCCAGTGGTGAGGGTGTCCCCTCTCTCAGGACACTTGTACCAAGTATCCATCTGTATTAGGCACAGGGGATTTGGGGTGAAAAAGACAGGAAGCTATTTACCTTCAAATAGCTTTGGTTTGTGGGGTAGGCAGAGATTTC
The DNA here is from genome assembly GCF_023851605.1 of Tamandua tetradactyla. Lineage (NCBI taxonomy): Eukaryota > Metazoa > Chordata > Mammalia > Pilosa > Myrmecophagidae > Tamandua > Tamandua tetradactyla. The sequence goes on along the minus strand of NC_135328.1, from coordinate 184,228,129 downwards.
ACGTTGGTATAAATGCCGGGTGGAGGTGAACATTGGGATGGGATGGCAGACAAAGGGAGCATGAGGTGGGGGCCCTACTTAATCAGCCAGGATTGGAGAAGGGGCACACAGTATTAGAGGTGGGGAGGGAGAAAAAAGCCCTGCTGCAGTTGGGGGAACAAAGCTATGATGGCGGAGCATCCAGTGCCACATTGGCATTTAAGAGTGAAGCGTGAGTTGGCAAGGTGGGTAAGGGTCTTCCTTGCCTACCATGCTAAAGAGCTTGAGCCTGAGCCTGCAAGCTGGTGGATTTCACACTTTTTAAAAAATCAGCAAAGCTCTTTGTTCAAGTGAAATCTTATGGCAAAACCCGGCATTTAAAACTAAGCCATCTGGAGCCACACGGAGCTGCTCAGTTGGCCATCTTGTTTACGTTTCTAAAATCCTGGCTTCCTGTATTCCACCTTTTAGAGCCTTTTCACCTCGATGGATTGTGGCTTGGTAGTGCTCATGGCCCCTGTCCGTTTGAGAAGGCAGTGGCCTGACCAGCCCCAAACAGATAAATGGCCCCTGCTTCTTCCTTGTTCAAACCCTTGGCTCACGCGATGTACTGCTCAGCCCACTCAACAGGTGCACCAGGTAGACTGGCCAGTGCAGCAGAGGGAAGCAGAAAGAATGAGTAGGAGAATTTGAGGTTAGTCCAGGTAGGAGAGGATGAGGCTATCTATGCCTCATAAGACACCGTGGCTAGAAGTTACCCACCTGGCACATTGTAAGGGGGCCAAGTCCATTCAAGCCAGTTTAAAAAAATTGGACTATGGAGGTGGGGGACACTTATTGCCAGGAAAGAGAGGAATTTTCTAGAAGCTTCAAGACAGGCGCACACCTGGCCTTCATGGAAGACAGGATTCCAGGGCAGGGCAGTCTCATCTCCACTTCTCTTAGCACCTCTGCCAACTTTCCCCTATGACTTTTTTTTTTTGTCCATTCTACATATATAATCAGTAATTCACAATATCATCACATAGTTGCATATTCATCATCACGATCATTTCTTAGAACATTTGCATCAATTCAGAAAAAGAAATAAAAAGACAACAGAAAAAAATTCATACGTGCCATTCCCCATACCCCTCCCTTTCATTGATCACTAGCGTTTCAATCTAAGTTTAACATTTGTTCCCCCTATTATTTCTTTTTATTCCGTATGTTTTGTGCAGCATTGGTGGTATAGTGGTGAGCACAGCTGCCTTCCCCGTGACTCTTAATTTTGTTCTTGAGAAAGATAATCCGATTGGCTCAGTCCAAACTTTGGATGGGCCCTTCTTGGGTCAGTCTCCAAGCTTAGAGGAATTGTTGGCAGCTGGGAGAGAATGGAGCCATGTGGTACCACATAAGGGTGCCCATTCCAGGGCCCCCGTCAGGACCATCCCATTCCTAGGGTTGCCAGGCATTGTTGTGCAATCTGCACCCTGCACTGAGGCCTGGCTGAGAGGGTATAAGTGATGCTGAGATCCAGCCTTGCTCAGCCTTGTTGCACTGTGGCAAGGATGGGTCAGCCCAGAGCAAGGGACACCTGTTTCTAATTGGTTCATCTAGAGGGGTCAACTTTTTCTAAGTTGTCAGGCAAAAGGGGAAACCTTTTTCTAATTGGTCCTCAGAGGGAGCATGTTTTTGTGGTTTGCACTGTATGTGCTAGCAGCTGCTGTCCCTCTGGGAACATCCTTCAAGAATCTGGAACAGACCTGATAGTCAGCCCTCTCCCTCCCACCGCAGTGTTGGAGAGTCACAAGGCTGAAGGGACTCTAGTCATCCTGGAGTTGTCCCCCGCCTACAGGTTGCCAGCAGGGAAACTGAGGCTCCATCGAGCCCTCAGCTCAGCCCCATCCCCATCCCCAGCCTCAGCCCCGAGCCCCGTCTCAGGCCTCAGACCCAGAAAGGCTGCAGCGGTGGCAGCAGCCACACTGGTGTGGGGCCCTGGGTCACGTGCTCTTGCTCCCTTTGCCATATTTAGAATCGCTGGATCAGGGGAAACTTCTCCCAGCCCCTGAGGATTCTTGGAAAGAGCCTCGCTCTGAGACCTGGCTTACTGCTCCCCTCCCTTCACCCCCTCCTCCTGCGGGAGAAAATAAGTGCCTGCTCTCCCCAGAGGAGTCTGGGGCCTTCCAGGCTGCTTGGCACCTTCCCATCGGGCAGTGTCTCCCAAGTCCCCTCTTCAGCACCGACTCTGGTTTGGGGTTTAGGAAGCCCCTGTGGGCTGTAAGGTGCCCTCCAGGAATCTTGGCTGAGCGGGGACTGATTGATTCCCCATGATTCCCCAGCTGAGTCCCTGCCTTTGGGTCTGTGGTCTGGGATGCCAGGCAGGGGTCACACATGCCCCAGGCCAGATGTGGAAATCAGGCTGCAGGCGGGCGGTCAGACCCTGGCAGGGCTCAGTCCGGGAGGAGGGACACGGAGGAAAGAAGGGGAGGGAAGAAAGGAGGACAGGGAGAAAGGAAGAGGCAGGGCCTGGATCTACATTTAACTTTGACCTGGGGAGGAGGAGGTCTCCCTACAGGCTGCTGCTTCCGTCAGGATCATCAAGCCTTCAAAACAAACCCAACATAAACATAAAGACGCACGTGCTGAGCACGGCCTGCTCCCAGCTTCTCTGTTGGGGACGTAGTTCTGGATTCGCATGGGACCAATCTCTGGGGTCTGGTCACAGCCATTTTTTCAATCCTGCTCCTCCTCTTCAGACCCCCTCACCCCAACCTGCTCCCCAACTCGGATAAGCGGAAGATGCCCACTCTTCACCGAGGAGGGATAAGCCCCTGGTGGGACCTCATGTCCCTCTCTCCCCTCCCCCAACCTTCCCTCCTGCCTAGACCTCTCCTCCTTCCAATCTGCGGCATGGAAGCAGCAGGACAGGTCCCTCCTGTTCAAGACAAGTCCTCCCTTCGCTCCAGAACCCTCCCCGCCCCCTCCAGCCTCCCTGGGGATTTCATTCCATCTGTCACCCCTTCTCTCCTTCATCTTCGACTTCTCCTTCCACTCTGGCTATAGGTGTACTAAAGTCACTTACCGTAAAAAGAAAAAAAAAATTCCCTGTGCTCTGTATCCTTCTCTAGCTACTAATCTCTGCCTCTATTCTTTGCAGTCAAATGTCTTTAAATATTACATCTGCACTCACTGTCCCCACTTCCTCACCGCCCCTCCCCTTGCCTTCTCACCCTCCAAAGCCACCTTTGCCAAGGTACCCAGTGACCAGCTTGTCACCAATCCAAAGGACATTTTTCAGGCCTTATCTCACTTGACCTCTTGGCAGCAGTTGACACTGTCGTCCACTCTCTCCTTGAAATACTTTTCTTTGCTTGGCCTGACACTCCTCTCCCCCAACTCTGGCAGCAAATTCCTAGTCCCTGTGAAGGGTCTCTCCTCCCTCAGCTCCCCTGGGGCTCCCTCCAGGTCCTTCTCGAAATTTGAACCTTCTCTGCCACTCTCATGGCCTCGTCAACACCTCTACCCTGAAGTCCTTCAAATTGCATTTCTGGCCCAGGTCTCTCTCTTAGTATGCAACTGAGTATTTGCCCCATGTCCCACAGCCCTCCCATCTTACATGTCCAAACGGAACCCGTCACCCCCACACCTGCTCCTCCACCAGGGTCTCCCATCTCAGCTCACTCAACACCTTCGTGCACCTGGCGCCCAAACCAGAAACAGAGCAGCCGTTCTCCCTCACTGTCCTCATTTCCAGTTAATCACCAAATCCTATTTCCTAAAACTCTCCAATGTACCCACTTCTCTTCATTCCCTACCCCCACAATCCCAGTCCATCGCCTTCCATCTGAATTATCGTGGAGCCTTCCAGTTTTCTCTTTAAGTCACCTACTCTAATCCATGCGCCACCCCACCCTTCAGTGATGATCCTGAAACACAAATCAGAACATGTCCTTCCCTCTCTCAGTGGCTCCTCATGACCACTAATATAAAGTTCAAAATGGCTGAGGGTGCCACTCAATGCCCCTGGATTTGGCCCTCTCTGATTTCTCCATTGCCCCCTTCATTTTAGGTTCCTACTCACCATCCAGAATTACTGACCGTCCTGGGCTGCCCTCCTGCTCCTGCATCTCTGTTACTTGCAAATCCTCCTTCCTCTGCCAGGCCCACTCAGGTGTCACCTCCTCCAAGAAGCCTTCCCTGATCCCTCCCTTTTGGCTCCATTGATGTCTAACCCCCCCTGAGCACACTGTCTTCACCTTGTCCATCATGTTGCTATAGTGTTTTACTTGTCTAATTTCTTGAGGACCTGGACTGTTCATTTCAGACTTTACAGTGAATCTGGCTTAATGTTCATTGTGGAGAAGTGGCTCAGAGAGATTAAGTGGCATCTTTTCTGCTATGCAACCTACCTGTTTGATCTTAGCCTCCTCTCTCCAGCCTCCCAGCCCCTGTGAATCTAGAAGAAGGTCAATGACCCACCTTCCCCCATCCATCCCACTGCTGGAGAGTTGCAAGACTGAAAGGACTTTAGCCATCCTCGAGGTGCCCCCCACTTTCATGTTGCAGATGGGGAAACTGAGGTCCAGTTCACCAGTGGCCTGGTGAACTATGTGGACTTGGGTTCATTTCCTAGATCTGCCATTTGCTGAACTTATGACTTTGAAGAAATTAATATACCTTTCATTCTGTCATCAGAAAATTAATAACAGCTTCCTTGAGACGTAAATCACATACCACAAAATTGCTTTTCTTAAAGTGTGCAGTTCAGTGGTTTGGTGTATATTCGGAGTTGTGCAGCCATCGTAGTTTACCTTCTAAGCCTCGTAAGCCTGAATGTGATCGTGGGACTGGCGGAGTTATTGGGAGAGCTGGTTAAGAACAGGCATGCAGAGGGCTTGCCGGTGCCTGGCCAGGCTGCAGCCCTCGGCCAGCAGGGGTAGTTATGGTCACTATCTAAGGTCACTCAGCCAATCACGGGTGCAGCTGATGTAGCCACAAGACCAGCCTCTGCAACAGGGTTTTCCCTCCTCTTCCTGCCCTCTGGCTGCTCCGGGCAGTGACTTGAGGAGGTGAGACCAGGGAAAGGGAATGGCTGTCATTGTTTAAAAAGCCCTGAGGTGGCTAATAATTCAATCAAAGGCAGCCACTCCTACCAACTAAATCACTGCTTCTCCCTGGACCAGCCACATTAGCATCACCTGGGAACTGCAGGAAAAGCAAACAGTCAGGATCCACATACCTATTGAATCTGACTGACACTTTGGGCGTGGACCTCAGAAATCGGTATTTTAACAAGCACTTCAGGTGATTCCAGTGCCCACTATCATTTGAGAACCACAAATCTAAGCAGGCCATTTGCAAACTATCCCTCCACCCCAGTCTTGCTGCCCTCCTGAATAGGTGGGATGGTCACTGATCTGGGGGGGGGGGGGTGGAGGAAAGGTGGGGATAGGCTTCATGTTTGCCCACTTCCAGCCTGAGAAGAGCCATTTAGGCAGCACCCACCCCTCCCAGCCGGTCCCAGCTCTGTCTCCTGACCTGGGCAAAGGGAAAACCTGGGCCCCACATTATAACCAGACATGATGGGCAAAGGTGCTCTAAAAAGTGGCTGCCAACCTGGCCTCTTTGCAAATTCCCGTGTGCTACACAAGTATAGATGGAGAAACTGAGGCCCCAGAGGGGGCTGGGGACAATCTTTAGACACCGTTTATTTGTTGAATGAATGAAGTCATTTACTGACTCTGGGAGACCTAGCCAGACCTCAGCTCAGGGCTCCTTCTCTCTGTCTTCTCCATCCCTAAGCTGCAGGCATTCATCTCTCCTCTGCTGAAGGCTTGGGGTTTAGACTGAGCTAGACTGTAGCCCCAGCTTTGCTGCTGAGACCCTGTTTGGGATCTCAGGCAAGTCTGTCCCTCCCGGGGCCCCGTTTGCTCCTCTGGAAGGTGGAGGAGATAATTATGCAGGTGTCCGGGACACAGGCTGGTCTGTATCACACCAAATACACCCGTTCAAATGTACTAAGCCTTGGGAGTGAAAAAACTTCAGCCAGTGGATAAAGGCAGGGGGAGGTAAAATTGAGGGGCTTTTTAAGTAGCTGAGGCCAGATGGAGCTGGTCCAGAGCAGAGGAAGTTTGCTGAGGAACCCAGGCTCAAGGATAGATGGCTTTGAGCTTTGGGAGCCTCCTCAGTGGGTACAAACTGGGGGCTTTGGTGACATGGTTATTTAATGTTTATTTGCGAGTTTCTGCTACTCCTTTACTTGGTCTTACAACGCTGTTATGAAAATCAAATCTAATCAAGCAGGGTAAGGGAAGAGAGCATGGAGATGGGGCTACTGTTCCAGAGAGAAAGGCTTGGGGAAAGCCTTTGAACAGAGACCTAAATGGAGTAAGGGAGGAAACAGCAAAGCAAGTGCAAAGACTGGAGGTAGAGACATGTGTGGTGTGTTCTGGGAACAGCAAGGAGGCCAGAGTTGCTGGAGTGCAATGAGTGACGGGGAGAGTGCAGGAGATCAAGTTCAAGGGGTGGGCCCGGCCCTTGCTGGACAGACTGTGGAGTTTGCCTTTTGCTCTGTAAGTGTGATGGGAAGTCGGTGGTGACTTTTGAGGAGAGTGATAGTTTCCGGCTTTGCATTTTAGCACGATCACTCTGGCTACTTTCAAGAGAGTAGACTATAGTAAGGCAAGAGTGGAAGCATGAAGAATAGCTAGGGGCAAGAATGGCGGTGGCTTAGCCAGAGTGTTGAGACGTGGTTTTTCTGGGGCTATCCTCTGGAGGTAGAGCCAACAGAGTTTGCTTGAAGGATGGAATGTGGAGGGTGAAGGAAATAAAGAATCTGAGCAACTCTGCTCTTCAGCCTAAGCCCCTGGGCGAATGGCAGTGCCGTTATTAAGTTGGGGAAGAGTGGAGTGGAGCAAGATTTGAGGGTAAATCAAGAGTTTATTTTTGGACATGCTCCGTTTAAGAGGCCACTAGATACCTAGGAAGAGATGCTGAATGGGCAGGTGGACATAGGAGCCACTCAGGGGAGGGGCTGCCACGCCTCACACCTGCTCAATGGCAAAAGCCATTTATTGCAAAGGCATTTACAAGGAGTAAAGGGGTGGGGGCAGGATGAAAAGTGGGTTTGTTTTTCCTGTTTGAAGTTTTAGGGAAATGTATTTTAAAACTTTTATTAATTTGTTGTTTTTCACATTTGTTCTTAAAAAAGGATTAGGTAATTCAGATAAGCAAAAAAGCAAAAAAAGCAAAAAAGCCAAATGAAATCCCAATCACTCTTAATTTCACCATCCAAAGATAAGTCTTGCTGACTCTTTTGGTATTATAGTAAAAAATCTCTATTTATAAAATTAGAATCACATTGCCCTGAAGGGTTAAAAAAATTTTTTTTGTTAGAGAAATTGTTGGTTTACAGAAAAATCATGCAAAAATCCAATTGCAAATACAACCCTATTTTTAACCCCTTGCGTTAGTTGTGATGTATTTGTTCCACTTCCTGAAAGATCATTTTTATAATTGTATTATTAACTGTAGTCCATTGTTTACAATAGGGTTCTCTGTGTTCACAGTCCTGGCTTTAAAAAAATTTTTATTCTAGCCACATACACAAAAACTAAAAATTCCCCTTTTAGCCACATTCAAATATATCATTCAGAGCTGTTAGTTATGTTTGTAATGTTGTGCTACCATCACCGCCATCCAGTACCAAAACTTTACGATCAACCCAAATGGAAACTCTATACAATTTAAACATTGGCTCCCCATTCCCTGCCTCCACCCCACCCCCTGTTCACCTATTTGCTAGACTGTGACTCTATGAGTTTGCTTATTCTCATTATTTCGTATCAGTGAGATCATACAACATTTGTCCTTTTGGGTCTGGCTTATTTCACTCAACATGTCTTCAAGGTTCATCCATGTTGTCACATGTATCAGAACTTTATCCCCTTTTATGGCTAAAGGATGTTCCATTGCGTGTATATACCACATTCTTATTTATCCATTCATCTGCTGATGGACACCTGGGGTGATTCCATCTTTTGGCGATTGTGAATAAAGATACTGTGGACATCAGTGTGCAAATATCCGTTTGAGTCCCTGATTTCAAATTACCCTTGAGGTTTTGTAATCTGCTTTTTTCTTTTCATGTAATCTATTACATGAAATCTAATTGTAATCTATTGTGAAATAGATGCTCTATAGATGTCTAACTACTGACATGGAAAGAAAAGTGTTTAGAAAATAAAATTCTTAGAACACCCTTTGGAAGCCCCCAGCATGCTCCACTTCTAGCAGAGGATCCGAGGTCTCTAAAGATTGGGGAAATGGGGCTGAAGGATTTCCGTCAAGGGGACTGGGGAGAAAACCTATAAAGCTTTGGCTGCAGCTGTTCTCAGAGGCAGGGACTGGATGATATGCCTGCAGGTAGGGTCCTACCAGCCCTGTACCCTGTGTCAGCTGTAAGTCCCTACCCGCAGTGAATGGGGCCTCTGCTTTTTCTGTGGTTAATTACTGAGCATGCCAAACTGGTGCTCTTCTCCCCTCCTCTCCTTCGTGTCTTCGCTGATTCAGCGCTTCGCTGGAACTGGCTAAGGAGGACTCCTTCCCGCTCATTTTATTGACACCTGCCACCTCCTCAACCTAAGGGCATTTGCAGGAATGCGGCCCCAGACCCCGCCCTCCAAGAAGGCTGGGTGCTTCTGTCCAGGGAGGTCTAAGTGGGCCTGGTCAGAGTCATGGCTCTTTACATGCCATCAGCAGTCCATTTTGCAGATGAGAAGCTTGGATCAGAGAAGTTAGATGACTTTCCTGAGTTCCCACAGAAGTAGGACTGGGATTGGAACCCAGGTCTCTGACCCTGAGCCCATGCTCCTATACCTGAAACATGAACACAAATAAAGCTACTTACAAAGTGGCTTGAGTCATGTGCAAGTGAGGCAAGCACTGAGACGGGGGATTTCTAAAAAGGGAAATATGGGGGTAGGAATCTCAGAGGGCTTCCCAGAGGAGGTAGCATTTGGTGAAACATTTGGTTAAGGGTAAAGGGTCTGTCACAGCAGGCTCAGATGGTGAGGGAGGGTGTTTTAGGCAGAGTGTACAGTGTCAACAAAGGTGCAGAGGTGGGAGACTCTGGGAACATTTGGGGAAGGCTGGTGGTTAGTTCACAAGGAATTTCTTTCCCCAGAAGCCCATTCCATCAGGGGTGTCTTCCAGGGTATGTGCATATGCAGGCACACCCCATCCAAAAGAGGAGTGCTTCTTGGAGTCTAGCCTCATTTCCTTTTGCTGCATCTGCAGCCTCTCATGCTGCTCTCCCTTACATAACCTCCGTTTTAGTTTTCTAAAGCTGCCAGAATGCAATATACCAGAAATGGGTTGGCTTTTTACCAGTTTACAAATTTACAGTTCTAAGGCCATGAAAATGTCCCAATTAAGGCACCAACAGGAAGATACATACTCTGAAGAAAGGCAGCTGGCATCTGGGATTCCTCTGTCAAATAGCAAAGCACATGGCCAGGTCTGCTGGTTCTTTGCTTATGGGTTTCATTGCTTTCAGCTCCTGGTTCCATTGGCCTCCTCTCTGAACTTCTGTACGCCCTCTCTTAGCATCTCCAGGATTTTCTGTCTGTGCTTTCTCTGGGGTGGTTTCCTCTAAGTTCTCTCCAAACTTCTCTGGGTGTTTCTCTCTGAGCTCCCTGGGTTTTTTTCTGTCTTTTATCCTCATAAAGGACTCCAATAAAGGAGTAAGACCCACCTTGAATGGGGTGGGTCACATCTCAAATTGAAATAACCTAATCAAAAGGTCCCACCCACAAAAGGTCTGCATCCACAGCAATGGATTCAAAGAACACGGCCTAAAAAACAAACCAAACAAAAATAACGAAAAAAAAAAAAAAAGAACATGGTCTTTTCTGGGGTTCATAACAGCTCCAAACTACTACATCCTGCCAGGCCACCAGCTTCTCTCCTCATGTCCTGCTCCTCTTCCCATCCACAGGGAAGCTGGGAATCCTAGCTCTAATCTCAACTCTATCATGGACACACGGGGGACTTTGGGCGAATCTCTTCCCCTCTCTGTGCCTCAGTTTCCTCCTGTGTGTAATTGGGGATGAGGGAGTAGTTGGACCAGTTAGGTTCTAGAGTTCCTTCCATTTCTATACATGTGGTTCTGGGCCACTTGGAAGCTCTGATGGTCCTTAGGGGCTTGTCCAGCTCCACACTGCCGGATTCACCCCCTCTCCTTCCCCGTCTGCATCTTTCCCTCCCTGTCTGTCCTCCTTGATCCTCTTTCCCTTCATAGCTGTTATTAATCAATTCCATAAAGATTATTTCCATTCTGCAGATGAGGCCCATCTGCTTAAGTCCACCCAGGAGTTCATGGTGTGTGTTGGGGGGAGGGGAGGGTACAGTCACCAGCCACTGACCTTCTCTGGCCCTTGCTGACCTCTGGGGTACTACTCGCAGGACAACCTTAAATCAAAGCCTGGGACGGAGGGCACCATGTGTGGTTAAGCCTGGAGGAGTTTCCTGAGTGTGGGATCCTAAACCCGTTTGTTTCCATTTCCAGCCAGAGAGACCTGCTTCTCACAGCTGAGCTGCCTACTTCAAGAGGCAATTAACCATGTACGGATTGTATGTGTACAAAGATGTGTCAATAAATTTTTTTTTTTAAAGAGTCGATTCAGAGGATTCTAAGGCATCTTGTGAACTCGGCATCCTGGGACTTGGGAGCTTCCCTCCATGGTGTCCAGCACAAAGCCATGACTCCAGGGGACTGTGCTGCTGATCCTGCTTTCCAAACAGTTCTCCCCCTCAGGCTGCTTCGCTCTTTCTGCAGACACCTCCCAGAGGAGCTGCAGCTGTCCTGTCCCTCCAGCAGTTTAACCCTTTCTTTCATGCTGCATTTGCAGATTTCTGCTGGTCTTCAGCTGCCTGGTGCTGTCTGTGTTGTCCACCATCCAGGAACACCAGGAACTTGCCAATGAATGTCTTCTCATCTTGGTGAGTGCCAGAAGCCCAGGTCTGAGAGGCTGAGGTAGCAGCTTGGAATTGAAGGCTGAAGGTAGAGAGAAGTTTCTCATACATGGCTCAGCCAGTGGCTTGCTGTGCTGTGTGTCCTGCACTGGTGGCTGCCCCTCTCTGGGCTTCTTCTCCTGCTTTATATAGCAGGTGTTGAGGGACTCTAGATGAGAGCTTCTGATGGGCCCACAAGAGAAACGAATCAGCCTCGTCCCTTCCCAGGACAAAAACTACTGTCTTCATCCCTGGTGTGGTGAGGTTTCGTTCCCCTCTAAACAGAAGTACCTTGGAAAGCAATGCCTGATGGACAGCCATCCATCAGCCAGTCAGGTTTAGGGTCTGGGATGTCTGGATAGAGAGTGTAGGTGGGCAGAGAGAGTAGGTTGGAGGGCAGAAAAATCCAGGCAGCACATGGGGGCAGCGAAGGGGGAGGGGGCAGACTTGGGCTCTCAGTCTCCTTAGCGGATATGGACTGGACCGCCTGCTCTTCTGGAATCCTCCCCAGGTATGAGGAATTTCTGGTCACCTAAACCCAAAGATTCTAATTAGGTAGGCTCTGTGCGACCTGGGCCGAGGTCCGGAGAGTGGGGTCCAGAAACCAGGCCCCTGATCCCGCAGGAGTTCGTGATGATTGCGGTGTTCGGCCTGGAGTACATCATCCGTGTGTGGTCGGCCGGCTGCTGCTGCCGCTACCGAGGATGGCAGGGCCGCTTCCGCTTTGCCAGAAAACCCTTCTGTGTCATCGGTAATAAGGCCTCCCCCCGACTCGAAGTCCCGGCGTTGACACCCCGACCCCGACTCACTGGCCCCTCCCCGTCGCGCTCCCCCCGCCCCCGCCCCCGCCCCGGGAAGCCTCGACCCCGGGTTGGCTCCCTGGCGCCGGCGTGACTCGTCACCCCCCGACCCGGCAGACTTCATCGTGTTCGTGGCCTCGGTGGCCGTCATCGCCGCGGGCACGCAGGGCAACATCTTCGCCACGTCGGCGCTGCGCAGCATGCGCTTCCTGCAGATCCTGCGCATGGTCCGCATGGACCGCCGCGGCGGCACCTGGAAGCTGCTGGGCTCGGTGGTCTACGCGCACAGCAAGGCGAGCCGGGGAGCCCAGACCCGGGAAGGAAGGGGGCGTGGCCGAGTGGGCGCTGGGGGGGTGGGGTCGGGACTGGGGGAGGGGCCGGAACCACGGCCGGGGGCGGGGCCTGGAAGGCGGCGCCTAGCGAGTCAGGCCTGGGGGCAGAGGGAGGAGCCTGAGGGGGTGGGCCTTGATCTCACGTGGAAGCTTCTGTGCTGGAAGTTTGTGTGTCTACGTGCACAGCAAAATAGGGGCTGGGCAGGGGTCTGAGGGTGGGCCTGGGGTGGGACTAGATGGGGGTGAGGGGGCGCGATCGTAGCCTGAAAGTGGGACAAGGGACCTGGGATAGGTGAGAGCTGGGCGGGGGGAGGCCTGAGCCGGGGACCTGAGGGCGGAGGGCAGTGCCCGGCACAGGCCCAGGAGTTTTGTGGGGGCCTTTTCGTGAAGGCGAGGCAGAATCTCCTTGAAGGGAGGAGTAGGGCCACCGCCTGGAAGTACGAGAGGTGGGATGCTTTTATCCCCTTCCCAGAATAGCCCCTAGACGTCATTTTGGGAGCCTCCTATCTCCCCCGGTGGGCACAGCGCCCCTCCCCTCCTCACACCCCTGCGCCGCAGTCCGTCCCTGTGATGCCAGCCGTTGCCGCTCCCGCAGGAGCTGATCACCGCCTGGTACATCGGGTTCCTGGTACTCATCTTCGCCTCCTTCCTGGTCTATCTGGCTGAGAAGGACGCCAACTCCGACTTCTCCTCCTACGCCGACTCGCTCTGGTGGGGCACGGTGGGTGAGGGTCTGTGCGGGCCGCGCTTCTCCCTGGGACCCTGCCGGGCAACTTCCCGAAGCTTGCCCACTGTGACCCCCGACTCAGCTCTGAGCATGCTGGTCCCTGTCCTCTCGCACTGGGGCTGAGACCTCGGTGTGGCCAACCTCCGCGCTAATCCCCCGGCCAGTCCTAGTGGGCCAGTCCGGGCCTCTCCAAGCCCTTGTGACCAGCATCCTTTCCAGCAGTCCCCGTGACAAGTCCTTGAACCAACCCCTGTGCCCCTACCCTCAGCACCAGGCTCCCCTGTCTGTGCCCCCCAGAGCTTCTCTGGGTAGCCCGTTGACCAGCCCGGCAGGGAACCCGTTTGTGTCCCCAGATTACTCTGACGACCATTGGCTATGGTGACAAGACGCCACACACGTGGCTGGGCAGGGTCCTGGCTGCTGGCTTCGCCTTACTGGGCATCTCCTTCTTCGCCCTGCCCGCTGTGAGTTTCGCTCCTCTGTTGCCCACTTCCGGGGACAGCCCAGCCTCAGGTGGGGGGTGCTTGGGGCAGGGCCTGCTAAGCCCCTGATCTGCACTGGGGGAAGGGGAACTCTTGCTGCTTCTTGTCCCCCCACTTTCCCCTCATCCCCCGAACCATGCCATAACCACCACCACCCTTGCCCCCCACCCCGCACCAGGGCATCCTAGGCTCCGGCTTTGCCTTGAAGGTCCAGGAGCAGCACCGGCAGAAGCACTTCGAGAAGCGGAGGATGCCGGCGGCCAACCTCATTCAGGTATGAGATGCTCAGAGTCCCCGTGGAGTGGGGCGGTGTGCCTGAACTGGGGGACCAGCCCCGTGGGTGCCCCATGGGTGCTGGCCCACGTGCCTCAGCTTCACCACCATGACTCCACTTTGAAGCTCAGAGGGGAGACATCCCTTGCGTGGGTCACACACCAAGTCAGAGGCAGAGCTGGGAGGCTAAGTGAGATGGTCTGAAACTTTCCCCTGCATTCCCATGGCTGGGAGCGGGCCGGGGCCTGGAGAGGAGACCCCAGGCCAGTGGCAGAGGTGCAGTCCTGCCATGTAGCAGCCGTGCCGTCATCAGCAAGCCTGCTCCACTCCCAATGCCTAATTCATCCCACAAGTACTCACACCAAGCAAATGCTGTAACCACAAACTGAGATAAATACTGTGAAAGAAAGAAATGGTTTTCTGTTGAGCATGTAACAGGGGACCTGGCCTGATCTGACCTAGAAGGGAGACTCAGGGATGACTCCCCCCGGGAAGTGATACTTGAGCTGAGAGCTGGGGCAGGGTAGGGGTTAACTAGGTGAAGACCTGAGGGGAAGAGAAATTCAAGGCAGAGGGAACAGTATATGAAAGTCCTCTGGTGGGAGGAAGCGCGGTGTGTTTGATGAAACAGAAGGAAGTCAGTGAGGCTGCAAGAGAAAGCTGTAGGAGGGGTATGTACGAAGGCAGGGCCTGGACTTGGAGGCTGCAGGGAAGAGTTTAACTTTTTCTAAGAGCATTGAAGAGTTGCTGATAGGTGTGAAGTAGGGGACTGGGTGACATGATCAGATTCAACATTTGCAAAGTGGTGAATGAATGAGAGGGTGTCCAATGGATGGAGGAGACCCCATAGGAGGCTCTAGCAACAGTCTGGGTGAGGTGGGGCTGCTGCATGGCTTGGGTAGCAATAGAGGACATGGTAAGAAATGGGTAGGTTCTGGATGTTTAGAAGGTAACATTAGTGACATGAGGAGTGAGGGCGAGGGAGGTGGTGGGGAGACTTCCAGATTTCTAGCTGACCCAACTGGATGGTTGACGGTTCTGCTCACTGGAGGGGGACAAAATCTGGGCACGAAGAACACGAGCTTGGCTGGGGCATGTGGAGTCTGCAGGGCCTTTGAGCCCTGAGTGGAGATGAGGTGGCAGCTGGATGTCTCTGCAGCTGAGAGGAAAGGAATTGACTGGGCAGGAAAATTTGGAAGTTGTTGCTGGTAGATGGTAATGAAATCCTGGGCATGGATGAGCTTGCCTGGCAGGAGAGGAAAAAGGGAGAATAGAAGAAGACCCAGGACATATAGCGACTAAGCTGGTGAAGCTGCGTCAGCTAAGCAGCCAGAGAGATGGATGAAAAGTAAGGAGTGTCTCAGTTTCCCTCCGAGTAATAAGGCGGTCTGATTGGGTGTGGGCTGAGGCGAGGGCTCAGACTTTTGGTGACTCTGTGATTTGGCCTTGGCTTCTCTCTAACCAGGGGTGTGTGCAAGAGAAATCCCTTCAGGGAAGTGGTTCAGGGAACACTGGTACAGCCCACCTCTGCCTGCTTCCAAGCATGTCACCCTCTGACCCCCAAATCCAAGCCTGACTCAATTCCTCCTTATCTTCCTTCTCCAGCATGGAAGCTCCCTCCCTGGCCCTGCTATCTCTAGCCACCAGCCCAGTCTTTTCCATCTGGGCGTCCCTTGGGGCACAATGGCCGCTGTCCCCTGGGAGCTGGCCTTCCAAGGGGCATTGTAGGGGCAGGTGGCTGGCAGTGTCCATGCCAAGAGACAGCTGGTATTGTGTGCCCGTAATTAATGGGCCGGCTTTGGCAGCTGTTCCCCAGCCCAAGCCAGGGGCCTAGGCAAGCAGGAGATAAAAATATTCCTGTCCTGGGAGGGCCCTTGGCCAGTAAGGTCAGTGGTGGGGAGCCCCGTAAGGACACGAGACACCCAGAACACCCAAGGAAGGAGTGGGAGGTATGCCGGGCCCAGTTCTGCTTCCACGCCTCCCCGTCTTTCCTGACTGCCCAGCTCACAGTCTTCACCGGACCTGGAGGGAGAGGGACAGGCCTTCCTGGCTGGTCCTCACCCTCCTGCTGAGAGGAAGGCCTGAGTGTCCATAGATGCTGAGGGGTTGGTAGGTGAGGCTGTTTCCTCCCCTCCTCAGTTCCCAATACTCCTCTCTGGACAGTGACAGGCACTGGGAAGGATACGGTGGGGATGTTATTAGTCATAATTAATTCACTCGGTTAACCTTCATTCTCCAAACATTCGCTCAACACCTACCATGTGCCGGACACTGCTCTCGGCACTAAAGATACAACAGTGACCAAGACAGAGCTCATAGTCCATGGGGAGAGAAAGACATTAATCAAATATTTATTAGCTGTGATGAGGGCAATGGCAGTATTTCCCAGGGACCCTGGCACTAAGTGCCTACTGTGTGCCAGGCACTGAGTTTGGCATTTAATATGCAGTCACCCATTTCATCCTCATGACACCCTGCTAGGCGAGCAGTAGTGATTCCATTTTACAGGTGAGGAAACTGAGGCTCTGAAGCATTGCTTAATTTGTTCACAGAAGTAAGGAGCAGAGCTGGGGCTGGAAACCCATGTCCGCCTGACAGCAAAGCCCCAGTTCTTAATCCCTAGGCTCTAGGGCCTCCAACTATGCTTCTGACCTGCTGGGCACTTGGGGGAAGTCATTTCTCTCCAGGCCTGGATTGCTCTGGCTGGCTCTGCTGGTGGCTGTGGAATCGGAACTGGCCTCTGGCTTGGAATTCCCCTCAGCTGGCCCGTTGGCCCAGTTCTTTCATGGGCAGAAGGGCTGGTGGGCGGGGGCTGAGAGGCCTGGTTGATGCGCTGTCCTGCTCCCCTCCTCCCATCCCACCAGGCCGCGTGGCGCCTGTACTCCACCGACACCAGCCGGGCCTACCTGACGGCCACCTGGTACTACTACGACAGCATCCTCCCGTCCTTCAGGTAGGCCTCCCGGGGGTGGGAGTGGGCAGGAGCTGACGGTGATGCCCCTTGAGGACATGTGGCTGGTACTCAGCTCTGGAGGGCGGGGAGGGGTGACAGCTCCCAAGGGAGCATCTGGGGCTGGCAATGCCAATCCTACAGAATTCAGAGCCTGGAGTGCCCTCTGTGTGGCTCTACTATACCCTGGGAAAGGTGGGGGTGGGGTAGATACCGGCACAGGGCATGGGGCGAAGTCTGGCCCCATTGGTTAAATCCTGGGCCCTGGTGATGCCTCCCAGGGCAGTAGCACAGCTGACTCATCTCCCCTCAGGTGGAGGGCAACGTTAACCCTTACCAGCCTGAAGCATTGCAGCTAGAGAGAGAGTGTGGGCTGGGTAGGAACGTATGGCCAGAGTTGGGCGCAAGAGCTCACCCCAGCATCCCCATGGGTACCCACTTTTCCTGTGGCAGGCTACAGCCTGTGGGTCCAGAAGCAGGGTCACCCCTCTGGCCCAGGCTGGGCTAAGACTGCACAGGGGGGTGGCTTCACGCAAGGAGACTATTAATAGCATCACCAAGGTGTGCATGGCCAGGTGCCTGGCCAGGCCCTCGGGCAGGAATGAAGACCACGGAGCACGGCTCGGTCCCGCGGGCAGGCGGGTATCAAGCACACGGCTGGGCCTGGCTGCTGTGCTCAGCGCTTCTGCGGGCACTTTTTTTTTGCCTCATTAGTTCTCTAAGAGCAGCTGCTGTGTGATCCCACTCGCCCCTACAACTGGCTCCTCGCCTCTCTTGGCCCCAGGAACTGCCCAGGGGAGGAGCAAGAGAAGGGGCTGGGAAGGGGGGCGTCCAGCATCACACTTGTCCCCTTGCCCCATCTCTCCACCTGGCAGAGGCAAGCTCCCACTTCAGAAACAGGGATGACGGTTAGACTAGAAGAAGCCTTGCCCTCCAGGAGTAGCCTTTGAGGAGTGCAAGGGCTGGTTCTTTAGAACTATATGTATGGGAGAGCAAGGGAAGGTTTGCTCATCTGCATCCTCTGAAAGAAGGGGCGGAGCCTGGTCTGGAGATTCGGGGTCCACTGGGCCTCCTGCTTCCTGAACCTCAGTTTCCTCATCCGTACAATGGGAAGGTAGGGAGGGGCTCCAGGGAGGGGAGGACCTTCCTTTGGTTGTGGGAACAGAAATTGACCTGGAGAGTTAGGAAGAAGCTGCAGCCCCAAATATAGTCTCCAGGAACTGAGGGTGAATGTCACCATGGGAAGAAAGCTGAGCTAGGAAGCCCCTCAAGCCTCCTTCTTCAGCCTCAGTGTCCCCCTAAAATCCAGAGCCTGAGCTGGAGGATGGGGGTCTCAGGGTTACCACTGGCCTCTGGGTAGGCATAGTTCTACATCCAGGCACTTGGCTTGATGGGCAGATTAAGCCAGATTTGGGCTCCCGATTGTTGCCTTGTTTGGGCGTTCCTTGCGTTGTGTCCAACCTGCACAACCATACTCAGCCACCCTGAGGCTTTCCCCAGAACTGAGTGTAGAAAGGGAGGTGAGGAAGGCCAGTCTCTGTCCTGGCCAGGCCTGTTGTGGCTTGAGGTGTTTGCAGGGCACCTCTCGAGAGGCAGGGCCTGGCAGGATCTGAGCTCAGGAGCACAAAGCCCGCTGGTTGAGGGATGGTACCAGGCCCTGCCTGCTGCTGATGGCGCCCTCTCCTGCAGAGAGTTGGCCCTCTTGTTTGAGCACGTGCAACGGGCCCGCAATGGGGGCCTACGGCCCCTGGAGGTGCGGCGGGTGCCGGTACCCGATGGAGCGCCCTCCCGCTACCCTCCTGTTGCCACCTGCCACCGGCCGGGCAGCGCCTCCTTCTGCCCTGGGGAAAGGTAGGGGCCCCCCGGGGCCACCGCCTACTCTTGCTTCTCCTTCTCTTCCATACTCTGTCTCTTATCCTCTCTCAGACTACTCCAGGGGTCTCTGGGCCTGTTCTGGGGACTCCCAGGTTTCATCATGAGGTCTGGGCACTTGGCGCTGGATGGCCAGACAGGTATAGAGTGAGGGCCCGTCTGGAGGGAACAGGCGGGCCCCACCTTTTTGTCTTGGGGTTGCAAGGGTCTGAGTGGAAGAGACGTCCACACCATCCTTTCCCGTCACCTCCTCCATTCATGCCATTGTCCTCTTTCTTTCTCTGTTTCCACATTCCCCCTCACTCTTCCATCCCTGCACCCCCATCCCTCCTGGGAAGCTGGAGAGAGGAGGAGGCCGCTGGCCACAGGTGCTTACGGCTCAGGTAATCGTGGGCACTGTTCTGGGGTGTGAGGGCAGGGAACCCCCTCCCCTGGCATGTTCCTCTAGAAGGGACTTGACACTCTGAATTTGCCTCTTGGGAACGAGATGCCAGCTGGAAAGGGAGCTCTGTGACTAAGAACCGCTGCAGGACTTGCCTAAATCCAACCAATGACTAATGCGCTTGTCTTGTACAGCCCTTGTTCACAGCTTTGCTAATCCCAGAGGGCCGTCCTGGGATTCTCCCACAATGCCTTTCTTCCTTTCTGAGATACATTTTGCCCCTCCCTACAGACTCTTTCTTTTTGACCTGTCTTTCCTGCAGCTTTTGCATCTTAAAAGAAGAAAAAGGAAGCACAGTGCTTACCCCACGTAAATGTTCATAAATAGTGGAATTTCCCGCAGATCTGGATAAGGGAGCCCATTAATTCACAGTATGGGAAAGTGTCTGCTCTTATAGAGATTTAACTTTGAGTTCAAGGGTTCAAACCCTTCCCCCCCCACCCTGATTCTTCCCCTTTTCCTTACCCATCTGCGTTTTGTCTCATCTCCATACATCATCCCTGAACCAGGCAGGTAGTCATTTGGGCCTCAGGTGCGATTCTGAGCCCCAGGCCCATGAGAAGGGATGGAGAAAACTCGAGCCACTCAGTGATGATGAGGAGGCTTGGTGAAAGTTTGCCTCTGTCCCTGATGCTGTGTGTCCCTGAGAAAGTCATCAAGCTCTCTGAACCTGTGTCCTGGGTGGAAATCATTGGTCTGGGCTGATCAGGGGCTCTGGGTTCTCTATGTTTATGGGCTGAAGAAGGGTAGGGAAGAGGGAGTTTCGGTGCAGAGAATGCTGGGAACAGCATCCCTTCTCTGTCTTCTGCTAGAGTACTGCTGGCCAGGGACTGAACACGAAGCAGGTGAAGAGGGAGAACCCTCCTGGGTCTGGGGCTGTGGGGAAGGGAGGATTCAGAGTGTGGATCCACTTTGATTCTCTGTCACTGCCTGAAAGCCCCTCATTGCTATTCCCAAATCAGGGTTTACAGGCCGAGACTCAGAACTTTTGGCATTCCTGCAACCCTGCCCAGGGCCTGAGCCAGACTTCTCTGCAACCTCCAGTTTGCTCTGGTCTCATCTTGCCTGATAGAAAGGCACGGAGGTTGGAGAGTAATCTGGAGCCCAGCACCTGTACTGCTTCCCTCCCCTACAGCTGCTCTGGGTCTCCTGAGCCCTGCACGGGTCGGGAACAGATTACCGTAAGGGGCTTGACCTCCACTACCTCCCGACAGAATGCCCATCTTTCCTGGAGTATCTGGTGCTCGTGGTGATGGTGGTGGAGGTGGCCCTTTCTCCCAGGGACTTCTAGAAGACCCCCCCCCCCGAGTGGCCATATCCTTACCTTGGCTATCTAGGCCCTATGGGGTCGGTGCCCAGCCAGGACCTTCCTCCCCCCATACACACCCTTGGAAATGCTTAGGAACAGACCCAGGCTGAGCACTTTTCCGGGAAGTAAAAGTAGGGCTACATGGGGCAGGAGTTCCTGGGGGATTGCATCGCTGGGACCAGTGTCTTCTCTGTTTAGGGGTTTGAGATGAGGCAGTAAGACAGTGTTTTTCAAAGCATGGTCCACTGACATGCATTGGCATCACCTGGGGGCGTTTGTTCAAAATGCAGGTACCTGGACCTCTCAGAATTCTGCATATTTAACACACTCCCTGGAGGATCCTTATGCAAAGTTCAAGAACCTCTCAGTTCTGGGAATGGGGACTGGAGGATGACTTGGGGAGGGAAGGTCTTTTCTCCCGCCAGCCACAGGAGGCCGGCCCCATCCCGGCAGCTCCCCATTCTCAGCCCACCTGCTCCCTTCCCACTAACCTCTGTTCGTGTCTTGTTCTCAACTTTCCAGCCAGATGTTTAGTAATAAACGGAGTTTCTTTCGGATCCACGCCAGCTGGAGACCGAGGTACCCCCTCGCCTGCTCCTCCTGTCCCCACTCCTCCTTGCCCCACCCAGTTCAGGGGCTGGAGAGGGGGACAGGATGGGCCAAGGACAAGGTGCATGTGCCTGCCGCCTGCCGTCTGCCTTGGGGACCCATGAGCCCCTCGCCTTCCTGGGGACCCTGTGCCAGGCCTCGGGGGCGTGGCCCTGATGCCCAGTCTGCCAGGAGCAACATTTGCAGGGACATTGTAGATGGAGTCTTGACTTTGTCACTAACCTCCTGTGAGATGTTGGCCAAGTTGCTTCACTTCTCTGGGCCTCAGTTTCCCATGTGTGGAGTGGACAGGTTAAACTAGAGGCAGCCTGAGGGTCCTTCCCTCTCTGAGTTGGGTCTAGCTTCCTTTTTGCCCACTGCTTACTCTCAAAGGAGCTAGCAGATGACTGAAGGAGCTGGGATTGGTACTTCCTTCACTCGTCCAGAGCCCCAGCTCTTTTAGTTGCATCATTATTATGTTCCTAGGTTGGTACCTCCCCTGTGCCAGGCCTTGCTCTGTGCACCAGGAACACAGTGTTGAATCAAACAGGGTCCCTGGAGAGTTGCAAAGAGTACGTGCAATTCGGTGTGATGAATGCAATGAAAGGAGGAAGCAGAGGGGGCTCTGGGAGCCCAGGCAGGCACTTAACCCAGAGGGGACCCTGAAAGAGTGGTTTTAGGGAGAATATTCCAGGCCGAGGGAGCAGCACATACCAAGGCAAGGAAATGAGAGAGAGCATAGCCTTGGGAAAATAGCAAGCAGCCCCATTTGGCCAGATCTGAGAGTGGGAGGCCAGGAGTAAAGTTGGGGTGTTGTTGGAGCTGAGTCATAAAGAATGCAGCGGGAACTTCATTTTGTTGTCACCGCCTGGCAGCTGGGGCTCCTGGAGCTGTGGGCTTCGTAAAGGTGCTTGTGGGGCCTTCTGGATTGGGGGGCTGGTGAGTTCCTGGCTGCTCATCCCTGCTTCAATCAAGAGGCAATGTCTCTTAGAAATGTGGATTCTGGATGAGAATTCTGGCTCCACCACTTAGTAATTGCTTTGGGCCTCAGTTTCCCCCACCATACAGTGTGGATGGTAATAGGATCTGCTTCGCTACAACTGTGCCTGGCCCATAGAATGTGGGATATTCATTTGATTTAGTATGTTGGGCGGTCAAAATCATACTTACTTGAAAAAACCGTGGGGGTTGTAGGAAATGAGATGGACTGAAGGGTTCAGCCAAGGAAAGTCTTGGTCAGGCCTGCCCCTTTGGAAGATTACTTTGGTTCTGGTGGGCCTGATGGACATGAAGGGCAGAGAGGCCAGCGATGAGGCTGTTTCCCCAGTCCTGAAGAGAGGAGCTGTATGTGGCACCAAAAAGTATGGGCGGCGTGTTTTCCCTGGGAGATTGGCCTTTGGCAGGCGGATGAGGAGTTCCTAAAGAAATTTCTCGTGGAAGTAAATACAAGAGGTTGGGTGCAGCAGGGCACTCAGGGGGCAGCCTGGGCCCAGAGCTTGTCCTCCTCCACAGGACAGTCCCAGCCCAGCCTACTCATCCCTTCTCCCAGGCACTGACAGACCCCCAGACCAGGGTATCTCAAGCTCTGCACTGTTGACATTTGGGGCCGGATAACTCTTTGTTGTGACGGGTTGTCTTGTGCACTGTAGAATGTTTAAGAGCATCCATGGCTTCTACTCATCAGATACCAGGAGACCCCTCCAGTTGTGAAATGTCCAGCATTGCCAAATCTCCCCTGATGGGCCAAATTGCTCTGCCATTGAGGACCACTGCCCTACACCCTATCCTGATTGCTTGTCCCAGAGAAAGAGCACAGTCTCTGAGGTCCAGAAATCTGGGCCCCCATCCCTGCTCCATCCCATAGCTCTGTCG
This sequence comes from Tamandua tetradactyla, assembly GCF_023851605.1. Taxonomy (NCBI): domain Eukaryota; kingdom Metazoa; phylum Chordata; class Mammalia; order Pilosa; family Myrmecophagidae; genus Tamandua; species Tamandua tetradactyla. The sequence continues at coordinate 184,205,508 of NC_135328.1, read as the reverse complement.
TTTCACCTCTGAGCCCCACTTTCCACATCTCTGAGATGGGGATGATAAATATGGTACTCTCCACCTGCAGAGATTGAGAGAATTAAAAGAGCTAAGCTGTCAGCAAAAGACCTGGAAAGGAAAGGAGCTGTTTCGGTGCCCACTGTGTGCCAGGTTTCTTTCCATTTTCTTTGCGCTTTTAGGCTCCAGAGAGGCTGATGTGAGCCTTTTCCTGGGCCTTGCCCAAGGAGCTGGAATCCAGGACCCCCCCCCCCCCCCATGGGAAAACAGTGCCTTCTTACGTTAAAGAGGAGCTTAGGCCCTCGGGCTGGCTGGAAAGTTACAGAACCCCACAAACCAAGCCGGAAACTCCCTTCAACCATCAGAGAGCCAGAGCTGGAAAGGGACCTTTCAAAGCCACTTGTGCAAGTCCCAGACCCCTTCCTCTTACACCCTGTGGAGTGTAAGCTCAGCCTTGCTTGCACACTTCTCTTGACGGGAAGGTCATCCCCTTTCCCCAGAACACCACTGGAGCCTAATGTGCTGGGCGTGGAGGTCTGGAGTTCCAGGCTTCTGGCAGCCCCTTCTCTTCCTCTCCCCTCTTGGAGGAGTGGGAGACAGGGGGACAGGGTTGCACGGATGGGTGGGCTGGGGGGTGCTTGCCAGCATGAGGAGAGCCTGCAGGAATGGCTCTGCAGAGGAAAGTTTGGGAGAGCCAACCTCAAACTTTGGTTGGAATTTTGGGGATGTGTCAGGGGAATCCCGGACGAGCTTGGAGCATGCTGGATTGCAGCGCGATACCTGTCCTTCCCTTCTGATAGCCTCAGGGCCCCAGTCCTTGACCTGTAACCTTTCCCCTCTGGGTAGAAGCCCCACTCCTAAGGATGGCCCTACATCCAGGCTGCCTTCCCGAAGGTGCCCCTGGTTTCGAGACCTCCCTCCACCCCATGTTCTGGGCATGGGGGACTCCTGCTCTGACCTGACCCTGAAACCAGAATTGTCCTCTGCTTAACCCTTAATCTTAAAGGCCCTGAAAGTAGGTGACATAGTCTCCTCCCCCAACTCTGAGTCTGACTGGTGCTCTCTTCAGCCAAGGTTCCAGACTTCCGGGTTGGGGGGCCCTAACCTGTCTGCAGGGGGCCTCCCATAGCAGGTCACCCCTGGGGAGGCAGTGGTGATGCAATGGGGCATGGGGTGGGGGACGTTTGCCTAGGTCTACTCAAACAGCAGTGGTATGGTCCTTGAAACTCTTGGGCACAGAGTTATGCTACCAGATCTTGGTTAACCAGGGCTTCTCAGGGAAACCTGAGGCCTCCCCACCTGTCTTCCACCAAGGTTTGGGGGATATGCTGGGGAATTGGGGTGCAGGGAGAGCAGTCTAAGCGCATGTGGGGATATGCCCAGTTGTGTTTACACGCACACAGACATGTAGAAGCCACTGAGCTGGTAACTCAGTTACACATCCCGGAGAGGGGCTCTAAGACCTCAAGGCAGAACGTCAGTCCAGCTGGACACAGCTCAGGCAGGAGAGACCACAGAGGAGCAAGTTAGCAATCTCAGGGACAGGCGCCAGGCATGTCCTGGTCACACATGCGGGGCCAGCAGATAGAACCACCAGGAGTCCCTCAGCAGGGGCGTCATCCTGCACAGCTCCGGGGGCACTGTTCACACTCAAGTCTGTGTGATGGCGACCTCTGGGGTTTTGCAGTGCCCTGTCTGCACAGTGGTACCAGATCCAAAAGCCCTGACCTGGCCAGATGGCACCAGCTATGGGAGAGGAGGAAAATCTTGATTGATGCATGGATACATACGCCAGTATATGTGTGCACACTGGTACCTTTACACACACACTGTCATGTGTGCACGCACACACACCCTGGACTCCACATACCCACCCCCATGGACTGGGAGGAGCTGGAGCCTATCTCAGTATGGGCTGGTTGGCTTCTCCATCCCTTTGCAGCCCGTTTGTGCCCAAAGGAATCACCGGCTCTGCCCTCCACCCACCCACCTGGGCCAGGCCCAGCTGCCCCTCTGTCTGTCTCTGTGACTGCCTTTTTGGGTGTCTCTCACTCCTTCCACACTGACATCTGTCTCCTGTGACCTTCTCTGTCTGGGCAATGAAGGGTGGGGAGGGGGTTTATTCAGACCAACCCTACATCAGCTTCTTGTAGGAGTCAGGGCCTCCCCACCCCACACCCTTGTTCCATCCCAGGGAGTCTCCACTTGGTGGGAAATCAGGTCCCAATAGTCTCCCCCAAGTCCTAAGTCAGCTCTTTGCCCCCCACTCAGCCACCCACCCCCAGCCCTGGCTAACTTGGCTCTTTCTCCCACCCAACCTGCCCTGCCAGTGGCCGGATGGGCATCAAAGACCGCATCCGCATGGGCAGCTCCCAGCGGCGGACGGGCCCCTCCAAGCAGCACCTGGCGCCTCCACCAATGCCCACCTCCCCAAGCAGTGAGCAGGTGGGGGAGGCCACCAGCCCCACCAAGGTGCAGAAGAGCTGGAGCTTCAACGACCGCACTCGCTTCCGGGCCTCACTGAGACTCAAGGCCCGCACTTCTGCAGAGGGTGAGTCCCCCGCGGGTCTGGGGCCCAGTACCTGCTCAGGCTGGCAGGAACGACAGTGACAGAGTCTGGGCTCGGGAGGGGCAGGGTAGAAAGCCTTAGCACTAGTCTCAGCTTTGCAACTGATTGACCATCTTGGGACATTAATCTTCCGGTCTGTGAAATGGGTATCATAAAACTATACTGGGCTCCAGACTATTATGAGAATTAAATGAGCGTATGGATGGTGGCATTTGTTCATGGTTAAGAGCCCAGGCTTGGGAGCCAGGCTGTCTGGGTTTGAATCCTGGCTCTGCCACTTATCTTTGGGCAAGTCACCTACTCACCCTGGGCTTTGTTTTCCTCATCTGTAAAATGGGGACAACAAGAGTATCTAATAGAATTATTGTGAAGATTAAATGAGGTAATCCACTGCAGGGAGACAAGAGATTTTGGAATCTAGTAAGTGATCAAGTAAAGCTAGTTACATTTAGCATGTGCTTTGGAAGGAGCAGGAATTCATACTTATTGAGCTCTCACTGCATACAATCCCATACTGGATTATCTCATTTACATCTCCTAATGACCCGGGAAAGTCGGTTCTGTTCTTATTCCCATTTTACGGATGTGTAAACTGAGATTTCTCAGCTATTAAGTGGCAAAGCTGGGATCCTCAGCCAGGCCTGTCCAGCTTCAAAGGCCACGCCCTCTGCCCTGCTGTAGCTCTTCACCCAGCCACTGTGTGTATGAGGCTGTGAACTGATGGGGCGTCTCTAACCAGATAGAGATGGGCCATTTTTTTTTTTTATTTCTAGATCTGCCTCTGACTTGCATAGTGTACCCTTAGGCAAGATACTGCCTCTTTCTGGGCCTCAGGTTCTTCTGGAAAATGAGAGGGTTGGAACACATCCTCCGGAAGATTCCACCCAGCTTTGACATGCTTCAGGCCCTTGGGTGGGAAAAGATGGGGGTGGGTGGACAAGGATGGAGGATGGGGGCGGGAAACCCCACCAGCCTTGAAGGGAAGGGACCCGGCCACACTGCCTCTCCCTTGCTGTGGGGGCCCCCTCATGCTCTTGGCTGACTACTCGGAGAGTTCTTTCCTGGAAAGTTACCGGATCTGCTGTCACCTCTTGCCCTGTGCCCCTGTGGGGTGAGAAGCACATTGCCTCTCTGATTGGAACGAGGCATTAGCCTCAAAGAAGCTGCTTTTCTCACTAGGGAGTGGAAAAGGGCAATGGCTTGTTTTAAGAGCCTTCGACAGTGATAGAGCTTGGCACGGGAGCCAACCCCCTGAGCTTTCTTCCCTCTTCACTGAAGAATGAGACTTGTGCATGATGACTGTGGATAGAAGCATCTGGCCTCTTCCCTCTGGGGTTCTCGGTCCTGCATGGTGGGCTTCCTCCCCACTTCCCCACATGTGCCCTAAAGCAGCATCTGCCCATCTGGCCACCAGGCAGCTGTTTATCCTGATGGGTATGCAGCAGAGTGGGGTTTTCAGCTCCGGGTACGGCAGCAAGGAGCAGCAGCTGGGGCGCCAGGAGCTGTAGTCCACCTGGCCGTGTGCACCACCACCCCTACCCCCAACCCCACCCTGGGAGGTCCTGGGCCCATTCTGGGCCTCTCTCTCCTTATTTGTACCTGGAAGGGTGGCTGAGCCTCTGGTGGCGGTAGTGGGGTCATTAGGAATGGCCTCTTCTGCTGCCACTGCTTGCGCCCCCTATCTTCCCAGAGGGCCCCACGGAGGATGTGGCAGAGGAGAAGAGCTACCAGTGTGAGCTCACGGTGGATGACGTCATGCCTGCTGTGAAGACAGTCATCCGCTCCGTCAGGTGAGACTGCTCCCCATCTGGGGCCTGCCCTCATGGCCAGGCCTGGCCTAGCTCCCAGGCACACCAGCTGCTGCCCGCCTGGCATCCCCGATGGTGCCGGGCTGGCGGAGTCCCTGGTGCGTGGGTGGGGTGGGGAGGTGGCACATGGCTCCCCACAAGAGATCGTGCCTGCTCCTCGTGTCTGCAGGCGGCTGGCGTGGGTGGGGCGGTGGGCACAGCTGCCCATCACTGCCCCCTCTCCTTGCACTCCTCAGTAGCCTCTCTGGTCCTTTCCCCTGCCTTTCTCCCCGATCTCTGCCTCCCGCTTTTGTCAGACTCTCTTCTTTAGCCCCTACTTTCCCTAGCATCTGTCTCCCCCATGTCTCTGTCCTATGCTCACTTCCCCATCTCTGTGTCTCAGTCCCATTCTCCCTTTGTCTCTGTGTTGCAAACTTTCTCTCTTTCCTTGGGTGTCTTGGCCTCAGTCTGTCTCTTTTTTTCCCAGGACTTCCTCTAGAGGGGTGTTTTTGAAACCACAGGCCACAACAGTTGGAAATCAATTCAGTGAAATCAATTCAGTGGGCCATGCTCAACATTAAACAATAATAATGAAGAAATAGAATAGACCCGAAAGTATTAGAGTGCATCTCTTATAGTAAGGATAAATATTGTTTATGAAATTTATATTTCAGTTGTCTCTGCGTGTGTACTGGTTTATGGTGTCAAGTATATTTCCTACAGTGGGTCTGGGTCACAAAAGTTTGACAGTCCCGCTCTGCTGGCTTTCTTCACACCTTGACATTTAAGGGGGCCGGGCCCCCGAGCTCCTTGGTGGGGAATCCTGCCTCGTCTCTGTCTCCAGTCTGAAACTCTAGCTCCAGACACCTCAACCCCAGACCTTCCGGACTCACTTCTTCTCTCTCCAGCCTGATGTTCAGGCCAGCAAGCCCCTTTCCTCCATATTCCTTTGAAAAACAGAGTCAGCAGGACCTCCCTCAACCCCCAAATCTGAGGCTTCTCCCCACCCCCTTTATATGTATCCTGCAACCAGAATCTCTAACAGTGTTTGAGTTGTCACTTGACCCAAGTCGGCTCTGCTTGGCCATCCCACAGGTCCCTCGTCCAGCATGGCCAGCATGGCCAGCCCTGCCTCTCCTCCTTTGTTCCCATTTCAGGCAATGCACCACCATTCAGGCTGTTTCTCAAGCCAGATTCCTGGGAGTTATCCTGGACTTAATAGCCTGTCAGTCCCACCTCCTGAATTGCTTAAAAATGTCCTGTATCTCCAATCCCACAATCCCCCTCTCAACTCAGCCCTGTCTGTCCCTTGGAGGGGGTCTCGCTGCTGCCATGTCTGCCTCTGCAGGGCTCTTTGCATCCAGGCTGGCAGAGCTAAGGCACAGAGAAGACTCTATGCCCACCCGCTCCACCATCTCCTTCCTTCCCACTGTCCAGTCTCTGCCAGGGATTCGGGGCTCTTCAGAGTACTCCCCTCACCTACTCCCTGTTCTCAGATTGCATCCCCCCAAGAGGAGGAACCCCCTTTCAACCCAATACCATTCCAACTACTCTGAACCAAATCTCACTCACGCCTCCATGTCCGTCTGTGTCCAGAAAGCCTCCCTTCATCCCCTCCTCTGGCCTTGCAGCTGGAAAATATCCCTCTCAAGGCTTGTTCCCTGACTTGACTAGGCAAAGCTCTCCAGTCTCTGGCTCCCCACCCTTCTTTCTCCATTCTCTGGCATGACCCTTGCCACCACATAATTGTCTGTTTCCTGTCCATCTCCCACCCTGACCGGGGTTTCCTGAGGCTGGGGATTAGACCTGACTCCCCTAAGCTGCTCACGATCTAATGGAGCGCGCCAACTTTTGTGGAACAAATGCAAACATTTCTTCCCCCAACCTCTCATCATCAGATCAGCATTCGCAGATGCCTGTCCGGGGTTCCGCCTGCAGAGAGAAAACAGACCTAGCCCCTGTCCTTCCACGCTAATAGGACTAAGGATACAAGCACTTAAAAAAATAAACAAATCTGTGGGAGTACTAGGGGCAGCGTCATGGGCAGGTAGGGAGGCTGGGGGACCTGGCAGAAGGCTGTTCACGCTGGCCCAAGCAGAGGTGGCCTGGCACCGGACAGGAGCCTAGCAAAGGGACGGAGAGAAGCTGGCAGAGAATCCCCTGCTGGGCTTCCGGCTGAGACCTCCTTTCCCGGCAGGATCCTGAAGTTCCTGGTGGCCAAAAGGAAATTCAAGGAGACGCTGCGGCCGTACGACGTGAAGGACGTCATCGAGCAGTATTCGGCAGGACACCTGGACATGCTGGGTCGGATTAAGAGCCTGCAGGCTCGGTGGGTGCTTCGGACTCCGGCGGGGAGGCGGGGAGGGAGGCCGCCGCCCAGCCCCTGCGCGAGGTCTGCGGCAGGGAGCCCCTCCGCAGCCATGAGCGCCCCCTAGAGGCGGTTTCGGGCCTGGGCGAGGCCATTGGTTGGCGGTGGGCAGTGTAGGCCGCCCGACCCGCCACCGCTCTTAACCCTGAAAAGTCCCCAGCTGCAGGTTCTCTGCGAACCCGATTGTCCTGAGCGCCTCGGGGACGTCTGCAAAGTGACTGTCTCCTGGTCCTAAAATAATCACCGACCTTCTATCTCCCAAGGGTGTAGGCTAATTGTTCTCAGTGCTCCCCACCTCTTGCCTCTGAAATCTCTGCCTGGCATTAAAGAAGAATCCTCCCTCCAAGACCAAATCACCCACAACCTGCTCTTCTCTCCTGGTCCACCGTCGCACTGCCCATTCATTTATTTGTTCATTCAAGAAACAGACTTAGGGCATCCACTGTGTGCCAGGCAGTGGAAATATGGTGGAAAGCAGCACAGACTCCCTGCTCTGGTAGAGCTTTCAATCTAGTGGAAGCAGAAAAGATAATAAGTAAAACTAGAATATGTCAGATGATGAGAGATGCTAAGGAGGAAAAGAAGGATTGGGTGTTGGGGATTGCAGTTTTAAAAGGTGAGAAGGTGACATAACCTGTCAGAGTGACATAGCTTTGAGAGATGAGTGGCTGATGCATTGTTTTGGGGACAGCAGGAGTCCAGCATGTCTACACTGGAGTGAGAGGTAGGAGGTCAGAGGGCTAACAGCACTTAGATTGTAGAATGCTCTGTTGGCCACTGCAAAGACTTTGGCATTTATCTGGGCTGAGATGCAAGCGCAGGAGGGCTTGGAGAAAAGGATTGACAAGATCTGAGTTATGTTTTAAAAGGATCAACCTGGGTGCATGTTGAGGATGGACTATAAGGGAGCCAAGGTGCAAGCAGGAAGACCAGTGAGGAGGCTACTTCAGATGTCCAGGCAAGAGATGCTGGGAGCTTGGCCCAGTGTGGAAGCGGTGGTTCTGGGAGAAGTGGTTAGATTCTGGATATATTTTGAATGTACAACCGCTAGGAGTTTCTGATGGGGTGTAAGAGACAGAAGAGAGTCAAAGATGACAGCAAGGTTTTGGTTTGAGCAAGAGAAATAATTGAGTTATTGACTGACATGAGGAAGGCAGTGAATGGAGGTTTTGGATCAGGAGAGTTGAAAGAGGTTGGGTTTGTGATACTTATTAGACGTCATGTGGAGTGCTGATCTCGAAGTTAGGTATAGGAGAATGGCATTTAGGGGAAGATCCAGGCTGGAGATGGAGATTTTGAGTTAACAGTGTATAGAGGAATTGAGAAATCAGAGGAGTGAAGATATCACCTACAGAATGAGAGTAAATAGAGAAAAGAGGTCCCAGCAGTGAATCTTGGGTCCTGCAATGTTTAGAGGTGGTGGTGGCCAAGGAGGAGCCATCAGAGGAACCTGAGAAGAAGAGATAGGAGGAGAACTGGGAGAAGGTGGTGTTTTGTAATCCAAATGAAAGAACAGTTTGCAGTGAAAGGAGTGATCACATGTGCCAAGTGCTGTTAATAGGCCAAGTAAAATGAGGACTGAGAATTGATCGTTGGATTTAGCAACTTGGAGGTCATTTGGGACCTTGACAAGAGTTTTGGTGAAATGGTGAGAGTGAAAGCCTGATTGGAGCAGGCTTAGTAGAAAAAGGGAGGACTTGGAGATAAAGGGTAGAGATAACTAAAAAATGTTGCTGTAGAAGGAGAGCAGGAAAATAAAATGGGACCAGCTCTGCCTTATCTACCTTACAACTCAGGCTTCCCCCTATTCCCTGCCCCAGTCCACCATTTCCCACTTTTCCTCCTGTCAGGCTCGAACCGGAAGCTGTTTAACTTGCCGTGCTTGTGTGTGGTGTCTTTGCTCTACCAGTTGACAGAACCCTCAAAGCAGGAGTCGAGGCACCCCCGACCTCCAGTAGGTCTCCAGAGGGCAGGGCGATGTCCCCCTCCCTCGGATTGACCTCCTCCCATTCCCGGTGCAGTCTCCCGCTATAGACAGGCAACCTAGGAGTCTTCTGGGAGGGGAGGGGCAGTGTGTGCCTGCATCCTTTCCTCTGACGCGCCCCTTCCCCACAGGGTGGACCAGATTGTGGGTCGGGGGACCGGGGACCGGAAAGCCCGAGAGAAGGGCGAGAAGGGGCCCGCTGACACCGAGGCGGTGGATGAAATTAGCATGATGGGACGTGTAGTCAAGGTGGAGAAGCAGGTAAGGGTGGGATGGAGTAGCACTGGGGGGTCGGGGCGGTCGGGGAGGAGCAGTCTGGAGGACGGCGGGGTCAAGCACAAGGGGAGGGAGCCCAGAAAGGCCCCGCCCCGCAACTAAGTCCAGCCTCCCAGAAAGCCCGCCCACTCCCGCTAGATGACCCAGCTAAGCCCGCCCTTAGGTTACTCTATTCTCAGATCAACCCATCTACCAGATGGGTCTTGGGCTAGTGGGAGTTCCGTCTACTCTATTTAACCCCCCGGTTTGTTGTCTCTTCCTCCCGGACCGTCGCAATCCATTACAACTAAGTTTCGTACCCGAATAGGCCCCGGTGTCCCAGCTGCGCGGAGTTCTCCCGCCAAACTCCGTTCCCTGCCACGCCCCCAAATGAGCCCCACCTCCCACCTCGCCCCGCTCCTGCCCCGCCCCCAGACATGCCCCGCTTCCCGCACGCCGGCCCCCGGCCACGCCCCCAGCCAAGCCCCACCTCCCACGCGCCCCGCCCAATCTCCCGCCTCCCCGCCGCGCCCCGCCCCCAGGTGCAGTCCATCGAGCACAAGTTAGACCTGCTGCTGGGCTTCTATTCGCGCTGCCTGCGCTCCGGCACCTCCGCCAGCTTGGGCACCATGCAAGTGCCGCTCTTCGACCCGGACATCACCTCCGACTACCACAGCCCTGTGGACCACGAGGACATCTCCGTCTCCGCCCAGACGCTCAGCATCTCGCGCTCAGTCAGCACCAACATGGACTAGGGGGCTTCTCAGGGGCAGGATGGCACACGGCAGGCCCCTGGCCTTGGCGCTCGGACCCGCCCCCTGAGGCCTCTGGACTCCTCTCTTACTTGAACTCGCTTCCCTCGCGGGGAGAGAGGCCACACGCAGTATTGAGATGCCTGGGTGGGCGAGGTACCTGCTGTGGGTGCCAGCGCCCCACCACACCCTAAAAGCGTGAGATGCCAGGCCGCACTGAGGACAGCAGGGGTGGCTGCCCCGCAGCCTCTGGGCCCCCTAGTGCCCTGCCCGCTCCATCAAGTCTCGATGTGGCCCGCTTGGCAGGGGCACTGCCTCGGGAGTGGGAGCAGGGTGCTGGGGCCCCTGGGCCAAGACTCAGCTTCCAGCTATGCAAGGTGGGGTCTCTGACCTGCCCTCCCGCCAAGGCCCCGCCCCACTTGGGGGTGGGCCCAAGGTGCCCCACAGGTACCCACAAAGCACAGAATCCTGCCGCATGGCAGGTGGGCACCATATATGCAAACTATGTTAAATATGCAACTTTGGGGACCCCCATGGGGTCCCCTTGCCCTCCCCCATTGGGAGATGGGCCTCCAGCAGTAGCTGGTCTCAGGCTGCTTAGCCATGACCCCCTTCGCCTTTCTTTGGCTTAGCACTCCATCCCCACCCAGCATGGGGTATGTTTCTTCTCTGCCCTCTCCTGAGGGCAGTGCCTGGGCTTTTCTTCCCATCTGCAAGTGTCACCTCTCATGGACTCCTCTTCCTGTTGGATGTCCAGTCCTCTCTTTGGCCCTCCAGATACCTTTGACAGTCAGCATGGGTTACTATATTCTCCCCAAACCCCAACAGACAATGCTTCCACAGACTCACAGACATGTCCCTTTAGTTTTCCGAGACATGCAGAAAGTCTCACGCTCACACTGACACCCAGAGGTTCACACACTTGGAAACATAAGCACAGAGCCACACAGCCTTTTCTGGACCTCTGCAGCTGATACCAGCAGACTGGCCTTGCAGGGTGAAGTCCACTAAGAGAAAGCTCTCCCCAACACTCCATCTGGGTAGGAGAGAGGACTCTGAAGGAATCACAGGCCTCACCTGAGAACTTTATCAGCTCTCCCCCGCCCCCCAAGAAGATCCAGGAGACCTAACTGCTGCGTCTGCCTGCCCTCAAGGGTCCTCCTCGGCATCCCCACGGCACAACTCAGGCGTAGGCCTCTGGGGCCTGGATACCATGGAGAGACCTCAGGCCCTTCTACAGGGTCGGCACCAGGGCCACTTCTACCCAGGCTCACCTCCTTCCTAGTCATCCCAAGTCCCAGAAAGATTAATAATGCAAATAGCAGCTACCATTTGTGGGACACCAGCCATGTACCTGCTGCTCACCTGCGCTGCCTCCCATACCTTCAGGCCCTACTTCTTCAGTTGGCAGTCCCCACACTGGCAGAAGCCCCCGTCCACTCCAGGCCCCCAGCATCTCTCTTAGTATCCCTTCCCCTTTGTCCCTCTTATGCAAAGCCAATGCAAGTGGCAGGGCAGTGACCCTCTGTGGGGTGCCAGGGAACAAGGGGCTCGGGCCAAGCCGCCTGTATCTCATGACTGGGAGACCTGCATGCACCAGCACCAGGGCTGGAGCTGGAGCTTACTCAGCCCTGCGGTGTCCAGCCTCTGCCCCAACATGCCCTCTGCATGTGACCAGCCCTGGGTGGAGCCTCGCCGCACTGCACTGTCCCCAGAGCTCAGAGATGGGGCTGCGGAGGGGGGCAGGAGAATGGGGATGTCCTGTGACCAAAGGAGACCTGGGAAGAAGCCCTCCCTCCTTCCACAGTCGAGGTTCCCCCATCAACCCGGTTCTCGGATATGCAAGTACCTCACTTTGTTAACTTATTAACTTATTGGTTTCATTAAAGTTTTCAGTAGGACATGGCTGGGCTTTGCTCTGTTCAGTGGCTGCAGGGTTGGTGGGGAAGTGTTCTGGGGGTGGGGACAAGGAGATCTGCATTAGGTGAGTTCTTTTGGTTGTAACAAAAATGCAACGCAATATGGCTTAAGCATAAAAAGGAGGGAAAGGAGCTGGGAGAGCGGGATAGAGGAAGGGAGGAAATAAAGAAAGAAACTTAGAAATGTATTGGTCCAGATAACAAAAAAGTTCAGGAGATAGATTTTGTTTTTTTACACATCTGGATCTAGGTGCTTAAGCAATGTCAGGAATCTGTCCCTTCCTCTCAAGCATGCTGACCCCTCACGAAGACCCCTAGGACTTCCAAATTTGCTTTTGACTTTGTGCCCCAGTGAAAAGTGAGTACCACTTTCCTAATAGTTTGTATCAGTCAGAGTCCAGTCAGGGAATCAGAAGCTGCACTGGGTTTTTCAACAAAGAAAATTTACTGTTAGGGGAATGGATTATAGACATAGGAGGGCTGAAAGAACAAAAAGGGAACCCGGAGATAACCTACAGCACCCATTTCTAGGGCTGCGGGAACAAAAGGAAGAGGTTGGGGTTATCAGTAACCCCCAGCTTGGTGGGGGCTCCCTGTGGTGCTGAGGCTCAGAGGTCTGAAGAGGGATGCTGTCTGCTGGGGCTAGTACCTCTTAGGAGATAAAATGCGGCTTGGCTGGGAGTGTGGAAAAAGCTGGAGGTGGGATCAACTGCTGCTACCAGTAGTAAGCAAAAGAAGGAAGTCTCCCTCCTCTTGCCTTCCAGTTCCCTCTAATGCCCCTTCCTTTGTTAGAAGTCAGCTAATGAAAGAGTGATGTGGTTTGCTGAGTCTTGGTTCCGATCACAGAGTATAGAAGGTGGATTCGGCACTAAAAAGAAGACAGCTGAATAACCGGCACAGTGCACCCCTTGGGATACTCTGTCCATACACATCAGTCACACATATTTGAACCTTGATATAACATCAGTAATTTCCATCTAATTAGATGCAACCGTGTTTCAAACAAATGAAGAAACTCTCCCCATCTTCGCCAAAAGGGGAAACGCACCCATTCTCCCTGTCCAACAGATGCACCCATCTCCAGGAGTTTGCCACAGAATCCATATCTGGGCACTGTCAACTGTTGCTTTAATTCAGTCATAATTCCACTTACGTCGAAATACTAAATTGTAAAGTTAACTATCCCTTACAACTTTTATATAAAATAATAGAGGAGTAGGGAGGAGGGAGGAAAAAGCAAATTACCTAATATATTCAACACAAACACATAAACACCAAGCAAGGGAGAAAAATATGCTGACCCTTCGTAGACTTTCTTCTGGTAACTGGTCACAGTGCCAGAATTGTCGTGCGCCACTTCTGTCTTCCACCACCCTTCTCTGTTCCTTCTGTCCTCAGCCGGGACCTCAGCTGGGTTGGGTTCTTTATGTGGTGGAGTGACCCAAATCAGCATTGCTGAAGGGTCAGAGTCCTCAGTTATCCTACATGGTTTTAGGTACAGTAGCTTTCCATTAACTTACTGTTGTGCATGAGAGTACCAAAGCAGACCCGCCCAAAATCCCCGCAGTTCCAGACATAGCCCTCTTTGTCATTATTGTGTAACTATGGGGCTTTTCAACAAAGAAAATCTGTTAATTCCCCCCCTACCCCCTACCCCCAATAATTAGGATCAGTCACGGAGCCAGTGCATTAATTCTTTCTTTGGCTATTGATTCAGTGGCATGAGGAGCTCAAAATAGCCAGGTGCAAGTCTTAACCTCCAATTCAAAGAAAACTATGTTTCCTCCCCTCCCTTGAGAACTAATGCCTACAAACCAGCAGAGCCTAAACTTTCAGGGAAATGAAGCAAAAGTTCTGCAAATGGGTGTAGAAGGCTGAGTAATGACCACCCATAGATATCAGGTCCTAATCCCTGGAATCTGTAAATGTTGCCTTATAGGAAGAATGTGATATGATTCAATCAAGGGTCTTGGCATACTGAGCATCTTTCATGGATTATCCAATCATTAGTGTCCTTATAAGAGGGAGGCAGAAGGCAACCACACACACAGAAGAGGAGCAGAGATTGGAGCAATGCATCCACATGCAAAGGAATGCTGGCAGCCACCTGAAGTGCCAGGGAATAGATTCTCCTGTAGAACCTCCAGAGGAAGTGCAATCCTACTGACACCTTAATTTTGGCCCAATACAACTGTTCTAGTTTGCTAGCTGCCGGAATGCAATATACCAGAAACAGAATGGCTTTTAAAAAGGGGGATTTAATAAGTTGCTAGTTTACAGTTCTAAGGCCAAGAAAATGTCCCAATTAAAACAGGTCTATGGAAATGTTCAATCAAAGGCATCCAGGGAAAGATATCTTGGTTCAAGAAGGCCGATGAAGCTCAGAGTCTCTCTCTCAGGTGAGAAGGCACGTGGCGAACACAGTCTGGGTTTCTCTCTCAGCTGGAAGGGCACATGGCGAACAGGGTGTCATCTGCTAGCTTTCTCTCCTGGCTTCTGGTTTCATGAAGCTCCTTGGGAGGCATTTTCCTTCTTCATCACCAAAGGTCGCTGGCTCGTGGACTTTCTGCTTCGTGGTACTGCAGCCTTCTCTGCTCTCTCTGAATCTCCTTCATTCTCCAAAATGTTTCCTCTTTTATAGGACTCCAGAAACTAATCAAGACCCACCCATGTGACATGTCGTCACCTAATTCAGCTTAACAACCACTCTTCATTGGGCTATATCTCCAGGGAGATGATCTAATTACAGATTCAAACATACAGTGTTGAATAGGGATTATTCTGCCTTTACGAAATGGAATTTAGATTAAAACGTGGCTTTTCTAGGGGACATACATCCTTTCAAACCAGCACAACAACTATGTTGAACTTCTGACTGCCTGATCTGTGAGATAATAAATTTCTGTTGTTTTTCAGCCAAGTTAGTGGTGATTTGCTATGGTAGCCACGGGAAGCTAACACAGTGGTTATTAGGTATAATGGTGAGAGAAGCCACCCTTTGGTTCCTGAAGCCCTATATGCTAGCCTTGTCAGTGAGGATAAACCACTGCCCTCTTCATGATGGAAAGGGTCTAATGGAACCAGCCTGGCACCACGTGGCTAGCTAAGTCCCTTATGGTGACATATTGGGTATTCCGCCTGTGTCTCTGCTGATGGCAGATTGGACATACAGCAAGGGCATTAGCCAGATCAGCCTTGGTGAGGTAAGTCCATGTTGCTGAACCCATACACTGTCTCCATTCTAGCCACCATGGCCACCTTGTCCATGAGCTCATTGAGCAAGTGCTAGAGGCACTGGAGAAGGAGGCTGACCGATATACACAGAATGTGCCATTGTGTCAACCTGATTATCGAGCGACTCCTCTGCAATGGAGGTCCTTTTGTGAGCTTTGGTTTGGGACAGAAATATCCTCACACTCTGTGCCCATTTCTGAAAGTCCATCTAGATATCTCTTCCCAAGTCTTTCTTATTGCCAAACCTCCAATTCTGTGTTTTCTGAGTCCCTGACCATTCAACTAAACCATTAGCCACTGCCCATAAATACATATGGATTCATATCCCTTGCCGTTTCTCAATCCAGACAAATGAATAATCAAATGTACTGAAGAATGAGTAGAAATTAGCCAGGCATTGGGGTGAAGAGGAGGGTGAATGTTCCAGGTAGGGGACATAGCATATAGAAAGGTTCAGAGGCATGAGAGAGTGTGGTCCCTGGAAGGAACAGAATGAAATCCCTTTGGTTGGGCCCAGAGAATAAGGGAGAGAACGGTGTAAGATGGGACTTGAGAATTAGCCTGGGGTCAAGGTTTTCGGGATGTCATAAATCATTCCAAAGAGATAGGACTTAACTGTGAAGGCGGTGGGAGCCAGTGAAAGATTTTAATCAGTGGATAAGCTGAGATTTGTGTTTTAGAAAGTTTTCTCCCTAGGATGGAAGATGTATTTGAGGGAGCAAACCTAGGAACAGGGGGACCAGTCAGGATGCTGCTGCAGTAATGCAAACAGGAGATGCTGGTAACCTGGACACGTCCCTTGACATTTCATAATTGAAAAATGTTTATTGAGCACTTGCTGTATTCCAGACCCTAGTTCAGCAGAACATTCAGGATGCACAGGCGCAGGAGACCAAGTTATGGCCCTGAGGTCCACTAACCCCTGGGGGAGACAGATGCACAATTAACCAACTCACGAACCATTGTTGAGCTTCTAAATTTGACTGGCTCAGCAAGGAGGGTTTGCAAGTAGCTCCGGGTGTCCCCAAACTGCCATCAATATGGCCTCAAGAGCAGATAATTTCTCAGCTTCATGTGCCATTTATCTATTTCTATGCAACAAAAACTCCATAACAGCTTAAAGCAACAATCATTTTATTTACTCGTAATTGTGTCGGTCAGCAATTTGCGCTAGACAGCTGAGCAGTTCTTCTGCTGGTCTCACCTGGGATCACTCAGGTGGTTGCAACCATCTGGCATCTTGTCTGGGGCTGATGGTCTGAGGTGGCCTCGCTCATGTGTCTGGCCTTTGGTGCTGGCTGTCAGCATCTTGTTTGCTCCAGGAACCCTGGGAGCACGGTTGCTGCTCTTGTGGCTTCTTGTATCCTAGTAGATTAGATTGGGCATTCCAAGAGTGAAAAGCAGAAGCTGCAAGGATTCTTGAGGCCTTGGCTCAGAAGTTGCACACAGTGACTTCTAGAATGTTGCAGGGGCTCAGCTCACTTGGTCATGAGATGCTCTGAATATGTTGCAATTTTTACATGCTCGCAGATCAGAGAAAACCATGCCTTGATATTTCACAATTTAGATAACTTATTTCATGTGCTTCTTTCAGTTCCAGTTGTTAAAACAACTTTTTTTGTTTTCTTTCTGAGAGATTGAGGGGTGCTGCCCCTTCAAACCACCTCTTGTGTACATAAGGATTTTGAAGGCTGTGACCTCGGAGTGAGGGTTTGACCCACCAAACTAGACCCCTTTTCTCAGTAAATGCATCTCCCCTAATGATTTGAAAACCATTTTTTTTAAGTCCCAGAACTTTTGCTACAGTGTAACTCATCTGGAACCCTAATAAATAAAGTCAATGTAACCCCAAAATAGGGACCTCCCAAAGGTGACCTCGATTCTCCCCTTGCATCCACACTGAGGATGCACCTGGCATTTTGTTGCTGACAAAAGCAAATCAGATCTCTCTCTCTACGATGCATTCTTTACTTAAGCTATTGCTGAAGATTTGCCTGAAATTCTTCCTTTCTTCCTCACCCCTGCCATGGCTACTCTGGGATGGTGTGCACTTCCCTGCCTATCTCACAGTGGGTGTCCTGGAAACAGATTCTGAGACACAGGGTGGTGCAGGGAAGAGCCACCTGGTGGTGACCTCAGGAGACTCATCTGTAAGGAAGTCGGGAAGGCAGGACTGGACAGAGGACAAGTTGATCTGCAATGAGATCTCAAAGTAGACATCTGCTTATCTTCTGGAGCCTTGGAGCCCAGACAACCTTTTAGAGTTGTCCCAAATTGAGGGAAGGGGGCCTGAATCAGCCAATCACTGGACACGAGTCACCCCCTCTAGGAGGGTGCATGACTTTCTAGGAGGCAGTTGCCTATGGTCAAGGATGATTCTCGGTCAGTGACAGCTGTGACCCAGCAGTGGAGATTCCCAGCACCCATAGAGGGCATTGGTCTTGAAAGGGAATCTGGGTGGAGCACCGCGGCATCTCCTCCAGTGCCCTGTAGTTTGGCCGTGGGATTAACTTTGACTGGTGGAATATGGGGGGAAAGGACAGGGTGCTGGTTCCAAGCTAAGGCATGCAGAGTTCTACCAGACCTCCTGATGCTTCCTCCTAAACCCCAAGAGAAGCCCCAGGTAGCTGTGACTCCTTCATCGCGGGTCTGGAATGAAGATCTGTGGAGCAGACCTGAGCCAAATTCAAAGTTGGGAGCTCAGCTTGGCCCAACCAATATCAGCTGAACTCCTAGAGACTCAGGAGTATGAGATAATATTTGTTTCCGAAGGCCACCATGATTTTGGATTTGTTTGTTTCATGGCATTACCATACCAAAAACCCTGACTAATACAGTAGTACAGTAGATTTTATTGGAGGTGATGATAAAAGGTCTACATTGAACAGCCGAAGTCGATCACTTGAATTCCCTTAAACATTTTTGCTTTTGTCCCAAATAGCTTCAGAACATCAGAAACCTCCTCCTCTCTTTCTTTCTCCCAACACAGCCTCTAAAATGTGTGGGAGACATGGAGGATTGTCTGGAAGAGGTGGGCAAAATTGCTGGGAGGAGGAACCTGATGCCTGAGACCCACACTGCCTGCTGGCTCAGAAGTGGGGTGAGGTTTTACCCCTAGACACATCTTCAGCTCCTCTTCTGGGCTCCGTGACCCTGCTTCTCTGTCTCCCCCTCCCCAGGCATCACTTCAGCTCCTGGAGGACAAATACCACATCTGCTTCTTGTTTGCATTTATCACCCTCAGGGCACAGGTGGGGCACATGGAGCAATTAATAAATGCTGGTTGGCAGGACTGGGGTTTCACAGGGCCACTGAGGGTTGCTCATCTCCCACCTGTGACTCCTAGACCCTGTTATGTGTCCTCACTGACACAAGGCGTCAGTGAACATCGCGGCCTGGTGCTGCAGGGCCAGCCTCGAATCAGAAGACAGGCTGGACTCTGGGGGCCAAATCAGGCTGACATGAAGCCCCTTTAGTCGGAGCCCAGCCTCTCTGGAAGAGGGGGTGGGTGGGTGGCATTGCTGAACAGTTCACAGGTTGAGAAAGTGGGACTTCAGAACTTGTCTCAGAAGAGCCAATAGCAGTATTTGTTTATTCTACAATGGTTTGTTTCGTCTTTACTATGTGCAAAGCACTGTTTTAGGTTCCAAGGGCATAGCAGCTTTCACAAATGTACTGTGCTGGTTTGAAAGGAAGTATGCCCCCTAGAAAAGCCACGTTTTGATCAAAATCCCATTTCATAAAGGTGGAGTAGTCCCTATTCAATACTGTATGTTTGAAACTGTCATCAGATCATCTCCCTGGAGATGTGACTTAGTCAAGAGTGGCTGTTAAACTGGATTAGGGGACGACATGTCTCCACCCATTTGGGTGGGCCTTGATTGGTTTACTGGCGTACTATAAAGGAGGAAACATTTTGGAGAACGGAGATTCAGAGAGAGCAGAGAATGCAGCAGCACCACAAAGCAGAGAGTCCACCAGCCAGTGACCTTTGGAGATGAAGAAGGAAAATGACTCCCTGGGAGCTTCATGAAACAGGAAGCCAGGAAAGAAAGCTAGCAGATGACCCTGTGTTTGCCATGTGCCCTTCCAGCTGAGAGAGAAACTCTGATTGTGTTCACCATGTGCTTTCTCACTTGAGAGAGAAACCCTGAACTTCATCGGCCTTTTTGAACCAAGGTATCTTTCCTTGGATGCCTTTGATTGGACATTTCTATAGACTTGTTTTAACTGGGGCATTTTCTCGGCCTTGGAATTGTAAACTAGCATCTGATTAAATTCCCCTTTTTAAAAGCCACTCTGTTTCTGGTACATTGCATTCCAGCAGCTAGCGAACTAGAACATGCACTATGTCCCTGCTTCATGGAGTAAACAGTAGATTATTGTCTAGACAGAAAATAAACAAAAAGCAAGATAACTTCAGAGAGTGATAAGTGCTGTGAAGAAAAAAAAATAGGGGAGTGGGATAGTGTGCGGGAGAGTAACTTTAGAGGAAGCAGTCTGGGAAACTCAAGGCGAAGCAAACGCTTTCAGGTAAAGTCAGAGCTGCCAAGGCCTCCAAGGGTCCAACTGCCTCGCTTTGCAGATGGGGAAACTGAGGTTCAGTAAGCCAGAGGCAGAGCCCAGAGCAGAACTCAGGTCTCTTGACCCCAGGCCTGTCTCTGAGTGGGCTGCCCCTCCTCAGCTCCTTGAACGGCCCCGTGCCATTTCTGGGGGAAGGAGCCGAAGTGGGGGTGCTCTCAGAATGCAGATGTTAAACAGGGACGGGGGAGAGAAAAGACTTCAGAAGTTCTCTGTGCAGGAAGCAATACAAAAGCACACAACAAAGGTAAAGAAGTGCCATGAAGTTCTGAATTTTCTGATAATGATTCCCCCCCCCCCCAAATATTAAACATCAATTCTTTTCCAAATTTTGGTTTTGGTGCCTCTGCTTTGTCTGAGCAGCGAGACCCTAGGGAAGTCATTTCCCCTTTTGGTAAGCTTCAGTTCCCTCATCTTCAGAATCTGAACCCAGCTTGGCTCACCCTAAAGCCACTGCTTCATTCAGTCATTATGCAGGCAGCAGGCACCCCCCGCCACGCTGCTGGTCTGACCTGCTTCTGAGCCCGTCCCTGCTGCCCACTCTTGCCCCGAGTCTGCCCGTGACAACATCAGACACAGCCGCGCGTGTTTAGGGACACACAATGAGCCCGTGATGTCGGCGTGGGCTTATTGTCATTTCCAGTTTGCCCACCAGGTAGCAGGCTCTGGCAGGTGAGAGGACTTACTTCTCACACACAGCCAGTAAGTGGTGGAGTCAGGATTTGAACCCAAAGTTTCATGTTTCCTCTACTCAAGGTTTATACCCAAGATGCAAATATAACCAACACTTCGGTGTGGGGGTGAAGGTTCACGTCCCTGCAAACAAACTATGTTCAACGGTTGGTCCGGATACTTTCACCTGGTGTCGTGCTGCCACCTTCTGGGCAAACGGCATGTTGCAACCCATCTCAAACAAGTGCTATTTGGGCCAAATCAGGGAGCAGGGGCTTTTTAAGTTATCACACCTGGTGGAAAAAAACAAAAACAAAAAACAGCTGGAAGCCTCAGTCATGACACCACCAAAGTCCAAAAAGATTACTTAAACCAGTCATCTAGTTTGCTGATCTTCCTTTTTTCCCATTTCTTCCTAACCCTCTGCCACCTGACTCCTACCACTCCACTCTCCTAAAACCTCCCTGGCAAAGGTCATTATTGACTTTCTCGTTGCCAGATTGAACAGCCTCTTTCCATTCCTCATTTCTCTTAACATTGCAGCAGCTCCCTTGGCATCTGTGACACCCTCTCTGTTGGTTCTCCTTTTACCTCACTGCAGCTCTGTCTCCATCTCTGGCCCTCTCTTTTCCTAAATGTCTATGTTTTCAAAAGTTCTTGGCTACTGTGATGGTTGGGTTCCTGGTGTCAACTTGGCCAAGTGATTATGCCCAGTGGTCTGGTAAGGCAAGCACTGGCCTGACCATTGCTGCAAGGATTTTTCATGACTGGTTGATAAATCGGAAGGCTGGTTGACTAAATCATCAGCCAGTTGGTTGCATCTGTGGCTGATTACATCTGCACTCACCTAAGGCCTGTCTCCCCTACAATGAAATAATCCAGCCAGTTGAAGACTTTTAAGGAAGAAGAGAGACTCTCTCACTGCTTTTTCAGCCAGTGAGCCTCTCCTGTGGAGTTTGTCAAGACCCTTCATTGGAACCACCAGCTTCACAGCCTGCCCTATGGATTTTGGACTCTTCCATTTCCACGGTTGCGTGAGACACCTTTATAAACCTCATACTTACAGATCCCTCCTGTTGGTTCTGTTTCTCTAGAGAACCATGACTAACATAGCTACCTTCACTTCTCACTCTGTAGCATCATCCCCAGGACGCCCATGGATAGGTTAATAACTCCAAAACATGTTATTCCTAGCTGAGGACTCACTCCTGAGAACCGGACCCATCATCTGGGCTGCCTCAGCTGAACATCAGTAGATGACTCAATATATCTACTCTGATCTTACCCCTTTTCTCCCCAACCTGTTCCTCTGCTCAGGTCCCATCTCAAGGAAGAGCACCTCACCACCATCACCCCCACTCTCACCCTGTTCCCTAAGCTACAACCTAGATATTTGGCCCTTCCCCCTCCTGCAGTCTCTACTTTATTATTGAGATTGCAAGTTGTCCCAAATATCTACTCTCCACACTTTACTTAGACACATGGTCACTCAGAATAAAGTTGGCATTTCTGAGCCACGTTTGTGGTTAGTTGTAGGCAACTTCCAGAAAGTTCCCTTTCTCCTCTTTTCTCCTTCCTTCTGGCTGGAATGTTAATACAGTGGCTGGAGGCGAAGCAGCCTTCTTGGACCAAGAGGTTGAGCCCACGAATGACAGAGCAACAAGGTAGGGCAGCCTGGACACTAACAGTATGAATCACTACACCAGGGCTGGGCCATCTACCTGGTCCACATCATTTGAACTACTGTTGTTCTGTCACTCAAAGCCACACGCAATCCTAAGGAATCCATACAGAGAGTAATTCCTTTAACAGGAGTGTCTACTTATGTGAGATGTTACGTTCCATGCTTTTTTCGTATCATCTCTTTCTTAAGGCTTCTTACTTCTCTCCCACCTGCCGCATCTTGCCACTTCCTGTCCTAGGGCCCTCTTCTCTACCTGAATCAGTGTGAGGCCCTATGGCCCTCCATTTCTCCAACGTGCCCCTCTCCAACCCAGTCTACTCGCAGCAACTAGAGTTTATCTTTCCAAAACGCAAACCTGGACCTATTTCTACCATGCTCATATCCTTGATGGCTCCCCGTTACCAACAGGAGCAAGTTCAGCCTCCTCGGCCTGGGACTCGAGGGCCTTCCTTCCTTGATCTCTGTCTGCTTTTCTCACAAGTCCCTCGCCCCTCTGACCATCCGCCCTACTCCTTAACTGCATTGGACTTGTTGCCATTTCTCAATCAAGGCTTATTCATTCACGCCACGTGGCTCTTGCTCATTTTGTCACGTCTCCATGAATTTCCTTTCTCCAGGTGCCTATAACCAAATTCTACCCCATTCAGCTTGTATTTCTGTATAGCTTAATATAATGCCCAGATACATCCCAGAGTATGTTGAGCAGGAAATTTGAAAGTATTGGGAAAGACCCTTGAGTGATGGGAGAAAAAATATGGAGCTATTAAACTTTACCACCGGAAAAAACCCTGATACTGTCTTAAACATTATGGACTCCCAAGGCAATAGGCCAAGCCCTTGACCATGAGACTTATTCTTTTGAAGTTTATTTATGTAGTGGAGAAGCTAAGTCTACCTATGGTTATGCCTGAAAGTTACTTCCAGAGGACCTCTTCTGTTGCTCAGATATGGCCTCTCTCTCTCTCAGCCCAACTCTGCAAGTAAATGATTACCCTACCCCTACGTGGGACATGACATCCAGGGGTGAAAGTCTCCCTAGCAACGTGGGATATGACTCCCAGGGATGAGCCTGGCCCTGGCACCGTGGGATCGACAATATCTTCCTGACCAAAAGAGGGAAAAGAATTGTAACAAATAAGATATCAGTGGCTGAAAGAGTTCAAATAGATTTGAAAGGCTACTCTGGAGGCTACTTTTTTGCAAACTTCAGCTAGATATTGCTATTTATCATCGTTCGCTAAACCTCAATCTAAACCCCAATTCTTGCCAACCCTAAAGAACACGTAGGGCTTTATCTGAGATTCTACAAAGTTCAATGCACTCTGATTACTTTCCAGAAACCTACAACCTCCCGATGGGCTCCTAGGCCAGATAAGCCCTGAAATGCAGAGGGCCAGCCTCTTCAGAACATCAACTAGTTCCATCCCCCTATCCCATACTACTGACACCCCTTTCCAACATGAAAAATTTAGAGTGGGCATAGCCCAAATACCCTAGAGATTGAGAGAAGGATCAAAGAAGAAGGAGGAGTTATAACAGAGAAGATAGGATTTAACAAATGAGTATGACTGCGGAATCATTATACTGATATTTCTTTTAGTTTCCAGTGTCTTGGAGCAGCTAGAAGGAAAAACCTAAAATTGTGGAACTGTAACCCATGCCAAACTCTGATATTTGTTCAGTAGCTAATTATTGCGGTATGCTTTGAAATTGATTGCTGTTTTTTGTGTATACTATTTTCACAATTAAAAAACACAAAATTCTACCCCATTCATTCCACTATGTGTCACAAACTGTGGTAAGTGCTTTCACAGCAGCAACCCGTGGGTCGGTATTATTACCCCTATTTTACAGACAAGAGAACTGAGGCCCAAAGACGGGCAGTTAGCTGCCCAAGATGGGCATTCATAGTGATGACTGACAGAAGCCAAGTGTACCACGTGCCAACAGCTCTCTTTACCTAGGGCTCAGCCTCTATCAACTGCCCCATCCTCACCAAGTATAGGAAACATGAGTTCTAACTTTAATGGAGACACTTCCACTAATTGCTGTGGCAGAGACAACTGGTTGTCCACCAAAATCCATCCTTCTCTTCTTCCATAGTAACTGAGGTGCTGACCCATGCTTGGCAGTTAGAAACCATATTTCCCAGGCTCCCTGACAGCCAAGTGTGGCCTGTGTGACTAAATCCTTGCTAAGAGTCCAGGAGTGGCAATGACGTGTGTCACATTGAGTGGCCTCACCTTCTCACTTTCTTCTTCCTGACAGCTGGACGTAGAGGCGACAAAGACAAAACAAAAGCAAAGCTGGACTTTGAGTGGCCATCCAGGCTCATGAGATTGGGGTCATGAATGGCAGAGCAAAAAAAAAAAAAAAAAAAAAGAATGCAGCCTGGGTCTTGATTTACTGAGTGGAAATAGAAAGAAATATTTTCTTCTTTTTAAGCCACTTTCAGAATGTTCTGTTTCTCTTTGTTATAGAAGCCGAGGTAACGTGTAAATATGTTTTTACTTTACTATTTGCCAGGTCTTAAGTATATTGCATAATTTAACTCAATCAATTACTAGCTGGGTTGTAGTTGGCAACTCACTTCTCCGTGAACCCCAATACCCTCACCTCTGGGTAACCTGAAATATCAATGTGGACCTGGGTGACAGATCATTGAGAGACTTAGATGACAGACGGGTCAGGACTGGCTGAGCTCACATAAGGAGCTCATGTGTTTAGGGCACTAGCTGCAATTTGATATGAAGAAGGAGAGGAGATAAAGAGAATGGTTATTTTAAAAATAGTCATGGAAAATGAACTTTTTGTGACACTGATTCTACAATTTAGTGTTATTTTATTTTGAATGACATAGAGTGGAACAGGCAAGCCTTCCCAGCCACCTGGGCTGAAGGTGAGGGAGATGCAGTCCTCTAAAGGAAATTTGGGGAAACCTTCTTCCAGGAAGAGGTGAATGGACCCTGGAAGGCATAAGTAGCCAATGTCCATTCCCATGTGCGGGCTTTTCTCTGTGAGGTGAAGCAGCCCATCCTTCAGCCGTCTCTGTGGAAAACTGTTTGAAACTGTGTCTCTACCCTTGACCCTTTCTCCGGGCACTGTGAACAGCTAATGCTTACTGGGCACCTATTGCACTACACTGGGAATAGCCGTCACTTATTAGGGACTCGATGTGTGCCAGTCACTATGCTGAGGACATACCAGCCACTGGTTCACTCAAGTCTGATAGGTCAGGTGTGTAGCTATTTGTATACATTTTAGATTAAGAAGAAAGACCAAGAACAAACAGACAAAAAACCATGGAGGTTCAGCATGGTAGAGCGACTTCGCCGAATGTCATATATATCATTTGGGGTCAGAATTTAAACCTAGGGTCAGAATTTAAATCTAGGCCTGTATGACCCCAAGACTTTGTCTCTCAGCACCTGCTGCTAGTCTGCAGATATTGCTCTCTGAATGCAGAGCTCAGGCAGAAGCTGTCATGGTCAGGTTCATGTGTCAACTTGGCCAAGTGGTGGTTGGGCAAGTGCTGGCTTGTCTGTTGCGATGAGGACATTTCATAGAATTAAATCATGATCATGTCAGCTGCATCCATAGCTGACTCCATTTGTAATCAGCCAAAGGGGCATGTCTTCTGCAATGAATGATGCCTAATCTAATCACTGGAAGCCTTTTAAGGAGGATTCAGAAGAGACAGGCTCTCTTCCTGCTTCCTCCAGCGAGCCTCTCCCGTGGAGTTCGTCCAGACCCTCCATCAGAATCGTCGGCTTCACAGCCTGCCCTGTGGATTTTGGACTCCACGTTCCCACGGTCACGTGAGACAGTTTTATAAATTTTATATTTGCCAGTGTTCCCTGTTGATTCTGTTTCTCTAGAGAACCCTGACTAATACAGAAGCACAACTCCGCAGGTGTCTCTAACTACCTCAGAGAAGAGTCAGACCATCCTGTCCTTATTTTCAATTCAGAAACTACGGAGGCAAAAAAAGCAGAGATTTGATGACATAACAGCAGCTTCCAAAAGGCAAAGACGCCGACAACAGATGGTGAGAGAATACTGGCAACATTGACAAAAGACGAAGTATACGATTCATAATATACAAAGAATTCTTATAAATCAATAAGTAAAAGATAAACAACCTATCGGAAATATGGGCAAAGGATATGAGCAAATAATTCATAGAAGAAATGCCAATAGCCAATCAATCTTTGGCTTTATTCATTGATAATCAAAGAAATGGAAATCAAATAACATTTTTTTTTTCATTTAGGAGACGTCAAAATTAAAAACATTAATAGTGTTCAGGGTAGTCAAAGAGGACCAGCGGGCACTCTCACAGAATGCTGATGGAAAGGTTAATGGAACCTGCCACTCAGCCATTTGGCAGTAGCTACCACAATTTTATTTGTTCACATCTTCTGATCTGGTAATTCTCCCCCTAGGAATCTGTTCTACAGAGATGTTCCCATGAATGCTTAAGGGTAAATACACAAGGATGTTCCTTGTAGCATTATATGCTGCAGTGAAATCTAGGAAACAAGCTAACTTCCCATCAATTGGGGGCTGGTTAAGTAAACCATGCATGATGCAATCATTAAAAAGGATGAGGTAGAGCCATATTTACTGACATAGGAAGATTTCCAAAATACAATGTTAAAAAAATCAAATTATATAAAATAGAATAATTCTGTTAATGCAAAAAGAGATGTGTATGCGTATATCATATATGTAATAATGTATACATTATATGTAGGTATGTATGTGGAAGAGCTCAGGGGTGGTTTCTGACTTTCTAAATTGTTTGAAATTATTTTGTTCAAGCATATATTACTTTTGATTAACAACAATGTGTTTGTTAAAGCGAACTAAACAAACAGCAGTTGGCTCATATCGTCTGTTGGGCCAGAGCAGGCTGTGGGTGGCAGAGGGGGAGAGTCCTGCTGCCTAAATGTGTCAATGTTATGGCAAAGTCCCCAGCCAAAGCTGCTCACTGGGAAGAGACAAAGGCACAAGCCCCTCTGAACACCAACCCCTAGGGAGCCATGTTGGACTCCTTACCCCCTCATCTTGGTTGCACTTCCCCTCCAAGAGGAACATCTGTACACGACGCCTGTTCATCTACTCTCCCCACCCCCCTACAAATAAGAACAACACCTTTCCAAGAACCCTGTGTAATATACCACATGCATCTTTTGTGCTGGCTGTGTGTTATTGAGCAGGTTGCTTAACCTCTCTGAGCCGTAGCTGCCTCATCTGTAATACCAGGACAACAACTGTACTCACCTCCTGGAGTTGTGAAGACTGAAGGAGCAAGCGCACGTCAAGCCTGCTGTCCCTGTGGCGCTGGCACCACCCAGGGGTCTGGGAAAGAAGCATTGCATTTCCCTCCCCTCCTGCCTCAGTGCAAGCTCACTGCCTCCCTGCACCTGTGAGATGGGGGGAGGGTTAAAGTTCTGTGTTTGTAGAGAGCTGGGCAGGAGTGTTTAGAGTTTAGAGTTTAGAGAGTTTAGAGAGCTCAAATGATGTGCCCAGGTTCACATGTTCAGCGTTGAATTGGGACCAAAACTCAGGGCTCCCAACTCCAACTTGGGCTCCCGTACCCTAAGCTGTCTTTTAGCCTCAGCTCCAGTTTGGGGCCGGGGCAGCAGCCACACCAGCACGTGCTGTGAGCCAGAGTCACAGGGATTGGAGTGTGTATGTACCCTAGATTGAAAGGATGTATGTGCCCTAGAAAAGCCATGCTTTAATCCTAATCCCATTTTGTAAAACAGCTGTTTCTTCTAATCCTTACTCAGTATTGTATGTTTGAAACTGTAATTAGATCGTCTCCCAGGAGATGTGATTTAATCAAGAGTGGTTGTTAAACTGGATTAGGTAGAGGCATGTCTATACCTATTTGGGTGGGTCTTGATTAGTTTTTGGAGTCCTATAAAGGAGGAAACATTTCAGAGAGTGAGAGATTCAGAGAGAGAGGAGAATGCTGCAGCATCATGAGGCAGAGACCACCAGCCAGCCACGTTTGGAAATGAAGGAAAACGCCTCCCGGGGAGCTTCATGAAACAGGAAGCCAGGAGAGAAGGCTAGCAGATGACACTGTGTTCACCATGTGCCCTTCCAGATCAGAGAGGAACCCTGACCGCGTTTGGCATGTGCTTTTCCAGATGAGAGAGAAACCCTGACTGTGTTCGCCATGTGCCCTTCTACTTGAGAGAGAAACCCTGAACCTCATCGGCCTTCTTGAACCAAGGTATCTTTCCCTGGATGCCTTAGATTGGACATTTCTATAGACGTGCTTTAATTGGGACATTTTCTCGGCCTATAAATTGTGAACCTGCAATTTATTAAATTCCCCTTTTGAAAAAGCCACTCTGTTTCTGGTATATTGCATTCCAGCAACTAGCAAACTAGAACAGAGTGGTTATTAATTTCCTAGGGCTGCTGTAACAAAGTACCACAAACTGGGTGGCTTAAAACAACTGAAACTTATTCTCTTACCCTTCTGGAGGCTAGAAGTCTGAACTCCAGGAGTTGGCAGGGCTGTAGGGGAGAATCCTTCCTTGCCTCTTCTAGCTTCTGGTAGTCGTTGGTCCTTACTTGTAGGGGCATCTCTCCAACCTCTGCCTCTGTTGTCGCATCAGTGTGTCTGTGTCTCTGTGCCCAAACTTCCTTCTTCTTATAAGGCTACCAGGCATTGGATTAGGCCCCGTCCTAATCCAATATGACCTCTTCTTAACTTGAATTCACCTGCGAAGACCCTATTTCCAAATAAGGTCACATTTGTAGGTACCGGGAGTTAAGACTTCAACATGTTTTTTTGCAGATGCAAAAATTCAACCCATGACAGGTAGGGACAATGCTGAATCAGGCTCTGACCTCAGAATCTTACAGCCTTGGGGGAAGGACCTCTCATGACTGTGATATGTGGTGAAATGGGCTTTTCACAGGTGGAAGAGGGCCTGGAAGGGCATTTCAGGTTGAGGAAACAGCACAGGCAAAGGTATAGAGGCACAGAGCCTAAGGAGAATTGTGTATCAGGGGCCTGGGGTGGCGAGAATTGAGGATGGAAAGGTGCCTGGAGGCTCCGTCCCCATCACTGCTGTTTAGTGTCTCCCAATGGCAGCCCTGAGCAGCCCACGGGGGCAGGCACTCAACGCCACCTTAATTCCTTCTCACAAGAGCAGCTTCCTTTATTTCCCGTTTCTGCCGGGGCACACTTTGGACTTCCCTCAAGCCCAGTGTCCCTACCAGGATGACCCATACTCTAACCTTTCATCACTGCCAACTCTCAGGGCTCCCAGACCCTGAGCTGCTCAGTAGCGCCTGCCCAGATCCCCCAACATGTGTCTGTGTTGCATGCTCCAAGCTGCCGGATTTCAAGTCGCAAACCGTGTGCACATCTCCTCTCCTGGAGCCTAGACCAGCCGCGGGTAGGGGCCGTGCCTGCCACTCCCGTCCCACCGGCATCGCGCAGCTCGGTGCCGTCTGCCATGTGCACACAGAACCCCGATCTCATTTGAATCCTGGCACAGCTCACAGGCTGGGTTTATTCTCTGCATCAAATAGAAGAAACAGAGGCCTCAAGTGGCACAAAGTGGCAGAACCAGGTCTGAGACTCTGTTCTTGTTCTCCTCAGGCTCAGGTCCTCGGCCAGACCCAGCCCGGGGAGAGGAAGGGCCCAGGAGAGACTGGGTGGAGGGGCTCGCCCCACTGCTTACTGGGGTGTGAGCCCCAGTTTCCTGCTCTGTGGAGTGGGGATAAAACTACCTAGCAGTGTCACTGACAGGATTAGAGGGAGAAGAAAGGAGAGGGGGGAAGGGAAAGAGTCCCTTCTGGGCACTCCCTGTTAGTTCCCACGGTGCCTGCACACAGTAGGCGCTCAACATGAACTTAGTCATGGGTTTGGCACTAATCCAGCACTTCTAACAGCAGAGTGACGTAGGGAGTTAGGCAATCAATTAAAGAATTCAAGAGGATTGCTTAGAAATCAGCCAAACCACCGAAGCTGCCTGGGAAAACACTGGCATCAGACTGTTCATTGATATTTTCAATAGAAGATGCTGGAACGATGATGACAAGAATAGCGATGGCTCTCAGGAACTGAGACTCTGCCATGTGCCAGGCACTTTACATAGAGCCTCAACACAGCATCCTTTAATAAGGTTAATAGTCTCTTTAAAAAAACTTCTTGATTTTCTGTAATAGGGAGGGTGCTTGACAGGTCTGGGACAAGGGTGAGGCAGGTAAGACACCCAGGGCACAGAATTAAGGGAGGCAACCCCTCTTGTGATCTCACGACAATCACCTCACCTGAGTCCCCGCCCTGCTGCTTGCGGTGGACACCGTAATGCCCCACTTGCGTCCCCTTTCCAAGAAATTGCTGCCCCAGTCTCTGGGAGTGCTGGGGTCAGCCAGCCTGCAGCTGGCGCTTTCTCCAGGCCCCGGCTCAGCTGCAGACAGCTGCCTTCTCCACAATCACGCCACTTCCCAGGTGACCCACATCCCATGTCTAAATGGGTGCAGGACTATAAAGGCCCAACTGCTTCCCAGGGACAATAGCACGAACACAAACCTCACGAGGCACCGGGCACTGTTCTCTACACTTCACATGCGTTAACTCGCTTAATCTCCAAGACAGGTCTCTGACGGTGGTACCATAAGTGCCCCCGTTTATAGAGGAGTCTGAGAAAAGTTGTGCTGGAAGAAACTACTTAGAGATGAAGCCCAGTTGACCAAAAGATGATGCAAAATAAAGAACTTCGGCCTGGGGAAGGCTTCGTATAAGGAGGTGGGTTGGTGAGGAGGGGAAAGCATCTTGTCTGGGCTGTGACTCAGTTCCCAACCTTGAAGGAGCCTGACACCCGGCCCCGAAGACCCAGCCCAGTGTGAGAGTCAAGCCCCTAGGCTCGAAGGGGTAACAGGCTGCTTTAGAAGGGGGGCCCAGGGAAGGGGTGCGAGGCATCCCACTAGCATCACAGGAAGCTGGTGTGACTCTGTAGGAGACTCAGGAGGAGAGGTGATTCATTTAAGGTCAGGTGGCTAGTACAAGCAGCTGCTGGAACTGGACCCCAAAGCTGTCAGACTACAAGCACTTTGCTTTTTCTTTTCTGGCAGAAAATATACCCCATTCTCACCTACTGCTGGTAGGGGCAGACTCCTACCAAGAGGTCAGGGATTTGGGCATACAGATGGCTGGCTGCCCCAGCTTTACTTTTTCCACTGTCCATCTGCTTGGATGGACAGCAGCTTATCAGCAACCCCTCTTGGCAGGGTGGGTTAGGGGAAACAGCTTAGCAGCTGGACCCCCTACTCTTCTCCCCTCAGCACTAGAACGAGGCAGGTGCTGGGTTTTATTATAATCCCTTCCACATGGTGAGCTCTTTCAAGTTCACCGACTGTCTATCAATCCATCCCCGAATTTGCTTCTCATGTCTGTGAAACTTTTTTGCTTTGCAAAATAGCACGGTGGGGGATTTTAGCCCCATTTAATGGTGGAGAAACTGAGGCCCAGAGAGTAAGAAATCAAAGCAGTGTCAAGTCCAGGGCTGAAACCGCCCCCCCCCCCCCCAATCCCAAACTAGCCCCGTGGTTTCTGTCTCTGGTTTACAGTCCTGGGTGAAGCCAAGGCAAATACTGGCCTCTCTGAGCTCAGAGCTCCATCCAGTCCCTTCCCAGAAGCCTCTCTGCCTTCCCTCCCCATCCTTTCTCCCAGAAGATCCTATCATCTTACGGGAGACCTTGATTCATTTTCCAAACACCTCCTGCACCCACCCACTCCAGGCCTATCCCAGTGGCCTTCGAGCTGGCTCTGACACACAGTGCCTTCGGTAAACTCAAAGCTTCAAGAAATAACTTGGCAGGAGAACAAAGCTCAGCCACTGGGGATAGAAGATCTCAGCTCCGTGTTCCTGTCCAGGGTCTCTGGAATACATTTTCTTCTTTCCAGCTCCACAGCCTCTGTCCTAGGCAATGTCTCTGGGCTCCTCCCTGCCTTCGATCTTACTCCTCTAGCCTTTCTCCCACATCCTCGGAGCATCCAAGGATCTTTCCAGACAGAGTCAACAGCAGAGGTGGCCAAGAGCTCACAGTGAGGAACAGGAATCTGAGACCAAATCCTGCCAGGCTTGGGCAAACCACATGGCCCTCATCTGTAAAATGAGGACTGTGTCTCCTCACAGAGTTGCTGTAAGGCCACCAGACCGCCGTCCCTTGCAGATGTCCCACGCCCTCCCCACACACTCCCTGGACCTGCGTGCCTCTCTGCCATTCAACAGGCTCTTCCCTCCGCTTGCTTGTCACCTTCAGTTTCTAAAGATGCCTTCATTAGAAGTTGAAACTTCAACAATTCAAATGCCCCTGCCTCCCTGAAGCCTGAGCAGACTCCAGGCTTAACCAGCTGAAAACACTCCCTCTGCTCTAGGCTTGCTAAACTGTCCATCCTACCTGTTTTCTAGCCCTCATCCCCCTCTTCCTTGTACCCTGATTAATTTGTTTCCAGGTCTGTCATCCCACCTATTCCTACCTGGACTGTGACTCCAAGGAGGCACATACCAGGGAATAAGGCTAGCACCGATTTGTTGACTAGCAGTCTATCATTTACTGAGTGCGGGCTAAGTCAGGCACCATCCTAAAGGCTTCCATTGCATTTAATCCTCATGACCACCCGAGGAGACAGACCCAGAACACCTCTTTGAGGAAACAGCCTCAGAAATGAGAATAAGTGGTGTCTTGGACGAGAGAAAGAGCTGCGGTGCAAGGCCTGGGGCCTGTCTGAATCCTTGGGTTCCCCCTGGTCGCCTCTGGTCCTCTGTGCCGC
This sequence comes from Tamandua tetradactyla, assembly GCF_023851605.1. Taxonomy (NCBI): domain Eukaryota; kingdom Metazoa; phylum Chordata; class Mammalia; order Pilosa; family Myrmecophagidae; genus Tamandua; species Tamandua tetradactyla. The sequence continues at coordinate 184,172,887 of NC_135328.1, read as the reverse complement.
CCTTGAGCAGACAGGTGAGGGCAGCACTGCCCAGCTCCCCCCACCCCCTGAAGCCGGAAAGTCTGAAGTCTGTGCCCTCCAGTTACCCAGCCCTGTGGCAGCCTGTGCCTTCCAGGTTATGACATAACAATTGCACAACTCACAAGCTGTTTTCAAAAGAAACTGTCGGTTTCCTCTCTTGTGCACTGTTAGGGTCTGTGGTTCCCAGCCCAACGGTCTCAGGACTTTGGAAGCTAAACATTCTTGGGAGGTGGAGGTGGGGAGCAGCGAGGAAACTAAAACACAAGATTATATTGGGAGGTGGAGGTGGGGAGAGGCAACGAAACTAAAACACAAGATTATAAAGTGACCCAGTTTTATTTTGGTTTTGGAGGCCTGAAGGAGGCAGGGGGTTAGGGCTATACAAATCTTCCTCTCCCCATGGCGGGAAGCCCAGCGACAGCAGGGCCCAGGCTGGGGGGATGGGGAAGGGCTCAAAGGATGGACGTCTCCGGGGACCCGATCCCGGCAGTGAGGAGAGAGGGGGAATCAGGCCGAGGCCTGGAATGGCTCAGATTTGGGGGAGGGTCCGAGGGAAGAGAGAGGCCACAGAATCCAAGAGCCGGGAATCTGGAAGCTGGTCCAGTCCCTTCTCTTTACCGCCGAGGCGCCGGGTCAGAAAGGTGAGACGGGAGGCAGGACCCAGAGCGACGCCAGGCGTCCTACCCGGGTCTCGGGCTCCGTGCACAAACCCGCAGCCTCCACCCTCACGGAGGGTGCCTGCGGGGCCCAGTCGTTTGGAGCGGAGTCCCGCGGGCAGATCAGACACGACCGGTGGGCGTCTGGCCGAGCTCAGCAGCTCACCGAGCCAGCCGGCGGCGCCGACCCCAAGTCCGAGAAGCAGTCGAACTCGCTCTGGCCCAGGAAGAGCTCGGGGAGCTCGCGCACGCGGTGCAGCCCGAGCTCCAGCTCCAGCGACGTCAGCGCCTCCTCGTCGATGAGTTCGGCGTCCATGCCGCCCAGGCCGTGCGCGGGCGGCGGGGGGGCCGGAGCGCCGGGCGCCGGCTGCAGGCTCTGGGGGCCGCCCGGGACGCCGGGGGGCGCGGGCGAGCGGCCCGGGTACAGCGTCGTCACCGGTTGCAGGTGCGCGTTGCCGGCGGCCGGTGGCGGCACGGCCGGGAAAGGTTGGAAGGCGGGCGGCGGCCCGAAGGCCCCGTACACCAGAGCTCCGGGTGGGGGCGGAGGCGGTGGCGCCAGCGGAGCCCCCCGCGGCCGCAGCCCGCTGTCCAGGCTTGGGCCCGCGTACGGCTGCAGAGTCCGGAGCGAGTGAGGGTTGTGTACGGGCGCGGCGGGCGGCGGCCTCTGCACCAGGTGGTAGCCCTCGGCGAGCATCAGGTGGTCGGCCATGGCGGCGGGCGGATGGTCAGCGCGGGAGTCCCCCGGCTAGGGCCAGCTGCAACTCTGCACTCCCTGCAGCCCAGCCCGGCAAAGGAAAACCGGACCTGATGATGCCCCTGCCAGCCCAGGACGCACCGAGCTCCGCACTCCCGCGCGCTCCTTGTTCGCACCTCCGGCAGCAGGGGGTCAGATCACCCAGCCCGCCGGGCTTAGAGACCTGCGCACCGCGCCTGGGGCCTCAGCGAGGTCTTATTCTGAGAGACCGGGTGGCCCCGCCCCCTGACGCTCATTGGCTGGATGAGGACGCTCCTGGGAGGGCCGCGCCACTCCCCACCTAGGTCTCAGCTCCGCCCCCTACCGGATCCTCGCCCTTTGGGCCCCAGGCCCCGCCCCAGGCTGTTGGCTTTGCCAACCCGACCTGGTGTTTGGCACTTTTTCCTAAAGGCTCGGTCTGGAGGCCGAGGGCTCAGACCCAAGCCTGCGCTGGGACCGAGCTTGAACTAAACCAGGGGAGGGTGGGCGGGCCATACGTTTACGCCCTCCAAAGCTGCAGGGTATCAGGCCCAAACCTCTTAATTTTCCAGTTGGAGACCCAGGCTCAGTAGGGGAAGGGATTTCTCAGGAATATACAGCGAGGCTTTGACTCAGACGAGACTCGACCCCTTGTGATTACCACTTCTATAGAGGGCACAGGTGCCTTGTGCAGTTCCCCGCGGGAGGGCAACTGTCTGTCCCCATAACCCCGAGGGAACCGGTTGCTCCTCCTCCGGCTCCCACCGCACCTTGTCTGTTGAAGCATGTGCTGAGTTGTTATTAAAGTAAATTATGGGCGTGTCTCCTGACGGGCTTGTTCGTCTTCCTATCCTCAACACTTGGCCCGGAGCCTGGCCAGAGCAGGTTTTTAGTAGAAGTTGAATGAATGAACATATGAGCGGATGAACTGCCACGCATTCAGGTGAGCTTCGGTTTCCGCGTCTGTGAAATGGGAACAGCAGCCGCAACAACCCCACTGAGCTGTTGGAAGGGCTAAATTGAAACAGTGCATGTCCCCTACCTAGCACAGCACCTGGGACATTATACTCAAGTGTGACATCAAATGAATAAAAGGCTAGATTTCGTTCTGTCCCTCTGGACATTCAGTGTGTATGTTATGGTTGCCCCTTCACCTGATAACAACAATAATAACTACTTGGATTTTTAGCGTGCTTTACAATCTACTCACATCTTATTAGAAACTAGGGCTTGGGTTATCAGCCCATTCTACAGATAAGGGAAACTGAGGCACACATGGGGAAAGTGGCTGTCCTGAGGTCACTCCCAGCCAGAGTTACCGTGGGAGTGCGGGGTGTTTTCCCTGGAGCAGCTGGTAGCTAGGAGACAGCCCCCCTGAACCTTGCCCTCCACATATTCGCTGCTCTTCCCCTCCTTTCTCTGGCTCCCCTCCCCCGGCAATGGCCTTGGTTTATCCCCTCAGTGCAGAGGGAGGAGCCCTAGGGGAGAGTCCAGAGGCCCGAATTCTAATGGTAACTCTGCCAACCTCAGGCAGTGTGACCCTTATGTGTGCGTTTAGGGGGGGGTGTCATTTGACTTCCCAGGGCCTCAGGTTTCTGCTTTGTGAAAGGTAGATGGCGATGCCTGCCCCACCAGCCAAAGGAAGACAGCTTGAGGGAAAGTCACAAGTGATTCTGGGTGAGATAGCACTTTTGTAAAGTGTAAAATTTGCTCGCTGGGATTGATTCTCTTGGGTCTCTCTCTCCAATTAAGGCTTCACACAGCAATTCCCAAATCTGGTTGTACCTCAGACTTACCTGGGAAGGGCGGAGTGTGGGGAGGAGGACTATGAAAATCCCCAGCCCCATCCAAATCTCCTAAGGATATTTTTGTGAATAATGTTTAAAAAGTTATTTAATTTAGTCACCAAATATCTAGAATGCCTACTCTGCGCCAGGCATTGATCTAAGAGCGTTTTTTAAACTTTTGGGTCAAGTAATTCTGTGAGAATCTAATGAAAGCTGTAGCTATCATGGTCACAAACGATTGCACACTAATTAGGTGTTAGCAGATCCACTGGGGAACCCTTGGAGTCTGGGTTAGGAACCTCTGTTAGGCACTTGGGATACACAGCAAATCAAACAAATCACCCAGCCAGCCTTTGTTGGGTTGCACTGTAGGAGAGAGACAAAAAGTAAACAACAAAGTAAAATAAGGAAATTAGCCACGTGTTAGAAAGTCATAGGTACATGAACAAAGGAAAAACAGAGTAGGGAGGAGATTGCGGGTGAAGGGGAGAAGGGCAGTTTGCATGACTGCCCGGCATGTTCAGTGCAAGCCTAATTGAGGTGGTGAGGTCTGAGCAACAATGAAGGAGAGGTGGTCCAGGCAGAGGGAACAACTGAGCAGGTTTCTAATACTAGAAGCACCAGCCAGGAACCTTGTTAGAAATGTATGTTCTGAGGCCTCATCCCAGATCAACTGATTCAGAAACTGGGCTGGGACTTGAGATCTGTTTGTGTGTGTGTGTGTTTACTTTTTTATCGTGTAATATAATATATATACAAAACAAAAGAAAAAAGCAATAGTTTTCAGAGCACTCTTCAACAAGTAGTTACAGGACAGATCCCCGAGTTTGTCATGGACTACCATACCATCCTCTCAGATTTGTCCTTCTAGCTGCTTTTGAACATTGGAGGCTAGGAGGCATAAATTTTTTTTTATCATCACAATTGACTTTTTTTCTTTTTTGTGAAAAATAGCATATATACACAAAAGCAATAAAGTTCAAAGCACAGCACAACAATTAGTTGTAGAACAGACTTAAGAGTTCGATATGGGTTGCAATTCCACAGTTTTAGGTTTTTACTTCTAGCTACTCTAAGATACTGGAGACTAAAAGAAATATCAATTTAATGATTCAGCAATCATATTCATTTGTTAAGCCCTACCTTCTCTGTTTAACTCCACCATCACCTTTGATCTTTCTATCCCACTCTTTAGGGGTATTTGGGCTATGGCCATTCTAACTTTTTCATGTTGGAAGGGGCTGTCAGTAATATGGGGTAGAGAGATGGAACTAGCTGATGTTCTTGAGAGGCTGGGCCCTCTAGGTTTCAGGACTTACTTGGTCCAGGGACCCATCTGGAAGTTGTAGGTTTCTGGAAAGTTAGCCTAGTATGCAGAACCTTTGTAGAATCTCAGATATTGCCCTAGGATTGGCTGGAATGGTTTTCGTTGGGGGTTGGCAAGTTATGATAGGTAGCAATGTCTAACTGAAGGTTACATCAGGTTGACCTTCAGAGTAGCCCCTAGACTCTATTTGAACTCTATCAGCCACTGATACTTTATTAGTTACACTTCTTTCCCCACTTTTGGTCAGGATGGAATTGTTGGTCCTATGGTTCCAGGGCTGGACTCATCCCTGGGAGTCATCTCCCATGCCACTAGGGAGATTTTCACTCCTGGATGTCATGTCCCACATGGTGGGGAGGGCAATGATTTCACTTACAGAGTTGGGCTTAGAGACAGTGAAACCACATCTGAGCAAAAACAGAGGTCCTCCAGAAGTAACTCTTAGGCATACCTATAGGTAGGTTAAGCTTCTCTGCTACCTATATAAGCTTCACAAGAGTAATACTCAAGATCAAGGGCTTGGCCTATTGATTTGGGTGTCCCTAATGTATAACACAGTATCAGGGGATTCCCTGATGGTAAAGTTTGGGATCTGCTTTTAATAAGCCCTGTAGGTGATTCTCATTAGGCACCCCTGAGTTAGGGTAAGTCTTAAGGCAGGTGAGGAATGAGGAAAGCAGGCCATGTGGGGCCTTGCAGGGCCAGGTAGGGCATTTGGCTAAGGAGGGAAAGGATATTTCACGTAATGTCTCCCCTCAGGTCGGGTCTCTGAGAACAGAGGCCTTGAATGTCCTGTTCTGCACAATATTTCTTTTTTGGGGGGGTGGTGGGGTGGTGGTGTTAGATCGTGCATGGGCTGGGAATCGGACTATGGTCTCCTGCCCAGCAGGTGAGCATGCCTGTGCACCACTGGTGAACTACCTGTGCACCTGCACAATATTTCTAAAGAGCCAGAACAGGGCTTGGCACATAGGAGGGTCTTAATATTTGTCGAATTAATAAATTAGGTAGGGCGGAAGAGATTATGCTTTTTTTTGACAGAAAAGGAAAATGAAGCTCAGAATACGGTCCAGTGGCTTGGCTGAGTCACAAAGCTGTGAGTGTGGTGGAGCCAGGATTGGAAGCAGTGTTGGCAGCCTTTGGCACAGATCCCACCCCACTGATCCAAGCTGCCTTCACCCTGAGTTATATTTGCACTCTACTAGCCCACCTGTGAGGGGCAGGAGCAGCAGAAGCCCTTGAATCTACCTGGCATGAGGTGACAGGGCCACAGTAGTCCTTGGCTCAGGTGGGCAGTGACCGATGGAGGCAAGAGGTGGGTCCTGGGGACAATTCTGTCCTGCAAAGCGAGGCCACAGTTCTTCCCCTACCTTCTTCTGTCCAGCCCTCCCTTCCTGAGGACATCCAGGACGATCCACCCCAAGTGGCTTCTGCCTCCCTCAAAGACTCCAAGTCCTGGCTGATTGGGAGGGTAAAAGACTTCAAACTTTCTTGAGTTTTACTCTAGCTCAGAGCCCCATTCCCAGCACCCAGCACAGGGCAAGGCTTGGGTAGGGCTCAACAAATATTTGTCCATCGGTTGATTGAGGGTGGGCTCAGGACACTTGCCTGGGGAGGACCTCATGAGCCTCTGAGCTGACTCCCTGTTCTGCAGTGAGCTTAGCAGGCTCAGCACTCAAACTTGGAGACAGCTCTGAGTGCTGAGGTCCAGGCTGTGACTGGCATCCAAGTTTGTCCTCTCTGCAGTCTTTTCTCTGGATTGCAGAGGAAGGGAGATGTTTCTAAGGGCCATGTCCTCCAAGATACCCCAGCTGGTCATCTGCACTACTGCAATTGATGCTATGATGACAAGAGTGAGGCCACTGCACCTGATTGTAATAATACTACTGTCTAGGATTTATTAAGAATTGAGCAAATGCTAAAGCATGGGCTGTATACTTTACACTTATTATTGTATTTAATCTTCATAATAAACAACTATCATTCCCATTTCAAACAGGAGAAGACCAGGACACAGGGAGGGAAGTGACTCACCCAAGTTCCCACAGCTAGTAATGGAGGAGAGGAGGGTGGTCAGCCCTGCTAGTTGCCTCTCCAATGTCTATTCTCCCTTTCTTCTTAACCTGCAGGCCATGTTAAGCTCCTGTCCTAACAGCTCCAGCTGTTTCCTCGGCCTGGGGTGCTCTCCCACCCACCCCCATATCTGCTTGGCTCATGGCCTCACCCCCTTCAGGTCTTTGCTCAAATACTGCCTTTCTCTTATTTGACTTCATTGTGGTGGTCTCTACTATGATGAAATTCTTTGATACTCCTTCCCTCAAAATACCCCCTCTCCTTCACTGCGGGCTGAACTTGGTCGTTAATTTCTAATAAGTAGAATATAGCGGAAGTGATTATGTCAGTCCCAAAACTTGGTCATAAACGATATTGTGGAATCCTCCTTGCTCTCTCTCTTGAATCACTTACTCTGGGGGAAGTTTGGTTTCATGTCGTGAGGACACTTGAGCATCCCATCGGAGGGATCCACAGGCAAGGAACCGAGGTCTCCTACCAACAGCCATATGCGTGTGCCATCTCGGAAGTGGGTCTTCCAGCCTCAGTCAAGCCTTCAGATGACTGTGGTCCCAGGTAATGTCTTGTTTGCAATCTCTTGAGAGATCTGAGCCCAAAAAACCCAGCCAAATAAATCCTGAATTCCTAACCCACAGAACCTGAGACAATAAATGTCGTTTTAAACTGCTAAGTTTAGGAGTAATTTGTTTATCTAGCAATAGGTAACTCCTATATTACTTCAGTAACCTTCCCCTGTTCCGTCTCCCAAACATTCAGTGAAACTTAACTTGCTCTAGTTTTTCTTATTTTCAAGCACTTATCATCTTCCAACATACTAAAGAATTCACTTGTTCATTATGTTTAATTATTTATCTCTCCACTGCTAGAATGTCAGTTTCACAAGGGCAGGGAATTTTTGTATTGATTTATTCCCCAGTACTTAGAACAGTGATTGGCACAATAGTGTATTTCATTAAATTTGAGATCATATCAATTTAAGAAGTATGCTTATTTTGGAAAAGCTTAAAATGTGAAAAAAATGGTGTGTCTTAGAATCAATGAAATATGGTTGTAGGGGCTCAATAAGTATTTTAGAATGTAAATGTCAGAATGCTAATTTTGCTCAGGGCAGCAAAATGCCCGACCAAAACTCAGGTTCCCCAGGCTCCCTTCTAGCCAGGGTGGCCATTCGACACATTCCTGGCCAATGATATGTGAGCAGAAGAGGGGGTTTGAGACTCCTTGGAAGGATCTTAAAAACAGACGGCTTTAGCCAGCATTCCCCTTTTACAGTTTGCCTTTCTTCTTTTCCTGCCTGGGATGAAGATGTAATGCCAGAGAGACAGCAGTAATTTTTCAGCATGAGGAAATAATAATAATTGTATTGGATGCTGTTCTAAGCTCTTTACATACATCAATTCTTTCAGTCCTCGCAACGACCCTGTGAGAATGGTTCTGCTCTCCCCATTTTATAGATAAGAAAACTCTGGCACAGAGGAGACTATGACGGCACATGCTACGGATGGCAGAGTGGATTTCCACTCCCTTCATGTATCATGAAGACTCTGTAGCAGTCCTGAATTAATACTTTGATCTGCTTACTATTCAAGGAGAAGAGCTCCTATTTAGTTACGCCACCGTGGCTAGGTTTCTGTTTCATGCTCTGTGTCTGATCTCAGAGCCTGTGTAGCTGTTCTGGCTTGCAGACCAGTTACCAAGTGCTTCTGGTGTCTCTGATTCCACTAGATGGTAGTCCCCTTGAGAGCAGAGACAGGGTTTCCTGCTCCTGCGAAGTCCTGCCGTCCAGCAAAGGGCCTGGTTCATACCTAGCAGAGCTAGGCATTGATTGTAGAGATTAGGAGTCTGCCCCCCAGGGAAGGGGCTCAGAGGGCAGTGGGGGAAGCATCAAAGACATAGGGAGCCCGGAAGCAAGAGAAGATGTCATGGCCATCACGGAGGGTAGAATCTGAACAGATGTAGGAGGCAGGGAAATGAGATCTCCCTGCAGAGAGCACAGCTTTTGAGTAAAAGCACCAAGGTGTGAATGAACAGGGTGAAGTTCAGGAAGTAGCATGTAGCCAGCTGGAGCCAGAATAATGGGCATTTGTATGTGAGCACGTGGAGAAGGAGAGAGCAAGCCTGCAGTGGAGGCCCTCGAACACCAGCGCTCCTAACTCAGAAAAATGTCCATGCAGAGCTTTCTCCATTTTCTAACAACAACTGAGGAAGGAGAAATAGAAGAAAGAATTTCACCCATTTTACAGAAAGGAATCGAGGTTCAGAGGGGTAGCTGTTTGGCTGATGTTTCATAGCTAGCATGTGGCAAGGGCAGGACTTGAACTTGGGTCTTTCAACTTCAGGTCCCATACTTGCTGTTCAAGCAAGGGAGTGTCCAATACAATTCTGTGCACAGGCAAGGTTTTGAGCAGGAGAGTGAAGATCCTCCTACTGAACTGTTTTGGTTTCCTAAGCCTGCCAGAGTGCAGTACACCAGAAATTGGAAGGCTTTTGCAATGGGAATTTATGAACCTACAATTTACAGTTCTTAGGCAGTGTGCTGGTCTGAAAGGTTGATGCACCCTAGAAAAGCCATGTTTTAATCCGGATACCATTCTATAAAGGCAGACTTTTCTTCTAATCCTTATTCAGTACTATAGGTTGGAAACTTAACTGGGTTATCTCCACAGAGATGTGACTCGCCCAATTGTGGATATTAAACTTGATTGTATGGATACATGACTCCACCTGTTCCAGGTGGGTCTTGAATCACTTTACTGGAATCCTTTAAAAGAGGAAGCGTTTTGGAGAACTCTTGAGATTCTGAGAGAGCAGAGAATGACGACAGAATGCTGAGAGCTATGAAGCAGCGAGATCACACCGCCAGAGACCTTTGGAGATGAAGAAGGAATACGTTCCTGGGGGAGCTTCATGAACAAGACGTCTGGAGAGAAAGATAGCAAATGTTGCCATGCTTGCCACATGCTTTTCCAGCTGAGAGAGATACCCTGACTTCATCGGGCTTTCTTGAGTGAAGGTAACCTTTTGTTAGTGCCTTAATTTGGACATTTTTATAGACTTGCTTTAATAAGGACATTTTCATAGCCTTAGAACTGTAAACTAACAACTTATTAAATTCCCTGTTTTTAAAAGCCGTTCTGTTTCTGGTATATTGCATTCTGGCAGCTAGCAAATCAGAACAGGCAATGGAAAACTCTCAACTCAGTGCATCAACAGGATGATACCTGTACTCTGAAAATAGGCTGCCGGCATCCAGGACAACTCTGTCACGTGGGAAGGCACATGGCCAGCGTCTGCTCATCCTTCCCTCCCAGGTTTTGTGGCTTTTAGCTTCTGGCTTCAGTGGCTTCCTCTCTGAGCTTCTTTGGGTCCTCTATTAGCTTCTCTAGGGCATTTCTCTATAAGCTTCTCTTAATTTCATCTCTTACAAAGGGCTCCAGAAAGGGGACTAAGGCACAGCTTGAATGAGGTGGGTCCCATCTCAATTGAAATAACCTAATCAAAAAGTCCCACCTACAATAGGTCTGTACCCACAGGAATGGATTCAAACAACATGTCTTTTTTCCGGAGTTCATAATAACTTCAAACTACTACATGAAACTTTCTCTCTTGCCAGCGGACAGGTCAGGGTAGATTTCAGGTAAATTGCTGGGGCATGGCAACAGACTCACTCATTCATTCATTCATTCCTGAACTGCTGGGTGCCAAGCACTTCCTGTCCCCTTGAAGCTTACAGAGACAAGAACCAAGTGAAAAAAACAAACAAAAAATGACAATTGTCAAGGGCTAGGAAGGAAAAGAGCAGGGTAGTTTGAGCTGACTTTATAAAGAGGGGTCAGGAAAAGCAGAACTCTGACGAAGAGAAAGAGTCAATTCTGCTGACAGCAGAGGGAAGAACATTCGGGTCCAAGGGACAGCACATGCAGAGACTCTCAGGTGGGAAAGAGTTGGTGTGTTTGAGGACCTGAATGAAGGCCTGGAGGCTGGAGGGTCATGAACTGAAGGTCAGAGGTCAGAAGGTAGCAAGGGTCAGATCACGTGGCGTTGAGAGGTCAAGGCAAGGGAACTGGATTGTATTTCAGGCATGATGGGAAGACAGTGGAGCCAGGAGGCCCTCTCGATCCCCTCATCAAGACTAGAACCCTGTGACCCTGTGAAAGTGGGAGATGAGATAGGGGAGAATGAGGCTCTAATATGTACAGTGAAGTCACACTTAATGGGAAATAGGGCATTAAGTTCTAACATCAGCATATAAGGCAAAAATCATATGTAGTCCCTAAGAATTTCATATGGAGATTATTACATTTACATTTTTTGCAAATCCGGTCCTTACAGTAACAAGTATGTTGATAAGTACAATATGTATAGTATTAAACAGTATATGAAAAAGCATGTATGTATATATATAAAGCACATATACAAATTATAATTTGATATTACTTTTAAACACATAAAGGAGGGAGAGAAATGAAATAATAGTCTCGTGTCCATATAATTGCTTGTGTGGATTAAACACAGAAGTATGCTGAGACTCCTTGTAATGGATGCTGTCGGTTCCCTGCCCAGATCCCCTTTCCTGACTGATGCACCCATCTCCCTCCTGCCGTGATGTTGGCTGTTAATAATCACAGCTGCCCCCTTCTTTTGAGAATTGCCCTCAGCAAGTGGAAGCTTCCCAGTCCAGAGGTTATTGCAGTCCCCTAAGCACCCAACCCACCCTGGCCCTCCAACAGACTGGGCACAGACGGGGAGGGGTCCAGGTGACTAGTGCCCTTGCTTCAATGGGAGACTGACTCCGTGGTGCAGTTGGTGCTCCGTGGGGATCAGGCTGGCCCACATCCTTGTAGATGTCCCCCACCCCACAATTTCCTTCCCCCACTGCTTTTTCTCCTAAGAGCTCTGCTTTTAAGAAACCTGACCTAAGACTCTCCCTTGAAGTGTATGCCTATTATGTGTCAGGGAATTGATGTTTATGGACTTATTTGAGCCTCATAATAACTCTTGGTGGGATCTGTCTAGCTCCTGGCCAACCATCTTTCCTGGCTCTAGACTCCTGAGCCATAGTGAATTAAACCAGGGCAGACCGCAGGCCAGATTCTTTCTCCCAGGAACTTGGAATTTGGATTGAATGACAGCAGTAAGACTGTGAATATGGCTAGACTGTCATGCATAAACTTGGGTGCTGTGGGGACAGCCAGCTGTTGCCAAAGTCATCAGATAATTGAAAGAAACCTGTCTGCAGAGGGAGAAGATGGAAGCAAGCATGGGGAGAGAAAAGGATGAGAGGGGAGATGGAAAGGGAGTCCTGCTTGAATTCCTGATGGCTTCCCAGGCTTCAGGGTCAGTCCCTCAAGTGGCCCTCTGCTCTGGAGTTCATGTGAGGTGCCCTGGTCTCCTCCTGATACAACACATGATTTTGCTTAAGTTACTAGAGAAACACAAAACATCGTGGCTCAATACTACCTAACTGTAATACAATAATGTTAGAACACTGAATAAAGCTGAATGTAAGAATGATAGAGGGAGGAGGCCTGGGGACACAAATGAAATTAGAAGGAAAGATATATGATAAAGACTGAGATGATGTGCTGGTTTGAAAGGATGTATGTCCCCTAGAAAAGCCATGTTTTAATCTAAAGCCCATTTCATAAAGGCAGAATAATCCCTATTCAATACTGTATGTTTAAAACTGTGATCAGATCATCTCCCTAGAAATATGATTTAATCAAGAGTGGTTGTTAAGCTGGATTAGGTGATGACACGTCTCTACCCATTTGGATGGGTCTTGATAAGTTTCTGGAGTCCTACAAAAGATGAAACATTTTGGAGAATGAGAGATTCAAAGAGAGCAGAGCAGAACGACATAGCCACGAGAACGAAGGTCCACCAGCCAGTGACCTTTGGAGATGAAGACGGAAAATGCCTCCCTGGGAGCTTCATGAAACAGGAAGCCAGGAGAAGAAGCTAGCAGATGACACCGTGTTTGCCATGTGCCCTTCCAGATTAGAGAGGGACCCTGACTGTGTTCGCCATGTGCCTTCTCACTTGAGAGAGAAACCCTGAACTTCATCGGCCTTCTTGAACCAAGGTAGCTTTCCCTGGATGCCTTTGATTGGACGTTTCTATAGACTTGTTTTAATTGGGATATTTTCTCAGCCTTAGAACTGTAAACTACCAACTTATTAAATTCCCCCTTTAAAAAGCCATTCCATTTCTGGTATATTGCATTCTATCAGCTAGCAAACTACAACAGATGGTATAATCTAGGAATGCCTAGAGTGTATAATGATAGTGACTAAATGTACAAATTTAAAAATGCTTTGCATGAGGAAGAACAAAGGAATGTCAATAATGCCAGGTGTTGAAAACAGATGGTAATTAATATTTTAAAACTTTAACTTATGTGTGAGACTAAAGCAAAAAATGTTTATTTGGTACAAAATTTATATTTTGACTAGTGCATTTCCTATTATAACTTCTGTGGACAGCTTAATTGAACACCATAAGTACATGGAACCTTCGAGTAGGGCATGAGATTTTGTAGGTTTGCCCAGAGTGATGCCCAGATAAATCCCAGAGTGATTTGAACAGTGAATAAAATAAATTTGCAAAGTGCCCTTGGGGGAATGGTGAGAAAGGGGGGAAATTCAACTTCCCCAAGTGCAGAATTCTTGATATTCTCACAAGCAGTGGGGGCAACCAAAGCAATAGGCTGAGCCCCCAATCTTGGGGGTTGTTCATATGAAACTTAACCCCGCAAAGGATAGGCTAAGCCTACTTAAAATTAGGCCTAAGAGTCACCCCCAAGAGAACCTCTTTTGTTGCTCAGATGTGGCCTTTCTCTCCAGCCAACACAAAAAACAAACTCACTGCCCTCCCCCTGTATACCTGGGACATGACTCCCACGGGTGTGGACCTTCTTGGCAATGTGGGAGAGAAGTCCTATAATGAGCTGGGACTCAGCACGAAGGGATTGAGAAAACCTTCTCGATCAAAAGGGGAAAGAGCGAAATGAGACAAAATAAAGTGTTGATGGCTGAGAGATTCCAAACAGAGTCGAGAGGCTATCCTGGAGGTTATTCTTATGCATTAAATAGATATCACCTTTTTAGTTAAGGCACAACAGAGAGGCTGGAGGGAACTGCCTGAAAATGTAGAGCTGTGTTCCATGTAGCCATGTTTCTTGAAGATGATTGTATAACGATATAGCTTTTACAACATGACTGCTTGATTGTGAAAACCTTGTGTTTGATGCTTCTTTTATCACCTTATAGACAGATGAGTAAAACATATGGATTAAAAATAAATTAGTAATGGGGGAACAAATGTCAAAATAAATTTAGTAGATTTGAAATGCTAGTGATCAATGAATGGGAGGGGTAAGGGATATGATATGTACAACTTTTTTTCCTGTTGTCTTTTTATTTCTTTTTCTGAATTGATGCAATTGTTTTAAGAAATGATCATGATGATGAATATACAACTATGTGATAAAAAAAAAAACAAAAGCATCGTGGCTAAGATGGGAGAATTTTATCCCCTTTTCACAGGTGATACAAAGGAAGGATAAATCACCAGCTTGTGGGACCACATCCAGAAACTGATGGATCTCGACTTCACAGCTAAGTCTAGCTCCTTACAAAGATCAGATGCCTTCCCAGGCTATTTCACTATTTAGAAAGTGAAAATACCCCCAGAAAAGCCATGTCCTTTAATCCTGATTCAATATTGTAGGGTGGAAACCTTTGATTAGATTGTTTTCATGGAGACTGACCCACTTGATTGTGGGTGTGACCTTTTCATTAGATGAGGATGTGACTCTACCCATTTAAGGTGGGTCTTGATTAGTTTACTGGAGATCTTTGAAAGGGGAGACATTTTTGACAAACATAGTTACGTCAGAGCTGACAGAGACGCAGACATTTAAAGATGCTTGAAGTGCTGACAGGAGGGCAGACACCCAGACACGGATGTTTGGAGATGCAGAGCCCAGCAGACATTGCCATGTGCCTTCCCAGGAAATGCTAAGCGAGCCAGGACCCAGAGATGTCCCAGAGGAGCTAAGTGAAGGCCACAGACTCTTTGAGATGAAACCACTGGCACCAGAAAGTGGAAGCAATGGAACTGGACCAGCAGACACCAGCCACATGCCTTCCCATGTGACAGACATTGGATTTCCTCCAGTCAAGGTGCTTTTCTCTGGATGTCTTACTTTGGACATTTTAAAAGCCTTAAATTGTAAGCTTATAACTCAATAAATTCCCTTTTTAAAAGTTGTTCCATTTCTGATTTATCGCATTCTGACAGCAATTAACAGACTAAAACACATAAGCTCATGTCTGCCCACTGGGGACAGGGTGGGCATGTGGATACTGCACTGGGCTGGAATAAAATACTTCTGTGGGGCTGTGGATCTTCTGAACAGTCTCAGAAAATGGCAGGGATGGCACACCCTGGAAACGGACACTTCCCACCTGGCATCCACAGATGCCCCCTGAGCAAATGGCTTGTGCCCAGCTTCATGGCCCAGCTCAGAGGATGACCCAAGAGCCCTTGACCCATCCCTCAGTGATGACTTGACCTCTGATATCTATGTAACACAGGACACCGAGACCCTACACATCTTTGGGTAGGGGAGTTTGTGCTGAACTGCATTCTCTCACCAGCATCATCCATCCCTTAATAATCAGGCTAAGTGAGCCAACGCTGAGCTCAAACCATGCAGGATTAATCATTTCCTCCTCCACGATGCTGCTACGGCATCCTGTGTCTGAGTCATTTCCTCATGCCTGGGATCTAACACGATGCCTAGCACAGAAGAGGCATGGGGGACACTGCTGAATGAATGGCACTGAATCTCAGACTATCAGATGTTCTGTCCACTCAGTCTCCTTGCCCACACTGTCAGCAGCATGAGTGTGGGACCAAGTTTTACACTTGGATGTGGGAAGGCCCAGGATGGTACAGCGCAAGGTCTGAAGACGGGAGACTTTGGCTTGAATTCCAGCTCTGCCCCTCTGGGTCTTGAAATCTCAGGCAAGTTTTTCTACCTCTTGAGCCTCAGTTTCCTCATCTGCAAAGTAAAGATGGTAATAATAACAACTGTCTGATAAAATAATAAGGATGCTTAAATGAGATAACATATCTAACATTTCCAACACTGATCTAACACAAGGCAGAAGCTCAGAAAATTGTGTCTGGTGTATGCCAGTCATTCAGTAAATGCTAGGTTACCTTCAGTCCATTCTAGACCATCCAGCCCTGTTCAAGCTGCCAGCTGACTGCAATTGCTCGAACGAGCTCAGGAGAAATCAGCAGAAGAATTACCAACTGAGTCCAGTCTGAATTACAACACATAGAATCATGAACCAATATCTTAAATCCTAAGAGTTGAGGTGGTTGTTGCACAGCAAATGTTAACTGATACGAACGATGAAATTATAGGAAGGGCTGGGGTAGATCTGGTAGAGCAACTGGAACCAGTTGCTCTGTGTCTCTGTGTCTCTTGCTGTACTTGTTTGAAAGGATGTATGTCCCCTAGAAAAGCCATGTTTTAATCAAAATCCCATTTCGTAAAGGCAGAATAATCCCTATTCAATACTGTATGTAATTAGATCATCTCCCTGGAGATGTAACCCAATCCAGAGTGATTGTTGAACTGGATTAGGGGTGATGTGTCTCCACCCATTTGGGTGGGTCTTGATTGGAGTCCTATAAAAGAGGAAACATTTTGGAGAATGGGAGATTCAGTGAGAGCAGAGAATGCTGCAGCTCCACGAAGCAGAGTTCACCAGCCAGCGACCTTTGGAGATGAAGAAGGAACCTCCTGGGGAGCTTCATGAAACAGGAAGCCAGGAGGGAAAGCTAGCAGATGACGCCATGTTCGCCATGTGCCCTTCCAGCCAAGAGAGAAGCCCTGACTGTGTTCACCATGTACCTTCTCACTTGAGGGAGAAACCCTGAACTTCATCGGCCTTCTTGAACCAAGGTATCTTTCCCTGGATGCCTTTGATTGGACATATCTATAGACTTGTTTTAACTGGGACATTTTCTGGGCCTTAGAACTGTAAACAAGCAACTTATTAAATTCCCCTTTTTAAAAGCAATTCCGTTTCTGGTATATTGCATTCTGGCAGCTAGCAAACTAGAACACTTGCCTTTACTTCTTTCTGTACGTTGATTTCCCTCTGTTTCACAGCACACTGATTTTCTTCATGGTTGTTGTAAGCATGGCTGAGTTTTATACCTCATGGCGGCAACTAATAGAGAGCAACTGACTCCTTTCTCTAAAAATCCCTGGGAAAAGACTCATTAGCCCAGCTTAGGTCATTGGTACCTTCGCTGGACCGATCAACTGGCGATGGGGCTGGGAGGGCAGGGTCAGAATACACGTGCTAGCTGACACACTGAGTACAAGGATGTGCCAAGCACACCGTTCTAAGGCTTAATACATGTTAACTGACTTCATCCTCACAACCCAACAGTCCTATCAGAGTCACTGTCAGCTCTGCTTTGAAGTGGGGACATTGGTAGCTGAGGCAGACACAGGTGAAGTAACTTGTCCCAGGTCACACAGCTAGGAAGAGGTGCAGCCGGGATCCATACCAATTTCTTCTGACTCCAGAGCCCACAGCCTTCACCACCTCTCGAGACTGCTTCTTGAGGAGTGGGCAGGGTGGAAGTACTCCAGAGAAGGCGCTGGCATGCTTAACCCAAAGCGGGGATATCTCTCAGGGCCCTTAGTCGCACTGCCTTTAGATCTGTAAACGGTTGTCACTAGGCAGTGAGGACGGAAGGTTCTGGGTGACCTCTAAAAATGAATCCAGAGCAGTGGAAAGTGGGTTTCACTTCAATAGAAGGAGCTTCTTCAGAGTCAGAGGTGCCTGAGAGTGGGGTGGTAACCTGTGGAAGTGTGGGCACCACGTTTTCAGCAGGTGGGGGAGAAACTTGATTGGGGGACCCAGGATTCCCTGGTCCGTATCTCTGAGAGAACATTCCTATGTAGGACAAGTGAAAAACAGTGAATCAGCAAGAGGTTGGACTAGGGCAGTGGGTCCCAGATCCTCGAACCAGGAAATCTTCTCTACCAAATTTTAGGAATTGACATAAATTTGCCAATTTTTTATTTTGCCAAGTAAGGGTTTAGAAAACAACTTAAGCAGCTAACCAAACCAAAGCAAACCAAATCAAATCAAGTCAAACCAAACCAAACCAAAAAACCTACCAGGTACTTCACCATTTCATAAAAGGAAGGTCATTTTAACACCCCCCAACTCCAAATGGACATTATTTCAGAACAAACAATTGTTTTTTTCTCAAGGAAGAACTGTGACAAAGTGATATTAACATAATAAAAAAGCACATGTTAAAACTAGCTAAAGGTAGAAAAATTAGGCAGAAAAAGTCTACGTGATTACTTGGTAACGTGATAATTCTCTTGAGTGAGTATGGCCCTTTGAAAGTCTGTAATTGCTGGGATAACATGAAGTGGAGCTGGGACTTCTGAAAAATTCCTGTTATTGCTGAAAATTCAGCTGTTGGTGACAATATTGAGGGGAATGGAAGGGATACCCTTCACAATATTTCATTCCACGTGAACTGTGAGGCATTAAGGAAAACCAGCTTCTGCGGTTCTCCAGGCACTTCGTCCCTTGATTGGAAACACCCCTCCCCAACAGCTGTCCGGTAGATGGAAAAAACCCAGGAAGGGGAGCTGCAGGAATAGCAATGGACAGGCCAGGATGATGTGGGGGCAGCCAGGAGAGAAAGTTGTTAGGGGGCTGTTATCTGAACCAGCTGAACTGCCCCATTCGACGGTATAAAAATGCCTGTGTCCATCCGGGCTGGGCATCGGACACCGGGATGGGTCAGACACAGTCTCTGCCTTCCAGGAGCTCCCAGTGGTTTCCAAGGGCTGTGACCTGCTGAGAGCTTGTCCCCACAGTCCCCCCATGGGACAATGGGATAGGGCTGGGCTCCACCCAAGCGGTGAAATGAGGTAGTTCTGGGTTCCCCCTGCAACACTCAGTGCTGAAAAAAAGACCTGGTCAGGAAGGGGAAGGGAAATAACTCAGGGCCTCAGTGTCCTTGGAGGTAAAATCCCTTCTCCCTTCTCCAATGGGGTTGTTGGGTGGGGGTGGCAGAGGGAAGTCCCTGGGATCCATATGCTTTGGGCTCTGTACCTTCTGTGAAACCTTCTGCTCTTCTCAGGAGCAGTCAGAAAGAGGACACTAGTCGTAGCCAGTCCAGGCACTTGGGAAACGAGAAGAAACGCTCAAAGAGATGCTGAGAAACCTAGGGTTGAGGGTCCCAAGGAACTAGAAGAACATTGTCCATGCACTGGGTACATGTCGATACCCTTCTCTCTCCTTCCTCACCATCCCAAGCCCAGAAACCCAGATGTGTCCTGGCAAAGGTATAGAAAGAGAGGCTTCAAAGAGGGAAATCCCCAGAACCATCAACTCTTACAACAAGTCACCCCCAGCCTAAAGAAGACCTCATGTCACCTTTTCTTTCTCCAGTCCCAGCACTGTCCCAGTCATTAGCGGACATACTTGCCATGCTCTCAACACAGTCCTACTGGACCCCTGTCCCTATCCCCCCTGCCCTGGCCACAAGGCCTCCCTGCCAGGCAGCCCCAGGCCTGCCCCTCAACAGAAAGCCTAAGCTTGACCTAAGCCTGGTATTGCCCTGAGGGTCACTGATTAATCTGCAGAGAAGCACTGGACTAGGGAAGGTGTCCTGGGCAAGAGGGAGCCCCTACCCAGGACCCAAGGACCTCAAAACCAGAGATGATAGCCAGTCACATAGCATCTGGGGCTGAGCTGTGACCAGTGCCCCAGGCCCAGACCTGACCTCCCAAGAGCACATGGCAGGTTCATGTACAGACCCAACACATTCTCACTCACTCATGAGCCCTGTACACAAAGTAACCTGAGGATGATCCCCACCACTCTCTGGTCAGTCCCCCTCCCCATCATGGGATCTCAAGGCCCTGAGCCCCCAGGTCCGTCTTGTCACCATCAGAGGTCTCCTCTGGCCTTACCAGAGCCCCTGCCCATCATGGGACCTTTCTGTGCTGGCAAGTCACCACTCAGTCCCAAGGACAGCTAGCACACAGGTCCTCTGTCCCAGGTCATTGTCTTCCCAAGGCCATGAGCCCAAATTTATTACAATCACTTCTACCCTGGCATCTGACAGCAGAGGGGTCATTTTCATTTTCAAAATTCAAGTTCAATTTAATTTTTGAATAGGCAATAAATTCTCATGGTTCAAGGGTACCTAACAGTGAAAATCTCCCTCCCACCTGGTGCCCTAGCTTCCCGGCTCCCTCCATGGAGATGCAATGTTACCAGTTCTGTCTGCCCTGCTCAGGGACCTCATCAGCTGAAGCTCACCAGTCAGAGAGGCTGTGGGGACCTGGTCGAACCATCAGAGAGGTGTGCCTGGTCTTTATGAACCACTGAACCAGACAAGCAGCAAAACCCCTTTCTAGCCAAATCGCGCGCTACTGACTGGTTCTTAAGGCCCCCGAGATGTCCCCTGTGGCAGCACTCATTTGGTTGGCTTTCGTCAGGAAAAGAAGTATCTGCATAGGAAGGATGCAGTTGTTACTAATAGTGACAGCGGCTGGTGTTTGTTGAGCCCTTCCTGTCTGGCACTGAGCTAAGCACTCGACATGCATTATCTCACTGAATTCTTACAACCACTGTGCCACATGGGTACTGTGGCCCGGAACGTGTGACAGGTCAAGGCCATACAGCAAACAACTGGCAGAAGTGGGCTTTAAACTTATTCCTGAAAGGCTGCTAAGTTTTCACTATTAACCGCGGTGCCCTCATCTCCATTTTGTTCTCAAAATGTCCAGAGGACTATTGGTGGAGGTGGGCAGGGAGAAGCCCTGCCATCTCTCCTGTATCTTCCTAAAGATCAGCCACTTCCCAGCAGGTGGGGCATGCCGTGCATGTGAGCATCTCCTGTTACCCTGCGGTGTGAGCCACCTCTTTGGCTGGTGTGTAAATTCCTTGGGGGAGAGTCCCGTACCCCTTGGTGCCCAGTCTGGTGCTGTCCTGGGGTCCGTGGGATTGGGGGCTGGGGTGGGGGCCTGTCTGTGGCAGCTCGGGTACCTCCCAGCCTGGCTCAGACTTGGGCACAGGGTCGGGCCAGGCAGGGCCAGGCAGCTGGGGCTTTCCTCTGGGTGGAACCTTCCAGCTCTTGCTGGGCTGGAAGCCAGCCTGGAAAGGAATTTCCCGGTCACATCTCAATTTTATCTTCTGGAGCGAGAACGGCATCACAAATGGGTCCTGTTCTTCACTTTCCCAGAAACTAGTGTTCGAAAAGAAAAAGGAGACTCGGGACTCTTTTATTTGGTGAGAGGAAGCAACATTTTCTCATAAGGTGTCAGGGTCAGGTGCTTCTCTCCAGGGAAGAGGATAAGACCTGTACGCATCCTAGGGCCAACTGGCACCCAGGGCAGAGGTCTTGGCTTAACTGGGTGACCACCATGTTGTTAGCCAGGGCTGTGTAATAGAAGTATAATGAGTCACATAAGAAATAGTAAATGTTCTAGTAGACACATTAAAAAAGAAGTAAAAAGAAACAAGAGAATTAATTTTAATAATAAATTTTATTTAGACCCATATACCCTCATATTATCATTACACATGCAGTCAATATAAAGGCTATTAATGAATTAGCTCACTTATTTGTGTGTGTGTGTTCCATGATTCTTTATTTAAGAACAAAGTGATGAGTGATGTGGGATTAAGCTCAAGAGCATCATTGGATTTCACCTGCCCTCCAACCAGTTTCCCCCCAATTTCCCTGCCCCCATCCATTGTGTTCCTAATTCCTTCCTTAGTGAATGTAGGACTTAATCTTCAAAGCCCTGGTTAACAATCCCAGGGTCCCATTTCTCCAGCTTCTCCCTTTTCCTCCGCCTCACCCTGGTCCCCTGGGAAGGTCAGATGCTTCAGCTGGAAGGCGTGGGACAGCCCAGACTGGCGACTGGGACAGCGGCGAAGGTTTCACCTTTAGGGAAAGGGACAGAGGAGTACAGAGCAGTGAAGTCAGGGCCCCCATAACCTGGGCTACCAAACTGAGGTCCTGGTGCCAGAGGAAAGGACACCGGCCCCCCCTGGGAAAATAGACCTAGCTGCCTCAAATCCCTCCTGTTGGGAATAGTCACTGCTTGATCGCTCGCCCTTCTGGCGCCGCTTCCAGAACCGCACTCGGACCGCGTCCTTCTCCAGCCCCAGCTGCTGGGCAATGTGGCTGATCTGCTGCAGTGTGGGATTTGGACATGGCAGGAACTTATTTTCCAGGAGGCCTCTCACTCGGTTCTCAGTGCTTGTCTGCTTTCTCTTTCTGGCCTGCTGCAGGAAGGTCTCCGTTTTTGCACAGCTCCTGAAAACGTTCATTGTTGTCCGCTTCATCCACCCACTTCTGTAGCAGGGGCTGCAGCTTACACCTGTCCTTGAAACTCAGCTGCAGAGCCTCAACACGGCAGCTGGCTGTCTGGCTGAACACCTTCCCAGAGAGAAGCCCCAGGGTGAGCCCCACATTGGCTTGGGTGTACTCCCGGGGTGAGCCTCTTCTGCTTGAGGAGCTTGGCAAACTGCTCGAGTTCCTTCTGTAGAGCTTTGATGTCCTGGGATTTTGCTCCAGCTTCTCCCTGTCCAGCTTTGCAACACTAGGGGTGACAGTGCAGGGCTTGGGGGAGGCCCCTTCAGAGTTAGTCTCGACCCCAGCTCCTGCCTCGCCCTCGGGCTGATGGGTCTCCAGGCAGCCTTGGGGAGCCAGTCCCACTTCAACCTGAGGCCCACAGAATAGCATCCCTGCAGAGAACTCATACCGTGGGGGGCATGGGAAATTCCCCCAAATCTCAGCACCCGACGCAACCCCTGGCCCAACGCCTGGCCCACTGGGAGGGCCTTGGGAGCCCAGCCAGGACCGAGGGTCAACCTAGCCCACCTCAGGTCCCCCTGCCCCTTTGCCTCCACCACTTGGCAGGGGCGAGAAGGCGAATTCCGGAGCCAAGTGTCCCACCATGGGGAAGGAAGGTGCCCCAAGCCAGGGACCTGGTGGAGTGCTCACATTTATTTTCGTACTAAGCCTCTGAAACCTGGCGTGTATTTCATGCTTATGGCACAATTTGGATTAGCTACATATCAAGTGCTCAAGAGCCAATGTAGTTGGTTTCTGCCATTTTGGGCAGGGCGATTTTAGACCATGGATTCTGGATATGAAGATCCAGCCATCTTGGAATTTCTACATCTGAAGATTTTGCCATCAGAGGGGACCTCACGATCAACTGGGGAGCCCCTCCCCCACAGGGAAACGACTGTTTCAAGGGCGCCACGACTTTAGCAAAGCTGATGCTTGCACCTGTGTGTCTTGGGTCCCAGGCTCAGACAATGCCCCTCCCCACCTCGTCCACCACCACGGAGACAGGTGCTGACAGCCACCATAGGGGCAAGAAGTGGGGCAAGAAGAGAGTGGGAGGAGGTAGAATCATACCCCGCTGCCAGGGCTGATGTAACAAAGAACCACGAACTGGTTGGCTTGAGCAACCAGAATTTATTGTCTCATAGTTTTGGAGGCCCTTAGTCCAAAATCAAGGTATCGGCTGGATCATGATTTCTCTGAAGTCTGCAGGGTTCTGGCGGTCACTTGCCAACAATCCATAAAACTCAGCTTCTGCCTCCATCATCTGGCTCTCTGTCTCCTTCTGTCTCCTATCAAAGTGCCCAAAGGTCCTCTTCTTATAAGGATACCAGTCACATCGGAGTGAAGCCCACCCTGGTTCAGTTTGGCCTTGTCTTAACGAACAGGACATTCCATGATCCTATTTACAGTTGGGTTCATATCGGCAGGGTGGGGTTAGGACTCGAATATGTCTCTGTGGAGGACGTGACTCCGTCCATAACACCCAGCCTGCAGACGTCCTCCCGTACGTCACCTTCTCCCTTTCCGGAGGGAACGTCACAGCCTGGGCGCAGAGTGGGCAGAATTCTTTTGGTGATTGCCCAGGCCTGAATGTAGACTTAGGTCTGCCCCTCCCTTCCAAGTTTCCTTTCTTCTTTCCAAATACATTGCAGCTCACAGTGATCTTGACCCTGTGTTTTGTTGTGGGCCACAAAGATAAAAACTCGAGCCTAAGAAAGACAGATCCTACTTCCTGGGGAAAGGAATGGTTGATTCTGCCTGGGGAAGCTGTGGGGAAGCCGTGGAGGGCTTCCCGGCTGGAACTGTTGTCCAAATGTGGACACAAAGGTGCAGTGGCACTCTGGGGTGCCTATGGGGCAGGGAAGGGGAAGGGAATGAAGGGGGAGGAGGTACCTGACCACAGGTGGCGGGTCCTAGAAGAGGGAGGTGTGAGGGACCTGGTCTCCGATTTTCCTAGGCACTAGATCTGCAATGCTTTTTCTCTTCCTCTCATGCTGGGTCCCCAGAACTCTCCATGGCTCCCTAAGGGGACCAAGGTTAGACAGGCTGGGGTGGAGAGTGCAGGGACCCATAAAGGGGTAGTGGAGGGAACTGGGGTCTCTTGAGTGCTTGATTTATCTTCAGAATCTCATTCACTCCCGGTGGTAGTGAGGTAGGTGATTTTGCCCCCATTCTACTGATGAGAAAATGAGGCTCGGACTTGGTGGCATTAAAGCCCATTCTGTCCGACTTCAAAGACCAATCCTTCTAGATGCTTCCTGGCATATCCTCATCTGGCTACTGCCAAGAACCCAGCAGTGACCAAATCATTAGCAGACACTCCCACCTGTGGGGAGGGCTGCTTCACTGTGAGCTCCAGGTGAAGTAGAATGTTCCTGGAAAGGCTTTCCAGAACAGATAGTCACTGTCCAGGACTGCAGTTAGCTTGGAGATCATCCAGTCACACCCCACCCCGGGCTACAGATGGGAGGCAGCTCAGAGAGGTAAAGTGGCTTGCTCAAGGTCACACAGGAGTGTGTGGGTAGAGCTGCGATTGGCCACCTCCGCCTCTGGGCCCTGACTCATGGCAGTAGCTGCTGTGGGAAAGCCACTGCCAGTTTTTTGGCCTTGGCTTTCCCAGCCAGGTAATGGGTAGGATCGCTTTGCCTGGGCCTGGAGCCAGAGGACTGGAAAAAAGCTGAGCACAGCACATCTCCCGAGTGCCTCGCCCTCTCCCTGTTCTCATTGCCAATGGCCTCCATGGAGCATCCCTCCATTTCCAGTTCCCAGAGGGGCCAGACCAGGCTCTGATGTGACTCCAGCCCCTAGCCCCCAGCACAGGTGGGTGACCAAATGTCCCAGTTTGCTTGGGACTATCTTGGTTTTAGCTCTCAAAATCCTGTGTCCTGGGAAACCCATCAGTCCTGGGAACACTGAAACAGTTAGTCACCCTAGCCCTGACATCAAGCTCATAGTTGGTGCTCAAGAAATATTTTAAGTGAATGAATGAAATCAGTGAAATAATGAAAAACAATGAGCAACAGTGCTGCGAGGGAGGGAGAATGGGGCTGCTGTACCCATTTTATGGATGAGGAACTGAGGCATGGAAAGTTTAAACATGCAGGTTGCTTGGCTCTATTGCATGCCCTTTTCTCAACACCAACTCTTCCTAAACTGTTCTTTGAATATTTTGTGTGGGTTACTGGGGTGGGAAGCAGCTGGGTGGATTTTTTCCTGTCCTAAGCTTCAGGCTGGAAAGGCTATTGGGAGAAAGGGAGAAGTGGGGGCTGCTATATTTCAACAAGCAGTACCATGAAGAGCCCTAGTCTTATCAAGTGAAGAGCTTATCGGCCCTGTCTGACTCCTGGTTTAAACCTCATACCAGCCACATCTAGCTGTGTGGCCTTCACTGTGTGGCTTATTCTCTCTGAGCTTCAGTTTCCTCATCTGTAAAATGGGAATAAAAATTGCCCAGTGCCTGAGGTTGTTGCCGTAATTAAACGAAAAAATGCAGAGAAAGCACTTAGCACAGTGCTTGACACAGAACCGGAGCTCCAGAAATGTTAACTGTTTTTATTATTATTATTCGCTGCCACAGGAATTAATTCCATGCTCACAGTATAGTGGTACAAAGTCTAGTACTCTGTTACTGTGTGACCTTGGCAGATTACACAGTCTCTCGGAACCTCAGTCTCTTCCTCTGTAAATCGAGGCTTTACCCCATTCAGGGCTGTCTGCGGGAACCAAGTAAGCTAGAAAAGTATTTGGAATGGGCCTGCCACATAACAGGCAGTCCCCTCCCTTCCAGTACCCACCTGAATCCTTAAAACAACCCTGTAAGACACATAGTAGGTTTCCCAATGGACGCAAAAGGAGAATGAGTAGTAGAAGACTCGGTAAGTGTTGATTTAACGTGTGACAGAATAAATGAATGAGTGAGTGAGCGGGTGAGTAAATGAATGAACAGATGAGCACATGTGTGAGTGAATCCCCGCGTCAGGGCGCCGGGAATTCCTCTGCTCTTCAGGCCGTGGGAACTTCCCTGAGAGCTTGGCCACTCGGCTTCCCCTGGCGAATGAGGTCGAGGGCCAGGCGGCGGCTCCCCACCCGGGTGTGCGCATCGGGGATTTAATGGGCGCGGGGCGTTTGGAGCTCCTCAGATGAAAGGAGCCGCGAGCGCGCGGAGCGGCCGGGTCATTAGCCGCGTGTGTGAGCGAAGGGCCGGGCTTATCGGCCAGCGGCCCTCCCCGGGCGGGCGGGTTCCCCGACGCGGCCGCCGCCGCCGCCCGGGGCAGAGGGCTCGGCGGTTCCCACGCTTGGGCCCTGGGCCGGGGGCGTTCTTGGAGCAGCGTGGCCGCGCTCGCCACCGCGGCGGAGGCCGGGCTGTAATTAGGCTAATTGCGCTGCTCTCTGCCTGGGGCACCCCAGGACCCCAGCTGTGCCGCGCGGGCCGTCGTTCGGGGGTGGGGTAAGGTGGGGCTGGGGGGAGAGGCAGGGGACAGCCAGGCCCGGGGGTGAGAGTGGGGGCTGTGAGTCAGCACACCTGAGTGGCTCCAGTTGAGAAGGGGCCCCTGGAATAGCTCCGCCCCCCCCAAACAAACAAATAAAACTAGAATCGCATCTTAATCAGCACAGCAGTTTAGCAGGTGGGCACCAGGAGGCCCAGGGGGGCTAAGTGATGTGTCCAAGTGCAGACCTCTGCTGGGCAAGTGCTGGCTTTGCTTCCCCCGCCTGTATTTTCCTGCTCCTTGCACACCCACCCTAAAGCCCACCCCTGATCACTAAATTCTTGACAGCTCCAATCACAGTCCTCTCCGTTGATACAAGCTGCACAGAATTTTTTTGGAAAAGGCAGGTTACAAAGAGATAATCCGATTTCAAACTAATCTCTAATCCCAAACCTAACCCAAACTTTAACCTTGCTGCATGCTTAATTCCAAATTAATCCTGATTTTGTTCCCTGCCCATGTCTCCAAACTTCTCGGGCACTGAGCCCCTCCCTCCCACCCCTCCCAAGTTTCTTCATGGAAAATCTGGCTGTTGCAAGCTTCTGGCCTTTTGCACATGCATCAAGCTAGGACACCTCTATTCCAGGGCCACCTGGTAAACTCCTCTCTCCTTTCAAGGTTTAGGACCAACCCTTTGTGTTTCAATCCTAGCCCTGTGCCATCCTGTGCCCGTGCCAGGCTCTCCTCAAGACTCTGAGCCCCTAGAGGATTTAGTCCAGATCTGCTGGGCATAGAACTCTGAAGCAAAAATCATTGATTGACTGTGAACGAGTGAATGAATGGGTGGAGGAGTTATTGAATAGACAAGTGAATAACTATTCTGAACCTAAATCTTAACCTGCTCCCTAGTCCTGGATTGCATCCCACATAGGGAAGACCAAGGAAATTCCAAGGTATTTCCAAGGTATTTGTGTGCTTATGCGTCGAACCCAGGATTTTGGATCAGAGAAGGCTGAAATCCATTCCTAGTCACAATATTTGCTGAGAGACCTGGGCAAGTGCCTGCGCTTCTCTGGGCCTCCCTTTGCTGGACTAAAACATGGTATCTATAATAAAACCCATCATGGAAATCTACTCTCATTCTCGTTCATTCGTTCCCCTCTCCCCCCATGCCCCTCGCTGGTGCGGGGCTCAGTGTTCAGTGCTCCAGAAACAATGGTGAAAGGAACACAGTCTTCCCCCTCAAGGAAAATCAGGTAGAAGGCAGATCCAAGGAACGGTCCTTGGGTGGGGAAGGAGGCATCACTGAGGATGTGAGAACCACTCCAGGTTTGCTGTTAGACAAGTCACGGCAGAGGCAGGAGCATGTTCAAAGACACCAAGCCGTGAACAAAGGGTTTGCCATTATTGCTGGAGGATAAAGTGGGAGGTGTGGGGGCGGGTGAGGGTGGCGGTGCAAAATCTGGGAATGGTGAGGGAGGCGGTGACCAGATCAGGAAAGGCCCTGGCGGACTGTCTGTGAAGCTTCGACTTTATCGTGTCAGCAATAGGGAGTCACTGCAGGTTTGCACAGGGAGATGCCCATGCTTGAGAGAGATCACCCATACCAGCAGTGTGGAGGATGGCAGTGCGGCAGCCACGGCAGGGAAGCAGCAGGCTAGTCGGGAAGCCAATGGGCAAGTGCAGCTGTCATAAAATGAAGATGTTGATAGCTGCCCTTTACTGAGTGCATGCTACCTGCCAGGCACTGTGCTAAGCACTTACATGTTTTAACTCATTCAATCCCTACCACACCCATGAGAGGAGCTCCTAGAAACACCATCTATCTCTTTTTTAAAAATTAATTAAAATTTTTTTTAAATACCAAAAATACCAAACACAAACATTTGTAACTTTTGATCATTCTGTTCTATATATGTAATCTCATTCACAATATCATCACATAGTTGCATATTCATCATCATGATAATTTCTTGGAACATTTGCATCTATTCAGAAAAAAGAAATAAAAAGAAAACAGAAAAAAATTTCATACATACCATACCCCCTACCCCTCCCTGTCACCGATCACCTACATTTCAAAACCACCTATCTCTTAAAGGCTCCCACCTTTCTCTCTCCAGCCTGGACCTCCCCCTGAATTCCAGGCCTATATATTCACTGTCCTACTGGCAACTCCACTGGACGTCCTATAGAAATCTTTGCATTTCTAGAAATGATCTTCCCTCCCAACCTGCTCCTCCTTCAATCTTCTGCAGATAAGCAAATGACAATTTCATCCTTTCAGTGCTCAGTGGCTGAAAACTTTGGAATCATCCCTGCCCCTCTCCTCTCCCCACCGCCCACCCCCCTTCCAACCACTCTCCTCTCTCAACACATCTAATCTACCTGCAGGGCCTGCTGAGTTTAACTTCAGCACCTACCCTAAGTCTGACCCTTTTACAGCACCCTACTGCTGCCAGCCGGGCCAGGGCCCCACCGTGGCTTGCCTGGATCACTGCACTGGCCCCATTCCTAACAGGTCTCCCTGCTTTTGCCCTTGCCCGACTCCTTCAGTCTGTTCTTCATGTAGCGGCCAGAGGGATCGTCTTAAAAGATAGTCAGTTCACAGATGAGTAAAAAATACGGATAAAAAAATAAACAAACAATAGGGGGAACAAAGGTTAAAATAAATTGGGTAGATGGAAATACTGGAGGTCAATGAGAGGGAAGGGTAAGGGGTATGGTATGTATGAGTTTTGTTCTTTTTTCTTTTTCTGGAGTGATGCAAATGTTCTAAGAAATGATCATGGTGATGAATATATGACTGTGTGATGG
Organism: Tamandua tetradactyla; assembly: GCF_023851605.1. NCBI lineage: Eukaryota > Metazoa > Chordata > Mammalia > Pilosa > Myrmecophagidae > Tamandua > Tamandua tetradactyla. The sequence goes on along the minus strand of NC_135328.1, from coordinate 184,143,623 downwards.
TATTGTGAGCCGTTGATTGTACACCAGGTAAGGAATGTTCGTATGTTAAGAGTTTTTGTGTTTGTATGTTGTCTTGTCAATAAAAATATTCTAAAAATTTAAAAAAATGCAAAAAATAAATATAGTCAGTTCAGCTCTCTCTTCTCAAATCTGTCCCCTGTCTCACTTTAGAGGAAGTGTCCAAGTCCCATGAGGTTCCTATAGGAGCTCTCCCTCCTCCTTCAGCTACTTATTAGGCATCTTCTTCTGCACTCTTTTCCCTCCCAGTTGCTCCAGCTACCCTGATTTAGATGATCCCCCAGCACTCCAAGTACCCACCAGCCTCAGAACCCTTGCACTTGTTTTTAGTTCCACTTGGGATGCCATCTCCTGGGATATCTATGTAGTTTTGCTTCTTTCAATTCCTGCTGAAATGTCACCTTATTAGTAGGAACTTCCCCAACCACCCTGTTTAAAATAGCCACCCCCACCTTCTCTCACTCAGACATTGCCTAGTCCCTTCTGTCTCTCTCTATTTATTTTTAAAATGCAATTTTCTTGAGATGTATTCACATGCCATACAATCCATCCAAAGTATTCTCTTTATTTTTTACTGCACATGTTACCATCTGGAACACTTTCTATAATGTATTTTACTTTTTTTTCTTCATTGCTTTTCTTTCCCCATGCTGGAATGTCAGCTCCATGAGGGCAGGAATTTTTACTTACTTCACTGCCATCTCCCCAGTGCCTAGAACATTGTAGATGTCCCATACATTATTTGGAATCTTGAGTATGGAGTCCTCATTTTAAAGATGAGGAAACTGAGGCACAAAGAGGTTAAGTAACTTGTGGAAGATCGCACAACTAGGGGAGGTTGGGCTGGGGTGATGAGGCCAGAATGTTCCCACTAACTCGCTGATTAAGCCCTCTGCTCCTACCGAGGTCCAGGAGGTGGCCCCATGGCTGTGGAATCCAAATTAATTCACCAGCTTTAATTTACTAAAGTGTTTCAAGAGCGCATGACCTTGGTGCATTTAAGGTAAGGGAAGCATTGAGGGAAATTCCTCCATTGGATGAGGCTCCCGATGCCACCTACAAAAGCTCACCTCGCTGAACTGCAGATTCTGGAGGGCGTGGGGCAGAGGGAATCAGGGAGCAGCTGGAAGCATGCAGGACTTTAATTTAGGAGACCAGCGTCTGTGGCCAAACCCTGATGCACCAGCTCTGGACAGGTCTCGTCTCCCTCCTGGGCCTCCGATTCCTCATCAGTAGAATGGGAGAGCAACCGCTGCTCCTTGTGGGGCTGTTGTGTGGGTAGCAAGAGACAGTATCCACAGTGCTTAGGACCTTGCCAGCTGGGGGCAGAGCCCAGTGATGGGTGCACTGCCCTTACCTTTCTCCAGGGCAGCAGGCTCAAGGAGATGGAACCTGGAGGATTCCTGATCAGAGCTGATGAGGAGGCTCAAAAGCTGGCATCTACTCCTTCCAAGAGCACTGGGTGGAGAGTTGGGCTCCCTCTTTCCTTTACCTCCCCTCCCCTTCTCCTTTCTTCCATCCCCACCTCAGCTCCTCTCCCCCATTCCCTCATTCCACCATCCTGCCTCTACCCCACCCCACCTCATCTGGGATAGACCTTTGTCCTCTGGGACCCCACCCTGCCAGTAGAGCCCCATTTACTGAGCATTCTCAGGGCTTGGTGCCCTGTGCTGAGCTTCCCTATCACTGCCTTGCTGCCTGCACCCCACCCACACCAAGCTCGGTCAACGTCACCCTCACTCCACCTAACAGTGGCTGGTCCAGGCCTCCACTTGAGCTGACTTTGTGTTTCTCTGGTTCATGTTGTGTGTTCAAACCGATTCTTCTCTGTTAATTCCTTCTGCTCCAGTCCATCCTGTGCCACTCTGTCCCATTCCATTCAGCTTCTTCAATCAGTTACTTTGTTATGAGTCTCAAATGAACTAATGTGTGCAAAGGGCTTATTATGTGTGCCTGGCACATAGTAGGTGATATGAAAGAGATGGTTATTGTGGTGAGCTTAAATTCTGCTCCCCTGAAAGATGTACCACTGGTACCTGAGAATGTGAACTTATATGGAAATAGGGTTTTGCAGATGTAATCAAGTTAAGATGTGTCATACTGAATTAAGGTGGGCCTTAAATCCAGTGATGGCATCACTATAAGGAGACACAGACACAAAGAGGAAACACACATGCAGAGTAAAGAAGGCCATGTGAGGATGGAAGCAGGGACTGGAGTGATGTAGCTGCAAGTCAAGGAGTGCCAAGGATTTCCGGGAACCACCAGAAGCTAAGAACAGACAAGGAGGGATGGAGGGATTCTTCCCCAGAGACTTCAGAGGGAGCGCATCCCTACTGATACTTTGATTTCACACATCTAGCCTCCAGAACTGTGAGGGAATCAATTGTTTTCAGATACCCAGTTTATGGTAGTTTGCCATGGCAGCCCTAGGAAACAAATATAACGACTAAAACAGTTGTTTAAAACAGACACTAACCTATTCTGTTCACTGAACTATGCAACTGTGATGAGAATCAACGTGCTTCACTCAATTTCTAGAATTAAATCAGTTACATATCAAGAGTTCCTAGAATGGGAGGCAGATACTGTGAGAGTAGACCCTGCAATAACATCATAAACACCTACTATATATTTTCTTTCTAGCCATCCCCAAAGGGAACTGTGACAATCTACCATGGTAAATGCTTTCAGAGGAAAGGGAACTATTCAGAACTTGGGGGAGCTTAACCCTGAGCTTAGCACTCATCCCTGGAGACCCACTGCCACCACGGTCCCTGAGTCAGTGCGAGGCAGCCTGGTCTTCCCACCATCCCAGAGGACCTCACGCCCATCCACTGCTTCAATAATATCATGCTAAAGAGACTTGGTGAGCGGGAAGTGGCAGACTCCCTACATCCTCTGGTGAGACATAGTTTGCTAGGGGTAGGAGATAAATCCCACAAAAATTCAGGTACTCGTACCTCAGTGATGTTTCTGGAAGTCCAGCGGTCTGGGGAGTGTCATATTATCTCCTCCAAAGTGAAAGACAACTTGCTGGACTTTATCCCCTACCCACTGAGAAGGAAGCACAGCAGTGGGCGAAGCTATGGAATTTGGGGATAAGATTATTCCACATTTGGGTGTGTTTTTCCTACCTATTTACCCAGTTACCCGTGAGGCTTCCATTTGGAGTGAAGCCCATAGGAAGAGAAGACCCCAGGTATACAGTCTGCAGTGGTGGCAGCTCAGCCACTTGGGCCTTTTGGCCCAGCAGACACAGTGGTGCACGGCAAGACTGGTAGACTAAGATTCTGTGCTGGTTTGAAATTGTTCTGTACCTGCAGAAAAGCCAAGTTCTCTCAATCCTGATCCAATCCTGTAGGGCCACACCTATGGTTTAGGGTGGAAGCTTTTGATCAGGGTGTTTCCATGGAGACGTGACACACCCAACTGTGGATGTGACCTTTTGATTAGATGGAGACGTGACTCTGTCCATTCAAAGTGGGTCTTGATTAATTACTGGAGCCCTTTAAAAAGGGAGACGTTTTGGAAAAGTGCAATTGCTACAGAGCTGACACAGATGCAGGTGCAGGTGAAGCATTTGGGGATGCCTAGGGTGCCGACAGAGGAGGTTCAGGCACAGACATGTCTGCAGAAGCCCCAGGAGTTGCCAGGAGCTGAGAGAACCAACAGAAGCTAGGCAGGAACCAGAGCCCAGCAGACATTGCCATTTGCCTTCCCATGAGATGCCAAGCAAGCCCGAACTTGGAGAGAGCCGATACAGAGAAACTAAGTGAGGACCCACAGACAACAGGAAAGGAAGCCACTGGAATCAGAAGCACAAACAATGAACTAGGAGCAAGGCTCTCAGTTGCCAGCCACATGCCTTCCCAGCTGACAGAGAAATCTCAGATGCCATTCGGCCTTTCTTCAGAGTCAGGGTATCTTTATCTGGATGCCTTAGTTTGGACATTTTTATGGCCTTAGAACTGCAAACTTGTAACTTTATAAACACCCTTAATAAAAATCTTTCCATTTCTGGTATATTGCATTCTAGCAGCTTTTGCAAACTAAAACAGATGCCATATGGAACCTGTGTCAAGTTCCAGAGACAAGAGTCACAGGGAAGGCACTTCTGTTTTTTATTTAAAAAAAAAAACTTCATTGAGGTATTATGACACATAATAAAGTGCACATATTTAAAATGCAGAATTTTATGAATTTTGTTCTATGTATACAGCTGTGAAACCATCACTGCATTATCAAGATAATGGATTATCCATCACCCCCAAAAGTTTCTTCATCCCCTTTGCCATCCCTCTGTCCAGCCCCTTCTTCATGTCTCCAGGCATTCACTGATCTGCTTTCTGTCCCTATAGATTAGTTTTCATTTTTTAGGGGCTGTTACATAAATGGAATCTTTCAGAATGTATTCTTTTCGTCTGGCTTCTTTCACACAGCATAATTATTTTGATTTATTCATCTTGTTGTATTTATCACTAGTTCATTCTTTTTTATTGTTGAGTAGTAGCTTATTTGTCTATACCACAATTTGTATATCCACTCATCAGTTAATGGACAGCAGTTATTTCCAGTTTTGGGCTATTACCAATAAAGCTGTTTTGAATATTCATGTGCAAGGCATTGTATGGACATATGCTTTCACTTCTCTTGGGTAAATCCCTAACATTGGGATGACAAGGTCATATTGTAGGTATATGTTTAAGTTTTTAGAAATTGCCAAACTTTTTCAGTGATTATATCATATTACATCCCCTCTAGTGACGTATGAGAGTTCCAGCTCCTCCACATCCACACCAACACTTTGTATGTGCCATCTTTTTACTTTTTACACTGTAATATATGTGTAGCAGCATCTCATTGTGGTTTTAATTTGCATTTTCCTAATGATTATTGATGTTGAGCATCTTTTTATGTGCTTATTTGTCATTCATATATCATCTTTGATGACGTATCTGCTCAAATCTTTTGCTCACATTTGAAGTGGGCTGTTTATTTTCTAATTGTTGAGTTTTGAATGTACTTTATGCTTCTGGGATATAAGTCCTTTATCCGATATACATTTTGCAAATGTTTTCTCCCAGCCAGTAAACTTTCTTCTCATTCTCTTAACAGTGTCTTTTTTTATTCCTTCATGAATGATGATATGACTCAATATTTATTGACAAGAAAACATAATCAGGATATATAGATATAAATGTATAGGAGAATAAAGATTGTAAAACACTATATAAACTGTGGCCTCATTTGGTAAAATGAACATGTATGATCATATTTACATATAACATACTCCATGCATCATTCTATGTAGTAAGAGAACAAGTAGGGACAGACGAGTACCATAATAACAAAGAGTGGTCATCTCTTTATTTTTTTCAATTCTATCTACTTCTTTCCTGATTATTGTGGATTCTTATTCTTTTTTTAAAAAATGCAATTTGAGATATAGTATATATTAACAGTGTCTTTAGAAGAGAAGTTTCTATGGAGCTGAATTTATCAATTTTTTTCTTCTATGGATTGTGCTTTTGGTGTTGTATCTAAGAAATTTTTGCCTAACTTAAGGTCACAAAAATTCCTTTTATGTTTTTTCTGTAAATATTATGGTTTGAGATTTTATATTTAAGTCTATGAAATCATTCTGAGGTTAAATTAATGTTGCTATGTGATGCAAGGAAAAGATTTCAAGTTCATTTTTTAACATATGGATGACCAATTGTTCCAGTAGTATTTCTTGAAACGACTATGCTTTCTCTATTGAATCACCTTATACCTTTGTCAAAAATCAATTGTCCATATATATGTCTATTTCTTGTCTCACAATTCTGCTTGGTTGATGTATTCGTCTATTTTATACTAATACCATACTGTCTTGATTACTATAGCTTACTCTATTTCAAGAAAAAGGCAAAACTAATAAAGGAAAAGAGAAATTTTTGCCTATGTGTACATCACACTTGCTGAGAAAGAACTTTAATTTTTCCTGGAAAGTTGAAAGGTCACAAGTCTCCTTTCCAGGCCCTACCCTTTCCCTGCCAGGTGTGGCGGGGAGAGGACCAACATATCCCATCTTCTAGGGACAACACTTAGCTTAATATGGCCCCAGGTCATGGTAACTTTGTGGGGGCTACTGTTGACTCAAAGTTTGCTATCAACTAAGACCTATTTGCCTGTTTTAAAAGTGATCCCCAATGCACCAAGTTGAGTCAAACTCTCTGCACTGACCTGTTCTAGCTGCCAGTGTGCACATTTATGGTGCATAATTTTTATGAATAATCATGAGTTGAGTCCCTTTTTAGGTACTTTACATTAAACATGATTATAATAGCGACCACATATTGAATACCTTTATGATGCACTTGACATTGCCCTAAACACTTTGCATACTTCATTCAATCCTTTAACCATCTAAAACGGGCTTTATGAGTCCCATTTTATGGATGAAGACACAGAGAAAGGCTTTTAGAAGCAACTTCACTTTCCCAAGAGCATCAGTAAGAAGTGGAGTAGAGCAGGAGTTGATTCCAAGGTCCTTACCGTCTTACTTTCCAGTTTGTAGAAGTGAGGAAATGGGCTGTGTGACTTGCCCATGCCATGCAGGTAAAGTGGTGGGTGAATGGAGTCCACGTCCAGGTCTGCCTGGCTCCAAGGCTGAGCCATTCCTCCTACACTCTTAGAGGAGGCAGCCCTTGCAAGGAGTCTTAAGGCCATAAACAGGATTGGGGCAAGTCACCCCAGGCTGGGAATGATGATTCCTATGTTAGGACCTTTTAAAATTAGAAAACACCGATCAAAAGTAAGGAGGTATCACTACTAACGTTACCACTATTCCGGCTTGCCAAGTCTAATTTGGGAGACTTTGAAGGACAGGCTTCACTGTGCCAGTGATCGATTTGGTTACATGAAACTGAAGGCCACTCCAGCTGGTTTAAGCAAAATGGTGTAATATAAGGATTTGGGGCTAATTCACAGAGTTCAAGGGCAGGCAAGTCACACAAGGACCTCACTCGGAACTGCCAAGCTTCACACAGAATGCTGGTTTCCATCTTCTTTCTCAGGTGGTTGTCCCGAACAGGTCTCCTCTGCACTGAGTCTGCATTATTGTACTCAAGCTGAACCTGCAGCTAACCCATTGGGCTCTCCTTGTTCCAGTTGCAAAGTTCAGGAATCTGATTGGCTTAGCTCAGCCTCTGGATTGATTTCCTCTGAGTCAGGTCTCCACCTCTGACCCAATCAACTGGCGGAGGAGGGGCTGGGTTGCAGAGAACAAACAAGGACCCAGGAACCCCCTAGGTTGGGTTCAAAGAAAAGGGTGTGGGGTGAGCAGGTACCTAGGAAGGAGACTATTTCAGTTTGACCTGCCCTTGCATCATTTCTCTGCCCAGTCATTTCCTACCTCCAAGATTTTACAGGGGCAAAATGCCCCTGCTGGGACCCCAGCATCTCCAGCATCTCTGGAAACTCTGGAAGTTTCTGGGAGAACCTCAGGAAGTGTGTATCTCTGGTGCTTTTCCGGCTGTTTAAGACTCTCGAGGACTCGCCTTCTTGTCTTTCTTAGTCCCTGAAGGGTGGTTTACAGACCATTCCTAAGTGATTTCCTGTCTTGCCTTCCTGAGTCACAGCTCAGCCTTGGAAGTAGACAAATAAGCTTGTTGTTTTGACCAGCCACCTCTCCAGCTGATTCTATCTTGTCTCTGTGTTTTCCTTCCCTGGGTGTGGTTCTTTGAATCATAGACTTCTAGAATGTCAAGCCTGGAAGATTATTGTGCCCCAAATTCCACCACCTCTCAGATGTAGAAACTGAGACTCAGAGAGGAGAGCAGAATGAATGCAAAGAAACGCAAGCATGGTATGGGGGAGGATATTAGGTGGTAGGTGGGAAAACATTGTTGTTCTAATAGCTATACTTAACTATATTATTGCTTAGATTGAGGCCAAATTCATTTAATAAAATAAGTGAATCAAGAAAAGAAAACATGAAGTAAATGATGGTACAGGGTACCTGTGAGTAAGGCAAAAATCATGAAAGTAGTATGGAATGAATGAACTTTACACTGATGAGTGAATGAATGGACAAATGATAAATGAATAATGGACGATAGTGAATCTTTGGGTTTCCTTTCCTTATAGACCCAGAATTATTTCCCAGTTCTCGCATTTCAAGTCAGAGGATCATCTGGATCCCACCAAATGCTGGCCCAGCTTCCCCAGGCACTACACCTTTTGTTAATTGGAACAAAAAATTGCTCGCTGTGCTGTTCTTTTCCAGGTCGGCAAGTTCTAGCCTCAGGGGCAGCTGGGTTTGGGTCTACCTTTTATGGTGAGTGTCTTGGGGTCTGTTAAGCCCAGCCTCGTTTGGGTTTCTCTTACCTTGTCACTGCTCTTACATAGAGGAGGGACTTAAGGGACTAGACATGGTCTTTGGTTTCCTGTGAAGATCCCCAAATGTGGTCCTCCTTCTTGACAAAACCCTGGGCTCAAGTCAGGACTTAGTCATAGGTGGGAAACTACCCTGGATGGAAACTGGGCGAGCTAACTTGGTCCTTGGGCAAGTCCCTTCCCTCTTTCCTTAGATATTAGATGCTTTCTATGATAAACAAGAAGGTTTAAATCCACGTCATCAGTATGTTCACACAGTCAACATCTACTGAGCTCCCACTGCATTCACACCATTTGCTTGGTATGTGGGCAGATAAACAGAGGACTTGGACACAGTGTCTGAAATAACCAGTCAGATGGGCAGGGAAGAAGACACACAGTGACATGTGATTGCAGGTATGTTTGATAAGTGCTAGAGGTGTGGACAGTCCCTGCTCATTCTGGGATCCCCAGAATGTGTCACGCCAGGGAAAGAAATACATGTAAGACTTAGGGACGTCTCAGGGCAGCACATGAGTGGCACTGGCTCTGAAAGATAGGGGCAGCACTGGGCCCAGTTCCAGATCCTTCTTCCATCCCACAGTGACCCTAATGAACACAGGCTTTGAAATCAAGCCGATCCAGGTTTCGATCTCTGAGCTGACCCAACTGTAACTGGTAGCTTCATTACCTGAGCTTTTTTCAACTTCATCAAATGAGGGTAGTGGCCCGCAGGACTTGTGAGGCTGCCATAAGAAAATGTGTGTAAAACATCAGGAGCTTCGCATGAAGCCTCGCACATAGTGGGGCTCCCTGGCCCCTCTCCCCATTGTCATCCAAGCAGGAGGTGGAGGGGACTTGAGACCTGCCTCCTCCTTCATGGAGACACGCCCACTCTCCCGAGCAGCTCTTGGGTGCTGGCTCTGGTGCTGAAGGGCCTCCTGCCCCAAGTGATCTTGCTCCAGTTCTTTCTTGATCTCTTCCTCCCAGGCCAGAGCCCTTTCCTCCACACCTCTCTGCAATCCGGTGAGCTTGCTGAGTGCCCGAGACAGGGAGGAGACTGGAGGCGCTGGCGCCACCGGTGGGACTGCTCCAGGGAAAGCCGGCCAGGTAGCAGGTTGCAGGCTCTTTCCTCTCTTCCCAGCAGTGGGTCAGCTCTGCAGCTGCACTCTCTTGCCCAACTACTTGCCCAGAACAAGGTGACGTCTTTCCTCCCCTCATGGCGGCAGGACTGAGTGGCTTCTTAGAAGAAGGCAGGGAGGATGAGCCCAGAGTCAGACGCACCTAGGCGGAGGACAGGAAGGTGTGGAGCCCCAGGGCAGCAGTGGAAAGAACAGGTTCGCTCACATTCTTGGCAGGTCCCAGAATTCCAAAGCACTTTCTGTTTTTACCACTGTCCTGCCCATCACATACTCTGCCAAGATGACACTGCACCTGGCTTTTCGGAGCACCAAGCAAGCCCTTCCACCTGCATTTCTCACTCATCCCAACCCTGGGAGATGGGGACCACTGGTTCTGCTTTTCAGACTAAGAGGCTGAGGCTCAAGAGAGGAAGAATCACATGCCCTAACTCACAGGGGCTGATGGATAGAAAGTAACCTTCTCTTGAGGAACTCCTGTAAGCCAGGCCTGGTCCACATATGTCATTCTGTCGTCTCGTAATCCAGCATGGTGCCCTCTTTTCCCCACCCACCCCCATTTTACAGATGAGCAGACCAAGACTCAAACTGGTAAAAGAACTTGCCCTGAGTCCCAGACTTAGTAAGCACAGAGCCAGGTCCCACTGTGCTGACGTTGCTCCTTTGTGTCCAAGGTCACACCTCTAACAGATGGCAAAGCTGGTTTTCAACCCAGGTCTGACCCTAACACTCCTGTCTTTCCCACTAAGCTACATTCTCTCAATAAAAATCTTTTTCACGAGCTTGCAAATGTGTCTCAGCGTAATAAAGACCCAGGTCTTGAACTATGATTTTGATTATCATTAACACCATCATTAATTGTTCATGTAGCAGGTCAGAAGTTATTCTATATGACTGAGACACACAGAGATAAAGCTTTATTTCTTCTACAACTAAATCCGATTTGCTCACAACCTCCCTCTCCCTATTTAATTCTGTGTTAAAATTTAGTCTCTTCATGGTAATTTAATGCAGTACATGACCTTGCATTTTCTTTTGCTATAAAGAACATTTGGGGACAACTGGCAAAATCTGAAGTAGGCCTCTGGATTAGAGTATAGTATTATATAAAGTTAATTTCCCAGTTTTGATGCTTGTACTGTAGTTACGTAGGAGGAGGTCCTTATTTTTAGAAAATATGCACTGACACATTTAGAGATAGAGGGGCATCATGCCTAGGACTTTAAAACATTTCAAAAGCAAAAAAATAGCAACAAAAAACACATCTGCAGGCACACATGCACACATAGAGAAAGAAGCAGAAAGAAATGTAGCAAAATGTTAACATTTGGAGAACAGGGATGAAAAGTGTCTTGGAATTTTTTGTACTATTCTTGCAATTTCTATTAATATGAAATTATGCTGCAACAAAAAAATTAAATTAAAACATTCGTTCTTGTTTGGAAAGGATCTGAACTTTCTATGCTGTTGCTGCTGCCTCTTGGTCTCCTGTTTCCTGCACCCCACCATGGTGCCCTCTCCAAAACACCCTGGCCCTGGGGAGGAGGGTCTGACCCCCTTGGAGGCTGCTAAGCTTGGTGGCCCAGCCACTGCCTTGCCCTCTTTGGTTTTGGGGGTTGGCTTCCATCCTGTTGCTTCTCTCCTGGTGTAACTGGACCAGCCCAGCTTTGGGCCTGAGCGTGAGTGACACACGCTCAGGTTTAGAGTCTCGGCCTTTGATGCTAAGGCTGTCCCCTCCACCTTCTCTCACAAGCGAAGCCTTATCAGTGCTTAGATATGTCCCACTGGAGGCTTCTGACACTTAACCACGACCCACCTATGCCTTGGGGAATCAGGACTGTTTCAGTCAGTCCCACCAGGAAAACAAACCACACCGGTTGTTTTAACAGAGAAAATTTAATATAAGGACTTGGCAAAACGGTCTGAAATGGCTGGAAAAGCAAACAGTGACATATCAGAAGAAGTACCGCAGGGAATAGCTAGGACTGCTAGGGATGGGAGAATAGGGAAGAGGCCGGGGTTATTGGAACCTAGAAGCCGGGCCCACCACAGGACTGGTTCTGGGAAAGTGGGAGAAACCTGGAAACCGGAATTTGTGAGGACTGTTGCCGAGGTGGTGCTGACAAGAACAGCGAGCAGAAAGGAGAGAGTGCTTTCTTTCTCTTCCCATCTCTTGCTCTCTAGCGCCCCCGCTTGGCAGATCCTGCTCCGGAAACAACGGACAAAGCAGCAAAACGGGTGGCAGAGTCACAAAACAGAATATAGAGGGGTGGGGTTGGGGCTGAGCGCTAACAACTGAATAACTGGCGCTGAGAGGGGGCTGGGGTTGGGAGGGAGCAGAGTGAATGTGAGGTGCTCTTTCTGTGAGGTGGGGTCCTTTCCAGAAGCAGGGGAAGCAAGGCACGAACCCTTGTGTTCTGGCGTTTCGCTCTGCTTCCCTGGGTTTTCACCATGGGCAGAGGATGGGGGCAGGCCTCAGTCTTAGAGCTCATGCTCGTCCCTCTTTCCTCTCTCTCAGCTTCTTGGCCCATCAGGTAGGTTTCCTTCCCTGACATGAGAAACCACCGAGGTCTATGACTTTGGTAACTATTTTATTCTCTGGACTATTCAAATTTTGTTTCTTGATAATTAAGAAGATTTTGGAATTCTAAAAATCTTTTTCTCTCCCATATACTTTGGCTCTTGCTTTAGAATTCCTAGCTATTTAATACTACTTTGCTTTGAACTTCTAAGGCTCTCATTTGCCTGCCAATCTGAGCACTGACTCCTTTCTCCTAGGTGGTGCTCCATTGTCCTCTCAGACAATGGGTGAAGGGCCATTAGACATCAAGAAAATCTCTGGTAAAGGAAAAAAACCTCAATTTTAAAACTCAAATATTTTCCTGCTCCTATAATGTGAACGGAGTGCTAACAATGTGCTTGGTGCCAGGCTAAGCACTGCAGCCATCACTGGATTTGCCTCCCTGTGAAGGAGGCACCAATTTCTCCTTGACTTTGAACCCTGAGCTTTTTTTTAAAAAAAATTTTATAGTGAACAATAACATGTAAACAAAAAAGTAATACATTTCAAAGCACACCAGAACAATTAGTTATAGAACAGATTTCAGAGTTTGGTATGGGTTACAGTTTCACAATTTTAGGTTTTTCCTTCAAGCTGATCCAAGACACTGGAGACTAAAAGAAATATCAGTATAATGATTCAGCAGTCATACTCATTTGTTAAATCCTATCTGCTCTGTTATATCTCCTCTTCTCCTTTGATCCTTCTCCCAGTCTTTAGGGGTATTGGGACTATGCTCATTCTAACTTTTTCATGATGGAAAGGGTTGTTGACAATATGGAATTGTCTACTAAGGGAATGGAACTAGTTGATGTTGTGGAGAGACTGGCCCCTCTGGGTTTTAGGATTTATCTGGCCTAGGAACCCATCTGGAGGTTGTAGTTTTCTGGAGAGCAATCAGAGTGCATGGAACCTCTGTAGAATCTCAGATAAGGCCCTAGGTGTACTTTAGGGCTAGCAGGAGTGATGTTGGTTGGGGTTTGGCAGACCATGGTAAATAACCATATCTGGCTGAAGCTTGATCCTGAGTAGCCTCTCAACTCTATTTGAACTCTGTCAGCCACTGATACTTTATTTTGTTACAATCCTTTTCCCTCTTTTGTCCATCCCACAGTGCCAGGGCCAGGTTCATCTCTGGGAGTCATATCCCATGTTGCCAAGGAGACTTTCACCCCTGGATGTTGGGGGGAGGGCAATGTTTTCACTTGCAGAGCTGGGCTGAGACAGAGAGAGGCCACATTTGAGCAACCAAAGAGGTCCTCCGGAAGTAGCTCTTAGGCATAACTATAGGTAGGTTTAGCTTCTCCCCTATATAAATAAACTTCACAAGATCAAGAAGCCTTAGGTTTTTACTACCGTTCCAGTTCTATCCTTTTCCCTTTGGGTAAAAGGCCTTAGAGGAGAAGCGTCTGTCCCTCTGTTCGCTTCATGCTGGGACACAGCAGGCATCCTCTCCCTCCTCCCACTCAGCCCCACTGGGAAACTTCACAGCTTCCGGCTTGCTTGTGTTGCCCTCCAACATGAGGGGCACAGCCCTGAGTGTGAAAAATGCCACCCCAGGAGCCATCCATCGCACTGGACCGTGCATCCTTTCGGATGGTTGGGAACATCTGCATGGCCTACAGATTTTTGTTAGAGGTGTTTTCTTTCTTCCAGTTATTCGCATGTTGACAAAACTGCAGTTCCCCACCTTTGTGACTAAGACAAACGCTTTGTTTGTTTAACTGGGAAATTTGAAGACTTTGTGACTTTCTTATTGTGGTTATTTTCAGCTTATTATTTTGAAATAATTTCACCTTACAGAAGAGTTGAAAAATGATACAGTAAGTGCCCATATCCCCTTTACCCAGCTTCCCTAATGTTAGCATCTTACAAAACCATGGCACATTGATCAAACCTAAGGAATCAACCTCGGTACAATAGTATTAACTTGGCTACTGACTTTATTGGATTTCGCAAGTTTTTCCACTAATATCTTTTTTCCTGTTCTAGGAGCTGATCCAGATATAACATTGCATTTAATCGTCACGCTCCTTAGTCTGCTCCAATCTATAGTACTTTCTCTGTCTCTTCTTGTTTGTCATGACCTTGACACTTTTGAAGGGTAAGGGTTAGGTATTTTGTAGGCAGTCTCTGAGGCTTTGTCTAATGTTTCTCATGACTAGGCTGGGGTTATGGATTTGGGGAAGAATTTTTTTCTTTGTCATAGAGGTGAGGTACCCTCATTGGGTCTTATCTGGGGGCACATAATATCAACATTACTTATCACTGGTGACATTGACCTTGATCACTTGATTAACAGGGTGTCTGCCAGGTTTCTCCACTGTCAAATGACTACTTTCTCTCTTTCTATAATCTATTCATTAGAAGTGAGGCACTAAGCCCTGCCCACTCCAAAGGGGAGGAGAATTAAGCTTCATTTCCCAAAAAGAGGGGTAGCAAAGAACTTGGGGACAGATGTTAAAGCCATTATGGTAATTTGTAAATATTTTGAGTAATTTATTTTTAAGCTATGCAAATATTCTATTTTTTCCTTATAACTTCACCCACTATTTTAGCATTCATCAGTAGGGCATGCTGAAGCAACTATTAAGATACAGAAGACTTTTTAACATGAAAATATCACAGATCATGATATCTAGTGTATGAGAAAATATTTTATGTCAATTGGCTGTTGTGAAAACAGGTTTTGCACTGTATTGGACATGATAAAATCTGCATGGGCTACATGGATTTAAAGTTTTTTGAATTCAGGGCTAATTTAGACCCACCACTACTGGCTCTGAATGATTGAAATACTTCCTTCCTCAGTGATAAATGGTTGCTGCCCTCCCCTGCTCCTACTGCAAGCCCTTCTGTTCCAAGTTCTCCCACCTTAGGGATTTAGAAAAACTTTCTACCATCACCCTGCCAGTGATTAAAAAAAAAAAAAAAAAGAAGCCTTGTAGACATTCCAGTTATGAGCACGTATCAAAATTTTATTACAATCTTGCTGCAAGGGAAAAGATATCTACCAGGCAGATTCAAAGATTCACTCCTGGAAGGGACAGTTTATGAGAAAAGAGAATGACAAGAGTAATTCTTCTCAGATTATCTAGAAAAGAAAATATTGCCTGGCTCTCAGTGGGGTGAAAGCATGGATTTTGGAAATGGGTTTCAGAACAATTTTGCCTGTTCACTGCTACCCAGCAGATAAAACGTTAATGCTGGACACAGTGTGGGAGGCACCCCCAGCCCCACCCGCACCCCAGGCCTGCTTCCAATCTGATGGTGAGTCCTGTGCTGAACTGGTTGTTAAATACTTTGACTAGCACCCGAGTTTTGTGTACATGAGCAAGACATATTGACTAGTTAGTCTACAGTTGAGTTCAGGTAGAGTTTGGTTTGGTTTGGTTCAGAGGAGCAGACTTCAGAGCCAAGAAGAGCTACTTTTGAAAACCAGTATTGAATACAAATTCTAAAACTAAAGGATACTATATTTAAAATATAAATAGGGCTGTTGTGGGGATTTGATATAATGGATATGACGTTTTTAGCATGGCACCTGGAAAACAATATGTATTTGATAAATGATAATGTTATTCTTATTAATAATAATAACAATAGTTAACAATTGACCAGCTGCTATGTCAGGCACAGGGCTAGACAACTTACATGTGCTAACTATTTTAACGCCCACAATAACTCTATGAGTTAGGTGCGTTTAGGATTACCCTCACATTACAAGTGAGATTGAGGTTCAGAGAATTTAAGAAACATGTTTCAATTTCAGGCAGAATGTTGATAGAGCTGAGATTCAAACTCAGGTGACCTAATATCAACACCTCTATGATAAACGTATGGTACACAGGGCTGCCCCTTAATCCCTTGTGGTCACTCTAGAACCTTCGAGAATTCTACAGCTCACAGGTTGCGAGTTCCTGCCATAGGCCAAGATAGAGACAAGACATTATGGACGTCAGCAGAGTTTGAGTCTTATTTTTATAACTTTATAACAAGAGGAAGACAGTTCAGCTGAGAGAGTTCAAATAGAGTCAAGAGTCTACTCTGGTGGTCACTTTTTTAAAAAAATCTTTCTATTTTATTTTTTTAAATACCAAAAAACACAAAGGAAATGCAAACATTCCTATTTTGATCATTCCATTCTACATATATAATCAGTAATTCACAATATCATCACATAGTTGCATATTCATCATCATAATAATTTCTTGGAACATTTGCCTCTATTCATAAAAAGAAATAAAACTCAAACAGAAAAAAAAAATTATACATACTATACCCCTTACCCCTTCCTTTCATTGGTTACTAGGATTTCAAACTAAATTTATTTTAACATTTGTTCCCCCTATTATTATTTTTATTCCATATGTTCTACTCATCTGTTGACAAGGTAGATAAAAGAAGCATCAGACACAAGGTTTTCACAATCACACAGTCACATTGTGAAAACTATACATTATACAATCATCATCAAGAAACATGGCTACTGGAACACAGCTCTACATTTTCAGGCAGTTCCCTTCAGCCTCTCCACTACATCTTGAAAAACAAGGTGATATCTACTTAATGCGTAAGAATAACCTCTAGGATAACCTCTTGATTCTGTTTGGAATCTCTCAGCCATTGACACTTTGTCTCATTTCCCTCTTCCCCTTTTTGGTAGAGAAGTTTTTCTCAATCCCTTGATGCTGAGTCTCAGCTCATTCTAGGGTTTTTCTCAATCCCTTGATGCTGAGTCTCAGTTCGTTCTAGGATTTCTGTCCCACATTGTCTGGCGGTCACTTTTACACAAGCTTCAGTTAGACATTGCTACCTATCATAATTTGCCAACCCCCAAACAAAACCATTCCTGCCAATCCTAAAGAACACCTAGGGCAATATATAAGATTCTACAAAGGTTCCATGCACTAAGGTAACTTTCCAGACACCTGCAATCTCCAGGTGGGTCCCTGGACAAGATAAGTCCCGAAACCTAGAGGGCCCAGCTTCTCTAGAACATTAGCTAGTTCCATCTCCCTACCCTATATTATTGACAGCCCCTTCCAACATGAAAAAGTTAGAATGGCCATAGCACAAGTATCCCTAAAGAATGGGAGAAAACTCAAAGGTGAACTTATACAGAAAAGGTAGGGTTTAACAAATGAGTATGATTGCTGAATCGTCACATTGATATTTCTTTTAGTTTCCAGTATCTTAAAGCAGCTGGAAGTAAAAACCTAAAATTGTGGAATTGTAACCCATACCAAACTCTGACATCTGTTCTACAACTAATTGTTATGATGTGCTTTGAAATTTATTGCTTTTTTGTATATATGTTATTTTTTACACACACACACACACAAAGTCGATTGTGATGATAAAAAATATATGTATTTATTCCTTCTAGCTTCCAATGTTCTGGAGCAGCTAGAAGGAAAAATCTGAGAGGCCCATGACAAACTCTGGGATCTGCTCTGTAACTACTTGTTGAAGAGTGCTTTGAAAACTACTGCTTTTTTCTTTCTTTGCTTTGTATATATGTGTTCTAGTTTGCTAGCTGCCAGAATGCAATATACCAGAAACGGAATGGCTTTTAAAAAGGGGAATTTAATAAGTTGCTTGTTTACAGTTCTAAGGCCGAGGAAATGTCCCAATTAAAACAAGTCTATATAGATATGTCCAATCAAAGGCATCCATCCAGGGAAAGATACCTTCATTCAAGAAGGCCGATGAAGTTCAGGGTCTCTCTCTCTCAAGTGAGAAGGCACATGGCAAACACAGTCACAGTTTCTCTCTCGGCTGGAAGGGCACATGGCGAACACGGCATCATCTGCTAGCTTTCTCTCCTGGCTTCCTGTTTCATGAAACTCCCCGGGAGGCGTTTTCCTTCTTCATCTCCGAAGGTCGCTGGCTCATGGACTCTCTGCTTCGTGGTGCTGCAGCATTCTCTGCTCTCTCTGAATCGCCTTCATTTTCCAAAATGTTTCCTCTTTTATAGGACTCCAGAAACTTATCAAGACCCACCCAAATGGGTGGAGACATGTCATCATTTAATCCAGTTTACCAACCACTCATAATTAAGTCACATCTCCAGGGAGATGATCTGATTACAGTTTCAAACATACAGTATTGAATAGGGATTATTCTCCCTTTATGAAATGGGATTTAGATTTAAACATGGCTCTTCTAGGGGACATACATGCTTTCAAACCAGAACAATATGTTATGTTATGTTATACAGTTAAAAAAGTAAAAAGAGGAAAACAAGTCAAAAGGAAGAGAGATATACAATTACCTAGAAACAAACACTGAATGTCTTAGGATACTAGGTAGGGGGGTGCGAGGGTAGTTCCCTGATAAAATTCTCGCCTGCCATACGGGAGACCTGGGTTTGAGTCCCTGCCTATGCACTTCCCCTCAAAAAAGCAAACAAACAAGCAAAACAGAGAAACAAAAACAAGCAAACAAAACAAAAGTAATTCAACAAAAGGTGCTGCAAATAACGGGATACTCACATGGAAAAATCATGAAATGTGACCCTGCCATTCGGCATACAAAAAAAAGATACTAAGCAGGCAGGGTGCCACTCTTCAGAAACGGTCCTTGGACAATACTAAATACAGTTTCTGGGTTCCGTTTGAGAACTACTGCCCAGTTATCCACTTTCTTAGATCTTCCAAAACTTCCTAAAAGTCTGAAGGCAACACACCATGTGCAAAAAGAAAAAAACAAAAACAGGACTTCTCTTTAATAAAAAGTGAAGTAAGGGCGGGCCGCGGTGGCTCAGCGGGCAAAGTGCTTGCCTGCTATGCCGGAGGACCTCGGTTCGATTCCCGGCCCCAGCCCATGTAACTAAAACAAAGAAACAAAATACAATAAAACAAGAAAATGTTTAAAAATGTTTCCCTTTCTTCCTTCCTTCCTTCCTTCTATCCTTCCTTCCTTCTCTCTGTCTTTCCTTAAAAAAAAAAAAAAAAAAAAAAAAAAAAAAAAAAAAAGTGAAGTAAGGATAACTTGTTGAAAAGTTTTCTTCTGCATTCACATAAAAGGTGCCCCAGATTCCTCCACAAAAGAGTGACCCAGCTGTGAGGTGAAATGACCCACCTCTACCCCGGTCCCCAGGGATGAACTCTTTTGAGTTTGAGCTCTAGACCCTGCTTAAGGGCCAGTCCGTGGTTTAAGAAGAGGAGTTGCTCAAGCATGTGGGAACTGGGATTAAGAGCAAAAGTGTCTCAAGGGTTTAGCAATATGTCAGTACATGGTGGGCATATCAGTATCAATCCATTTTTAAATGACAAACATCCCTAAAACAGCTGTTTTTATAGCCCAGCTTGTAAACAGACAGTAAAGACAATTCTCAAAGAGGCGTCCAGGAATGTATGGTACATGGAAGCACAGCTAGGAAGAATCCATGGTCCCCCATGAGGAATTCTCTACAGGTCAAGAGTTCTTTGAAAGGTTGTTATATGGGAACTCTGTATATTATGCATGCTTTTTCTGGAAACCTACCACTTCTTTAATAAAGCAAGGTAACTTAAACAAACAAACAGAAAACAAAAGTGTCTTACCCCACAATGCCCTGGGACTGGAAAGAGTCTTGATAAACTTTATCAATCCGAGATGGGTAGAGACCCAAACCCTTCTGATGCCAGGTCTCTGGGGTGGCGAGTGGCAATGGAGACTGTCCCGTATGATGCAAAGGACTGAACACTAAAAGGCCTGATTCAAGAGGTGACCAGGGCCTGGCAGGGTGCTGGGGTTGGTGTCCACCAACATTCGCTGCTTGAAGCTGGCGGGTCCACTACAGTGAGGACGTGCAGTATGACCCAGAGAGGCCCCGGTCACCTCTTGGACTATGTGTTTTAGTGTTCAGTCCTTTCCCTCGCGTGGTACAGTCTCCGCTGCCACTCGCCATCCCAGGGGGCCAGCATCAGAGAGCTCAGCAAGACGGCATGGGGAAACGGCGTCAATGGGGACAGTCCGTGGACAGCCTGGTGGAGTTCAGGACTCTTTCCCCCATTTTGGGAGTGAAAGCCAAGCAGGTCCGCTTCTCTTGGATTTTAGAAGCCCTGGCTGTTCTTGAATCATTCAAGGGTCAGAATGTCAGGGGAAGGAAGCCCTGTCCCCAAAGGATGATCCTGGACTTTCTACCAGTCTAGCCAGGGTGTGATCAAGACAGTCAAAATTCAATTTGGGTAAAATTTTTTAAAAACACCCTGCTTTCAGAGGAGAAGTTCTTTCCCAGTTACAGAGGTGGACCATGGCTGCCTGCCATGTCAACCCTACAGGGGACACTGCCTGTTGTAATTGGGGACTTGGCAAGAGGCAGCACTCCAGATCACCAAGTTTTTCTCCTTCCCATCACTCATCTGTGTTTAGGTCACCAGGGACCCACAATGCCCCTTTGTGTGCAGTGAGCTGGAGCGTCTGAGCAGTTGGAAGGGTCCAAGCTGGCGCAGCCCTGAGAGCTGAAGAGGCTACAGAGAGCGGTACCTCTGTTGGTGAGCCTGGAGTCAGGAAAAACAGAAGAATTAGGAGGAAAAATAACCTGCCACCAAAAAAACAACAGTCTCGTGGAAAAGCAGTATCACATTTGACGATCGTTCATGCGACACAAGAGGACCTTCATTATTCATTGTGTTTCCAGACAAAAGGTCTTTCTGTTTCTGCTTTCTGCTGAAACATTTTTAACTTACCTGGAGGTGGAAACCAGTTTTTTTTTTGAAAGTTTTATGAATAAAACCAATCAACATACAAATGAACATTCTTAACGTATGAATATTCCATACTTGGTGTGCAATCAGTGACTCACAATATCATCACATAGTTGTATATTCATCACCGTGATGATTTCTCAGAGCAATTACATCACTCCAGAAAGAGAAATAAAAAGAAAAAAGAAAAAGCTCATACATACCATACCATACCCCTTACCCCTCCCTCTCATTGACCACTAGTATTTCCCTCTACCCCATTTTGGAAACCAGTTTTGAGAGCCTCAGAAGTAACCTCTGTGGGTGATCCACATGCATTCTAAGGGAGGGCCTAATACCTTATCCAAGACCCCAAAAGCCAACCCAGTGCCACAAAGCATTAGCGGGTAAAGCAAATTTTACTGAAGACTTCATGGGAAGATGGAAGACAGGGTTATATTGCAGAGCATAACTTAGTAAAAATCTTTATTAAACACTTCTGTTTTCTCCTCCTGCTCCATCTCCTATTGTCCTTTAGTCTCTGCCTTTGCCCAGCTCTCTGTGCTTTCCCATTGCTTCCCCTTCTCCTGGGCAGAGATGGTCACCTCCCAGCCTACACCCATCACCCCTCCCTCCAAGCAGAGGACCCTCTTTAGGAGCCTTAGCATCCTCTGTTCTTGGTTTTGGCTGCGGGGGAGGTATACGCATTCCTTGGCGATATTGCAGGTTCAGTTCCAGACCACTGCAATAAAGCAAATAATGCAATAAAGTGAGTCGTGAGTTTTTTGCTTTCCCAGGGCATCTAAAAGTTACGTTAACTCTATGCTATAGTCTATTGAATGTGCAATAGCATTTAAAAACCCAACAACCCAATGTATATACGTTAGTTAAAAAAATACTTTATTGCTAAAAAAAAAAAACGCTAACCATCATCTGAGCCTAAGGTGAGTTATAAGCTCTTTGCTGGTGGAGGGTCTTGCCTTGATGTTGATGGCTGCTGACTGACCAGGGTGCTGGTTGCTGAAGGTTCGGGTGGATGTGGCAATTTCCTAATATAAGACAACAATAAAGTTTGCCCCATTGATTGACTCTTCCTTTCACTTTGGACACTTGGAGGTCATTGGTTTAATTTCAATATTGTTGTATCTCAGGGGTTAGGGGAACCCGAGGAGAGGGAGAGAGGAGGAGCCGATTAGTGAAACAGCCGACACACAACATTTATTGATTAAATTTGCCATCTTATATGGGTGTGTTTTGTGGCTCCCCAAAACAATTACAATAGTAACATCAAAGACCACAGACCACCATAATAGATAGAGTAATAATGAAAACGTTTGAAATATTGCCAGAATTACCAAGACATGACACAGAGACACAAAGTGAGCAGATGGCATTGGAAAAATGGTGCCGAAAGAACTTTCTGGAGGCAGGGTTGCCATGACCCTTGAATTTGTAAAAAACACAGCACCCATGAAGCATCATAAAATGAGGTATTCTTGTAAAGAAATAAATTTTCTCTCTTATGCAGATTTTTTCTGTTCCCCTTTCTTTTGACATTAGTAAATACAAATGTTGCCACCAAATCACCAAACATGGACTCAGAGTCTCCAGAATTTAAAGACAGAAGAAAATGGCAAAAAAAAAAAAAGGTCAAAGAGAATTAAGTTACAATTTCTTCCCTAGTGGGACCTGGCAGGGCAGAAAGGACTCCACGTGGCATGAGCCTTGGTCTGATGATTTCGGACTGAGCCTCATTCAGATCTGGGTCCCAGGACTGGTGCCAGATAAGGTGTCCACAAAGGTTTGATGAATGAATGCTTTCGGCAAGCCATCTCACTTCTCAGCCTCAGTTTCCTCATTTGTAAAATGGGGACAATGGTCCCTTTCCTGTCCACTTCTCAAGACCACCGTGGGGCTCAGATGGGTTAATGGGTATGAAGATACTGAAGAAATGTATGAAAATAAAATCTAGTTTCTTTTGCCTTTGACAAAATTGTGAGGAAGGTAAACCAGCCCTTATTCTTTTCCTTTGCTCAGGTTCTGCTTACTTTCTACCTGCCCCCACCGCTTCTTCCATTAAATCTTGTCTGGGTAAAGGATTAGCTATCAGTCATGTACAAGTGAATTTCAATCCACATTCCTTCTGCTTGGCAACAGGCTTGGACCCTTGTCCCAAAAAGCTTTATGGCGGTGGTCCTCATGCTCCAGTGGGCAGAAACTGGCAAATTCCTGGGTCACCCCTGAGATTTTGGAACTGGGGGCTTAGAAAGCTGCTTTTTCTACAAGCACGCCAGGTGACCCTGAATCAGGTGCTCTGGTGATCAAACATGGAAGAACACTGATTTACGTAGTTAGGGCTTTAGGAGGAGGTGTTTTGGGGTGGGCAGGGGATCCCACTGAGCTTGCAGCAAGACAGTTTCCACCCCCTACCCCCCTAGTCAATCCAGGAGAAGTCTCTTGTAAGCATCAGAGAAAGACATCACTTTTCCAAGAAAAGTGACAATTGTCCCCATTGTTATAAAGCCTTTTAACTCCAACCACCCCTCCCCAGACCCTGGGAGAGGAGGGGGTACTGTCCCTATTCCTGGAGACACGGTTGAGGCCTTCAGGGGCTGAGTAGTTGGTCTAGGGGCCCAAGGAACGATTACAGCGGGCAAGAACCCCAGGGAGCTGCCCCCCTGGCCAGTGTCATGCCTGGACACCACACTGCTGCCTGGGGGCCGAAGTCGTCCGGTGGTCCCCTCCTTCCCCTCAGCCACTCTGGTCCGGTGCATTGTCCCCATTTTACAATGAACCTCACTCCCCTCCTGTAGTCCTATAGTGCCTATTTCTTAAATATCTCCGGAATTCACTCCTCTTCTCCCCATCTCTGTTGTTACCACCCAAGTCTTGGTCCAGGGGCCAGCGCTGCTCTTCATGGTCCCCTGCAGTGGAACAGCGGGCACCAAGTGAGGTCGCTTCCCAGCTCACAGTCGTCCTGACCGGGGCAACATCCTAACAGGGTGACTCGGTTTGCCACAGCGGGTCTCACGTGGCCCTGCCTCCTCGAATAAATGACTGGTGCAGAGATGGGCCCTGACCCAGGATGAGCCGCTTAGAGTCCTTCACAGGGAAGAGGGGCAGTCCCTCTCCCGTGGTGCACCCTGCGGGCAGGATGCAGGGGGAGGGGAGGCCTTCATGCAGTGGGCAGCCATGTTCCCCGTGACTGGGGAGGAGAACCCAGACAGGCGACTGAGGAGCCGATGTGAAGGGACAAGTGAAGAAGACATGTCCAGGAGGAGGTAAACTGAGAGGGGCCACTGGACTTGACAGTGTGCGTGTCACTGGTGACCTGACAAGGGTAGATTCAGAGAAGGGGTGGGTGCGAATGCCTGTGGGGGGAGGAGCGGGAGAACGGGAGCAGAAGGTCAGAAGGAGTGAGTGCCGAGAACTTTCTCTCAGCGAGGTCTGGAAAGGGCAGGAGAAAAATGGGAACAATGGAGCTGGATAAGGAGAGTGTTTGTTTGTGTTTTTAAAGCTAACAGAAATGATAGCTCTTTAGTAAGTTTATGAGAATGATCCAGTCAAGGGAGAAAAGTAGGACTCAGGAGAGAGGAGAGGGGACTGCTGGAGGGCTGTCCTTGGGTAGGTAGGCGGTGGATGTGCCCTCTACACGCAGAGGGGCTGGACTTTGTGAGGAGCTCAGATATTTCATTTCCAGGAACAGGAGTGTCTTTGTTTACGGTTGCTGCTATGACAAACATCACACATTGGTTGGCTGAAAGTGCAGGAAATTATTGTTTCCCGGTTTGGAAGGCTAGAAATCCAGATCATGGCATTGGCAGGGCATGCCTTTCCCACCAGCCCGTAGTGTCTGGGAAACTTCCGTCATGTGGTGATCCTTTGCTCCTCTGGTTTCTAATGATTTTTGGCTTCTACTTCTGTGTCCAATTTCCAATGAGGACTTCAGCCTCATTGGAATAATGCCAGCCCTCATCCAGTTTGGCCACATCTTTAATAATAACATCTTCAGGGGTCCTATTTACAAATGGGCTCACAACCACAGTAGGGGGCTTAGGGCTTGACGCAACGGACTCACCAACAAGGATGGAAGGCCAAGAACAGGGGCTCATGTGCCAGAGGGTGGGATGTGCTAGTGTGGACAATTCCCGTTAACTTCTGTTAGCTTCTATGTTCATAGAAAACTAGGAGGCAAGGAGGGTGGGGAGGTATGCTGGAAATTTCAGGAATAAGAAGATGGTAGTAAAATACTTAGCTGGGAGAAGGGGAGGGGGACAGTACCAGAGGGGCACTGTAGGACTGTGGGGCACCAAGGGCCCCCTTAGAGTGAATAAGCATGAATTTAAAGTGAGATCTGTCTCTATGGACAAATCCGCCTCTCATCCTTCTTTCTCCCTTTTGGGTTACCCAGAAGGGCCCCATCTTCTGGAGAGGCAGAAGAGGACACTATCTAGGCAGGCACATTTGTAGCAACTAGAGGCACAGATGAAAAGCATCTTGACCACCATCACTGGGCCCTCCCAGCCCCCTAGGTGGGCTCTGTTGGCCTATCCTGGAGACTTCCCGCCTCCTCCTACCCCTTCGTCCATCCTGTGTTGCACCCCAAACTTGAGCCAGGCAGGTCTACTCTCTAGGAGTAGATTTGGGCTCAACATAAGAAAAAGTTAAAACAAACCTGCTCAATTGTGAAACATACTTCCCTTCCCCAGGAAGTATGTAGCAGCAGCTCATAGAGGCTATCGGGATAGAAGCAAGCTTTGGATTGGGGAGTAGCTGTATTATTAATTGACCTGGGACTGAGTCTGCAGACCTGTCTTTCACTCCAGACATGAACATTCTCTAGCTGGATGGCATCAGCCAAGTCCATTCGTCTCTTGGAACCTCAGTTTCTGCATCTGTAAAATGGGATCGGTGACATGACCTAGCTCATAAGGCTGCTGTGGGGATTCGGAGGAATCAGGTTTCTTAAATGTTTGACACATGGTGAGTTCTCAGTAGCAGTAGCTGTTACCATTTCTTTCCAACCCTGTGAAATTTCAGTCTCAAATAAATGGCCAGTGTGGAAAATTGATCAGAGAGGGGATGTGAATGTTGGTGGAGCAAGGACAGAAGATCAGGGCCTGAGAGGTATGGTGTCCGAGGAAGCCCAGCTTGCTGAGGAAATTAAAGATGTTAAAATCCTTTTCCTAAAGTTCTGGGCTTTTGGCGGAGGTCATGTCTGTGAAACCTGCTCTGCCGCTGGCCTCCTGGGTGATGCTGAGCTAGGTTCTCACACCCTCTGCAGGGCCCTGCAGCAAGGACAACCTTTCTGGTAATCCCAAGCACGTACAGACACTTTGCAGTTCCCAAAGCACTTTTGCACACACTGCCTCCTTTGATCCTCTCAGCAGTTCCTACCTGGAATGAGGGTATTTATATTCCCACCTTTCAGATGAAGAAGGCAAGGCTTGGAGACCTCACAGAGCCAGGGATTCAGGCTCAGGTCTTCAGCTCCTGATTCACTCAATACTCTTTTCATAAAGTCAAGCTGTTATGGCTGCTCTGAGTAAGCCAAGCCCTGTAGCAAATTCACCGGGTGACCTTGCCAAATTATCACCCCCAGGAGCTTATCTGCATGGTGGAAGATGGACCTGGATACTCTCTGAAGGCTTTTTCAGGCAAGCATGTCATAGCACGCCAATCTTTAGGCAGGTGTCACTTTGGTGACTGTCTCTTCTAATTGTGGACAGGGCTGAAGGGGAAGGATTTGGAGGCAGAGACACCATGAGGGTGGCTGTGGTAGTTTGAAACTGTATGTACCCCAGAAAAGATTATGTTCTTTTAATCCATTACTGTGGGTGTAGAGCTATTATATGTGGGACCTTTTGATTAGGTCATTTCAATTGAAGCCTGCTCCAGGGTGCGTCTTAATCCTCTTACTGGAGTCCCTCATAAAAGGATAAAAGAGACAAAAATGTCCCCAGAAAAAGGCCCAGGAGAAGCTGAGAGAGGACATGTAGAAAACAGAGAGGATGCCTCTGAAGTCAGAAACCAAAAGCAACAAAATCCGGGAGCAAAAGACCAGCAGACGCCAACCAGCAGTGCCTTGCTGTGTGGCGCAGGAACCCCGGATGCCAGCAGCCTGTCTTCAGAGTCCAGGTACCATCTTTTTGATGTCTTGAGTTGAACATTTTCACTGCCTAAATTGTAAGTTAATAAATCCCCATTTAAAAGCCAACCCATTTCTGGTATATTGCATTTAGTCAGCTTTAGCAAACCAAAGCAGTGGCCCTCCCTTCCCAAGGAACCTGGAGCTGGGTGCTCCTGAGTTGACACAGCCCGGGACTCGGTGTTCTCACCCTGCGGCCCCACATCTCTTGCCAGCATGCCTGGCTGCTCCCTGGAGAGCAGGGCAAACAAGCCTCTATTGATTCCCCATCATGACTAGAAGAATGCCCCTTTGTTGAGCGTGTCTGTCTCCTTCTCTCTATATCCTTGCCCGCAGGAGAGGCGTTCAGGTAGGGGATAGCCCCCGGCCACAGCTCCTTCTGTTGGGACTCAGGAAAGATGCAAAGGACAGAGCACCTCTCCAGCTCCCCAAGGAGACCTCCACATCCTGACATCATCTTCTCTCTCCTCTGTCACTGCCCAAACCTTCACCCCTTCTTATCACAATCACACTGGTCACCTTGTCATTTCTCATGAGAGATTCTGTCTGAGAACTTTCACTTATAATCCTCCCCACCTTTTAAGATCCTGCTTGCATGCCTACTGAGCCATGGGAGCTTGTTGAGGGGAGGGAATGTGGCTTATTCAGATCTGAACCTTGTGCCCAACGTGGATCTTGGCCCAGAAGAGATATAGAAGAATCTTGAGGAACAAATTAACTGATTTCTGCCAGTGACACTGTCCCCCTCTCAGTCATCCAGGACTGAAACCTGATCATCTGTGATGTAAGTTCAACACCTGCTTGATCCTAAGTTCTGCTGGTTCTTGGCAATAGTCACCCCAATTCCTTAGCCTGGGCATTATAGTTCTTTCCAGTTTGGCATCAACCTACACAAGTCTCCTAGTGTGCCACCCTCCTCCTGCCATACTGGACTCACCACTGTTTATTTATCCTACCATATCCCTGTTTATCGAGCATCTGCCATATCCTGGCATTGCTCTAGGACCTAAGGATGCTCCAGTGAATGAGGCAGACAGAACCCCTTCCCTCAAGGATCTTATAATCTCTCCGGGGTAGACAGACAATGAGTATGTACATCAACGATGAAATAATCTGGCATCAAAGATTGCAATAAGAGCTCTGAGGAAAATCAAACACGTCGAGGATGGGAGTGTCTTATTTGCTGGGGCTGCCATAACAAAGTACCGCAAAACAATAGCAAGTTGTTGTCTCACAATTTGGGTGGCTACAAGTCCAAAATTAAAGTGTCGGCAAGGCCATGCTTTCTTCTGGTGGTGGCTTGCCAGCAATCGTGACATAACTCAAGATCTGCCTCTGCCATGTGACCATCTTCCCTCAGTCTGTCTCTTACTGTGTCCAATTCCTCTTCTTATAAGGACACTAGTCAGATTGGAGTAGGTCCCACCC
This sequence comes from Tamandua tetradactyla, assembly GCF_023851605.1. Lineage (NCBI taxonomy): Eukaryota > Metazoa > Chordata > Mammalia > Pilosa > Myrmecophagidae > Tamandua > Tamandua tetradactyla. The sequence goes on along the minus strand of NC_135328.1, from coordinate 184,115,294 downwards.
TAATCCAGTTTGGCCTCATCTTAACTAATAACAGCTTCAAAGCTCCTATTTCTAACTAAGTAGGATCACATTCACAGGACCAGGGGTTAGGACTTACATGTCTTTTGGGGGGCACAAGCCATTTCCTAACAGGGAGTGATGAAGAGAGTGGCAGTGAGACAGCCACTGGGCTGGAAGGGGACAGTGATAAGAAGAGGTAGGAATTGAGGTCTCAGATGGCGGGCCATAATGAAGAGTTTACATTTTCTGCTGAGTGTCCTGGGAAGCTACTTTCCTGCCCAAAAGTGGTGCCCACTCACACCTCCAGGTTTTGTCCTGGCTGGGTCTCCCACCTGACATGCCCTTCCTTAGCCTCTGCATCTCTTTCAATCAGGCTTAGACTTCAGCACCCAGTTCCAGGCTCACCATCAGCAGGAAACCTTTTGCATTTACTCCAGGCCACCACCATCTCTCCTTCTGAATTCCAAAGATAGCACCTCTTCTCTTGGAGCTTAATTGCTTCAACTGGTCAAATTCAGATTCTCAGTTGTTGACTCAGCACCCATTATGTGCCTGGCACCACGCTGGTGCTTTACGGAGGTGACTCATCCGATCTCACCATGTCTCCACGAGGTTCCTGTTATGGCCGGTCTTTACAGGTGGGTAAACTGAAGTTCTGGAAGTTCAGGTCACATTTACCTGTGGCATTTCACATAAGAAGGGATGGAGGCAGGGTTTTAATGGACACTGCCTGACCCCATGAGTCCAGCTCCATTCTTACTGGCCACAGCCACTTCTCTCTCTAGGTAACTTGGTTCCATCTTCTCTGTCTTCTTTTCAACAATGACCCTCTGCTCCTGGGGACCACTGGGGAGGTGCCCATCTCTTCTCTGCATTCCCTGCCAGGGTAATGTGCTACTTGTGGGTGAATGGACACACCCGTCAGTGAACCCACAAAAATAACAGCCTAGACAGGGCCACTCAAGGGGGAGCACCCCTCACCCGATGTCCCCATACCTCTCTACCCTCCTGCTGAAGGTTTTTGCCATGAGAGTCAAGGAGAGACCCAGCTCTAACCAACACCCTCACCTGAGGGAGCCATCCAGTCATCCAGGAAACCAGGGCTCAATTATTTGGGAAAGTTACCAAATCCTAGGGTTGTGTTGTTGTAAATATGACTATTTCTCCCAGACACCAGGAAATCTTAAACTTTTCCTTTTTTGGTTAGATTTGGGAAGTCAACAACAATAGCAAGAGGACAACAAAGCCAAAGGAACCTGTGGGGCACCTTATAGATACGATCTAATTTAATCCTTATAATGGCCCTATGATTCGGGTACATTATTACTCCCATTTTACAGATGCAGAAACTGAGGTAAAACAACTTGCCTGAGGTCAAGGAGTGATAGATGCAAAACTCAAGCCCTGGTCCCAACCTGGGTCTGTTGGATGTAAAAGTCCCTAAGGTCCACCTCTGTAACCGAGTCCTGAAACCAGGCACCTGAGGACCCACTATGCCTATGACCCACTGTCATAGGCAGTGGGTGGTTGAGGAAGCTTAGCTCCTCATAGAGGAGAACCCTGACCAGGGAAGCTCAGGACACTGTGAAGACTCTGTGATCTTGGTGTCAGAGCTTGGGTTCCAGCTGTGTGTCTTTTCTTGTGTTGCTTACCCTCTCTGTACCTTCGTTTCCTCCACTGTAGCATGGAATGGTAGTAAGTCCTCCCTCCCCAGGCCGACTGCGAGAATGAAGCGAGATGACGTTAGTGAACATGCTTTGAGGCCATGAAGTGCTGCACTCACTGAGTATTATCCATTCCCCAGACTTCTAGGATGAGTGAACAGTGAGAATAGGGAGCTAGCATCTGGGGAAGGGAGAGAGGAGAGTGCTGGATCAGGCTTTCTCTGGGTAGAGGCAGGTAATGTCTTGCTCAGCCAAACTCACATGACAAGAGGAACCTGCTAACTAGGTCACCTTGCAGTAGGAAAGAGTTATTCTGGGATCCGCCTGCTGCCTCCTTGAGCAGGAGCTGGGGACTGGGCTATTTCAGGAGTGGCACAGAAAGCTCATCCCCGCAGCTCCGTCTTGGACCCTGGCCCTGCCTGTCTTGGGCATCAAGAGGTCAGGGCCCTGGCGGACACTGTGCTAGAGCCCTCTGCATGGTTGTCCTGGGGTAGGAGGCAACAAACAGGAACATCCCAGCCCGACTGTCCCCATGCCCTGGAAACCCCCATCGCAGACGGCTGTGGGAGGGACGGCAAGCGCTAACTAGGCTGGCATTTCCCAGCCTGGCTCAAGTCTCAGCTGTTGAACACAGCAGACCTGTGGTCCATTATGAGCCTCTCTGGGTCTGCGTGCCTCGCCTGTAAAATGGGGATAATAGTACTCATGTTTCCAGGATTGTTTAGGAGGTTAGACGACACAAAGCCCCCAGCACAGGATCTGTCCCAGGGAAGTGCTCATTGCTGGCTATTATTCCCCCTCAGCCCCAGGGCTTTCTAGGCTGCAGTGGCGATTGTGGGAAGGACAGGAATTGCAGGGTTGGGGTGTGGGGACTGGGGGGTGGGGCAAAGGGAGCCCATTGGGCTTTTTAAGCTCTGGCTTTGTCTTGATGAGTCTGGTAGAGACAAGAATCTTTCCGGAAGGAATCTGGGGCTTTGAGGTCAGAAAGACCTGCATGAGATGTGCTCAACTCCTGGCCAGTTGGATGTTTTTTGTCCCAGGTGCTTGCCTGTTCTTGAGCTTCGGGCACTTTGCGTACAAAATGGGGGTAAAAAACACTGAACTCCTTTGGTTCAGGCAAGGACCAAATGAGACCTTTCACACACAACCTTGAGCACAGCACTTGGCACCGTTAGACACTCAAGGAGTGCCAGCTGTTATACTGTTATCTCCTTTAATCTTCACAGCGCACCTTCGAAGAGAGTGTTATTAGACCCATTTTACAGAGAGGTTAAGTGCTTTATCTAAGACCCATGGTGAAGAAGTAGTTTTGCCAAGATTTGAGTCCTGGAGTCTGACTCTAGGATCTGCTCTTTTAACCGCCATTCCCCGTGGCTGGCGGGCAGCAGGTGCTCAATTAAATGCACAGAGAGATGCACTGAAAAGCGCCCCGTACGGCCGGGTTGCATAGCCGGTGGGCAACTGTGGGCAGCTGCTGCTATTGTCGTTATTATTCTCATGATGTCAGAACTTCACTAGAGATCATGAAGCTTAAGAGCAGCTGGTGAAAGTGGAGGTGTTCTCCCGAGATGTTAGAAAGGCAGTAAGGTCACTCTCAAGGAAATCACTAAAAAGTAGGGGCAAAAGCCTAGAGAACACGCACCATTCTCTGTAATTAGGGAAAATGTAAAAATCAAGCAATAAGGGAATTATGGGTAATCTGGCGGAAAATTACACTCTCCTTTAAAGTAATAATGATCCTTCACGTGGACAAATTTTTTTTTTATACCCCTTACCCCTCGCTTTCATTGATCACTAGCATTTCAAACTAAATTTATTTTAACATTTGTTCCCCCTATTCTTTATCTTTATTTCATATGTTCTACTCGTCTGTTGACCAGGTAGATAAAAGGAGCATCAGATACAAGGTTTTCACAATCACACGGTCACATTGTGAAAGCTATGTCATTATACAATCATCTTCAAGAAACATGGCTACTGGAACACAGCTCTACATGTTCAGGCAGTTCCCTCCAGCCTCTCCATTATATCTTGGTTAACAAGGTGATATCTACTTAATGCGTAAGAATAACCTCCAGGATAACCTCTCGACTCTGTTTGGAATCTCCCAGCCATTGACACTTTGTCTCATTTCACTCTTCCCCTTTTGGTTGAGAAGCTTTTCTCAATTCCTTGATGCTGGGTCTCTGCTTATTCTAAGATTTCTGTCCCACGTTGCCAGGAAGGTCCACACCCCTGGGAGTCATGTCCCACGTAGACAGGGGGGAGGGTGGTGAGTTTGCTTGTTGTGTTGGCTGGAGAGAGAGGCCACGCCCGAGCAACAAAAGAGGCTCTCTTGGGGGTGACTCTTAGGCCTACATTTTAAGTAGACTTGACCTATCCTTTGTGGGGTGAAGTGTCATATGAACAAACCCCAAGACTGGGGGCTCAGCCTAGCTTTGGTTGTCCACACTGCTTGTGAGAATATCAAGAATTCAACTTGGGAAAGTTGAATTTCTCCCCATTCTCACCATTCCCCGAAACAGACTTTACAAATACTTTTCCATTCACTGATCGAATTACTCTGGGATTCATCAGCGTGTCACTCTGGAACCCCTTGGGACATCACATGGACAATTTTTATTGTATGATTACTATTAGAGGAAAAAAGCTGAATACAAAATTCTATTTCTGCTGTAATTTATTAAAAGCACCTCTACTGTATGTAGAGAAATGCTGAGAGGGACTATGCAAAGAGTTGCTCTTGTAAGTGCTGGAATCGAGGGTTTCTCTTTTTGTAAAATTTATTAAATAATTCAGCTGTAATTTATTGAGCATTAGCTAAGCTTCAGTCATCAGGTTGAGCACGGTAATTAGAGTGGATTATATTAGGCTGCAGGAAAGCATAAAGAGAATAGAAATTTTATTGCTTTTTTAAGTCCTCCCTCCCCAGCCTAGGAGGGCAATGGCAGCTTCATGGTGTCAGGGAGCAGCTAGACGCTCTGCCATTCCCAGGGAGACACTTTTCCCATGGGGTCCAACAGGGCATGCTCCAACCAGCGTGAAGAGAGGGAAGGGGGGAGGGTGCCCCTTTCTCGGAAAGGCAAGCCTGGATGTTGCTCACAACTTTTCCATTCTTATGCACTGGTTGGAACCTCATCATTTGGCCAGCCCCAGCTGCAAAGGAGACCTGGCCATGGTGGGCTACAATCCTGGCTAAAAACAGGGCTCCATTACTGTAGGCAAGACGACAACTGGGGACCACTGCTATAGCACACTGAGATGGGAGGGCAATGCCACAATCCTTGAAGAACCCAGGACCCGGTGAAAGAGGCATGCATGTTGAGGACAAATTTCAAGACAGTCTAAGTGACTGTATTATGGGGTCACTGGGGACAGGATGGCCAACACTGCCTGGAGGACGTTAGCGGCTCCATCTCCCAAGAGTATTCCCTTTCACTGGGAGCCTTCAGCACTGAGCACCTCCCACTCCATTTGAACCTTGTGGCACCAGGCTCCCTGCCTAAAATCCAATTGATCTGGTCAGAGGGAGCCGTGCACTCCTGACCCAAACTGGGGCCACAGGATGCCCTCCAGGGTCTTGAATGGAATGGAATGGCATTGCAGCTGGGTCCCTGTAGCCCTGTCCCTGAGGACAGGGGACTTCTCAGGAGACATCCTGGAGCTGCCTTTCATATTTATTGTTTATTCAATTCCTCCTGCTTCCATCTGTGAGGTGTCCCGGTCACCTCCCAGAAAGCCCACCCCAAGTGCAATGAGAAGCCAGGAGAGTTTTAAGAAGGTAGAGGGAAAAGTTTTCCAGGCAGGGAATTGGCAGTGTATAAATCTGGAAGTCTTTTATTTCTGTTAGTGGTTTACTGATTATGCAACAGAAAGACCACTGAGAAGAGAGAACACTTAACAAAAGCCCTAGAGGGACCAGGGAGCCTCGCAGCTGATGTCAGAGCTCTTGATGAAGATGCTGGAGCTCTGCCACTGAAGGCAAACTCGCTTTCTGCTTCTCTGTATGGTCCTAGGCATACCAGGAGATCACTGGACTTGTTTCTTCGATCCTAAGAGAAAAAGACTATTGAAATCTATAAAACACACACACACACACACACAGCAATATCTGCAAACACTAAAACATCATTCTATCCAGGGCCTCACTTGATCCTCAGGATGTAATTGATCAAACATCTCTATTCGTTTCTACTCTTGACTCCCCCCACTAAGACTCAGTGTGTCCTGAGTCAATCCACTTCTCCCCCCCACCGCAGCCACCGGCTTCATCCAGGCATGCCTCCTAACTGGTCCCGCTGCTGTTATTTTTGTCCCTTTCTGACCTGTCTTCTACAAAATAGCTAACATGATCTTTTTAAAAATCAGATCATACCATTTCCCTGTTTAAAACTCTCTAATGGCTTCCCATCTGTCACACCTTGAAAAAAATACTAAAATTCCTTTCTCCAGCTCATGGAGCCTCCCAGTCTTCCCTCACTGATTCCTGCTCCAGCTCCACTAGGCTTCTTTCTGTTCCCCAACATACCTAATGTGTATCCACCTCAGGGCCTTTGCACTTGCTATTCCCTCTGTCTTGATGCAGATGGCTGGTTCCCACTTATCATTCAGGTCTCAGCTAAAGTGTCACCCCTCAGAGAAACCTTCCTTGACCACCCATCAGAAGCAGCCACCCAGGAACTTTTGCTCTATTTTAACTGCACAAATCACTGGCTAATATTTTCCTTGCCTATGCATTTATTTTCTTGTTTATTGCCTAGGCCACACTGGAATATAGTTGCCATAGGAACAGGGGTCTTCTCTACCATCTTCGTTGCTTTATTCCCAGCTCCTTAAACAGTGATTGATATAGCAAAGGTATTCAATAGATACTTGAATGAATGAATGAATGAGTGAATGATTTTGCTGAGACCCACTCAGGACCAAGCCTGTGCTGGATCCTGGATCCTGGGTAAGACATTGTTCATGACCTCTGGGATCTCATAATCTAATACACAGAGGTGCTCTTGAACAAAATAGTGGACCTTAAAAACAGGGTCTATGGAGCCAGCCTGCTTGGGTTCAAGTCCTGGCTTGAGTCCATAATAGCTGTGTATGTAATGCACTCAGAAAGATCCTAGAGCATGTTATATGATCAATAAATGCTAGTCATTATCATCAGACAGGTTGTACAAAGTCAAAAAAGAGCACACTGCTGACACCAGAGCTTAAAAAATCACTCTATTTTCTCATTTATATCTAGATCACTCATTGTAGGCCTTGGAAGTGAGCACGAGAAGGGGCAGGGTGCTTAGGGAAACTTTGATAAAAAGAAGGGAGACTCTATGTTGAGTCATGGGCGCTGAGCTAGGGGACTTGATGCCCATGAGGTCATTTCATCCTCCCAGCAACCCATGGACTTACTTTATAAATGAGAAAACTAAGATCCCAAGAGGTGAACTGATTTGCCTAGTGTTACACAGCTAGAAGGAGGCAGAACCAAGAATCAAATCCGGCTTTGACCGAAGTCTTATCATACCTCTTGGGCTTACAGGGTGGCAGTAAAACCAGGTGGTTAGGAGTTGCGAGTTGTTATGGACAGACCTGATTTCAAATCTTTCCCCAGGTTGAGACCTTGGGCAAGTCTCCATATCTGAAAAATGGGGATCATAGCAGTTTCTGCCTCAGACTGTGGACCTCTAAGACAATAGATGGCTGACTCTTAGGACGGTGCCTGGCACATGGTGGCCGCTGGTAAATACTGTTGTCTGAATGCATGTCAGGCAATGTGAGGTTAGATGAGATGAGACCAGCCTGTTGGATATGGGATAGCCAGTGTTGTTATTCTCAAAATCCCATAAGGGAAGGTCAAATCTGGGGTTGTATAATATAGCACCCATGTGGCTAGGAATTCTGGGGCGGGCATCCAGAGTTGGGAGGAGCTGCAGTGATGGCTTTGTTGACACATGCAGTGATGGAGGTCCAGGGAGGGGAGAGACCTGCTGAGGTTCCCAGCAAGGTGGTGGCCGAGTCGTCTGGAACTATACCTGTCTGTTCCCAGCCCCAGCCCCATGGGAGACTGGCTGGGAGAGAACCAGCGAAAGGGAGCTCCAAGTCCAAGGTCCCTTCTACCAGCCGTGGGACCTCTGCCACCATTCTCATGGGAGAGGTGGGTTTAGGGGGCCTGGGCTGCTCGTTGGTGACCTTTCCAGACTCTCTCTGGGAAGCCCTGCAAAGCCAGCGCCAGGCTGGAGGTCCTCAGAGACCTACAATGCTCAGAAGTTTTTGGGGATCCAGTCCTTTTCCCCACCTGCTCCTGACCCAGGTCAGGTCAACTTTTCACTCCCTGGTCCACCTGGGTTCAAGAACAGCCTCCGCCCCATGCTGGGGGTGAGCAGCTCACTCAACCTTTCTGAGCCTGTTTCTTCAACTTTAAAGGTAGGGAAAATAGCACCCACATTTGCAGAATGTGAAGATCAAATGCACTCACGTGTGTCAAGTGGTAACATGGTGACTGGAATGTAGTGAGTAGACCATAAATACTAGTTTCCCTCCTTCCGCCGTATGCTTTCCCCACGCTGAAAGAGGCAGCCTCCTAAACCCAGCAGAGGTCATGTCACTTCCCTGCTTAAAAACATTTTACTCTTCCAGTGGTTTCTACAATAATGTCAAAATTCCTTAGCTTGGCATGTGGGACCCTCAAGCTATTTTACCCACTTGCTTTTCTGCCATCCCTTTATTTCATATGTTACCAAGTTAATAAGAGAGCCTACAACTGCTTTTGGAAATGTTGCATATATATTCCTGTCTCATAGAGGCAGCACACTTTTTTTTTTTAGCATGTAACCTTTTTTTTATTATTAATTTTAAAAAATTACAAGAAAGAAATGCAAACATTCTTCACATTTGCTCATTCCATTCTATATATATAATCAGTAGTTCACAATATCATCATGTAGTTGCATATTCATCATCATGATAATTTCTTGGAACATTTGCATCAATTCAGAAAAAGAAATAAAAAGACAACAGAAAAATAAAATGAAAACAGAAAAAAAGAAAAAAATTATACATACCATACCCCTTAATCCTCCTTTTCATTTATCACTAGCATTTCAAACTAAATTTATTTTAACATTTGTTCCCCCTATTATTTATTTTTATTCCATATGTTCTACTTGTCTGTTGACAAGGTAGATAAAAGGAGCATCAGACACAATGTTTTCACAATCACACAGTCACATTGTGAAAGCTATATCATTATTCAATCATCATCAAGAAACATGGCTACTGGAACACAGCTCTACATTTTCAGGCAGTTCCCTCCAGCCTCTCCATTACATCTTGAATAACAAGGTGATATCTACTTAATGCATAAGAATAACCTCCAGGATAACTTCTCGACTCTGTTTGGAATATCTCAGCCATTGACATTTTGTCTCATTTCACTCCTCCCCTTTTGGTTGAGAAGGTTTTCTCAATCCCTTGATGCTGGGTCTCAGCTCATTCTAGAATTTCTGTCCCACGTTGCCAAGAAGGTCCACACCCCTGGGAGTTATGTCCCATGTAGACAGGGGGAGGGTGGTGAGTTTGCCTGTTGTGTTGGCTGGATAGAGAGGACACATCTGAGCAACAAAAGAAGCTCTTAGGCCTAATTTTAAGTAGGCTTGACCTATCTGTTGTGGGGTTAAGTTTCATATGAACAAACCCCAAGATTGGGGGCTCAGCCTATTGCTTTGGTTGTCCACACTGCTTGTGAGAATATCAAGAATTCAACTTGGGGAAGTTGAATTTTCCCCCATTCTCACGATTCCCTGAAGGGGAATTTGAGGCAGCACACTTTAATATATTAAAGGTTCTTTAGAAACCCTGCAAGAGAGAAATGTTTTGCCTTGTTCAGCTCAGAATTTGCAAAATGGGTTTGACCATGGAACCCTAGTAATATTCCACAGAACATGCTTTTGTTTCCCAAATACCTTTTCTGATTTTCTGCTTGCATGCCCTGTGTTGGCTGGTCTTTCTGTCCCCAGCCTGTGCCTACACATCCCCAGAAGTCCAGGCTGGCCGACCCCTCCAATGACTGGGTAAACTGGGTGCTCCCTCCTCTGGGCTCCCTCAGCTCTGTGTACTTGTTCTCCTACCCTGGCACCCGGGCACTCCTCTTACCTCACCTGTTTAGTCCTTTCTATTCTCCATTTCATGCAGATCATCCAAAACACCTTCTCTATGAACATTTTCTATATCCCTTGGTCAAAAAGTATCTTTCTTTTCTTCATGGTTTCAGAGGTAAAGTTTGGTAAGGGTAGAATCCGTATTTCTGGTTCCTTCACAAAGCTTTGCACATAGTAAATACTGAGTAAATGCATGCTTATTCATTCATTCAATCAACATTTAAAGAACATCTGTCCTATGCTGAATGCTAGGGATATAATGGGAAACAAGACAGATATGGGAGGCAGTAAGGGAAGTGGGGAAAAAGGAAGGACTCTGGAACGGACCACCAGGTTCAAATCCTGGCTCCATCACTTACTAGCTCTTGTCATTTCTTTGATCTCCCAAGTATTTCTCAAATACATGTGTTTCTCTCCTTCACTATGGCCAGCATCCCAGTCCAAACCACTGTCTTCTCTCGCTTGGACTGATAGAGTAATCTTCTGCTGGTTCCCTCTACCAGCATCTGGAATGGTCTTTAAAGATGCAAATCTGATCTGGTCACTCCCCTAATTGAACCCTCCAAAGGTTTCCCAATTCTCCTCAAATAAAAGCTCCAAGTTCTTATGCCTTGCAAGGCTCTGTGTGATCTGGCCCCCTCGCAAACTCACCTTCTATCTCTGCCTCCTTGCTCTCTTCACTTTCACCACTCTGACTCTCTCTGAGTTCCTTGAAAAAGGGCAGACTCCATTTCTTTGCATGTGCTGTTCCCTCTGCATGGAATGTTCTTCAAAGCTCACTTGGCCTGGCAACTCCTGCTCATCCTTGATCTTAGCTTAAGCACCACTCTTCTGTGAGGTCTTCCTTTACTTCCTTGAAAAATCTTGGCCATCTGCTTCACACTTTCCCTTCTTGGCACTTATCAAAATATATGATCAGATAATTATTCATTTAATTAGTTATTCAATATCTTCCCTGCTAGACTGAAAGCTCTGTGAAGCTAAAAATATTTTTTACAATAATAACAGTTAACACATCTACAGTCCTTATACATGCTAGCCCTCTCCTAAGCATGTTACATAAATCACCTAATTTAATCCTCACGGTAACTCTTAAAGATAGCTACTAAATCTTTCTGATTCATGCTTGAGGAAACTAGGACACAGAGAGGTCAAGCAACAAAGAAGATAAAATAAAACTTATAATGTACGACTGCAAAAGGACATTGATGGCAAATTGGATGAAGAGTGTCATCAGTTAAAAGAGGATACAGGATTAGGCATTGTATAAGGAAAGTTAAAATGTCTTAAATTATTACAGCCCATAATTGAATGAAACTTGATAGAGATTTTCCCAAGTTTGACAATAGTCCTAAAAATTTTGTAGGTTTTGTCAAAATTACAAAATTGTCATGTGTTGAAAAGGTGACCAAAGAAAATGCAGACAAAAATGTGGGAAATTATGTCATACAGACAAATAATAAAAATATTGTGTATTTTTCTGGATTCTGTGATTTTTGAGGTGTCAACTATTGAGATTTTATAAACTGCTGTGATTTATTTTCTTATTAGAAATACACCTTTACTTTTGCACCTGCATTAGTTAACTGTTGCTACAATATTGCTGTGTAAAACGCCACCCCAAAACTCGGTGCTTTAAGAAGAGAATTCTTCATTTGCGTAGATCTGCAGATCAGCTGGGGCAGTGCACCTGCAGACAGCAGTAGCTGGGGGTTGCATAATGAAGACTGGGCTCTGCCTGCTGCCTCTGCTCCACGTGTTTCTTGTCTTCCTCCTGGGACCAGTGTGCTAAGCAGAGCACATCTTTCTCACAGTGACGACAAAGCACGTGTGCGCAAGACCCAGTCTCAGAAATGGCACGCTGTGGCTATGACCCTCTTGCATTGGCCAAAGTGAGTCACATAGCCAAGGCCAGTGTTTTAGTTTCCTAGGTTGCTTAAGCAAACTGCCATGCAATGGCTTGGCTTAGACAATGGCAATTTATTCCCTCATGGTTTTGAGGCTGGGAAAATGTCCAAATCAAGGCATCATCACGGCAATGCTTTCTCCCCAAAGACTGTGATATTTTGGGGCTGGCCATGGGTGATCCTCAATTGCTCTGACTCATGGCAAGGCACATGGCAGCACCTCCTGGTCTGTCCCTTCTCTTCCGGTTTCCGTTTCCTGGTTCTTGCTTCCTGTAGCATTCTCTCTTTCATGTCTGAATTCATTCCGCTTATAAAGGAGTCCGGTAATAGGATTAAGACCCATCCTGGTTGAGTTAACTGAAGTAAGGTCCACAGAAGTCTTACTTACAATGGGTTCATGCCCACAGGAATGGATAAGATTTAAGAATATGTTTTTTCTGGGGTACATACAGCTTCAAACCACCACAGCCAGAGTCCAGAAGTGTTGAAAAATATGCTTCCTGTTTAGTGGCCAGAATTGCAAGGTCATATAGCAAAGATGTAGACACAGGAAGAATGAAGAATTGGGCCCAATAATGCAATTTCCTGCAGGAACTAATTTTATATTTGTAATCTTTTTCTTAAATAGGCCCTCCAAAATTGTATAGACCTCAGGCTTCCACAAAACCTGGATCCGCCCCTGGCCTCTATGCTTTTTTGATGGTACCCAAGCTAGCATTAGGGTGACTTCTCTAACAAGCATTCTGCAAATAAGAGCTTCATTAGTATTTTGAAATTCTTTTTACAACAAAGTTCTACTGAATTCAAGGTCCACTTACACCAATTCAAGCAATTTTATCCATTGATAAAAGAAAAAGAAGTGGGGGTGGGGTGTGAGGGTAGTTCAGTGGTAGAATTCTCGCCTGCCATGTGGGAGACCCAGGTTCGATTCCCAGCCCATGCATTTCCCAAAACAAACAAACAAACAAATAAAAACCCAAACCAAACAAAAAAATTTAACAAATGGTGCTGCCATAAGGTGAAACTCACATAGAAAAAGAATGGCATGTGACCCCCGCCGAATAGCACACAAAAGAAAAAGGAGTGCTGTTAGATTCTTCAAATAAAATTCCAATTGTAACTGCTTAAATGGTTGCCACAAAAGCGGTGATAGTAATTTGCAGAGGTAATTACTTAAAATGTTTGCTGAGAAGTTTTGTGTAGCTGTTTCAAGCACAAAATCAGATCTAAAAATTTGTGTTCACAGAAAGAGCTCAAATCTCTCTGTGAAAGTTTTGAAAATATTTTATTTGGAAGTGTTTACAAATTCAATATCTAGTGTCTCTGCCATCAGTCCATGCATATCTCACTTTTGTTTAGTTATTTATAATAATGTAACAGGTCATTCAAAACCAAAGCTAGAACCTTGGCTACAAGTAACCATAAGTCCCCCCATCCCACCCTCTGCCTCCCAACAGGGCTGCATTAAAAAAAATTTTCTTTGGGCGGGCCATGGTGGCTCAGCAGGCAAGAATGCTTGCCTGCCATGCCAGAGGACCTGGGTTTGATTCCCGGTGCCTGCCCATGTAAAAAAAAAAAAAATTTTATTGAGAAATCTTCACACACATACTTTCTATACATGGTGCACAATCAATGGCTAACAATATCATAACATAGTTGTGTATTCGTCACCACGACCATTTTTTTAGAACATTTGCATCACTCCAGAAAAAGAAATAAAAAGAAAAAAGAAAAAAACTCATACATACCATATCTTCCTTTTCATTGACCACAAGTATTTACATCTACCCAATTAATTTTAACCTTTGTCCCCCCATCATTTATTTATTAATTTTATCCATATTTTTTTACTCATCAGTCCATACCCTGGATATAAGGAGCATCAGACACAAGGTTTTCACAATCATACAGTCACATTGTAAACGTTGTATCTTTATACAATCATTTTCAAGAATCTAGGCTACTGGAACACAGTCAACAGTTTCAAGTACTTTTCTCCAGCCACTGCAACATAACATAAACTAAAAAGGGATATCTATATAATACATAGGAATAACCTCCAGGATAACTTCTTGACTCTGTTTGAAATCTCTCAGCCAGAAAAACTTTATTTTGTCTCATTTCTCCCTTCCTCCTTTTGGTCAAGAAGGCTTTCTCAATCTCTTGATGCTGGGTCCTGGTTTATCCCAGGCTTTCTGTCCCATGTTGCCAGGGAGATTTACACCCCTGGGAGTCATGTCTTATGTAGGGGGGAGGGCAGTGAGTTCACCTGCCGGGGTGGCTTGGAGAGAGAGGCCACATCTGAGCAACAAAAGAGGTTCTCCTTCCAGGGCTGCATTTTGATTTTCAAGGGTCCGAGGCCCTTTTGTCTTCGTGGGCCCCTGCCTCTACAAACATACATTCAAATTATGAAAAAGTATATTTTACAACAGCATTGGTATTAGGATGACCATAATAATACTATACATTAAAGCATTTTCTTTGACCTAAAAGTTTATTTTTTCTCCTAAAAGTATAGTGGGCCCGAGGCACGGTACCCACTGTGCCTAGTGTATAAGCTGGCCCTCCTTTCCCCACCTGAGGCACCCAGCCCCCTGGATGCTGTGTGTATCATTCCTTGCTTTCTTTCTTAAACCATAATAATTTATTGCAACTATATGTATTCCTTAAAGAAGTACTTTAAATATTAGTGGTTCTTAACTTTGTAAAAGAATATCATACTGTTCTAGTTTGCTAGCTGCCAGAATGCAATATACCAGAAATGGAATGGCTTTTTTAAAGGGGAATTTAATAAGTTGCAAGTTAACAGTTTTAGGCTGTGAAAATGTTCCAGTTAAAGCAAATCCATAGTAATGTCCAATCTAAAGCATCCAGGGAAAGATGCCTTGATTCAAGAAGGCCAATGAAGTTCAGGGTTTCTCTCTCAAGTGAGAAGGCACATGGTGAACGTGGAGTCATCTGCTAGCTTCCTCTCCAGCTCCCCTAGAGCCGTTTTCCTGCTTCATCTCCAAAAGTCACTGGCTGGTGGACTCTCTGCTTTGTGGTGCTGCGACGTTCTCTGTCCTCTCAGAATCTTGTGGCTTTCTCTCTTGTTCTCTCTGCTCTCTCTGAATCTCTTGCTTTCTCCAAAATGTCTCCTCTTTTATAGGAATCAAGACCCACCTTGAGTTTAATACCCACATTTGATTGAGTCAAATGTCTTATCTCCATAGAGATAAGCTAATTTAAATTTCAACATACAGTTCTGAATAGGGATTAGAAGAAACTGCTGCCTTTACAAAATGGGATTAGGATTAAAACACGGCTTTTCTAGGGTACATATATCCTTTCAAACTGGCACACATACTGTGTATACTCTTTTTTTTCCCCTTGGGTGAAAGGGCCAGGAATCAAACCCAGGTCTCCTGCATGACAGACGAGCATCCTACCACTGAACTACCTATGCACCCCATGTGTATAACCTTTTGAGAGTGACTTTTCTCATTTAGTATTTCATTAGTAAGCTTCTTTCATATTTGAGGCTTGTCCCTGTATTCCATTCATTTTGGCTACTGTATATTGTGTGTGAGTATATCAGAGTTTATTCATCACTCTGTCACTGATGGGAATTTAGGATGGATATTTTTCAGCCTTTCCTACAGGAAAAAACAACCCCAAGATTTCAGTGATTTACTACCCCAAACAGTTATTTCTAACTCTCATTCTGAGCACCTGGGGTTGGCTGCAACTTTGATGGAAATAGGTACTTGGCCAATAGTGAAGCCTGGCAAGGGCGAAGAGGGAATGAATAATTAAAAACGAATAATGCAATCTATTCCAGATTGTTTTCAGGTTCTTACTAAATGAACAGTGCTGGTGAATAAAACTGCTGGATCATGAGTTATGTTAATGTTCAGGTGTAGAAGGTAATGCTAAACTTTTCCTAAATGGTTTTGCCAGTTTACATCCCACTGGCCATGTGTAAGAGGCGGGGATCCACATCCTCTCCAACACTTGGTATTATTAGACTTTTAACTATTGCAAATTGAATGTATGCAAAACGATGTTACACTGCAGCCTTGTTTTGCATTTTCCTGTTCACCAATGACCTTGAAGATCTCTGCACACTTAACTGACTGGATGCATTTCCACTTCTCTGAAATGCCTACTTACACTTTTCATGTTTTTAAAAATTTTTACTAGAACAGTTGTGACTTTCAAGAAACATTATGCAGGAAGCACAAAGTTCCCATATGCACCTCACACAGAGTTTTCCCTATTATTAACATTTTGCATTTGTAGTAACTACCTTACAATTCTTGGAACAATATTATTATATTTATGCTATTAACTTTAGTGCACTGTTTCCATTGGGTTGTATATTCCTGGGGGTTGTGTGTGTGTGTGTAAGCGAGTATATGGTAACTTATACACAACCCCCAATTTCCCTTTTATCCCTTTTATGAACATACAATTCACTGGTGCCTCCATCTCTATCATCCATTGCCAAAACTTTTACATTGCCCCAAATAGAAACTCCATAACAATTAAGCATTAACTTCCCATTCCCTTCTTTTTCTTGACCCCTGGTAACCTGTATTCTAGTTACTGACTTCATGAGAATGCTAAATATTTTTATTTATTTAATATACAGGAGATCAACAGTATTCATCCCTTCGTGTCTGATTTATTTCACTCAATATTATATCCTCAAGGTTCATCCATGTTGTAGCATGACTCAGAATGTCATTTTTTATGGCTAAATAATATTCCATTGTATGTATATACTACGTCTTGTTTATCCACTCATCTGCTGACAGATACTTGGGTGGCTTCCACCTCTTGGCAGATGTGAATATGCCACTTTGAACATCAGTGTGAAAATGTCTGTTCAAGTCCCTGTTTTCAGTTATTTTTGGTATATACTTTGAAGTGGGATTGCCAGCTCGTATGGTAACTCTATACTAGACTTTCTGAACAAATGCCATACCGTTCTCCCCAGTGGTTGCACCATTTTTACATCCCCACAATGTATGAGTGATCCCAGTTCTCTACAACCTCCCCACCACTTGTTTTCTGTTTTTTGTTCTTATTAGAGAAGTTGTAAGTTTGCAGAGCAACCATGCAAAAATAAAGGATTCCCACATACGACTCTATTATTAACACCTTGCATTGGTGTGGAACATTTGTTACAATCGATGATAGCACATTTTAATAATTGCACTGTTAACTATAGTCCATGGTTTAACCTAGAGTTCACTGATTATATAGTGTAGTTCCATGGATTAAAAAAAATTATTGTTACCATAGAAATAAGCCAACACTTCCCCATCTAATCACATTCAGATATACAGTTCAGTGCTGTTAATTACATTCACAATACTGTGCTACCATCACCACCATCCATTACCAAAACGTTTTCATTGTTCCAAATAGGAATCCTGTATATTTTAAGCCTTAACTTCCCGTTTCCTAACCCACCCTGTCCCCTGGTAACATATATTCTAGATTTTGACTTCATGAGTTTCCTTATTCTAGTTGCTTCTAATCAGTGAGATCATACAATATTTGTCCTTTCATATCTGGCTTATTTCACTCGACATAATGCTGTCTCAAGGTTCATCCATGTTGTCGCATGTATCAGAATTTCATTCTTTTTGATAACTGAAGAATAATTCCATTGTTTGTATACACCACATATAAATTGTCCTTTCATAGGTTGATGGACAATTGGATTGCAAACATCTTTTGGCAATTATGAAAAATGTCACAGTAAACATCAGTGTGCAAATGTCTATCCAAGTTCCTACTCTCAGTTCTCTTTGGTATATTCTTAGTAGTGAGAATGCCAGGTCATATGGTAGTTCTATTCTCACCTTACTGAGGAACAACTGTCTTATATAGCGGCTGCACCACTTTCTTTTGCTGACAGCAATAAATGAGTTCCTATTTCTCTGCGTCCTCTCTGAATTTGTTATTTTCCACTTTTTTAATAGCAGATATTCTAAGAGGTATGTAATGGTATCTCATTGTGGTTTTGATTTGCATTTACCTAATAGCTAATAATGTTGAGTATTTTTGCATGCGTTTCCTAGATATTTGTGTATCTTCTTTGCAGAGATGTCTGTTCAAATCTTTTGCCCATTTTTAAATTGGATTGTTTGTCTTTTTCTAGTTAAGTTGAAGGATTTCCTTATATATTCTGGATATTTAAACCTTTATTGGATATGTGGTTTCCAATTTTTTTTCCCATTTTGTAGTTTGTTGTTATAGTTTCACAATAAAGTCCTTTGAGACGCAAAAACTTTTACTTTTGATGAGGTCCCATTTATCTATTCTTTTCCTTTGTTGTTTGTGTAACAAACAAAGTAAAGTCTAAGAAACTGGGTGCAAAATCTAAGAAACTGTTGCTTAACACAAGATCCTGAAAATGATTCCCTATGTTTTCTTCTAGGAGTTTGACAGTTCTTGGCTCTTATATTTAGGTCTTTTATCCAAGTTGAGGTGACTCTTGTATATGGTATGAGGTAAGAGTCTACCTTCATTCTTTTGCAAAAATGGAGATCCAGTTTTCCCAGCACCATTTGTTGAAGAGACTATTTTTTCCCAATTGAGTGGCCTTAGCTCCTTTTGACATCATCAACACGGTGATGTAAACAGCTATTGAAAATATCTCCCCAGAGATTCAATAGAAAAAAAAAGGACAATTCTGAATTTTTCAGAACTTTGGAGGGATATATACATATACTGGAGAAGGACCCTTAAAATGCCGAATTGGAGAGAAAAATTTCAAGTAGGAAACCTCTGTACCAGTTCAGCTGGTCTTCTCCCATCTCCCTCTCTCCTCTCACCACAGCATGGGAAGGGCAGAGAAGCAGCAGCCATGATTCCGCCCATCTGGGAAACAGAATATAAATTCCTTCACAGCCGTGAGGCAGACACCCACCATTTGAAGACCCAGGGGACAGGGGAGGGCATTTCAAGGCTCAGGTCAGTAAGGGATAAAGAGTCTGAGAAAATGTGGACAGTGTCTATTTTTCCACCCCTGTGTCCAAAAGCTCTTCCCCTGCCCCTGAGGGAAACAGCAGCAGGTGGACTGATCCCTCTCTGGGGTTTGGTTGAAAATTGGGTCAGCTGGGGGAGTCCTTTGCCACAAACAAAGTGGGGAACATAGCCCCACATTGAGCCAGAGTTTGACCAGCAAAGTGAGGGCACAGTAACTCCATAGTTCAACCTCCTCCCAGCTAGACATAGCCTGGGCTATGAGGCAGAAAGTTTTTGAAGACAATCAAGTTATCAAACAGTGCCATCTGTAAGGGGGACTGGAAAGTGCAAGGGAGTTGAAGGGCTTTTTCAGAGACTTTCCAGAAAAAATATCTCAGAACCACTGGAGTTGGTCTAGATCTCCTGCTTGGGAACATACCCAGTTCTGACGGAGAAATATGGAGAACCCAACTGTTAAAGCAATGTCCTAAAACAAACCCAGGTCTTGCGGGCTGGTGAAAACAGCACCATTGGGACCCAGCAGACTTGTTTTACCCTGAAGCAGAGACCTTGCTGTGGTGCCTAGTGCCTACTCTCCATCCCTGAGGCAGGCCACTCTGGGCATCTGGTGTTTAGGGGAGACAGAGGCAGAGCCAATCTGACAACTGGTCAGAAAAGATAGACAAACAGTTAGAGAACAAAGCCAACCACCAAGGAACCCCTAGGCAAAAGAGAGAAAATTACCTCTAGAATAAACTAAGCAAGACAATCAGATACCTAGACCCGATCAAAAAATTATGTCTCATACTAGGAAGCAGTATGATGTAGCCCAACCAAAGGAACAAACTTTCAGAGATGTAGAAGCTGAAAGAACTAATTAAAGACATTCAAACAAATCTGAATCAAATGAAAAAATCAAATCAATGAGGTGAAGGAAAATATAGCAAAACTGATGAAAGATATAAAGAAAATACAGGGTGACTATAAGAAGAACTTGAAAGCTTGAAAAAACAAATTATAGAACTTAAGGAAATGAAAGACACAATAGAGGAGATGAAAAAAAATGGAGACATACAACAGCAGATTTGAAGAGGCAGAAGGAAGGATTAGTGAACTAGAGGACAGGACATCTGAAATCCTACACACAAAAGAACAGAGAGGGAAAAGAATGGAAAAACATGAGCAGCATCTCAGGGAATTGAAAGACAACATGAAACACATGAATATCCAGAAGGAGAAGAGAAGAGGCAAGGAACAGAAAGAATAATGGAGGTAATAATCACTGAAATTTCTGAACTCTCATGAAACACATAATATTACAGATCCAAGAAGCTCAGCATACTCCAAACAGAATAGATCCAAATAGACCCACTCCAAGACACTTACTAATCAGATTGTTAAATGTCAAAGAGAAACAGAGAATTCTGATAGCTACAAGAGAAAAGCGATTCATCACATATGAGGGAAGCTCAATAAGACTAAGGGCAGATTTCTTCAGCAAAATTCCATGGAGGTGAGAAGGCAGTGGTATAGTGTATTTAAGATACTGAAAGAGAAAATTGCCAACCAAGAATTCTGTATCTGGCAAAAATATCCATAAAAAATTAGAGAGAATTTCAAATATTTACAGATAAATAGGCACTGAGAGAGTGAACAAGAGACTGTCTCTACAAAAAATACTAAAGGAAGCATTACAGGCAGACAAGAAAAGATAGAAGAAAGAGATTTTTGAGAAGAGTGTAGAAATGAAGATCAGCAGTAAGGGTAACTAATAGGGTAAAAAGAGAAAAAAATAAAAATAAAATATAACATAAAATCCAAAGACAAAATGATTTAAGAAAGTACTCCTCCACAGTAATAACATTAAATGTTAATGGATTAGATTTCATAATTAAAATACATAGATTGGTAGAATGGATTAAAAAAATAGTATCCATCAATATGCAGTCTATGAGAGACTCACTTAAGACCCAAGGACAAAAACGGTTGAAAGTGAAAGGTTGGAAAAAGATATTTCATGCAAACAACAACTAGAAAATAACAGGTGTTGTGACACTAATATCAAATTAGACTTCAAATGTAAAGCAATTAAAAGAGACAAAGAAAGACACTATGTATTAATAAAAGGGACAATGCATCAGGGAGACATAACAGTCATAAATGTCTATGCATTGAGCCAGAACACGAGTCAAACACTGATAACATTGAAGGGAGAAGTAAACACTTCTATAATAATGGTTGGAGACTTCAACATACCACTCTTATCAATGGATAGCATGTCTAGACAGAGGATCAATTAGGAGACAGAGATCTTGAATAATATGATAAATGAACTAGACTCAATAGATATTTACAAAGTATTGCACACCAAAACAGAAGGATACACATTTTTCTCGAGTGCACATGGATTCTTTTCCAGGATAGAACATGTTGGGTCTCAAAAAATTTAAGAAGATCAAAATTATACAAGGCACTTTCGCAGATCACAATGGAATGAAGTTGGAAATCAACAACAGTCAGAAGGCAGGAAGATTCACACATTTATGGAGGCTAAATAACACACTCTTAAACAACCACTGGGTCAAGGAAGAAATTACAAGAAAATCAGTAAGTATCTTAAGACAAATGAAAATGAAAACACAACATATCAACACTTATGGGATGCCGCAAAAGCTGTGCTAAGATGGAAATTTATTGCCCTAAACACCTATATTAAAAAAGAAGAAAGTAAAAACCGAGGAATTAACTGCTCACCTGGAGGCACTAGAGAAAGAACAGCAAACTAACCCCAAAGCAAACAGAACAAAAACAAACAAAGATTAAAGCAGAAATAAACAAGTTGAAAACAATAGAATCAATAAAGCCAGAAGTTGTTTCTTTGAGAAAATCAATAAAATCAATGAACCCTTAGCTAGGGTGAGAAAGAAAAAAAGGGAGAGTATGCAAATAAATAAAATCAGAAATTGGAGGAAGGACATAACTACTGATCCCACAGTAAAAAAAGGAGATAATGAGAGCATGCTATGAACACTATATGCTAACAAACTAGACAACTTAGATGAAACGGACAACTTTCTAGTAAAGCATGAACAACCAACATTGACTTGAAAAGAAATAGAAGGCCTCAACAAACTAATTACAAGTAAAGAGATTGACTCAGTCACCAAAAACCTCCAGAAAAAGAAAGTCTAGGCCAGTTGGCTTCACATGTGATTTCTACCAAACACATAAGAAAGAATTAGTACCAGTTGTGCTCAAACTATTCAAAAAAATTGAAGAGGAGGGAAAGCTACCTAGCTTATTCTATGATGCCAACATTACCCTAATCCCAAAGCCAGGCAAAGATACTACAAGGAAAGAAAATTACAGACCAATCTCTGTAATGAACATTGATGCAAAAATCCTCAATAAAAATACTTGCAAACTGAATACATTTTAAGTATTAAAAGAAATATACATCATGGCCAAATATCCCAGGTATGTTAGTTAGGGTTCTCTAGAGAAGCAAAACCAACAGGAGAGATCTGAGATTTATAAAGATGTCTCACGCAATCATAGAAATGGAAGAGTCCAAAATCCACACAGAGCAGGCTGTGAAACTGGCATCACTGATAAACGGTCTGGACTAACACCACAGAAGAGGCTTGCTGACTGAAGAAGCAGTGAAAGAATCTCCCTTCTTTCTTAAAAGCCTTCCACTGACTGGATTATCTCATTGGGGTAGGCATGCCTTAGTTGATTGCTGGTGTAATCTGCCACAGATTCAATCAACTGACTGATGATTTAATACACCAGCCTTCCTGTTTATCAACCAGCCATGAAATATCCTTGCAGTAATGGTCAGGCCAATGTTCATCTGATTAGACCACTGGGCATAATCACCTGGCCAAGTTGACACCAGAACCCAGCCATTACACCTGTTATGCAAGGGTGGCTCAACACAAGAAAATCAAATAAAGTAATACACCATATCAATAAATTAAAGAAGAAAAACAATATGATCACCTCAATTGATGCAGAAAGGCATTTGACAAAATTCAACATTCTTTCTTGATGTAAACACTTCAAAAGATAAGAATAAAAGTAAACTTCCTCAACATGATAAAGGGACTATATGAAAAATCCACAGCTAACATCATACTCAGCGGAAACACTGAACGCTTTCCCTCTAAGATCAGGAACAAGACAAGGGTGTCCACTGTCATTATTGTTATTCAACACTGTGCTGAAAGTTTTAGCTGGGGAATTAGGCAAGAGAAAGAAACAAAAGGCATCTAAATTGGAAAGGAAGAAGTAAAATTTTCACTGTTGGCAGGTGACATGATCCTACATGTAGAAAATCCTGAAAAACCTACAGAAAAGCTACTAGAGCTAATAAGCAAGTACAGCAAAGTGGCTGGATACAAGATCAACATGCAAAAACCAGTTGCGTTTCTATACACCAGCAATGTGCAATCTAAAGAGGAAATCAAGAAAAAAAAATCCATTTACAATAGCAACCAAAAATAACAAAATATTTAGAAATAAGTTTAATCAAGGACCGTTATACATAGAAAACTATGTATAACGTAGAAGATCTAAATAAATGGAAGAATTTACCATTCATGGATTGGAAGACTAAATGCAGTTAAGATGTCAGTTCTACCCAAATTGATTTATATATTTAAATATCCAATGCAATACCAATTAAAATCCCAGGAATTTACTTCACAAAAATAGAAAAAAAACCCCAAATTTATCTTGAGAAAGAAAAAGTTGGAGATCTTGCACTACAGGACTTTTAAGCATATTACAAATTACAGTGGTCAAAATAGCATGGTACAGGCATAAAGATAAATGTACTGACCAGTGGAATCAAATTGCATGTACAGAGGTAGACTCTCTCATCTACAGCCAATTGATCTTTGACAAGGTGGTCAAGTCAATTCAACTGGGATAGGGCAGACTCTTCAGCAAACGATGCTTGGGTAAATGGATATCCATATCCAAAATGATGAAGGAGGACTGCTGTTTTATAGTTTATACAAAATTAACTCAAAATGGATCAAAGACCTAGAGCTAAGACCATAAAACATTTAGAAGGAAATGTAGTGAAATATCTTAAGGATCTTATGATAGAAGGTGGTTTCCTAGACCTTACATCCAAAGCATGAGCAATGAAAGAAAAAATAGATAAATGGGATCTCCTCAAAAGTGAACACTTTTGCACATCAAAGGACTTTGTCAGGAAAGTAAAAAGGTAGCCTATGCAATGAGAGACAATATTTGGAAACCACAGATCAGATAAGGCTTTAGTATCTGGAATATATAAAGAGATCCTACAGTTCAACAACAAAAAGACAAATGCAACTAAAATATGAGCAAAAAACATGGACAGATACTTTTCCAAAGAGGAAGTACAAATGGCTCAAAAACATATGAAAAGATGCCCGACTTCACTCGTGATGAGAGAAATGCAAATCAAAACCACAATGAGATATCATCTCACAGCTACTAGAATAGCCATTATAAAAAAACACACACACACAGAAAAACTACAAGTGCTGGAGAGGATGTGGAAGAAATTGGCACACTCATTCACTGTTGGTGGGAATGTAGAATGGTCGACTGCTCTAGAAGGCAGTTTGGCATTCCTCAGAAAGCTAAATATAGAATTGCTGTAAGATACAGCAATTCCATTACTAGGTATACTCTGAGGAACTGAAAGCATGGACATGAGCAGACATTTGCACATCAATGTTTATAGCAGCATTATTCATGATTGCCCAAATGTCCATCAATGGACAGTTGGAAAAACAAACCAAGGCATATACATACAATGAAATATTATGCAGCTGTAAGACAGAATAAAGTCATGAAGCATGCAACAACATAGATGAACTCTGAGAACACTACGTTGGGTGAAATAAGCCAGAAACAAAAGGACAAATACTATATGGTCTTACTAATATGAACCAACTATAATGAACAAATTCTTAGAGTTAAAGTTGAGAAAACAGATTATCAGGGGTTAGAAAGAGGGTAGAATTTGGGCACTTGATGCTGAAGGAGTACAGAAGGTTCAACATGGTTGATTGTAAAAATCCAGAAATAGCACAATATTATATGATAGTTGCACAATATTATAAGTATAATGAACAAAACTGAAGGTGAATATGGTTGAAAGAGGAAGGCTAGGGGCATGTATGACACAGGAGGAAAGATAGAGGATAAAAACTGGATCATATAACTTAGCAGAACCTAGATGGATAATGATGGTGATTAAATGTACAAATATAAGAAAGTTTTTTACTTGAGGGAGAACAATTCAAGGTCACCATTGCAGGGTGTTTAAAAAGGTGTATAAACTAGGGTTTGGTTAACAGTAACATCGTAGTGTTCTTTCATTAATTGTAACAAGGCAGTATATCAAAGCTAAATGTCAATAATGAGGGGGATGTAATGAAGGGGTATGGGATTCTTGTCGTTTCTCTTTCTTTTTCTTTTTCTTTTCTCACCTTCTCTCTTTGTGGGATAAATGGAAATGTTCTTATAGAGATTGTGATAGTGAATGCATAACTATGTGATTATGCCATTGGAATATCTATGTAACTATACTGTAGGGAAATAGAACGGTGCAGCTCCTCTGGAGGCAGTGTGGGGGTTCCAAAGGAGTCTAGATATGGGGTTGCCACATAATCCTATAACCCAGTTATTAGGCAAAGTCTTGGAAGAACTGAAAGTAGGGACCCGAATAGGCATTTGCACACTGGTGTTCATGGTAGCAGTTTTCACGACTTGCAATGGATTGAGGTACCCTAAGGAGACACTGATCAATGGAAGGGCAAAATGTAGTGTGTACATACAATGGACTAATGAACAGCTGCAGGAAAGAATGAAGACGTGCAGCATGCAACTAGGAGAATGAACCTTAAAGACATTGTACTGAGTGAAATAATCCAGAAAAAAATGGACAGTATGTATGGTCTCACTGATATGGGCAAGCTATGATGTACAGATTCTGAGAATTGAATTTGAGTGTATAACTTGTCTGGGGATGAAAACTGGGTGGTGATTAGGCAATCAATGATTAAGGGGTACAGAATATTCAAATAAGGATCATCATAAAGGTTTCTAGATGGTAAACTCTTACAGAAGTCATATCTATTTCTGAATTTTAACGGTTATTTCTAAATTCTGAAATGCTGTATTCCTTGTGTACAACCTGTTAGCTTCCATAAACATTGGTTATCTGTGGGACACCTAAGACTCAGCCTTAGAGTTCTGTAGCTCTGAAAGTCATCATTACTCCATACCTGTTAAAGAAGCTGAAAAACAGTTCAGGCTCCAATTAGAGAGTTGACTTTTAATGGACCTGGTTAGGACTAAGGTATATCAGAATACAGGGTAAAGAATGATACTGTCTGTGTTTTAAAACTTCAATCTCTGTGGAAGACAAGAGGAAGAAATGAAAAAAAAAGAGGAAGAAATGTTTATTTGGTCCAAAATTTAAATTTTCTGTAGCACACTATCTAATGTAACCTATCTAGTCAGTTTTTTGAAACAACCCAATTACATGGAACATAGACTAGGGAATGAGACTTTTTTAAATGGTGAAATATAACATACATACATTAAAGCAATAAATTTCCGAATACATTTTAACAAGTAATTATAGAACAGATTTTTAAGTTTGGTATGGTTTACAGTTCCATAATTTTTTCTTCTAGCTGCTCCAGGATACTGGAGATCAACAAAAATATCAATATAATGATCCAGCAGTCATACTCATTTAAATCCTAACTTCTCCTTCTCTTTAAATAATATATATACATAAATGCAAATTTCAAAGTACATCACAACATTTAGTTGTAGAACAGATTTCAGAGTTTTGTATGGGTTCCAAACTTACAATTTTAGGTTTTTATTTCTAGCTGCTCTAAGGTACTGGAGGCTAAAAGAAATACCAATATAATGATTCAGCACTCATACTCATTTGTTAAACCCTACCTGTATAACTCCCCCTTCACCTTTGATTTACCTCCCACTCTTTAGGGGTATTTGGGCTATGCCCATTCTAACTTTTTCATGTTGGAAGGGGCTGTCGATAATATGGGATAGGAGGATGGAACCAGTTGATGTTCTGGAAAGGCTGGCCCCTCTGCATTTCAGGACTTATCTGGTCCAGGGACCCATCTGGAGGTTGTAGGTTTTGGAGAGTTACCCTAGTGCATGGAAACTTTGTAGAATCTTATATAATGCCATAGGTGTTCCTTAGGCTTGGGAGGAATGGTTTTTGGTTGGGGTTTGGCACATTATGATAGGTAGCAATGTCTAACTAAAGTATGCATAAGAATGACCTTCAGAGTAGCCTCTCGACTCTATTTGAACTCTCTCAGCCCCTGTGCTGGTTTGAAAGAATGGGTGTCCCTTCGAAAAGCCGTGTTTTAATCCTAAACACATTTTGTAAAGGCAGCTGTTTTTTCTAATCCCTATTCAGCATTGTATGTCTGAAACTGTAATTAGATC
Organism: Tamandua tetradactyla; assembly: GCF_023851605.1. Lineage (NCBI taxonomy): Eukaryota > Metazoa > Chordata > Mammalia > Pilosa > Myrmecophagidae > Tamandua > Tamandua tetradactyla. The sequence continues at coordinate 184,088,102 of NC_135328.1, read as the reverse complement.
ATCTCCCTGGAGATGTGATGTAATCAAGAGTGGTTGTTAAATTGGATTAGGTGATGACATGCCTATACCCATTTGGGTGGGTCTTGATTAGTTTCTGGAGTCCTATAAAAGAGGAACATTTTGGAGAACGCAGGAGATTCGGAGAGAGCAGAGAATGCTGCAGCACCACGAAGCAGAGTCCATGAGCCAGCCACCTTTGGAGATGAAGAAGGAAAATGCCTCCTGGGGAGCTTCATGAAACAGGAAGCTAGGAGAAGAAGCTAACAGATGACGCTGTGTTTGCCATGTGCCCTTCCAGATGAGAGAGAAACCCTGACCATGTTCACCATGTGCCTTTCTGAGATAAGAGAGAAACTGTGACTGTGTTCGCCATGTGCCTTCTCACTTGAGAGAGAAACCCTGAACTTCATCAACCTTGTTGAATCAAGGGAATTTTCCGTGGATGCCTTTGATTGGACGTTTCTATAGACTTGTTTTAATTGGGACAGTTTCTCGGCCTTAGAACTATAAACTAGCAATTTATTAGAGTCCCCTTTTAAAAAACCATTCTGTTTCTGGTATATTGCATTCCAGCAGCTAGCTAACTAGAACAGCTCCTGATACCTTATTTATTTTTAATAAAAAAAAATTAAAACATACAAACATGAACATTCTTACCATATGATGATTCCATTCTTGGTATATGATCAATAACTCACAATATCATCTCATAGTTGTGTATTCATCACCATGATCATTTCTTAGAACATTTGCATCAATTCAGTAAAAGAAATAAAAAGAAAAAACAAAAAAATTCATATATACCATACCCCTTACCCCTCTCTTTCACTGACTGCTAGTATTTTCATCTACCCAATATATTTTAGCCTTTGTTTCCCCTATTTTTTTGTATACTGCTTACCACTCCCTTTCATTGATCAGTAGCATTTCAATCTACTATATTTTAACATTTGTTCCCCTTATTATTTATTTATTTTAACTCCATATGTTTTACTTATCTGTCCATATTGTAGATAAAAGGAGCACCTGATACCTTATTTATTGCACTTATTTTTTCCCCCTTTTGGTCAGGATGTCATTGTTGATCCCCTAGTGCCAGGACCAGGATCATCCCTGGGAGTCATCTCCCATGCCACCAGAAAGACTTTCATCCCTGGAGTCACGCCCCATGTAGGGGGGAGGGCAATGGCTTCACTTGCAGAGTTGGGCTGAAAGAGAGAGAGAGGCCACTTCTGAGCAACGAAAGAGGTCCTCCGGAGATGACGCTTAGGCTCACCTGTAGGTAGTCTGAGTTTCTTCACTACATACATAATCTCCACAAGAGCAAGCTTCAATGTCAAGGACTTGACCTATTGATTTGGGTGTCCCTAATGTTTGACACAATAACCGGGGTTTCCCCGGTGGTAAAGTTTAATAGTTTCATAATTTTTCTCCCATCCCTCAAGGGACTTTGCCAATACTTTTTGATTATGTGTTTAATGTACTCTGGGATGTATCCAGGCATTTTATTAAGCTACACAGGATTAGAGGCTGTCATTCTTATTCTGGGCTTCCTGTGTTTGGATTGTTTAAATGATCCATCCAGACAAATTAAGTTAGATTATACGCTGTAGCAAACCTAGGTTTGAACATAAAAACTTATCTTCTTTTGGTCTCAAAGAGTAGGTGAAGTTCTAAAATACAGGCAATGTCTTCCTTATCCTGTAAGGGAATGAGATCTTATTATTCTATACAGTTTAAAGTAATACCCAGATATATTCCGGAGTATTTTGTACAGAAAATAAATAAAACTGCAGTTGCAAAGACACCTTGAGGGATTGGGAAAGAAGATGAAACTATTTAACTTTCCCTCCTGGGAATTCCTAATATTCTTTCAAGCTTTAGGGACTCCTAATTTAGTAAACAAGCCCTTGATCTTGAGACTTGCATTTATGAAAATTATTTCTAACATGGCAAAGCTAGGCCTGCATGTAATTATGCTTAAGAGTCACCCCCAGCGGGCCTATTTTGTTGCTCAGATGAGGCCTCTCTCTTTAAGATAACTATGCAAATAAACTCACTACCCTCCCCCATATGTAGGACATGACTCCCGGGGGTGTACATTTCCCTGGCAACGTGGGACATGACCCCCAGGATGAGCCTGGCCCTGACATCATGGTATTGAGAATGACCAAAAGGGGGAAAGGAATGGAACAAAATAGTTTCAGTGGCCAAGAGAATTCAGATAGAGTTGAGAAGTCATTCTGGAAGTTACTGTTATGCAAGCTTAAACCAGATATTTCAAACTACCAGTGTGCCATGCCCCAACTAACAGCATCCCTTGAAAATCCTAGGGAGTGCCCTGGGCTCTCTCTAGGTCTCCATAAAAGTTTTTATTAGTAAGTTTATTTTTTTCAGAAACCTCCAGATTGATCCTAGGCCGGATAAGTCCTGAAACCCAGAGGTACCAGTCTCTCCAAGAACATCAACCAGGTTCATTCCTCTACCCCAGAAGACAGATACCTCTTTCCAGCATGATGAAGTTAAAATGGTCCTTTCTCAGATATCCCTGAAGATTGAGAGAAAAATCAAGTGAGAGGAAGGAAGTTTAACTGAGAAATTTGGATTTAGCAAATGATTGTGACTATTGACTCATTATAAAGATTTTTGCTTTTAGATCTTGTGTTTTAGAATAGCTAGAAGGAAATATCTAAAGCTGTTGAACTGTGATCCGGTAGCCCTGAACTTTGATAATGGTTGACTAACTGGATTGGAAAAAAAAGTCACTTGCCCGTGTTTGTATGTATCTACTTCTGAGTGTTTTATTTTGTTACTGTCGTGCAGTAACTTAGCTCTATTGTAAGTCTTATAATTGGGTAGATGCCAATACTAGTGGTCAATAAAAGGAAAGAGTAAAAGGTGTATGGTGTATGGAGTTTTTCTTTTTCTTTTTAATTCTTTTTCTAGAGTAATGCAAATGTTCTGAAAATGATCATGGTGATGAATACACAACTATGTGATATTGTGAACCACTGACTATATACTTTGGATTGTATGGTGTATGAAAATATCTCAATAAAAATACATTTAATAAAATCACTTGACCACAAATGTGAAGGTTGATTTCTGAGCTCTCAATTTTATTCCATTGGTTTATATGTTTGCACTCGCACCAGTTCCATGCTGTTTTGATTATTGAGGCTTTGTAATAAGTTTTCAGATTGGGAAGTGTGAGTTCTCCAACTGTGTTCTTCTTTTTTCAAGGTGGCTATAGTTATTTGAGGCCCTTTACCTTTCCTTATGAATTTGATGATTGGCTTTTCCATTTCTGCAAAGGAGATTTTTGGAATTTTGATTAGGATTGTGCTCAATCTGTAAATCACTTTGGATAGAATTGACATTTTAAAAATATTTAGTCTTCCAGTGCATGAACACAAAATATCTTTCCATTTATTTCAGTTTTCTTTCAGCAATGCTTCATACGTACAAGTCTTTTTCACATCCTTGGTTAAACTTATTCCTAGATATTTGATTCTTTTTGTTGCTATTGTAAATGGAATTTTTAAAATTTCCTCTTTGGATTGTCCATTATTAGTGTGAACATTTCCCCCTCTTTATGTTACTTTTGTCCCACAGTACTTCTTTATATTTTGTGATTATCAGGATTATTTCTTATTCAATTGTATTCTAATTCATATGAATTAAAGATTAAAGTTATCTATTGAGGAGACAGTTCTATTGGGTTCTTCATTTACCCATTTAGTCACCTTTACTGAAGATCTTCATGTCTTCACACTGCTCCAAGCTTCTCAGTCCTGTCTTTTCCTTTCAACCTGAAGAACCCCTTTCATCAATTTTTGTAGGATAGATCTTTGGGTGACTAACTCTCTAAGTTTCTGTTTATATGTGAATGTCTTCAACTCTTCCTTATTTTTAAAAGACAGTTTTGCCAGATAAAGGCTTCTTGAATGGCAGTTTTCTTCTTTCACTACCTGCTGGTTTGAAGCTGTCATGTACCCCAGAAAAGGCCAAGCTCTTTTAATCCATTCCTGTGGGTGCTGAACTGTTGTAGGTGGGATCTTTTGCTTAGGTTATTTCAATTGAGATGTAACCTACCTCATTCAAGATGGGTCTTTTTAAAAATTTTCATACAATAGTTCAATTTTTAAAATGTCCTAATTAACAAGTTTAAGGAGAAGTTTTATTTTGCAACAGCAAAGCACTTTTTTCGTACTATTACAAATACATACTATTGGGTAGTCTTTTGGTTGGATTTTCTGATTTTTGTCCCAGTTCACTATGTGGAAGTTCAGTCTCATTTTTTAAATATTATTCATACATTATAGATCAACCAGTTATAGTTGTCAGGGTTCTATAGGGAAACGGAACTAACTGGAGAGATCTGTAAATACGAAATTTTATAAAAGTGTCTCATGGAACTGTGGGGATGCACGAGTCCAAATTCTGTAGGCCAGGCCATGAGCTGGCAACTCCAGTGAATGTCTTTGATGAATTCCCCGGGAGACGCTGGCTGACTAGAGCAGAGAGAGAGAGACTCTTTTTTTTTTTACTTCTCCTTTAAAACCGTCGATTGATTAGATTAAATGTCACTCATTGCAGAGGATCAAGACAGGTTTCAATCCTTTTACTGGAGTCCTTTATAAGAGAATAAGAGACAGAAAAAGCCAAGAATGTTTAGACAGGAAAGCCCCAGAGAAGCAAGTGAACACCCACAGAAGCTGAAAGAGCCATTAAAGCTAGAAGCTGAACGCAGCGAAACCCAGGATAGAAGGACCAGCAGAGACCGGCCATGTTCCTTCCCATGGGACAGAAGTGTCCAAGATGCCAGCAGTATTTCTTCAGAGAAGGTATCCTCCTGTTGATGCCTTAATTTCAAAGTTTTCATGACCTTAGGATTGCAACTTGTAAGCTAATAAACCTCCATTGTTAAAAAGCCAGTCCATTTCTGGTATATTGCATTTCAGCAGCTTTAGCAAACCGAAACAGTCCCTTAAATATACCATGCCACTTGCTTCCGTGGTTTCTGATGAGAAATTGGCACTTAGTCTTATTGAGAAGCCTTTGTATGTGATAAATAGCTTTTCTCTTGCTGCTTTCAGAATTCTCTCTCTCTTTGACATTTGAAATTTTGCCTAGTAAGGGTCTTGGAGTAGGTCTTTTAGGGTTTATTCTGTTTGGAGTATGTTGCACTTCTAAGACATGTGCATTTATGTTTTCCATAAGAGTTTGGTAAGTTTTGGCCATTATTTCTTCAAATATTCTTCCTGCCCCTTTTTATTTCTCTTCTCCTTCTGGGACTCCCATAATGCATAGGTTGGTAGGTTTCGTGTTGTCGTACAGTTCCCTTAGGCTACACTCACTTTTCAAAGTTCTTTTGTCTGCATGTTCTTCTGGCTGTATTATTTCATTAGCTCATGGATTCTTTCATCTGTCTGTTCACATCTGCTATTGCATGCCTCTAGTGTATTCTTAATCTCTGTTGTTGTGTTTTCCACCCCCATAAGTTTTGTTATGTTTCTTTTTTTAGATATTCTAGCTCTTCTTTTTATTCACACATTGTCTTCTTCATATTCTCTAGCTCTATATCTATACTTAGTTTACTTCTACCTATCTTCTGCTCCTTGAGTTGGTTTAGGAGATTTGTTTGAAATTCTTTGATTAGTTATTCCAATATTTGTTTTTCCTCTGAAGTTTTAATATGTTCCCTGGAATGAACCATATCTTCTTGTTTCTTTGTATGGCTTGTGATTTTTTTGCTAAGGTCTGGGCATTTGATTTCTTTGATGTGCTAACTCTGGAAGTCAGTTTCTCCCTCTTGCTTAGGGTTTTATTGTAGATTGGTTGTGTGTTAAAGCTCTTTTTCAATGTTTGGTCCAGCTTAAATTGATCCTTTAGAGCAGCTTGTGTTTAACAGTTCTTTTTTTTCTTGGGGCTTCTATACTTAAATCTGTGTGACAGTTTCACTTCCAAGAAATTTCCTTTCCTCTGTTCTTTCTTCAGGAGTTCTGGAATGTTCTGTTTATTTTTATGCAAATTTTCCTCCCCAGCAGCTATGATTTGCTCAACTACCTTCCCATGTTCAATTTTGCCTTTTTGCTACAGGTATGGGTCTTTTACAGCAGTTTAGTTTTTCCCCCTTTTCCCATGTAGCTTTTGTGACCCTGGTAACCTCCACTTTAGGGTATCTTGCCCCAGAAAGCCAGATGGGGTCAGCATTAAAAAATGCTTAGATATACCAGCAATCAGCAATTGGGGTGTGTGCACTGCTTGCCAACAGTGTCTTCGCAGGTCACTCTTGCTTTCTCTTTCCGGGGAGCCCCTTTGTATGTACTTGCTCATTGGCTGCTAGGGTCCAGCCCTGGATCTATGTGGTCTTGGATCTCCATGCCTGAATGTGCATGGGATTCTAAGTTGCTGCTCCAGGTGGCTCTGTGGCCAATGACCATGGCAGGAGATGCCCAGGCCAAAGAGTTCCCACTGTGTGACTCAAATCTTGTGGGACAAAGTGTGAGGGAAAGGTTCAGACTGGCATGGCACAGTTGCAGATCTACCTCTTTTTTTTTTTTTTGCATGGTCAGGCACCGGGAATCGAACCTGGGTCTCCAGCATGGCAGGCGAGAACTCTACCTGCTGAGCCACGTGGCCCACCCTACCTTCTTTTTTTATATTTCTTTTTTCTTCAGTCTAGTATTTGTGGAGTCTTTCTCCATTCTCTAGCATCCTCCAGAGATCCAAGCAAATGGATTGAGTCCTTTTATTTGTCTCTTCAGTCAAACTTCCTCAATGATTTCTTATGTCACTATCTTAGATGACATCGCCTAAATTTCTGCTCATACATTTTGTCCAGTTTTTTTAAAAAAAATGTTTAATGATATGCAGTAGTTTTAAAAATATATTTATCATACTATTACTTTGTTGTTTATTGTATTTAGATTTTCTTCTCCCAGTTTATGCTTTCTTTAAGGTGTCTTTTATTGAACATGTTATTAATTTTAATGTAATCAAGTTTGTCAATCTTTTATTTCATAGTGAATGCCTTTTAGGCTTTGTTTGAGAACTCTCTCTCTTACCTCATGCTCTAAAAGATATTTACTGTATTTGCTACTAAGAGTTTTAAAGTTTCATTCTCAAAATTTAATCTATCTGGTGTTCAGTTTTGTGACTATTGTAAAGAAATTTTTTCCAGCTCTATTTACTGAAACATCCTTCCGTTCCTTGTTGTGAAATCCCAACTTTTCTGTATACCAAAGTCACATACATGTGTGGGATTGATTCTGGGTCTCTATTCTTTCTCATTGGTCAGTCTGTCTGTCTCAGTGGTAATACCACATTGTCTTAATTAGTGTAATGTTTTAATTTATTAAAGCTGCCAGGATGCAATATACCAGCGATTGGTAGGCTTGTAATAAGGGGTTTTATTTAGCTAAAAATGTATAGTTCTTCAGAGAAAAGGCAGCTAGCTTTTATCTGAGTTTCTCTGTCACATGGGAAGGCACGTGGCAATGTCTGCAAGGCCTTCTCTACTGACTTCTGAGTTCCAACAGCTTCCCCTGGGGTGATTCTGTTCTGCATCTCCAAACCTCTGGGCTGAGCTGCAAGTGTTGAGATGAGGTATACTGAGCTGCTGAACACTCTTCTGACCTCTCTCTTTCAAGCATCCAGCTAATTAAATTAAGCCTCACTCATTGTGGAAGGCATGCCCCTTAGGTGACTGCAAATGTAATCTGTCATAGATTAATTTCACATACTGATGATTTAAGTCCACAGAAAATAGAACAATGAGGCATCATCACCTGGCCAACTACCACATGTAACTTCAAAGTAAGCCCTGATTTCTGGTCAGGCAAGTCCTTCCTCCCCACTCTTTATCACAAACAACCAGTAGCAGAGAAGTGCACCTGAGCTGGACCATCCTCTTCCATATGAATGTGACAATTGAGGGCAAATGGAAATGCTAACGGATTTGGAATCAAATATAGACAAACTCCTAGCTGTGCTCCTTCTAAACAAGTGCTCTGGGGCGTGTCAGTTTCCCCTTTGAATCTTGGTTTCCTCGTGTCCCTTGAGGGCATTCCAAAGATTAAATAAAGGTATATATGAGAAAAGTTCTCAACCTGTGTGTTGAGCCTGGGTGTTCATGAACTGGAGCCCAGAGAATTTCAGTGACAAATTCAAGGTCACACAGCTAGAACAACTTCATCCTTCCTTTTCTATTGCCCAGATTCAAAGATAATTTATGGATAAGTTAGTCTTTTCAGTTTCATTTTTCTATTTTCTTCCCTTCCCTTAAAAAATTTTTTCCAAAAGCTCTTGGCACACCATAGCTCAAAATGACTCCATCTGCTTTGGCTTTTTCTTATCTGATGGGAACAGAATGAACTGCATAATGGTCTCTCTAACAACCTTAGAGAGGAAGCCAGGTTTATTTAAAATTCAACTTCTTTTGGCCCTGTTACCACTGGCCTTAGTTAAGCCATGGCTTGGGGACATTGAAAGCAGCCAAGTCTGAGCCTGGCTTCCAGGAGAGCCCATGGGGTTGACAGTGAAGTGACACTGGATCTTGGGAACCATGAAATGACAGCAACCTATATGATCTGTAGGGGAGGGCAGGGCCTATGTCTGTCTTGTTTCTTCTGTCTCTCCTGATCCTACAGCAATCCTTGGCACAGAGTCCAGTGTCCAGCAAGTATTTGTTGAATGAATAATGACTGCAGTTGGAGAGATGCAGAGTCAGCTTGAGGAGACAGCTGACCTCATTCTAAAGGGATTAACATAGCCAGAGAAAGGCTCCTCAGGGGATTTGGTAAAGCCTTACTAGAGAAAGGTTTGAAAATGGATATGAGCATATTAAAAGTTATAATAATGAAAATGTATGTGTGGCTCAGAAACTGATAGAGATATCAGTGGGGTGGAAAAAATAGTCTGCAAATAGACCTAAATATAGAAGGAAATTTGGTATATGATAAAGGTGGCATTTTGCATATTTGAGGGAAAAATACATGTTCAGGGCAATGAGCCATCTGGAAAAAAAATAAAGCTGGATTCCTAACTCACTGCATTTACTAAAATAAATTCCAGATGGGTTACATATGTACAGGTGAAAATTAAAACCATAAAAGCACTAGAAGAAAATATTGGAGAATGTTTATTTTCATAATCACAAAGTAGAGAAGATCCTTCTAAAACATGACACAAATCACAGAAATTATCAAAGAAAGGATGGACAGATATGACTACATAAATATTTGTAAACTTCTGTAGAGAAAAAAGAAAACTGTACACAGAGCAAAAGACAAACACTAAACTGGAGAAAATATTTGCTTCCCATATGACAAATGGAAAGTTAATAAACTGATATGCAAAGAACTCTAACAAATTGACTTTAAAAAAGAAAACAAGTGCAAGGGAAGAAAAGAAAGGAAAAAAGATGAATAAGAAGGAGGCAGAGAATGGGGAAAATGCATTTTACAGTTGACATTCAAATGGCCAGTACACACACAAAAGGGAGATGCTTGAGTCCATTGAGTCCATAGAAAAACAGATCCACGTGAAAACATGATAGCATTTTTCATGTACCAGATTGGCAAAGATTAAAGATACCCTGTGTTGGGAAGGAGTGTCAACAGGCCCTTCCATCACTGCTGGTGCAAGTGTAAATCAGTACATTACATTTGGAAAGAAAATCAATTTCTATCAAAACTTTATATATGTGCTATTTTCTCTAATCAATTCTACTTTTGGAAATTTATTTTATAGGAATACTGGCACAAGAGAGCAAAGATAAATATGCAGGGTGTTCTTTGCAGCACGGTTATAATAACAAAAGACTGGAAATATACTAGCAGAGAATTGAATAATTCATGTTATGTCCATACTATACAGCTGATAAAAAGAATGAGAAAGAACTATCTGTATGCACCAATGTTGAAAGACATCAACAACTTAGTGTTCACTTTTGAAAATATAAATATATCCAATTTATATATTTTAAATAATGTCACTTTCTCCATGTATATGCATATATTAAAACATATATATGTATATATATATATAAAATTTGATCATATGTTTGGACATTCACAAACTGTTAACAGTGATTACATTGAAGGCAAAAGTTGAAGCACATTTTATTTCTCAAACAGTTAAATTTTTTCAGTGAGCACATACTACTTTTATAATATGTTAAAAAACATCTTGTTAAAAATATTTTAATTGACATTTTGATTTGTGAATTGGTTACTCAAAGTCTGTCCCTAAGGACAGATGACACCCAGACTGTTAACAAATAAGGTTACTACTGAATTGTGTTTACCTCCCCTGTTTTATCTCCATTAAGACTTACAGCTTCCTTTTAGAGCTAGAGTTTGCAGGGACTTGCTCTTTCCTGAGAGAATTCAGAGAGGCCACTTGTGTTTGCCCAGTACTCATTCAGGCATAATAAATATGCTCTAAGTGCAGTTGGGGCAAAAGCTTAACAATTAACCTACCTCGTTCCTATAACCCCTTCACAGAGTGTGATAATCACAGCCTCCCCTTCCCACCGCAGACTGAAAGCTACCCAGGCGCGGACCCCAGGTCCAACCATTACCTTTATCCCTAGGAGCCAACACAGAAAATTTTTCGTGACCCAATTCATTAATGCAAACATCAACTAAGAGAACTCATCAATCAGCCAGATGATGAAGCCTGGCTATAAAATTGGTGTAAAGAAGAGTGCAAAGAGATTAACAATGAGCTAATGGTAGGGCAGGAGGAGAAAGCACAGATACAGCAAAGTGGTTTACCAGATGGCCCCTTTCAAGAAAGGGAGGAGGCAGCCAACACCCACCAAACATCTCAGGTAGGGTTAATGGGGTATGGAACTTGCCCATCTTAGGAACAGAAGACATGGAGGTAGGTAGGAATGGAGCGGAGGGGGAGGTGCAGGCTGTGCTATACTCTACCCTGCAAAGCCAGTGGGTGAGGATAGAGTCGGCGTTATTGCTGATGACACCGTGTGTGGACTCCAGAAAAGCTGCATTTGTGATGCTCTGCTTGCTGGCGGAGATATTGTAATCAAAGCAAGTAACAGCATCATGCTATAGCTCATGAAAAATTGAAAGAATGACATGAAGCACTTTCTTGGTCCTGTATCCGTAGTGCCTGTGGCCTGGCACAGAACAAAGGCTCAGTAGATGCTCATAAAAAGAAGGAAGCAAGAGAGTCAGGCAGAGAAGGAGAGGGAAACAGAGAGATGAGGACAATGTCTTCAGGACCAGCCAACTGTTTTCTAATTTCCTGGTATCAGGGGAGGTTTTGAGAGGACTCCAGGAAGCTTGCCTCCACCTCACTGCCCTTTCTTGGGCTTCCACATTCTGATCCATATAATGGGCACGTGTGTGGGTGGGGAAGTTAGGGGAGGAGAGAACGTTCGACTAGCTCAGTGATTCTGACCTGGTGTCCCATCACTCTAGGGAATTCTCAAGATAGAAATGGGTACCATGAGCTATTTTCGTAATTCTAAATGCATAATAGGAATTATTCATCTGCTCAGGAAAAGATTGCCAATGCTGACAGGCCAGGTATCTTTCTTTGGAGCTGGGAGCGCATCACTCCCAAGAAACAGGAAAACATTTGGATGAAGAATATGGGCTCTGGAGATGAACTAGCCTGGCCTTGAATCTTAGCCTGATCATATCCAGTTGTGTGCTTTTGCACAAATGGCTTAGCCTCTCCTGCAGGTCAGTTTCCTCTTCAGTAAAAGGGGGGTGATAAGAGTACCCCACTCAGAGGTTTAGATTAAATGAACTAGTAAAGCACTTGGCACCTGGTGCAGGGTCAACCCTCTGCAAATGGCAGTTGCAATCATGACAATTTCAAAACAGAAGTCTGGACATGTCATGCTATTCAGAAGCTCTGACTGGAGCTATGGATATTGATTAATAAAGAGTAGGAAATTAATGAATTATTAATTTCAGAGCAGCTTGTTTGGAAGACAGCTTCTTTCAAAACACTGGGGCTCCTGGGGGAATGTGTTAAGAGTGTAGTAGGTGGGACAAAGGCTGAGCCCCCTACGTTAGGCTCCTTTGACCCAGAGTTTAATGGGGGACTAAGCCATCCCTCTTCTGGGCCTCAGCACAATTGTTCTCTCTGCTTATAATGCCTTTCTCTCCCTTCTCTGTCTGGCTGAGTCCAGGAAGCCCTCCCTGTCTTTGCTAGTCTGATTTGGGCCTGTCCACAGCAAACCAGACTTGCCCCTTGGAGGGAATCATTTCATTGTATACAGTTATTTCTTAGACCAGTAATTCTTGTTGTTGAGGATCTGGAGGGATTGCTAAACTAGAGCTGGCAGGTGCCACCCCCATAGTCTGATTCAGGAGGTCTCAGGTGGGCCCTGAGAATTAGTACTTTTCCCATGTTCCTGACAGATGCTGATGCTGCTGGTCTGGGGGCCGCACTTTGGGAACAACCGGTTTAGACCAGGTGCTTTAATACAACAGGGATTCTTCCCTGCAGCCCCAGGCACACCTTAGTCTCAGCTATTCTTACAGGGAAAGAGACAGTTAAATAACAAGACCTGATACAAATGAGATTACAGAGCCTGTGTGCTGAGAGCCAGAGAGAGATCCTGCCCTGGCTGAAAGTGCTGGAGGTCTCTGAGGGCAGGAGATGCCCAGAAAAGCTTAATGGGATCGGGGAAGGCAGCAGCCCTTATCCTTGATCATAGCGCCCTCTGGTGCCAACACCTCAGCTCTGTGCCTGGAGCTGCAAGCGGACAGGTGACCAGAAGGGAGCTCCCAACTGACCTCCCAGGCCCTGTCTTCTCTTGACCTCGTCGGTGTCACCAACTCTCACCGTACTCCCCTTTGCTCCACCCCAGCTTAAACACTACCAATGGCTCTCCACTGCCTCTGGACAAAGCCCAGCATTCAAAGTCCTTTGTTTTCCGGCTCCTGTGACCTCTCTGGCCCCTTGCCACTCCCCTCAGGCACTGTTTTATCTTCATAGATCAGGCCATGCATTTTCATGTCTCCCCACACATCGTTTCTTCTAACCAGAATACGACCCGCTTTCTCCCACGCAAGAAAGTTCCTTTCTTTAATGTCAAATGTGGCCTCTTCCATGAAGCCCTCCCGAACTCTCCCAGGCAGAAATGATTGTTTCTTCCTCTGTGTCTATGTAGCCCTGTGCAGAGAACACTACCACCACCCCACAGTGTGTGCAAGTTCCAGTATGTGGGTCTGGGTCTTCCTTGAAACCATGAGCTTCTCGGGGGCTCCTGACTCAGCTTTGATGTCTCAATAAATGCTTATGTCTCAATAAATGCTTATGATATCTAGAAAGGTGTCTTCTCCTTTCACACACACACACACACACATGCATACACACACCCAGCTCCAATGCTCTGTCTAGGGCCCCCTTTCAAAGCTGAAAAACACTGCCTTGACTTAAGGCTGCGTTGATGCTTAGAGATTTTCATTCATTTATTTAATCAGCAAATATATTTGAAGTCTTCCTTCCAGCAGGTACTATATCTAGTGCAGGGGATACAGAGGAGAATTTTAAAAAGCCAAAGTTCCTGGCCTCTGAGATTGCATTCTAGTGGGGTAGAAAGAGAGTAAACAAGCATATTATATAATGTTAAGAGATGGAAAGAAAATTAAACAGGAGAAAAATTAAGAAATTGATGAGGGGGATCTATTTGGGTAGTATGGTTAAGGAAGTCCTCACTGATGAAACGACATTTGAGCAAAGACCTGAAAAAAATGAAGATGTGAGCTTTGGAAATATCTGGAGGAAGACCTTCTCAGCAGCATGCAAAGGTGCTGCAGCAGGGATATACTTTGCATATTCTAGAAACAGTAAGAAGACCAGCATTTTAGGTCAGGAAATTCAGAAGAGAACTCTGAGATGAGTGTGCAAGTGATTTATTAAGGAAGTGGTTCTAGAGGAAACTGGTAAGGAAGGGGGGAAAGCAGGACAGGGAAGAGGAGAAAGCCAAGCCAGGGTACGATTTCAGGCAAAATCCCGCAGAGAATAGATTCAGCCTGTTCCCTTGGGGGAGCGCTTGAGTTTAAGTGATGTCACAGAATTTGTCCCAACCTAAGACAAGGTTGCTGGGAATTTCATACTTGCCCTAAATCCCTGGCAGATGTAAATTCTCAGGCATGTCTGGATCTCTGATCAGGTGGACAAGGGGGCTCTAGTGGTCCAAGGGAAGTACCTTCAAAAAGAACTGCAAGTAATGGACTTCGGAAGCAAAAGCACACCAAGGCTGAGAAAAATGCAAAAAAAAAAGGTGGGGGGTGAGTGGGTAATGAGGATCCGATTGGATCTGGGTGCTATACTGACATTATTATAGTCGATAGAGCCAGAGGGCAGAGACCAAGGGGCAGAATCGTAAGACATGAGGAGAGAATCAGCTGAGTCCGATCTGGTAAATCAATATCTGATTTTGCTCAAAGAGACGATGGGCCAAGTTTAAAATCCACATTTCCCAGTCTTCCTTGCATCTAGACACATCTAGATGTTAGTAAAAGTTTGCTAGGAGTTTCTGAGGAAGCATGGATTTCCCGACAGAGGCACCAACTCTTCCTCTTTGCTGTTTCCCTCTTCTTGCCTGGAATGTAAACCTGAGGCTGAGGTAATGCAGCTGTCCTGTAACCATGAGGTCACAATGAGACGTGTGAGAATAAAAGCCTCATGCTAAGGATGAAGAAGGAGAAAAACCAGGAGCAAGGCCTGAGATCCTGGTAATTATGTGGAGTGGCTGAATCCGCCTGGAATGCCTGATTCTAGACATTTTTGAGGGGAAGGATAATAAAACGCTACTTATTATCATTATATTATTAATATAACCCTATTTTATTATTTAATAAAACAGAAAATCATAGCTTTCTGTTGCATGCAGATGAGCATGATTCATCTGCCTACGGAACTACATGGTCTCCCACCTTATATCAGAGCGTACGCTTTTCTCATGCTATCCAGAGAGGGGTCCATATGGTCATAGCTTAACGGGAAACTTAATGTCTGGAGCCCTTGATGTCCTGCAGAAGGAGGAGGAGGATGTCCTCACATTCCTTGTAGCAGGAGCCCACTTAGGTGGCACCAACCTCGACTTCCAAATGGAACAGTACATCCACAAAAGGAAAAGGGATGGCATCTGCATCATCCATCTCAAGATGATCTGGGGGGAGCTTCTGCTGGTGGCTCACGCCATCGCTGCCATTGAAAACCCTGCTGGTGTCAAGAGTCACGTCCTTCAGGAATCCCGGCCAGCGGGCTGTGCTGAAGTTTACTGCTGCCACTGGGGCAGCTCCTATTGCTGGGCGCTTCAGTCCTGGAACTTTCACCAACCAGATTCAGGAGCCACATCTGATCCCAGGGCTGACCACCAGCCTCTCACAGAGGCATTCTATGTTAACCCGCCCGCCACTGCTCTGCGAACACAGATTCTCCCCTGCGCTATGTGGACATTGCCATCCCATGCAACTAACGACAAGGGAGCTCGCTCAGCGCGTCTGATGTGGATGCTGGCCTGGGAAGTTCTGCGCGTGTGTAGTACCATCTCCCATCTGAGCAAATGTGGGAAGTCATGCCTGTTCTCTGCTTCTACAGAGATCCTGAAGAGATTGAAAAGGAAGAGCAGGCTACTGTTGCAAAAGCTGCGACTAAGGAGGAATTACAGGGTGAACGGACAGCTCCAGCTTCTGAATTTACTGCTACTCAACCTGAGGTTGCAAACTGGTCTGAGGGCATACAGGTCCCCCCTGTGCCTATTCAGCAGTTCCCTACTGAAGACTGGGGTGCTCAGCCTGCAACTGAAGACTTGTCTGCAGCTCCCACTGCTCAGGCCACTGAGTGGGTACGAACAACCACTGAGTGTCATATCTGTCCTACCGGAGGTGATTAAATGAAAGTGGAAATAAGGTTGCTGGAAAATAAACAAGTTGCTATTAAAAAAAAAAGCATATAATTCCACTCAAATTCTCTGGATGTAATAAAGCATTGTCAGGTTTACCAATTCTCTTTGTGACAAATTCTATTTTGTTTTCGTGTGTATTTATTTATGGCTGAGTGAGGGTTTTTATATTTTATATCAACATTTTAATATGTTTATTGAATGTTTGTTTTCATTTTATGTAAATTGTCTGTTTCTGTGCTTTGTCCATTTTCATTTGAGAGTTGAAAATAATTTGCATAAGGCATTGACATCTTAAAGTTTCTGAGAATTCCTGCAGTATCAAACCTGCAGTTTAACTTTAGCATAGAATCCTCCAAAATTATTTGACCCCAGAACATGTTTCATCTTGGAATCCCTTTTTCTATCAATTAAGACTAAGCTTTCCAAAGGGCATTCCATGAATGGGTCATAGGTGTGTTGACTTATTCAACCACTCAGTTGAAAATTTATTTGAGCACTATTAGATGGTTCCTTCTGTAAACTTCCAGAATTTGATAACAATTATTTTGGTGGCTAAGACTTGATGCAAAGCACCTGCATCCACTGCTAGAAAGAGTCTGTCATGGCCATACCATGTCACACTCCATACAGGTACCCATGAAACCATCCCAGGTGGCCTGATTACTATCCTAGTCACAGTTTATTTATACTTGTGAGGTTTTTTATTTTATGAGTGCAGGTAGAATGTTGTTTTTTCTTTAATTTTCTCTTAGATTTTCACACTTTTTTCTAACACGGAAATATGGCTATTATTATGAGTCAATGTAAAGCATTTCCACATAGAAAGTAATTTATTTCACTAAGATCCTCAATTATTTATTTATTTATTTATTTTTACATGGGCAGTCACCGGAAATCGAACCCGGGTCCTCGGGCATGGCAGGCAAGCACTCTTACCTGCTGAGCCACCGTGGCCCCCCCCCTCCTCAATTATTTCTTGAGTAACAGCTTTAAAATAAATTTGTTGAGAAACGATACAGAACAGATTCCGGAGCCATGACAGAGATAAAAAAGACGGCGTACCCCATCCAGGAACGGCTGACTGGCTGGGAGAATCTGCTCCGGTGAGATCGCCGAGGGGCGCGGGCTTCCCCGGGCGGGGCGGCAAACGGCCGGAGTCCCTCCCTTCCTCCTTCCCGGGCCAGCTGGCAGAATTGGGTAGGCGGTCCCCTCAAGCCTTGGTGGCTGGCGCCCCACCCACGCGCAGCCCCCCAGACCAATTGAGAGAATTGGATCGGAGATCCCCAGGCCGTGGAGAACGGTGACCGGGATCCCTTCCAAACACGTGACCCCCCGGTCTGGCCGGGAACGGTGCACTCTCCCGGGCCGCGGCGGCTGGTGCCCTTCCGCCATGCTTGGCACCCCAGGCCGACTAGGAAATTCAGATGGGCGCTCTCCTGGGCTGCGGCAGCCGGCGACCCTCCCCGCGTTCGGATCCCCGGGCCGGCTGGCACTCGTCCAAGTCACTTCGGCTGGCGAACCTCCCCCACGGCGAGAGTTTTCCAAAGTTAAAGGACCCACAGCACCTTTTAATGGTGGGACCCGCAGACAAACGAGTGTCACGAGCGCCACCTACTGGGAAGGATAAGAGAAACAGAACCCAGAGATTTCACAGAAAAATCTTTCAACCAGTTGGGTCCAACACCCAAGGAAATCTGACTAAATGCCCAGACGCCAGCAGAAGATAACGGATCACTCTCAGAAAATTGAAAATATGGCCCAGTTAAAGGGACAAACTAATAGTTCAAATGAGATACAAGAGCTGAGACAACTAATGCTGAATATACAAACAGAAATGGAAAACCTCTTCAAAAACGAAATCGATAAATTGAGGGAGGACATGAAGAAGACATGGGCTGAACAAAAAGAAGAAATAGAAAAACTGAAAAAACAAATCACAGAACTTATGGAAGTGAAGGATAAAGTAGAAAAGATGGAAAAAACAATGGATACCTACAATGATAGATTTAAAGAGACAGAAGATAGAATTAGTGATTTGGAGGATGGAACATCTGAATTCCAAAAAAGAAATAGAAACTATTGGGAAAAGAATGGAAAAATTTGAACAGGGTATCAGGGAACTCAAGGACAATATGAACCGCACAAATATACGTGTTGTGGGTGTCCCAGAAGGAGAAGAGAAGGGAAAAGGAGGAGAAAAACTAATGGAAGAAATTATCACTGAAAATTTCCCAACTCTCATGAAAGACCTAAAATTACAGATCCAAGAAGTGCAGTGCACCCCAAAGAGATTAGACCCAAATAGGCATTTTCCAAGATACTTACTAGTTAGAATGTCAGAGGTCAAAGAGAAAGAGAGGATCTTGAAAGCTGCGAGAGAGAAGCAATCCATCACATACAAGGGAAACCCAATAAGACTATGTGTAGATTTCTCAGCAGGAACCATGGAAGCTAGAAGACAGTGGGATGATATATTTAAATTACTAAAAGAGAAAAACTGCCAACCAAGACTCCTATATCCAGCAAAATTGTCCTTCAAAAATGAGGGAGAAATTAAAACATTCTCAGACAAAAAGTCACTGAGAGAATTTGTGACCAAGAGACCAGCTCAGCAAGAAATACTAAAGGGAGCACTAGAGTCAGATACGAAAAGACAGAAGAGAGAGGTATGGAGAAGAGTGTAGAAAGAAGGAAAGTCAGATATGATATATATAATACAAAAGGCAAAATGATAGAGGAAAATATTATCCAAACAGTAATAACACTAAATGTTAATGGACTGAATTCCCCAATCAAAAGACATAGACTGGCAGAATGGATTAAAAAACAGGATCCTTCTATATGCTGTCTACAGGAAACACATCTTAGACCCAAAGATAAACATAGGTTGAAAGTGAAAGGTTGGAAAAAGATATTTCATGCAAATAACAACCAGAAAAGAGCAGGAATGGCTATACTAATATCCAAAAAATTAGACTTCAAATGTAAAACAGTTAAAAGAGACAAAGAAGGACACTATATACTAATAAAAGGAACAATTAAACAAGAAGACATAACAATCATAAATATTTATGCACCAAAACAGAATGCCCCAAAATACATGAGGAATACACTGCAAACACTGAAAAGGGAAATAGACACATATACCATAATAGTTGGAGACTTCAATTCACCACTCTCATCAATGGACAGAACATCTAGACAGAGGATCAATAAAAAAATAGAGAATCTGAATATTACTATAAATGAGCTAGACTTAACAGACATTTATAGGACATTACATCCCACAACAGCAGGATACACCTTTTTCTCAAGTGCTCATCGATCATTCTCAAAGATAGACCATATGCTGGGTCACAAAGCAAGTCTTAACAAATTTGAAAAGATTGAAATCATACACAACACTTTCTCGGATCATAAAGGAATGAAGTTGGAAATCAATAATAGGCGGAGTGCCAGAAAATTCACAAATACGTGGAGGCTCAACAACACACTCTTAAACAACGAATGGGTCAAAGAAGAAATCGCAAGAGAAATTATTAAATACCTTGAGGCGAATGAAAACGAAAACACAACATATCAAAACTTATGGGACGCAGCAAAGGCAGTGCTAAGAGGGAAATTTATTGCCCTAAATGCCTATATCAGAAAGAAGAAAAAGCAAAAATGCAGGAATTAACTGTCCACTTGGAAGAACTGGAGAAAGAACAGCAAACGAATCCCAAAGCAAGCAAAAGGAAAGAAATAACAAAGATTAGAGCAGAAATAAATGAAATTGAAAACATGAAAACAATAGAGAAAATCAATAAGACCAGAAGTGGTTCTATGAGAAAATCAATAAGATTGATGGGCCCTTAGCAAGATTGACAAAAAGAAGAAGAGAGAGGATGCAAATAAATAAGATCAGAAATGGAAGAGGAGACATAACTACTGACCTCACAGAAATAAAGGAGGTAATAACAGGATACTATGAACAACTTTACGCTAATAAATACAACAATTTAGATGAAATGGACGGGTTCCTGGAAAGACATGAACAACCAACTTTGACTCAAGAAGACATAGATGACCTCAACAAACCAATCACAAGTAAAGAAATTGAATCAGTCATTAAAAAGCTTCCTAAAAAGAAAGTCCAGGACCAGACGGCTTCATATGTGAATTCTATCAAACATTCCAGAAAGAATTAGTACCAACTCTCCTCAAACTCTTCAAAAAAATCGAAGTGGAGGGAAAACTACCTAATTCATTCTATGAAGCCAACATCACCCTCATACCAAAACCAGGCAAAGATATTACAAAAAAAGAAAACTACAGACCAATCTCTCTAATGAATATAGATGCAAAAATCCTCAATAAAATTCTACCAAATTGTATCCAATAACACATTAAAAGAATTATACATCATGACCAAGTAGAATTCATCCCAGGTATGCAAGGATGGTTCAACATAAGAAAATCAATTAATGTAATACACCATATCAACAAATCAAAGCAGAAAAATCACATGATCATCTCAATTGATGCAGAGAAGGCATTCGACAAGATTCAACATCCTTTCCTGTTGAAAACACTTCAAAAGATAGGAATACAAGGGAACTTCCTTAAAATGATAGAGGGAATATATGAAAAACCCACAGCTAATATCATCCTCAATGGGGAAAAATTGAAAACTTTCCCCCTAAGATCAGGAACAAGACAAGGATGTCCACTATCACCACTATTATTCAACATTGTGTTGGAGGTTCTAGCCAGAGCAATTAGACAAGAAAAAGAAATACAAGGCATCAAAATTGGAAAGGAAGAAGTAAAACTATCACTGTTTGCAGACGATATGATACTATACGTCAAAAACCCGGAAAAATCCACAACAAAACTACTAGAGCTAATAAATGAGTACAGCAAAGTAGCAGGTTACAAGATCAACATTCAAAAATCTGTAGCATTTCTATACACTAGTAATGAACAAGCTGAGGGGATATCAAGAAACGAATCCCATTTACAATCGCAACTAAAAAAATAAAATACCTAGGAATAAATTTAACTAAAGAGACAAAAAACCTATATAAAGAAAACTACAAAAAACTGTTAAAAGAAATCACAGAAGACCTAAATAGATGGAAGGGCATACCGTGTTCATGGATTGGAAGACTAAATATAGTTAAGATGTCAATCCTACCTAAATTGATTTACAGATTCAATGCAATACCAATCAAAATCCCAACAACTTATTTTTCAGAAATAGAAAAACCAATAAGCAAATTTATCTGGAAGGGCAGTGTGCCCCAAATTGCTAAAAACATCTTGAGGAAAAAAAACGAAGCTGGAGGCCTCGCGCTGCCTGACTTTAAGGCATATTATGAATCCACAGTGGTCAAAACAGCATGGTATTGGCATAAAGATAGATATATCGACCAATGGAATCGAATAGAGTGCTCAGATATAGACCCTCTCATCTATGGACATTTGATCTTTGATAAGGCAGTCAAGCCAACTCACCTGGGACAGAACAGTCTCTTCAATAAATGGTGCCTAGAGAACTGGATATCCATATGCAAAAGAATGAAAGAAGACCCATATCTCACACCCTATACAAAAGTTAACTCAAAATGGATCAAAGATCTAAACATTAGGTCTAAGACCATAAAATAGTTAGAGGAAAATGTAGGGAGATATACCTTAAACCTAAAGCAAGAGCACTGAAGAAGGAAATAAATAAATGGGAGCTCCTCAAAATTAAACACTTTTGTGCATCAAAGAACTTCATCAAGAAAGTAGAAAGACAGCCTACACAATGGGAGACAATATTTGGAAATGACATATCAGATAAAGGTCTAGTATCCAGAATTATAAAGAGATTGTCCAACTCAACAACAAAAAGACAGCCAACCCAATTACAAAATGGGAAAAAGACTTGAACAGACACCTCTCGGAAGAGGAAATACAAATGGCCAAAAGGCACATGAAGAGATGCTCAATGTCCCTGGCCATTAGAGAAATGCAAATCAAAACCACAATGAGATATCATCTCACACCCACCAGAATGGCCATTATCAACAAAACAGAAAATGACAAGTGCTGGAGAGGATGCGGAGAAAGAGGCACACTTATCCACTGTTGGTGGGAATGTCAAATGGTGCAACCACTGTGGAAGGCAGTTTGGCGGTTCCTCAAAAAGCCGAATATAAAATTGCCATACGACCCAGCAGTACCATTGCTAGGTATCTACTCAAAGGACTCAAGGGCAAAGACACAAACGGACATTTGCACACCAATGTTTATAGCAGCGTTATTTACAATTGCAAAGAGATGGAAACTGCCAAAATGTCCATCAATAGACGAGTGGCTAAACAAACTGTGGTATATACATACGATGGAATACTATGCAGCTTTAAGACAAGATAAACTTATGAAGCATGTAATAACATGGATGGACCTAGAGAACATTATGCTGAGTGAGTCTAGCCAAAAACTAAAGGACAAATACTGTATGGTCCCACTAATGTGAACCAACATTCAAGAATAAACTTGGAATATGTCATCGGTAACAGAGTCCAGCAGGAGTTAGAAACAGGGTAAGATAATGGGTAATTGGAGCTGAAGGGATACAGACTGTGCAACAGGACTAGATACAAAAACTCAAAAATGGACAGCACAATAATACCTAATTGTAAAGTAATCATGTTAAAACTCTGAATGAAGCTGCAAAAAAAATAAAAAATAAAAAATAATAAATTTGTTTTCTCTATTTGTAAGTCAACAACAAAAAAATCTTGCTGAAAGTAGAGTTCCCAGAGACGACAGTTTTTTCCTTCACACAATTTTCCTTATTATTAACACATTGAATTAGCAGGATATCTTTGTTACAATGGATAAAACAATATTATTATAATTATACGTTTTAGTCTGCAAAGCTGCCAGAATGGAGCACACCAGAGATGGAACGACTTTTTTATTTTTCAACAAAATGTCTATTTTAATCAATGAACATTAATAAAACATTCCCTACTTTAAGAAAGAGAGAGAGGAAAGAAAAATGAATGAATTGTCTTTCTTTTTTTTTTTTTTTTTAACTTTTTTTTGGTATAGTATAACATATACACTAAGCAAAGAAATAAAAAAAACCCATAGTTTTCAAAGCACTCTTCAACAAGTAGTTACAGGACAGACCCCAGAGTTTGTCATGGGCTACCATATGATCCTCTCATGCTTTTCCTTCTAGCTGCTCCAGAATATAGGAGGCTAGAGGGCTTAAATATTGTCTTATCATCACAATCGACTTTTTTCCTTCATTTTTTTTTTTTGGTGAAAAAAAAGCATGTATACAAAGAAAGCTATAATTTTCAAAGCACAGCACCACAATTAATTGTAGAACATATTTCAGAGTTTGACATGGGTTACAATTCCACAATTGTAGGTTTTTGCTTCTAGCTGCTCTAAAATAATGGAGACTAAAAGAGGTATCAATTTAATGACTCGACATTCATATTCATCTGTTAATCTTAGCTTTTCGGTATAACTCCACCATCACTTTTGATCTTGAGATGGATCGACTTTTAATAAAAGGGAATTTATTTAGTTAAAAACTTATAATTTTTCTGGGCGGGCCGCGGTGGCTCAGCGGGCAAAGTGCTTGCCTGCTATGCCGGAGGACCTCGGTTCGATTCCCGGCCCCAGCCCATGTAACAAAAAACGGAAAAACAAAATACAATAAAACAAGAAAATGTTTGAAGATGTTTCCCTTTCTTCCTTCCTTCCTTCCTTCCTTCTATCCTTCCTTCCTTCTCTCTGTCTTTCCTTTAAAAAAAAAAAAAAAAACTTATAATTTTTCTGAAAGGCAGCTAGCTAACTTTCATCTGAGGTTCTTCTCTGTTACCTGGGAAGGCACAGGTTGATATCTCCTGGCCTTCTCTCCCCACTTCTGGTTTCCAACAGTTTTCCCTGGGGCAATTCCTTCCTGCATCTCCAAACTTCTGGCTGAGATGAGGTGTGCTGAGCTGCTTGGGCTGTGCTGCATTGAGCGCTCTTCTGAGCTCTCTCTCTCTCTCTGTCTCTCTCTCTCTCTCTCTCTCTCTCTCTCTCTCTCTCTCTCTCCTACAGCTAATTAAATCAAACATCACTCATTGCGGAAGTCACTCTCCTTAGCCGACTGCAGATGTAATCAGCCATAGATGAGTTTCACATGCTAATGATTCAAGTTCATAGCAATAGATCTTGGCACCATCATCTGGCCAGGTTGACACTGAAACCTAACTACTACTATACAATTGATTATAGTTCATAGTTTACATTAGGTTCACTTCCTATGTTTTGTCTTTTTAATTAGTTCTAGTTACATATACAACCTAAAATTCCCCCTTTTAATAACATTCACATATATAATTCAGTGGTGTTAATTACATTGGCAATGTTATGCTACCGTCACCTCTATCCATTACCAAAACCTCTCCATCAGCCTAAACAGAAAAGCTATGCCAATTAAGCATTAACTCTCCATTCCCTACTACCAGCCAGCCCTGGTAACCTCCAGTTTCTGACACTATGTATTTGCTTATTCTAAGTATTTGCTTATTATAAGTATTTAATATCAATAAGATCATACAATATTTGCCTTTTCAGATCTGGTATATTTCACTCAACATGATATCTTCAAGGCTCATCCATGTTTTCACATGTATCAGAACTTCAGTCTTTTCACAGCTGAATAATATTCCATTGTGTATATTATACCACATTTTGTCTATCCATTCATCTGTTGATGGACACTTGGGTTGCGTTGTTGCTTCCTATTGAAACGGAGCTCGAAGGATATTAAGGAATGATGAGAAAAAAAGAAAGGAAGAAAGAAAGAAAGACACAGACGGGCTCAGGGGGTCTGAAGTCTGACGGAGCTCGAAGGATATTAAGGAATGATGAGAAAAAAAGAAAGGAAGAAAGAGAGAAAGACACAGACAGGCTCAGGGGGTCTGAAACTTGAGTTTACTTCAGACAGACTTCAGACCCCCTGAGCCCGTCTGTGTCTTTCTTTCTTTCTTCCTTTCTTTTTTTCTCATCATTCCTTAATATCCTTCAAGCTCCGTCTCAATAGGAAGCAACATTGCGTCTATCTTTTGGCAATTGTGATTGCTGTAATTGTGTAATGCTGCCATGACTATCGGAGTTCAAGTCCCTGCTTTCAATTCTTTTGGGTATACACCTGGATATGAGATTGCCCGATCATATGGTAGCTCTAGACATAATTTTCTAAGGAACTACCATTGTTTTCCAAAATAGCTGCATCATTTTACATTACCACCAACCAAAAAAGAGTGTTCCTATTTCTCCACATCCTCTCTAACACTTGTTATGTACTGTTTTTTAATAGTAGCCATTCTAGCGGGTGTGAAATGGTATTTCATTATGGTTTTGATATGCATTTCTTAAGTGGCTAATGATACCGAGCATCTTTTTAAGTGATTTTTGCCCATTTGTTTATCTTTTTTAGAGAAACGTCTTTTCAAGTCTCTTGCTCATTTTTAAATTGGGTTGCCTTTTTGCTGTTGAGTTGAAGGATTTCTTTCTATACTTATGTATTTATTAACCTCTTATGGGCTATACAATTTGTAAGTATTTTCTCCCATTCTGTAGGTTGTCTTTTTACTTTCTTGATGATCTCATTTATAGATGAGCAAAGTTTTTCATTTTGATGAAGTCTTATTTACCTGCATTTTCTTTTGTTGCTCCTGTTCTGCGTGTGAAGTCTAAGAAGCCATCACCTAAAAGAAGATCCTGAAGATGCTTCTCTATGTTTTATTCTATGAGTTTTATAGTTTTAGTTCATATATTTGGGTCTCTGATCCATTTTTATTTAACTGAAGTAGGGGTCCACCTTCACTATTTGCACATAGATACCCAGTTTAAGTTTTCCTAACACCATTTGTGGAAGAGACTACCTTTTACCCACTTGAGTTGACTTGACACGCTTGCAAAAAAATCAGTTGGCCGTAGAAGTGTTTATTTCTGATCTCTCAATTCAGTTTTATTGGTCTATGTATTTCTTCTTGTGCCAATATCATGCTGTTTTGATTATTGTAGCTTTAAATAAGTCTTAAAATTGGGAAATGTGAGTCGTCCAGCTTTGTTCTTTTTCAAGATGTGTTTTGCTATGTTTTGGCTCTTGCCATTACATATACATATTACATGTACATATACATGTGCACATTACGTATAAATTTGATGATTGACTTTTCCACTTCTGCAAAGAATATTGAAACTTTGATTGATAAAGCACTGAATCTAAATCACTTTGGGTAGAATTGGCATCCTAACAATTTTTATTCTCCTAACCCATGAACACGGAATGTCCTTCCGTTTATTTAGGTCTTCTCTGATTTCTTTTAACAATGTTTGGTACTTTTCCACATACAGATCCTTTACATCTTTGGATAAATTTATTCCCAAACATTTGATTCTCTTAGTTCCTATTATAAATGGATTTTTTCCCCATGATATCTTCTTCAGAATTTTCGTTACAGGAGTATAGAAACACTACTGACTTTTGCATGTGGATCTCATAACCTGACACTTTGCTGAATTTATTTATTAGTTCTATTAGCTTTGTTGTGGATTTTTCAAGATTTTCTATATACAGGATCATATCATCTGCAAATAGGGAAAGTTTTACTCCTCCCCTCCCAGTTCAGATGTCTTTTATTTCTCTTTCTTGACTAATTGTCCTGGATAGAACTTCCACTAAGATATTAAATAACAGTGGTGATAGATAGGGCACCCTTTTCTTCCTCCTGATCTTAGAGCGAAAGCTTTCAGTCCTTCACCATTGAGTATGGTGTTAGCTGTGGGTTTTTCATACATGCCTTTTATAATGTTGGGGAAATTTCCTTCTATTCCTATTTCCCCAAGTGTTTTTATCAAGAAGAGGTGCTGGATTTTGTCAAATGCCTATTCTGCATCAAATGAGGTAATTATGTGTTTCCTTTTTTCCTTTGCTCTATTAATGTGGTGTGTTGTGTTAATTGAATTTGTTATGTTGAACCATTGTGGCATACTTGGGATAAGTCCCACTTGATCACGGGGTATAATTATATTAATGTACTTGTTGGATTCAGTTTGCTAATACTTTGTTGAAGACTTTCGCATCTATATCCATAAGGGATATTGGTCTGTAATTTTTCTTTCTTGTGGTATCCTTATCTAGTTTTGGTATAAGGGTGATACTACCCTCATAAAATGTTCCTGCCCCTTCAATTTTTGGGAAGAATTTGACAAGGATTGGTATTAATTTCTTCCTGGAATATTTGGTAAAAAGGCCCCTCTGGTCCTGGGCCTTTCTTTGTTAGGAAGTTTTTGATAACTGGCTCAATCATTTTATTTGTTATTGGTCTCTTATGATCATCTGTTTCTCCTTGAATCAATGTAGGTAGTTGTGTGTTTCTAGGAATTTGTCCATTTCATCTAGGTTACGTAATTTGTTGGCATACATTTGTTCATAGTAACCTCTTATAATCCTTTTTGCTTCTTTGATGTTGGTAGTAATGTTCACCCTTTCATTTCTGATTTATCTGTCTCCTTTTTACTTTGTCAGACTAGCTAAAGGTTTGTCAGTAATCTGCAAGGGCCATAGAAGGCCCCACCTGTCTTGGAATTACAAAGGAAAAACTGTCTCTCAGTATGAAGATGATTTATTGCAAGTGCACTTGTAAGGAACTGGAGGAATCTTTCCCAAATCAGTTCAAAATGGGGATGTTGGTTAGGGTTTTTAAAAGTACAGGAAAGGGGGCAAGGGTTAAAAATTAAGTAGTGTCTAAGTGATTCATTTTTTAATAATATTTTTATTGAAAAATCTTCACATACATACAGTCCACCCACCATATACAATCAGTGACTCACAAAATCATCATATAGTTGTGTATTTGTGTCACCATGATCATTTTTAAAACATTCGCATCACTCCAGAAAAAGTAATAAAAAGAAAAAAGAAAAACCTCATACATCCCATACTCCTTACCCCTCCGTCTCATTGACCACTAGCATTTCAATCCACACAATTTTTGTTATCCCTTACTTGCCTCCTCCCCCATTATTTATTTATTCTTCCTTATTTTTTTACTCATCTGTCCATATCCTGGGTAAAAGGGGCATCAGATACAAGGATTTTGTAATCACATGGTCACATTGTAAAAGCTATGAAGTTATACAATTGTCTTAAAAAATCAAGGCTACTGGAACACAGTTCAACAGTTTTAGGTATTTCTCTCTAGCCACTCCAATACACCATAACCATAAAAAGGATATCTATATAATGCATAAGAATAACCTCCAGGGTAACCTCTTGACTCTGAAATCTCTCAGCCACTGAAACTTTATTTTCTCTCATTTCTCTCTTCTTCTTTTGGTCAAAAAGGCTTTCTCAATCCGATGATGCTAGATCATGGCTCTTTCCAGGAGTCCTGTCCCATGTTACCAAGGAGATTTACATTCCTGGGAGTCATTTCCACATAGGGGGAAGGGCATTAAATTCATCTGCCAAGGTGGCTTAGTGAGAGAGGCCACATCTGAGCAACAAAAGAGGTTCTTTGGGGGTGACTCTTAGGCGTAATTATAAGTTGACTTAGCAAATCCTTTGCAGGAATAAGTTTCATAAAGGTGAACCCGAAACTCGAGGGCTCAGCCTATCAATGGCATTGTCCCCACTGCTTGTGAGAATATCATTAATTCCCCTGATGGAGATGTTGAATATTTCCTCCTCCCCACCCCCAGGAGGACTTTGCAAATACTTTATTCTCTGCCAAAATTATTCTGGGTCAGAGGACATCTGCCCAGAGTCTGAGCCCTGAATATCCTTTGTCTTCAGATTATATAGGAAAGCAAGCAGGGTGGGAATTACTATGGAAATGGACAGGGATGGTGCTATAAGCTCTGGCTCACAGCTGATTTCTTTTGTCTGGAATGTAGGTGGGCTTGGGCATGGCTGGCAAATGCAGCAGACATTTTGTTTCACTATCTCTTTCAGAAAGCATGTTTTTACACATTCTTAGAGTACACAAATTCATAAAGCCATTTTAGGAAGGAAATACATCAATAGTACTGGGGCCACTCTTATGAACTACCTCAACACAGTCCAACCTAAGTAAATAGCCATGCCTTAGCCACCATAATCTATATGAAGACATACCCTTTTCTTATGCAAAGAATCCATACCCCTCCCCCATATTCCCCAATTGTTGACATTTAGTTTTGGCATACACCTTTGTCACATTCAGTGGAAACATATTACAATGTGACTGTTGACTATTGACCCTGGTTTGCATTGATTATATTTTTTCCTGTTTACCATCCCATTTTCCACACCTTGCAATGTTGACATTCATTTGTTCTCCCCTACACAAACAATGTTTTTATATTTGTACATTTAATCACATTGTCCACTCTAGGCATTCTTAAATTATACTGTCTCTCCTTCTGGTTTCATACATGCCCCCAGCCTCTCTCCCTCAAACATACTCACATTCAGCTTCATTCAGTGTACTTACATTATTGTGCTACCATCAGATAGTATTGTGCTGTCCATTTTCTAATTTTTACAATCAGTCCTGTTGCACATTCTATCTTCCTCCAGCACCAAATTCCCCATCTCTATGCTCTTTCTATCTTCTAATAACCTGTGTGCTTAGCTTAAATAGTTCACTCATTAATGTTAATTCATATTGGTGAGACCATACAGTATTTGTCCTTTTGTTTCTGGCTCATTCCACTCAGCACAATTCCTCACATTTCATCCATATTGTTACATGCTTCATGACTTTATTCTGTCTTACTGCTGTGTAATATTCCATCACAGATATATACCACAGCTTGTTTAGCCATTTTCTATCTATGGACATTTGGGCTCTTTCCATCTCTTGGCAATCATAAATAATGCTGCTATAAACATTGCTATGCAAATGTCTGTTTGTGTCCTTGCCTTCAGTTCATCTGAATATATACCTGATAATGGGATTGCTGGATCATATGGCCATTTTATACTTAACTTCTGGAGGAACCACCAAACGGCCTTTCAGAGCAGTTGCATTTTACATTCCCAGCAGCAGCAGATAAGTGTGCCTCTTTCTCCACATCCTCTCCAGCACATCTCATTTCTGCTTTTTGATAATGACCATTCTAGTGTGTGAGATGATATCCCATTGTGGTTTAGATTTTCTTTTCCCTAAGAGCCAGTAAAGTTGAACATCTTTTCATGTGTCATTTAGCCATTTGTATTTCCTCTTCTGAAAAGTGTCTGTTCATGTCTTTTGCCTATTTTTTAAAAATTTATTTTATTTATTAAACATACCAACATACAAACACAAAGACTATTCCATTCTACATATATAATCAGTAATTCACAATATCATCACATAGTTGTATATTCATCATGATCATTTCTTAGACATTTGCACCAATTCAGAAAAAGAAATAAAAAGAAAACAGAAAGAATTCATACATACCATACCTTCCTTTCATTGATCACTAGCACTTCAATCTACTAAATTTATTTTAACATTTCTTCCTCCTATTATTTATTTATTTTTATCCATATGTTTTACTCATCTGTCAATAAGGTAGCTAAAAGGAGCATCAGACACAATCACACAGTCACACTGTGAAAGCTACATCATTATACAATCATCTTCAAGAAACATGGCTACTGAAACACAGCCCCACATTTTCAGGCAGTTTCCTCCAACCTCTCCATTACACCTTAACTAAAAAGGTGATATCTATTTAATGCATAAGAATAACCTCCAGGATAACCTCTCGACTATGTTGGGACTCTCAGCCACCAACACTTTACTCTGTCTCATTTTGCTCTTACCCCTTTTGGTCGAGAAGGCTTTCTCAATCCCTTGATGCTGAGTCTCAGCTCATTCTAGGATTTCTGTCCCACGTTGCCAGGAAGGTCCACACCCCTGGGAGTCATGTCCCACGTAGACAGGGGGAGGGCAGTGAGTTTGCTTGTCATGTTGGCTAAGAGAGAGAGGCCACATCTGAGCAATGAAAGAGGTTCTCTGGGGGTGACCCTTAGGCCTAATTTTAAGTAGGCTTAGCCTATCCTTTGCAGGGTTACATTTCATATGAACAAACCCAAGATTGGGGGCTCAGCCTATGCTTTGGTTGTCCCCACTGCTTGTGAAAATATCAAGAATTCTACACTTGGGAAAGTTGAATTTTCCCGCTTTCTCACCATTCCCCCAAGGGGACTTTGAAAATACTTTTTTATTCACTGTTCAAATCACTCTGGGATTTATCGGGGCATCACTCTGGATAAACCTACAAAATTGCATGCCCTATTCAAGGTTCCATGTACTTATGGTGTTCAATTAAGCTGTCTACATAAGTTATATTAGGAAATGTACTAGTGAAAATATAAATTTCATAACAAATAAACATTTTTGCTTTAGTCTCACAAATAAGTTAAAGTTTTAAAATCTTAATCACCATCTATTTTCAACACCCTACAGTATTGACATTCCTTTGTTCTTCCTCATGCAAAAACATTTTTAGATTTGTACATTTAGTCACTATCATTATATACTCTAGGCATTCCTAGATTATACCACCTCAGTCTTTATCACCTATCTTTCCTTCTGATTTCATTTGTGCCCCCCAGCCTCCTCCCTCTATCACTCTCACATTCATTTTCTTTTTGTGTTCTAACATCATTGTGTTACAGTTAGGTACTATTGTTCTACCTATTTCTGAATTTTTATGACCAGTCCTGTTGCACAATCTGTATCCTTTCAGTTCCAATTACCCAATATCTACCCTATCTCTATTTCCTGATGACCTCTGTTCTTAACTGAAATTCTCCAAGTTCATTCATTAATGTTAGTTCATATCAGTGAGACCATACAGTATTTGTCCTTTTGTTTCTGGTTAATCTCACTTGGCATGATGTCCTTAAGGTCCATCCATGTTGTTACATGTTTCATAATTTTATTCTGTCTTACAGCTGCATAATATTCCATCATAATATTCCATGTATATACCACAGCTTCTTTAGCCACTCATCTTGATGGACATTTTGGCTGTTTCCATCTCTTTGCAATTGTAAATAATGCTGCTATAAACATTGGTGTGCAAATGTCCATTTGTGTCCTTGCCCTCATGTCCTCTGAGTAGATACCTAGCAATGGTATTTCCGGGTCATATTTTTGCCCTTTTTTAAATTGGGTTGTTTCTATTTTTGTTGTTGAGTGGAGGAATCTCTTTATATATTCTAGATATTAAACCTTATCTGATATATGTTTTCCAAATACTGTCTCTCATTGCATAGGCTACTTTTTTACTTTCCTGACAAGTTCTTTGATGCACAAAAGTGTTTAACTTTGAGGAGATCTCATTTCTCTATTTCTTTTTTCATTGCTCATACTTTGGATGTAAGGTCTAGGAAACCACCTCCTATCACAAGATTTGTAAGATATTTCCCACATTTTCTTTGAAAAGTTTTATGGTCTTAGCTCTAATGTTTAGGTCTTTGATCCATTTAGAATTAATTTTTGTGTAGGGACATGAATTCTCTTTCATTCTTTTGCATATGTATGGACAGTTCTCCAAACACCATTTATTGAAGAGGTTGCAATGTCCCGGTTGGGTTGGCTTGACCACCTTATCAATTGAACATAGATGAGAAGGTCTATTTCTGAACACTCAGTTCAATTCCATTTGTCAGTACAACTATCTTTAAGCCAGTACCATGCTGTTTTGACTATTGTAGTTCTGTAATGTGCTTTAAAGTCAGGTAGCATGAGCCCTCCCACTGCATTCTTCTTTCCCAAGATATTTTTAGCTATTTGGGGCAACCTACCCTTCCAAATAAGTTTGGTTATTGGTTTTTATTTCTGCAAAGTAATTATTGGGATTTTAATTGGTATTGCATTGCATCTATAAATTATTTTGGGTAGAATTGACATCCTAAATATATTTAGTCTTCCAATCCATGAACATGGTATGTCCTTTCCTTTAGCCAGGTCTTCCATTATTTCTTTTAGCAATTTCTTATAGTTTTCTGTGTACAGATCTTTCATAACCTTAGTTAGATTTATTCCTAAATATTTGATTATTTTTGGTTGCTATTGAAAATGGAATTTTTTCTTGATTTCCTCCTCAGATTGCTCATTACTAGCATATAGAAACATTATTGCTTGAAGTATTGATCTTGTACCCTGCCACTTTGCTGTACTCATTTATTACCTTTAGTAGCTTTGCAGTAGATTTTTCAGGATTTTCAACATATAGTATCTTATCATCTGCACACAGTGAGAGTTTTACTTTTTCCTTTCCAATTTGGATGCTTTCATTTCCTTTTCATATCTAATTCCTCTGGCTAGAACTTCCAGCACAATGTTGAATAACAACGGTGACAGTGGGCATTCTTGTCTTGTTCCTGATCTTAGAGGGAAAATTTTCAGTCTTTTCCTATTGAGGATGATGTTAGCTGTGGGCTTTTCATATATTCCGTTCATCATGTTGAGGAAGGCCCCTTCTATTCCTATCCTTTAAAGTGTTTTCATCAAAAAAGGATGTTGAATTTTGTTGAATGCCTTTTCTGCACCAATTGAGATAATCATGTGGTTCTTCTGTTTTGACTTATTCATATGATGTATTACATTGTTTGATTTTCTTGTGTGAACCAGCCTGGAATAAATCTCACTTGGTCATGGTGTATGATCCTTTTAATATGCTGCTGGGTTTGACTTGCAAATATTTTGTTGAGGAATTTTGCATCTGTATTCATTAATAAGATTGGCCTTTAATTTTTTTTCTTGTAATATCTTTGTCTGGCTTTGGCATTTGGGTGATGTTGGCTTCATAGAATGAGTTAGGTAGATTTTCCTCCTCTTAAAATTATTTTGAAGAGTTTGATCAGGATTTATACTAATTCTTTCTTGAATCCTTGGTGGAATTCACATGTGAAGTAATCTGAACCTGGACTTTTCCTTATGGGGAGTTATTGATGACTGATTCTATCTCTTTACTTGTGATTGGTTTGTTGAGGTCATCTATTCTTTCTTGAGTCAATGTTGGTTGTTCATGCCATTCAAAAATGTTGTTCATTTCATCCACATTGTCTAGTTTATTAGCATATAGTTGCTCATAGTATTCTATCATTGCCTCCTTTATTTCTGCAGAGTCAGTGGTTTTATCTCCTTTTCCATTACTGATTTTATTTATTTGCATACTCTCTCTCTCTCATCAGCCTAGATAAGGGTTTTATCAATTTTATTGATTTTCTCAAAGGGTGACCTTCTGGTTTTGTTGATTTTGTTTTCATATTCTCAATTTCATTTATTTCTGCTGTAATTCTTCACTGTTTCTTTCCTTTTGTTTGCTTTAGGGTTAGTTTGCTGTTGTTTCTCTAGTTTCTTCTAAGTGAACAGTTAATTCCTTGATTTTTGCTTTCTTCTTTTTTAATATAGACATTTAAGGCAATAAATTTCCTTCTCAGCCCTGCCTTTGCTGCATCCCATAAATTTTGATATGTTGTGTTTTCATTTTCATTTGTCAGAAGATATTTACTGATTTCTCTTGTAATTTCTTCCTTGACCCATTGGTTGTTTAAGAGTGTTTTGTTTAGCCTCCATATATTTGTGAATTTTCTGGTCCTCTGCCCGTTATTGATTTCCAACTTCATTCCATTATGATCCAAATAAATGCTTTGCATACTTTCAATTTTTTTTAATGTATTGAGACTTGCTTTGTGACTCAGCATATGGTTTATCCTTCAAAATAATCTATGAGCACTTGAGAAAAATGTGTATCCTGCTGTTGTGGGTGTAATGTTCTGTAAATGTCTGTTAAGTCTAGTTCATTTGTCATATCCTTCAAAATCTCTATTTCCTTACTGATCCTCTGTTTAGATGTTCTATCCATCGATGAGAGTGGGGAATTGAGGTCTCCAACTATTATGGTAGAAGGTCTACTTCACCCTTCAGTGTTGTCAGTGTTTGCCTCGTGTATTTGGAGCAATCTGGCTTAGTGCATGAATATTTATGATTGCTGTGTCTTCTTATTAAACTGTTCCTTTCATTAATATATAGTGTCCTTCTTTGTCTCTAATTGTTTTACATTTGAAGTCTAATTTGTTGGATATTAGTATAGCTAACCCTGTTCTTTTCTGGTGGTTGTTAGCATAAAATATCTTTTCCCAACCTTTCACTTTCAATCTATTTTTGTTCTTGGATCTAAAGTGAGTCTCCTATAGGCAGTATATAGATGGTTAGTGTTTTTAAATCCATTCTGCCAGACTATGTCTTTAGATTGGGGAGTATAACCCATTAACATTAAATGGTGTTACTTTAAAGGCAGTACTTTCTTCTACCAATCCAACTTTTTGGATTTCATATGTCATACCTAATATTTTATTTTTACCTTTACTGATAGTCTTCATTTCTGCACTCTTCTCCAGACCGCTCTCTCCTGTCTTTTAAATCAATTTGTTTTTTCAGAAAAAGTAGGTGTTTATTAACATACATCTTCAAACTGTGCTAAGTAGTTAGAAAGGCAGCTATAAAATCTCTAATGATAACCACGGGCAGGATTAGGAATGTTTTGTTAAACAGTAACAAATGTTAATCTTTCTTTCAGCTGTTACATTAATACACCTTTGTTCACTGGTAAGGTGGTGTCATGATGATTAGCAAGTGTTCTAGTTCGCTAGCTGCTGGAATGCAACACACCAGAGATGGGTTGGCTTTTAATAAAAGGGGATTTATTTTGTTAGTTCTTCAGAGGAAAGGCAGCTAACTTTCAGCTGAGGTTCTTTCTTACGTAGGAAGGCACAGGATGGTCTCTGCTAACCTTCTCTCCAGGCCTCTGGGTTCCAACAAACTTTCCCCAGGGTGATTACTTTCTGCATCTCCAACGGCCTGGGCTGAGCTGCGAGTGCTGAGATGAGGTATGCTGAGCTGTGCTACATTGCGCTCTCTCATTTAAGCACCAGCCAATTAAGTCAAACGTCATTCATTGCAGCAGGCACGCCTCCTAACTGACTGCAGATGTAATTAGCAACAGATGAGGTTCATATACCATTGGCTCATGTCCACAGCAACAGAACTAGGTGCCTTCACCTGGCCAAGTTGACAACTGAATCTAATTACCACAGCAAGTATCTTCTTAAGTAACTGATACTTGATTGATCAATATTGGAGTGAAGTTATCTTTCCCAGTTTTGCTGTCTTTGGGAGCAGAAGCAAATACCTTTGTCTTGTGAGCACAGAGAGGCAAATATTGTGAAATACAACTGTTGAAATCTTCAGATAAGTAAATCAACAATTAAATGGAGCACTGAGTTATTTTTCGGAATAATTCTTTGAATTTTTAAAATAACAAGGCTTCTGAATAACTTATCAAAATTAGCTTTCTATTTTGGTACATGACCTGATAAAGCTAACACATTTGATCTGTATCTTTGATCTGTGTTTTAGTAATTTCCTATAGCTACTACACTTAGAGTTTAATAAGGGTTAGAATTGTGGTTTCAAACAATTTCTGCACATA
This sequence comes from Tamandua tetradactyla, assembly GCF_023851605.1. Classification (NCBI taxonomy): domain Eukaryota; kingdom Metazoa; phylum Chordata; class Mammalia; order Pilosa; family Myrmecophagidae; genus Tamandua; species Tamandua tetradactyla. The sequence continues at coordinate 184,051,660 of NC_135328.1, read as the reverse complement.
ATACATTTTTAAATAAGCTTTCATTTCACTGAACTGAGGTTTTTTTGTGTTTTTTCACTTATGCATCTGTGGAAGGTAATTTGAGCACACACATACATAATGTGTGCCTATATATGTATTTAAAATTTTTTTTAAGTGTCATTTACCATTAGAACAAAATGAGACTATAAGGACAACACTGTGAGGAGCAGTGTAAACAGTGAGAACCCCTTCTCTAAGTTGAGGAAGGCAGGTGCTGTTCATTTTGAAAGATGTGATAAGGCTGTAATAAGTCTTTACATCATCTGTTGATCCTGCATCACCAGGTCCCACCACCGCAGCTCCACGCATGCCCACTTCCTCAGCATTGCTGGCCTCTAGAGTAACATCTGTCAGAAATAGGATGTTGTTGGTTGAGCACCCAATGCTGTCTGTGATCTTTCAGTAACTCTCACTATCCACTCTGTGCCCAATTTTGCAATCAAAGTAACCACCAACAAGTTCAAGAATATTTCCCTCTGTAGAATGCCCAAATAATAGTTTCTGTGCCTTTACACTCCCTGAAGAATAGATACACACCTCATCCCAGCCTTTCTCCATTTCTTGACTCTGAAACTACATCTTCAAAGACCTCTGCTTTCACGTGTCCAGCTGTGGATGCTGCCTTCCACGTGTGGCCCTGCAGCTGCTTCCATGCCATTGTCTTTTGTTCCAAAGACATACGTCAGCACACATTTATCTACCACAGCTTGGAGCATCTGTTGCTGGTCATCCACCCCATTTCCAGAAATCGGAACAGCCCCATCCAGATGGGAATCCTCTTCAGCCTGTTTTCTCAAAAGATTGGCATCCTTCTGGCACTCTACTACTTCCCAATATGTCTGCAGAGACTCTTTAACATTTTCTTTGATGTAAGGGAATAAAATGTCCGTCATGAAAGTAGTCGGGGTTGTGGTATCTTCGATATCTAACAGGATTGCAGTAATTTTGAGGGGCACCCAAAGCACGACCATTTCCCTACTGGATGCTACTATGGAATCTGCCTAGTGGTAGGAAGAGCAGGGGTGGGGATGGTGGTGGCAGCGGCTGCTCCCCCAGAAAGGACCTGAGCTTCCAAAAGCCCAGCAAAGTTCTCAGATCTGGCAACTGTGTGTGGAGAAGAGGCCACCACCGCAGACTGGGAAGTGGGGAAAGAAGCTTCACAGAATCCCCGAACTCAGGGCAGGAAGTTGAGACCATGTGGGCAGGGAAAGGGGACAGCCATATGGGCCATGATTCATTTTTGCTAGGTCAGTGATGATGTTGGATCTTTGCAAGGAGGGCACGAGTCATTTTTCAATCCTGTGTTATCTCAAGCACATTTTGCTGTTCCAGCTTCAATAATTAGATTTAGATATTGATGTGCTAGCTCTTATGTACAGGGTCTTCATGACTTTTTTTAGCTGACCACTCAGGAATATTAAACTTTTGTCTTTTGAGGAAGAAGTCCCTGAGTGACTGGGCCACAGGGTGTTTTTGATGCTATTCTGTCGTTTTATTCCTGTAAGCAGAACTGAGAAGGTTTGGTTAATGTCCTTCTGGAAACGAAGTACAAAGAGCAGACTGCCAAGCTCAGCTAGGATAAGCATACTTTCTAGCTCTCATCGTTTTTATTGATCTTTCAAAGAACCAACTTTGGTTTCACTGATTCTCTCTATTGTTTCATTTATCTCTGCTCTAGTCTTTGTTATTTTCTTTTAGCTCACTTTGGGTTCAGTTTACTGTCCTTTTTCTAGATCTTCCAGTTGTGAAGTTAGGTCTCGGACTTGAGATTTTTCTTCTTTTTTAATATAAGCATTTAGAGCTATAAATTTCCCATTCAGCACTGGTTTGGCTGCATCTCATATGTTTTTGGTATGTTGTGTTTTCATTTTCATCTGCATCAGTGTTTTTCTTTATTTCCCTTGTGATTTATTCTTTAACCAATTGGTTATTTAGCAGTGTGGTGTTTAGTTTCCACATAATTGTGAATTTTCCAGTTCTTCTTGTAATTGACTTTAGCTTCATTCCATTGTGGTCAAAGAAAATACATTGTATAATTTCAATATTTTAAAATTTATTTAGGTTTGTTTATGACCTAAAATGTGGTTTATCCTGGAGAAGGCCACATGTGCACTAGAGAGAATGGGCATTCTGCTGCTGTTGGAAGAAGAATTCTGTGTCTGTTAGGTCTAGCTGGTTCAGAGTATCTTTTGAGTCTTCTATTTCCTTATTCATCTTCTGTCCATTAATTCTATTATTGAAAGTAGTGTATCGAAGGCTCCTATTATTAAAATAAAACTGTTATTTCTCCCTTCAATTATGTCAATATTTGCTTCATGTATATTATAATTGTTATAGCTTCTTGTTGAATTGACCTTTTTATCAGTAGATAGAGACATTATTTGTCCCTTTGTAACAGTTTTTTACATAAAGTCAATTTTACCTGATATTGGTATTACTAATTATCTCAATGGGTTACTATTTGTGTGGTATATATTTTTCCCATCTTTTCACTTTCAATCTACTTGTGTCTTTGAATTTAAGATGAGTCTCTATAAACAACATATAGTTTGGTCTTGCTTATATACCCGTTCTGCCAATCTCTGCCTTTTTTTTTTTTGCACTGGCAGGCACCAGAAACCAAATCTGGGTCTCCGGCATGGCAGGCAAGAATCCTGCCACTAAGCCACCGTTACCCCACCCAATCTCTGCCTTTTGACTGAAAAGTTTAGACTATTTACATTTGAACTAAACACTGATACTATAGGACTTTCTTCTGCCGTTTGCTATGTGGTCTTGATAAGACTTTTACCTTTTTTGTCCCTCAATACTTCCTGTATGCCTACTTTTATATGTATTTGCTTTTTTGTAATGTATCATTTTGAGTCCCTTCTTATTTCCTTCAGTTTAATATACATATATTTTTGGATATTTTCCTTGTGGTTACCATGGAGCTTATATTTAACATCTTAAATCTATAACACATTTGTTATAGATACATCTTAAATCTATAACACATTTGTTATAGATACCACTTAACTACAATAGATACACAAACACTGTTCATATATCCCATCATCTTCTCCCTTTTCGACATACTTATTACAAATGAACTTTATATACTGTATATCCGAAACCATAGATTTATCAGTACTTTTTATGAACTATCATTTTAGAGCCTGTAAGAAGTGAAAAATAGAGTAACATACCAAAAAGTACAATACAATAGTACTGGCATTTATAATTACCCATATGGTTACCTTTATTGAAGGTCTTTATTTCTTTATGCTGCATTGATCCACTGTGTAGAATCCTTTCCTTTCAGTCTGAAGAATTCCCCTTAGCATTGCTTATAGCACGGGTCTAGTGGTGGCAAACTTCCTCAGCTTTTGTTTATCTGGGAATGTCTTAATCTTCTCTCATCTGAAAGACATTCTCAATTGGATGTAAGATTCTTGGTTGGAAATTGTTTTCCTTTAGTACTTAAAATATTTCATCCCACTGCCTTCTTTTCTCCATAGTTTCTGATAAGAAATTGGTATAAAGTCTTATTGGACTCCCTTGTACATAATACATTGTTTTTCTCTTGCAGCTTTCAGAAGTCTTTTTTTTTCTTGGCAGTTGACAGCTTGACTAACTATGCGTCTGGGTGTAGATCTCTTCAAGTTTATTCTGTGGGCGGTTTGTTGTGATTCTTGAATGTGCATATTCATACCTTTCATTAAATTTGGGAAATTTTCTGCCATTTCTTTGAATATTTCTCATGACACTTTCTCTCTTTCTTCTTCTTCAGAGATACCCATAATGTCTGTATGTTGGTACATCTGATGGTCCCACAGGTCTCTTAGATTTTGCCCACTTTTTTTTCACTCTTTTTTTCTTTCTGCTCCTTAGTCTGAATCATTTCAATTGTTTTGATTTGATTTCACTTATTCTTTCTCCTGCCAGATCCTATCTGTTGTTGAAACACTCTAGAGAATTTTTCATTTCAGTTACTGTGGTCTTCAATTCCATTAATTTTTCTTGGCTCCCTTTAAAAATTTCTCTTTATTGAGATTCTCATATTATTCATTCATCATTTCCCTGACCTCCTTTAGTCCTTTATCCTTCTTTTCCTTTGTCTCCTTGAGCATGTTGAAGATCTTTTATATATATATATAAAATATATGTATATATATATATATATATATATATATATATATATTTAGCCCTTTAACTGGTATGTCCAAAGTCTATTATTCTTCATTAATGGTTTCTAAATTTTTATATTGTTCCTTTGGAGGAACCAACATTTCCTGTTTGTTTGTCTTTTAATCTTTTGTTGCACATTGTACATTTTAACATTTTAATGTTAACTCTGGGATTTAGTCCCTATGTTGTCTGTTCCTTTAGCTAATACTCAGAAAATGATATGACAGAGATCTCTTTGAGTACCAGGAGGTAACAAAAACAAAGAACCAATGGAAAAATAAACACCTTTCACCATCTTTGCAAACTGGCTCCATGTTGGCTGGTGCTCTCCTCAAAGTTTAGCCTTTCTGTCAAGAAAATCAGCTTAAGGTGAAAGTTAAGTAAGTCATCTTTTCTGTCTTTCCTGAGCCTGTATCTTGTCCTGGGCTTGTGCATCTTCATGCCTTTAGGAATTCTCTCATTTTGCCAGATTCTGACAGTCCTCTCTACTCCCTATAAAACAGCACCTTCTCTCTCAGGTGCTCTATTGATGTCTTAAAGCTATAATCATTTGTCCCCATCTACTTTAACCTGGTTCTTACACTGCTTTAGATGTCTGCAAGCTGCTTCTGCCTGCAGGGAAAGTTCTGGAAGGGTGAGCCAGAGACAGGTTTCCTGGTTCAGACTTTCAGGCTGCTGCTTGATAGATTGGCACCAACATACAAGCACCCCAATATGTGTGTAGGGGGTTTTCTATTCTTTCTGGAACACAGGCCAGCTTCACACAACTCCAAGGAGAGTTGAGGAAGAAGCCAGTAAGGATGTATGAACTTCTCCTACTGTTTGAAAAACTGTTGTTTTTTTTTAATTTGGCACTTGCCCAGTTACTGAATCCCTTTAAATGTTTACTAAAGTTTTCAGGTGGATGATTCTGCCAGGTTTTGCTAATTGTTCAATGATTCTGTCCGGGAATAGCACCCTGGAATATCTAATGCCACTATCTTGGTTGACCAGAAGTAACGAGTGACTATTGATTTTTAACATTAACATATAACACATTTGATTATTGATCGAATTTTGAATGAATTATTGTTTGATTTTAAAAATAACAAAATGTTTCTAAAGTTAAATGCATGACTACTTGATGATCCAGCATTTCTAGTCTTATATATTTATTCACCCAGTACAAATAAGGGCATATGTCTACAAAAAGACATGTACAGCTGTGTTCCTAGCAACCTTATTTATGATTGCCACAAATTGAAAAAAATCCAAATTTCCATCAATAGATGAATGAATTAATAAAGTGTCATATATCAAACAATGGAAGACTATTTGACAATAAAAAGAAGGCAGTACATACTGTATGAGTCCATTTACTTGAAGTAAAATATAAGGCAAATCTAACATATAGTGATAGAAATCAGATTATTGGTTGCCTGGGAAGGGATGAAGCTGCCTTATGGGATGATGGAAATTGTCTCTTTCTAAGTCTGTATATTCACACTGAGTGTGCACTGCAGATTCATGCATTTCACACACCCCGTGTTCTAGTTTGCTAGCTGCCGGAATGCAACACATCAGAGACGGATTGGCTTTTAATAAAAGGGGATTTATTTGTTGGTTCTTCAGAGGAAAGGCAGCTAACTTTCCACTGAGGTTCTTTCCTACGTGGAAGGCACAAGATGGTCTCTGCTGGTCTTCTCTCCAGGCCCCTGGGTTCCAACAACTTTCCTCGGGGTGACTTCTTTCTGCATCTCCAAAGGCCTGGGCTGAGCTGCAAGTGCTGAGATGAGGAATGCCGAGCTGCTTAGCTGTGCTACATTGCGCTCTCTCATTTAAGCACCAGCCAATTAAGTCAGACGTCACTCATTGCAGCAGACACGCCTCCTAGCCGACTGCAGATGTAATTAGCAACAGATGAGGTTCATATACCATTGGCTCATGTCCACAGCAACAGAACTAGGTATGCTCACCTGGCCAAGTTGACAACTGAATCTAACTAACACACCCCGTTATGTGTATTTTATTTCTCAGTAAAAATAATTAAAAAATAAAAATGTGTATGTGTAAAAACAAAAATATAATTGAAAATAAATTATTCAAATCAAGTATTCAAAGAAACTATAAGACTTTCCACCTCCAGAAAATTAATTTTCAAAAAGATTTTATGCTTGGATATGAGTAATACTTAGATGGTGTGACTTTTCAGAATTTTAATTACAGAGTTAAATGAAAAAATAGTATTTTAATGCTCCCTGTTTTGTTTACTGAATTCTTTTTTAAAAATTAATGCAATCTGTAGAAAAAAAATTCCTAGGGTGTGCAAGGGGCATTCAGTGGTAGAATTCTTGCCTGTCATGTGGGAGACCCAGGTTCGATTCCTGGTCCATGCATTGCCCCCTCTCCCCCCTCAAAAAAAACAAAGAAGCAAAACCAAACAAACAAAAATTCAACAAACGGTACTGCAATAATGGGATACTCACATGGAAAAATAATGAACTGTGACCCTGCCATACAGCATACCAAAAAAAAAATTCCTAGATATACAAAGGACCTATATACATAAAGGCCTAGAGTAACTTTAAGTATTTTATATTTAAACAGATTTAATTTTGATGGATAAGTATTTTCCCACAATAAAGGACAACTTTTAAGTTGTGGGAAGTCATCAGAATCACTAAGTAAAAAATATTTGTCATTCAACAGACAAGATGCTGAGGGTGATCTCACATTCATACTCTAGTCCCTTCCAGTTCTATTCCTCAGCCCAGAAGTCTATGTCATGGAAAATTCATCATGTGAAGCAAAGTGGCCAGGCCATCTCTGACTCCAAGTAACTGCGAATCGTTCCATTCCCGTAGAAAACTATGTGATCTTTGGTAAATGTCTATAATTGCAAAACAAGACGCAAAGTTCTTTTATGAGATCTGTTACAACACTTTCAGACAGAGTTCAAGAAACTGGTTGGAATGTCCTGCACGTAATAGCCAAACCCAAAATGTTTTACCCAAATGCAGGATCACTCATTTGTTGGCCACATGAAAATGAGCAACACTAAGTTTAGGACTGTCCTAGTTTGCTAGCTGCCAGAATGCAACATACCAGAAACAGAACAGCTTTTAAAAAGAGGAGTTTAATAAGTAGCAAGTTAACAGTTTTGTAGGCCATGGAAATGTCCCAATTGAAACAAGTCTGTAGAAATGTCCAGTCAAAAGCATCCAGTTCAAGAAGGCTGATTAAGTTCAGTGTTTCTCTCTCAAGTGAGAAGGTACATGGCAAACACAGTCAGTGTTTCTCTCTCAGCTGGAAGGGCACATGGCGCACACGGCACCATCTGCTAGCTTTCTCTTCTGGCTTCCTGTTTCATGAAGCTCCCCGGGAGGCGTTTTCTGTCTTCATCTCCAAAAGTTGCTGGCTGGTGGACTCTGCTTCTTGTGACTATGTCATTCTTCTCTGCTCTCTCTGAATCTCCAGCTTTCTCCAAAATGTTTCCTCTTTTACAGGATTCCAGTAACCTAATCAAGACCCACCCAAATGGATGGAGACACACCTCCACCTAATCCAGCTTAACAACCACTCTTGATTAAATCATATCTCCAGGGAGATGATCTAATAACAGTTTCAAACAACAATACTGAATAGGGATTAGAAGAAACAGCTGGATTTATAAAACGGGATTAGGATTAAAACACGGCTTTTCTAGGATACATTCATTCTTTCAAACCAGCACAAGGTCCAAAGATGCAAATAAAAAAGGTGCCACCCTCACACTATCCTACGTACACATTGAAACATCTTAGATGACATGGAGTCAAAGCTGATTTAGAAGCTCAGAAAATTTTCATTGTAGATTGATGAATCTACAATCATCAGTAGATATGGTCAGTTAGAAGCAACAGCAGAATTCTTGGAGACATGATGAAGAGGTAATCAGTTAAATGAACATCTTGAATCAATTGAAGTATTGGCAACATCGGGTGAGCTTGTGTTCTCATGGGGTGATTGCAATGATAGTACATTCCCAAAACACTGAGATTTGAGCAACTCATGTTTTTATTCACAGATAAGCTGGCATATGTTAACATGTCCTTGGAGATCTGAATTCCACAATAAATGATGTTATCAAAATGATGACTCAAAACCCAAGCCTCTCAGCAAAAAGTTTCACATAAATTTATGTGAAAAAAATAGGACAAGGAAGCTACCTTCTGCTATTTCATACAGAAATGGGTTGATTCTCCAAAGGAAGAGATCTGTTAGTTTTTGAGCTTGAAGACACAATAAAAATAAAATTCTTAAATTGTGAATCAGTCTTACTTTGCAACTTCTTCAATGACGGTAGTTGATTTCAAAATCTGACTTATTAAAATTTTTGAGTCTCTGAGTGAACTTGATAAAAAATTGTAAGAATCATATGAAAGAATGTTTGCATAGTAAAAGGTTAATTCAGCAGGCCTGGGTGCCTGGGCCTTGTACATTCCAAAGGTCTTCAGGACTAGCCCTTGACGGGCTCCAGGGAGATAACCTCTGAGTCCTTGGAATGTCCCTTCTGGTAAGCTTTTTTTTTTTTGTCTACCTGAGGCCTTGATTTGGACCGGATTGTTCATAGTAACAAGATGATTTATGGTGAATGCCTGTTTTCAAATGCCTGAGGCCCTAGACCATTATTGATTTGACCCCTGGGGAGCTGGACACTGAATAGCTAAAGTCATACAAATGCTGTGTGTCATGTGACTGATTCCCAGTAAAAACCTAGATACCAAGGCTCAGAGGAGATTCTCTGGTTAGCAACATTCCACGTGTGTTTTCACACATTGCTGGGAGGATTAATGTGTTCTCCCAGTGGGGGAGAACAACTGGAGGCTTGCGTCTAGTTTCTCCTGGAATTCACCTCCTGTGCCTTTACCTTTTGCTGATTTTAATCTGTACCTTTTCACTGTAATAAACTGTAACCCGGGTATAACTACTTTTCTGAGTTCTGTGAGTCCTATTAGTGAATCATGAAGCCTAGCAATGATCTTGGGGACCCCTGACACGATATTAATACATGCTAGCAACATTTATGGATTCAAAGAAAAAAAATCATCTTTGGAGAAGAGACCTCATAAATGATTTAGCAGTGAACGCAATGGTGTTGCTATCTGTATTATAAAGAAAAATTATTAAGCCTAATAGGATGGCATTTGTGTATGTTTGATCAAAATTTCATCATAATTTAAAAAGGCTTGACATGAAAGCCCTTTATATTATAAAAGAAATTTCAACATTAAATTTTGTCAATGAAAAGAAAGACAGAACTGTAAGATTTAGAGAATAATTACATCATAAGATAAAATTCAAAGGATCTTACTTCTATTAAGGATAAGAGGTGTTTCTGACAATTGGAAGATAAATTAATAAATATTGCTGCCATTTGCAATATCTGTGCAGTTTCTTGTTGATGATGACAATCGTGAATTTGAAGGGAGCATAATTAGAACAATGTAATCAGGAAGTTTGTAGCTCTATCTACTATGAATTTTAATATTAAGAAGTATGTTCAAGGAAGCAAGCCAATTTCTTATCAGAATTTTTAAAAGATGTTATTTGGACGTTCTGTTCAAGTTCAATATTTATTATATTCCAAAATACTTTACATTTTATTTCATTTCATGATTATGTAATATAAAGAAACTATAATTAATATTTTTACCAAATTTTATATATACATTCCCAAATCTTGAGTTTACCCTAATATCCCATTTAGGTTCTGTTATTTTCCATGTTCCATAACATGTAAAAGGTTGTTAAGCATTAAGTTAAAATACAGTTTGATTGCTGCAAAAAGATTCAGAATAATGGTGGCTTAAAACTAAAGAATTTTACTTCTTTCTCATATAACAGTTCAAATGTAAGCAGTTCTGGCATGATATGGTGATTTCTTAGCTCCCAACCCGAATGCATTCCAGTCAATGAAGCAGGCAGAAGAAGCCTTCGTCTGTCTAGTTTTGCACACTGTTTTGGTTGCATTAAGCATGTCCTATTAGCTTTTTCTTTACCTGCCCAGGTCCCCAGTTGACTATGGGCCCTAGGGGTAGGGGGCATCTCTTGTTCAGATGGGCAGCTAGACAAAGTGGAAGAGAGCTGCCTTCCTGGAGCCAGAAAGTTGTGGTTTCAAATCCTATCTCTGCTGATTACAAATCTTGAGGTTTGGACAAGCACTTATCCTTCATAAACCTCAGTTTCCTCATCCACAAAATGAAGAAACTTAGAGAACCAACCTCAAAGAGCTGCCATAGGAATTAAATGAGGGTGGAGGTAAAGCACTGGGTACTGTGCCTAGCATACAGTGAAGTGCTGAAGGAAGCCCAGGCTCTCCTTTTCTTTGCCCCTGGAGTCCAGCACAGAGCCTGGCATAGAGAACTTCATGAGCACTGGTTAAGATGGACTGAACTGAACTGGATTCCCCAGTACTTCAGGCACAGAGTAGGCTCTTACAGCCAGAGAAAGCTGTAGGTGAAGATTTTCTGGAACCAACAGTTAGAAGTCAGGGTAATGTGCTCTGGAGGGGTAAGGACAGGGTCAGGGTGAGGGATATGAGCAGGTCATTGACAGTGTTTGCTGTACTAGATGATGCTATATTTACGTTTTGGAGAAAAGTCTATGGTGCACTCTAAATGGAGTCTGATATGGGGAAGGAATATGGCCAAAAGTGGGCTGTGATGAGCAGAAGAGATTGATCATCCATTAGTCCTTTGGTGGTAGCCAGGCTGTGGTGGACTTCTGATTGTCCCTCTAAATCTATTCTCCACTTCTCCCGTGGCATTAGGGTTTTAGTTGGACCTTGATAGTTACTACATTTCCCAGCCTCCCCTGCAGCAAGATGTGGCCCTCGGATAAAATTCTGGCCAGTGGGATGTGAGCAGAAGGGGTGTAGCAAATTTTTTTGTTACTTGCTGTAAAGGAAATTGCTTTTCCCTTCCTTTCCTTTTGTTCCCATTCCTGTGGGGATGTGAACACAAACATGGTAGAAACCCAGCTTTGATAACACAATGAAACAATGCTTTCTGTGGGAAAGCAGAGTAATAAGATGGAAGAAACCTGGTCCCTGGATGGTTGTCCCACCGGCCAGGGCCACTCACCTTGTTATACCAGAGGCTTGGACCTCCCGACCTGGTAGGGATACAGCTCCCATAGGCTTCCTCACAAGATCCTTTTGCAGTGGCTTGATGTGCCTGGATTCTCAAATTTCTGAGCAAGCTCCAATGTGCCCATCCATGACAGTTCTTCCGGACGACTTGTTAGTGCCTCCTTCTCTGATTTCCCACCCCCTCCCCACTCAACTTTCACTACCTCAACTCCTTCTAAAGTTCCATAAAGCCTAATTCCTATAATAAATCCCTTATCTCATCAACGTAAATCAGTTTGGCTCTCAGTTTTCCAGAGAAAACTGAGCACTGCTGGATTGGGTTTTGGCTTTTGTTTTCTGAGTTTGCTTGATTTTCATTCATTATCTCATTTCTCCCTCCCCACAATGTTTTGCCTCTCATCTCACCTATTCTCCCTGCCTTTATATATAATATATATATATGCAGCTATATAGATATATTATATTTTATATATTATATAAATATATAATAAATATAAATATATAAATATTTTAATAAACATATAAATATATATTTAAACTTTTATTTACTGTAGTTTTAAGGAGGTTTCAACGGGGAGGGAAATTTGCTGTGTTTGTCCAATCTACCATCATAACCCAGAACTCTTCGATGCTGTGATCTTCCTTCACGTGGAATAAACTGTTTGCCATTTCCTAAATGAAACAGCTCCTCCTGCCTCTGTGACTTGGCCCATGATGTGCCCCCTCAGCCTCCTTGCCGGCACACACCCCGTCTCCCTTCTGCACTGACACCTGTTCATCCTTAGAGACTCTTCTCTGGGGAGCGTTTCCTGGCCACTGGCAGGTTTAGGTGCCCTTCCTGGGGGTTCCAAGACACCCACACTTTCCCCCAGTACTATACTGATATCAGCTGTGCAGTCATCTTTGTAACCCTGGTACCATAGGAGATGCCAATAAATGCTTGGCAAAAGAATGAATGTAGATACCCATTGTACCCACTCCTTTGATTTGTTTGCATAATGAGAATCTGCGGGCATGATTTGTTTACCTAAAAAGTGAACGGATTAGGGAGAGGAACAATAAAAGGGAGATAAGCAATAAATGCCCCTATCTACTTCTAAAATGCATGCTGCAGTTCTATATGTAGCCAATAAGCAGTAGCTGAACTGAATTGAGCCAATTACATCTCCTATTTTGAATATCTAAACATTGATTATCTAACTTCTGAAACACCATTGCTTTTCTCAAATATGACTTTTCCTATGATGTCTACGTTCAGGAGGCAATTTTATTTTCAGAATAAAAAGTAGCTTTAAAATAAAAACAGATAATCATGGTGATGAATATACAACTATGTGGTAATATTGTGAGCCATTAATTGTATACCATGTATGGAATGTTTGTATGTTAAGAATGTTTGTGTTTGTATGTTGCTTAACAATAAAAATATTTTTAAAATAAATAAAATAAAATAAAAAATAAAAACAGATAATCATCCACAGCCAAAACCATCTTGAAAAAGAACAGGGTTGGAGGACTCGCACTTCCCAATTTCAGAAGTTATTACAAAGCTACAATAATCAAAACAGTGTGGTACCAGCACAAGGGCAGATGTATAGACTGATGGAACAAAATTGAGAGTTAAGAAATGAACCTACATATCTGTGGCCAACTGATCTTTGACGAGGATGACTAGTCCAGTCAATGGGAAAATAGTCTCTTCAGCAAATGGTAATGGAAAAATGGGATATCCACATATAAAAGAATGCAAGTGGATCCCGATCTCACACCAAATATAAAAATTAATTCAAAATTGATCAACTTAAATATAAGTGCTACAACTATAAAAACTCATAGGAGAAAACAGGGAACTATCTTGAGGATTTTGTATTAGGCGATGGTTTTACATCAGGCTTTACGTCAAAAGCATGTGCTACATGGGGGAGAACAAATGAATGTTAACATTGCAAGGGATTGAAAATGGATAGCATACAGGAAAAGGTACAGTCAATGTAAGCTAGGGTCCATGGTCAACAGTAACATTGTAATATGCTTTCAGTGAATGTAACAAAGGCATTATACTAAAACTAAATCTCAAGAAGTGGGGGGTATGGGGAACAGGTATGGATTCTATGCAGAAGAAAAGGTAGATTATGGTGGTGAAGGCATGTTTAGTTACTTAGGTTGGATTGTATGATGTATGAATAAAGTTGGTTAAAAATGAACAGAGAGAAACAAGAGCTAGAGAAAATGTGGAGAAAAAGATGCACGTATTCACTGTTAGTAGGCAAGCTGAGAGATACAGCCCCTCCAGAGTGCAGTGTGGTGGTTCCACGGGAAGCCAGGGGTAGGGCTGCCATATGATCTTGCAACCCTGTTGCTAGGTATATAACTGCAGGAACTGAGAGTGGTACACATGAATGCACATTTGCATACTGGTATTCGGTAGTGTCCCTGATTCGCAGTGGATGGAAGTGTCTTACGGGTACAATGACTAAGGAATGGAAGGGGGAACTGAGGTGTTTACATACTACCGACTACTGAGCAGCTGCAGAAGGAATGAACTTTTGAGACATGCAACTAGGTGAATGAAACTTAAGAACAGTATGTTGAATAAAATGACAGAAACAAAAAAATAAATATTATTATGCCTCAGTCATATGGACTAACTATAATATACAAACTCAGTGAATGGAAGTGGAGAGCATGGGTTATTAGGTTGGGGCCTCTTGTAAAGGGCCCTAGATTGCAAGCTGTTACAGCAGTCACATATATTCAGGAGTTGTAACTGATATTTCTAAATTCTAAGATACTTGTATGGAGCCTGGTTGTTCCCTGAAACTTTGAGTATTTATGTGATAACTGAGACTCAGAGTTAGAGCACTTAAGCTGTGAAAGTCAGCATTACCTCTGTTGAAAAAGTGGTCAGACTTCATCTAGAGAAATGAATGAAGCTGATTTGGAGAGGACTAAGGTAACTCAGAATACTGGGTAAAGGATGATGTGGATCATATTTTCAAAACTTCAACCTTTGTGTGAGATCAAAGGGAGAGATGTTTGGTGCAAAATTTATGTTTTGGGTAGCGCATTACCTAAGTTAGCTTGTATGGTCAATTTAGCTGAACAACACAATTACGTGGAATCTTGAACAGGGTGTGAGATCTTGTTGGTTTGTCCAGGTTAGTGTGATGCCCTGATATATCCCAGAGTAATTTGAACATTGAATAAAAAAGTATTTGCAACGTCCCCTTAGGGGACTGGGGAGAAAGGAGGAAATATTCAGCTTACCCATTTGGGGAATTCATGATATACTTACAAGTAGTGGGGGCAACCCCATCAATAATCTGAGCCCTCAAGCCTGGGGTTCAACCCTATAAAACTTATTTCTGTAAAGGATAAGCTAAGTCTACTTATAATTATGCCTAAGAATCACCCCCAGAGAACCTCTTTTGTTGCTCAGATGTTGTCTCTCTCTCTCTAAGCCGACTTGGCTCACTGCCCCACCCCCACCCCAACAACCCGGGACATGACTCCCAGGGGTGTAAATCTCCCTGGCAACATGGGACAGAACTACCAGGATGAGCCAGGACTTGGCATCATGGGATTAAGAAAGCAGTCTTGACCTAAAAGAGGGAAGAGAGAAATGAGGCAAAATAAAGTTCAGCAGCTGAGAGATTTCAGAGCTGAGAGGTTTTCCTGGCGGTTATTCTTATGCATTGTATAGGTATCCGTTTTTAGTTTGTAGTGTGTTGGAGTGGTTGGAGGGAAGTACCTGTAGCTGCTGAGCTGTGTTCCAGTGGCCTTTATTCTTGAAGATGATTGTATAACAATATGCAATCGGGTGTCGGGCTGAGAGTAGTGGCCATCAGGCTACATTTAAAAGTACTTAAAAAATACTTCTTAGCAAAATAACGAATTACCTTGCTATTCAGGATTCATGCTAATAAAATAGAGAATGATTCCAGTAAATACTCAAAGCATAAAATGTAAACCAAGCAGCAGAACAAAGTCTACTCTAGTTGTCCACCAAGGAAGACAGTTATCCATTGATTCTTTTTTTTTTTATTAATTAATGGAAAAAAAAGAAATTAACCCAACATTTAGAAATCATACCATTCTACATATGCAATCAGTAATTCTTAACATCATCACATAGATTCATGACCATCGTTTCTTAGTACATTTGCATCGGTTTAGAGGAACTAGCAACACAACAGAAAAAGATATAGAATGCTAATATAGAGAAAAGAAATAAAAGTAATAATAATAGTAAAAAAAAAGAAAAAAAAACAAACAAAACAAAACAAAAAAAACCTATAGCTCAGATGCAGTTTCATTCAGTGTTTTAACATGATTACTTTACACTTAGGTATTATTGTGCTGTCCATTTTTGAGTTTTTGTATCTAGTCCTGTTGCACAGTCTGTATCCCTTCAGCTCCAATTACCCATTATCTTACCCTGTTTCTAACTCCTGCTGGACTCTGTTACCAATGACATATTCCAAGTTCATTTTCGAATGTCCATTCACATCAGTGGGACCATACAGTATTTGTCCTTTAGTTTTTGGCTGGACTCACTCAGCATAATGTTCTCTAGGTCCATCCATGTTATTACATGCTTCATAAGTTTATCTTGTCTTAAAGCTACATAATATTCCATCGTATGTATATACCACAGTTTGTTTAGCCATTCTTCTGTTCATGGACATTTTGGCTGTTTCCATCTCTTTGCAATTGTAAATAATGCTGCTATAAACATTGGTGTGCAAATGTCCGTTTGTGTCTTTGCCCTCAAGTCCTTTGAGTAGATACCTAGCAATGGTATTGCTGGGTCGTATGGCAATTCTATATTCAGCTTTTTGAGGAACCACCAAACTGCCTTCCACAGTGGTTGCACCATTTGACATTCCCACCAACAGTGGATAAGTGTGCCTCTTTCTCCGCATCCTCTCCAGCACTTGTCATTTTCTGTTTTGTTGATAATGGCCATTCTGGTGGGTGTGAGATGATATCTCATTGTGGTTTTGACTTGCATTTCTCTAATGGCCAGGGACATTGAGCATCTCTTCATGTGCCTTTTGGCCATTTGTATTTCCTCTTCTGAGAGGTGTCTGTTCAAGTCTTTTTCCCATTTTGTAATTGGGTTGGCTGTCTTCTTGTTGTTGAGTTGGACAATCTCTTTATAAATTCTGGATACTAGACCTTTATCTGATATGTTGTTTCCAAATATTGTCTCCCATTGTGTAGGCTGTCTTTCTACTTTCTTGATGAAGTTCTTTAATGCACAAAAGTGTTTAATTTTGAGGAGCTCCCATTTATTTATTTCCTTCTTCAGTGCTCTTGCTTTAGGTTTAAGGTCCATAAAACCGCCTCTGTTGTAAGTTTCATAAGATATCTCCCAACATTTTCCTCTAACTGTTTTATGGTCTTAGACCTAATGTTTAGATCTTTGATCCATTTTGAGTTAACTTTTGTATAGGGTGTGAGATATGGGTCTTCTTTCATTCTTTTGCATATGGATATCCAGTTCTCTAGGCACCATTTATTGAAGAGACTGTTCTGTCCCAGGTGAGTTGGCTTGACTGCCTTATCAAAGATCAAATGTCCATAGATGAGCGGGTCTATATCTGAGCACTCTATTTGATTCCATTGGTTGATATATCTATCTTTATGCCAATACCATGCTGTTTTGACCACTGTGGCTTCATAACTAGCCTTAAAGTCCGGCATCGCGAGACCTCCAGCTTCGTTTTTTTTCCTCAAGATGTTTTTAGCAATTCGGGGCATCCTGCCCTTCCAGATAAATTTGCTTATTGGTTTTTCTAATTCTGAAAAATAAGTTGTTGGGATTTTGATTGGTATTGCATTGAATCTGTAGATCAGTTTAGGTAGGATTGACATCTTAACTATATTTAGTCTTCCAATCCATGAACACGGTATGCCCTTCCATCTATTTAGGTCTTCTGTGATTTCTTTTAGCAGTTTTTTGTAGTTTTCTTTATATAGGTTTTTTGTCTCTTTGGTTAAATTTATTCCTAGGTATTTTATTCTTTTAGTTGCAATTGTAAATGGGATTCGTTTCTTGATTTCCCCCTCAGCTTGTTCATTACTAGTGTATAGAAAAGCTACAGATTTTTGAATGTTGATCTTGTAGCCTGCTACTTTGCTGTACTCATTTATTAGCTCTAGTAGTTTTGTTGTGGATTTTTCCGGGTTTTCGATGTATAGTATCATATTGTCTGCAAACAGTGATAGTTTTACTTCTTCCTTTCCAATTTTGATGCCTTGTATTTCTTTTTCTTGTCTAATTGCTTTGGCTAGAACTTCTAACACAATGTTGAATAATAGTGGTGACAGTGGACATCCTTGTCTTGTTCCTGATCTTAGGGGGAAAGTTTTCAGTTTTTCCCCATTGAGGATGATATTAGCTGTGGGTTTTTCATATATTCCCTCTATCATTGTAAGGAAGTTCCCTTGTATTCCTATCTTTTGAAGTGTTTTCAACAGGAAAGGATGTTGAATCTTGTCAAATGCCTTCTCTGCATCAATTGAGATGATCATGTGATTTTCCTGCTTTGATTTGTTGATATGGTGTATTACATTAATTGATTTTCTTATGTTGAACCATCCTTGCATACCTGGGATGAATCCTACTTGGTCATGATGTATAATTCTTTTAATGTGTTGTTGGATACGATTTGCTAGAATTTTATTGAGGATTTTTGCATCTATATTCATTAGAGAGATTGGTCTGTAGTTTTCTTTTTTTGTAATATCTTTGCCTGGTTTTGGTATGAGGGTGATGTTGGCTTCATAGAATGAATTAGGTAGTTTTCCCTCCACTTCGATTATTTTGAAGAGTTTGAGGAGAGTTGGTACTGATTCCTTCTGGAATGTTTGATAGAATTCACATGTGACGCCGTCTGCTCCTGGGCTTTTCTTTTTAGGGAGCTTTTGAATGACTAATTCAATCTCTTTACTTGTGATTGGTTTGTTGAGGTCATCTATGTCTTCTTGAGTCAAAGTTGGTTGTTCATGTCTTTCTAGGAACCTGTCCATTTCATCTAAATTGTTGTATTTATTAGTGTAAAGTTGTTCATAGTATCCTGTTATTACCTCCTTTATTTCTGTGAGGTCAGTAGTTATGTCTCCTCTTCCATTTCTGATCTTATTTATTTGCATCCTCTCTCTTCTTCTTTTTGTCAATCTTGCTAAGGGCCCATCAATCTTATTGATTTTCTCATAGAACCAACTTCTGGTCTTATTGATTTTCTCTGTTGTTTTCATGTTTTCAATTTCATTTATTTCTGCTCTAATCTTTGTTATTTCTTTCCTTTTGCTTGCTTTGGGATTCGTTTGCTGTTCTTTCTCCAGTTCTTCCAAGTGGACAGTTAATTCCTGCATTTTTGCCTTTTCTTCTTTTCTGATATAGGCATTTAGGGCAATAAATTTCCCTCTTAGCACTGTTTTTGCTGCGTCCCATAAGTTTTGATATGTTGTGTTTTCATTTTCATTCGCCTCGAGGTATTTGCTAATTTCTCTTGCAATTTCTTCTTTGACCCACTTGTTGTTTAAGAGTGTGTTGTTGAGCCTCCATGTATTTGTGAATTTTTTGGCACTCCGCCTATTATTGATTTCCAACTTCATTCCTTTATGATCCGAGAAAGTGTTGTGTATGATTTCAATCTTTTTAAATTTGTTAAGACTTGCTTTGTGACCCAGTATATGGTCTATCTTTGAGAATGATCCATGAGCACTTGAAAAAAAGGTGTATCCTGGTGTTGTGGGATGTAATGTCCTATAAATGTCTGTTAAGTCTAGCTCATTTATAGTAGTATTTAGATTCTCTATTTCTTTATTGATCCTCTGTCTAGATGTTCTGTCCATTGATGAGAGTGGTGAATTGAAGTCTCCAACTATTATAGTATATGTGTCTATTTCCTTTTTCAGTGTTTGCAGTGTATTCCTCACGTGTTTTGGGGCATTCTGTTTCGGTGCATAAATATTTATGATTATTCTGTCTTCTTGTTTAATTGTTCCTTTTATTAGTATATAGTGTCCTTCTTTGTCTCTTTTAACTGTTTTACATTTGAAGTCTAATTTGTTGGATATTAGTATAGCCATTCCTGCTCTTTTCTGGTTGTTATTTGCATGAAATATCTTCTCCCAACCTCTCACTTTCAACCTATATTTATCTTTGGGTCTAAGATGCGTTTCCTGTAGACAGCATATAGAAGGATCCTGTTTTTTAATCCATTCTGCCAGTCTGTGTCTTTTGATTGGGGAATTCAGTCCATTAACATTTAGAGTTATTACTGTTTGGATAATATTTTCCTCTACCATTTTGTCTTTTGTATTATATATATCATATCTGACTTTCCTTCTTTCTACACTCTTCTCCATATCTCTCTCTTCTGTCTTTTTGTATCTGACTCTAGTGCTCCCTTTAGTATTTCTTGCAGAGCTGGTCTCTTGGTCACAAATTCTCTCAGTGACTTTTTGTCTGAGAATGTTTTAATTTCTCCCTCATTTTTGAAGGACAATTTTGCTGGATATAGGAGTCTTGGTTGGCAGTTTTTCTCTTTTAGTAACTTAAATATATCATCCCACTGTCTTCTAGCTTCCATGGTTTCTGCTGAGAAATCTACACATAGTCTTATTGGGTTTCCCTTGTATGTGATGGATTGCTTCTCTCTCGCAGCTTTCAAGATCCTCTCTTTCTCTTTGACCTCTGACATTCTAACTAATAAGTGTCTTGGGGAACGCCTATTTGGGTCTAATCTCTTTGGGGTGCGCTGCACTTCTTGGATCTCTAATTTTAGGTCTTTCATAAGAGTTGGGAAATTTTCAGTGATAATTTCTTCCATTAGTTTTTCTCCTCCTTTTCCCTTCTCTTCTCCTTCTGGGACACCCACAACATGTATATTTGTGCGGTTCATATTGTCCTTGAGTTCCCTGATCCCCTGTTCGAATTTTTCCATTTTTTTCCGGATAGTTTCTGTTTCTTTTTGGAATTCAGATGTTGTATCCTCCAAATCACTAATTCTATCTTCTGTCTCTTTAAATCTATCATTGTAGGTATCCATTGTTTATTCCATCTTTTCTACTTTATCCTTCACTTCCATAAGCTCTGTGATTTGTTTTTTCAGTTTTTCTATTTCTTCTTTATGTTCAGCCCATGTCTTGTTCATGTCCTCCCTCAATTTATCGATTTCGTTTTTGAAGAGGTTTACCATTTCTGTTCGTATATTCAGCATTAGTTGTTTCAGCTCGTGTATCTCATTTGAACTATTGGTTTGTTCCTTTGACTGGGCCATATTTTCAATTTTCTGAGCGTGATCCGTTATCTTCTGCTGGCGTCTGGGCATTTAGTCAGATTTCCCTGAGTGTTGGACCCCACAGGTTGTAAGATTTTTCTGTGAAATCTCTGGGTTCTGTTTTTCTTATCCTGCCCAGTAGGTGGCGCTCGTGGCACACGTTTGTCTACGGGATCCACCAGTAAAAGTTGCTGTGGGTCCTGTAACTCTGGAAAACTCTCACTGTAGGGGAGGTTTGGCAGCCGAAGTGTCTTGGAAGAGTGCCAGCCGGCCCGGGGGTCCGATCGCGGGGAGGGTTGCCGGCCACCGCAGCACGTGAGAGCGCCCGACCAAATTTCCTAGTCGGCCCGGGGCGCCAAGCGTGGCGGAAGGGCGCCAGCTGTCGCAGCCCGGGAGAGTGCACTGTTCCCAGGTGGACCGGGGAGTCACGTGTTTGGAAGGGACCCCCTGGTCACCGTTCTCCGCAGTCTGGGGATTTCTGACCCACCTCTTTCAGTTGGTCCGGGGGGCCTCACGTGGTGGGGACGCCAGCTGCTGCGGCCTGAGGGGACCGCCTGCCCAATTCTGCCAGGTGGCCTGGGAAGGAGGAAGGGAGGGACTCTGGCCGCTTGCTGTCCCGCCCAGGAAAGCCCGCGTCCCTCGGTGTTCTCACCGGAGCTGGTTCTCCCAGACAGTCAGCCGTTCCAGGATGGGGTACGCTGTCCCTTTGATCTCCGTCGTGGCTCCGGGAGCTGCTCTGTATTGTCTCCACTCCCCCAGTAGCTGTTCTGGAGGAGGAAAGGTGAGGGCGGCAAGGCTGTTGAGGTTGGTGGCGGAGGAGCCGGTGATGGTGGAAGAGGGCACCGTGGTGGTTGGACAGCCGCCGGAGCAGGAGGGGGAAGAGAGGGGAGAAGGAGGGCGGGCGGGTCGGCCGCTGCGGGGTGTGGGCGCCGCGCGGCAGGCTGGCGGAGAAAGAGAGGGGAGAAGGAGGGCCTACGTATTATTATGCCTTACATGAGAGAGATATCTCTATCAGATTATTCTAATATCCTATCACGTTCTCTGTGAAAGACAGCAATTAATTCTGAGGTGAATATGAATTTTGCCCTCTAGCTCAGCTGATTGCTTAAAGTCTCTGAATTTAACTTGAAGCTCAGATAGTCCCATTCTATGCATCTTTCAGAGAACATAATATGGAATTCACTACCCTCAAAATCTGCCCAGGACTCAGGTTAGAGAATAGAGGAACATCTGAAGATGCTCTAAAGTTACCCCTGGATAGCCAGGCTGTCTGATGGTTGCACCCTTGCACAGCATCCCATTAGCATCCTATTGGCTTTCAGTAGAATTGCTTTGCCTAATTGTGCTTTGTGGTGCTGCCATTAGCCTCTGTTGAGAGTCATAAGGACAAGTCCTGTGACCTTCACCTGTATGTCTGCTGTTAGGATGTTGTGGACATTCATCCCTACATTATATCCTGTGTCCTCTCCACTAAGGCTCATAGGAGAAATTGATTTCTGATCTCCAAAGCAGGAATAATCATCCTTTTAATTCATTCAATAACATTTACTGAGTATTTTCTCTATGTCAGGCAATGTGGGAGGTGCTGGGATGTACTCATGAATGAAATAAATCTGGTGGGGAACACAGACATCAAATAACCAATCCATGCCCCATAAGTCACTATAGTTTTGGTAAAGCCTACCAGTGAAAAGTAGAGAAGCACCCAGGGTGGGGGTGAAGGTGAGGGTCAGTGAAGGATTATTTGAGGAAGTGATATTTTTCCTGAGTAATTCTTGTATTGTTTTCTACTTGATCATGTTACCCTCTTCATTTGGCTGCCGGAAAGGTAAAAGTCAAATGTGTGACTCAACACTAGAAATGGTGTAGAACTTCGGATCTAATTTAACTTCTGGTTTATTTTTTCAAGGAACAAATACTTATCTAGTGCTTAATATGTGCTGGAATCAGCTAGGCACTGGGCATACAACAGTAAATAAGATAAACAGGACCCTGACCTCACAGAGCTTATAGACAAGTGGGGGATTTGGACAAGTAAATGAACTATTAAAATACGGTTTAAGGGCTATGCTTGGGGAAATACAGGGAACAATAGGAGCATGGCGGAGAGGTGCTAATCCCTATTTGGGGAGAAAAACTGTCCAAAAAAGTTGCTTTGGGAAAGTGATGATCATGTTGAGATGAGATGTTACTAAAACAAAGGGACGGGGTATTCCAGCAAAGATCCAAAGGGAAAGAGAATGGGATTTTCAAGAAAGTGAAAGAGTTCCCTGTGGCTAGAGCATGGGGCAGGTGATACGATGGGAGATGTAAACTGAGGCCAGTTTGTGCATAACCTCATAATAAAATTTGCAATTTTAATCATTTTAAGTGTACGATTCAGTGGCATTAACTATATTCACAATGTTGTACAATCATTACTACCATCCATTACCAAGACTTTATCATCGCCCCCAAGCAGACACCCTGTACCCACTAAGCAATAGCTAACCAGTCCCATCTCCCACCTCCAGCTCCCAGCAACCTCCAATCTACTTTCCATCTCTATGAGTTTTCCCATTCTGGAGATTTCATATAAATGAAATCACGTTTTTGTGCCTGGGTTATTTCACTTAGTGTAATTATTTCAAGGTACATCCATGCTGTTGTATGTATCAGAATTTCATTTGTACTTACGGCTGAATAATTTTCCATTCTATGGATATACCACATTGTATTTATCCATTCATCTGTTGATGGACACGGGTTCTTTCCACCTTTTGTTTATTGTGAACAATGCTGCTATGACCATCAGTGCACAGCTGTCTGGTTGAGTTTCTTGCTTTTAGATCTTTTGAGTATAGACCTAAGAATGGAATTGCCAGGTCATACGATAATTCTGTTTAACATTTTGGGGAACCACCACAGTGTGTTTTTGACTTTATCCTGAAGGCAATGGAACATCATTGAAGAGAAAAGGTTCTTACTCTTATTTTTTCTTTGCTTCATTTTTCTCTTATATTTTACATGTATACATATGTAAATGGCTTAAATCCTTTTGGAAACAAAGTGAGGGTATAATCAAATAATTCAGTAAATAACGCCATTGAAGAAAGCTAGCATGAATAAGGAAAATCCTACATAACACATTCAAATTAAAATAACATATAACCAACAGAAAAAGATATATAGACATGCATAGAGTATCTCTTGAAGGAAAAAATAACTTGTAACAGTTGTTGCCACTGGGATAGAAGCTAGGTGGCTGGGGAATAGGTATGGAGGGAGATTTTTACAAAGTATTTATTCCTTTACCTTCTGGATTTTGTACGAGTTACATATTCATTGAAAACTAAATAAAATTTCATTTTACAATAAATAGCTACAACCTGGAGGGGAAAAAAAGCACAACCAATTTAAATCAATAGTTGTAGCCTCGCTCTTGTGCCCTTTCTCACCCAGAAAATTTATTGGAACCTCAGACTATGGCATCAACATATTGATGTGAAGATGAAAAAAAGATGCTCAGGGAAACAATTAGTAAGATTTGGTGATAGTTGAGGGGACAAAACATAGTGAACTGTCATGTGTGCTCTTAGGAGGGCATGTATATTTGTTTAATCTTAGTTTTGTCATATGTAATCTAGTAATAATGATGGCATTTACATTATAGGGTAGTGGTGAAAATGAAACATGCTAGATCCTGGTTATTAAAAGGTGAACAAGACTCTGTACTTGATAAGCAAATTGAGGCAAACAGATGTGAAGTAGCCTCAAAGAGATCACAATCTTTTGAGGAGACAGACAAGTAAACAGGCAATTTCAACACACTGTGATAAATTCCTTAGGGTAAGCATCAGGTGCTTGGTGAGACAGGGTGAGTTGCCTTCCCTAAGAACAAAGTCTGAGATGGGGGTCTTATGCAAGTGAATGACTGAGGAAGTGCCCTCTGGGGAAATGTGTAGGGAGTGAAGGAAGGATAGGGCAGAGAAGAAGCTAGACAAGATAAGTGTTTAACTCAAGGATTGGCAAACATTGAACCTTCAGACCAAATCTGCCTGCCCCTATTTCTGTAAATAAACTTTGCTTGGAACACAGTCACATTTATTTCATTTTACACGTCGTCTGTGCTTTTGCACTACCACATGAGAGCTGAGTAGTTGCAACAGAGACTGTATGTTAGGCCCACAAAGCCTAAAACATTTACTCTCTGACCCTTTACAGAAGAAGTTGCCAGTCCCTACGTTAGCTGAGTCCAGCCTCTGCCTGATCCCATGGGGAGCTTTAGAACATGGATAGCTGATGAGCACAACCACCTAAAGACAAGGGGTCTGGCCTTTTGCACCCTTGCACAGGCCCGATTTCAGCGTCCTGGGTTTAGAAGGGCCTCTCACTCGGAGTTCAGGGGAGAAGTCCAGGAAAATATACATTCAGGTCCTCTGCACATAAATGTTATACAAAGCCTGGTTTTAGAATCTAGATGAGATCATCTACAGAATAATTGTAATTGTAGATAGAGAAGAAATCTTAGAATTGAGCCCTGGAACATGCCAATTGTTGTAAGTCAGAAGAAAAGGAAGAGGGTCTGGGGCAGGAGACACAGAAAAAGAGGCCCATGAAATAGGAGAAAAACTGAGAGAAAGGGGTATCCCAGAAGCCATCTAAAGAACAGGTTTCAAGGAGGGAGTGACCAGCTATGACAAATGCTACAAGGGGAGTGGTCGTTTGGACACAGGCTTCGAGGGAAGTGGGGCTGCACCCAGAAGCCCACTGGGTATCTGTGAACCCAGCATGGGGGACAGGAAGAGCCCCAAAATGCAAACATACTCCCGCTCACAAATATACAGGTGCACACACAGAGATGCCTCCACACATATACATACAGTCATACCGTTATAATGATAAGGATCTGGAGCTTGTGAACAGACATTAGAAATTAGAGGCTAGCCAGTTAGCTACTTACACTATTCATTATGATTGTCATAGATGCTTGGTGCTGAAGGGCCTGGGGTCAAGGGGCAGTCCATGGAGGAGAATGACCAAGTTTGGTGGGTACTGGGGATTCAGGTGGGGAAGTCTTCCTGAAAAAGTGACTTTAAAGCTGAGATCTAAGTTTACTGGTAAAGAAAGGAGAGGGAGAGGTGGTAGTATGGATAAGTTAGGCATAAAGAGAAGTGTGTGTAAAGGCTCTGAGGTTGAAAAGTGACTAGCAGGGCTCAACTGAAAAGCCAGTGGAGCTGAATTAGAGAGAGCGAAAGGATGAGAGACAAATGTGAGACCAGAGAAGAGGTCTGATAACATGGCTATTTTTAAAATATTTAAAATTAATAGATTTTATTTTTTAGAGAAGTTTTAGGCTCACAGAAAATTGAACAGATGGAAAAGAGTTCCCATGTATCCCCTCTCTCCCCTATTGTGCACACCTTGCATTAATGTGGTTTGCTGCAATTGACGATCCAATATTGATACATTATCATAAACTAAAGTTGATGGTTTATATGTAGGGGTCACTGTGTTGTTCAGTTCTATGGGTTTTGACGAATGCATATGCCATGTACCCACCATTAAAATATGATACAGAATAGTTTCGATAACCTAAAAATCAACATTCCACCTATTCACCCTCCCGTTTTCCCCAAATCCTTGGCAACTGCTCATCTTTTTATAGTCTCCATAGCTTTGCCTTTTACAGGATGTTATATGCAGTATGCAGCCTTTTCAGACTGTCTTCCAGTAAGCAATATGCATTTCTCCATGTCTCTCTGTGGCTTGATAGCTCATTTCTTTTTATTGCTGAATAATATTCCAGTATGGATATACCACAGTTTGTTTATCCATTCTCCTTTTGAAGGACATCTTGGTTGCTTCCAGTCTGGGGCATTTGTGAATACAGCTGCTATAAACATTCATGTGCAGATTTTTGCATGTATGGAGGTTATTTTTGAGAAGAGTAGTTTCAGTGAAAATTACATGAGTAAAGCCTGATTGAAGTGAGTTTAAGAGAGTGTGGCAAAGAAGGGATTGGAGAGTAAGTACACACAAAACTTTCAAGAAAATGTGTCGAAAAGGGGCACAGAGAAATGGGGCATGCAGAAAGGTGAAGAGTAAAGAGAGGTTTTGTTTCTTTGTTTTAGGATGGGAGAAATTACAGTATGTTTGCATCATGCTAGTGGAAATGACCCATTAGAAAAGGGAAAAGCGAAGTTATAGGAAAAGGGAGACCTAGTATTGTGATCTTCTTTAGTTAGCGATGGTGCCTGATGCAACGCGAGGAGGTTAATCTTTTCTAGGAGCATGGGCAGTTTGTCCATAGTAGCAGGAAAGAATGCAGAGCTTATTTGCACAGATACAAGCAGACTGAAGGATATGGTGGTGAGAGCTCGTAGTAGTTCAATTTTTTCAGTGAAACAGGAAGCAAGGCCATCAGCTGAGACAGAGTTTGGGGGAAATGATGTTAGAAGTTTGAGGAAGAAAAATAAAGTGTAAGGCTGTCATCCAGAAGAGTGTCTGAGTGAATGGCTCATTTCTGTATTACTTCCAATGTCTTCATTACTTTAGCAAATATGTTCTCAGCGTCTAATATGTCTGAGGCACTTTGATTAACATCAAATGCTTCTTGAAGGACTACAGAGCACTTTCAACCCCATTCCAAGCATTTCTTCCATTTGAGTACAGCTTGGGCAGCTTGGCAGTGTACTAGGAGTAATGAGCCAGAGTTGGAAAGAGCCAGAAGCCTCTCTTTTGGGTCGCTGCAGAAGCCTCGTAACTCATCTCTTGGCATCTGTTTGCATGATTTCCTGAAATACAATTTGATCATGTCATACCCTTGTTTTAAATCCTTCAATGAGAATATACCAGAACTTGTCTCAAATTGCTTCTGGGGAAGAAAACAGGAACGCTGGGGGTATTTTTCATGCATACTTTATGTAGTGTTTGGCCTGGTGGGGGGTGTGTGTGTGGAAATAACCCCATACTTGTATTCACTATTCAAAAGAAAAACAAAACCTCCTCTTCACATGGCTGTGGCATTCCACTGTCCTCAGGTCTATCTTGAGCTCTCCAGCCCGATCTCACATTAATTTCTTTTCCTTTAGCTCTCCAACTCAGCTGCACTGGGCTTCCAGGTGAGTTCTGTTACTCATTTTTGGCCTCAGAGCCTTTACACATGCTTTTCCTTCTACTTCATTCTTACTCCTCTCACTTCTCCTTGTCCTTTGCCAGTAAATGTCAGGTCTCGGTTTTGAGGCCACTTTTCCCCACTCGAATCCCTACGCCCCTCAGACTTTGTCATCCTGCCTCGACGTCTCCCTCTCCGACCCCCTCCGTCGCTCCCCCGGCCGCCCGCAGGCCCTTAGCCCCAAGCACGTTTGAAAATCGTAATCAATAGTGTTATTAGCTGATCGGTTTGCCTCACTACATCGTTAGACCTCTTGAGGTCAGGGTCAGCCTTGTTCACTTTTGTGTCCGTTGGGGCCCCACACAGTGAGTGGCGCATAGCGGGTATTTAATGTTAGCTCGACAGACATCGTACGTCTCTGGACCCTTTGTCAGCCTGAAGCGCCCCGTGTTCAGGGAAGATGTGGGGGGAAGGGAGCCAGAGGAGGGAGCCAGCGCCAGGCAGTCCTCCTAGACTTCTCCTTTAGAGGCTGGGATGACACTGCCGGTGTCCTAGGGTGCGGGGGGCCCGGCGCGAATCCTGAGTTGGGGGTCGCTCCACCAGGAGCCGTGACACCACCAGGAGCCGTGAATGTAGTGCTCACGAGGTCGGACGACAGCGACACGCTCAGACAGATGGATCTGGCTGGCAGCGCGGCGGAAAGAAGATGATGAGAATTTTAGAAGGCTACTGGGGCAGGGGGTTGGGGTCAGGCAGATATGCCGGGCGTAAGGCACGAAACTGCTTTTTCTCCCTCAGGAGAGGAGACTCCGGCCACGGGGTCTGCTAAGAAGCTGCGAGGCAGAAGCGCCACAAACGGCCCAATCTCGAACCACTGGGGGTCTCCACAGCTTCCGCCGGGCTCGCGGGGGGAACGCCGCGAACAGCAGGCAGGGCCGGGGAGAAAGCGCCCGCCCCCCGCGCCTGCGCACTCGAGGCGCTGCGGCCCGAGCACTCTAGCCCCGCCCCCGAGGCGAGCCCGCCCCCCCGCCCTCTGCGTGCGCACCGCCTAGAGCCCGCCTCCGTGAAAGACTGCCGAGCGCATGCGGCCGGGGTTGATCACTGGCTGTCCGAGACTCGTCGCACGCCTTGCCGACAAAGTCCTTTAGCTGACCGGAGGATTTGGAGCTCTCAGGTAGGCAGAGCCCAAGGATCCCGGGAGAACTGTTCTCTTATGCAGGAATCGGCGGCACGAGCGGAGCCCGGCGCGGGAACAGCTCCACCGCCCAGCGTGACAGACACCGCTCCCCACCAATTAGGGATGAGGTGGCCCGGCGTCCTGCCCAATGGGCTGCGTGCCTAACCGGAGTGGGGCGGGCGGCCCAGGCCGAGAAGGTGCCGGCTCCCGCGCGCCGGGCCGCGTGGCCGGGCGCAGGTGGGCGAAGGGGCGGATGGGCGAGTGGAGCGGCCGGCCGGGACCCGAGCCTGGGTTTCGGGGTACGGCGGCGCTCATTTTAGCCCGGCCTGACTCGGCGGACCAGGTGGCCTGGGGTGGCTCGCCGAGGGCCCTAGAGGGGCGGGAGTCCCCTTTCTCAGCCTCCCAGAGGCGGGCCCGGCGGCACCCTCAGGTCGGGCCGCCCTGACTCGCAAGGCGCGGGTTTAGCCCTCCTGGAGTTGGGGTTCAGGGTCCGAGACTGGCCTGCCGCGGTGGGGGATGGGTTCGGCGGCCTGGCCCCCGCCTTTCGGTGCGCGCGGGGACGTGGCGTGCCCGGACTCGGGTGGGTAGAGGGTGCCTTTGAGTTCGCCGGGCTCCACTCCCTCCCCGTGTTGTCTGTCCCCTTCGTCCCCAAGCTGTCCCTCTCCCCTCCCGGCTGCGGAGAACTAGAATGTTGGATTTTAAAGAAGTCACTATGCTTGCATGGCGCTCTTACGTCCACACTCGTAATTTCGAATCTTAAGCAGTTTTGTGACACAGGCGATGCCGAAATAATGACTCCATTTTACGGATGTGAGAATCCCGACTTCTGGCAGCTTAAATGACTTGCGTGAGGTCTCAATACAAACTGGAACTTGACCTCACAACATTAAAAAAGGCAAAGAAAACTAAATTACTAAATCGAGGGTTTTTGTTTTGAGATTTGTTTCTTTTCATGTTTGTTGCATGCCTCTTGGTTTATGTTATTTCTGTTCTTGAAACTGGAATGTTGCCTCCTTAGCACCGTAAGAGTGAGCATTCAAGTGCACACATAATTTGACTGCTTATCTGGTTTTCCAACTTATTTCCCCCTCTCCCCTCCTTCCCCATACTCCAGAAAAGTGGCCCTGCCCCTGTTCTCTATAGATGTCCCTCAACTTCCTGCTTATGCCTTTTCATTTCCCATGGTTTAAGTTCCTCAGCCCTTTAATGCCTGTTGTGTGTCTCAGATGTACAAAGCAGAAGTCTCTGATCCACCCCAGCCTCAAGCTGGGCTTCTCCCATGTCCTGTTCACCTTGGTCTTGGCACTGAAAGCTTTCCGCTCTCTTCCTCCCCTTTTGTAACTGTCACATCTGCTTCCTGCCATCACTAAGATACTCATTTCTTTGTAAATGTTTCATCTGTAACTGGATTACCTGTGACTTGAGGTATGGGCCCAACTCTGATTTATTTTTGTGGTCCCCAAGGTGTGTGGTTGCTCACACGTAATAGAAAGTCAGTGAGTGAGTGAATGAGTCCTCTCAGCCTCCTACTGATCTTTGTGTACATTGTAATGTTTATTCCCAGGCACTGGAAAATTGCAGTAATCTCCCTAAAAGAGAGGTGTACCCTCTTAGAGTAAAATTGGGGCAAGCCAAATGCAGATGGATGAGATGAGTTTTCTGTAGAAGAAACCCACTCTGTGAAAAAAGGTAGCTACAGAATTTCTAGAAACATCCAAAATTTAACCATTGAGGTCAGGGGTATAGTCTCCAAGGAATGTGTCTGATTAGGATACATGAAAAATGTAGCCAAGTCTGATATTCACATATCAGTGAGGCACCTTTCAACTGTAACATCATGGTCAGAATAGTTTTCCCCTCCAAATAATAGAGACCTAGGGGCAAATTAATTTGGAGGTACTGCATACTGTTACCCCTTTTGGAGATCATGGTACAGTCTAACTTATAAAAAGCGCCCAGAGTCTTGCAGTAAAGAAACCAACTGACTTAGTTTAATCAGTATTTCTCTTATTTGTCCCTTTTGGAAATAAATTTGTCCATAAATTTCTCTTATTTGTCCCTTTTGGAAATAAATCCCATATGCATCTTGCAGAAACCAATGGGAATGCTGCAGTGGAGGATAGGAAGAGCTGGACGTGTTGCTGTGTCTTCCTCACTCTGATGGGGGAGACATTGTGAGCATTCATATCTCCCTGCCAAGTTTGTTCATTCTTTCCCGGGGGAGGAGCTAGGAGAATGCTTCAAGCAGACCTCCCTAGTTTCCTTGTTCCTTTCTTAGCTTATTTATATTAGAATTTGGCTTTATGTAGAGCGTTCTTGGAGGAGGAAAATGTCCTGACCATGCCAAAACAAGCATTTTCTGCTACTTGATGATTGTGTTTTCTCGTTTTGATCACATCTGGGTTTGCTGACCAAATGATGTTTCAGGGCCTCCAAAGCGATCAGTCATCCCCTCCAAGCCTGTCACGGTCTCTGCTCTTCTTGTCTGTGCTCTTTTCAGCTGGCTCTGGACTCTGCTGTCTTTGCATCTGCTCCTTTTTTCTCTTGTCAAGTCTATTCCTTCGATTCCCTGCCAGGACTGCACTGGCTTTGAGATATAATCTAATCTCCCCTCTCTTTGAGCTTCTGCTCATTGTGTGCTTCCAACTGGTTTATTATCTGATGTCGCATTTCCTTAATATATACAGTTTCACTTCATGGCATATCTGGGAGACTGTCTTTAACTGAAGGTTAATTTTAGTTATTATTTTCATCTCTTGAATGTTGAAATATTTTTCTTTTATTCTGTCTTCCATAATCTTAGAGGAACTGTGTTTTCTTTTGCTGATACACTGTAGCTTAGCCAAAGACATTGTTACGATCATGGGGAATTAGAGTGTCCAAGATTGAAAAAAAATTTTTTTTTTGTCATAAAAGAAAAATAAAGAGGCACTTGTTTGATAAACCATTCTCTGGTGGTAAAGTTAGCCAACATTTGGGACACAGTATTCTATCAAAAGCCTAGAGCTGGGTCTTTTTTTTTTTAATAGGTTAATAGACTCTCAATTGTGAACATTTTAAACAAGCTACATTATTTGAGTCGCAGTCATTTTTCAACGTGTAATTGACTCAAGTCATTCAGTGATCCAAGACATGTTTTATATGGTCATGTTTGCACCTGACAGCCACCTTCTGGATTTGTTTTGGTGGACAGGGAATCCAAGGCTCTGAGAGGGCTCATAGCCAGGAAGTAGCAGAGCTGATGTTTGAATCCAGGTAAGTTTGATTTGTTGAGATATATTTTATCTATAAATGTTTTCTTTCTCCCAGGTCAAGAAGTAAAATGAAGTACATCCTGGTCACTGGTGGTGTTATATCCGGAATTGGGAAAGGAATCATCGCCAGCAGTGTGGGTACAATACTGAAGTCATGTGGGTTACATGTAACTTCCATTAAAATCGACCCATACATTAACATCGATGCAGGAACATTCTCTCCTTATGAGCATGGTAAGCAGTTGCACTTCTTTCCTTCTTTAAAATATATATAAAAAGTGTGTAGTATATGGAAGAACATGTCAACCCTTGGAAATTGTGTGTATATTTTCATAAAATAACTTCCTGCCTTCTGAAAAGGTCCTTAGTATAACAGAATGATGTTTTTCTTGTCTGGACAGAGAGGAAGCAGAAAGCCTAGTAGGCAGTATAGTGATTAGTCTAGAAGTTGCTGTAGTAGAATCACTCTTTTAGGTGTCTGACTGAAAGTTTGTTAGTTCTCTTGAAAAAAGAAATCTGCTGACTTAATAACTCTCCTCAGATATTTGAGGGGAGGAGGGATAAGGCTTGTTCTTTGTGGCCCCAGTCTTTAGAAATAGGATAGATGGATAGAAGTCATGAAGAAATAGATTTTGGCCCAGCATATGAAAGAACCTTTTACAAGTATTGTCCGAGAGTGGGGTGACTGACTACAGGAGCTCTCTTGGGTTGGGATGGTTCAACGGAGGCTAAACAACCACTTTCTAGGGGATTCAAGCACCTGATAGATGCTGGATTTGAATGATCTGTAAGCCTGCGATTCTGTTCTGCTAAAGGAGCTTGGATAACATACACCAGGATCCTTTGAGGCAAGTGTAACAGTTGCAACCATTAAGGGAGGGTAGGAAAATAGCATTTTACTTCTTTGTTATTACTGAGTGCCTATTAACTGTGTATGATGTGACCTTGTCTGAGATACTTAAAAGGTTAATTGCTTAAAATTGGGGATAGATGTACTGTTAAGTCATACTTCTAAATTTTAAAGTTCTGTATTTATATTCTCACTGTAATGAAGAGGTAAAAATCTGTAAGGATAAGTGTCTTTAGAGCAAAAATCCTTATGTAACAAATAGCACCAGAGGAAGATTGACATACTAGAGTGATTTTTTTAACTCATTTTTTTTTATTAATTTAAAATTTTTTTTAAGTATAACAAACAAGCACATTCTTAACATATGATCTTTTTTAGCCTTTTTAAAATTAATTTTTAATTAAAAAATATATATATAACAACAAACTCAAACATTTTTAGCAAATGATTCCATTCTACCTATATAATCAGTAATTCACAATATCATCACATAGTTGCGTATTCATCATCATGATCATTTCTGAGAACATTTGCATCAATTCAGAAATAGGAATAAAAAGACAACAGAAAAAAATCAAACATACCATACCCCTTACCCCTCCCTTTCATTGATCACTAGTATTTCAATCTAAATTTATTTTAACATTTATTCCCCGTATTATTTAATTTTATTCCGTATGTTTTACTCATCTGTTGATAAAGTAGATAAAAGGAGCATCAGGCACAAGGTTTTCACAATCACACAGTCACATTGTGAAAGCTATATCATTATACAATCATCTTCGAGAAACATGGCTACTGGAACACAGCTTCTTTTCAGGCAGTACACTCCAGCCTCTCCCTTACATCTTAACTAACAAGGTGATATCTATTTAATGCGTAAGAATAACCTCCAGGATAACCTCTCGACTCTGTTTGGAATCTCTCAACCATTGACACTTTATTTTGTCTGGTTTCGCTCTTCCCCCTTTTGGTTGAGAAGGTTTTCTCAATCCCTTGATGCTGAGTCCCAGCTCATTCCAGGATTTCTGTTCCATGTTACCAGGAAGGTCTACAACCCTGAGAGTCATATCCCATATAAAGAGGGGGAGGGCAGTGAGTTTGCTTGTTGTGTTGGCTGGAGGGAGAGGCCACATCTGAGCAACAAAAGAGGTTCTCTTGGAGGTGACTCCTAGGCCTAATTTTAAGTAGGCTTGACCTATCCTTTGTGGGGTTAAGTTTCATATGAACAAACCCCAAGACTGGGGACTCAGCCTATTGCTTTGGTTGTCTCCACTGCTTGTTAGAATATCAAGAATTCTCCACTTGGGGAAGTTGAATTTTCCCCCTTTCTTACCATTCCCCTAAGGGGACTTTGTAAATACTTTTTTACTCACTGTTCAAATCACTCTGGGATTTACTGGGGCCTCACTCTGGACAAACCTACAAAATCTTATGCCCTACTCAAGGTCTGAAGTGATGTTTAATGCAAAATTCTTGAACAGAAGAGCTATCTCTGAGAGGAAAAATAATGACATTTTTTCCTTTCCTATTTTTGATCTTGTCTCCTTTCTAATGGTAAGGGTGAATTATTCTGTGCAAAATTTCTAGAACAAAGTTTCAAGGAATACATGAGTGTTTAAGAACTAAGGGGAAAACTGTAGTTTCTCAACTTTGTTTAGGTCTAAAGTGTAGCCCAGAGGCTAATCCTAACCACCATAATCCTAATACATATATATCTTATATGCATTTTGAATGAAAGTATACTTTTATCGTACTTCAAATTTTGTTCAGTTAGAATTTTTGAAAATTCTTTTTCTGTAGGCAGCAGGTATTATACTCCAATAGTCTCCTACTATAAAGTCCCATGTATCCACAGCTTCTAGGCTGTAATTTCCTTCTAGTCAATGCAAGAGTAGATTTGTTAACAGGCTGGTGGTATGTGCCTTTTGGAGTGGTTGGTGATTTTCTTTTATGCACTATTTCCTTTTCTGGAAATAAGTTTTTCTGCTTCATATCAAGTGAATTTGAGAATTTATACTTTGAGATCCAAGTTGTCCATGGTGTATGTATTTTTCACTTAATTAAATATTTTCACCATTCACTGTAGGTGAAGTTTTTGTGCTGGATGACGGTGGGGAAGTAGACCTTGACCTAGGTAACTATGAGCGGTTCCTGGACATTCGCCTCACCAAGGACAATAATCTGACCACTGGGAAGATATACCAGTACGTCATTAACAAGGAGCGTAAAGGAGATTACTTGGGGAAAACCGTCCAAGGTAATATTGGGTTTACCTCTATAATGTAAAAATCATAACCAATTTAATTTCTTTCAAGCATAAAAATTTTTGTGTGGCTCCCACACCAAAGTGTCAAGGTATTATTACTGAAACGCCACTTCAGCCAATAATTCAGAGTTGTGTTACAGTTTACACAAAAAGTAATTTAAGTAAACCACTGCCGTTCTCTGAATATCATTGAAGCTGTCAGTCCTGCCTGATTTGAGTCCAGACTTGTTTTCACATGGAGTTGATTCTGAGATGATGAAGGCATCTAGGTTAGGGCATCCAACCAATGTGTATATTGTATATATTGTGTGTATATTGTGTATATTGTGTGTATATTGTGGATCTGCATCTACTATGTATAGACATGTGATAAGGAATCAAACACCCATGTGGGTACCCTGGTTTTGAGGCTGTTCCGTTGGGGCCATGTGGGTTGGGCATGTCTGCGAAGGTGAATTTCTGGGCCCTCCTGAACTTTTTTTCTGTGCACCTCCCCTTGTTTGGGGATTGTAAGCAAATATTCATTTGGGAAATGTGCTCTGCTTTTAAAAAGGAGGGGTTGGAAAACCATTGGTCTGTTTAATGGCATAAGCCCAGATTTGGGGGGTTGCTGAAAAGTGGCTTTCCTCTGAGTTGTGAGAGTAAATCTGCTTTTGGCTTTAGACTTTCCTAGGCTGAAAGCTGAGGATCACAAGGACAGCTGGCTCTGACCCGGGGCAACGCTAACCGGATTCTGGGTTTATTGGGCTGTATTTGGATCTTAGCTCTGCCGCTTACCAGCTTTATGAACATGGAAAGATTACTTAGCCTCTTTGAGCTCTGGTTTCCTTTTCTGTAAATTGGAGAGAATAACAGTATGTAACTACCTCTCTGGTTGCTAGGGGGATTAAAGGAGCTAAGTCAGCAAAGTGTTCCCAACATACAGAAAGGGATCAGTTGGGAATCATAATGACTTTGATCATACAGTTTGTTGCTCTAGGCCTCCGATGTGTTCATGCATTTATTCATTCGCTTATCACATATTTAAGATCATTTTGGACAGACCCTTTCTAGTGTTGAGAATACACAATGAACAGGACCAACGAGGTCGTTGTCCTCAAGGGGGTTACCTTAAGGTAGAGACAGCAAACACAGACAAAATGAGATGTTCTGATAGGAAGAGGAATCTATAGGGGCAGAAGAGAAAGGATGACTGGGGAAAGCCTCCAAGGTCAGGGCACGTAAGCTGAGAGGCCAGACATGGAAGAGTGGGGAACAGCAGTACAGAGGCCCACATCCACCAAGTGTCCAGTGTTCAGGGGCAGAGGGCAAGCCTGTGTGGGTGAGGCATGGTGCTGCGGAGGCCGGGGAGGGGGGGGCCAGCCAAGTCATTCAGGACCTCCTGGCCCTCAGCAAGCAGTGACAAACCATTGAAGAATTTAATCATGGGAGTGAATTCTGATTTGCATTTTAAAAATGTTCCCTAGGCTGCTGGGTCCAGAACAGATAATATTCTGTGCACAAGACACTCCTAGTTGCATTAAGTGGTAATCTCTGCCCCTTAGGAACTTGCAGTCTGAGCTCTACAACTGTGATTTTTACAAAATTTTTAGCAAGAACTCACATTTATTTAGCACTTACATATTAGGTACTCTACCTGACATTTTACAGATGCTATCTCATAAAATTTCTACTGCATTTTATGAAACAGATGCTGTTACCTCTGCTGCTACATTCTGATGTAGAAGCTAGTAACGGATGGGGAACGAGGCTAACAAATAGTTCGTTAATTTGCCCCCAGATCCACAGGCAATGAGTGGTGGTATTAAAACTTGAATGCAAACATTCTGACCTCAAATGCTGCGCTCCTAACCACTCTCCTAGGCTCTACCACCTCTCTGCAGTGGGTATTCTACCCTTTGGTAAACTGGAAATGTAATGGATCAGGTCCTGCAGTCTCTTGTATCCTGGAAAAGCACTCAGGTGTGGTGCTCCCACCTGCAGGCCTGGCTGTAAGCAGCATGAGTGGCTGTGTTGTCTGCTGTGTTGTGTGTGGCCAGAATGAGGGATTCTGTACAATGGGAAAGATGTGGGCAGGTGCCCCTTTGAGCCTTCTTCTCTTTTAGGGCCTCCAGTAACAACTTGGAAATCTAGAAGGAAGGCAGCGGGAGTGGGAGTCC
Organism: Tamandua tetradactyla; assembly: GCF_023851605.1. NCBI lineage: Eukaryota > Metazoa > Chordata > Mammalia > Pilosa > Myrmecophagidae > Tamandua > Tamandua tetradactyla. The sequence continues at coordinate 184,014,257 of NC_135328.1, read as the reverse complement.
AAAGATTTTTCGACGCCACTTAACACTGGTCTCAAAATATATTTTTTGTGACCCCACTACTATGCCAAGACAAAAAGTGCAGCATTTTTTTTTTAACACTAAGTCACTCTGTCTAGCTTCTGCTGGACACTTGGTTTAAAATCAGTGCTGATAGAAAATGTAAGTTACACGCCTCTTTTCTCTTTCCCAGTTGTCCCTCACATCACAGATGCAATCCAGGAATGGGTAATGAGACAGGCATTAATACCTGTAGATGAAGATGGCCTGGAACCTCAAGTGTGTGTTATTGAGGTTTGTAGGAGTCTTTTCTAAACACTGCGATTCCTGCGTATGTGAACAAGTGTACATGTTTAGTCAGCCATCAACAACTGATAAGATAATTCCCACTGAAGCCCTTAAACCACCTATCTCTCTCAGAGAATTATGTTGCAACATGGCAGGTAAGCACAGTAAGAGCTATGTGGGATGGCCACATGGTAGAGAATGAGATTTCACCCAAGCAGTTCTCCTTTCTCAACATTTATAGATTGATTGATTGAGTGCTGATGGCACCACTAAGCGTGGTGTGGTGCGTTTTTATCTGTCTCGTGAGAAGGTCAGCTCTCTATGGGCGGGAGCATTCATCTCTGAATGAGCTTCATTTGGTTTCAGCTTCTGTCCTACTGCTGTGCTCATTCCAGCTGTTGGACCTTGGTGTTCCTCCAAAAATCAGAGATTCCGAAGTTCCAGTAGTTTGTTTATATCTGATGCTTTTTAATACAAAAGTTGTTTATGGTTAACTAAAGAAAAAGGTTTAGACTTCTTTGCTTTGTGACTTTCGTATAAATAAAACTCTTAGTGCCTCTCTCACCTGACCTTTTTCCTGTAATCATATGGAAGATCCACAGTAATGTAGGGCAGCAGTGAGCCTGTCCAAAAAAGCCATCTTTTAGCACACAGAAATGTGTGTTCCCTGACATTATACAGGGATTGCAGTGACAGGAGTTGTTAGGAAAACTAAAGCACCAGAGGAAGGATTAATGCCTAAACTTTAACATAACTTTGTTTTTCTAGCTTGGTGGAACAGTGGGAGATATAGAAAGCATGCCCTTTATTGAGGCTTTCCGTCAGTTCCAGTTCAAAGTCAAAAGAGAGAACTTTTGTAATATTCATGTCAGTTTAGTTCCTCAGGTAAGATATTCAAGTTTTTCCTTCTGGGGAGTGGAGAGGAGGGGGAAAAGGAAGATACTCATTTTGATGTGCAGGAAGCAGGGAATAAAGAACTTTATGAAGTGAAGATTATCATAGTTCTTTTAAGACAAAAAATCACAAAGATAAATAGAATCTGAGAGGAGTCAACAGTAACAAAATTAGTGAGCTGGAAAGCAGATGGACAGGTAGAAACTGACCTGGCAACTTTCTGACCCCCGATCTAAGCAGTTCAGGGCAATTTCCAGACATGATGTCTAGATTGAAAGAACCCATTGAATACCCGGCATATTGGATGAAAATGACCCACATCAAGGCACATCATTGGGAAGTTTCACAATAATGGGACAGAAATTCTAAAACACTCTAAAGAGAAAAACTTATCTTGTCAAGAGAAAAATTAAGAATCAGAGTGGTATTGGACTTCTCAACAGCAGTATTGGAAGCTAAAAGATAGTAAAGCAATTTTCTTAAAAATTCTGAGGGAAAATGATTCCCAACCTAGAATGCTATATTTAGCAACCATCAATTAAGAGTCAGAAGTATAATAAAGATAATCTAGCTTGTAGAAAACTCAGCATACAAAAAAAAGGAAAGAAAAGATGGTTAAAAGATGGTTACAAACACCAGGGAAAACATACCAGAATGGATTGGTTGTCTGTGGGGTTTGGAGAGTGGGAGGGGATGACTGAGGGCTGGGTATCACTGTGCTTCAGGACAAATCTTACAGAACTATTTGACTATAAACATACACATGTGTAACTTTGACAAAAATGATAACTAAATTATATAAATGCTCAAATTATATGTCCCTATAAAAAGGTGCTCAGGGGAAAATTGTATTTGAACACTCTTGTAGAGAAATTAACTTTTTTTTTCTTTTCTGAAATAGCCAAGTTCAACAGGGGAACAGAAGACTAAACCAACCCAGAATAGTGTACGGGAACTTAGAGGGCTCGGGCTTTCCCCAGATCTGGTAAGATTGCTTGGTTAACCGGTTTCATTATAATCTTACATATGCAGTTAAAATCACTTTTCCATGAGAAACAGGGATTTTTGGTATGCTTTTTTTTTTTTCAATTTTATTGAGATGTATTCACATACCACATAATTATCCAAAGTATAAAATCAATGGTTTCTTACAGTATCATCACATAGTTGTCCATTCATCATTACTGTCAATTTTAGAACGTTTTCATTACTCTCAAAGAAATAAAAATAGAAATAAAAAAGAACACCCAAAACATTCCATACTGCTCCTCCCCACCCCCATAGTTTATTTATTTTTCTGTCCTTATTTTCTTACTCATCTGCCATACACTGGATAAAGGGAGTGTTAGTCACAAGGTTTTCACAATCATGTGGTCACGCCATTAAAGCTATATAGTTATACAATCATCATCAAGAATTAAGACTACTTAATAGACTACAGTTCAACAGAGTCAGATATTTCCTTCTAGTTGTTCTAATATACTAGAAACTGAAAATACGTAAGAATGTAATGCATATGTATTTTTATATAATGCTTAAGTATAACCTCCAAAATGACCTCTAGACTCTATTTGAAATCTTTTAGCCACTGAAATTTTATTTTATTTCTTTTCCCCCTTTTGGTCAAGAAACCTGTCTCAATCCCACGATGCCAGGGCCAGGCTTATCCATGGGAGTCGTGTTCCAAGTTTCCAGGGAGACTTACACTCCTGGGAGTTGTGTCCCATGTAGGGGGAGGGTAGTGAGTTTATTTGCTGAGTTGGCTTAGAGAGAGACCACATCTGAGCAACAACAGAGGTTCTCTGGGGGTGACTCTTAGGCATAATTATAAGTAGGCTTAGCTTTTCCTTTGCAGGAATAAATTTCATAAGAGCAGGCCCCAAGATTGAGGGCTTGGCTTATTCAGTTGGTAGTCCCTAGTGCTTGCGAGAATGTCAGGAATTCCCCGGGTGTGGGGAAGTTAATATTTCTACATATTTCCCAGTCCTTCAAGGGGACTTTCTTGGCGTGCTTTTGATGCTAATTGATGGTGGAGAAAGTAGGTTTTAGTGCTTAAAACTGGGGCTTTGTTTTGCAAGATTTTCTTATCTGGCATGTGTGAGATCTTGTAGCCGTATGCCTCTTGTTCCTTCATTTCTCTTTTTCTTTCTATCCAGGGATATTATTGAGGAGGAAAAACCTATTTATCTCTTACAGTTCATCAATCTGTCTGTCATTCATATTGCCACTCTCTGATGTTTCTTTGATTTGGGTTTTAGGAATTTCAGTTCTAGGTATAAAAAATAGGTAATATATGTCATGAATTGTGCTCAGAGTTAACATTTTCACCCATCTTGATGTGATGTCTCTTTTATTTCACTCAAAAATAAAAAAAATACCTCACCAATTTTGTAATCTCTTCTTTCTATTTAAACTGTCTTATTTCCTTTACTGCTAGGTTGTGTGCAGGTGCTCAAATCCTCTGGATACATCAGTGAAAGAGAAGATATCAATGTTCTGCCATGTTGAACCAGAGCAAGTAAGTAGGGATTCCATTTCCACGTAAGTCCTATTTTTTTTTCTTCTGATTGTCCTAAAGTCTCATAATCAGCTTCATGAAGCTCAGTTTTATGCTTGAGGCACTAGGGGGTTCTGTAGAAGAATTTATACCACTGGCTCTGCGATTCCCCATTTCTTTATCTCCCATGGTTCCCAAACATACCTTTACCTCTCCTGCCTCTTCTCTCTGCATTCCTTGTACTTGATGCCCCTGAATGCTGAATATTTTTTGCTTCCCCTGATACTTCACACTCTTTTTATTGCTGTGATTTTTGTGCTTGCACATTTCTGCTGGGAATCAGTGTCCTATCTCCTTGTTGGCCTGGCAGTCTCCTATTTTTATCCTTTAGGGACCAGCAAGGAAATGGAGTTGTCTGAGCAGCTTTACCTGCCATACCTCTCCACTGCAAACTTGGGATTTAAATGCTTCCTTCTCTGGGCTCCCTGTGTCTCGTGTCTGCTGGTGGCAGGCCTCCTTTGCTGACCCTCAGTGTGTGTGTGTTCGTGTCCGTGTGTGTTCCATTTGTGTCTGAGCTTCTTGAGGGTGGCAGGAACCACCTTATGCAACTTTACCTGCCTGGTGCCTATGGTATCTCAGGTGTGGCAGTCTTTTAGTCTTTTTGTTACCATAGTAATGGAGGAGACCGGTGGTACAGGAAATCCAAAATTTTGGAACCTGTAATATATCAAAGTATGGTACTTAGTATTGAAATTTAGGTGGTGATAAATTGTGAGTGTGGTTTTGATTTGGTTGGCTGAAGGCAAGTGGAAAGGAAATTGAGGTTAAGGAAATTAAGTCTAGGTTATTGGTCAGTTTATTTTATTACTAGATTATTCTAGCATTAAGAGACTATGTAGGAAAGCCCAGCTGGCTTAGAGTGGGGAGCACGAAGTAGAAATCCATTTACAAGATGGCAAAGAATATAGAGGTAAATATAAGAGACTCCAGTACATTATTGGATAGAAATAGTAATAGTGGCCCTAATGTCTTGTTATGGAGTTTAAATATTAAGCCATTAATGTTAAATTTTAAGCATTAAACTATACGATGGTTGTGGTAACTTTTTAATATTTTCATATGTTCTGTAATATTCCTAATTTGTTAAGGATTTTTATCATGAATTGGTCTTGGAGTTATATCAAATATGCATCCAATAAAATTATTTTTCCCTCCTTTATTCTGTACATGTGGTGAAGTACACTGTAAAGTTTCTTAATGCAGTGGTTCCCAAACTTGGCTGCACATAGGAATCACTCAGGGAGCTTTAAAACATCCTGATGCCTGGCTTTTATCCCCAGAGATTGATTTTAAGTAATCTGGATGCAGCGCTGGCTTTAGGATTTTTAGAAGCTCCTGAGTGATATTGAATAGGCAGCTGACTTTGAGAACACTTCTTATGTTAAACCGTACATGGATTCTTGAGAAAAATCCTATTTTGACAGGATTTTTTTAAGCTACATTTGTGGTTTATTGTGTAATTTTTTTTTAATATAAGGATTTTTGCATCCATGTCCTTAGTGGGTTAGCCACTAATTTTCTATTCCATTCTTCTTGAGTTGGTTTTAGTAATTTGTATTTTTCTAGAAAATTGCCTATTTCCTGTTTTCACATCCAGAACTGTTATTTCCCGAAGGTTGTATAGCTAGTAGAAAACTGTAAGCCCAGTTAGTTTTTGTTTGTTTTTATGAAATAAGCTTTGATTTTTTTTTTAAACAGGTGATTTGTGTACATGATGTCTCATCCATCTACCGAGTCCCCTTGTTGTTAGAGGAGCAAGGGGTTGTAGACTATTTTCTTCGAAGACTTGACCTTCCTATTGAGAGGCAACCACGAAAAATGCTGATGAAGTGGAAAGAGATGGCTGACAGGTAAGCCTTTGGAGAAGGAACTGCTAGTACTAGAACTATTGTAGGGGCCCAGGAAACTTAATTCTTGTTGTAGCCATCTGGCATGTCTGCTGTCAGCACACATTAGAAAAGGTCTCGGTAAGAGATGTTAGGAAGATTAGATGATTTTAGCTGTTAAATAGGTATTTTCTAGATGAGGATATCCTGGTAGAGGTGGGGCCAGGTCTCAGTTCTCCAGACAGTGAGCTCAGATTGCTTTCTACCTCACTTGTCTCTCATCGGCTAGAAAATCCTAGCACACTGGGCTGCACATTTTCAAGCCCCAGATGCGTGAGCTGTGTGTTCCTGGCCTACCGTGGCTGGAGGCCTTCAGGTAGCACTCCAGATACCTGAGGTGTGTGTTTGGAACATGCTGCTTAACCCATACCAGAGCGGCATTGCAGGGCTATCCAGTCTTTTCTCACTTCTGCCAAACTCGTTACTTCAAGGGCTGTCCCCACTCCACATGCCTCGCTGTAAAGCTCTGTGATGCCTCATAGTCCATGTCGAAGATCTTTGACAGTGGTTCAGAGCAGTGAGTGTGCCAGATTTTAATTGTAAAATCAGTATGATGCTATCAGTAAGCATTAGGAAGAGAGCACTCATTCTACTGCTCTATTATGCTTATTTTCATTTTAACATCTTGCCTTTCTATAATTAAAATTTTTAATAAGTATATTCTATTATATAGATGTCACGTAATCTATTCCCTTCTTTTTCATTTTTCAGATTTTATTTTGCTTTGTTTTGTTTTTTCATTATTCTGCCTTGTTCCATAAAGAATTTGAGATGATTTACTATCATAAGATATGATGCTCTGAAAATTTGTGTATGTAATTATTATTTCCCCCCCTCTTGGACATTTCTGAACATCTGGATAAATTCCTACGTGTAGAAATTTCTGAATTGAAAAACAATGGTGTATGTGTTTGCTCAATTTCTTTTCAGAAGAAACTGGTTAATAAAACAGTTTCTGTCTCTACTTCTCAAATAATATTACTATTTCTTGAAATTTTTGGTTGATTTAAGGGAGATAAATATACTTTTGAAATTGTTACTTATTTTGATTGATTAGCCAGGCCTTTTATTGCTTTTACTAGTCACATTAACTCTTATGAATTGTCTCTTCAGCCTGGTAATTTTTAAGCCAATTTGTTGTATGAGTCTTTAAAAGTCTCTTCACAATGGCTTCAGAGATCCTACCCTTTCTTGACAAAACCTGCCATGTAGATCTGAAAATTACTTCCTCTGTACTGGTTTGTACACAGAACTCATATAGTATCTGCTTCCGTTATATTCTTTCCAGAAATGTTTTTTTTTTTTTTAAGCAATTTTGAGTTCCCAATGGTATGTATGTTCTAACTAGTAGGTGTTTCTTGATCTTTGTTTGATAGATATGACCGCTTGCTGGAAACCTGCTCTATTGCCCTTGTTGGCAAATACACCAAGTTCTCAGACTCGTATGCTTCTGTCATTAAAGCCCTGGAGCATTCTGCCCTGGCCATCAACCACAAGTTGGAAATCAAGGTAGGGAGGGGTGGCACAGGGACAGCCAAGTGTCAAAGAGGGAAGAAGAGGGAAACAGTCGGTATGCTGATAGATACAGTGTGCAAAGCTGCTTTATACTTTTGGAGCTCAGAATTTCTCTTTGGGGATAAAAAAATATATGTGCTTGGCTCCTACTTTGAGAGAATAGTAGAGTATTTTCAGGGAAAAAATGGAGAAAGGTGATCAAAATGAAAGCTGAAAGAGAGTGAACACTTGGATATATCAGGTGACCAAATAAGGTCACCCCTTGGAAATGGGAGAGCCCTCGTGGGCCAGAAGCAGGTTGCACAAGTGATGGCACAGCCTAGAAAACCATTCCAGATGCATAAGACTGCCTTTCCAGCCCCAGCCTGGTACCATCATAGATGAGGTTTCTCTGACATGTGTCAGTTTCTAGAAACTAGGAGGAACTCTGGTCTGTAACATGGTGAGCAGAAGCTGAGCAGGTGGGATGGCAGAGCCTGTCTCTGCCTAAGGCAGTAGAGTGTCGAGGTTAATAGCATGGACTCTGGAGTCAGGTGGCTTGGGCTCATGTTCTGGCTCTGCTACAATTTGTGGACCCTGGGAAAGTTACTTGACCTTCCTTGGGCCTCAGTTTAACTCATCCTTAAAAAGGGTTAGTGATTATCAGGTATTGTGAGGATTAAATGAGATAATATAAAGTACTTCAAACTGTGCGTAGCATATAGTATAAATACTATACCTGATAATTCATACTGAAAATCCAAGGGTTTAGAGATGTGGAACAGGTGGCAGCTCGGTGGATGAAAAAGTGGGAAGTAGAAAGTATCTGGAGACAAGCTGGAGAAGGCACAGTCATGAGTTCCGTGAACTGGGCCAAGCCTGGCTCTTAACTCAGGTTCAGGGAAGTGATTGTAGGATATTAGGCAGAAGAGAGTGTGCTTGAGAACGACCACAAAGGTGATCTGTGACGTCATGGTTCAAGTTGATTTTAGGAAGATAAGTTTGATTGAAGGAAGTAGATAAGCTTGTATACAATGATATAAACAACCTAAATTTTAGAACAGGCGAAAGATTTCTACACTTCACAAAAGATACCTGTGACATTCATGAAAGGATGCTCATTGCCTTTAGTGGTCATAGACGTGCAGTGAGTCACTATGAGATACCGGCACACACCTGCTAGAGCAGCTAAAAGGGTGGGTGAGGATGTTAGACACTCATGCTTTGCTGCTGGGGATGTAGAATTATACAGCCACTCCAGAAAACAATCCAGCAGTTTCACTTAGAGCTAAATATACACTTAACATATGACCAGCAGTTTCACTCCTAAATAGATATTTACTGAAGAGAAATGAAAACATGTATCTACAAAACAGATTTGCACACAGATGGACAGCTTATTCCTAGTAGCCAAAATCTGGAGAAAAAAAAAAAAACAGGCGTCCGCAACAGGTGAAGGGTTACACATGCTGTGGCCTGTTCATCCAGTGGAAAACTATTCTGCAAGAAGGAACTGCTGATATACACAGCAACGCAGATGACTCTCAGAAACATTGTACTGAGCAAAAGAAGCAAGACACACAAAACTACATACTGCACAATTCCAGTTATATGACTTTCTAAAGGAGACAGTCGACTCACATCTGTGACAAGAGGTAGGGGGTAGAGGGAAATTGGGGGGACAACAGTTAATGCTCTATATCTTGAAGGGTGTGTATACATTTGACAGAACTCATCACTTATATTTTATTATATGCAAATTATAGCTTGATAAAATGGAAAGGAATGAAAAAAATGTGGCGGAAGATGGCTTAGGGAGAGTGTCATTTGAACAGAGAATGTTTTAGATCCCACTCCAGTGTTTTGGCTGAGATGAGATCCTCAACAGATGAGAGTATAGCTGGCCTTGGAAGTTGGATGATTTTGAAGAAAACTAAGAAAGATTTTTACATTATTATTAAATTTAAATATGTTAAATTGCTACTTTAAAACTTAATTTTAAAATTAAGGAAGAGGGAACATAGATAGCGTTTAAAAGTTATCAAAGAACACAGCCCACGAGTCATGAGCCTGCTTTATTCTCTCCTGTCTGAACAATCCCCAGTACATAGATTCTACAGACTTGGAGCCGAGCACCTTACAAGAAGAGCCTGTTCGGTACCACGAGGCTTGGCAGAAGCTCTGCAGTGCTCAGTAAGGAATATTCTGTACCTTGCGTTTTTTTTTTGTTTGTTTTAGTGAACAACATATTGTGGTTTATGTGCTACTGCAAAGTAGTCTACAGGTTTACATTTTTTTTTGATTATTGAAAAAATGCTACATACTGTATGATTTAAGCCTTGCAAAAATGCATCTTACCAATATAGTTGAATCTGATTCAGAAAACTTGTTCTAATTTTATTGATTTAACTTGCTGAATGCCTGTATTGGTGAAGCTTATTTCATGATTTGTCATCCAAAACATTTGATGAGTACCCATCAGTGGACTCCCATACTTTTATTTTGGTAGCTTTTATTTTATGTAGCAAAGATTTAGAAATAATTTCTTATTTCTAAATAAGGACAGTTGACTGTTACAGAACCACTACAGCTGTTGTGTCTGTATGGCACACTGAACTGATGCCAAAAGGCCTCTCCTACTCCAGCATCCATAGAAATGCTAGATAGGAAAGGAGGAACACTTTAAGTCAAGCAGTAAGATATGGTTTACATCAATATATGTTAAAGTGATGAAAGAGTCTATGAGTGGGACAAATATTAAGGGTGCAATAGGATTATTACAGCTGTGTATACTACATTTTTTTTCACTTGTTATAAGCATTTTCTAACATCATTAAGGAAAGACCATGGTTTCGTATCTGTCTTTTAAGTTCCTGGCAGCCATTAAATAACACAGTCCCAGTCCCGATATCACAATATATGGAGTAAAATCATAGTTTCGCTGTGGTAGAAGGGGAGTGTGACCATATGGTTTGTTTTGCCATGCAGTGGAGTGCTGGTTCCAGGAGGGTTTGGTGTTCGAGGAACAGAAGGGAAAATCCAAGCAATTGCTTGGGCTCGGAAACAGAAAAAGCCTTTTTTGGGTAAGGAGATAGGCAATGCATTCTTCATTCTGAGTGGGAAAAAGCAAGAAAAGGTGTTGCTTGGGAACCTGTAAATCAAACAAAGAGGTTATTGAAACAAACTAAAGATGTCATCTTTCTAGGTAGTAGCTCAAGTAGAAAACTTTTTAATTCTGTTAGGGAGAAATTCAATTTCTCCTTTAAAATGGAAATGATAAGCTTGTGAGCTACATGTAAATGTCATAGAATTTGGGGTAGAATGAAATATCAGTTAGGCAGTCCTGTCCGTTTGTTAAACCCAACTCTTTGGTAGTAGATATGAGATTGAATTTTATCTCTGCCTCTCTTAGAATGCTAACTGGCTCTACTGGGATGAAATGATGTAGGATGCTTCCTGGTACTGTAAATTTCAGTAATTTAAAACTTGAACTGTTATTAAGGGGAAGATAAGAAAACTTGAACCCTTAACCGCTGAAAAGGATGTTGCTTATCTCTAAAATTCAGTAACTTTGCAACACTTGGAATCCCTGTCTACACTTAGACTCAGTTTTTAAGTTCTGGTACAGGTAAAGCATAGTGCAGGAGGAGCTTCTTTATAGCAGGTCATGATGAGGGTTTGATGGTGATTATAGCTCTGTGGACAAATGGGACACAAAGTCCATGCTAGGCTGATGGAAATGGAGGACCTGCCTTTTCAGTGGAGGGTCATTTGTTTTTCTTTTCCACTTGGAAGGTGTGTGCTTAGGAATGCAGTTGGCTGTGGTTGAATTTTCAAGAAATGTGCTGGGGTGGCAAGGTAAGTGTCCATGGACAAACTTGTTACTAATATCAGACCACTTTAATTCCTGCATGAATTTTTTTCTGGGGTAGTATGAAGCCTGTTGCATATTGAGTGACTGGGACCTGTGGCCAAGACAGGCCTGGTTTCTAAGTACCTCTCTAGGCACAGTCAAGGGGAAAGTACCGTGTTTATTGCGGTAAAGCATGGCTCCACCAAGTGCCTTGCACAGGAAGGAAGGAGGGAGCATAGCTAAGCAAGTGGCCTCAGCTTTCTGTCCCTGAACTTCCTGTTCTTGAGATTCTCTCACTTTGGTTACCATGGCTGCCATCACTGAGCAGTGCCCAGCAAGAAAGCTCTGACCTCAGAGAGGCTTATGCCGTCAGTCAGCCTAGGCTCTGAAGCCAGTAAGGCGTGGGCTCACATTCTGAGTTTGTCACTTAATAGTGGGGTGATTTTAGGGAGAATACTTTGTTTTTGGGGCCTGCATTTCTTCTGTAAAATGGGAATAATAATAGTACTTATTTCATATATGGTTGTTAAGAATTCAGTGAAATAAGGTGTGTTAATAGTCCCTAACACAATGCTTGGAAAATAGGACATGCTCAGGAATAGCATCTTTTCACCTAGCCAACAACTCTATTACTGTGTCATAGACTACTCCAAACTTAGTGGTGTCAGGCTACGACGACTTACTTCTTGTCAGTGTTCTGTGAGTTGACTGGACTCAGCCGGGCAGTTTCTCTTCTCCTTGTGATGGCCCTGAGGGCATGCCTGCCCTGCATTCAGCTGTGCATTCCACCGAGCAGGGCCAGGCTGGTTGAGTTGGCCTCTCTACATGACAGACAGCTCTTCTTTCAGTAGTTAAATTGCTCCTCTTCACTGTATGGCAGCTGGCTTCCAAGACGACAAGCCCCATGTGCAAGCGCTTATCCAGCCTTTGTTTGCATCACGCTTGCCTGTGTCCCGTTGGTCAAAGCCAGTCTCACAGCCAAGCCCAGAGGCAGTGTGAAGGGGACCACACAGGGCGTGAGTACTGGGAGGGCTTCCTGGAGCCACCAGTGTGGTAGTCTCCCATGGCCCCTTACTCTCTTTAGCCCAGCCAGCGAGTACTAGATTTTCAGAAAGACCTTGCAAGTTCTAAGAAAAATAAAATAGCCTGAAGGAGTGTAAAAGTCTGACTTTGCAAAATATAAGTGCTTCTTATGTGACCAGCTTGCTTTTAGGGCTAGATTCTCATTTCATTTTTCTGAGAGGCTGCTTTAAAATAACCCTGGGGGGATGATGGCTCAGTTCGGTAGACCCTATGTCCTTTGGTTTCTGGCACCTTAGCTCCCGGCAGGTGCTGTCTTACTGCCACCTCCCAAAACTGGCCTTGGCAACCTGGACCCTTTCATAGCCCCCCACCCACCCACAGCCACTCCTTCCCACTCAGTTCTCATCCTGGTGAGTGATGTGGTGATGAGCCACCCTTCATTTGAGACCTGGCCGTGTTTCGAGCCCAGGAAGGAAAAAATACCTTACACTCACACGGAAAGAACCAGACATGCATGACCAGAAAATTAGTTCTTTTCTCTGTAGTCTTTAGCAGTTTAACTTATGATTAGATGGCAAATTTGGTATAGGATGGAAAGGTTATTTTTAATACCATGAAGGAGAGCTTTGGGTTTTGAAATCAGTTCATTTCAATTTAGGTATTGGAGGCAGTTGAATAGGTCAGTGCTTTAGATGTTGAGGATGAAAGAAATGTAAGGGAAGTATATTTTTCCCTTTCGAGAGATGTAGTCTAAAACAAAAAGTGAAAAAGACAACAGTATAAGAACTGTCACAAAGATGTGTTATTGCTGTACAAAGAGTGTTGGGTTATGCCATTAGTTTTGCTCTCCCCATTTTGTAGTATTTGATATCTCAAAGAGTTGCAGATTTAATAGGAATAAATTCACCTGTGTCTATGTTGAGTATTTTAAGACTTTTTTGTTCTATTAATTGAATGGTTTTAAACTGAGTAAGGAAATTGTGGTTTAGAGCTTAGGAATGAAGCTATTAAATAATCAATTTTGTTTGTAACTATTTTTGTAACACAAGTATTTTGACTTTTCAGATGCCAATTCTACAGAATTTGATCCAAAGACAAGTCATCCTGTGGTGAGTTGAGTGTTTGAACCTCAGTACGGCTTAGAAGGGCTGGGAGGGGCGTGTGTGGTAGTGGTTGACAATAGAGACTGGCAGTGGGGCTACTTGAGTCCATCTCAGAGAACCCTGAGGTCCTGAGGTCTGACCAGCAGGAGAAACTTATTTTTCGTTATGTAATTCCTCACTACCCTCCCCACTTTACCTCTGAACATTTGTAATACCACTTTCCCCACTGCCAGCTAGGGGGGGATTCCTGATTAAAATAATTCTCCTTCCTGACTCCCCTCAGCTCCCAGGAGCATTGATAATAATACTGATTTAAGCACTTATTGTGAGCCAGGCACTGTTCTCAGCACTTTATTTGTATTAATTCATTTACACCCCAGCAGCAGTCCTGGGGGAGAGGTGTATTACTAGGGAACTGCTGGAACATAGTACTGATTAAACAGTAACCGGCCTTTTCCAGGCCGCTCGCCTCATGTGAAATCTCGGGCCAGAGGACTGGAGCCCTGTCCAGCCCCTGTGGTGTTCAGGTTCCCGGTCCAGGCACCTGCCTGTGCCCACAGGGGTGACGGACACGTGAGGGCATTTATTGCTTTCAGCCTTACCAGATGTTCTTTGAGCTCTTCCTATGTGCTAGGGCCTGTCCTTGCCCCTGACAATACGTTGATCAACAAGGAGGACATGGACCTTGATCCCCCAGAATTTAGACAGCATCAGCATGTGCTCTTCACTTGAAATGAACTTTGCTAATCCTAAGACCTCAGGAGGAGGCAGACAGAGTTGAAAAATAGGGGCGCTTGGGATAGTGGGGAGCAGGGCACTGAGAAAGGGCTCAGAGGAGCACTGGCCTATGAGGTGAATGGAGTGTCGCTGCTGAGATTCCAGGCCTCTCCATTCCCCCTCCTTCCCTCTATAGACGTTTGCTTTGCCAAGTTCCTGGGTGCTAGCCCTGTCCAGGCCCCATGAACCCAAAGCCAAAGTTCCCTTGACTTCGAGCAGCTCATCAGTCTTAGTGGAGGAGACAAGCTGTATATTCTAACACATCTAGTACTGTGTCCATTCTTGTGTATTAGTCTCTATTAGAATGCGCTGTAACAAGTAGCACATATGATCCAAAGGGCTGTGGGCAGGGAAAGGCCTGAGGAGGGAGCAGCTTATGTGCAGACCTGCAGCTCATGAGTATAGGCTAAGTATTGAACCCCGACCCCAGAAAGGTTTTAAAAGAATGATTGGGAGGCATTTTTCTCGGTGACAAAGCACTTCCTGTAAGGACAGCCTGGGGAAGTAGAATCTGCTCACTGGCTTAGTTCATTCAATGAAGGAAGACCATTTGTCTTATAACGGGAGGAGAGTTTGGTAGTTTTGAGTTTGTTTTCTGAACTTCTCCAGGTCATAGACATGCCAGAACACAACCCTGGGCAGATGGGCGGAACCATGAGGCTGGGCAAGAGGAGGACTCTGTTCCAGACCAAGAACTCGGTCATGAGTAAGAGCTGCCTCGTCTGGGTCCGGGACGCATCTCCGGGGCTGCGGAGCCACAGTGGCTCTTTTGATTTTGTTTTTCCTTTTGAAGTCCTTTTTTCTTTTTTTTCTTTTTAATGTCCCTCCTAGTCCTGTTCTTTTATAATGCACTGTGATAGCCACAGCAGCAGTGTGGGTGTTAGAAAGGTCACGGGCTGTGCAGTCAGGAAGCTAGAGGACCTTGGGTGCAGGTGACTCACCAGAAAGAGGCGGTTCAGTTAAATCCATTGAAATCTGTTACTTTCTTACACTGTTAGGTTGAACTGTATGAAATTGCTGATAAAATGAAGTACTCATAGGTGCCAAAGATTTAGGGAGGTTTCAGGGTGGGAAGATGAAGCAGATTATTCTATTACCCAGATTTTTTTTTGCCTTGACCGCTGGTAAAATTCCACCTTTAAATATATTAGCGCTAGCACCACTGTGTCTGTCTGGGAGTTCTGAGAATCACTGGTAGGTGAGTTTCAAGTCCTTTTCACCTCTTATGTGCTGTGGGTTAGGGATCTCACCTGGCAACCACGAATGAATCAGTGAAGCAGCAAGCAAATGGCTGAGTGTAAATGTCCTTTGGGGGCTGTGACATGAATTGTCTGGTGTCAGCCTCGGTGCGATCTCATGTAGCTCTTAAAATGTCTACCTTCCCCACATTTCTCTCAGGGCTAAGGCTTCCTGGTACATTCTATTTCCAAAGCAGTTTCCAGCAGAAAAGTGCTTTATATTTTAGTTAACCATGTGTTTAAGGGTGATTGTGAAAGTCTTTTTCTGATAGTTTTCTTTAGAGTGATCAGAAAGAGTCAGAAGCCCAAGAATTAGTCTAAATTGTACTATTAAAAGCAGGTGATTGGGCAGGCCACGGTGGCTCAGCAGGCAGAGTTCTCACCATGCTGGAGACCCGGGTTTGGTTCCCAGTGCCTGCTCTTGTTAAAAAAAAAAAAAAAGGCAAGTGATCATAGTTGGCAGGAGACTCCTAGAAATAACCTTTAAGAGGTCTGATTGTGTAGATAATAAGCAAGCTGGAAAGCAGGATGTGGTTGTGAACACATTTTTTTGTGTGTAATCAGAATTCTTTACATCTGGTGTGCTTTTTTTGCCAGGAAAACTGTATGGTGATCTGGACTACTTGGAAGAGAGGCACCGCCACAGATTTGAGGTGAGGAAGTGAGCTTTGTCTCCTCTTTTCTGCTATTCTGGAAACACATTTAGCTGAGAGGACAGCAGTATTATTTTTCACGCTGCAACAGGTGAATCCAGTCTTGAAAAAGTGTTTGGAGGAGCAAGGCTTGAAGTTTGTGGGCCAGGACGTTGAAGGAGAAAGAATGGAAATTGTGGAGTTGGAAGGTGATTGTATGGAAAACTTAGTTTTGCGTGGCACATGGAAAAATCAAAAACTGTAAGTTGTTGCCCTGAGCTAACAGTTCTAGGAGGCAGCACGGTTGCGGGAGGCTCAGGTCTTGTATGCACGAGGTATGTGGAGGTGTTGGAGTTGACCCTGGCACCAGGGTCTGTCTCAGGTGACCATCTAACCTCTGCTCTCAGCTCCTCATTCTGTAAAGTGAGAGCTCAGACTCAATAGTCAAGTCCCTTTTAGCTCTAACAGGAACTACGTCATGCAGTCCCTTGGAAGTTATGGGAGCTAGTGAAGCAGGGGCAGGGACCTGGGGGCCAAGGACCCTTCAGGTGGAGGAGGCAACAGTGCTGGGGAAGGGTATCAGGTCTCTCATACCTTAGGGTTACCGTTTACTTAGGTTCATATTAAGCCACTTTCAAATACTTTTAGGGTCTGTGGAAACATGAAGCATAACAATTGTTTCTCATACTTTTACCTTTTATGTGAATCATTCATAATGAAGCTCTTTTGGATTTCTCTTTCAGATCATCCTTTTTTTGTTGGGGTTCAGTACCACCCTGAGTTCCTGTCCAGACCTATTAAGCCTTCCCCGCCCTACTTCGGTCTCCTTCTGGCCTCTGTGGGGAGGCTCCCCCATTACCTCCAAAAAGGCTGCAGGCTCTCGCCCAGGTGGGTCCCTTCTCACTTCATAGTCAGCCCCTCATTCTCTTCAGCCCTTCAGGGGTCCCTAACTCATTCTGATGAGGCATCATACAATCAGGAATAAGAAAAGCCGTGGGAACCAGGGAACTGGTGTCTGAGTCTTTCCTGCTGAGCTGTGGAAGATTTCCTTGAGGCACAGTCATATGTTCCCTCTCGCATTCTCACGTTTTCCTTTCCCAGGGTTTCTCAGCTGCTTCTCGTAGGCCCCTGGTCTGTTGGCCTCTAGGTCCTCCTCTCTGCAGGCTCTGGGTTCCAGTGATGCTGACCTGAGCACATATGGCAGTGGACACTATGGTCCATGCCAGGGGGGCTGTGTTTTTTCACACCCTGAGTGGATTTCATACCCCATTGCCACTGTTACGGGGAACCAGTTAGCTACTCTGAATCGATGGTCAGGGTACCATGACTGAAGTATAAAATACATCTGTTATAACGAAAAGAAGAAAATCACTCTTCAACCTCATACTAAATATATAACGTACTAAGAGTCTTTCTTATTCCTGCTGTGTGCAGGCAAGTGTCTCTGAGGTAGTGCTGGCTACAAAACAGGGGAAGTAAAGTGGTGGGAGATGATGAATAAACCATCTGAATCCTGCAGGGACACCTACAGTGACAGAAGTGGAAGCAGCTCCCCTGACTCTGAAATCACTGAATTGAAGTTTCCATCAATAAATCATGACTGATTCTGGTAATGTCATAAGTTTTATTTATTTTTTTAATGGCAATAGCATGCTAGGATTGCAAGAATGTCATGAAAGTTTAGGTCATTCTGCCAGGGGAAGTCAGCGTGGGCACGCAGTGGGTGACAGGCCCCGTGACTGGGGAGGAAGGGCCCTTCTTCGGCTTATGTTGCACCTGCAACTCAACTGAAGGTTCTCAGTGGGGGTGAGGGACAGCAGGTCCTGGGCAGTTGTTTTCTAACTGATTCCTTTGCCTCATTTACTGATTGCCACATTCAGTATCAATCCAATCAGTTCTGGGGGACCTGGATTCTTAGACCCTCATTATTTCATGTTGCCACAAACTTGGAGGTGAAGGGGGTGACAGATGTGACATTGTAGCATTTGCCTATCTTTGCGGCCATAATGGCTTTCTCTCCGACAAGTGAACTTTAACACAGATGAACTCATCAGTTCCCTCTACCAGATAGGTTACAATGGGCCATTTTGTCAGTCTAAGAAACTGATAAAAAGAGAAAGGAAACTTTGACAGTAGAAGAGGTGGATGTGTGGTCTGTGAAAAGGAATTTCTCACTGCCTGGCTAAGTGGAGAGCTCCCTGTCAGTGGTACTGTTAAGAGCATGTGCTGTGGAAAAAGAAGGCATGGGGCAGAGGTGGGAGTCAATAAAAGATCTTGACAGTGTGTGATTCTGTAGGAATTACAAATTTAGCTTCTGGTTAATTCATATTTGGTTCCTGCTGTTCCTCATTGAGAAATAGCCATAGTCAGTAGGTAGCCAGTCATAAATCCTGACTATTTTACCTTCACGTACATCATATAATTACCAAAGCTTTTTGTTTTTGTTTTTAACAGGGATTCTTCAAGAGAGCCTTTGAACTCACAAGAGTTTACAACTTTGATTTTATACTCAGCTTTTGACACTTCCTTTAAATTATGTTTTTATTAAAATTATTTTATTATGGGGGAAAGACATTTAGAGAACTTTGTTACTTGCATGTCCCATCATGTATATTAACTCTTGTACACGGGGTACTACTGCCTATCGTTTGACACTCTACTTTGCGGTTCTTGAGTTTCTAAGAAGAGAAGAGAAGGTCTGGAAGGGAGCTGATGATGGATGGGGCTAGTCGAGGGCCCCAGCATCACCATGCTTCTCCAACTACCTCGTGACATTGTGGATTTGAGCGATCACCTGTTGCTTTTCCCTTGGATGTCTAGACCCTTATTATAAAAAGTGTGCCACGTGGACTTACTAAACATGGAAAGATATTTTTAGCTAGTATTTATAACACTTTGGTGCTGGTAACTTGAAGGCATTGCTTGCCACCAAGAGCAGTGAAACCAGGGTCAAAATCTTGACGCTGCCCTGAGCTGTGGGGACTTTCAGTGCCAACCATGGCTGCTACTTGTCATCCAAAGGGACGGTTGATTTGATATCACATGAAACAGCAAGAAGTCTGTGCCTCTCTGAAGTGTGATTTTAAAATCCCCATGCCTCTGGCTGCTCTTCCTCTCCCTGGAGCTGGGAAACACTCCTTGCATCAAGGGGTTGCTTTAAAAAAGAACAAAGAATCTTTGTGGGAAATTGCCTCTAAAACCCTCTCATATATAGACAGCTTTGGTTCAAGGGGACTTTTTCCTTCCAGAAAGGTGTTACTACAGTTGAAATGCAATATGGAAAGCTATTTTCTTAACCTGATGTAACTATAGATACAGCTGTGGGCCTACTATATGCTGGCTGGACTTGATGTAGACTCTCTAACTTAAGAAATAAATAATGCAGAATAAGAGATTTGATTTGTTTTTAATTCTCTTTATGCTGTCGGCCAGGTGGCAGATACCTGAGCGTGATGCTGGGTGTGCCTGGGTCCCTTCCAAGTGAGCAGCCTCAGATAACTGACCTGATAAGTTTGCTTAAAAACTAAGAGGGGTCCTTGTTAATAGGATCCAGAATTTTCCAAATGGCTTCAAATTTAGACTCTTGGCATATAAAGATAGAGATTAAAAGAATCAGGAGTGCTGGGTATGCTGTCTGACCTTGTGGAAGGACAGAGACTAAACATTTATAGAGGCCTTTCCCTCTGCCAGGCACGGGATACGGGCGCCTCACGTGCGCAGTCACGGGGCAGCAGTCCAAAGACGGTATCTTAGCTCCAGCAGCCCATTTTCCACCCCCAGCCTTCTGCAGACTGGCCCAGCAGCTCAAGGTCACTGTCCTGAATGGGTTTTCCCTCTAGCGTGAAATTAGAGATAGTAAGCCTGGGCTCCTGGTGGAGTATGGGTGGTGTTGGCACCTAGTGCCCTCTGCCTCTGAACACACCTTGGGAGAAGCAGGCTCCTCTGTGAAGACGTTTGTCCACAGTCGGACCCAGCTCTTGGGCCAGGTTCACTGTCAGTGATCAACAGCCTCACTACACTGAAACTTGAGAAACTTGGGGTTGGGGAAGAAAATGTTTTTTGTTCTTCTCGCCACTTGGCCCAGCTTCCACATGAGAGCTACAGAAAAGATCTTTCCATACCACGAGGCCCAGAGCTGGTGTTCCCTACCTCCTGATTGAGAAGAACCTAGCTGTCCCCCTCGACCTTCCGTTTCTCAGAGTTAAATAGAAGAGCATCAGTTATACAGAGGTCTTTAACTGGCCTTGGCATTCTGAGTGTGGCTGATTTGTCTCAGATGAACTTATTTTCTCACCTGCTAGTCTGGTCAGTCTTCATTTTAAAATAACATTTCCCACCCAAGGGCTCTGATCAGCGGTGCCTTCAGTGCTCATACAACAGAGCACTTGGGTTGGGTGTGGTGTGGCTTGAAAATGCCTCCCAGTCGTTGGATGTCCCCACCCCTGCCTTGAAATGCCTCAGCCAACTAACTGTTGCATACCCCTTCTGACATAAGGGACCCCCAGTGGTTCTCCAGGGCTTACAAAGTCCCAGCAGCCCTGCCATCCTGGCCACAGCAGACAGAACTGTACCAGGGATGAGGACTGATGCCAGAGATGCAGAGGGCAGCTTTCCATGCCCAGGCTTGACTGACCAGGCCCAAAGGCCTTTCCTGGGTGGGGAGAACAATAGGCTGAGTTTCTCCTGTTCCTTACATTAAGCCTCGCCTCCGTCCAGGGGGCTGGTGGGCTTGCAACATTCTGGAGCAACTGAACTAAAACATACTTGATCCTGCCTTTGTAGAAATGTGCTATTTCCTAGTAACAGCGTTTCTGAGGATTGCTCAGGTTCCCTTTCTCTCCCACCTGTGTTGCCTATGCTGGCATCTGGCAAGGACTTGGTATGTGGAAGGCACTCCGAAATGCCCCTTCCTCTGGGTGACCTTGGGGAAGCTCAGGGGGGTGAGTAGTGAGTTTGATCACCTGTTGTGATACACACATCCATGCTCACATTTGGTTGCCGTAAACCAGCATGAGAGATAGCCAAGGTAACCTGTTTGATAAGTGGGAAAACCAAGTCTCAGAAAAGTTGTGAATGACCCAGTAAACGTCACTTAGCTGGTGGAGGGGCTAGGGTTCCAAACTTGTTCTCTTCCCTGTGGGGGGAAGTATGTTCCATGGAACCCCAGTCCTGTGAAATGCCCTATTTGACAAGTTTCCATGATACCCCAGTGGCTCAGATCCAGAAATTAGGAATATCCTTGATTGTTTCCTTAAGCAAATATTTGTAGGTGTCTACATGTAAACCTACATGTTTTAGGTTCTGAAGACAACACTGAACAAAGACCCTGTCCCCTTTGCATGTGTGTGTGTGTGGGGGGGAGGGAATAGACAAAAGTGTCAGTGGTCACAAGAGCTAGGGAAAAAAGATGGAAGCAGGAAACAAGAGGATGAAGTGCTGGGAAGTGGGTGGAGGGTGTAATGTAAAATAGGGTGTGTTTCAGTTTGCTAAAGCTGCCGGAGTGCAATATACCAGAAATGAATCAACTTTTTATAAAGGGGATTTATTAAGTTACAATTCTAAGGCATGAAACTGTCCGAGTTAAGGCACCTAACAACAGGATACCTTCTTGGAAAAAAGGTTGATTTTCTCTGTCACATGGGAAGGCACATGGTGACATCTGCTGTCCTTCTGTCTCAGCTTCTGGCATATCCTGGGGCTTCTGGCATCTGCATCTCCAAACAATTTTTGTCTACTCTCTGTGTCAGCTCTTTTTAGAACTCCAGTAAACTAATTATGGCTCACTGTGAACGGGCAGGGTCACAGCTCCATCTAATCAAAACTGTGCCCTGTAACCATAGTTACCACAGTTAGATGGGTAACGTCTCCATGGAAATAACCTAATCAAAAGGTCCCAACAACAGGTCTGTCCCCGCAAGATTGGATTAGAGTTGAGAGAACATGGCCTTTCTGGGGTATATAACTGTTTCAAACTAGCACAGGTGATTAGGAAATTTTAGCTCAGCCTTGCAAAAAGAGAGGAAAAGAAATAACTCCTGCAGCTGTGTGTTCCAGGCAAGGGAAGCAGCCAGTGCAAAGGCCCGGAGGCAGGAATGTATTCATGAAATGAGCTGGTCAGTGCAGCTGGAGTGTTGTGACAAGGGGCACACAGAGGAGTTGAGGCTGCATGGATCAGGCCATGGAGAATCATGTAAGCCATTGTTCAGTTTAATGCAAGGGGAGCCCTAAGTGGCCTTTGCGCTCAGGCTCAGTTTTTTTGTTTTGTTTATCTTTTTTTAATTGTATAATGAAACATATATATATATACAAAGCAAAGAAAGAAAAAAAGCATTAGTTTTCAAAGCACACTTCAACAAGTAGTTACAGGACAGATCCCAGAGTTTGTCATGGGCCACCATACCATCATCTCAGATTTTTCCTTCTAGCTGCTCCAGAACATTGGATGCTAGAAGGCATAAATTTTTTTTATCATCACAATTGACTTTTTGTGTGTGCGTGTGTGAAAAATAACATATATGTATGTTTTATATATATATATATATGAATTTCAAAGCACAGCACAGCAGTTAGTTGTAGAGCAGATTTCAGAGTTTGGTATGGGTTACAATTCCACAATTTTAGGTTTTTACTTCTAGCTGCTCTGAGATGCCTTAGAAATATCAATATAATGATTCAGCAATCATACTAGTTTGTTAAACCCTACCTTCTCTGTATCTGTATAACTCCACCATCACCTTTGATTTTTCTATCCCTCTCTTTAGGGGTATTTGGGCTATGGCCATTCTAACTTTTTCATGTTGGAAGGGCTGTCAATAATATGGGGTAGGGAGATGCAACTAAGCTGATATTCTGGAGGGGGTGGGCCCTCTAGGTTTCAGGACTTATCTGGTCCAGGGATCCATTTGGACATTGTAGGTTTCTGGAAAGTTACCCTAGTGCATGGAACCTTTGTAGAATCTTATGTATTGCCCTAGGTGTTCTTTAGGATTGGCTGGAATGGTTTGGGTTGGGGTTTGGCAAGTTATGATAGGTAGCCATGTCTAACTGAAGCTTGTGTAAGAGTGACCCCCAGGGTAGCCTCTCGACTCTATTTGAACTCTCTCAGCCACTAATACCTTATTTATTACATTTCTTTTCCCCCTTTTGGTCAGGATGGCATTGTTGATCCCACCAATGTGGGATGAGTGCCAGGTCTGGACTCATCCCTGGGGGTCATCTCCCACGTCACCAGGGAGACTTTCACCCCTGGATGTCATGTCCCACGTAGAGAGGAAGGCAATGATTTCACTTGCAGAGTTGGGCTGAGAGAGAGTGAGGACGGGCTCAGTTTTAATAGGGTCTTGGCTGTGGTGGTGGAGATGGCAGGGGATAAGTCCAGGGCAGGAATCCTCTCCAGTGGATGGATACTACTTGGAATAGAAGTCAGACCCTTCCTGTGCAGGTGGCTCTGTGCCCTCGTCAACATGTGCTGGGGAGATACAGGACGTCTGCCTGAGATGACTTGTCCCTAGCCCTGCCATTTTCTCAACAGCCACCACCTTTTGAGATAGGCTTTGTCCCTATCTTATAAGTGAAGAAACTGAAGGAAAAAGGTGTAGCAATTTGCCCGAAGGCACCCAGTCTTTATGGCAGAACTGGACTGGAACCCCACCTCTGGGGGCTCCTTTCCCCCACAGCTCTGTACGGTGGGAGCCCAGGTCTGGCTCTGCCGACTGGGCCTCATGACCCATGCGCCTAAATGGGCTGACCAAGTGACCTAGAAATAACCAATCTGGCCCCAGATGCATGCCATTTATTAAGGAGTTTTGACAATCACAAATTACAGCAAGCCACAGGTAGGGGTGCAGGGTGGTTCGTTTGCCCTGTAACCACAGTTACCGAATGTGCCTTGCCCCCTGCAGAAGGACTTTTCAAAGATGCCAAATTCCTCTCTGGCCCCATCTGGCCAAGTGGAATCCTAGATCCTAGCCTGGGCAACACCCGCATTTTAGGGAGTGGGACAGTCCTTTCGAGCGTGGCCCTAGGGTAGCTCTGGCATGTTTTTACAGGCCCTTTCTAAAAGTGAAGTTTCCTTTGGGTATGGCGCTAGGAGCGATTTCTTGGCTACACAGACGTAGCCAGGTCTGCTCGGGGTTGAGGCCATGTAAGGCTGGTCCGTTCAGCCTGGGCATTGTGTTGACCAGGACGGGGAAGCAGAGAGCTCCTGCCCACCTCTGACAGCCCACTTGCCTGGTCAGCCCAGGTGGGTTTTATTGGTAGGACTTAGGCTCAAATGGGAAATCCCTGCATCTCTCCCTGGAGAGGGTGCTGGCTTATCCCTGCCCTGCCTGAGAGCCCTGGGCCACTGAGCCCTCATAGGACGCAGCAGGTGCAGGAGATGGTCCTCTGCTCCTTCAGCTGCTGCTGGAGTTCCTCCTTCTCCACCGTCAATACCCTCACCTTCTCCTCCAGCTTGCCCAGTTCCACCATCCATTTCTGAAGGGGACACCGAAGAAGTAGATGTCCAAGCAGGCTTTACATCAGGCCCAGCCACCCCTGTGTGGGGTTGGACTGATGGAGGAGGACCTGCTGAAGGCCCCAGCGCTGCCAGGTAGGGAAGCCAGGTCCCCAGGGCATGCCCCCACCTCTGACCAAGGCAGCCCTGGGGTTCTGAGGGAAGCTGTCTGACATGAGGTCCTGCCAGCCCTGCAGACCCTGCGACCCACTTGTCTTCTGCAGTGCACTAAGTCCCAGGGGCAGGGATCGGACTGGCCACCCCAGGAAAGTCTGCCCCTTGCCCCGGTCAGTCCCCTGCCCTCCTCCGCTTTTGCCTCCACCTGATGTTTCCTCCTTGAAAAAGTCTTTCATTGGGGCTGTCTAGCCACTCCCCACCCACTCTCAAATGCCTCCGCTAAGATGCATTCCCTACCCTCCGGGTTTTCTTGCAATTTCTCAATATTCCAATCTTCTCCCTCTCCAGACCACTCCCCAAGCCAAAGGGTGGGGGGCGTATTTCAGGCCAATGGACAGTGGGGTATAGAATTTTTAAAGGGGCGTCCTGGGTCTGGGGCGCATAGGTTTGTTTCAGCCTGGCCCCTCGGGTGTGCTCCCGAGGTGACTGGAGGAGCAAGCGAAATCCACCTGGGGTGGGCTTGGCTCCCCCCTGGCCTGGGGTAGCCTGGTTACCTGCCGGCACCACTCCTGGATGGCGCTGCTGGACAGTGGGCCCTGGATGCTCCCGTCACGCCGCAGAAACACCTCCCCCTGGTCTGTCTCGTAGAGCTGCGGCTCACTCTGGGCCTTGGGGGCGTGCACGGTCAGGCGGATGACCTAGGTAGGGGCCAAGGAGCTGCGGGCCGGCACCTGCCAGTGTGCAGCCCCTAGCCCCACCCAGTGGCTGCCCCTTTGCTCACGGGCTCCGCAGGGCAGCCCGGTGCGGCTGAGGGGAAGGGGTTATTTGCAGACTCATCTCCAGTCACTCCTTTCCCTAACTTCCCTCCTCCGTCGCTCCCTGCCCCAGCCTTGCTCAGCTCACAGCTTAGCAGAGGAGGTCCCGGCCATCATTGGTTGAGTGGACAAAACTGAGAGCCAGAGACCTTCCAGTCTGACAGGCTCACCTTGAGGGGCACCGAGCCCCTGGTCACGGAGGTGCTGACCACCGGGATGAAGGACAGGTCGTAGGCATCGGGGAAGACCTGGGGCTTGAAGGCCTGCAGGATGGAGTCCACCAGCAGCCGCACGCGGTCCTCGTCGCGGTGGCTGCAGCGGATGCCCCGCACCAGGCCGCTGTCCTCCACGCCCACCAGCAGGCTGCCGCCCTCGCTGTTGAGGAAGGCGCACGTGTAGCGCCGCACGTGGTGCTTGAGCGCCAGGTTCAGGTACTCGCCGCCGCCGCGCTTGAACTCCAGGTTGCGCGTCTCGCTGCCCAGGGACGCGCCCTGGAAGAGCCGCTCCTGGCCCTGGATCTCCTGGTGCACGATGGCGCTGTCGGAAAGCGCGCCGCTGGGCCGGCCCCGGATGGACGGAGGGCTCAGAGCCCAGGCCCGGGTGGGCTGGGCCCCCGAGGGCAGGGCTGGTGGTGGGTGGCTGGTCCCTGGGCTGGGGCCGGGGCTGGGGCCGCTGTCCTCCTCCTGCTTGGGCAGGGATCAAGAGCGGGGCTTGTGGGTCCAGAGCTTGGTGGTGTGAGAACCAGACCGGCAGAATGCCCACCTCCACCCCTGCCTGGGGTCCAACCCCCCACGGGCATCCTCATGCCCCCGTCCAGGCCGAGAGGCCCCGTTCTGCCCACCCCTCCTTTGGCCACTGCGGGAATTCTTGGGAGGGCCCCAGGTATCGGCAGGGTCGAGGGTTCAAACCAGCAACTGCTCCTTTCTCTGCTGGGCTGGCCCTCTTCCATTGTGGGATGCCTGGGCGAGGGGATGGGATTTCACCTTCCTGGGGCAGGGAGCTGGTATACCTCTGGACCACTCTTTTCCCACTTGGCTTGAGAATAGTCTCTGAGGCCAAGGACTGGCTCATTCCAGGAAGAGCCCCAGCACCCTAAGGCTCCCTGTGACAAAGCTTCAGGTCCCTAAATTTAAAGGGGCCCTGGGGACACCGCCTATTGCCTGATCTCCTTGAAACCCTGGCCTATTGCTCTCTTGACTACGGACAAGTCCTGAATCTCAGCCTTTCTCTGCCCCTCCTGGGGCCCTCTCCTGGTTCTGCTATGTCTTTCCAGGGCCCTGGGCAAAAGCGTCCTCATAGCCACTGCCCTCAACAGGCCCCCGAATGACTCTGACCCTGGGTGACCTTGTCAGCCCCTCACTGGTCTCCCTGCCTCTAGGCTCTGTCCCTGCATCCATCCTGCACTGACCCTAAGTGCAGATCAGATCTAGCTGCGCCCCTCTGAAAACTCTTGCCTGGCTTACAGGGCTCCGAGTCCAGGGGCTGGGATGGAGACAAGGGGCGCCCTACATGCCCTGCAGCAGCCCCCAAGAAGACTGATTCATCGGTCTTAGAAACGTGATAAAACTGTCACACACACATGAAAGCAGGTCTGCAGGTCATGAAAGTAAGTCACAGATCTGTTCTGCAACATTTTAAACTTCATCTTGAAAGAAAAGAAAAACCAAAACCACCCATCTCACGGAGGGACCCGCCACGACCATGGCGAGTTGCCTGTCCCCTCCCCTCCCCACAGAAGCCAACCTTTCAGCCCTGCTCTGCCTTAGTCTTGCAGCCCTTCCTGCCCTGGCTTCTGCCCTCTGCCCCAACTTCCTTCCTTATGCCCTTGGCAGGCTTAGCCCAAGCTCCAGGGACACTGAATGGCTTGCCTTTCTGCAAATGCAAGATTTGCCTTTCCCTTGTATGGTCTATGTGCCTCTGTCCAGAATGTCCTTGTCTCAGAGTGCCTGTCAAACTCCCCAAGTCCAGTTTGGATTTCATCTCCAGAGTGCACTGAGGACCGCCTGCCTCCCTCCTGCCCCCCAGCTTGAGGTAGCCAACTTGCAGCTTTGGAAACGAAAGCTCCTTGAGAGCAGGGCTTGGCATAGGGCAGCACTGGGGTTTGTCAGCTGAGGGATTGAGATGGGCCAAGCAGAAAACTAGGGCCCCATGTGCATCTTGAGGCCTAAGGTGGCTGAGGCCCAGAGGCTGGGCGCGCAGAGTGCCACCTGTGGGTCTTTCCCCAGAGGAGCCACTTCATACCCGCTTCCTGGCTGGAGGTGAAATGTCAGGGTCCGTGCTCCTCCAGGGGAGCATCTGGATGAAGCCACAGCCTAGCTTCGGGCCACGGTCATTCCACGAGCACCCCCTACCTGGCAGATTCTCGTCTCTGGCTCCTCAAAGACACCCCTCCCCCACCCAGCATAAGCGCCCACACCCGCAGGGCCTGGGGGAATTCCCTCTTACCTCTTTGCGGCTGAAGGACACCCCACCCTCGGTCACCATGAGCTCCTTCCCCCGGGCCGCCAGCTCCTTGAGGATCAGGTGCTCCTCCGAGGCCAGCTGCAGGCGCCTGGGGAGCGAGGCCAGGGCAGCCCTGGGAGTGGTCACCTGCACCAGTGCGTAGGCCTTGCGTGGCCGCCTCACCACCTCGATGTGCTCCCGCTTCACAGTCAGCTCGAGCCGTTCCAGGGTGTCCCGCAGCAGGCAGGTGAGCACTGGCACGGAGAACTGGGGGTTCAGGTGGTGCACGCACAGTGTACGTGGGGTGTGCAAGGTCCCTTCAGTCAGGGACTCCTCCGAGGGGTGCTCCTTGAGGGACTGCCTTCCCGGGGGTGTCTCCGAGGGGTGCTCCTTGAGGGACTGCCTTCCCGGGGGTGTCTCCGAGGGGTGCTCCTTGAGGGACTGCCTTCCCATGGGCTCCTCCAAGCAGCGCTCCTTCAGGGCCTGCTTTCGTGGGAGCTCCTTCTGAGCCTGGGTTTGTGATGATCTCTTTTGGGAGGTCTCCGGCGATGTCTCCATTGGAAAGGATTCTGGGACTCCTCACCACCAGCTGTCCCTCCAGGGCCCTGGGCTCTGAGCTTGGCCCTGGGCCTCGCAGAGGACTCAGGGGTTGCTGAGGCTCTGGAGAGGCTTGCAGATGGGCAGAGCCCAGGCAGGGCCAGAGAGTAGGGTGTTGACCAGAAGGCCAGCAGGGAAGTGGCGGCTGCTTTCCCAAGGCCTGCCGCAGCAGATGAGAGGAGCGCAGGGCCAAGCCATAGGACAGAGCATGGGGGCCTTGCTGCAGTCCACAGGGGGGAAGAATGAGGCTCAGAGGGGAAGGGTGGGCCTGGAGAGCTAGAGTAGAGGAGACCGGAACTCAGGTCTTTGAGGGCCCCACCAGTGTCCTTTCAAGGGCCCTAGCCTGCCCCCTCCACAGGTGCAGGCCTTCTTGGCAACCTCAGTTTCCTGACTAGCAGAAGACCATTGCTGCCTCCAGGCACCAGAAAAAGCTTTTAAAGGGGGCCTTTTGGAGTAGAGGCCTTAACCTAGACTCAGGAGGAGAAATGACTGGTGGCCCCATTGCTGCTTCCCCCTGCCTGACCTGAAATCCAGCCTGAGCCCAGCAAAGGCTCTGAAACTAGAGTCTCTTCGGCTGGATCTGAAGGTTTTAGAGCAGAGGTTCTTGTGCTTTCTGGCACAATGATGAAAACCACAGGACCCTCTGTTGAGAAATGGCCTTATGCAGATAATATGTACAATTTTAGGAGGCTCACGGGCCCTGATTAAGAACTCCTAGTCTGGACCAAGTCTTCCACTTTCAGCCCAAAGAGCAGAAATGAGCCAATCAGAATGAGGGTTGGTGCCCAGGCCCTTGCCCCCACCTCCCAGGGGTGGGAGCCCTTACCCTGGAGCTGTGCACATCTGGACACACACCAGCCCATACTCTCAGCCCCTCCACTCACCCCCACACACCCAGCCTCCGGTTTGTGTGGCTGGTGCCACAAGCCGGTATCTTTTCAGATTGGAACTCTGGGGCAGTCAGGGCCGGGGGGCCCCTGTGGCTGGGGTAGGGACACAGGGCAAACAGGAATAGGAGAAAAGGGGAATCCTTGACCGCCATGCCCTCAGGGTTCACGGGGGAGCGTGGAAGGTGCCTCCCTGAGTTCTTGCCGCCCCTGACCTCTGGCTGGCAGCTCCCAGGGCATTGGGACCCAAACTCACGCTTGGCAGGGGGCAGCGTGTACCAAGCTGGAGGAAGTGGGCGGGGCCTGCTCAACTGTGATCTCACGAGGGGCAACAATGCTTTCTCCATCCTCAGGCAGGCAGGCTGGGGGAGTCAAGCAGGAAAACTCCTCTCTCACCTCCCCTTAAACACCCCCCTACAACCCCCTCCCCCCAAAAAAACCCCAACAATGCAAAGCAGATTCAGCTGCCTACCCTCTAAGCAGATTGGCTGTGGGGCTCCCTCTGGTAGCTTCCGGAATCTGGGGACTGAAGACATACTCCCTCCCTCGGTAACATCTCTCCAGACCCCAGTTTATACACAGGTCCCCCATTTCCATCCCTCTCTCTTAGCCCCACTGCTTAGTCCAAAGTCCCCAGGTCCACTTCTGTCATCAACTCCAGGCCCCACTACACAATGACAGGGCCCAGCAGTTCCCAAGATGAATCAGAAAGCATGTGGCTGGTTCCAAGGCACTCCCTGATACCAGGTTCTTCTCTGTGCCCGAGACAGAGGCTGCCGTCAGGAAGAGCCCTGAAGAACGGGTCATGCATTGCCATCTGTTTTCAAGGGCAGGGTCGTTACCCATTATGTGACAGGGATCAAGACATAGGTGCCTGTGCTGGTTTGAAAGGATTTATGCCCTCTAAGAAAGCCATGTTTTAATATAAATCCCATTTCATAAAGGCAGAATAATCTCTATTCAATACTGTATGTTTGAAACTGTAATGGGATCATCTCCCTGGTTGATGTGATTTAGTTAAGGGTGGTTGTTAAACTGGATTAGGGGATAACATGTCTCTACCCATTTGAATGGGTCTTGATTAGTTTCTGAAGTCCTATAAAAGAGGAAACATTTTGGAGAATGAGAGATTCGGAGAGAGCAGAGAATGCTGCAGCACCATGAAGCAGAGAGTCCACCAGCCAGTGACCTTTGGAGATGAAGAAGGAAAACGCCTCCCGGGGAGCTTCATGAAACCAGAAGCCAGGAGAGAAAGCTAGCAGATGATGCCGTGTTCGCCATGTGCCCTTCCAGCTGAGAGAGAAGCCCTGACTGTGTTCACCACATGCCTTTTCACTTGAGAGAGAAACCCTGAACTTCATCGGCCTTCTTGAACCAAGGTATCTTTCCCTGGATGCCTTTGATTGGACATTTCTATAGACTTGTTGTAATTGGGACATTTTCTTGGCCTTAGAACTATAAACTAGCAACTCATTAAATTTCCCTTGTTAAAAGCCGTTCCGTTTCTGGTATATCGCATTCTGGCAGCTAGCAAACTAGAACCGTGACACACATGCCTCTATTAATGAAGAAATCTATTCTTGGGGAAGGCCCTTTCATGAGTGCTTTTCGTTATGCAGGTGTAAGGCAGACCCTTAGCCACACTGCTTCCAGAAGTCCTGACAGGGGTGGGGTAAGGAGGGAGGGTAGAGAACAAAGGCAGATGTTTCACACTGGGGAAGACAATAGCTGTCTGACTGACAGGTGGAAGCCTGCCTTTCTTGTGAGTAGCCATTATGAAGATGTTACTGGATTTTCGTTTCCCTTTGGAACTGTTCTAGTTTGCTAGCTGCCGGAATGTAACACTACCAGAGACAGACTGGCTTTCAATAAAAGGAGATTTATTTAGTTAATATACAGTTCTTCAGTGGAAAAGCAGCTAACCTTCAACTGAGGTTCTTTCTTACATGGGAAGGCACAGGGTGATCTCTGCTGGCCTTCTCTCCAGGCCTCTGGGTTCCAACAACTTTTCCCGGGGTGATTCCTTTCTGCATCTCCAAAGGCCTGGGCTGAGCTGCAAGTGCTGACATGAGGTATGCTGAGCTACTTGGACTGTGCTATGTTGAGCTCTCTCATTTAAGCATCCAGCCAATTAAATCAAACATCCAAAATCAAAAATCAAGCACGCCTCCTAGCCAACTGCAGATATAATCAGCAACAGATGAGGTTTACATACCATTGGCTCATATCCACAGCAACAGAACTGGGCACCTTCACCTGGCCAAGTTGACACCTGAATCTAACTACCACAGGGACTGAGGCAGAAATTTGGGTGGGGAACATGAGAAAGAAGGCTGTGGTGGAGGGGCAAGGAAGAGGTCCAAGATGCAAAATGGTAGCAGAGTGAGGCTTTGGGGAGAGCTGGCTAGCAGGGGTCTCCAGAGGATGGCCCTGGCCAAAGGCCTACAGGTTCAGTGATATCTGAGAGCCAGGATTAAGTTTGCTTTTTCTGTCCCTCCTCCCTAGCCTGGTGTTAGCCCAGAAGCTTTAAGAAGTAGGCAGGAGGTGACTGGGAAGAGCCTTGGAGCAGGTGATGGGCAGGCAGGTACCCAACTCCCTGCAGACTGGTGGGAGATTGGCTAGAATTATTCTTGGAGGGCTGTCCTGGAAGAAGAGTGAGGGGACTCTCTGGTGAAGTTATTATTGGTCTAAGAGTGAGTACAAATCCCATTCCTGGATGCCCAGGAGATTGAAAATGGACTGCACTATTTCCTTGCCCACTCCTCCTCTTGGGAAAGCCACCCCTCAGCTGCAGTCAACTGGACTGTGTTTATTGGTCTTCTGAGGGTACAATGCTTCACTCCCCACCTAAGACCTGCACATTTCCCATGCTTGTTGTTACACCTGCCCCTGGCCCTGTCAGTGTCCTCTCCTACCTACCCTCCAGCCAGATCTGACTCATCTCTGCAACCACAGCTCAGATTGGTACAGAAGCTGGCTCTCACTGGTACTCCATGCCTTGCCCTGCCTCCAGTGAAAGGCCTCTTCTCCATCAAGCCTTTCTCGATGCTGCCATTAGCTGCTCTCATGGCAACTGTAAAGCTGAGGCTCTATGTATCTTGAGACTGCTAACTCCAGGCATGTTGAGTTGTGTATAAGGCACGGGAGAAACACACTGACAGAGGAAATAAGACTTTCACCAGAGGCATCCTCCCTGTTTATCTAGAGGCCTTGTTACAGGGCAGCTGCTCTGCATAAAATTGTCCAAACTGGCTGGAGTGCCAAAACTTTTTCCCACTTTTACTGGAAATCTCTTTAAACCACTGTAGTGCATTTTACTCCGGAATTATTAATAACCTTATGTCATTTTTGTGTGTGTGTGGAGGGAATGTGTGTAAAAACTGTCTTTCATTGTAAGTACCAAATAAATTTACAAAATATTTGTTAAATACAGACATGTATTGCAATATGTGCCAGTTTGAAGCTGTTATGTACCCCAGAAAATCCTTTTTCCTGATCCAATCTTATGGTGGCCACCATTTTTCTTTTAATACTGATTCAATATTGTGGGATAGAAACTTTTATTGCATTGTTTCCATGGAGATATGATAAACTGAGTTGTGGGGGCATCTTTTTTTTTAATTAATTTTTAAATTTCTTTTAAAAATATAACAAACACAAACATTCTTAATGTATGATCATTCTGTTCCATTATATAATCAGTAATTCACAATATCATCACATAGTTGCATATACATCACCATGATCATTTCTTAGAACATTTGCATCAATTCAGAAAAAGAAATAAAAAGACAACAGAAAAAAATTCATACATACCATACCCCTTAACCCTCCCTTTCATTTGTCACTAGCATTTCAGTTTATTTTAACATTTGTTCCTTCTATTATTTATTTTTATTTCGAATGTTTTACTCATCTGCTGATAAGGTAGGTAAAAGGAACATCAGACACAAGGTTTTCACAATCACACAGTCAAATTGGGAAAGCTATATCATTATACAACCATCTTCAAGAAACATGGTTCCTGGAACACAGCTCTACATTTTCAGGCAGTTCCCTCCAGCCTCTCCATTACATCTTGACTAACAAGGTGATAACTATTTAATGTGTAAGAATAACCTCCAGGATAACCTCTCAACTCTGTTTGGAATCTCTCATCCATTGACACTTTATTTTGTCTCATTTCGCTCTTCCCCCTTTTGGTCGAGAAGGTTTTTTCAATCCCTTGATCCTGAGTTCCAGCTCATTCTAGGATTTCTGTCCCACATTGCCAGGAAGGTCCACACCCCTGGGAATAATGTCCCACGTAGACAGGGGGAGGGCAGTGAGTTTGCTTGTTCTGTTGGCTGGAGACAGAGGCCACATCTGAGCAAAAAGAGAGGTTCTCTTAGGGGTGACTCTTAGGCCTAATTTTAAGTAGGCTTGACCTATCCTTTATGGGGTTAAGTTTCATATGAACAAACCCCAACACTGGGGGCTCAGCCTATTGCTTTGGTTATCCCCACTACTTGTGAGAATATCAAGAATTCTTGTGGTGGCATCTTTTGATTGGATTATTTCCATGGATATGTGACATGCCTAACTGTGGGTGTGGCCTTTTGATTAGATGATGTGACTCCACCCATTCAAGATGGGTCTTGATTTGTTTACTGGAGTCCTTTAAAAGGGGAGACATTTTGGAGAGAAGAAAGTTGCTTCAGAGCCAACAGAGAAACAGACACTTGGAAATGCCTGGAGTACCAACAGAGAGAACAGATGCCTAGACAGTGACATTTGGAGATGCAGAGTCCAGCAGATGTCACCATGTGCTTTCCTATGAGATGCTAAGCAAGCCACAACCCAGAGTTGTGCCCTGGAGGAGCTAAGTGAAGGCCCATGAGTGCTTAGAGAGGAGAACACTGGCATCAGAAGCTGGAAGCAATGGAACCAGGAACGAGGATCAGCAGATGCTAGTCACGTGAACTTCCCAGCTGACAGAGGTGTTCTGAACCCATCAGCCTTTCTTGAGTCGAGGTATCTTTCCCTGGATGTCTTAGTTTGGATTTTTTAATGGCCTTAGGACCATAAACTTGTAACTTAATAAATTCCCTTTTTAAAAGCCATTCCCTTTTTGGTATATCGCATTCCGGCAGGTTTAGCAAACCAGTACGCTTATTTGCAGCGTCTGAGGCTTTCTGACAGTATGACAGCGCTCAGCAGGCAGCTGGTGGCAGGGACAGATGAGAGTTGGGTGTGGTGTGATAAGCAGCCACTCTCTTTTCAGTCCTCTCAACTGGGTTTTGTGACTTTCTTCACAAACCTCATTTAACATCAGAAAAAACAACAACCCAGGAGGCCCAAAGATGAGGGGCAGAGGATGCTGGGGAATGGCCTCCTTTGATGTTACCTCGAGGATGGACACTCCCCCTCTTCGCCAATCCACCTGGTGGCCCACATGGCCACAACTCTGAAACCACATCAGGGATGGATCCCAGCTCCTGGATCACAGTGTGTGCTAATTGGCCAGTGGGAGCATCCAAGGGGTGGAGAGTCAGGGAAGGGGCCCGAGTGCAGGGACCAAGTCTGCTGCCATTATGTGGGAGAGGACAAGAATGTTAAAGAAGAGGCAATGCTTGGGAGGAGTGTTGCGGATGCAGCCTTGCCATGCTGGGTCCGTGTTCCTCCAGCATTAGACTTGAGCCACGTCAGTATTACTTTGGGCATTCTCTTGCATACTCCCAACCATCCCGTGGATTCCTACGCAACCTTTGAAAGAGTGCAGCCCTACCCATCTATATGGTTTCTCTGAGATTAGGAGGGCCTTGGCCCTGTGTTTGTATATTGGGTTCTTCTTGGTTGTAGGCCTCTGTGAGCATTTGTAGTAGCTTTGGTATTGGAGGCACAAACACACACTTCTGATGTCTGCCCAGCTATGATTGTCCCTGGGTTGAAAGTTTGAGGATGTGGAACTTCTCTGATGGAATGTGGTAATCTGGCCAGACCTAAAGACTTGAGGTTGACTATTAGGGTAAGAGGCTGCAAAAAGGGGTGTCTGGACTCTTTTCAGCAAGTTTTTCCACATTTTTATCTTTGGTCAAAGAAGAGACAGTGGTCCAGAAAGGCCAAGTAACTTTGGGTCCTACCTGAGGAGGGATCATATCATTCAGTGTGAGGGCAGGAAAAGTGTCCACTTGGAAGTCCACAGAGATGCCAGCTTGGAGTGCTATGGACATTCCTCAGGACAAATGGCCTGGACAATACAGGCAGAGTGGGGAGGTGACATGCACTACATGGTCAGCAGGCAGGGAAGGGCCAAAACTGGGGAGGGGGCAGAGAGGTTTGGAAAAATGCCAAGACCTTTCCTGGAATCAGTCTTAAGTGAAGCCTGAACTTTTCTGTCATTTCCTGGAACTGCTTGTTATTTTTCCCTCCTCTGGATGCTCTTCTGCATCAGCATTAATGAGGACAAGCATCCAAGTCCCACTTTCCATATGCTTTTCCCACCACATGGAGCGGTTTGGTCTCTCCTGAATCACAGCAGTTGTGCACTGGGCCTGCGTGCAACCAACCAGTCTAGCTCCTTTAGATGACTCTATTAGGTGACTTGGCTTCGTGAAACAATGTCAGAAGTTGAAGGTTTTGTTTGTTTTTCAGTAACATTCAATTTTGACCTCAGAATTTAGGGCAGTATTAGCAAGGGTTAGTAAACTCTTTTCTTTCCTGTAAAAGCATTTGACATTTGGTTACGTTTCTAGTTCTGTTACCCTGGAAACCAGATAAAAGTGGAATGCCAATTGTTTCAAGGCAATTTGACTCATTGTAAAAATGACCCAGAATGTAAATCATCTGGACCTGGAGTTCTCTGTTAATGAGCCACTAAACACCTGCTAAAAAGCAACAACCTTCGGCTTCCTGACTGCAATGACCATTTCAACTGGGTATGCTCCTTGTAGGGACCCTGGAAGCTATGCCTCTGGAGTTGTTACAAGAGATACTGGCTCCCTTGGGGCATGGGGCGTCTAAGTTAAGGTAAATCCTATTTCCCCGATATTTCTGTTCCCTTGCATTTGAACTGTCACCTAGAGAACAAGAATAGCTCCTGGATGATTGTTGGCCGCTGCAAGTCCTCCTCCACCGCAGAGGACTGCTTCATGCTTTCCTGCTGGCAGGCTTCTTTTCAGTCTGTCTTCAAAGTGAACGTGATGTCCAATGTAGCCTGTGGGATTCTTGAGTCTGTTTAGTTGGGTCTAGGTGGGTGGGTGTAAATGGGGGTGGGGAAATGGTAGTTATTCTACGGGGTTGTTTGTAAGAATACAAAGATATTCATATACGTATAAAAAGAGATAAAAAATTAATCCTTCTATAAAAGAGATAAAGTATATGAGACAGTGTGAGTGGGTGCCATTTTGCTCTACAAGGCCCTGCCCTGTAGCATGTCTGGCTGCCTACAAAATAGGGTTATATATTCAGTCCCCGTTGTCTCTTGGGTAAAGGGTACAACCAGAAGTTCATTGTTAGGATTCAGTAAGGTTCTCCTTGGGAGTACCGTGGATGGGGAGCACAACCCTACCAGACCCCAATGTCCAGGAGTCTGAGGAAAATAGGTGCCTATTCTGGTTTGGCAGCTCTGACCCTGGCTGCTTCACTGGTGACCCTGGTTAGGAACAAAACCAAGTGGAAAAGGCATTAGAAGTTAGCCATGATGTCAGAACCAGTCACTGGCCATTGCTGGTAGGGTCCTCAATCTCTTCATCCAAAGCCCTCATAGTCAGATGGGCCCATAGAAGGGAAATGAGCCTGTCAAAACTTCACAGCAAATCAATGGACTGGCTAGAGCCTTGAACTTGGCCTTGGAGTCAGATTGCTTGGCTTCAAATGCCTACTTTCGTTCTTTCTAACTATGTGAACTGAGCTTCAGTTTTCTCATCTACAGAATAGGCCTACTGTGATGTTAAATGAGACA
Source organism: Tamandua tetradactyla (assembly GCF_023851605.1). Lineage (NCBI taxonomy): Eukaryota > Metazoa > Chordata > Mammalia > Pilosa > Myrmecophagidae > Tamandua > Tamandua tetradactyla. Next base: position 183,977,221 of record NC_135328.1, on the reverse strand, counting down.
GTTCATGTAATATAGTTCATTTGGCACATACTAAATATGAGAAAAGTGTTTGCTGGTGTTATTAGGTTACATACTGTGTCCCCTACACCCCCATTTCAAACAGGGATGTGCAGTCCTGGACCTGAACACCTGGCCCCTAGTTAGTGCAGGCCCAGCTCAGCTGGGGCAACTTGTATCTCTCCTCACCCCAGAAGGATGAGGATGGACCCAGCTATTGAGACTCCTAACAGAAGCTGACTCTAATATTGTTCTCTCTCTCTCTGGTTTCCTGTAGCTGCTGTACTGACTGCTATCTAGATGCACCAGAGTGAAGCCTTTTGAGGGCAGAAACTGGACTCCTACATGCTATTCCCAGGGGGCTTACACACTGCTGGGTCCCCAGTGTGCATCTGGCAGATTGCCTGTTCTTCAGGGACTTCTGGAATTAAAACCCTCAGGAATCATCTTATCCAAGCTCCTCATTTTATATACGAGAAGACTAAGACCAAGAGAAGAGGAGTGACTTGCCCTTGGAAGCAGAGTGATTTGGCTGCCATGTGGCTAAAAAAAAAAGGCACTGACAGCTATACTGGTTTTTATTTATAAACAAATTGACATAAAATAAGTCCAGATGGCAGCAGGGGCATCTGTGCTGCTCACTTGCTTAAAAGGAAGCATATGGATAGCAGAGTATGTGGAGCCAGACTCCTTCCTGGAGACCCCTGTTTGCATCCATCTGAGGGCCTTCTTGGCTAAAATCATTGGGTCCAATCTTCTTCGGCAGCAATTCTGGCCAGGGCAAAGAGCTGGAGTGGGGACAGACTAAGAACAGGGTGGGACAGAGGCTCCTATTCCCACAGATGAGGCCTGGAGCTGCAGAGGGTCCCATGGAGGAAGGGAAGGGAGGATGGAAGGGAGCCCCGCCCCATGCTGAGTGATGCGGTCAAGGCTTTATGGGTCTGTCTATTCCAAAGAACAAGTGCCTAGGGGCGGGGGGGGGGTGTCCTCTGAAAAGGGGCCAGGCCTATCTGGACAAAGTCTCTCTGGGGCCACGGCAGGGCAGTCTCCTCCTCCTGAGACCCGGTCTCCAGGGCAAGGAGTATGAACTAGAGGGTTTGCCCAAGTGCCAGAAACAATAAGTTAACAATAAGAAAAAATCTTTTTTTAAAAAAGGTAGAGGTTTGCACCATCAGTTTGGAGTCTGGGGGGTTGGTGAGAGAAGGCAGGTGCTGTGGGGCAAAGGGATGCCACACTGGGCCCAGTAGGTGGTGAGGAGACCAAGCCTTGTCTTCTGAGGCCCCAGGGGTTGGCCCCTTCCTCCATAACTTGGAAAGTATCCAGTCTAGATTTCTGGTGAGAGGCCGGCCAGGCTTGAGGAATAAATACAAGGGACCTGAGAGCCAAGGCAGGGCTGAGGGGAAGAGCAGCACCAGCCCTGGGCCTCATACTCTCCACTTGTTGGTCCTTCATGGAAGGACACATCATGGCAGGAAGGGGTAGTAGTGGCTCCACACATCCTCCTGGAGTCCTGAGGCAGCCTTGAATCCCACGGATGTGGCCAGGAGTAGGCTGATGGTCCTCTTTCCTGGGGAAAGAGTCCTTTCATCTGCTCGACCACTTGACTGTCAAGGATGTGTCTTGCTGCTTAGAACTTGCCCTGTTTCAGTCGGTCAATGTGGTAGGAGAGCTTGAGTGCAGGCCCCAGCTTCAGTCCCATATACTTCATCATCATGTCACTGCGCAGCAGAAGCAGGGCCTTGCCGTCGATCTCCTGGAGGTGGGACAGAAGTGGGGTGGCAGGGAGGAGCCATCAGCGACCTGGGTGGTCTGACCACTCCAGGTTCTGATTGAAGGCCACACAGGAAATGCTAACCACACGGATTTGAATCAATCTGCTAGGACACTGAAGGCTACCTTTACTTCCCACCACCTCTCTTCCAAACATCGACTTCTAAGCCTACCAGCTCAGGCTCTCCACACTATTTGTGCCCTTTTCCTGTCTGTACTGCCTGAGAGGCAGTTTCCAACACCCTCCCAAACCCCTGAAGTTCTGCTCAATCCCGTCTCTTCCAGCAAGCCTCCTAGTTATCGTACCTGTCACATATCATAGACTATTTTTATAATGATCCTCGACTATTATTCTATGAATTATCATATTTCCTGAGTGACAGAGAACCCTCTGTGTGAGCTAGGCACAAAGTAGGCACCTACTGAGCAGATGTGAAACGTTCAGGCCTGATCTAAGGGCACCGTCCAAATCCAACCAGTGTGAGAGAATTAAACGATCAATGAAAGGGAGTAGGCCTGTTCTAAGTGCCTGAAGAGCAGAACAGCACAAAGGAGTAGGGGCTATAGAGAAACGGGCTATAACTCCATATCAGGAGTGTGGTCACAGCAGGGGGATTATGTCCAAGGACCTAACTGGTCATCTGAAGAGATGTTGGAGGCTCACAGAGGGGCAAGTAGAGGGTGGGGGACTGATGAAGCTGGAGACTTAGGGGCCACTTTCAATTGAGGCCTCTGATTCTCATGCCTAGGAAATGCCCAATATCAAAGTCAGGGCCAGGTAGGGCAACATGACTCTGACAGGAGACGAACAATGAGGGTAGCAGAGGGGAGAGCAAGTGCTCCTGGAAAAAGAGATCCCTGTCCCCGGAACTGAGTACCCAGGCTACACAATTAGTAGGGCTGTGGCTGAACCAGATTCCACACTAAAGGAGTGCCTGGTGAAGTCTGTTTGAGACCCAACTTCTAAGATTTTATGGTGTCTCATGTGCTCAGGAAAAAAACATACAGCTAATTCCCTTTAACAGTTTATAAATTGCAGAAGCAAGATTCCCAGTGAACATGGGAGAGGGCAGGCAGGGGCACCTACATGTTTGCGGAAGAGGTCAGCGTGAGGTCCAAACTGGGGATCTGCTTCCCGGACAAACTGCATCACGTCCTCGACTGTCCATGAGGAGGGGTCCTGGCTACTCAGTCGAGAGGCATCCCGGCTTTCCAGATATCGGTCCGATCCTGCAGGAAACTGTTTGTGAACCCCTACCATAATGGGCAAAAACTGTTTGTAAGCCCCACCCCCTCCCACACTTTCCCTGGCATGTGTCAATGGTCCTCTAGTGGTGATGATCACAGCAGTGCTGGAGCATGAGCAGAGGAACCAGTAGGAGGCTAGAGAGGGAGGGGTCTCTCTACACAGGGCTTGTAGGGCCTTGAGACTCTTCTTAAGTCAAATCCTTATTCTCTAAGGAGAGATAGGATATTTGGAAATGGTCAGAAGGAATTTTACATTGAGGCTGTGATTCAGGAGTCTGAATATGGGACAAGAAACAGTAAGAGGTAAGGGGACTAACTGGGGTTCAGTGGAGGCTGTTGGGTGGTGCTGTTTCTGCATTGCCTCTGGGGACCATTTCTACAGACACTGGCAGCCCAGGTTTGGGGGCCTAGAAAGAAAACAAAAAGTGGTGGGTAGTACCTTAGGTACTCTTCCAAGGCCTGGAGAATAGCTCACCTTGCCACAGCCCGGCACACAAAGGCAGAAAACAACTTTTGCCTTGGCTACTGGGAATCTCAAAATTAAATTTAGTGCTCTGCTTAGCACTTTTATCTCAATCTGGGCTCAAACAGAGCGCCTCCTATTTCCCCTGTGGGATTTGGGATCTGTATATTTGGATCTTCATCTGTTACAGATCTCCTGGCATGTTTTATCTCCTCTTCCTGGAATGTGTCCCCTTTTCTCTCTTCATTTTCTCTTTTTCTTTTGGAAAACTCCAACTTAACTAAGAAGATCCCAGCTTCAAGGACCAGCTTTTTTATGATTCTAGCCCCCAAAGAATTGGTCTCCCAAAGCATGTAGTATATCTCTTGGTTATAGCTCATTCTCTACCTATTCTTTCTCCACCATACCACCTCAGTGATATGTTCTCTGTCGAATAGCCAAAGCAACCTTTAAAAAAATAATAACTGGATCATGTCAATCCTCTCCAAAAACCCCAATATAATGGCCTCCCATTCCACTGGAAGTGAGATTGGAGCTCCTTACCACAGCCATGAGGTATTACATCACCTGGTCCTTCCTACTTTTCTGATCTCATCTCACATGCCTTTCCTTATCATGCTCCAGAGACATTAGCTTTCTTTCTATTCCTTAAATAAGCCAAGTTTTTATCCTCTTACTAGCAAAGTCCTCTTCCTGGAATGCTCTTTTGTAAGATCTCTGTGTGTCTTATTTCTTCTCAACATTTGGGTATCATATCAAAAACTGATTCTTCAGAGAGGCCTTCTGTGGCCTCCTAATAAAAGTATTTGATTCCCCACATAGTCATTCGAATCCAATTATTCCAGGTTTATTATCTTTTTCACAGCACACATTGCTAACAAAAATGCTTTCATGCATTTATTTGGTTTTAGCTTATTATCTGTCTCCCACCTATAGATGTACTTCGTTTTTTGGTATATCCCCAACACACAGAACAGTGTCTAGTCTGTCATGGTAGACATTTAAATACATTTGCTGAATGAATGAATGAACGAATGGTCACATTATGTAATAGCTCTGTATATTTCTCTCTCTCTCTTCTATCAGATGATACCTGTCTTGAGTCAATGCCTTACTCAGCACCTAGGAGATGCCCCCAAAATGGCTGAGAGACAACAAGTGACCCTGCTTTCAATCATGCAACTACTAAGTGGTAGAGGTGAAACACGTGTGTGAAAGTAGAAGGGGTCTAATCTTCAATTATCTCCTGCAAAGGCTAAGAATCTTCTCCAATTTTCCTTCATTCTGGGTATGAGGTCTAAAAGTCAAAGCACGCTTTGCCTGGATTGGCCCAGTCTAGTCTAGACCCTGTTCTCTGGTGAAAAGACTTTTCAATTTGTAGTTGGGGACTGACCAGGTCAGGAGAGAAGTGTGCTGGAGCAGAGTTGATGAGGGCCACAGAATTCCCATGGCCTTTTTTTTTTTTTTAAACTAGACAGGAAGCTGGGAGGATTCTGTGAGCCAGCCTTTTCTCCCTGCCCTAAAAGTCCACTGTGACACTAAGGGAGAAATGAACTGCAGAGATTCTGGAGAGGAGAGAAAAGATATAGGGAGAGAATGTAGATGCACAAGTGTGTCCTTAGGTTATCTTAGCTAATTTTTCTACCCAGGAGCTAGGAATGTCACACACACACACACACACACACACACACACGCACACGCACACACACACATACACATTTATGTGTTGTCAGCCTACTCCATGAGGACAGGTGGTCAGAAGATGCTAATTTATATGGTGGTCAGGAGACATTCTCTGAAATGATGACCTATGAGCAAAGACCTAAAGGAAAAGAAGAAAAAGTCATGAGATATCTGGAGAAGAACATTCCAGGGCAGACGGAATTACAAAAAGGCCTTGAGAAGAGTGACTAGTATTGATTGACATGCTTAAGACTTAGCAGGGAGGTTGATTGGCTGGAACAGAATGAATGAGGGAGAAAATGGTAGGAAACGACATCCAAAGGCAATAATGGGGGGAGCTAGGAGTGGTGGTGCATATAACAGAGGACTTTGTATGCTACTGAAACACTGTTGACTCTTCCAAGTGATGTAAGGTAGGTTTATAATTACAGTTAGAAGGATCACTCTGACAGTCTGTGTTGAAAATAGACTTGAGGGGGGCAAGGATAGAAGCAAGGGAGACCAGTTATTATTACTATAATAATCCAGGCAAGAGACGACTGTGGAGCTCCAAATACTGGAAAAACTGAAGGGAACAAGAGACATTTATAAAATAATGGTGGAGGATTTCAACACACCACTCTTCTCTAGAAACAGAACAACCAGAGAAAGGATCAATAAGGAAACAGAGAAGCTAAGTAGTATGATAAATGAATTAGACCTAAGAGATATACATAGATTGTTGCATCCCAAAACACTAGAATATATATTCTTCTCAAGTACTCATGGAGCATTTTCCAGGATAGATCATATGATGGGTCACAAAACAGGTCTTTATAAATTTAGTAAGACTGAAATGATTCAAAGCACTTTTTCTGATCACAAAAGAATGGAGCTGAAAATTAATAGCCACTAGAAGAACTCTCACAAATATATGGAGATTAAGCAACACAGTCTTAAATAATCAGTGGGTCAAAGAAGAAATTTGCTAGAGAAATTGGTAAATATCTAGAGACCAATGAAAATAAGAATACAACATATCAGAACTTATGGGATGGGGCAAAAGCAGTGCTGAGAGGGGAATTTATTGTCCTTAAGGCGTATATTAAAAAAGAAGAGTGAGAAAAATTGAAGACTTAACTGCTCACCTGGAGAAATTACAGAAGGAACAGCAAACCAAACCCAAAGCAAACAGTCGAAGAGAAATAAAGATTAAAACAGAAATAAATGAACTGGAGAACAAACAAACAAACAAAAATAGAATCAATAAAACCAAAAGTCGGATCTTTGAGAAAATCAATAAAATCAATGGTCCCCTAGCTAGGCTGACAAAGAAGAAGAAAGGATGCAAATAAACAAAATCAGAAATGAGAGGGGGACTTGTTACCATGGATCATGAAGAAATTTAAAAAATCATAAGAGGATACTATGAACAACTATATGCTAATAAACTAGACAACTTAGATGAAATGGATAATTTCCTATAAACACACAACCTATACCGACTCAAGAAGAAACAGAAGACCTCAACAAGCCAATCACAAGTAAAGAGATTCAATCAGTCATCAAAAACCTCCCCACAAGTAAAGAGATTCAATCAGTCATCAAAAACCTCCCTACAATGAAAAGCCCAGGGCCAGATGGTGTAACAGGGAATTTTACCAAACATTCCTAGAAGAATTAACACTAGTCCTGCTCAATTTTTCAAAAAATGAAGAAAGGGGAACACTACCTAATTCATTCTATGAAGCAAACATCACCCTAATACCAAAACCTGATAAACATACTACAAGAAAGGAAAACTAAAGACCAATCTCCCTATTGAAAATAGATGCAAAAATTCTGAACAAAATACTTGCAAATTGAATCCAATGGCACATTAGAAGAATTATACACCAAGACCAAGTGGGATTTATTCTAGGCATGCAAAGGTAGTTCAACACAAGAAAATCAATCAATGTAATACAACACATTAACAAACTGAAAAGGAAAAATCACATGATCATCCTGATTGATGTGGAAAAGGCACTGAACAAAATTCAGCGATCTTTTTTGTTAGCAACACTCCTCAACATAGGAATTGAAGGAAACTTCCTCAATATCATAAAAGGCATTTATACAAAACCTAAAGCCAGCATTGGACTCAACAGTGAGAGACTGAACACCTTCCCCTAAGACAGGGAATGAAACAAGGATGCCTACTGTCAATATTATTATCCAACACTGTGCTAGAAGTTCTAGCTAGAGCAATTAGGCAAGAAAAAGAAATAAGAGGCAACCAAATTGGAAAGGAAGAAGTAAAACTTTCACAATCTAGTAGATGACATGATCCTATACTTGGAAAATCCTGAGAAATCTATACAAACTACTTGAGCTAAAAAACAAATTCAGCAAAGTGGTAGGATACAAGATTAATGCGAAAAAATCAGTAGTGTTTCTATACATTAGTAATGACCTGAGGAGGCAATTTAAAAAAATTCCATTCATAATAGCAACTAAAGAATCAAATATCTAGGAATAATCTCAACCAAGGATGTAAAAGATCTGTAAACTAAAAAATGCAAAACATAGCTAAAAGAAATCAAAGAAGATCTGAATAGAAAGACATTCCTTGTTCATGGATAGGAAAGCTAAATGTTAAGATGTCAATTCTACCCAAATTGATCTAGAGATTCAATTCAATATCAATCAAAATTCCAATAAGCTACTTTTCAGAGTTGAGAAAGCTAGTCATTAAATTTATTTGGAAGAGAACGGGGACTTGAATAGCCAAAATCATCCTAAAAAAGAATGAAGTGGGAGGACTTACAATTCTTGACTTTAAAGTTTATTATAAAGCCACAGTGATCAAAACAGTATGTTATTATCACAAAGACAGACATGCTGATCAATGGAATTGAATTGAGAGTTCAGAAATAGATTCTTAGATCTATGGCCCATTGGTTTTTTTTTTTTAAATATTTTTGTTGACAAGTCTTCACACATACATGATAGTTCATACTATGGTGTACAATCAATGGCTCACAATATTATCACAAAGTTGTAGATTCATCACCATGATCATTTTTGGAACATCTGCATCACTCCAGAAAAAGAAATAAAAAGAAAAAAGAAAAAACTCATACATCCCTTACCCCTCCCCCCTCCTCCTCACTGACCACTAGTATTTCAATCTACCCAATTATTTTACTCCTTATTGGCCCATTATTTATTTATTTATTATCTACATATTTTTTTCTCATCTGTCCATACACTGGATAAAAGGAGCATCAGACACAAGGTTTTCAGAATCACACAGTCACATTGTTAAAGCTATGTCGTTACACAATCATCTTCAAGAATCAAGGCTACTGATCACAACTCAACAGTTTCAGGTACTTCCCTTGGTCAACTGATTTTTGACAAGGCTTTCCAATTCACTAAACCAGGAACAAACAGTCTCTTCAATAAATGGGGCTGGGAGAACGGGATATCCATATCCAATGGAATGAAAGAGGACCCCTACTTCACAGCCTATAAAAATATTAACTCAAAGTGGATAAAAGACCTAAATATAAGAGCCAGTACTATAAAACTCCTACAAGAAAATATAGGTCTTCAAGACCCAGTGATAGGAGGTAGCTTCTTAGACTTTACACTCAAAGCACAAGCAATGAAATAAAAAACAGATAAATGGGAACTCCTCAAGACTGAACACTTCTCGACTTCAAAAGATTTTGTCAAAAAGATGAAGAGGCAGCCAACTCAACGGGAGAGGATATTTCGTAACCATATATCTGATAAGGGTTTGATATCTAGTATATACAAAGAAATCCTACAACACAACAAAGGATAAACAACCCAACTGTTAAATGGGGAAAAGATATGAATAAATATTTCTCCAAAGAAGAAATACAAATGGCTAAAAAGCACATGAAAAGATGCTCAACTTGACTAGCTATTGCAAATCAAAACCACAATGAGATATCATCTCACACTTATAAGAATGGTTGCTATCAAAAAAACAAGAAACTACAAATGTTGGAGAGATGTGGAGAAATAGGAACATTTATTCTCTGCTGATGGGAATGTAAAATGGTACAGTTGTTGTGGAGGATAGTTTGTCAGTTCCTTAGAAAATTAAATATTGAGTCGTCCAATGACCCAGCAATTCTGCTACTTGGTATATCCCAGAAAACCCAAAAGCAGTGACATGAACAGACATTTGCACACCGATGTTCATAGTGGCAATATTCACAATTGCTGAAAGATAGAAACAATCCAAGTTTTCATCAACAGATGAATGGATAAACAAAATGTAGTATATTCATATAATGGAATACTACTTAGCTATAAAAAGGAAGTTCTGAGACATGCTCCAACTTGGATGAATCCTGAAAACATGCTGAGTGAAATAAGCCAGAAACAAAAGGAGAGCTATTGTATGATTTCATTATTATGAACTAACTAGAACATGGAAACTCAGAGTCTCAAAATGTAGAATATAGGGTACCAAGAGATAGATAGAAGCTAGAGAAGGGGGAGCAGTTACCTAATAAGTGCAAAATCGTTAACAAGGTTGAACTTAAATGTTTGGGAATGGATAGAGGTCATGGTAGCTCTTTATTGGGAATATATAAATATACACACACAAATATAGTGCTGTACTGTAGGTAAATTTGAAAGTAATTGTTTTAAGTCATGTATGCAAATCAGTTCTTGCATGAACTACTACAAATGTAAAAAAAATAGTAATAGAGGGTATATGGGAAAAACACAGCTATTGCAAACAATGGACTATAGTTAACAGTAATATTTTAATATTCTTTCATCAACAGCCACAAATTTACTATACCAATATAATGGGTCAACAATAGCGGGATAAGGGGTATGGGAGGATATGTTTTTTTTTTTTTTCCCTGCTATTTTTGCATGGGCAGGCACTGGGAATTGAAGCTGGGTCTCCAGCATGGTAAGCAAGAATTCTGCCTCTGAGCCACTGTCACACCACCCAAGATATGGGTTTTATTTTTTATTCTTATTTCTGTCCTGGAATAAGGAAATGCTCTAAAATTGACCATGGGGATGTATGCACAACTATGTGATTATACTGTGAGCCAGTGATTGCATACTTTGGATGGTTTGTGTGGTGTGTGACTATGTCTCAATAAAACTGGTAAAAGAAAAGTTAAGTTAGACCATGACCTGGCAGACAGACTCACAATTTGCTTCCAAGGAAGAGTGGAGAGGCCTGGGAAAAAACAGTGACATGTGAGGTGGTGCCATGAGAGGCAGCCATGCCCATCAAAGAAGGATTCCTATCAGAGACAGGGCTTTGGGGGAGGCAACAATAACAGTAACTCCCCTCATACCTGGGGAACGCTTTAGTTTCCAAAATGACTCCATATCCCTTCTTTCATTGGATCCTTTTAACACTCCTGTGGAGAGACCAGGTTGATATCACCATCTCCATTTTTAATATAAGGACAGTGAAGAACTGAGATGTGAGATGACTTGCCCAAAATCAACTCTGAGCTTTACCTTTACTTCAGAGCTCTTTAGACTTGATTTTTTTCTGCCTTGCTAGGGGCTGAGGGTAGGGGAAGGGCTTCTTCAACTATCTCAGTCTTCCCTGAAAACTCTTTTCTCCCCTACGGACACTTCCTTCCCTTGCAGGACTTTTCAAAGAGTCTTCTTATTCATTCACACCTCACATGTCCTTGGGCTGCAGGGAGGCCAGAGTGTGGAGTGTGGAGATGCCATTCTCCTGGCTCCCCATTACTGCTTCTGGTCCATCCTCCTATGAAAGTTCATATTCTTCAGAGGCCAAACATTCACCAAACATCTGCGCTTCTGGTCACTGTCACCTATAGATCTCTGGGTTGCTCCCATTGTTAAATGAAGACTTTCTGGTACTTCACTCATTACCTTCTGTTCCACCCCAATTCCTGACTTAATTCTCAGAGCCAACCTCCTTGAGAGGCAGCCCATTCAGCTGCCAGGGCTCCAGTGACTTTCACCTTGTTGGAACTCTACTTCAATTTCCTACTGCTAAGGTCACTCTGGTTCTTGTAATCACTTAGAACAAATCTACTCCAGAATTTTAAATACCATCCTCTGACCCAAGAACAAATCTACTTCAGAATTTTAAATACCATCCTCTGACCCCAACCTGTCATACACACAACCTTCTCAGGACTTATGTCTACTACAAATGTGATATCTCAAAGACTTGGCATATCAAACTTTCGATTTCCCCATTCTTTAGCTTTCTCTCAGCTTGGGTTTTCTTCCCCACCCTGCCCAGATTCAGTGATCGATCATCTCCCTCCAGTTCCACTGACTCCTTTACATTCTTTCCTTCCTCCTCTTCCCTTCTAGCCCTACCAGCTCAGCAAACTGGCCAACTAGCTTTCAGGCATAGCTGGGCCCCCGGAATTTTCTGAGATTCCCTTCTCCTTGTTCCATTTTCTCTTCTCCTCTTAATGACTAATCCACTCTTTCAGCATTTCTAAGTCCTTCCCTACTTGTTCCCTTCTCTTCATTTACACATGGCTACAAGTGAACTTCCTTCCAGTCTCAGAGAAGAAGGTACACCTCCTTTTGGCTTAAGACTAATCTATCTGTCTATGTCCTTAACCCCTATTTCTTTCCACTCCTCCAAGACCTTACTTTCTTCTCTTTCTTATTTTCCTAATTTCTTCCTCTTGAAACACTACAGTTGTCTGCTGACAAATACACCCAAAGTGCCCCACTTCAAAAAAAACCTTATTTTGAAATCACCTTTAGCTACCATCTTTTTTTTTCCTTGTCAAACACTCGATATTATCACCCACTGCAATCTGCCCTCACCATTGAAGCTGCTTTTTTTTTGTTAAGATCACCAATTATCCACCAATCACCATATCCAACAGATATTTCTCAGTTCCTATTTTACCAAACCTTTGCTGTGCTGTGCTCTCTTTAAAACTCTGTTACCCCTGGCTACTATAATATTAAATTTGTCTGTTTCTTCTCACTTCTGACTATTCCTTTGTCTCCTCAGTGGACTCCTTTCCTGTTCCTACCCCCTGAATTATGTTTACCAGGACTCCATCTTTGGTTAATTGATTTTTTCTTCTCAACTCCTGGGAAATGTTATTTCTCCTACAGCTTCAACTATATGCTGACACCCCCCAAATATTTAATTAAGCTCAGTCCTCTTCTCTGAGCTTCAGACCTGCATAGCTACTGCCTATGAATATTATCTAGATAACCCAGGGGCTCCCTTCCTCCCCCTTCCTGCTTGTCTATGGTTCCCTCACTCAGAGACTGGAGCATCTATCCAGCCACCCCTTCCAGAGAGACATTTCCAACTCCCTTCTTCCTCACAATCCTCAAACCTGGTTAAATGTACCTCTTGAGCAGTTTTCAAAACTACTGAGTAATCAATATAGCAGTCAATGAAATATGCAAAACACAAACTTATTGATGTCTCTAATTAAAACCTGTCAGTAACGTCACATGGCCTACAAGATCAACTCTAAATACTTTAACAAGGCATTTAAGTCCTCTATAATTCCTTACCTTCCTAGGCTTTTCTCTTTGAGGTTGCAGCATTGCATTTTATGTTTTAGTAATACCAAACTGTACACAGTTTCTGGTATAATCTTGCTTTTTCTTATCATTTTGCCCTTGTTTATGCTATTTCCTCTTCTTGGAAAGCTCTCCCTCTCTATCACCCTGATATGGTAATTCATACATTCACCATTTAAGTCTCAGGCAAGGTGTCACTTCCTTAAGGAAGCTTCCCTTGAACACCAAGCTTGGGTTAGATGTTCCTTTTTGTTGTTTTCATTATAACCAAAACACATCTCTGATACTGCACACAAGGTATTGTTTTGTAATTATCTATTTAAGCACTTGTCTTTCCCACAACACTGTGAGCTCCTTGAGGGTAGAAGTGATTCATTTTTACATTCCTAAACCCAACACAGATGGTATTCAAATAGATGGCTGATGGATGAATAAATGAATCCTTCCCTGTCCCTTTGGCTCTGGGACCTTGGCTCTCGGTTTCCATCATGCCCAAGCCAATTCCAGAGCGCCAACTACCTCCCAGTACTTGGGCAGACAAAAGAGTAAGCCTGGTCATCCCAAGATTCACCAACAGGTAGCAGGTTATAGGTAGTCCCTTTCTAGGCTCCCAGAGCTCAGAGCAAGGAAAGGAAGGAGGAAATGAGGTAGGATAGGAGGACCAGAATTCTGGTATACTTACCCCTGGAGCACAGCCTGCGCACAGCTGATGCAGTGCTCTGTGGGAGGCCACAGGATGAAAGCAAGGCCCGGTACCCAGGGGCTCGAAGATTTTGGGAGGTGCTGACAAGGTTGGTAGGATTCAAAGTGGAGTCCATTGGATCTGAGTGTGGCTCCAGGGACCGGGTCAGACTATTACCCAGGACAAAGGCTTCACCTGGAAAACAGTAGAACTAGGGTTAGAGTAGAGCCTGGTTTATGAGGATAATGCAGGACCAAGCAGCAGAACAGAGATAAAGCTCTGGGCTGGGACTCAAGAGGCCCATGCATCAGTCTTGGTGCTGGCTCTCACTAAGTGACCTTAGTCAACCTCACTGCTACTCTCTGGATTTTGGTGTCCTTAAAGACTTTTCCTCCTAGACTAGATGGTCTTAAAGGCTTCTTCTGTTCTGGATGTCCTACGTTTTTTTTTTTTTTTCTGGAGTTATTCTAGGATGGAAGAGGCTGCCTTAGACACAGATCCAGAGCAGGGAACAGAGATGCAGGAGAAGAGATATATTTACTTGGATTAGGGTATTCTAGACATTGACCCTCTGCTCAACCAGAAGAGTATATCAGAAGTACTCCTTGATGCCTGGCCAAATCCCTAACTATAATGGATCTGCTCCAACATTAACTCCCTCCTTTCATATCTGCCCTGCTGTATAGCAACATGCCAAGGAAACTGGTATTGTACAGTGTTTGAGAGCTTAGACGCAGAGAAACTGGGTAAAAATTTGCCTCTTTCCTCAGTAAGTGCTCTAGTTTGCTAGCTGCCAGAATGCAATATATCAGAAACAGAATGACCTTTAAAATGGGGAATTTATTAAGTTTCTAATTTACAGCTCTAAGGCAAAGAAAATGTCCCAATTAAAACAAGTCTATAGATATGTCCAATCAAAGGCATCCAGGGAAAGATACCTTGGTTCAAGGAGACTGATGAAGTTCACAGTTTCTCTCTCAAGTGAGAAGGCACATGGTGAACACAGTCAGGGCTTCTCTCTCAGCTAGAAGGGCACATGGCATCATCTGCTAGATTCTTCTCCTGGCTTCCTGTTTCATGAAGCTCCCTGGGAGGCATTTTCCTTCTTCATCTCCAAAGGTCACTGGCTGGTGGACTCTGCTTCTCGTGGCTGTGTTGTTCTGCTCCGCTCTCTCTGAATCTCTCCTTCATTCTCCAAAATGTTTCCTCTTTTATAGGACTCCAGAAATTTATCAAGATCCACCCAAATAGGTGGAGACGCGTCATCACCTAATCCAGCTTAACAACCACTCTTGATTAAATCATATTTCTAGGGAGATGATTTGATCACAGTTTCAAACATACAGTATTGAATAGGGATTATTCTGCCTTTATGAAATGGGATTTAGATTAAAACATGGCTTTTCTAGGGGACATACATCCTTTCAAACCAGCACTGTTGGGAAGTTATTTCTCTTAGAACCCTAGTTTTCTCATCTATAACATGGGAAAAATCCCTCTCTTTCTTTCAAAGGTTTGTAAATATCAAAAAAGATTGTGTATACAGCCACTCACAAATAGTTAAAAGTTGAAAACAACCAAATGTCCATCAACAGATGAATGGATACACAAAATGTGGAATATTCATATAATGAAATACTATTAAGCCATAAAAAGATGGAAGTTCTGAGGCATGCTACAACTTGTATGAACCCTGAAAACATGCTGAGTGAAATACGTCAGAAATAAAAGGAAAATACAAATATTGAATGACTTTCACTTACATCAAATATCTAGAATAAACAAATTCATAGAGACAGAAAATAGATTAGAGGTTACCAGGAGATGGGGGTCAGGGGAATGGGGAAATATTGCTTAATGGGTAAAGAGTTTCTGTTTCAGGTGATGAAAAAGTTTAATAATGGAAGGTAGTGATGGTAGCACAACATTGTAAAAGTAATTAATGCCACTGAATTGTGCACTTAAAAATGCTTAAATGGCAAATTTTATATTTTTATGTATATTACCCCAAAACAAAAGATAATATAAAGGGGCACTCACCTTGGTGTTTATGCCATGGCCCAACAGCAGCAGCAGCCCCCAGTCATTACAGTATGGAACCTGTATCAATTCCCTTTTATAATCAGGTTCTACCCAAACCAAGCCTTGGCTACAGTATTCTCTGCTGTGGGGCTGTCCTGGCTACTGGACCATATTACTGTCCTTTGTGGTTATTCTTAGAGATAGGGTGTTTAAATAATGCTTCAGATTCATTTAGGGTCTCTGATGAACCCTAAACTCAAGCATATTGTCTGGTACACAATAAGACCTCAGTTGCAAGATGGTTTAGGATTTTAGGTCTACTTTCCAATACTCACCTAAAATTGCTCAGCAACCCTAGCTTCGGTCAGATTAAGTATGAGACAACTATTAACCCTTATCTTAACTGATGAAGCTCTTTCCTAGAAATGGTTCTAAAGATAATAGTCTCTGAAGCTCCGAGATACCTAAATCATATCCAATTCCCTATAGGTGAGGCTTCTGATTCCCATTTTTCAGAACAGATGAATGTAGCAGTGTCACATACTGCATTATTGTACATTCCCACCAGCAATAAATGAGTGTTCCTATTTTTCCATATCCTCTCCAATACTTTTTCTTTTTTTTCCCTTCATAACAGCTCTTCTCATGGGTGCAAAATGATATCTCGTGATTTTGATTTGCACTTTCCTAATAGCTAATGATGTCATGTATTGTTTCATGTGCTTTCTATCCATTTGTATATCCTCTCTGGAGAAATGTCTATTCAAATCTTCTGCCTTTTTAAAATTGAGTTGTCTTTTTATTGTTGATTTGTAGAGATTCTTTATATATTCTGGATATTATTTTCTCCCATTGAGTACATGGTCTTTTCATTTTAATGATAAAGTCCTTTGAAGAGACTATTCTTTCCCAACTGAGTGGACTTGGAAGCCTTGTCCAAAATCAATTGACCACTTGATTAGGGTCTATTTCTGAACTCTCAATTTGATTCCATTAGTCTGTATCTTTTTTTAAAATATTTTTATTATAAACAGCGAACAACCATACAAACATTCTTGACATGGTTATGATCAGTGACTCACAACATCATTACATAGTTTTGTACTCTCACAATAATTTTTCTGAACATTTGCAGTCTATATCTTTGTGCCAGTACCATCCTGGGTTTTTTTTTTTTTTTTTTTTGACTGTAGCTTTCTAATAAGTTTTAATGTCAGGAACTGTGACTCCTTCAACTTTGTTCTTCTCTTTTCAAGGTGGTTTTGGCTATTTGGGGTCCTGTACCAGTCCATATAAGTTTGATGATTGATTCAGCCATTTCTGTAAAGCAGGCTGTTAGAATTTTTATTGGGATTGTGTTGACATCTTGAAAATATTTAGTTTTCCAGTCCATGGGCCTGGAATGCCCTTCCTTTTATTTAGATCTCCTTTGATTTATTTTAGCAATGTTTGTATTTATCTGAATACAGAGAATTTGGGTATGTAGGTCCTTTACATTCCTGTTTAAATTTATTCCTAGACATCTGATTCTTTTAGTTGCTATTGAAAATTGGAATTATTTTCTTGATTTTTTCCTCAGATTGTTCATTACTAGTATATAAAACAATACTGATTTTTGTGTGTTCCTTTTTGTATCCCGTCACTTTGCTGAAACTTTTATTAGCTCTTCTGGCTTTGCTGCAGATTTTGGGAGACTTTCTATATATATAGGATCATGTCATCTGCAAATAGTAAAAGTTTTATTTCTTTCCAATTTGCATGACTTTTATTTCTTTTTCTTGCATAACTGCTCTGGTTAGAACTTACAGTACAATGTTGAGAAACAGTAATGACAGTGGGGTCTTGTTCCTGAACTTTCTATCTTTCACAGTGGCACTTGATGTTAGCAGTGGGTTTTTCATATATGCTATTTGTGGTAGATAAATTCAGGTGTCAACTTGGCCAAGTGATAGTGTCCTGTTGTTCTGTTGCTGGGTACTTGAATCATCAGCATGTGAAATTCATCTATGACTGATCACATCTGCAGTTGGCTAAGGGGAGTGACTTCAGCAATGAGTGACATTTGATTTAATTATCTGCAAGCTTAGAGAGATCAGAAGACAGCTCATCAGCTCAGAAGTGCTCAGAGCAGTTCAGACCTAGAAGTCTGGAGATGCAGAGAGGAAACACCCTGGGGAAAGCCATTTGAAACCAGAAGCCAGGACAGAAGCCAAGCAGACATCTACAATGTGTCTTCCCACATGAGAAGAACCCTGATGAAAGCTGCTGCCTTTCCTTGGAGGAACTGTTAATTTGTAACTACATAAATCCCTTTATAAAAGCCAGTCCATTTCTGGTATACTGCATTCCAGCAGCCTCAGCAAACTAAAATACCATTTATCATGTTGAGGAAGTTTCCTTCTATTCTTATTTTTCGAAGTGTTTTTACCAAGAAGAGCTGCTGGATTTTGTCAAATTCCTTTTCTGCATCAATTGAGAAGATCGTGTAGTTTTTCCCCCTTGTTTTATTAATGTGGTGTATTACATTAATTGATTTTCTTACACCGAACCATCCTTGCATACCTGAGATGAATACCACTTGATTATGGTGTATAATTCTGTTAATGTGCTGTAGGATTCAAATGGAAAATATTTTGTTGCTGGTTTTTACTTCTATATTCATGAGAGAGATTAGTCTGTAGTTTTATTTCCTTTGTGGTATCTTTATCTGGCTTTGGTATTATGCTGATGTTGGCCTCATAGAATGAGTTAAGTAGGGTTTTTTCCTATCATTTTTTTGGAAGAGTCTGAACAGGATTGGCATTAATTCCTTTTGGAATGTCGTTGGAATTTGCCTGTGAAGCCATCTTTTCCTGGGCTTTTCTTTGTTGGGAGGTTTTAGATGACTGACTCAATCTCTTTACTTGTTATTGGTCCTCATGTTACTCAGCTAAGACTGAGGATAGTACCCTGACATGAGCTAACAGATGTGAACTAATATGATGATAATGCCAGGGACTCATAAATGCTCATACAAATCAGTGGGTAACTCTTCCTCTCAGCAATACTAAGAATACTAACTTAGATCCAGATTCTGAGTCTATGGGTCTAAAAATCTGGACTGGTGGCACCTGGACTAGGCAAGCTCATTGCATCTTACCCTGATGACATGTATTAGAAAAATGAAGCATCATGCCCAAGGCTCTGGGAGGGTGCAGCCCTCTTAAGACTGATAAAATGGGGCACTGGCTGCCCTTCATAGGGCAATGCCAGAGAAAAGACTGAAACATTTCAAAACTGTGCTCCACAGAGCTCTAGCAGGGGGGGGCCTCCCTAAGGGGAGGTCAAGTGAACAGGGCTCTGACCCTTATCTCAGTGTCTATCCAAACAGCTCTGGTTAAATTGGAGTTTCATATAATCTTACCTTTGCTAAAAAAGGAGTTCTACTGCTAAAACAAAACAAATACAGACCATTGGCCTAGGGGTCAGAGGGTGGGGCTGAAAGACTTAAGCTCTATTTCTGGCATGATCATTAGTCAATGCTCACTGTATTTTTTTGGGCTTCAGTTTGCCTATCTGTAAAATGGAAAAGAAAATCCCTTAACCTCTTAAGGTCAATGTAAATTAAATTTACTGTTGACATTTTGGAGACATGGGAACAATTAGCATGAAAGAAGACTCATTCAGTCATTCAACAAACATTTGTTGGACACCCTTTGTGTGCTAGTCACTATGCTAGGTATTGGGTATGTACAGGTAACAAATAGATAAGGACTTGGTTCTTACACATTCATTTTCAGTGAGAAGCAGGTTTTGCATTTCAGTGAGAAGCAGTATTGTATTGCAAGGCTGACCTTAAAAAACTAGTGTTTCCAGTGGAGGATGAGCAGGATGTTGGTGAGGAGCCTAGAAAACATGGTAAGGAGACCAGGCCTGGGAATATATAGGGGAGAGAAGAAAAAACTTGGGAGACTGTCATATTCAAATACTATAAGGGCAGTCAAGGGAAAGGAAGAGGGCTGGCCATAGATTTGTTCTTTTGGAATGCAGTGAGCAGGAACAGGTACAGAGGCAGGATTCATACCAAGGAAGATTTCAGCTCAAAAGGGAGGGCATTCTAAAAATCAGACCTGTCCAATAATAAAACCAATTACCAAAGGAGATAGACAGCAACCTCTCATTAAAAGAGTTTAAGCAAAGGTCAGGTGACCACTTTCATCTGTTGGGCTAGACACTAGATCATCCTGAGAGCCCTTTCCACTTCTGAGATGCAAAGATGCTATGATCACAACCATGCTTTCCCCTTCACTGGGGGTGAACTAAGTGACCAAGAAATTAAAGCTGTGGATCTAAAAACAGTATTATACAAACACAGGACCCAGAGACTAGAACAGTCTTTATGCATGCTTAAGTTTCTCCCTCTCTGAACCACAGGTCTCACATTTGCTTCCATCCTTTCAATGAACAAATATTTTAAATTACTTACTATGTGACATTAGGGTGATGGAAAGTGAGAATAGAATAGTGAAGAGAATAGCTACTGTCCCTCCCATAATGGAATACTGAGTTGAGTTTGGAGGGTGATAAAATATAAGTAAACAAAAAAAAAAAAAGAGAAACTATTGTAAATATTAAGAAAGAAAGAAGCTGAGTTTAAAGACAGAAAAAGTTTTTAGAAAAGGAAATTCTGGGAGGTCTCTCTTGACAGCTTGATGTTTAAGCTGTGATCTGAAGAAGAGTTCAACTATCTGAAATGTGAAAGTATTCCAAGAAATATGCTTCATTTTAGGGTTTATTGAAGGTCCAAAATGAATTCCAAGCATTATTTAAATAATCACTCTCTAAGAAAAACTGAAAAGAATAGAAAATATGGTCCAGGACCCAGGAGGACTCCACATGCAGATAATTCAATGGGCAGGGATAAGTAACTGACTTGGTTTGGGAAGAACCTAGTCATGGGAAAGGATCTGCTATAGGTTCCCTGGTGCAAGAGCTGGAGGCTGTTGCCTGATAGCACAGAGAAAGAACCTGAAGGAGAAAATAGCTTGGAGTATGTAAGGAAAGTGAGAGAAAAACAGAGGAACTAAAATGTACAGAACAAAGGGATATGTTTTGAGAGGTGGGAAGGAGCCAGATCACGCAGGACACTGCAAATCAAAATAATACATTTAGATTTTATTGTTAAGTGTAATAGAAAACCACCAAAGAGTCTTAAGTGGGAAAGTGTAATAATCTGATTTATACTTTAAGAAGATCACTTGGACTGTTAAGCAGAAAATGGAAGGGAGAGGAACAAGAGACACAGTAAGGAAATGAGACAGGCCAAAAAAATATCTCTTAAGCCAGGAGAGGTAGGGCAACGGTGAAGGTTATACAGATGGTAAGATATGCATGGATTCAAGATACACTTGGAATTTCTGCTGCCAGTTAAGGTGAAATAACAGGTAGTAGATTTACCCTAATGCCTGAAAAAACTAAAAGAAAAGACAAAGTATATGTGTGCCAGTTTGCCATGCTTTCTGATGCAATCTTGTGGAGGCAGCTGTTTCTTTTAATCCTGATTCAATATTGTAGAGCAGAAACTTTTAATTATCTCCACAAAGATGTGTCATGCCCAATTGTGTGTGTGGCCTTTTGATTAGATGGAAATGTGACTGTGCCCATTCTGGGTGGTGTTTTGATTAGTTTACTGGAATCCTTTAAAAGAAGAAATATTTTGAAGAAACCTCAGAGCCAAAAGAGTGCAGATGCAGATGCTTGGAGAGCAGATACTTCACAGAACAGAGACATGGATGACTGGAGATGCTTGGAGCCCAGCAGATGTCACCATGAGATTTTAAGAAAACCAGAACTTGGAGAGAGCCAAGGAAACCAAGAGATGAAAGCCAGCCCTGGAGAAGTAAAGTGAGGAACCCTCACAGAAACAGAGGCTGAAAGCAACAGAGCCCAGGAGCAAGGGACCAGCAGATGCCAGCCACAAGACCACCCAGCTGACAGAGATGTTCCAGACACATTGGCCATTCTTGAATTAAGGTATCTTTCTCTGGATGCCTTAGTTTGGACATTTTTCTAGGCTTGGAACTGTAAACTTGTAACTTATTAAATCCCTTTTTTAAAAGTTCTTCCATTTCTGGCATATTGAATTCTGGCAGCTTAACAAACTAACAGAATATGAAATACCAGTTTTTAGACTGTGTGGGACAGTGGGCATCAGGCTGTGTAGGAAAGTGATTCCTGAAAGATGGGAAGCAACATGTGGTGAGTCCTAAGCTTGTTCCCAGTTTATGGACTTGTGGTAGCTAGGTTCAGGTGTCAACTTGGCCAGGTGAACATGCCTAGTTTTGTTGCTGTGGACATAAGCCAATGGTACGTAAACCTCATCTGTTGCTCATTACATCTGCAGTGAGCTAAGAGATGTGCCTACTGTAATGAATGATGTTCGATTTAATTGGCTGGTACTTAAATGAGAGAGCTCAACATAGCACGGCCCAAGCAGCTGAGCATACCTCATCTTGGCACTCGCAGCTCAGTCCAGGCCTTTGGAGATGCAGAAAAAAATCACCTCAGGGAAAGATGTTGGAACCCAGAGGCCTGGAGAGAAGGCCAGCAGAGATCACCTTCTGCCTTCCCACGTAAGAAAAAACCTCAGTGGAAAGTTAGCTGCCTTTCCTCTGAAGAACTAACGAAATAACTCTCCTTTTATTAAAAGTCAATTCATCTCTGGTGTGTTGCATTCCAGCAGCTAGCAAACTAGAACAGCTTGGAGAGGGTTTTCAGGCCATAGGGCAGGGAGAGGAAAATCAGGCAGAGCCTAGTGATTTTCTGAGGTGAGGAAATAGAGGTGAGTTACAAATAGGCCAAGGTAGCTAAAGTGCACAAAGTGGAGAGGTGATTATGAATATATTTCATATGTTTGAGAAGGTAGAGGAAGGACAGCATGTCAAGAAGAGACATCAAAGACACAAAAAGTCCAATACTGAACTTCTAGAAATGAAAAACACAGTATTTGAGATGAAAATTATAGGAGATGGATTAATAGATTAGGTACTGTAGAAGAACAGATTAGTAAATTTATATAAACTTATAGAGTCTATCCAAAATGAAACAGAAAAGAGTGAAGAAAAATGAACAGAGCATCAGTAAACTGTGGAAAAACTTCAAGACGATGAATTTATGTGTAACTGTAGTTTTCAAAGGAGAGAAGAGACGGGGGTAAAGAATGGTAGCTTTTTAAAAATTTTTATGTAAACTATAAACCCACAAATCCAAGAAGCTGAAAGACCCACAAGCACAAAAGACATGAAAAAAATTATCAAAACATAGTCATAAAATTGCTTAAAACTAGTGATACACAATCTTAATAGAAGCTAGAGAAAAAACATACAAGACCAAAAGTAAGAATTATAGCATACTTCTCATCAGACAATGTAACCCAGAAGACAACGGAGCAACGTCTTTAAAGTGCTGAACAACAACATAAACCTGGAATTCCAAACTCAGCAAAAATATCTTCCAAAAAACAAAGGTGAAATCAGACTATTTTCAGAGATACATAAGCTGAAAAATCTTTGCTTGTGTAGACCATAAAAACAAGAAATGTCAAAGGAAATCCTTCAGGCAGAAAGAAGATGATATAAAATGGAACTCTAGAACTACACAAAGGAATGAAGAATATCAGAAATGGTACTATGAAAGGGTAAACAGAAAATATTTTTTTCTTATTTTTAAAGTATTTTTTAAAGACAACTGCCTATTTAAAACAAAATAATAAAAATATAAAGTGAAGCTTATATTTATTTAGAAGTAAAATGTGTAACAATAGCACAAAAGATGGAATGGGAATTGTGAAAGTAAACTGTTGTAAGGTCCTTACGCGATATATAAAATGAAATGATATACTTTAAGGGAGGCTGTGATAAAAATGTATACTATAAACTCTAAAACAACCACTAAAGTAAAACAAATAGGTATAGCTAATAAGCCAACAAAGGAAATATAACAGAATCATTAATGAAACACTGAATTAAAACAAAGGGAGGTAGAAAAAGGAGAAAAAGGAAGCAAAGAATGGATGGCTCAAATAAGAAACAAATAGCAAGAAGGTAGATTTAAATCCAAGCCATATTAATAATTGTATTAAATACAAATGGTATAAACATGAGAATTACAAGCCTGAGGTTGTCAGGCTTCAAAGACAAAGACACAAATACCCTAAGGTAAAACAATGGAAAGATATATACCATGCTAACACTAATCAACAGAAACCTGGAATTACTATTCTAGCAGAAGATATAGTAAATTTCAGAGCAAAGAATGTCATCAAGGTTTAAAGTTGGTCATTTCATTAAGATAAAGAATAATAAAGATTATTATGGTAAAAACAGGACATAATAATAAAACTTTTATGTACCCATTAACAGAAAAAAAATAGCAAAAACTAATTGAGCTGCAAGATGAAATAAACAAATCCTCAATTACAGTCACAGATTCCACACACCTCTCTCAATAATTAATGGAACAAGAAGACAGAAAATCATTATCAAACAACAGTATCAAACATCTTGAAATCGAATAGACATTGATAGAATACTCCAACCCACGATGACAGAGCACATTGTCTTCAAGTGGTACACTTACCAAGATATTCTGAGCCATAAAACTTTTAATAAAATTCAAATCATACAGAGTATATCTCTGACCTCAATGGATTTAAATTAGAAAGCAATTAACAGAAAGAACCCTAGAAAATTCCCACATATTTAGAATATTAAATAAATTAAAAATAACCCATGTAAAAAGAAAATCAATGGGACATTAGAGAGTATTTTCAACAGGATAAAAGTGGAAACATGACATATCACAATTGGTGGTATGCTAGGTAACCAGTGTATGGAGTGGGGGTTAGGGAATGGGGAGTAAAATTGTACAGAGTTTCTATTTGGGTTGATCATAAAGTTTTGGAAATGGATGGTAATGGATGATGGCAGTGCAACCTTGTGAACATAATTAACAGCACTGAAATACATATTTGAATGTGGTTAAAATGGGAAATTTTTGGCTATATATATTTTACTAGAATAAAATTTTTTAAAACACACAGGACTATGAACACAGTGAACTCTATTGTAAATGATGGACTATAGTTAATAGCACAATTTTAAGATTGTTTATTCATCATTTTTAACAAATGTACCATGTAATGCAAGGTGTTAATAATAGGTGTTACATGGAAACTCTATTTTATATTTGATTTTTCTGTAAACCTACAATTTCTCTAATTAAAAAAAAACTAAAAAAATGCAGCTTAAGTTTCATAAAGGAAATTTAGAGAACGAAATGCTCAGATTAAAAAAGAAGAAACATCTTAAATGAATGATCTAAGTTTCTACAATAAGTTACCTGAAAAAGAGTGCAATAAATCCAAAATAAGGAGATTAAGTAATAAAGATAGAACAAAGATTAGTGAAATGAAAACATCAAAGAAAATCAATGAAACCAACAGCTGATTTTTTTTTGAGACAACTAATAAAATTGATTATCTTCCTAGTCAGGAAGAAGAGAGAGAAAACACAAGTTACCAATATTAGGAATGAGAGAAGATGACCCTTATATAGTTCTACAGTAATTAAAAGGAAAGGTGATATTATGAACTTTATGCCAACTTAGATGAAATGGACAACATCCTTGAAAGGCAAAATTTACCAAAATTCACCCAAGAAGAAACAGACAACCAGAATAGCTCTTTGTCTATTAAATAAATTGCATTTCTAATAAAACACCTTTGAATAAAGAAAACTCTAGGGCTATGTGGTTTTCATTGATGAGGTCTATCAAAAATTTAAGGAAGAAATATTTCCAGTTCGATATAGAAAACTGATGGGGGAGTATTCCCTAACTCATTCTATGAGGTGAGAATTAACCTGATATCAAAACTAAGCAAAGACAATATAAGGAAAGAAAACAGATCAGTACATATAATGAATATAAATGCAACAATTTAAAACTAAATTTTAGCAAATCAAAACAGCATTATGGAATGATCAAGTGGGGTTAACATTAAAAAATCTACTGATATAATTCACCATATTTAGACAAAAAAGAAAAAACATGATCATCTCAACTGATGCAGAAAAAACACTTGAAAAATCCACCACCCTCTCTGGATAAAACTCTCAGCAAACTAGAAATCAAAGGCAAGTCCATCAAACTACAATAAACAGGTAACATTACACTTAATAGTGAATGCTTTCTGTCTAAAATCAGGAACAAGGCTAAAAAAGAAGTCCTATCTTACCACTTTTCTTCATCATAATACTGGAGGTGTTAGCTGGTTCAAGGTATGAAAAAGCAATCAAATGTATCCAGATTGTAAAGGAGGAAGAAAAACTGCCTTTATTTGTATAGATATGACTGTCTGTGTAGAAAACCCTGAGGAATCTTCCAAAAAGCTACTAAAACTACTAAGTGAGTCTGGTGAAACTGCAGGATCCAAAATCAAGATACAATAATCAACTGTATTTCTGTATACTAGCAATAAATAATCAGAAAACTAAAATTTGAAAATACCATTTATAATAATATATGAAAATGAAAATACTTAGGAAATTTGACAAAAGATGTAAAATATGCCTATAATGAAAATCATAAAATATTGCTAAAATTAAAGATCTAAATAAGTGGACAGATACACTTATCAGAAGTGCATCAGAAGATTCAATTTTGTTAAAGATGTCAATTCTTTCAAAATTTATCTATAGAGTCAATGCAATTGCAATAAAAATTTCAGCAGTCATTTATTTTTTTGTAAAAAAAAATTTAGAATCACAAGGTGATTCTAAAATTTATGTGGAAATGCAACAGCCAAAATATCCAAAGGAAAAGCCAAAATTATTCTGAAAAAGAAGAACAAAGTTGGAGGATTTACACTAACCTGATTTTAGGACTTATAAGTTTCAGTAATCAAGAAAGTGTGGTTCTGCCATAAGTACTTGGAATCTCAGGTGGGACATGAGATTTTGCTGGTTTGTCCAGAGTGATGCCCCGAAGAATCCCAGAGTGATTCGATCAGTGAGTGGAAAAGTATCTGAGAATGGGGAGAAATGCAACTTCCCCAAGTTGAATTCTTGATATTCTCACAAGCAGTGTGGACAACCAAAGCTATAGGCAGAGCCCTCAGTCTTGGGGTTTGTTCATATGAAACTTAACCCTGCAAAGGATAGGTCAAGCCTACTTAAAAATCAGTTGACCAAGGGAAGTACCTGAAACTGTTGAGCTGTGATCAGTAGCCTTGATTCTTGAAGAGGATTGTGTAACAACATAGCTTTAACAATGTAACTGTGTGATTGTGAAAACCTTGTGTCTGATGCCCCTTTTATCTACCTTGTCAACAAAGGAGTAGAACATATGGAATGAAAATAAATAATAGGGGGAACAAATGCTAAAATAAATTTAGTTTAAATGCTAGTGAAAAATGACAGCGAGGAGTAAGGGGTATGGTATGTATAACTTTTTTTTCTCTGTTATCTTTTTATTTCTTTTTCTAAATCGATGCAAATGTTCTAAGAAATGATGAATATGCAACTAAGTGATGATATTGTGAATTATTATGTATGTTGTTTTATTTTGTTTCTTTATTTTTTTTAATTAATAAATAAATTTTTAAAAAAAGTGTGGTTCTGCTGTAAAGACAGACAAACAGAATAAGTGAACAGAATGGAGAATGCAGAAACAGACCCACACATATATATGATCAATTAATTTTTGTCAAAGGAGCCAAAGTAAACAATTAAGAAGTTAATATTTTCCTCAAGAGAAATTCTTAAGATTTAATTTTTAATTAATATACATAAAAAAGAATTCAATAGAGGGCGGGCCACAGTGGCTCAGCAGGTAAGGATGCTTGCCTGCCAAGCCTGAGGACCCGGGTTCGAGTCCCGGTGCTTGCCCATGTGAAAAAAAAAAAAGAATTCAATAGAGAAAGGAAATCTTTTCAATAAATGGTGCTGAAACATTTAAATAGCCATTATGTAAGAAAATGAACTTGACTTTTACCTAATGCCAAAATTAACCGAAAACAGATGACAGACCTAAATGTAAGACCTAAAACTAGAAAAGTCCTAGAAGAAAACATAAGAGAAAATCTTAGTAAACTTTGATTTGGAAAATACTTTCACACTCAAAGCATGATCTGTTTAAGAAAAATGGATCAACTGTATTTCATCCAAATTAAGAATTCTGTTCTTTGAAAGTCACAGTTAATAGAAGGAAAAGGTAAGCTAAAGACTGGGAGAAAATACTTGTAAATCAGATACCTGAACTGATAAAGGACTTATATCCAGAATGTACAAATAACTCAGTAATAGTTCAATAACAACAACAATAAACAAACAAAAAATGAACAAAAGACTTGGGTCCTTCACCACAGAAAATCAATGCATTGCAAATAAGTATCTGAAAACACTGTCAACCTTATTATTAGAGAAATACAAAAACCAGAGTAAGATATCACTACAAACCTACTAGAATGGCTAAAATTAAAAAAGATTGATTGTACCAAATATTGGTGAGGATGTGAAGCAATTGGAATTCTTACACGCTGCTTGTAGGAATGTGAATGGTTGTTATAATCACTTTGGAGAACAGATTTGCAATATCTTAAAAGTGAAACATACAACTAATATGTGACTCAGCCATTCCACTGCTAGGTAGTTACCCCAGTGAAATGAATCCATGAATGCCCATGTCCATACAATGACCTCTATGCAAATGTTTATAGTAGCTTTATTTGTAATAGCTAGAAACTGGAAACAAATATCCACTGACAGGTGCATGGATAAACACATTATGGTATATCCATACAATGAGATACTGTTCAACAATAAAAAGGAACAAACAATATTCAACATGAATGAATCACAAAAACAAATGTTGAGCGAAAGAAACTAGGCTTGAAACAGTATACACTGTATGATTCCATTAATATAAAATTCTAAAAAAAATAGAAACTAATATACCGTAAAAGAAAGCAGATTTGTGGTTTCTTGGAGATGGGGAAATGGTGGGGAAGAGGGTGGGACAGCAATGGAGAGATGGAGAGATTACAAAAAGAAATAAGGAAATTTTCAGGGGTGATATGTTCATCATCTTGATTGTGGTGATGGTTTCACAAGTGCATACTTACATAAAAACAGAAATTTGTGAACTTTAAATTTATGCAGTTCATTATAGGATAATTATGACTCAGTAAAGCTGTCAAAAATGGAAACATTTTGGAGACAGATAAAACTATTTCCTGATGAATGTGGGAAATGAGGGAAAGAGAGAAATCAAGAATAACACTAAAGTTTCTGCTTCAGTAACTATATGGATATTGGTACCTGCCAAACTTCTTGAAAAAATTATCCAAGCTCACAGTCTGCCTTTTCTTTCAATCTACCCACTCTCCTCATTCTGATCTATTATTACTCCATTAAAATTGCTCTCATCAAAAATCATCCTACTTTTTAGTTGCTAAATCTCAGGGACATGTCTTAGTCTTTACCTTACTTGACTACTGGCAGCAATCAGTACCACTGACTACTCCCCCTCCTTATGTTAAAATCTCTGAGGGGATGAAGGGACTTCTCAGGAAATTTCACAGTTTTTATTTGTCTTTAATTACTATGAATCTTTGGATTTTGGTAGGAGAACCACTTTATAATGTTCAGAAGACCTAGATGGCAACTAGACAGAAAGGAACAAGGAACTCATTCCCACGGTACAAATGAACGACTTTTTCCACCACAGAGGAAGCTGTGAACAGCAGATCCAGAATTAATATTTGGTGTATTTCATTTATGGCTTAAATTAATAGCATCTATATTGGGTAGACGGAAATACTAGCAGTCAATGAGAGGGAAAGGTAAGGGGTATGGTATGTATGAGTTTTTTTCTTTTTATTTCTTTTTCTGAACTGAACCAAATGTTCTAAGAAATGATCATCGTGCTGAATATACAACTACGTGATACTGTGAGTTATTGATTATATACCAAGAATGGAATGATCATATGGTAAGAATGTTCATGTTCATATGTTGTTATGTTTAAAAAAAATTAAAAAATTAAATTAATAATATCTAGGACCAGCAAAATTAATCCATCATCTGCCTAATATTGTCTATTAGAGGGCCAGAAGTAGCCCCTCTCAGTTAATCTTTACAAGTCTTTTACTTGATCAGCCACATGTGAAGCTCTAAAGGAACTCTGACAGTGCTTTCCTAGACCTCATTTTTTAAAAGATAAATTATAAATATTTAGACAATGGAAAACTATTCAGCAGCAAAAATTAGTGTATCACAATATGTACTTCAGCAGGGCTTAAAGAATATATATTCGTATTGAGATCTCTTTATGTATAGACAGTCCACCCAAAGAATACAATCAGTGGCTCACAATATCACATAGTTGTGTGTTCATCACCATGATCAATTTTAGAACGTCTGTATCACTCCAGTAAAAAAAATAAAAAGACAAAGGAAAAAACCCATATATCTCATACCCTTTATCCTCCCTCTCATTGACCACTGGTATTGCAATCTGTCCAATTTTTTTTTTTTACCCTTTATCCCCCCATTATTTATTTATTTTTTGTCCTTATCTTTTAAATTCATCTATCTATACTCTGGATAAAGGGAGTGTCAGCCACAAAGTTTTCACAATCACAAAGTCATATTGTATAAGCTGTATAGTGATAACAATTGTCTTCAAGAATCAAGGCTACTGAAATGCAGTTGAACAGTTCCAGGTACTTTCCTCTAACCACTCCAATACACCATAAACTAAAAAGGGATATCAATATAATGCATAAAAATAACCTCTAGGATAACCTCTCGACTCTGAAATCTCTCAGCTACTAAAATTTTATTTAGTCTCTTTTCTGTCTTTTCCCTTTTGATCAAGATGGCTTTCTCAATCCCATGATGCTGGGTCCTGAACTCTTCATCTCCACTTCCCTGAACTCTTCTTCCACCTCACCCTGATACCACTGCTCCTGGATGGCTCAAGTACATCTCTTCTGTGCTCTTACTATATATATGCTTACATACGTCTTCCTCTCTCCACTGGGAACTCTTTGAAAGCAGCATTGAGTCTGTTTGATCTCTGTCTCTCCAGAGTTCAGTATAGTATCTGGCAAAGAGTTAGTATATAATAAATGTTTGAGGACCTGACCCAAAAC
Organism: Tamandua tetradactyla; assembly: GCF_023851605.1. Classification (NCBI taxonomy): domain Eukaryota; kingdom Metazoa; phylum Chordata; class Mammalia; order Pilosa; family Myrmecophagidae; genus Tamandua; species Tamandua tetradactyla. Next base: position 183,946,630 of record NC_135328.1, on the reverse strand, counting down.
AACTGGCTTTGATTCCTCAAAATGCCCATGTCATGTCATGGAACATAGAAAAATAAGGCTAAAGAACTGCTGTTCTAGACTAAAATAAACTAAAGAGATAAGACAATTAAATGCAGTGCATAAGCCTTCATTGGATCCTGGATTAGGGAAACAAACCAGCTATACAGGACACTGGGACAATTGGGGAAATTTGAATATGAACTGCATATTAGAGAACAGTATTTTCTTAATGTTAAATTTTTTGACTGTGATAGTAGTATTGTGTTTCTTACTCTTAGGAGAACTTACAGAAGTGTTTATGGATAAGGTCCCTCATCTGTAATCAACTCTCAAATGGCATAGTAAATACAGAAAAAACACTTATTTTTAAAAAGTATATATATACATACACACACTCACACACACACACACACATATAAAGTGAGAAAGAGACAGAAGTAAATATGGCAAAAAGTTAACAAGGAGTAAATCTAGGTCAAGAATACATGGTTTCTCATTATACTATTTTTGCAGATTTGAAAAGTTTGAAAATAAAACATCAGAGAAAAAAGTAACAGTTAGGTAAGGAAGCTTAACAGTTTATGTGCTTCTGGTGACTATCTGTTATACTGGAGGTACATGATCAGCTGGGCCAAGATTCTAAGGGGTAGGGTAAGGCTAGAGGGAAGGGAGAGCCCAGATAACAGAGGTGGCACCTATGAGTATCAAACTAGTAGGAGTGTGTGCTAGGAAGAAAGGTGGGAGTGATAAATACCAGATCCAAAGGGTAAAGCAAAGACAGAAACATATAGATCAAGCTCTTTGACAGAGGTTTGGGTAAGTAAACAGAAAGATGCAACAAATGATAAATGATCAGAAGTGGGGCAAAGGGTTAGTAAGGCAAGCCAGTAGGTAGGCAGGTAGAAAAGAAAGCTAAAGCACACAGAGGAGTCAAGAAGTTTTGACAAGATTCTGGCTTGTCTGGGTACAACTAAAATACTCATTTCAGGGCAGCAAGCAGAAACTGGGGTGAGAGCAGCTGAGTCGCTGAGTACCTATTAGGAGAAATGGAGCACAAAGAACACAAAATGTTACCGAGTTGGCTGCACCTGTTTGAAAATGGGAGAAAGTAAGTGCGGCAGCCATGGTAGAATCTGATAGTTCTGACCTCTTAAGATTCTTTCTTAGTTGATTACGGAAAGAAGGAAAAGTCTGACCAAGGTTTGCTTCCTCTTCTCTGGTAGTGAATTAGAGAGACACAAATTGGAACGGAATTCCCAGGAAAGGTCATGCCCCAATTCCAAACTACCTTCATGAATGCAAGGCCATGATATACATCCCTACCAATCTCTGAATGCTGCCACTGGAATATTTCTCTCAGTTCTTGATGAAATTCCTATCTTTGAGAAATCTCTCTTCAGACTCTCAGATAAAGTGGGCATGCTACCCCTTCTGTATCTCTCAGAATCCCAGGTAGGCCTAACTTTTGCTACTAAAATGCAGATTAGAGTTGTTGAACACCACAGCTGGGGATATTTAACAATTTCCTTTGTCCACACTGACTCCACCATGCCCAGTCTAGTCTCCCAGTGCACTAATTCTAATGGCAAGCAAGAATGTTCTCAGAGATTCTGATGTTGAAGGAAAGCAATCAAGAGCAGGTTAGGTGAGAAGTTTCCTAGGAAGAAAAAGATCAGTGAGGGTGTCACAGGTATGGCTGAATGCTTCCACAAAGGAGTATTTGAAATTCAGGTATCTTTTTACCCTGCAAGTCATATAAGCAATGTTCATTTGAGTACAAAAATATAAATGTGCAAGTAGTCCCTTCCCTGAGCACATTTTCCAGAAGTGGCACTTTTATTAAAAATGACTATGTTAAGATTATGATGAAAAGACAACAGGTAAGACAGTATGGGAGCAAGATTTATAAAGAAGGTCTAATGTGGGCACCTTTCAGACCTGTGCTCTCCTATTAACCAACACAGCACAGCTCCAATGCCAACAATGGACTCTTACAGGGCTTTTTCTCCTTTCCTTACCAATGACCTACCTCACTATTTTGGAGGCCGAGCTTTCCTTCTCTCCTGTTGTTCTGCAGCCTGGGCTCCAGGTTAGAGATGCTGCATTCTATTTATTCTTTAACCTCTCTCTGAAGTGCTTAGTCACTGATCTGGCCACGTGGCACCCTCTTTCCCATTGTGGGTCTGGTATGTTAACTCAGAAAGTTATTTTCCAGCCTAGTTAGAAATAGCAGGAACTTGAATTGACTTGCTAGACTGGCAGTGCTAGGAGGATCAGGGCCATGTGCCAAAGGAAACAGTGGATGGCCAATCACAAGGGAGCAAATTTCTCAATCTGTAGTCTGACACTAAACCTTCCTGCTGGCATGGGAGATCTGTTAGGCCTCTGCTGCCAGAGTCACACTTGGAGACGTACTGTGCTTCATGGTGGCTCCACATACAGTTTGGCATACAGAAGGGAAATCATATACTACCTTTTTCTAGGGATAAGAACCCAGAAGGAAGAAAGATAACCCTAGAGCTAAGAGACAAAATTCTGAAGAGAGTAGTAAAGATGAGAGGAGACTGAACAATTCCAGATGTGGCAAAGGTAAAGGACAAAAACTCAGATCTCTGTACAGTCAGTGCCAGGCTAGCAGGTCTGTGGGCTGGCCCTGGGCCCTCACTCCTGCTGCTGCTTCTAGTTGTAGCACCCTCTCTCAGCCCAGGCCCCATTCCAGCTCCTACCTGGTAGGTACCTGTCGTGGTTGTGGCCGTACTCTGTGGCGGTAAGTGACGAGTGAGTCTGTGTAAAGGGCTGGTTGCCAAACAGATTGTCACTACGAAGGTTGTGGCAGAGTTTCTCCAGGAAGCGGAGGACGTAGGTGATGCTGTTGACTGCTGGGAGGTTGAGAGTGTGCTGTTCTCGGTCAAACACGGCTGTGGAGTTAAGTAAACAGGGCTGAGCACGTTGGCCCGCATTGCCGAGCAGCTCTGGGCAGGAGTTCAGCCCATTGCTTGCCTTAGGCTTTACCTGGTTACACAAAAGCAGCCAGTGCCCCAGGTTTTCTCCCTTCTTCCCTCCCCTTGCTTCCCTTCCTTGGGGCTTTGGTTTTCACCTCCTGGGCTTACAATAACAGGTGTAGTCAGGCCAGGTATGTTGCACCCAGGGCTTTGGAATGATTTCACCCAACTTGTGAATACAACTGTGAACATAATTCTATCTGTTCTATCATTTGGCTGGAACTTCTTTAGGAAATCTGTTCATTTAGAGTGCTCTTTCCACAAGAACTGACTGAGTTGGGCAATGGTTTGGGGACACAATTTATTTTACCTTCTATTTTTAAGATATCAGTATAATCCTTAAAAAGCAAATGGCCTGTGTATTGGTCTCTGACAGCAGCAAGGAAATGGGGGGATAGGTCCCTTTCAGGAACCAATCTGGGGGCACAGGAAGAAGCCTAAAGGGGTACAGATAATAGCAGGTAAAGAGAGGCAGTAAAGAAGGCCAGGTCACTCAGATTCCTGCAAAGAAGGGAAGTAGAGACCACGGAGTGGTTGGACCTGAGAAAAGCCTTAAAGCTTAATTTCCTATGTTCCCAGTCTTCTACAACAAAACCCTCTGTCCCTATTCCCCACTTGGCTAATTATTCCTTATACCAGGCTCCCAAACCACTCTGTACACGTTTCTCTATTATAACACGTCTCACAATTATTTGTCTATATTTTTTCTTTTCCACCAGGGCAAATTTGAATTTGTTATCTTTTATTTTCCCTCCTATTCCCCACTAGTGTCTGGCAGTAACACCTAACATATAGTTAAGAACTCAATTAGTGTTTGCTTAAAGAATACAGTTTGCTTATTTTGGGGGTCTGCCATGTCACTGGGTTTCATGAGGCTGGATACTGCAGCTTGTTAGGGAGGAGGGGCAGGGGAGTATGGAATGGAGTACAGTTAAGATCGAAAGGTTCTAGGTTTAGTGGGTAAAGAATAGGGTTTGGAACATGGGAAAACTGAAATAGAACCAGAGACACAGCAGAAGAAGTGAATATTCTTAGTGAAAGCACAAAAAACACCGTGTAGTTGAATTAACTCTCAGAGCGGGAAAGACAGGGAATGACATTTCTCATTCTGCTCTGGGACTGGACTCATTTATGTCAATGTGGACTTAGGACTGGGAAACTAAGGAGTCAAAAGATCAAGGGAAGAGTTCAGTGGTTTTCTGAGGACAGGTGGGAGGCTGTGACAGTCCAGAGAAAATCTCCGGTTTCCACAATGGATTCTATCTTTTGGAATACCTTTAAAGCAACACACACACATAATTTCTGTATGGGAGAGGCTGAACAGATAGATGGGGCAGGAATCTACTTAAAAGGTCCGTTAAGCAGAGTCTGTGTAGGTATTTTGCTTGGGAAAGGAATGTATGAGGCTCAGAGGGGCTCTAGGAGTTGAAGATGAGGACTCACTAAGGAATGGAATACCTTCACTTTTTCCCAGCATCTATAAGTGTGAAGTTGGAGCCAGATGCCTTGTCAGAAATTGGCCAGTTGAGAAGGCCTGTCCCTCTGGCTAGGAGCCATACTAAGCCAACAGTGCTTACCTGAGATAACCTCACCGCCGTGGCCCTGTTTGAGAAAGCTGAAGACGGTTTTCTGGTGGTAAGCACAGTCAATGCAAGCCTGAACAGCCTGCTGCAACACCACCGAGGCGCGGGCTGGCCCAAAATGGTCAGGGAGCTGCTGGATCTTCTTCTTATCTAAGTGGGGGCCTGTGTTGCCGTTCTTGTTCAAGTAAATACAAACTGCAGGAAACAAAGAATTAAAGAAGTTTAAAGCGTCTCCAGGGTAGAGAAGTCAGAGAACAACGCTTTCTTCCCTCTTTTACACCCTGGGCTCTGGTGCTAGCAGAATTTCCAGATGCTAGGCTGGTGAAAAGGTGTGGGAGATAGAGGGTGGCTGTGCCCAGCTGCTGCCAGACCAAACTGCATGGACAAAAGCTGTGGGAACTTAGCCTTCTGGGAGAATAGCCCAGATCAAAAGCCAAAGCAGAGAACTTTCACTCTGTCTTCTATGCAATGAAAAGAAAATCTAAACAATTCCCCAGAGGCATGTACTTTCATTTTCTCTACTTGGTTGCCTCACATATTCTTTATACCTCTTACCTCATATTTGTAAGGAGGTGTGGGGCAATGGCAATATTAGCATGAGTGTGCTTATGGGCATGTGTTTGGTATTGGACTTAGAATAGCTGTGACCTTGGTCACTTGTTTTGCACTTTGTTCTGGGCCTTGGAGTCCCTTTCCTTTGCTTTCTTCCATATCAACACTTAGGCCCAAAGAAAATACTAAAAATAGAAAAGACTCGGACTCAAGAAAGAATGGAAAAAAGGCAAACTTGTTTGCCTCAAGCAGTTTCTTTTGCTAAGGCAGCTAGGAACTCTCTTAGTTGCTACCCACCACCTGGCACTGTGGTAGGGTTGGGGGAAGGGTGGGCACAGGAGAGAGGCAGTGCTAAACTGAGTTGCTTACTCAGTCTCTGGAGAGGACCACAGCAGTGTGATTGGCAAGGCCACCCTTTCCTCAATCTATCTTCCAGGCTCCCACTTGAGTAGGGGGTACTTTTCTTCCTCCCACTGTCATGGCTCACTAACTAAAGGAACAGGAGGGTAAAAAGTCTCCTTTGCTATTAAAGGCAGAAAGGATCAGCCCAGTAGTCTGTGGGCTGTGGATGGACCGCTGGCCTCTTTGGGCCTCAGGCATACACCTATGAAATGAGAGACCTGAGCTAGATGCTCTCTTCCACCATTCTAATTCTAATTCTAAAGGGAAGCAACGTGGAGAGAAGAGAACAGAAAATAGAAAGGGAAGGGGGAGATGTGGACAGTGACAGAGGAGAAAAAGAAAAAGAAGGAAAAGTAAATAGGTGAAGATGAACTGAATATATACGTTCAACTCTGTTGTTTTCCCAAAACCCTTTAAAATGATAGCTGAATGATAAGAGAAGACAGAGCAATAAAATTTTGGAAGCTGGAAAGCCAATTGAAATAGTAGGAACCAACACAGCAGACCCAAGAAAGCTGACTCTTAAACTAGAAATGGATAGTTTCATTTATAATCTACCAAAGGGCCAGGAATTGGAAGACTACGTGCCACTAGAGGTGGGTGTAAAGGTAAGTCTAATAAAAGAAGGACTGGTTGAAGTCTGTTAGGAAATAGTTAGGATTTCCATGTTTGGGAATAGGATTCTTCTACTGAAAACAGCAAAAAATGCAGAAACTCAGAGAGATAAGAGTGATAAGCATAACAGAAAGCATACGTCTAAAAAAAGAAATTTATAAAAATGTACATAGCAGTTTATTCATAATATCCTCAAATTACAACCAACCGTGTCCATGAATACTACTTGGCAATGAAAAAGAATGACCTATTGATAGGTACTACATGAGTACCACTCAAAACATTATTTTGAGCAAAAGAAACCAGATATAAAGGAGTATGGTATGATTCCATTTATACTAACTTAAAGAACAGGAAAAACTAATCTATAGTGGTAGAAATCAGAATAAAGGTGGGGAATGGAGACTGTAAGGAGGCATGAGGGGACTTCTGGGGGTGGTAGAATTGTTTTGTGTCTTGATCAGGGTTGTAGTTACATAAGGTTTACATTAAAACACATCAAATTATACACTTAAGACTTGTACATTTCACTGTACGTAAATTTTACCTCAGTTAAAAGAATACATAAAAAGGAAAAAAGTTTTAGTCCAGTAATGATTAAAAAAATAAATTCTACATGACTGAAGGGTGAAATATAAAAGGCAAAACAATAAAACTTTGAGACTGCTAAAGTTTTAGAACATGGCTTCCAAATTCTCTGGCCCTCCTCCCATCAAACTCTGTGAGAAGTGACAATCAATTAACCAACTGATTATGGCAGGAACGACCCTAGGTCAGTATCCTGGCTGAGGGCTTAAAAAACTGGTAGCTTTCAATTCTGCTTTTTATGTCTTGGGACATGACATTTGCTCTTAGAACTCAACCACCATGTGTAAGAAAGCACAAGCCACTCAATGGAAAGGGCCATGTTGACAGAAACCGACAGGCAGCACCAACTTGTTAGCCATGTGGTGGAAGTGGATACTCTAGTCCTAGTTAAGTCATGCCAGCTGACACCACATGGAACAAAACAAGATATCTCCACCCAGCCCTGCCCACACCATTTTAATGATGCTTTGTAGTAGTTTGTTAAGGAGCAAAAGATTGGAATAGGTTCTGGTACCAGAAGTAGAGTACTGCAGTAATAAATATCCAGTTGGCTTTGGGACTGGGCAGCAGGAAGAAGCACAAAGTCTCCTTGAGGAGGCTGTCAATGAGGGCTTTGACAGTGAGGAAAAATCATACTGGAAGATGGAATAAAGGGGCCATGCTAGACAGTGGTGGAAAGTTTGACAACACTATTGCCTGCAGCAACATGGAAAATAGGATATGTACTTGATGAACTCAGTGAAATAGCTGAGGAAATTTCCAGACAAAGTAGTAAGAGTGCCAGCTGGATTCTGCTTGCTGTCTATCGTAAAATGCAAGACAAGAGAGATGAACTCAAAAGAAACAAGCAAATAAACAACAGAAACCCACAATAAAATATAAAAAGCTTAGGACTTGTAGGTTCACAAATAAAATTGTTTCTCATTGCACAGTCTCTCCAGGAGAAAACAAAAAATTCTAACCAAAGAAAGGATCTCAAGTCAAAGATCAAATACAGAATGGGACAATAAAATCTTTTGTTAAAGTGTCAGGAAGATAAGACCATGCTCAATAGAATCCTTCAAACTGAAATGTCCTCTGAGGATCTTAAGGGCATGGCTCACAGATTCTCTCCCTTCAACAACAGGAGTTTTTAAGACTCTTAAGAGCACTGTCATATAGCAGCTTCAAAGGAAACCCAACTAGAGAAGAGGTTATCTTTAAGAGATTTTGTGGTTGTGGCTTTTTCTAATGAAAACCCTCAAGATTCTAAGAGAATCATTCTGGTGGAAGCACTGATAGTTTAGACAAAAAGGGGAAAGACATACAAAATGAATAGAATTCTTTGGATCCTAACCTTTTACAGGCAGCAAGACTGAGAAAGTAATCTCCTTTTTCTTAAAGAAAAATAAAGATGAGTCAGCGGACAAAATCAAGTTATCTGGAAGTCAACTCCTGGAAAGGAGAACTGGACCTAATTAAGAAGTTGGCAACAGATGGATTTCAGAATTTCTACAGAGCTTGTACTATCGTGCACCTTGAGCTTTCCTCCCTTTTGAATGGAAGTATCTATAAAAATTATCCATGCCTGTCCCAGTGACTTTATGTTGGATGTGTGAGGAGCAGAGAACTTGCTTCTTTATTCCTTAGTTCAAGGTCTTCAGACACTGTACCTGAGAAACTGCACCTGAGAGGCCTCATATGCATCTGGACCAGATTTAGATGATTAGATCCTGGACCCTAAGCCTGATGTTGCAGAGAGATGAGACTTCTGTCGGGGAATCTTGTGAGGGGAAGAATGAATTTTGCAAGCGGAAAAAATGTAAATAACATTTCTAGAGAGCAGACTAAGACTGAGGTGATTTTAAAGTATGGTTTCAAAATTCTTTGACACTCTTCTCATTGAGTGGGGGTCTATTCCTTGCCACTTGAATCTGGGCTCTGCAACTGATAGGTCAACAAGATTGTGGTAGAAATGATGCTAATTTCTAGACTAAGGCCTTAAGAAAATGGCAGTCTCTATTTCCTGCCTCTTGTATACATAGACTTGGAACCCACCCACCATGATATCAAGAAGCCTAAGCTACCCTTTGGAGAGGTTCATTTGGAGAAGAACCAAAAGTCAGCATTAATTTGCTAGCTATGTGAAAGAGCCATCCTGGAAGTGGCTGGATTGAGTCACTCTAGCTGGTGCCATGTGGAGAGAGATGAGCTAGTCTTAATTTTAATATAATTGGAGATATTATTCTTTTGTTTTATAGTTTATGTTTATGTTCTTGTTTTAAAAATCCTTTCTGATCTTGCAGTCATAAAAATATTTTTCTATAATGTCATGTTTTGTTTTTTCCATTGTATCCATGAAATCAGAATTGAATGCTATTAAAAAATTTCAGAGAACAACAAAAAAGCTTTTGATAGCAGATTTAAATCTCCAAGAATGGGGAAGAAGACTATAAGCATTTCCTAAATGTATTTATCTATATAAAATCCTTTTATGCAGAGAAATTTTACAGGGCTGGTTTTCTACCAAACATGCTTTGGGAAATGCTGCTGTAGTAACAACCATTGGTGTCCCAAAAGAAGAGAAGAGTACAGGGTTGGGAAAATTAGTTGAAGATATAATTGGAGAAAACTTCCCAACCCTTATAAAAGACACAAATATGCAGATCAAAGAGGCTCAGCAAACTCCAAATAGAATAAATCTGAAACAGTTCACTCCAAGACACATACTGCTCAACTGTCAGGCGTTGAAGAGAAACAGAAAGTCCTGAAAGCAGCACGAGAAAAGCAATCTACTACATACAAGGGAAAACACATAAAACATAAAACTGACTTCAGACTATTCAACAGGCACCATGGAAGTAAGAAGGCAGTGGTATGATATTTTTAAGATCCCGAATGAGAAAGGCTCTCACCAAGAATTCCTTATTCAGCCAAGTTATCCTTCAAAACTGAGGGAGAGGGTGGGCCACGGTGGCTCAGCAGGTAAGAGTGCTTGCCTGCCATGCCTGAGGACCTGGGTTCAATTCCCGGTGCCTGCCCATGTAAAAAAAAAAAAATTAAAAAAAAAAAAAACTGAGGGAGAGATTAAAATTTTCAAAGATAGAAAGAACTAGTCAATAAGAGACAAGCCCTACAAGAAATACTAAAGGTGCCCTGTCAGTTGATAAAAGAAGACAGGAGAGGGAGGTCTGGAGGAGGGCACATAAATGAAGAATATGAATAAAGTTAATTTAAAGGAAAAGAGAGAAAGAGAAGGAAAATAATATACATATTTGACAAATAAAAACTAAAAGGACAAGATAGTAGAATCAAGAACTGTTTTTATGGTAATTACTTTGAGTGTTAATGGAGTAAACTCACCAATTAAAAGATATAGACTGACAGAATGGATCAAAAAACATAATCCATCTATATGCTGTTTCTAAAAGATGCATCTTAGACTCAAGGACACAGTTAGACTGAAAATGAAAGGATGGAAAAAGATCTTCTATGCAAGCTGTAACCAAAAGAAAGCAGGAGTAATCTATACTAATATCAGACAAAATAGACTTTAAGTGTAAAGATATCAAAAGAGCCAAAGAAGGACACTATATACTAATAAAAGGGACAATTCTCCAGGAAGAAATAACAACCATAAATGTGTATGCTCCCAATCATGGAGCTCCAAAGTACATGAGGCACGTACTGGAAAAACTGAGGGGAGCTATAGACATATCAACAGTAATATGAGAGACTTCAATACATACTCTCCACTATAGATAGAACAAACACAGAGGATCAACAAGGAAATAGAGAACCTAAACAATAAGATAAATAAATTAGATATAATAGACATATATAGATCATTACATGCCCAAACATCAGGATACGCATTCTTCTCTAGTGTACATGGAATGTTCTCCAGGAAAGATCATATACTGGGACATAGACTGAGTCTCTATAAATTTAATAAGATTGAAATTATGCAAAGCACTTTCTCTGATCAAAATGAGATAAAGTTGGAAATTAATAATCACCAAAGAACCAAAGCTTTCACAAATAAATGGAGATTAAACAACACACTCTTAAATAATCAGTGGGTCAAGAAAGAAGTTGTCAGAGAAGTCAGTAAATATCTGGAGACGAACAATAATGAGACATAGCAAAACTTACAGGATGTGGCAAAGGCAGTGTTGAGAGGGAAATTTATTGCCCTAAATTTCTATATTAAAAAACAAGAATGAGCAAAACTTGAGGATTTAACTGTTCCCCTGGAGAATTTAGAGAAAGAAAAGCAAAGTAACCCCAAAGCAAATAAAAGAAGAGAAATAATAAAGACTAAAGAAGAAATAAAGAAACTGGAGAACAATAAAACAATACAAAGAATCAACAAAACTAAAAGTTGGTTCTTTGAGAAAATAAGTAAAATTGATGGTCCCCTAGCTAGACTAACAAAGAAGAAAAGAGAAAGGATACAAATAAATAAAATCACAAAGGAGAGGGGGGTTGTTACCACAGATCATGAAGAAATTAAAAAAATCATAAGAGAGTATTATGAACAACTATATGCCAACAAACCAGATAACTTAGAAAATAGACAAATTCCTAGAAACACACGAATTACCTTTACTGACTTGAGAAGAAATAGAAGATCTCAACAAACGAATTACAAGTAAAAAGATCCATTCAGTCATCAAAAATCTTTCCACACAAAAAAAGCCTAGAACCTGATGGCTTCACAGGAGAATTTTATCAAATTTTTCAAAACGACTGACAACAATCCTGATAGAAGAAAAGAAAACTATAGACCAATCTCCTTAATGAACATACATATGAAAATTCTTAACAAAATACTAACAAATTATATCCAACACCACATTAAAAGAATTAAATATCATGATCAAGTGGGATTCATACTAGGAATGTGAGGATGGTTCAACATAAGAATATCAATCAACTTAATACAGAAAATTAACAAATCTAAAGGGAAAAAAAATCACATGATCATATCAATTGATGCTAAAAAAGTATTAGACAAAATCCAGCATCCTTTCCTGATAAAAACACTTCAAATTAAGGCATTGAGCGGTACAATGGTAGAACAGTGGCAAGAATTCTTGCCTGCTGAGCTGGAGACCTCGGTGTGATTCCCAGAGTCTGCCCATGTGAAAAAAAAAAAAGTTAGGCACTGAAGGAAACTTCTCAATACCATAAACAGCATATATGAAAAACCCACAGCCAGTATCATACTTAATGGTGATAAATTGAAAGCATTCTCCTTGAGATCGGGGATGAGAGAAGAATGCCCACCATTACCACTATTATTCAACATTTTATTAGATGTACTAGCTAGAGCAATTAGGAGAAAGAATTAAAAGGCATAGAAATAGGAGGGAAGAAGTAAAACTTTCATTATTTGCAGATGACATGAGAAATCTACAGTAAAACTATGTGAGCTAATAAACAAATTGAAAAAAGTGACAGGATACAAGATTAATGTACAAAATCAGTAATGTTTCCTACACAAGCAATGACCTATTTGAGGGAACAACTAAGAAGTAAAACTTTCATTATTTGCAGATGACATGAGAAATCTACAGTAAAACTATTTGAGCTAATAAACAAATTGAGAAAAGTGGCAGGATACAAGATTAATGTACAAAAATCAGTAATGTTTCCTACACAAGCAATGACCTATCTGAGGTGAAAACTAAGGAAAAAATTCCATTCAGAATAACGGCCAGAAGAATTAGGTATCTAGGAATAAGCCTAATCAGGGATGTCAAGATTTATACACTGAAAATTATAAAAAAGTTCCTAAAAGAAATAAAAAATGACCTAAATGGATGGAAAGATATTCCATGCTCATGGATAGGAAATTTGAATATCATCAAGATGTCAATCCTACCCAAACTGATCTACAGATCAATGCACTACCAATAAAAATCCCAACAACCTACTTTGAAGACTTGGAAAAACGGTTATCAAATTTATGTGGAAGGGAAAAAGACCTTGAATAGCTAAAGATATCTTTAAAAAGAAGAGAGAACTGGGAAGTCTATCACTTCCTGACTTTAAAGCTTACTATAAAGCCACAGTGGTCAAAACAGCATGGTAGTGGCACAGACAGAAGTACTGACCAGTGGAATAGAATCGAGAGGGCAGAGACTGAACACCAAATTTATGGACATCTGATCTTCAATAGGTCCCCCAAATCCACTGAATTGGGACAAAATAGTGTTTCTGATAAATGGGCATGGGAGAACTGGATTTCAATAGCTAAAAGAATAAAAGAGGACCCCTACCTTATACCCTATACAAAAATTAATTCAAAATGGATCAAAGACCCAAATGTAAGAGCCAATATTATAAAACTTCTTGAAACAAATATAGGGAAATATCTTCAAGATCTAGTAATAGGAGGTAGCTTCTTAAACTTTTCACCTAAAGCACAAGTTGTGAAAGAAAAATCGACAAATGTGAATGCCTTAAGATCAAGAGCTTCTGGGCCTCAAAAAACTTTGTTAAAAAGGTGAAGAGTGTGCACAGGTTGTTCAGTGGTTAGAATGCCTGCCTTTCATGCGGGAGACCCGAGTTCAATTCCTGGACCATGCACTCCCCCACCCCCAAAAACATGAAGAGGCAGCCAACTCAATGAGAGAAAATACTGGAATCCACATATTGGATAAAGGCTTGATATACTGTGTACATAAAGAAATTATATAGGTCACCAACAAAAGAACAAACAACCCACTTATAAAATGGGCAGAGGAAATGAATAGGCACTTTTCTGAAGAGCAAATATAAATGGCTAAAAAGCACATGAAGAATTGCACATCTTCACTGGCTATAAGGGAAATGCAAATTAAGACAACAATGAGATATCACCTCACACCCATAAGAATGGCTGCTATTAAATAAACAGGAAACTATAAATGTTGGCGAGGATGCCGAGAAATTGGAACATGTGTTCACTGTTGGTGGGAATGTAAAATGGTTCAGCCACTGAGGTAATCAGTTTGGCGATTCCTCAGAAAACTAAATATTCAGTTGTTCTATGACCTGGCAATACCAATACTCATCATATACCCAGAAGAGTTGAGGGCAGTGACAAAGACAGACATTTGCACACTGATGTTCATAGCGGCACTATTCACAATTGCCAAGAGATGGAAACAATGCAGGTGCCCATCATCAGACAGGTGGATAAACAAAATGTGGTATATTATGCAGCATTTAGACAAAATGATGTTCTGAAACATACGACAACGTGGCTGAACCTTGAAGACATAATGCTGAGTGAAATAAGTCAGACACAAAAGGACAGGTACTGAATGATTCCGTTATTATGACTGATAAAGCTGCCAGGGTTTTGGAGCAGCTAGAAGGAAAAATCTGAGATGAGGGCATGATAGCCCATAACAAACTCTGGGAACTATTCTGTAGCTGCTGGTTGAAGTATGCTTTGAATTTATTACTTTTTACTTTCCTTTCTTTGTATATATATATATATGTTATATTTTACAACTAAAAAACGGTGGGGGGAAAAAACAACTGTAGGCAGTTATAGTAATATTAGATAAAATAAATTCCTGAAATAAAAAATTTGAAAATATTTAGTAACATAGCTCACTACTATAGTAAAGTTGATACCTGCAATAATTTACTTGATATTTTGAATATGCACACAGTTTTGATAGTTAATCAAATGGTATTTAAGATACTGTTTAATATTTAGAATTCAAGAAACTCTGATATTGGTATTTATAGATTTTTTTCCTTCCTTGCTTTAATTTTAAATTGATTTATGAAACATATTGTACAAACAGGCTTTACGATGATTACTTACATACTTTTTAATATTCTTGTGGATAAGCGAACTTAGATATCCATATGTTAATTGTAAAAATATTTATATCTTCATATTTTCCTGAAATTAGGAAAATGTTTAGTAACACAGGATATTACTGTAGCAATGCAGATATTTGTAAGAATTATCTACTTGTTATTTTGTGGATATTCAGTTTTGAGAGCTGATCAAATAGAATCCAAGTTAGTGTTTAATACTTAGAATTTAAGAACTTTGCTCTCTGAATATGTAGATTTTCTCTTTGTTCCCTTAATTTTAAATTGGTTTATGAAACTTACTGTACAAACACAGGTTTTACAATGATTATATGGCTACTTCATTTAAATATGCCTTAACTAGCTAAGATATCCATTGTTAGTGGTTCTAAGTGTATTGTTTGTTTTCTTAAATAAAAAATTAACAACAACAACAAAGAGTGAATGGGAAAAGGAAAACTGAAAAAAATATAGGCAACTCTTTTGAGGAGTTAGGATATAAAGGAAAGGAGAGAAATTGTGTTATAGCTGATATCTGTTCTACAACAGATATCATTGTTCATTTTGTATTTGTATTTAAATCTCTACTTTGAGGAGAGTGATAAAGCACATATGACAAACTGTTAAAAAATATTTTTATTGAGAAATCTTCACACACATACAGTACGTACACAGTATACAATCAGTGGTTTAAAATATCATCACATAATTGTGTATTCATCACCATGATCATTTTTAGAACATCTGCATCACTCCAAAAAGAGAAATAAAACTCATATATCCCAAATGCCTTGCCCCTCTCCCTTACTGACCACTTCAATCTGCCCAATTTACTTTACCTCTTATCCCCTCTATGATTTATTTATTTTTTATCTATATTTTTTAATTCAGCTGTCTACACCTGGGATAAAAGGAGCATCAGACATAAGGTCTTCACAATCACACAGTCACACTGTAAAAGCTATATGGGTATACAACTGTCTTCAAGAATCAAGGCTAATGAAACATAGCTCAACAGTTTCAGGTACTTTCCTTCAGCCACTCTAATACACCATAAACTAAAAAGGGATACCTATATAATGCATAAGAATAACTCCAGGATAACCTCTAGACTCTGTGTGAAATCTCTTAGCCACTAGAACTTTACTTTGTCTTATTTCTCTCCACCCCCTTTTTGGTCAATCTAATAGATTTTGATGTGGATAGAATATCTAATATGCTTGAATGCAATGAGAGATATATACTCATTTTATATGGAAGAGTTTAGAGTTAAATTACTAATAAGTACATAGAAAAACAAATAACAAAGAAGTTAATTAGATAATTATTTCTCCTAAAATCAAAATGTTGTGTGAGAAAGGAAATATAATTATATATACTACATGGCTTAATTGAGAATAGCATTCAAATTGCCATAACAAAAACACTGAATTTTTACTAATCAAAGTTATACGACCACTGTACTGGGATAGGGAAGTATGTATGGTGGATACAGGGTAAACAGATTAAGAACAGTTAAATCCTCATCTTCTGTAAGGTAGTCAATAGAAAAATGCCTAAAGCTGAAAAAAAGATAGCAATATAAATGTGTGATTTAGGTCCATGGAGTTAACTGAAAGAATCAATTGAATTGAAAGTCATTGCGTCTGGAGATCAGTAAGAAACAGGGGACTAGGGAGGAGTTTGTTTTTGTAATAAATATTGTGGCTCTATTGTTCCTTTAAACTATGGGCATGTAAAATGCTGACAAAAAATAATTTTAAAAAGTGTCGTGAAGTTAAAAAAAAAAGAAAAGTAGGTAATAAAGGATTCAGTGTGGCATACAGCTATGCATCTATTCTAAAGGGATAGCCCTTTGAGAGTTATCTTCATAACTTATGAAATGTGAACAGATACACATGACCCAGGTTAATTACCACCTACCTCAGCCAACACTTGTTGGGTGGTCTCCAAAATTAAGCCTACTATCATAGCACCTAGCTTTGTCATCATCAATGATGTTAAAATAAAATCAGAGGAGTTTCAGACATTTTTGACTAGTGGCAGTGTAATTGAGCTAATTATATGGTCTGTGGAAGGGCTACTAAGAAGGCAGCATACCTAACTGGGAAGGATGAGTATTACTACAAATTGGGCCAGGGATCTCCTGGTGCTAGTCCCATCTCTCCTCTAGCTCCCCAACACCAAATTCGTAAAGTTTCTCTGTTATGAAAGGATGAAGGTTTCTCTGAGACTATTTCAAATGTCAGAAATAAATTTTTTTTAAAAAGACTGTACTTAGGTTTGCAAATGGATGGTGGCTAATTATAAGAAATAATTTCTTATTTCTTAAAAATAAGAAAAAGCAAATGCTTGAGCCTGGGGCTTGTAATACCTAGTCCCGTGATCTGCTCTTACCTGTGGGGGCCTGCATGGCTGAGCTGGGGATGGTGGCAGCATCTTGGGGCACAGTGCTGGTATCCGGTTCAGGGGTGCTGGTTGTTGGTGAGGTGGGTGGTGGGTTCAGCAAAGTCCGAGGTTTCCTCTGTCAAAATGGATGGGGAAAAGTTTGCTACCCAATGATAGGTAACTTGTCTTCTCATTCGTCTATTCCTGGCACTTAATTTCTTCGTTTGTGGATAGGACTGTTTCATCTTTGTTTTCCACACAGCATCTAGTCCATTGCTGTATACATAGATGCTTAGCAAACATTTTCTGAATCTGTGTACAAGACTCTCTGGTCTTCTTTAGAGCCAGAGCTTAACTCATTGCCTTTTACGCAAGATTCAATATTATCATATAAAGTTCCAGATCCTTTATTTGTTGTGAAGACAAATGCAAAAAGGAAAAAAAAATATTGCTGTGGCTTTAGATTACCTTGACATTAGTTTGTACTTTATATTCTCTCTTTAAAAGTGGAAATGTCCCTTTCCCTACTTCTACAAACTACTTTTCTCTGCCTACCTTTTCAGATCATTACCTGTCATTCCTTATCTTAGACCTTATATTCTATTAGCTCTAAATATATTTGTTCTCTAAAAACCCTGGTCTGTGCCTTTAATGTAATAAACTGTCCCTTCTGTCTAGAATGCCTTTTCTTCCTTTTTGTAATTTTACAAATTTCTGTTCATCCAGGAAGCTTCCCAGACTTCACCTAAGTTAATTACTATTTCTTCTATGCTACCTCTGTACTGTGTATAGTTGCATTTATCACAAGTTACCATCATGTATTTACATAGTAGTGTCCCCTATTGGCCTGGAACTCCTTGAGGGTCTGATTCATCTCTGTGGTACATGCCTAGCATAGCACCTAATGTAATAAATATATATAACATATAATAATATACTAAATATTTTTCAATGAAGCATACAGTATAGATCACCAATGATGAGGGAAATAAAAAGGAAGATTTGAGAGATATCTCATTATCTCCTCTATGCTGTTCAGGATAGTCCCTGGAGAGGAGTAGCTGTAAGATACCAAAAGTTTCTTTGCAATAAATAGTTTTCTAAAAAACCTTCTGAATGTAAGAAAAACACAACCATTACCAGAATTCAGGAATATGTTTTTACTAAATGCCCCAGGTAGATTTCACTGCTAGGAGCTGTTTAACCCAATCTGCTTTTCAGAAATATATTATCTAAAGAGATACACCAATGATAGCAGGCAAACATAAGGATGGCCTTGACTGTGAAAGCAATCATGCAAACCCTCATACAACACTGAAAGCACACAGGGGACATGGGAATTGCTCATATTTTTTGATAGGTCTAAACGTGAAGATCCAAATAAATAATGAGTCAGGAAAGAAGGGAAATATCAGTTATACTTCACCAAGTTGGTGGTAGGATTTCATGCGTTCCTAAAAGAAGGAGCCTGGTGAGTTAGGTGCACAAAGATTATAGAAGAAAGGAAAGGAGAAAGACGGATGGCATCATTACTGTTTGAGATAGATGCATTTACATGTATTACACTTATTTGCGCATTACTTCATCTCTATGTAACATAAAAACACTGGGTCTCAGGGTCTTACCCAAAGAAACATCCCCAAAGTCATAAGGTGGTAAAAATTGGAGGTGGAATTTAAACCTAAGTGTATCTCACTTCAAAGCCTAGGCTCCAGCCAAAAGACCACTTACCTTCTGAAAGGAATATAAGGTTCATTGGTGAAGTGAATATATATGTATACTTGTAGAAGGTAAAAGGACAGGGAGGGGAAGTAGATAGTCAAATACCAGGATATAAAATACAGGATAAGATGAGAATTATGATTGTCAAGAAGGTTAGAAAAAAGAAGACTATGTTCAGGAGTATCTGAAGGAGAAGAGCAGAAGAAATCACAGAATTATCATTTGATAAATTATTATCAGAGTTTTAAAGAATCTTAAAGGCCATTTAATCTAACAATTCATCCAATACTTCTACTTTCCTCACCCTGAAAACATTACTTCCAAATGGTCAGCCAGTCCCTGAGGAAACATCTCTAGAAATGGGGAGCTACTCCTGCTTTTGGATACATTTAACTTTTCCTTTTATGTTAACACAAAACCCATCTGTTTCTGCTTATTGGTTCTAGTTCTGCGTCTGGATCCCCATGGACAAGTTTGCTCCCTCTTTATCTTGATTGTCCCCAAGATGTACTCATATCATCTAAAGTGTGGCTTCACTGGCCTCAACATCCCCTTATGACCTTCAGCTTCTCCTCCACAACTTTAGAGTAAGAGGAGAGTACTGGACACAAAATGGATCAGGTTCTGGGTTGGAGGTTAGTGGTAAAAGATTAGAAGGGGCATTATGTGCTACACAGGAAGATCAGGATGTGACATTGAGAACTAAAAACCAATAAATAAGAGATAAGTGAGGTTGGTAACATCATCACAAAAATCATCCATCCATCCATCCAAACCTTCCAAGTGGCTGAGATGCAAGTTACTGCAGGACATACAAAAAAAACACATTAGGTTCTTAATATTGAGCTTACATTCCAGCAGGACTGAAGTCAGCTGGAGCTACTAAGCAAACAAAGAAAACCTAGGGAAGAACTTATTAGACTGTGGAATGGAATGCTGAGGAAGAAATGGTATCATTTCCACATTGGAACTCAGGTAGTCTAATTCAGGAGGGGAATTCACAGAGGGGTAGAGATGATGTTAAATGAGGCTCTGGAGAAGCAGTTGAAGAGTCTTCTTTCCATATCATTGGTTTCCCTAGGGAAGATACTCATGAAGAACTGTCCATGACTAAGAGGAATTGGTATTTTCAGAACTGCTCAGTGAAGCTTGACTAAATAGTTTTTTCCTACACTAGAGTTTTATGTTCTTCAGATGACTATGTAGTAGGGCAGCAGTGACTTTGAAATTAGAAGATCTGGGAGCTAATCTCTGAAGCCTTTGCCTTTTAGCTATGAAATCTTATGAAAGTCACTTCACATCTCTAAGTCTCAATTTACATTACTATAAAATGAGATTAATACTAATTATCTTCAAGGGTTTGTGAAGATCATATGATAATTATGTAATGGTATCTAACACAGAGCGTGATACCTAGTAGGTACTCAATTATCTTTTTTTTAAGAGGGGGTGAGGTTTAGAAAAAGAAACACATTTATAGAATTAATTTTCTCTTTCTTTCCATATGCCTGGGCATCTAATTTTGGGAAGGTTAACATGGAGCACGGCCTTCCACCTATGAAAGATGTTAGATCAGAATAATTTCAAATGTGAGTAACTTTCCTAGTCAAAACTTGTTTCCCACCCTATCTCTAATATTACCAACTCCTAGGTAAGTAGGATAAGTGGGGATGACAACCCAGGAAATTCCTCTTCGAAGCATACACAAGATAGAGAAGAGGGCCGGACATACCCTTTTCCAAGATGGATGGAGGTGGTAAGTTACCCCTTTATAACCACTATCCCTTTCTCTGGAAACTCACATTTTTACCTACCTTACTGCCAGGTTTGGGACCCCTCTTCTTTGGGAATTTCAAAGGTTCAGCTGACTTGGATGGGGTAGAGATGGGATGGGGAATTAGGGTCTTGGGTGTCCGGCCCCGCTTCTTTCCTGGTTTACGCCCCCTCTGCCCTGGTTGATGCTCCAAGACAGTTTTGGTGCTGCTGTGGATGCTGGGCTTCTCAGTGTTCACATCAGACGCAGGATAAGGATTCTTTGGAATCACAACTGCAAGAAAAAGACTCATGCTATCACCTCCTCCTTCCCCCTGAATGCCCAACCCAGCCAGAAGGAAAAAGGACTTGCCTGTTCTACTCGGGTAGGTTTTATACCAAGAAGCTAGTTTCCTGTTGGAAAAAATCTCAGAAGAGAAATGAATTTAACTGGCTAGAATTGGAGGTTTTAAATTATTTCTGGCAGATGAGGGATACAGAATACATTTTTCTTTCCAAGGCATCTTAAAGAAATCTCATGACTTAAGTCGAAGTCGAAGCATACCAAAAGAACAATAGGCTTAGAGTTGCAATAGCTCTTAGAAGCCCACAATTCTCTCCTGCTATAAGAATGAAGATCTAAGGCTCAGAAGAGGAAATGATGTCTTCCCCAGGTCATACTATGGTTGGGGATAACGACTGAGGTTTTGAAAACAGCCCTGAAAACCAACTCAGGGGTTTTCTACATTAATCTGCTTGAGGTTTTGGTGAAATTATTGCAATAAGGAATACTGAAACATATGGAGATATACATTGATAGCATCTCTCTTTACCTTAAAAATCTTTGCTCCCTATTACCTTTAAGACTAAATCCAAATTCTTTATCCTAATCTCCAAGGAGTTTTGTGACTTGCTCCTACCTTGCTCTCGAGTCATATCTGATGTCATTTCCTGTCATACACCCCTACATTCAAGCTATATTGGTTTCTGAATTCTATTCTTTCACAATGCTGAGCTCTGTATTTGTCTCAGTATCAGACATATCAATACTTAGTTTTTAGCATTCATTTCAAGGGGTACCTCTTTTTTGAAGCCTTCTCTGACCAAGCCCCAACTAAGTGAGAATACCCTTCCACCCTCCTATACCCCCAAAGTGGTATGTAAACATCTCAGTTAGAGCACTTCTCAATTTTACTCCAATCATCTGTGTCCTAAAATTGAAAATTCTTGAGGAAAAGGATATTTAATTAACACTACAAATAATTATTGAATACTTACTATAGATAAGGCTGCTCTAAGCCCTGTGAATAAAACAGTGAACAAAATACATACTTTTCATTCTAATGGAGCTTACCTCCTAGTGGGGTGGACAGAAAAGTAATGAACAAAGAACTGTATAATACAATGCCAGATAGTAAATGTTATGATTAAAATTAAAGTAAGATGAGAAACAGTGGGGGAGGAGTAATATTTTAGTTAGAATGGTGAGGAAAGTCATCTCTGAGGAGGTGACATTTGCATAGAGCCCCCACATGAGGTACTTGCACAAGATTTATGAAGATCTGATGGAAGAAACTTTCAAGTAGAAGGTAGTAACAAGTATAAAGATTCTGAGATGGAAATGTGTGTTTGAGGAACAGGAAAGAGATAAGAATGGCTGGAACTGAGGGATAAAAAGCAAGAGTGGAGGGGGATTAAGTTAGAGAAGGAGCAGAAGTAAGATTTGTAGGACCTCATAGGCTGTGATAATAAATGTGAACTTATTCTAAGTATGAAGTGTGAAGGAAAGCAGGGGAGGTATACTCCACTCAGTACAGAGAGGTGTGGTTTGAAGCCATTATGTACCCCAGAAAAATATGTTCTTAAATTTAATGCACTCTTATGGGTGTGAACCCACTGAAAGACATTTTGGTGAGTCTAATTCAGTTAAGGTTTGACCCACCTCATTCAGGATGGGTCTTAATCCTATTACTGGAGCCCTTTATAAGTGGAATTAATTCAGACATGAGGGAGAAAGCCACGGAAGCAAGAAGAAGATATCAATGAGACCTGAAGAGAATGAGGGACTAGGAGATGCTGCCTTGCCACATGACAGAGGAGCCAAACATCACCGGCAGTTTGTTTTTGGGAAGAAAGCACTGCCCTGATGATATCTTGATTTGGACATTTTCCCAACCTCAAAACCCTGAGTGAATAAATTCCCATTGTTTAACTGACCTATTTCATGGTATTTGCTTTGAACAGCCTAGGATACTAAAACAGGGATTATAGCTGTTTTACCCCATAAAAAACATATTAAAGTCGTAATCCAGTTCCCGCGAATGTTAACCCACTTACAAATAGTATCTCTGCATATGTTAAGGTCAGTCTGGGTCTGGACTTATTTGTGAACAGGATATTCAAAGATACTATTTAGGAGTGGCCAAACTGAATCAGGGTGGGCCTTCATCCATGTGACTAAAGGCCTTATAAAGAAAAGAAACTGCCATAGAAGCAGAAGTCAGAAGTCACATAAAGTCACAGTAGAAGACCAAGGCAAACACATCACCATGTGATGGAGGATTGTCATCACCAGAAAGCTACTGACACTGGCAGAAGGTATGGCTTTGCTGACATCTTGTTTTGGATTTCTAGCCTTTCAACTGCCGGCCAATAAAGTCTTGGTGTTTAAACCAATCCATTGTGTGGTATATGCCACAGCAAAATAGGACAAGGGGCAACTGCAGAATTAGGGAAATTAGTAATAAGCCATTATAGTGGTAGCTAGTAGATGCTGGGGAAGTCTTATGCTACTAGGTAGGATATAACAGATCATGGTAGTGCAATGTTGCCGATGCTATAACAGAAAAAGCCAGGTAAATTGTTTTTAAAGACTTTGCAGAGCTATAGAAGTCAGGAGGATTAGAACCGGAATTCTAGATGATAGGAAGAACCCTTTCAATGTAGCTGATATTGTTTTCTTTACTGAGGGCATTTGCCAATTTTAGGCATAGGCTGAGGTTCAGGCTTGGCCTGTGCAGAGGAGTTCTACTTTGGGAAAAGAGAAACCAGAGATGATTCTGTGACAGTCTAGAAAGCTGAGGCCACATGTGTGGCCAATTTTCTGCATGGAGTATTTTCTGAGTGCCTTTGCACATGGGACCTGAAAAGCTAAGCTGAGAGCTTAAAGGAAAAACAAAATCTCCCATAGTCTTGTGGTTTTAGGAGACAAAGTCCCACTAGAAGAAGGAGGCTTACCTCAAACACACACCTGCTCTTTGCATTAAGATATATGCCATATTTCGAAAGTGTAAGGAAGGGGTAAGAGGTAAAAGTACTAAGTCTAAACCCTCTCAAAAGTAGGACAATCTCCTACAATTTTCCAGACTGAGGAGAACAGAGACTAGATTCTCAATCAAAAGCCCAATAGGATCCATGCCTGAGGACAGGGATAAACCAGATGTTCAATCCAGCCTGAGTGAGTCTAGCTCAATCCATGATTATCCACCCTATTAGTCTAACAGAGGAAAGGAAGAATTCTTTCTGATTGAAGATAGGAACTGTATCCTCAACAGTTATATAAAATGTCCAGCATATAACAAAAATTATTAGATCAAAAAGGGAGGAAAACGAACAAAATGTAAGATAAAAAGGGATAATGCCCACAGAAAATTTCCATTTATAAAAAGTCAAATGTACATTCTAGACCTAACAAGTACAATATTAGAAATTAAGAACCCATTGGATAGTTTTAAGCACAGATAAGATTCAGCAGCAGATAGGATTAATGAACTTGAAGAAAGGTCAACAGAAAACATCCAAAGTGTCGTGAGAAGAAAAATATGGAAAATTAGATTAGATTCCTGATTTCAAAATTTGCTACAATGCCACAGAAATCAAAATAGTGTGGTACTGGCATAGACATATAGACCAAAGGCATAGAACTTGGAGTTCAGAAATAAACCCACACATCTAAGGCCAACTGATTTTTGACAAGGGTGCCAAGTTCATTCAATGGAGGAAAAGTAGTCTCTTCAACAAAAGGTGCTGGGAAAACATGGATAGCAACATGATAAAGAAAGAAACTGGAGCACTACCTCACACCATAGACAAAAATTAACTCAAAATGAATTAAAAAATCTAAATATAAGAGTTAAAACCATCAAACTCTTAGAAGCAAAAATAGGGGAAAATCTTCATAACCTTGGATTTGGCAATGGAGTGTTAAATATAACACCAAAAGCATGAGCGATAAAAGAAAAAACAGATAAATTCAACTTCATCGAAATTCAACTTTTGTACACCAAAGGACATTATCAAGAAAGTGAAAAGGTAACCTATAGAACAGGAAAAAAAATTGCCAATCCTATGTCTCACACACATTTAATACTGAAACTATAGAAAGAAAATTTATAAAAAAAACTCCTACAATTCAACAACAGAAAGAAAAACAATCCAATTAAAAAGTGACCAAAGATTGGCCAACACAGAACCAATTTGCAAAGACCATAATTTGCATTATGACAGTTCCAAAAAGAGAAGAGAGAAATAGGCAGAAGAAATAATGGAAGAAAACTTCCCAAACTTAGCAAAACACATGAGTATGTACATCCAAGAAGCCCAAAGGGGATGAATTCTGAGAAACATGCCCAGAACATATAGTAGTCAAACTCTCAAATGCAAAAGGAAAAGGAAAAAGTTCTGAAACCTGCAGGAAAAAAGCAATGTGTTATACACAATGGTGTCTCAATAAGATTGTCCATTTCTCATCAGAAACCATGGAAGCAAGGTAGTGGAACTAAACATTTAAAGTGTTGAAAGAAAACAACTACCAACCAAGAATTTTATATACAGTGAAAGTCTTTCAAAAGTGAGGGAGATATTAAGACATTCCCAGATAAACAAAAGCTGAGGGAGTTTATCATCCCTAGTTCTGCCCTATACAGTGAAAGTCTTTCAAAAGTGAGGGAGATATTAACAACAAACTGAAAGTAAAGGACACTAGACAGAGAAAGGAGGATATAGAAATAAGGTTCTCCAATAATGGTAACCAAATGGGTAATTACATATATCAGCACTATTGTACTGTGAAGTTTTGTATGTAAGTTCATTTTTTACTTATAGTTTCTAAATGCAAATGCATAAAAAGCAGTGAAAAAAACCTATGGTTTGGGATATACAATGTAAAAAAATCTAATTTGTAACAAATACAACAAAAGGTTGGGGGATGGAAGAGTACAGGAACAGTGTTTTCATACGTTATTTAAGTTGGTACCAAATTAAACGTGACAGTTATAGATTTAGGATGTTAAATTTTAGCCCCATGGTAACCACAAGAATATATATGAAAATATATACAAAGAAATGTGAAGGTATTCAAAATGGTACAGAACAAAAAATCCAATAAATATGAAAGTAGGCATTAATGGAAGAGCTAAAGGTCAAAAAAAGTATAAGACTTACAAACATTAAATAGGAAAATGGCAAAAGAAAGTCCTGCAATATTGGTAGTGACTTTAAATGTAAACAGATTAAACACTTCTGTCAAAAGGTAGAGATTGAAAAAAAGGGGCAGAGATTGGAAGAATGGATAACAAAGCATGACCCAACTACATGCAGCTTATGAGATACCTTAAATTCAAAGGCTGGAAATGAAAGGATGGAAAAAATACACCACACAAACATAAAAGGGAGCTGGGGTAGCTATAATAACAACAGAAAAAATAGATTTTAAGTCCAAAAACTGTTAAGAAGGCCAAAAAAGGTGACTATATACCAATAAAGGGGTCAATTCAATGAGAAAACAAAAAAATTAAAAATATATATGCAACTAATGGCAGAACCCCAAAATAAATGAAGTAAATAATGATAGATTGGAAGGGGAAAAATAGACAGTTCTATATAAATAGTAGGAGACTTCAATATACTAATTTTAATAATGGATGTAATATTTAAATAGAAAATCAATAATGACATAGAAGATTTGAATGATACTATAAACCAACTAGAATAACAGACATATAAAGAATACTTTACCCAAGCAGTAGGATATACATTTTTCTCTAAGGCACATGGATCATTCTCTAGAATAGACCAAGGGTTAGATCACAAAATAGGCCTCAATAAATTAAAAAAGGCTGAAATAGCCTTTTTTAGAAAATAATAACATATTTTCTTTGAATACAATGGAATGAAGCTAAAAATCAATAACAGATGGAAAACTGGAAAATTCACAAAATGTGGAAATTAAGTATGTACACTGAAACAACTAATAAGACAAAAAAGAAATCACAAGGAAAATTAGGAACTATCTTGAGGCTAATGAAAATGGAACCACAATATACCAAAACTCATGCAATACAACAAAGGCAGTGCCAAGAGGGAGATTTATATCTCTAAATGTTTACGTTAAAAGAGAAGAAAGATCTCAAATCAGAGACCTAGACCCACAAATGGAGGATCTGAAAAAGAAGAGCAAACTAAACCCAACTCCAGAAGAAGGAAATATCAAAGGTTAGAGTGGAGATAAATGAAATAGAGAGTAAAAAAAGTAAGAGAGAATCAATGAAACCCAAAGTTGGCTCTTTGAAAAGATCAATAAAATTGATAAACCTTAGTTAGACTGACAAAGAAAAGAGAGGATGCAAATAACTAAAGTCAAAACTTTACTACATACTTTACTACATACATTCCTACCAGCCCCACAGAAATAAAAAGGATTATAGGAGGATACTACAAACAAACATATGGCAACAAATTATATAACCCAGATGAAATGGACAAATTCCCAGAAACACACAAAGTACCTATAACGACTTAAGGAGAAATAGAAGCTCTCAAAACACCAATAACAAATAAAGAGATGGAATCAATAATAAAACCTCCCAACAAAGAAAAGCTTAGGACCAAAAGGCTAAACTGGTGAATCTTACCAAACATTCAAAGAATTAACACCAATCCTGCTCAACTCTTTAAAAAAAACTGAAGAGGAGGGAACACTTCCTAGTTCATTCTACAAGGTCAACATCATCCTCATACCAAAGCCAGATAAAGATACCATAAGAAAAGAAAATTACAGACCATTATTCCTTATGAATATGGGTGCAAAAATTCCCAACAAAATACTAGAAAAACAAATCCAATAGCACATTAAAAGAATTATACACTATAATCAAGTGGGATTTATCCCTGGTATGCAAGATGGTTCAACATAAGAAAATTAACGTGATATACATTACTGTTTTATATGACATCTATTATAATATACGACTGTTTTATAGTTTGCTAAAATGCTCAGGGCTTTTAACAATGGGAACTAATTAGATTACAGTCTTACAGTGTGGAGTCTATGACAATGTCCAAATCAAAGCATCATCAAGATAATACTTTCTTTCTGAAGATGAGCTGACAGTGATTCTGGCACCTCTGTCACATGGGAAGGCACATGGCAGTATATGCTGGTCTCTCCCTTCTCTGCCAGCTGAGGATGCTTTCAGCTTCTTGCTTCTGTGACGTTTTCTCTCTCTGTATATATTTATCCCATTTAAAAAAGACTTCAGTAAGAGGATTAAGACCCATCCTGGACAACACCTTACCTGAAGTAACCTAATCAAAAGGTCCCACTTAGAATAGATTCTATATACACCGGAATGGATTACCTTTAAGAACATGACTTTCTGCTGTACATACAGTTCCAAACCACCAAAACTACATTAATAAAATGAAGGAAATAAAAGCCACATGATCATTTCAATTGACAGTGTAGTGATAGTTTGGAGGCCTTATGGGCCTCAGAAAATTACGTTCTTACAATTAATCCATTCCTATGAGTATGGACCCATAAATAGGATCTTTTGGTGAGCAAAACTTAAAATGTGTTCTACCTCATTCAGAGTGGGTGTTAATCCTCTGACTGCAGTCCTTTAAAAGAGAATAAAATTGAGACTCAGAGAAAAAGCCACAGAAGGTGACAAAGAAAGTCATGAGAAGCTGAGAAAACCTCCAGAACTCAGAAGCTGAAAGCAACAAAACCTGGAAGAGAAGAAAATGAGAGAGACCAGCAAGTGCCGTCACATTCTTTACCATCTGACAGAGGAGTCCAGGAAGAAGATATTGTCGTCATCTTCTTCTTCTTTTTTTTTTTGGTATGCTGTATGGTGGGGGTCATATTTCATTCTTTTTCCATGTAACTATCCCGTTATTGCAGCACCATTTGTTGAATTCTTTTTCTTTCGGGAAGCGTATGGGCCAGGAATTGGACCCGGGTCTCCTGCATGGCAGGCGAGAATTCTACCACTGAACTACCTTGCACCCCCTAGAAGGCACTGTCTTGATGATGCCTTGATTTGGATATTTTCAAGGCCTCAGAACTGTAAGACTGTAAACTAGTAAATTCCCCTTATTAAAAGCCAGCCCATTTCAGGCATATCGCATTTTGGCAGCTCAGCTGACTAATACACTCAGCAATAAAACCTCTCAATATATAATGAAAAGAATTGAAAGCAAGGACTTGAACAGAATTTCACATTGATGTTCATAGTGGCCTTATTCACAACTGCCAAAAGATGGAAGCAATCCAAGTGTCCATCAACAAATGAATGGATAAACAAAATGTGGTATACACACATAATGCAATACTATTCAGCAATAAAAAGGAATGAAGTTCTTATTTATATGACAACATGGATTTTGAAGATATCATGTTCAATGAAATAAGCCAGAAACAAAAGAACAAATATTCTGAACTCAATGACACAAAATAATTAGAATAAGAACATCACAGAGTCAGAAACTAGAATGTAGGTTACCAGGAGTTGGGGAAAGTAAACACTTACCTGGTACAGTGTTTCCTGTTTGGGGTGATGGAAATGTTTTGGTAATGATGGTGGTGATGGTAGCACATCATAGTGAATGTAATTAATATCAACTGAATTATATATTTGAATGTGGTTAAAAGGAGAGATTTTAGGTGTATATATGTTACTAGGTTAAAAATTTTTTAAAATCACAGGGCTGTATAAAACAGAGAGTAAACTCTAATGTAAAGTATGGACTATAGTTACTAGTAAAATTATAATAATATTCTTTCATCAACTATAACAAAGGTATCACACAAAGCAAAATGTTAATAATGGATGAGTACACAGCAACTCTTTTCTGCCTTATTTTCGTGTAAAGCTATAACTTCTCTAATCAAATCAAATCAAATCAAAACAAAACAAAAAAGGGGGCAAAGGACTTGAATTGACTATTCTCCAAAGAAGACACAACGTAGTTAATAAGCACATGAAAAGATCCTGAACATCATTAGTTAATAGGGAAATGCATATTAAAATCACAATGAGATACCACTTCACACCCACTAAGATGGCTAGAAAAAAAAAAAGAAAAATAAGAAGTGCTCTTGAGGATGTGGAGCATATATTGTTGTATATATTGTTGCAGGGAGTATAAAATGACAAAGCCACTATGGGAAATGTTTGGTGGCTCCTCAGAGAGTTAGCATAGAATTAACCCATACGACCTGGAAATTCCATGTCTAGGCATCGACCCGAATGAACTGAAATCAGGGAATCAAACAGATACTTATTTGCCAGTGTTCACAGCAGCATTATTTACAATCACCAAAAGGTGGAAACAACCAAGTATCCATCAAGAGATAAATGGATAAACAAAATGTGGCATATACATGCCACAGAATATTAAGCAAAGTAAAATAACCTAGAGACAAAAGGACAAATATGGTGTAATACCACTGAAATGAGGTATCTAGAATAGGAAAATTCATAGAAACAGAGAACAGATTAAAGATTATTAGAGGCTAGAGGGTCGGGAGGGAGAATGGGAAATTACTATTTGATGGGTATTTGAGGTCCTGTTTTGGGTGACAACAAATTCAGGTAATAGATGGTGGTAATGGTAGTGCAACACTGTAAATGTAATTGATGCCACTGAATGGTACACTTAAAAATGGTTAAAATGACAAATTTTATGCTATATACAAAATCAATGACATAAGCATAAATATGCACACACTGAAAAAACAGATTAAAATATTCAAGACATGTGGGATATAATCAGTAGATTCAAAATTCCAGAGGGAGAAGGAAGAGAGAAGGAGGGAGAAGCAGTATGTGAAAGATAGTGGTTGAAGACTTTTGCCAAACTAAGGAAAGATATTAACCTTTATATTTAAGGAGATAGGCAATCCATCAACCAGAAAAATACAAAGAAAACTACACCAGACACATCATTGTCTAACTGCCTAAAATAAAAGACAGATAAAATACAAATGAAATGAAAAAAGAGGAAAGATAAAGGGAGATTCTTAAAAGCAGAGTAAAAAAAAAAGCATTATTTTTATATGAGCAACAATAAGGAGGCTGATGGCTTACTTTTTAATAGAAACTACAGAAACCAGAAGCAATAGAATGACATCTTTAAAGTGCTATCCAGTATTAAAGGGTGAATGAAGAACAAAAAATGTAAAGGTTGCCACCAGAACAATTGGCAAAATTCAAATATTGACTATTTATTAGTTAATACTTGATGCCAAGTCTGACCTATAGAAGTCTTTTGAGTTGAATGTTTAGTTGAGCCCACAATGACCCCTTAGGTGGCACTGCAGACATTATCTAATAAATCTGAAGATACACATACCTTATGACTCAGAAATTCTAATCTAAGGTATGAACTACAGAGAAATTCTTGCATATGGACACCAGGATACATGTAATAGAATACACATAGGTGGTTTATTTGTAACAGCCTCAAACCTGAAATGGCCCAAATGTCCAGTTTTTAAATGTTATACAGTTAGCAGTTCTCGAAGTGTGATCTGGGGAACCTTAGGGGTTCCTTGGAATCCCTTCAAGGGTCTGTAAGGTCAAAACTGTTTTCAGAGCGATACTAAAACATTATTTATCCCTTTCATTCTCATTTTTTAGCAGTGGAGTTTTCCAGAGGTACATGTGTGATGTCATCATTCTGACAGCTAATGGATTGTATCCTTGCATATTCTTAAGTTTTAAAATTTTCTGAGTTTTAATTTCTAATATGGTAATATGGATGGATATAATACACATAAACAAAAGCTCTTCAGGTCTTTCTTGGTGTGTAAAAGGTTCTGTGAGACCAAAAAGTTTGAGAATTGCTGGCCCATAATTATAACTACTTACTTGTCCACTCAGATTCCTTACTATTCTCTCTTTCCAACACATTTGCCTAGTAAACATCCTATACCTTGCTAAATTCAACTTTCTACCTGCTCCACATCTAAGCCCGAGCAATTTGCAAAACATGTTGAATGGTCTCACCTTAAACTGATCATTATAAACCACAAGAGGGTGCTCAGCACTGCCCCCCCCCCCCGCCCAATATTTTTCTAGTAATAGACCATGGAATCTAAACTGAGGAGGGAGGTGAGTAATCCACTTTGCAATTCCCATCATCATGTGACCAAATGCTGAGTTCTTGGTTGGTATCCATTACTTGTTTGTAGAATAAAAGAGGAAAGCGATATAAGACAGGAACTGAACAGGACTCTTACTCTGTCTTTTTTTTTTTTTCGGCATGGGCAGGTGCCGGGAATTGAACCCAGGTCTCTGGCATGGCAGGCAAGAATTCTGCCACTGAGCCACATTGCATTGCCCTTATTCTGCCTTTTAACATTCAGAAGATAATTTTTCTTCTTCTCTTTTCCTTTAAGGCTGGAAATAAAATAGGTTAAAATTTGAACAAAAAATGAGAGAAAATACAATGAATCCATTCTTTGTAAGTTTCTTCACTGCACACAAACACACACCCATTCCTCAGTCCTAGAGCCTAAGTAAACTCACACCAAAGCAAAAAGTCCACAATGTCAACTGGCAAAGAGGTTGCCCCCTTTGGCCTAAAAGCTCTGTACAGAAGAAATCAACGAACTGTATTCAACATTTCAGAAAAACCTGGTCATGTAGGTCATGTGTGAGTAGATAGCACAGAGATTAAGACTCATGCTACTTCAAAAGCTTCTTAATAAAAGGATTTTCTTAAACTATCCTGCGGGACTGTAGGATTTGGAAGTTCTTCCCATCAGGAAACCATGCCCTGTGGTATTCTAACTTAATTATCGTAGTTGAAAAACCATTGGGGTATTGCCAGGGGACCAAGGATCTAATTCTACTTCTGTCCCTCATGGTGTGACCTAGAGTTTTTCATTTAAACACAATGTCTTATTTTTCCAAATGTAAATGATAATAATGAAATAATTTAATGAGTGCCCTATTTCAGAGAAAGATGAAAGATAGGAATATTCTCTAACACATTTTGATGCTACTAAGGTTGACAGAATTAGACTCTTAACAATATTTTAATTGACAAAGTGCTTGCATATGTGTGGCTTTATTTGGTCTCCAAGACAAGATTGTGAAGGCTGATATTATCTCCTTTGACAAATGAGGGACATGAGCCTCAGATAAGTGAGAATGGCAGTGCCAGGAAAGATTTCAGTTTTCTAAGTTTTGGCTGCATATACTATCATATAACCTAGAAGGAAGGAAGAGATTCTCTTGATTTGCTCAGGAAGTAGCAATTCCTATATTAATTAATTTGACCACATAAATACTGAATTTAGAATAGGCTAATTACTTAGGTTTGCCTAGCAAACATCTAAGGTGAAAAAACTAAGATGATACTTGCCCTAGAAGAGCATTATCTTATGAAGGATAGGGGTAGATCTTTATACAATTAATCACAATTCAGTAGGTGTGGACTGGGGTAAAGAAGATACAAAATGACACCTTAGAAAGTAAAGAGGTGCTCAAAGAATGACAGAACCATGTCAAAAGGACATAGGAGTCAGCTCAAGGGGCTCGTAGTGGCCAAATCTGGGATGATTTGAGCATCAAAATAAATAATGATAGCAAAAATTGGTGGTTCAATGGTAGAATGCTCGCCTTCCATGAGGGAGACCAGGGTTGGATTCCTGGACCATGCACATCAAAAAAAAAAAAAAAGTAACAAATTACAACTCACTGAATAACATAGGAATCCACGAGTCTATTCTGCTGTAACTACCTAAGTAGCAGAGAAGGGAAAGCTTGTGCTTCTAGTAGAATCCTAACTAATAAACATGGACGATGGTGGAATTAAAAAATAACCATTTGATAATAATTGATTCAGGCAAGACTCATCAGTGTGATGCTACAACTACTGGGAAAAGTTTGATAAGAAACTGGATATTTATGGTTTCAAATATGTTTCCATGTGCTAATCACAAAGGAAAAAATAACTGCAGTGAAGAAACTTGGCAGCAACCACTTGAACTAAGTAGTCAAAGTTACTATCTCCAGTAATGCGGCAAACACCACTTTATTTGTACCTCCAAATACAATGCTGAGAACATTGTCACTTCTGAAATATTCCTGCCAAAAATGTATAAATGAATCTAATCATGAGGTAACATTAGACAAACCCAAATTGAGGACAATTCTACAAAATGACTGGCTTGTATTTATAAAAAAATATATATCACGAAAGACAAGGAAGGCTAAGGAACAGTTTCAGATTAAAGGAGACTAAAGAGACATGGCAATTAGATGCAACTCATGATTCAGAATTTTCTTTTTCTAAAAGGACATTATTGGGAAAACTGGCAAAATGTGAGTAATGTTTACAGATTAGCTACTAATACTGTATCAATATTAACTTTTGGTTTTAACTGTGTAAGATCTACAGATCAACTCTTAGCACTACATAAATGTTAATTTTCTAATTTTTGTATGGTACTATTGTAAGAAAATGTCCTCAATTTTAGAAGATAAAAAGTTTAAAAACTTCGAAGAGAGTAGAAGCATTCAGAGAGAGACAGAATCATAAAAAAAAAAGCATGGTTATATGAGGACCTATGGGTAGTTCTGTGTGGTTTAAGTCCATAAGGAATAACAGATAAGGTTAGAGAAAGAGGCTGGAGCCAGCTTGACAAAAGTCCAAATGATATTTAAGAGTGGGTACCATACAAAGGGTACTATGGCTCTACAAATGAAAAAAGTATTGGTGAGGTCCATTTAAAAGCAGTAGGGCCACAGTGACTCAGCAGGCAGAGTTCTCACCTGCCATGCCAGAGACCCCGAGTTCATTTCCTGGTGTCTGCCCATGGGGAAAAAAAAGCAGAAGCACATCTAAGACAGGTTAGTAACTCTAGTAGCAGCACATAAAGGTATACAGAAATGTCCTCTCCTCCTTGACACATTTTTGATCTGTACAAATATGCATACACCTATTCTTTATTCCCCTGACCATAATAATAACCAATAATTTTGCTAAAAGGCAGACTAAGACCAAGAACAGATAGAAGTAGTACTCTATACAAGGTTGCTTCCTAATGACAACATTAGTATTGTTGGAATTAATTTGGCTTAAAAAGAAGTGACATTTATTGAGCCACTACTATGAAAGAGGTGCTATACTGTGGGCATAGCAGTTCAAACATTCATTGTTGCCACTAAAATTTACTAGGGTGCATAAGCAAAGAATACTGACAGTTAAAACAAAAGGTTTCGAAACCAAGTTTATGAAGCATATATTAACATTGCTACTTAACAGATTAGGCAACTGAAAGCTGAGTTACTTAGCCAAGATCACATAAACACTGTGGCAGGGCTAGAATTGAAATCCAGAATGTCTACCACCAAAGTTCTTGCTCTTTCCATTGTACAATACAGCTCTCCACTTTCAAGATTCATTCATTAACTAATTTGTTCATTCATTCATTCAACAAACACTGTATTTCGCTAGGTTCAATTATATGAAACAGGAGTAAAGTGGTGAACAAAGTTTCTTCTCTCCTGGAGCTTACATTGTAGTATACAAAGATTGAAAATAAGCAAGCCAATAAATAAAAAAGAAATCCCAGACAGTGATTAGTGCCATGAAGAAAATAAAACTGAATGATGTGATAAAGAGTTACTGAGATACGGTTAAGAAAGGTTCTTTGAGAAGGTGACATCTGAGCTGAAACTGGCATGACAAGAAGGAATTAGACTGTGAGTATCTAAGGCTGTGTTCCATGGAAAGGAAAGAGCAGGGGCAAAGGCCATATGGGAACAATGAGGCTTGACTTGTTTAAGAAACAAAAAAGAAGGCCAGAGGTGACTACAACAGGGTGAAGAAAGGAAATAATGGCACAAAATGGAGTCAGAAAAATAGGTAGAGTTAGCTCATGTAAGGCCTCTGGGTCATAGCAAGAATACAATTATGATTTACTTTTGAAAAAGACTGTCCTAGATACTGTGTGTGGAGGATGGATTACAGGAAGGCAAAATTGGAAACAGAGACTTTAGGAGGCTACTGTAGAAGTCCATGCAAGGGATTATGGTAGCTGAGATTAATGTGATGGCTGCAAGGGTACAAAGAAATGGATAAATACAAGTAGGTAGAATTGACAGTACTGCTGAATGGAGTGGGAGGAGGGAAAGAGAAATTCAGGATTTCAGGATGAATTTGAGAGTTTTTCTCATTTACTAGTAGGGAAGACTAGAAAGAGCAGGTTCAAGAGGGGGCAGGTTAGGATTAAGAATCTGTTTTGGCCATGTTATATTCTAGATTCCTGTTAGATATCCAAACAGTGATGATAAGTGGTTAGATATCCAAATAGAGATAACAACTAAATAGTCAAATAACTAAGTTTGGAGTTCGGTAGAAAGGTCAAAGAGATTTAATTTCGGTAATCAGTATATAAAGAAATGGGACTGAGTGAAATCACTTAGGAAGAGAAAGAGAATGTGCAGAGTAGAACAGAAGAGGGCCTTGACAGAGCCCTTCAACAACTAGAGGCTGAGAAAAGAAAACCAGCCAAAAGAGACTGAGAAGACACAGCTAGTGAGAAAAGAATTGAAAACCCCGAGTGTAACATCCCAGAAGACAAGAGAGTGTTTCAAGAATCAAGTAGTCAACTGCGCTGAAAGTTACTGAGAAGACGGGCAAGGAGAGGCTAGAGAAGGATTTGATAACATGGAGGTCAATGTGTTCTTGGCAAGAGTAGCTTCACTGGAATGGTGGGGGCAGAAGAGCAATGGGAGAGGTTGAGGAAAGAATGGAAGACACGGAAATGGAGATGGTGACTACAGATCTGTTTTGACTTTTTTTTAAAAGAAGTTTCACTATGTGCAGTAGGCAGACTGGCCTGCCATAGATGTTTGTACCCTAATCCCTGAAACTGTAAATGCTACTTTATATGGCAAAAGGATTTCAAAAATTAAGGTTAAGATTGTTAAAAATAGGAAGAGTATGCTAGATTATCCAGGTGAGTCCAATCTAATCATATGAATACCTATAGGGAGAAAACTTTCTCCAGCAGGAAGTAGGCAAGATGAGGCAGAAGGGGAGAGTAAAGAGACTGGACATGTGAGAAGAACTTGCTGGCTTTGAAGATGAAACTGGCTGAGTGAGGGAATGTAAGCAGCCTCTAGGAGCCAAGTATGACCCCAGTCAACAGTCAATAAGGAAATGGGAACCCTACTCCTGTAATTGCATGGAACTATATCCTACCAACAACCCGAATGAGACTGGAAGTAGATTCCTTCCATAGAGCATCCAGATAAGGACCCAGGCTGGCTGACATTTTAATTATGGCCTTGTGAGACCTGGAACAGAGAAACCCATTGATATCACTAAGACTTCTGGTCTACAAAACTGTGAGATAATAAATTTGTGTTGTTTTAAGCCACTAAGACTATGGTAATTTGTTATAGTAGCAACAGAAAATTAGTACACAGTGAAACTTCAGAGACACCGAGAATTAGCTGGAAGGTCAATGGAGAATTTTGAAAGATGGGAGATATTAGAGCACATATTGTTAAATGATAATTATGTTCTAGAAAGGAGTTAGGGGAGCAAACCAGTGATAAAACCAGAGGAAAGAAAGGATGCAGTCAAGAGAACAAGTAGAAGGGTTGGCTTTTGATAAGAGCAGGGACTCTTTATGTATTGTAATAAGAAGACTGGTACAATAACTGTGCTATTGCTTCCCCGTGCTATTCTGCTGCAGCTCTGGAAAAGCCTGCTTCTGGGGAATCAAATACTGAATCCTTCTCTTTGGATGTATTTTGTTAGTCCCTTAGGTGCAAATTATTCAAATACAAAGACCTCTTTGGAACATGGAAGTGGGAATGCACCTGACATTTCTTTAGGGCCTTTTCCATAGTGAATCATTCCACTTTAACCTGGATGAATGGGTTATGAGTGTGCTTTGGACCCATAATAGACTTGGATTTAAATCCAAGCTCAATCACATACTAATTTTATGATACTGGGCAAATCGCAAATGCTGTGGGCACTTTAAAAAATAGGATTAATAATACGTATTCCACAACATTGTAAGAGAGATAATGTAAACCACCTTGCATAATACCGATCACATAGCAGATGCTCAACAAATGGTAACTACTATAATTACTACTCTACTTAGCTTGTTTTTTTTTTATTGTTAGCAGTACTCTTCAAAGTGCAAAAATCTTGACAAACAATAAACCAACTGATAGAGTCTAGTAAGAGACTGACACGATTCAGAAATCAGATTCAGTGAAAAATCCATGGGCTTTGGAGCCACAAAGAGCAGGTTTTCACCTTGGAAACCATATCATACAAGCTTCTTAATGTTTCTGAGTCTACTACCTCATTTGTAAAATGGAGATACCTCCCTCATGGTGTTCCCTGAAAATTAAGTAAATTGTAGTAAAATGCCCAAGATATATTAGGTACACAACCAGTGTGTTTACTGTATTTTCTTTAGTTCTCTTAAACCTCAAGGCAACTGGCAAGGTTATGCATGTTCTAATTTTTTTTCTTGAGGCCCTGGACTTTTGGTGAAATAAAGTATTTTAAAAAAATATTTTTATTGAGAAATCTTCACCCACACACATTCTATACACGGTGTACAATCAATGGCTCACAATATCATCACATAGTTGTGTAATCATCACCATGATCATTTTTTAGAACATTTGCATCACTCCAGAAAAAAAAATAAAAAGAAAAAAGAAAAAACTCATATATACCATACACCTCACCCCTCCTCTCATCAACCACTAGTATTTCCATTTACCTAATTATGAAATAAAGTTTTGTTGTTGTTTTTTAAATTGCTAGTAACACGCATTACCCTTGGAGAAAAGAATAGCTTTAGTAGATAGAGAATTCAGGTTTCTTGATTCCTTGTCCAATACACTTTCCCTATTACGCTCCATTTCTCTGAGTTTCTATCAAGTTCCTTACTTTCTGACTCATTGTTTCCACTCTTAAATACTTAGTGGGTATAAGCACATGTGCATGCACATACACACTCTCTCCCTCACTAATCAGAGATACATCATTTTAGTGTGCTTCACTTTATTGCACTTCAAAGATATAGTGTGGGTTTTTTTCTTTTTCTTTTTTTTTTTTTTTTAACAAATTGAAGGGTTTGTGGCAATCCTGCATTGAGCAAGTCTATTGGCACTGTTTTTCAACAGCATGGGTTCACTTTGTGTCTCTGTGTTTCATTTTGGTAATTTCCACAGCATTTCAAACTTTTTAATTATTACTTTATCCGTTATGGTGATCTGTGATCTTCGATGTCACTACTGTAATTGTTCCTTGCTGTTGACTGGGTGCCACAAATCATGTCCACATAAAGTGGCGAACTTAATCAATAAATGTTGTGTTCTGATTGCTCGACCGAGGGGCTGTTTCCCCATTTCTCTCCCTCTCCTCAGGCTTCCCCATTCCCTGAGATACAACAATATTGAAATTTGGCCAATTAAAAACCCTACAATGGCCTCTAAGTGTTTAAGGAAAGGAAGAGTTACACATCTCTCACTGTAAATCAAAAGCTTGAAATGATTAAGCTTAATGAGGAAGGCATGTTGAAAGCTGAGACAGGCTGAATGCTAGGCTTCTTGTGCCAAACAGTCAAGTTGTGAATGCAAAGGAAAAGTTCTTGAAGCTACTCCAGTGAACACATGAATGATAAGAAAGCCTTATGCTGATACAGAGAAAGTTTTAGGGATGTGGATAGAAGATCAAGCTAGCCACAACATAAAAAAGGCCCTAACTTTCTTCAATTCTATGAAGTCTGAGAGAAGTGAGGAAACTGCAGAAGAAAAGTTTGATGCTAGCAGAGGTTGGTTCATGAGGTAAGGAAAGAAGCCATCTCCATAGCATAAAAGTGCAAGATAAAGCAGCAAGTGGCAATGTAAAAGCTGCAGCATGTTATCTGGAAGATCTAGCTAAAATAATTGGTGAAGGTGACTACAATAAACAAGAGATTTTCTATGTAGATGTTAACAGCCTTCTAATGGAAAAAAATGCCCTATAGACTTTTATAGCTAGCCTGGCTTCAAAGCTTTAACGGACAGGCTGACTCTCTTCTTAAGGGCTAACGTAGCTGGTGACTTTAAGTGGAAGCCAATACTCATTTACCATTCTGAAAATCCTAGGGCCCTTAAGAAGCTAAATCTACTCTGCCTATTCTCTATAAAGGGAATGACAAAGCTTGAAAGACAGCACATCTGTTTACAACATGGTTTACTGAATATTTTAAGCCCACTGTGAAGATCCACTGCTCAGAAAAAAAGATTCATTTCAAAATATTATTGCTCACTGACAGTGCACCCAGTCTTCAATGAACTCTGATGGAAATGAACAATAAGATTAATGTGGTTTTCACGCCCAACACTACATCTATTCTTTAGCCTATGGATCAAAGAATAATTTCAACTTTCAAGTCTTATAGAAGAAATACATTGCACAAGGTGATAGCTATCATAGACAGTGATTTCTCTACTGGTTCTGGGCAAATAAACTGAAAATCTTCTTGAAAGCTTTCACCATTCGAGATGCCATTAAGAACACTTGTGATTCATGGGAGGATGGCAAATTACCAACAGTAACAGGAGTTTGGAAGAAGTTGATTCCAACACTCATGGCTGACTTTGAAAGATTCAAGACTTCAGTGGAGAGAGGAGAGAGTAACTACAGATGTGGTGGAAATAGCAAGAGAACTAGAATTAGCAGTGGAGCCTGAAGACGTGACTGAATTGCTGAAATCTCATGATAAAACTTTAATGTGTGAGGAGTTACCTCTTAAGGTTTCTTAAGAAGGAATCTACTGCTGTTGAAGATGCTATGAAAACTGTTGAAATAACAAAATATTTAGAATATTATATAAACTTACTTGATAAAGCAGTAGAAGGGTTTGAGAAGACTGACTCCAATTTTGAGAGAAGCTCTACTATGGGTAAAATACTATCAAACAACACTGCATGCCACAGAGAAATCGTCCGTGAAAGGAAGGGCCAATCGATGTGGTCAACTTCACTGTTGTTTTATTTTAAGTCATTGCCACAGCCACCCCAACTTTTAGCAACCACCACCCTCATCAGTCTACAGTCATTAACATTGAGGCAAAACTCTACACCAGCAAAAAGATTACGAGCTGCTGAAGAGTTAGATGATAGCATTTCTTAGCAATAAAGTATTTTTAAATTAAGGTATGTATATTATTTTTTAGACAATGCTATTGCTTACTTAATAGACTCAGTATAGTGTAAACATAACTTTTATTTGCACTGGGACTCCAAAACATTCATGTGTCTTGCTTACTCTGATATTCACTTTATTGTGGTGGTCTGGAACTAAATCTGAGGTTATGTCTACATTGGGTCTAAACCCACTCTACTGTTTATATTTTAACCTCCCAATTCTGTTTCTAATCAATCAAACTGCTCCAAACTTTAATTTACTTGATGGCTTCATTAGTCTAATAATATTTTGGCTATATACCACATTAACGTAACTTCATGCTTTGGGAGAATGGGAGCAGTTGTTCATTCCCTAATTACTTCCAATATGTAAGTTTTGTCTCGCCAAGTATAACTACACGAATTAACCTGTGCACACTTTTTTAGTGCTAGGAGTTCCATGCTTCATTTCAAATCTGTAATAGCAAGCCCACTGGATCTGTACCAGCAGAGCAACGCCTGGGAAACATTATCTGGTCTTTCTCCACAAGCTTTAAATGTGCCCTGAAATTTGTAATAGCTTTTCATGGTCCTCATCTTTGATTCATTCTTGGGCTCTGAGCCTTGCTAGAGCTTGGTTCAACTGGTTTGCTCTTTTACTTGACTCTCCAATACTTAGCTTTCGTGATTAGTCTAGAGGCCCTAGGATCTGATTTTGGCTTGTATTTTGCTTTTAGCTATACAATTCCCTTGTTCATATTGTCCATTTTAAAGTGTTTTTGTTGTTGTTGTTGGTGGTGGTGTGTTGAGTAGTAGGAAACAAGTATACCATCAGAAGGCAAATTAAATAAAGCCAAACATATTTGAGGAAAAGACTAAGAGAGCTTCCTGGGGTCTCAGGAAACCTAGTATGTGAAGCCAGTGTTCTGGAAGATCCTAAACCAAAATATGAGAATAAATTATGGAAGGAAGAAATAAGATAATATTAAAATGCTAGCACTCACATTCCAATGAAGTGTGATACAGTAAAAGGACAATGGCCCAGGATGAAGCAAATACAGTTTTGTTTCTGAAAATAAACTGTGATATCATTTTGGCAAATTTCTCTAGGTTCCATTCTCTTGTCTTAATAAAATGGCCAATTAACTGGTCTTCCTCCCTCTGGCTTACCCTGATCCATCATTATTTTCATCTTTTATCTGACAGGTCATCAAGATCTGCCTAAAACATTAAGTATGGTCATGTTACTCCCTGGTTAAAACCCTTCAATGGTCTCTTCTTACACTCTGGGTAAAGTTCTTTTGAGCAGGTCTTGCTTATTCTCTCAGTTCATCTGTTTTCAGTTTTCTGCATAGGCCCTGTGTTTCAGATTTCTGAATCATTTTTCTTTCTTTTAATTTGTGCCTATCATATATTAGGCCCTTGGAATGTCTTTTCCTAGTGCTTCCCACTTTACCACCAACCCTAGGCAACCTATGAGTTATCTCTAAACCTCGCTTGAGGCTTACAGAAATGAAATGAGTAATAAGAGAAAGAATATGGATTTTGAAGTTAAAAACCAGTGGACCTAGGTTCAAGTCCTTGCTATATCACATAAGAACTATAAAACCTAAAGCAAATCATGTAACCTCTCTGAGTTATGAGTTATTATGAGGTTTAACTAAGAGAAAGTTTGAAGACGTGGGTATGACAAGCACTGTCTGATGTGAAGTAGGGACTCAAATTTTAGTTCTTTTTCTTGTCTCCAACCTTTCTGAGTCTCATTTCCTCATAGGCAAATTAAGGGCAAATACCATGAACACCAAGGGAGGGTATGTCTGGAGGAATGGTAGGGAGGTCCTGAGATTCTAGGATTCTATGACTTTTTACCTTGATGATGTCTCACACTTAACACTGAGACAACTAAATGAACCTTAAGCAAATAACTTTGGAAAGAACATGGTAATATTGAAGTTTTTAAGAAACGGAAATTGTTTAGCTCATGTTGGTAGATATAATTTTTCAAGTTCTAGTTTTTGCTTGAAAGCCTGAATTTATCATTGACAGCAAATACTTAATGGCTGTTTTCCTTAAACTGATCAGCTCAATTAATTTTTGAGAAAATGTCTATCAAATAGCCAAGTCAGTTGTTCTTTCAAGTAAAGATAGTTTTCCATGAAAAAAAAAATGGCTAGTTCAGCTTGCAACTCAAACAATCACACAAGTTGCCTTTCTGTTAATTAACCATCACACCTGCATATTTTAAAGATAAAGAAATTGAACTCAGAGAGGTTAAAAGACTTGTCAAAGGCCACACAACTAGAGCTGATTTTGAACCTAGTTCCTTTGGCCTCCAAAGTCCACACTCTTTGTACTATGTTACCCAGAAACCAATAAGCAAAACAAATGTACCCCCAAATAAATGAAAGAAAATAAGAACTAAATATTCCCAGTTATAATAACAACAAGTGTCAGGACACCATTGCCTTCAAAGTTTCTCTAAATAATCCTTAGAGTTAGGAGTCTTAGCTGCTCATCATTAGATCTTTCCTCTCTGCAACAATAACATAGTATGTGGAATTGGAAACAGATTCATAAAACGTAAATAAGCCCAACCTCTGTGTGTGTGTGTGTGTGTGTGTGTGCGCGCGCGCGCGCACATGTGCATATCTACATAACATAGGAGGAAAACATGAACAATGAAAATGAACAGGGCAAAACCCATTTGGTTTATCAGCTTCTTGGACTGGAATATTATTTTCACTCACTGCAGTGTAACACTTGCTTTGGCATGGTATTTAGAGGATGTGTTCTTTATTAGCTTTGCTCAACTTGGCTCGGTTAATCTACATGTTGCCAGAAGGACTAATGTCAAGGCTGAAACTCTACTCCTCTAAATTCTAATTCCCTTAATAATGCATGGGTTACCTC
Source organism: Tamandua tetradactyla (assembly GCF_023851605.1). Taxonomy (NCBI): domain Eukaryota; kingdom Metazoa; phylum Chordata; class Mammalia; order Pilosa; family Myrmecophagidae; genus Tamandua; species Tamandua tetradactyla. The sequence goes on along the minus strand of NC_135328.1, from coordinate 183,902,854 downwards.
CTGCTCTCATCTAGCTCAGTTAACGCTTTCAGTTTTCCATATCCAACTCCTTTCTCTCCTAACTCATTCCTCAGGATGGGTAGTGGAATTCTGCAACTACAAAGACACTTCCTGTTTTCCTGGGTACTTTTAGGCCATTATCTGTTGAAGAAGGAGAAAACAGAAGGATAACTAAAATTATGTGTCACCTGGCCATTTCAACTTCAAAAGCCTCCTATTACTGAAACTCAAAGGAATGAATGACCTTAATTGTGCAGGGCCATAGGTAAGAGGATTCCAGCAAGTGGGTGCCTTTGCTTCTCAGAAGATAGTCTACTAATACGTCTGGTCAATTTCAGGCCACTTAGAGAGGTGGCATGTAAGCACATTGCTGATCAGTCACACAAACAAATGAACACATTACAGCTTTCCTTAACAAGAGAAAATGAATCTTAAAAACTTACAAACTCCTGCCTTCTTGCCACATCACCCTCATAACCTCTTGTTTTTCTTTCCTCTTTTTAAAGAGTTTGCCATCTTGACATAGATTGTTTATGGTTTGTCTTCTAATAAGTCACTACTGAAATTTAGAAATTCTCATAACATTTCCTCAAAAATCATCTAGGGAATTAAGAACAAAATTTAAAACCATTAAGTTTATATTACTGGTTTCCAGTATGACTTTTCTAAGAACCACATACACCAAACATTTTGCAGGTTGATATGTACTGATGCTGAACATAGCAGGTGTTAAAATAAAAGCTTGTCAAAGATAACTGTGTGGGTTCTGTATGTTCCCAAGAAAACAGGTGTGGTCAAATTTATGAGGTGTCTAAGCAATATCTCACTACTTCTAGGAGTTTTGAGATACCATGCTCAAGATTGTTACCATTGTCAGGCATCTGGGTTCAGTGAAGGCATGAGAGAGAGATGGACAGAGTCAAGGGGCAGATTAGAGAAACTGGAATAGTGAAATGGAACAGGATTTTTCCGTCCCTTGGGCAGATATAATTAGAATCAATGGGAGAACTTAGATCTCCTGTTTCATAATCTAGTACCACTCATCTCATTTCCCCACATTCCTATTACTCTTTGTTTAACAGCATTGAATCAAGAGAAGAGCAGTCATGGGAGCACTGATTCACTGGACAAACCTCATCTCATACATGTATTTATTATTTCCTGATCAACATAGAGTACTTTCATGCCTCTGTATGTGATTCTCTTTTCTTGAGATGCTTGGGCATCTTGGTTCAGATATAACAACAATAGATATAACTAACATATAGTGGTCATCTACTATGTGCTACATCATGCTCTGCAATTGCATAGCCCTTTTACCATCTCAACTGCCCAATCAACCTGAAGGTAGGCATTTCTCTCTAATCTCCACTAATTCTAGCACTGCTATCCTGAGGCTGCTCTAGGACTGTTTGATAGATAAATGAATAAAGACAAGAGTAGCCAGATTTGATTAGATTATGAGGTCAAAGCTGGAAAAAAAATTCCTTTTTCTCTGACAGTTAAGTCAGAGACTGTGGGGGAGGTAGGGGAGTTTGGGCATGGATGATATATCAAATAAAAGCAGGTCTGGAGACCATATATCTCAGAGAATGAAAAAAAAAAAAAACCAAACAGCTAAGTGACTGGCCTCATTAAGGGCACCAAAGATTTTGATCTGTTTATTAACCATCATGCCCATACCTTTCCTGACATGGCTAGTGAACACACCTCGAAAGACAAAATCAGAAAAAGGCATGTTGGCAGTCAGAAGCTTCCTGTAAATAACACATTCTCCTGTTTATTGTGATTTATTAGAAAAAGGAATTGGGTGGAAGGATAGGAGAGTGTCCTGGTGTAGAGTGTACCTATGTTTAGTGACAGGGAGGTGAGTGAATACGGGCCCTGGAAATCGAGTTTAAGAATGCCCTTTTGCCACTCTAAATTTTGACCAAAAGTTTCCAAAATTAAAAATTCAGAAATCAGTTAAAACACTTTTAATTAGCTGTTAAAAACTGTAGTGGCTCTGAGTAGCACTCTTACTTTTTCAATTAAGTGAATAATGTCTCAATAATGGCTTTAAATGAACATACCAGTACAGAAATGGGATCAGAAAATACAGCATTATCTACTGCACTCAACAAATATTATTAAATAACTACTAGGAACCAAGTGCTTGGGCACTTAAATAGCTGGGGCTATTTAACATGGAATCCAGGACAGAAACAAATCCTAATTTCCCAGACATGGACAAAAGAAGAAATGTAGCTTCTGCATTAGAGTTTATATGGAAAACCTAGTATTATTTTACATGTTATGGGGTTAAGTGTTAAATAAATGTTATCAATGCTAAAATACACTAAATAAACTAAATTAAAGACCTCATATTAACAAGAGAATTCTTAACTTCTTTACTCAAAGAATATGCCCCTCAACCCTCTTATCCTCCTCACCACACAATCAAGGCTTCAATTCTCTCTTTTACCTGAAATACTATAACAGCTTGTTAATCGTCATCTCTGCTTCCAGTTTCTGAAATCCACCTATCATTTCACTGCTGCTGGAATGGTTCTTCTAAAACACAAATCTGACCTGTAACTCACTACTAAAAGCCCATTCAATAGGTCTCATTGCTCTTAGGATAAAAAACCAGATACTTAAAATGGTCTACTACGGCACTGGAAGCTTCCCTGCCCTCCAGCCCCTAATTCCCTCAATATAGGTTAGTGGCCTTTCTGTACTTTATTACTCCAATCTTGTAATTTTCTATTGGCCTATATTCTCACAAAACTGTAAGAATTCACAGCAACTGACTGAATAATCAGCACCTACTTGACAGTAAGAACTTGAAAGAATGGCTGAATGGATGAAGAAAATCAGAAATGGTTCACAGAAAAACAAAACAAAAAAAAAAAAAGAAAGAGACAATCTAAGTTCTATTTTTTAAGCATCAAACTCTTACTCTCCAGACCGGGAAAGACTCTTGCACATCAACCCTAGCACTGAGTCACATTTTGAAGAGGATAAGGATAAGGATAAAATCTCTTACAAGTGGAAAGGGCAGCACTAAGAGAGCAAAGGAGGCCTGGCTGACCATTTATTCCAACAGGCATGTTCAAGGGCAGTACCTCCATGAACTCACATATTTATATCAGCATGCAGAAAAGACATGGTTTATACTATATGAATTCACAAGAGGTTGATGTATAACATTAGCAATATATTAATTTATAATAAAAATATAAATATGAAGTAGCTTGGATCATATGTTCTCTTCCTGTTGCAAAGCTACATGGAAGCTAAGGATATAATCTGAAACTGGTATACCCAGTCTGAAATCAAAACAAGAAATTGAGTGGATTGGTATGGCAGCTAATGGTCTGATTAGCATTATGGTCATACCAAGTAGACTAAACTCTTATTTTGTCTTCTAAATACCAAAAGTAAAGAGCATGCCTCTGTTCAGTTTTATTCTAAGTCACAAAATTTGTTTTTAAAAGTCTTTTATAACCGTGTATTCTGGATTCGTTAAAAGCCTGGTAGTTTCTATCCATCCAAGTTGGGTTTGGCCCCTAGGAGTTTAGGAGTAAAAAAGATGCTACTGGCACAGTAAAGGAGAGAAAGAAAGGTGGCAAACAGCTGGTATGCAAGATACCCCTTAGATAAGAAGAGCCATAAAATGGAGGGCAGTTAGGTGGTAGGTAAGCTGATTAATCTAGAATCAAGTAGGAGACAGAGTCCCAGGAGTCACTTGTTACCTGTTCCCCAAATCATATTAAAGAGTTGGAAGGACACTTAAGGATCATCCAGTTCAATCTCTCACATGTAGGAATGATTTGCTCAAAAACACAAAACAAGTTTATGGTCTACTGGAGACTGGAACCCAGTTCAGAGCTCTGACATCACACCATACTACTACTTTCCTATTTCATACCAAGACCTGGAGAGCAAAGTCCAGATCTCAAATGATCTTTAATAAACAACAACCCAAAGGAGAATGGAGAAAATGTAAGAGAGACATGTGGGAAGGCAATATGGCTCAAAGCAATGTTCGTTGACAGCTGGCTCTATCAAAAGATATCCATGGTCTCTCCCTCCAGACTCAGATATTAACAGAGCCGAGTAACTTAATTCTTTTAACTTCTGTTTTCTTATGAATATAAAACATATCTAAAAATAATTAATCCTAGTTCAGAATTACCAGGAGGATAAAATGAAATAATATGTATAAAAGAATATTAAATGAAGATTGGTATTTTTTCCTACTGACTGCAAGCAAGAAATAACGTCACCATACTTGGAATTTTTTCACATTTGCACTCATGACCAGAAGGTAGGAAGAAAGGAGATAATATGATTAGAAAGAGAAACAGGCTCACACGCAGAGAACATCTTGTTTTGTGAATATGGGTTGAGTAACCACATTTTTTCCACATTATGTCACTTGCTACTTAGCCAGGATACTGAGATGGCTGAACCTCCACTATTAATGAAAGTTACAATGTAGGACCTCTTGGGGTGGGGGAGTAGGGTATGAGGTCTGAGAGGAGAGAGCTGTTAAAGGAAATAACCTGGCTGCTGGAATGATGACTGAAGGACTTGGTTAGGAAATGCCATCGGCAAGAAGGTCTCTCTTTACCTTCTGAACCTGGTTTTTCTAGACATCATTTGTTAAAAATCTAAGAAGTTTCCAGAGAGGCACAGAAGATGAAAAAAACAAATAGCAAACTTCTGGAAGCATAAATCACATAATGAGTCATATTTCTTATCATCATAGTGTGCAGTCAGAAAGGAATGCATGTTCAGCAATCCCTCTGCTCTGGAAAACTGCCTAACTGATTTAGGAGATTTACCAGTCATAACACAGAGAATTTCTAGGCAAGAAAGTAAGAAAATCAACCAACTATGTGCCTAAAGTCTGAAACACCAAGGCCTATCCTGTTTTAGCCTCAAGTAAACGAAAATCATGGCATTACCATTACCCAGGCATCTGCCTTCTTCCAGAGAGATAGCATTTCACCGGGCTAGTAGAGGGATGGCAATGAACTTCTCACACCAATGCCAGGGTACGTGTTTCTCAAAGCATGTAGAGTGATGACTCTTTCCTAAGCCAAGAAGTGTGCCTTGCTCACACCTACCCCAACTCCATCTCATGCCACTATCCTAATCTAAACAACCATCATCTCTTCTTTTGCTCATAGTTACCACAGTGCAACCCATCAATTCTCCATAGTACAGTCCAAGTGATTTTTAAAATAACAGCTTTAACGATATAAAATTCTCATACCATAAAGTCATCCTTTTAAAGTGTACGATTTAATGATTTTTAATATATTCATAGCTGTGCAAACATTTCCCCCAACTGATTTTAGAATATTTTCAACACCCCCCAAAAGAAACCCCATATCAATCCATCACTACCTAATCTTCCCTCTCCCTACCCCTGCAATCACTAATCTAATTCCATCTCTTTGGATTTGTCTATTCTGGACATTTCACATAAATACAACCATACAATGTGTGGTTTTTGTGACTAGCTTCTTTCACTTAGTGTAATGTGTTGAAGGTATATCTCACATTGTTGCATGAGTCAGTATTTCATTCTGCTTTATTGCTGAATAATATTTCATTGTATGGATATACCATATAATGGATAAATACTTTTTTTTTAATCCATTTATCAGCTGACAGACATATGAGTTGTTTCCACTTGTTGGCTATTATGAAGAATACTGCCTTTAACGTTCATTTATAAGTTTTGGTGTGGACATATTTTCTAATCTTCTTGGATATACAACTTGGACTAGACTTGCTGGGTCATAGGACAACTCTATGTTTTCACATTTTGATTAACTTCCAAACTGTTTTCCAAAGTGGCTTCAGCATTTTACAATCTCATCAGCAATGTATGAGGGTCTCAATTTCTTTGTATCTTTTATTATTGCCCATCTTTTAATTATAGCCACACTTATGGGTGTGAGGTGGTATCTCTTTGTGGTTTCGATAAGACACTACCTCGAATAACTAATGATGCTGAACATTTTTTTATATTCTTATGAGCACTGGTTGTATCTTCTTTGGAGAAATGTCTATTCAGATCTATTACCCATTTTAAAATCAGGTTGTCTTTTTATTGTTAAGTATTCTTTATATATTCTGGATATAAGTCCAAGTGATTTTAAAAAATAAATCAGATCTTGTCCTGTTTAGAACCTTCTCATGGTTTCCAAATATATTTAGAAGAAAATCTAAATTCTCACTCTGGCTTATGAGAGCCTACATGATTTGGCCTTTGCCCACTTTTCCGAAGTCATCTCGTACCACTCTTCCCTTCACACACTGCATGCGAGCTTTCTTTTTGCCCTTGCAACATTCCAAGCGCATTCACTTCTCAGTATCACTGTATTAGCTGTCCTGTTTGCCTGCTTGGAATACTCTCTCCTTTATTGGATCCTTTTCATCATTCAGGTCTCAATTAAAATACTATCTTTTCAGAGAAATTTTCCTGAAAAGAAATTCTATCCAGAGAAGCCTCTCCTCCACAAAAGGGCATAAAGAAACTTTACTGTTGATGAATATGTTCATTATCTTGATTGCAGTGATGAGTTCATGGATGTATATGTATGTCAAAACTTCTCAAATTATGTGCTTTATATATATGCAGTTTATTTTATATCAATTATATTTCAATAAAACTTAAAAAAGCTTCCTCCCCCACACACTTTCAGTTATTCTCAACTGTTCTATTTCCTTAGGAGAATTTTTTTTTATTTCTATAGAAATTATCCATCTTATTTATTTCGTGATTTAAATGTTTACTGTCTCGCCCCACTAGAATGGAAATGCCACAAAGGCAGGAACACTGTTTATCTTCTTCAATTCTGATTCTTTGGCCTGGCTCACAACAGATGATCAAGAAATATTTGGCTAATAGAATGAATGGATTCAACAGTGATTATAAAAAGCGACCCTCAGACAATAGGAAGAATGATTTTCCATTCTCTCAGAATCATCAGTATTTTTAGACTTAAGGGGATAAGTTTATTCTTTTCTTTACTAAAACTAGCTATCTCAAAATCTATCCTGGATCATCTCCACCATTATGATCATTAGAACTATCAGCTACTGTTTAATTATTCTATGGTACTATTCTAGTACTTTATACTTTCCCATTGGTGGTTATTAATTTTATAATAATAATATTATGAAAGTGATAATATATCCTATTACAATAACCATATAATACATATTACGTAGTAATTATAATAAATATAATATAGGACATAAAACTATAGTAGTAGCTGCAGTAATACAATAAAAACATTTGTTTAGTCTTGCTATTTGCCAGACATATATAGGCATTTTACCCATGTATTCTCATTGTATTCCCATAATAACTTTATGAAGCAGGTATTCTTTTACAGATGAGGAATTGGAGGTTTAGAGGTAAATTAACTGCCCCAAATCACACAACTGGTAGAAGCAGAACTTTAACTCAAATTCTTGTCTACCTTACTTCAAAGCCCATATCCTTTTCATTCTGCTACAACGCTTCTGAAGCATTTTACAATACAATGTTATTCCAACTCACATACAAATCCTCTAAGGCTTGAGGAGGATGTCTACCTTGAAAATGAAACTACTCAAACTCTGAAAAGGGTTAGGGACAAAAGTAAAAGAGACGAGAAGCTAGTTGCCTGAGAGTAAACCAGGAAATGTAGAACAAAGCACTTTTACTTTATCCCCAGCTTACAGCCGTCTTCATGTGACATTTCTCAATTTTTATTTAACTGCTGGTTCCTGCTCCTTCCCTGTTTACTACTGAGGTTAATTGGTGAAGACATGCTGACCATGAGAGACCCAGTAATTTCTCTTATCAACTGGGTCCTGGTTTCAAAGTCCCAAAGACGGGACCCTTACCTTTAGTGCCAGGTGGCTGCAGGTTGTCTCCAGTCAAGGAACACCAGCCGACAGGGAAGATGTCACGGGAGTCAAAGCGACACCAGTAGTCAAAGGCTCCTCGCCACCCATCGAAAGTGACAAGCACCTCTGAGCCTCGCACCTCCCCAATAGTGGCTGGGCAGATGAAATGAGGGTTCTTCCTGTCCACAGCTTCTAACTTCATTCCCATTTTGAAGAAATTGTGGGAAGGAGATGGTGGTTCCTAGATGAGAAACAGAAATATACAGTCCTAGATACAAAGAGGGTCTATAAATGCTAAAAGACTACACCTAAACCTCATCTGAATGATTAAAAAGTGACTGCTATGGGATTTATAATGGAGATTGAGTTTTTCTTTTAAACTAATTTCAAAGGATACCTAGGATTGCTTTGTTAAGTCTAACATTTTAGCAAAAAGCTTACAGATGTTTTTTTTCATTTAGATCTTTTTTTAAAGAAATGAAAGATTACACATAAAGTTGATCCCCTTTTGTGCCTTTTCCCTATCCAACTCCCCTTCCACATACCACAGAGGTAACTATTACCAATACATATTTTTAAACTCTACTACTTATGTACATATCCATTTGATTTCTTTTAAATTTTATAAAAATGTTTTCATACTGTACATATTCTTTAACTTGCTATTTTTTTGTTCAACATTGTTTCTGAGATTTACCTATGTTGATAAATTTAGCTCAAGTTCGTTTTAACTGCTGAATAGTATCCTATTACATGTCCGTATCACAATTTATTCATTCTCTTTTGGGAATATATTAATTTCCAAATTAATATATTATTATATATTATATATTAATTTAAGGTTGGCTCCAATTGTTTACTATTTCAAAAGACTTTTAATGAACATTCTCGCACTTGCTTATTTGTACACATGTGGGAGAGTTTCTCTAGAATATATATCTAGGAGTAGAATTGCTGGTTTATACGGTAGATATATACAACTTCCACTTTACTAGATAATGTTAAATTGCCCTCCAAAGAGGTTATACCATTGCACATTTTATCAGCAGTGTAGAGTTCTTGTGTGCAGATGTGTAATGTCACTGCATAGATCAAATTTCCAAACATGTGTTCAACAATCTATTCTATTCCCTTGGCCTTATTATCTAATTATTTCACTAGAGTAACAGATTTATTAAACAGGTATGTGGTAGGAAAAGTCTCTCTAATTTGCCATTCTTCATATTGTTTTGGTTAAAAATCTCCTTGATTTTTTTTTTAACAGCCAAATAGCTTAATAAGTTTAATGTTGGAGAACCCCAGGAATTTTAGACTGGATGCTGGAGAGTTCCAGGAATTCTCTACTGAATGCCAGAAAGCCCTGAGAATTTTCTACTGGATGCAAGAGACCAGGGGAATTCTTGGAGAAATCTAGACCCTGAACAGGGGCTGATGCCGTAAAGGTTCTGGACTTAGCCAAAGGAAAGAACTCAAGGACTAGTCAGTGTATACGGCCAAAGAATCCAAAGACTAATCGGTGACTACAGCTTAAAACTTTGATGTGCAGCAAAAGTATATGCTCAAAGATGTGTGTGGGCAACCTGTTCCTGATTTTTCATATGAAATGTAGAATCACCTTTTCAAGTCCCTCATCTCTCAAAATAACCAAACCCTATTAGGATTTTGACTGGAAATGTCATGAATTAATAGATTAATTGGGGAGGGAATAACCTTTGTATGATATTGTGTCTTCCCATTCATGAAACACATGATAGTTGTGCTGGTCTGAAAGGATGTATGTCCCCTAGAAAAGTCATGTTTAATCCTAATCCCATTTTGTAAACGCAGCCATTTGTTCTAATCCCTATTCAGCATTGTATGTTTTAAACTGTAATTAGATCATCTCCCTGGAGATGTGATGCAATCGAGAGTGGTTGATAAACTGGATTAGGTGACGACATGTCTCCAGGCATTCGGGTGGGTCTTGATTAGTTTCTGAAGTCCTATAAAAGAGGAAACATTTTGGAGAATAGGAGATTCAGAGAGAGCAGAGCAGAACGACATAGCCATGAGAAGCAGAGTCCACCAGCCAGCGACCTTTGGAGATGAAAAAGGAAAATGCCTCCTGGGGAGCTTCATGAAACAAGAAGCCAGAAGTAGAAGCTAGCAGATGATGCCATGTTCGCCATGTGCCCTTCCAGATGAGAGAGGAACCCTGAACTTCATCGGCCTTGTCGAACTGAGGTATCTTTCCCTGGATGCCTTTGATTGGACATTTCTATAGACTTGTAATTGGGACATTTTCTCAGCCTTAGAAATGTAAACTAGCAACTTATTAAATTCCCCTTTTTAAAAGCCACTCTGTTTCTGGTATATTGCATTCCAGCAGCTAGCAAACTAGAACAATAATCTTTTTCATTTACGCCTTCTTTAATGTAGATTTCTTTTATAACATAGATTCTTAAATTTCTTCTATAAATATCTCATGATTCTTGATTTTTTAATGTATTTTTTAATTTTTTAGTTTTTTTTAAATACCAAACACAAACATTCTTAACTTTTGATCATTCCATTCTACATATATAATTAATAATTCACAATATCCTCACATAGTTGCATACTCATCATCATGATCCTTTCTTGGAACATTTGCATCTATTCAGAAAAAGAAATAAAAAGAAAACAGAAAAAAAATTTATACATACCATACCCCTTACCCCTCCCTTTCATTGATCACTAGCATTTCAAACTAAATTTATTTTAACATTTGTTCCCCCTATTATCTATTTTTATTCTGTATGTTCTACTCATCTGTTGACAAGGTAGATAAAAGGAGCATCAGACACAAGGTTTTCACATTCACAGAGTCTCATTGTGAAAGCTATATCATTGTTCAATCATCCTCAAGAAACATGGCCACTGGAACACAGCTCTACATTTTCAGGCAGTTCTCTCCAGCCTCTCCATTACATCTTGAATAACAAGGTGATATCTACTTAATGTGTAAGAATAACCTCCAGGATAACCTCTCGACTATATTTGGAATCTCTCAGCCATTGACACTTTATTTTGTCTCATTTCACTCTTTCCCCTTTTGGTTGAGAAGGTTTTCTCAATCCCTCGATGTGAGTCTCAGCTTATTCTAGGATTTCTGTCCCACATTGCCAGGAACGTCCACACTCCTCAGAGTCATGTCCCACACAGACATGGGGAGGGTGGTGAGTTTGCTTGTTGTGTTGGTTGGAGAGAGAGGCCATATCTGAGCAACAAAAGAGGTTCTCTTTGGGGGTGACTTGTAGGCCTAATTTTAAGTAGGCCTTAACCCGACCTATCCTTTGCGGGGTTAAGTTTCATATGAACAAACCACAAGACTGGGGGCTCAGCCTATAGCTTTGGCTGTCCACACTGCTTATGAGAATATCAAGAATTTAACTTGAGGAAGTTGAATTTTCCCCCTTTCTCACTACTCCCTGAAGGGGACTTTGCAAATACTTTTTTATTCATTGTTCAAATCACTCTGGACAAACCCACAAAATCTCATGTCCTACTCAAGGTTCCATGCACTTATGGTGTTCAATTAAGCTGTCTACATAAGTTATATTAGGAAATGCTCTAGTCAAAATATAAATTTTGTACCAAATAAACATTTTTTGCTCTAGTCTCACACATAAGTTGAAATTTTAAAATATTTAATTACCATCTATTTTCAGCACCCTGCAGTAATGACATTCCTTTGTTCTTCCTCATGCAAAAACATTTTTAAAATTTGTACATTTAGTCACTATCATTATACACTCTAGGCATTCCTAGATTATACCATCTCAGTCTTTATCGTCTTACTTTCTGATTTCTTTTGTGCCCCGAGCCCTCCTCCCTCTATCATTCTCAAATTCAGCTTCATTCAGTGTTTTAACATAATTGTATTACAGTTAGGTAGTATTGTGCTGTCCATTTCTGAGTTTTTACATTCAGTCCTGTTGCACAATCTGTAGCCCTTCAGCTCCAATTACCCAATATCTTACCCTATTTCTATCTCCTGGTGGTCTCTGTTACCAATGAAATTCTCCAAGTTTATTCACTAATGTCAGTTCATATCAGTGAGACCATACAGTATTTGTCTTTTTGTTTCTGGTTAATCTCACTCAGCATAATGTCCTTAAGGTCTATCCACATTGTTACATACTTCATAAGTTTATTCTGTCTTACAGCTGCATAATATTACATTGTATGTATATACCACAGTTTGTTTAGTCACTCGTCTGTTGATGGACATTTTGGCTGTTTTCATCTCTTCGCAATTGTAAATAATGCTGCTATAAACATTGGTGTGCAAATGTCCGTTTGTGTCCTTCCCCTCATGTCCTCTGAGTAGATACCTAGCAATGCTATTGTCAGGTCATATGGTAATTCTATATTTAGCTTTTTGCCTTCCACAGGGGTTGTACCATTTGACATTCCCACCAACAGTGGATAAGTGTGCCTCTTTCTCCACATTCTCTCCAGCACTTGTCATTTTCTGTTTTGTTGATAATGGCCATTCCGATGGGTGTGAGATGATATCTCATTGCGGTTTTGACATGCATTTCTCTAATTGCCAGGGAAATTGAGCATCTCTTCATGTGCCTTTTGGCCATTTGTATTTCCTCTCCTGAAAAGTGTCTGTTCAAGTCTTTTGTCCATTTTGTAATTGGGTTGGCTGTCTTTTTGTTGTTGAGTTGAACAATCTCTTTATAAATTCTGGATATTAGACCTTTATCTGATATGTCATTTCCAAATATTGTCTCCCATTGTGTAGGCTGTCTTTTCACTTTCTTGATGAAGTTCTTTGATGCACAAAAGTGTTTAATTTTGAGGAGTTCCCATTTCTTTCTTTCTTTCTTCAATGTTCTTGCTTTGGGTGTTAGGTCTAGAAAACCACCTCCTAGTATAAGATCTATAAGATATTTCCCTACATTTTCTTCTAACAGTTTTATGGTCTTAGATCTAATGTTTAGGTCTTTGATCCATGTTGAGTTAGCTTTTGTATAGGGTGTGAGATATGGGTCCTCTTTCATTCTTTTGCATATGGATATCTAGTTTTCTAGGCACCATTTATTGAAGAGACTGTTTTGTGCCAGGTGAGTTGGCTTGACTGCCTTATCAAAGATCAAATGTCCATAGATGAGAGGGTCTATATCTGAACACTCTATGTGATTTGATTGGTCAATATATCTATCTTTGTGCCAGTACCATGCTGTTTTGACCACTGTAGCTTCATAATACGCCTTAAAGTCATGACTCTTTTTTAATATATTTTTCTAGGTATAATTTTATTACTATCATTAATGGTATCTTCAAAATTTTTTACTTTCAAATCATTGTAGCTGTTAGATAGGAATATAATTGACTTAAAAACACCAATCAAATGATTTTATACTGATTAGCTTGTATGGATTGATAAACCAATTTTTTTCTTTGCTTGATTTATCATTGTTGAGAGATGTGCATTAAAATTTCTCCTAGTTGGTATCTTCTATATTTTAAAACTTCAACTTCTGTGTGAGACCAAAGAGATGTTTACTTGGTGCAAAACTTATATTTTGGGTAGTGCATTACCTAATTAATTTGTATGGGCAGTTCAGTTGAACACAGCAAGTACATGGAATCTTGAATGGGGCATGAGATTTTGTTGGTTTGTCCAGATTAGTGTGATGCCCTGATATGTCCCAGAATAATTTGGACAGTGAATAAAGAAATATCTGTAAAGTCCTTTAGGGAAACTGGGAAGTAAGGAGGAAATATTCAACTTCCCATTTGGAGAATTTCTGATATTCTCACATGCAGCAGGGACAACCAAATCAATAGGTCGAGCCCTCGATCTTGGGGTTTGTTCCTATGAAACTTATTCCTGCAAAGGACAGGCAAAGCCTACTTAAAATTATGCCTAAGAGTCACCCTCAGAGAACATCTTTGTTGCTCAGATGTGACCTCTCTCTCTGAGCCAACTTGGTAGGTGAACTCACTGTCCTCCCCTCTACATTGGACATGACTCCCAGGGGTATAAATCTCCTTGGCAATGTGGGACAGAACTCTTGGGATGAGCTGGGACCTGGCATCATGGAATTGAGAAATGCTTCTTGACCAAAAGGGGGAAGAGAGAAATGAGACAAAATAAAGTTTCAGTGGCTGAGAAGTTACAGAGTCAAGACGTTATCCTGGATGTTATATCTTACACATTATACAGATATCCCTTTTTAGTTTATGGTGTATTGGAGTGGCTGGAGGGAAGTGTCTGAAACTGTTAAGCTGTGTTCCAGTAATCTTCATTCTTGAAGATGACTATATAAAGATTGAACTTTTACAAGGTGACTGCATGATTGTGAAAACCTTGTGTCTGATGCTCCATTTATGCAAGATATGGACAGATGAGTAAAAAAATATGGATAAAAAATAAATGAATAATAGGGGGATAAGGGTTAAAATAAATTGGGTAGTTGGAAATACTAGTAGTTAATGAGAGAGAGGGGTAGGTGTATGGCATGTATAGGTTCTTTCTTTTTAATTCTTTTTCTGGAGTGATATAAATGTTCTAAAAATGATCATTGTGATGAATACATAACTACCTGATGATACTGTGAGCCACTGATTGTACACCATGTATGGACTATATGTGTGTGAAGATCTGTCAATAAAAATATTTTTTGAAAAAAAGAAAACCAAATTTCTCCTAGCAATTCTCCAATTTTTCCAGGTAATTTGTCAAACTTTGCTTTATATATTGTAAAGCTGAGTTTCTGGGGAGCAGGATATACATTTATAGCTGCTGCTTAATATTCTTGGTGAACTGTACTTTTTATCATTAGTAATCTCTTCAAGGTTTCTTCGCATCAAAGTGTCTTTTGTCTGATTTCATGGTAGTTAATATCATCTTTATTTTGATAAAATTGCCTGGTATGTCTTCTGTATTCTTCTATGTTCAGTAATTTTGTTTTATTGTTTTATCAGTATCTCTTGCAAACAGCCTGTAGCTAGATTTTAAAAATTTAATCTATGTCTAACTATATTGATGAGTTTAATCTCATTTCTTGTGATAACTGATGCATTTAGATTACAACCATCTTCTTGTCTACATTTCTATTTGACCTCTTTTTCAAGGTTCTTTTTTCTCCTTTTCAATCAACCGAATTTTCTTCCCTTTTTTTTTCCTCCAGTGATTCAGAAGTTAATCTATTCAGTATTCTAGTGGATCCCCTTAAGATTTTCTTTCTTTGTATGCTGTATGGTGGGGGTCACATTTCATTCTTTTTCCATATGAGTATCCCCTTATTGCAGCACTATTTGTTGAATTTTTTGTTGTTGTTTTTGTTTGATTTTTCATTTGTTTGTTTGCTTTTTTCCTTTTCCTTTTTTTGGGGGGGGGGGGGGGAAGTGCATGGGCCAGGAATCAAACCCAGGTCTCCTGTATGCAGGTAGGAATTATACCTCTGAACTACCTTCGTACCCCCTTAACTGCACGGATAACACAGCAAAGTCTAAAGCTCATCTATATTTCTGGTCTCAAACAATACAAGAAACTTAAAATATTTTACTCTTTAGTTACATGGGTGTTTGATAATTTAATTCCACGTTGTTATCCTGCCAATTAATCACTGTGTTATTATAACTGGCTTATGCAGTATAGAAAATGCTTGATTAGCTTTTTCTATATACTAACCAATTTCCTTCCTCACCATTACTTCTTGCATCACATTCTTCCTTTCTGGGTTCAATTACTATATTCCTGAAACATATTATTCAGTTGTTCCTTCAGTGGATACTTTAGTATTCATTCATATTGAATTGTTGAAAAATATCTTGATTTTACTCTCACTCTAAAATAAAAGTATATTTTATTTTACTATTTAAATCCAGGATTTAGAATTCCAGATGGTCAACTGTCTTCTCTCCGTACTCTGAATAAATTATTCAATTATATTCTGGCTTGTACTGCTGATGTCAAGAAATATGCCATCAATTTAACTATAATCCCCCTGAAGGTAACGTGCGATCACTTGCTCAGATTTTCTTTGTCTTTCATTTTTATGGTTATAGCACAGTGTTTCAAGGTATGTATAAGTGCCTTTATTTAGCAATATGCTCTTTAAATCTGAATATCTGTGTCTTTTAGCAACTCAGGAAAATTGTCAGTCATTATCTCCTCAAATATCGCTTCTTCTCTATTCTCTCTAATTAATCTTTCTGGATTTCTTGTTTGGCATACATTGGACCTTCTAATGTTATTTTCCTTGTCTCAACTTTTCTTTAATATTTTCTCTCTCTTTATCTCTCTGTGCTGGTTAATTTCCTTAATTATCTATTTAATTTACTTAATCATCTACCTATTAATTTTTAATTCAAATTAAGTTTCATTTCTACATGTTCTATTTGGTTCTTTTCCAAATTGGCCTTAAAAAAGTGTTTTGTACTTCCGTAATTTAGCCCTTCTTTTAGTTCTTCAGTCATTTTAAAATATTTAATTTATACTATTCAGTGGATATTTCTATTATCTGAAAGTCCTTGGTTTATAATCCTACTTTTTGTTGCGTGTATCAATTCCCTGTTTAGTTGGATTGTTTTGAGAATTCCTGAGGGTTTTGTAATTCTGGTTTGAGTACTTATCTTCAACGGTACTTCATCTTTAGGGCTCCAGTGACAGCTTGGTTGAATGTTATGTTCTTCTGGAGAGGTTTTGGGTTTGCTTCTGCCAGGCACCCAGAAATATTTCCATACAACTTTGGAGTTCCTTGACAACATAGGTATTCTACTGAATCCTGGACTTACAAGGGGGAAGACTGTTTTAATTGGAGGAGATTCCCATCCCCATTCCAACCCAAAACCCAGGAAGACTCTACCATCAGTGTAATAATCTTTTCACTAAGGGGTAAACTTTTTGTTTTTAATTTAAAAAAATGCAGTTTATTGAGCTAATATTCACATACCACACAATCCATTCAAAGTATACAATCAGTAGCTCTCAGTATCATCACATAGTTGTGGAATTATCACCACAATCAATTTTAGAACATTTTCATTACTAAAACGGTTTAAAGGGTAAACTTTTCAGAGATCTGATTTGGCTTTATATGGTAGTATCAGGTTTATATCCCTGCCTTGCATAGGCCCAAACCCTCATCTTCTGTCCAACTGTGGCTGTTAAATCAAGATCCCTGGAACGTAAAACTGGCAATGCCAACTGCAGGTTGCAACAGCAACTGCAGGTTCAGTGTACACATTTAACACTCTAATTTTCCCCTTTGTTTTTTTCTCCCTGTAGATCTATACTTTCTGCTAAGCTCAGCAAAGCATGATAAAGAATATTTGTGTTTGTTTTTTTTTCCAGTATTTTGAGGTTTCTTGTAATGAAAGGGTTTCTAGTTATCCAGGACAGTGGGAACCAGAGCAGCCCTTTCAGCAAAGGCAGATCTAATTCAGTCCCTTTTACAGCAACTCTTGCCCCATTAATAGACTGACTGCCTTATCTCCTGAGAGACACTCAAGAATGAATACAGGGTTTTGATCCTTGTTCATCACTTATTATGTGATCTTGGACATGTTCTTTATTCAAAATCATTTAGTTTCATTAACTATTAAATGGAAACAATAATTTCAATTTCATAAGGCTAGCTGTGGGTATTAAATGAAATAGTATAAATAAGCACCAAGCATACTGTAGGCATTCAAAAATTCAGTCTCCTTCCTTTCGGTCTAGAACATGGACTCTTGAACATGGACTACACAGAATTTCTGAATCTATAAGAACAGCTCTTTTACATTTACATTTTAAATGTTCTAGTAATGAACACATTTTAACTTCTTAACAACCCTGTGAGGTAGACAGAACCTCACATTATAGATGAGGTCAAAAGACACGTAAGTTTGCCCCAAGTGGGCATACCTTATTATTGGGAGAGTTGGAACCTAAAAAGCAAGAATTCTACCTTATAATTTAATATGGTTTCTGTGGAGATAATTGGTGCTTTACAAGCTGCTAAAAAAAATAATTTTGCTGAAGTAGTGTCTGAGAAGGCATCCTCAAGCCATAGATACAACGTAGACATCAGAGGCTTGGTAATTGAGAGAATGTAAGTATTTGACCTTAAGAAGCTGGTAATATCTGAGGAACATCTTACCTTGTGGAAAATCCTGATGGGTGCCATCTCTGCTCCATTTAGCGTCTTCAAAAGGAACATGGGCCAAGATGAGGCATTCAGCCGAAATCCTGCAGCAAACACAAGCAGCAACAGATAAAAAAAAAAACATGTTTCAAAGGGAACGGCTATATCAAGTTCTCTCTTTGGAGTTCAGGTACGCTTGCTCATAATATATATTGTGCTAGTTACAGAATCACAGAAAATTAGGAAAGGACTTAAACAGAATAAATGCTTCATTAAACACATGAGGGAAACGAGACACAGAAAGGGATGTAACTTGTCCAAGGCAGTGCTACAAAGCAGTGGGACCGAGCGCCCAAAGTTTCCTGACTCCCAGAAAATTTCCCTTGAAAAATCCCCAAAAGATGTGAGATAGGATGAAGCAATACTTAGAAATGATTTAGATCTAGAAATGAGCTAGACAGCACTGTGCATCTGGATTATTCTTAAGAAGAAACCAAACATATCAATGGTTAAACCCAACATCATAAGTAAATCTTTATTGATTTATCTCAATATAAACTAACTCACTATTCCGTTCTCTCCACACTGTCTCTGACTAACACTCACAAATACACACATAGAATATAAAGTACTTTCTTGATATTCCTTGTTTACTTAAACAACTAAGGATGAGGAAAGATGAAGATAGAAGATAACATCCTATCAAAAATTCTCATTTCCCTAAAGAGCAAAGAAGATTAGAGAAGTTAACTGTACACGGTCATTCAGCAAGTCAGAGCCAAAAAGAATATACCATTTATTTACTGAATTGTAAAAACAGGATCATTATCCTGTTAGGTCTTCCAATTGAAGCTCCAAGTGCTTCTACAATTTGGCTTCAACTCTCCATCCTCAGATACCAAAATCCTTGCTGTTCAATCATCTCTCAATCTACCTCTGCCTTTCTATCACAGAGAAAGGAAGAGAAAGGTTGCACCAAAACAAGAGAGCTAGAAACAACAATAAAAACAACTGTATCTGATATCATTGAGCATTTTACTGTGTGCCAGGCACCATGCTAATAACTTTACAAGGACTATCTGATTTGATTCTCAAGACAACCATATGTATAGGAATTATCTTCATTTCATAGATAAGTAAAGAAGTACAGAGTTAAAAAATTACTTAAGATTTCACACTGAGCAAATGGCAAAGACAGGATTGAAACCCAGGCAATCTGAATCCTAACCCACACTCTTAACCGCTATGCTAAACTGTTCACTATTC
Organism: Tamandua tetradactyla; assembly: GCF_023851605.1. NCBI lineage: Eukaryota > Metazoa > Chordata > Mammalia > Pilosa > Myrmecophagidae > Tamandua > Tamandua tetradactyla. Next base: position 183,883,574 of record NC_135328.1, on the reverse strand, counting down.
CAGGTAAAACGAAAAGGAAGAATCAGCTTTGGGGAGTAAGTATTAATTAATAATAACTCTAATTAAATTAATAGGGAGGTGAGAAGAGAAAAGAAAATGGAAGTAAAAAGAATGTTACCTTTTCAGATTATTTAAATCTTCACTTCCAGAGATGTCTAGGCTAAGCCAAGCTTTCCAAATTCAGATTTCTTGGGTCAGCTCATCCACATTAACAATGGCACTAGCAATGTGGAGATTCCTATCACTCAATCTAAAATTTCATCACTTACTTTTTTGATTCTCCAGATTTTTTGTCCTTTTGGAAAAATCCTTAACTTCAGTTGGGTGATTTAGTGGGATATCAATCACATGACCCTCCTCACCTGGCCATAGGGTAGAAAATAATTTAAGCAAGCCATTTAAGAACATCAGATACCCCTAGACCAAGGGTATGTGTGGAGATATGTCCCAAACCTTTTCTGAAAGGATAGGCACATGTCCCAAACCCTTTCTGAAAGGATAGGCACATGTCCCAAACCTTTTCTGAAAGGATAGTCACATTGGAAAGAGTCTGAGATCATGGCTCTAAGGTTGTCTATAGATCTGATAATATCTCATGAAGAACATACTTGAGAATAAAGCCAAGGTACAGCTAAAGATGGAGAAACATGACAGTGCTTGAAATCCTATATTCAGACATTTCCAACACGACACAAGTACTTCGATCTCTTGGTTATGTGAGTCAATAATTGCTACCTCTTCCTCATTCCTCTCTAAACTGATTTGTGTTGGGTTTTAGCACCCACAGCCAAAAGACTCTTGAGCATCCTCCTCCTCCTCCTTTGACCATGGTCAAAAAAAAAAAAAAAAGAATCCCTCCAGAAATTTAGGTCTGGTCTTTGTAGGGGAAAATAACTCTCCTTAGGTCAGGGAAGTCCTGAAGCAATCCAAATTTAGAGCAGGTTTGCCATGAACTATTCAGTACACCAATAAATAAGACAAATTAAGACACAAATGTTCCAGAGACATGTTTCTCACATGTTGGTAAATGAGAGGAGTAGGTTGGCACTGCTGCACAATTAGAGAATTCTGGTTTCGTGCCCTCAGTTCCCAATGATTAGAGTGCCTAGTAATAGTTCTTATTATTATTTTTTGTTTTTGCATGGGCAGGCACCAGGAAACCAACACGGGTCTCTAGCATGGCAGGTGAGAACTCTGCCACTGTGCCACCGTGGCTTGCCCCCAGTAATAGTTCTTAATTCCATTTTTTTTTCAAATGAGCTACTAAGGGGCTGTTATCTCATCTGGAACTTCAAGAGACAGAAAATCCTCTCAGCTCTGGGAACCCTTACAATAATACCATAACAGGTAATATGTACTAAATGTTTGCTATGTTATTGAACACTTTTCATGAAAATTCTTATTCAATATTTGAAATATCATGAGTTAAGCACTATTATTATCCTTAGTTTACAGATGATAAAACCGAAATTCAGAGACGTAGTTTGTCCAAGCAAGTGGCTGGCAGATTTCAATATATGATGGTCTTACTTTAGATCTCATGGTTCTTAACTGCTCTCAATCGTTACATTTTTCTACCTCCTAGCAAGAGTAAGAAGGTTAAAGCAGAAATGTTACCAACTCAGGGAGGTGGGACAAGATGGCAGCTTAGTGAGATGTGGAATTTAGTTTGTCCTCTGGAGCACCTAGCAAGTAAATAGCCAGAATAGTACAGAACAACTGCAGTGATAGGACACACAGTGTACACCAGTCTGGACAAGCTGCACTGGCTGAGAGCCTACACAGAACTGTAAGTCTCCCAAACCACAGAAATCGGCACTTCTTCCCCATGGGCACAGCAGGCTGGTTCCCTCAGGAGAAAGGAAACAAACTTTACTAGCAGGAAGAGCTCCTTAATGACTGATTCAATCTCTTTACTAGTGATTGGTTTGTTGAGGTTTTCTATTTTTTCTACAGTCAATGTTGGTTGGTTGCCTTTCTAGGAAGTTGTCCACTTCATCTATATTGTGTAGTTTATTAGCATATAGTTGCTCATATCTTCTCATTTTCTCCTTTATTTCTGTGGCATCAGTGGTTATGTGTCTCCTCTTCCATTTATTATCTTATTTGCAGCCTTTTTTTTTGTCAGCCTAACTAAGGGTCCATCATTGTTATTGACTTTCTCAAAAAACCACCTTCTGGTTTTATTTGGATTTTCCATTTGGTGAGGGTCTGTTTCTCAGTTATTTTCCTCTTGGGAGCAATGAAAATTGTCTAAAATTGAGAGTGCTGATGATTGCACAATTAAGTGAGGATAATGTGGGACAAGGATTGTTTACTTTGGACATTATTCATGATGCTCAACGGATGGAAGTAACTGAAGAATACACTGATTGAGAAGTAGAATACTGAACTGTGGTGCATATATATATGATTGAATGATGTGCAGCTACAGAATGGAATTAAGTTGTGGGGCATACAACGTTGTGAATGAACCTTGGGGACATTATGTGGTACAAAATAAGCCAGAAACAAAAGAATAAATATTGTTTGGTCTCTTTCAGAAAAACTTATTAAAAAAATGGGGGCCTAGATTGTAAGTTGTTTTGTCAGTCACATTTAGTCCAGAGTCGTAAATGTTATTTCTAGTTTTTGAGATGCTGTGCTATATAGGTATAACCTGGTATCTGCTGCTTCTGAGGTTTCTCCAAAATGTTTCCCCTTTTAAAGGACTCCAGTAAACTAATCAAGACCCACCTTAAATGGGTGGGATCACATCTCCATCTAATCAAAAGGCCACATCTGCAATTGGGCGTGTCATAGTGGATGCAATATAATCAAAAGGTTTCCACCCCACAATATTGAATCAGGATTAAAACAAACGTGGCTGCCGCCATGGATCAGGAAAAAGGACATGGCTTTTCTGGGGTACAAAACAGCTTCATACTGGCACAGTTGTGTTGAATTTGTCAAAGTTCATATGTTTTTTTCTTCCTTAGTTATCTTAATATGGTGAATTTCAATAATGTCTTTTCTCATGTTAAATCTTTTCATTTTTAGAAAAAAAATCCTACTTTGTCTTCATGCATTATTTTTTCAACATGTTGTTGAATTCTAATGCCTAATATTTTATTTAAGGTATTTTCAACAATATTAGTACAGTTTTCCTTAAGTTTGTGTGTATATGTGTTTATTCAGGTTTAGGTATCCAAGTTATATTTGCCTCATAAAAATAATTTGGAGGTTTTCCTATTTTTTCTATGTGCTAAAACTAATACTATACCGTACTGGAGTCAATGATCACATAATGCTATTTAACTTTAAATAAGTTATAATTAAAATTAGTTTCTTGGTCACAGTAGTCATATTTCAAGTGCTCAAGAGTTGGTGGGAGCTATAATACTGGAGAGCATAGATAGGAACATTTTCATCATCACATAAAATTCTTTTGGGTACCACTGAGCTGGAAAAATTCAAGTTAGCAATGAGAATATCTGGTCTTTAAGTCTGTTAAGATTTCTTTATGAAATAATCTGTACATGGTGCTTTTTTGTAGGTGTAGTTCTCTGAAAACCATTTATATTTATTCTATGTAACTGTTAAAACTTTGTAATGCTCGGGTCAATTTTGACAATTTGTATTTTCCCATTTCACCTAGCTTTACAAATTTATTAACGTAAGTCATCTCCCACTTCCCTTTGTCATTTCTTACTGTGGACATCTGTGCTTACTTCATTCGATTTCCTAGGTTAACTGTGATTTGTCTATTTCATAGGTATTTTTTTCCAAAGGACCAGATTTTGATTCGTTAGTTCTAATGCCTTCTGTTTTCTTATATCATTTAGTTTCTGCTTTTATTTTTTTTTCCTTTGTATTTACTCAAATTTGATATATACACACATACATATACATATATCTATACACATACGCACATATATGTGTATATGATCTACTTTATTCATTAAAACCTTTAATATCTACTTTTTCTGCTCCTGACCTGTCTTGTCTTGAGAAAGGTATGTTAAATCTCCTATTATTAGTGTGTTTGTCTATTTCCTTTTGCATCTCCCATAATTTCTATTTTATGAAGATAGGTACTTTGTGATTAGTTATGGAAAAATTTATAACTAACATATCTTCATTGTGGATTGTGACCCTGAGCATTATGAAGTGGCCTTCACTGTCTTATTTAATGCATCCTGGCCTGAATTCAACATTGTCTAATACCAGATTTACAATCTCTGCTAAATTATGTTTAAGAAAAGCTTCTTAAGAAAATTGCTCACATTTTCTTTCCTCGAATTTCTTGAATATATTCCTCTACTTTGTCCTGCTTTGTACTTGCTTGATGTACCACTGGTCACCCTTTTAAAAGCTTTTCTTATTCACTTTACTTTAGTTATGCCTCCTCTACACAGCATAGAGTTGGGTTTACCTTGAGAACCAATCTGAAAATCTTTTTTATTTTAATAGGTGAGTTAAGACCATTTCTATTTCTTAAATATAAATTACATATTTCATCTCAGCTCTGTCACATTATGTTTCATTTCCTGGACATTCTGTATTTAGTGGGTATCTTCTACTGTGTGGTCTACTCCTTGACCTTTCTGTTCTTTTCGTATTTAGGAACTTTGGGTTTTAGTGGTTACCTTTAGCAATTCATTTTATAATGCCCTCAATTTCCCTTTCCTTACTTAGGGTCTTACTACTTGGTTTAAAAGCAATAAATGATATACTCTGATTCCATCTATAAACACTGCAGAAAGAAAGGGATTTGTTTCCTGGTTCTGGAGTGTTTGTTCAGCAGTATCCTGCCACCCTTGCAGCTTCTCTATTGCCTGTTTCTTGCAGCGCAGAGTAGACAGTTGTATCCAGTGGTCAACAGTTTCCCCTAGTATTCTCCCATCTCTTTTTTTTTTTTTTTTTTTGGTAGATTTGAAGCAGAATTGCTCCAGTGAGATAGTTCTCCATTCAACTTTTCCCAGCACTCAAGAGGGCTGATTTGTAGCAAGTTCCACTGGTGTGGTACCAGTGACTTCTTTGCCCAGCAGAAAGCCATAGCTGTTTCCTTTTCAGATGGTCTATATCCTAAGATTTAGATCTCACCCTGAACATAAGGGTGGGTATGCTCTCCCTTGGATGCTCTATCTCTGCCCAAGGAACAGTGGCTTCTAATTATGTCTGCTATTCCCATATTCTTTGGAAGTCTTTTTTCTTTTTACTAATCAGTCTCTATTCCAATTCTGTTATAGTCAATAATTATAGATTTTTTGTGTTTAAATTACTGTATGACTTCTCTCTTTTCATTGGACCCAGAATGATACACATAATATAATACCCTTGTCCTTACATTTATTAGTTTTTGTCTTAGATTGATCATCTCTTGGTTGGATGAAGCTCTTTCTTCAATTGATTTCTCAAGAAGGACTTGGGGTTACAATATCTCCTGAGTTCCTGCATGTTGAAAATAGTTTGAAGAAAAGCTTGAATAGATATAAAATCCCTGCTCACATTTCTTTATGTATTACCCATGGCTACTTTCTCATTACAAGGACAGAGTTGCAACAGAGAATGTATGGCTCAAAAGTCTAAAATATTTTCTCTTTGATCCTCTAAGAAAATTTATTAATTTCTGATCTAGGACAATGAGCACCAAAGTCTAGAGAGATAGCCAGACTGTAACTGTCTCCTAATAAAGTAGACACTACCACCTATGAAAGACTGTTATTAAAAATTGAATCTGAACCTGATCAAGCCTCTAGATACAGCTACAAATTCCTAGGAAACAAAAGACAGAGAAACAAGTACAAGAATACATAAAGATACAGTCAGTAAAATCTAATTGTGTGAAGTGTTAGAGACAAATGATCTAGATTTTTCAACAAATAAACTAAAGAAATAAATTAAAGGAAGGGAAAACTAATTGATTAAAAGAGACTTAAGGGACATAACAATCAACTGCAATATTTGAATCTTATTTGGCTCCTAATTCAAAGAAACTAAAAAGAGAGAAAGAAAGAGATAATTGAGAAATTTAAAGTGATTAGATATCTATTGGTATTAAGGAATTACCATCAGTTTATTTACACTGATAATGGTAGTAGGATTATGTTTAAAAAATGTCCTCATCTTTGAGACATATTAAAATATTTAATGTTGAAATGACTAGATGTTTGGGCTACTGGGTAGGAGGGGGCAGGTACAGATGAAACAAGATTGACTGTGTGCTGATAATCGCCAAGGATGAAGTTTACATGGAGATACACTAAGCTATTCTCTTTACTTTTGTATATGTTTGAAGTTTGGCATTATAAATACTTTTTAAAAAATGGGGGTAAATGTTAAACCATCATCTGGTAGACACTTCAAGTAAAACATGCACTCTACCCCTCAATTAACCCAGCACCGTCTCCTGAGGGGAAGATAGTCCATAGCTCATAACCCTACTCCTTCTACCCTTCTTTGAGACTCACTGCAATTATGATTGACAGTAACTGATGGGATGGGCTGAATCCTGCAGGTATACTGAGTCAGAAAAAAAAAGGTGAATCTGATTCTGAAGAAAAAAATTTAGTAGGATCATCAGTTTAAGTAAAATAAGGTCATTTCCTTGTAAAGAATGTATTCAAAGTGAGAAAATTTCAATGACCAAGTGAGAATTCAGGAAAAAGGACGTAAGAGAACCTTTAATAGTCCTTCCTTTCTACTGGTAGATTGTACAATTTGGTGTAAGTTTCATTTGTCTTGTTAAGGTAGGTTAAATGGCAAGAATTTCATTCTCTCAGAACAAACAGAAACTGACAAAGAAGGATGAAGGAGATGGATTCTTAGAAAAAGGAAAAGTTTGAGAGAAAATTGCATATCATAAGCTAATGTGGAAATGAACGTTTCCAAATTTTGGACTCATTTTACAAAGAGGTCCAGATGGGCCTCTTCTTTTGGACCATATGAAAAAGAAGGGACAGACAAGGGATTCTAGGCTTTCCCGTAACAGACTGTGGTGTTTTGGGAAGCTAACTGGCTAAAGAAAGCCAGGTCTAGTTACTCACCCAGAGGGGGCTGCAGCATACCCCCATTCTTCTCACAGTTACCAATAGGCTGAATTTCAGCTGAGTCAACCAACCGCCAGAAGTCATTCTTATTGTCACTGCCATCAAGGCGCAGGCGGAGGCGGGCACCTGTCAGTCCAACTACTGTGGCAATACAGGTTGATGTGGTGTTCCTGGGGTCCTGTGCCTCCAGTTTCATGCTGATCTTGAACTCGTTGCTTGGTGGTGTATAGGACTGAGAAGAACAAGTCATGTTGATTAGGCAGATTGAGAGTAAACCACATTTTCAGCAACTATGTTGGGAGATAGAACCGGAAAATTTATGCTTTAGACTCAAAGTGGTTGCAGCTGGTCCAGGGAAACTATCCTGAATTATCCCCCAAATTTACACTGAGGAAGGATTTCATGCAAAAGAAACACCAGAAGGTAAGATGAAATGCGAAAAAAAAACCCAAAATTTTCCACTGAAGAATCAAATATGACTAACACCAGTAAGAAAAGGACAAGAGTGTCTCAAATGGCCCAGTTACTTAACTGTTTTCTCATTCTATCTTTTCTCCAACCCCCAATCCTCCAGGTACTCATAATGTTTTCCTTCCAGGACCACAATCTCCTATTAAATTACCATGTCCTTCCTGTTTCTTCATGGAGCAGTTTACTATATTGGTCTGTATATCCATTTTATGGATTATTAGGAGTTGACTATCTTCTTATTTTGATATTAGTTTATATTTAATTCATATATTTTAAAACAACTTTCAGTTACAGTCCACATAAACTGCACATTTTGGTAGTGTTTTTGGTAGTGTTTTGACATACGCAGATACCAGTGATATGGTATATACTGTATACTCCTGTGAAACTATCATCACAATCAAGATAATGAACACGGCTGCTATCCCCAAGTTCCCTCATGCCCTTTTGAAATCCCTTCCTTCAGGATCTCCCTAACCCCCATCCCAGGCAACCACCAATCAACTTTCTGTCATTGTAGACTGGTTTGCATTTTCTAGTCTTATATAGTATCATGCGGTATGTATTCTTTTTGTATGTAGCTTCTTTCACTCAGCAAAATTATTCTCCCAGTTTGGTGAGTATATTAATAATTCACTTTTTAAAATTGCTGAGTAGTATACCATGCTGACAGATATTTGTTTCCAGTTTTTGGCCGTTAAAAATAAAACTTCAACATTCATGTACAAGTCTTATATCTGGAAATATGCTTTTTTCTCTCTTGGGTATATATCCAGAAGTAAAATGGCTACATCAAATGGTAGGTCTATGTTTAAGTAACATACCATAAAATTTACCCTTTAGAAGTTTATGATTCAGTGGTTTTATTCATAGAGCTGTGCAAACATCTCCCCTCTCTCTCCCAAAGGTACTCCGTACTCATCAACAATCAATTCCCATTCCCCACTCATTCCAGTCCCTGGAAAGCACTAATCTACTGTCTGTCACTATGGATTTGCCTATTATGGACATTTCATATAAATGGAATCATACAATATGAGTCCTATACATGACTGGCTTCTTTCACTTAGCATATTATCCACTAGGTTTATCCATATTGTTTGGATTAGTACTTCATTCCATTTCATTGCGGAATAATACCAGGTATGGATATACTACATTTTGTTTATCAATTCATCAATTGATGGACATTTGGGTTGTTCCCACTTGTTAGATAAAATAAATAATGCTGCTATGAACATTCATGTGTGTTTTTGTGTAGACATGCCTTCAATTCTCTTGGTTATATATCTAAGATTGGGATTGCTGGATCATGTGATAACGGCACGTTCAACATTTTGAGTAATTTTCAAAATGCTCCTCAAAGCATATGTAGCATTTTACAGCCAGCAACATATGAGGGTTACATTTTCTCTACATTCTCACCCAAATCTGTTATTGTCTGTCTTTTAAATTTTACCCATCTAGTAGATGTGAAGAGGTATGTGATTACGATTCTAATTTGCATTTCCCTTATGACTAATAATGTTGAGTACTTTATGTACTTATTGGCCATTTGTATGTCATTGGAAAAATGTCTATTCAAATATTTTACCCATTTTTAAAATGGTTTACTTGTCTTTTTGCTGTGAAGTGATGAGTTCTTTATATATCCTGGACGTCAGATATATGATCTGCAAATATTTCTTTCATATCAATGGACTGTCTTTTCACTTTCTTGATGGTGTTCTGTGGAACATAAAGCTGTTACTTTTGATGAAGTCCAATTATCTTTTCTTTTGCTGCTTGTGCTTCTGGTGTCCTACCTAAGAAACCATTTCCAAATCTAAGGCCATGAAGATTTACTCCTATGTTTTCTTCTAAGAGTTTTCTAGTTTCAGCTCTTAGTTTTGGTTTATTCTTGGGTCTATGATATACCTGAAGTTAGCTCTTAGTTTGAGCTCACTCTTAGGTCTGTGATACACCTATAGTTAACTTTTGTATATACTGTAAAGTAGGGTCCAGCTTCATTCTTTTGCATGGGATATCCAGCTGTCCAAGTGCCATTTGTTGACGATCCCACTGAATTATCTTGGTACTTTGGGTGAAAATCAATTGACCATTAATGTATGGTCAATTTTTTACTGCTGTTGAGTAGGGCTCTATTTTTGCATTTTAGGTCACATTGGTTGACAGTGTTGTTCAAGTCTACTGTATACTTGCTGATTTATGTCTACTCGTTCTTTCAATAAAAAGAAGAGTGTTACAATGTTTGACTACAGATAATTTGTGAATTTCTCCATTTCTCCTTACAGTTCTGGCTTCATGTAAAGATTATCTGAACCTTTATCATTATGATATCTTTATCTGGTAATATTCTTTCCTCTAAAATCTACTTTGATATTAATATAGCTATTCCAGCTTTCTTAAGACTAGTGTCAACCTGGTAACTTTTCCCATCCTTTTTACTTGTAATCTATTTGTGTCTTTATATTTATTTAAATAAATAAATTCTATTTATTTAAATAAATAAGTTTATTTAAAGTGTAAATTCCTTGTAGGCAGCATATACTGGGTTTTGCTTTCTTAGCCACTGTGATCATACTGGTCTTTTAATTGGAGTTTTTAGATCATTTACATTTAATATAATCACTGATAGTAGTTAGGTTTAAATCTATCATTTTCCTATTTGTTCTTTGTTGTCTATTTCCTCTTTGTTTTGCCTTCTTTTAATTTTTTTATAATTACATTGACTTATTTGTTATACCTTTGTTTTCTTATGGTTCTTTTAGAGTTCACAGTTAACATCTTTAACTTGTCACGGTCAATCTTCAAGTAATATTACACTACTTCATGTGTAATATAAGAATCTTACAATTCCAATAGTATACTTAACATTTCTCTCCTCCTGGCCTTTAGGTTATTATCATCATATATCCGCTATCAACCCAACAATAAATTATTGTTATTGTTTATACAGTCAATTACTTTTTATATATTTACACTTGGCAATTACCATTTCTGGTGTCCTTTATTCCTTCGTGGAGGTCCATAATTTGATCTGGTATCATTTTCCTTCTGTTTGATGGACTTCCTTAACATTTCTTTTCATCTAAGTCTACTTCTGATTAATTCCTTCAGCTTTTGCATACATGAAAATGTTTATTTCTTTTTTGATTTTGAAAGATATTTTTAGCTGGGTATAGAGTGCTAGGTTGGCAGTTCTTCTTTCAGTACTTAGAGATGGTCCACTTTTTTCTTGTTTGTATTGTTTCTGACAAGAAATCTGATATTATCATCTTTGTTCCCCTACATATAAAATGAATTTTTTCCCTCTGGTTGCTTTTAACATTTTACCTACTACTGGTTTGGGGAAATTTGATTATGGTATGCTTTAGTGTCATTTTCTTCTTGTTTCTTAGCTTTTTGATTAATTGTGCTCTTGGTTTTACGGATTTATGGTTTTCCGCCATTTTTGAAATTTTTCAGTCACTATTTCTTCAATGACTTTTTCGGTCCCTTATTGCTTCTCTCCTTTCAGGACCACAATTACGCATCTATTGGGCCACTTGATGCTGTCCCACAGCTCACTGCTGCTCTGTTTTTTTTTTTTTTTTTAAATTCTTTTTCCTCTTTGTGTTTCATTTTGGTAGTTTCTATTGTACATCTCCAAGTTTACTAATCTTTTCTTCTGCCATTAATCTCAGTGTATTTTTCATTTCACCCATACAAGTTCAATGTGAATTTTTAAAATATCTTCCATGTATCTACTTCTGAACATACGGAATATGGTTAAAATAATTATTTTAATGCTTTTGGTCTGCTAAATCTAAGCTCTGTACAGGTTCTGATTCAGATGCAGTATATTGATTATTCTCCTCATTAATGGTTGTATTTTCCTGCCTCTTCAAATAGGTGGCAATCCTTGATTGGATGCTAAACACTGTGAATTTTACCTTGTTAGCTGCTAGATACTTTTCCATTCCTATAAATTTTCTTTATGTTTTAATTTTGGATGCAGTTAGGTTACTTAGAAATAGTGTGATCCTTTTGAGTGTTGCTCTCATGATTTATTATGTAGATTAGGAACAGTGTACAATCTAAGGCTATTCACTGCTCACTACTGAGCAAGACTTTTCTGAGTATTCCACCCTATGCCTTCAAATTATGAGATTTTCTAGCCTGGCTTGTGGGAGAAGGTACTGAGCACCAGGCTCTACTCCCTTTATTACTTTCAGATGCTTTTTCCTTGATTTGGGGTAATTTCCTTATATGCATGCAACTAAACAATTGTACCCTACTGAATACTTGAAGGGAGCCCTCTGAAGAGCTTCTTGATTTTTTTCCTGTGCAGCTTTATTCTTTTTGGTACTCTGTCTTGCACAGTCTAGCTGCCTTGGTTTGCCTGGACTCTCAACTCCATTGTCTCAAGTTAGGGAGTCTGATGGGTGCAATCTGGGTTCCCCTTTTCTGTGCTGTGGCCTAGGGCAGTAAGCTAGGAAATTGAAAGGCTCACCTCATTTGCTTCCCATCTCTCAGAGATCACTACACTTGGGTGCCTGATACTCCGTGACTTGAAAATAATTTAATATAATTTGTCTTTTAAAAAAAGTGTTTCAAATGTGAGTACAAATTCAGTTTCCAGTACTTCAAATGGGCAGAAGTTCTCAACTTGTGCTTATATTTTGAAATGAGACAAAATTCCAACTCAAGTGAAGGTAGACAATTTAAGGAAATAAGCATTGAGTACTAAAGGAAAGGAGATGTAAATAGCTTCCTGGTGTTTAGTTTTGTTTAGCATCGTAAACCTCTTTGCTTATCAGCCTTCTTACATACCAATATGGTCAGATTCATCTGTGCATTGTCTGGAGCACTCAATTCTATGTGAAAATCTCAGGATGACCCCGATGAGTTCTGAAAATGCTCACCAATGAGATTCAGAGCCAATATTCTTACAGAAAGGTAAGCCTGTGGCAAAGGCTTGAGTACAGAGAAACTAACACTGCTCACTTTTAAGAATTCTAAGGGCTATTTAACTTTCTTGCCTATTTGTCTGAATTAAGAGCTATAGTAATCCTAATAGTTGTTTTCAGTAACAGAATATCCCCCAAGGAGGTGAAGGGGGAAAGGCTGTTAACTGGGATAAAGCTGGGGAGAATGATGCCAAAACTCATGGTGATCAAATTTTAATTCTTGGGTGGTGTTCTTTCCATAGAAGTTTATTCTGGGATCCTCAGGTAAGATACCCAAGGGATCCCATGTCATGTTGTGTAAGGACCATTAAAAAATGTATTTGCCTATTTGCCTCCCACCTTCTAAAGATGCTGAGAATCAATTACCTGCTTGAAGCAATGGACAGGCGCTGGGACTGAACATGTTTCTTTTAGGTATTTGTCCCAGGTAAAATGACCTGTAAAGGAAATAGAAATCTCTATCACAGTCAACTTCCTAAAAAATGCTTTCAGGAAGTAAACTATGCGAAACATTAAACCATCTGCAGACTGACTGGAGTGCAAGAAAACTTATTTTCCCTTGTTTGGGCCAAAAGAGTATTAAGAGAATTAAATATAGTCACCTGAAGGAGGAAGAATCTAATGACGGGTCATTTTAGATCAATATTTTAAAAATCATCATCTAAAGATGACCTGAGGTGTTTTTTAAATTAGTCCTTAAAGTGATCTCAAATGCCAAAGCAAAATAAACCAGTTTCTCAAAGAAGTGCCCAGGTGATTTGTGGAAAACAGAACAGAAGAGGTAGAAGGCAGGGGTGTGTGCATGTGTGTAGGGGGTGATTCCTTCTGAACATCTGTTCCTGTAGAGGTCGTCCTACTACTTTTAAGTGAGAGTTCGTAACACTCGGTAAGGTTGGAGCCATTCAGGAGGAATGAAGGAGAGGCTATTCCCATCCCTGCTATAGCTACTTCGCTCTGAGTGTAAAATTACAAGGATCTGGTAAGTGAAGAGAAAAGTAGGACCCAGGAAGCCTTTTTGCTGATGATAACAAAAAACAAGTTACAGAATCTACAGACTTTGAAATAGACTAGAGCCTCTCAAGTTTTAAGGAACACTTTGCTTAAGAAATAATCTTTAAGGTGACACTATGCTGGGGCTAGGGAAAAACAATTTAAGGGCCAAACTGTTAAACAGCTATCTCACTGGACTACAAATATCATCAAGCTATTTATTTAAAGGTTAGAGCAATTACCAATCTCCCCCTAATACCCACCTAGAGGTGACCCCATGATGGAGCAGGGAAGGTCCCAGAGACTCTCATAAGCTAAAACACTAGCAAACCAGCAATTCTTGAAGTTTCCTCTGTGGTGGATCAGGACAGGGCCCTTTTGGGCCATGCAAAAAGCACAAGATGCTGAGAATAAAAAGGAGTCACTGAATGATGAAATCTAAACCACTCCAAAAATGATGCCAAGACTTTATACTCTACTGACTTAAATAGATTCTGTTTCAAAACTGGTCCCTTTCCCATCATCCTTAAATAAGCCAAACAGATTTGGCCAGAAATCAACATAGTCAGTTCTGAACCATCTTGTGAACTGGCTAATTATTAATCACCTTGACTAGATAGTCCACAAGGTAAATGAGATGGATATTTTCTGGAGTCAGGGATTTAAAGATCTTACCAGAATTTAATAAAGAGTTTGTTACCAGCTTAGAGAGTCCTAAACCAAAGACTGAATATATTTTATCACAATCTGCTTTAGAAAAAGGAAATAAAAGAAATTATTAGTCCATCATTACAGATGAAGGATTAAATCAAATAGTATGTCTTGAATTTGACTAGACTGTAACTTAAACTCTAGTGTCTACAATAGTACTATCCAATACAAGTTTCTATGTTTATACTATCCAATAAGGTGGCCATTAGCCACATTTAACTATCGAAAACTTGAAATTTGGCTAGAGTGAGTGAGGAGGTGAATATTAAATTTTATTTTGATTTTAATTAATTTAAATTTAAATACCTACATGTAGCTAATGGTTACTCTATTAGACAACACAGGTCTACCAATTTAGTCCTAGGTAACTGCATATATTAGCTTGAGTTCTGACCAAATGCACCCAAGAGACTTTGGTTTTAAGAATTGTGGCAGCTTCAGTGGTACTAAAATAATTAGTATATTAACTACAGTTCTCTATTACACATCTCAACTATGGTAATCAATCTCAGGCTGTAATGTCTATTGGTCAGAAACCTCAGACCATCCATTATTTAAGGAATACCCTATTACAAATTACATGTAAAAGAAACTCTAGCCACTGTGAAGGTTGAGTAGCTTGAACTATGCCTAGATTAGTATTTTTCTTATATTATTAGTCCCTTAGTTTGCAGGTAAATTGCAAACTAAGATAATTTTTACTGACTAAATAAGAACATTTGAGCACTTACTTATATCCCCATCATGGAACTGGACATCATATGTCTATCACATCTCCAAACACTAAAACGACCATGAAAGAAAGTGGACAGGCAGCAAGGTATAAATCAAGGCTCAGCAAACTTTCTGTAATAGTTCAGGCATTAAAAATATTATGCTTTTACAGTCTCCATCATGACTACTCAATCTGTTGTTGTAGTGTGAAAGGAACCATAGACAATATCTAAATGAAAGGATATGGCTGTGTTCCACTACAGCTTTGTTTATCAAAATAGGGAGGTAGCTGGATATGGCCTGGAAATTAGTATGCTGACTTGTGGTATAAATCACTGATTCCCAAATGTTACTCATCATTAGACTCTCTTGGGTAGTTATTCTTTCTTTCTTTTTGCTTTTAAATAGCAGAGTCCTAAGCTCCACCATTCAGAGATTTTCATCTGGTAGGCTCCCAGTGTGGCCTAATAATCTGTATTTTCAAAGATGTGCCAGGTAATCATGATTAACAACTGTATCTAAGAACTAGTGGTGTGCTGAAAGAATGTTTTCGAAAAAAAAATTGGGAGTTGGAATATGTTGGTTAAACTTTTGTTTCTATAACTAACTGTTTGATTTTGGGTAAACTACTTAATTCTTTGAAATGCCAGTTTACTTATCTTGAAAGATGGTGATAATATCTATCTCACAAGATTGTACACACATTTGTTTATTCAACAACATTTATTAAACTCCTATTTGCAAAGCACTGTGTTAATTTCAGAGGAACAGGTTAATATGGTAACGAAATTCATGGAGCTTGCAGTCTAAAGATGAGTAAAGATATTAAATAAATAGACAATCTGCTACAATTGTGATAATTTTAATCAATTAAATTAATTAATTAAATTAAATGAATGAGGCAGTACAGGTTACCCTTGAGAATGCAGAACAGGAAAATCTTGTCTATACTTGGGGTCAGGGATTATTGTAAAGATTAATATTAATAATATATATAATATAATGTTTTATAGTTTAATAGAATGTTTTCAATTATGCATTCAACAGATGTATATTAAGTATCCTCTATGTGCCAGGCAGTAATCTAACTGCTGGGATATAGCAGGAGGCCGATGTCCCCTGGGAATTTACATCTGGTACATACTGAGACACAATTTACACATAAATAAATAAACAAGATAATAAATGATAACAACTTGAAGGAACTAAAATAAGGTGATGTGATAGAGAGACTGGGAGCTATTTTAGCTGGGGATGTTATGGACAGGTGCTCAGACATTTGAGCTGAGAACTTACCGATGAGAAAAGCCATCCATTTTATTTGTCACTGAGTAATGCCTATGAAAAGTGTTTTATAAACTAATGCACAACACATGACAGTTACAATTATATTAGGAAAATAAAATCACTGCCCTGAACGGACTTACAAACTACATAAAAGTAAAAGAACTGAAAGGTCCACAAAAGGTAAAGCATAAGAGGTCATTTAAGTTTAATGCATGAATCCTCTTCTCTAATAGTCATTTATTCAGCAAATATTTATTGAACACTAACTCCATGCAATGCATGGTTCTAGACACAGATTTATATAGTAAAGAACAAAACAGTCAAATCTCTGCCAATATAGAGCATACATTCTAAGGTGAAAAAGAGTATGTAAGTAAATAAATAAAGGTGTGCTGATCAAAAGGGTAATAGATACATCAGATAAATAATTATATAATTCCTGGCTCTTTTCAAATGAAGAAAAAATAAAGGTAAGATGGAAAGAGAGTGCTGAGGACATGTATGCTATTTCAATCAGGATGGTAAAAAATGGCAACTTGATGAGGTGATATAACAAAGGTGAGCCTTTGCCTGAATCCTTCCAATGACGACACACTCATTATTTGGCTACTGTTCAATGGCAGAAATGGATAGACTCTAATCCTTATAGGCAGACAAAGTCTGCCATCCTCTAACCTCCAACCAGATATTATATATCTAATCTTTCTAAATATTCCTCAAATCCCTCAGCTGCTCCTGACCTGACTTGGTTATGCCAAGCACCTCCACTCTCTGGCCACATTTCTCTATAAGAACTCCTAAGAGCAACAAGCAGTAAGGATAATCGTGGTCTTTAGAACAGAAATTCTACTCCAAGATTACTGTCTGAATACTGTTCCATTGTTCACATTTGCAGTAGTTAAATACTACTGATGAATATTTAAGTTTTTTTTCTAATTTGTACTAACCTCTTTGTGTATATACCTTTTAACACTTTTACAATAATCTTCTTAGGGTAAATTTCTAAGAAATTAAGAAAATTGTTCTAAGACAAAGGTTTTGCTTATTTTTTATTTTAATACAACATATATTGCTGAATGTCCCCTAAAAAGATTATCCTAATTAATATTCTCCTACCAATAGTACATGAGAGTGCCTATCTTCTAATTCTTTGCTAAAACCATTTCAATAATCTCTATAATTTTGATAAATATAAGTCAATGAATAAAGGAAATGCTGTTATGCTTTTAGTTGCATTTCTTTGATTATTAATGAAGTGAAGATCTTTTTAGGTTTATTAGTCAGTTTTATATTTTATTTTTGTTGTGATGTTTAACTATTTTTCTTAGCTTTCTAAGAGTTTTTGATATATTAAGGATATTAGTCCTTTGTGTGTTACATGTGTTGAAAACATTTGCTTTGGTTTAGGATGCTTTGTTCTTAAAATGTTTTTAACTTTCTTGTAAAGAGATTTCAGTCTTCTTCTGTGGCTTCTTGGTTTCATGTTATATTTGCCTCATCTCAACATTATAGAAAATATTAACCTATGTTTTCTTCCAGGACTTCCCTGGTATCATGTTTTTACATTTAAATGTTTGATCTACATGGAATTTAGCTTGTAAGACAAATGAGGCAAGGGGACTGCTTTCCCTCCTTAACCTTTATTCAATAAATACATTACATCATTTACTAAATAAATTATCTCCCCAGTGATCTGAAATATCATCTTGATCCTATATGAAATTTTTATATGCACATGAATCTATTACTGGATTCTGTATTCTATACCTTTGATCAGTTTGTCTATCCCTGTACTAGGAGCATGCTGCTTCATGGAATTTCATAATCCATTTATAACTGATAGAGTGAGTCCCCTCATAAGTCATATTCTCAACCCTACACTTTCCAGCTGTTTTTAAAGTGGTTAATAAATTGTGGTACAGCCAGCACTAAGAAAATGCAGTTATCCTAAAATGTCCAAAGCTGAGTTACAATATACACAGTAGTTCATTGCCAAAACACTGTCCATAACCCTTTTAGATAGACAACATGGTATTTTTTAATGGATATTGTAAAGATAAAAAAATACCAAGCCAAAAATAGAATTTTTGAAAATAAATATCAGGAATTGAATTATATCATGTGTCCTTTTAAATACACCATGAGACAACAGCTAAAAGCAAAGAGCTTGTTAAATATCCTGGATGAAAAAAGGACGTCTCAGGTAGACACTAATCAATGCAATGGTTTCTTCAGTATACATTTCTATCAACTGGTTTGGTTTTTTAAATATATACACAGATGAAGAAGAATGATTTAAGATATAAAGGCCTTCATTAAATGCCTCAAGGTTAGAATAGAATGTTGAGTAAAAGATACTTTTAATTGTGACATTGATGAAAAGGAAAGGTCATTTGAGGTAACTTTATGTAACAGAAATAAAGAATCTAAAGTAAGTCCACTGTTTTCTCACTATATCACAGGTCCTCTGAATGGATATACACTTTTAGGCAATAGAGAGGATTAGATAGGGAGAAAAAAATCAAATTTTGGGGGTGTGTGTCCAGGGAGGTATATTGAAATGAGAAAGGTTTGGATTTGGGAGGCTTCACAGATAAAGAATCACAATACTTAAACTAGAGAGGATCTCAGAATTTCCAAAACAAACTTCTGCTTTCCTGGCCTCTTATTTTTGCCCATGTCATTCCTCGTACCTGATGAGTGAGACTCAGCAAAAAGGCCATTTTCTCTACAGAGCCTTCTGATTTTTTCTATCTCTACAGAACGAATCCTATCATTTCTTTATCTCTTGTAACATTCTGTTCACATCTTTATTATTATGTTCATCATACCATATCACTATAATTATTTATGTAAGCTCTTTATGGATAGGGGTTTTTATTCACTTTTTAAATGTCCACTGATTAATACAGTGCCTGAAACTTAATAGAAGTTCAATAAAAGCTATGAGAAAACGGAAAGAAGAAGCAAACAAATAATCATCTTACTTTCTCCTGGACTAGTAAAATCACACTTGAGATATATTTTGTAGTGTGAACTATGCTTTGAGAGAGACAGAAAGAGCAGACCAGAGCCTTGTGTCGAAGGAACACAAAATCATGTCACCTGAAGATCAGACGTAGGAGAAATGGATACTTAGCATGAGTAAAAAGAAGTCTCAGAGCCATTTCCTCATCCATTCATCCATCCATCCAAAATATTTATAGTGTATGTCAAAACATTGGGCTAGGTGCTGTGGATACAACCATGTTCAAAATTTGTCCTTACCCTCACAGAGATTCAGTCTAGTGAGGGAAAGAGACAACAGTCAAGTACAATATTCTGTGATAGATCTTATAACTGGGGGAGACAGAGGATGCTATAGAAGCATTAGAAGGAGATTGTGCAAGGTTTTACTTACAGGAAGTAACCTCCAAGCCTCTAAGCAAAAGTGTAAAAGATAAGCAGGCATCAGCCAGAGAGAGAGGAAATTTCTTTATGGTTTCAAACAGAAAGGAAAACATGTATAAAGACCCAGAAGTGAGAAGAAGCAGTTCTAAAAACTAAATCTTTTGGTATGGCTGCTGTGTGGTGTTTAAAGAACAGTGTTCAGGTATCAAAGTGCTTCATATACCACATTTAATGAGAAGAAGTAAGCATCGAATAGTTTTCAGGAAGAATCATTCTGGCTGCAGTGGGAAGAATGCATTAGAGGGGAGTGAGGCTGAAGGTAGAAAGACTAATTGGGAAGCTGTTCTAGAATCTCAGTATGAGATGATGGTGGCTTAAACTACAAAGTGGCAGAATGACAGTGAGAAGATAGTCATTAGAGCTTCTTTCTAGCAACTAAAGGCTGGTGACTGAAAAATAGGTTAAATCTGTTCCATATGGCTCTAAAAGATGGAAATATGACTAACAGAAATTATAAAGAAACAGATTCTGGCTAAATAAATATCTGCCTAAATATAAAGTGAGTTGCCTGAGGAGGTTGTAAGTCCCCAACAAACTGAGGAGTTCAAGTAGAGAATGGAAGATGGCCTTAGAACAAATATTTGGTAAGAAATTAAAAATGTTAGACAGAGGGCCAAATTATTTTTTAATTATTATTATTTTTTACATGAGCAGGCACCGGGAATCAATCTGGGTCTCCGGCAAGGCAAGTAAGAATTCTGCCACTGAGCCACCTTCGCACTGCCTGTCTGTGATACCTCTACCCTCAGGAGGAAAACAATGCTTTTAAATTTTAACATCACTTAATAACTGATATACATTTATGTTAAATTGAGTATTCACTGTTTACAAGGACTTTTCACAATTCCCTGCCAATAAATAGGTTGCTTAAAGCATGCCTTAAATTGTCATTGAATTATAATTGCTACTATCATTCATATTATTAACAAAACCAAAAACAGAAGCTCTCATTGAGTGCCTTCTACTTGTCTGCACTATGCCAGACTATTTATGGTCAATAACTCCAATGCTCACAATAATCTGCAAAGTAGGTTTCATCCCCATTTTATAGATGAGGAAATAGGCTCAGAAAGATTGATTTGTAATAGTCACAAGACTGGTAAGAAGGGGAACAGGAATTTGAACTAAGAACTTGCTGACTCCTATGTCCGTGTTTCTCTAAGAAACACCAGTACCTTAGAGACCTTGAGGAAAATTTTAAGGAAAAATTAAAAATGGTTAAAATTTATTGTTTACCAAGTGCCAGGCACTTTATCTGCATTATTTAATTTCATTAGATTACATTCATGTAATGCTTCACCATCGAAGAATGTCATAAGATTTGACTTAAATCACTGAACAAAATGAAAATCATAATAATCCTCCAAGATGCAAACAAAGCATTTAAGACTTTTAAAGATGTATTCACATACATTAGCTTATGCAATCTTTTTAACAACCCTGTGAAGTAGGCAGAATAGGATTATTATCCCCACTTTATAAATCAGGAAACTGAAGATTAGGGTCTCAAAGTTATTAGGTGGTAGAGTTGGCTCTCAAAGAACCCAGGAGTTCCTTGACCAGTGTTCTTCTACTTTATGTTATCTTCTATGTCAGTGGGAATAGAAAGTAATATGTAATAGGAAGAAAAAAATCAAGAGAAAATAGAGAGACTGGTAATAACAGAGTTGGACACATGAAGTTACAGTAATAAATAGATTAAAATACTTTAACATATAATTGACAAATGCATCCAGATACCAATATTTATGTGACACATAGAAGGATTTTAAATGACTCTAAGAAGTTAAAACTAATGTTTGGGTAGGACACCTGAAAGGTGATTGTGAAATATCATTAATCATTTTATTCTTCAAATCTTAGTCATAAAGTATGATAAACAGAGATGATAAACTAAATGCAATATTAGTCTCCTTCTTGTTTTCTTGATGTTTTAATAGTTCAGATTTGCTTTAGTTACTTAATTTTAAAAATATTTAGGTTTAATTTTAGTTCAAATTATCTCATGAACAATTTCTTTTGGGAAAATCCCAGCATCTTCTAATTTATGGATAGTAGGGATTTGTTTTAGCTCTGGATTCACTGAATTAAGAAGTTAATTTCCAGAGTTTGGTTCAGTTCCTCTCTGTCCTCTATGTAATTAATTCCGCTAGGTCGTTTTGTTAGCTTAGTCTGTGACTTCCTGATAAGGAGGACTTGACATGACAACTGAGATGAATTACATGGACTCATTAGGCAGACAAGAGCACAGGATTCACTGGTTTATGAGACAAAACACATGAAATTTTTCACCTAGTTGATTAAAACTGGTTATAATCTATTCCCTGGTTTATTAATTCCATTTATTTAACAAAACACATGCAAAAAAAATCTTACCTAGTTCCAGGATGTCAGCAGCTTCTATTAAAGAAAAAAAAGTTATAGTATAAATCATCATGACACAAATATCAAAATGATAGAAAGCTGAAATTCTGGGGTAAGATGGGACTTTAAGAATTTGCCTACTCTAATAATCTAATTTTAAAAGTTACTGAACTTATTATTAGTAGTTGTGGAAGCATACCACCAAATTCTGTCTTACTTCAGAGCCTAAACTCTTAATTAAACACTAAGGAAATACAGATTAGCTAAGTAACTGTATCAAAAATTACGAAGCTAATTTGGAATTATCTGTACTCAGAATCAAGCTTTCCTCATTTCCAGCCCCAAACAAAACATATTGCTTTTAAAAGACACCACTGTAAATTGCAAAATTTGCTCTTTTCTTAACAATGAGCTATTTGTAAATTTAGACCTCTAAGAAGAAAGATTTCAAGGTGAAGGATATCAAAATTTTTTTAAGCTAAACAGAGTTTTTTCTTACCTTGGTATTGGGATGCAGACTCTGACAGATGACTATATTTGTGTTTCCTAACCTCATTCCAGTCTATTACTGCAGGAAGAGAGAAACTAGTCATATAGAAAGAAAATATAAGATCAATACTTCTCCACTTGGCAGTATGAATCCAATTATTGCTAAAGTAAATCACTTCTGAGATTCTATTCTAAGGATATAGTCCAAAATACAGAAAAAGTAAAAAGATATCTATCATGGTATTACTTATAATTAAAAAGTTGGGGGGGGGTACCATCTAAATGTTCAAAAGAGTAGACTGTGTATGATACCATAATACCAACAACAAAGAACAATCTGAAATGGAAATTAAGGAAACAAAACATATTAGCATCTAAAAGAATAAAATACTTAGGAATAAATTTAACCAAGGAAGTAAAAGACTTGTACACTGAAAATTACAAAACACTACTGAGAGAAATTAAAGAAGACCTAAATAAAGGGTAAGACATTCTATATTCATGGATTAGAACACTTAATATTTTTAAGATGTCAATGCTACCCAAAGCGATCTAGAGATTCAATGCAATCCTTATGAAAATTCTAACAGCCTTTTTTTCAGAAATGGAAAGTTGATCCTCAAAACTGTAAGGAATTGCTAGGGGCCCTAAATAGCCAAAATGACTTTGAAAAAGAACAAAGCTAGAGGTCTCACACTTCTCAATTTCAATCCTTATAACAAAGCCACAGTAAATAGAACAATATGGAACTAGCATAAGGCTGGGCAAACAGATCAATGGAATAAAACTGAGAGTCCAGAAGTGAACTCACACATATGACCAAACGATTTCTGACAAAGGTGCTAAGTATGAGAAAGGACATACTTAATGGAAAAGGACAGTCTCTTCAATGAATGGTGCTGGGAAAGTAGATATCCACATACAAAAGAATGAACCTGGACCCCTACTTCTCACCGTATTTAAAAATTAACTTAAAATGGATCAGGGACCCAAATAAAGGAACTAGAGCCATAAAACTCTTAGAAGAAAATGGTGAAGAACCTTCATGACCATGTATGTGGCAATGATCTTCTAGGTATGTTATCACACACACAAAAGAGACTATAATATAAGCACTTCACAAGATATTTTGCATCTGTGAGATTTTTTGCAAAGGCTATAAAACAAAATGGGAAAATGTTTGTTATGATGTTATCTGGTAAAATCTGGGGAAAAAATGTATTCATGGAATAATCACAATCACACAAAAACTAAAAACAGAGAATATTCTAAAAAATTGTGACTAGAAAAAAGAGAGAAGTAAATACCAAATATAAACACTGGTTATCTTTGAGTGGTGATACTATGGATTTTTCTCCCTTTCTATTTTCTAATCAATATTTCCAAATTTTCTAAAGAGGACACATTACTTACATAATACAAATATATTTTCAGTTTAGTCTACCGGCCCCTACCACATTCTTACCATCAATCACCCCATAATATTTTCACTTCTCTTCTTACCCAGCTCGGACTTCATGGTCTCTGATAATAACCACTCCCTGGCAAACACTCTTGACTCCTATTTCTCTTTTTTGGTCAAACTTGCCTAGTAAAACCTCAATCCTAACTCTGGTTAAAGCCCATTATCCACCTATGCCATGTCTACCACAGCAGCACAAAAGTGCCAAAAACAAACACAAGTTTATTTGTTGCACTTTAAATAATGGCCATAATTCTCAAATGCCACTTAACACTGCTGAGAAATGACATCACATTTCCTAAGGTAGCTGCATTCATTCTACATCAGATTCAACTAACACCTACCATTACCAGGCCCAGTGCCAAGCATTTTCATAAACATCTTCTCAGGTATTATCATTATCTTTTTACAGATGAGAAATCTGATGCTCAGTAAGTTTAATGGTGCTATCAAGGGGAAGGGTTAGTCAGGCAACAGCAAGGAAAGATACGTAATAGCAGGCCTCAAATAGAGCAAATCCACAAACAGAGAATAGATCTAGATAAATGCTCTAGGGGTAGACTGAAATATATATTCCAATTTAGACATGTTCTTAATCTTAGTCCACATTGCCGTGGGTATAACTCCATTGTAAATAGGGTTTCCTGAAGATATATTTTAGCTAAGGTGTGGCCCACTGAAAGAGGGTAGGTCTTAATCCAGACTACTGGAGTCCTTGTAAGCAAAAGAAATTCAGACAGGGTCACGAAAGCCATGGGGAGAAGCCAAAAGTCAGAAGTCAAAGTTATCCAGAAGAGAAAGGAGAGGACATTGCTCTGAGATGTCAAGGAGCAAGAAGGAATTTCAGGCAGCCAGAAAGCTACCGGCCCAAGGAAGAAAGAACCCTTCTAGTCTCTAAAACTGTGAGACAGTAAACTGCTTAAGCCAACTACTGTGTAGAATTTGTCCTTTATATCATCCATACCTAAGTCAAGGAAATGAATGAATGAATGCCATGTCATAGGTTTAAAGAGCAATGAATTGCTATCTGTTAAATCTTGTTCAATTTGACATTTAAATTCCATTTCCAATGTACTATTTTCAAAAGAACCCTCTAAACTCTTTGCTCTCTCCAAGTGGAAATTACACTAACTCCAAACAAAAATTAATTGACCACATCTAAGTTCCAGCCCTGTGCTAGATTATGGGGATGCAAAAAATATTCTCCCTTAGTATTATTAGTGCTGTGCTAACAGTTAAGTATGGGAGTTCAGAAGGTAGAGGCAAGGGGAGAAGCCAGTTTTACCTGGAAAGAGAGTGGGTAGAGAAGTCAAGATGACTTTATGGAAAAGAAGACACTTGAATTGAGTCTTGGGGATTGGTGATGGGGAAATAAGAAAAGTATACCATGGATAGGGAATAATAAAAATAAACGATGCCATAAAGTACTATGATAACAGACTTGCTCTGTCCAATATGGTAGCCACCTGCCACATGCAGCCATTGAACACTTGAAATGTGGCTAGTGTGACTGAGAAAGTGAATATTTATGATAACTTAATTTTTATTAATTTAAATTCAGAAACTGACACTCCACTCAACTATTGTGAAAACTTTTTAAGTATGTATGGAATAAAATTGGGTATAGGAATTTACTTTTTTAACTGTAATTTTTTTGACAACTAAATATAGAACAAGTATTTATGATGAAAATTTAGTGTCTAAATTGAGATGTGCTATAAGGGTAAAACATACACCAGATTTCAAAGACTTAGTATGAAGAAAAAAAATGTAGACTAGCTTGTTACACGTTTTTTATACTGATTACATGCTGAAATGATAATATTTTAGATATATTAGGATAGATAAAACATATTATGAAAATTAATTCCCCCCACCCTCCCTTTTTTTTTGCATGGGCAGGCACCGGGAATCAATTCTGGGTCTCCGCATGGCAGGCGAGAATTCTGTCACTGAGCAACCATCGCACTGCAATTTCCCCTTTTTTACATTTTTAAAAAGTGACTACAGGGCAGGCTGCAGTGGCTCAGCAGGGAGAGTTTTCTCCTGCCATGCTAGAGACCCAGGTTCAATTCCTGGTGCCTGTCCACGCCAAAAAAAAAAAAAAAAAAAGTGACTACAAGGGGTACATGGGTAGTTCAGTGGTAGAATTCTCACCTGCCAGGCGGGAGACCCAGGTCTGATTACTGGCCTGTGCACTTCAAATTTTTTTGCTGCAATAACAGGATACTCACATGGAAAAAGACTGAAATGTGACCCCCACCACACAGCATACAAAACAAAAATAAAAAACGATTTATTTTTTAAAAAGTGGCTACAAGAAATTTTTTAAAAATTTTAAATTATTATAAGTGGCTATTCTATTGGGCAGTGCTATGTTGGATGACTGCAGTTCATAGTGGCTGGAGCGTAAGGATATAAGGGGCAGGGTAAGAGAAATGAAAATTGGACAATACCAGTGCCATTTCTTTCACCATAATGAAGAAAGGAGATCTACCATAAGCAAGAAGAAGCCAATTGGCAGAGAGAAGCAGAGCTGAGGGATGTAGAGAATATATTAACGGCGTATGTGACCTTGGTTCTGGAGACCCATTATACCCTTGCTTTTCATGTGGCACGGTTGGCTCCATCACCTTAGTAATTAAAAATCCCTAACCATTTCAGATTTAGAGGTAGAGGAATGGGCTTTGGAGAAAACATCACGATTTTATTGCAAAGTGGAAAAGTAAGCATGAAATCTCAGGCAAGACAAATTATCCCACAGTAGTATGTTTCAATCAAGAGATGAACAAGGGATTAACACAGTAAACATGAAAAACTTACTTGGACATAAAGAGATTTTATTTTTAAAGATTTCTGATGAGGCTCTTAGCTTCCACAAAACTCAATTTTGATTTAGAATATAAACCCTGAAATTTATAAGATATTTTTCTGATAAATTCAATTAATATCATTAAAAACTAATACTATACTAATACTATTCAGTAAATACCATTTAAATGTTACTATAAAAATTGGCAAGAATGTATACCTTTCAGAAATGGTTATAAGTTTTAATAACACAAGAAATATGATGATACATGATATGATATATAATATATAATAGAATAGTATCTAGTATGGTGCCTAACAGAAAACAAATTCATTAAGTGACAGGGTTTTTTTCCTTTTCATAATAATAATCTCTAATATAACTAAAACACTATAGAAATATTTCGAGATATTTAAAAAGCAAAACCTCTACTAAGAAAATTCATGTTAATGACAACTGTGACATCATGATTATGAAAAAACAAGATAACTGATGTTCTAATAAGTATGAGGAATTCCTTAAATTCAATCCTTGCTAGGTTTCTTAATCCCTCTTACCTCCAGGAAAGGGTAAAAAGATACTTACCACTAGGCTGCATAGTCAATGGACTAAAAACTGTTCAAGAAGTTAAGAGGTTTGGGATTTATCCCTGGATCCACCAATCCCTTGTTCTGACTTTGAACACGTCAGCTTCTCTGTATAATGTCTCCATCTGTGAAATGGGAGGGAAGTGGGACACATTACTCTAAGAACTTTCACTATTAATAGATTGTGCTGTATTATAAGGAAAGCAGGATATATACATACATACACATATATATCTCTTTCTATTAGAAAATCTCAGAGTCGGAAGGTACTTTATAGCAAGTATCACAGGTTTAATTTTATCTAAGTCTCTATACTCCCAGAAATACTGAATAGAGATATGTTACATTTGGTCCCAGACAAATACTGAATATAAACATAATTTCTAGCTAACCAGTTAAACTAGAAAATCAAAAGATAACTAAAAACCCAATAACATGGTCACAGGACAAATGAAGCTGTAGCAACTCTGAGAGTAGCTAATGTAGTTACTCAAGTTTCCAGGTTCTATTAAAGAATCTTTACCTTTTCCTTTACCAAAGTCTGATTGGTGATAAAGTAAAAAACAAAACAAAACACAATGCTGAATGTTAAAATTTTATTTTAAGTTTGAATCTCAACCCTATTTTCCCTTAAAGATACTGACTTTAAGACTTTAGACTAGAAACGTAACTACACTGAGCCTCAGTTTCCTTATCAGTAAAATGGTGTTGATGATTCAAAAGCTCCTTGCTTCACTGGATTGTAGTGAAGCACAAATGAAAAGTGACTTTAAAAGTGCCATTTAAAAGTGCCCAATATAGTGGGCCACAGTGGCTCAGTAGGCAGAGTTCTCACCTGCCATGCTGGATACCCGGGTTCGATTCCTGGTGCCTGCCCAAGGGAGAAAAAAAAAGCGCCCAATATAGGTAATAGGGAATATTAAAGAAAAACTTATTGTTTACTGTGTTTCTCACAATACAATGTACTTTTTAAAAACAGGAATTATAACCTCCTGCTACTAGTTAGCCTCTGAGGATTATACTATTCATAATTTGAGTAACTACCCTATGGAATATCTGCTAGAATTATTTCTACTCTGCTTCTTTTCCCTTTGGTTTGCTCTTACTTTTGATTGAAACCTTTAAAAATTATGGTAATGCAACCTTCTTAGGGAAAGTGAAAGACAGTAATGGCACTAAGGAAATCATTACTATTATGTATTACTATTAGAAAATCTCAGGGTTGGAAGGTACTTTATAGCAAGTATCACAGGTTTAATTTCATCTACGCCTCTATACTCCCAGAAATACTGAATAGAGATATTTGTTACATTTGGCCCCATGCAAATAGACAAAATGGCACTAAGGGGCTGAAGTAAGAAGCATAAACTGAATTCTCAAAATGGACGTTGAAAGTCCTGACACGTTAAAAGAGTGTTTTCTGGAACACCCTAGAAAATATATTCTCTTTGATTTTTGAGAAGAAAAACACAAGAATATAGTTTACTAATACTCTGAGCAGTGCTGTCCAATAGAACGTTCAACAATGATGGCAATGTTCTATATCTGCATTGCACAAAACGTAGCCCCTAGCCACATGTGGCTATTCAGTGCTTAAAATGTGGCTAGTGCTACTGAGGAGTTGCATTTTTATAACTGCCCTTAATTTTTATTAATTTTAAAGACACATGTGGCTAGTGGCTATTGTATTGGGAACTGCAGATCTAAAGAATGTAAAGATCTTGATATTTCTGGAAACCATTGAGAAGATGATATATAGTAGAAATATTTACAAGGCTATGGAAGCACTCTTCTAAAATGTGATGGAACAATCGCAACAGGCTACTCCGTGAAGCAAGGAGAAGTAGAAAGAATTCTTACATAGTATGGTATTAAAAATTTTCAGTTGTAAGTTGTCATTTGTTTATTAACAGTAGTAATAACAATTTACCATTACCATTATTATTATGAAAACTACCATTTATTCCATGCTATGTGCCAGATACTGTCTTAAGTATTTCAATGACTTCATCTTATTGAATTGAATTCTTTTTACTAATGAAGAAATGATGTCCAGAGAGGTTAAGTAACTTTATTAAAGGTCACAGCCAGTAAAAAAGTCAGTATTTGAACCTAAACTATCAAACTATGCCCTCCACAAAACAAAACAAAACTCACACAGAGAAGAAACTCTGCAAATTATTCTAACATGAAATAGCCCAGCTTGGGAAGAACTATAACCACATGTGAATGTGTATGTTTGACCTAATTTATTATGGTAAAAAACTGCAGCACTAATGCTCATTAGCTTGATCCAGTGACTGAATAAGATTAGGCACAGCCTGGGATTTAATGAAGTAAAACTAGATTAAATTTAGGACATATCTACTTCAAGTTATCAGTCCACAGGTATCTGTTTTAGATATTTACAGAGTTCATAAAATACAAAAGAAATAATGCAGGCTTATATACACATACAAATGTGAGAATGAGAGTTAGAGGGGCAGAGAAGGAGAAGGAAGAACAGAGGTAGGGAGAGTGGGATGTTTCTCCCAAAATGGAAACCGGAGAATAGAAAAAAAGAAGCATCAAATGTACTTCTGAAAACCCATTAAGATAAGACAACTCTCTCAGTGTTAGATAACAGTTGTGGTTTTAATAAACCATAATCCTATGTCTTCATGCACAGAGATCAAACCAGGAAAACTAGGAGCAGAACATCTGCCCCACTATGGTCATGGAAGACAAACTAAAGAGGAGGCAGGAAACAGAGAAGACTGATCTGGGCCATGCCACTCATTAGCTACTCTCTCTTATTAGCAAGTATTCATAGCGCCTATCAGCTGATTCTCTGCTCCCAGCTCTCCTTCATTTACTTTTACTTTATTTGGAGATAAGTGTGATGAGATGGTAATATTCCCTTGGGATGATCTGCGAGAAGATGGGGGAGGGCAAAAAGCTAGGCAATTATTTTACCAAAGAGAGCAATAAATCCTGTCTTGTGCATGTAGCAGATATGAACAAAGAAGATGGAGTAGATCTCCCCTTGGCAGCTGTCCCTCCCCCTACTCCCTCTGTAGCAATTATACACCTCTGCACATGCACACAATTCCAGAGAAGATTAGTATTTCCTTTAACAAGCAGGGCAATTGCTTTAACAAGCAATGAATGGCTAACATATGTGAAAAGAGGCTCCCTTTGTCTTACAGGCAGTTCTAGTAGACTTCTTCAGATATAATGTTTGAGAAGCTGGTGCTTTTTTAGAATGCTTTTGGTCCATGGTTGCTGAACAGCGAAGAAGTTTACTGTACCAATGGGTTCATGTCATGCTTCCTGGCAGATAGTTTATGGATACAATATCATGAAATAAGTAACCCAAGGAGAGTTAGAAGTTTTTGGACTGCATCTTCATTATCATCGTCATTGTCACTGCTGCTGCTGCTGCTGTTATTATTATTATTCCAGTTGTCTGGGATGAAGGAGAGGACAGTCCTGGATGCTTTACTCTCTGCCAGCAGGAACACATCAGAGGTAAAGCTTTATGTTCAAATTCAGGTCTTATGCTCTGAATGAGGGGTAGTCAAACAATCTCATTTAAAGGAAAGTAAAAAGGATATTGAAAATTTAAGAAACTGGGAAGGTTTAACCAGGAGAAGAGAAGACTCAGGGGAAACGCAGTTGTTTGTAAATAACTGGAAGGTTCTCACATAGAGGAGAGATGAGATTTGTTCTACTGATTCTACATGATCCCAAGGGAGAGAAGCAGGACTAGTGTATAGAAGCTATAGATAGAAAGGCTTCAGCTACTTACTGGGAAGAACTTTCTGATAGTCAGAGGTAAAGGTAGGATGAGCTCTCTGGGAGGTATAAATTTGCCATCACTGGGGGTGTGGAAGCAGAGGTAAGATAACCTCTTATGGTGATATTAAATCACTAGGAGGAAAAAGGAGGCTGGACTAAGTGACTTTTAAATCTTTTCCAAATCTCAGATTCTAGTATTTTATGGAGGTATGAATCTCCTGATTTCATCATTACAACATTGTGCAACTTTAGGTTTTACAACATGGATAGTACATATTTATCTATAATATCGACTCTCTCTCTGAAGACTTTCATTTTTCAAAGATGTGATATGGGAAGCAGAAGAAATTACAACAGCAGCACCACCACCATCATCATCTTTCCCTTCTATTTCTTCAGCTACCATTTACTGGCACCCTACTAGGCACTTTATATACCTTATCTCCAAACTTTGAGTCAAATTCCAGCTAGGCTATTTTGCGATTCTGAGCCAGTTATAAATTATCTTTGGTTTTTACTTTCCTCATTTGTACAATGAAGGGGTTAAACTTCATTCACAATTTATAATGTCCCTTTAATCTGTCACTGGCAGTAGCAGCAGTACCCAGTTCAATTATTTCCCTCCTATCCATTGGAACTTGGCAGTTTCTATTTTCCTTAGAAATCTTTTCCTTCTTTGAAATAATAAGCATTGTGTGCCTGCTTTATTTTATACAGTAAAATCTAGTCCTGAAAAGTTAAATATAAATGGACTTTTTATTAAAATGAAGTATATTTTGAGCACACCAAGATGGTTAGCTAGTTAAAATAAATCTTTATAAAAATGTCAAAGTTCAGTGAAAAGTAATCTGTTCTGTAAATTCAGATTTTATATATTGGATTTTCTCTTACACCACTTGGTCTTCCAGTCAAGTCAACCATGTCGACAACATACTGAAATCTTTGCCTTTCTGTGTTTAG
Source organism: Tamandua tetradactyla (assembly GCF_023851605.1). Lineage (NCBI taxonomy): Eukaryota > Metazoa > Chordata > Mammalia > Pilosa > Myrmecophagidae > Tamandua > Tamandua tetradactyla. Next base: position 183,851,514 of record NC_135328.1, on the reverse strand, counting down.
TAATCATTCTATTGGTAGAAACACAAAACTACAGGTTGAAAGGAATATTAAGTCATCCATTTAAACACCTCCTCTTCCTCTGTCTCTACTTCCACCAACTCTAGCCAATGGGTGAAAATTCTTTCTAACATCCCATCCAAGTCTTTGCTTATACTTCTAGTGATAAAGATGCAACACTTAAACAGGAAGTCCCAACCAAAATTTTCACTTTTCATTTGGTATACTTCTGCTGGCAAATTTTTCACAGTACATATGTATTATTTTAACACATACGTACTGATATATATTCATAATACATATAAACATTACAAAGTGGTCCAAAGGAGTAAATGTTTTGCCACTGAAGCGATAGGAAGTCAAAACTGAATAAGAGTAGATGGTGTGTGTTATGATTTGATATCTCTACTAACTATAATACACTTGGGTGTAGGAGTAGTATATGTTTGAGGGTGGGGGTTTTGAATGTTCCTTGCTCCCTTGAAAATCACTGCTACTCTTTATCTCAGTTGTGTATGCCAGTTCTTCTGGTATTTTAAACAGCTTGCATACATGTAAAGAGTTAATTGCTTCTTGCTCTTACCAAAGTTAAACTCAATTACTGACTATAATATGACTCACTGAATAACATATCTGCCTCCTTTTCCTTCATATTCTGCTTAACCCATGGTAGACAATTCTAATTGCTCACTGTCTTTCAATACTACTTTTCTATGGTCTGTTTATTTTCTCTCTACCATGATGGGATAGCACCCTTTATAATTACTCAGATTAAGTACCTCATTCCAAGGATAGTTTATCAAATATTCCCAGATTTTCCCTCCTCTATCGTGAAAATTCTATAGCCAGATCTCTCGGGCTTAGAGCAGGTTCTATAACTTACTAGTTGTATAACCTTGGCCAAGTAACTTAAGCCCCTGTGCCTCAGCTTCTTCATCTGCAAAATAAAGACAACAACAGCAACTCCCTCAAATAGTTGTTAAAAGAATTAAATAAGAGATATGGAAAGCACTTAGAACAGTACTTGGCAACAGGAGATAATCAATGTTAATTTGTATTATTGCTATCATCATCATCTTCATTAACACAATACTCTGCTTCTACTTAGAAAACTATTTCACTCCAGACCCAGAGTGTTCACTTGACAATTTCTTTCCATCAGAATTCTATGTTCCCTCTTTCTTCATCCAAAGCATTCTTGACATTTCATCTCAACATATTCTTCTCTGACAAATCATATTAGAGTAGGACTTCGTCACCTAGCATGCCATGACCTGTTCTAATGTAAAATGCATTACATTTTATTGCATGCTTCAACAATTCACATTTGTCTGCTTTTCATATTTCTATTTAAAATCCATCTACTAGAGTAGGGTTGACAAACTTTTTCTGTACAGAGTCAGTAAATTTTTCAGTTTTAAAGACATATAGTCTCAGTTGCAACTACTTACCTCTGCCATTGTAGTATAAAAGCAGCACAAATAATATGTAAACAAATTAACCTGGTTGTGTTCAATAACACTTTATTTACAAAAACAGACAGCAGATGGGATTTGATCTGCAGGCCATAGTTTGCGGACTCCTAACCTAGAGGGGCTCATTCCTTAATACTCCACCTGGCTCTGCTATTCAACTATCCACTATTTTATTTCAAGTAAGCACAATATTCATTTACATATATTTATAAGCTTCTAAATATTTTGAATGTAGTCACTGTCCCATTTAGATTTCCTTACAGATCCTTTAAGGAAAGAGTTGTAGCTATTATTTTATTCATTAAACAAAACGTATCTAAGCCTAGTAGTAATATGCCAGGTACTAGTGTCGGTGTTAAGGTCACAGACAAATAAGTCCCAGCCTGAGGCTACAAAAAAACCTTGCATATTAGTAGGAGAGATAGCAATTCAGACACACAATCATAACAAAATGTTATCTTTGATATAATAAAGATTTCCTAGACAAAGTGCTCTGGGAAAACATGAGTAAATGACTAACATTGCCTAGAGGAGTTGATGGAAGTTTCACAGAGGAGATCAATTGAGCTAGGATTCTCAGAAAGATGAAAAGGCTTTCTAGCAAAGGAAATATAGGACAAAGGTACTAAAGCATGGGAGTGGACAGTGTATTTGGACAAGAGCTAGCTGTTTATTATAGTTGGAAAGGGGGAGGGTAAGCTACAGAGATGAAGGATCAGAATTGCGTGGAGGAGGTTAGAAAAGTAGGTAGGCTACAACGCATGAAGGGCCTTGTTTGCACTAAGACAATGATATATCACATACTGAGGACTCAGTATCACCCCAAAGATTATATATTAGACATAATGAGAAGGGTAGATTTAGAGGCAAAAAATCTAGGACTAAATATTTTAGTTAAATAGTTACAAGATTTTAAGCAAGTCTCTTAACCCTTCGTTGTTTCCATAAAACAGGAATAGTAACAGTACATACTTAACAAGGTTACTGTGAAGACTGTATGAAATAATTACGTGAGGAGTACTCTGCAAACTATAATGAGCTATTTAAATGACACCCGGAATTTGTTAAAATTATAGGATAAGCTGGAAAGAAAAGCTAAGATTCTTTTATTCACGCTAATCATTTTTAGTGATACATACATTCATATACAGCCAAAAAAAAGATAACTTTATTTCTACTATATATGCATACAGTTCTGACCTTTTTAAAGATCTGATTTTTGCATAATACCATCAGCGATACCAAGTACGAAACTCTTCACCCTTGACAAGATGGAACTATCTAGAAGCAAAAGAGAGAGAGAAAAAATTAGATACGTGAACTGCTGTAGATCATAGGAGATATGCAGTAAAATTAGGTTTTTATCAGAAGGAACTAGCAAGGGCCATTCAAATGCAGCCATTTGGTTATATTCTTCCTCAGTTTTGTGGGTTCTGTTAAAATGGAACACTCTTGAGGGCAGATTTGTAGGTGATAAAACACTGATAAATAAGCTAGAATGCTAATTTTCTAATTTACTATGAGAAATGTGTATTTACTATGAGGAATATAACTTCCACATGAACTAAAATATTCATGAGCATATGACTAGATTTATTCAACTCTAATGGCACATCTACACAGAAATCAAAATGAGAACTAGAAGATTTCTTGGGCAGCACAGAGCCAAAACAAAGGGTTGGCAAACTTTTTCTACAAAATGTCAGATAACACTGAATATTTTTGGCTTTACAGACCACATGGTTTCTGTTACCACTCCTCACCTCTGTTGTTGTAGCATGAAAGCAGCCAAAGATAACGTTGAAACAAATGGACATGGATATGTTCCGATAAAACTTTAATTTTAATAACAGGTGACAGGCCAGGTCTGGCCCAAGGACCATAGCTTGCCAGCCCCTGGTCTAACTGCATCAGGGTTTAACAGCCCCACACAACAATCTTGCAACAGTACAGAGGAACTTTCAAGAAATAAAACCCTTGAATCACAGCATTCATTCCCTTTCCTGGATCATCCTGGACATAAACTATCAATATTCTCTATAACCTTGCATTTAGCATGTTTCCAAATTGACTATCTTCTGATAAACATTTTTTTCCTTTGGATAATATAATTTATAGCATGTGCTATAGATGGGCTTTAGGTTTGAGTAACAACTCTGTCACTAGCTATATAAACTTGGACAAGTCACTAAATAAATATCTCTTAGCCTCAGTGCATGCATATCTAAAATGGAAATAATAGTGCCTACCCAGAAGGAGTTGTCAGGACTGAATGGTATGAAATAATATAAATAAGTGCCTGGTATATTGTAGGTGTTTCATCCTCCTAACCCTTTATTTTGCTACTGATCATTGATGACATCACAGTCATTTCTCTGTGTCCTGGCTCCATCTACATCCGTATGAGCATCACCACACTCTCTGTGGCTTACCTAGTTTTTCTATCAGAAACCTAAAATGCCAAGATCAAAAAGAACAAAAGCAAATATGACCAAATTCATTTTCTGCCTACCTTACAAACCAGAAGGCTCTCTTCTACTGTATCCCACTCTTCCTAAGGCCAGACTGTCATAAGATTTTTTTATATCCCCCACAATGCCCAGCAGTGTTCAAGAAGAAATAGCTTCCTCAATTTTTAAAACTGACTTTTCAATAATTCTAAGTTTTTCATAACAGGACCTTGCATAAGTTCCCAACAATGCAAGTCTGCTTCTATACTTGTAGTACAAAAACAGTAAGGTAACAATAAGCATCCTATCACTCTTTCAGTGATAGGAACCTAAGCAAAAATTGTAAGGTGCCATTCATGGTATGATAGCGACCATTTCTAAGCCTGCAGCACTGTAACAGGCTTGTGTTAAAACTGCAAAAAAAAAAAAAAGAGAATAAGTCCAATATCCCACTATGAAGAAAGTCAATAATTAACTTGATCTAATATTAGATAAAATTACATGACAAATCAGAAAAATCTCCATTTTAAAAAAAGAAACATTCAAAGATTAGACAACAGTACATGAACAGACTCCAAAGAGAAAATACAAATGGCTAGAAAATACATGAAATGATGGTCATCTTCACTAGCTATCAGGGAAATGCAAATCAAAAACACAGTAAGATATTATGTCACACCTACTAGATGGCCACTATTAAACAAACAGGAAACTACAAGTGTTGGAGAGGATGTGGAGAAACAGGAAGACGTATTCACTGCTTGCAGGAACATCAAATGGTATAGCCTCTGTGGAAGATAGTTTGGCATTTCCTCAGAAAATTAACTACAGAGCTGTCTTACGATCTGGTAATTCTGCTACTTGGTATATACTCAGATGATCTGAAAGCAGGGATACAAACAGACACTTGCACACTGATGTTCACAGCAACGTTATTCGCAATTGCCAAAAGACAGAAATAACCCACATATCCTCAACCACTGAATGGATACACAAAACCAGGTATATTAACCAAGAAATGGATAAACAAAATGTGGTATATATACAACAATGGAATATTACTCAGCAGTAAGAAGGAATGAAGTCTTGAAGTACGCAATAACATGGATAAACCTTGAGGATATTAGGTTGAATGAAATAAGTCAGACACAAAAGGACAAATATTGTATGACTTCACTAATATGAACCAAGTATAATATGAAAACTCATAGATATAAAATCTTGAATACAGGTTAGCAGGAAATAGAGTAAGGCTAGAGAATGGGGAATGGTTGCTTACTATGAGCAGAATTTTTAACTAGGCTGAACTCAAATGTTTGGAAATGGACACAGGTTTTAGTAGCATGTTGTTGCGAATATAATTAACAGTGCTGCATTATGTATAAATGTGGGTAAAAGGGGAAATGTAGAGTTACGTATGTCAGAAGGAAAGCTACAGGTTAAAATATGGGAACGTATAATAGAGTGAATCTTGAAGTAGACAATGACTGTGATAAGTAAAAATATTAAAAAGTTCTTTCATGAACTATAACAAATGCACCACATCAAACTAGGGGTCAATAATAGAGGGCATGGGATGTTATTGTTTTTTCTCTTTTCTTTTGGAGTAATGAAAATGTTCTAAAATTGCTTGTGGTGATGAATGCATAACTATGCAATGATACTGTTAGCCACTGATTGTATACTTTGGATGGGCTGTATGGTATATGAATATATCTCAATAAAATAGCATTTTAAAAAAAGGTCTTGTGGAAAAATAGAATTAAGAATACATTATTAACAATCCTTGGAATTCTGTATCCTTCATACACACACATACACACATACACACACACACACACACAGAGATATGAATCATCAAATAAAGGTCAAATTACTCTCAATAAACTAAATTTTTAAAAAGGAAAAAGGGATGAATCCATTTTAGAATAATTTCCAACTAAAATTATTTCAAAAGAAGTTTTTTTTTTTAGGAAATAGGATATTTTATTGTGTCAATGTACAGATCACTTACTATTTCTTTGTTTTGTTTTTCCTTTTTTTGTATGTTTTTAAAATTTTTATTAATAAAGCCAATCAACATACAATATGAACATTCTTTTTTTCATCACACAGTTGTATATTCATCATCATGATAATTTCTAGAACATTTGCATCAATTCAGAAAAAGAAATAAAAAGACAGCAGAAAAAAATTCATACATACCATACCCCTTACCCCTCCCTTTCCTTGATCACTAGCATTTCAATCTACTAAATTTACTTTAACATTTGTTCCCTCTATTATTTATTTATTTTTAATACATATGTTCTACTCATCTGTCCATAGGGTAGATAAAAGAAGCGTCAGACACAAGGTTTTCACAATCACACAGTCACACTGTGAAAGCTATATCATTATACAATCATCTTCAAGGAACATGGCTACTGGAACACAGCTCTACATTTTCAGGCACTTCCCTCCAGCCTCTCTGTCATGCCTTAACTAAAAAGGTGATATCTATTTAATGTGTAAGAATAACCTTCAGGATAACCTCTGTTTGGAATCTCTCAGCCATTGACACTTTATTTTGTCTCATTTCGCTTTTCCCCCTTTCAGTCAAGAAGGTTTTCTCAATCCCTTGATACTGAGTCCCAGCTCATCCTAGGATTTCTGTCCCACGTTACCAGGAAGGCCCACACCCCTGGGAATCATGTCCCACATAGAGAGGGGGAGGGCAGTGAGTTTATCGTGTTGGCTAAGAGAGAGAGGCCACATTTGAGAAAAAAAAAAGAGGTTCCCCCTTGGGGGTGACTCTTAGGCCCAATTTCAAGTAGGCTTAACCTATCCTTTGCAGGGCTAAATTTCATATGAACAAACCTCAAGACTGGGGGCTTGGCCTATGCTTTGGTTGTTCCCACTGCTTGTGAGAATAAAAGAATTCTCCACTTGGGGAAGTTGAATTTTCCCCCCTTCTCACCATTCTCCCAAGGGGACTTTGCAAATACTTTTTTATTCACTGTTCAAATCCTTCTGGGAATTTATTGAGGCATCACTCTGGACAAACCTACAAAATTTCATGCCCTACTCAAGGTTCCGTGTACTTATGGTGATCAATTAAGCTGTCCACATAAGTTATATTAGGAAAAGCACTAATCACAATATAAATTTTATATCAAATAAACATTTTTTGCTTTAGTCTCAAACATAAGTTAAAGTTCTTAAATATTAATTACCATCTTTTTTCAACATTCTGCATTATTGACATTCCTTTGTTCTTCCTCATGTAAAACATTTTTAAATTTGTGCATTTAGTCACTATCATTATACACTCTAGGCATTCAGAGATTACACCATTTCAGTCTTTATCGTATATCTTTCCTTATGATTTCATTTATGCCCTCAGCCCTCCTCCCTCTATCATCATCATCCTCAAATTCAGCTTCATACAGTGTTCTAACACTATAGTTAGGTAGTATTACAGTTAGGTAGTATTGTGCTATCCATTTCTGAATTTTTACAGTCAGTCCCATTGCACAATCTGTATCCCTTCAGTTCCAATTACCCAGTATCTACCCTATTTCTATTTCCTGATGACCTCTGTTCTTAACTGAAATTATCCAAGTTCATGCATAAATGTCAGTTCATATCAGTGAGACCATACAGTATTTGTCGTTTTGTTTATGGCTAATCTTACTCAGCATAATGTCCTTAAGGTCCATCCATGTTGTTACATACTTCATAACTTTATTCTGTCTTACGGCTGCATAATATTCCATTGTATGTAAATACCACAGCTTGTTTAGCCACTTGTCTGTTGATGGACATTTGGGCTGTTTCCATTTCTTGGCAATTGTAAATAAAGCTTCTATAAAAATTGGTGTGCAAATGTCCGCTTGTGTCTTTGCCCTTATGTCCTCTGTGTAGATACCTAGCAACGGTATTGCTGGGTCATATGGCAATTTTATGCTTAGCTTCCTGAGGAACTGCCAAATTGCCTTCCACAGCAGTTGTACCATTTGACATTCCCACCAACAGTGGATAAGTGTGCCTCTTTCTCCATATCCTCTCCAGCACTTGTCATTTTCTGTTTTATTGATAATGGCCATTCTGGTGAATGTGAGATGATAAAAGATAAAGTTTTAATGTATAACAGAAGAAACTTGTAGCTCTCCAGAACATCAAACTTCTAAAACGAATTATTTCCCCAAGGTTTCCTGGAATGAAGATTTGAATGCATGTCACCATCTGCAGCAGGAGCCACTTAATAAAAGCTTTTCATGGTGACAAAATGAAAATCTGAGGTCAGACTCTTATAGCTCTGGGGATCAATAACAGACTATTAACCTTTACCATTGTTTATCAGTTCACACATTGCCCAAGCAGCCCTTAGAAAGATGTTTGTATTACAAGGTACCAAGGATCTCAAGATCAACTTTAACCTATTAGAGTCTAATGGGAGAGAAGCCTGCATAGAAAACTTTCTCCTTAGACAGCTCTAAGAGTAAATTAAACCCTCAATTGTTTGGGTTCTAGAGACAGGTACACAAAGTAATTTGGACTTCTTGACAGAGTGACATCTATAAACCATTCTGTAATTCTCCCCAAAGTCTCAGGTTCTTACCCTAAAAAAAAGTAAGTTATGAATCCTTGGCATTATCTGCGGTCTGGTATGAATTTCACAGAATTAAAAACTTAGGGCAACCATGGTTTCTCTGTACTAAAAAAAAGCGAGATAAAAATTAGACCTAGATTTGGCCTGCTTTGATTTACGTCACTGAGTAGAGCTATCTCAGAGCCTCAATTTTCTCACTTGAAAATCAGGAGGCTCAGACTAAATGTTTTCTGTAGTGCCTTCCCTGGCAGAACCCAGATCTACTACAAACTAGTAGTGTGCCACTGTTTCCTCATCATCCACCTCTACAAGTGTCTGATTTTATGGCTTCATAGAAAATCATGTTTTTACTGAAATGAGGAAAATTTCTCAAGTGGTATCAGTTGTCAGGCTGAGAGCAACTCAAGCAACTGCTTTGACATCCCTTCCTGAATGGGAAACTTTGAGACAACCTCTTTCCTCATTGCAATAGTAAGGCCACTGAGACTACGGAAGGGGGGTTTAGTAAAAATGTGTCTTATATGAATATGAAAAAGTAAAGCAATCTTAGGAAGATGCTCTCTTTTCTAGAAAACTAACTTGATAAAGAGGATAAAGAATAACCTTTGAGACATGGCATTTTGTTAATGCATATCAACGATTTAAAAAAAATAATCTGGAAGTGGGGGAAAAATAATTTTTAAGAAGCACTCCTAACAATTTAGGCAGAAGGGTAGTACCATTTGCTAACGGTCAATCAGTATTTACTAGGAATCCTTTTCATACTAACTCCCGAAAATAATGCATCCTTAAACCAGAGAACACTTTTATGTATAATAACAGAATAAGTAGAGATCAAGAGTCATGAGAAGGACAAAATGTTATGTCTGGTTTCACTTCAAGGACAAAAGTTAATGGTTGCTTAGCTTTTTAAGGTTTTTCTTTTTTTGTTTCATACATTTAGCTTCTAGAACACCAGATGCCTTCCTCAACTTCCTCTGCTTTTTTAATTGGAATGCTTCACAACTTTGCATGTCTTACTTGCACAGGGGCCATAGTAATCTTCTCTGTATCATTCCAATTTTAGTATATACGCTGCAGAAGAGAGCACAACTTTCTTTGCTTTTCACACAGCAATTCATCCCTTAATTAAAATCTACGTTTATTAGTCCTCACCTTAAATCTCTGGGGTTACTGGTGGACTTTATTTCAGAGAACAACTGTAAATGGTAGTACTAGTCTAGAGAACTACAAAATTTATTTCATCCAAATCATTGCTAGGTGCCTAATCTGTGCAATATCCTTTAGTATAGCACAGTGATTAATAATCTTTTTCTACCCTGATATCTGAAGAACATAAAAGATTCCTATCAGGTTCCAGGAGTAGTACTACAAGATGGCGGCTTAACAATGTGCGCGTTTTAGTTCGTCCTCCAGAACAACTACTAAATAACCAGAAACAGTACAGAACAGCTCCCAGAGCCACGTCAGTGACCAGACACACAGTGTACCCCAGTCTGGACCAGGTGGACCAGCTGCGAGCCTCCCCAGAACCGTGAGTTCCCCAAGTTGCGGCGGCCAGCGTCCCTCCTCCACAGGCTGCTTCCCTGAGGGGAAAGGAAACAGACTTTACCAGAAACGGGCTGAGCCCAACCAAATGCCAATTGTGGAATTAATTAACAAATTCTGACTACTAAAAATAGGCCCCCAGCTCAGGTGAACCTGGTCAAAGCGGAGGTTGCTCATGGGGCTAATGGAAAAAGAGGAAAGGGGAGGAAACGGAGGTTTTAGTGGTTGTGTTTCTACAGAGGCTTGGCTGCCTCTGGATTCAGCGGCGGGACTTCTCGGGCTGCAACTGCCCCAGGCATAGGCAGAAACGGGCTGCATTCAGGGCTTGTTTCTGCCTGTGCCTTCCCCAGGGGAGGGGTGAAGCCCAACTCAGGTGGAATCCCTCCCTCAAGGAATTCAGACCCCAGGGTTAGGCAATTTGAAGCCATTAAAACCAGCCTACAACCTCTCCTCTGTCTCCACCACGCCCCCAGCAGGGAGAGCGCCAAAGCTAAAGGTGCCACATCATCTTATGCTCATGGGACCTGCAGGCAGACAAGTGCCACATACTGGGCAGGATAAGAAAAACAGAGTCCAGAGACTTCACAGGAAGTCTTTTAACCTGCTGGGTCTCACCCTCAGGGAAAACTGATGCAGGTGACTCCTTCCCCCTGATAGGAGGCCAGTTTAGTCTGGGAACAGCCGGCTGGAGTTATAATACCTATGTAGACCCTCCTAAGTGTGGGGGAGGGGGAAGGCACCATACAAGCAGGGCAAGAAACAAGAAAACAAGAACTGAAAAATTATCCTCTGTTAAACAAAACCTAAGCTAGAGGTCCAGAAAAAGCTGAACTGAATGTCAAAGAACAGATAGACAACAAATTCATCCAGCAAGAAAACCCTAGGTAAGCGAAGTGAAAACAATCTCCAGAATAAACTAATTAAGGTAATTAAATGTCTAGATGCCAGCAAAAAATAACAAATTACACCAGGAAAATTGAAGATATGGCCCAGTCAAAGGAACAAACCAATAGCTCAAATAAGATACAAGAGCTGAAACAATTAATTCAGAATATACGAACAGACATGGAAAACCTCATGAAAAACCAAATCAATGAACTGAGGGAGGATGTGAAGAAGGCAAGGAATAAACAAAAAGAAGAAATGGAAAGTCTGAAAAAAACAAATCACAGAACTTATGGAAATGAAAGGCACAGCAGAAGAGATGAAAAAACAATGGAAACCTACAATGGTAGATTTCGAGAGACAGAGGAAAGGATTAGTGAACTGGAGGACAGAACATCTGAAATCCAACAAGAAACAGAAACTATAGGGAAATAAAATGGAAAAATATGAGCAGGGACTCAGGGAATTGAATGATAATATCAAGCACACAAACATATGTGTTGTGGGTATCCCAGAAGGAGGAGAGAAGGAGAAAAACTAATGGAAGAAATTATCACGGAAATTTCCCAACTCTTATGAAAGACCTAAAATTACAGATTCAAGAAGTGCAGCGTACCTCAAAGAGAACAGATCCAAATAGATGTTCTCCAGGACACTTACTACTCAGAATGTCAGAGGTCAAAGAGAAAGAGAGGATCTTGACAGTAGCAAGAGAAAAGCAGTCCATCACATACAAGGGAAACCCAATAAGACTATGTGTAGATTTCTCAGCAGAAACCATGGAGGCGAGAAGACAATGGGACGATATATTTAAATTACTAAAAGAGAAAAATTGCCAACCAAGAATTCTATACCCAGCAACATTATCCTTCAAAAATGAGGGAGAAATTAAAACACTTTCAGACAAAAAATCACTTAGAGAATTTGTGACCAAGAGACAAGCTCTGCAAGAAATACTAAAGGGAGCACTAGAGACAGATACGAAAACACAAAAGAAAGAGGTGTGGAGAAGAGTGTAGAAAGAAGGAAAATTAGATATGACATATAAAATCCAAAAGGCAAAATGGTAGAAGAAAGTACTACTGGTACAGTAATAAAACTAAATATTAATGGACTGAACTCCCCAATCAAAAGACTGGTAGAATGGATTAAAAAACAGGATCCTTCTATATGCTGTCTACAGGAAACATCTTAGACCCAAAGGTAAACATAGGTTGAAAGTGAAAAGTTGGAAAAAGATATTTCATGCAAATAACAACCAGAAAAGAGCAGGAGTAGCTATACTAATATCCAACAAATTAGACTTCAAATGTAAAGCAGTTAAAAGAGACAAAGAAGGATATTATGTACTAATAAAAGGAACAATTCAGCATGAAGACATAACAATCATAAATATTTATGCACCAAACCAAAATACTTGAGGAAAACACTACAAACAATGAAAAGGGAAACAGACACATCTACCATAATAGTTGGAGACTTCAATTCCCCACTCTCATCAATGGACAGAACATCTAGACAGAGGATCAATAAAGAAACAGAGAATTTGAATGTTATAATAAATGAGCTAGACTTAACAGACATTTATAGGACACTACACCCCACAACAGCAGGATACACCTTTTTCTCAAGTGCTCATGGATCATTCTCAAAGATAGACCATATGCTGGGTCACAAAGAAAGTCTCAACAAGTTTAAAAAGACTGAAATCATACACAACACTTTCTCAGATCATAAAGGAATGAAGTTGGAAATCAATAATAGGCAGAGCACCAGAAAATTCACAAATTTGTGGAGGCTCAACAACACACTCTTAAACAACCAGTGGGTCAAGAAAGAAATTACAAGAGAAATCAGTAAATATATCAAAGCAAATGAAAATGAAAACACAGTACATCAAAACTTATGGGATGCAGCAAAGGGAATGCTAAGAGGGAAATTTATTGCCCTAAATGCCTATATCAAAAAAGAAGAAAGGGCAAAAATTCAGGAATTAACTGTCCACTTGGAAGAACTGGAGAAAGAACAGCAAACTAACCCCAAAGCAAGCAAAAGGAAAGAAATAACAAAGACTAGAGCAGAAATAAATGAAATTGAGAACATGAAAACAATAGAGAAAATCAATAAGACCAGAAGTTGGTTCTGTGAGAAAATCAACAAGATTGATAGGCCCTTAGCAAGATTGACAAAAAGAAGAAGAGAGAGGATGCAAATAAATAAGATCAGAAATGGAAGAGGAGACATAACCACTGACCCCACAGAAATAAAGGAGGTAATAACAGGATACTATGAATAACTTTATGCTAATAAATACAACAATGTAGATGAAATGGACAACTTCCTAGAAAGGCATGAACAACTAACTTTGACTCGAGAAGAAACAGATGACATCCACAAACCAATCACAAGTAAAGAAATTGAATCAGTCATTAAAAAGCTTCCTAAAAAGAAAAGTCCAGGACCAGACAGCTTCACATGTGAATTCTATCAAACATTCCAGAAAGAATTAGTACCATCCCGCTCAAACTCTTCGAAAAAATTGAAGTGGAGGGAAAGCTACCTAATTCATTCTATGAAGCCAACATCACCCTCATACCAAAACCAGACAAAGACATTACAAAAAAAGAAAACTACAGACCAATCTCTCTAATGAATATAGATGCAAAAATCCCCAACAAAATTCTAGCAAATCGAATCCAGCAACACATTAAAAGAATTATACATCATGACCAAGTAGGATTCATCCCAGGTATGCAAGGATGGTTCAACATAAGAAAATCAATTAATGTAATACACCATATCAACAAATCAAAGCAGAAAATTCACATGATCATCTCAATTGATGCAGAGAAGGCATTTGACAAGATTCAACATCCTTTCTTGTTGAAAACACTTCAAAGGATAGGAATAAAAGGGAACTTCCTTAAAATGATAAAGGGAATGTATGAAAAACCCACAGCTAATATCATCCTCAATGGGGAAAAACTGAAAACTTTCCCCCTAAGATCAGGAACAAGACAAGGATGTCCACTATCACCACTGTTATTTAACATTGTGTTGCAAGTTCTAGCCAGAGCAATTAGACAAAAAGAAATACAAGGCATCAAAATTGGAAAGGAAGAAGTAAAACTATCACTGTTTGCAGATGATATGATACTATACATCGAAAACCCTGAAAAATCCACAGCAAAACTACTAGAGCTAATAAACAAGTACAGCAAGTAGCAGGTTACAAGATCAACATTCAAAAATCTGTAGTGTTTCTATACACTAGTAATGAACAATCTGAGGGGGAAATCAAGAAATGAATTCCATTTACAATTGCAACTAAAAGAATAAAATACTTAGGAATAAATTTAACTAAAGAGACAAAAGACCTATACAAAGAAAACTACAAGAAACTGTTAAAAGAAATCACAGAAGACCTAAATAGATGGAAGGGCATACCGTGTTCATGGACTGGAAGACTAAATACAGTTAAGATGTCAATTCTACCTAACTTGATTTACAGATTCAATGCAATACCAATCAAAATCCCAACAACTTACTTTTCAGAAATAGAAAAACCAATAAGCAAATTTATCCGGGAGGGCAGGGTGCCCCGAATTGCTAAAAGTATCTTGAGGAAAAAAAAAGAAGAAGCTGGAGGTCTCATGCTGCCTGACTTTAAGGCATATTATGAAGCCACAGTGGTCAAAATAGCATGGTATTGGCATAAAGATAGATATATCGACCAATGGAATCGAATAGAGTGTTCAGATATAGACCCTCTCATCTATGGACATTTGATCTTTGATAAGGCAGTCAAGCCAACTCACCTGGGACAGAACAGTCTCTTCAATAAATGGTCCCTAGAGAACTGGATATCTATATGCAAAAAATGAAAGAGGACCCGTATCTCACACCCTATACAAAAGTTAACTCGAAATGGATCAAAGATCTAAACATTAGGTCTAAGACCATAAAACAGTTAGAGGAAAATGTAGGGAAATATCTTATGAAGCTTATAACTGGAGGTGGTTTTCTGGACCTTACACCTAAAGCAAGAGCACTGAAGAAAGAAAGAAAGAAATGGGCGCTCCTCAAAATTAAACACTTTAGTGCATTAAAGAACTTCATCAAGAAAGTAAAAAGACAGCCTAGGGCGGGCCGCGGTGGCTCAGCGGGCAAAGTGCTTGCCTGCTATGCCGGAGGACCTCGGTTCGATTCCCGGCCCCAGCCCATGTAACAAAAACGGAGAAACAGAATACAATAAAACAAGAAAATGTTTAAAAGATGTTTCCCTTTCTTCCTTCCTTCCTTCCTTCTATCCTTCCTTCCTTCTCTCTGTCTTTCCTTTAAAAAAAAAAAAAAAAAAAAAAAAAAGACAGCCTACACATGGGAGACAATATTTACAAACGACATATCAGATAAAGGTCTAGTATCCAGAATTTATAAAGAGATTGTTCAACTCAACGACAAAAAGACAGCCAACCCAATTACAAAATGGGAAAAAGACTTGAACAGACACTTCTCAGAAGAGGAAATACAAATGGCCAAAAGGCACATGAAGAGATGCTCAACGTCCCTGGCCATTAGAGAAATGCAAATCAAAACCACAATGAGATATCATCTCACACCCACCAGAATGGCCATTATCAACAAAACAGAAAATGACAAGTGCTGGAGAGGATGTGGAGAAAGAAGCACACTTATTCACTGTTGGTGGGAATGTCAAATGGTGCAACCACTGTGGAAGGCAGTTTGGCGGTTCCTCAAAAAGCTGAATATAGAATTACCATATGATCCAGCAATACTATTGCTAGGTATCTACTCAAAGGAATTAAGGGCAAAGACACAAACGGACATTTGTACACCAATGTTTATAGCAGCATTATTTACAATTGCAAAGAGATGGAAACAGCCAAAATGTCCATCAACAGACAAGTGGCTAAACAAACTGTGTTATATACACACAATGGAATATTACGCAGCTTTAAGACAGAATAAACTTATGAAGTATTTAACAACATAGACAGACCTTGAGAACATTATGCTGAGTGAGACTAGTCAAAAGCAAAAGGACAAATACTGTGTGGTCTCACTGATATGAACTGACATTAGTGAATAAACCTGGACTATTTCGTTGGTAACAGAGACCATCAGGAGATACAAATAGGGTAAGATATTGGGTAATTGGAGCTGAAGGGATACAGACTATGCAACAGGACTGAATACAAAAAGTCAGAAATGGACAGCACAATACTACCTAACTGTAATACAATTATGTTAAAACACTGAATGAAGCCACATGTGAGAATGATAGAGGGAGGAGGGCTGGGGACATAAATGAAATCAGAAAGAAAGATAGGTGCTAAAGATTGAGATGGTATAATCTAGGAATGCCTAGAGTGTATAATAATAGTGACTAAATGCACAAATTTTAAAAATGTTTTTGCACGAGGAAGAACAAAGGAATGTTATTATTGCAGGGTGCTGAAAATAGATGGTAATTAATGTTTTAAAATGTCACTGTATGTGTGAGACTAAAGCAAAAAAATGTTTGTTACAAAATTTATATTTCGACTAGTGCATTTCCTAATATAACTTATGTAGATAGTTTGATTGAATACCATAAGTACTTGGAATCTCAGGTAGGACATGAGATTTTGTTGGTTTGTCCAGAGTGATGCCCCAATGAATCCCAGAGTGATTTGATCAGTGAGTGGAAAAGTATTTGCAAAGCTCCCTTTGGGGTTGGTGAGAACAGGGAGAAAAGGAACTTCCCCAAGTTGAATTCTTGATATTCTCACAAGCAGTGTGGACAACCAAAGCTATAGGCTGAGTCCCCAGTCTTGGGGTTTGTTCATATGAAACTTAACCCCACAAAGGACAGATCAAGTCTACCTAAAATTTAGGCCTAAGAGTCACCCCCAAGAGAGCGTCTTTTGTTGCTCAGATGTGGCCCCTCTCTCCAGCCAACACAACGAGCAGTCTCACCACCCTACCCCTCTCTACGTGGGACATGATTCCCAGGGGTGTGGACCTTCCTGGCAACGTGGGACAGAAATCCTAGAATGAGCTGAGACTTAGCATCAAGGAATTGAAAAAACCTTCTGGACCAAAAGGGGGAAGAGTGAAATGAGACAAAGTGTCAATGGCTGAGAGATTCCAAACAGAGTGGACAGGTTGTCCTGGAGGTTATTCTTATGCATTAAGTATATATCATCTTGTTATTCAAAATGTAGTGGAGAGGCTGGAGGGAATTGCCTGAAAATGTAGAGCTGTGTTCCAGTAGCCATGTTTCTCGAGGATGATTGAATAATGATATAGCTGTCACAATGTGACTGTCTCTGATGCTCCGTTTATCTACCTTGTCAAGAAACGAGCAGAACATATGGAATAAAAATAAATAACAGGGGGAACAAATGTAAAAATAAATTTAGTTTGAAATGCTAGTGATAAATGCAAGTGAGGGGTAAGGGATATGGTGTATATAATCTTTTTTTCTGTTATTGTTGTATTTCTTTTTCTGTTGTCTTTTTATTTCTTTTTCTGAACTGATGTAAATGTTCTAAGAAATGATGAATATGCAACTATGTGATGATATTGAGAATTACTGAATATATATTTAGAACAGAATTATATGTTAATGTTTAATGTTTTTGTTTGTTTGTTCTTAATTTTTTTCAATTAATAAATAAATTAAAAAAAATTTCCATCAGTGAGGGCAGGATCACTACGAACACTGATTTTCGGTCAGGGGGTAGAAGTCAAGATCAATATGATGGGGAGGAAGGGCCCCAGAAGCTGAGGGTGTTTCATAATCTTCAGGAGTATGTGTGTAATTTTCTCAGTCCATAAACTTTTACTGCCCTTACCCGTGATCCAGGGTCTGGAGCAGCGCTGTCTAGGAAAAATATAATTCAAACTACACAAATAATTTTAAGTCTTCTAGTAGCCAAATTTTAAAAAGTAAAAAAAGAATTCAGTGAAAATAATTTAATAATGTATTTTAACCCAATATTTCAAAACATCATTTTGCATGTAATCATTATAAAAATTATTAATGAAAATATTTTACATTTATTTTCGTATTAGGTCTCCAAAATCTGATGTGCATTTTACACTTAGAGCATATCTTGATTCAGATACTAAATTTTCATCAGAAAACTGAAATACTTCAATTGTATTTCAATTTCATAAAATTTATAGTTGAAAAAGAAGATTCACATATCTAAGTTCTTCCAAACATAAAAGTTTTCTAACAACTGAATCAAGGATCAGTTTAAAATTTAAATTTAATTAAATAAAAATTTTGGTTCTTCAGTCATATTTAACCACATGGCTACTATAGCAGACAACAAAGTTCTAGAGGAAATAACAGTAAAAGTAAGTATTTATCAGTAAAAAAATTACTATGTGCCAAGCACTGCCCTAAGCATTTGGCAGGTATTAAGTTATTCAATTCTTACAACAAACCTGTAAGTTAGGTACTATTATCTTCATTTTACTGATGAAGAAACCAACGCAGACAGATCTATTATCATGTGTCCAAGGTTACACAGTAAATGGTGGAGTTGGGATTCAAAGCAAAGTAATTTGGCCCATTTCTTGTCTTAGAGCTTGGGTTTTTCCAAAAAAAACTGGATTATTTATTTAGTATATCCTAGGAGTACATACAATCTTTTGCCTGTGTTTTGTTAGAGGCTTTCAGCATTGATTGATTTTCCATTATATATTCCATCTAGATTATTTGCCAATGTAAATCAGATCATAATCACCCTTCTGTTTAAATGTTTAATGTTTTTGTTTGTTTGTTCTTAATTTTTTTTAATTAATAAATAAATTAAAAAAAAATTTCCATCAGTGAGGGAGGATCACTACGAACACTGATTTTCGGTCAGGGGGTAGAAGTCAAGATCAATATGATGGGGAGGAAGGGCCCCAGAAGCTGGGCCCCAAAGATCCCCATAATACTTAAAATTACCCTAACCTACATAATCCTACATGATCTGATTCCTACCTACTTCTTCTAACTCATCTCCTTTGCTTTTGATCCAGGCTAACCTCATTATTCTCTGGAACGCTCCACACCAATATTCATATATTTAGGTCCCGGCTTAAATGTCATCACCTCAGTATATCCTTCCCTGACTACTCAATCTAGTCATCCAGACCTTCTCTATCATATCATTCTTTTAATTCTCCATACCACAGTTATTACCATTAGATATTTCTGTTTGTTCCTTTATTTGCTTCCCCTCACTGGAGCCTAGTCAGTGTTATTTATTCAACACTATATCCCTGGCACTTCAAACAATGTCTGGGATAGAGGAAGTACTCAAATGTTTTTGAATAAAATAATGAATGCCAGTCTTTAAGAAAAAAAAGGCAGAAAATTTAAAACTTACAGGACCAGGACACAGAGATTGCCTTCTGAATTAAAAAATATATATTATATTTTGATGGTTTGCAATCAAAACACATAAGTGGACTAGAGAGAAAAATGGTAGAAGAAAATCACTTAAAATTAAACAAAAACACGCTGGATTCTTTAGTATCTGTAAGTCACTCTCAAATCTGGTAAGATCATGACCTAAAGGAAGAAGTTTAGGGATATAATCATGAAAATAATTTAGCTTTTCAAAGACTTTTATGAATACAGTCCTCACAGAACTTATAAAGGAAACCCACATAACACAAAGGCAAATTCTATTCAATTAAAACTCATTTAAAATACATGCACTTTTGGTGCTAAAGGAATATAGATTGTGCAACAGGACTGACTGTAAAGATTCAGAAATGGACGGCACAATACTATCTGAATGGTAGCACAATAATATAAGTACACTGAATGAAGCTGGATGTAAGTATAGTTGAGAGAGAAGGGCTGGGGGCATGTATGGAACCAGAAGGAAATATAGTGGATAAAGACTGAGACAATATAACTTAGGAATGCCTAGAGTGGATAATCATGGCGATTAAATATACAAATATGAGAATGTTTCTGCAAGAGGGAGAAGAAATGCATGTCAACATTGCAAGGCGTTGAAAATGGGACCTTATACAGGAAAAAATACAATCAATGCAAGCGAGGGTCTATAGTCAACAGCAACATTGCAATATGCTTCCATTGACTGTAACAAAGGTAATGCGCCAAAACTAAGTGTCATTTACACAGGAGATAGGAGAGAGAGGTATGGAATTCTCCATGGAAGAAAAGGAAATGTCCTCATATAAATTGTGGTGGTGAAGGCATGGCTATGTGATCATACCAGGAACTTGATTTTTACTTAGGTTGGATTGTATGATTTTTAACTTAGGATAGATTTATGATGTATGAATAAAACTGTTTAAAGGGCGGGCCACAGTGGCTCAGCAGGCAGGAATGCTTATCAGCAATGCCAGAGGACCCGGGTTTGATTCCCGGTGCCTGCCCATGTAAAAAAAAAAAAAAAAACCTGTTTAAAAATGAACAGAGAGACCAGTTCCGAGAAGATGGCTGAATAGGGTAGCTCGAGTTCAGCCCTGCTCTGCAGAAAAGTTAGAGAGGTAACGCCTTAGAGAAGGCAACTGAGATGGCAATTCAAGAGTAGAACTGAACTGGGAGAGCCTTCTGCACCACACAGGGCAGCCCTGGTTGCAGATGCTGAGGAACTGAGAAGCAGAAAGCTAGAGCCTGGCGCAGAGGCGCGGAGCCCAATGGAGTGCAGAGACGGGGAGGTGGAGACTAGGAAGTAAGCCAGGCCAGGCTACTTGAACACGCTATCCTCACAGCATAGCCCAGTGACCTGTGACTCACCCCACTGCCCATGCACCCAAGCTGCATCACCTGACCCCATTCCCCTGGCTCCAAAGCCCCTGCCCCATCAATCCCCAGTGCATGTATCCGCCCTACCCCCCCACCCCAAGTGTATCCCAACCCCTCTCCTGCACCCCTCCCGAGCACTGCTTCCCCCTCCCTGTTCCCTGCAAGCTGTCGCCAGCACATAAAAGCTGCAGGCACATACCTTGATACCCAGGCTACACCTACCCCACCCCCAACCCCCCACTTGCTCATACTGTCACACAGCCTCACGCCACCCTGAGCTCTGTGCATCACTTTACAGCACTCCTAGACCTGCGCATGTGCACGGGCCTCAGTCATGTTTCTTAGCTCTGAGAAAGTGCCACCTGCCCCCAACCCACGAAGGTGTAACGTTGACCTGCTGCCACAGCTCTATGCATGCGCACAAAGGGCCCTATGCCCTAGACCAGTGTACACTAGGGTTATGATCCTAGACCTGTGCACACGCACAGCTACATCCTCCCTGGCTACTGGGCACCCACGTTTACAAACACCAGCATAACATCCACAAACTGTGCCTACACCTGCCCTGCACTGAATCCCTGCACCATGCTGCAAAAGCATCTTGCAAAAACTAGGCTTTAGACTACTGAAAGAATCAACTCTCAAAGTAAATCAATCAAGATATTTACAAGCAACAAAAACAGCAGAAGATCACTAAGCATATCATAATGCAGAGAGATAAAGCCCTGCCTAACGACCAAATTAAAACATCAGAGGAGACACAGACATTGGAACAACTAATCAAAGATATGCATATAATTCTACAAATAAAATAAGTGGGATGGCAAATGACATAAAGGAGGTCAAGAAGACACTAAAAGAGCACAAAGAGGAATTTGAAAGAATAAATAGAAAAACTAGCAGATATCACAAAGATTAAAGACTCTGTGGACCAAAGAAAAAACATACTAGAGGCATTAAACAGCAGATCTGAAGAGACAGAAGAAAGAATAAGCAATATAGAGGACAGGATGACTGACTTCAATGACATAAAACAGCAAATGACAAAAAGATAGAAAAATTTGAAAGGGATCTCAGGGAAATGATAGACAAAATAAAACACACAAATATAAGAATAACTGGTGTCCCAGAAGGAGAAGAAAGGAGTAAAGGGCTAGGAAGAGTAGTTGAGGATATAATGGGGAAAAACTTCCCAACCCTTATAAAGGACATAAATATACAAGTCAAAGAAGCCCAGCAAACTCCAAACAGAATAAATCCAAATAGGCCTTCCTCAAACTAAGTAGTCGGTCAAATGTTGAAGAGAAGCAGAAAATTATGAAAGCAGCAAGAGAAAACAATATACTACATACAAAGGAAACCACATAAAACTGAGTTCAGACTACTCAACTAGCACCACAGAGGCAAGAAGGCAGTAGTATGATATATTTAAGATCATGAAAGAGAAAGAATTCCAGCCAAGAACTGTGTACCCAGCGAAATTATCCTTCAAAACTGAGGGGGAGGAAGATGGCGGCTTAGTAAGACGCACGGATCTTAGTTTCTCCTCCAGGACAGCTACTAGGGGAGTAGAAACGATACAGAACAGCTCCCAAAGCCACGACAGAGATAAAAAAAGACAGCGTACCCCATCCTGGAACGGCTGGCTGGCTGAGAGAATCCGCTCTGGTGAGATCACCGAGGGGCGCGGGCTTCACCGGGCGGGGCGGCAAGCAGCCGGAGTCACTCCCTTCCCCCTTCCCAGGCAGGCTGGGAGAACTGGACAGGCGGTCCCCTCAAACCGCGGTGGCTGGCGCCCACACCACACGCGGCCACCCGGACCAACTGAGAGAATTGGATCGGAAATCCCCAGGCCACAGAGAACAGCGACGGGGGGGGGGGGGCCCTTCCAAACCCGTGACTCCCCGGGAACGTGCACTCTCCCAGGCGGGCCGCTGTGGCTGGCACCCTCCCGCCAAGCTTGGTGCCCCGGGCCAACTAGGAAATTCGGACGGGCGCTTTCCCGGGCTGCGGCAGCCAGTGACCCTCCCCGCGTTCGGACTCCGGGCTGGCTGGCACTCTTCCAAGCCGCTTCGGCTAGCGAACCTTCTGGACGGCGAGAGTTTTCCAAAGTTAAAGGACCCACAGCACCTTTTACTGGTGGGACCCGCAGACAAATATGTGCCACGAGCGCCACCTACTGGGCAGGATAAGAAAAACAGAACCCAGAGATTTCACAGAAAAATCTTACAACCTTGTTGGGTCCGACACCCAGGGAAATCTGACTAAATGCCCAGACGCCAGCAGCAGAAGATAACTGTCCACGCTCAGAAGATTGAGAATATGGCCCAGTCAAAGGAACAAACCAATAGTTCAAATGAGATACAAGAGCTGAGACAACTAATGCTGAATATATGAACAGAAATGGAAAACCTCTTCAAAAATGAAATCGATAAATTGAGGGAGGACATGAAGAGGACATGGGCTGAACATAAAGAAGAAATAGAAAAACTGAAAAAACAAATCACAGAACTTATGGAAGTGAAGGATAAAGTAGAAAAGATGGAAAAAAACAATGGATACCTACAATGATAGATTTAAAGAGACAGAAGATAGAATTAGTGATTTGGAGGATGGAACATCTGAATTCCAAAAAGAAAGAGAAACTATTGGGAAAAGAATGGAAAAATTTGAACAGGGTATCAGGGAACTCAAGGACAATATGAACCGCACAAGTATACGTGTTGTGGGTGCCCCAGAGGAGAAGAGAAGGGAAAAGGAGGAGAAAAATTAATGGAAGAAATTATCACTGAAAATTTCCCAACTCTTATGAAAGACCTAAAATTACAGATCCAAGAAGTGCAGCGCACCCCAAAGAGATTAGACCCAAATAGGCGTTCTCCAAGACACTTACTAGTTAGAATGTCAGAGGTCAAAGAGAAAGAGAGGATCTTGAAAGCAGCGAGAGAGAAGCAATCCATCACATACAAGGGAAACCCAATAAGACTATGTGTAGATTTCTCAGCAGAAACCATGGAAGCTAGAAGACAGTGGGATGATATATTTAAATTACTAGAAGAGAAAAACTGCCAACCAAGACTCCTATATCCAGCAAAATTATCCTTCAAAAATGAGGGAGAAATTAAAACATTCTCAGACAAAAAGTCACTGAAAGAATTTGTGACCAAGAGACCAGCTCTGCAAGAAATACTAAAGGGAGCACTAGAGTCAGATACAAAAAGACAGAAGGGAGAGGTATGGAGAAGAGTGTAGAAAGAAGGAAAATCAGATATGATATATACAATACAAAAGGCAAAATGTTAGAGGAAAATATTATCCAAACAGTAATAACACTAAATGTCAATGGACTGATTTCCCCAATCAAAAGACATAGATTGGCAGAATGGATTAAAAAACAGGATCCTTCTATATGCTGTCTACAGGAAACACATCTTAGACCCAAAGATAAACATAGGTTGAAAGTGAAAGGTTGGGAAAAGATATTTCACGCAAATAACAACCAGAAAAGAGCAGGAGTGGCTACACTAATATCCAACAAATTAGACTTCAAATGTAAAGCAGTTAAAAGAGACAAAGAAGGACACTATATACTAATAAAAGGAACAATTAAACAAGAAAACATAACAATCATAAATATTTACGCACCGAACCAGAATGCCCCAAAATACGTGAGGAATACACTGCAAACACCGAAAAGGGAAATAGACACATATACCATAATACTTGGAGACTTCAATTCACCACTCTCATCAATGGACAGAACATCTAGACAGAGGATCAATAAAGAAATAGAGAATCTGAATATTACTATAAATGAGCTAGACTTAACAGACATTTATAGGACATTACATCCCACAACAGCAGGATACACCTTTTTCTCAAGTGCTCATGGATCATTCTCAAAGATAGACCATATGCTGGGTCACAAAGCAAGTCTTAACAAATTTAAAAAGATTGAAATCATACACAACACTTTCTCGGATCATAAAGGAATGAAGTTGGAAATCAATAATAGGCCGAGTGCCAGAAAATTCACAAATACGTGGAGGCTCAACAACACACTCCTAAACAACGACTGGGTCAAAGAAGAAATTGCTAGAGAAATTAGCAAATACCTCAAGGTGAATGAAAATGAAAACACAACATATCAAAACTTATGGGATGCAGCAAAGGCAGTGCTAAAAGGGAAATTTATTGCCCTAAATGCCTATATCAGAAAAGAAGAAAAGGCAAAAATTCAGGAATTAACTATCCATTTGGAAGAACTGGAGAAAGAACAGCAAACGAATCCCAAAGCAAGCAAAAGGAAAGAAATAACAATGTTTAGAGCAGATATAAATGAAATTGAAAACATGAAAACAATAGAGAAAATCAATAAGACCAGAAGTTGGTTCTATGAGAAAATCAATAAGATTGATGGGCCCTTAGCAAGACTGACAAAAAGAAGAAGAGAGGGGATGCAAATAAATAAGATCAGAAATGGAAGAGGAGACATAACTACTGACCTCACAGAAATAAAGGAGGTAATAACACGATACTATGAACAACTTTACGCTAATAAATACAACAATTTAGAGGAAATGGACGGGTTCCTGGAAAGACATGAACAACCAACTTTGACTCAAGAAGAAATAGATGACCTCAACAAACCAATCACAAGTAAAGAAATTGAATCAGTCATTCAAAAGCTTCCTAAAAAGAAAAGTCCAGGACCAGACGGCTTCACATCTGAATTCTATCAAACATTCCAGAAAGAATTAGTACCAACTCTCCTCAAACTCTTCAAAATAATCGAAGTGGAGGGAAAACTACCTAATTCATTCTATGAAGCCAACATCACCCTCATACCAAAACCAGGCAAAGATATTACAAAAAAAGAAAACTACAGGCCAATCTCTAATGAATATAGATGCAAAAATCCTCAATAAAATTCTAGCAAATCGTATCCAACAACACATTAAAAGAATTATACATCATGACCAAGTAGGATTCATCCCAGGTATGCAAGGATGGTTCAACATAAGAAAATCAATTAATGTAATACACCATATCAACAAATCAAAGCAGAAAAATCACATGATCATCTCAATTGATGCAGAGAAGGCATTTGACAAGATTCAACATCCTTTCCTGTTGAAAACACTTCAAAGGATAGGAATACAAGGGAACTTCCTTAAAATGATAGAGGGAATATATGAAAAACCCACAGCTAATATCATCCTCAATGGGGAAAAATTGAAAACTTTCCCCCTAAGATCAGGAACAAGACAAGGATGTCCACTATCACCACTATTATTCAACATTGTGTTGGAGGTTCTAGCCAGAGCAATTAGACAAGAAAAAGAAATACAAGGCATCAAAATAGGAAAGGAAGAAGTAAAACTAT
Source organism: Tamandua tetradactyla (assembly GCF_023851605.1). NCBI lineage: Eukaryota > Metazoa > Chordata > Mammalia > Pilosa > Myrmecophagidae > Tamandua > Tamandua tetradactyla. The sequence continues at coordinate 183,825,386 of NC_135328.1, read as the reverse complement.
CACTGTTTGCAGACGATATGATACTATACGTCGAAAACCCGGAAAAATCCACAACAAAACTACTAGAGCTAATAAATGAGTACAGCAAAGTAGCAGGTTACAAGATCAACATTCAAATATCTGTAGCATTTCTATACACTAGCAATGAACAAGCGGAGGGGGAAATCAAGAAACGAATCCCATTTACAATCGCAACTAAAACAAATAAAATACCTAGGAATAAATTTAACTAAAGAGACAAAAAACCTATATAAAGAAAACTACAAAAAACTGCTAAAAGAAATCACAGAAGACCTAAATAGATGGAAGGGCATACCGTGTTCATGGATTGGAAGACTAAATATAGTTAAGATGTCAATCCTACCTAAATTGATTTACAGATTCAATGCAATACCAATCAAAATCCCAACAACTTATTTTTCAGAAATAGAAAAACCAATAAGCAAATTTATTCGGGGCAGGGTGCCCCGAATTGCTAAAAACATCTTGAGGAAAAAAAACGAAGCTGGAGGTCTTGCACTGCCTGACTTTAAGGCATACTATGAAGCCACAGTGGTCAAAACAGCATGGTATTGGCATAAAGATAGATATATCGACCAATGGAATCGAATAGAGTGCTCAGATATAGACCCTCTCATCTATGCACATTTGATCTTTGATAAGGCAGTCAAGCCAACTCACCTGGGACAGAACAGTCTCTTCAACAAATGGTGCCTAGAGAACTGGATATCCATATGCAAAAGAATGAAAGAAGACCCATATCTCACACCCTACACAAAAGTTAACTCAAAATGGATCAAAGATCTAAACATTAGGTCTAAGACCATAAAACAGAGGAAAATGTAGGGAGATATCTTATGAATCCTACAATTGGAGGCAGTTTTATGGACCTTAAACCTAAAGCAAGAGCACTGAAGAAGGAAATAAATAAATGGGAACTCCTCAAAATTAAACACTTTTGTGCATCAAAGAACTTCATCAAGAAAGTAGAAAGACAGCCTACACAATGGGAATCAATATTTGGAAACGACATATCAGATAAAGGTCTAGTATCCAGAATTTATAATGAGATTGTTCAACTCAACAACAAAAAGACAGCCAACCCAATTACAAAATGGGAAAAAGACTTGAATAGACACCTCTCAGAGGAGGAAATACAAATGGCCAAAAGGCACATGAAGAGATGCTCAATGTCCCTGGCCATTAGAGAAATGCAAATCAAAACCACAATGAGATATCATCTCACACCCACCAGAATGGCCATTATCAACAAAACAGAAAATGACAAGTGCTGGAGAGAATGCGGTGAAAGAGGTACACTTATCCACTGTTGGTGGGAATGTCAAATGGTGCAACCACTGTGGAAGGCAGTTTGGCGGTTCCTCAAAAAGCTGAATATAGAATTGCCATATGACCCAGCAATACCATTGCTGGGAATCTACTCAAAGGAATTAAGGGCAAAAACTCAAACGGACATTTGCACACCAATGTTTATAGCAGCGTTATTTACAATTACAAAGAGATGGAAACAGCCAAAATGTTCATCAACAGACGAGTGGCTAAACAAACTTGGTATATACATACGATGGAATATTATGCAGCTTTAAGGCAGGATAAACTTATGAAGCATGTAATAACATGAATGGACCTAGAGAACATTATGCTGAGTGAGTCTAGCCAAAAACTAAAAGACAAATACTGTATGGTCCCAATGATGTGAATTGACACTCGAGAATAAACTTGGAATATGTCATTGGTAACAGAGTTCAGCAGGAGTTAGAAACAGGGTAAGATAATGGGTAATTGGAGCTGATGGGATACAGACTGTGCAATAGGACTAGATACAAAAACTCAAAAATGGACAGCACAATAATACCTAAGTGTAAAGTAATCATGTTAAAACACTGAATGAAGCTGCATCCGAGCTATAGGTTTTTGTTTTGTTTTGCTTTGTTTTGTTTTGTTCTTACTATTATTACTTTTATTTTTTTTCTCTATATTAACATTCTGTATCTTTTTTGGTTATATTGCTAGTTCTTCTAAACCGATGCAAATGTACTAAGAAACGATGATCATGCATCTATGTGATGATGTTAAGAATTACTGACTGCATATGTAGAATGGTATGATTTCTAAAAAAAAAAAAAAAATGGACAGCACAATACCACCTAATTGTAATGTAATTATGTTAAAACACTGAATGAAGCTGCATCTGAGCTATAGTTGTTTTTTTTATATATTTTTGTATTTTTTATTTTTATTTTTATTTTTTCTCTATATTATCATTTTATTTCTTTTTCTGTTGTCTTGCTATTTCTTTTTCTAAATCAATGCATATGTACTAAGAAATGATGATCATACATCTATGTGACGATATTAAGAATTACTGATTGCATATGTAGAATGGAATGATTTCTAAATGTTGTGTTAGTTAATTTTTTTTAATTAATAAAAAAAAAAACTGAGGGGGAGATTAAAGTTTTCACAAAGAAGTCCTGGAAGAATTTGTCAACAAGAGACTGGCCCTACAAGAAATATTAAAGGGAGTTCTGCTGGCTGAAAAACAAAACAGAAGAGGGAGGGCGGGCCGCGGTGGCTCAGCGGGCAAAAGTGCTTGCCTGCTATGCCGGAGGACCTCGGTTCGATTCCCGGCCCCAGCCCATGTAACAAAAACGGAGAAACAGAATACAATAAAACAAGAAAATGTTTAAAAATGTTTCCCTTTCTTCTTTCCTTCTATCCTTCCTTCCTTCTCTCTGTCTTTCCTTTAAAAAAAAAAAAAAAAAAAAAAAACAGAAGAGGGATGTCTGGAATAGGGCACAGAATTGAAGAGTACTAGTAAGGGTAACTTAAAGGAAAAAAAAAAGAGAAAGAGAGAAAAGACTATATAGATATGACAAATAAAATCCAAAGGATAAGATGGCAGATTCAAGAAAAGCCTTTACAGTAATTACTTTGAATGTTAGTGGACTAAACTTACCAATTACAAGATACAGATTGGCAGAATGGATCAAGAAACATAATCCAGCTATATGCTGCTTAGAAAGACTCCTCTTAGACACAAGGATACAAGCAGATTGAAGTTGAAAGGATGGAAAAAGATTATCCATACAAGTTGTAATCAAAAGAAAGGAGGAATGCTATACTAATATTAGACAAAATAGACTTTAAATGTAAAGACATCATAAGAGACAAAGAAGGACACTATATACTAATTAAAGGGTCAATTCACCAAGAAGATAAAACAATCATAAATGTTTAGTCTCCCAATCAAGGAGCTCCAAAGTACATGAGGCAGACATTGGCAAAACTGAAGGGAGCGATAGATATTTCAACAATAATAGTAGGAAACTTCAATACACCACTCTACTCTATAGATAGAACAACCAGACAGAAGATCAAGGAGGAAACAGAGAGGTTAAATAACTTGATAAATAAATTAGATGTAACAGACATATAAAGGTCATTACACCAGAAAACACAAGGATATACATTTTTCTCTAGTGCTCATGGAACATTCTCCAGATAGATCATATGCTGGGGCATAAAACAGGTCTTTACAAATGTAAAAAAAATGAAATTGTTCAAAGCACTTTCTCTGATCACAATGGAATGAACCTGGATCTCAATAACTGCCAAAGAATGAGAACTTTCACAATTACATGGAGATTAAATAACACACTCTCAAAACAACCAGTGTGTCAAAGAAGAAATTGCCAGAGAAATCAGTAGCTATCTGGAGATGAATGAAAATGAGAATACAACTTATCAGAACTTACGGGATGTGGCAAAGGCTGTGCTGAGAGGAAATTTATTGCCCTAAATGCCTATATCAAAAAACAAGAAAGAGCAAAAAACCAAGGACTTAAATGCTCACCTGGAGGAACTTGAGAAAGAACAGCAAACTAACCACAAAGCAAAGAAGAGAAATAACAAAGATTAAAGCAGAGATAAATGAATGAGAGAAGAAAAGAACAACAGAAAGAATCAATAAAACCAAAAGTTGGTTCTTTGAGAAAATCAATAAAATTGATGGGCCACTAGTAAGACTGACAAAGGAAAAAAGAGAGAGGATGCAAATAAACAAAATTAGAAAGAGAAGGGGTGAGTAACCACAGACCCTAAAGAAATAAAAGAAATCATAAGAGGATACTATGAACAACTATATGCCAACAAACTAGACAACTTAGATGAAATGGACAACTTCCTGGAAACACACAAACAAGCTCTACTGACTCAGGAAGAAACAAAAGATTTCAACAAACCAATCACAATTAAAGAGATTTAATCAGTCATCAAAAATCTTTCTACAAAGAAAAACCCAGGGCCAGATGGCTTCATAGGGGATTTTCATTAAACATTCCATAAAGAACTAACACCAATCCTGCTCAAACTTTATGAAAAAATTGAGGAAAAAGGAATGCTACCTAACTTATTTAACATCATTTTAATACTCAAACTGGGTAAAGATACCATAAGAAAGGAAAACCACAGGCCAATCTCCCTAATGAACATAGATGCAAAAAGTCTCAACAAAATTTTAGTAAATCGAATTCAACAACACATTAAAAGAATTATACACCACAATCAGGTGGGGTTTGTACCAGGAATACAAGGATGGTTCAACACAAGAAAATCAATGAATGTAATACAGCATATTAACAAATCAAATGTGAAAAATCACATGATCATCTCGATTGATGCTGAAAAAGCATTCAACAAAATTCAGCATTCTTTCCTGATAAAAACACTCCAAAAGATAGGAATCAAAGGTAACTACCTCAAAATTATAAAGGGAATATATAAGGAAAAACTGATAGCCAGCATCATATTCAATAGAGAGAGACTGAAAGATTTCCCATTAAAATCAGGAATGAGACAAGGATGCCCACTGTCACCACTATTATTCACCATTGTGCTAGAAGTTATAGCTAGAGCAGACAGGCAGGAAAAAGAAATAAAAGGCATCCAAATTGGAAAGGAAAAGTAAAACTTTAATTAACTGCAGATGATATGATACTATACTTGGAAGATCTTGAGAAATCTACAGCAAAGTAACTTGAGCTAATAAACAAATTCAGCAAGCTGGAAGGATATAAAAATAACATGCAAAAATCAATAACGTTTCTATATACAAGGAATGACCTAACTGAAGAGTCAGTTAAGGAAAAAATTTCACTCAAAATAGCAACTAAAAGAATCAAGTACTTAGGAATGAACTTAGAGACGTAAAGGACAGAAAACTACATAACATTGCTAAAAGAAACAAAGGAGATCTAAATAGATGGAAAGAAATTCCCTGCTCATGGATAGGAAGGCTAAATATAGTTCAGATGCCAATTCTCCCCAAATTGATCTGCAGATTCAACACAGTGCCAATCAAAATTCCAACAACCTATTTTGAACACTTGGAAAAGCTAATTACCAAATTCATCTGGAAGGAAAAGAGACCCTGAATAGCTAAAAGCATCCTAAAAAAACAAACAAACAAACAAATGAAGTGGGAGGAATAACACTCCCTGACTTTAAAACCTATTATAAAGTCACAGTGGTCAAAACAGCATGGTACTGGCACAAAGACAGAAGCACTAACCAATGAAATTTAATTGAGAGTGCACAAATAGACCACCAACTCTATCATCAATTGATTTTTGACAAGGCCCCCAACTCTTCCGAACTGGGTCAAAACAGTCTTTTCAATAATTGGGCACAGAAGAAATGGATATCAACAGCTGAAAGAATGAAAGCGGACCCCTATCTTATATATTACACAAAAATTAATTCAAAGTGGATCAAACACCTAAATATAAGGACTAGCACCATAAAGCTTCTAGAAGAAAATGTAGGGAAACATCTTCAAGACCTAGTAATAGGAGGTAGCTTCCTAAACTTTACACCCAAAGCACAAGCAATAAAAGAAAAAAATAGATAAATGGGAACTCCTCAGAATCAAATGCTTCTGTACATCCAAAGACTGTCCAAAAGGTGAAGAGGCAGCCAACTCAATGGGAGAAAATACTTGGAAATCACATATCAGACAAAGGTTTGATTTCTTGTATATAAAAAGAAATCATACCACTAAACAACAAAAGAACTAACAACCCAATTAAAAAATGGACTAAAGATATGAATAGGCATTTTTCTGAAGAGCTAATACAGATGTCTCAAAAGCACATGAAGAGATGTTCATTTTCACTGACTATAAGGGAAATGCAGATCAAGACAACAATGAGATACCACCTCACACTAATAAGAATGGTTGCTATTAAACAAACAAGAGACTATAAATGTTGAAGAGGTTGTGGAGAAACTAGGACACTTGTGCACTGTTACTGGGAATGTATAATGGTACAGCCACTATGGAAGACTATTTGGCGGTTCCCTAGGAAACTAATTATCAAGTTGCTCTATGACCCAGCAATAGCACTACTTGGTATATACCCAGAAGAGGTGAAAGCAATGACACAGATATTTGTACACCGATGTTCATAGCATCATTATTCACAATCGTCAAAAGATGGAAACAAACCAAATGCCCATCAACAGACGAGTAGATCAACAAAACATGATATGTACATACGACGGAATATCATGCAGCAGGAAGACAAAACGATGTCCTGAAGCACATGACAAGATGGATGAGCCTTGAGGACATAATGCTGAGTGAAATTAGCCAGACACAAAAGGATAGATACTGCATGATTCCACTTTTATGACCAGCATAAAGGTATAATCAGAGGCTTATAATACAGAATATAGGGGACTTAGAGATACATAGAAGCTAGAGACGGGTGAACCATTAGCTAATGAGGTTGAACTCCAATGTAAGGGATAGATAGGAGCAAAGGTGATTCTCCAGTGGGTCAATATGATAATATTACCATACCGAAGATGAACAAGGTTGAAAGGGGTTCTATAGACCTATGGGTCCCACTGATTCACACTAGAAATAGGAATTCGTTCTTGTAAGAACTACTTCAAAGATATGGTTCTTGTACAAAGAGTGTTAAGTCTAGGGTACAGGGGGGAAAGTGCTATTGCAAGCCATGGGATATGTTCAAAAGGAAACCATCAGCACTACCACTGCAACAGCAGAGGTAAATAATGGGGGGAGGGACAAGAGTTAAGAGGAGGTTTAGAGTTCATATTTGGTAAGGGTGTAGTTTTTGGTTTTCTTTCTCTTGGGAACAATGAAATTATCTAAAATTGAGAATGTTGACGGACTGTGGACTTTGGGCCCTCTACATGATGCCTGATGAACACAGATGGCTGAAGGATGCACTGATGGAGAAGTAGAATGACGAACGATGGTGTATACTTATGAATGAAGGCTGGGCTGCTACAAAAAGGAACAAAGTCATGAGGCACGATGTGAGTGAACACGTAGGAATTTGGTGAGACAAAATAAGCCACAACAAGAATGGTATGATGTCCTTTAGAAAATGCTTATAAGAAAACAGGGATCTAGATTGTAAGCTTTTATAGCAGACACATTAAATCCGGAGTGGTGATTATTATTTATAGATTTTGAGAGACTGTTTTATATATTTCACCTGATATTTAGAGATATGAACAAAGAAGAACAGATTGGGGTTAAAGTAATTCAGAATATAGGGGTAAGGAAGACAGTGTCTATATTTTAGAACCACACATACTCTTTGAGACCAATGGAAGAAAGGTTTCTTTGATCTGGAACTGAAATTTTTCTGTAGCGCATAATTTAATTCAACCTATCTATACAGTTAATTTGAACAACCGAAATGCAGAGAGCTCAGAATAAGAAAAAGGTCCTTTAATCCTGTAGAGATTATTGTAATGCCTGGAAACATCCTAGAGTATATTAAGCAGATAACCAAAAAGTATTGGCAAAGTGGAGAAAGCATATGAAGCTATTAAACCTGACCATCAGGGAATCCCCTGATACTGTGTCAAACTTTGGGGACACCCAAACCAATAGGCCATGCCCTTGATCATGAGGTTTACTCTTGCTAAGCTTATATAGGTAGCGGAGAAGCTTAGACTACCTATAGGCATGCTTAAAAGTTACTTCTGGAGGACCTCTTTTGTTGCTCAAATGTGGTCTCACTCTCTCTAAGCCCAACTCGGCAAGCGAATCACTGCCCGTTTCCCCACATGGGACATGACATCCAGGGGTGAAAGTCTCCCTGATGACGTAGGAGATGACTCCCAGGGATGAATCCAGACCTGGCACTGGGGGATCAGCAATTCCATCCTGACCAAAAGGGGTAAAAGTATAATTAATAAAGCATCAGTGGCAGACAGAGTTCAAATAGAGTCGAGAGGCTACTTGGGAGGGTGCTCTTACACAAGCTTCAGTTAGACCTTGCTACCTATCATAATTTGCCAACTCCCAACGAGGACCATTCCAGCCAATCCTAAAAACACTTACAGCAATATATAAGATTCCACAAGGGTTCCATGCACCACAGCAACTTTCCAGAAACCTACAACCTCCAGATGGGTTCCTGGTCCAGATAAGTCCTGAAACCTAGCCCAGCCTCTCCAGAATATCAGATATTTCAATCTCCCTACCCCGTATTAGTGACAGACCCTGAAAAATTTAGAATGGCCATAGCCCAAACACCCCTAAAGAGAGGGATGGAAAGATCAAAGGTGATGGTGGAGTTATACAGAGAAGATAGGTATTTAACAATGAATATGAATGCTGAATCATTAAATTGATATCCCTTTTACTCTCTAGGATCTTAGACAAACTAGGACACTTATGCACTGCTGCTGGGAATGCATAATGGTACTGCCACTATGGAAGACTGTCTGGCGGTTTCTTAAGAAACTAAATATTGAGTTGCCCTATGACCCAGCAATAGCACACTTGGTATATATCCAGAAGAGCTGAAAGCAACAACAAACAGACATTTGCATACCAATGTTCATAGTAGCATTATTCACAACTGTCAAAAGATGGAAACAAACCAAATGCCCCATCAACAGAAGAGTGTTTTAACAAAATGTGGTGTATATATATACAATGGAACACGTGGGAATTTGGTGAGACAAAATAAGTCAGAAAGAAAAGAACAAGAATGGTATGGTGTCCTTTAGAAAATGCTTTAGAAATGCTTATAAGAAAATAGGGGCCTAGATTGTAAGCTTTTATAGCAGACACATTAAATCTGGAGTGGCAATTATTATTTCTGGATTTTGAGTGGCTGTTTCATATATATATATATATATATATATATATATATATATATATATATATATATATATAACTTCCAGATGGGTCCCTGGACCAGATAAGTCCTGAAATGTAGGGGGCCCAGTCTTTTCAGAACACTAGATAGTTTCATCTCCCTACCCCATATTGATGACAAACCCTTTCAACATGAAAAAGTTAGGATGGGCACAGCCCAGATACCCCTAAAGAGTAGGAGAAAGATTAAAGGTGATGGTGGAGTTATACAGAAAAGGTCAGGTTTAACAAATGAGTATGAGTGCTGAATCATTATTTCTTTTAGCCTCCTGTACCTTAGAGCAGCTAGAAATGAACACCTAAAATTGTGGAACTATAACCGATATCAAACTCTGAAATCTGTTCTACAACTAATTGTTGAGATGTACTTTGAAATTCATTGCTTTTATGTATACGTGTTATTTAAAGAAGAGAAGTATAACAGAGAAGATAAGATTTAACAAATGAGTATGACTGCTGAATCATTATAGTGATATTTCTGTTGGTCTCCAGTGTCTTGGAACAGCTAGAAGAAAACACGAAAAATTGTGGAACTGTAACCCATACCAAACTTTAAAATCTGTTCTATAACTACTTGTTAAAATGTACTTGGAAAATTAAAAAAAAAATGAACAGAGAGATAAAAGTGCTGGTGAAAATGTGGAGAAAGAGATGTACCTATCCACTGTGCGGAGGGAAGCAAAGTGGTGCAGCCCCTCTGGAGGGCAATATAGTGGTTCTAAGGAGGCTAGGGGTGGGGTTGCTATATGATCCTGTAACCCCATTGCCAGGTATATACTTGGAGGAAATGAGAGTGGGGGCACAGTGGACATTTGCACACTGATGTTTATAACAGCAGTGGATGGAGGTGGGTACAATGACTGAGGAATGAAAGGGGGAACTGTGGTGTATACATACAAGGGACAACTGAGCAGCTGCAAGAGGGAATGAAGTTGTGAGGCATACAACTAGGTGAATGAACCTTGAGGATAGTATGTTGAATGCAATGGCAGAAACAAAGACAAGATATCATGCCTCACTCATATGGACTAACTATAATATACAAACTCAGAGAATTGAAGTCAAGGGCATGGGTTACAGGTTGGGACATCTTGTAAAGGGTCCTAGATTGTAAGCTCTTAGAGTAGTCACATCTATTCTGAAATTGTGATTATTTCTAAATTCTGAGAGACTGAGCTATTTGTGTATAACCTGGTCATTCCCTGGAACTAGGTTTTTCTGTGACACCTGAGACTCAGAGTTAGAGCTCTGAAGCTATGAAAGTCAGTATTACCCCATATAGCAACTGTTTAAAAAGTTGAAAAAGTGATCAGACTTTGATTAGAAATATGAATGAAGCTGATCTGGACAGGACTAAGGTAAATCAGAATACTGGGTAAAGGAAGATATGGTCCATATTCTAAAACTTTAACTTCTGCGTGAGAACAAAGAAAGAAATGCTTATTTGGTGCAAAATTTGTATTTTGGGTGGCGCATTATCAAATTTAACTTGTACGGTCAGTTTATTTCAACACCATAAGTACATGGAATCTTGAATAGGACATGAAATCTTGTAGGTTCATACAGGTTAGAGTGATGCCCTCATACATCCCACAGTAATTTAGACAAAGAATAAAAAGTACTTGCAAACTTCCCTTAGAGAACTAGATAGAAAGGAGGTAATATTAAACTCCCCCATATGGAGAATTCTTGATATTCTCGCAAGCAGTGGGAACAACCAAGTCAATAGGCTGAGCCCTCATCTGGGGCTCACCCCAATGAAACTTATTCCTGCAAAGAAGAAACTAAGCCTACTTGCAATTATGCCTAAGAGTCACCCCCCCCCCCAGAAAATCTCTTTTGTTGCTCACATGTGACCCCTCTCTCTAAGCCAACTTGGAAGGTTGAACTGACTGCCCTGTCCCCTACATGGGACACGACTCCCAGAGGTGTACATCTCCCTGGCAATGTGGGACAAAACTCCTGAGGATAAGCTGGGACCCAGCATCATGGGACTGAGAAAGCCTTCTTGACCAAAAGGGGAAGAGAGAAATGAGACAAAATAAAGTCTCTGTGGCAGAGATTTCAAACAGAGTCCAGAGTTTATCCTGGATGTTATTCTTATGCATTATATAGCTATCCAGAGGTTATTCTTACACATTATATAGATATCTCTTTTTAGGTTATGGTGTATTTGAGTGGCTAGAGGGAAGTAGCTGAAACTGTTTTCCAGTAGCCTTGATTCTTGAAGATGACTGCATAACCATATAGCTTTTACAATGTGACCATGTGATTATGAAAACCTTGTGGTTAATGCTTCCTTTAGCCAGGATATGGACATATGATTTAAAAAGTAAGGATAAAAACCAAATAAATAATGGAGGGGGGGATAAGGGTTAAAAAAATTGGGTAGATTGCAATTACAGTGGTCAATGAGAGGGAGGGGTAAGAAAAATAGGATATATGGGTTTTTTTCTTTTTATTTCTTTTTCTGGTGTGAGGCAAATGTTATAAAATTGTTCATGGTGATAAATACCCAACTACGTGATGATATTGTAAGCCACTGATTGTATACTATGGATGGATTTTATGTGCGTGAAGATATCTCAATAAAAATATTTTTAAAGTATATGCAGTGAAATGACAAAAGACGATTTCAAAAATACGAAAAAGCACACAGCTACTTAGCAGCACTGGAAAAACAGGGAAGAGTGCCATCAAAGAAGCTGAAACTTTGAAGAACTTCTGTAACATATAATCTACATAAAATCATTTTATGGAGAAATCAATCAATACTGAGAGCTTTTAACTAAACATAGGCAAAAGGTTATATTCACGCCTAGGACATACTAAATGGTCTAGTTTCCCTGGATTAATTCCAAGCTCAGAGACAAGAAGTGGAAGTTGATAGAAGAGATGCATGAGACTTTAATACCAGTGGTGGTAATCTACTCTGTGCACACAAAGCTTCTAGCTGCAGCGTTTGCCACCAGGCACAAAATGCACAGCATTACTTTTATTAAGTTTTAAAGATACTTTAAAAGGAGAAAGAGACAACAAGGGCTACTATTTAAAAACAAAACAAACAAAAACCTCTTCTAAATATGACATTGGAAAAAGAGCAACCAAAGGCATTCTCAGAAAAATGCAAAATGATGATCGGCATGCTAGCTGATGAGTTAAGATTAGAAATGATAGTGTAGGACCACAGATAGTAGAGATAGGCCCAAATAATGAATAACCTGGCAAATAAAAATTCATCACAGAGACAAAGCAATGTAAATAGGAAGAGTGTAATTTAATTAAAAATATATGAAGTATATTTGCATTCCTGGCCTCCAAATCAGTTATAAATCTCTCACAAAAGAGTCCCAAGGAATCACAAGAGAAATTTCAATACAGTTGGGTGAGTAGAATGATAGATAAACAGAGAGATATGTGATAGTACATGGAACAATAAAATCTAGATGGTGGATATAATGTTATTCATTGTAAAACTCTTTCAATTTTGCTTTATGTTTGAAATTTTTCATACATTATATAAAAGCTTTACAATATTTCAATGAAATTGTCTCAAAGTTCAATTTTGGGCAGTAGTAAAAAGGTGGGTAGGACAGAGCAAAGAGAATGAAGAACAAACACTTACTGCTGATTAGCACTTTTAAATATAATCATCATTTCTTCATAACAAATCTAGAATTAGTTGTCATCTCTAGTACATGCAAACACACACACACACATACACACACACACACACACCCTAAGGCTCACAGAGTAACTTAACTAAGTTACATGGATATCAGTGAATATTAAGCCTGATCAAGACTGGGACCAAAACTTGTATTGAGGCCAAAAAAATCTACCTGAAATCTAAATCAATCTTCATCATTTATTTTCCAAAGTATCTAGGAAAGTGAATAATTTCTGCAGGTACAGGAAAGTTTCAGCTGGTGAGACACTTTGAGAATCATATGAAATATACTTTCTAAAATATAAATGGTAAATGGTAGCCTCCAGTTTTAAAACCTTTTACACTTTTCAAAATTATCTGAATTGTCTTTTTTATATTATAGCTATATATATTTTTTTACTATCTTTTACCTTCATTTTAACAATGCATTCCCCTTGGAGTTAGATCTGATTTCTATATTTTTGAAACACAGTGCCTTGAATTATAGGTGTTTAGTAAATGTTGACTGTGACCCTCACAATATAAGTACAAGATTACTAATACAACTATTCACATCATTCTTATTGAACAGTTACTCCAAAGAGCTCATCTGTTGAACTAGGGGTCCAGTTGTTTCCTATTGCACCACTTACTCCAAAAAAAAACACTAAACCTGCTTCTCCGATGGAGGATTTGGCAGTGTGTTCAAAGGAAAAAGCTGTAGTTAAACATCATTTTTAAATGTTTGGAAAATCCTGAAATATGGGTCTTAATGTGAATATAAAATGTTTGTAAACATCCTGATTTTTTTGTTTTATTGGGGCAGAGTGTTAGAAGAAAAATGAAAAGTGCTTCTTAAAAATCCTAAATTTGGTTTTAATTGTGTTTTAAGTTACCCCAAACAAGAACAGAACAGAAGTTGAAACATAATAACTTAATATCTCTTCTTTGCAATTTCATGTGTTATTTCACTTGACTTGTTTTTAGAATACCCAATGAGAGATTATCACCATTTCCATTTCACTGATGAAGAAATTTCAGAAAGAGTTCAGAAGGTAAGTAGATGGTTGCACTGAGATTTGAAGCAATCTAGGTCATGCCTTCTGTAGTCTGATATGCTGTTACTTACTTCCACAATCTATTCAATAGTCTGGTAACAGGGATCTGTCTCCTTCCATTTCATCTTGTGTATGGCAACCAGTGTAATTTTTCTAAAGTAAAATTTCATCATGTTCTTCCACTTAAAACCTCTCAATAGCTCCATGTAGCCTACAGGATGAAATCCATCAAACTTCTTGGCATACCATACAAAATTAAGATCTGGCCCCTGACTACCTGTCCAGCCTCATCTATTGCCCATCTTCTCCTTCTCTTCCCCCACTTCCCTGAAGACACTCCAAATGATTTGTCGTCCCTTAATCATCTGTAAGGAGGTCCTCTTTTCCATTATACCCTCAATTCAAACTTGCCAACTTACAACTCATTCTCCAAACCTTAACTCAGAAAATAATGAATCCCCTCTTCCTCAGCCTTCCTAACTGTTTTCCCCAGTCAATAAGTCCCTACATTTAAGTTTGGTTCACACTTATAACATTTAACCACCATATTATAATTATTTACTTATATATCTCACCTCTCTATTTGATGGTGAAGCCTGAGGGATGTCTTATCTTTATATTCATAAGGTCTAATACATTGCCTGATAGTAGTAGGGCATCAAAAATATGTTTGTGTAGTTGAATTCAAATACACTCACTCGGAAAGTATGCAAATGTTAAAAGAGGATTTGAGTTTGGTAAAATATAAATGCTTCAAAGAGAAAAAAGCCTGAAACCCTTTAACTGGACTGTGTACAATGGCAGGCAGGTGCCCTAAAGGTCCCTGCTAGCAATCTGTGCCCCAGCTGGGTGCCCCAGAAGGTTCATTACTTTCATATTACCACCGTGGCAATTTATAAATGAGTTCAGTGTAAGAAAGACAAGTTGAATTGACAGGACTGGCAACTAACATCTTTCATTTAACACTAAAGCTCACTGGCAGTGCCGATAATATACCTTCTTCAGTGCAAAAGAGACCTCCAACACTGTGATTGGCACTGCCTTTTTTGTAAGGGGAATACAAAAAAGTGAGAATAAGCAAACTAGAGGAGAAGTCATCTGAAGTTGAACACACAAAAGAATAAATGGTGAAAAAAAAAGACAGTATAATTTAGGAATGTCTAGAGTAGACAATGATGGTAATTAAATGTACAAATCAAAAAAAGTTTTGCATGAAGGAGAACAAAAATAACTAACTAACTAACTCTTTGTCTGGTACGTCCCAGGTTTGGTCCTCCTCACTGATGGTTTCTAATGCTTTAATCATCTGCTTTGCCTGGGCCATTGCTTCCTGCTTTGTTGTATGTTTTGTAACCTTTTTTTAAAAAAACCTGGACATTTGATATTTTATTTAGACATGAGGCATCTGTTTCTTAACTCTGTATCAAGCTGGTGTTATGACAGAGCTTCATTAATTGTCAGGAAGTAGAAGAAAGAAAAAAGAAGAAGAAAACACACCATATTTGTAGACTGACCTGTCTGAAAGTGCTCTTCTTCAGGGCTTATCCAAACAATGAGTTTGGAGAATAGCTCTAAACAAAAGCACAGGTACCTCCAAGATCCTTTGTGCACCTGTGAATGTAGCCCTGGGAATGCCCCCATTTACATAATCCTGAATGTCCTTTCTTTCCTAAAAAATTGTTCCTCATTGTCCTAAGCACTACACTGCTTGTCCTAGAGCCAGCAATCTCTTGTCCCGGGTAACATGACTTGACTGCTTTCCCAGTGTTCTGGAGGACAGCTCAGTAAGCTGCCTTCTATATGCAGGGTAGGTTCTAGGACAATGGCCCTCAGGCTGACACTAGACAAAGTATGCCAGATATACATGCTCCCAATATATTCATGAGGGTTACTCTGCTCCCTCCAATACTGGGAGCAGGCATCCTCACTAACGTTGTGGGTCAGCTCTGAACCAAGCTGGTAAGTGGTATGGGAGGGGCACTACAAGATCCCATACTTTTAAGTAGCTGTCTCTTAATTTGGTCCTCACTCTGTTACTGTGGTCCTTTAACTGCTTTCTTCCGCTTTGAAAAAGATTTCTTACAGTTTTTTCTGGTTATTCAAAGCTTCTGTGGGCAGATGGAGCCCTGAAGCATCTTACCCTGCCATCTTGACTGGGGCAGAGCCAAGTTCATGTCTTATGATTAGAACTTTCCTTGTACTATTTTTTGGAGATCTGAACAAAGTAAAATGGGAAATGAGAGGACAAGGAAACCATTAAGCATATTCAATCTCTATCCAATGCTATCATAGTCTTGATCAGTAACAATACAAATCGAATTCTGCATCTGATGCTTCATATACCTGTGACCTTGGATAAATTACTTACTTAGTTTTCTTAGCCTCAGCTTCTTTAACTGAAAATGAGGATGGATAAAGCCACTTATTGACACAGACTGCAAAGATTAAATAAGCAACATATGTGGCTAAAACAAAAAGTACTAACAAAGTGGTAACCATTATTATTATCATAACTATTAACATCATATGATCATTTATACCATATTTCAAGATTCAATAGGGCATGGCTGAATGTTCACAGCAAGAAAAGGCTAGGTAACAAAACAATTGATGCCTGATACCATTTAGCAATGACAAGTCGAGAGAGCAAACCCATCTACTGATTATATGAACAGATGAATAACTTCAAACTGACAGCATTATGTAAAAGGGATATATCCCTTACTTACTTAGAAATATGAGGGAGGGAGGAAGGAAGGAAAAAAGAGAAGAAGGAACAAGAAGAAACAAAAGAAAGATGTAGATAGTTTGTCGTAACAATGAGCAATAAAAGGATACAGTGATGTTGGTAGAGACAGGTAAGAAAATATTTTTGCAAAATTTAAACAAAAGCAAACAGCTGGATTTCCTAAAAAACTTTGAGACATTATAATTATATAGTTAGAACTATACAAAAACCTTGTTTTCATATAGGAAAACCCCCTATTGTAATAACATCCTAATGCTGTATAATACAAAGTTTCTTAGTAATGCACCTACTATACTATAGCATAAGAAACTGCATAAGACACATCATAGTACTAAGGGGGAAGAAAGTATTATGCTAAAAAAATTCTGAAGGAGCAATGTTTGGAAAATTCAGACAATTGGCATCTGAAAGGTTTTTACAGGGGCATTAGGGGCCAAGTAATTAGACTAGTGGGTTTGGGGACAAAGTATTCATTTTTGGGAACGGGTAATTAAAACACTTAAGAAGAGTCTTGGAAACCAACAACATATTAAAAGAACTACACATCACAACCAAGTAGGGTTTATACCAAGAATGCATGGGTGGTTCAACATAAGAAAATCTAGCAATGTAATACAGTACTTAATAAATCAAAAGGGAAAAATCACAAGAACAACTCAATTGATGCTGAAAAGTCATTTGACAAAATTGAGTATCCCTTTCTGATAAAAACACTTCAAAAGGTAAGAATCAAAGGAAACTTCCTCAATATCATGAAGGGTATATATGAAAAACCATAGCCAGCATCGTACTTAATGGTGAGAGACTGAAAGCATTACCCCTAAATTCAGGAATGAGACAAGGATGCCCACTGTCATTCACTATATTCAACACTGTACTAGAAGTTCTAGCAAGAGTATTCAGGCAGGAAAAAGAAATAAAAAACATACAAAAGGAAGAAATAAAACTTTCATTATTTGCAGTTGACATGATCCTATAATTAGAAAACACTGAGAAAATATGGCAAAGCTACTTGAGCTAAAAAATAAATTCAACAAAGTAGTAGAATACAAAATTAATGTACAAAAATCAGTAATGTTTCTATACACCGGTAATGACCTAATTGAGGAGACAATTAAGGAAAAAATTGCATTTAAAATAGCAACCAAAAGAATCAAGTATCTAGGAAAAAGCTTAACCAGGGATGTCAAGGACCAAGTATCTAGGAATAAGCTTAACCAGGGATGTCAAGGACCTGTACACAAAAAAACTACAAAACACTGTTAAAAGAAATCAAAGACCTAAAAAAACAGAAAGACATTGTATGCTCATGGACAGGAAGGTTGAATGTTGTTAAGATGTCAATTCTACCCAAAGTGATCTACAGATTCAATGCAAAATCAATAAAAATTCCAACAACCAACTCTGAAACCTTGGAAAAGTTAGTAATCAAATTCATTTGGAAGGAAAAGAGACCTCAAATAGCTAAAGATATTCTGAAAAAAAGAACAAAGTGGGAGGACTAACATTTCTTGATTCTAAAGCTTATTCTAAAGCTGCAGTGGTCAAAACATCATGGTACTGGTACAAAGACAGAAGTACTGACCAATGGAATTGAATCAAGAGTGCGGAGACAGACCACCAAATCAATGGATTATTGATCTTCGATAAGATACCCCAAATCCACTGAACTGGGACAGAATATTCTTTTCAATAAATGGGCATGGAACAACTTGGTATCAATAGCCGAAAGAATGAAAGAGGACCTCTACCTTACACCTTATACAAAAATTAATTCAAAATGGATTAAAGATCTAATTATAAGAGCCTGTAACATAAAACTTTTAGAAGAAAATACAGGGAAACATCTTCAAAACTTAGTAATAGGAAGTAGCTTAAATTTTATACCCAAAGCACAAGCAACAAAAGAAAAAAAACTGATAAATGGGAACTTCTTAAAATCAGAAGTTTTTGTGCCTCAAAGGACTTTTTCGAAAACGTGAAGAGGCTGCCAACTTAATGGGAGAAAATATTTGGAAATCACATATTGGAAAAAGGTCTGATATCCTGTGCACATGAAGAAATTACACAATTCAATAACAAAAGAACAAACAACCCAATTATAAAATGAGCAAAGATATGAATAGACATTGCTCCAAAGAGCAAATACAGATGGCTAAAAAGCACAGGAAGAAATGCTCATTTTAATTAGCTAAAGGGAAATGCAGATCAAGATGATAATGATATATCACCTCACACCTATCATAATAGCTGCTATTAAACAAACAGAAAACTACAAATGTTAGACAGGATGTGGTGAAATTGGAACATTTATTTGTGGGAATGTAAACTGGTGCAGCTGCTATGGAAGGCACTTTGGCAATTTATCAAAAAACTAAATATCAAATTGTCCTATAACCCAGCAATACCAATACTCAGTATATACCAAGAAGAGCTGACAGCAGTGACAAGAACAGACATTTGCAAGTCAATGTTCATAGTGACACTTTTCACAATTGTCAAAAGGTGGAAACAATCCAGGTTCCCATCAAGAGATGAGTGGATAAACAAAATGAGGTATATACATAGGATGGAGTATTATGTAGCAGTAAGACGAAACGAGGTCCCGAAACATATGACAACATGGATTAACCTTGAGGATATAATGCTGAGTGAAATGTCAGACACAAAAGGACAGATACTGTATGATTCTACTATTATGACTCTGGTGAAGGTAATCTCAAAGGTTTACATTGTAGAACATAGAGGACATTGAGTCATATAGAAGCTAGAGATGAAGGAAAAATTACCCAGTGAGGTTGTACTTAAATGTAAGTTTAACATGGCAGCTAATTAGTGGGGTTATAAGTATCATTGCTATATTGAAGGAGAATATGACTGAAAGGAGATGTTTAGTGCCATGTATCTGATTAACTCTACAATTATAAATAAGTTCTTGCCTGAACTCCTTCAAAGATTCAATCTTGTACAAAATGTCAATAATAGAGGAGTACAGTGGAAAACTAATATTGTATGTTATGGCCTACAGTTAATAGGAAGATAGCAACAGTACCACAGCAATACCAGGGTTAAATAATTGGGGGTGAGAGATGTGAGATTAGGGGAAGTTTTGATTTTATACTCGGTGAGGGTTTGTTTATAGGTTCTTTGTCTCTTTGGACCAATGACAACTATCTAAAATTGAAGACTGCTGTTGATTGTACAACCAAGTGAGGACACTGTAAGACATGGTTTGTTTATTATGGACTTTGTCCATGATGCCCAGTAGATGGAGAGTGATAAAGGGTGCAATGACTGAGAGGCCAATAGGCCAACTATCATATATTTTTGATAGAATGCTGTGAGGCTGCGGGGAGGAATGACGTTGTGAAGCAAGCAGCTAACTCAATGAACCATGGGGATAGTGTGTTGTGCAAAATAAGACAGAAACAAAAGAGCAAATATTCTATGGTCTATTTCAGAAAATAATTATGGAAAAGTTGGAGCCCAGATTGAAAGCTTTTGTAGCAGCCTTACTTAGTCTGAAGTTGTAAGTGTACTTCTAGATTCTGAGACACTTAGCTGTATGTGTATAGGCTGGTATTTCCCTGGAACTTTTAGTACTTCTGTGGCACCTGGGATTCAGAGCTGGAGTTCTGCACTCTGAAAGTCAGCACTGGTACATACAATAACGGTCAAATTAACTAAAAAAGAGGTCAGGCTTCAATTAAAGACAAAAACACAGGCGATCTGGTTGGGACTAAAGTAGAATAGGATACAGGGCAAAAGATGATACGTGCTCTAGAAATTCACCTACTATATGAGGCCAAAGGCAGAGAAGTTTATTTTGTCTGGAACTTAAATTTTCGGTAACATACAATCTAAATCAACCTGTCTGGATAGCTCATTTAGAAAACCAGGACATATGGAGCCTAGAATGGCAGCAAGGCCTTGTAGTTCTGTATAGCTTAATGTAGTGCCCAGAGACATCCCAGACTATAGCGGGCTGATAATTAAAAAGTGGTGGTAGAGTTCCTTCAGGGTCTGGAAAAAAAGAAAAAAGGTACTGGTAGAGTCCCCTGAGAGACTTCAAAAAAATACCGAACTATTAAACTTTCCCATCTGGGAAACCCCTGGCTCTCGCAAACATTGGGGACTCCCAAGAAAAAGGCCAAGCTCTTGATTTTGAAGTTCACCTGGGAAACTTATTTCTGCAGCAGAGAAGCTAAGACTATAATTACACCTAAGAGTTGCTTCCAGGAAACCTCTTTGGTTGCTCAGATGTTGCCTCTCTCTCTCTGTAAGCCCAACTTTGCTTACAGAAAATTATTACCCTCCCCACATGTGGGACATGATATTCAGGGGTGAACGTCTCCCTGGCAATGGGGGACATGACTCCCAGGGATGAGCCTGGCCCTGGCACTGTGGGGTTGATAAATGCTTCCAGAACAAAAGGAGGAAAAGAAAGATAACAGGACAAGATATCAGTGGCTAAGAGAATTCAAATAGAGTTGAGAGGCTATTCTGGAGGCTACTTTGATGCAAGCTTCTGCTAGATATTGCTGATTGCCATGGTTTCCCAACCCCCAACCAACATCATGTCTAGTAACCCTGGAGAACACCTAGGGCTCTGGCTGAGATGCTATAAAAGTTTCATGCACTAAGTTTACTTTCCTGAAATCCATTACCTTCAGATGGTTCCTAGGCTGGATAAGGCCTGAAACCCAGAGGGGTCAGCCTCTCTAAGAACATCAGCTAGTTCCATCCCTATCCTATATTTTTGACAGTCCTTTTCAACATGGAAAAGTTTAAAAAGGCACAGCCCACAGATCCTCATACAGTAGGAGAAGGATCAGAGTAGGAGGAGGAGTTAATAGAGAGGATGGATTTTGACAGATGGATGTAACTACTGAATCACTATACTGATGTTTCTCTTGGCTTTTGGTATTTTGGAGCAGCTACAGGGAAAGGTCTGAGACTGTGGAACAGTAACTCACATCAAACTGTGAAATCTGTTCTGTAGATGCTTGTTGGAGTATAATTTGAAAATTATTTTTTTTCTTTTTTTTTGTACATGTTATATCACACATACAGATACACACAAACGTTAAGAAAAAAGAGTCGGGCAGGAAATCTAAAGAGGAAGTGAGAATGAGTGCCAAGATTGCATAATGGGACTGTATTACTTTTTAAAAAGGCTATCTCGCTAATTTATAATGACAGGGTAGCAGGGAAAAATTGGGTAGTAGCAAAGTTAGTCCAAATCCCACAATTTAGCCCTTAATTTATAATGACTTTTATTAATCTGAATTTTCTGAGAATTAGTCCTAAATCCCTATGGGGAAAATTGTAGAAGGTTTAGAAATTAGCAAAAGAGATTACTGCATAATCTATCAATGTAATACCAGAAGCTTCTAGGATTATCTGATTCTATAGGGATATGCCATTTGGTTTGTCTCTTACTACCTTATTTTGCAACTTTGTAAAGACAGGAGTTAATTTGTAGGGAACTCATAGTAATGCAAATAATTTCTTTCCAGCGAAATGCAAATTGTGTCTGTGGAATGCCCCATGGATATTGACCAGTTCTATATCTGTTTATAATGTCATTGCGGCATTTCCTGACTATAAATATATGGTACTTTGAGGTCTCTTCTGAATCAACTTTGTACCATTTTTTTTTTTGCTTCTCACTTTAATTAATGAGTTAAATAAAATCTTTGTACATTTTATATTTGTATGAAAGTGATTTTACCTTCTTAAGGTAACGACCAAAAAGTCTTTAATTTCATTTGGGGTAGGGACTGTGGCTTTCAATGTGGCGTGGTGAAAATAAAATCAGACTACAAAAAGGCCTAGGCTTATACATGTTAAGAAAGTATCAATTATAGATGACCTTGGCTAACTTCCACAGCGCCATCTCTAATTCTCATTGTTTCATATATCAAATAGGATTAATTCCTGCCTTGTCAACTTGTAAAGGCCTTCTGTGAGAATCAGATGCATATGAATAAATCTGAAAGCATTTGGGTAATTTGTAAAACTCCCTGGTTCATCATCCTCAACATCATTAAAGTAATTTTTCCTATAACATCTAAGGGATCCACTGCTCAAAACCATTTACTGACTCTCCTTACCAAGAGGATGACATTTAAATCTCTTAGGACAGTATACAGGACCCTCAGGTGATCTGGCACTTGCCTATCCTCTAGCCTCATCTCCAGTCAAATCACTCTTTCTCAACCTTAATAAACCTGCAGGACTCAGCAATTTACATAGTCCCAAACATTGCATATTGCTGATTCCTTCCATCTGGAATGCCCTCTCCTTCACCCTCCTCAGTCTACTTAATAAACACCAATGTATCCTTTAAATTACCTTTTAAAAGATATTAAAGATATTATCTCTTTTGATAAGCCTTCCCAAACTATCAGACATAATCACTCTCTCTTCCATGGAGTTTATATTTATATTATTGAACTACACAGTATCAAAACCTATTTGTATGTCTGACTTCTTTGGTAGATTATGAGCCTTAAGGAATGAGGTTGATTCCTGTTCATTTCTTTATTCCTATAACTAGCATAATGCCTGGCACATGGGAAATGTTAAATACTTGCTGAACAGCTCAAATGAAATGTAAGGCATTAGTATATCTTCATTTTCCTCACAGCAACTATCATAATAAAATAAAAATATTAGGCATTTAGTAAACAAATAACTTCACTCATTGTCATTTCTTATCATTATTATTACTCAATCGTAACTTAGGGTGAGGGCTGGAAAAGCAAATGCAAATCTACTGAAAATCAAACAGCCAGGGCAAACTGATAGATATTTTCTAAGTACAATTTAATTTTCACAATAAACCTACTGATGCAGATATCATTGTTTCCATTTTATAGGAGAATAAACTGAGGTAGAAAGAACTTAACTTCTTTGAAGTCAAGGAACTGGAAGTAAACAGTACAAATTCTGTTGTATACTTTCTGGGGTTTACTTAGCACTTTAATGTCCTCTTCTTCATGTAGCCCTCACAATTCCATGAAATGCATGGGGCAAATGTTAGTATCTCTGTATGACAAATAAAGAAAACAAGATTTAGAGAGTCTGAATGATTTTTGAAGTTCACACAGCTAGTGACTGCTAGATCTAGGACTATAATGTCTAGGTTGTATGACTTAAAATTTTGTACTTTTTCCACAGGCCAGTCTCTTTTGCCAGTAAGAGATCACTTAGAGATCATTCATAAAACTGAGGGAACAAACAAGTTTAACTAAAATAAAACCAAAAAAACCGCTGTTTAAAAGCTCAGATTCCAAATTTTTCAACCACACCAATTTCAAGACCATTGTACTCATCAGTTTTAATCTTCTCTGTGTATTCCGCCACCCCACCCCACCCCACCCAAACCCTGCACAAAGAGCTTCAATGTAGGCCCACACAAGACAACCCGGGTAGAAGTCTCATTACTTGCATTTTCTAAGACAAATATTTCACACATTTTTATATATATTATACCTAACATCCAGGGACCAGTCTTTCAGTGAGGAGAAAATAATAACGCTTAGCCAAGATCAAACAGAAAATGTCCATGTCTGAGATGCATGCCAAATAAATGTTCCCAATTTAATCAATACTTATTGAGAACTCTATGTGATAGTTACTAGGCTAATGAACAGAACTTTGTGTTTAGATATGGAGACAAGTAAGCAAATACATCTAACAATAATGGAATACAATAGGCATGTGTTTTAATAAGCATGCTAAAATTGGAAACCAATTCTGTCTGAAGGAGTTGAGAAAGTTTCATAGGACATGACTCTTGAACCAGAACTTGGAAAATGTTTCTTATTCCAGACAACAAAGAAAGTTTAGGCATTTTCAAGCAAAGCGGTGAAAATAGTAAGTAGTGAAAGGTCTTCTAAGGTGTCCTGAGGAAAACAGGGTAAGCGGTTTGAGCACAGGATCTATATGGTGGCAAGCAATGAATAAACTAGAAAACTAGTCTGGAGCAAGATTATGAAGAATCTTAAATGTCATTTTAAGAAGCCAGAAATATATCTTGCAAAAACTAGAGGTTTTCAAAACTTTTTTGAAGAACTACAGTATCTTCAAATAGTTATGTATATGAAACCAGACAACAATCAACAGAGCTTAACTGGCAGCATGGGAGTAAGGAAGCAGGGGCCCATCCAATCTGCCTCACCTTCACACCCAGTTCCTGGGAAGCCCTAAATTGCCTGAATGGAGATCTAGAGCAGTGCTACCACTTGGTGTGTGGTCCCCATCACCAAACTGTTATGTTTGCTATAACTACAGAAATTGAGAGTATGCCCTTAGAAACTTAGTAGAGCAATTTAACAACGTAACTTTGTCTGTTAAAACTCATAAAAATTTGAGGTTTACATTCTGTCTTAAAAAATTTCACCTTTATAACAAGTCATTTATAATGACTTTTACAAAATTATTAGTTTTTGATGGATTGAAAATAAAACTGATTATTCACCATTTATAGTTTGAGAAGGACTGCCCATAAAGTACTAAAACTTATCTGAGTTGTAATTTAGAAAGTTACAAAAATAACTGTAGCAGTTATTTAGAGGGGGAAAAAAACTGGCAAATATAAAGCATAAACAATATGAAAAGCTTTATAAACAAATTTTCAGATGACATAAGGATTACTTGTGTAAATGCTACACATCTAGCAAACAATGAATAAGGACTTTTAAGTTCACAGATAGGGGAGATCTCTACAGGCTAAAGTAGTCAAGGAAAACTCAGAAATGGCAGATTTTTAGAGAGGGAGACCTTACCACTAATTTCCAGACCTAGACTCAGGTCACTATTATTATATATGCTACAATATTTACTGAAATATCTATTACATACCAGGTTATAGGGACACAATGTTGAACATAAGATATGGTTCCTGCTATCATGGCAGACATTAATCATCCAAGAATACAAACAGATGCTTCATTTAACATTATCATAGGTACTACAAAAGATGCATCATTTAAAATTATGGTAGGTATTACAAAGGGAAGTCACAGTGCCATGAAATCACATTAACATAGAGATAAGATAGAGTCTGGGAGAAATAGGAAGGATTCCCTGAAGAAGTACTGTTTCAGTTGAAATCCAAAGAATGAGTAGAAATTAACCAGTCAGGGAAGGGGAAAGAATATTCTGGCAGAGGAAACAGACAAGAGAAAAAGTCCTGATGTGGGACAGTCATATATAGCTCAGAGAACAGAGCAGAAAAAAGGGTGATAAAGCTGACGCTGATAAAGTAAGGAGGAAAGTGATAAAAGGTAAAAAAGACAGGATAGATCATTAAAAGTTCTATAAGCAACATTAAAATCATAAAAAATATGGTATAATTGCCAGACTTGAAATTAAAAAAAATTAACCCTAAAAGTAACATGGAGAATGGATTAAAGGAGAGCTAGAGTAGTTGTAAGCAGCGTTAGGATGCAACTGCAGTAATCATGGGAGAGATGACAGAAGCTTGAATCAAGTTGATGGCCGTGAAGATTCTGTTCAACAAATTTTTACTGAATGTCATTATATTTAACTGCTGTGATTGGTATTCATATATACATATACGTCTGTGATTGGTATTTATATATACATATACGTGTGTGTGAATTATATATATATATTCATATATATATGAATAAGATTGGCAAAATCCCTGACCTGGAACTTGTAAACACGATTGAAAAAAAACTATATTTTGTGATTAAGGGCTATTACAAAAAATAAACAGAGTGACTATGGAAGGGGCAGTCAGGAAAGGCATCTACGAGGAAGTGATTTGTAGCTGAGAAAGAACTAGAACGAGGCAGAGGAAGACCTTCCAAGGCAGAGGGAACAGCACATGCAAAGTCTCAGAGTCAGGAAAGAGTATGATATATTCAAAGAATCAAAGAACAAAAAGGGAGCCAGTGTGACTGTTATTTGGCTAGGGATGGTAGTATCACATGAGGCTATATCATGTAGACTACAGGGAAAATACTGTTTTTATTTTCAGTGAAATGGCAAGCCACCAAGTGTTGTAGGCAAGGAAAAGACACACCCCCTGGCCACTGTGTTGATAAGGAGTGGGGTACAGAAGGAGAAGCATAAAAACCACGTGCGAGGGGCAGGAGGGGTGATACAATGGTACAAAGGAAAAATAGTAGTGATCCAGACTAGAATAAAGGTAATGGTGTTAGAGAGGAGTGGAGGGATTCATTAGATACTTAAGATACTGTCCTAACAGGTATTAGCAATGAACTGAAAATGGGGAAAAGATTATTTCAGAAATGCTTCCCAGTTTTCTGGTCTGGGCAAATATTTGAGTTAGAAGGCTATTTGCTGAATTAGACAACAATGTGCATGCATCACAATCACTGGGAAAGCTTTTAAAAAATACTAATTCCTAGGCTTCAAACCCTTGGAGATTCCAATTCAATAAAATTGTTTATTGGTACATGGGATTTTTCATTTTAAAAAATTCTCCAGGTGTTTGTGATAATCAGCAAGGTTTGGAAATCACTGTTATAGACAAAGTTAACCAGAGTTGGTTTATATTGCTTTTAACCAAAAGAACCCTAGAAAATAGAGAATTTGGAATGACAGTCTCTAAAGTGTAGAATTAGCTGGATCAAGGTTGGGAACAAACCTGTGCAGACTTCTCTACTTCATGCTGAATGGCTGGTCATCCTTATGTGGTATGAGACAGATGACCAAACTGGGGTCTGTTTTATACCAGGATTCAACACAACTGAGGTATACTGCAAGAAAGACTTGGTAGGAAAAATGAAGGATGTGAAGTGTACTGGCTATATATATGATCTTAAATCAGCTTCTATTAAAAAAGAGACTGCCTCATATGAAATAAGTGAGATATTCAAAATATTTAACAACTAGTACAGTCTAGACATCATCCAATCAGAAAGATTACCTTGACCAATTCAAACAGATACCACCTAAAAATAATAAGGCATACCAGCGCACAGTGGAGACCAATAGCCCTGAGGTAAACTGGTCAGTCTGAAAACAAAGGGAAGAAATACGGCTTTTCTAGGAAAGGTTCTTTCAGATTAAAGCCTGTGCAGGGGTTTTGCTAAATTAGGAAATTTTACCTAGCAAATTCTACAAGCAAAGCCAGAAAGGCAGGACCAACAATTACAGCTAAATCTCAGACTTAGGAGAGGCTTGACTACCCCAGGGTCCTTGCAAGCACCTCTGTTATGAGCTCCTTGCCTGATAAAGTTGGGATACAATCCAGAAGCAAAGAGCAGATTATTATTATCTCCTTTCACCAGGCCCTGTTTCAAATTAAGTGAACCAAAAGATTCCTTTTTTTTTTTTTTACCTCATTTAGGTTGGCATTTCTGCCCTTTGCAACCAAAAAGTGTTAATATACTACCAGAACTTAATGAAATGGAGCACTACTGTTTTTGTTGTTGTTGTAATCTGAAATAATCACAAGGGGGCACTTCTTCGGATCTACCAAAACAATCTCCAGGTCAGGGTATCTGTTATTTCTTAGTAAGTATTCCAGGTGATCCATAAGATCAAATAAATTGGGAAAATATTAGCTTAGGCTAAAGTTTACATTGAGCAAAAGTCTAGTTGTCTCTTCCCATAGCCTATGAAATGGTGGCTCTGTTCTTTTCCAGTAAGACAGAAGAAGGACATTATAACTACTTATTTAGAAGGTACTATAAACCCACTGCTCTACCAAAAGCACACTATGATATATAGTGGCCTGCAAAGTTTAATATATCGCCTTGCCTTCCACGATCTTCTATTCTTTCAATTATAGAAAAGGCCAGACATATAAATATGAAATTCAGCAGAGACTGCTAAACCTGTCTCATCACTGGAATCATCTAAAGAACTTTTTGGTAAGTCAGGAGTGGCTGACATGGGATTGAAATTCCTTACCCATAAGATAATAAGCTATTTCTAATATATGGCCAATGTAAAATATAGTTCTTTCTTAAGATAAAGGAGCATCCTGAAAAAAATTAGGTATAATGAAAACAGTCCACTACTTCAAATTTGGATTTAATTAACATATCCTGAGAAGTCACTGTATTAGGCACCTAAATATAGATTTTCATTAATAACTAATAATTCAAACACCAACAGATTAGTAAATTGAATGAATTTTCACTTTCTTCTCAGGCTAATGGTTTATTTAAATACTACTGGGGGACTTAGCATATCAAAAGAACATTTTGTTAGTGTAGGGTATAAAGAAGTCAGCAAAAACATTACAGAAGGAAGTTTTTAATATGGCGGAGTAGGGAGTTCTAGGATTCAGTTCATCCTCTAGGGCAGCTAGTAAATAGTCAGAAACTGTCTATAACAACTATTTGGGGGGAGCTCCGGGGACCAGAAGAATACCATACACCATCCAGGGAAGAGCGGAGAGATAGATAAACTGTGACGAAGAGCTGTGAGCAGATTTCTCTACACTGCAGAGAGATCTACTTCCTTTTTTCCCAAGAAAAGTGTGTGTGTGGGGGGGGGATGGGGGTGGAGTGATGAAGGAGACCCGGCCAAGTACCCCTTGCGGCTTTTTATTAGTGAATTCAGACTGCTGGGTTCCAATTCTGAGAACTGCTAAACTGCCAACCCCTAGGACAGAAAGCAGTTGGCAGCATCCCTTTCAACCCTGCCCCTGGAAGGGGTGGAAGTGAGGTTGATTGAGAGAGACAGTAACTGCTCAGAAAATGTTTGCTGAAGGGTGGCACTTTCCCAAGAAAAGAGGGGAAGGGGCTCGGCCAAGTGCAGTCTGTGGCTGTTGATTTGAGAATTCAGATCACACAGTCTTGGATCTGAGCAACAGTTTCAACTCGTCCAGGCCAAAAGCAGTGGCAGCCTCTGTCTCAGTCAGGACTGCAGCAGGGGTGGAGTCAGTTGAGACTTAAAAGCACAGCACCACTTTAGGACTGTGGGGAACAGCTGGCTGAAGAATGTCACCTGGTGGGTAGCCCAGGAAAGCACAGTTTTGGGAACTGTCATACAGAAGATTGGAATTCTTTTGGGTCTTCTCCCCAGGGCACCTTGTAATCTATTTACAACCACTTTGTGAGTTCTGGGCCTGTTCTGACAGGGAAAAACTGACTTGGGAAAGTACCGTCTGGGGGAACCGTCCCCCCAGAATTAGTTCTCCAGGTAAAAGCAGTTAGAAATAATGAAAGAGTGTAAAAACATAGAGGAGAATAAAAAACACACAGAACATACCAACATTCCTGCTGAGGGAAACAGCTTTCTATTGGGGGTAAAACAATTGCACAAACAGTGCAATTTCAAAAACTGTGCTGCATATCCAGGGCAAAAATCAGATGAACAGAGACAAAAAAAATCTGATCACAAGCTATTCGATAGGTTTAAAATAAGTTGAACAAAGTGTCAAAGAAGAGCTTTAGCACAAAGCCAATCAACAAGAAAACCCTAAGAAAGAGAAACTGACCTCCAGAGTAAACTGATCAAGAAAATCAGATGCCTAGACACCAACAAAAGATTAGAAGCCATACTAAGAAACAGCAAGATATGGCCCAGTATAAGGAACAAATTAAAACTTCCGACAAGACACAGGATCAGGATTTGAAGCAACGTTTATCAATAATATTCACACAAATCTTTTCCTTTGAACAAAAATGTTCAAAGGAAAATATGGCAAAAGAGATAAAGGATATTAAAAAGACACTGGGAGACTTTCAGGTAAATGGCGGGATAGGATAGGCTAAATTCACCCCTGCTCCATGGAACAACTAGAGAAATGACGGAAAAACAACCAGGATAGCAATTCCAGGGTGTGACTGACCTGAGAAGATCTTCTACACTATATAGGGAGTTCCTGGATGAAAAAGGAGAGGAAATGAGACAGAAAGAATGGGGTGAGTGGGCTTGGTTGGGATTCCACCAGGGACAAAAGGCCACGCCCAAGAAAGTGCCTGCTCCCACAGCTTAGCTTGGGAGATCAGCCTCCTCAGCTCTGCAGCCTGTAGCTCCATTGAGGACCGCAGCAGAAGCCAGCAAACTTAGTTTCCCTGCTCACAGAGACAATTCAGCTAGTGCACAAAGCCTACTGCTTCCCTTTCCATATGAAGGCCTGGAAGCCTGAGTAGTGCATGGGTGGGGAGGGAAGCCACAACACATTCAACAGCCCTCCTGCCACACACTGTGCCTCACCAGTACCAAGCCTTGTGCCAATCACACTGCACCCCACACAAGCATTGAAACACCCAGTCTCATAGTTCAGGTCATTGCAAGCAGGAGTCTGGTGCCACCAGATCCACCAGGCCTACAAGTGGAATGGGGGGCTGAGGTACACACTATCCCCCACCCCTCAGCCCTGGGGTTAGTGGCTTTCAATGTACACCAGGACCAGCGGACATGTCTGGAGCTGTACCAGGTCTCCATCTAGCTCAGTCTGGAAGGTACAGGCCTGAGGGAAAGATAGAGACCAAGAGCACCATCTGCAGGGAAGAAATAGAAAGTAGAGTGTGGCAAAGAGCATATATCTGTCCAGCTTTAAAAAGATCCTAAAGTAGAGTTGCATCCCCTGCATGAGGTCAGGGCCGTGGTTTGGCAGGGAATTACTGACAACCCAAGTGCAAAAGGAGACCTTCAATGCAAGCCCAATTAAATAAAAACCATACATGACTGAGGAAAATCAACTTTTAAAATAACCCTATCAAGATAATCAAAAGCCTCAAAGCCAACAGAAACGTTTTATATTTGTACTTTTAATCACCATCATTCTCCACTCTAGGCATTCTGAAATTATACTGTCCCAGTCTTTATCTGCTATCTTTCCTTCTGGTTTCATAAGTACCCCCAAGATCTTCTCCCTTAACCATACTCACACTCTGCTTCATTTGGTGTACTTATATTATTGTGCTATCATCAGATCAGATAGTATTGTGCTATCCATTTCTGAATTTTTACAATCAGTCCTGTTGCACAATCTGTATTCCTTCAGCCCCAAATGCCCAATCTCTATCCTATTTCTACCTCCTGATAGTCCATGTTCTTAACTTTAACTCTCAAAGTGCACTCTCAAGTGAGACCATACAGTATTTGTCCTTTTGTTTCTGCCTCATTTTACTCAGCATAATGTCCTCAAGTTTCATCTACTTTGTTACATGCTTCATGACTTTATTCTGGCTTATAGCTGCGTAATATTCCTTCCTACGTATATACCACAGATTGTTTAGCCACTTGTCTGCTGATGGACATTTGGGCTCTTTCCATCTCTTGGCAATCGTAAATAATGCTGCTATAAACATCAGTGTGAAAATGTCTGTGTCCTTCCCTTCAGCTCCTCTGAATATATACCTAGTAATGGGATTGCTGGATTATACAGCAATTCTACATTTAGCTTCTTGAGGAGCCACTAAACTGCCTTCCAAGACCACTGCACCATTTTACATTCCAAGCAACAGTGGATAAGTGTGCCTCTTTCTCCACATTCTCTCCAGCACTTGTTATATTTTCTGTTTTTCTTTTTCTTTATAACGGTCATTCTAATGGTTGTGAGATATCTCATTGTGGTTTTGATTTGCATTTCC
Source organism: Tamandua tetradactyla (assembly GCF_023851605.1). Lineage (NCBI taxonomy): Eukaryota > Metazoa > Chordata > Mammalia > Pilosa > Myrmecophagidae > Tamandua > Tamandua tetradactyla. Next base: position 183,793,132 of record NC_135328.1, on the reverse strand, counting down.
CTAATAGCCAGTGAAGCTGAGCATTTTCTCATGTGTCTTTTAATCATTTGTATTTCCTCTTCTGAAAAGGGTCTGTTCATGCCTTTTGGCCATATTTTTACTGGGTTGTCTTTTCGTTGTTGAGTTGTAAAATCTCTTTATATATTCTGGATACTAAGCTTTATCTGTTATGTGGTTTCCAAATATTGTCTCCCATTGCATAGGTTGCCTTTTTACTTTCCTGACAAAGTTCTTTGATGCCCAAAAGTGTTTAATTTTGAGTAGACCCCATTTATCTATTTCCTTTTTCATTGCTCATGCTTTGGGTGTAAGGTCTAGGAATCTACTTCCTATTTCAAGATTTATAAGATATTTTGCTACATTTTATTCGAAAAGTTTTATGGTCTTAACTCTAACGTTTAGGTCTTTGATCCATTTTGAGTTAATTTTTTATACAGTGTGAGATATGGATTCTCTTTCATTCTTTTGCATAAGGATAGCAGGTTCTCCAAACACCATTTATTGAAGAGGCTGCTCTATTCCAGCTGGGCTCGCTTGACCACCTTATCAAAGATCAATTGTCCATAGATGAGAGAGTCTATTTCTGAACACTCAATTGGATTCCATTGGTCAGTATGTCTATCATCATGCCAATATTATGCTATTTTGACCACTGTCACTTTGTAATATGCTTTAAATTTAGGTAAAGTCAGTGTGAGATGTCCCACTTCATTTTTCTTTCTCAAAATATTTTTAGCTATTTGGAGCACCCTGTCTTTCCAAAATCTGGTGATTGTTTTTTTCTATTCTGCAAAGTAAGTTGCTGGCACTTTAATTGGTATTGCATTGAATCTATAAATCAATTTGGGTAGAAATGACATCTTAACTATATTTAGTCTTCTAATCCATGAACACAATACGCCCTCTTCCATTTATTTAGGTCTTCTATGATTTCTTTTCGCTATTTCTTATAGTTTTCTATGTATATGTATCCTTAAATTTATTCCTAAATATCTGATTCCATTGATTGCTATTGTAAATGGAATTTTTTTCTTGATGTCCTCCTCAGATTGCTCATCACTAGTGTGTAGAAACACTAATGATTTATGGGTGTCAATCTTGTACCCTGCCACTTTGCTGTACTCATTTTTTAGCTCTAGTAGCTCTGGTATAGAATTTTCGAGGTTTCTGACATATAGTATCATGTCATTTGCAAACAGTGAGAGTTTTACTTCTTTCTTTCCAATTACGGATGCCTTTCATTTCTTTCTCTTGTCTAATTGCTCTGGTTAGAACTTTCAGCACAATACTGAGTAACAATGGTGACAGTAAGCATCCTTGTCTTGTTCCTGATCTTAGAGGGACAGCTTTCAATCTTTCCCCATTGAGGATGATATTAACTGTGGGCTTTTCATATATTCCCTTTTTCATGTTGTGGAAGTTTCCTTTTATTCCTATCCTTTGAACTGCTTTAATCAAGAAAGGATGTTGAATTTTGTCAAATGTCTTTTCTGCATCAATAGAAATGATCCTGCGGTTTTTCTGCATTGACTTATTGATAATGGTGTATTACATTAATTGATTTTCTTGTGTTGAACCAGTCTTGCATACCTGGAATAAATCCCATTTGATCATTGTGTATAATCTTTTAACGTGCTGCTAGATTCAATTTACAAGTATTTTTTTTTGAGGATTTTTGCATCTATATTTATTAAAGAGATTGTTTTGGAATGTTTTTTTCTTATAGTCTCTTTGTCCGGTTTTGGTATTAGGTTGATGTTGGCTTCACATAATGAGTCAGGTAGGTTTCCCTACTCTTCAATTTTTTTGAAGAGTGTGAGCAGGATTGGTAGTAATTCTTTCTTGAAAGCTTGGCAGAGTTTACTTGTGAAGCATCTGGTCTTGGAATTTTCTTTTTTGGGAGCTTTGTGATGATTGACTCAACCTCTTTATTGTGATTGTTTGTTGAAGTCATCTAGTTCTTCTCTAGTCAATGTTGGCTGTTCATGCCTTTCTAGAAAATTGTCCTTTTCACTTACATTGTCTAGTTTATTAGCATATAGTTGCTCATGGTGTCCTCTCATTACCTCCTTTATTTCTGCAAGGTCAGCGATTATGTCCCCTCTTCCATTTCTGATTTTATTTATTTGTATCGTGTTCTAGTTTGCTACCTACCAGAATGCAATATACCAGAAATGGAATGGCTTTAAAAAAAAAAAAAAAAAGAAAGAAAGGGGGAATTTAATAAGTTACAAGTTTATAGTTTTAAGGCCATGGAAATGTCCCAATTAACGCAAGTCTATAAAAATGTCCAATCTAGGACTTCCTGGAAGATGGCGGCTTAGTAAGACGCGCAGATCTTAGTTTCTTCTCCAGGACACCTACTAGGGGAGTAGAAACGATACAGAAAGCGCCCAAAGCCACAACAGAGATAAAAAAGACAGCGTACCCCATCCTGGAACGGCTGGCTGGCTGAGAGAAGCAGCTCGGGTGAGATCGTCGAGGCGCGCGGGCCTTACCGGGCGGGGTGGCAAGCGGCCGGAGTTACTCCCTTCCCCCTTCCCGGGCCGGCTGGGAGAATTGGAGAGGTGGTCCCCTGAAACCAAGGCGACTGGCGCCCACACCACGCGCAGCCCCCGGACCAACTGAGAGAATTGGATCGGAAACCCCCAGGCCGCGGAGAACGGTGACCCCGTGACTCCCGGGGAACGTGCACTCCCTCGGGCGGGCCACTGCCGCTGGCGCCCTCCCGCCACGCTTGTTGCCCAGGGCCGACTAGGAAATTCGGACGGGCTCTTTCCCTGGCTGCGGCGACCAGCAACCCTCCCTGTGTTCGGACACCCTCCCTGCGTTCGGACCCCGGGCCGGCTCAAGCCGCTTCGGCTAGCGAACCCCCAGGATGGCGAGAGTTTTCCAAAGTTTAAGGTCCCACAGCACCTTTTACTGGTGGGACCCGCAGACAAACGTGTGCCACGAGCGCCACCTACTGGGCAGGATAAGAAAAACAGAACCCAGAGATTTCACAGAAAAATATTACAACCTTGCTGGGTCCAACACCAAGAGAAATCTGAATAAATGCCCAGACGCCAGCAGCAGAAGATAACTGTCCACGCTCAAAAGATTGAGAATATGGCTCAGTCAAAGGAACAAACCAATAGCTCAAATGAGACACAAGAGCTGAGACAACTAATGCTGAATATACGAACAGAAATGGAAAACCTCTTCAAAAATGAAATCGATAAATTGAGGGAGGACATGAAGAGGACATGGGCTGAACATAAAGAAGAAATAGAAAAACTGAAAAAACAAATCGCAGAACTTATGGAAGTGAAGGATAAAGTAGCAAACATAGAAAAAATAATGGATAGCTACAATGATAGATTTAAAGAGACAGAAGATAGAATTAGTGATTTGGAGGATGGAACATCTGAATTCCAAAAAGAAACAGAAACTATAGGGAAAAGAATGGAAAAATTTGAACAGGGTATCAGGGAACTCAAGGACAATATGAACCGCACAAATATACGTATTGTGGGTGTCCCAGAAGGAGAAGAGAAGGGAAAAGGAGGAGAAAAACTAATGGAAGAAATTATCACTGAAAATTTCCCAACTCTTATGAAAGACCTAAAATTACAGATCCAAGAAGTGCAGCGCACCCCAAAGAGATTAGACCCAAATAGGCGTTCTCCAAGACACTTACTAGTTAGAATGTCAGAGGTCAAAGAGAAAGAGAGGATCTTGAAAGCAGCGAGAGAGAAGCAATCCATCACATACAAGGGAAACCCAATAAGACTATGTGTAGATTTCTCAGCAGAAACCATGGAAGCTAGAAGACAGTGGGATGATATATTTAAAATACTAAAAGAGAAAAACTGCCAACCAAGACTCCTATATCCAGCAAAATTATCCTTCAAAAATGAGGGAGAAATTAAAACATTCTCAGACAAAAAGTCACTGAAAGAATTTGTGACCAAGAGACCAGCTCTGCAAGAAATACTAAAGGGAGCACTAGAGTCAGATACAAAAAGACAGAAGAGAGAGATATGGAAAAGAGTGTAGAAAGAAGGAAAATCAGATATGATATATATAATACAAAAGGCAAAATGTTAGAGGAAAATATTATCCAAACAGTAATAACACTAAATGTCAATGGACTGAATTCCCCAATCAAAAGACATAGATTGGCAGAATGGATTAAAAAACAGGATCCTTCTATATGCTGTCTACAGGAAACACATCTGAGACCCAAAGATAAACATAGGTTGAAAGTGAAAGGTTGGGAAAAGATATTTCATGCAAATAACAACCAGAAAAGAGCAGGAGTGGCTATACTAATATCCAACAAATTAGACTTCAAATGTAAAACAGTTAAAAGAGACAAAGAAGGACACTATATACTAATAAAAGGAAAATGTCCAATCTAAGGCATCCAGGGAAAGATACCTCGATTCAAGAAGGCCAATAAAGTTCAGGGTTTCTCTCTCAAGTGGAGAGGCATATGGCAAACATGGTCAGGTTCTAGCTCTCATCTGGAAAGGCACATGGCAAACACGGTGTCATCTGCTCGCTCCCTCTCCAGCTCCCCAGGAGGCATTTTCCTTCTTCATCTCCAAAAGTCACTGGCTGGTGTACTCTCTGCTTTGTGGTTCTGTAGTGTTCACTGCTCTCTTAGAATCTCCAAAGGTCACTGGCTGGTGGACTCTGTGGTTCTCTCAACCTTGTGGCTCTGCTTGGCTCTGCTGTGGCTTTCTCGTCATTTTCTCCAAAAAAAGTCTCCTCTTAGGATCCCAGTAAACTAATAAAAATACACATAGAATGGGTAGAGACATGTCTCCATCTAATCAAGTTTAATACCCACAGCTGATCTGAGTTACATCTCCATGGAGATAACCTAATCAAGTTTCCAACCTGCAGTACGAAATAGGAATAGAAGACACCATTCCTCCCACAAAACAGATTAGGATTAAAACGTGGCTTTGCTAGGGTACATAAATCTTTTCAAACCAGCACACATCCTCTCTCTTATTTTTTTGTCAGCATAGCTGATTTTCTCAAAGAACCAACTTTTGGTTTTGTCAATTTTCTCGGCTGTTTTCATATTCTCAATTTTCTCTATTTCTGCTCCACTCTTTGTTATTTCTTTCCTTTTGTTTACTTCAGGGTTAATTTGCTGTTCTTTCTGTAGTTCTTCCAAGTGAATAGTTAATTCCTTGATTTTTGCTTCTTCTTCTTTTTACAATATAGGCATTTAAGGCAATAAATTTCCCTCTCAGCACTGCCTTTGTTACATTCCATAAATTTTGATATGTTGTGTTTTCGTTTTCATTTGCCTTGAGGTATCTACAGATTTCTTTTTTCATTTCTTCCTTGACCCATTGGTTGTTTAAGAGTGTGTTATTTAGTCTCCATATATTTGTGAATTTTCTGGCACTCTGCCTGTTATTGATTTCAAACTTCAGCCCATTATTATCTGAGAAAGTGTTTTGCATAATTTCAATATTTTAAAATTTGCTGAGACTTGCTTTGTGACCCAGTATATGGTCTATCCTTGTGAATGATTCATAAGCACTTGAGAAAAATCTGCATCCTGCTGTTGTGGGGGTAAAATGTTCTGTAAATGTCTGTTAAGCCTACTTCATTTCTCTTATTATTCAAAATCTGTTCCCTTACTCATGTTCTGTTTAGATGCTCTATGCACTGATAAGAGTGGTGAACTGAAGTCTCCAACTATTATGGTAAAGGTCTATTTCTCCCTTCAATGTTGTCAGTATTTGCCTCATGTATTTTGGAGTACTCTGGCTTGGTGCATAAATATTTATGATTGTTATGTCTTTTTGTTGAATTGTTCCTTTTACTCACACATAGTATCCTTTTTTTGTCTCTTTTAATTGTTTTACATTTGAGATCTACTTTATTGGATATTAGTATAGCTCCCCCTGCTCTTTTCTAGTTGTTTGCATGAAATAACTTTCACTTTCAACCTACTTTTGTCCTTGGGTCTAAAGCAAGTCTCTTGTAGACAGCATATAGATGCATCGTGGTTTTTAATCTATTCTGCCAGTCTTTCTGGCAGACACGGGGGAGTTTAATCCATTAACGTTTCATGTTACTACTGTAGAGGCAGTATTTTCTTCTATCATTTTGTCTTTTGGATTTTACATGTTACATCTAATTGTTTTTTGTCTTTTTACCTTTACTAATAACCTTCACTGCTACACTCTTCTCCAGACCTCTCTTTCCTGTCTTTCCCTATGTGCCTGCAGTTTTCCCTTTAGTATTTCTTGTAGAGCCAGTGTTCTAGTCTGCTAGCTGCCAGAATGCAATATACCAGAAACGGAATGGCTTTTAAAAGGGGGAATTTAATGAGTTGCTAGTTTATAGTTCCAAGGCCGAGAAAATGTCCCAGTTAAAACAAATCTATAGACATGTCCAATTTAAGGCATCTGGAGAATGATACCTTGGTTCAAGAAGGTCAATGATGTTCAATGTTTCTTTTTCAGCCGGAAGGGCACATGGCAAACATGGCAGAGTCTGCTGACTTTCACGTGGCTCTACCAAAAGGGACTCTCTCCAAAATATTTCCTCTTTTAAAGGATTCCAGCAAGCAACTCCACCTTCAGTGGGTAGAGACACGCCTCCACGGAAATCATCTAATCAAAAGTTTCCATCCACAGCTGGGTGGGTCACATCTTCATGGAAACAATCAAAATGCTTCCACCCAGCAATATTTAATGAGGATCAAAGGGGATGGCTTTTCTGGGGTCCACCACAGATTCAGACCAGCACAGCCAGTCTCTTAGTTTGTCTGAAAAATATATTAATCTCCCCCTTGTTCATGAAGGACAGTTTTGCTGGGTATAGAATTCTTGGTTGGTAGCTTTCCTCTTTCAGAATCTTAAATATATCATACCACTGTCTTCTTATCTCCATGATTTCTGCTGAGAAATCTACATATAACCTTATTGAGCTTCCCTTCTATGTGATGGGCTGCTTTTCTCTTGCTGCTTTCAAAATTCTTGTCTTTGACATTTAACAATCTGATTAGTAAGTGTCTTAGAGTAGGTCTATTTGGATCTATTCTGTTTGGGGTATGCTGCACTTCTTGGATCTGTTATTTTATATATTTCATAAGAGATGGGACATTTTCAGTGATTATTCTCTCCATTAGTCTTTCTGCTCCTCTTCCCTTCTCTTCTCCTTCTGGGATACCCATAACACATATATTTGTGCACTTCTTCTTGTCATTCAATTCCCTGAGACCTTACACATATTTTTCCATTCTTTTCCCTATATTTTCTTTTATGTATCAGCTGCCCTGTCCTCTAGTTCAACAATCCTTTCTTCTGCCTCTTCAAATCTATTGTTGTAGGTTTCCATTGTTTTTTATCTCTTCTGTTGTGCCTTTCATTTCCATTAGTTCAGAGATTTGTTTTTTCAAACTTTCAAGTTCTTCTTTATGTTTGCCAAATGTCTTCTTTATATCCTCTTCAACTTGTCGACCTGACTTTTGATGAGATTTTGCATGTCTGTTCGAACACCCTGAATTAGTTGTTTCAACTCCTGTACCTCATTTTAAGGGTTGGTGTGTTCCTTTGACTGGGCCATATCTTCAGTTTTCCTAGTATGACTCGTGATTTTTTGCTAGCATCTAGGCATTTGGTTTCCATAATTAGTTTATTCTGGAGGTTGTTTTCACTCTTTTACCTAGGGTTTTCTTGCTGGATGGCTTTGCTCTCTCACCTTTGGTTCAACTTATTCTACACCTCTAGCATAGGTTCTGTTTAATTGATCAGATTTTTCAGTTCCTGTTTTTCTGTTTCTTGTCCTGCCTACATGGGGTCTTTTTTTTTTTTTTTTTTGAGGAGGGTCTCCTTAGATATTATTGACTCCAGTCAGATTTTCCAGACAGGCCCATGTCTCAGAAGACAGTAGTCAGCAACAGTGTTCCCCAAGCAGGAGGTTGTCAGACTTTTCTATGAAGGCTCTAGACTCTGTGCTTTTTCTACCCTGCTCAGAATGTAGTGCTTGTCAGCCCTCAGCTCCCCACTGGCATAAAGTGATGCAGTGCTTTTAATTTCAGCAGCCTCTCCCCACAAGTAGTGTGGTTGAGACAGAGGCTGAGGTAGCAGCCGAGTTGACTGCTTCTGTTTTCTAGCCCCTGGATCCTGAATTACCCAAAGGACAGCCTCCACTTGAGCAGCCCCCACCCCTTTTCTTGAAGATATGCCCTTCAGGGAATTAACTCCTTTTACCTGACTAGTCACCTACAAAGCAGTCATATACTTTGGCTCTCTTAATTCTGCCCTTACCTGGGGTAGTGTTGGAGTCTGAGACTGCTTGCAGTTCTATCTCATAAGAATTATGTGTGAGAATCTCAGCCGTTCCATCCATTCCAGAATGGCGTACACTATGTGGTCCAGTCACAGCTCTCTTCCACACCCCACCCCTACCCCAGCAATTGTTCCATAAAGTTTCTGGGTATTTCTAGCTTCTCTGGAGCATGAACTAAATTCCATACCTCACTATGTCACTATCTTGCCCTGCCTCCAAATATAGGTGATTGAAATACTGATGTTTAGAAAATCACCTAATTCTGTGAACCCAGAAATCAATAACCGCCAAAGAATGAGAAGTTTCACAAATAAATGGAGACTAAATAAAACAGTCTTAAACAATCAGTGGGTCAAAGAAGAAATTGGTAGAGAAATCAGTGGATATCTGCAGATGAATGAAAACAAAGAATACAACATATCAGAAATTATGGGATGCAGCAAAGGCTGTGCTGAGAGGAAAACTTACTGCCCTAAATGCCTATATTAAAAAAGAAGAGCAAAACTCGAGGACTTAACTGCTCACCTGGACAAACTTGAGAAAGAACAGCAAACTAAACCCAAAGCAAATAGAAGAAGAGAAATAATAAAGATTAAAGCAGAGTTAAATGAATGAGAGAACAAAAGAACAATAGAAAGAACCAATAAAACCGAAAGTTGGTTCTTTGAGAAAATCAATAAATCAATGGGACACTGGCAAGGATGACAAAAAAAAGGGGGGGAGGATGCAAATAAATAAAATCAGAAATGAGAAAGGGTCATTACAACAGACCCTAAAGAAATAAAAGAAATCATAAGAGGATACTATGAACAACTATAAGCCAACAAACTAGAAAACTTAGATGAAATGGATAAATTCCTGGAAACATACAAACAAGCTAAACTGACTTGAGAAGAAAGAGATCTCAACAAACCAATCACAGGTAAAATGATTCAATCAGATATCAAAATCTTCCTAAAAAGAAAAGTCAACCTGACCAAAAGGGGAAAAAGAAATGTAACAAATAAGTTATCAGTGGCTGAGAGAGTTCAAATAGAGCTGAGAGGCTACTCTGGAGGTCACTCTTAAGCAGGCTTCAGTTAGACATTGCTACCTATCATAACTTGCCAAAGCCCAACCAAAACCACTCCTGCTAATCCTAAAGAATACCCAGAGCATTATATAAGATTTTACAAAGGTTCCATGCACTTTCCAAAACCTACAACTTCGAGATGGGTCCCTGGACCAGTAAAATTCTGAAATGGAGAGGGGCCAGCCCTTCCAGAGCATCAATTAGTTCCATCCCTCTATTCCATATTATCGACAGCCCCTTCCAACATGAAAAAGTTAGAATGGGCATAACCCAAATACCCCAAAGAGTGGGAGAAAGATCAAAGGTGACGGTGCAGTTATATAGAGAACGTAGGGTTTAACAAATGAGTAGGAGAGGTGAATCATTATACTGATATTTCTTTTAGCCGCTAGTGCCTTAGAGCAGCTAGAAATAAAAACCTAAAATTGTGGAACTGTAACCTATACCAAACTCTGATATCTTTCTAACTGTTGTGATGTAGCTTGAAATTTATTGTTTATGCATATATATTATTTAAAGAGAAAGAGGAGCATAACAGAGAAGATAGCATTTAATAAATGATTATGACTGCTGAATCATTATACTGATATTTCTATTGGTCTCCAGTGTCTTGGAGCAGCTAGAAGAAAAAATTAAAAATCGTGGAACTATTACCCATATCAAACTTTAAAATCTTTTCTATAAACAAATGTACTTGGAAATTTATTGCCTTTTTGTATATATTTTATATTTCATGATTTAAAAAGACATTAAGGTGTTTTAAAACAAAAAGAATACCTAGGGCATTATATAAGATTCTACAAAGGTTCCATGCACTAGGGTAACTTTCTGGAAACCCACAACCTCCAGATTGGTCCCTGGACCAGTAAATTCTGAAATGGAGAGGGGCCAGCCCTTCCAGAATATCAATTAGTTCCATCCCTCTATCCCATATTATCGACAGCCCCTTCCAACATGAAAAAGTTAGAATGGGCATAGCCCAAATGCCCCTAAAGAGTGGGAGAAGGATCAAAGGTGATGGTGGAGTTATATAGAGAACGTAGGGTTTAACAATGAGTATGACTGCTGAATCATTATTTTGATACTTCTTTTTCATCTCCAGTACCTTAGAGTAGCTAGAAGTAAAAACCTAAAATTGTGGAATTGTAACCCATACCAAACTCTGAAATCTGTTCTATAAATAACTGTTGTAATAAACTTCAAAATTTATTGCTTTTTTGTATGTATGCTATTTTTCACAAAAAGAAAGAAAAGAAAAGAGGAAGAGGAGTATAACAGAGGAGATAGGATTTGGCAAATGAGTATGACAGCTAAATCATACTGATACTTGTTTTGGTCTCCTATGTCTTGGAGCAGCTAGAAGAAAAAAATGAAAAATTGTGGAACCCTAACCCACTCCAACTTTAAAATCTGTTCTACAACTACTTGTTAAAATGTACTTGGAAATTTAGTGTTTTTGTATATATTTTATAGTCAACAATTTTAAAAAGTTAAAAAATATATATCATCTAATTCTGAAAACCCACTAAATCAACAGCCTAAGCTCTATCTTTATTAAAACCAGAAGGTATGGAAGAATAAACAAAATTGTCAATATGTAATAATAATTAGCATTTTAGAGAAAGTATGACTATGGATGGCAGAGGTTTTAAATTATTTCAATTTTGTTGATATATACTTAAATATAAAGGACTCTATTTTGAATAATTTTTTATTTCATCTTCTACAATTATCATCACTGGCCTCCAGAATTGGTAGATTAAAACACTACTAATCTGAGAGAGCCATATCTCTTATTTTTGCCTGCCTTCCTGTACCTGAGCACAGTGATTTTCTTACACTTAATGGTCTCTTTTTAGTATTCCTACTTTATTTCCCTGGGGCCTTTCACAGTACTATCTCTCTTTGAAACTTACTGTTGGTTCTAGTGGCATCCACTTTCTCCTGACTCTGCTTATAGTGTAGTGATTCAGAGTATAGTTTAATGGCCAAGTGCTTAGACTCTGGACTCAAACAGCCAAAACTGAAATGCTGGTCCCACTACTTTTGATACTTTGTGATTCTGGGCAGGTTACTTAACTTCTATATGTCTGTTTTTTCATTTATAAAACAGAGATAATAGCATTTCCCTTATAATATGGCTCATATATTTTCTATTATACTTTACAGGAAAAAAAATGGCTAAGCTAGCTTTATTTCCATCATGTTTGAATGTCCCAGAGGAAAGTCTGTATAAGCATGAATATAAAGTAATTATAATAAATAAGCAAACATTTGGAAATATGTCAATGAGTAATAGACATAGCAATTAAAATGAATATATAATATACATATGCTCAAACTTTAAAAGCTAACAATTGTAGTATTTATAGTAAATATGGATGGAAAAATACTGTAGTAGCTTTTATATGCTTAAAAAGTTAAGGGATTTAGGGTGGCCACAGTGGCTCAGTGGCGGAGTACTCTCCTGCCATGCTGGAGACCCGGGTTCGATCCCTGGTGCCTGCCCATGTTAAAAAAAAAAGTTAAGGAACTTAATAAATGATGACTTGACACAGAAGCAGTAGGAGATTCAGACAGCATGGGGTCCTTAAAAAGGAGCTCATAGGAGGCAATGAGTCATTCTGGACAAAGCACAAAATTTGAAGTAACACAAGATTGTTCTGAATTGTTGTCCTGACGTTTACTAGCTATCTGGCTTTAGGAACAATGTTTAATCCATCAGCACTTTAGTTCCTATCAGTAACAAGGTTTACGGGCATCCTACATTATTATAAGTTTCAAATTAAACAGGAAAAGTTATGTGACAACATCCTTCTCTACTATGCAACTGTAAATATATATCCTTTCTCACATCTCTGCTTCCCAAGTACTACCTACACCAACCCTGAAACTCCTAGGCACAATCGGATACTAATGCTTCTGAAATGAATATATATATAGATATCCTATCATACCACACCTACAACTACCATAGCATTTGCTACACTGTAATACAAAGATTTTTCTCTCCCACAGTAGGCAATGAATGTCACCATAGTGCTGAATATTGCTTATTTATCGCTATCTTTCAAGTGCCCAGCCCAAAGTATATGTTCAATCGAAAGTCCCAATAAACTACTGATAATTGAACCTATGATACTCTCTGCCAAGGAATAATTACAATTGATCTATCCTATAAAAACCTTTGTTTTAATTGAGTTTAATTTAATTAATTATAATTGAATATTATAAGGATTTGAGAGAAAGGATACATTTTCACTTTATCTTTCCAAATCAACTCTGTTCCCAAATTCTCATTCTTTTTTCCATTTCAGTCTCCATTCCCAAATTACCTATGTAAAGCTTTTCTTAAGTCATGAACTTGGAAACGTTATACAGCTATCCCAGAAGGCAGCGACCACTTCCTCCACCTCTGAACTTCTAGACTGTTTATGCAGTTATGTAGCATTTCACTTTATATTGCTGTCTAAGGGTTAGTGAACCTTCCCCATCCCAGACTGTGAGCTCCCTGAGGGAAAGACCCTGTCTTATTTCATCTCTATGAGAGTGAACAACAGTATTTACTTCTAAACAAGTACATTTCTCAGGAAGATAAATTTTTTTTAATTAATATGGGGCAAGGGCAGGAAAAGTAGCAAAAATGTTGGGTGCAGTATGGGACATACGGACTTTGGGGTAGGTACAGTACATACAAATGAGGCTTTTTTGTGGGTAGCCAAATATATAGGTCTAACACTCAGAGGAGAGATCTTGACTATTAATAGGAATTTGAAGACATCAGTATTTAGATGTTATTGGAAGTCAAGTGATGGATACAATTGCTAAAGGATGTAGAAAAAAATGGCCTAGGACCAAAGACAGGCAAGAGAAGGGAAGCCCTCATCCAAAGAACATGAGGTGTATGGCCCAGGGAGGAACCAAATACTGAAGTGACAAAAGCCAATGGAAAAAAACATTCTAAGGAAGAGAGAATAACTAAGAATGTGAAATGCTGATGCTAATGCCTGAAAATTGCCCCCCAAGTGTTAGTAACAAGAGTTAACTGGTGACCTTGGTCAGAGCAGTTTCAGGGCCTCTGTCACTTACTATGTGAGTGAGTTAACTTATAACTCTTTAAATCTTTAAATCTGTACTTCTCATGAATTTTTGAAGGAATAAATGAGATAATATGTAAGTAGCAAAAATAACAAAGAAACATATATAGCATTCCTATGACGGGCTATATACTGTGCTGAGCTCTTTCATACTGAAAATCTCACAAAGATAATCACATTTTTAAAAAAATCACAAAAATTTTGAGGTAGGTGCTATTATTATTCCCATTTTCAGATGAGGAGACTGAGACTTATTATTGAGTGATAGAGTCTAAAACCAGAATGCCGTGAATTAAGAAGTGAGAGTGAGACAAATGTATATACCCCAGGGCAAGCCACAGTGGCTGAGCAGACAGAGTTCTTGCCTGCCATGCTGGAGACCCAGGTTTGATTCCAGGTGTCTGCCCATGTGGAAAAAAAAAGAAAAGAAAAAAGCAAATGTATACACCCAAAAAAGTTTGAGTATGAACAGTGGGCAAGAGACAGGAGGTAGGTAGCTTGAAGGAAACACAGGTTTAAAATTTTAGTGAGGAGATTTATTTCAAGATTGGAGGCTTCTAAGCAGATTTAAATACAAAAGAAAAGGAGCTAAAACAGTGAAAGAGGTTGAAAGCAAAGAAAAGATATTAGGCAGGAAGAAGCAGCAGGAAAACATAGAGTTTGAAGTAACTTGGTTTGCTAGTAACTTGATTTGCCCATGAGACAGACCTCCTCTAAAGCTTTCTACTTTTTCTGTTAAGTGAGGTTATTTACTGAGAGTGAATGGGGAAATGTGGAGTGGGTGAGTCAGAAGCCTGAAAACAAAATAGGTTTGATGTAAGACATCATGGAGTCAGGGTGAAGCAAAGACTACATACTGAAGATCCAATGACAGCAATTTGTATATTTGTGCAATTTTCTCTAGTAGGGCTCAGTAGAGCTGGTATAGGAAAGAAGAGAGAGGTTAGTTCAATTCAACAAGGTCTGGGACTTTCCCCATTCAGGGACAGAAGGACAATGGACAAGGGAATGGGGGTAATGGCAAGAGAGTGACTAAATGGTGGGCTAAGAAAATCAAGCTGGATAGGGAAAAAAGTCAAGAGAGGTCTTTATGAGGCCAAACAACAGATCTAGGGGAGTTAATCAAGAGGCAGGTAGAAGGAGAAATTTTGAACAAAGTTGCAATTTTAGAGGTGGAATATCTTTGGGTGATAACAAGGCCCATGCTGTGACTGTGGGAGTGATTAGCCAAAGTGAGTGGAGATGATCACTTGAGTTGAAAAGGTCATGAAAACCAAGCGCCAATGTGATGGGGGAAAAAAATTATCCATGTAGACACTGAAGGCAGAACTTGAGGTGGAACAGAAGGTTATGTGCCAGGACCTAAATGACAAACCGAGGTAGGGAGAGTATAGGACATACAATCTATGGCTCTCTAGTGTTTCTAGAATCCAGTCCAAACTCTGTATCTTCAGGCCTTCCCTACTATGGCCCCAGTGCATCTCTCTAATCACCTCCCACTACTGACTTACACAAACACAATACTGAAACCTGTAACAGTTTTCAATTTTTAACACACATATACTGCTCTTTCCCTCCTTTGTATCTCCACCTAAATTATTTAATCTATTAACATTTGTTCTCCAAGGTCCAAATGAAATTCATCTTGAGTGTGAAGCATAACCCTTTTTCCAAATGTTGAAAAATGATGGTTCCCTCCTCTGAACTTCTATGTTATTTTGCTTTTACCTTACTTAGAGCGTTTACTACCTTCTGTCTTACAATTTAGGTAAGCATGAAAGGTTTTACTTCTGCTAGCAGAGCATAAATTCCTTAAAGGTAAGTGAAAGGAGTTAACATTTACTTAGCATCTATGAAGTGCCAGTTGCTTTTCTAGTGATTTTATATATTATTTCATGTAATCTTTGTGGCACCCTATGAAGTAGGGGCATACTGTTTTACAGACAAGGACACTGATGCTCACAAGGGCCAACTGATGTGCTTACAGTCATAAAGCTAGTAAATGGCAGAGCCTGAATCTGAATCATGACCTTTCTAAATCCAAAGCCTAGGCTTTTTTCATTCTTCCCAAAAATCAGGAGTATGTCCTCTTGGCTTTATGTGGTTGTTTCTTATCCTGCCACTGATTATCAGAGGGAAAACTTCCACTGCCTTTTCCACCAAATATTAGAAGGACTGGATATAGGGTATTTGCCCTCCTACTTTCCAGGACCAAGAACAGATTCTTCAGAGCAAACAGAGTGATTAATATAGGTCCTGAATAAAGATGAAGAGACCAGAATTCTGCTTCCAGAAAGCAAAAGTTAAAAACCAGCCTCTCCCCTCTTTGCCCGCCGGCCTGGGGCGCGGCGCCCACGCCCTGCAGCAGCCAGCCCGCCCACCCTCCTCTCCCCTCTTCGTCCGCCGGCCCGGCGCGCGGTGCCCAGGCCCCGCGGCGCCCACGCCCCGCAGCAGCCAGCCCGCCCTCCTCTCCCCTCTTCCCCCTCCTGCTCCGGTGGCTCTCCAACCACCACCGTGCCCTCTTCCACCTTCACCGGCTCCACTGCCACCGGCCTCGACAGCCTTGCCACCCTCACCTTTCCTCCTCCAGAACAGCTACTGGGGGAGTGGAGACAATACAGAGCAGCTCCCAGAGCCACAACGGAGATCAAAGGGACGGCGTACCCCATCCTGGAACGGCTGACTGTCTGGGAGAATCAGCTCCGGTGAGATCGCCAAGGGGCGCGGGCTTTCCCTGGCAGGACGGTAAGCGGCCGGAGTCCCTCCCTTCCTCCTTCCCAGGCTAGCTGGCAGAATTGGGCAGGCGGTCCCCATGGGCCGCGGCGGCTGGCGCCCCCACCACGCAAGGCCCCCCGGACCAACTGAGAGAGTTGGGTCAGAAATCCCCAGACTGCGGAGAACGGTGACCGGGGGGTCCCTTCCAAACCCGTGACTCCCCAGTCCGGCTGGGAACAGTACACTCTCCTGGGCTGCGACAGCTGGTGCCCTCCCGCCACGCTTGGCACCCTGGGCCGACTAGGAAATTCGGTCAGGCGCTCTCCCGTGCTGCGGCGGCCGGCGACCCTTCCCGCATTCAGACCCCCGGGCCGGCTGGCACTCTCCCAAGACACTTCAGCTGCCAAACCTCCCCTACGGCGAGAGTTTTCCAAAGTTAAAGGACCCACAGCAACTTTCACTGGTGGAACCCGTAGACAAACATGTGCCACGAGCGCCACCTACTGGGCAGGATAAGAAAAACAGAACCCAGAGATTTCACAGAAAAATCTTTCAACCTGTGGGGTCCAACACCCAGGGAAATCTGACTAAATGCCCAGACGCCAGCAGAAGATAACGGATCACGCTCAGAAAATTAAAAATATGGCCCAGTCAAAGGGACAAACCAATAGTTCAAATGAGATACAGGAGCTGAAACAACTAATGCTGAATATACGAACAGAAATGGAAAAACTCTTCAAAAATGAAATTGATAAACTGAGGGAGGACATGAAGAAGACATGGGCTGATCAAAAAGAAGAAATAGAAAAACTGAAAAAACAAATCACAGAGCTTATGGAAGTGAAGGATAAAGTAGAAAAGATGGAAAAAACAATGGATACCTACAATGATAGATTTAAAGAGACAGAAGATAGAATTAGTGATTTGGAAGATGGAACATCTGAATTTCAAAAAGAAACAGAAACTATCCGGAAAAGAATGGAAAAATTTGAACAGGGTATCAGGGAACTCAAGGACAATGTGAATCGCACAAATATATGTGTTCTGGGTGTCCCAGAAGGAGAAGAGAAGGGAAAAGGAGGAGAAAAACTAATGGAAGAAATTATCACTGAAAATTTCCCAACTCTTATGAAAGACCTAAAATTACAGATCCAAGAAGTGCAGCGCACCCCAAAGAGATCAGACCCAAATAGGCGTTCCCCAAGACACTTACTAGTTAGAATGTCAGAGGTCAAAGAGAAAGAGAGGATCTTGAAAGCAGCGAGAGAAAAACAATACATCACATACAAGGGAAACCCAATAAGACGATGTGTAGATTTCTCAGCAGAAACCATGGAAGCTAGAAGACAGTGGGATGATATATTTAAGTTACTAAAAGAGAAAAACTGCCAACCAAGACTCCTATATCCAGCAAAATTGTCCTTCAAAAATGAGGGAGAAATTAAAACATTCTCAGACAAAAAGTCACTGAGAGAATTTGTGACCAAGAGACCAGCTCTGCAAGAAATACTAAAGGGAGCACTAGAGTCAGATACAAAAAGACAGAAGAGAGAGGCATGGAGAAGAGTGTAGAAAGAAGGAAAGTCAGATATGATATATATAATACAAAAGGAAAAATGGTAGAGGAAAATATTATCCAAACAGTAATAGCTCTAAATGTTAATGGACTGAATTCCCAAATCAAAAGACATAGACTGGCAGAATGGATTAAAAAACAGGATCCTTCTATACGCTGTCTACAGGAAACACATCTTAGACGCAAAGATAAACATAGGTTGAAAGTGAAAGGTTGGGAAAAGATATTTCATGCAAATAACAACCAGAAAAGAGCAGGAGTGGCTATACTAATATCCAACAAATTAGACTTCAAATGTAAAACAGTTAAAAGAGACAAAGAAGGACACTATATACTAATAAAAGGAACAATTCAACAAGAAGACATAACAATCATAAATATTTACGCACCGAACCAGAATGTCCCAAAATACGTGAGGAATACACTGCAAACACTGAAAAGGGAAATAGACTCATATACCATAATAGTTGGAGACTTCAATTCACCACTCTCATCAATGGACAGAACATCTAGACAGAGGATCAATAAAGAAATAGAGAATCTGAATATTACTATAAATGAGCTAGACTTAACAGACATTTATAGGACATTACATCCTACAACAGCAGGATACACCTTTTTTTCAAGTGCTCATGGATCATTCTCAAAGATAGACCATATGCTGGGTCACAAAGCAAGTCTTAACAAATTTAAAAAGATTGAAATCATACACAATACTTTCTTGGATCATAAAGGAATGAAGTTGGAAATCAATAAAAGGTGGAGTGCCAGAAAATTCACAAATACATGGAGGCTGAACAACACACTCTTAAACAACGAGTGGGTCAAAGAAGAAATTGCAAGAGAAATTAGTAAATACCTCGAGGCGAATGAAAACGAAAACACAACATATCAAAACTTATGGGACGCAGCAAAGGCAGTGCTAAGAGGGAAATTTATTGCCCTAAATGCCTTTATCAGAAAAGAAGAAAAGGCAAAAATGCAGGAATTAACTGTCCACTTGGAAGAACTGGAGAAAGAACAGCAAACGAATCCCAAAGCAAGCAAAAGGAAAGAAATAACAAAGATTAGAGCAGAAATAAATGAAATTGAAAACATGAAAACAATAGAGAAAATCAATGAGACCAGAAGTTGGTTCTATGAGAAAATCAATAAGATTGATGGGCCCTTAGTAAGATTGACAAAAAGAAGAAGAGAGGGGATGCAAATAAATAAGATCAGAAATGGAAGAGGAGACATAACTACTGACCTCACAGAAATAAAGGAGGTAATAACACGATACTATGAACAACTTTACGCTAATAAATACAACAATTTAGAGGAAATGGACGGGTTCCTGGAAAGACATGAACAACCAACTTTGACTCAAGAAGAAATAGATGACCTCAACAAACCAATCACAAGTAAAGAAATTGAATCAGTCATTCAAAAGCTCCCTAAAAAGAAAAGTCCAGGACCAGACGGCTTCACATGTGAATTCTATCAAACATTCCAGAAAGAATTAGTACCAACTCTCCTCAAACTCTTCAAAATAATCGAAGTGGAGGGAAAACTACCTAATTCATTCTATGAAGCCAACATCACCCTCATACCAAAACCAGGCAAAGATATTACAAAAAAAGAAAACTACAGACCAATCTCTCTAATGAATATAGACGCAAAAATCCTCAATAAAATTCTAGCAAATCGTATCCAACAACACATTAAAAGAATTATACATCATGACCAAGTAGGATTCATCCCAGGTATGCAAGGATGGTTCAACATAAGAAAATCAATTAATGTAATACACCATATCAACAAATCAAAGCAGAAAAATCACATGATCATCTCAATTGATGCAGAGAAGGCATTCGACAAGATTCAACATCCTTTCCTGTTGAAAACACTTCAAAAGATAGGAATACAAGGGAACTTCCTTAAAATAATAGAGGGAATATATGAAAAACCCACAGCTAATATCATCCTCAATGGGGAAAAACTGAAAACTTTCCCCCTAAGATCAGGAACAAGACAAGGATGTCCACTATCACCACTATTATTCACCATTGTGTTGGAGGTTCTAGCCAGAGCAATTAGACAAGAAAAAGAAATACAAGGCATCAAAATTGGAAAGGAAGAAGTAAAACTATCACTGTTTGCAGACGATATGATACTATACATAGAAAACCCAGAAAAATCCACAACAAAACTACTAGAGCTAATAAATGAGTACAGCAAAGTATCAGGCTACAAGATCAACATTCAAAAATCTGTAGCTTTTCTATACACTAGTAATGAACAAGCTGAGGGGGAAATCAAGAAACGAATCCCATTTACAATCGCAACTAAAAGAATAAAATACCTAGGAATAAATTTAACCAAAGAGACAAAAAATCTATATAAAGAAAACTACAAAAAACTGCTAAAAGAAATCACAGAAGACCTAAATAGATGGAAGGGCATACCGTGTTCATGGATTGGAAGACTAAATATAATTAAGATGTCAATCCTACCTAAACTCATCTACAGATTCAATGCAATACCAATCAAAATCCCAACAACTTATTTTTCAGAATTAGAAAAACCAATAAGCAAATTTATCTGGAAGGGCAGGTTGCCCCGAATTGCTAAAAACATCTTGAGGAAAAAAAACGAAGCTGGAGGTCTAGCGATGCCAGACTTTAAGGCATATTATGAAGCCACAGTGGTCAAAACAGCATGGTATTGGCATAAAGATAGATATATCGACCAATGGAATCGAATAGAGTGCTCAGATATAGACCCTCTCATCTATGGACATTTGATCTTTGATAAGGCAGTCAAGCCAACTCACCTGGGACAGAACAGTCTCTTCAATAAATGGTGCCTAGAGAACTGGATATCCATAAGTAAAAGAATGAAAGAAGACCCGTATCTCACACCTTATACAAAAATTAACTCAAAATGGATCAAAGATCTAAACATTAGGTCTAAGACCATAAAACAGTTAGAGGAAAATGTAGGGAGATATCTTATGAATCTTACAACTGGAGGCGGTTTTATGGACCTTAAACCTAAAGCAAGAGCACTGAAGAAAGAAAGAAAGAAATGGGAGCTCCTCAAAATTAAACACTTTTGTGCATCAAAGAACTTCATCAAGAAAGTAGAAAGACAGCCTACACAATGGGAGACAATATTTGGAAACAACATATCAGATAAAGGTCTAGTATCCAGAATTTATAAAGAGATTGTTCAACTCAACAACAAAAAGACAGCCAACCCAATTACAAAATGGGAAAAAGACTTGAACAGACACCTACCAGAAGAAGAAATACGGATGGCCAAGAGGCACATGAAGAGATGCTCAATGTCCCTGGCCATTAGAGAAATGCAAATCAAAACCACAATGAGATATCATCTCACACCCGCCAGAATGGCCATTATCAACAAAACAGAAAATGACAAGTGCTGGAGAGGATGCAGAGAAAGAGGCACACTTATCCACTGTTGGTGGGAATGTCAAAGGGTGCAACCACTGTGGAAGGCAGTTTGGCGGTTCCTCAAAAAGCTGAATATAGAATTGCCACACGACCCAGCAATACCATTGCTAGGTATCTACTCAAAGGACTTAAGGGCAAAGACACAAACGGACATTTGCACACCAATGTTTATAGCAGCGTTATTTACAATTGCAAAGAGATGGAAACAGCCAAAATCTCCATCAACAGAAGAGGGGCTAAACAAACTGTGGTATATACATACGATGGAATATTATGCAGCTTTAAGACAAGATAAAGTTATGAACCATGTAATAACATGGATGGACCTAGAGAATATTATGCTGAGTGAATCCAGCCAAAAAGGACAAATACTGTATGGTCCCACTGATGTGAACGGACATTCGAGAATAAACTTGAAATATGTCATTGGTAACAGAGTTCAGCAGGAGTTAGAAACAGGGTAAGACAATGGGTAATTGAAGCTGAAGGGATACAGACTGTGCAACAGGACTAGATACAAAAACTCAAAAATGGACAGCACAATAATACCTAATTGTAAAGTAATCATGTTAAAACACTGAATGAAGCTGCATGTGAGCTATAGGGTTTTTTTTGTTTTTTTTTACTATTATTACTACTTTTATTTCTTTTCTCTATATTAATATTTTATATCTTTTTCTGTTGTGTTGCTAGTTCCTCTAAACCGATGCAAATGTACTAAGAAACGATGATCATGCATCTATGTGATGATGTTAAGAATTACTGAGTGCATATGTAGAATGGTATGATTTCTAAATGTTGTGTTAATTTCTTTTTTTTTTTTTCCGTTAATAAAAAAAAAAAGTTAAAAACCATTACTTATCCACTCTTGTGTTTAAAATGTACTCCTCCTTTGAGGTTTATGCCATCTGGCTATACCCCTCCCCCTCATCTGTCATCTACCACCCTCCTGATTAATCCCCTATATTCACTGCACCTGGGTCACAATCGTTCTCTCTTCCCCATATCCTATTATCCTAAATCACTTCACTCTCCACACAGATGACATTCAATACAATAGCCTCACAGTTCCTTGCCATACTCAGCTTCACTGACCTTCACTGACCCAAACACAGAGATTTAGCTGTCACCTAGAATGGCTGCACATCAGATAACTTAATTCCAATATTTTGCTTTCTGACCATAATCTTCTTTTTCTCCCCCAGCTCACTTTCACTATATTTGCTCATTAATCTAACAGAGAACTTGAAGAAATCACAAATCTTCAGGTCCAAAAATGAACTCATCATCCAGTGTTTCCTGTTTCAGTTAATGTCGCTACCATTCCCCTGGCCAACCAACCAAGCCAAAACCTGAGCATCACACTGGGCTCCTCAACCTCTCACCTGCATATCTAATCAATCATAAAGCCTCACAGATTTTCTAAAATTTGTCCCTTCCTCTTCATCCCTATGACCACAGAATGATCTTTCTAAAACATTACGTTATTCACAGCTGACAAAAACTTTTTGGTGCTTTATGATCGAGCCTTTGCCTGTACTTACAGCCCCAAAACCTACCACTTCGGTCTTCACCAAAATAACCTGAGCATTTCCAACATGCTTGTCGTTCTCTGTGAAAGATTCCTTTTTTCACATTGATGCCTTTGCTCAAGCTATTTACTTTGCTTGCAACACACCTTCTACTCTTCTATGCTTAACTCCTACTTACCATTTAAGATTTGGGCTAGGTGTCATCTCTTCTCAAAGTCTTCCCTCAATTCCTAGGCAAGCCTAGTATTTCTTACCTTTGGGCTACGCATAGCATATGCATAGCACCCACTTTTATTCTGAGATGACCTATTTTAGCATCTAATTTACCAGCTCACAAGAATTGGAAATATGTCTTATTTATCTGTGCATACCCAACACAGTACAAAGCATGATGCCAGACACACAGTAGATACCTAAGTACAGGGTGAAGGTTAGAAAATTATAATTTTAAATTTTTAGTGGGACAGTCACACTAGTTCTTTTTCAGAGTTTAGTACCCTCCCTTTAACTCCAAGCATTTTGAAGGGAAGAAGCCAGAGCCTTTCCTGGGTCTCTACATATTGGTACAAAATTTTACCCAACTTACATAAAAAAGGAAATAGCACTTGCATGAACATACCATAAATCAAAACTTGACAAATGTGCTACAAACTTCAAAACCACTGAACAACTTAAAAAATGAAGACACAAGAACAAAGATAAAGAACCAATTCTGACAGCTGGTATGTGTTCGCCTATGTTATAAGCAGTGAAACTTTGCTTAGAACTTGAGCTTGTATTTTATCCATAAAGCCATTACTTCTTTGCTGGCCTTAAAAAAATTAGGCAGGAGTTCAAGAGGTGGGTAAAAGAGCCTTTTGAAAAACTTAACCCCTGCACCACCAAAACTAAGTGAAGAAAAATCAAGGAAAATATAATGCTAGTAAGTGTTCTTTTTCATAGTACTTTTGGGCCTTCTGCTGGCATGAGAAATAGAGCAAAGAGTTCAATGCAATAAAACATTTCCCTCTCCAACTAAATATTAAATTGCAATGTGGCGCCAAACTAGGTCTCAATTCTTTTTCAGAGTAAAAATAAGCTCTTCTATTTGCATAGTGCTTTACACTCTAAAACGCTGATATACATTAGCTCATTTGATAAAGTGTTTACAGACATTAAAAGGGGGGAGGGTGCAAAATGTCCATAGGACAAATCAAATCAGGACTTCTTTTACTTCTCTTGAACAAACAGTACTTGAAGTCTTTTCTTCTCTCTCTTTTTTTTTAAGTTCAAAAAACAAAACCCAAGAAAGGAATAGAGTAATCTTCCTTGGAGCCAAGGAACTTCTCAGACAAACTTACTAGGTTTTTGTCACCTTGCTCACGTTAAAAAACTCTCCTTCGAAGGGGTTATGGCAAACTAGAGCCCACCCAAACTAGAAGGGATCAGAGAACCACCGCACATATCTAAATGGCTGTCCACAGGCAAAAGAAATAGGAAGAATGGGAGGCAGCTGTTTCTTTCAACCAAGATGAAAAATAAAATTGTAAAAACCAAAGCCATCCAGGAACAGAATGGGTTTCTTGGGAAGCGTTAGTTTCCCATCATAGGAAGTATTTAAACAAGTTGGTCAAATTACTAGGGTGGTGTTCGAGATTTTCAAAGATACTCTGGCTTGGAAGACCCTAGATGACTTGCAGTCCAGAGATGTTCTAGGGTGTTCACTCCTGTCCTGAAAACCCCGTTCATTCCTCTCAGGGTTGGCCCACAGTTATGCTCACGTGTCCAGCCCTCCTGGCCGCTTGCTCACCTCGTCGCCCAGTGTTCCCGCCGGGGTTGAGGCTTGAAACCAGCTCCCCAGGCCGGTTTCCAGCAAGGCTCTGGGGCTGGCGGTACACGTGAGTTGTCCTCGCGCAGCTCTCGCCGCTGAAGCCCAACTCCGACTAAGGACTGCTGCTGACAGCTCTATGCCGTTCGCGTCCACAACCCTCGATCGGGCCATGTCGCTCACCCACCCCGGTCCTTACCTGCCTCAAACCCGGATCCCGCCAAAGAAGCCCACAAGCTCTCGTGACAGATGAGACGGACAGACGCGAGTGCAGACAGACATCCACGCCGACCCCCAGCCCTCGGCTCAAAGCCAGGAGACTCCAACTCCGCGGTCCGGACACAGGAGCCCTCGCACTGGCTGCACTGCGATGCCAGCCCTCCAAAGGGGCCCCCGGGGCGTCCCCACCGCGTCGGGGCCGCCGGCCGGGCACTGGGCCTGGTCAGCCCGGCCGAAGACACAGTATGGGCCGCCGGGAATCCAGGCCGGGCTGACACCGCCTGGGAAGGGCCGCGGCCGCGCGCGCACCACAGACAAGCAGGCAGGCCCCGACGGCGACTCCGACAGACAGACAGACAGACAGACACTCAGGCCCGAAGGGGCGGAGGCATCGGCCGGACAGGTTTCCCCGTTGCCCTCTCGCCTGGAGCGTCCCTGGAGGCCCAGGCCCCTCAGGGCACCGGCTTCCTTGGCAAGCGGAGGCGACCGCAGAAGCGCTTACCTGCGGGCGCGGCAGTGGCGGCGGCGCTGGGCGCTGAGCGGCTCACTCCCTTCCCGCCGCCATGTTTCCGCTGCGCAGGGAGGGAGGGAAGGAGGGAGGACGAAGGAAGGGGGCGGGCGGGGGCGGCTCCAGAGAGCAGCTAGCGGCTGCCGGGGGCTCGACCTAGGCCGCGGCGGCGGCGGCGGCTAAGGCGGGGGCCGGGGGCTCCCCACTCTGCCTCCGGGCCCCGCCCCGCCCCCGCGTCTCCCGCCACGAGGCGGCGCGCGTCACGGCCGTTTGGCTCGCGCGCTGCGGGAGGGGCGCCTCCGCGCGGCCCGGCCAGCCTCGGCCGCTTCCTGCCTCCTGCCGCCGGCCTCCTTTCGGAGAGAGGCCCAGACGAGCGTCCCGATCGGTACTAGGGTCCGCATCTCAGGGACGGGTAAACTGAGGCCTGGCGAGGGCTCGGGTTCGAATCCCACCACCACAGGTAGCCTTCTCCGAGGCCGCGCAGGGGCGACGAGGGAGATGTTGGACCCAAGAGCGGTCAAGGTCTCGGCTCCCCGGGGGCTCGAAGAACCGTCCTGCTGCTGACTAGTAGTGTGATGTCCTTGGGCGAGTTACTTCGCATCCATCCCTCAGGGCCCTCGTTTCTAACCTAATAGCGTTTATACCGCTATGAGCACCAAATAAGTTAATATTAGTGAAGCCCACGGAACAGTGCCCGCCACATAATAAATAAACGCTCAGTATGTGTAAAAGTTTCTACGTTCCTTCCTTGGTTCATCCAGGAATTCAGACTAGTGCCCGGCACCGTACAGGTCATTCATAGAGGAATTTACGAGCAGTCTTGTCTACACATTTCTGTTTAATCATCACATCCTCCCTGTATTATCCCTGTTTCAACAGTGAGGAAACTGAAGCTCGGGGAGGTGAAGTTACTTGTCCAAAGTCACCCAATTAGCAACTGAGTGGTGTTTCATCTCCAACCTGGATGACATCTTTGCCTGTGCTCTGCCTGTAGCAGGGTGTGGTCATCTCTGTTAAACTGGGTCAAAGGAAGCATCCCATAGTTAAACACGTTAAAGTTGGCTCTTAAAAAAGTTTACAAGGGAGAAGCTAATTCCAGGCAGAGGGAAGGGTGTGAGCAAAGGTATGCAAGCATGATACCATGTGGCTGGTAAGTAATGATCTGTGCCTGGAGTGTGGGAGACCTGTGGGTAAGGCGGTGATGATGCTGAAGAGAGGGAAGGGGAGCCAGGATTTGGAAGGAGGCCCTCATATGTCCAGATAAAGCGCTTAGGGTTTATTTTGTAGGTTAATGGTTTTCAAAGTGTGGTCCTGAGATCCCTGGTGTCCCAGAGTTTCTTTCAGAGGTCAGCTCAAAATTATTCTCATCAGGCCTCTGGCCTTTCATCTTTCTTTTCTTGTGAGAATGCCCACATGTCCTCTTGCATGTGTACCTAATAAATTTTCTGCCTGCTTACAAAAAAAAGAAAAGAAAAAAATTGTTCTCATCATCACAATAAACATTACTTGCTATCTCATTCTCTCAGAATGTACAGTGAAGTTTCCCATAAAATATATAACATAAGATACTGCAAGAAGATTAAATGCAGAAACAGATTTGCAATGCAGCTGTCTTCTTTTAAGTCTGTTAAAGAGATTTGCACTATGTAAACAGCACCACTCTTCTCAAGTTTTGTTTCAGAAAATATAGTTATTTTCATTAAAAATGTGTTTATGCTAGCATAACTGGTTTATGACTGCAATGATCAAATTAATAAAAATTTAAATTTTTCTGTTAATTTCTAATATGGTAAATATTGATGGAAATAACCAACTGTACATGCAAAAGCTCTTGAAGACCCTCAATAATTTTTAAGTTTAGAAAGAGGTCCTGAGACCAAGAGATTTATAAATGTCTGCTATAGGATATGAAGTTATTGAAGAATTTGAAGCAGGGAAATGACATCTTCAGATTTGCATTTCAGAAAGAGGTTTCAAACCCAAGCTAGATGCTTTATTCCTTTCAACAACTTGAAGATATGGGAATATGATTATCTCCATTTTATAGAGGAGGAGACTGAAACCAGAGAAGTTAACGTTAACTCCATAGCTCATAATCAACTATCCACTCCATTGCCACAACATCTGGCCTTCTTAGGGCTTCATCCCAGGACAGTCCTTCAGACCCTTGCTCAAAGACTATCTGATGTGATTCCAGTAACCCTGGATTAGCAGATTAGAAGCAGGCATAAAGAAGAAAAGCATAATGACGTCAAGAGGAGTAGCATCTGACAACCAGAAACTTTAAGAAACCATGGAACCCCAAAGCATAGCATTCTGGGGCCATTTACTAAGGAGGAATATAGTCCTTCAACCTTCAAAAACCCAATAATGATATTAGCTAGCTGTTCTTTAAGACGCTGGATACAGTTATTGACAGGGATGAGCTCAGGACCCCAAATTCCCAGCGCAATTACTGTGTGAAGAACATTAAAGTTTGTATGTGTGCCTTGAAAGAAATTTTTAATTCTTGTAGCTTGCAGACTTTGAGATTTCTTAAAACCAGACACAGAGTCTGTTTGTGTGAGTGACTGAATTACAACATAAATTGAATTCCCGATCTTGCAGGGTGTCCGTTTTTATAGAGAGGGCATTGATTGGGAAGGAATGGGATCCTGAAAATTGAACAGAGATATATGAGCCAATAATGATGATGGTGGCGACATTGAAACCCTAGATTCTGCTGAGTGGTCTTTGCCAGATAAACCTGTAATAATCTGCTCTGAGAAATCATCTGAAGAGACTTACCCTGTTGTGCGGGATAAACTGTAACTGCCTCCCTTGATGAAACAGCCCTCATATCCCTGTTTGAAGAGATTAATCCTCTTTCACCAGATGAAACTATAATGGAATTCCCTAAGATTGTTGGCTTGCAAGACACTTCTAATTCCTCCCATTATACACCGTTACCACAACTCTTTTCTTCCAGACCTAAAACTAGACTGAAGTCTCAACTGGCCTTTAAAGGTACAAAGTGTGACTCCAAAAGAACTGCATGAGTTTTCCAACTTATATAGACAAAAATCAGGGGACATATTTGGGAATGGATATTGTATATGATAATTGTGGAAGAAACAAAGTTTTATCAGTCTGATTTTATTGAAATGAGAATCAATCTCACTAAGCAGAGATCTCACAATCTCATATCAATCTCACAATCTCATATCTATCTCACTAAGCAGAGATTCTGGATTCAGTGTTGAAACTCGAGGGGTTACAAAGGGCTGTAACAGTTTGTTTCAGTGGTTGAATGAAACATGGAACAAAAGATGGTCTACATTGCCTGAAGTCAAAATGCCTGAACTGCCCTAGTATGATGTAGTTGACGGATCCAAAGACTTAGAGAGACTGAAACTTTAGCGTGCAATTATCATAGAAAAACCTACTCAACCATTTCCACAGGAAACACCTTTCACCAGGATTGTGAGGAATAAATTTGTGAGAGCAGCACCATCATCCCTAAAGAGCTCTGTAGTCACTCTTCTCTGTAAGTCAGATATTACTGTGGCAACTGCTTTCCACTGAACTTGGATCCTTAATCACAGATGATCAGATCCCAAGTTGTAAGAACCAAATGGCAGCACTTAATCGCCAAAGATAAGGAAGGCAGGGCTACCATAATGGACAGCAAAGCCAAAGCAGTAATAAGAGTAGTCTGACTCACGCAGATCTATGGCAGTGGCTAGTTGATCATGAAGCAAAACAGATGGGCAGTCTACTCAATTCTTATTTGATCTGTGTAAACAAAAAAATTCTAGGTCAAGTGAACAAAAGTATAACTTGAATTACAAAAACAGAGTTATGGTCCCTCAAACAACTGCCAAACTTGAGACATTTTACAGACCCAGAACTCCTAGAATTAAAGGAAAGCCAAGTCCCCTTGGGGAAGGACCCCACCCACAATGTATACCGTCAATCTTCTTCCCAGTCTTCCCCAAAGGGACATATGGCCTTTTACCAAGGTGATTGCTTTGAAAAAAAAAAAGAGAGAGAATGATCATGAGAGAAGGATTGAATGAGAATAAGGAGTTGTAATAGAGGTGATAGGGTTTAACTAATGAGTATGACTACTTAATTCCTATATTGATATTTCTTTTTAGTCTCTAGTGTCTTAGAGCAGCTAGAAGGAGATACCTGAAGTTGTGGAGCTGTAACTCATACCATACTTTGAAATTTGTTCTGTAACTACTTGTTAAAATATGCTTTGAAATGTATCACTTTTTGCATATATGTTATATTTCACAATAAAAAATGTTTTAAGAAAAGGGGAGTGAACAATTTGGGGATTATTAGACACTGACTTGGAAACTGACATCAATTCCAGGAGACCCAAAACGTCACTGTGGTCCACCAGTCAAAGTAGGGGCTTATGGAGTCAAGTGATCAGTGGAATTTTAGCTCAGCTCTATCTCACAGTGGATCCAATGGGTCCCCAGAACCATTCTGTAGTTATTTATCCAGTTCTGGAATGCACCATTAGAATAGAAATACTCAGCAACTGGAAGAATCCCCACATTAATTCTCTGACTTGTAGAGTACAGGCTATTATGATAGGAAAGGTCAAGTGGAAGCCACTAGAGCTGCTTCTATCTAGCAAAATAGTAAACCAAAAGCAACACTACATTCCTGGAGTATGCAGACGGGTGGTGATTCCCACCATATCCCCATTTAACTCTATTTGGCCTGTGCAGAAAACAGATGGGTCTTGGAGGATGATAGTTGATTATCATAAACTTAACCAGGTGATGACTCCAGTAGCAGCTGTTGTTCAGATGTGCTATCATTACTTGAGAAAATCAGCACATCCCCTGGTACCTGTTATGCAACTATTGATCTGGCAAATGCTTTTTCCTGTTTATAATGCTTTTTACCTGTTTATAAAGACCACCAGATGAGTTTGCTTTCAGCTGGCAAGGCCAGTAATATACCTTTACTTTAAGACATGTCAATTTTCTCGTCCTATATGATAATCTAATATGCAGGAACCCTGATCATGTCTCTCCCACAAGACGTCACACTGGTTCATTATATTGATGACATTATGCTGATTGGACCTAATGAGCAAGCAGTAGCAACTACTCTAGACTTATTGGTAAGACATTTGCTTGTCAGAGGGTGAAATTTCCTCATTTGGATGTGCTACCCTGGCCCATTTACCGAATAACCTGAAAAAGTGCTAGTTTTTAGTGGGGACCAGAACAAGAGGAGACTCTGCAACAGGTCCAAGCTGCTATGCCAGCTGCTCTGCCACCTGGGCCATATGATCTAGTAAATCCAATGGTGCTGAAGTGTCAGTGGAAAATAAAGATGCTGTCTGGAACCTTTGGTAAGCCCCTATACGACAGTCACAGAGAAGACCCTTAGGATTTGTAGCAAAGTCCTGCCATTCTCTGCAGATAACTACTCTTCTTTTGAGAAACAGCTTTTGGGTTGCTATTGGACCTTAAGAGAGGCTGAACATTTAACCATTGGTTACAAGTTGTCATGAGATCAGAGCTGCCCATCATGAACTGACCATAAAGTTGGGTGTACAAAGCAGTACTCCATCATTAAATGGAAATGGTATGTACAAGATAAGGCTTAAGAAGTTCCTGAAAGCACAAGTTGTATAAGAAGTGGGCCAAAAGCCCCTGGTCTCACTCCTGACATGTTACTTTTTCTTCCCAACCTACAGCTTTGGCCTCTTGGAGAGTTCCTTATGATCACTTGACTGAAGAAGAGAAAATTTGGCCTGTTATAAGATGGTTCTGCATGATATACAGATACCACCCAAAAGTAGACATCTGCAACACTTCAGACGGACCCTTTCTGTGATATTCTTGAAGGATAGTGGTGAAGGAACTTTGAGCAGTGCACTAGTTGTTAATTTGCTTTGAAGGGGTAAAATCTGGAGGTGCATTTGAATACTGATACATGGACTGTGGCCAGAGGTTTGGCTCAATGGTCAGGGACTTGGAATGAACATGATTGCAAAATTGGTAACAAAGAGTTCATGAGTAGATGTTTTAGGATGGCTGAATAGCTCATACAGAATGCTTACAAGATGGTGACTTCCCCAGAGGAGGATTTTAATAATCAAGTGGATAGGATGACCCATTCTTTGGATACCAGTTAGCCTCTTTTCCTAGCCACCCCTGTTATTGCCCATTGGCCTCATGAACAAAGTAGCCATGATGGTAGGGATAAAGGTTATGCATGGGCTTAGCAACATGGGCTTCCACTTACCAAGGCCAATCTGGCTACAACCACTTCTGAGTGCCCAGTCTGCCAGCAGCAGAGACCAACACTCAGTCCCTGATAAGGCACCATTCCCTGAGGTGATCCCCTCACTACCTGGCAAGTTGATTACATTGGATTATGTTCATCATGGAAGAGGCAGTGTTTTGTTTTAACTGGAATAGACACTTATTTTAGATACAGATTTGCCTTTCTTGCATGCAGTGCTTCTGCCAAAGCTATCATCCATGGTTGAATACCTTATCCACCATCATAGTATTAAATACAACATTTATTTTGATCAAGGAACTCACTTCACAGTGCATGAAGTGTGGGAATGGGCACATGCTCATGGAATTCACTTACCATGTTCTGCGTCATCCTGAAGCAGCTGAATTGATAGAATGGTGGAATGGCCTTTTGAAGACTCAGTTATTTCACCAACTAGGTGGCAATATCTTGCAGGGCTTAAGCAGTGTTCTCTAAGAAACTGTATATACTAAATCAGCATTTTTCTTTGGTGCTGTTTCTTCCATAGTCAACATTCATGGGTCTAGGAATGTAGGGGTGGAAATCAGAGTGATACCACTTACTATACCCTTGTGGTCCAGTAGAAAAAAAAAATGCTTCCTAGCTCTGTAAACTTACGCTCTGCTGATCTGAAGGTCTTTGTTCAAAATGGAGGAGTGCTTCCACCAGGAGACACAACAGTAACTCCATTGAATTGGGAGTTAAGATGCCACCTGACCACTTTGGACTCCTCATGCCTCTGAATCAACAGGCAAAGGAGGGAATTACTATACTGGCTGTCATGATTGATCCTGATTATCAAGGGGAAATAGGACTGCTATTACGCAATATAGGTAAAGAAAAGTTTGCCTACAGGAGAGCATCTCTTATTACTACCACGTCCTGTGTTTAAAGACAATGGAAAACTGCAACAACCCATTCCAGGCATGACTACCAATGGTCCAGAAACTTCAGGAATCAAGATTTGGGTCACCCCACCATGCAAAGAACCATGGCCAGCTGATGTGCTTTCTGAGGGTAAAGGGAATATGGAATAGGTAGAGGAAGAAGATAATTTAAATACTAGCCATGACTATGTGACCACTTGCAGAAATGAGGATGATAATTGTTATTAGTATTTCTTCCTGGTTTTGTTATGAATACAGACACACACACATATATATACACACACACACATATTTATATAAATAAATAAAACAAATACCTTTGTTTTCTTTCCTATCTTATCCCCTTATCATATGAATCTGTTAACTTTGTGTCTTAGTATTTCAGTCATATAATAAATTTAAGAGTGATATTAGTCAAGAACTTGCATCCTCTTCTGGGTTTAAGGTTAGTGCACTTCTGGTTGTACACAGGACAAATGAATAATATTAGGTGAAAGTATGACTGCTATGTTTTTATTTAGAGATTAAAGTATGGCTTAAAGAGATGTGTATGGGTGCCAAGTTGATAAAGGATGGACTATGATGGTTAAGTTCTGTGTCAACTCAGCTAGGTTATGGATTCCTAACAAGCAAGCCTGATTGTTACTGTGAGGCTATTTTCATGGATTTAAATAATTTTTCAGTTGGTTGCATCCATGGCTGATTGCATCTATTATCAAAAAGGAGATTACCTTCAGCAATGAGAGAAGGCTCATCCAATCAGTTGAAGGCCTTAAAGGGAGAATTGATGATTTCAGCAGTCAGAAAGAATTTCTGTCTGTACGTCAGCCTGCCAGCCTCTTCTTGGGAATTAATTGAAACCTTCATCAGAATTCCCAACTTGTGGCCTGCCCTATGGAATTTGGACTTGCCAATCCCCATGGTTGTGTAAGCCAATTTCTATAATATCTTATATTCATATTATATATGTATATATGTGTGTATATAGTATATGTGTATATATATATAAATATGTATATTTATATATAAATATGTTCTGTTTCTCTGCTACACCCTGACTAGTATAGATTTATTTCCTATGTTTGCTGAAAAAATCAAAAGTGTACAAATTTTCTTTCAAATCTCAACTTCTTTTCTGGAGCCAGCTCGAAACTTCTCAGAATGGGGCTTGAGTGTGGAGAGTTGGAACTGTCAGCTAAGAATCTGGGGTATGTGTGTGTAAGTTGAGTAGAGAATGTGCCTTGGTGGAGGAGTGGAGCAGGTAGGTGTGGGGAACAGAAGTATGGTCTTTGGTTGACTTTGTTGGGCTGTTGCCATTTATTTTGCCTGGGACTCCTATCCTCAGCCTCTTCCTTGATATTATGTGCCTCCCTGTGGAGCAGTACAAACACCATCTCCTCTAAAAAACCTTTCGCCATCCTCTAAGCCAACTTTGAGCTCTGAGTTCCCGAGAGATCACCATCTGACACTTTCCAGTGGCATTTATCACAGATAGCCCTTTTAATCTGTATCTTTTCTGAACCTATACACATATCTTTGGTTAATGTTTTAATGTTTGATAGAATTCACTTTGTCTTGAATACCCTTATACCTTGGAGAAACAGGGCTTTAATGCTTGATCAACCTGACTAGTGTTCCTGTAAACACAGTAGACAGATCACAGATTAGAATTCCTTTTTTACTCAGTTATGCCAGAAGCAGAGATAAAACAGGACCATAGAGTTCATCTAGTCCTCATTTCACTAGTGAGGGCCAGAGAGATGCAGTAACTTGTTCAAGGTCACATAGTGAACTAATGGCTAGAAATTATTTATAAACAGGGTTTATTGCAGTCCCTAACATACAACAGGCATTTATTGATCGTATCTTGTCTCCCCAGCCTCACATTCTTGAACTTTCTTGAACTTTAATCAAATACCAAACTGCTTGTAGTTTTCCCCATACTTTGTTGTTTCTTGCATTTAATGCTCTTCTCATACCCGAAACATTTTCTACTCTCTCTACTTTTTCCTTCCTACACTACCTGGTTAATTTCTACTCATTAATTAAGATCACCACCCCCAGAAACTTCCTCTGTTGCCTTCTTTTCCAACCTCACTCCTAGATGGGTTAAATGTCCCTTCTCTTGCTCTCCTGGTAGACCTGGAAATGCCCTTTCCTCATGACACTGCCTATGTCATTTTATTATGAACCTGTCTCCCACCTGACTATAGATTCCAGAAGGTTGGAACTCTCTCTGTATTGTTCATTACATCCCCCAGCACCTCAGATTATACCTGGAAGGTAGTTGGTGCTCAGCAGATGTTTGTGGAATGAATGAGCTGGCGGTGGGGCGGGGGGGGCAGCTCTCAGCCCCAAATCACAGGCCAAGAGAGGCAACCTCCTTATTGTCTACCTTGAACCAAACAGGTCCTAAACTGGTTGCTCAGATGCTGATGGTGGGTGCTTTGCAAAGAAGTATTGAGCCCCAAATCTCATTTTATCCAAAAAGCTTCTTCTGCTGTTGCTTCTTTTGTAAGTTACTAAATAAAAATAGTTCCAGGAAGCTATGTGGCTAAGTAATTCCAGGCTCTACCTGAATTCCTAGATAAAGACTATTTTTCTTAGGAGGTTGGTTATTCTAATCCAAGTTGACTTTAATCTGTGCTTTGGTTTCGTACCCTTTGAAAGGTACTGATTCGTTTTTGTCCTCTGCTGCCCGTAAGTCTGTCACTAAAGTGGTAACTGGAAAAAAGAATACTTGACAGCAGTTGATATAAGATGGTCTAAAGGTATTAACTATTCACAAGCTCAATTTGTGTCCTGGGCTTGTCACTTTAAATTAACTTACTCTCAAAATGCCTTGCCAGATGTTTAGTGTCCTCATCTAAAATGGGAGAAGTAATATCTCACCAGGTTATTGGAAAAATGAAAGAAAGTAAGGTAGACAGAGGTTCCCTGCAAATAATAATAATTAGGAAATGTTACATTTAAATCACAGGTCCTAATCCTCTCTTTTTGTTCTGTTGAGGCCAGACTTTGTCTTGCTAGGCATCATATTTTAAAAGAGGAATGTTGACATATTATCACCCCAAAGCAAATGACCAAAATGATAATGAATCTGGAAATCAGATTTTATGAGAAACAGCTGAATGAGCTAGAAATATTTAGCTTAGAGAAGACCTAACTAGGAGTAGGATGGGGTATAGGCAAGGCCTTTGAGAAATTTTCAAATAATTGAAGGACTAACATTTGGAAAAGGATTAACCTCAGTTCCATTCCAAAAGTATTTATGGAAACATCTATTATGTGCCAGGAACCAGGCATGCAAAGATTAAGTAAAATACAATCCCTGTCCATGAGTATCTCAGACCACAAAGGATCATCACAATGCAAAAGAGGTTATCATAAAAGTGTGTACAATGTGCTGGGAGAAAGCAGAGAAGAGTTAACTCTACAGGGACAGAGTAGGGGAAGCTTCACAAAGGAGGTGACATTTGAGTGGACTTTAAGGGAAAAGTAGAATAAAGGTAGAGCAAGAAGGGAAGGATACAAGTACAGGATGTGCTCAGGTAGGAAGGTGTACTCATGAGGAATCTAGGAGCCCTGGAAGAGTGGAGGGGAGTGAACCTGCAAAGTCCACATGAGGCCAGATTGTAAAGAGCCTTGGATATTATGCTAAAAAGTTTGGACTATTTACCCTGTGGGGATTGAAGAGCCATCAAAGGTATTAAATGGGATTTTTTTTAACCTTTTAAAAATTGTATAATATAACAAAGCAAAGAAAGAAAAAAACAATAGTTTCCAAAGCATTCCAACAAGTAGTTACAGGGTAGATCCCAAAGTTGGTCATGGGCTACCATACCGTCGTCTCAGATTTTTCCTTTTAGCTGCTTCAGAAAACAGGAGGCTAGAAGGAATAAATATTTTTTTTATCATCACAATCTTTTTCTTTGTTTTTTGTGAAAGATAACATATATACAAAAAAGCAATAAATTTCAAAGCACAGCACAATTAGTTAGTTATAGAACAGATTTCAGAATTTGGTAAGGGTCACAATTCCTTCATTTTAGGTTTTTACTTCTAGCTGCTCTTGGATACTGGAGATTAAAAGAAATATCAAATTAGTGATTCAGGAATCATATTTGTTTGTTAAACCCTACCTTCTCTGTATAACTCCACCATCACCTTTGATCTTTCTGTCCCAGTCTTTAGGAGTGTTTGGGCTATGGCCATTCTAACTTGTTCATGTTGGAAGGGGCTGTCAGTAATATGGGGTAGGGAGATGAAACTTGCTGATGTTCTGAGAGGCTGGACCCTCTAGGTTTCAAGACTTATCTGGTCTAGGGACCTATCTGGAGGTTATAGATTTCTGGAAAGTTACCCTAGTGCATGTCAACTTTGTAGAATCTTATATGTTGCCCTAGGTGTTCTTTAGGATCAACTGGAATGGTTTTGGTTGGGGTTTGGCAAGTTATGATAGGTAGCAATGTCTAACTGAAGCTTGCTTAAGAGTGACCTCCAGAGTAGCCTCTCTACTCTATTTGAACTCCCTCAGCCACTGTTACTTTATTGGTTACACTTCTTTTTCCCCTTTTGATCAGGATGGAATTGTTGATCCTATGGCGCCAGGGCCAGACTCATCCCTGGAAGTCATCTCCCACGCCACCAGGGAGACTTTCACCCCTGGATGTCATGTCCCACATAGGGGGGAGGGCAATGAATTCACTGGGCTTAGAGAGAGTGAGGCCACATCTGAGCAACAAAAGAGGTCCTCTAGAAGTAACTCTTAGGCATACCTATAGATAAGGTAAGTTTCTCTGCTACCTACATAAATAAACTGGATTTTTTTAAAGGCACTTTGAAAGGAAAGCTCCAGTGCAGTGTGCAGAAAGGGCAGGAGTAAAAGACATCTTGGCATATGGAAAGAGTAAACCATGGACTTGAAGCTTTCACTTAATGTGGATGAAATTGAGCACATTGTCTAAATTCTCTGATCTTTTTTTTCATCAGCATTGGGGAATAATGATATCTGCTTTACAGGGATATTTTTTTTTTTTTTTTTTAAACATTTTCTTGTTTTTATTGTATTCTGTTTCTCCGTTTTTGTTACATGGGCTGGGGCCGGGAATCGAACCGAGGTCCTCCGGCATAGCAGGCAAGCACTTTGCCCGCTGAGCCACCGCGGCCCGCCCTTTACAGGGATATTTTAAGAATAAAATGAAGTAACATATCCAAACACCTCACATGTGACTGGTCCTTAAATGGTGCTCCAACTTAGATTAGTAAAAGAGACAGAGTTCTGCTTAATGAAACTTGGAGCGAGTCAGGGCCAAGCAATGGTATAAATTCCCTTGGAGGAATGAATACATGACTAGATATATTCAAGAAATATATTCCTCTGGTTGAAGGAGAATTGAACCAATAAACCTGTAAAATCCCCTTTTTAAAAAAAATTTTAATTAAATTTTTAATTTTTAAAAAAAATATGGCAAGAAAGAAACACAAACATTCTTAACATATGATCATTCCATTCTACATTATATAATCAGTAATTCACAGTATCATCACATAGTTGCATATTCACCATCATGTAAAATCCCTTTCTTAATCTAAGATTCTATGGTTCTGTCACCTTTAGGTCCCAAGTACCAAGGAGAGGGTCAAGAAACTGAAGTATGATATAATCTTTTAGTACTGGCCTTGTTAACAGCAGCCAGCCAGACCCAAAGAAACTACAACTATTACTGAAGTATACAATTGAAAAGACCTTTCTCTAATATATAACAATCCCAAAGGGATTAACTATTGTAGAAGAGAAAGAACACAGAATTTCAAGCTTAGAAGCCTAGATTCAGTATTATAAATGAAAGATTTTGCTGCATGGTTGTTATGGATTGGCTTATGCCCCCCAAAGAAACATGTTCAAGTCCTAACCCCTGGTCCTGTGAATGCAAAGTTACTTGTAAATGGGAACTTTGATGATGTTATTAATTAAGATGAGACCAAACTGGATTAAGGTGAGCAGAGAAATTTTGGACAAAGAGAAGAGAGCAAGATGGCCATGTGATGGAGGTAGAAATCAAATTGTACCATAGCCAAGGAATATGAAAGGTTGCCAGCCACTACCAGAACCCTTCAGACTTCAGAGAAAGCATGGCTCTGCTGACACTTTGATTTGGACTTCTGGCTTCCAGAACTATGGGACAATACATTTCTGTTGATAAAGCCAGTTAGTCTGTGGCCTTTTGTTACAGCAGCCCTGGGAAACTCAGATGATGGTCTTGGACAGGTCATTCCCTTTATCTTGCCCTCATTTTCTGCATCTGGAAGCGGTAGAGGTTGGATCTCTGAAGAGTCTTCTATTACTAACATTATAGGATTCTGGGAGTCTGCATTATTAAAATCACGAAATTATAGATTTAAAAATGTTAGCAGAATCCAAGGGTTCCCACAGCAACGATATCACACACAGGTTATACATATGTCTCAGTTTAATGGCATCAAACTCCATCTAAAATAT
The DNA here is from genome assembly GCF_023851605.1 of Tamandua tetradactyla. Taxonomy (NCBI): domain Eukaryota; kingdom Metazoa; phylum Chordata; class Mammalia; order Pilosa; family Myrmecophagidae; genus Tamandua; species Tamandua tetradactyla. Next base: position 183,754,161 of record NC_135328.1, on the reverse strand, counting down.
ATTTTAAAATGTGTCACATACACTGAAAGTCAGTCTTACTTGACATTCTTCTTAGAATTTTGGAATACTGTGCATTTCAATTCTCAGCATTAACTTAGCTGAAAATTGTATTATTTCTTATTTCTGGTTAATAGAGAAGGCACTTTCTCCAGAATGTCAAAGAAATAAAAATGTTAGTCATTTATCACAGGAGGAAGAGATTGTTTTATCTACATGTTAACTCCAGGATCTTGATGTTGCCTCTTCTGGGAGCAGACAAAAACATAGACTACGCAGGTTCTGGAACAGCCCTGCTTTTGTAGATGCTATTCCCACTGCCTGGAATATTCTCCTAGTCAACTGCTGCTGCTCCTCCTATGTTTTAAGCCTCCCCCCTTCTCTGATAGAATTGGCCCCTCCATTCACTATGTACTTTGTATAAACATTTATTATAGCATTGCCATAGTGCATGATAATCACTGCCTGTGTGACTACTGATTCTCTACCAGTGGGTAAGGGGCCCAGCACTAACATTTGCTGAGTACCTGCAATGTACCAGCACATATATCATCCCTGTTATCTTCGCAACAATGCTTATGGAGTAGGTATTGCTATCCCCTGTTAAGCTGAGGAATTTGAGGGTCAGAGAAGTTAAATAAGTGTTCAAGGTCATATAGCTAGTGTTCTAGTTTGCTAGCTGCCAGAATGCAACACACCAGAGATGGATTGGCTTTTAATAAAAGGGGATTTATTTCATTAGTTCTTCAGAGGAAAGGCAGCTAACTTTCATCTGAGGTTCTTTCTTCCGTGGAAAGGCACAGGGCAATCTCTGCTGGCCTTCTCTCCAGGCCTCTGGGTTCCAACAACTTTCCCCGGGGTGATTCCTTTCTGCATCTCCAAAGGCCTGGGCTGAGCTGTGAGTGCTGAGATGAGGTATGCTGAGCTGCTTGGGCTCTGCTACGTTGTGCTCTTTCATTTAAGCACCAGCCAATGAAGTCAAACATCATTCATTGCAGCAGGCACGCCTCCTAGCCGACTACAGATGTAACCAGCAACAGATGAGGTTCATGTACCATTGGCTCATGTCCACAGCAACAGAACTAGGTGCCTTCATCAGGCCAAGTTGACAACTGAGTCTGACTACCACAGCTAGTAAACAACTGAGTCTGAATTTGAATCAAGCTTTTGTGGTTCTAGATCCCATGTGATTTCTATTCTTCATGCCCTTTCATATCTTATTCATCTCTGCCACCTGAACCCTTTGGATGGGCCCAGACTCTGGTACACAAAACTATGATTATTGAATGGCAGTCTAAATCTGTTCAATCAATCAGTAAAGATTTACTGGATGGAGCAAAATGCTGGGGGAGCTACAAAGAAGACTATAACTGGGTAGGGATTCAGTTAGGCTTTCCTTGACTTGCAATGAGCTTCTGGAGACATGAGCTTTGACATAAATACTCTCATTGGTCTTGTTAATGTCTCATTTCAGCAGGAGAGGCCGTGGTCTTCTCTTGACAGGGCTAGCTGGAAGGACAGCCTTCTTTAAACCAAATTGGATTCATATCTTTCTAAAACCTCTGTTTTAAGATTCCAGTGTCATAGGAGGAACAGAATTCATAAACAGCTATCATACATATGAAAAGGGTTGTATTAGTCTGTACAAGTTTCTAAGAGAACACAATGGAGGGAATGATTAAACCTACCTACAGAAATAAAAAACAAGGTAACATTTGACGTGGGAATCAAAGGATAGGTAGTTTTGCTTATCTGCTTGTTTTTTTCTAGACATAAGAAGAGAAGGGCATTCCCAGAGGAAAATATACAAAGGAGGGAGAGACTACCAGGAAGCAGCAAATAGTTCTCTGTGAGGAAACATAGGCTACCAGGCAGAATGGCAAGAGATGAGGCCAAAAAAACTTGCTTGGGCCAGATAGTCAGAGGGCTTTGAATGTCATGCCAAAGGATTTAATTTTATTTTGTGGTCATTCCAAGATATTCCAATGTCTGCTGGGCTCCAGCTTGAAAGTGTCACTTAAACTTCTGTATTTTGGCCCCAAAGTCATGACAGTAAACAGAGAGAAAAGCAGTAGAGAATGGTGGAAACTGGAAGGCAGAAAGTCTGGATCATGGTCTCTGCTACATACTTAAATGGTGATTGTAATAATTAGGGAAACAAAATCAACAACATATATATACATATATATTATTATTTTTATATGGAAATTGAGTCACACAACTGTGGAGATTGGCAAATCTAACTTGTGTAGGGCAGTTTGCAAGTTGGGAACTCCAGTGAAGGTTTGTTGTTGTTGTTGTTGTTGTTTTTAATGAATTCCCTAGAAGAAGCTGGCTGGCTGAAGCAGAAATGGAACTTCTGTCTTCTGACTGCTGAGATCATCACTTCTCCTTTTAAGGCCTTCAACTGATTGGATGAGACTTCTCTCATTGTTGAAGGCAATCTTCTCAATTGATTGTAGATATAATCAGACCTAGATGCAATCAACTTGCTGATGATTTAAATCCATGAAATATCCTCACAGTAACAATCAAGCCAGTGCTTGCTTGACCGAACAGTGAACAGCATAATCTGGTCAAGATGACATGTGAATTTAACCATCACAGTCCATTCCTTATTAATTTGGCACCCATACACATGTCCTTAAACTACACTTAATCTTTAAATAAAAACAATAATAGTCATATTTTTACCTAACAATAGTTCATTTTCTTGCATACAACTGGAAACACACTTGCTGCAGAATAAGGTGCAAGTCCTTGGGCAATATTCACCTTGAATTTGATATAACTATTACTTAAATAGTGTGACAAGAGATTAATACTACTTATGTAAAACGATAAGAGGATAATATAGGGAAGAAAACAAAGATATTTGCTTTATGTATAGGTACAAATATACTCATAACAAAACAGGGAAGAAATATTTGTAACCATTATACTCCTCATTTGTATAACTAGTCACGTGGTCATAGGTCATAATAACTACCTTCTTCACTATCCATTCCATATTCCCTTTACCCTCAGAAAGCACCTCAGTTGGCCATGGTTCTTTGCATGGTGGGATGATCCAAACCTTCATTCAGGATGTTTCTGGGCCATTGGTAGTCCTACCTGGAATGGGTTATTGCAGTTTTCCATTGTCTTTAATCACAGGGTAGTTTTAAGAAACGCCCTAGGGGATCTCATGTTTTCCAGGCAAACTTCATTAACCCCTTTGTGTAGTAGTAGTCCTATTTCTCCATGAAGATCAGGATCAATCACCCTAACCAGGACAGTAATACCCTCCTTTCCTTGTCAATGGCAGTCTTAACTCCCAGTTCAATGGAATCACTATTGTGTCTCTTGGTGGAAGCACTCCTCCTTTTGGAACTAAGACCTGTAGACCAGCAGAGCTTAAAGTTACAGGATAGGCAGTCTAGTAGATTACTAGGTTAATAGTGAGTGGTGTCATTTCCATTTCCACCCCCTGATTCCTGGACTCGTGACTCCTGGCTATGAGAAAACAGCACCATAACAAGGACTCTGATTTAGAGCATATACATTATTAAAAGCAATGAATTCCATGAGCATGTGCCCATAGACACAGCTAATTTTACATGAAGTGTAAAATACCCAAAGAAATGCTACAAGGAATACCATGGCACTAAATAAGGCATTCTACAAGTCCAAAGATGATAGTTTTGGCAGAAGCATTGCATGCAGAGAAGGCAAATCTATATACAGACTACATCTATTTGAATAAGAGCAAAATGCTGCACCTTTCATAACGGAAGTGGTCCAGTGTAATCAACCTACCACCAGGTGGCAAGATCACCTCAGGGAATGGTGCCATATCAGGGACTGAGTATTGGTCTCCGTTGCTGGGCACTCAGCAGAGGCTGTAGCCAGGTTGGCCTTGGTGAATGGAAGTCCATGTTGCTGAGCCCCTGCATAACCTTCATCCCTACCACCATGACCACTTTTTTCAGGAGTCCCATTGGGTAATGACAGGAGTGTCTAAGCAAAGAGGCCAACTGGCATCCACAGAATGGGTCATCCTATCTACTTGATTATTAAAATCTTCCTCTGCCAGGCAGGCCGTGGTGGCTCAGCAGGCAAAATTCTTGCTTGCTGTGCCAGAGACCTGGGTTCAATTCCTGGTGACTGCCCATGTAAAAAAATAAAAATCTTCCTCTGCCAAAGTCACCCTCTGGTGAGCATTCACCTAGGATACAAATATCCTTATAATTTTTGCCCTCTCAGAAGGATCTATTCACATACCTCTCCTCCAGATCTCTTTGTCACCAACTTTCCAATCATGTCCCTTCCAAGTCCCTGACCATCCAGCCAAACCGTTGGTGACAGCCCATGAATCAGTATATGAATGCATTTCCAGCTGTGCTAGTTTGAATTGTTATGTACCATGTTTTCTTTCCTGATCCAATCTTGTGGGGGTAACCATGTTTCTTTTAATCCTGATTCAATATTGTGGAAGGAAACTTTGACTGAATTGTTTCCATGGAGATGTGACACATCCAATTGTGGGTGTGACCTTTTGATTAGATGGAGCTGTGACTCCACCCACTTACAGGGGGTCTTGATTAGTTTACTGGAGTCCTTTTAAAGGGGAAACATTTTGGAGAACTCGCAGAGCCAACACGAGACCTAGATGTTTGGAGATGCAGAAAGAAAATGCTCCCATGGAAGCTGTTTGAAACCAGAAGCCAAAGACCCCAGAAAATGTCAGCTACATGTCTTCCCAGTTGACAGAGGTGTTCTGGACACATCAGCCTTTCTTGAGGCCTTTTCTCTGGATGCTTTAGTTTGGACATTTTTATGACCTTAGAATTGTAAACTTGTAACCTAATAAATTCCCTTTATGAAAACTAACCCAATTCTCTGCATAGAGCCTCATCTAGTCTGGGTCTATAGTTTTCCCATCTGCTTATGCAAACAAAAGCTTGTTAAAAGTTTTTTATGCATTTTTAAAAATCACTAAAGATTAAAACACTTTAGTTTTAACTTGTAAAATAACTTCTGAGAGAACTGATTGGCTTCAGTGAAAAAAATATATTTTAGTAATAAAAAAATAAGCTAACCTATTTCTGGTATATTGCATTCTGGCAGCATTAAAAAACTAATACACAAGCCATTTCTCCTTACAAGCAAAATGAAAAAGAAAAAGCACTGTTCAAAGTTCTGCCCACTGAGATTTCCCTTCACTATTATCCTTCAGGGATGTCCCAGAAAGAGACAGTAGTGCTGCAGCTGTCCACTTTTGCGTGGTACCTATAAATCATGTAAACATACCTGTAAACCAAGTTTACTCTTCCTTTGTCAGATGATCATAAAGAACTCCCCAAGATGCCGTAGCTGTGGGCTTGGAATATAAGGTAATATGGCAGGAGTGGGGTCCTTGGATATTTGTGCAATTTCCTTTCGTAACTTACTTGTGCCTTCAGAGCCTGCTCAACCCTTTTCTCATATGTGCCATTTCCATTGTATGATGGAGTGTTGCTGTGCACACTCCAATATATGGCTTAGTACATCAGAGAACGCCCAGTTCATGACAGACAACTCAGGTCTCATAGTAACTTGGTGGTCCATGGTTAAGTGTTCAATCTGTACTAAAGCCCAAACAGCCAAAAGCAGTTTCTCAAAAGAAGAGCAGCTATCTGCAGAGGATGCAGGGCTTTGCTCCAAAATCCTAAGGGTTTTCTCTGTGACTGTCCTATAGGGACCTGCCAAGGGCTCCAGGCAGTATCTCTATTTTCCACTGACAGTTCCAGCACCATTGGATGTGCTGGATCATATGGCCCAGGTGGCAAAGCAGCTGGCACAGCAGCCTGAACCTCTTCGAGAGCCTTCACTTGTTCCAGTCCCCACTAAAAACTAGCACCTTTATAGGTCACTTGGTAAACAGGCCAGAGTAGCACACCCAAATGAGGAATATGTTGTCTCCCAAATCCAAAGAGTCCAACTAGGCATTGTGCCTCTTTTTTGGTTGTAGGACAGGCAAGTTGCAACAGCTTATCTTTCACTTTAGAAGGGATATCTTGACATGCCCCCACACCAATGGACCCCTAGAAATTTCACTGGAAAGTCCCTGAATTTTTGTTGAATTTATCTCCCACCATCTGACAAGCAAATGCCTTACCAATAAGTCAAGAGTGTTTGCTACTTCTTGCTCAGTAGGTCCAATCAACATAATATCATCAATATATTGGACCAATGTGTTGCCTTGTGGGATAGAGAGATGATCAAGTTGCCTGCAGACTAGATTATGACATTGGGCTAGTGAGTTGATATACCACTGAGGTAAGACAGTGAAGGTTAATTGCTGGCCTTGCCAACTGAAAGCAAACTGTTTCTGATGGTCTTTGCTAACAGAAACTGATTTAAAAAAAAAAAAAAAAGCATTTGTTAGATCAATAGCTGCATACTAGGTAAGAAAGTATGTGTTTATTTGCTCAAGCAATGATACCACATTTGGAACAGCAGCTGCAATTGGAGTCTTCACCTGGTAAGTTTATGATAATCAACTGCCATCCTCCAAGATCCACCTATTTTCTGCACAGGCCAAATAGTAGAGTTGAACGGGGGTGTGGTAGGAATCACCATACTGCATCCTTCAGGTCCTTAAAAGTGGCACTTACCTCTGAAATCCCTTCAGGAATCCATTATTGCTTTTGACTTATGATTTTGCTAGGTAGGGGCAGTTCTAGTGGCTTCCACTTGGCCTTTCCTACCATAATAACCCTCACTCCACAAGCTAGGGAAACAATGTGGGGATTCTGCCAATTGCTGAGTATGATGATTACAATTATGCCCTGCAGAACTGGGGAAATAACCACAGAATGGATTCTGGACCCATTAAAGGAGGACCTGAGCTAAAAGTCCATTGTTCACCTGACCTCCATAAGCCCCTGTTCTGACTGGTGGATCATTGTGACATTTTGGGTCTCCTAGAATTAATGTTACTTTTGAACTGGTATCTAAGAATCGCCCCCCCCATATCTGATATTTTCATTTTCCCCAATGCACCATTACCCTGGCAGAAGACTAGCTATCTTTGGGGACAGCTGGAAGGAAGATTAACAGTATAAACTTTTGATAGTGTAGCGGGGTCCTTCCTCAAGAGGAACCTGGCTTGCTCTTCATTCAAGGGGCTCTGGGTTTGTAAACTGTCTCAAGTCTGGAGATTGATTAAGGGGCTGTGACTGTTTTTGCTATTCAAGTTAGACTTTTTTCACTTCACCTAGAACTCTTCTGCTTATACCTGTCAAGTAAGAATTTAGTAGACTGCCCATCTATTTCATTTCCAGGTAACCTATGATCTAACCAACACCATAGGTCTCTATGAGTCAGACTATTTTGATTGCTGCTTTGAGTCTGCTGTCCATTCTGGTAGCCACACCCACCTTGTCTTTCTCAGTTAAGTGCTGTGATTTGGCTTCTACCAGTCTGGGATCCAATAATCTCTACTGCGTTTAAGCATTTGTGGTAGTTTGGAGGCTATATGTACCCCAGAAAGGATCATGCTCTTTTAATCCATTCCTGTCGGTGCAGACCTATTGTAGGTGGCACCTTTTGATTAAGTTATTTCAGTTGAGGCCTGCCCCAGGGTGAGTCTTAATCCTCTTACTGGAGTCCTTATTAAGAGGATAAAGATGGAAAAAGCCTCAGGAAGTTTAGAGAAAAGCCCCGGAGAAGCTAAAAGAGAACCTACAGAAAATAGAGAGGAAACCGCTGAAGCCAGAAACTGAAAGCAACGAAACCCAGTAGAGAAGGACCAGCAGAGACAGGCTATGTGCTTTCCCAGGTGACAGAGGTGTCTCATATGCCAGCAGCTTGTAATTCAGAGTCCAGGTATCATCCTGTTGGCACCTTGAGTTGGACATTTTCACGGCCTACAAATAAGTTAATGAAACCCAGTTGTGAAATTGAGAATGTTGATGGACTGTGGACTTTGGCCCTATACGTGACACCTGAAGAATGCAGGTGGCTGAAAGATGTACTGACGGAGAAGTAGGTTGGTGAACAATGGTGTATACTTCTGAATGAAGGTTGTGCTGCTGTAAAAAGGAACAAAGTCGTGAGGCATGCAATGATGTGAATGAACATGTGGGACATTTGGTAAGACAGAATAAGCCAGAAACAAAAGAATATGAATGGTGTGGTTACCCTTAGAAAATGCGTATAAGATAAAACAGGGGCCTAGACTGTAAGCTTTTAGAGCAGACACATTAAGTCTGGAGTGGTGACTATTATTTCTGGATTCTGAGAGGCTGTTTTATAAATAACCTGATATTTAGAGATAAGAATGAAGTCAAACAGGTTGGGGTTAAAGTAATTCAGAATATAGGGGTAAGAAAGACAGTGTCTATATTTTAGAACCACACATACTCTTTGAGGCCAATGAAAAAAAGGTTTATTTGGTCTGGAACTGAAATTTTCTGTAATACATAATCTAACTCACCCTATCTGTATAGCTCATCTGAACAATTGAAACACAGGGAGCCCAGCATAAGAAAGAGGTCCTTTAATCCTGTATAGATTATTGTAATGCCTGGAAACATCCTAGAGTATAAAAAGTATTGGCAAAGTCCCCTGAGGGATGGGAGAAAGAATATAAAACTATTAAACCTTACTATAATGATACTGTGTCAAACTTTAGGGACACCCAAATCAATAGGCCATGCCCTCAATCATGAGGCTTACTCTTGCTAAGCTTATGTGGATAGCAGAGAAGTTTAGACTACCTATAGGTATGCCTAAGAGTTACTTCTGGAGGAAGTAACTTTTTTGATGTTCAGATGTGGCCTCACTCTCTCTAAGCCCAAATCTGCAAGTGAAATTATTGCCCTCCCCCCTACATGGGACATGACATCCAGAGGTGAAAGTTTCCCTGGTGATGTGGGAGAGGACTCCCAGGGATGAATCCAGACGTGGCACTGTGGGATCAGCAATTCCATCCTGACCAAAAGGGGGGAAAGAAGTGTAACTAAAAAGCATCAGTGGCAGAGAGAGTTCAAATAGAGTTGAGAGGCTACTCTGAAGGTTACTCTTATGCAAGCTTCAGTTAGACATTGCTACCTTGCTACCTATCATAATCTGCCAACCCCAACCAGGACCATTCCAACCAATCATGAAGAACACCTAGGGCAATATGTAAGATTCCACAAGGGTTCCAGGCACTAGAGCAATTTTCCAGAAATCAACAACCTCCAAATGGGTCCCTGGTCCAGATTAGTCCTGAAACCTAGCCCAGCCTCTCCAGAATATCAGATAGTTCCATCTCCCTACCCCATATCGGACAGACCCTTCCAATATGAAAAATTTAGAATGGCCACAGCCGAAACACCCAGCATGGAAAGAGAGGGATGGAAAGATCAAGGGTAATGGTGGAGTTATGTAGAGAAGATAGGACTTAACAAATGAATATGAATGCTGAATCTTAAAATGATACCTCTTTCAGTCTCCAGTATTTTAGAACAGCTAGAAGTAAAAACCTAAAGTTGTGGAATTGTAACCCATGTCAAACCCTGAAATATGTTCTACAAGTACTGTGGTGCTGTGCTTTAAAATTTATAGCTTTCTTGTATACATGTTATTTTTCACAAAAAAAGAAGGGAAAAAGTTGATTATGATGATAAAAAAATATTTAAGCCTTCTATCCACCTATATTCTGGAGCAGCTAGAAGGAAAAATCTGAGAGGATTGTATGGTAGCCCATGACAAACTCTGGAATCTGTCCTGTAACTACTTTTTTGAAGAGTGCTTTGAAAACTATTGCTTTTTTTATTTCTTTGCTTTGTATATATGTTATACTATGCAATAAAAAAAGGTAAAAAAAAAAAAAAAAACATTGTAAAAACCAACCCATTTCTGGTATATTGTGTTTTGGTAGCTTTTGCAAACCAAAACAGCATCCAAGTTCAGTGGCAGCATTTCCCATAGTAATATCTGACCTACAGAGAAGAGTGACCACAAAGACCTTCAGGGACAAGGGAGTTAGTCTCACAAGTTTACTCCTCACAGTCCTAATAAAGGCATTGCTTGGGATGGTGAGCAGAACTTCCTTGATAAACTCACTCTAATGTTCCAATCTCCCTAAGCCTTTGTATTCCTTCATCTATGTCAGACCAGAGCAGTTCTGGCATTTGACTTCAGGCAATGTAGACCATCGTTTGGTCCATATTTCAACCAACCACCACAACTGTTACAGCCCTTTGTAACCCCTCAAGCTTTAACACTGAATCCAAATTCTCTGCTTACTGGGCCCATATCAATATATTCAGTCTGATACCATTTGATATTCCTTCCATCATTATCCCACACCCTCAATATCTATTCCTAAATATAGTCCCCTGTTTTCTGTCTATATAAATTGGAAAAATCATGCAGTTCTTTTGGCACCTCCTTATGGGTCACACTTTGTGCCTCATCTTTGGGGCGTGTGGGAACTTCAGTCTAGCTATAGGTCTTGAAGACAGAGAAGTGATGGGAGTGCATATGAAAAGAATTAGAAGTGTCTTGCAAGCCAAAAAACTCAAGACATTCCATTGCAGTTTCATCTCCTGAAAAAGGGTTAATCTCTTCAGGCAGAGGTGTGGAGGCTGTTTCCTCAGGGGAAGTGGTTATAGCTCTACTGGTAGAGCAGGGTTAATCTCTTCAAGTGGAGGTTGAATGGCTTTTCCTCAGGGCAGATTAGAGAGTGGGTGACTGATTCCTCAGGGTAGACCATTACTAGTTTATCTGGCAAAGACTCAGTGGAATCTAGAGTTTCAAAGTCCCCACCAGTATTATTATCAACCCATGTGCCCCCATTCCAATTTTCAGGATCCCATTCCTTTCCAATCAATGCCCTCCCTTTAGCAGTCACCTGTGAGACTGGGAATTTAATTTATATTGTAAAACAGCCACTTGCACAATGAGACTTTGGGTCTAGTTTTTTCAGAAATCTCAAGTTTGTGGCTATGCAAAATAATATTTTTTAAGGCACACACAGAAACTTTTCTGTCCTTCATGCGGTGCTTAAGTTGGGAATTTGAAGCCTTGAGCTCATCCCTTTCTTTTACAACTGTATCCAGCATATTTAGGAACAACTAGCCAAAGTGATTATACTTTTTAACTCCACAAAACTCTGTTAAGCTTCAGATAAGTCCTGAAACCCAGAGGTGCCAGTCTCTCCAAGAATATCAACCAGTAGCATCCCCCTATCCCATATTGTCAACTCCCCTATAAAACATGAAAAAAAGTTATAATGGGCATAACTCAAATATCCCTAAACATTAGGAGAAGGATCAAAGGAGAAGGAGGAGTTATAACAGAGAAGTTAGGATTTGACAAATAAGAATGACTGCTGAATGATTATATGGATATTTCTTACTAGTCTCCAGTGTCATGGGGCAGCTAGAAGGAAAAAACCTGAAATTGTGGAACTGTAACCCATACCAAACTTTGAAATCTGTTCTATAATTACTCGTTAAAATGAATTTTGAAATTTATTGCTTTTTTTTGTATATATATTTCACAGTAAACAATGCTAAAAAAAAAAAAAAAACTCTGTCAGGTGTCAAAAACACTCACTTAAAGCTTTGTCTTTTATAAGCACCTGAGTAGCCAAATACAGTGGTGACATTTTGCTTATCTCTATTGCCTACTCATGCCATGGACTATCTGTATCATCTTGATTGTTGTAAATAGAGTCATTAATGCCTTTGGATCTAATCACGTTAGAGAACTAATTTCCAAAACCCCAGAACCAACTCAGAAATCTCATCCTCAAGATTCTGTTTCTAAAGAACCATTCCAGGTTCCAAAATCTGCATTAGTCAGGTTTCTCTAGGGAAACAGAACTGACAGTATAAACATATAATGTACAGATTATGTGATTTTTTAAAATCAGAATTGGCTCAAGTAGCTGTGGAGATAGGCAATTCCAAATTCTGTAGGGCAGGTCACAAGCTGGGAACTCTGATGAACAATTTTGATGAATTTCCCAGGAGAGGCTGTCAGACTGAAGCAGAGATGGAAATTTTGCCTTGTGACAGCCGAAATCATCACTTCTCCGTTTAAGGCCTTCAACTAATTGGGTGGGACTTCTCTCATTGTTGAAGACAGCTTCCTCAGGTGATCGTAGATGTAATCATCCATAAATGCAACCAACCAACTCACTGATGATTTAAATCTATGAAATACCCTCACGATAACAATCAGGCCAGTGCTTGCTTGGCCAAACATCTGAACACCATCACCTGGCCAAGCTGACACATGAATTTAATCACAGTGACCTTGAGCAATAAATGCAGTCTCTCCAGGCTTCAGTTTTCTCCTATGTAAAGTGAAATGTTTAGGCGTGATTCCTCAGAGCTCTAGTATCCGTGAATTCTATGTCTACCAACTTCATAGGAAAATCCTTCACAAAGTTCACCTCCGATCCTGTAGAGACAGACTCTGCAGGAGGTCAGCTATCATCCCTGCCTGCTGGTATTCGCAGCTTTGTGTAATTCCCTTTCCTTGAATGTGAGCAGGGACTCTGACTCACTTTTAATTGACTGAATGTAGCAAAGGTGATGGGATGGATAGGATGAAGGTGATTAAATGCAAATTATTACATAGTGCTGTTACATAAGATTATGTTGGCTATCTTGCTGAAGCCTCTCACTCTTTTGCAGACTTTGAAGAAGCAGACTGCTACATTGCATGATGTCTGTGTTGGGAGGCAGCCTCTGACCGACAGCCAACATGAAACTGAAGCCCTCAGTCCTACAACTGCCGGGAAGTGAATTCTGCTAACAACTTCAGTGAGCATGAAAGTGGACCCTTCCCCATTCAAGCCTCAGATAAGACTGCAGCCCTGGTGACCACCTTGATTGCAGACTTGTAAGACCCCAGTCAGAAGACCCAATTCAGTTGGGTCCAGCCTTTAACCCATAGACACTCTGAAATAGTATTTGCATGTTGTTTTGGCCTCTGGGCTTGTGGAATTTTTTAAAGCAGCAGTAGATAATTGTTTTAGTTTACTAAAGCTGCTGGAATGCAATATACCAAAAAAGGGAATTTATTAAGTTGCAAGTTTATAGTTCTAAAGCCATGAAAATGTCCAAATTAAGGTATCGGCAAGAGATTACCTTCACTCAAGAAAGTAATTTCTGGTACACCATCTGGAACAACTCTGTCAGCTGGGAAGGCAAGTGGCTGGCATCCGCTGGGGTGTCTGACTTTTGGATACCTCTCTCAGCTGGGAAGGCACATGGAGACATCGGCTAGTCTTCTTTCATCATTTCATATAAGGCTTCTTTGGGGCGTTTTCCTTTTGCATCTCCAAAGATCTCTGGCTGTGTGGGCTCTGTTGACTCTGAAGCTTTTTCCAAAATGGTTCTCTCTTAAAAGACCCTAGTAAGTGATCCCCACCTTCAGTGGATGGAGACACATCTCCATGGAAATTATCTAATCAAAAGGTACCACCCACAATTGGGTGGGTCATATCTCCATGGAAACAATAAAAAAGATCCCACCCAGCAATATTGAATGAGGATTAAAGAGCATGATTTTTCTTTTCTGGGTTACACAGCAGTTTCAAACTGGCACAATAACTAATACAGTTCCCTATCCTAACACTTGAAACGCCTAACCCCAAGCCCTATCTCTTTCTACAACCCCATGCCGTCTCTCTGTGATTAATCCCTGAACTGTATCTATAGGTATCTCTGTGCTGGTGGCTTTATCTGTCTATATTTACATATAGATCATACATTCATATTTGTTTTAGTTTGTAAGCTGCAAGAATGCAATTTATCAGAAATGGAATGGCTTATAAAAGGGGAATATATTAAGTTGCAAGTTTACAGTTTTAAGGCTGTAAAAATGTCCAAATTAAGGCATCCAGGAAAAGATACCTCGATTTAAGAAAGCCGATGATATTTGGGGTTTCTCTCTCAGCTGGGAGGGCGCATTGCGACATCTGCTAGCTTTCTCTCCTCATTTCACAAGGCTTCCCCAGGGACAGTTTCCTTCAGCATCTCCAAAGATCTCTGGCTGGGTGGGCTCTGCTGGTTCTAAAACTTTTTCCAAAATGTTTCCTTCTTAAAGGACTCCAGTAAGTAACCCCACCTTGAATGGGCAGAGACACATTTCCATGGAAATGATCTAATCAAAGATACCACCCACAATTGAGTGAGTCACATCTCCATGGAAACAATAAAAAAGATCCCAGCCAACAATACTGAATGAGGATTAAAGGACATGGCTTTTCTAGGGTACATAATAGCTTCAAACCAGCACAATACTCAATAACAGACCTTTAGGAAATACTTATTATGTACGAGGCACATATAGAGATGGGTAAGTTCAGAACCTGTTCTGAGGAGCCCACAACCTGGAGAGGGTGGCAATGCCGTGATACTAGACTTGAGGCGGGCCCACTTGCAAGGCTGGTATAGTTAAGGAACTAACTGCGTGTTTAGCACTATATAAATGAGTTTGCTTTCCCAGCATTATCTCATTTGATTCTTACAAACCTCTAAAATGAACACTAGTTTTATAGAGGAGGCAACTGAGCCCCAGGGAGGTTAAGAAACTTGCCTTGGATCCCACATCTAGTGTGGATCAGATCCAGGACTCTAACCCAGTTCTTCTGACTTCAAATAATTTGGATAATAAGAATTGATTAGGGGAAAAAAGACATTATGGGGACAAGTGAAAAAACTAGAATATGGACTGTATGCTTCATATTAATGTTAAATTTCTGGGACTTAATACCTGTACTTAATGTGGTCACATAGTGAGTGTCCTTGTTCTCAGGAAATATACCTGGAGGTGTTGTGTTAGAGGATCATGATGTATATAACCTACTCTCAATATTTAGATGCTAGATAGACAGCTAGAAAGAATGATACAATAAATGCTGCAAAATGCTAAAAGTTGGTAAATCTGGGTAACTGGGTGGGGCTGTATTGAAGTTCTTGTATTGTTTTTGTATTATTTTTACAACTTTCCTATAGGTTTCAAGTTATTTCAAAATAAAAAGTTTTTTTTTCATAAAAGGAATCGACCATACATTTCCTATATGCTAATAGGCTTACTGGGACTTCTAGTGGGCAGACTCACCTAGAATTCTCTAGAAGGCCACGTGGGTGGAATTCTGATTCCAATGTCCACACACCAGTGAACTCTCTGCCACCCCTCACGGAGAAAAGATGATGGAAGTAGAGCTGGGTTTGCCTTCAGAAACTCTCAATACACAGTGGGCATGCAAAAAATTGAGGCCAAATTTCATTTTCTTTGGCGTAAACTTTGCCCAGTGTCTAAGGTGTCATTTGATATGACAGTGAAGATACAGAGTGGTGATACTCAAACTCAGGAACCAAATCATCCAAGGGGACCTATTAAAACACAAAATCTAGGGCTCCACCTCCTGAGATTCTGATTCATAGGTTTGGGGTGTGACCCAGGAAAGATTTCTAACACCCCTTGAGATTAATCTGACACAAGTAAATCACAGATTACACAGGTAACAATAGCAAAATCACAGCCAAGCCTGGTTGAAGTTCACATTGCCTGGTTCAGAAAGGAACCCTTCCTAAATGTATTCCCACTGAGGTGTATAATTCTTTCCCTTTGGGGAAGGAGGAAACCAGTAGCGTTTAACAACTGGCTCTCTGGGAGAACACAAACAGACATCGTTCTGTTGAAGCATTTGCCAGTATCTTTGGTGTAAATACACCATGGCTGTTATCAAAGCTACAATGGTACATCACTGAACACTGAGCTGGGAAGAGATGAGCTCCATGAGCTCTTGCCTGACAGTAGGACTCAGCCCCAGCAACCACTGGAGGGAGCCCAGAAAAGAGAGGGGACTTGCCTCGCTGTGCCTGCTTCCCCACTTCTAAAATGAAAATTCATATAGAGCATCTGATCTCTGATGGATTATGCGTTACTCACAACTGATTATTAGCCTTATCCAAGTGCTGTGGAATCAGAAGGGAAAGCACAGAGCTGGCCCAATTGCCAGGGCATGCAATGACAGGGGGATCAAGCCGGCCCAGCTCGGCTTACTCCTTTCTCCCTCTCCTGGAGGGAGGGCAGAGGAGCTCACAGGTTAAGTGAAAAGAATCTGAGAGTCCCTACTTCAAATCCTGTCCCAGATACTTAACCAAACTTCTGTAAGTCTCAGTTTCCCAGTCTTTAAACTGGGAGAAATTAATACTGTACCTACCCCACAGAGAAGTTGTGAAGATTAAACGAGATAAAGCCCTGGCACATAGATTTCTGTAAATATTAATCTCTATCCTCTTCTCCAATCTATTCTCTTAACCCATGGGATTGTTTCTTAAGTTTTATTAGAGCCTAGTTAGAACAAGGGACCAATTTTATTCCTAAGCAGAGTAGTAAGTCATCTAGTCTAGGTAACTTGAGGGGAAGATCATAAAGACCCGCCAATACATGTGTGTGTATGCGTGTGTGTAGGCATGTGTGTGTGTGTGTGTGTGTGTGTGTGTGTGTGGTGTGTATATCCCTCACTATTCTATCATGTTGACTGAACTTCCACCACTTAAGCTATTGTCAATTCCTCATAGCAAGAAGACCACCAGGCACAGAGGTGGCCAGCGAAGCTGGGCTTATTACTTACTGCACCTGGGGTCGCCAGAAAGCGGATGTTAGGAGGGATTTATTATGAGATTCAGGCTTGTTAGGTTCTAATGGGGGAGAGCTCAAGGAGGTGGGGGCTTATGCTGGGTTAGATGCTGTGAAAAAGCAAAGGCAATTCAGCGATTAGGTTTCTTACCAATTCCTGTCCAAGAGGGGGAAGAACAGGCCTGGCTAAGGCTGTAAATGATGAAGAAGCCACCAGCGCTGATAATAACGGGGAGAGGGGGATGTTTGGTCATTTTTGTGACTTTGCACAGTGTTCTTTTTCTTGTGTGTGCCAATGCTTAGATGTGATTATGCAGTGGTATTTTCCTTTTATTTTCTCTCCTTGCATCCTGATTTCAGCAGCCTTGTCTGGTGTTGCGTGACACTGTCTATGTTAGGTGGGGGCACACCACGGCCCAGCTGGGAGTGCCAGACCAGCACACAGTGACAGGGCTGCTGCTTTCTTTCTCATCTTTCGTTCATCCACAAGAACATTTATGGATGTCTTTTAGGCACCATCGCACATTTTGCTTCATTTAATCCTCACAGTGACCCCATGAAGGATAATTATCTCCACTTAGTAGATGAGGAAACACAACCTGAGAGATGAGCGACTTTCTCAAATTCACCCAGTTTAGTAGAAAAGTAAAGGTAGAATGTGCACTTGAATCCAGAACTGTCTGGCCCCAAGTCCAGGGCTCTTCCTATTAGGTTCCTGTATAAGGAGTGAGTCCCTAAGGAGGCTTCCTTAGTTTTCTAGGGCTGCTATGGCAACTGCCACACAATGGGTTGGCTTAAACAGGTATTTATTGTCTCCGTTTTGGAGGGTAGAAGTCCAACGTCAAAGTATTGGCAGACTTGCCTCCTTTCAGAGTCTGTGGTATTCTGGCAATTCTCCATCACGTGACAATCTCTCTTCTTGCATCTGCTTCCCTGATTTCTTCTCTCTTCTGACTTACACTGACTTTGTCTGAATTTCCTTTGCTTATAAGGATTCCAGTCGTATGGATTAAGGCCCACCTTGATTTAGGTTGACCTCATCTAAACAAGATCTTTGAAGAGCCTATTCGTGAATGAGTCCACACCTTAACTAACAATATCTTCAAAGGTTCTTTTTGCAAATGGATTCACTCACACAGGACTCAGGGTTAGGACTTGAACGTGTCTTTTGTGTGGGACATGATTCAATCCCCAACAGAAGCCAAGCAAGGAATACCCTAAGTTCTCTTTTGCTGGGACGACGTTACTGTTTCTGGCAGGTCAAGGCCACCCTGCCTGAGGCCTTGACAATCAAAAGTGAGTCCTTGGCACACTGGGCTAGGCACATGGTTGGCTGGCTTTCAGTCAGCACAGTGTTTTGGTATAATTGAGAAAGCAGGCACCTGGATTTTTAGTCCCAGACTTGCCAGTAACTCCCAATGTGACTCAAACAAGTCAGTTCCCCAACTTGGGCCTCAGTTTCTTTGCCTAATGATCTAAGAGCCCATGAGCGCAGGAATTCTACAAGTAAATACCTGTTGAGAGATTGAATGAATGGGTTCTAACCAGAAATGAATTTTCTGCCTCAGCAGGTTTTATGGCACATGTTTTTTTTCGTCTGTCTTTTTCCTCTTTCTGCTCTGGTTAGTTCCATACATTTCCTACCTCCCCTTGGTTCCTCTCTCTCTCTGCTGCTCTCCCAGCCCTCCTTTCACCATTTCCAGGGCTCTCTTGTGATCTCTTGGCCCAGTGGTCCAGCAGCAGTACTGGCCTTGCTGTATCTCCCAGCAGCCCTGACTCCAGCAAACTCAGTGCTTATTGAATGCTCCTCAAACACAGTCTGAGGCCTCTACTCCCAGCAATTACCTCCAGAGACTCCATCTCAACCTTGCCCAAGTTGCTGAACCAGGAGGTCCTCAGTGTCAGGCCCCTAAAGGGGGATGGGGGCTGCCTTAGAAATGATCCAGTCCAACCCCCTCAGGCCCAGAGAGGAGGCACAATTTTCCCAGAGTCACACAGCAACTTAGCACAAGTGAAGAACAGAATCCAGGTATCCTCCTTTATCCTCTGGGAAAGACCTGTTTTAATTTGAATTAGAACATTCAATACATTGAATCCATACGCATTTGTTGACGCTGTTTGCTATGCTAGGTCTCCTGTGCCTAGTCCTAAGACACAAAGAAGAAAAAAACACTGTCTCTGCCTTTAGGAAATTCCAGTCAAGTGTGAGAAACAAATGAATTAAAAGATAATTGCATCATAGTGCTCTGTAGCTAAGTAGACACAATGTTGCAAGTAACTGTCAAGGATGAGGAGAAGTTCATTATGCTTGAGTTACATTTTGAAGTATGGGTAGGACTTCACCAAACACAGAGAGAGAGTGGGTGTGGGGTAAAAGAACATTGCAGGCAGGTGTAACTCCTTAACTTGTAGGAAGGCATAGACCCATCGAAGAGCGTGGCCAAAGTCTCAAAGTGTGCACCAGTGATGCGGGGAAAGAAAATTGTCCTGGAATGGGAAGGACTTAGATTCTGATTTCAACTCTGCCGTGGAATCATTGGGCACCTTTAAGAAGATCACTTAGTTTCTTAGTATCTCAATTATCTCCTTACCTCTCCAGGAGGACGCTCACAAGGCCTTACAGCTTTATAGTTGTGCTGCCCAATATGGTAGTCACTGGCCACGGAGCTATTAAAAATTAATTAAAATTTAAAAAACCAAAATTCAGTTTTTCAGTCACACCAGCCACATTTCAAGTCCTGAAATGCTACTTGTGGCTAGCAGCTACCATATTGGACAGGACTGATATTGAATACTTCCATTATCTCAGAAAGTTCTATTGGACAAAGCTGCTCCAGAGGCCTGTGATTCTGAGAGAGGAATGGATTTGTACTACCACAGAGGAAGGTCTCCATCCTCCCCACCTATCTCTTCAGTAGGCGATCCCAAAGAATGGGATAGAGAGGATGCACCATTCCATTGCCCAGGAACGGGTCCCTATCCACACAATGACCTAAGTGAAAGGGGAAGGGTTCTGTGTCCCTTTGTCAGTAAACCCAATTCTCTGATTTAACAATGTGAAAAATATCATAGTGCCTGACCCAAACCAGGGGCCCTGATAAATGTTCAGGGAGTCCTATCCCCAGTTTTACAAATGAGGGCACTGAGGTTTTGAATAGCTCAATTTAGAACCTAGGTGTCTAAATTTCCAAGCTGTCTTAAATGATGGAATTTAGGTTGCAGCAGTGGTATGTGGGCCTCATTTTATCTTAAGCATTTCAGGTTTTATTTAAGTTGTAATATAAATGATCTATGAGAAGTTTTGTGTGTTAAACATACGACCTCTAGTGTTACCTTATCTGTGACTACACGTACTACTGTGTCCTGGAGCTTGCAGGAAATTACCCAGTGGACAACCTCCATTTGTAATGCACGTGACCTTCATGTGACCGTCCTTAATGGATTAACAAGAACTAGGTACCAGGTAGAATCAACCTTTAAAAAAACTAATATAAATTTATCACCTACTCTGTACTAAAGCATTGATTTAAGAATGTTTCATAGATCACTTGACAACTCTGTGAGGCATGGAGGTGAGTTCTATCACTATACCCATTTCACAGTTAGGGAAATGGAGGCCAGGATAAGAAACTTGCCCAGGATCTCATACCACTTGAGTGGTAAACGTGGAATGTAAACTCAGGCAGTGGTCTCGGAACCAAGGCCCTTAACCCTCAATTATACTCTCATAAATTTGCAGTTATTGAGTGTCGAGGTTTGAGAAATTGAAACCACCTAGTCCAATCTCTTTCTTTCTTTTTTTTTTTTTTTTTGCATGGATAGGCACCAGGAATTGAACCGGGGTCTCCAGCATGGCAGGCAAGTATTCTGCCACTGAGCCACCATTGCACCACCCCTAATTCCTTTCCTTTACTCATGGGAATCAGAAGACCAGAGAGAGAGATGGTCTACCCAAGATCACTCAGCACATTTATGGCAGAGCTTGAGAACTGAATGTGGGCCTCTTGACTCCTGCTGAGTGCTGTTTTTGCTTCACTACTTTACAAAGAGCCAAAATAAATAAATAAATAAACTGACCGACTGAGCATCTTCTGGTTGCTGCCCAACTTTCAAAAGCTGGGTGCTTTTGTGGGAAACATCTTGGACTTTCACAGCGAAGACCTGGAATCAAATCTTACCTCAGTTGCTCACCCAGTGACCTTAAGTGACTCACTGTTTAGTCCTAGCCTCAATTTCTACAGATGAAGATGAAGGATATAATTGTCTTAAGGATGAAATCATATGAAGTGACCTGCGAAGAACCTTTCAGAGCACCTGGCACTAAATAATTACTCCAGAAATAGGAGCGGATTCTGTGAAGACACCGGTGCTGGCCTCCTCAGTCAGCATGTAGAGGCGAGACTGACAGGCAAGGGAGGATTGGTGGACAGCAGAGAGACAACACAGACCCACTGTGTTGGCGGGTCAGGCGATGACTCTTGGGATAGTTAATGTACTGTTTCCCCACCTGGCAACGGAGCCCTTAACCTTGAAGTGATTCATGATCAAGACAGATCATCCGGGGAAAGGCTGGCCTGCAGAGACTAGGACGATCACTAGGCGGCGCTGGTGACCCACCAGGGAGCTGGGAGAGCTCAAACTAGGTTTTCGGAAGCCACAGCCTGGGGAATAGCAGTTTTGCTCTTGTTGCCTCTAGGCCACGGGCCTCCAGAGGAAGGTCCTTAGGAAACTGAGAGTCAGGGTGCTCTGCCCAGGAGGGAAGGATAAACGGGACTGTCGCACTCCTCACCACACTCAGTCTTCACGGCCACCCTGTCAGGTATTATATTGGTTTTATCCATAAGGCACTATGACTTACAGAGGTTGAATAGTCTCCCCAAGGGATACAACTATTAAGACATGGCCACAGGATTTGAATTCAGTCCCACTGACTCCAAAGTCCATGCTCTTCCCGGGAAAATATGCTTCTTTCAGCTAGTGGAATCACTACTGACAGAAGTTAAACTGGATTGTAAATGAGGGAATACTAGAAAATAGAACACAGAATTAAAATGGCTCCTGCTTCTGCTTCCTCTCTAGACCAGTTCCCCATTTGTTTTTTCACTCCATCTGTTGTCCACTGCAATAGCCTCCTAATGCATTTCCCTGCTTCCATTCACTGGAATGGAATCAATGGATCCTTAGGATCTATTCTCCACAGTGATCTTTTAAAAACAAAGACTACCTCACATTAATCTCCAGCTCAAAACCTTCTGATGGCTTCCTATCATCCTTGGAACAAAAGGGGAACTTCTCACCATGACCTATAAGCAGTGGTGTGCTGGTAAACGTTTAACAACCAGCTCTTGGGGATGGGGAGCGCAGATTTGTGGCGTTTACTAATTGCTGTGTACACTTCCTCTCCATGGCTGATTTCAAGCCTCCAACATAACATCACTGAACCTGGAATTAGGATGAGATGCATAGAGTTGGTGCACATGGTCTGTGCTGACTGCAGCACACTGCTGCACTAAGGCTTCACTCTAGCATCTGGCCCTAGACTACTTCTCCAACCGAATTTCTTATCCTCCTCCCCTTGCTCACTGTGCTCAATCACCAGCCTTCTTGTGCCTTGAGCATATCAAGGACACATCTACCCCAGGGCCTTGGCACTTGCTGTTCTCTCTGGAATGTTATTCCCTCAGATGGGGTCATGATTTGCTGCATTACATCATTCATATCTCTGCTCAAATGTTACGGAGAGCCCTTCCTCCAAACAACTTATTTGAGTTATACCGTTCCCCTACCCTCCATTGCATGCATCCCTAATAATAAATCATAGACTCATTTATACTTCTATGTCTCAGCCACCACTGTATTCTCACCCTTAGAGCAGGCCTGGCTCAAAGAAGGCGCTCAATAAAGACGTATTTTTGCATTAATAAATGAATAATTATCTTTCCTCTACATGTAATACTTCACAGTGCTTTTATATGGTATCTTTATCATTGAGATACTGTACTTTCACTAGAACATGTCTACTTTTATTTATTCTGACCAGCATTGAGTACGCGCTTTGAATCTTTTTTTTAATTCTGGAAAATTCTCAGCCATTATTCCTTTAGTCTTGCTTCTCTTGCATTCCTTCTGTTCTCCTGGAACTTCTATATAGCAGTCTGTCAATCTATACTTCACGTCTCTTAACTGCTTGGGGCAGAGACTGCCAGTTGTCTCCCAGTATCCATTCTCCCCCTTTTCCTTGGTAATGGAATCCCCAACTTGTAGTTGGGCATGTGGCTGCTTGGGATCAAGACTACGCTTCTCAGTCTTCCTTTTAGCTAGATCAGGATTATAACTGAGGTCTGGACAAAGGTATATAAGCCTAAGAGTTTGGGTAGATTCCTGGAGATGCCTTTAAAGGAAGGGAGTATACTATACTTTAACCCTTCTTCCTGCTATCTGGAAAATACATGAAATGATTGGCACTGGTGCAGCCTTCTTAGACCTGAAGTGGAAGCCACATGTGAGGTTGGCAGACAGCCAGATAGAAGGAGCCTGGGTCCTGATGACTTTCTGAGTTTGTTCTATTAGCCTAAAGTTAGACCACCCCAGGAGAGTTAAATTAACTTGTATCTTGTTTAAGCCATGATTATTTTTCTGTCTGTCTTTGGGCTTCCTAAAAAGCAAGACCCCAAGCAAGGATTTAGATGCAAGTAGTTTATTTGGGAGGTGATCTAAGGAAGCACACCAAAGGAGTGTGGAAGTGAAACAGGGAAGGGGAGAAAGCCAACAAAGGATTTCATCATGAGCAGGTTACTGCTATGGGCAACTGAGGCTCAACACTGCTGTGGGACCTGTGAGAGACTGTGTGCAACAGGCTGCTGTATGATTGTCCCATCAAGGAGAGGAAAGCTGGGAAATTTATCCACAAATTAATGTTCCTTGCTGGTTGGAGGTCTTTCCTGGGGCTGACCCCCCAGTTCTCCATCTGCCCCTTGTGCAAGCCAAGCATGTTCCTGAGACCAGAGAATACCCTTGGGCAGAGCTACGAAGCACTGTTCTCCCATACAAAGCTGTGGCAGGCAACTGCTGGGCACTGACAGCATCTGCGACCTGTCTATTGCATTAGAATCTCCTCTAAAGCCTATATTATTCTTTCCCATAATTTATCTCTTTATCTCTTTGCTTATACTGGGTGAATTCCTGAGTTCTCGCTTCCAAAAAACGAATCCTTTCTTTTACCATGTCCAATCTTGATTTATTCTGTCAACTCAGTTTATTTCAGTTATCAAGTTTCTTACCTCTAGCTTTTCTAGATGGTTATTGTTTCATATCTGCCTGCTTTTAATTTGTAATCTATTATCCAGTTTTTATGGATAGATATAATTCCTTATGTTACTTGAAGATCCTAAACATTTATTTCAAAGTTGTTTTCAGATATTTCTATTACTTTACTTTTGTCCTGAGTGGATTTATTCCTCCCGATTTTTGATATTGTTGGCTGTCTTTGTCAGCATTAATTTTCCTGATGTTTTGGAATTTTAGTTTGTAGCCTTTTCAGTTTTTCTCTATGTAGTCAACCCTCTCTGTCTAGTGGTTTGATGGTTTCTCTCTGGACTCCTGGGACCCCATCCAGAAACCAGGTTTTATGCTGATGATGTCTCTAGGCTGATGATGGTGGGAATTGTGCATGTCCAGTCCCTGGACTCACCTGGGGCTCCTTTAGTCCCTTATATCCTGAGGGATTCCAACTCCTGCCTGCTCTCTCTGCTTCTGGCCCCAGAGCCCCATGGACCCCTAGCTTCACCCCTGTGCTGTCCTTTGTGTTTCTGTTGCATTTCTGGCCCACAAAGATGCTTATCCTGGTTTTGAGCATGGCTATTCCTGGTTTTAATTTGTCTTTTGATATCATCGTTATGAATTTGCTGCATGGGGATGGAATTCAAAACATGAACTTACAACACCGTCTTGACCAGAAGTTTCTGGACCCTTTGAATTTCTACAGGGGAGACTCTCTCTCTCTCTCTCTCTCTCTCTCTCTCTCTCTCTCTCTGTGGATAAGTCTGTTTCCCACAGCCAGGCATGTAGATATGGGAAAAGAAAGAATCTGCGCTCCTGAATGCTCCTGTTTTCTTCCCAAGCAGAAACATGCACTGGAGGACTCAAAGTGCCCCCTGAATAACGCATTGCAGGGCCTCGTGTTCACCCACCCTTCTGGTTCATTGCGCCCTGACTCTCCCAAGTCATTCCATCACTGGGCTTCCTGCCAACACTCCACCTCAAAGGCCTTCACTGATGTGGGTCTTTTGGTGTTCACGGCCGTATTTGCATATCAACAAGAGACTCATAAGGATGTTTTCATAAAGATGTTTTCATCTTTAAAATGTACAGGAATGGAATTCAAATGTCAGAATGACAGGCTGTGTGTGGGGTTGATTGGCTGGGTCAGAAACATCACACCTGGCTGGCCGGGAGAGCTTTATGACAGCAGGAGCTGTCCAACAAGAAAATAGGCTGCTGTCACTGGGGGAACTCAAGCGGGGGACGGCTGACCGTCCACTGGGTGCCGGATAGGGCCATGAATAGAGGGAGTCTTAAAGCAGGAGGGAGGATTCTGGGAGAAGTAAAGGAACTAGCTCCACAAAAGCATTCTATACGCTGAAAGGTACCTAATGCTGTGACTGCTCTAAGAATCTATACGGCTGCTCTGAAAACCAGCCTGACTCCCCACGCTACTGTGTTTCCAACTTGAGGGCACCTTGTTCTACCTCTAAGGGCCTCGCCTGGGAATGAAAAGGTTGGACACAAACCTAGCTGTTTTCACATTTCCACAACTAGAACTCAGAGGCGGGGTGATGCAGGGCTTTCCCACTATTTCCAAGAGCCAAGCTTCCTCAGTCCGCTGCATGCCAACTCACCTGTGTGACCCATTCTGAACAGGTGACCCCACCTGCCAGTATTACTGCATTTCCAACCAGCATACTTCTTAGTGTTTTACGATTATGGTAGCAGTAAGATTTATCTTCCCTATTTGCAATTTAAAATACTAATGGAATTACTACTTTTTGTCTGTGTTTTAGTGCCATAGCATTTTTCTCTCAACACTACCACATTTGAAATGTCTTTAAAATTTGCTCTAAGAGATAAGTATAACCTCAGAAAGAACTTCTTGGCGGAAAGATGGGATTTTGTCCCTATTGTCGTGGGGCTCAAAAACTTTTGTAGCATGATCACTACAATCTAAGGGATGCTCCTAAGGACACTTTATGTGATAACCTCCTTTCTCAGCCCTGACAGGTGAAGGAAATTTCCTTGCAGGCCAGTGCACCTGTCAGAGCTAATGGGTGCTGGAAGAAGGAACTTTGAACCTATTGAGCATTGCCTGCTTTACAAGTGCTGTTTCATTTAATCTGTCTAGCAGACTAAATGGGCCCAGAGCAGTGAAGAGACCTGCCTAAGGTCACACAGTAAGGAAAAGGCAGAGTGAACTTTTCTCTCAGGCATGCTCTCTCCAAATCTACCAGTTGGCTTTTGTTGTTACTATTTTAGCTTTTGTCTGTGTGGCACTCAACATTTTTAGGATAAATTTTCTGATGCTTAGAACAATCTGTGACTGGGCTTACTGGGGATCAAGATAGTGGTATAAGATGCACCAGGGTGCCGTTTCCTCACAGAATCTGTGAACAACTACCAAAAAAACTGGTAGAGTCATCTTCTTCAAAACTCTGGAGAACAGTTCAAGGATTACAATAATTGGATGAGTGCCAAATCAAGATAACGCAGCTTTAAAAACAGTAGGAGAAGCTCTGCGCTCCCTTGCTCGCCCCTCACCAAACCCCTCCCTGGCATGGCATGGAGCTGGCCTGCATTCCCATTATGGGTGTCTGGCCTTGTTCTGGAGGGAGCAGAGGAACCCCTGTGCACATACTGGGGTGCCTGAAGGTCTGTGCCAATCTTTTGGGACACAGCCTGAAAGATTGAACCAGGAAACTCAAGTGGCAGTTTGAAAGACTGAAGCAGACTTGTCTCTGGCTCCTTATCCCAGAATTTGCCCTGTAGGCAAAAGCAGCCTGAAGACAGCTAAAGCAGTGTAAGAATCAATTAAGTTGAAATGGCCTGGGTCTAAGGATTGCTGGCTTTAAGATATACAATGAGGCAAAAGTTCCGGGAAGATGGCCGAATAGGATAGGTCAGTTTACCTCTGCTCCAAGAAATAGGTAGAGAAGGGACGGGGAAGGTGACTGGGGCAGCAATTCCAGGGTGTGAGTGACCTGGAAGGGTCTTCTACACCACACAGGAAAGCCGTGCTTGCAAAAGCTGAAAAATTGAGACCCAGAGAATGGAGACTGTCCAGCTAGTGCAAACAGCCTAAGTATCCCTTTCAAAATGGAAGCCCGGAGCCCTCAGGAGTGTACAGGGAGATCCGGACGAGGAAATAAGACAAGCTGCATTCCTTGAACTCACTAACCTCACGTGTGCTGCCCCCACCCTTGCCCCACAATTCACCCAATACCCCATGCACCTGAACCCCGTCACCCGCCTCCACCACCGTGCTCCAAGCACCCCCTGCCCTGACTCCCCGTGCACGTTCCTGCCCTACACCCCAGCCCTGCACCCAGGAATGCCTGTCCCAGTCCAATCCACCTCTCCAGTGCAAGCGCAGTCTTTCCCCACTCCTCTGGAGACCTGTCCACCCGCACCCAGGCCCTCGACCTCCACCACCGCTCCCTGAGGGCGGTCGCTGGTGCATCAAGGCTGCGGTGTTCACCTTCAGACATGGCCACACCCGCCCCCAGCCCATAGTGGTGCGACCCAGCCCTGCCCCCTCTGAGCTCTGCACACATGTACATCAGCTTACAGCCCTCCCAGATCTGCATCCGTGCACTCCTGCCATGCCGCCTGGCTCTGGGCAAATGCTGATCCGAGCATCTGGACCACACCCACCCCCAGCCCATGAACGTGCTATCCCCACTGCTGCCCTTGAGCTCTGCAGGCACACACCAAGGACCCGCCTCCCAGTCCCGTGCATGTGCACAGCCACATCCTCCCTGCCAGGAGCCCAGGCATCCATTCACTGACCTATTGACCCCTGCATTCCAATCCTGCACATGTACACATCCTTGCCCCACCCTTCCCCCACAAGTACTCAGCTCCCACACCTGGCAGGTGCTCATGTGTACATCTGTGCTACATAGACCCTGTCCTGCACAAGTGTGCACCCCTGCCCCAGTGCCCGCCCTCAACCCGCACCTGCTCTGGGGCCCCGCCCACCCAATGTAACCAGCCCCTGACCTAAGTCCGGCTATCCTACTCCCAGCCCCCATGCCCCACCCCCGCGACCTGTATCCCACCCCTACACACTTGCACAACCACATCACAGGCCTCCTGGATCCGTCCACCTGCATAAAGACATACCAGCATCCTCCCCTCCCTTTGCCCCGACCTCACAACCTGATGTCCACAACCCCCATGCTCCACATCCCACCCACATCCTCCCTGTCACCAGTCCCAGTGCATCCGCACAACATCCCTCCATCTGCCTTCCACCAGATCCTACCTCTGTGTCCCTCACACCGCACCCTGCTCCTGCACTCCAAGGCCTGCCTGAGCTGCACCCCGCCCCCACAGCACCCACACCACACCTCCACATGCCCTGCACCCCATGATCACAGGTACCAGCATAGCATCCCTGACCCGTGCCTATACCTGCACTGCAACCCATCACTGCACTGTTGTGCCCCACACCATGCCCTGCATCCTGCTCCACATACATCCTCAGACACAAGGCTTTAGACTATTGAAGGAAATCATCTTCCAAAGTAAACCAATCAAGATATTTACATGCCTCAAAGGCAACAGGAGATCACTAAGCATATCAAGATGCAGACAGATATAGCCCAGCCTAATGACCAAATTAAAACACCAGAGGAGACACAGACTTTGAAATGACTAATCAAAATGTTCATGCAACTTTACTAAATAAAATCAAGGGGATAGATAATGATGTAAAGGAGATCAAGAAGACACCAGAAGAGCATAAAGAGAAATTTGAAAGAATAAGTAGAAAAATAGCAGCTATCACAGAGATTACAGATGCTGTAGACCAAATTAAAAAAATACACTTGAGACACACAACAGCAGATTTGAAGAGGCAGAAGAAAGAATAAGCAAACTAGAGGACAGGGCGACTGATTTCAAATGCACAAAAGAGCAAATAGCAAAAAATATATATATATGGAAAAATTTGAATTGGATCTCAGGAAAATAATGGACCAAACAAAGTGCACAGATATAAGAATCACTGGTGTTCCAGGAGGAGAAGAGAAAAAAAGACTAGGAAGATTAGTTGAGTATATAATGGAGGAAAACTTCCAAAATCTTATAAAGGACATAAATATGCAAATTGAAGAAGCCCAATGAACTCCAAATAGAATGAATACAAATAGACCTTCCCCAAGACACATACTCATCAGACTGTCAAATGTTAAAGAGAGGCAGAAAATCCTGAAAGCAGCCAGAGAAAAACAATTTACTACATACAAGGAAAACCACATTGAGACTGAGTTCAGGCTCCTCAACTGGCACTATGGAGGCGAGAAGGCAGTGATATGGTATATTTAAGATCCTGAAAGAGAGAGACTTCCAGCCAAGAATTCTGTACCCAGCCAAATTGTCCTTCAAAATTGAGGGAGAGATTAAAATTTTCACATACAAACAAATGCTGAAATAATTTGTAAACAAGAGACCAGCCCTACAAGAAATACTAAAGGGAGTTCTGCTGGCTGAAAAAAAAAAAAAAAAAGATAGGAGAGAGATCTGGAGGAGGGCACAGAATTGAAGACTACCAATAAGGGTAACTTAAAGGATAAAAAGAGAGAGATGGAAAAGAATATATAGATCTGAGAAATAAAATCCAAAGGATAAGATGGTGGATTAAAGAAAAGCCTTTACAGTAATAACTTTGAATGCTAATGGACTAAACTTACTAATTAAAAGATACAGATTGGCAGAATGGATTAACAAATATAATCCAGCTGTATGCTACTTACAAGAGACTCATCATAGATGCAAGGATACAAGTAGATTGAAAGGGAAAGGATGGAAAATGATGTTCCATGCAAGCTGTAACCAAAAGAAAGCAGGAGTAGCTATACTAATACTAGATAAAATAAACTTTAAATGTAAAGACATCATAAGAGACAAAGAGGGACACTATATATTAGTAAAGGGGACAACTAACCAAGGATAAATAACAATAATAAATACCTATGCTCCCAATCAAGGAGCTCCAAAGTACATGAGACAGACATTGGCAAAACTGAAGATGTTTCAATAATAATAGTAGGAGACTTCAATACACCACTGTCCTCTATAAATAGAACAACCAGACAGAGGATCAGCAAGGAAATAGAGAAGTTAAACAATTTGATAAATGAATTAGACCTAACAGACATATATAGGTTGTTATATCCCAAAACACCAGGATATACATTCTTCTCTAGTGCTCATGGAACATTCTCCAGGTTAGATCATATTCTGGGGCACAAAACAGGTCTTTGTAAATTTAAAAACACTGAAGTTATTCAAAGCAATTTCTCTGATCACAATGAAATGAAGCTGGACATCACTAACTGCCAAATATTTCACAAATATATGGAGATTAAATAATACTCTTAAATAATGAATGGGTCAAAAAAGAAATTGCTAGAGAAATCAGTAGCTATTTGGAGATGAATGAAAATGAGAATGCAGCGTACAGCATAGAACTTATGGGATGCAGCAAAGGCTGTGCTGAGGAGATTTATTGTCATAAATGCCTGTATTTAAAAACAAGAAAGAGCAAAAATTGAGAATTTAACTTCTCACTTGGAGGAACTTGAGAAAGAACAGCAAACTAACCCCAAAGCAAATAGAAGAGAAATAACAAAGATTAAAGCAGAGTTAAATAAATGGGAGAACAAAAGAACAATAGAAAAGATCAATAAAACCAAAAGTTGGTTCTTCAAAACAATCAATAAAATCAATGGGCCACTGTCAAGGCTGATAAAGAAAAAAGAGAGAAGATGTAAAATAAAATCAGAAATGAGAGGGAGGTCATACTACAGACCCTGAAGAAATAAAAGAAATCATAAGAGAAGATACTTTGAACAACTATGTGCCAACAAACTAGAAAACTTAGATGAAATGGACAAATTCCTGGAAACACACAAACAAGTTACACTGACTCAAGAAGAAATAGAAGATCTCAACAAACCATTTCCAAATAAAGAGATTCAATCAGTCATCAAAAATCTTCCTACAAAGAAAAGCCCAGAGCCAAATGGCTTCATAGGGGAATTTTATCATACATTCCAAAAAGAACTAACACCAATCCTGCTCAAACATTTCTAAAAAATGTAGGAAAAAGGAACACTACTTAACTCATTTTATGAAACTAACATCACTTTAATAGTAAAACCAGGTATAAATGCTGTAAGAAAGGAAAACTAAAGGCCAATCTCCTTAATGAACATAGAATCAAAAATTCTTAACAAAACATTAGCAAATCAAATCCAACAATACATTAAAAGAATTATGCATCATGATCAAGTGCGGTTTATACCAGGAATGCAAGGGTGGTTCAATACAAGAAAATCAATCAATGTAATAGAGCACATTAACAAATCAAAAGGGAAAAAACATGATAGTCTCAATTGATGCTGAAAAAGCGTTTGACAAAATCCAACACTGTTTTTTAATAAAAACACTTCAAAAGGTAGGAATCAAAGGTAACTTCCTCAATATGATTAAGGGCATATATGACAAACTGATAGTCAGCCTTGTACTCAATGGAGACAGACTGAAAGCTTTCTCCTTAAGATCAGGAACAGAACAAGGATGCCCTCTGTCTCCACTATTATTCAACATTGTGCTAGAAGTTCTAGCTAGAGCAATCAGCCTGGAAAAAGAAATAAAATGTATCTAAAATGGAAAGGAAGAAGTAAAACTTTCATTATTTTGCATGAAATATACTATACTAGGAAAATCCAGAGGAATCTACAATAAAATTACTTGAGTTAATAAACAAATTCAGCAAGGCGGCAAGTTATAAAATTAAAATACAAAAATTAGTAATATTTCTATACACAAGCAAGGACCTAACTGAAGAGTTAATTAAGCAAAAAATTCCATTCAAAATAGCAACTAAAAGGATGAAGTACCTAGGAATGAACTTAACTAGGGATGTAAGGAACTTGTATACAGAAAACTACATAACATTGTTAAAAGAAATCAAAGAAACTCTAATTAGATAGGAAGACATTCCATACTCATGGATAGGAAGGCTAAATATAGTTAAAATGTCAGTTCTACCCAAATTGATCTACAGATTCAACACAGTACCAATCAGAATTCCAATAGCCTACTTTGAAGACTTCAAGTTACCAAATTCATTTGAAAGGGAAAGAGACCCTGAATAGCCAAAGCATCCTAAAAAAGAACAAAGTGGGAGGATTAACACTTCTTGATTTTAAAACTTAAAAGTCAAAACATCATGGTACTGGCGCAAAGATAAAAGTACTGACCAATGGGTCGAATTGAGAGTGCAGAAATAGACCACCAAATCTATGCTCAACTGATCTTCGACACAGCCCCAAAACCACTGAACTGGGACAAAATAGTCTTTTTGTTAAATTGGCATGGGAGAACTGGATATCAATAGCCAAAGGAGTGAAAGAGTACCTTTACCTTATACCCTATACAAAAATTAAATCAAAGTGGATCAAACAGCTAAATATAAGAACTAGTACCAAAAACTCCTTGAAGAAAATGTTGGGGAGCATCTTCAAGTCCTAATTACAGGTGGCAGCTTCCTAAACTTTACACCCAAAGAACAAGCAACAAAAGAAAAAATAGATAAATGGGAATTCCTCAAAATCAAATGCTTTTGTGCCTCAGAAGACTTTGTCAAAAAGGTGAAGAGGCAGCCAACTCAATGGGAGAAATATTTGGAAATCACACATCAGGTAAAGGTTTGATATCCTGTATGCATAAAGAAATCATACAACTCAACAACAAAAGAAACAAGCAACCCAATCATAAAATGGGCTAAAGATATCAATAGGCATTTTTCTACAGAGCAAACACAGATGGCTAAAAAGCACATGAAGAGGGGCTCATTTTCATTGGCTATAAAGGAAGTGCAGGTCAAGTTTACAATGAGATACCACCTCACACCTATAAGAATGGCTACTATTAAACAGGAAGCTACAAATGTTGGAGAGGATGTGGAGGAATTGGGACACTTATGCACTGCTGGTGGGGATGTGTAATGGTACAGCTCTTATGGAAGATAGTATGGTGGCTCCTTAGAAAATTAAATATCGAGTTGCCCTATGACCCAGCAATACTACTATTCAGTATATACCCAGAAGAGATGAAAGCAGTGACACAAATAGAGATTTCCACACCAATATTCACAGAAGCATTATTCACAATTGCCAAAAGATGGAAGCAATCCAAGTGCCCATCAACAGATGAGTGGATTAACAAAATGTGGTATATATATATATGATGGAATGTAGCAGTAAAACAAAATGATGTCCTGGGGCATATGACAAAATAGATGAGCCTTGAGGACATAATACTGAGTGAAATAAGCCAGACACAAAAGAATAGATACTGCATGGTTCCACTTTTATGACCATGGTAAAGATAAAATCAGAGGCTTATAATACAGATTATAGGGGCCCTAGAGATACATGGAAGCTAGAGATGGGCGAATGGTTAGCTAATGAGGTTGAACTGAAATGTAAGGGAATAGATAGATGTGAAGGTGGTTCACTAGTGGGTCTATAAGTAATATCACCATATTGAAAGTGAACATGATCGAAAAGGATTGTATAGACCCATGTGTCCATTGATTAACATAACAAATATTCATAAATTCTTTCATGAACTACTTTAAAGATATGAGTCTTGTACAAAGACTATATAAGTTCAGGGTATGGGGGAAATGCTATTGCATGCCATGGTCTATGTTTAACATGAAAACATCAGCAGCACCACAGCAGGGTAAATAATGGGGGGACAACAGTATAACACCAGGGGTAAATAATGGGGCGGGACAAGAGTTAAAGGGAGGTTTAGATTTTCTCTGTGGTGAGGGTGTGTTTATTGGTTATCTTTCTCTTGGGAACAATGAAATTATCTAAAATTGAGAGTATTGATGAACTATTGACATTGAACATTATACATAATGTCTAATGAATGGAGGTGGCTAAAGGATGTATTGACTGAGAAGTAGATTGGTGAACGATGGTATACACATATGATCAAATACCGGATCATATGTGTACAAAAAGGAATGAAGTTGTGAGGCATGCAACACTGTGAATGAATCTGTGGAACATTTGGTGAGGCAAAATAGGCCAGAAACAAAAGAGCAATTATTGTATGTTCTCATTTAGAAAATATTTATAAGAAAACATGGGCCTAGATTGTAAGCTCTTATAGCAGTCACATTTAGTCTGGAGTGGTAATTGTTATTTCTGGACTTTGAGAGGCTGTTTTATATATCTATACCCTGTATTTAGAGATAAGAATGAAGCTGACTAGGTCAGGATTAAGGTAATTCAGAACACCGGGGTTAAGGAAGACATTGTCTATATTTTAGAACCTCATCTACTCTTTGAGACCAAAGGAAGAAAGGTTTATTTTGTCCAGAACCTAAATTTTCTGAAGCACATAACCTAACTCAACCTGTCTGGATAGCTCATTTAAATAAGCAAAACACAAGGAGCCCAGAATAAGAGTGAGGGCCTTTAATACTGTATAGCTTAATGTAATGCCTAGATATATCCTATAATATATTAAGCAGATAATCAAAAAGTATTGGCAAAGTTTCTTGAGGGATGGGAGAAAAAATATGGAACTGTTGAACTTTACCACCAGGGAAAGCCTTGATACTGTGTCAAACATTAGGGACACACAAATCAGTAGACCAAGCCCTTGATCTTGAGGCTTGTTTTTGTGAAGCTCATGTATATAGTGGAGAAGTTTAGCCTATCCATAGGTGTGCCTAAGAGTTACTTCTAGAGGGCCTGTTTTGTTGCTCAGATGTGGCCTCACTCTCTCTAAGCTCACCTCTGTAAGTGAAATCATTGCCCTCTCCTCTACGTGGAACATATCCAGGGGTGAAAGTCTCCCTAGCAGTGTAGGAGATAACTTCCAGTGATAAATTTGGCCCTGGCACTGTGGGATCAACAATGCCATCCTGACCAAAAGGGGGAAAAGAATTGTAACAAATAAGGTATCAGTGGCTGAAAGAGTTCAAATAGAGTCAAGAGGCTACTCTGGAGGTCACTCTTACATCAGTTTTTTAGACATTGCTACCTAACATAACATGCCCAATCCCAACCAAAACCATTCCAGCCAATCCTAAAGAACACCTAGGGCATTATATAAGATTCTACAAAGTTTCCATGCACTAGGGAAACTTTCCAGAAACCTACAACCTCTAGATGGATCCCTGAACCAGATACAACCTGAAATCAAGTCCAGAACATCAACTAGTTCCATCCCCCTAACCCATATTATCGACAGCCCCTTCCAACATGAAAAAATTAGAATAGGCAAAGCCCAAATACCCCTAAAGAGTGAGAGAAAGGTCAAAGATGATGGTGGAGTTATACAGAAAAGGTAGAGTTTAACAAGCAAGTATGATTGCTGAATCATTATATTGCTATTTCTTTTAGTCTCCGGTATCTTAGAGCAGCTAGAAATAAATACCTAAAATTGTGAAATTGTAACCCATACCAAAGTCTGGAATCTCTTGTACAACTAATTGTTGTGATGTGCTTTGAAATTTATTGGTTTTTTTTGTATGTATGTCATTTTTCACAAGGAAAAAAGAAGAAAATATATATTTTTGGGTCCAGTATTTTTTAAAATTTTTTAATTAATTTTTTAAAATATAACAAACAAATGCAAACATTCTTAAATTTGATCATTCCATTCTACATATATAATCAGTAATTCACAATATGATCACATAGTTACATATTCATTATCATGATCATTTCTTAGATCATTTGCATCTATTCAGAAAAAGAAATAAAAAGAAAGCAGAAAAAAATTCATACATACCATACCCCTTACCCCTCCATTTCACTGATCACTAGCATTTCAATCTGAATTTATTTTAACATTTGTTCCTCTTATTATTTATTTCTATTCCATATGTTTTACTTGTCTGTTGATAAGGTAGATAAAAGCATCAGACACAAGGTTTTCACAATCACACAGTCACATTGTGAAAGCTATATCATTATACAATCATCTTCAAGTAACATGGCTATTGGAATGTACAAAATAAAGTGTCAATGGCTGAGAGATTCCAAACAGAGTCGAGAGGTTACCCTGGAAGTTATTCTTATGCATTAAATAGATATCACCTTGTTAGTCAAGATGTAATGGAGAAGCTGGAGGGAACTGCCTGAAAATGTAGAGCTGTACATTCCAGCTCTGTCCCATGTTGTCAGGAAGGTCCACACCCCTGGGAGTCATGTCCCATGTAGACAGAGTGAGGGTGGTGAGTTTGTTTGTTGTGTTGGCTGGAGAGAGAGGCCACACCTGAGCAACAAAAGAGGTTCTCTTGGGGGTGACTTTTAGGCCTAACCTTAAGTAGGCTTAACCTATCCTTTGTGGGGTTAAATTTTATATGAACAAACCCCAAGATTGGGGGCTCAGCGTATAGCTTTGGTTGTCCCCACTGCTTGTAAGAATATCAAGAATTCAACTTGGGGAAGTTGAATTTCCCCCCTTTCTCACCATTCCCTGAAGGGGACTTTGCAAATACTTTTTTAGTCACTGTTCAAATCACTCTGGGATTTATCGGGGCAGCACTCTGGACAAACCCACAAAATCTCATGTCCTACTCAAGGTTCCATGCACTCATGGTGTTCAGTTAAGCTGTCTACATAAGTTATATTAGGAAATGCACTAGTCAAAATATAAATTTTGTACCAAGTAAACATTTTTTGCTTTAGTCTCACACATAAGTTAAAATTTTAAAATATTAATTACCATCTATTTTCAACACCCTGCAGTAATGACATTCCTTTGTTCTTCCTCATGGAAAAACATTTTTTAGATTTGTACATTTAGTCACTATCATTATATATTCTAGGTATTCCTAAATTATACTATCTCAGTCTTTATCATCTGTCTTTCTTTCTGATTTCATTTGTGCCCCCAGCCCTCCTCCCTCTCTCATTCTCACATTCACCTTCATTCAGTATTTTAACATAATTGTATTACAGCTAGGTAGTATTGTGCTATCCATTTCTGAGATTTTACATTCAGTCCTGTTGCACAATCTGTATCCCTTCAGCTCCAATTATCCAATATCTTACCCTATTTCTATCTTCTGATGGTCTCTGTTACCAATGAAATTCTCCAAGTTTATTCACTAATGTCAGTTCATATCAGTGAGACCATACAGTATTTGCCCTTTTGTTTCTGGCTAATCTCACTCAGCATAATGTCCTTAAGCTCCATCCATGTTGTTACATACTTCATAACTTTATTCTGTCTTACAGCTGCATGATATTCCATCATATGTATATACCACAGTTTGTTTAGCCAGTTGTCTGTTGATGGACATTTTGGCTGTTTCCATTTCTTCGCAATTGTAAATAACGCTGCTATAAACATTGGTGTGCAAATGTCCATTTGTGTCCTTGCCCTCATGTCCTCTGAGTAGATACCTAGCAATGATATTGCCTGGTCATATGGCAATTCTGTATCTAACTTTTTGAGGAACTGCCAAACTGCCTTACACAGGGGTTGTACCATTTGACATTCCTACCAACAGTGAATAAGTGTGCCTCTTTTTCCACATCCTCTCCAGCACTTATCATTTTCTGTTTTATTGCTAATGGCCATTCTGGTGAGTGTGAGATGATATTGCATTGTGGTTTTGATTTGCATTGCTTGAATAGCCAGGGAAGTTGAGCATCTGTTCATGTGCCTTTTGGCCATTTGTATTTCCTCTTCTGAGAAGTGTCTGTTCAAGTCTTTTGCCCATTTTGTAATTGGATTGGCTGTCTTTTTGTTGTTGAGTTGAACAATCTCTTCATAAATTCTGGATACTAGACCTTTATCTGATATATCGTTTCCATATATTGCCTTCCATTGTGTAGGCTGTCTTTTCACTTTCTTGATGAAGTTCTTTGATGCACAAAAGTGTTTAATCTTGAAGAGTTCCCATCGCGTCCAGTATTTTGGATCAGCTAGAAGGACAAAACTGAAATAGTGGAATGGTAACCCAGAACAAACTCTGAAATCTGTTCTGCAGCTACCTGTTGAAGTATAGTTTGAAAATCATTGCTTTTTCTTTCTAACTGTTTTATGGTCTTAGACCTAATGTTTAGATCTTTGATCCATTTTGAGTTAACTTTTGTATAAGGTGTGAGATACAGGTCTTCTTTCATTCTTTTACTTATGGATATCCAGTTCTCTAGGCACCATTTATTGAAGAGACTGTTCTGTCCCAGGTGAGTTGGCTTGACTGCCTTATCAAAGATCAAATGTCCATAGATGAGAGGGTCTATTTCTGAGCACTCTATTCGATTCCATTGGTCGATATATCTATCTTTATGCCAATACCATGCTGTTTTGACCACTGTGGCTTCATAATATGCCTTAAAGTCCGGCAGCGCGAGACCTCCAGCTTCGTTTTTTTTCCTCAAGATGTTTTTAGCAATTTGGGGCACCCTACCCTTCCAGATAAATTTGCTTATTGGTTTTTCTAATTCTGAAAAATAAGTTGTTGGGATTTTGATTGGTATTGCATTGAATCTGTAGATCAGTTTAGGTAGGATTGACATCTTAATTATATTTAGTCTTCCGGTCCATGAACATGGTATGCCCTTCCATCTATTTAGGTCTTCTGTGATTTCTTTTAACAGTTTTTTGTAGTTTTCTTTATATAGGTTTTTTGTCTCTTTAGTTAAATTTATTCCTAGGTATTTTATTCTTTTAGTTGTGATTGTAAATGGGATTCGTTTCTTGATTTCCCCCTCAGCTTGTTCATTACTAGTGTATAGAAATGCTACAGATTTTTGAATGCTGATCTTGTAACCTGCTACTTTGCTGTACTCATTTATTAGCTCTAGTAGTTTTGTTGTGGATTTTTCCGGGTTTTCGACGTATAGTATCATATCGTCTGCAAACAGTGATAGTTTTACTTCTTCCTTTCCAATTTTGATGCCTTGTATTTCTTTTTCTTGTCTAATTGCTTTGGCTAGAACCTCCAACACAATGTTGAATAATAGTGGTGATAGTGGACATCCTTGTCTTGTTCCTGATCTTAGGGGGAAAGTTTTCAATTTTTCCCCATTGAGGATGATATTAGCTGTGGGTTTTTCATATATTCCCTCTATCATTTTAAGGAAGTTCCCTTGTATTCCTATCTTTTGAAGTGTTTTCAACAGGAAAGGATGTTGAATCTTGTCAGATGCCTTCTCTGCATCAATTGAGATGATCATGTGATTTTTCTGCTTTGATTTGTTGATATGGTGTATTACATTAATTGATTTTCTTATGTTGAACCATCCTTGCATACCTGGGATGAATCCTACTTGGTCATGATGTATAATTCTTTTAATGTGTTGTTGGATACGATTTGCTAGAATTTTATTGAGGATTTTTGCATCTATATTCATTAGAGAGATTGGTCTGTAGTTTTCTTTTTTTGTAATATCTTTGCCTGGTTTTGGTATGAGGGTGATGTTGGCTTCATAGAATGA
The DNA here is from genome assembly GCF_023851605.1 of Tamandua tetradactyla. Lineage (NCBI taxonomy): Eukaryota > Metazoa > Chordata > Mammalia > Pilosa > Myrmecophagidae > Tamandua > Tamandua tetradactyla. Next base: position 183,714,772 of record NC_135328.1, on the reverse strand, counting down.
ATTAGGTAGTTTTCCCTCCACTTCGATTATTTTGAAGAGTTTGAGGAGAGTTGGTACTAATTCTTTCTGGAATGTTTGATAGAATTCACATGTGAAGCCGTCTGGTCCTGGACTTTTCTTTTTAGGGAGCTTTTGAATGACTAATTCAATTTCTTTACTTGTGGTTGGTTTGTTGAGGTCATCTATTTCTTCTTGAGTCAAAGTTGGTTGTTCATGTCTTTCCAGGAACCCGTCCATTTCATCTAAGTTGTTGTATTTATTAGCGTAAAGTTGTTCATAGTATCCTGTTATTACCTCCCTTATTTCTGTGAGGTCAGTAGTTATGTCTCCTCTTCCATTTCTGATCTTATTTATTTGCATCCTCTCTCTTCTTCTTTTTGTCAATCTTGCTAAGGGCCCATCAATCTTATTGATTTTCTCATAGAACCAACTTCTGGTCTTATTGATTTTCTCTATTGTTTTCATGTTTTCAATTTCATTTATTTCTGCTCTAATCTTTGTTATTTCTTTCCTTTTGCTTGCTTTGGGATTCGTTTGCTGTTCTTTCTCCAGTTCTTCCAAGTGGACAATTAATTCCTGCATTTTTGCCTTTTCTTCTTTTCTGATATAGGCATTTAGGGCAATAAATTTCCCTCTTAGCACTGCCTTTACTGCGTCCCATAGGTTTTGATATGTTGTGTTTTCGTTTTCATTCGCCTCGAGGTATTTACTAATTTCTCTTGCAATTTCTTCTTTGACCCACTCGTTGTTTAAGAGTGTGTTGTTGAGCCTCCACATATTTGTGAATTTTCTGGCCCTCCGCCTATTCCTAGTGGGTTTTAACATGAGACTGGAGCTAGTAGAAAGAATCAATGAATGCAGAGACAAGACAATTGCAATTATTCAGTCTGAAGAGCAGAAGGAAGAAAGAATTAAGAAAGTGAACAGAGCCTAAGAGACCTGTGGGACACCAATAAGCATATAATATACACATTTTGAGAGTTCCAGAAGTATAAGAAAGAAAGAGGAAAGGATTATTCAAAGAAATAATGGCAGAAAACTTCCCAAACGTAATGAAGAACATGAATACGCACATTCAAGAATCCCAAGAAACTCCAAACAACATAAATTCGAAGAGAACCATGCCTAGACACATAGTAGTCAAACTGTGAAATGCCAAGGAAAAGCAGAGAGCTCTGGGAGCTGCAAGAGAAAAACAGCATGCTCTGTTCAAGGCAAGACCACTGAGATTAAGTGCTGATTTCTCATCAGAAACAATGAAGGCAAGAAGCAGTGGGATAAACTATCTAAAGTGTGGAAAGACAATAATTACTAACCAAAGATTCTATATACAGTGAGACTATCTTTCAAAAATAAGGGAGAGATCAAGACATTTCCAGATAAACAAAAGCCAAGGGAGCTCATCACCACTAGGCCTGGCATACAAGCAATGCAAAAGAGAGTTGTTCAGTTTGAAAAGAAAGGACATCAGACACTGGTTCCAAGTGACATAAAGGAAAAAACAGATCTGGTAAAGGTAATCATATTGGTGATTATAAATGGCAGTACTATTGTATTGTATTTATTTGGTATTAACTCCACTTTTTACTTCTTTCAGGTTCTAAAATGCAAATGCATAATACATAATGTTAAATTTATGGTTTTGGACACATAATGTATAAAAATGTAATTTGTAACAGGAGATATAGGAACAGTGTTTGCCTAGGTATCAAATCAGCTGTAATTGCTATCGATTGAGAATGTTAAATTTAAACCCAATGGAAACCATAAAGAAAATATCTGAAAAATATATACAGAAGGAAATAAGAAGAGACTCAAAAATGTACACTATAAAAATTAAATAAATGTGAAAATATACATTAACAGAAGAACTGAGGATGAAAATGTATGACTCAAAGTCAAATAGAAAAATGGCAGAAGAAACTCCTGCATTATCAGTAGTCAATTTAATTGTAATTGGATAAAACTATTCAATCAAAAAGCAGAGGTTATCAGAATGGATATAAAAACATGACCCAACTGTATGCTGTTTACAAGAGACTCACCTTTTGGTCAAAGACATATGTTAATTGAAAGTGAAAGGATGAAAAAAATATAACATGCACATAGTAACCAAAAGAGAGTTGGGGTATGTGTTAGTATGAAGCTGTTATATACTCCAGAAAATTACACGTTCTTTTCTTTTTGCATGGGCAAGGACTGGGAACCGAACCCAGGTCTCCAGCATGGCAGGCAAGAACTCTGCCTGCTGAGCCACCGTGGCCCAAGACATGTTCTTTTAACCCATTCCTTTTAATCCAACAGGTATAGACCTGTGGTGGTTGGGACCTTTTAGTTAGGTTATTTCAATTGAGAAATGATCTACCCAATACAAGGTGGGTCTTAATCCTTTACTGGAGTCCTTTATGAGGAGGATAAAGGACAGAAAAAAGCTGAGAGAGTTTAGAGAAAAAGCCCCTGGAGGAACTGAGAGAGGAAACCGCTGAAGCCATGAAAGCAACAGAATCTGGGGGGAAGGACCAGCACGATACTAGCCATGTGCCATCCTATGTGACAGAGGTACCCAAATACTGTAGATCTTTCTTCAGAATAGGTATCATCCTGTTGGTGCCTTAATTTGGACAATTTTTTTCCAAATGGCTTTAGAACTGTAAATTTGGAAGTTAATAAATCCCCATTGTAAAAGCCAACCCATTTCTGGTATATTGCATTCTGACAGCTTTAGCAAACCAAAACAGAGTAGCTATACTACTATAAAATAGACTTTAGGTCAAAATCTATTATGAGGGGCAAAGAAGGTCTCTGTATACCAATAACAGAATCAATTAAACAAGAAGATATAACAATTAAAAATACATATACACTTACTGGCAGAGCCCAAAGTTATATGATGCAAATTTAACAGATTTGGAGGAACAGACAGTTCTACATTAATAGTAGGAAACTTCAATAGAACACTTTCAATAATGATTCAAACATCTAGACAGCAGATTAATAAGGAAAAAGACTGGTTGAATGATACTCTAAACCAACTAGACCGAGCAGATATATACAGAACACTTCACCCTATGGCCACAATATACACAGTCTTCTCTAGTGCACATGGGTCATTCTCTAGGATAGATGACATGTTTGGTCACAAAACGGCTTTCAATAAATTTTGAACTATTGAAATCATACAATGTATCTTCTCCAACCAAATGAAATGTAGCTAGAAATCAATGACAAAGGAAAAATTGGAAAATTCATAACATCTGGAAAGTAAACAACACACTCCAACAATCAATGGGTCAAACAAGAAATCACAAGGGAAATTAGGATGCATCTTAAGGCAGATGAAAATGGAAACACAATACACTAAAATGTATGGGATGTAGCAAAGGCAGTGCTGAGAAGGAAATTTATAGCTCTAAGTCTGACATCACAACTGGAAGATCTAGAAAAAGAAGCACAAACTAAACCCAAAGCAAGAAGAAAGAAGAAAATAAAAAGATTCGAGCAAAGATAAATGAAATAGAGAATTAAAATTTAAAAGCCTCCCAACAGAGAAAAGCCTAGCATCAGATGGCTTCACTGGTAACTTTTACCAACTATTCCAAGAAGAATTAACACCAGTCCTGCTCAAACTCTTTCAAAAGATTGAAGAGGAAGGAACACTCATTCTTTTTTTTTTAATATGTGGTAACCATTTATACTGTTTTTTAATTTATTTTTTTATTGTGAAAAATAATATATATATAAAAAAGCAATACATTTCAAAGCACATCGCAACAATTAGTTATAGAACAAATTTCAGAATTTGGTATGGGTTACAGTGCCACAATTTTAAGTTTTTCCATCTAGCTGCTTTAAGACACTGGAGACTAAAAGAAATATCAATATAATGATCCAGCATTCATACTCTTTATTAAATTCTATTTTCTCTGTTATAATTCAACCTTCTCCTTTGATCTTTCTTCCAATCTCAGGGAGTTTGGGGCTATGCCCATTTTAATTGTTTCATGTTGGAAGGGGCTGTCGATAATATGGGATAGGGGGATGGAACTAGCTGATGTTGTGGAGAGGCTGGCCCCTCTGGGTTTCAGAACTTATCAGGCCCAAGAACCCATCTGGAAGTTTATATTTCTGGAAAGTAATCATCATGCATGGAACCTTTGTAGGATCTCATATAAAGCCCTAGGTGTTCTTTAGGGTTGGCAGGAATGGTTTAGATTGGGGTTTAGCAAACCATGATAAACAGCAATATCTAATTGAACCTTGTATAGGAGTAGCCTCCAGAATAGCCTCTCAACTCTACTTGAACTCTTTCAGCCAGTGGTATCTTATTTGTTACATTTCTTTCCCCTCTTTTGGTTAGGATGGCATTGTCAATCTCACGGTGCCAGGGCCAGGCTCATCTCTGGGAGTCATATCCCATATTGCCAGGGAGACTTTCACCCCTGGTTTCTAACCCATTCCACAAGGCCAACATCACTGTCACATTAAATCCAGGTAAGTTACTACAGGAAAATAAAATTGAAGACCAATTTCTCTATTGAATACAGATGCAAAAATCCTTAACAAAATTCTAACAAACTGAATCCAAGTGCACATTAAAAATATAAACCATGATTAAGTGGGATTTATCCCAGGTATGCAAGGGTGGTTCAACATAAGAAAACGAATTAATGTAATACACCACATTAATAGAATGAGGGGAAAAAACTACATGATCATCACAATTGATGTATTAAAGTCATGTGACAAAATCCAGCTTAGTAAAAACACTTAGAAAACGAGGAACAGAGGAAAACTCATGGTAAACAGCATACATGAAAAAACCTACAGTTACCATCATACTCAATAGTGAAAGACTGAAAGCTTTCTGTCTAAGGTCAGGAACAAGATAATAATGCCCACTGTCACTACCGTTTCTCAACATTGAACTGGAAGTTCTAGCCAGAGCAAGTATACAAGAAAAATAAACAAAAGGCATCAAAATGGGAAAGGGAGAAGTAAAATTTCCCTATTTTCAGATTACAAGATCCTGTATATAGACAATCCTGAAAAATCCACCACAAAGCTACTAGAGCTAATTAAACAAATACAGCAAAATGGCAAAGCACAAGATCCCCTCACAAAAGTAAGAAGTGTTTCTTATACTAATAGTGAACAATCTGAAGATGAAATCAAGGGAAAAAAGAGCAATTAAAAGAATCAAATATCTAGGAGTAAATTTAATCAGAGATATATAGGACTTGTATGAAAAGCTTCAAAACATTGTTAAAAGAAATCAAAGAGAACTAAATAAATGGAAGGACATTCTGTGTTCATGGATCGGAAAGCTAATTATCATTAAGAAGTCAATTTCACCTAAAGTGATTTACAGACTCAATGCAATCTCAGTCAAAGTCCCAACAGCCTTTTGCTAAGAAATGGAAAATCCAATCATCAAATTTGCTTGGAAGCTTAAGGGACCCCAAATAGCAAAAAAAAATCTTGAAAAGAATGAAGTTAGAGTACTCACACTTCCCAATACTGTTCGGCTACAGTAATCAAAGCAGCATGGTACTTGCTCAAGGACAGACACATAGACCATTGGGATTGAATTGTGAGTACAGAAATAAACCCTCATGTCTACGTCTAAGTGATTTTTTAGAAAAATATTTATTGATAAATCTTATACAAACATTCCACACTTGCCATACAACGAATGGTTCACGTCATCACTTAGTTGTGCATTCATCACCACGGTCATTTTTTTAGAACATTTGCATCACTGCAGTAGAATAAATAAAAAGAAAAAAGAAAAAACCTCATATATCCCCTTCCTCTCATTGACCACTAGTATCTCCATCTACCCAATTTATTTTAACCTTTGCCTCTCCTATTATTTTTTATTTTTTAACCCTTATTTTTTACTCCTCTGTCCATAATCTAGATAAAAGGAGCATCAGACACAAGTTTTCACAATTACACAGTCACACTGTAAAAGCTATATCATTATACAATCATCTTCAAGAATCAAGTCTACTGGAACACAGCTCATCGGTTTCAGGTACTACCCTCTAGCCACTCCAGTACACCATAAACTAAAAATGGATAGCTATATAATGTGTAAGAATAACCTCCAGGATAACCTCTTGACTCTATTTGAAATCTCTCAGCCACTGAAACTTTATTTTGTCTCATTTCTTTCCTCCCCCTTTTGGTCAAGGAAGCTTCCTCAATACCCAGCTCATCCCGGGAGTTCTGTCTCATGTTCTGTCTCATGACCCCTGGGAGTCATGTCTATGTAATGGGGGAGGGCAGTGAGTTCACTTGCTGTGTCGGCTTAGAGAGAAAGGCCACATCTGAGCAACAAAAGAGGTTCTCTGGGGGTGACTCTTAGGCCTCATTTTAAGTAGGCTTAGCCTATCCTTTGCAGGAATAAGTTTCATAGGGGCAAACCCCAAGATCGAGGATTTGGCCTAATGATTTGGTTGTCTCCACTGCTTGCGAGAATATCAGAAATTCTCCAAACGGGAAAATTGAATATTTCCTCGTTTCTTCCCAGTGCCCTAAGGAGACCTTGCAAATACTTCTTTATTCACTACCCAAATTATTCTGGGATATCTCAGAGCATCATAGTGACTCGGACAAACCAATAAAATCTCACCCTATTCAAGATTCCATATTCAAGATTCCGTGTACTTATGGTCTAACTAAACTGACCATACAAGTTAAATTAGGAAATGCACTACCCAAATTATAAATTTTGCACCAAATAAGCATCTCTTCCTTTGGTCTCACACAGAAGTTGAAGTTTTAAAACATGGGTGATATCATCCTTTACCCTGTATTGTGATTTACCTTAGTCCTATCCCTTAATAGATTTTTGACAAGGGGAAAAGGGAAAACTGGATATCTGCATGGAAAACAACAAAAGTGGAATGCTACATTATACCATCTTCAAAAGTTAACTAAAAATGGATGAAAGACCTAAATATAAGAACCAGTACTATAACACTTCTAGAAGGAAACATCAAGAAGCATCTTTAGGATTTTGTGTTAGGCAATGGTTTTTTACACTTTACCAAAAGCATGAGCAACAAAAGAAAAAAATAGATAAATGGGAACTTCATCAAAATTATTAAAATGTTTGTCCATTAAAATACATCATCATGAAAGAAAAAACGCAACCTACTGAGAGGGAGAAAATATTTGTAAACCACATATCTGATAAGGGTTTAATATCTAAAATATATAATAAAGAAATCCTACAACTCAATGCAAAAAGACCAACAACCAAATTTAAAAATGGGCAAAAGACTTGAATAGACATTTCTCCAAAGAAGATATACAAATGGCCATGAAAAATGCTCAACATCATTAGCCATTAGGGAACTGCAAATTGAAGTCACAATGAAATACCATTTCATGCCCACAAGAATGGCCCCTATACAAAAAATGAAATATACCAAGTTTTGGAGAGGATGGGGAGTAATAGGAACACTTACTCCTTGTAAATGGGAATATGATATGGTATAACAGCTGTGGAAAACAATTTGGTGATTCCTCAGGTACAGAATTATCATATGGCCCGGTGACCATATACCTACTTCTAGGTATGTACCCAAAAGTATTGAAAGCAGGTACTCATACAAATATTTGCACATTGACGTTCATAGTGGCATTATTCACAATTGCCAAAAGAGAGAAGCAACCCAAGTGTCCATTGATAGAAAAATGGATAAGCAAGGATACAGGGCATTGGGAGACATTTATGTCTAACTGGTACAGAGTTATTTTCGGGGTGATAGAAAAGTTTTGGTAATGGATGGTGGTGATGGCAGCATACCATTTGAATCGAATTAACACCACAGAATTATATTTCTGAATGTGGTTAAAAGGGGGAACTTTAGGTTGTATATGTTATTAGAATACATATTTTTTAAAAATAAAGCATAGGACTGTACAACAGAAACTGTGAACCTTAGTGTAAACCATGTACTATAGTTAGTAACATAATTATAATATTGTTCCATCAATTGTGACAATGCATATACTAATGCAAATTGTAAATAACAGGGAAAACTGTGTATGTGAGGGGGATATATGAGAACTCTATATTTTCTGCAAACCTGTAACTTCTCTAATAAAAGTAAAGAAAAATTAAATTACCACTAATAGTATGTGATCTGTTTTTTTATTATAACCTTTTAGTTTGAAATAATTATAGATTCATAGGAAGTCGGAAAAATAGTGCAGAGAGGTCCCATGACCGTTCACCCAATTTCCCTGAATGGTTCCATATCAAATCCAGGAAACTGACATTGTTACCATGGGTGTGGATAGTTGTGTCAATTTATCACATGTGTAGATTCATGTAACCACCGCTGCAATCAAGATTCAGAACCATTCCATCACTACAAAGGTCTCCCTCGTCCTACCCCTCTATAGTCACACCCACCCCCTGCCCCCCACCGTCATTTTGTCATTTTGTGACTGCTACATAAATGGAGTCGTATAGTATGAAACCTCTTGAGATTGGCTTTTTTTCAGTCTGCATAATGCCCTGGGGATCCATCTGAGTTGTTCTGTGTATTACAAGTTTGTTACTTTTTATTGTTTAAGTTACATTCCACAGATGATTAGTTTTTTAAAAACTTGGAGATACAGAAAAATATAGAAAAAAAATCCGAAGTCCCCAGATTGTAGGAAAAGGGGTTCCTGGTTTCCGTTTTGCCCAGACCAGAGCTGGCTTCAGTCCTGGTTGGTTCTTGCTGGGGCTGACCCTCTTCAGATGTAGATGCAAATACAGGAGAAATGAAACAGGGAGAAGACGAGACCTTTTGCCTCAGGCTCCACTACTCCCTCCCTGCGCCCTCTCAGAGGGACTCCATCTGGCTGCTGCTGACTCTTTTTGCATCTCCATCTCTTTTATCCTTTCCTTCTCTCTTTCTCCGTGTGTCCCCATCTGTCTCTCTGAGTCAGTCTCTCTCTTTTTCTGAAACCACAAAATATGGCGAAACGTAATTTCCATTGAGTGCAAAATCTTGTGTCTGTGTTTCATTATTCTGTCTGGATTTGTATGTGTTTTCAATTGCATAATTCCCCTCCTTCCTCATTTTCTCCCCAAGACTTTCTCCCACATAATATGAGCACTTGGGGGCCAGCCTTTGACAGCTCTGCCTTTGAATGCTGTGAAAAGTAGAGCGAGTGCCTCTTTCAGTCCTGCACCACCAGGGAAGCTTGGTTAGCAAGTTCCTTAGGGTTCCTGCAGAGCTTTGTCCCTCACACCAGTCCTGGGGGAGGCAGTAGCCTTTTGCCAGCTCATGAGAAAGCCAGAGCTTCAGCTGCAGTGCTTACCTTGAAAGAGGTCAGAGATCATTCCGATGGCTGACTCAGGACCTTCATCCCCACTGGTTGCCACAGCATCTGGCCCGAACTCAACTCTGTATTTTCAGGCCCTTAAAGCATCTAAAGCAACGCTATTCATTCATTTATTCTATCATTCGTATACAACTGAGCAATATAGATTCTTACTCCCACAGCCGACACAGTTTTGAAATAGGGTTGATAGAAAATAACCTAAATATCCAACATATATTTATATGTTTAAACATATTGTGAGATGTCTTTTAAGGTCAAGTACTGCAAAGTCATTAAAATAATGACTTGGAGATTCCAGAATGGAAAATACTCATGACTTTTTGTTAGGATCCTAATTACACAAAAATACATAGGCATGGAAAAATGGCTTAAAGAAACTAAAGTCTTAGTTCATATTTCTGGATTGTGGTATTATAAATACCTTTGAAATTTTTCTTAATATTAACAATAAGCACGTTTTGTCTTTGTTACCAGAAACAAACATGCAAATTAAAACTCAATGAACTCTGCTGAACAAAAAGTCAGTTCTACAGCTTTTCATCCAAGTAGTGTTCTGGAGATACAGAACTTCCCCTTCCCTCATAACTCCACGGGGAGGGCGGACCACCATCCAGGCAGCTTTTGGTGACCTATGTTCCTGCCAGCATTCCGGGATGGGTGGAAAGCCATGCTCCACATTGCAATGGAGTGGCTGCCCTGTCCCTGATCCTTGGCTGTGCTTTTGAATGGAGTTTGCAGAGTAGGCATGTCCTGTCTGGCATCTTAGCATCTCTGCATTGCACCTCTGAAACCAGGTCCTGCCCTGTTCTCCTGACGCAGTGTCCTCGACCCTCCTCAGAGCCTCCAAGCAGATTAAATGATGCCCACGCTCCCACCCCTGGCCCTGCACAGCCAGCACATACCCTTTGCACGAGAGCAGCCTGGCCCCTGCTGGGAGCTAGAGGGGCCTCCTACCTTCCAGACTGTGTGCATATGCATGGAACCCAGAGCTCCCCGGTTCCAGCCCAGTGTGCTGGAAACGGCACAGAGTTCCAGAAGCCTCAACTCTGCCACGAGCTCCTGCTTGAGAGAAGGCACCCAATAATGGCATTTGTCATATGGAAAGTTACACACAGGGTCTGGAGCACATTTTTATTTTTTGACAAAGGGACTTTTGAGTTAGTTTGGAGTATCAGCAACAATCTGTAGCTCTGCTCCTCAGTCCTGTTTGAGTGCTGGGATCTGGAGCCCATCAGCCTTGGTTTGAATTCCAGCTCCACCACCTCAGGCAAGTTTCTTTTCTTTCTCTATTCCTCAGTTTTCTCATCTGAAAAATGAGGGTTAATAATAGTATCTAGGGGGTGGTGTGGCAGTGGCTCAGCGGCAGAATGCTCATCTGCCATGCTGGAGACCTGGGTTCGATTTCTGGTGCCTACTCATGGCAATCAATCAATCAATCAATAAACAGACAATAGTACCTAGGTTCCCTGTGAGGATTAAACAAGCCAATGCATGTGAAGCCCTGAGAATGGCGCCAGCCCCAGAGGAGCCCACAGTGAATGTTAGCTGTTGTTCTCGTTATTCTGCAGTGTGCTCATGGGGAAGGGAAGGCAGGATATTTGACTTTGGGGCTCTCCCAGAAAAGCCCAGGTGTAAGTCTGTGTGATGAATGCCAAATGAGGATTACCGATAAAAAGCCCTGCCTCGGATCCATTCCTGAGTGAGGCGTATTCAGAATTACAGGCCCCTGCCAGGGGCTGGGATGTGAGGGAGGCTGCACAGAAGGAAGCCGGCTCTGGGCACTGAAGGAGGCTGGACTGGGCAGGACAAGAACTGTGGGGGCCCGTTATACAGGGAACCATGCATGGGGTTGGGTCAGGGGATCTTTTTGAGTCTGTACCTGGGATGCCAGCCCTTTTAGGGATGGTCTCTCCTCACCTGAAAGATGAGGAAGGAAGGCTGGGATTGGGAGAGGAGCATGGACCAGGGCCCCAGGGGTGGGGCTGGAGCTCAGATTGGAATCCCGGGCTGTGCAGTCCACAGTAAGACACCTCTGCTCCCACCTTCCCCAGAGCCGCATCCAGAAGCAGGGGCCGGGCGGGGAGGGCCAAGGCCTCAGAGGGGGACACCTGGCCGCAGGGAAAAGAGAGAGAGGCTGAGGGAACCCCAGCCCCAGGTGTGCGAGAGACCCAGCACGGCCCCAGGCAGCCACGTGGCAAAGAGCGGAAAGTAGGTCAGTCCCGCAGGAGACAGAGCGTGAAATTAATGAGCATGCGGCCGGAGCTGGAAGAGTCACCGTCCAGGAGGGCTGGGGAGGGAGGAATGCCGTACGTACCCCCAGGGAGGTAGGGGCCGGGAAGAGAGGAATGCCATCCCTGGGGGAGTGGGGGCCGGGAAGAGGGGCCCCCAGCGGGGTGGATGGAAGCTAGGACACACGGTCTTGAATACCCTGCTAAGGAGTTTAAACCGCACCAGAGATTCTGGAATGGAGTGTCCGGGTTGCTGGCGAGAAGGGCAGACTCCTGGATCTCAATTCCAGAGGCTCTGCTGGGAGTGGTGATAGGTGCTTGCTAAAGTCTCAGCTCCAGGGACCACCCCCTCCCGTCACCGGCTAGGACGAGGCTGGGGTGGAGATGTGGGGGCAGGATCCTGTTGGCTCCCATTTTCTCCCCACAGTGCAATATGGAGCTCCACCAGCTGGCGGGACCCTCCCCTAGTACTGCTTCTGAAAAAAGCTTCTGATCTCTGAATAGGTGGGACGTGGGGGTGGTTTGGTGAAAAGGCTGTGGGCTCTGGTAAGAAATGGATGTGGACTGAAATCCCAGAGATGCCACTTAGATGCTGTGGGACCCCGGGCCTTTGCAAGCCTCAGCTTCTTTACTAATATAGGGTGTAGCCATTCCCCTGGGGGGGCTGCTCTGGGGATTAAATGGGATTATGTACAATGCAAGGACAGGGTCACAGACACAGCAGAGGTGCCATCAGCAGTGACAGTGTGAAATGCATTTGTCCCTTAGTGCTCGACCAGGTGCTAGAGCTTCTGGTGAGCGCCCGGGAGGCACCAGCGAGCCCTGCAGAAGGAGCCCTCTCTCGAGGAGCTGCTTCTTTACCTTGCACATTTTCTTGGATCATCGTCTTTGTGCCGGCCTGTTGCTGACTAGTACTGGGTCTTCCCGGTTAGCTGTGGTCCAGCTGAGGCCAAAGTAAGCAGAGATTCTCCAGGAAGTCATCCTTTCCAGCCAGGGTCTTGAAACTCAGCCTGCTGAGGCAGGAACCGGCCAACCTGTCACCTTCAGTAATAAGGTTTCCTCTTGTCTGTTCAGCACTTTTCATATCCTTACAAAGGCCCCTGGGGGCAGGTCAGGGATTATGGCCTTACATAGGGGGAAGAGGTGATGGGATTCACTCGAGGGCCGCAGAGTGAATGGAGAGCTAAGCCGAGAACTCACATCAGTCTGATTCCAAAGCCCAGTGCCTGCTTGGCTGCATGGTGCTGCGTCCGAGAGCGGGTAGGAGTGGGGGCAGAGCTGGGGGACTGTGAACCCAAGGGAGATGCGGCACCATAGGCAAAGGTGACCCGAGTTCCCTTCTGGGGACACCCTCGGATCCCCCAACCCCGGGTCCAGACAGGCCTGCCAACGAGAAGTCCTGTGAGACTTGCTGGGTGGCATCAGGGATTTTAAATCACAGACTCCTAGGCCGAGGCAGAGCCCGGAGGTTTTCTGGTTTGGCCCTCACCATTGAATGGGGGAACATTTATGACTGTCTTTATGAGCAGCACATTGGCGCTGGCGTGCAGTGCTCTTCCGACCGTCTGGAGCTCACAGTCCTGGGCAGGCCTCGCCCCCCGGCTTCATGGACATGATGGATAATTCTTGAGGGGAGGCTGCGCCTTGTAGGGTGTGTAGCAGCATCCCTTGGCCTCTACCCACTAGATGCCAGTAACATCCTCCTAATTGTGACAACCAAACATGTCCCCAGATATTGCCAGCACGGGGTGGGGGAGGGAGGAGGGCAAAACTGCCCCTGTTAAGAACAATTAGTTTGGGGGAAGTAGACACATAAAGCCCTCATTTTGATACTGTGCGCTGAGAGCCGTGATGTCAGGAGTGAACATGGGAGCCAGGTGGGCACAGAAGAGGGAAGTGGACAAGACAGGGACTTTTGGCGAACCAGACCCAGCATCAGGAAGGTCAGGTGAGCAGGTGCCACAGGTGCAGCAGGTGCCGCAGATTCCCAATGGGGAAGCTCCAAGACTTCCCTCTCAGACACCCCACCGCTTCTCTCCAAGCCCACCGGCCCTCCTCGGTGCCCCTGGCAGAAGTACCTTCTGTTCTGGGAAGCCAGCCACACGCTTCTGAGCAGTCTGGCTTTCTCTGCCCTAGCTGGGTCTCGTGGCCTTGTCACAGAATAGGTGCCCAAAAAGCTTTCGTCCACGTTCAGCAAGGCTCTGCTCGTTCCCTGCGATGGCCCTTGGAAAGCTGACTAGGCGGCCACTTAAGTACTGCACTTATGCTAAGAATGATCCTTCAGCCAAGTGCTTCAGTGCGAGCACTTCCAGGTCCCCCACTCCACGGAAGCCACAGCGTGGGAAGGAAAAAGCTCTGCAGCATCTCTGAGCCTGCAGGCCGACTCCTCCGGCCTTTCCCCCTGACACGAGCACCCCATTCTGCAGACTCCATTTCCTGATCTGTAAAGTGGGCACAGCCTTCTCTTCCCAGTCTCCTCACAGTGGCCTGGGGATCGTATTGACCATTTCAGAGGAAATTATTTTATAAACAGAAAAGTTTATGTGTTCGTTACTTTCTGAGTTTCAAGGAGGCATTGGAGGGTCAGTGTTCCAGATTATTCTTTCTTTTAAAAATCATGATTGTGGGTGCTTCACTATTACACGGTGTTAATAATAGGGTGGTATGTGGTAAAAAAAAAATACAATTAATGTAAAGTAAGGTCTACAATTAACAGTAACCTTGTAATATCATTTCATCAATTGTAACAAAGGCACTATGCCAATGCTAAAGGACAATAAAAGGGGGATATAAGGGAGGGGTATTTTTTTCTTTTTCCTTTTTTGAAAGAAATGGGAAGTTCTCATATAGACTATGGTGGTGAATCCATAACTATGTGATTATACCAGGAGCCACTGATTGTACACTTAGGATGGGTTGTATGGTGTGTGAGTTAAACTGTTGTTTTTTTTTTAATTATGATTGTGAGTAGTCAGCCGCACATTTAACAAATACTTATTGAGCCCCTACATTGTGCCAAGTACTCAGCATTGGACACATCAAGTAGGAAGCAGACAAAAGACAAGAGAAGCAAATTAGAATAAAGGAAATTAGATAGTGACAAATGCTAAAGGAGAAAAAGTGACTGTGGGGGGGAATTGGGGTTGAAATTTTACCCAACTCTGGAAGGTGCTATTTGAGTAAAAACAGGCAGCAGAGGAACAAACAGTTCATGTAAATGTCATTCCAGGCAGAGGGGGCAGCAAAGACCACCTTGGGTTTCAGAACCGCAAGGAGGCTAGTGTGGGGGTGGGGTGGGGAGGGGAAGGGCCCAGTGAGGTCAGGGAGGTGGGGGAGGCAGGTCCCAGGTGGCCCTGAGCCCTCCGGCTGTGGGAACTTCGGCTCTGACTCTGAGCTGGGTGGCCAGTGGTGACGGAGTGACAGGATCTGACTTAGTCTAACAGGATTGTTCCAGCAGCTGCATGGAGGACAGACTTACCGAGACCAGGCATATGTCAGGCGTTTCATGTATTTTGTTTTTAACCTCCCCCCCCCCAAAAAAACCAGAATAATCCTCCCCCCCAAAAAAAAACAGAATAAAAAAGTCAATTCTGCCACGCAGACGGTTCAGGGACTTCCTGGGCTGAGTGAGAAGGAATCCCACGGCTAAGCCCTCAGCGCCATGCCCCTGATATTTCCACTCTCCCTACTCCATGGCTGTACACCAGTCCACCTAAATCGTTACTGAAGCAAGTAAAATACGTTTCACAGAGAGTTAAGATGATTTTAACCCCACTAAAGAACGGCTGTTGAAGATTTTACTCATCTCTTATCTACTAACTGTCATCCCACCCCGAAGAAGCCCTTGGAATAGCACAAAACAAACAAGCAAAAAAACCACCACCACCCCCTAAAAAAAATCCCCCAAAAAAACAAAAAATATTACTAGAATCGGGAGGTCTGAATTTTAGAGCGCGTGGTCTCTGCTTGACCACCTCGGTTTCCTATCCTTAAAACCCTGACCTGCCGTTCTTAAGGTGGCACTGAGCAGACACGACACAGCTAGGGATCAAGAACCAACCTCTCTCCTTCTACCAAGCGGCAGTGGCGGCCACGCGCCCCTAGGTGGCGCAGTGTTTCTAGGCTGAGTCCACAGCAGGTGCCGCCGAAGGGGGTAGGAAGATTTGGGGGAGATTGAGGGGCAAAGACAAGAATGGAAATGAATGAAATGCAAGTTTGAAGTAAAAATCTGTAGCCGGCGACCCCTGCTGTCTTTCTAACGGGCAACGCGGGACCCTTGGGACTGTGGGGTGAGAGCCAGGAGTTCATCCAGTGCAATATCCACTCTCTTTTATGATGGGGGTCAAAGAGGAGGGGGCTTGCCCGGGCACCCTGGGAGTCAAGGATAGAGCTGCTACCCAGCTGGTCTCTCTGCTGATTAAAAGCTCCCTGGTAGGAGGCACGCGGTGCCACCCCCTAGCTTTTGGCCCATTTCTCCCAAAGGGTGGCTCTCAGGGCTGGCTGTAAGCACAGTCATTCACTCCTTATATAAGGAGCAGTGTTTCTGGGCAGTGGACGAACGCTGGCCAAGGGTCAGGAGACCTGGGTGGATGGGTGGCTCTGTCACTGCCTTGGGCACGTGGCTCTTCTCTCCCCAGCCTTCCGTTTCCTTATCTGCAAAGTGGAGGTGGGTGGGGGAGTAAGAGAAGGAGTGAGCCGGGCTGGTTATCACCAAGGTCAGTTTCTAACTTGGGCATTCTCACTAGCATTTGAAACTCTACTTTTTGTCCATCAGGGGACAGATCAGGGAGGGAAGGGCTTCAGTTCTCTCATTAAAAAAAAAAAAAAATGGGGGAATGGACTGGATGATGTGTTGTTCTGGCTCTGTCATCCCACCTTGACAAGGAAGGCCAGAACTGTCCCCTCTGAGCTGCCCACACAGGATGATGCCGCCAGCCCCCACCACCCCCCATCCCGGGAGGCCCGGATCTGCTCCCCTCTGTGGCCTCTGGAGAGTCTGCATGAAGTAGAAGTGCCAGCGCCCCAGTGAGACTGGCCTCCTTCCGAGCTGGCTTCTGAGCCTCCGGAGGAGAGATTCTTCCTCCCCCCTTGCAGAGCTGAGACCCATCTGCACATCCAGAGGGTGTTCCTTCCTGGGCTTGATTACTAACCGTCTGCCTCCTTGGCCAGACGAGCCTCTCGGTGACCTTGGGCTCTTGCCAAAATCAAATCCTCCTTCAAAGGAAGCGGGAGATTGGTCACCACTGAAGAAATTTGGAGAATGACAGCTGGAGGAAAGGGTCCGAGGGGAAGGGAAGAAAACACCCACGTGTTGTCAGTCAGCCGCGTGCTTGGCGCTGTGCGGCATGGGCCCTCTCCCCACATTAACTCATTTAATCCCATAGGCCACCAACGATGTATCATGATCCCCCGTTTTCAGAGGAGGAATCTCTGAAAGGATCGAAGTTATTTTCCTTGCAGTCGCCCAGCTAGCGAATGGCGGAGCTGTGGTTGGCGTGCCAGAAGGTCTCTGGCTCCAGGGCTGCACTGGCCCCACTGAGTCACACCGCGGTGGGGAGGGATGACACAGGAAGCCAAGCTTCTGGTTCCAGTTTTGCAGCTGAAAGGTTGCGACGGCCAGTACTGGATAGGCCTTTATAGTTTCAAAAGTGATAACCATACCATATCTTATTTGATTCTCAAGTCGGCCTGCTGCCCAGAGGAAGAAAGTGAGACAATCATTCTAGTGGCTTGCCCGAACGGGGTCCCCCAGTGACTGGGCTGGCTTTGAACCAGGTCTTCTGACCGCAGAGCCTGGGCGGTTCGCAAGTAAAGCCGATTCCTCAACAAGACAAGCCTCTTTTCTTGCACTCATTTTTCTACTCTGAATATAATTAGATTATTTTGATTAGATTAGTAGGCCATCAGTGATTTCCAGACATTTCTACTTCCAGAGAAATTGGGGGATTCCATAGAGTTCGGCAACTTAAAATTTTTATAAGTAAGGACACTTGAAAAAAAAAAAAAGAACATTTTCCCTTTGAAACATTTAAAGGATATCATCTTAGTGTAGCAGGGAGGGGAAGGGGTGGGCCAGAAGGAAAATGGAATGAGAATAACTTTCTGCAAAATAAATGATTTGGAATTGAGGGCTCAGGAGGGTGAGTAAGCTAGTGACATGAAGAGGAGAGGCTGTAAGAGGAATAGTCCAGAGGCAGCAGGGTAGGGTACCAGAGACAACCTGAGAACGTCCCCCAGTTGGGAGGCAGAGAATGACCAAAGGACCTTAAGAAGAGGGATGCCTAGTGTCCAGTTTTGATTGACAGGTGTCAGCTTTCCTGGTGTTAGGCATCCCCATGACACCCAGCTCTCCAAAGTGCCTTTCCACACTGCAGGAACTCAATGTCAGGGACCTGGGCAGTGCAGCTTCTTGGTTAGGCATCATGGGGGACTGTGGACCTGAATTTGAGACCCACCTCCACCACGTAGAGGGAAGTTCTGTGAGCTCTCTAAGCTTCAGTTTTCTTATTTGCCAGATGGATGTAATCATCCTTGCCTAGGAGGTTGATGTGAAGAAAAAGTAGGACCATCGACTTAGCACTGCACCTGGGTTCAAGCCTTTAATAAACAGCTACTTAGCTGCCTATTGACCACGGTTCTTCAGATACCGCAATTTCACTTACTGTGACGTGCTTATAGGAGATGTTTGTTTTGTTTGAGCAGCAGCTTTTGCTGCTGATAAATCCAGCTCAGGATCGGGCAAGAGTATAATCTGGAAGGAAAGGGAGCGGGTGAGGCATCAGGCTTGACCCCTCTCCCCCACCTCTTAGCCCTTCCTGCCTTCAAGGCTGAGTGCTGTCTGTGTCTGGGGATCTGCTCCCTTGGAAACGTCAGATATCTCCTTCCAGGGCTCAGCCCAGAGGGCAGGACTCCCACCAAGGACAGGCTGCGGGCAGGAGAAGACAGGGAGGGACACAGAAGAGGAGGGGAGTGAGTAGGAGGGAGGTATGAAGAGCAAGGAAAAGCACTTGCAGAGATTGACAGTCAGCCACAGAGGCAGAGAGGATTGTGTGTGTGTGTGTGTGAGCAGGCGTGTGTGTTTGCACACGTGCAGGAATATGTGATGAAGTTTGTGAGCACGTGTGTGCATCAGGTAGCAGGTGCGTGTGGCATGTGTGTGGGGGAGTGAGTGTATGAATGACTGTGAACCAGTCAACGTATGAGCGTCTCAGTGCATGACGCTGCATGTGAGTGGCTGGCAACGCGTGTGTGCGTACGTGTGTGAAAGAAGTTCACGTGCACGTGAGCCTCAAGTAAGCTTGGGTGTGCTGGGCTCGAGTGTGGGGTCAACTGGTTAACTCTGAGTGAGTGTGAGAGGAGGTGGCATCTATCCTTTAAGAGTATCTGGACAGGGCTGGGGCTGCCAGCGTGCCCCTGACACTTGGGATGCATGAAAGGAGGGACCCTCTGCAGCCTCCTTTGGGAGCCCCGACTCCCCACCCTACCCCCGCCAGCTGACGGTGTCTTCTCCCTGGTCTGTATCAGCACCACCAGCACCACCAGTGGAAGCCTCCTTGGCAGGGACCGGTAGCCTCAAGAGTGGGGGGGGGGGGGAGGAAGGAATGGGAGGAGGAGGTGGGGGGGGGGGAGAGTGACCGACGTCCTAGCCCCCAACCCTTGGTGCTGCCAGGGAAACATCCTCTTCCCACCCACCCCACCCCTAATCACCGTGATTCCTGCTGTGAGGGAGAGAGGAGCCCTCCGTTTCCATGGCAACATAGCAGCCCTGCTTCTCAGCCTGAGCCCAGGCGCCTCTGAGCCATGGAAGGAGTGGGAAGAAAGCCCCTCCTCGGGCTTTTGAGCCCCCGCCAGGTGCCCTCACCTCCCCACACATGCCCCCAACCCTGAATACCCACCTTGCTCCTCCGGTGCTCGTTACCCTCCTGGGACCCTGGAAGCACACACCCGCTCTGCCCCCCACCCCCCACCCACGCCTGCTCCCGAGGACTGGGGAGCTGCCTTGTCTGCAAAGCAAGGATCAGATCCGAGCATGGGCTGTGGAGACTGGCAGGATGGGGTTGCATTTGCCTGTAAAATGGTACTAACATCACTCCCTCTCAGGGTCCGTGTGCGTAGCAAATAAAATAGTGTTTGTGGAAGTGCTGTGTAAATTCGGAGTGTGGGGGCAGAGTGTGCGGTCCAGGCACTCTCCCATCCCATTGGTGGAGTGTAAACCAGCTCAGGCTCTTTGAAGAGGCAGCCTTCCTCCCACGACTTCTACTTCTCTTTCCCATAGAAACACACGTGCCCAGAGGCGCACACGCGGGAGTGCTCACTGCAGGGCGCTCTCCCGCTGTGAAAGATCCCGATGCAGCCCCCATGTCCGGCAGCAGAGAAGTGCTCTAACGAGTCATGACACTTCCACGGCCTTACAGCTCTCACAAAGGGGCGTCTGGGTGTGCAGACGTGGCACAGCCATGAGGACATATTGCCAAATGGAAAAATCAAGTTGAAGAATAGGTAGAGTATGATCCCATCGGTTAAACATTGTTTTTGGCACCTGGCATACGTAAGGATATAAACCCTTGGAAGGGGGCTGCCATGGTCAGCCCAGAGTGTTGACAGCAGTTACTCTGAGGACGGGAATTGGGGAGGGGAGCAGGGAAACAGACTTTGACATTTTCCTCTTTCTGTGTCTGAACTGCTTGCCTGTTTTATAGCAAATGCAGTTATGATTATATATAATCATGTACCAAATCATACATATGTGTATATATGACTTCAATTTGAAAATTATGCGTCCTTCCTGTTATAGTTAAAGAGAAAATATACAGGAGCCCATCAGAAAACAGGACAAAGAGTACAGAATCCAGTACCAGAGAAGTTCAGAGGAGTGTGGAGGGAAGGAAGGTGAGCTGGGTCTTAAGAGACTGGGAGCAGAGGGGCAGGCAGGCTGAGTGCAAGTGAAAGCGCCAAGATAGGACATTTCTGCAGCAGTGGAAAGAGCAGGGGATTTGGCATTAGATGACTAAGTTTTGATTCCCATCTTGGGCAGCCCTAAACCTATGATCCTAGGTAAATCACCTCCATTGTCAGTTTCCTCATGGTAAGTGGGCATGTAGGTATGTACCGACCTTGACTATCATGGAGATTGCTTGACATCAGTATTGGGGAAACTATGAAATATCATATAGCATTGTGTTATGATTGTAGGTTTTTTCCAGGAGATGACGAGAAGACAGATCTGCTTGTAGTCGGGCTATTTGCTATATCTTGGTCAATACTGTTCAACCCTTGACCAGCTTGGCCAGATCAGGGCTCACATGCCAGGTGGCAGGAGATATGGAACCAGCGTGGATTCTTAAGCAAACGAAGGAAGGAAAGAACCCAAAATGATCCAGATTTTTTATTTGGGGTCACAAGCTAGGTATTTTAATGGATTTTTTCGTCTTCACTGGTACCTCGCATGGTGAATATTATCAGGCTTAATTTTACAGGTGGGGAAACAAGCTCAGGGAAAGCCAATTCATTCGTTCATTCACCAAACACCGATTGAACTGCTCCCATGGCAGACACTTGTTCTAGTTTCTGAGAAAGTGAAAATTCCCTGCCCTCATGGCACTTACAGCCATGTAGGAGAGAGAGATGATAAAACAAATGCAATGTCCAGTGGTGATGTGTGCTACAAAGGAAATAAAGCCAAGCGAGGAAATTGAGACTGTCAGGAGGTGGTACGACAGGTCACTCTCACTTTTTCAAAATTGCTATTATTAATTGTCATTTTTATTGAGATAGCTGTAGATTCACATGCAGTTGTAACAAATAACACAGGGAGATCCCTTGTTCACTTTGCCTAGTTTCCCCAATGGTAGCATTTTCTAAAACTGTAGTATGATAATAATCAGGTTATTGACATTGACACAAGCCACAGACTTTTTTCAGATTTCCCAAGTTTTGCTTGCACTTATTAGTGTGTGTGTAAAGTCCTGTAAGGTTTTATCACCTGTGTAGGTTTGTGTATACAAAAGTCAACATTTCCATCAAGGCTCCCTCTGATTGCCCCTTAACAGTCACACCTGCTTCCTTCTTGTTCCCACCCTTTCCTTGACCCCTGACCACCAGGGGTGTCTATAATTTTGTCCTTTCAAGGATTAAAATTTTTATAATATTATTATATAAATAGAATCACACAATGTTTTACCTTTTGGAATTGGCTTCTTTTTTTTTTTCACTCTGACTTTTGAGCAGAAAACTGAACGAAGAGATCGTGTGAACATTCTGAGCAGAGACAGTAGCTTGTGCAAAGGCCCTGGGGTGGAGCTTTCATCTTGTAATCAAGGGGCAGGTGTGGTTGTGGTGCAGCAAGCAAAGGAGAGGGCGGGTGAAGTTGGAGAAAAGTGAGGGATGTGGGGGTGTAGATTGTATAGGACTTTGGAAGTCAAAGCAAGTTCTATGATTTAATTCTGTATGTGTTGGGAAGCCACTGGAGGGGCTTAACCAAGAAAGTGACATGATTTAAGATTTATGTTTTAAAAGGATCACTCTAGCCACTGAATGTAGAATAGACTGCAGGGGCATCAGTTGGAGCACAGGAGTTAATTAGGAAGCTATTGTATGAATCTAAATGGGAAGAGAAAACATCTTGAACAGCAGTGGCAGCCGTGGAAGTGGTAAGCAGCAGTCAGATCTGAAATACATTTTAAAAATAGAACCAACAGGGTCTGCTGTTGGATTGGATTTGGGGTATGAGAGAAACAGAGAACTAAATGATGACTCTAAGACTTTGGGCCTCAACAACTAGGTAAACGTTGGTGCCAATTACTGAGATGGGGAAGATGTGGGAGGAGCAGGTTTAGAAACAGTCGGGATTCATTTTAATTCTGAGATGCCTTTAGACATCTAAATGGAGACGTCAAGTAGGTAGTTGGATATATGAGATGGGAGTTCAGGGAAGGTCAGGACTAAAAATATAAATTGGGAAGATGTCAGCATATAAGTGTTGTTTAGAGCTATGGGATGGGATGAGATCAGAGAGAGAGAATATATAGAGAGGAGAGGCGAGGGCCCTGGGTGCTTTGGCATATTCAGGTCTGGAAGGGGAGAAGGACCCAGAAGATTCGCCTGGTATTGCCCTGGAAGAGATTCTCCTGTCAGACTTCAATAGGGGAAGCATTGACTAGAGCAGTGGTTCTCAGAATCATCCAGAAGGCTTGTTAAAACCCAGGTTGCAAGACCCACCCCCAGCAGGCCTGGGGAGGAGACCTAAGGATTGCATTTCTAAAAGTTTCCAGGTACCACACTTTGAGGACTAGAGGGAGCAAATGTTGTAGCAAGAGCATAGGATTTGGACTCAGGTAGACCTGATTTTAAATGCAGGTTCTACCACTAACTTGCGGTGTGATCTTGGGCAAGACAGTGCCTGTTTGTGAGTCTCAGTGTCCTTATCTGTGAAAAGGTGACCAATAATACCTATTACTCAGGGTTATTGCGAGAGTCAAACAAGTTAACATGTTCATCTTCTGCATCAAGACTAGACAGACTGAGGCTCGGGAAATGTGTTTTCTACTCTTGGGATAACTGCTGGGGCAGACAAGAGTGGACCTGGGATTCTGCCTACTCAGACGGCTCTAGGTAGTCAGGTCTTGGGGTTTTTCATTTTGATACTTCACTCTGATTCCCTGAAAAGAAGCAGAGCACCGAAGGCCACCGGACCCCTGGGCTCCTGCAGTCCTCTAAGCCTTTCTGCCCTCTGTCTCCACTTTGCCACCAACGCACCCTTCCTGGCCCAGTTCGGAGTGCTCTTCTTGTCGCTTCAACTGCACCTGTCTTCAGCGGCTGCTCCTTCCCCCTCCTGTCCACTCCTCACTCAGCTCCCCAAGAAAGGGAGTTTGGTCTGACAGCACAAGTATGGCCTGCAGTCACACCACCAAGGGCATGGCGGCCAGAGACAGAGCCAGGCTGTCACGTCCATGGCCCGGTGAGATGGGGATAGTGCTGCCCACCTAAGATTAAACGGGGATCAGCACGAAAGAGCGGGTGAGAAAGCACCAGGCTGATAGTATGTATGTGATGCATGTTCATTTCTTTTCCTCCTTCTTTCCGGTCTCTCCCTACCTCATGCCAAGGGCTTATATCTCCTCTGGCTTTGCAGAACCAGCTCAGGCCCTAGATGCACTGAGAGGAGGCTTAACATCTCCCTCTCCCCACTCTCCAGCCCCGTTGCTATTTAATGCCGTTAACAATGGATTCATTAACTGGGATTAATCTCATATACCGGCTCTCTATCCCCTTGGCTATTAATCACTCACTTCATTAACAGGACAGCATTAGCCAACCTGGGAGCTGAGACATGGCGCCCATACCAAGTACCTCTGTCTGCACCTTCTCAGCTTCCCTCCCCACCGTTCCATCTCCTCAGAGCCTTTCTGCCTCTGGCCCTATTTCTGTCTCAGTCAAGCAGGGTGTATGCATCCCTGTCCCCATGTTTTCCACTGTGGACTCGTCTTTGACACCTTCTAAGTGTCTATTTCTTTCTCCTCCCAACCCAGGACCTAACACAGAAAAGGTTTTCATTGGAGGTTGGCTGAACAAAGTGCTGAGAGATAAAGTGAGGAGATGCCAATTCCAGAAGGCTCATTTTTTAAAATTGCTTTTTCTGTTTACAATGATAATATATGCTCACCGTGGAAAATCCAAACAACACAAGAAAGGAAGAAAGGAGAAAATGAAAATTCCCTGAAATCCCCACCATCTCGAGATAATAACCTTTTGCGTTTTGGCGAGCATCCTTTCAGATCTTGAGTGATATATATATAATTTTACCTAAATGGGATCATACTATGCATGCTGTTTTGCAACCTGCTTTTCCACTCAACAATATGTTGTCGAAATCTTTCCATATCAGTGAATATAAATATACATCATACTTTTAATGGTTGCATAGCATTCTGTCTTATGGAAGTAACAGAATGGGGCCAATGGCTCTCCTATCGGTGGACATTTATGTTGTTCTTATTGTGCCACTGACATAGTTGACATAGAGAGCAACGGCTTTCTGTACACACTCTGTGCACATGCCTAATTAATTCCTTAAGAGTAATTCTCAAGAGTGGAATTTCTAGGACAAAGGACTTGCACAATTAACGGTTTGGTACAGTACAGTGTGGGGGTGAAAATAGTGAACTCGAGTCAGATGCCTGGAATTCAAGATCCTTTTGCCATTTCCTAGCAAAGTGACCTTGGGAAACCTGCATAACTTCTCTGGGCCTCATTTTCCTCATCTGTAAAGTGGGGATAATCGTAGGAGTTACGTCATGGCATTGCTGTTCAGATTAAACGATTACATGAAAAGTACTTAGAACAAAATGATGATCATACATCTATGTGATGATATTAAGAATTACTGATTGCATATGTAGAATGGAATGATTTCTAAATGTTGTGTTAGTTAATTTTTTTTTAATTAATTAAAAAAAAAGTACTTAGAACAATGCCTGGTATATAGAAGGGCTGCATCTACCAGTTACCGTGTTATAGGTACATAAACACTGAACATGCGCATATCTCTTCCGCCAGCAGTGAGGAAGAGAGTTCCTTTGCTTAAACCACTGTCAACGATAGAGGCCCTTGTCAGTTATTTTAAAAAACACTTTTGCCAAACTGACGGGTGACGATTGATATCACTTTTTTATTTGCATCTCTTTGATTAACATTGAACTGGAACATATTCTGAGTTCTTATTAAACACTCCTATTTCCTCTGTGAGTCGTCTGACCATGCACTTCACCCATTTTTCTTTTGGAGTAGTTGTCTTTTTTCTTATATGTGGGACCTCTTCGGCACATCAAAGATAGTGTCCCTAATATTTTTCTAATTCTTCCTGCCTCTCAATCTTACATATTTCTTTTTGTCCTCCATAAGTATTTGATTTTTACGTAGTTAAATCTCCCAGGATTTTCCTTTACAACTTTTGCATTTCATACTGTTCTTAGAGGAGTCTCTTTTCTTTTAAAAAGTACAAGTAGTCACACTTTGCCAGAACTTGTCTGGTTTCACTTTATGCACCTTATTTCTTTTATCTCTTTCAGTTTATTTTTGGGTAAAGAGTGAAGGATGAATCCAGGTTATTTCCTACATGGTAGGCCAGTTGTCCCGGCAGCATTTGCTTAGTTCATCTTTCCCCCATTGAGGGAACAAGGGCAAATCAGTGGTGTTCTAAGACAGAAATAGTGGCCAAGAAATCAAAAGAGCAGTTCTGGACAGGATCCCCCTGCCTGAGTCTGCTGGCAGCTGATTGTGAGGACATCCCTCTTCACTGTTGTCCTGCTGGCCCTTAATGGGCAGAGGGAGAGTGCTAGAGGGACTGAGCCACACCCCATTATTAGCAGACCCCCCTCCCAGAAGGCTCAATGTGCACAGGAGGGGGTGTGGCTTTCAGCAGCTGAAAAGAAAATCCCTCCTTCTTGTTTTGGAGTCTAATAGCAAGTCGCTTTGTAACTCTGGATCTTTGTCAGCCTCCCCTGTGCTGCCCTCATCACCCACTCCTGCTTCACATGAGTATGTATTTAATCCATCCCATCTTCTTCATCTGCATTGCCACTGTCCCAGCACTAGCGTTGGCTCCAGCCCTCCTCAGGAAAACAGCCCCAGAGACACTACAGTCTGTATGTATGTTTGGGGGCCCAGAGGGGGAAGGCAGGGGCATGGGAACAGCAGCTTACAGGCTGCCTGTGCATGAAAAAGCCTGCATTTTCACCACCAGTGCCTATGTCTCAGGGATCTGTTTTGCTAATCTGTTTAAGGCAGCTTGAGTTTGACAGTGCTAAGGCACAGCGAGTGGACTGTCCTGGAGTTCCTTGGCCAAGGACCCAGCACAGAGGATCCTGGAAGAAGGAGAGATGGTGGAAGCATCTCTGTAGCCTACTCTACAGCCCTCCTCTTCCCTGGGCGAGAAAGCACTTACCTGGCCTCTGATCCCTACTTCCACCCCTGGCTCACAGATGCAGTTTGGCTCTGGGGCCAGAAGGCTTTGAGCCAGCCATATACAAGGCTGGGCAGTCACCCTGTGGGCACTGAGGGTGAGTTATGGTCCCAGAGCCCACGGAGCAGGCACAAATCACGAGGATGTCGGGAATGGGGGAAAGGCAGTGCCTGCCCTCCTCCCCCTGCAGGATTGATGGCCTCAGGTCCTGGGTCTGGGTTCAAGATGATTGGATTTTACGATGCTTCATCTCCCCAGAAGGTTCCTGTGAAAAGCTTGTCACCCAGGGTCCTACGTGTGTGAGGATGTGGATGTGTTTTTTTATTATCCATGACTTGCTGTGACTCTGCAGGAGAGTGAGTTTCTGCATGACTCTCTGTCTGACTCTGATTATATTTTTGTGTGACTGTTAGGTCTCTGAATTTGGGGTGAGCTTTGCAGGAATGCACGTTTTGTTTTTGTATTCTGTGGCTGAGCGTGGCTGTTCACGAGGGTGCACCTTTCGTGGAGCTACAGGGTCCCATGAGCTTTGTGTGGACAGTGTGTTGGGGGTCTTGAGTCGGTGTGTGTCTGCAAACCAGCATTGGGGAAGTAAGAGGGACAGCAGGCTAGAAGGATGGTGTTGGGTGTGATGTTTGAGGTCCTGGCAGAACATCAAGTGGAGACAACTAACCGTTAGAAAAGCAAGCCTGGGGCTCAGAGGAGAGCAAAGGGCAGGGAAAGGCCTTGGCTCAGGCTGCCTCCCAAGTGCTTTCAGATGACAACACTCAGCCGCTTTATTAGGGGGATGTGGCATTTGGCTGGAATGAGGCAAACACGTACATACGCAGCACTGAGGGCCAAAAGGATACATGCTGTGTGAATCCCAAATGGACAGTGTTCAGTGGGAAATTTCCGAGGGTGGCTGGGATGAAATAAAATGTGCCCAATGGTGAGAGTCAGGAGGAAATTCCTGGCAGAGGTGAATATTCAGTGGCATGCAATGGGTAGAGGAAAATGTTCTGGCTTTAAGGGTGGGGGGAGGTGACAGATTCTAAGATTCTCAAGACTCAGGCAGGGATGACAAACCATTTTGTTTGATAATGAGCTTCTGGAAGACAGGGCCTGTTGTCATTCATTGAGGCATTTCAGCATTTACTGCAGGAGCTGGCGATCTGTATGTTGGACTTACCTGAATTGAGTGAACCTGAAGTCAAAGTCTGAACCGTTAGAACTGGGGAGAGACCAGATGGCTTGAAGGAGAACTTTGAAATCCACATAAGATGTTGAGTGAGGACCGATGGGAGCAGGGCAAGGGGTGTTTGGTGTCTGAAGGAGTGCCCAACTCCACCTAATTCCTTCAAGAAGGCAGACCTGCCCCACACCATGCATGTTTCTTACCCAAACAGGCCTCTGCTCACTTGCTTCCTCCGTGACCCAACTCTCAAGCTCTCGGTCCTAAAACACCATCTTGCAATCCCTTTCCTCATCGCTTCCTGATCTTCCTAAGCCCTCCCTGTCCAGACTACAGCCTTGCCAGATTCACCTTGTGGATCTGTTTCTGACTATTCTCTTACTGAATAAGCCAGGGGGCATATGAAGGGTGGGTCTAGTTGGAGAACACCCAGAGGCAGAGCCTGTTCATGCCAAGTTGTAAGGACATGGATGCACTGCCCAAAAGCTACAAGCATAGCTGAGGGATCCAGGGTCTCAGACATGGTCCAAGGTCTAAAATGAGATTGGAGTCTAGAGGGAAAGAGGGCACCAAGGCATGGTGCCATAACCAGAGCACAACAGAGTTTCCCCACAACAGAGGGGAGCACTTTGGTAAGGAATCTCGGAGTACGTGTTCTGCAGAGGTGCATTTAGACAGAGGCTCAGGCAGTGGGCTATGGGATCTACAGCCAGAGGTACAGAATACTTTTGGATAATAGTAACAAGCCCTCCAACTCAGTGGCCTTTAATGATAAGAAAATGCATTATCTCACATAACAGGAAGTCATCCAGACAGGGAGGATGAACCCTTTTTGATTAATACAGCAGCTCAATGATATCATCAAGGACCTCTATCTTTTTTCTATGACACCATGAGTGTGATGACTTTGTCCTCAGGATGATTCCCTCAAGATCGCAAAAGGGCTGCCCTCAATCCAGGCCTCCCATCCAAGCACCACAACATCCAGTGAAAGAAAAGAATATCCTACACTTGTGTAAAGGTCACTTTCTCTCTCTCTTTTTTTTTATTGAGATGAAATTCATATAACATAAAATTAACCATTTTAAGTGTATAATTCAGTGGTATTTGGTGCACTCACAGTATTGTATAAACATCACCTCTATCTGGTTCCCAAATATTTTTATAGCACCAAAGGAGACACCATACCCATTAAGCAGTCATTCCCATTATCCCTTCATTTTAGCCTCTGGCAACCTCTAATCTGCTTTCCATCTCTTATCAATTTACTTATTCTGAATATTTCACAAAAATGGAAGCATTTTATATGTGACCTTTTGTGTCTGGCTTCTTTCACTGAACATTATGTTTTTGAGGTTCATCTACATTGTAGTATATATCAGTATTTCATTCTTTTTATGGCTGAATAATATTTGATTGTATGTCTCTACCACATTTTGTTTATCCATTCATCATCAGTTGGTGGGCATTTGGGTTGTTTCCACTTTCAGCTATTGTGAATAGTGCTGCTATGAGCATTAGCATGTAAATATTTGTTTGACTACCTACTTTCAATTCTTTGGGGTATATACCTAGAATATGACAATTCTATGTTTGAACTTTTTGTGGAACCACCAAATTGTTTTCCACAGGGGCCACACCATTCTACATTCCCACCAGCAATGTACGAGGATTCCAATTTCTCCACATCTTTGCTAATACTTATTCTCTTTTAAAAAAAAATATTGCCATCCTAGTGGGTGTGAAGAGTATCCCACTGTGGTTTTGATTTGCATTTCCCTAATGACTAATGATGCTGAGCATCTTTTCATGTGCTTGTTGGCCATTTGTGTATCTGCTTTGAAGAAAATAGATGGATGTCTCTTTAAAAGAGAGAAAACCATTCCCTGCCCCCCACCTCCCTAGTCAGACTCCTCCTTGCACGCTGAGCCTAACCCAGCCACGGGCAAGGAGAACAGGCTCACTAATACTGATTCATGCCAGTTAGGATCTGCTCCTGGGGCCAGAGCTGGTGTCGCTGCTCTGAATCACAGGCCCCATATAGGAAGGAGCATTCTTGAACATACCCAGACTCTGTTAGGAGCGAGAGGGTGGATATTGGTCAGGCAAAGAGCTGTCTCTGCTCTACCAGGCCTCCACCAGTGCCAGAGGGAGGTAGGTGCAAGACAAAGCTGAAAACGAATTGTTGAGCAAGAGCTCCATATTGGGAGACTAAATCTAGGATCCAGTTATTCGAGATGAGGCCTTGTTTCCTAATGGCACCTGTAGATAGATCGAGTCACTAATTGAAAACTCATCACTTTCTCTCCCTCAACACTTCCCACACTCACTTAAAATGCATTAACCACCTCCTATGGACCCAAATCCCTCCAAAGGCCTGCAGGCCCTACATGATTATGTCTCTCTTTTTTAAGCCTCCTCTGGAGTTCTACTCTCTCTCCTTTTGTATGTAGTGCTCCTTCTTGCCTCAGGGCCTTTGCACTTGCTATTCCCCCACTGGTTGAAGTGTTTGTTTCCATTTCATTTACCCACCTCCTTCATCTTGACCTTAGGTTAGATCCCTACCTTTGCTATACATTCCAGTGGTTCCCTACAGTCTCTTTGATCCAATTACTTGTTGTTTATATATACCCTGTGAGTCCGGCAGGTACTTTGAGGTCAAGTGTTTTAGTTTCCCAGCTGTTAAAAAAAATACCATACAATGGGTTGACTTGACAACAGGAATTTATTGGCCTGTGGTTTCAGAGCTTAGAAGGCTTGATTCCTCCCGGGGGTTGATATCTTCTGGCTGACTGGCAATCTTTGGGGTTCCTTGGCTTTTCTGTCAGATGGCAATACATATGATGGTATCTTCTCCTTTTTCTTCCATGTTCTGTCGAATTCTATCTTCTAGCTGATCTCAGAGCCTTCTTTCTGTGATCAACTTTCTTTGCATATAAGGACTTCAGCTATAGTGGAGTAAGCACCCCCCCCCCACCTCATTCAGTTGGGCACACTTTATTTAACTAATGACATCTTCAAAGTCTCTATTTGCAAATAATTCACACCCACAAGACCAGGGATTGGGACCTGAACATGTCTTTTGTGGGGACCTAATTCAATCCCCAACAGAAAGGATGGTGTCTATTGTACTGTACATCATGCTTTCCTGGCTAACACAGTGCTTGCAAACAGTAGACTTTTTATTCAATTAGAGAAATTGTAGGTTTACAGAAACATCATGCATAAAATAGAGTTTCCATATATCCCACACACACACCCACACACAGTTTTCCCTACTATTAATGCTTTGCATTAGTGTGGTACCTTTGTTACAACTGATGAAACAATATTATTAAAATATAATTGTACTATTAACTGTAATCGATAGTTTACATTAGGTCTTATTGTTTGTGTTGTACAATTCTATGGTTTTTTTAAGCTTTTATTCTGCTAATATACATGCAACCTAAAATATCTCCTTTTACTTATATTCAACTATAAAATTCAGTGGTGTTAATTACATTCACAACATCGTGCTACCATCACCACCATCCATTACCAAAACTCTTCCATCACCCCAAACAGAAACTCTATACCATTTAAGCATTAACTCTATATTCCCTTAAGAATTTATTTATTCTAATTATTTCATATCAGTGAGATCATACAATATTGTCCTTTCGTGTCTGACTTATTTCACTCAAATGATGCCTTCAACATTCATCCATGTTGTTGTGTGCATCAGAACTCCATTCCTTTTTACAGCTGAATAATATTCCATTGAATGTATCCACCACATTTTGTTTTTCCATTCACCTGCTGAGGGACACCTGGGTTGCTTCCATCTTTTACACAGTAGACATTTGATCAATATTTGTTGAGTGAATGAATGAATCCCTATAGCCAAGGGAAGCCTTGGATCCATGTTTTAGGCAGGACTGAAGGGTAGGAGATAGGTGAAGCCAGGTCTCCTGGAAGCCCCTGGTAGTTTCTTACCACAGAAAGGATGTGGTCACTAAGGTTCAGGGGCAGTGAGGATAGCCATGCACAGGAGGGCTAAGGAGGCCAGGCAGGATCCTGTGATCATCATTGAGGCACCTGGTTCCAACCACAGGAACCAGGGACTGGAGAATCAGCCAACTTTACATAAACAAGATGGGCTGGGATGGTGAATGTGGGAGACAAGAGCTCTGAGTGGTGGTGCCAGAGATCTGGTGCAAAGTGAGGGTGAGGATGGTAGGGTTCCATTTAAGTTGACGGAATGAGACTCTTTTGGGTTCCATGCGCCCAAAGAAGCTTTGAACAACAAGCAAGAACTGAAAGAAACATCTTTCCCAAAGCTCCAGAAAACAGTTAAAGGGTTGCAGTCACAAGGTGAGTACCAAATCAAGAAAAAGTCTACTTAAAAGCAGTAGGCTCTCCCAGTGTCCTAGCTGGCCCCTGCTCCAACCTCACCGGCTCAGTACAGAGCCAACCAGTGCTCCTGGTGCAGATTCCTGGTTCTTCTTCCAGAGGAGCCAACTGAACACTGGGAGCGTGTATGTCTGGCTCAGTCTGTCTGGTGGTGACCAGAAGGCCATGCTGTCCCAGAGCTTGGCCTGTGTGTAGAAGGCAGTTCACGGAGCTCTCCTACGGAATGCTGTGGGAGAGCAGTCAAGTCATGCTGCCTGTGGCAAGGGATTTTTGGCTGTAGTGTAATGACAAAGACCGTGAGGAAGCTGTTTCCTAAGAAAGGGGGGACATTTATATACATGTAAATAAGACATTCTCAGGGCCACGCATGCATGCCCAAGACAAGACACATGCACAGAAAGGATCAGGAAGGCCCCTATACTTTGGCCTGGAACTATTCTCTAAACTCATTGGGTGGATAAACCCCGAAGGAGAGCATGTCCACAGATCAATCTGCAAAAACTGGGGAAAGTATTTTTCTTCTTTTTTTTTTTTCTTTTGGTAAGTTTCTAGCAATCAAGGAAAGCTCTGTCACAACATTAGCTAGATACAAGCTTAAGGAACAGATGCCTCAGAGACTAAATTTTAGTGATAACACATTAAAGTAGTAAAATATCCAAATTTCAAACCTACAAAGAAACAGGAGATGGCCTGGGCAAAGCTGAAGATTAAAGCATTAGAAACCTCCAATGAGGAGGACCAGAGCTGGGCTATACCAGACAAAAGCTTTTAAAAATGATCCTAAATAAGCTCAAAGAGCTGAAGGAAAACATGGACAAAGAACTAAAGGAAATCAGGAAAACATTGGCTGAACCCAAAGAGAGTATCAATAGAGATATGGAAATTGTGAAAAGGAACCAAACAGAGCTAAAGACCATGGTAACAAAAATTAAAATTTCCCTACAGGCATTTAACTGAAGATTGGAGCTGACAGAAAAAAGAATCAGAGAAATTGAAGATAAGGCTATTAAAGCTATACAGTTTGGAGAGTAGAAAAAAGAAAAGTGAACAGAGCCCAAGGAACGTATCTGATATCAAGCTTACCAATATATGTATTGTGGGAGTCTCAGACGGAGAACAAAGAGACAAAAGAGCCAGAGAAAACAGTCAAAGAAATGACTGAGAACTCCCCAAATTTCATGAAAGACATGAGTATGTACATCCAAGATGCTCAATGAACTTCAAACAGGATAAACCCAAATAGACCCATGCTGGGGCATAGTCTAATCAAACCTGTTGAATGCCAAAGATGAAGAGAGAATGCTGTTAGCCACAAAACAGAAAAAAGGTATCACACTCAAGGGAGTTTTAATAAGACTAAGTGCTAATTTCTCATCAGAAACCAGGGAGGCAAGAAAGCCGTGGGATGATATATTTAAAGTGCAAAAAGCAAAAAAATTGACAACCAAGAATTCTGTGTCCTGAAAAACTGTCTTTCAAAACTGCGGGAGAGATTAGGACATTCCCAGATAAACAAATGCTGAGGGATTTCATCACCACTAGACTGGCCCTACAGAGGAAGCTAAAGAGTTCTGCAGGTTGAAAGGAAAAGACAATAGACAGTAGACTGAAGCCTCATTAGAAATAAAAATCTCTGGATAAGGCAATGACATGGGTAAATATAAATAGTACAAATGGAGTTTGTAACTCCACTTTTTTTTTACTTCCTACAAGATCTAAAAAGCAAATGCACAAAATGTAGTGATAAATCAATGGCTTTGGAGTGATAGCGTATAAATACATAATTTGTGTCAAGAACTACATATTTAGGATATTAAATTTAAGACTCATGATAAAAACAAAGAAAATATCACAGAATATGTAAACTCATAGAGATAGAAATTAGCATAGGTTGCCAGGGGCTTGGGGCCAGGAGGAACGGAAAATTAATTCGTAAAAGGTATAGGGTTTCTGCTGAGGAGATGGGAAAGTTTTAGTAATGGAAAGTGGTGAGAGTATTGCAATATTGTGAATGTGATTAATCCCATTGAATGGTGTGCTTGTGAGTGGTTGAGATGGGAAAGTTTAGGTTGCAAATATGTTCTCACATTTAGGAATTTATGTTCTCACAATTAGGCAGGAAGGAAGGAAGGAAAAAACAAAGAGGGAGGAGAGAGAGAGAAAGAAAGAGAAGGAAAGCAAAACAAGAAAAAAAAAGAAAGAGCAACTAAAGAGGCAATGATAATTAAATGCAATACATGATCCTGGATGGGATTTAGCAAGAGAGGAGAAAAGGCTCAAAGGGACATTTTTGGAACACATAAAAGAACTGGAATATAGACTTGAAGTTTTACCGTCAGTGTCAAATTCCTTGAACTTTATAACTGCACCTAAGGTAGTTACATAAGTGAATATCCTTCTTCTTAGGATATTCTGGGTGGGGTAGGGGTGTATTTGAATTATCTGAATGGGGTTTATATTATGTTTGAAAGTATATCAAAATAAAAAGGTTTTTTTAAAAAAATGTGGATGGCAACTGTATCTACCTTACAGGGGTATTAGGGAGAGTAAATGATACAAATATGTAAATAACTTAGTCTAATGTCTGTAGGTTCTCAGTAAATAATTAAACTTTGACTTTGCTTTTATCAACTTCTATGCCTAATGATTTATTGACCCCTGACCCCACCCCAAGTTGGTTCTTATTTAGTACTACTGTGGTGGGTTGAATCTGTTATGTACCCCAGAAAAGGCCATGTTCTTTTAACCCATTCCTGTGGGTGCAGACCTATTGTAGGTGGGAGCTTTTGGTTAGGTTATTTCAGTTGAGATGTGACCCACTCCATTTAAGGTAGGTCTTAATCCTTTTACTGAAGTAAAAAGGATTAAGAATAAAAAGGATAAAAGACTGAAAAAGGCCAAAGACACTAAGAGATGAAACCAAGAGAAGCTCAGAGAAAAAGCCCCAAAGAAGCTAAGAGGAAGCCACTGAAACCAGAAGCTGGAAGCAATGAAACCTGAGAGAGAAGGACCAGCAGATGCAGCCACATACCCTCCCATGTAGAGACATCCTGGATGCCAGTGGCCTTTCTTTAGAGAAGATATCATTAATGCCTTTTTTTTTTAATGATACATAACCACATACAAACACAAATATTCTTGCCATACGATCATTCCATTCTTGTTATGTAATCAATAACTCACAATATTATCACATAGTTGTACATTCATCATCATGATCATTTCTTAGAACATTTGCATCAGTTGATGTCTTAATTGGGAATTTTCATGGCCTTAGAACTTTAAATTTGTAAGCTAATAAATCCCCATTGTTAAAAACCAGTCCATTTCTGGTATATTGTTTTCATCAGCTTCAGCAAACCAAAACGCCTACTCTTTCTCATCCCACCAAGAACTTCAAGGGTGCTGTGCACCAAGGCTGTGCTCTCTATAACATTTAACCTTCCAGAGCCTCTATTTCTTCTGCTATATGGGAGCAATAACTCCTACCTTACTTGGCTGAAATGCGGGGTAAATTAGCCAACACATTTTAGGGTGCTTTAGAAACAGTAAATGACTGTGAACATTTAAGGAATTACTGTTTGGATTATTTTGTTGGAGTTGGGCTTGTTCCTGGACCTGGCATCTGCTTTGACTTTCCCAGTTCCTGTTTCTTGCTCAGTCTCCACTTTCTTAACACTGTCCCACTATTCTGGCACTGACAGTGTAAGGACAGAAGATGACTTCCAGGGGGGTTGAATGTAAAAGGAAAGGAACTGGAGAATACCCAGCAGCCCTCCCTGGTTCTACATCTCAGGGAAGACCCCACCACCTTTCCAAGACAGGCAGACTCCAAACTTAGGCAGTATCTATTCTTCACTTATCTACTAGTATATAACAAACCACTCCAAAACTTAATGTCCTTAAGCAACAATTTATTAACACTCATGGTTCTCAGGGCTCACTGGGACTCTCATGGGTTGAAGTCAGAGGACAGCTAGGGCTGGAATTACCTGAAGGCTTGATGGAACCGAATATTCAAGATGGCTTTTGTTACTCACATGCCTGGTATCTGGGTTGGAAGGCCTGGAACAGATGGTGATTGGCCAGGCACCTCTCTCTCTCTCTCCGTGCAGCCTCTCTCCATGGCTGCCTTGGGCTTTCTCATAGCACAGTGATCTCCGTCTAGGTGGACTTTTTCATGGTAGCTGGCTTCTCCCAGAGTGAGAGTTCCAAGGGATCAAACTGGAAACTGCATGGCTTCTTCTGACTTGGCCTAGGATGTCATTAAGTGCCACTTCTGTTGTATTTCTTTGGTTATATAGGGCCAGCCCAGATTCAGTGTGGGAAGGGACTAAACAAGGACATGGACGCCAGAAGGTATGGTTCACTGGGGAGTCATCTTTGGACACCAGCTGGCACAATCCTAGTCAAGTGAGTGGAACACTGCTTTGTGTAACCATCTCAGAGATCAAGGCCTGGGAGGGGAAGGGAGAGAGGTGGCAGTGAAGGAAACAGCAGCTAGGACCTCTGGTCCTCCAACCCTCGCTTCAGCCCCAATACTTTCCAACGTTATTGAATATTTTGGACTTTTGCAAAAACTTTAATTCAACAGCATTAATCACTAGGGAAATATAAAATAAAGCCACAATGAGGTATTACCACAAAAGCATTAGAATGGTTAAAGCAATAATTTAAAAGAACCTGATATTACCAAGTGCTGACAAGAATGAGACCAGCTGGAACTTGCAAATATTGCTGGTGGGAATGCAAAATGGTGCAACCACTTTAGAAACACTTTGGCAATTTCTTACGCAATTAAAATACACTTACCATATGACCCAGCAATTCCTTTCTCAGGTATTTACCCAAGAAAAACGGAAAGATATATCTACACAAATGTTCCTAGCAGCTTTAGTCATAATAACTCCAAGTTGAAAAAGAAAAAACTCCAAATGTCTATCCACTGGTGAATAAATAAATCGATTCAATGGGAGTACTGATACACACCACTACATGGATGAATCTCAAAACCATTATGCTGAGGCAAAGAGACAAGACTAAAAAGGCTACATACTATCTTCCAGTCATGACATTCTGGAATAGGCAAAACTATGGTGTCATAAAGCAAATCACTGGTTGCCAGGGGCTGGCGCAGCGGTGAAAGGATAAACTACAATTGGGCAAGAGAAGCTGTGGGGTGATGGAAATGTTCTGTAACTCGATAGTAGTATTGGTTAAGCGACTGTACACATTTGTCAAAACTCATCAACTTGTATACCTAAACAGGGCTGAATTTTATTGAATATAAAACATGCACTTCCAAGGCAAACAATTGAAAATCACTACCACAGATCCCCTTCCCTCCTTCAGCTCCCTTCATGCCTGTCAGTCACCGAGCCCTTCCCTGGGCGACTTCCGGCCTCCATCGCACCTGCGCACTACGCACCAGCCGTCCAGTGCTGCCCCGCCCCTTCCCACGTGTAGTTCCTTGCACAGGCGCTAGTGTGCTCCCTACTTACTGCCTGAGTAACTCATATTTATGCCTCAGGCTTCCAGCGAGCTCTCATTTTCCCAAATAAAGGGTCTCCCGTCTCCCACCAACCTAAATTACTTCTTACTTGCAGGTAACACATTGTGCGTTTAAGCTCCAAAAAGATACAGAATAGGGAAAATGTCTTTGTCCACCTCACACAAAATCAGCACTTAGTTTGTCGAGTGAATCAATAAACGTTGGGACGATGTCAACATCTTCCTCTATACGGTTTTATATTGCAGGCATTGGTTTTGCACAAGCGTGTACTACTTTTTTGCATTTTCATTTATTTGTAAACTATTTGTTAAACTTGGAAAGATTCAAAAGTACATAGAGGGGCGGTGCGACGGCGGCTCTGTGGCAGAATTCTTGCCTGCCATGCTGGAAACCCAGATTCAATTCCCAGTGCCTGCCCATGCAAAAAAAAAAAAAAAATAGTAGAAGAAAAAGTGAAAGTCATACATACACTGAGATTTTAAAATAATACAAAGATCTTCCTTTCTCTATTGGTAGACTGAAATTTCGCTCATTCTTTTTAATAGTTATGTAATATTCCAGAGTTTGGCTATATCATTTTAAAAAGCTTTATTGTGGTAACATATATACAACATTAATTTTCCCATCTTAAAATCTTCAAGTATACAATACAGAAGCATTAATTACATTCACAATGTGATGTTCCCATCACCAGCAGACATTACTAAAACCCTTTCATGATCCCAAACAGAAGTCTGCACCCACCAAGCATCCTCCACCCCCACCCTTGCTGGCTGCATCACTTTTAAATATTATTCAATCACTCATGGGCATTCGGGGATCCCTCCTCCCCATTGTTTCCTAATCTGACTGCTGCACTATACATCGGCACACGTATGTGAGGATTTCTGAGGAATGGTATTCTGGAAATGGAAGTGTTAGGAAAGAGGGCATGTGTGTTTTAGATGTAGACAGTATCTATCCTATTGCTTTCCAAAAATATTGATGCAAATACATATAGTTGTCACAGTGTGTTCACACTTTCACCAATACTGCATAGCATCAATGTTTCCATTTCTCCACTCAGATGAAAATTCTCTTTCTCCATGTTAACCTTCATTCCGTGCATTATTATTGATATAGTTTATATTTTCATATATTTATTAGCTACACGTATATATCTTTTACCATGAATTCCTGGTATTATCCTTTTCCCGTTTTTATAGGGCTATATATTTTTGCCTTATTGATTTTTAGGAACTCCTTATTTATGTATGATATGGAAATAATCAGTTTGAAAGTTATAAATAACTTTTGGGGTGATGGATAAATTCATTCTTGATTGTGGTGATGATTTCACAGGTGTATGCTTATGTCAAAACTCATCAAATTATACGCTTTAAATATATGCAGTTTATTGTATGTCAATCATACCGCAATAAAGCTGTTTTTAAAAAATTATTTAATTTATAAAAGATACTTTCTCCCAATTCTTTTCCTTCAAGCTTTGTATTTTGTCTCATAGAAGTTTTTTATTTATATATCAATTGTTTATGTTCTGGAGTTATCTTAGCTGTGTGACTTAGGCAAGTTACCTAACTTCTCAGTGCCTCCGTTTTCTTATGAAAATGCAGGTAGTATTTATGTATAGGGTTGTTGTGAGGATTAAGTGAATTAATACACATTAAAAGATTCTTAGAATGGTGCCCTATACAGGACACTATACAAAAAATATTAACTACTACATTGTTTGGGATCTCACATTTTACTTAGGAAAACCTTCTCCACCTCAATATTATAAGAATGGTCTTCTTTATTTTCTTCTAATGCTTATGTGGTTTTTAATGTTTAGATCTTTTAATCCATTTAAAAGAGTAACTTTTAAAAGAGTAAATGGATGGTTTTAGGCAGGGGTAAAATTTTTATTATTTTCCCAGGGCATAGACCATTGTTCCAATGTGACTTATTGCATAACCCATCCCTTCTGTATTAATTGGAAATATCATCTACTTCAGTAGTAATTCCTATGTACCAAGGAGTCTGTTTCTGAACTCTGAATGGACCCTTTGCTTTATATGTTAAATCCTGTGCTGATACTCTCCACTATTAAATTATAATAGTTTCTCTCTCACTCTAATCCTGTCATAATTCTGGGTGATTTCAACATTCAGAAAGATATTTTGTCAATCCCTTGACTCTCAATTCCTTTACCTCCTCTTCTGCTAGGATCTACTCTTCCACCCTACTCAACCACTTAGACTCACGGTATTGCCGCGGACCTGACTGTGACCAACAAGGCTGACCTCTCCACCATGCCAGTTAAGCAATTCACCTCTCTGATCACTACCTCTAGTCTTTCCAGCTCCTCTTGTCCTGCTCTAATAGCTCGTAAACCCACTAGGACCTATAATCTATTGACCCTTCTATCTTTTCACTGTCAAAACTTTCCACCCTTCCCAGCTTACATCACATGGTTCAGCATACTAACTCCTTTACCACTCACTCACTTCAACATACTCACCTGGGCAACACTCAACCCTGATTAATTCCAGTTCTCCGGATGCTTCTTGTTTCTCTGTGCAGCTGAATGTGTCTGGAGAAAAACACTAGACAAACCAACTGGGCTCGTTTTCAATCCATGGCCACGAATCTCAAGTGGGCTCTTGGCGTCGCAGGTAAAGGTGAATGTCCCTCATCTGTTCATCCTCCCATCCTCCCACTTAACACTTCTCCAAAGACTTGAACAAGCACGTCATAAAGGAAAATACCCAAATGGCAATCAAATGTATGAAGAGGTGCCCAACTTTATTAGTCTTCAGGGTGATGAAAATTGAAACTATGGTGAGGCCCCTTGGCACACCCATCAGAATGACTGAAGTTAGGAAGGCTTACGACAGTGCCAGATATTGACAGCGTGTGGAACAAGGATCACCCTGCTGGTGGGAGTGTGAATTAGTACAACCACTTTGGAAAACTATTTGGCAATCTACTAATGTTGAATATATACTTGTCCTGTGATCCAGCAGTTCCACATCTCTCGGTCTACACCAAGTAGAAATGTATTCAGTTGGGCATCATAAAACACATTCAAGCATGTTCATAGCAGCATTAAAGCTAGTAGCCCAAGCACTAAACAATCCAAATACTCATCCATCAAGAGTAGAATGGATACATAAGGTATGTAATAGTTATATAAGGTGTTTTAGTTTCCTAGGGGAGCTGTAAAAAATTACCACAAACTGGATGGCTTGAAACAATTGGAATTTATTCCCTCATAATTCAGGAGGTTAAAAGTTCAAAATCAAGGTGTCAGCAGGGCCCCAGTCCCTCTGAAGGCTTTAGGGAAAAATCTTTTCTTGCCTCTTCCTAGCTTCTGGCGGTTGCCAACAATCCTTGATATTCCTTGACCTGTAGTTGCATCCTTCCAATTTTTGCCTCCATCTTCACCAGTTTTCCTCCCTCTGTAGGAGTATGAGCTATGTGTTTAAATCTCCCTCTCCTTTCTCTTACAAAGACACCAGTCACTGGCTTTAATTACATATGACCTCATCTTGGGTATATCTTCAGAGACCCTATTTCTAAATAAGGTCTCACTTGTAGTTACCAAGGGTAAGGACTCAAACATATCTTTTGGGGGAAACACGATTCAACCCATTACACATGGAAATACTATATTCCAATGAAAATGAATCTACTGTTACCACATGTAACTTCTCACAAATGATGTTGGGCAAAAGAAACCGTACTATATAATTCTACTACTTATGTTTCAAAAGCAGCAAAAGTCAATTTATCATTAGGATAATGGATGCTTTTGGGAAGAAAGGAATAAGTAATGACCAGAAGGGGACATAAAAAGGTTCTAAGAGTGCTGGGAATACTCTCTTTCCTGATCCATGTAGTGGTTATATAGATATGTGAACTTGTGAAAGTTTATTGACTTGTACATTCATAATTCATACACTCTTTTTATGAATAGTATACCTCATTAAAATGTTTAATCTATGTGTGCATATGAATGTATGTATGTGGTGTGTGTATATATTTCTCTCTTGACACCACTTTCATTTTATAGCAAAACTCCAAAAAAAAAAAAAATGTCCAGGTTCACCATTTCCAAGTTTTTGTTCCTAATATTCTCCTGAAATTGCTCACCAATGTCTTCCATGTTGCAAAATCCAACAGTCAAACTCATCATACTTGCCCTGTCAACAGGGTCCCGTACCTCTGGCCCGTCTCTTTGGCATCCCTCCTTCACTTGACTTCCAGAGCACCACTCTTCTGGTGTTCCTACTAGCTGTCTGGTCACTCTTGTCGGGCTCCTTTGCCAGTTTCTCTTCATCTCCCTGACCTCTAAACATCAGAGGGTTGTAGGCAGAGGGTTCATTTCTTGGACCTCTTCATTCTCTGTCTGTACACACCACCGTCCACACAATTGTCCAGCAATGTCCATAGAGTTTCTCAGCTTTTCACTATCTACACATTGATGACTCCCAAATTGATATCTGCATCTTGGAGCTTTTTCTTGAGAGACCTCATAAATCCATTCTGATATATTCTCTTGGATGTTTAATAGGCACCTCAAAATTAACATGCCCTCAAACCAACGCCTCATCTCTTCCCTCCCCTCAAGCATGGTCCTCCTTAGTTAGCTTCAACTTTATTCTTCCATTTGCT
Organism: Tamandua tetradactyla; assembly: GCF_023851605.1. Classification (NCBI taxonomy): domain Eukaryota; kingdom Metazoa; phylum Chordata; class Mammalia; order Pilosa; family Myrmecophagidae; genus Tamandua; species Tamandua tetradactyla. The sequence goes on along the minus strand of NC_135328.1, from coordinate 183,672,494 downwards.
TGGGTCAAATATCTTACAGTAAACTTTGACTTCTTTGTCTTAGTTCCCACATCCAATCTATAAGCAAACCATTTGGCTCTACTCCGTCATTTCTCATCACCTCCAAAACGATTACTTTGGAGAAAGCTACCTTCATTTCTCAGCTGGGTCATTACGTTAGCGCCCTAACGGTTCTCCTTTGTTCTGCCTGTGCCTTCTCCTTCAGGGTTCAACCAAGAAAATGGAAACCACTTCAGGAAGGAATTTAATAATGGGAAGTGGTTACACAGGTTAATAGTAGAACTGAAACGTCAAACAGGGAATGGTGAGGCAGCCCTGAGATTACCAACAGCATGAAGCTGAGGCCACCCCTAGATGTAGAGGTGATAGGAAAAGGTGGTGTTGCCTGTGCCCAGGGGCCAGAGTTATTCTGGTAGAAGCTGGGACCAGGGTGGGCCTGTCGGGTAGGAACTGGAGCCAGCGAGGAGAGGCAACCTTGGCCAGCATTGCCACCTATGCTACAAAGAAGAGATTGGAGGGGCTTCCTCCGGCCCTCCAATCTCCTACCTGGGCCTGTGGTTCACAGATCCAGCCAGAAGGCAGCTGACGTAAGATCCCTGGAGACAGCTGCAGGTCACTTCCCTGTGACTGAGAACATCTGAGACAAGCCAAGGACCAGCCCATCTCCACTACTGCAGTGGATTCTTCCCTAGGACCAGATCCAAGTCTGGTGGGGCCTAGAGCATGAACCATCTAAGGGGCTCTCATTAAGAAAAAATTAAGACATAAACAGGACTAAATTAGGTATGAAAGTGAGTATTTAATTAGAAAAAGAAAAAAAATCACCGCAAATTATAAAAATGTAAAAAGCTGATAAATACCATCGACATCTGACATAATCCAGGAAAACAATGAATAAAAAAATTAATAAATATTTTGTTAATTAATTGCCTGACACTCCTCAATATTACCATTTTCCCCTAGATATTTTTGGCTTCATCATCTTTGAGCTCCTCTTTATGTGACAAGATTCTATAATACATTTTTTTACAGAAAGAATACAAAGGTCTTCATTATCATGATTGATTAATGTTTTATTATTAATAGTGTAGACTAGCTTATTTTGCCTTCACAACTTGTTGGTAAAGTCAAGTCAATTTTTAGAATCATCAAATCTGGGAAAGTGGTTTTAAACTTCGTTATATATGAGCTATAAGATTTCAAGTCCTTTCAAGTTTTCTTGTGCAGTGACCAATGTTAAAAGAAAAATTTCCGTGAGCTGACAATACTCAACCAGTTCCTCACTGATGGCTTCGTGTCACGATCCTGGGTGAGTTGGCACGGTGGGTGAAAGAGAGTCCCTGGAAGCCGTTCCTGCTGCAGGTCAGCTGGTAATATCTCACCTATATACGGAAAGAACCGTGAACCACATAAGTACATCCAACTAGACTCAAGATAAATGCATTCCTAAAGCAATTTTTTTCTAGCCGGACCCTCCAAAACGCCCATGGCCACTCTAGCACCAAGAAGATGTGCAGTAGAAGAGAAAACAAGAAAGGGATCAGGCACTTTTAACCAATTGTGGCTCAAATATCTTCCTTTCGCAAATTTTACGTGGGGTATTAACGGGTTGCCATTCTTGGAAGGAAATCTGACGTTTAAGCTTCATTAGCTGTATGGTAAATTCACCCCTGTTTTCCACACAGCAGACAGAGTGGTCCTTTAAAATTGGAAGTGGAGTTGTGCACCCTTCTGCTCAAAAGACTCTCCATCTCAGTCACAGTAAAAGCCAAATTCCTTACAGTCACTGAAAAGGCCTCCCCCACACCTGCCCTCGTTGACCCCTCTCCTGGCCTTCTCCCTCTGGCTCCCACTGCTCAACCACACCAGCTTTTTGGCTGTTCCTCTAGCATTCCCACCACAGGGCCTTTGCTCTTGCTTTCCCCTCTATCTGAAACTCTATTTGGTTTGCACCCTCACTTCCCTCAGGCCTTTGCACAAATATGACCCTTTGTATTGATTTTCTTTTGTTGCTATCACAAACTACCACCAATTTAGTGGCTTCTAACATCACAAAGTTTCTCTCACAGTTCTGGAGGTCAGAAGTCTCAAATGGGTTGGCAGAGCCATACTCCTTCTGGGGGCTCTAGGGAAGAATCTGTCTCCTTAGTTTTTCCAGCTTCTATTCTCACTAGTTCCACCAGCATTCTTTGGCTGGTGGCCACATCTGCTTCTGCTTTGGACCTCTGCTTCTGTCCTTGCAGAGGAGAGTCCTTCTCTAACTCTGACTCTCCCCCATCCCTGGTTTCCCTTACAAGGACCCTTGTGACTATGCCCAGATAATCCAAGATAATCTCCCCCATCTCAAGACCCTTAACTTCATCATGCCTGTAAAGTCCCTTTTGCAATACAAGGTGGCATATTCACAGGTTCTGGGTATTAAGATATGAACACCTTTGGGGGTCCATTATTCTGCCAACCACATCTTCTCAGTAAAACTCTCCCTGACCATCCCTTTAAAATGTTAGTCAGAGTGGGCTTGCCTTGTCCCCACTTTGAAAGAAGTTGTTCCCTGCAGTTCACAGGTATGTATGATGTTGCTGCAGGAAGGACCTGCATTAGTCAGGGTTCAATCAGAGAAACAGGCCACTAGGAGATATAAGTTAAGGGATTTATTGCAAGCAGTTGATCTACATGATTGTGAAGGCTGTCTAGGCAAACCCAAAATGCACAGGGCAGGCTGTCAGGAAGGGCAAGCTGGAACTCTCAGGCATGAGCTGAAGCTGCTGAACATATGTGGGTCTTCTGGGAAGTCTCAGTTTGGCTCTTAAAGTTTTCCAAATGATTGACTCAGACCCACCCAGATTATCTAAAATAATCTCTCTTACTCAAGGTTATCTGATTATGAACTTCAATCGCCTCTATTAAATACCTTCTCAGCAACACCTACATGAGTGCTTTATTAAATAATTGGATACCGCAGCCTAGCCAAGTTGACACATAAAACTAACCATCACAGAACTCTTTATCTAGTTAATGAAACTTTTTACAGATTTTTAACATCTGTAGAGACGACCCTTTAGCATTCTTTCATCAGTGTTTCACTCTGGTCAACAGAGTTTAGCTCATAATGTGGAAGTCTATGTTTGATTGTTGGGATGAAGCCTATTTGATCATGGTTTATTAATCTTAGAATATATAGCTAGGTTGAAATTTCTGCCATTCTGCATATGACTTTTACATCTACGTAACTGTGATTGGACTATACCTTCATGCATGTGTTACCTTTGTTTAATTTTAGTATACGGGTTTAGCAGCTTCAGTTGAAAACGATGGTAAGCTCAAACTCAGCAGACTTGAAAACACTTGTTTAGAGAGCCAAAAGCTCTCGTGAAAGGCAGGTGTATGGCATGGCTTCATTCAGAGCTCAAATGCTGTAGTCAGGGTTCATTTTCTCTTGTCTCTTGGTTCTGTTTTCGCCTTGTGTCAGCTTTAGCCTCAGGCTTCACATGGCAGCCAAATGGCTGCTCTGGGATCTATAGCCTTAGCTTTAAGGTCAACTTCTTAACTCTCTTGTGACTCATTATCTTTAACTGGGTCAAATGCCCATCCTGAATCATTGGCAGTGGTTGAGACAAAGCAATGTTTGATGAGATCTGTGGGCCAGCCTCAATCAGAGATGAGGGTTGTCCCCAGGGGAAATCAGGGTTGGTTACTAGAACGATGAATGAACACTGAGGAGCAAAAAACAACAGATGCTCACTATGGTTATGCTAGCTCAACAGAATGGTTCGGGACGTTTTCCATCTTTCTTTGATGCTCCAAAGCAGTTTAAATAACAGAATGTATTTGTTCCTTGAAGGATTGATATAGCTTACCCTTAAATCCATTCTAGGCCTGATGCCATTTTTTAGAAGTCAGTCTTTGATGACCTGATTTCATCTATGGATATTTGTATTTTTACCTCTTCTTGAGCCATTGAAGGAAAAAAATATACGAAATAACTCACATTTGGTTTTATTTATCAAGCCTACATTTGTTTCCCATCTCATTAATTTCAGCTTTTAACTCTATTAATTCCCTCTTTCTATAGGTTTTCTTTTCTGGTTTTTCTTTTCTTAGCTGCTTGGATTCAATTCGTTCCTATTTTCAAGAAATGCATTCAAGGATATACATTTTTCTATAAATACTGCATTGGCCTTGGCATTGGTTTCATTATATGGTGCTTTTAGTGTCATTCATTCATAAATAATCTGTGGTTTCAATTTTGAGTTTCTCTTTAATCCTAGAGTTATATAGAATGGTGCTTTTAAGTTTTCAAGTGGCTGGGATCTTTTTGTCTTTATTGTATTGTTTTGCTATGCTTTCCTTGTTGAGTCTTTTTTTTTTTACAAGAAAACATAGCCTTTGTGATTTCTCTTTTTTAGAATTAAGATTTTACTTATAAAGAATTTTAATGAATGGTAAATTTTTGTAAATATACATAAATATTTAAAAAGAATGTGTAAATGTGTATGCTCCATCATGAAATTTTCATAAATAATTTTCTTTAATCAAACATTTAAATTATATTATTCAAATTGTCTATAAATTTATTTATTTTTGTGTACTTGATTAATTTCTGGAAAAGTACATTAAAACCTTTAACTACCATTGAAATTTTGAAAATGTATCTTTGTAGTTCTAAAAATATTTCTTTCTTTCTTTATTTGATACTCTGTTGTCTAGTATATGAATTCACTTGATGGCTATATCTTCTTGGCATACTGTACCTTTTATAAATATAAAATATCTCTCTTTTATCCATGTAGTTCTTTTTATTTTCAATTCCATCAGATTTTCAATCTGATACTAATATTTCTAAGGCTTCATTTTTTTTTTTTGTCTTGTAAGCCTATATTCCTTTTCCATTCTTTTATTTGTAATCTTTAAAAAATTATTTTGGCTTAAATGTGACATATTTAAAATAACTGAATTGTGTGTAGACATATGTATAAATACATATGTGTGTTCTGGTTTACAAAAGCTGCCAGAATGCAAAGTACCAGACGCGGGTTGGCTTTTTCAATGGGGACTTATTAAGTTATAAGTTACAATTCTAAGGCCATGAAAAATGTCCAAATTAAAGCATCAACAAGATGAGGAAAAGCCATGGAGTCCGGGTTTCCTCCATCACATGGGGAGGTGTCTGTTGGTCCTTTGCTGCCAGGTTCCATTGTTTTTAGGTTCCATCTATCCTTGCTTGCCTCTCCTGGGTCTTCTCTTAGCATCTCTGGGAGGCGTTTCTCTTCCTCTGAGTACTTCACTTGGTTTTCTCTCTCTGCTCTCTGTACATCTGTGCGTTTTCTGTCTTTTTATTGTACAGAAATACTGTAGAGGACTCCAGCAAAAGCGTTAAGACTCACCTTGATTTGGGTGGGTCACATCTCCACGGAAACAACCTAATCAAAAGGTCCCACCCAAAATGGGTCTGCACCTGCAAGAATGGATTAAAAGAACATGGCTTTTCTGGGGCACAGAATACCTTCAAACCAGCACAATCTGTGTATGCCGTTGAGTTGTTTCTTACCCATTCTGAGAGTTTCTATATTTTAATAGGAGCATTTAACCTATCTACATCTATTTTGATTACTAATGTGTTTGGATTTCCTTTCTGTTTTTTGTTTGATCATGTTTTCTTTATCCCCATCTTTGCCTCTATTTGTTGCAAGCTACCTGTATTATTTCTATTTTTCTAGTGCCTTAATTTTTTAATATATTTATTTAAAAACTGTTTTTCTTGCAGGAATATCTTAAACTTCTTCCTATTTCCCATATTTTGTTGAAATTTGAGCTCCAAAATGTTATTATTTTACTTTGTTCCTGTACTTTTAAAATAAATAATTCTTAATAATTGTATGAATTTTTATATATATATATGCCATTTATTATTCAGACACTTAGACATTTTTAGTTTCTTTTTCCTTTTTAAAATGTCTTAATCCAGAGTCACTCTTTCTTGAATTCCTTTATTTCTTTTTAACATTTTTTTCCAGAAGAGGGGAATGGGTGGTGTGTTAGTGAGGGTTCTTTAGAGAAACAGAAGCAACAGAAGAGATCTGTAAATATGAGATTTATAAGGGTGTCTCACACAACCTTGGGAAAGGAAGAGTCTAAAATCTGTAGGGCAGGCTGTGGGGCTGGTTGCTCCGATGAAATGTCTGGACCAACTCCACAGGAGAGGCTCACTGGCTGAAGGAACTTTGAAAGAGTCTCTCTTCTGTAAAAGCCAATCTTCAACCAATTGGATTATGTCATTGTTGGAGACACGCCTTAGCTGATCTCAGATGTAATCAGCCACAGATGAAATCAAATGACTGATGATTTAATCAACCAGCCATGAAATACCATTGCAGCAACCTTCAGGCCAGTGCTTGCCGGACCAGACAACTGGGCACCATCATTTGGCCACTTTGACACCAGAACCGAACCATCAGAGGTGGTAGAATTTATTTGTTTTTGCTTATTTTAAAAGATCTTTGGTTGGAGTAGAATTGCTGGTACAAAGTAACCTGGAAGCACTGGGAATTTTGTCTTTATTTTGAAATTTAGAAACCTCACCAGGATGCGTGTCTGTTTCAAATTTTTCCTTAGCACTTGGTGGGTCTTTTTTTAGTCTGAGGACTTAGATCTTTCTCTAGCTCTGGAAAATATTCTTTCATCAGTTTTTTATTATTTCACTATCTTTGGTCTCTTTGGTATCTCAGTCTAGAATTTCTATAAGTTTTAGGTCTTGTGTTGTCTCATATTTTATATCTCTTGGTATGTTTGTCCTACCTTCTAGATTATTTCCTAAACTTTACCTTCCAGATCATTCATGTAGGTTAGAATCATATCCAGTCTATTATTCACCTATTTGTTTTTTCATCAAATTTTCAAGATTTTTATTTTTACTTTAATTTTCAAAACTTATTTATTCTTTCTTATTGCTTTGCTTCCCACAGCAGTCTACTGTTATCTTATAAAAGTAAATTTCTTCTGGTCTTCTCTGAGTATACATCTTAGAAATCTTTGAAGATTTTTCTTTATTTCCTACATTCTCTTCATTTCCTCTGGGATAAGGAAATGGTTTCTCATCTTTTTCTGTCTTATATCACTATGAGAAATCTTATGCCTCAAATATCAAGTGATCCTCAAAAAATTGGATGGTCATTTCAGATTTATAAGTTTAAAAAGAGGTTGATTAATATACTTGGGAGACTGGGGTGACATTCCTTCTCAGCTGTATAGACGTGCGGTTGTCTGCAGCTGTGCGCCAGTGGGAGCGTGGGTGAAGCTTGCTTACTGCAGGCTTCCCCTTAGGAAAAGCGAGGGGACAGTCACAAGTAGGCTGGCGGCCCTCATGATTGCCAAAGGTGGGAAGACTTTATTCTGAGTAGAGCATTTTAGTATATTTTTCACTCCTGAGCAGGAATCTCTTGCTGTCTTTGATTTTCCCCCACTCCTCAAGTCCATTTCAGAGAATTTTAACACCACCGCTGTCCTCCCTCTTGTGTCATTTATCTATCGCTACATAACAAAGCAATCCAAACTTAGTGTCTTCAGGCAACAATGATTTATTATTTCTCATGATTTTATGGGTTTCCTGGCTTATTGTTCTGTTCCACCTGGCATGGGTTGGGCTTACTCATGTGGCTCCATTATCCTGGCAGTGGGGCTGGATTGGAAAGCTCAAGAAAACTCCACTCCCCAGACCTGGTATCGTGGGAGTGAAAAAATTTGACCAAAAGGGGGAAGAGAAATGAAACAAAATACATTTTCAGGGGTTGAGAGATTTCAAGTAGAGTTGAGAGGTCATTTTGGAGGTTATTCTTATGCATTATATAGATATCCCTTTTTAATTTTTAATGTATTAGAGTAGCTAGAAGGAAATCCCTGAAATTGTTGAACTGTAGTCTGATAACTTTGATTCCTGAAGATGATTGTTCAACTGCACAGCTTTCATGATGTGACTGTATGATTGTGAAAACCTTGTGACTGGCATTCCTTTTATCCAGTGTATGGACAGATGAGTAAGAAAATAAAGACAAATAAATAAATAATAGGGGGTATAGGGGTATGGGATGATTTGGGTCTTCTTTTTAATTTTTATTTTAATTCTTGTTTTTGCTTTTTTTTTGAGTAATGAAAATGTTGAAAAATTGATTGTGGTAATGAAAGCACAACTATTTGATAATACAGTTGTGCTGGTTTGAAAGGATGTGTGTCCCCTAGAAAAGCTATGTTTTAATCCTAATCCCATTTTGTAAAGGCAGTGTTTCTTCTAATCCCTATTCAGTACTGTATGTTTGAATTTGTAATTAGATCACCTCCCTGGAGATGTGATTTAATCAAGAGTGATTGTTAAACTGGATTAGGTGACAACATGTCTCCACCCATTTGGGTGGGTCTTGATAAATTTCTGGAGTCCTAGAAAAGAGGGAACATTTTGGAGAATGAAGGAGATTTGGAGAGAGCAGAGAATGCTGCAGCACCATGAAGCAGAGACCTTTGGAAATGAAGAAGGAAAACACCTCCCAGGGAGCTTCATTGAAACAAGAAGCCAGGAAAGAAAGCTGGCAGATGATGCCTTATTCACCATGTGCCCTTCCAGCTGAGAGAGAAACCCTGACTGTGTTCACCATGTGTCTTCTCACTAGAGAGATAGACCCTGATCTTCATCGGCCTTCTTCAACCAAGGTATCTCTCCCTGGATGCCTTAGATTGGATATTTCTATAGACTTGCTTTAATTGGGACATTTTCTGGGCCTTAGAACAGTAACCTAGTAACTTATTGAATTCCCCTTTTTAAAAGTCATTCTGTTTCTGGTATATTGCATTCTGGCAGCTAGCAAACTACAACAACAGTGAACCATTGGTTGTATACTTTGGATGATTATATGATCTGGGAATATATCTTAATACAATTGCGTCAAAAAAGAAAGCTTCATTCACATGTCTGGGACCTCGGTGTTGGCGCTCAGATTGGACATCTAGTTTCTCCACCAGGTGACCTCTTTCTCCACATCGTTTCTTATCCTCCAGAGCTTCTTTCTCTAGGAAGATGGGGTAGACTTCCTTACAGCCTAGTGGCTGTGTTCCAAGAGGGAGCATTCCAAGAAGACAAGCCCCAGGGTACAAATACTTATCCAACTTCTGCTGGCACCATTTGTGGATGCCCCATTGGCCAAAGCAACTTACATTGCCAAGTCTAGAGTCAATGTGTAGGGGACTCCACAAGCAAGTGAGTACTGAGAGGGGTGGTTCATTGGGGGAAGCCAATGTAACAATTTGCCACATCTTCTAAGGCAGATCTTTCATTTCCTTCATTTGTTTTTAGAAAGCAGTCCATCAGCTTTCACTATCAGGGGCAAAATCCTCAGCCAGCCAGTCTATATATTTTGGAAGAGGAAGGGGCTGTCTGGCCCATTTGTTTATCCAGTAGTTCTGCATCTAATGGTTGCATCATGGCCTACTCTGTGTTCCCTGTACTTGGAAGTTCCCAAAAGTTCTGTTGAAAAGAATATTTGACATCTTTCAGCCAATGTCTTCTGTGCTGACTTAAACATTTCTCCATAAATCTGATTCTATCCTCTAGAAAGTCTTCACACTTTTCTCATCTACTGATGTCATGGTTTCTAGTTTTCTCAGGCTGACATAGATGTATTCTTTTCACATATCTATCATTCCAATGAAATTTAATGATGCAGGAAAAGAAATTCTATGTGCTTCATACACCACCTCGAATCAAAAGAATAAGCAAAAAATCAAAGATTTTTTTTTTAAAGAGAAAAAGAAAAATAGTGAGATTCCTCTTACTGTCAGTGTGCACTCTCACGACAGAAATGCTGAAGTGAGGCGGTGGTTAGAATGGATGACGCGTATGCTTTTTGCCAGTCCTGAGATGTTGGAGATGCTGTAGCTCAGCTCCTTTTCCCTCAGGAATCTGGGTTGATGGGGTTATGCTGCTCACTCTGATCCCAGCACCAGCTGGGACTAGAACTGAGACCATTGGAGGTGGCTTTTTAGGTCATTTAATCCAGAATGCTCAGTTTGCAGTTGAGGAGACAGGCTCAGAGATGGGACTGAAGGGCATCCAGCAAATCAGCAGCAGAACCTGGTTTTGAACCTGGGCCTTCTGGCTCCTAATCTTGGGACGTTTCCACCACACACACACTTCTCTGTGTCTTGCCCCAGTTTGCACTTCCAGGTACCCCTTGGAGAAGCCTAGGCCCTCACTGTCCCAAGGTGCCCCAGGCAATACCCCCACCTGAGGCTACCCAGAGATGAAGGATTTGCTGCTGGAGTTGCCCTGAACGAGACAGATGTCTGTCTGGTACCTCCTCCCAAAAGGGATTAATTGAGCTGGAGATGACGGCTGCATTTGGATCATAGATTCTCCTTCTTCCTCCAGCGCCCTCTCTCTCCTACTCGGTTATCTATTTACCTATCTATTTACGTGAGCTTTTTTTTTTTTTCTTTTCGCGGTGAATTACGTCTGCAAGGCAGTAAAATGTTATGTATTTGCAAGGCCCATAATCTTTAAAAGCCCGGTGATGCCAGCTCCAGACAGCAGTGAGCTCCCTCCAGTATGTTAATAGATAGTATTAGGGCAATAATGAAAACACTTGAGACAAGTAAGCTCCTATCAAAAGCTGAGTAATAGGGCTTCGCCGAGTGAATCACAATGCAGAAGAGATTAAGACGTCTGCTGTTGTGCAGTGTCTATTCAGACTAACAGCTGCTCCGTTTCTGATTAAAATGGGGTTGGGGAGACCTTTACGAGCAAGTCCCCTTTTCATCCTGCATCGCCCTCACCCTTCCCACCTCCACCTCCACACACAATTGTACTTAGCCACAGCCATTCATAAACACACACACACACACAGAATAGTCACAAACACACGGAGCATCATCACACATGCACACACATGGCCACAGTCACACACTCAGCCATCTTCCCTCAGCCACATCCGGAACATGCAGCACCCTCTTCACACGCGACACGGCCACATGGCCAGCCGTGGTGCTGGCACACAGCCCCACGTGCACATCAGAGTGCACATGTGCACACACGAGCACATCCTCACGTGCGGGGGCACAGTCACCCCCAGAACCAGTCTCTCACACACTCACAGTCTCAGCCAGTCTCACACGCGCATTAAATTACAATCTGTCACAAACGTAGTCTCACATGTGCATTAAATTGCAATCTGTCACAAACACGCTGTCACATATAGTCACAACCAGACGCTCAGAGACAGCCTAACTAGAGTCACAAACGCACACGCACACACCGGTCTGGTCACATTCACACTCCGTCATACCAAGGCTTTCCTGCTCAGGATTGCACTCGCACATTCACATTTATGATCCCAGTTAGTCATATACACATAGCCTGTCACAAACACTTCTACACACATGTGGCCACATTCATAAATATTCACGCATGGTCACGTGTTGGTCTAGTCACATAAGAAATAAGCATACGCACAACCACAGGCAGCCTTTTACACAAGCGTGGAGCCACAAATGTCCACGTAGGACAAATCACAAATACAGCTGGACACACTGCCTTAGACACAAACACTCACACCAGCGACACAGGTGGAGATACCGCCTGCCCACCCCTCCAGAGAGGGCCACAAGCTGCAGATCTTGACTACAAGCCCCAGGATGGCTTCTAAGTCAGTTGAGCTGCCCCATGAGAAGGAAAAGCTTCAGGGGACAGGCATCAAGTTTTCCATTCTCTGATCATTGAGAGGTGGTAGTGGGAAAGAGGAAATGGAGTCGCTTCTGTGGAGCTATGAGTGTAGCGCTCTGAGCTTGAGGGGAACTGCAGATGTGGGCTTTGGAGAAACCAGAGCTGTCCAAGAACAAAAATTTAGTAAGTAGTGAGTACCCCATCCGTGGAGGTGTGCAAGTGGAAGTAGACAGTAACTTGGCAAAGTGGAGGAGAGGTGGTGGAGGGATTCCTGCATTAAGAAGGTGAAGTTGATGCCCTGAAGCTTCATCCTAACCCTGAGATTCTGTGTGTTCTCCTCCTTCCAGCCCCTGTCTCTATCCATGACTCCCTTCTCTTACTCCAGCTCTCCTGTTAGGAGAAGCCATGAGCCCTGACCTTCTGCTGCTCCCCCTTTACAGGATGTCTCTTTCAAGAGCATCTGTAAGCTGATGGTTCCAGTCTCTTTTCTCTAAGCCCCCAAGACCTGACACCAGGCTCAGGAGAAGATGCAGGCCTTGGTAACCTGGGGAATTATTCAGAGAATAAGCTTCCACTTTAAGCCAAGGGACTTCACAGGACCTTAAGAGACTAACTCAGGTGTCTCCTGAATGAAGGAGGCTGGGTCACCAAGCCAGGAGCATCAACTCTGGGCAGTTAGAAGGTTTTTCTAGGCAGCTGTTCCCAGGGTAGGCCTTGGGGGTGGAAGGAGACTGGGGACTTCCTGTTCCAAGCTATAGGTGGTGGCTGAGGGCCACCTCCCTACTCCTTTTTCCCAAGCAGACTGCTCCCTCACACCTTGTGTCTTTCCTCATGCTCAGCCTTCTAAGCCTTGCCCCATGCCAATATCTGCACTTGTTGAAAACTCACCCACCCAGCATGAATGCATCATATCCAGGAAGAAGTCTCAGGACGACCCAGAATCCCTGGGCTAGAATCAACCCTTCCCCCTTCTGTGCTCCCACAACCCATTGTTTTTCCCTGTTAGAAGATGCATCATCTGTCTTCCACCCAACGGGCTGGGTCAAGCAGAATGGGCGTGCGGCTTAAGGAGATGGGGGCGGGAGGGGTCCAGAGCTGAGTGGAGTGGCCAAGTTACAAGAAACAGAATTGTCTCCTTGTAGAACAGAGCCAGGGCGTAGTTGGGGAAATAAGCTTCAGATGCAACTATAGTGCAAATTTTGGGACTGGGAATTGAGTCTGCAGAAAACTGGCTAGAGTAGGATCCATTGCCTGAGGTTGCCTGGAGTGAAGGAATTTTTTATGTGGCCATGAAAGTCAGGATCCTGAGACACCCTATACAAAGGAAGGAGGTCTGGAGTGGGAGCAGGGTCAGGACAAACCAAAGGTGTCTTGGATGCTGGCCAGGTGCTCTGTTGGAGTCTGAAGCCCACCTTTAGGGGTCCATAGATTGCCATAAAACATCAGTGCTTAAGTAACTCCAAGAGTCCTATCCAGAGAGCGAGGCTAAAAACAGAAGACTAAGGAATGAGATCAGAAATAGAGACCCAAAACCAAGATGGTCCAGAAGAGTCCTTCAGAAGTAAGGTAACTTTCTTTTCATGGTAGCATCTGGATTCCAGGGGTTTGTCTGGCTACTTCAAGGAGTCACACAAGGTAGGTACTTATCACTTTCTATTATGCACTGAGTTTTTCCATCTGCTTTGTTTTTCTCCCCACTGGACAGGGAGATTCTCCAGGAAAGACCATGTTTTCATGCCTTTGGGGTTCTCCTCTCTGTGCTTTGCACAGTGCCTGGCACACAACACATTCTCAGTACACTTTTGTGTCATTTGAATTCTGCCTCTGCCTCTAAATCTGTGGTGTGGACTCAATCTTCAGGTCCTGCCTGACTCCCAGTCTTGAAACTCTACCTCTCCCCGTGGCTTTAATCACATAATTCAACTGCAGATGGTCTCCTCTGTAGTTCTCAGGCCAATCCTGCCTGATCTGAGGCTGGAGGGATTTAACGGTCAATTTGGCCTCTCGATGCTTGACCCTAAGTCTCCTTGCCTTTGAGATGTCTATTAGGCATCTCAAACTAAAATCTTGATGTTACCACTCCCAATCTTTTCTATCCACAGTCAACCCCATCTTGATAGATGGTGACTCCATGAATGCTAACTCTTTTACTTGCTCAGACCAAAGAACCACAGAGTCATCCTTCAATTCCTCCTTAAACTCAGCCCAAACCTCAATCGACTTTTGACCGGACTACTGAAAAGGCCTTCAATTGGTCTTCCTACTTTTATCTTTTCCCCCAACTCCTACCAAAATCAGAGTTGAGGCTCTGGCCACTTGTTCTGTTCTTCTGTCATGCCAGCCCTAGATTGGTGGCCTTAACACATCAGTGCCTCCCCTTTCTCCTGTGTCACCCCTGACCCCTTGTCCCCATGAGTCTGGCTTCTGTTTCTACCATATTGAACTTCCTGATTGTGAGATAAGTCTTCTATCCCTGTCTACTCTGCATCTTCTGTCTGTCCTTTGTCACTGCAGTCCCGCCAGTATTTTTGTGCCCACAAAATCTTAAGCAAAGAAAATCCAGGCCTAATCTAGTCCCTTTGACCAATATGTTGGGAACAAGAGTCATCCAGGAGCCCATGGCCATAAGAAAGGGGGTATCAAGAGGTTGGAACACTTATTTTGTGCTAGGCTCAGCATGAATAATTTCCCCTTCCTGTAGGTGAGGAGAAGGAGAAAAGAGAACTCACTTGACCATAGCTGCACATCAAATCAGGGAGCCCAGGCCCTCTGACCCCAAGGCTTTTGTTTCTTTCCTCTCCATGATCCTTGGGGGCATTTTTAGGGCTGGAAGGATCTTCACAGATCAAATCATGGTTCTCCTCACCCTCCCACTTTCCACTTCCCATTTGCAGGAGGAACTGAAACCCAAAGATGGAAAGTGACTTTCCTAAGGTCATAGAGTGACTCAGTGACTGGGTGGAAGAGACCCCAGGTCTCTAGGCTCTGCTGTACCCCAGTGAACCCAGAGGAAAGAGGGGCACACACCCAATGTGAGACCCTCTCCCAACATGACTCAGCTCCTGACTCCCAAATTGAGGTCCAGAGCCTGAAATAGAACAAGAAATGCTGTCTCCCTTCTTGGAGAGGGGAAGACAGCTGTGGCAGTTGTGCAGGGCGGAGAGAAATTTCCCCTTTCTGGAGATTGGATCAGTCATTCTCAGAATTGATGGCAACAGCTTCATCACGAAGATCTAATGCTTTAATTATGTTGTGACATGACCTGACATGGGGGTGGCATTTGATGGATTCTCTCGTGTCATCAGCATGGCCCTGACATAGGAAAGTGGCAGAAGGCAGAGGGTGGGGGAAGAGAAAGGGCTCCCAGTGAGGGATGTGTCCTCCCGGGGCCCGCTCCACCTTTCTCTGTTTCCCCTCTTCCAGGGAAGTTCTAGAGGCAGTAGGGACCAAAGAGAGGAAGGGGACTGTTGCACGAGAGGGTTGGTGGGTTCTTCTGGGACGAACTAGTTCCTGGGGGGGTCCAGTATGAGTATATGTACATGTGTGTGTATGTCTATGCATGCATGTGCCTGGATAAACAGGGGCATGTCTGAGCAGGTGAACAGATTCAAATCCATGCCATAAAAGCAACAGCTGAATTGTTGTCTGGCCTGCAAAGAATATCTGGGAGTGGAGGGGGGACAGGACATCCATTGGCCTTCAAGTCATGAGGCTGTCATGAGGCAGCAAAAGCATATGTGTTCATGCAGCCTGAGTGGGTAGAACTAGGACTAACAGAGGTAATCTCCAGGGAGTCAGGCTTAGCTCTGCATAGTGAGGGTTGCCCAGTGATGGAACAGGCAGCCCCGGGAGCCCATGAGCAACTTGTCACTGGCAAGAACTGCTGGGGCTGATAGAGAGGGATTCCTCCCTTGGTGGATCCTGGGACTTTATGACTAATGGCCTCTGGTGCTGCGATTCCATGTCTCTGTGGGTGAGCATATGAGTGTGTTTATTTCCCTCTGATTCCACCTAGCCCAGCTGCCTGCACAGAGCATTTTGGTGCCTTTAATGTGGCAAGAGAGAAAATGGAGCTTCTCCTTGCCAGCCCAATCTCTTTGCCAGGGTGAAAGCCTGGTGGGCATTTCACAGCCTGGAGAAAGACCTGCAAGTGCATGCTCTACCCTAAACCCACTCAGTTCCAGCCTCGGCAAAGGATGTAGAAGGCCTGACCCACTGGCAAGGTCTAAGCTCGAGGTTGCTGGCTCGTCTGTGACTTAGAAATTTTGAAGTAGGGAGAGAGCAGGGGCTATACTTTGTCTCTTCTCTAAACTACCTTGCAAGCTGGATTTTAAAAAAGGATGCTTGAGGAAGACTTGAGAACAAGAAGGACAACACAGGTATAGGGCAGAGCAGCAACATGTGTGACACATGAATGTGCACAGAAACATGTGCTCTCCCACTAGTTGTAACTGTGTACTGCAGTGTGACGAGTTGGCTGTGATATTCTTGGGTGTAGTTGTGTGCTCCTGTTGGGGTGACCATTACCCAGGGTTTAATTGTGGCCAGATATTGTTGGGTGTCTCTATGTGAAGGTTACCAGGGACAGTTCTTTCTGTCTTTTAGGCTGGAGGGGTGACTGTTCCTGTCTGAGTGTCCCTGGATGAAGACAGGTGTGCCAGCTAGGGGACATGGCTGGATTTTCCAGTGAAGGTAGCTCCTACGGCAGCAATGGTTCTTCACAAAGCTTTATGCCCTGGCGTTTTGGTTTGCTAAAGCTGCCAGAATGCAGTATACCAGAAATGGATTGGCTTTTACAAAGGGGATTTGTTAAGTTACAAATTTATAGTTCTAAGGTCATGAAAATGTCCAAATTAAGGCATCCAGAGAAAGATACCTTGAGTCTGAAGAAATGCCGATGGCATCTAGGGTTATTCTATCACATGGAAGGCTGCACGGCAATGTCTGCTGGTTCTCTCCAATATATCTCTGTGGCATTTTCTTTCTCTTGTGGGTTCTTCCTTGTTTCTCCCTGGGCATTTCTATCTAAGCTCTCTTTCTCCGTGAGCTGTCTTAAAGGACGCCAGTAAAGGATTAAGACCCACCTTGAATTGGGTTGGTCAAATCACCATGGAAACAACCTAATCAAAATGTCCCACCCACAACAAGTCTGCCCCCACAAGAATGGATTAGAAGAATATAGATTTTCCTGGGGACATAACAGTTTCAAACCAGCACATCCACCCCTAAGTCCCCAAAAGACTGTCCTTTCCATATACAAAAATTCATTTGTTCCATCAACTATCACAGAAGGCTTAAATCATTTCATTAACAATACAATTACAATACAAAGTAAAAAATTGCACAAATTCTCATCAAAATCAGCTACAGGCATGGTCTGTTCTACGACAAAATGATCCTCTGGCTCTGGACCTGTGAAATTTAGAGCCAGTTATCTGCTTCCAATATTCAAAGGAGGGATAGTCATCGGATAAACGTTTCCATTGCCATAGGGAGAAATTGGAAGGAAAACAGGGGTCACAGATTCCAAACAATTCCAAAAATCTGCAGGGTAAACTCCATTGGATTTCAAAGTCTGAAAGCCATCTACAGAAAAATATTTTCTCCAAGGGCTTACCAGCAGCCCTGCTCTCTCTAAGCACTAGGGTTAGGGTTCTAACATTTCCAAGCATTGGGGAGACCAACTTGTTCTCATTTCCAACCTCCTCAAGCATCTGGGTGGCACCTGGACTCTCTGCCATCTCTGTGGCACACACTCAATCCCTTCAGAACAATGGGATGGTGGCCAGGCTCTCCTCAATTCCTGGGGAATGTGCTCTACCCTCTCTGAGGCCTGAGACAGCAACCCTCTTCCTGGACAGCAGGGTGGAAAGTCCACCTCTGCAAACCCCAGGGCAAATTCATCCTTTCTACATGCATCAGTGGGTCTGCTCTCCTGGCCTGATGGGTCTTAGCTCCAGACCTTGGCTTCCATCATTCTGCCTTTGAAGTTCTTTTTTTTTCAATCTGTCTCTTTTCTGTCCCTTTTAGTTGAGACTGGCAGTGGCTCCATTTATACAGATCCTACAAAATACTTGTCAGTTTTCCATGCAGCAAACAGAGACCCCAACCCTCTGGACAACACAACTTTGCACAAACCCTTCCTGGTGAAGTTTATTTCTAATTATGGCTTGTCCTGTTATGGCTGACTGGTTCCATGTTTGGTTAAATCCTTACATGGGGCATTATTTTCTTGAGTTTCACTTTCTGGAATCCCAGAATTTTCCAGACCATTAATTTCTGGTGTCTTTGTTCAGCTCTCAGCTTATTCCTTTGCTCTCACATTTTACTATAAGCTGCAAGGAGAATACAGGTTTTATTTTCCACATTTAGTTTGGAGATTTCCTCAGTTAGATATCTCAGTTCATTGCTTTCAAATTCTACCTTCCATCTAACACCATACTCAATTTTGTAAATTCTCCACCACTTTAAAACAAGGATTGCTTTCTTCTAGTTTGTAATGATACATTTATCATTTCTGTCTAAGGCCTCATTGGAAGAATCTTTAGAGTCCACATTTCTACCAACAGTCTCTTCAAAGCAATTTAGACCTCTCCTATCAAGCATCTCACAACTCTTCCAGAATCTTCCCCTTATCCATTTAAAAAGCCATCCCATCATTTTTGATATTTGCAAATCGCAACATTGCATTCCTGATATCAAAATCTATTTTGGTTTGCTAAAGCTGCCAGAATGCAACATACCGGAAATTGATTGGATTTTACAAAGGGGATACATTAGGTTAAAAGGTACAGTGGTGCTAAGGCCACAGAAATGTCCAAATTAAGGCATCCAGAGAAAGATACCTTGACTTTGAAGAAAGGCTGATGGCATCCAGGGTTCTTCTGTCTCATGGGAAGACACATTGTGATGTCTGCTGGCCCTTCCCTCCAAAATGTCTCTTGGTCTTCTTGCTTTTCCTCCTGGGGCATTTCTGTCTCTCTGGCTTCTGTCCAAAATGTCGTCCCTTAAAGGACTCCAGCAAGCAGATTAAGACCCACCTTGAATGGGTAGGGTCACATCTCCATGGAAACAACCTAATAAAAAATTTCCACTCAACAATTGGCCTGCCCCTGCAAGATTGTATTAATGAGTACAGGCTTTTCTGGAGTACATAACAGTTTCAAACCAGCACATCCAATGTAATTACATTTGTGTGGAATTTGGGGAACTTAGTTTGAGACTGTCTCTGGGGTAGCTGTGCCCAGGGGATTTTGTGGCCTGGGCTGTGGACTGCTGAGGCTGTGTAACAGGTGGCCCCCACATTGCACACGTGCACTGTGCAACTTCCTAAACCACCACTGCCAGTTGGTTTCCAATGACTGGACAGGGTATGGGCCTGTTGGCTGGACACTGGGACCAAGACCACCTTGGGCAGGCCCAGCTACCTCTGCCTCCGCATCCCTGGGCCCCAGGCTCCTCTTAGTTTCTGCCCTGGGGGGAAGGGAAAGGATGTCATTAGAGTAGAAAGTCTCATGGGAGGAATCCGAAGTTATCTCTGCCTATTGCCTCGTTTGACAAATGGGGAAACTGAGGTTATGATGGAAAGTAATCTGGCTCAGATACAAGGACAAGATAGTGTTCCATCCCTGAAATAAAGCTAAGGATACCAAATGTGCTGAGACAACACTAATACCAAAGTGCTGTTCTGTAAGCCCCCCTTTTTCTGCCTGTGCCTTCTAGCTCCTGGATGAGGATATCAATGCAATAAGGGGTAAGCATGGTCCAGAGGGGAGGAGCAGTGTGAGCTCCTCATGGTGAATTGGTGGCAGAGCCAGGAAGAGAAGAAATCCAGCCCTAGGACTCCTTGCCCGTGTCCCCTCATTTCACCCCAGCAGCTACTGCCATCCTCTCTCTGGGCCCATAAATATCCAGTGTCTCAATGAAACAAACCTTTGGTCTTCCCTGAAGGCTTCTTGACATTTCCGGAAGTCACCTGCCTCTCATGTCCATGCCAGACAGGAGCTGTGCTGGGCACTGGCCTCTCTATTCCCTTATTTAGTCCTGGGGTGGGGTGGGGGTCAGTTTACAGGTGAGGAAACCGAGGCTCAGTGATGTAGTTAAGAAATAATAATGGCTGCTATTTTTGTGCCTTCTCTAACTGAGAGCAAGACTCTGTGATGGGCACTCACGGAGGTGAGCATAGGTGACCAGTCCAACCTCCAAAATGTTCCCCCAAATAGTGCCGAGACTTGCGCAGGATCTGACAGCCTGATTTAGACAGCAATTTGCATACAATTTACCCAGAAAGCTGCACTGTGAAAAATATAATTACTTTTTTTAATATTCCGCGCTCTGATGTGAATGCTTACCGCCCGGTAATGAATTACTTGCTTAATGAAGATAAACCTGAATTGGAGATGTACTTCGGAGGGTTGCTGGAGCCGCCGACTTGATGCCATCATTTGCAGCTGTTACTCTCTGAAATTAATGCCCTTGTTGGTGGGACTGTAAAACTGAGGGGAAAATCTATGAGCTCCATTATTCATTCCGTAGCCTTGGTGGAGTCACTTAGACCCTCTGTGTCTCAGTTTCCTCATCTATAACCAGGGACCCGGGATAGGACAAAATCATAGAAACGTAGAGATGGAATGGATCTTTATTCAAGATTGATTGAGTGTCTATAATGCGTCAGGTGAACTCCAGACAGAAACAGTGGTTTGTTCAAAGACACCCAGGGATTGATGGGCTGGCTTCTGCACTGGAACTAATGGCCACCAGGTGCTGTACCTGGGTCCCTTCTCCTAAATGGCCTCTTAGTTACTTTCCAGCCTCTGGTGATGGAAGTGGGAGCTAGGCTAGAATCAGACCCTGATGTGGGTAGGTAGGAAACTCTGCCCTTTCTTTTATCAGATGCTGGTATTTCTGGGGACCTATCAGTGCAAACTCAGCACTAAACCTGGGACAGGATTGCGGGGTCCAGGATAACAAGCTTAGGATTGAGCAAATATTTATTGATCACCGTCTTTGACCAAGCACTGATCTCGGCACTAGGGACACAGCCATAAGGAAGACCACAAGGTCCCTGGCAATACAGACCTGAAATCCTAGGAAGGTATGGAAACCACGTGGAGATGATGAGTTAGTTAACAAATAATAAACATAATGTGCAAGAGTGAGAAGTGCTATAAACACTTTTAATGGGCAATATGATATTGAGTGATTGAGGATGCTATTTTGACTAGCCAAGGAAGTGACACCTGGGCTGAAATCAAAATGACACTAAGGAATCTTCCTTATAAATATCAGAAAGGCGACTCCAAGTGAGATCAGAGGGTGGCAGGAGCTAAGTCATAAAGGCCCTCCTGGACTGCGGAAGAGACTTTTATTCTAAGTGAAAGGGGAAGCCATTGGGATTTTAATAAGGCGAGAAATATGATTCGTTGACATTTTAAAAGATCGTTCTATGAGAAGAAATAGAAGATTTGAATAGTTCTATATGTTTTAGAGAAAGTGAATTTATAAAAAAGAATTTTCCCACCCAATGATTTCACTGATGAATTCTACCAAATATTTAAGGAATGTGTAATATCAAACTTACTCTTTCAGAAAATAGAGGAGAAGGGAGCATACCCCAATTCATTTCATGAATGCAACACAACCTTTTTTCTGGTTGTTTATTTCTGCACAACTAACTATCCCCAAACTTGGCCTAAAACAACAATTTTATTATTATATCTCATCATCCTGGGCTCAGGAATTGGAAGCGGTCACGGGGCGATGGCTCATCTCTGCTCTACAATGTCTGGGGCTCGGTGACTCACACGTCTGGGGAATGTAACTATTGGAGGTTGGCTGGGCATCTTTCTGTTCCATCCACGTGGCCCTCAGCTAGCCTATGATTCCCCACAGCACAGTGGCCCCAGGGTACACAGCAGCTCAGGGCTCCAAGTGGTGAGCTTCTCCAGAAGCCTGGGAAGAAGCTGCCAAGCTTGCCATGGCCTAAACTCAAGTCCACTTCCACGGGTCAAGCAGGTCACTAAGACCAGTCCACATTCAAAGAGAAGGGATTTATACTCTACTTCTCCATGGCGGAGTGGCAAAGAATTTGTAGGCATCTTAAATTTGATGCCAAAACCTGACAAAGACATTGCAAGAGAAGAAAATTATAGCTCTATGTCTCTAGTGAACACAGATGAAAAACCCTCAACAAAACATTATCAAAGCAAGTCCCGCTAAATGAAAAGGACAAAGCATTATTACTAAGTGGAGTCTATTCTAGGGAAGCAAAGCTTGACATTAAAAAAAAAAATGACCAATTTAATTCACCATATTAACAGAATAAATGAAAAACAGTTTGATCATCTTAATAGATGCAGAAAAAATATTTGACAAAATTCAACACTCATTTATAATAAGAAAACACCCCCTCCCTCACTGAAACACTCAGCACACAGGATAAGAATTGAAGGGAATTTGCTTAGCCTGATAAAGGGCATCTATTGAAAATCAATAGCTAATATCATACTTAACAGTGAAACAGTGAATGCTTTTCTCCTAAGTTCAGGCATCAGACAAGGATGCTTGCTCTCATTATTTTATCTAACATTGTACTGGGGGGCCTAGCCAGTTCAATAAGGCAAGGAAAGGAAATAAAAGAATAAAGACCAGGAAGGAAAACATAAAACTGCCTTTATTTGCAGACAACATAATTTTTTAAAACTGTTTTTTATTGTGAAAAAATAGCATATACACAAAAAGGCAATACATTTCCAAGCACATTTTAACAAGAAGTTATACAACAGATTTTAAAGTTTGATATGGATTATGGTTCCACGATTTTTCATTTTTTCTTCTAGCTGCTCCAAGACATTGGAGACCAAAAAAAAAAATCAATATATTGACTCAGCAGTCATACTCATTTGTCAAATCCTATCTTCTCTATTATACTCTTCCTTCTCTTTTTTCTTTTTTGTGAAAAATAACATATACGCAAAAAAGCAATAAATTTCAAAGTGCATCGCAACAATTAGTTGTAGAACAGATTTCAGAGTTTGGTATGGGTTACAAGTCCACAATTTTAGGTTTTCATTTCTAGCTGCTCTAAGGTACTTCAGACTGAAAGAAATATCAGTATACTGATTCAACACTTATACTCATTTGTTAAACCCGACCTTCTCTGTATAACTCCACCACCACCTTTGATTTTTCTTTCACTCTTTAGGAGTATTTGGGCTATGGCCATTCTAAATTTTTCATGTTGTAAGGGGCTGATGATAATATAAATTAGGGAGATGGAACGAGTTGATGTTCTGGCAAGGCTGGCCCCACTGCATTTCAGGATTTATCTAGCCCAGGGACCCATCTGGAGCTTATAGATTTCTGGAAAGTTACCCTAATGCATGGAACCTTTGTAGAATTATATAATGCCCTAGGTATTCTTTAGGATGGGCGGGAATGGTTTTGGTTGGGGGTTGAGAAATTATGATAGTAGCAATGTCTAACTGAGACTTTCATAAGAGTGACCTCCAGAGTAGTGTCTGGACTGCATATGAACTCCCTCAGCCACTGATACCTTATTTGTTACACTACTTTTCCCCCTTTTGGTCAGGGTGGCATTGTTGATCCCAAGCTTCCATGGCCAGACTCATCTCTAGGGGTCATTTTCCATGCTGCCAAGGAGACTTGCATCCCTGGATGTCATGTCCCACGTAGGGAGGAGGGCAATGGTTTCACTTGCAGAGTTGGGCTTAGAGAGAGTGAAGCCACATCTGAGCAACAAAAGAGGTCCTCTGGAAGTGACTCTTAGGCATGCCTGTAGGTAGGCTAAGCTTCTCTATTACCTACATAAGCTTCACAAGAGCAAGCCTCAAGATCCAGGAGTTGGCTTATTGATTTGTGTGTCCCTAATGTTTGACACAGTATCTGGGGTTTCCCAGATTGTAAAGTTCAATGGTTTTATATTTTTCCTCCCATCCCTAAAGGGACTTTGTCAATACTTTTTGGTTATTTGCTTAATTTTCCCTGCAGTGTATCCAGGCATCACATAAAGCTATCTCAACAATGTTTTGTATTTTTCAGTGTAGATATCTTTCATGTCTTTTGCTAATTTCA
Source organism: Tamandua tetradactyla (assembly GCF_023851605.1). Classification (NCBI taxonomy): domain Eukaryota; kingdom Metazoa; phylum Chordata; class Mammalia; order Pilosa; family Myrmecophagidae; genus Tamandua; species Tamandua tetradactyla. Next base: position 183,648,700 of record NC_135328.1, on the reverse strand, counting down.
TTTATAAGTATTTTGTGTTTTTTCATGCTATAATAGATGAGTTCTTAAAATTTCATGTTTCTATTGTTTACTGCTAACATATGGAAATACTACTGATTTTTGTATTTTGACCTCGCACTCTGCAAATTTGCTTTGCAGAAGTAAAGTCTCTCAATCTTATTCTGGGCTCCCTGTGTTTGGATTGTTTAAATGAGCTATACAGATGGGTTCATTTAGATTATGTGCTGCTGAAAATTTAGGTTCTGGACAAAATAAACCCTTATTCCTTTGGTCTCAAAGAGTGGGTGAAGTTCTAAAACACAAGCAATGTCTTCCTTACTCCTGTATTCTGAGTTACCTTAATCCTGACCTGATCGGCTTTGCTAGCTCTAAAAACCAGTTTATATATATATGTCAAACAGCCCCTCAAAATCCAGAAATAACAATGACCACTTCAGACTAGCTGTGGCTGCTATAAGAGCTTCAGACAACATAATTTTTTATGTAAAAAATTCCTGAGGTCCTCAAAACAACTACCCAAACTAGTAAAGCAATTTCACAAAGTTGCAGAATGCGAGGTCAATAGACAAAAATCAGTAGTATTTCCGTATATTAGCAGTAAACAACTGAAACATGAAATTTTAAAAACTCATCTATTATAGCATCAAAGAATACAAAATATTTATAAATAAAATTAGCAAAAGAAATGAAAGTCATCTATGCTGAAAAGTACAAACCACCGTTGAGATAAATTAAATAAGACCTAAGTCAGTGGGCAGATAGGTCACGTTCACGGGTGGAAATAGTCAGTATTGTTAAGATGTTCATTATACCTAAATTCATCTATACATTTAAAGCAATCACAATCAAAGGCCCAGCAAGAATTTTTATTGTTGGAATTGGCAAGTGATTTTAAAATTCATATGAAAATGTAAAATAATTAGAATAGCAAATACAATCTTGACGAAGAACAAAATTGGGGGGCTCACACTTCCTGATTTCAAGACTTATCTAAAGCCATAGTCATCAAAATCATGTAACACTGGCAGAAGGATAGACAAAAAGATCAATGGAATAGGATGGAAGTCCAGAATAGATTCATCCACATCTGGTTAATTGATTTTTTATAAACATACTAAGGCAATTCAGTGGGGAAAGGAAATCTCTCTAATAAAAGTGGTTGGAAAAAATCACTAGAGATATGGTATAAATGAACCTCACCCTCTACCTCACACCACACACAAAAATTAATTCAAGATGGATCATGAACCTGAACATAAAAACCTAAACAATGAAGTCTCAAGGAGAAAACATAGGACAATAGCTTCACAATCTTGGGGTAGGCAAAGAGTTCTCAGACGGAACACAAGAGTGCTAACAATATCATTTGCAACGTGCACATCTGACAAATACCTGGTGCACAGACTGCATCACTAGCACCTTGAATGATATAGTCTGTGCACCAGGAATTTGTCAGATGTGTATATTGCAAGGGTACAAGTATATCCACCTTGAATAGGGTGCTGGTGACGGGTGGATATGCTTGTACCCTTAAGATCTGTACATTTCACTGTAAGTAAATTTTTACATCAGTTAAAAAATACATTTCTGAGTGCTAGGTGAGGATGGAAGGGATGGGGAGTAAAAGTAGAAGGAGATGCCATTGGTGCAATCCCAAAGAGAGGTGTTAGGCACTTAGGCTAGAGTGAAAGAAGTTGAGATGGAGAAAGATGGTTTGGGATATATTTTGGAGATAGAGGCAGTGAGACCAGCTGTGGCTGGAGGTGAGGGCTGGGGGAAGAGGAGAGTCAAGTGTAATTTGTGCTTGAGCAGTTGGGTAACGGTGGCGCCCCTCACTGAGATGGGAACGTGGCCTGGGGCGAGGGGGATCATGTCTTTGCTTTATGTGTATTAAGTTTGAGAGACCCAGGAGGCCAATTCTGAGAGGTCTCAAGTAGGCAGTTGACCACGCGAGTTTGGAGTTCTGGGGAGACATCAGGACTGGAGACAGAAATTTTGGAGTCAACAAACGGATGATGTTTAAGCCACGGAACATTCTGAGAGAGAACTGATGGAAGAGAGAGGAGAGCCAAGAATTGTTTCCTGGGGTACCCTCACCATTAGAGGGGAGAAGAGGAGAGGGGTATAGCACAGGAGCCTGAGAAAGAGAGGTAGGAGGACAGTCGGGAAAGAGGCACCCTGAGAGGCATGGGAGTGGGGCAGGAGAGATTGCGGAGCATGGGCGGGGACTAAGCGCCACTGCCCAGTGTCTTCTGCGTGCTCAGAACTGTCTTAGGACGGTCACATGCACTCTCGCAGACCAACCCTGTGACTCAAATATTGCTGTTCCCATTATATCAGTGAGACTCGGACCCACTGGTGAGGTGACATTCGCAGATCAAATTACTAGGAAGCAGAGATCTCGAATTTGCACCCAGACCCGTCTTGCAATTCTTTCCACCACCCCCATGTTCTGCCAGTGCCTCCAGCAGGGGGTGCAGCATCCGGGAAACCACTTAACGGTTTTCTCATCTGTAAAATATGCACCTTTCAGGATTATAAGGATAAAATGAGATAATCCGTGTAATCCGAAGCTTAGCCAGGTGGGCCCTGGATAAACAATGACGCTTGTTGCTATGTGTGCATTGTACCACGGACTGTGGGGGACAATAAGTCCAGTGCTGGGGAGCACGTGGGGAGGGGTCAGGCTTCCAGCAGGAGGTACACCAGGGCTGAGGACTCAGTGGCTCCAAATGCTGATCTGTGATGAAGTTTCCATTGGCTCAGGGGGAAAGCGAGCAAACGAAGGACAGCCTAATGGGTTTAATGTAAAGCCGAATGCGTTCAATGTAAAGGATTACTCTTTATCCTGAGATTATGTCCTTGTACTTTATTGCTGTGAAGCATCCTTTTTATAAAATGATGGTGGAGAGAGGAGGGTCGTCATATTTTAAATATCCTTACTAACGAGATGGAAACTTTGGCCACCTTCTGTCATTCCCCAAACTTTCTTTTGAAGTCTTTAACTGGTTCAAAACTCAAAGGTATGTGAACCACTGACGGCCGAAGCAGGGAGGGTGCTCCGGGCAGAGGCAGTGCTAGGCAAAGCCAAAGATGTGGAGAGAAGCACCGTGTGTTCTGGAACTGCAAGAGCAGCAAGGGCAGATGTGGGCTGAGGTCTCCAGGGGATCTGAACAAAGAACCAAGGGGTGAAGTCCTGGGGTGCTAGGGGGATCACCCTTATGAAGCCCTGCCCTCGGCCTTCCAGGTCAGCCTTCCCCAGCCTGGCAGGGGAACTCCCTCTGGATAATACTGACCTCCAGAGCACCCCGTGGCTGTGTGCGCGCGCGCGTGTGTGTGTGCATACATGCATCCTTGGAGGCCAGGAAAGGAGAGCAAGGGTGGGGAAGCATAAGGACTGATGGACCCTTGCTCAAGGAGTCTCAAAGGTGAAGGGAGACGCACAGGATGAAAACTGAGGCCAGAAAAGACAGGAGGGGAAAAAGGAAGGAAGACCCTAGGACTGTCTGATGGGGAGAGCAATGTCTGGCATATGCATGTGTGTATGTGTGTGTGTGTGTGTGTGTGTGTGTGTGTGTGTCCCTGAGGTCTTGTGGGCCTGGTGTGTGTATATTTGCACGCTAAATAGTGTGTCCCTGCCTCTAGGTTATCCGTGTTAGGGGAATATCTCTGTTGCATGTGTAGGGCTTTGGCTTGGGTTGTGTGTTCGTTGTATCTTGGGGTGCTTTGGGTGCTGTTGTTGTGTGCCTTGGGGTGAGGTGGTGGGAGGGAGGTCCTGGCCTGTGCAGCCCTGCGTGTGCCTGCATGTCCTTGGTCTTTGTCTGCTGAGCCCGCTTATGGCTGCTCCATGCATGCTTGTACACCTGTGTGGGGAGCCCATGTTGCAGGTGTGTTGGGGGCATCGAGAGCGTGTCGGGGTGCACAGCTCAGTCCCTTGCCCCTCCTGACCTGATCATCCAGGCTGCAATTCCCATTTATTTCCATATGTTGTCTGTCTGTCCCAGGCCTGTCTGCCTCAGACTCTGACCAACATCAGGACTTTTGTATATGACACTGGGGGATGGAGAAGGGGGGAGGGCAAAGTCCTTAACCCCCTCCACTACCACCGCCACCCCAGCCCCTTGTGGAGTTGGAGCACTGGTGTGCCCTGAGCTGGGGGAGCCCTTCCAAACAGCTGCTCCCAGCGTGCTTTGGTCCTGTGGCCCAGGTATGCCTCTGCCCCACCCCCAACTGCCTCTCTGCTTCAGACTCTGGCCTCTGAAGCCTTCCTGTGAGCAGGACCACCCTCCTCATTTCTGGACTCCCCTTATCCCCCCATCCTGGCAGCCTCAGGCCCCTCCTCCAGGCCTTTTCCAGATTCAGGCTGCCTGGGGGGGCTACAGCCCTGGGGAGCAAGTGTGTCCCCTTCGCCCTGCCCTTGCCACTTGGCTTCATGTTCCTCACCCCGGAGCCTGCCAGGGGGGCTCAGCAGAGAGAAAAGAATGGGGTTTGGGTGGGAGGGCAAGTGTGGGTGTGAGTGGCAGCGCTCCCCTGTGGGCGTGTTTATGAGTGAGCACACGGGTGTGCGGGGTCAGAGAGCTGGGCAAAGTGCCAGCGTCGGAGGCTTGTGCAGGATGGAGGCAGATTCGATGGGAACGTTGATGGGTGGGGATGGCTGCCAGTTTCCAGGGATGCGGCGCACCGTGGGCCAGGCAGGATGCGAAGGACTTTTGCAGATGATCTCATTTAATAAGGGTGACAGCACGGAGACGGTGGGAGAGAGGGATGGTGGTCAGGAGGCTGCTGCCCGGAGATCCTGCAGTGTCCCCTCGCCCCCGTCCCAGGCCCCGGGTTGGAGACAGGCGGGAGGAGGGAACAGGCCATTCCCCAGGTCCCCAGCCCCGCTGCCTGCTTCACCCCAGTCCCTCCCGGGACAGAGGGTGAGGCAGACTCTGGGGGCTGTCTGTACAGTGCATCAGCCTGTCCTTACTCTGCGAATCCCCTGTGGATGAAATGAGAACCCCCAGGTTCAATTTCAGAAGCCAAGGCTCAGCTCCCTGAAGGGGAGGAAGCGATGGCCGGGGCGGAGTGGGGGTGCCTCCGTGTCAAGGCTGAAACTGTCACTGACATGGGAGCAGGGCTTGGGGCTCCGCCCATGGCTTTCCCTCACCTAGATTTTGTCACTGAGTTTTAGGTGAGTTAATACCTGGCTGATAGTACCGAGAAGTGAGGCCTGGGGTCTGTCTCCTCCAGGTGGCAATGACACAGGGGACTGACGGCCCGGATGCAATGGTTGCCCGAAGAAGAGTGATAGGGAAGGAAGGGAAGGAGGAAGTCAGGGGCAGAAGGGAAGGGAGGGAGACTATGGGCATAAAGAAAATCCCTCTTATGCACAGACTGCCCCACCAGGGCAGAACAGTCACTCAGGCTCATTATAGAAGTCGCAGAGGTCCCTGAGCAGTGACAGTGTGGAGGGCTTCCAGGAGGAGGCGCTCTGTCTCTGAAGCATGGAAGGGCTGCCGTTGTGAGGGGCTGGGAGGAAGAGCTCCAGAAAGTAGCAAATGTGTTTGGGGATCAAATGCATGTCCAAAAGAGCAGAGCAGCTCCACTCCTTCCTATAATCATAAGGGTAACAGGAACTATCATTATTGGATATTTTCAGAAAAATACTGTTATTATCTCTTATTGAGCATTTTGAGGAAAATACCATCATTATCACACATGAGGAAACTGAGGATTAGAAAGGCTAAAGTCACTAGTCTACACAGCAGCAGCAGTGCAAGGATTTGAACCCAGGTCTCTGTTTTCAAGACAGTGACCCACTTTTGTCACATAGCCTCCCAAGTCTCAAACTCAGTCCCTCCCAAGTCCCCAAAGTGTGTGGCTTCACCATTTTCCAGGCACTCGGGCTCAAAGCTCAGGCATCATTCATGTCCCCCCCACACACACTTCCAGGCAGGCATCAGATCCTCAGTATCCTTCTTCTTAGGGCTGGAATCAGACAGGTAGGGGTTCAAATCCCAGCTCTATCACTTATGAGCTGTGTGACCTTGGGCAAATCACTCAACCTCTCTGTGCTTCGATTTTCTGAATTGTACAGAAAGGAAATGAACAATGCATATAGGATTGTCGTGAGAATTCAACAAGTTAATACATGTAATATCCTCAGAACAATGTCTGGCAGAGTAGGCGCTTAGGAAACAAGAGCTATTTTATGCCTACTAAACTACATTCCTTCCCAGATCAAAGCTGTGCTTATAACACTGTCCTGCACAAAAAACATGACACTCCTTGCTTCACACCTTGAAGTCCAAGAAGGTGGAGCACCTTTCTTTGTTGGGTCTTTGGTCATGTTTCCTTTCTGCCCAGAACCCTGTCAACATTCTCACCTCCCCTCCCCTGAAGACCTCCTTTGTCATCGTATCTAAAACTCAGCCAGGGCATCGCCACTTCCAGGTAGGCTTCCTGGGTAGACATCTGCCCTCTCTGGGCTTCCACAGCCCACTGCGCTGCTTTCCATCACGGCATATTCTACACTCTGAGAATTGTCTTGTAATATGCCTCTCTCCCCAGCTGGGGTGGGTGCCTGCTTTGATCTAGCTTTCCCTCTTCTGATAACAGCAGCTTCCTCACTTTGGCGAAACGTCACTCCCAGCCTCACTCCCACCCCCCACTCCCTAAGGTTCTGCTGGGCCATCAGATGCCAGTGCCTGCTTCTTGCCATAAGGATGGACAAGTGACTCAAGCAGCGCCAATAGGAATCCTTCTTGGCATTTTTATCCATGGACACTGGGTGAGGAAATACTTCTCTTTCCTCTGAGATCCAGGATGATGTCAATCTGGATCTTTCTGTGGTCACACCCCACTCTTCTTCCACCACAGAGGAAGTCCATCTGCAGGGTACAGGACCTAAATCCAGGGGAAGCACCTACTAAGGTCTTATTTTTATTTTAATGTTACCGCGTTTAACATCTACCCTTTTTGTTTGGTATAAGTAACACATTTAAATGATTCAAGGATCAAAATAATCTACCAAGCTGGGCACTAAGAAGGCTCAGTTTTATCCCTGTTCCTGTCAACCTTTGTATGCACATCTCACCAGTTGGGTAATCACTTTAAAAAATTTCTTTAGGATCCTCCTGATGGTTTCTTATGGAAATACAAGCAAATAACAGTATACATTGTTATTGCTCCCTCTTTCTTAAAAAGGAATACTGTATACAATGTTCTACACCTTGTTTTCATTTAACAATATAGCCTGGAGTACTTTGCATAAAGCACTCTGCAAGCTTCCTCTTTCTTTTTCACAGCTGCATAATATTCTATTGCGTAGATAAACTATGCAGTTCCTAATAATGAACACCAGAGTTACTTCCAATCTTTTTTACTACTATAAGCAATGTCAAGGATTTGCATGCATTATCTCATATGACTATAATGGTATCTATAGGTCTAACAATAAAAAGACAAATAACCCAACTGAAATAATGAGCAAAGGATTTGAACAGACATTTCTCCAAAGAAGATATATATACAAATGGCCAATAAGCACATGAAAAGATGCCCACCTTTATTAGCCATCAGGGAAATGCAAATCAAAACCACAATGAGAAACTACTTTATATCCACTAGGATGGATATAATGAAACACACACACACACACACACAAAAGCAGACAATAACAAGTGTTGGTGAGGATGGAGAGAAATTAGAACCCTGATATATTACTGATGGGAATGTGAAATAGTGCAGCCGCTTTGGAAAACAGTTTAGAAGACCTTGGAAATGTTAAACATGGAATTTCATAGGACTCAGGAATTTCCAAGAGAAAGAAGATCATGTGTCCACACAAAAACTTGTACATGAGTGTGGCAGCATTATTTATAATAGCTCAAAAATGGAAACAACTCAAATGTGTATCAACTGATGGATGTATAAAAATGTGGTACATCCATACAATGGAATATTTTTCAGCAATGAAAGGGAATGAAGTACTTATATATGCTGCAACATAGGTGAACCTTGAATTTATTATGCTAAGTGAAAGAAGCCAATCACAAAAGACCACATATTGTATGATTATATATACTACAGGTCCAGACTAGGCAAATCTGTGGAGACCGAAAGTAGATTAATGGTTGTCGGTACTTAGGACTGACGGTGCCTAGAATTGATTAGGGGGAGAAAAATGGGGAGTGACCACCAAGAGGTATGGATTTTCTTTTCGGGGTGATGGAAAGTTTCTAAAATTGATTGTAGTGATGGTTGCACAAATCTGTGAATAAACCAAAAATCATTAAATTATATGCTCTAAATGGGTGAATTGTGTGGTGTGTGAATTATATTTTTAAAAATCTGCTTTAAAAAAAAAAAAAAAGAATATCGGTAGGATGAATTCCCAGAAGTGGGACAGTTCAAAGGGTAAATGCACTTTAAATTTTGGTAAATAGTAAAAAATTTTGCTCCAAGGGGGCTGTAACATTTTTCACTCCTATCAAATGCAAGGCAGATGACTTATCTCCATTGTATACATGAGGAAACTGAGGCATGGATGAGCCAATATAATATAGTTAATAATGTCTAAGCTGTAACTGAAGTCAGAACTGCTGGACTCCAAAACCTGTGCTCTGCTGCATCCTACTCATTTGGTATTTTTCCAATGATCATTAGATCTCCTCAAGCAAGCAAACAAACAAAAATGGCTTTTGAGTGCATTGATTTTCTCTTTTTTTTTTTTGGTTTTCTATTTCATTGATTCTTGCTTTGATCTTTATAATTTCCTTTCCTCTGCTGATTTGGGTTTAATTACTCTTCTTTTTTTAGTTTTTAAGACAGATGTTGATGATGGTGATACGAGGTCTTCCTTCTTTTCTATATAGGTGCTTAGTACTATAAATTTTCCCCTAAGTACAACTTTAATGGCATCCCACTAAATCTGTTATGTTGTATTTTCATTTTAATTTAATTCAAAATACTTTTTAACATTTCTTTTGATTTCTTTGACCCATGGGTTATTTAGAAGTGTCTTATTTAGTCTCTAAATATTGGGGGATTTTCTAGACATCTTTTTGTATCAAATTCTAATTTAATTTCACTGTGGTCAGAGAACAAACACACTTTGACTTATTTTAAATTTATTCAAACTTGTTTCATGGCCCAGAATACAGTCTTTCTAGGCAAATTTTAAATGTGCGCTTAAAATGGATATTCTACTGTTGTTGAGTGAAATGTTCTATAAATGTCAGGTCCAATTTGTTGATAGAATTGTTCATTTACTATACCCTTGATGATCTTTTGTCCAGTTGTTCTATTAATTGAGAAAGGAAAATTGAAGTATCTCTAACTATATTTGTGAATTTGTGTATTTCTCATTGCAGTTCTGTCAGTTTATCCATAATGTATTTTAAAGCTCTACTATTAGCTGTATGAGCACTTAGGACTATGTGTTCTTTATGCACTGACCCCATTATCAATTAAGAGAACCATTACTCTGACTCTTAATATTCTTTGCTTGAAGTCTATTTTACTTATATTAATATAGCCACTCTAGAATTCTTTTTATTAGTGTTAGCACAGTGTATCTTTAGCCATCAGTTTATTTTTAACCAATTTGTGTCTTTATATTTAAAATTTCCTGTAGGTGTCATATAGATGAATCGTGCTTTGGATGAACAATCTGACAATCTCAGCCTTTTAATTGTGGTGTTTAGGCCATTTACATTTAGAATGGTTATTGATATGACTAGCTTTAAATCTACCTTCTTGCTGTTTGTTTTCTAGTTATTCCATCTGTTCTTTATTCTCCTATCCTTTTTTTTTTTTGGATTGGGTATTTTTTTATGATTTAGTTTTATCTCCTTTGTCATAAATAGTTATAACTTTTATTTTAATGTTTGTAGTGCATATCTTGAAATAATCCTAGTCTGCATTCAAATAATATTTACCACTTCACATATAGAACAAGATACTCACCATAATATGCTTCTATTTTTTTGCATTCATGGCCTTTATGTTATTGTCATATGTATTACTTCCATATTTGTTATAAATATCAGAATACATAGTATTATTTTTGCTCTACCCAGTCAATTATCTTTAAAAGATATTTTTAAAATAGGCAGGGGAGTACTTGATATCTGCCTACTTAGTCACCTTTCCCAGTGGTCTTCACTCCTTTGTGTAGATCCAAATTTCTATCAGGTATTATTTTTCTTCTGCCTCAAGAACTTTCTTTAACATTTCTTGTGCTGCAGGTCTGCTAGTGATGAATTCTTTTAGCATTTTACTTTGGAAAAAGTCTTTATTTCACCTTTGTTTATAAAAGCTATTATTACTGGGTGTGCTGGTTAGAATCTGTGGTGGACCCCAGAAAAGCCATATGCTTTACTCCTCATTCAGTATTGTTGGGTGGGAGCTTTTTGATCGTTCCCATGGAGATGTGACTCACCCAGCTGTGGGTATCAACTTTTGATTAGAAGGAAATGTGGCTCCACCCATTTCAGGTGGGCCTTAACTGGAATCCTTTAAAAGAGGATACGTTTTGGAGAGACCGCCTTTTAGAGCCACGATAGAGCCCACCCAGCCAGAGACCTTTGGAAGGAAGATGCCCCCCAGGGAGCTTCATGAAACAAGAAGCCTGGAGAGAAAGCTAGCAGATGTTGCCACGTTCACCATGTGCCTTTCCAGTTGAGAGAGAAGCCCTGAACTTCATCAGCTTTTCTTGAGTGAAGGTAACCTCTTGTTGGTGCTTTAATTTTTATAGACTTGCTTTAATTTGGACATTGTCACAGCCTTAGAACTGTCAACTTGCAACTTAATACATTTCCCCTTTTAAAATCCATTCCATTTTTGGTATATTGTATTCTGGCAGCTGGCAAACTAGAACACTGGGTATATAATACTAGATCGACAGTTTTATTAATTTTTTTAAATTCACATTCTGTATTTTAAAGATGTTGCTCCACTGTCTTCTGGTTTGAAATGTTCTAAAGAGAATTCTGATGTCGTTTTAATCATTGTTCCTTTATATGTAATGTTCTTTTTTTCTCTGGCTACTTTTCAGATTTTCTCTTTATCATTGGGTTTAAACAACCTTTTTATGAGTAATCTCAGTGAAGTTACTCTTATACTGAATGCTCATTGATATTTTTGAATCTGTGGCGTTTATTTCTAGGTTTTATCAAATTTGGAAAAAACGGCCATTATTTCTTCAACAATTTTTCTGTCCTCCTTTTGTCTTCTTTGGAGACTCTAATGAAATGTATATTAGGCTGATTGAAATTATCCCACAGCTCACTGATGCTCTGTTCATTTATTTTGAATATTTTTTCTCTTGTGTGTTTAATTTTTAATAGTTTCTATTGCTGTGACTTCAGATTCACTAATTGTTTTTTCTGTGTTGTCAAATCTGCTCCTAATACCATCCAGTGCATTTTTTTTTTTTTCTGTCTCAGATCTTGTATTTTTCATCTCTAGAAGTTCGTTTTGGGTCTTTTTTCCCCCAGTCTCTACAGAACATGATAATCCTCCTTCCAGCTTCTTCTTTTTTTTTTTAGATATTAAAAAAGAAATTGGTTTATTGAGGGCAAGAAGATGCAAACAATATAAAAACTGAAAGCTTATCTGGCATTTAATTGACTTTTCTTTCACTGCCTGTCCAATGGGAGCTGGATTTTATTTGTATATTTTCTAAGGACCCAATTTGTTCTGAAATCCTTCTGCAAAGGGTAGCTGTGGGGCAGATTCTTTAAGCGACTCTTGGGATAATTCTTATGAGGGCAGGGTGCGGGGTGCAGAATTAATTCCTCAATTCTGTCCACTTCTTTCCCTTCTGCTTCATGTGTACTACGAAATAGTCATTGCACGCAATGGTGAGCCCGGCAATTAGTGAAAAGAAGCTCTGGAAGCCCACTTTGCCATCTCGACACTGGTCCAGATCCTTCATTATTTTGTCCACAGCCAGAGGGTCTTTTTGATTTTCCAAAAATCCAGGGAACTCCTTTTCCATGAGCACCCTCAGGTCCTCCTTTGTTAAGTAGCCTTTATGCCCCGCGAATTTGTGAAATGTAAACATCATAGCTTCCATGGCGTGCTCCATTTGAGATGGCATTTTGGTGAGGTCTGTTGAAACCTTGGCCGGAGGCGGCGGCGGCGGGAGCTGGGCCTCGGGAGTGGGGACGCGGAGCCAGTCCCTTCCAGCTTCTTGAACACATGGAACATAGTTATGATTGTATTAATGTTCTTATCGACTTACTCTTACTATCATCTGCGTTGTTTGGAAATTTGTTTCTGTTGATAGATTTTCGCTTTATTAGGGGTTGTATTTGCCTTCTTCTTTGCGTGCCTTGTAGTTTTTGGTTGGATGCCACACATCATGAATTTTGCCTTGCTGTGTGTGCTAGCTATTTTAGTATTCCTATAAATATCCTTGAGCTTTGTTATGGGATGAAGCTTGATTCTTTTGAGACTTGGTGTAAAGGACCTGAGAAACCTGTAGTCTAGGGCTAATTTTTCCTACTACTGAAGCAATACTCCATGATTTATGAAGTTTTCCCCTCAGCCTGGTGAGAACACAAACCATTCCAGGTCCTGTGTGAGCTTCTGAGATTGTCTCCTCTGCTCCTTTGAGTTGATTCTTTCCCTGCCCTTGGATAGTTTCCTCGCGTACAAGTGCTACTCGATACTCAGCTAAAGACTTGAGGGGAATCCCCTACAGATATTTGAAACTCTCCTTCCACGAAGCTCTCTCCTTTCCATTTCGGCATCCTGTGAATTCTAATCACTTTGGCCTCTCAAGACTCCCAGCTCTGTCTACTCATCTCAGGGAGACGTCTGGGCTCTGCCTGGGGTGCCCCCCAGTGCCGCAGCCTAAAAATTCTCCCCAGGCAGAAGCTGGCAATTGTAGGACTCACCTCATTAGTTTTCCTTCTCTCAGGGATTGCTGTTTTTTGCTGTCTGATGTCCAATGTCTGAAAACTGTTGTTTCCTATATTTTATCCGGCTTTTTCCATTGTTTCATGCCAGAGGGTAAATCTAGTTCTTGTTATTTCATATTCCTAGGAGTCCTGTACCTACATTTTCACATTTAATTGACACAATAATCTTATATAGTAGTAGTAGTATGATTATCCCCATTTTATGGATGAGGAAATTTGAGGCTAGGAGATTAAGTTGTAGTAGAGTAGGGTTGAGAGACAGAATAATATAACAGAAAAAATGATGGACTCTTTTCTGGGTCTGCCTCTCAGATTCCCCACTTATTAGCTGTGTGGCCTTGGGCAAATTACTAAACCTCTCTGTGCTGCAGTTTCCTTGTGTGCAAGAATGGGGATAATAATGACATAAATTACCTTATAGGGTTGTAATAAGGATAAAGTGAGCTACCACATATCTGGTGCATAATTCTTAAGTAGGCGTTGCATATTATTATTGGAGTAGAGTAGTTAAAAATCTAGAGTTCGGTGACTGGGAGACCCCCTCTGAATTCCAGCTCCCTCACTAACTTGCTGTGGAACCTTTGTCATGTAAATCAATCAGAATTCGATCGGAGAAACAGAAGCAATAGGAGATATTAACCAGAAACAAAAAGGAAAGGGAACCCTGGGAAGTGTAGTTCAATTGAGCCTGGCTGATGCATCACCAAGTCCCATGCCATGCTACTTCACCACTCCGAGAGCTTTTTCCTCATCGGTGAGATAGGATAATATTGGATTAAATGACATAATGCACATGGAGCACTTGACACATAGTCTGGCATAGGATAGGGTTCAATAAATCACCCAGGATCCCACAGCTAATCACTGGCAAAGGTGCAATTTGAGCCCACGGCTGCTGTCTCCAAAGCCTGCTGTGCTTCCCACTGTATGGTACTGCCTTCATATGCTGGACCAGAGAAGGTGGCGATGAGTAAGACAGTCCCTGCCCACAGGGATCCCTGGTTCCATTGGGGATTAGCCAGGGCCACAAATAAACAGAATATAAGGCAGTCATCATTACTGGGAACTTTGAGCAGGATTCCCTACACGGGGACCGAGAGGGAGGGGCCCCACTTCACTGCACACTGCTGGACAGCTTACCTGCATGATCGCATTTAGTCCTCCCGACCAAACGGTGAGTTGGATATTGGTATTATCCTCATATTACCGATGAGGGGCCTGAGACCCAGAGAGATTAAATAACCAGCCCAAGGTCACAGAACCAGCTAGAAGTGACCCCCTTCCCTCCAGCCCCAGACGGTGGCTAGAATGGCAGAGAAGCTGCAGCCTGGGGTCTGTCCTGGGGTTGGCTCCCAGAGGTGAGGACTCTCCGGAGCTCAGAAGCCAGAGCTGGCCCCGGAGCCCCCTCCCAGGCTTGCCCCTGCGCCGGTGTCTGCCTGTGGGCGGCGGGCGCGGTGGTGGCTCCACTGCCGTGGTGGTGGCAGCGGCAGCAGGGAGACAGTCACACCTCGCTGTTTTGTAAACTGTTTCTCACAGCTTGTTTGTTCCGGGTTAGGGCTGGAGCGGCACCGTATGGAAGTGTGACTCATTGTTTAATGTGGCAGCTCATTAGCAGAGCTTGTTGCTGCCTCTGATTTCTCTGCTCTCGCTAATTGGAGAGCCCAGTGGGGCCCTGGCTTCCCGGGAAGAGTGAGCCCAGCTGCCCCAGGGCACTGGCTGGCCCTTGCCCCTGCTGGCTCCCTGTCAAGGACACCCCACACCGGTGGGCACTGGTACCAGCCAGAACAGCTTCAAATCCCAGTTCGTCCGAGCTGCGTAACCTTGGGCAAGGCACTCCTCCTCTCCGAGCCTCAGTTTCCTTATCCATCTAATGGGGACAATAGTACCTACCTTATCAGGGTTGGTGAGAGGAATAGTAACAAGATGTGCAAAGTTCCAGGCCAATGCCTGGGACACACCAGCTGCTCAGTAAACAGCTATCGCAGTCTCCCGACCTGCCTGGAGCAGTCACTGCACGAGGACACTTTCCACTCTAAGCAATCTAACAACAATTCTTCTTTGAATGCCTCACCCCTCCTAAGGCATGTTTGCTGAGGATTCTTCCTGCCCCGGGCATTCCCCACGTTCCCAGAAAAAGGCGACACGGACCAGTTATGTATGCTTCTGGCCTTTGCTTGAGTGGAAGTCCACTTCCCTGGAGCCTTTCTGAGAACACACAGAACAGGTCTGCTCCCTCTGTCCCAGGACTGGCCCTTGGTATTTGCAGACAGGCATCACATGCCCTCTCCAAGACTTCTCTCCAGGAACATGTCCCGTTCCTTCAACTGCCCTTAACTGACATGGCTCACAGGGCGCTGAAAACAGCCAGCACTGCCCCCTGGAGTTGTACAATGCTACGACCCTCGTTCTGAGCCCCTTCCCCACCCTCCTCACACTCTCTGGCTAGTCTCCTCTTTGCTATGTTTCTTCTTGAAATGTGGGGTCTGGAATTCAACTTAATCCTGCTTTGCACAAGGTAGGGCAGCCCTATCTCCTCCCACATTTGAGTTCTGTGCTATGTTGTAGCAATGCAATATGAGACAGGTGGGTAATTTTACATTTTCTAATAGCCACCTTAAAAAAAAGCAAAAGGAAATAGGGAATGCTAACTTTTCACATTTTTTAAAATTTAACCCTATATATCAAAAATATTATTTCAGCATATTATCAATATAAAATCCAATTTATTCATGAGCTATTTTAGCTCTCTTTTTCTTTTAGATACAAAAATATTCTAAATCCAGTGTATATTTTACACTTGCAGCACTTCTGATTTTGGACTAGCCACATTTCAAGTTCTTGATATCCACATGTTCTAGTTTGCTAGCTGCCGGAATGCAACACACCAGAGACGGATTGGCTTTTAATAAAAGGGGATTTATTTTGTTGGTTCTTCAGAGGAAAGGCAGCTAACTTTCCACTGAGGTTCTTTCTTACGTGGGAAGGCACAGGATGGTCTCCGCTGGTCTTCTCTCCAGGCCCCTGGGTTCCAACAACTTTCCTCGGGGTGACTTCTTTCTGCATCTCCAAAGGCCTGGGCTGAGCTGCAAGTGCTGAGATGAGGAATGCCGAGCTGCTTAGGCTGTGCTACATTGCGTTCTCTCATTTAAGCACCAGCCAATGAAGTCAAACGTCACTCATTGCAGCAGACATGCCTCCTAGCCGACTGCAGATGTAATTAGCAACAGATGAGGTTCATGTACCATTGGCTTGTGTCCGTAGCACCAGAACTAGGTATGCTCACCTGGCTAAGTTGACAACTGAATCTAACTAACACACCACGTGTCGCTAGCAGCTACTGAGTGGGACAGTGAAGTTCTAGACTTTACTTCTGTCAGTGTGGTCTGAACTGGCTTTGGCGTTGTGGCTGACACATCACCCTGATGCAGGAGGAAAGAGTAATCTATCACCCGAGGGCCAGAGCCTCTGGCAGTTAGGGAATCTGGGTGCAAGTCTTGGCTCCATCACCTGCTTTTTATATGTGACCTTAGACAACTCACTGCCCCTCTCCAGGTCTCAATTTCCTCATCTGACAAATGCAAGATGAGAGAAACAGGGAAACACTTGCTTTATGCCAGGAACTCCGTGGCGGCACTCTTGCTGTGTTTTCTTATGTATTCCATGGGAAAGCCAGTGGTGTCGGTTTTCTTATCCTTGTTTTCTAGGTGAGGAAACTGAAGCTCAGAGAGATCTGACCCCAAAACCCTCTCCAGAGCTCTGGTGGGCTGACTCCTCTTTCCTTCCTGGCCTCCCCTGGACACCAGTGGGGCTCAGTTTCAGGCAGAAGCCCCCAAGCCTGAACCCCATTCTTTTAGGCTCCTCCCACCAGCAACAGGCTCAGGACAGGTGACAGCAGTGCTTTAAGGTGTACTTGCCGGTGGCAGTTTGCTACATGGAACCCTCCTTCCATCCTGTTGTCTGATCTGTCACCCCAGAGCCGTCCCCACATGGTGACCGGTCAGGAGGCCAAGTCTCGACCCCTGTCCTGCGCCAGTTCCCGCTGTGCCTGGACATACTGGAGGAAAACCCCAGAGATCACACGGCCCAAGGCTCCCTCCCTTCAACTGCCTCCTCCCCGACTCCTCTTCCTGACCCCAGTCTCCGGTGGAGGACCAGCCCTGGGTTTGAAGCCCCGAAGCCTTGCTTCCAATTCCAGAGCCGTCCTCGCCTGCTACCTGCCTGGCTTTGAGCAAAGCACTGCTCTTGACGAAGGCTCAGTTTCTGTGTCTGGAAAAGGGGAGAATTCCTCCTTCCTCCTAAGGCTGGAGTGAAGAGTAAGAACTGAGACGATATATGTGGAAGTGTCTTGCCCGATACTTTGAGTAAATATTCAGTGTGGCTGGTTCTTTACACGTCACTTGAATAACAATTTAACCTTATCTCCTCAACTGGATACTTGCCCTAAGGCTCCTCGGTAACTCTCTGCACAGCTTTTCAGGTTCCCCAGCCTTCTGGACCTTCCTAGCCTGGCCAGGCAGACTCCCGGCTGTGGGGTGAGCGTCTCCCCAGCAACCAACTCTCCCAGGCACACCTTTAAAAAACAGACATGGCTTCTGTTCTGGATCTTTCTAAAGCACACCACACCCTTCCCTGTGTTCCCCCAGAGAGGAAACTGACCCAAGTTCAACTTTTTCTTGATGATTCAGGATCATCATTAGGGCCATCCAGTTCTATACAATAATATTACCTTCGTTAATTACCCACTGCGTATCAGGCATCTTATAAAAAGATGTCATCTGATTCTTACACATGCCTGTTATAGAGTTTGACTATTTATCCCCTTGTCACAGATGAGGGAACTGAGGCTCCAGGTGGTTTAGAGACTTGCCAGGGGCTCAGGCAGTGTGGGTCAACCCCTTTCCACTTCCCCTCGCCCCCTCGCCCCCCACATTCTAAGGGCCCCTGACTGACTAGAAGCTCTTATATGCACTTCTGACACTAGTTTCGCCCTTGCTGGGGGCTGGTAACGTACATGCCGGGGACAGTGACCACCCCGCTTTTTAGCCTGCAGAGATCTGAGAAAGCAGATGCAATAACACATGCTTTTAAGCCTTGGCTTTCCCCACCTGTGTGTACATTTGCACAATTTACCTGTTCCTTCTTTAACATTCTCTTCTCTTGGCTTTTCATGAGTCCACCTGTCCTAGCTCGCGGGCTGCACCTTCCCAGAGTCCTCTGCGGCCTGCCCTTGCTCGGCTCCCCCTAACGTGCTGGCGTCTTCGGCACTCTGCTTCTTTTCACACTCCCATCACCGCCGGGATCTTAGGTCCTCCCACAGTTTCACCTCCTCTGGGCCAAGAACTCCCAAATTCGCACCCCCTGTCCAGACCTCTTCTCAGCGCTCCAGGTTTTATAGCCACTGCCTGCGGAGTGGACCTCTTCCCTGGGTGGTCCGCCGGCACCTCGAAACAAATCCGCTGCGACTCGCAAAGCTTCTGCCCCTGCTTCTGATGACTCAGTGGATCCCCCACCCCCTCCCCAGGTCTGATAACAGTACTGGCTAATATTTATCAAGGGCTTATGAGGTGCAGCCTCCACGTTAGGTGATTCTGTGGTTCTCACTTGACCCTTGCAGAACCCTGACAGGTGGTATTATTTTTTCATCAACCCATTTCACAGATGAAGATGTGGTAATGACGTGCCTGGCACATAGTAAGCACTTGGTAAGTGCTGGTTCTCTCTCTGGCTTTTGTTTCTTTTGATAGTCTAAATTCGGGAATCCAATTGGCTACGCTTGCGCTGAGCAGAGCACACAGCAGGCGTTCCTCCTGGGGATACCTGCCGTGTCCAGCATGCTCTGTGATCACCCAGGCGGCTCCTTGTGCTGAGATCTCTCATCCTCAGGTCTCTCCCAGCTGAAGTCCAGATCCTGCCCCAAGAAGCAGCCGCTGCCTAGATAGATTTACATGGGAATCCAATTTCAAACACGCAGACCCCAAGCTTGCCCCTCCCTCACTGTGACTCCCTCCCCCCATAATCCCTCCCCCCACGCTCCCAGCAAGAGGCAAGAGACAGGTGACAGCAATGTTTGGGGTGTGTTTGCAGGCGGCAGTCCACTAGATGGACAGGTCTCCATCTGCACAGCTTCCTGGTCTCACTCCAGAGCCGTCCCAGCAGGGTGGGTGTTTGTGAGGCCAGGTCCCGCTCCTCCCTTAGGTCTGTTATCACTGTGGGTGTTGGTGTCGCATCCCCGTCCTCACAGCAGTGAAACGGGTATTCTCAATTCCTCCTGCAGCTGAGAAATTCGGGGCTCAGGGACATGAGGCGACTTGCCCAAGGTCCCAGAGCCAGAATCTAACCCTTGGGTCAATGCCGGTGTTCTTTCTACTTTCAAATTTGGGAGGATCATTTGGTTAAGGAGATACAGTGTTTTGCTCAAAGCCAGGCAGGTAGCAGGTGACGGCTCTGGCATTGGAAGCAAGGCTTTGGGGCTCCAAGCCCAGGTCTCATCCTCCCGGGAGACCGGTGAGGGAGAGGAGTCGGGGAGGAAGCAGTTGAAGGGAGGGAGAGGAGGGAGATTGAGCTGTGTGATCTCTGGGTTTTCCTCCAGTATGTCCAGGCACAGCGGGAACTGGCACAGGACAGGGGCCAGGACTTGGCCTCCTGACCAGTCACCATGTGGGGACAGCTCTGCGGTGACAGACCAGACAACAAGATGGAAGGAGGGTTCCATGTAGCAAACTGCCACCTGCAAATACACCTTAAACCACTGTGCCTGTTGCTGGAAGGGAGGAGTCATGCAAGGATGGGGCTCCTTTTCTGAAACTGAGCCCCATTGGGGTACCCTTGCTCTCATCACTAAGCAACCAGCTCAACCACAGGTGCAACGAGCCCACCAGGTAGATGACTGGGGTTTATTCCAATAGGTTCTGGTAGAGCAGGAGCAGGTACAACCATCTTTTATTTTTTTTGCAAGGAAACTGAGGCTCAGAGAAGTGCAGTAACTTTTTAAAAGATACACAGCCAGAATGGGGGGTGCTGATGTTCAATTCAAATCTGCCTGACTTTGGGGGCTTTGCCCTCTGCATCACTCTACACCGTGGTTGCCAAAGCCCCACCCAGCCCCCTCCTTCTTGTCTCTTCTCCCAACCATAGCCTGAGGTCCTTTGGGAGGCAGAAAAGACTTGGGCCCTTATGTCTTATAACCCCAAGTAATGCCAGGCTTGTATTGCTGGGTATTTTTACAACAAATTAAAAATAATGAAAGAAAAAGAGAAGAGTTGTTAGAATGACTGTTTTTCAGTAAATATTTTAATGGGTAAATGAGTATCCCAAGAAGATTCTAAAGCAGCGTAGTAGCCTGATCTCTTTATGTCCATTGACCCAGGACAGGCCTTTGCACTTGCAAATGAGTAAGAAGATAGCAAGTCTTATGGGCAGGCAGTGGGCAAGGCTCCAGGTACCCAGTGAAATTAGGGTTAGGTGAATTGGCCTCCTCTGAGAGGGGAGGGCTGATGGACGGCCCCTCTGGAGCTGTCAGAGCTTCATCCCAGAGCTCTAAAGGAGGAGCAGGAAGTATAAGAGTGTAGCAGTTAAAAACTCAGGTCTGGAGTCAGCCCTTGATGCAAATTCCAGTTCCTTTTCTTCTAGTACTGTGACCTCTTGAGGCCTCGGATTCTTCAGCATAAAAATGGCTTGTCATATTGAGTAAATGAAATAACATATATAAAGTAAAGGGGAGACTCTCCTTAACTTCCCTAAACTCCAGCATCATTTTTAAAACATATATTTTTATGAGAAATCTTCACACATATACAGTCCATACATGGTGAACAATCAATGGCTCATCGCATAGTTGTGTATTCATCACCATGATCATTTTTGGAACATTTGCATCACTCCAGAAAAAGAAAAGAGAAAAAACTCATACATCCCATACCCCTTACCCCTCCCTCTCATTGATCACTAGTATTTCAATATACCCTATTTATTTTACCCTTTATTCCCAATATTATTATTTTTTTTACCATATATGTTTTTACTTATCTCTCCATACCCTAGAAAAAAGGAGCATCAGACACAAGGTTTTCAGAATCACACAGACACATTGTAAAAGCTATATCATTATACAATCATCTTCAATACTCAAGGCTACTGAAACACAGCTCAACAGTTTCAGGTACTTTCCTCCAGCCCCTCCAATACATCATAAACTAAAAAGGGATACCTATATAATGCATAAGAATAACCTCCAGGATAATCTCTGGACTCTGTTTGAAATCTCTCAACCACTGAGACTTTATTTTCCCTCACTTCTCTCTTCTCCCTTTTGGTCAAGAAGTCTTTCTTAATCCCATGATGCTGGGTCCTGGTACATTCCCGGAGTTCTGTCCCACGTTGCCAGGGAGATTTACACCCCTGGGAGTCGTGTCCCATGTAGTAGGGGGAGGGCAGTGAACTCACCTGCCAATTGGCAGAGAGGCCACATCTGAGCAACAAAAGAGGTTCTCTGGGCATGACTCTTACACATAATTGTAAGCAGGCTTAGCTTCTCCTTTCCAGCATCACTGATTTTTTGGCATGGGCAGGCTCTGGGAATTGAACTCAGGTTTATGGCATCCAGCATCACTTTTAATTGTAATTTACTACTCTTAACAGTTTGAAGAACTCCTTCCAGAACTTTTTATATATGTGCATACATACACACATACCCACATGCACATGCATGTATAATGCCTATGTATAGTGGTTACAAAAATGGAATCATATTATTGCACATAGCGCCTGGCACTTGGTAGGCACTCAATACATATTTGTTGAATGAATGAATAATATTTTTCTGCAACTTCCTTTTGCACTTAAAGCTACATTCTGGCCATCTTTCTAGGTTCGCACATAGAGGTCTACCTCATTCCTTTAGGAGCTGCATAGTTCTTCTCTGTGAGGTTGTACCATAACACAAACCATCTCCTGATGGCCATCAGTGGTTTCCTATCACAATTATGACTGTCACTTTTTGAGGGCCTGTCAATGTGCATGTCACAGTGGGAGGCCCTATTATGTACATATCTTTACAGATATGTCACTGTTATCTCAGATTCTTCATGCTTGGCATACAATAGGTGCTTGGGAAATCATCTGAAGACCCAGCTCCCCAAAGCTTCAGCTCTGTGGAAGGGAAACATATCCCCTTTCCCTGTCGCCTCCTCCCGCCCCCATTCGGGTCCTCGGCTAAGCATGAAAGAGAGAGAGATGAGTAAGACAAAGTCCCCGTGGTAGAGGAACCCACAAACTAGTGGGAAAGACAGATGTGGGGGAAGATAATTACAGCAAAGAGTGAAGAGAACAAAGAAACACACCCAAGGAATAGAGGAGGAATGACTGGTATACCCGAAGGAGTCCCGGGAGGGTCTCAGAGGAGGTGGCAGCTCCGCTGAATTTCAAAGGCTACCGGGAGCTCATCAGGCACGTCAGGGAGTTGACTCGAGACCATCCTTGCCCTACATGTGACTTCCCACATTCGGCTTCTTCCCTTCTCCATCACTTGTTCCATGCCCTCGTCCAAAAAGGGGTATGGGGTAGATCCTAATTTTTATAAATTGACACATACAATAGGACCATTAAGTAAGTAAGAGGAACAAGAGTTTTTTTTTTTTATTTGTTTGTTTTTTTCACATGAGCAGGTACTGGGAATCAAACCCAGGTCTTCTGGATGGCAGGAGAGAATTGTGCCACTGAGCCACCATCTCACTGCCCAAGGAACAAGAGTTTTGTACTGAAAGGGAAAAGAGAATGAACCATACACCTAAACCGAGGATCGTCACGTGTGCACTGAATACAAGATTTAGCTCTCCACTTCCTACCAGGCAGAAAGGTCTGTACCAACTGCAATGTGGGGGTATCCATTCCCACCAGCACAGCCCACATCCCCTCCCCTTTGCACCTGACCCTCATTTTTTTTACTGTGTTTATGGGTCAGTTGTGTATGTGGCCAGTCAGTGTTTTGAATTGACCCTTAATTCTAGTTTATTCATCTGACCAAATTGGATGGAGAGGTTGGGGAGCCAGCAGTGTTGGAGAAGCTGTAATGGGTTACTCCTTTGCATCTACCCCACTCTGTGGCACACACAGAGGAGAAACTGAGGTTTGGAGGCATGAAGTGAAACACCAGCAGGGCAGGCCCTGGGGCCCATGTCTCCTGACCCCAGCCCAGCAGGTCTATGTGCAGGCAGTGGCTGCCTCCTGGGGCAGGGTCTGGACTTTGTCCGAGAGATACCTGAAGATGAGAGATCTCAGAGCAAGAAGCCATCCTGGGTGTTCACAGAGCATACTTGACACCTGCAGGTGTCCCTAGGAGGGACACCTGCTGTGTGTTCTGCTTAGCGCAAGCACGGTCAACTGGATTCATGAATTTAGACCATTGAAAGAAACAAAACCCCTTGAAAGAACCAGCACTTATCAAGTGCCTACTGTGTGCCAGACTTCCTTACTACGTCTTCATCTGTGAATGCGTTGACAGTTAAATAATACCAACCTATCAGTGTTCCGTATGGATCGAGTGAGAACCTAGCATGGAAGCTGCACCTTGTTAGCCCTTGATAAATATTATTGTTAGAAATTTGCCATTATTATCATCATCATCATCCTCCTCATGTCAACTCTGTAAAGTACGTACTCTCGATGCCACTTTACAGCGAAGAAATCTGGGGTTCAGGGAGATGAAGTGACTTGCCCGAGACAATGGAGTTAGAGCCAGAATTCTAACCCAGGCCCCTTGGGCTCAATTCTCTCTCCCTGTTAAAGGACAGGGATCAGGAGTTAAAATGAAGTTTCATGGCAAGCATGCAGAAGGCAGGTACGCTTGGGGCAGCAAGTGCCTATGGTGTTTTGGCATTCTGTTGGTTTTTGGGGCCTCCAAATAGCAGCTCCAAGGACTATGGGTCCAAATGGCTGAACTTGGCCTGGAACCGAGTTGTAGTTGTTGTGATGGGGCAAGCTCAGGCCATGCTTCACACCCAGTGGAGCAGTAGAGACGTGGATGCAAAGTAGGCTGGGGGCTAGCCCAAGTCACTGGGCAGGGTCGGGCCAGCTGAGGGAACCATCTCTTGCTATTTGGATGATCAGAAATTGGGAAGGGTAGAATGACATGGTTCACATGGACGACATTTTTTACTTTTCCTCACTTAGTCTAACCCAGGTTTTAAATTGCAATTGTGTAAAGAAGTTAGGGTGTGGGGTGAGTGCGTTTCATAGGGGAGACAATGGTATGTATGTCTTATCCCTGCTGCCCTGTCTTGACTCTCAGCCTGGGTAGCCTGTGCCACCATTATCGGGCACTGCCCATCTTGTGGGGCAGCAGCCAGGTGAGAGAAAGCAGCTGCAATGGTGAAAGCCTTGGCTTTGGGGTGGGAAAACCCTGGCACAACTCCAGGTTCTGTGACCTCACTCGGGATAGTCATTTCACTTCTCTGAGCCTCCGCTTAGCCTCAGTTCCCCATCTGCAAAGGGAAACAATGCCGACTACTCCAGAGTGCGGCTTTTAGGATTAATGAGTAGCCCTAGCAAGCATCTCTGTTAGCTTCTTCCCTCCTCTGCTCACCACCTCCATTGGGCCGGTCACCCTGATAAATGATCCTGATTCCCTGGGAATCCATGGCCTCTTCACCAGGATTCCTCATGCCATAGTGTCCTCAGCCTAGGAGGTGACATTCACCAATCTTCTGGGGGACACGGGGTGAGGCTGGGCTTTGGGCCAGAGAAAGATACTCTCACAAGTCCTCGGGGGGTTCCATAACTCCTTCCCCACCGCATTCTCTCCTTCCATTCTCCTATCACTCTAGGGGGTGGGTGTTGCAATCTGCGTTTTGCAGATGGGGAAACTGAGGGTAGGTCTGGGGACACACAGTGTGTCCTTGATGGGACTGGCCCTTGCTGCTCCCCTCCACAGCCACCTGCCATCCAGCACTGGGGCTGCACTTGCCTAGAAGGAGAAGCAGCAACCCAAGGCATCCTGGATGGGGTCTGAGACTCCTCACAGGCAGAAGCCCACACCTTGGGAAAGTCTGCTACCTCCGGTAGGCTTCCTGGAGGTCGAGGTGGGCCTGGTGAGAGACGGCAGTTAGAAGACGGTAGCTTCCCTTAGCCACCCGACTCTCTTTCTTTTGACTCCTCCTTACATGTCCTGTCATGGTTGGCTCTTTCGAGTTCCAACAACTTCAATATTTGGCGTGGAAGTCTCAGCTCTCAGAGAAAATCAGCTTCTGATGGAAGCTTGGAGACCATCTGCCCCAGGTCGAGGCCCCAGCGCATTCAACCACCAGGAAACGGAGCCCCAGAGAGGAGAAGTGACTTTGCCAAGAGCAGAGCCAGCAGCAGAACAGAGGTCTCCTGACTCCTACCCCAATGCTCTGGTAGAATCCTTGGTTCAGAGAGATGACAGGTCCTGGGGTCAGGGCAATCCAGAGGAGAGGTCCTGTGGGTAGGACAGGGCAGTGAGGTCATGGTGAGATACTAGTTTTTATTCTGCCAGGCACTGCTGTGAAGTCCTCATGCCACCAGTTTCTCCCTGCAACAACCCTGGAAGGTCACTTTACACAGAAAGAAGCAAGGGTCAGGGAAGTCCCAAGTCAAGCACAGCTTCTAAATTAAGGAGGCAGAATTTGACCCTGGACCTGTCAGTCTCCAAATCCTCTCACCTTACACTTCTTCCCTGTGGAACAGTAAGAGGGGTGCTTTGCAGGTTCTCTGGCTCCTAGGTGTAGTAATGCTGATAATTTAGACCATCAGGGCAAACCTGAGGCAGAAGGATGAAAGGAACATATATATGTTTGGCGTTTCCTGTGTGCTGGGCATCTCTCATGTGTGAGCTTGGTCCCCGCCCCCCCACACACATAACGCATACAACCACACCATCAAATAAATACAGCCACCCCCATTTTACAGACGAGTAAACAGCCTTGGAGAAGGGAAGTGACTCACCCAGAAGCTCACCTCCCCTTTGCCCCTAGGTACTATTCAGGAGCAAACTCATACTTCAGTTTGAATACCCGGTTGCTGACCTCCCTTCTCTGAGCCTCACTTTCCTTGTCCAGAAAATGGGAATAGTAGCATCTACCCCTCAGATGATTGTGAGGATGAAATGAGTTCATTCATTCATTCATCAGATATTTATAAAATGCCTCCTCTAGGCTCTGGGGACAAGAAAACAAGTGTCTCACTCCTGAGGAGCCAAGTTCTTGATAAACTAATGCCTGTCAGGGGCTGTGTGTGGGGCTGGCACTTAGTAAGTGCTCAGTAAAACACATGCGGCTAAGAACACAGGATTGAGTGATATGGACTGCGGAATGAGCCTGGCCTGCAAGAGGAGCTCCCTCAGGCACTACTCCTCTCCCATCATCAGTGGTGCTACAGCTGCTTGGCCGAAGAAAACACGAGGTCGTTTTGGTCCGTGGCCCTGTGTCCTCGGGCACCCAGCAGTCCCTGGTCCAGGTCAGCAGAACTTGGCCCCAGGCATGGGCCAAGGAGGCAGCTGAAGAGCCTCAGGTCTTCTCACAAGGGCCTCCTGCTACTGCCCCCCTCCCCCCCAGCCACGCCACCTCAGTTCAGCCCCACCCGCTCCCTGACACTGTCCTTGGGCCAGGTCTGAGCCAGCCCTGGAGGCTCTCCCAGCTGTCCTGATGTCCCCTCTGGTTTTTGCAGACGCTCCCCTTTTCTTCCCCTGGATGCCTGTCTGAGCACCAGACCCTCCCTCTCCAGAGGCATCCCCAGACCTCACCCCTGTGCTATTCTTTTTTCCTGACAACTGTGGCATCAAATGTCAACAGGCCATGCTCAGCACCAGCAGGGCGGCAGGGCTTGATATCTGTGGGTTGGGGGGAGGTCCTCTTGAGCCCCCCTTCCCCCTAATAGGGGGCTAGGAATGTTTGTTCCTGATCTGGCTCTGCTCCTAACTCACAGCATCGCTTTGAGAAAATCTCTTCCTTGCCCACCTGGGTCTCTCTGGGCCATCCAGGGGAGGTGGCCCTCCCTGCCTTCACCACGGTGGCATGAGAATTGAGGGACACAGGTGGAGCCCTCTGGGCAAGTGATAGTGGCCTTTCCCAAGAGGGCGTAGGTGGGCTCTGGAAGGGGGTTCTTGGGGGAGCAGAGCAGCTGTGCCCAGGCCTCAGGGAACCCAGTCCTCCTGTCCTCACTTGACCTGAGTGAGCTGGGAGAGCTGGCATCGAGCGCTGGGGAAACGGGCTTTGGCGGGCCCTGACAGCTCAGCAGTGGCAGTAGCAGGGGTGGCAGTGGTGGCCATGGCAGGGGCTATTCTGAGAGCTGGGAGGGACTGGGGAGCTGAGAGTGGAGGAAGGGAAGCAGCCCAGGAGGAGACAGCCTAATGCAGGGCTGTGGGACGGGGTCGAGGGTGGTGGGTGCACGTCATTTGGGGTGGGGGGAGTGGATGGAGGGGGGTTTGAGGTGTGCTCTGGGATCGTCTTTGGGTGTATGCATGCACCCTAAATGACAAGGGTGTGAGCGAGTGTGTGAGCACTGGAATGGGAGCAGGTTTAGGGGCATGGGAAGATGGGAGGGGAAGCAAACGTGACTGCGTGTAGAAGGGAGAGGAATGAAAGGGTACACAAGTGGAGGCTGCTTTGTGAACAGGGATGAGTGTGAGAGGCTCAGGAGGGGTACATGGGCACTTGAGAGTGGACATAGGGTAGGGGAGGCCGAGGGGACTGTGTAAAGGGGATGCAAGTATAGGGGACATGTGCAAGTGCGCATGTGGGTGAGCCAGTGAATGTGAGGGGACACGAGTGTGAGAGCAGGTGGGACTGTGTGAGCTCAGACATGCAGGCAGGGACGCTGGGTATGTGCAGCAATAGTCGATAGCATTTATTGAGCCCTGTCTCTGGGTTTGCTCCTGATAAGCATAATCTTATTTAATTCATCCACAGTCCTATGAAAGGTGTGCAATTAGGATACCCATTTATAGATGAGGAAGCAGGTAAGTCATTTGTTCATACTTTTACCCCTATATCATACTGCTTCATGACAAATGGATGAGCAGGGGTGAGCAGGGCTCAGGCTATTAGTGAAAAAGAACGAAAAAGCATGAATGTCAGATTGTGCTTATGGGTATGAGTTTTGGTGTGTGTGTGTGTGTGTGTGTGGTGGGAGGGTAAGGGCTGACTGTGCAAACTCGGGTCCCAGAGGGGAGTTCAGGCAGCAGCTGTGGACACTGGGTGGGGCAGGGTGGGAGCATAGCCTGGGTCAGCCTCTAGGGCATCTCTGCCAACCTGGCTTCCCAGCCCTGCAGTGGCAGCTCAAGTTCTCCAGCAACCTCTGCCAGGGCCCCCGCCTAAGGACAACTCCCAACACTGGTATGGCCCCCAGCAGGCTCCCACCTCACAGCTCAGGCTGGGCCAGGGGCTGAAGACAGGCAAGATGCTTGCCTGGTGTCCAGGATATGTGAGGAGACAGCCTCCTAGTGTGGGCTCGCCAGGCAGGGAAGGCATATGAGAACTGTGGGAGAGGGTCAGTCAATGATTTCAGGCCCTTGTGACTCTAAACAGAACCACCTGGAGGGTGTGTGTGTGTGTGTGTGTGTGTGTGTGTGTGTGTGTGTGTGTGTTATGGGGAAGAGGGATACCAACACTTTACACATGCCCATTCTCTCCTTTGGGATGTAATTCAGGCATATTCTGCAAGATGGGACTGCTCCCACCCTGGGGTAGGAAGGGGCCCCTCCAACTGCATCCCCACTCTCACCCTTTGCCCTAATCCTCAGGACCTAAGTTGGAAAGAAGAAATTTTTCCTGGGAAAGTCGGGTGGTCTCCTATAGGCTGGGCCCGGTTCTCCCCACAGCTCAGAAGACTGCCCCTCCTGACCTGCAAGTCTGTCTCCAGCCTCTACAGGCATGAGTTACTGGGGGGGGTGAGAGGGTCAGGATCTTGGGATTCTAGTTCTGGCTAAGCTATCTGGGAAAATCGCCTCCCCACTCTGGACCTCAGTTTCCTCATTGGCCTAATAGAAATACTGTGCTAAAGCAACAAGAGATGAGGCGGGCAGAGCAGCAAGTGGTCTGGGCAAGGAGGGAGCAGACACAACATTCCAAAGTGTGGGGAGGTGGGGATTAGAGAAGGTGTCAGGGAAAAGCTGACACTTGAGTTGAGCTTAGAAGAGAGGGAGGATCTCAGATGAGGGCCTCGGGGAAGGGAAAGGATGTTCGGGGCAGAAGGGATACCCTGAGGAAAAGCTGCGGTGCAGATGGGGTGGCTAGCTGGAAGCCTCTAGCGCCCCGTGAGATGAGGTCATCGGCTGCCCGACCTCTCAGCCAGCTTCCTCCTCTGGGGCTGTGGGATGATTCGATTAACCTCTGACTCCTTCACCATCCTAGGCAGTAGGGATTTCATCTGTCTCAATTGCTGCTCTCTATAATGTCCCCTAAGTGCCGGACGCATGAGAGGTGCACAATAAACACCTGTTAAATGATCGAACAGCACCCTCCCCAAACATCGTGCAGAGGGTGCCTGTTCCAACAGCCCCTGCAAGGGCCTCCCAGGGACTCTAAAATAGCGGGGGTCCCAAGTTCATCACCTGGGAACTCCTTAGAAATGCCAAGTCTCAGGCTCCAACCAAGAACTACTGAAGCAGAAACTCTGGGGCTGGGGTCCAGCGATCTGTCTTAACCAGCCCTCCACGTGATTCTGCTACGAGCTAAACTTTTAGAACCGCTACTCTAAAACTACGCCCATCGGCTCCATAAGAGCCTGCAGAGAATTCGTTAGCACGGGGAAGTTAAAATTGTAGTAAAGCTGACCTAGGACCCAGCTATTCTTGACACTTTCCCTCTCCACGGCCCAGTCCAGGGCACAAAGAGGAGTCAATCATCCCCACCCCCCACCCCGGTCTTTCTGGCATGAAGACAGGGAAACCACAAGGGCTCAGAAGCAGGGGGTGGGGCATTCCTCCCGGGGATTGAAGGCGGGGCCACTACTCTGAGCCCCGCCCCATTTTCGTTGCCCCGGGAAACCCCGGGTTGTAACAATAACCCGCTGACGCGCTTCTGGGCGGGATCCTACCGAATCCATGGGCGGGGCATCTCTGCTGTGGACCAATGGAAGCTCTAGGGCCCCGCCCCCACGCCCCCTTCCCGAGCGCCGACCAGGGGGCGGGGTCGGCGTCCGCCGCTCCTCCCCTGCTCCGTAGGCGGCGCTGTTGTCTCGGGGGCTGCGGTGGGGTAGCCAGGCGCTGGGAGCTGCGCGCCCCCATCCCCAGCCAGCGGGCGGGACACCCCGGCCGGGAGAGGATTCCGCGGCCGCGGGCGTGCACGCCCCGCCCCCTCCTGCGCCGGGCCCGCCCCCTCCCCGTCCCCCGCCCGTCCCGAGGTGCAGCCGGCGCTGAGCGCGGCGGGCGCGGGAGCTGGCGCTGGAGCCGGAGCGGCGGCGGCGGCGGCGGCGCGGGCTCCCGCACGGGCTCGGGCTCCGGCATGGTGCAATCCGGCCTTGTCCCGGGAGAGCGGTGCCCGCGCGCGGGGCCAGCGCCCGGGGAGCGGCAGCAGCGGCGGTGGCGGTGGTGGCTGCAGGCGCAGGCAGGCGGCAGGTGCTAGGAGCGGGGCTGGGAGAGGTGTGTGCCGGCTGGGCTCCGGGGCCGCCGCCCCCTCACTCCCTCTGTCTTTCCCTCCCTCCGTGCTCTCTAGCGCGTCCAGCCCCCTGTCTCCGCGCTCCGGCCCATGGCGTCCCGCGGTTGAGCGGGCGCCGCCAGGGACCCCTCCCGCGGGCCTCCCCGGGGCGCGCAGATCCCGGAGCCGCCCGCCCATCCTCCGCGGAGCCAGCCTCCCCTCCTTGCCGGAGCCGGGCGGGACCATGGCTACGAAGCTGCGAGCGCATCAGGTGGACGTGGACCCGGACTTCGCGCCGCAGAGCCGGCCGCGCTCGTGTACCTGGCCCCTGCCGCAGCCCGACTTGGCCGGCGACGAGGACGGAGCGCTGGGCGCAGGGGTGGCCGAGGGCGCCGAGGACTGCGGGCCGGAGCGCCGGGCGACGGCCCCGGCAATGGCCCCAGCACCGCCACTGGGCGCGGAGGTCGGGCCGCTGCGGAAAGCGAAGAGCTCCCGGCGGAACGCGTGGGGGAACCTGTCCTACGCCGACCTCATCACCAAAGCCATCGAGAGCGCCCCGGACAAGCGGCTCACGCTCTCGCAGATCTACGACTGGATGGTCCGTTACGTGCCCTATTTCAAGGATAAAGGCGACAGCAACAGCTCGGCCGGCTGGAAGGTGGGGACGTCCGGCTGGGTGGGGTGGGGGCTGGGAACTACGGCTGGGGTTTCAAGGGTGCTGCTCTGTGCGCCTGGACGTGGGGCGGACCGTCCGGGGTGGGGGTCACTCTGGAGCGCCCCCAGGGGTCACTGAGTGTGCGCCCAGGGCATAGGCGCCGCCGGGCGGACGGGCGGGGGCGTGCTGGGAGCAGCTGTGGATGCTGGGTGGGAGGTCTGGCAGGGCGACAAGGGATTGCCGCTTTGAGGTATCCCCGAGGCACTCTGGTCAGGTAACACCCCCACCCCGTACTTAAGGCGTGGCAGAAGAACCCATTCCCTGGCCCTTACCCCGGGAGTTTGCTTTGTGTTACTCTTTCTCGCCTTACCGTCGCCACCAGGCACCCTCCTTAAAAAGCTGGAAAAACGACTTGGGGTGCATGGCAGCTTTCTCTCCCAAATCTATCCCGCTGCCCTTCCTGGAGCTGACCCCAGATGTGGACTGCAACCCTGGGCCCATAATTCTTACTGTAATGCCAGGAGTTCACCGTAGGGCACCAGCCAACATGGGGTGGGGGAACTCAGTCAGGTGACCTGGGAAGCTCTGAGTTTTCCTCTTACCTGGATCAGCATGGGTGGTGGTGTTGGTGAGCCTGCTGGTCTGAGGGCTGGAGGTGGAGGGCTGGGCATCTGTCCCCACCCACCCCCAGGTGCCTGTCTTTCACTTCCCTGGCTTTCTGAGCTCAGATGCATTTGGGGGTAGGGGTGGGGCAGGGGACCCACCGGCTGAGGCCTTAGTATCAGCCAGTGTAAAGGGAGAGTTAGCTCGGGAGAGGGCAGGGGCTTGACTGGATGGTGGCCTCCAGGGCCAGCTCCTCCTCTGGCCCTCTTCTTGGGAAGTGGGAGATAGTCTGTGCCCTGGGGGAAGAGGAGGTTGGGGGAGCCTGTGGGGGAAGAGCTGATAGTGCGTGTGTTGTCAGGTACCTTCTCGGGGAGGGGGCCTCAGTGAGGGAGGCATGCCTATAGGGAAAGAGGACCTGTGGCTTGTGGTGGGAGCACCTGTGGTGGGAGCACTGAGGCCGAGGAAGGAGGTGTGCCAGTGGAAGGGAGGAGGCTCATGGACATGGACGGCTCTGCACGCCCAGTGGCTGCAGCGGAGGGACCGTGGTGTCCTGACCTGGTCACCCGTGGCACTCAGGCCTCCAGCTGGCAGCTTCTCTCTCTCTATGAGGGGCTCATGCTGGAGAAGGTGTCCCCTTGGGTGCATCCCCTACCAGAGCACTTACTCCTCCCAAGCGGGCCCTGCCCTTGGGCTTGGCTCGCACTTCCCTCGCTGCTCCCTTTGCCGTGTCCCACCTTCCACCTCGTCCTGTAGAAATAGTCCCTGTTCTCAAGAGTGCAAAGTTCCTTCCCAGGAAGCCTCCTCTAACCTTCTTTGGCTAGCTTAGGAGTCCCCCTTCTCTTGCCCTCGCCCTGCCTGCTCGGGTCTTAGTCGTTTGTGTCCAGTCTCATTTTCCCTCCCTGCCCCCACCTTTGGAAGGCAGTGGCAGTGTCGTAGCCCTCCCTGTGCCCACAGCACCCAGCATAGAGCCTGGCCCCAAGGAGCCACCAGTGCATGTCTGGTGAAAGGTGACTGTGAGGGTCTCGTGCCTTGGCTGCAAAGACAAGAAAGGGAGGCTTTTATTTTGTGGAGGGTGCAGAAGGTGTTAAAGCAGGGAGAAGTCCTGTGTGCCAGAGAAGGCCAGCAGGCTTCCTGCAGGAGGTCAGCTCCAGTTGTTGCTTGATGGATTGAGGGGGACAGAGGAAGGTGGAAGGAGGGGACATGAGGCTGGAAGTAGAGAGCTGCAGATCATCCAGGGTCTCAAGGCCAAGCTCTGTCAGGAACCTTCACACATCTCCTTTCCTGCTGTCAGCAGCCCCTAAGGTGGGTTTACCATTCCCATTTACAGAGGAGGCACTAGGGCCCAAAGTGGAGGAGTGAACCACCCAAGGTCACATTATCAGTAGACGGGAAAGGGGAAAGCTGGACTCTAACCCAGGGGTGCGTCTCTTTGCAGGGCCCAGGCTCTCCAGCTTTCCAATGCCCCACAGAAGTGCTGGAATCGTATCCTGCTAGTAACTGGGGATTGGGGTGGTGGGAGAGGCGGAGGCACTGGTGGCTTTTGAAACAGGGGCATATACAAATCTTAGCATGTGATTGGGGATATGCTTGGTGGTAATTCAGTCTCATAAGTTCCCTTCTCAAATGGTGAGACTGAGGCCCACGCAGGGGATGGAACTGCTCTCACTTTAGTGAGTGGCACGCCCTGGATGAAGGCCCAACTCTCTTGCCTGCCCACTGGAAGCGGCTTCCACTGCACCATGCCATTGGGGGGACGGTGGTTCCCCTGTATCTGGGCTCAGGAAGGAAGGAGCCTTGGAGACTTAGCCCCAACGTGGGGCATTGGAGAGGGAGCCTCAGGCTTGGACTCCTGACCTAGGCCGTGGCAGAGACCACCCAGACACTGGAGGAGGGCTGGTCAGAGGGGCCTTTGGCCTGCTCCATTCTTTCCCCCAATAGTTGTACTCATTCTACCCCATCTCCCACCTAGCTCCCCAGGGGCCCTCCTTTCCCTCTAAGCCTGCCTTTAACTCTATTCCCCCATCCCCAGTCAGCCCCTAAAAGGGCCTGGCAGAGGGGCCATCCTGACTTCCAGCCAAGCTCAGGTGGATAGGGGCTCTGGCACACAGTGCCAGGTCTGGGGCCAGAGTCAACTGTGCCTTCCTCCCTCTTTTCCTCACAAGAGTGTTGCACTTGAAGCCCTCGGGTGTGACAAGCTCTGTTAGGTAGGGTGGGGGTACCAAAGGGGAAGGCACTAGCCCTGCCTTGAAGATGCGTGCTGCTCAGCCGGCTCCACGCCCAGGCCCTGGGTTTTATAGGCAGGAAGGACTGGTGTGGGGTTGGGTTTGGGGCCGTGGGTTATATGCCCTGGGAAGCCAGAGAAGGCCTCACAGAGGAAGTGACATGTGATCTGGGCCTTCGGTGGGGAGGGTCGAATTTGGGAGAAAGTCTTCTAGGGTTGTTGACATCATATGCGAAGGTGGGGAGACGAAGATGTGCATGTTGGATTTGCGGGGCAGTTTGGTTGTGCCAGGCTGGAGCTGAGGGCTTCCAGGGCTGATGGGGAGGTGGCATTGGCAGGGCGGCGTGGGCCAGACCGGGAAGAGCAAATGCACTTGGCTTATGCCCTGTGGTCTGCTCCGTGATGTCAGGAGGCCTTCAGGTGATGCTGTGGAGAGGAATTGGAGGAAGTAAGGCCAGGGACACCCAAATCAGGGCTGAGCCCTAGGGGGAGGCAGGCTCAGTGTGGGGACCCTCCCAAAGAGGGGCAGTATCCCCTCAGGATGGAGCATCTCCCGGGCCTAGGAAGAGGGTTTGGACAGGAGGTCTCCTTTTTGTAGTGTCCCAGGAGTGTGGCTGACTATCTGGGTAGGGCTTTCCACTGCCTCTTAGATGCTCCAGCCCCACCTTCCCTAGCTCTAGACTCCTCCAGGAAGCCTTCCAGGCTGCTCTGGGTCTTGGCACTCCTTCCACTTAGTGCCTGTGGAGTTGTCCTGCCTGCTTTTGTGTTTCCTGGCTGCCAGCCTCACTGGGAGCTCCCAGGCCAGGCTTGAGCACCTCCCATTCCTGTCTCCAGGCCTCATCTCTGGAAGGAGTGCAATGGATGGGGACTTCCCTTCTCCCTCGGGGGCTGGAGCAGCCTGGCTGTTTAATGGTGGAACCAGAACGGATGGTGCTACCCCCATCTGGCCCAGGCCCTAACCCAGTAGGTCCCAAGTGGGGTGAGGGTAAGAGGGGCTGATCTGGGAGGCCAGGAGGAGGGTCCTGCTGCAGCCTGGCTGACAGTTGGGTGTGAGTGTTGGGGCCTCCCCCTTCCTTCCCCCACCCCACCCTGCTTCTGTAGGGCTCCCCTCCCCTCCTTTGTCCTCCGGGGATCCCCAGCCCCAGGGGCTGGTGGGGGTGCAGGAGGAGGCGGTGTGAGCCCCGGGTTGAGGGGTGTCCTCACCCCCCTCGCTGCACGAGCCGGGGGCTGGCAGCTGCCCGCCTCCTGGGCACGAGTCCGTGCCAGCCGCTCCTGGCACAGTTGCTGGCACGCCCGGCAGACTCCCACGGCCACCTGCTCACACCCACCCACGAGCGCTGGCGCGCTGCGGGCCCTTCCGGCTTCCCGGGCCTCCCGGCGCCCCTCCCCCGACGCAAGCTCCTGCGCCCCCACCCCAGTCCTTGAATCCCGATGGACCCCCTCGCTCCCTGTCGGCTTGGCGGCCCCGGCCCCCTCCCCCACCCCATCCCGCAACTTGGGGAGCTCCGGAGGCGGGGCTGCGGGGGGCCCCTTGAGGTAGTTGCGTCGCGGGGGGGGGGGGCGGGTAAAGGGGGGCGGACCAGGAGGCAGGCAGACAGACCGACAGACAGGGTGAGGGCCCCGCCTGCCACCTGGCGCCGCTCCAGCGGGACGATGGCGGGCAGCGTCGTGCCAGGCGGTAATTGCAGACAGACTAATTTAAAGAGATGAGACGGTTATTTTTAACTCGCGTTAAGGTAATGAACGGCGCGGGGGTTTTGCGGGTTCGAAAGTTCAGTGCCCCCTCAGCCCCCACTTTCTGGGGTCGGGGGCCCCTTTTCTGCACTCCCTGAGCTCCAGCCTCAGGACTGACTAGAGTGGGGAGAGGAAGTTGGACAGGAGGGGCCCCGCCAGGGGACGATCGGTTGAGCCGGTCTGGAAGGGGGCCCCCACTTACCCACCATCAGCCACTAGCCTGATGCTTATCCGGAAAATCCTCACCACCCTCCTGCAAGGTGGGTCTCAGCGTTCCTGTTTTGCAGGGGGGAACACGATTGAGCCAGGATGTGACTGGCCCTGGAGTCATGTACCTAGGAAATTGCAGAATGGGAACTGAACCCTCTTCTGACCCCAGTACTAAAGATCCTTCTGCGCCATGGGGAGGATTGAGCGAGAAGCTAGAGGAAGGGGCTTGTGTTTGGACTTGGAAAGGGTAGGAGCTTGTTCCTGATAGCCCTCCTTCTCCTATCTTTGAGTGGCACTGGGTGATGGTGTGGTGTGGGGCCTCATGGGCTGTAGAAGTCCCTCTGAGTCTTATGAGGGTGAGGGGTGATCATAGATTGTGTGTGTGGATATGAGCCTCTGGGATGTGGGTGCATCAGCTAGAAAAAGGGGAAGGGAGCTCCCTTCTCACCTCACTGTCTCCCCAACCCCGCAGCTGACTCACCAGCACCCTCTCTCTACTTCAGCTTGTGTTCCTACCTCCGAACTTGGGGGTGGGTATCTGGGGAACAGCAGAGGGCGGGGCTGGCCTACCTACACATTGGCACCTGACCCCTTCACCTCCAAATCAAACTCGGGTTTCTAGGAAAACTGGGAGTCATGGAGCCCAACGTCCCTTTCCATGTCTCCGCCCATAGCTCAAACCCCAGAGACAAAGCTAACAGACCTCTGGTATAGCCCATTCTGTTGCTAGGCAGGTCTCAAAGCTGTTAGAACTTGCTTCCTTCTCAGGAGCAGTGGCCCATCACCCTGGAGCATTGCCCAGAGTGGTCTGCCTCTGCCCCCTGGAGTCAGTTGGAGCTGTGGGGTCAAGAGTGAGTCACGGGGTTGGGGGGGGGGAGGTGGTCAGAGCACCTGTCTGGAAACCTGATCAAGGTGTGAGCTGGAGCAAAGCTCTTTCCCACTCTGTGTCCACAGGGCCTTAACTTAGTCTCTATTCCTTTGGGGGCTGTGACTTCAAGACCTCTGGTTCCAGAAGCCACAGGGACAGAGAGCAAATAGTGCTGAAAAGACTTCTTGTGGGCGGAAGTGGGAAAGTACAGGTGTGGCTGGACTCAAACTTGGGACTCCTGCGTAGAGGTGCTGTCCTGCCCCCGCCAGTATCCAGGTGGCAGGCACACCCCGGGCACGATGAAGGAAGTGTTCGGAGCAATCCCAGCTGGTCCACAGAATAGGCAGATGGGGGGGTGCAGGGTGTTGGGTGGGCATTAGCTGAGGCTGTGGGGCCTGGTAGGGTGCTCAGGGGGACAGCTGGATCGGGAGCACCCCCCTCCTCCTGGCACCCTGGTTACCATGGAAACCAACTCCTGTTTGGGAGGGTTTGGCTGGTTGCTGCCTCTCCCCACCCCCCAACCCATATGTGGAGGTGGGAGGGGGGCCAGGTGGCGTGTGGGGGAGGGGCCTCCCACACCCTCCTCCTAGGGCCTCCACTTTGCAGAAAAACCTTTCTGGTCTCTAAGAGGGGTGCCTCTCGTGGGAAGAGGAACAAGAATGAACGTCCTGGCACTAGGCAATCAGTTGGGCACTTCACATAAATTCTCTCATTTAATCCTCCCTGGGTCCTGCCAAGAATGTGTGTATCGCCCCATTTTGCAGTTAAAGAAATGGAGGCCCAGAAAAATGAAGTCACTGGGCCCAGGTGGCCTACCTTGGACCATACAGATCCTGGATTTAGACGCAGACCCGTTCCTACTATGCTCTGTCATCTGCCACTGCTCGGGCTGTCCCAGCTCCACACGCCAGCCAGCCCTTCAGCCCCAAGGCACTCCCCTGCTCCAGAACTCTCCAGGCTGCCTTCATTCCTCCCGGGAGCCAGTCGAGCCCAAACTACTCTGTTTGGACCCCTGGGCCCTCTGCTGGCTCTATCCAGTCCCTGCCTTCCCTCCCACTTTCTCTGCTCCCTCTGATCCGCCTGCTCATTTTCACCTTCACACCTGACACCCACGCCCGCTGCCACTGTCACACGCTCACCAAGCCCTGATCCCTTGGGACACCCTGCAGAATCTCGGTGGTGCTTGGGTGCTTT
The DNA here is from genome assembly GCF_023851605.1 of Tamandua tetradactyla. NCBI lineage: Eukaryota > Metazoa > Chordata > Mammalia > Pilosa > Myrmecophagidae > Tamandua > Tamandua tetradactyla. The sequence goes on along the minus strand of NC_135328.1, from coordinate 183,610,716 downwards.
GAACAAAGATCTGCCTCCCGGGTGATTCTGGAACTCAGTGTGTTTTCTCAAGAATTCCTACCTTAAATCCTTAGCTGTTCGCCAGCCTAGCTGAGGATCAGAGTCACCTAAAAGCTTTTAAATAATACAGGTTTCCAACGCCCATCTCAGACTCTCCATAGCAGACTCTCAGCAGGTGGGCTCAGGTATCTATATTTGAACAGGTGTATCTGGTGATGATCAATCAGAATCTAAACCGATGCCTTAGATCGTGGCTTCTCAGTCTCCTGCTTGTCATCCTTACTCTCTGCTTCCACCCGGGGTGCAGCAGCTCCTTCTCCAAGCGGAGCCTATTGCTCTCCTGCTCATCTCCTCACAGGACTTCAATCTCCATGCGGTCACCTCTAAAGGGCAGAGTCTCTGACCCAGCACAGGCATCTCCCACCCAGCCCCCCACGCTGTATAGGGCATAGGTGGAGAGAATGGAGTCAGCAGGTGGGCTGAGGTGCTTTGTCACTGAGAGCCTTTGGCCACAGGAGGGAGGGAAAATGTCAGTGCAAATACTCAGCAGGCCTATCTGGGACAGGGACGGTGAGGAAACTGAAACTCTGATAGTTTCCCAGGTGGTAGCGGGCACTAGAGGAGTGTGTGTACAGTCTAGTGCTATTCCCAGAGGATCCAGTCCTGGGACTTCCCAGCCCCATCTCACGAGTCCCATTTTCTGACCTTTGCTTTAGCAACACTGAACTGTTCCAACGTGGTATTCAGATTGCCACGTTCCATTACATACCTGCCTTCGCTTAGTCCTCACAGAAACCCTGTGAAGCCAGCACTGTGACTGTCCCCATTTTGCAGATGAGGAAACTAAGGCCAAGACAAAGTGACTTTCACAGTGTCCCTCTGTTAGTGACAAGAAAACAAACCTCCCAGGGCTGACTCCGCTGTAGCTCAGTGCTCTGGCCAGGCCGTTTCAGGCTCTCTGCTCTGCCTTGGAGTGCCACCCCACAGCTTCCAACCTGGAGAATGGCCCAGAGGTCCCTGTCTCCCTTTCCTGGAGAGCTCCCTGAGGACAGGGCCAACCAGCTTGATGTCCCCCTGATCTTCAGGCCTGGAGGCTGATGGCAGCTGCCTCCACTCACTTTCATCCAGGGCTGCACTCATTGGGCACCTACTGTGTATGGTATGCAGTGCTGCTCAGATAGGAACCAGACTGGCGCCCTGACCTTGAGGTGCCCACAGGTCGAGTTTGGTAGATAAGATAAGGATGCCCGATTCTGATCCAGGACAAAGACTGTGCAGGGTCATGCTGGAAGGCCATATAATAAGCTGTGGTATTTCAGGTACTGGAAACACAAAAAGACAGGATGTCAGACCTTTGGAACTCTTGGGCAGCCCCTTAGGGTCTGTGCCGGCCAGAGACCAGCAGGAGTTGAGTGTAGTGAAGCAAGCAGGAACCTGATGGTGAGAGGCATCTTGGATGCCAAGCCAAGGAGGAGGCATTTAAGCCACGGGGGATGAGGAATGATATGGGTAGAAAGATCCCTCTGGAGTGGTATGGAGGGTGGGCAGGAAGGAGAGACTGGCTCAGGTGCCTAGTGTGGGCCTGGCACTGGGTCCGGAGGAGAAGATAAGCCTGAGATAGGGTGGAGGCCCAGGAGCCCCAAAGAGTCCAGGATGCCAGGCTTGGCTCCTGCCTTTCCTCCAGTGGTGCTATACAGCACCCCTTGGAGCTTTGAGAGTCTGAGGTGGGCAGGATAACATGGTTAGGGACTTAAGTCTTGGAGGCAAACAGGAGGGGCAGGCCCTGGCTCCACCACTCACCCCCGGGTGGCCTTGGCAACTGAGCCTCAGTTTCCTCCACTACAAAATGTGATAACGGGACTTATGCCCAAGATTTGTTGTGGGGATTATGGGATGCATGTAAAGTCTCCAGCAAATCTTGGCAGGTATCGTTACTGTTACCCATTCCCCTGGGAAAGGAACCACCCACATGCTGTATAGGGGTTCAGGATTCTGTGGGATGCTGGATTCTGTGTGTGTGTTGGGGTGGGGTGGGGTTGTCCTTCTTTTAATGCCACCTCCCCAGTCCCTGAAGTGTCAGATGCTCAACATGTCCAAGCCCCCTCCGCCCTTGGTTTGGCCTACCTCTTTCCAGCCTATTAGAACCTCCCCTTCCAACCACTTGTTAAACCGCTGTTCCCGTGGCCTTGGGAGGCAAGCAGGACAGGCAGGTTTTAGCCTTCCCATTTTTCCACATGAAGGAAATGACTTGCTCAAGGTCACACTTGAACCTGGGGCTGCCTGCCTCAGTGCCAGCTGCTCCTTGCCCCACTGGCAGGCTGTGTGACCTTGGGCAAGGCCCTATCCTCTCTGGCTCTGAGTCCTATCCAGAGCGGGATCCTAGTTCCCTCCTCCTAACACTCTGGAAAGCTGCCTCCTCCTCTCATTTCCCCTCCCCCTGTCCTCAGCTGGCCTAGCCTCCTCTTGTAACCTGAGCTGGAGCTGTGGGGGAAGGGGCTTGCCCTCTGCCAGAGGCACCTGCCAGCTGAGCAGATGTGTGGGGATGGAGGCCCCCAGGAGGGGATTGCAGATTCTTAGCCTGGTAAGGCCCGGGCTGGAGCAGGCTGCACGCGGCACACCCAGCCATGGCCTCTGGCCTCTGCCCCTGGGGCTTACCCCGAGCACTTGTTCATTTTTCAGGGGAAAAAATTCATGACTCTTCAGCAGCGTCCTGCAAGAGTCTCCAGGAGAAGACATATGGCAGATGAGGGCTGGTGCCCCGGTCTGGGTGGGCTGCCCTGGGCTCCTGGAGTCCCTTGGCATGAGGACAGAGGGCCAAGGGTGGCCCCTGGGGGTGAGGCCAATGTCTGTGCGGGTGGCCATGCCCCTGGGAGAGCAGATGGCTCTCCTGGCACTGTGCCCACTCCTCCTCTTCTCCCCCTAGGAGCCAGCCTGCAGGGCTGGGGCACAGCTGCTGGGCCCTCCCCAGAGTCTGGCCCAGGGCAGGGCGGGGTGAGGTCACTGCAGCTGCTCCCAGGGCCGCGGGCAGGGGTGTGGGGAGGTGTTCCTGCTGAGGGAGGGGGTAGGGGGCTCAGACTGAGGAAGAGATGGAGGGATCTGAAGGGCTTTGCACTTAGGGATTCCATTTAATCCTAGATGAGGGAGGGAGGGATCTGTGGAGGGGCTACTGAGCCAGTGGGGATAACCCTTCACTCCTACCCTGGGCCCACCCTGGGCCCACTCTGGAGTTTTTAGGCAGGAGGAAGAGCCAAGGGCCCTAGGTACAAATTCCTCTGCCATCACTTATAGTTGCTTGACCTTAGGCAAATCAGATGGTCTCTTGGAAGCTCAGTTTATCATCTGTAAAATGGGGATGATGAACCAGTTCAGAGGATTGCTACAAAGATATAATATGATGATAATTATTGAATGCCCAGCACCGTGCCTGGCACATGCTAGATGTTCAGTGAATGAAAGTTCCTTCCCTTCTTTACTCTGTAGAATTCTCCCAAGTAACTAGAAAGTGCTGAAGAAAAGCAAAGAAGAGGACGGAAACAGCAGTTGATGCAGGAGAAACCAGAAGGGAGGTGGTTCAGACAGGACCTTGTGTTGGGCAGTCAGCAGGGCTTAGAGCCCTGGCCTGAGATTTTGCTGAACAGACACTGCCCCAAAACGCTAGGCCTTAGGGGTTCCTGGCTGCTGAGGGCTCCATCCTATGGGTTAACTTGCAGTGAGGGCTCCATCCTATGGGTTAACTTACAGTGAGGGCTCCATCCTATGGGTTAACTTACAGTGAGCCAAAGGTTGTCCTGGCAAAGTTCACAGTCAGAAGGGAAGACAGACACATACGTGGATATACTATGGCTTGCAATTAGGGCTCTGGGGTTGCACTGAGTTTCACAAAGATAAAGCAGCTATATATCTTTGGGGGTACAGGGGGAGCGAGGAAGGCACCACAGAGCTGAACTTGATGAAGGAGCCGGAACTTGTTAAGTAAAGAGAGAGCAAGGGCAAAGGGAACAGTGTGCAAAGGCACAGTGTGCAAAAGCTGGAGCCACAAGTGGAAGGGAATAGGGGTAATGAGGCTGAAGGGCATCACTGGGCTCTTGGATGTCAGTTTAGAGTTGAGCCCATGGGTGATAAGACGCCATGGGCTTTTGAGCAGCAGTGAGCTTGGACTTGAATTACTGGTTTGTCTGCTGCCTAGGCTAGATGTGTGGGATGGTGCCAGGGCCTGACCCTTGACCTCACACCTTACTTTGGAGATATGGTTTCCACTGCTGACTCCTAGCCCACTCACCACTGACATATGTGGCTCTTATACCCCCACTTATCCCCACTGCCGGGAAGCCTCCCTGGAGCAAATGCCCCAGCTTCACCCCACCCCAAATGGCAGGGCAAGTGGCCCCCTGGGGAGTCAGTAGCTCTGTGTGAGACAGGTATGCTCCTGGGGCTCTGAAACAGAGGGTTGAGTCTTGACATGTGGAATCTCATCCAGGTCCCATCTCTCCCCATGGATTGTTACCCGCTTCTACAGGGGAAGTCCAGGGTCACATGATTAAATTGGGATTCCAACCCCTGCTCTTGCCATTTCTTCAGGCAGGGAGAACAGGAGAGAGAGAGGAAATGAGAGTCACGGGAGGGAGCAGAGCTTTCACCACAGAGTGGTCTCTGCTCTGGGGAGGATGAAGGGATGAGCTGGATCCTCCCCACCAGGCAGCAGGGACAGCTTCCTGACGGAGGGAGAGACTGGACTGAGCTCTGGTCGGGGATGGAACCTGGAGAGGCACCTACACCAGCGGATCCAAGACCTAGGACTGATCTTGGGAGGGCCCTGGAGGCCACCCAGGTGCCAGGGAGGTTAGGAATTGGCACAAGATTGGTGGGGACACCATAAGACGTTGGCCTCTTGACTCTGATGAAAACCAGAAAAGTGAGGGCTTGAGAACCAAGGCAGGGATCGTCACTGGAGCAGCAGCAGCAGCGCAGAGTGGGCCCAGCCACACTGGCATTGGTGCGAAGAACCTCAGCTTTGGTACTCAACAGCCCTGGGATCTCGACCTGACCCCTGTACTCGGGAAAGACATTTAACACACCTGAGCCTCAGTTTCCACCTGCTATAAAAGAGCAATACCTACTCTCAGGACGGTTATCAGGATTAAAAGAAGAAATGTATCTAAAGAACCTAGCTGAGGTCTGGCATGTAGTAGGCGGTGCCCTTCGGTATTGAGGCCCGTGCCAATGGTGTGCTGGAGATGGCTTATACTGGCTTACGGGAGCCATTGTGCACATTTTTTCCCAGTTCTGCAGTCAGCGACGTCATACTGGCAGCTTGAAATTGGCTACGAAGGGAGTATCCACACCATGGAAAGCAGCAAGCACTACAAATCGGGTGATATTTTATTTACCCCCTAGAAAGCTGATTGATAAACATTTACCAGCAGACCACTGAATGTGCCCCAGAATGGGTAACCCTTCCACCCCCTACCCCAGGACCACAGAACAAGAAGATGGCACAGGGAGCATAGGAGCCCATGTCCCGGATCCAATCTATGGGCCCTCTTTAGCCCCAGCGGGGACAAAACAGGACATTTATGGAGCACTGGCTGGGCCACACAACCTAGAACTCAAAGTCCATGGGCCCTCGTTCGCCTGGGGAGATTGGACATCGTCAGGCAGCTCTCCGTAGTAAGGGGACAGGGAGTGGTGGAATGGACCTCTCTTCTCTTCGCTTCCCCTTACCCGCTCCCCACCCCCCCAAGAGATCTAGCAGGCCCTGGCTGGAGAAGTAAGATTGGATGAGGTTGAGCTGTCAGAGAATGAGGCTGTGCTGGAAGGAGAAATGAGGTTGTACTGGAAGATAAACGAGGTTGTACTGTCAGGGAATGAGGTGGTACTTGGAGGAAAGGTGAGGCTGCATTATTAGATAAATGAGGTTGTGCTGTCAGGGGATGAAGTGTGCTTGTAGGAGAGATGATGTCCTGCTGGATCAGTCAGCTTGCACTGTCAGAGAACACAGCCACACCGCGGGAGGAAGGAGACTCTCTGACTTAGAGGATAGATGAGGGTGTCCTGCTGGATAAATGAGGGGGCCTATCAGGTGAATGGAGTGCTGTTAGCAAATGAGGTTGTACTTGCTGGATAAATGGGACTGGTGTGCTGGATAGATGGGGTTGTGCTGGCAGATGAATGCATTACTGCTCGTGGGCGAAGGGTGTCCTGGGAATAGATGAGGCACCCTGCTGGATAGATGAGCTGCCGCCGCTGGCTAGATCAGACCCCGTCCACGTCCACGAGGGAGGCACCGTCAGCAAGGATGAGGTTACTCTGTCCCCAGTAGGAATCCTGGAGGGTCGTCTGCCCTCGGCGGTACAGGCCATGAGAGGCTTTGGCCCCGGCAAAGCCACAGGTGGATGGGCAGCCCCAGGTTACCGAAGTCTGTGTAGGGAGCAGGGTCAGGGTGCTGAGGTTGGCAGCTGCATTGTTCACCCTGGAAGCCCTTCTTTGCCTCTCACTGAGGCCCTTATTCCTCTCTGCAGTTTCCTCCGTGGATCTGACTGTTTCTGATTTTCTCCACCTCATGCCCATCTCTCATTCTGTCCTATGCTCCCAGCCTAGTGTGGAGAAGGCCCTTTTGTGGAACCAGCCTCTCTGCCCAGTCTTAGTTAATTCTTCCTACAATACAGGATTCCTCACCTTTCTTTACTTCTTTCCTTTAGCCCTCCTTTCTTTTCTCTCTCCCTCCCTCCCTCCCTCCTTCCTTCCTTCCTCCCTTCCTATCTTTCTCTCCCACTCACTCATTCATTCATTCATTCAACAAACATTTATTAAGTGCTTAGTATGTACCAAACACATGGGTGTGCAAAAAACCAAATGAATAAATATCCCTTCCCTCATGAAACTTAAATTCTAATATGAAGGAAGCCAGACAATAAACAGTAAAACAGAGAAGATAAGTAAATTATATATTAAATTTACAAACTGATAATTGCTTTAGAAATATTTAGAGTAGGGTAAGGGAACCAAGAAATGCCAGGGAAGAGGAGCAATTTTTTTTTTTTAGAGAGAGGGAGGAAGGGAAGGAAAGACAGAGAGAAGGAAGGAAGGATGGAAGGAAGGGAAACATCTTTAAACATTTTCTTGTTTTATTATATTTTGTTTGTTTGTTTGTTTTTTACATGGGCTGGGGCCGGGAATCGAACCGGGGTCCTCCGGCATGGCAGGCAAGCACTCTTGCCCGCTGAGCCACCGCGGCCCGCCCGAGGAGCAATTTTTAAAAGATTGGTCAGGAGGGGCCTCGTGGCAAAAGGGGACATCCAAGCAAAGACTCGAAGGGGGTGGGAGAGCCAAAAGGTATCTGAGGGAACAGCACTTCCCCTGAGACAAAGACCCCGAGGTGGGGCTGTGCCTGGCAGCTGCTAGAACAGCAAGGAGCAAGCAAGGATTTTAGGAGAGGAGTTGGAGAGGCCGTGGAGGGCCCTGTGGGCAATGGTCAAGCTTTTGTTCTTGACTCTAAGTGTGATGGGGGTTCTGGGCAGACTGGACGTGATCCAAGATATTTGAAAGGATCTCTGGCTGCCGGGAGGACTGTAGGAAAGTGACAGTGGAGGCAGGAAGCCGATTGAGGAAATGGAGGTCAAAAGCATCCTGCCCCAGGGTCGCACAGTTCATTGGCATGAAAGCCGAAGCTGGAATCCAGATGTTTAGATGTGCATGGACCAGAGCCCATGCGCTTTACTCTGTACCAGCCTCCTGTCTCTGGTGGGTGAGACCCCAGGGGCCTGGCCCCCTGGCCCAGGTTCTGAGACAGAGATGGGGGATAGAACCCTCTGCCTCTTCTCTCTGCCCACAGATAGTCTCCATGATGCCTGAATCCAGGAGGTCCTGTCTCCCCTGGGAACCTGCGTCTTGCCTGATTGTGGGTGTGTGTGGGGGGGGGGAGTGGCATGAGGCCCCAGAAGCCGGGCCCAGATCTGGGCACCAGGGGAGCCTGGGCATGCCAGGGCCGTGGCCACTGTGGCGGTTGCTAGGCGACCCTGAAAGGGAGCCCTGGATACTGCTGCCTGGCAGAGGCGTCTCCCTCCTCTGCTTCCCTCACCTCCTCCGTGGCCTCTGGCCTCCCAGGGGGCCCTGCAGACGAGCCAGAGTTGTGATGGGCTCTTGCCATTGAAACTTGGCTGAGAGCTCTGATTGGTACCAGGTGGCTGGGCCCTGAGGACCCAGATTGGGCAGCAGGGCCTGAGCTACACTCAGGGGGCCCTCGTGTACAGCTGGGGCAGAACCCAGCTCAGAAGGCATAGGTCGTCACCCACGTGACCCACAGCCCTGGCACCCCACTAAGCCTCAACTGCCCCATCCACCTGGCCTACAGAATTCCGTCTCCAAGTACCTCAGTGTCCATGAGATGTAGGAGGGAGGGTCCTAAGTGGGCAGGACTCCTGACCCAGCCCTACCCCACTATCATGGCTTTTCCCTGACCTCTTTTACACCCAAGCTTTACATTAGATTCCATGTACAAAGAGAGTTTCACTGCTTTGAAAAAAAAAAGTTTGAAAACCCCTGGACTGTTTTTTACCCAGTATCTTCAGTGTCAAACTAAAAAGGTCCCCAGAGTAAAACTGGCCCATCCCTATCGGTTTACAGGTAGGAAATGTGAGACTCAGAGCAGGGGAAAGATTTGCCCCAGGTCAGGCATGGTGGAGAGCAAACAGCACCAGGCTGGAAATTAGGAGGCCTGAGCTCACATCCCTTCTATGCCACCAGGTCGTGGCCAACCTCAGGCAAGTCCTTTTTTTCTCCCTGGGTCAGGCCAGCTGTGGTTCAAACTCCCAGGCTGGACAGCGGGTAGAGTGGAGGAAGACAGAAGTTTCACAGGATTGGAGCATGTATTCTTGGATGGTAATCTAAAACATTACTTTTATATTCAGAAAATTTGGATATAGTATGAAGTGCAATGCAAAATTCCTTTGAGTTTTTGAAAGGAAACACAGGACGTGTAAGAAATTTCAGGCTTGCGACAATTGCCTACGACCATGCCCCCAGCCCTTCCGTGCTGCCAGCTTCTGGAGATAGTTTCCGTTGAAAGTTTGAAAAGCACTGGAGGACTGGCTTCCTAAGATTCTTTGGAAATTCTCTGACTCATTTCCCTCCCCCATGGTGGATTGTGATGTCCTTTGGTCTCAGAGTAACACCTGCCTGAAATTAATACCTGGCTCTACCACTTAACAAGCTGTATGACCTTGGCAACTTAACCTCTCTGAGCCTCGCACTCCTCATCTGACATGCAGATCACAATCCCTGTCTTGTATGGGGTTTGATATAATGATTACATGAGATAAAATACTCCTGGCACCCTGGGCCAGGGATTGAGTAGGTGTTGGTACCTCGCCACGTCTTTCCTCCTTTCCCCCAGCACGCAGAACTAGGCTGGCATATGGTGACTTTGATAAAAAGGTGTGGCCTGACGGACCTCCAGCCTGGGAAGCAGGAAGCTGGGAGGTGGAGCCTTTTGTAAGCTAGACAGTCCCATGGGGGAGGAACACCCTTGAGGCTTCTGGGCACAGGTGTTGGGGAGGGGCTGGGGAGCCAGGTGCAGGGTGGGGATGGGGGTATCTACTTGAGGGAGCATCATTCCCTTGGGGTCCAGCTCCCCTCCTCTCCGGGCCCCAGGAGTAGTCAGGCAGGGCAACTCTGGGAGGGGACTTCGAGCCTCAGGTGTTGCTTTTCAAGGCCAGAAAGTGCCAGAAACAGGGAGCCTGGGGGCCTGAAGAGTCAGGTCTGTACTTGGAGCTTTGAGTGAGGAGTGGGTGTGCTCTGAGTAGTGGAGGGAACTCCCTGCACTAGAGACCAGTGGAAAGGGGACAGGAGGAAAAGCCTGCACAAAGTAGTGGTTACCAGTGTGCCTGGGTGGATTAACCAGCTAAGAGCAGGTCGTGGACTGGGTAGACTTTGGGGTGGAACCTGGCACCACTGCCTACCAGCTGTGGGACCGTGAGCAAGTTACATCACCCTCTGTGCCTCTGTTCCCTGGTATGAAATGGGGTGATGCCAGCTTCACAGAGTTGTTGGTGCCTAGCAAGTTCCATCTGGGTATGAGATTAACAAGATGGAAACTAGCAGGTCTGTTGAGTGATCTAAGAGGTGAGGTCTTCTGGCCAGACTAAGGGATTTAACCAACGTTCATGAACACCTGGCTGTTCACCAAGTACTCCCACACACATTATCTCATATAGTGATCTAACAACCTTGTGAGGTGGTTACTGAATATAACCCCATTTTTCAGAATAGTTTCCTGCATAGCTCAAGGAGATTGAGCAAACAGCCCATGGACACAAAGCTAGGTGGTTGATGAGCCAGCGTCTGCCCAGCTTTTCTGATACCAAAGCCCGTGGTATTTCCACTGTAGTGCGTGAGCCGGGAGGTCAAGGCCATTAGGTGGCCGGCCTAGCAGACATTCTGCTCCAGGACCCCGTGGCCAGCCAGGTGCATGGAATCTGGACTTCTGTGCTTTTCTGTCCCAAGGACAGTCCTGGAAAAAAGCCAGCAGTGACTTGGAGAGTGGAAGACTGGCACAGCTGAAACAGATAAGAGGATCTGTACAGGGGTGGCAAAGGGGAAGCTCAGGGAAGTACTGAGGATAGCAGAAAGGGCTGTACAACCTTAGCAAGTCGCTTCCCCTCCATGATCCTCAGCTTTCTTATCTGTCAATGGGGGTTATCCCACTTACTTTGAGGGGGTCTTATGATGGTTCTGCCAGCTAAAAGAAGGGGCTTTGAAGGCAGAGCCACTCTGCAGCAGGTGGGTCTGGAGGGGAAAGTGGACTACAGACATAAGGGCAGGCTAGAGAGCTAGGCTGGCCCCGAGGTGGCCAGTGAGCAAAGAGTGCCATGGCCAGTTGATGTCCTTTGAGAGGCTAGGTGGGATCCAAGGCTTATGTGGGGTCACTGGAGCTCCGAGGGGCTGTGGGGTATATCGGAAGAGTCTCAGACCTATACCCACCTTAGGGACCTCAGTCTATCCTGCTTTCCCTGGACAGGCCCTCCCAGCAAAGGGTTAACAGTCTTCTCTACCTGCAGTTGCATTTTAAAGACATGAAATTAAAGCAGGTAATTTATTCTCCCCACATACGAAAGAGCAATTAGTTCTAAACAGGGCTTAATCAGTCACCGCGAGATTGATTTCTGGAGCCCTGGGTTTTCGGGCTCCTGGCACCATGCCAAGCTGGGGAGGGAGGGGTGGCGGACAGATGAGCCGCGGTGGCATAAGCCCTTACATAATCTGTTGGGGGGCTCTGGCAGCTAGCCCGAAGAGGGGCTTGGCTGAGGAGGAGAGAGGGGGTCCGGTTCCCCTGCTGCAGGCCCTTTGCAGCCCAGCAGTCTGCAGGTTCAGCCTGGACCCAGGGGGAAGGGTGGGCCCAAAGCTCCAGCTTTAACCTTTGGGAAGTGTCTGTTGGGGTGGGGGTGCTGCTATTCTGGGGTACGGGATGGTTATTATGAGTTTATCCAGTCTGGTACTTACCTGTTCCTTCTCTCCATCCCCACCTCACCCTGCCTTACCCCATTCACTCTTTAATCTTCCCTATTTCCCTCTCCCCTTTCTGATTCTTTTCTCCATTTTCCTTTTCTGTCCCTGCTTCCTCTTTCCCCATGGCCTCCCCTTTTTCCATTGCCCCACCCCTGTCCTTGTCTCCGGATGCAGAACTCCATCCGGCACAACCTGTCGCTGCACACCCGTTTCATCCGCGTGCAAAACGAGGGCACAGGCAAGAGCTCCTGGTGGATGCTGAACCCTGAGGGCGGCAAAACAGGCAAGACCCCGCGGCGCAGGGCGGTGTCTATGGACAACGGGGCTAAGTTCCTGCGCATCAAGGGCAAGGCAAGCAAGAAAAAGCAGCTGCAGGCGCCCGAGCGGAGCCCCGACGACAGCCCCCCAGGCGTGCCAGTCCCCGGGCCTGCACCTGCTGCGGCCAAGTGGGCCGCCAGCCCGGCCTCGCACGCCAGCGACGATTACGAAGCGTGGGCCGACTTCTGTGGCGGCGGGCGACCCCTGCTCGGGGAGGCGGCCGAACTGGAAGACGACGAGGCCTTAGAGGCCCTGGCACCGTCGTCGCCGCTCATGTACCCTAGCCCGGCCAGTGCGCTGTCGCCGGCGCTGGGTACGCGCTGTCCCGGGGAGCTGCCCCGCCTGGCGGAGCTGGGAGGCCCAATGGGCCTGCACGGCGGCAGTGGCGCGGGGCTGCCCGAGGCCCTGCTGGACAGCGCGCAGGACGCATACGGGCCGCGGGCTCGCGCTGGGGCGCCCACCTACTTCGGCGGTTGCAAGGGCGGCGCCTATGGCGGAGGCGGGGGCTTCGGGCCACCAGCGTTGAGCGCGCTGCGCCGCCTGCCTATGCAGACCATCCAGGAGAACAAACAGGCCAGCTTCGCGCCCGCCGCTTCACCCTTCCGCCCCGGGGCATTGCCCACACTGCTGCCGCCGCCGCCGCCCGCAGCGAGGCCCGGCCCGGTACTGGGCGCGCCCGGGGAGCTGGCGCTGGCGGGCGCGGCCGCTGCCTACCCGGGCAAGGGGGCGGCCCCATACGCGCCGCCGGCGCCCTCGCGCAGTGCCTTAGCCCACCCCATCAGCCTTATGACGCTGCCCGGCGAGGCGGGCGCGGCGGGCCTGGCACCGCCCGGCCACGCGGCCGCCTTTGGGGGCCCACCCGGCGGCCTCCTGCTGGACGCGCTGCCGGGGCCGTACGCGGCCGCAGCCGCCGGGCCGCTGGGCGCTGCGCCCGACCGCTTCCCGGCCGACCTGGACCTCGACATGTTCAGTGGGAGCCTCGAGTGCGACGTTGAGTCCATCATCCTCAACGACTTCATGGACAGTGACGAAATGGACTTCAACTTCGACTCGGCCCTGCCTCCGCCGCCGCCGGGCCTGGCCGGGGCTCCGCCCCCCAACCAGAGCTGGGTGCCAGGCTGAGGGTCGCTCCCTCGCGCCCCTGGTGCCCCCGCCCCGCCCTCACGGGGCGTCCGTCTTCCCATCCCGGTCCCTGGGTTCCCCTTCCCGATCCCAGTCCCACGGCAGGATCTAGGAGGCAGCAGAGCCCTGCTAGAGACATCCCTCGGAAGCTGCCCGCTGAGGGAAGTGGTAGGGAGGGGCTGGGGCTCACCACCATCCCTGCCCAAACTCCTCAGACCCGCTCCTTTTCCTCCTGGGGCAGGAAGCCTGGGAGAGGCGGCTGCATTCCGGGCTGGGTGGAAGTGGAGAGCAGCGACGTGGGCCGCCTGCCGTGGCCGCGGGTCGGGGAAGTCTACCGGGGGATCGGGCGGGGGCGGGGAGGGGCTTCTCCGAATCTTCGGTTTCCTTTGCTGGGCCCTCGCCAAGAAGGAGTATCCAGTCCAAACTCACATCTGATTCCCAACAGAAACTTTCCCCCCGGTCTTTGCCTCGTTCCCCTCAAGCCAGCAACTCTCTCCGGAAAACACACCATCTACCACTACCCATCGGCCATCCACTCTGAGCAGCCCTTCTTTACACCCTCCCCCCACCCCACCCCAGCCCCACCCCCACCTCCCAGGTTCAGGCGCTCCCCCGACCTCTTCTGCCCTAGCTCCTCCCCCTCCGCGTCGGAGTTAATCCCTCTTTCCTCTTCCCATCACCCCAGTACTGTGTCGGCCCCTCCAGCGGGCTTCAGCTCCGGATCCACCCATCTTCCCGCCACTTCCTTCTCCGAGCCAGTCCTGGCCCCTCTCTCCCATATTTATAAGTGTCCCGTCGGGGCGGGCGGTGGGCGCGGCGTCCCCCGGCGCGTTTCGTAGGCAGTGTACCGTGGCCGTGCTGTCAGCGTGTGCGTGTGTGCCGTGTCGAGGCCGTGTAGAGTGCATTGTACAGCATATTTTCATGAATAAAATTGTTTTAAATATTTCCCGCGCCTTGGGCTAGCAGGAGGAGGATGATTGGCAGGGATTGTGGGGGAGAGCGTTCCTGTGCCTGAGCCCCATTGTGGCTTTGTGTCTGGGTGTGTTTCAGCCTTCCCTGATGCCTGTCTGCAGTGCACACGCTGGTTAAGCACCTACTGCTTTTCGGAAGCGGGAGAGGTGCCTGTGTGGAGGGCTGCACCTGGGGACTGTGAACACGTGCAGGCAAGAAGTTTTCAGCCTGGGGAAATTCCATCTTCCCAAGAGATTGGGAGAAGGGGCACAGATTCTTATTAAGAACCGGTTAGTGCCAGGCCACGTATTAAATAACGATTTTTTGTTTCCATTGCACAGATGAAAATCAAACGGGGCCAGAGAGGACTGTGAGGCAGTGGGGCTGGAGGGGCAAGTGAATTCATATATATTTTGGAGGTAGAATCCTTATGACTTGGTTGTGAATTGGACATGAGTTGGGGAGGGAGAGGGAAGAGTCAAGTGATGCCCAGTTTCTGGCTTGGAAAGACAGAAAACGGTCCTGGAAAGACAGGACCATTCCCTGAGATGGGGTGCATTGAGGAAAGGGGTGCCATGGGAAAGATGGTGTGTTCAGCTTCAGACAAGTTGGATTTGAGTTACAACCCATGGGAACCCCTCAGGATGGGGGGAGGCTCAGGGGACATCATGTATATACTGTGTGAATGGTATTTCCTGGATTGGGTGACATGGTGGCCTGGAGATGTCCAGCTGGATAATGGGGTCAGAAGCCCAGGGGTACATCTGGGCTGGAGAGGCAGAAGAGGGAATCAGGAACACAGATAGTCCTGGAGGTGTTGGGAGTGGCTAGGGGGGGAGGAGGGAGGAGGGATGAAGAATGAGAAGATAAGGGGACTCAGGTCTGCTCTAATGAACACCCTGGAAGTCTGGCACAGGGAGAAGAACCCCCTGGCTGAGAAGGAGAGGCTGAAGGAAGGATAGAGTTTTGGAAAAGAGCATAGTCCTAGAAGGAAATGGCCAGGGTTTTCTAGTGCCCACTCATGCCCTTACCCGCTAGAGCCTCACTTTCTTGGTCTGAAAGATGGGGCAGTAGCGCCTGATTCACAGATTTGTTTTCAGGATGGAAATAGGGTTGGATTATTCTCTGAGGTCACACTACTAACAAGGCACCCTGACTGGTACCTCGATGGCCAGTCTCCCCCATGCCCCCCACTGCCTCTTGGGACATGGCTGTACTCACAAGAGGGAAGGAGTACCCCTGAGCCAGCAAGGTCCACACCGAAGTTCTGGGCTCAGAGTTGGGGGCTGAGACTTCCCTGGCGGGTTTTGGTGGGTGTTGCTGATGGGTGGGGAGCACACAGAGGCTGACTGCACCCCCGCCCGGAACAGATGCCCTGGCCCCATCCTACGACCAGACTCTGGAACAGCGCAGCTGGGTCTGGGCTCCACATGGGCTGCAAAGCTCCCCCAATCCGATGCTGATGGAGGGTGGGCCGCTGGGGTGCGTGTATGGGTCTGTGTGTGTCCTTGTGGCCCTGTATGTATCTGACTATGTGGGCGTGCATGTGCGTGTGTGCTGGGAGGGGGCGTTAGGCTGCCTGTTTGTGGGGCTCTCCCTGTCTGGGTGTGCACATGTGTGTGAGTGGGGTAAGACTGACAGTGCCCCTGACTCCGAGTGTGTCACAATGTACATCTAGGGCTGTGGCATCCATGCCCGTGCGTGTTGCTTTCCCTGTCCGCATATGTGGGCTCCATGCCTTCCTCTGGGTGTGTCTGCCTGTCTTGGCTCATACCCCTCTCTCTGGGGGCACCGGAGCTGGGGGTCCCCTGCCAGGAGCGTCCTCTGGGCTGCTTTGCTGTTGGAGGGGAGGGGAGGCCCAGTTCGTGACAGGGAGTAGTGAGACCACCTCAGAGTAATGACTGAGTTCTGCCCAGCTCAGAGCAGGGGTAGTTCCAGAGACAGCTTCTGTCCTGCTGGGCCTGATCAAGAGAGAAGGGGGCAGAACCCCTGCAGCTGGGGGTCTGCAAGCGGCCCTTCCCCGCCAGCCCTGGAGCCCAGCAGACGCGCCCTCCCCCTCCATGCCCACTCCCTGGGAGGCGTCTGACACATGATTTATTCATAAAAAGCCATTATTTGTGCCAAAGAAGAACTGAGCTGCTCGCTTTTTAAGTGCTGATAATGCTCTCAGCCTCCTCGCCTCTCCACCTCTCTCCTTCCCTCCCATCTCTCTCATCTCTCTCACCTCCTTGGACTTCCTATCCTCTCTCCTACTCCCCTTCCTTTCCCCCTTCCCTCCCATCTTCCTCTCTATTCCTTTTTTTTTTCTCCTTATCCTTCCTCTTCTCCCTATTTATTCATTCTCCTCCCCTCTCTCCTCCACTCCCCTCCCCACTTCCTCCCTAGAGCCTACAATTTGGGGAGTGAGGGAGGATCAGGGGAGGCTCAGAACCCATGGTCTCAGATCAGGAAGCTGAGCCCAGGCCTGGAAGCCAGGAGCCCATCCCTCCACCTCAGCCTTCACCTCTTCAGGACCTGGAGTAGGTTGGGAGGAGTGGGAGCTGGCTGAGAAAGGTGAGGTGGGAAATCTTTGGGAGGTGTCCCAACCAGCTCCCCCTGTAGTAGAAATGCGTGACTTCAGCACCCCATTATTAGCACCAGTCTCCTAGACTTCCGAATAAACCTTCAATCTAAGTAAAAACAGTGGACTTGCTAGGCAAATGCAGGTTCAAGGCCAACCTTTTAAGCTGCCTTTTCCCCCAGCTTGGGGCCCCACCCCACATATAGAAATGCTAGAGCCATCATTCTTCAGTTGATGCTGGCATCAAGGGAGGTACTTGGGACCCTGTCACAGAGACAGGAGGCAGCCCCAGTGGGTCTGTTCACAAACCTAAACAGAGACACGGCTGTACACAAGGGTTTTACAAGCAGACATCGCAGATCCCGTGTGCACACACGTACTCAGCCAGGTTCCCCTCCACATGTGTGTGTGTGGCCTCAGGCTCACATATGCACACGTGCACACATGCATACCTAGAGAGCCATGCACACAGCCACACACATACTCAGGCAGATGGAGAGCTATTCCTCATCCCTTTCCGAAGTGTTCTTCCCATGGGCACCTGCAGCGGGGGCCCAAACTCTTTTCCCATTTCGTCCGTGCATGAGCCAGACACCTGTTCGTTTGCTTGTTCATTCATTTGTTCCCTCCATCAGCTTTGTTTCTGCACCCCTCCGGGCCAGGCCTTTTGCTGGGCACCGGGTGGCAGAGGTGAACATGACTGGGTCAAAGGGAGGAGGGCTGGAGCAGAGGGGGCATTGCAGGTCCCCCTCCTGCCTTGGGCTGGGGGTTGGCGACCCAGCAGGCGAGGGGTTAAGTCATTTGGCATCCAGAGCTGGAGCCATTAGGCCTCCTAATTATGAAATTATCGAGGTCCTCAGGTGACTGCTAATTTCACACACACTGTTCCTCTCACGGCTAATGAACGCCCGCAGAACCCACGCCTTGTCTTTCCTGCTGAACGGTGACCTGCAGTTAATGAGCTCAGGAAGGCAGACAGGCCGCCGGCTGGGTGGGTGGGGCGGCGGGCCTGAGGAGGGGGCTGCTCGCCTCTCCTGCCCCAACTGGCTCCCCTTGCTGGCTGCCAGCCCCAGCGAAGAGACTTCAGGGCCAAAGCCCAGCCCGCAGTTTCTGCAGGTCCAGGCTAGGCCAGGGGCTCCTGGGAGCAAGGGGAGGGGCACAGGTTTGAGGAGGGCTTGCAGTCCTAGGATCCCACCAGGAGCCTGAGGGCAGAGTGTGGGGGGGCAGGGGACAGGAAATGTAAATGGTGGGACCTCAAGAGAGGTCCTGTCTGCTTGATTCTGGTATCATATTAAGGGTGGGGGGAATAGGGGAGTGTGACAGCTGAAAGGGTGGGAGTGGGTGGTGGTGGGCTCAGTCATACCCTGATGCTGGAGATGTTGATGACTTTGGATGACAGTGGGAATGTCAACCGGTGAGGTTGAGGTGCTGCTGCTGCTGGTTGTGGTTTTTTTATTAAATGTTTTAAAATGAAAAAGTAGCAAAAAAATTACCCTGCAAAATATGAAGGAAGAGAAAAAAAGTAACTCCTGTTGGCTGAAATCCCCAGTTGGATGCACAGGGTACGACCCCAGATCTAGAAGTCATCTGCCCCTCAAGGCGGGGACACAGGGGACCCTCCAGGCTGACCATCAGGTAGGCTTAAATGCCCTCTGACCTACCTGTGGAAATGACTCTGCCCCAGGCCCACATTTCACCAGCCCGGTCAATGCCAACTGAGTGGCTATGTGGAGAATGAGGGGTTCAAAGGAGTGAGAATCATGAACTGGGGTGCAAGGGGCCTCTGTTCTAGCATTTTTCTGTCTCATGGGCTTAAGCAAGCCCCTTTCCCTCTCTGGGCCTCAGCTTCTTAGTAAATGATAGCGTTAGACTAGAGCTGAGTTTTTCAATCCGCATTTGGAGAAGGGACCAGGCTGGTCTCCATGAGGGGTTGCCACCTTCGCCTGGCATCCCCCATCAGAGACCCTCCCCAGGAGACAGGTACCCCAGACCAGAGGCAGGTGGCGAATCTGCTGGCTCACAGGTTGTGATGGGATGCCTGAAGGTGCCCCTGACTCCATCCTCTTGAAGCCTCATCTTCTTCCTCCGGATATAAGAGGCATGTCCTGGCTTCCCACCAGCCTGCATTGTAGGAGGCATCCTCTGACAGCCAGTTCCTGCTCTACCACCAGCTCACACTGCTTCTGCCCCTCAGTTTCCCATCTGCCAAAGGAAGGTAATAAAAGTGTGAACTCACTTTCTCATCAAAGATCTCAGAGGTTGTAGCCGTTACTATGTGACTCAGGGCTGACCCAGGCCATTCGTATGGTTGAGTCCAGTTCTTTCCCCAAGGCCCCATAATTCTCTAACACGCAGCTAGCTCCACGTGGAGGCCAGGGAAAAGTGCCGCACCATGGGTGTGCCCGGAGAGGAGGTTGGGAAGGATCTGGCCCCCCAGCACAAAGGAACATGCCCCTGCACCTTTCATATTCCTGCTACTCCATTTTTGTGCATTATTCTATTTGATCCACACACAATATGAGGTAGATGCTTTTAATATCTCGATTTACAAAGAGATATCTGCAGATCAGAGAAGTCAAGCGACAAGCCCAAAGTCACACAGCTAGAAAATGGCAGAGCCAGGCCTCAAACCCAAAGCCTGTAGGCCCTTGACTGCTGTTACACCTTCTCTCCACATGTCATACACAAATGCCCAAGTACGTGTATGCCCATGTACATATATACACCCCTACTGGAACACCAGTCATCACCACATCTTACACGCATGCGCACAAATGCTCACGTCTTCTCTCCCCACTGCATAGACACACAAATCCATACAACCACAGATGCAGTCATATGTGAATATGTACCTCATTAGTAGATGTGCAAAAATTAATAGGTTCATGCCCACAAGCAGATATCCATGCAAAACATATAAAGCACATGTGTACATTCCTGAACACACGTAAGCACTATCACCTGTGCACAAAGCAATCCCCTCAGGAAAATCTGCACATACAAAAGTACACCGACCAAGTGCACAGACGTCTAGTGTGTTCACCCATGCATATGCACTGACATGCAAACACATAGTTACCCAAGAAATACCCACAAGGGGGCATTTATATGCACCTGTGCACAGACATATACCTGTACAGGCACATATATTGAGGTGGGAAACAAGGCCCATGGGTTCCCTCCCATGTACACACAGACACACACACTGTGTGTGTGCACACGGGAGCACAGGCCCAGGTAGCCTGGTGCAGCAAGGTGAGCAGCCTTCCTCTGCTGTGGGTGTGATGGATGGACCCACGTCCTAAGTGACTCTCAAAGTGTCGTGGTGTGCAAGGCACAAACACCAATTAGTGGGGCCTTTGAAAGCATCCGCTCGTTAGAGGAGAAGCAGAAGAGGCTGGAATTGGCATAAAACACGGAGCTATTTAACTATCACGGGGCGGGGGTGTGTGCGCTGCGGAAAGGCCTTTGGGCAGATCTCCCCCTCCGCTCTGCACTTGTTAGGGGAGAAGGACCCTCACAAGGGGCCTTGGCAGGCTGCTTTGATGCTCCTTGAAAGTGGGGGGGTGGGAGGGGCAGCCTCCTGCCAGTGCTGGGCTGGCACGGAGCGAGCGGGGGCTGCGCCAACTGGCGATCAATTTCATGCACATCGTAAACCTAAGTGCTTTCTGGAGAGTCGGGCAGATTGCACATAAAGTCCCCCTTCTGTCCCTAGCACACGGGTGGGCGGGTGAGGCAGAGGCTTACCCTGGCAGACAGACCTCCACCAGGCTGCAGGAGACCTGGGTAACCTGGTTCTCAGTAGGGGGTATCCTTGGGGTCATGGGGAGTTCTCTCGGATGGGCTGGCACTTCTGGGGACAGCTGGAGAGGCAGACAGGACATGAACCCTGGAGTCTGCCAGACTCTGCTACTTACTGGCTGAATGACCTTGGACAGTCAGCTTCTCTGAGCCTCGGTTTCTTCATCTGTAAAATGGGTTGATGTAAGAATCAAATAAGTGTATGTCTGTGGCATGATGTATCCCAGAGCTCACGGAACCTGTGAGTACAAATGCAGTCACATTTACATTTATTGTTATCTAGGCCCCCAGTCCCCATGTACTAACTGCAGGACCTTGAACCCCTCCCCACAAATTATGATCCATTTCTGAAAGGCTCCAGAGAGGGATCTCACAGGAGACTCACAAATCTTCCATTGTTTCCTCCATCCTCTTCCTGCCCAAGCTCCTGTTTTTGAACATCTGCTGCCCTTGAAGGTGTTTGGAGAAGCCACCCACCAACCCTCCCATCACGAACACTGATGCCAGGCCAAAAGGCGGTCTCTGGCTGTTCCCCAAATGCCCTGCCCCCTGGATGCTTGGCAAGGTCTGGGCTCTGCACCCAGGCCATGGTTGTGGGTGGGGGCAGGGTGCTGTGTTCCTGCTCAGCTCTGTGCCTCTGCCATCAGGGTCCCAAAGAACTGTGCTTGTACATATCATCTCTCAAGACTCTCACGAAATCAGTCCCTTCAGCTACTGCCCTCACTCTAATCCTGGCCAGGGCCTGTACAGTAGAAGGGTTGAGAGCAATCCTGAAGCCAAACTGCCCAGATTCAAATCCTGGCTTTGCTACTTATAAGTCACATGATGTTGGGCAACTTATTTACATAACCTCTGCCTCAATTTTGTCATCTGTAAAATGGGCATGATGATGTGCACCTCCTAGGGCTCTTGTGAGAAATAAATGAATACATGTAAGTGAAGTGCCCAGAGCAGAGCCCCCACATAGAGCAGCATGTTGTGGATGTTTCCTGATTTTAAGCTTTCAATATAATCCTTGTTCCTGTTTCTCCTCTGCCCTTTTGCAGACCTTTAGTTCTTCTCATAGCCACAAAAGCAAAGCCTCCATATTTGGCAAAACAGAACTGGGAGTGGGGGATAGGACAAGGTTATCACAATACACAACTTTATGGGAGAGTCCTACATAACAATCTTTGTCAGTGCCTCCCCTGGAATTGTGCAGTACCTAACCTGAGCAGCAAAATAGAGCTATCTCCTTTTCTCCCTGATAGCATGGAAACTTGCATAGCCAGAATATCTCATAGTCAGGCACTTGACAATGAGTGACTGCAGTAAGCACTCAGGAGCTGTTGGTGAGACTGACTGCCAGGCCAGTGCTGGGTCTTTGCATAATTAATGCTCACAAGCAATCTGTGAGGAGTGGATGATTATTCTCAGTCTAAAACTGAGTAAAATAATGCTCAGAGAGGACTATATTAGTCAGGATGGAAGATGCTCTGCTGTGGTAACAAACAATCCCAAATGTCAGTGGATGAAGGCAGTAAAAGTTTACCACTTGCTTATGCTAAGATTGCTGGAGGTCTAGGCATTTCCCCATGGCTGCCTTCCTTCGTAGGTGACTTAGCTTTCCACAGTGCTTTGATCTTGAGGATCCATCATCTCAAAGGAGATTTCCTTGGTTGCTGCAGCAGCTAGAAGGTCAGGTGCCAGCTCTTTTATGCTTTGGCAAGGAAATGGCCATTTCACCTCTGCCCAAAGCTCATTGGCCAGGAGCAGTCATGTAACTCACTTATCAATCAGGTTGCTGGGAAATGCAGGGTTTTGGGTACTCAGGAGGAAGGGAGGAGGTGACTCTGCTGCGTGTCTAGGCATGGACCAGTTAAGGTAGGCTCCGGGAGCTTTGGATGAGAGAAATCCTGCCACCTGGGACAGAGAGGAGAGGCTTGCTGGAAAGGCGAATGGAGCTAGGCTTTGACAAAGAGGAGGGTGAGATGGATTTGGACAGGCAGAGAGGAAAGAGATGGTATTCCGTGTGGGCACAGAGGATGAGTAAAAGCATGGAAGAAGAAATGCAAAAGACATTTTCAAGGAACAATGAGGACATCCTGGCTTGAGCAAGTTTGTTTAGGGAGGATGGAGAAAAAGCGGTATTCAGAGGCCAAACTGGTGAATTTGTGGTCCATCATCGTCCCCTGTCTGGATGGGTGGAGAGAAGGGGGCTCTGGTTTGACTCGGGTTTCTGGTTAGGGAAGTTGGGTGATGAAGGTGCCAGTCGAGTTGGGGAGCCCAAGCAGAGGAGCAGGGTGTGGGGTTAGAAGCAACCCTTGATTTGAGTCAGGTTGGGTTTGAGATAACTGTGGAACATCTAGGGAGGGCTCCAGGAAGCAGTAGAAAGTCAGGTACCAAGCTCAGAAGAAAGAGCTACACTGAGGCTGAAGATGAGAAGGTTGTCGGCACACAGGTGGTTTCTGAAGCCTCGGGTATGGATGAAGTTGCTCAGGGGCCGTGGGAAGGGTGAGTGGAGAAGAGGGCCCAGGACAGAACTCAGAGAGCTGTCTTGTAAGGTAAGGGCAGAGGAGTCCATGAGGGTGCCAGGCAAAGGGGTAGGTGAGGTCATGCTAGGAGGTGTCATGGAAGTAAGAGAGAACCAAGAAGGAAGAAGTCAATTTTGCATGACACTGGCAGCATTCACATGAGGCGTGACCATGGGATTTAGTAGCAAGAAGGTTGCTGATGACCTTGATAAAGATCCTTGGATTGTTTCTAGGGCAGGATGGACAATGACGCCAGACTGGAATGAGCCAAGCAGCAAATGGGGGGTAGTGTGGTGTAGAGATCAAGCGTAGAGGCTCTTCCAGAAGCTTCCTCTAGAGGCCAAGGGGAGACATGGCCATTGGTGGAAGAGGTTAAACTGTCCAGGGAGAGTATTTTTTAAAGGACTTATTGTTGTTGTTGTTTTAAGAGGGAAGAGACTTGAATGTGTTGACAGCTGATGGGAAGGAGCGAGTAGGGTTGGAGGTATCACAGATTAAGGAGGAGAGAGGGGGTGCCTGATTCAGGGGCTCCCTGAGGAGTGGGGGGCAGTGAGAGGAATCCAGGACTGGGGGGGCAGGGCTGGCTCTACCTAAAAGCAGAGGAAGGCCATGCTGGCCCCGTAGGGGCAGGGCAGCCTTGGAGAAGGAGATGGGGAGTTACAGACTGATAGCTGAGGAGGGGTGGGAGACAGGGAGGTGTGCATCGGGGATGGCGCAAGGGGAGCATTGTAAGTCACAGAGAAAGAGAAGGACGGAGCGGAGTGGGGTAGGGGGGAGTGGAGGAACAAGATGGAAGAAAGAGGCAGAGAGAGAGGTGGAGAGACATACGGAGAGATAATCAGAGAAATAGAGACACAGAAGGAGAGAGGAGGATTGAAAGGCTGGGCGAAGCCCACAAGACAGGACCCCTCAGGAGCAGGCATGAGGCAGGGCGGGAGTGACTGTGGAAAGAATGTGTGTTTCCTCAGGGGACCCCAACCCAGCCCAGAGCTTGGATCCTCCCCCACACTTGCCTCGCGCCCAGCCCAGAATGGCTCTGACTGCCAGCACGTAGGTGCACAGGAGCCCTGCTTCCTGCGGCCCGGGGCAGGGGCAGGGGCTGGGCACAGGGGGCCTGGCCTTCACTGGGGCAGCCCGGGCCGCTGGCCGCTGGTGGGAGTTGGGCCCTGAGTGTGGACAGGCCCTGAGGGAGGCCGGGGTGACCGCCAGGCCGCTGCCCTTCACCCCTCCCTGGGCCCAGGCGCAGGCCCTGGCCGCCCCCCCACGGCCTGGGCCACCCTGACATTCACCTAATTGTCTTCCCGCTTTGATGAGCTGCTCTGCGGAGGCGCCGCCACGGATCAAATTAAACGGGAGCCAAGCAGGCAGCCCCTGCGATGAGAGGATGAGACAGAAAATAGCACATTTGCATACCCCATCGCGGGGTGGGGGGGCGCCTGGAGACCCGAATGCAGAGAGACAGTGACCCAGGGGCACAGGGAGGGAGATAGAAGCAGAGAGAAGGGGATGCAGAAGAGAGACACCTCGGGACTCCATCCATCCAGGCCCCGGCCACTGTTGTGGAATGAAGGGTAGGCAGGCAAGGGGCTGCCTAGTGACACAGCCAGAGGCTCCTGCCACCCCCGGGCAGGTGGCCCCTCCTGGCCTAGCCCTGCCGGCTGGTGCTGTGCAATGGCCCAGGAGCCCACGATGCAGCTGAGCGCCCCTCCCGCCCCTGACTACCAGCTGGGTCTCCAAGCCACTCCCCCGCACCCTGCCCCAGCCCCAGCCCCCACAGCTGGGCTGCAGCTGCCTCCCTCCCTCCGCAGGGCCCGGTGGGTGTGGCCACGAGCTTCCCCTCGGTTCACTTGGGGACGTCCTGGCCAGCCCTTCCTGGTGATGAGAGAAGGTGCTGGCCCAGGGAGGCCGTGTGTGAGTGTGTGTGATATCTGTGCGAACGTGACCATGACAGTGTGACCCCGGGGCCTGTGTGGGACGTTCTGCGGGTGTGTTGGCTGTCACTAGACCCAGAGGACATCAGGGCCTTACCTGGCTCCTCGATGTGGAGCAGGCCCGAGCCCCGGGTGGCCCAGTGTCCCACCTGTGGCTGGTCTGTCTGCGACATGGGAGGTGCTGGCGCCCAAGTCCAAGTAGCTGCACCGATAGCCCCTCCTGCCCTGGGCAGCATGTCACCAGGTATAAGGCACTGTCATAGCCTCAGAACCTCCACGAGGTCGCCGCTGTGACTCTCCCCACTCTATAGGAAAGAAATCTGAGGTTCCGAGAAGAAGTGGCAGTGGCCTGGCCAGCCAGAGGAAGTGGCGGTGGCCTGGCCAGCCAGAGGAAGTGGAGGTGGCCTGGCCAGCCAGAGGAAGTGGAGGTGGCCTGGCCAGCTAGAGGAAGTGGAGGTGGCCTGGGCAGCCAGAGGAAGTGGAGGTGGCCTAGCCAGCTAGAGGAAGTAGAGGTGGCCTGGGCAGCTAGAAAGGCACAGCCAAGACACAAGGCCAGCACCGCCACCGAGCCATGTCCTTCTCTGCCCAGTTTTCCGTCCATCTCTCTGGGTCTCTGGGGCCCCTGATGAAGGCTGAGACTGGTGGGCCCAGAGGACTCAGCCTGGAGCTCTAGTGCTTAGTAGGATTTAATAAACACGAATTCCAGCCTTCCTTTAGCTCCTTAAACTTTCCAGGAACTCGACCCCCAGCCCCCTTCAGCGTCAAAGGCCTGGGCTGGACACCTTGGGGATATTTCCAGCCCCTCTGGCATTTGCTGAGTGCTTGCATGCACTGGGCATGGAGCCACGCCCTTTACACGTGCCTTATTGAACCCTCACCCCACCCTATGCAGTAGGGACTGTCATCACGTTTGACAGATGTGGAAATTGAGGCTCACATGGACCAGGCATTTTGTTAAGAGTCTGCACCTAGACAGTTTGGGGTCAGCCCCCCTTTCCTTGAGGGAAGCCCCCTCACTGTGACACAGCAACAGACCTAGATGTCCACGGACGCAGAGGCATGCAGAAGGATAGGCCCCCGTATGCAAGTGTGTGTGCTTGCACGTCTATGCAGACACGTGTAAGCAGGTGCACATGGCCATGAGCTTCGTGCCAGTGGCCCAGGACTGGGGAAAGGCAAGACAGCTTACTCTGTGCAGTCTCTGTCAGAAGCTTTCCTCACCTCATCTCATCGGCTGCTCACTACTCTACTACCTGGGGATTATTATCTCCCTATTTCTTGAATAAGCAAACTGAGGCTCAAAATTGGGGGTGATAGCAAGTTAGCACCAGAGCCGGTACTGGGACCCAAGGTTCTGATTCTCAGCTCTTTCCAGCGGCCCTAGGCTCAGCAGGGCTTGCCCTTTCCTTTCCCCTCCCTGGTGGCACCGAGGGGACAGGGTAGGGGGGTGGGGGGGATAGGGGAGTGCGGTGCATTTCTCTGTCTCCACCAATTCCGGCTTGGGGCTACCCCCACCCCCCAGGGGAACTAGGCCCGTGAAAGTGCCCGCTGGCTCCAGTAAAAGCCCTTCCCCCTCACCCACGGGGTCCAGGGCGGCTTTTACTGGGAAAATAATTAGAAACCTAATTCTTATTTCTCCCACTCCGCTAATTGTCTGTGGACAATTTGATTGTAACAGTCGTCACTGAAGCAGAAAAACCACCTTATTTCTGCCAGACATCCTCCCTGCAATTAACACCCGCAACCACCTCACTCTCCTCTCACCTGCAGAGACCCAAGGCCCCAGAGGTGCCACCCAGCTCTGGCGAGGGCACACCGGGGAATGAGGACCTGGCTGGGGGGTTTGGTGCAGGGGCATGGCTGGGTGTCCTCAGGGGCGGTGGGGGGGTGGACAGAGAGAGAGAGAAAGAGGAATGAATATGAATATGTGAGCATTTGGTGAAAAGGAGGAGAGAAGGATGGAGATTCAGGATCCAGAACAAGGAGAGACAGAGGGGCAGGGGGCCAGACTCAGGGCAGAGAAAGATGGAGGGAGAAGAGAAGACAAAGGAAGAAAATGCCCGATGGGGGCCAGACCGCGGAGGCGGGAGCCAGCGCCTCCAGCCCAGACTGTCCCTCTGCTGAGACAGGGGACACCCCTTCTCTGAGACAAAACCAGACAGTTGTGTTTAGGAGCTGGCTGCCGAGGGCTCCCCAGAGAGCCCAGCCTCCTGTGGGATGTGGCTGATTAAGAAAGGGGGGGGGGGGACAAGAGGGGGTGGGGGATGGGAAGGGGGATGGATCCAGGGACCCAATAGGAATGGGGAGGGGGACAGGACTGAGGAATGAGCCAGCAGAAGCCACACAGTCGGGGAATGACCTGTTGATCCGAGCCGTGAGTGCTCCCCTTTCCCACCGCCACCCTTCTCTCCCCGGGACTGCAGCCCCTCACTGCGCCCAGGCACCGTCCCTTTCTACCCCATCTCCCCAGCTATCACCTTATCTCTCTGCTTTGGTCTCCCTCCAGATGCCCCCAGTCCGGGCCCTGCCCCACGCTGGCCCCCATCTCTCCCTTCCTGGGGCTGGGCTCTGGTGGCGGGTGGTTGCGGGAACCCCGGTGCCACACTGGCGGAGCCATCTCACTTGGGGTGCAGGCTGACGCTTGCAGTGGTCCCCTTTGCCATGCCTGCAGCCTGGCACAGGGGACAGGAGGGTGGGCCTACTGTCTGGGTTGGCGCCAACCGCCAGGCACTCTGGCCTTGCTGCTCTCAGCTGCCCATCCCAGGGCCGGGTGCCTGTGGGGTGGCTTGCCAGGGGACTCACTGCGGGGGGGCAGGCAGCCCAGGCTCACCTCATGGGGACCTGAGCATCCTCCTCTGCCCTCACCCCAGGGCTGCCAATTGCCTGGCCAGGGTTCTGTGCCAGCCCTTTCCTCCTTAGCCAAGGGTGCAGGAGGGAGAGTGGAGGGACAAGTGGGGGGCTGGCAGCGATGTGCTGGGGCCTGGGGCCTGCACAGGGGTGGGAGAGCCAGAGAAAGGGAAAGGGGAGCCTCATTCCCGAGCCTCTTCCGCCTCCTCTTCCCTCGGTTGGCCCTCAGCCCTCCCGTTACCCCCTCCCGGGCTTGTCAGGGGGAGACAGGGAGGGGGTGTGTGTGGGGGGGGCTCCTGTCAGTCTCGAGCTGGAGAGCTCCCTGCGCTTCATTAACATGCAAATTAGCAAGTTCTGACTGGCTGTGGCAGCGGCGGGCAGCCATCCCTCCCCAGCCCCATGAGTGTGTGTGTGTGTGTGTGTGTGTGTTCCTGCGTGTGTCATCTGCAGCAGGGTTGAAAGAGGGGGGAGCAGCTCTCATTGCCCTGGAATCCACAGACAGAAGTGCACATGTGCCTCACACACGCACGTTACACACACATGCACAAACACTCACACCCGATACACACATATATGTATATTCATTCACACACACAAATATAAAGGCGTGTGCACACCAGGCACAGACTCCTGGGCACAATCAGCCAAACACACAGTCATATAGTCTCAGGGAACACGCCGTCATCCCCCCATACACAATCACACAAATGATGTACATACACACACGACTTCACAAAGTCCCCTTTCCCTCCTTGCAACCTCACTGTATTTCACACCAGTCCACACAGAGAAAAACCCACAAACAACACCCTGCACATGCAACCCGGGTCAATCACACAAAAATCCCGCAGTCACACACTCCAGCTCGAAAGCCGTCTGTCCAGCGAGACATAAGCGCCCCACAGGGTCTCTCCAGGGCTGCGGGCTGCAGGCATCCACCACGGGCCCACAGGGTGGCTACCACCCAGATTCCAGCCCACCCACATCTCCCCCCTTCCCCCTGCCCCAATCTGAAAAGACTCTCCTGCCCCATGTGCCAGGCTCCTATGTCTCACCTGGCCCTCAAGGCTGATTCTTTTACTGTCCGGCCCCCCTGCCTGGAACCCACCCCACCTCTCCTTCATCCAGTGGACTTGGGCTCAACTTGCAGTCGTCACTTCCCCCAGGAAGCCTGTCCTGGTGTGCCCTGGCTGGGCATCCCTTGATATGGCCCCCATCACGCAAGATTGAAATTGCCTGTTGATGCGACTGCCTCCGCCAGAATGCGAGCTCCAGGAGGACGGGGATGGCGTCAGTCAGTCTTGTTTACTGCCCTGTCCCCGGTGCTCAGCTCACTAGCTTCCTTACCCATCCATGCATTTTCCACAGCAGGGTGGAGCAGGAGCCGGCAATGATGCTAATGCAGGACTAACACTTAAAGTGGCGTTTGTTATGTGCCAGGCCAGATACACAATGACCCTAGGAGGGAGTTTCTATTATTATCAGCAGCGCTGTTGAGGATGAGGAAATCAAGACACAGAGAGGTTAAGGAGACTGACCAAGGTCACACAGCCTATAAGTATCAGACAGAGCTGGGATCTCAACCTGCCTGTCCAGCTCTGTACTATGAATCCAGCGTTGCATGTGCTCTACCCCGGGGCCCCCAGCAGGGGCCTGGAGGGTCTGGGATAGTCACAGGATGGTGAAGAGGGTGTGGGAAGCCTAGATGGGGGGAGAGGCAGGGCAGCAGGAGGTGTCCCACAGTTCTTGGCAAGAAAGGAGGACTCTAGATGTGAGAGGAGGGTCTCTGTCACTCACCACCTTCAGGGAATCTCTGGGTCATGGGACCTGGGTGGAATGGGGAGATCAACCATTTTAGAAAGGGAGTGACTGAGGCCATAGAGGTCCCAGGTCAGACTTATACTGGGCACTCCCATTTGAGTTATCTCATTTTATCCTCAAGACAGCCAAGTGAGGTAGCCACCATATTAGCTCTGGATTACAGGTGTGAGCAAAGTGAGGCTCAGAGGATTGGGAAACATTCCCCGGGTTGGCGTGGAGGACATCTGTGCCACACCCTCTTCAGGCAACCACTTCTCCCTCTTTGCTAACTTTTTTTTTTTTTTTAATGGGAGCTGCCATCTCTCACAGATCCCACCCTTCTGGGCATTGTCGATTGGGTCAGTGATGGACACGTGGCTGAAACTGGGCCCCTCGGAGCCCTGGCCTGGTACTTCTGATCTTGGGATCAAGGTGAGAGCCTGCAGTGTTCAGCGGTGAGGGAAGGGAAGCCTGTAAACACACTGAGGGGAAGGGAGGGAGGTCTGGCAATAACCTGCCTGTGACAGGGTAGATCATGGGGCCGCCACGCCCCATCCCCTTGATTTGCTGGGGCGTCTCCAGCCAGTTCCACCTAGCTCTTCTTTGTTTAAGTCTCTCTCCCCTCCCTCCATCACCCCTCTGCTTGTCTCTCCCAGGGGCCTCACAAGTGTCCTGGGCACCGAAGAGGGGCAGAAGGGCGCTGTGCCCATTCCAGCCAGGTGCTGAGCCAAGACTTGGGACACGGGCAGCCCCACCCGTGCCGGGGGACCCAAGGGTGAGCGGCCGGCTGCAGTCACTGAACGGTAACCTCATGCTGCCCGAGGCCAGAGCCCTTGTCTGCTTGTTCACTGTGCTCGGAACAGTGCCTGGCCTATGTGGAATGACTGAATGAGCTGACATCTGTCCTGGCCCTGGCTGGCATAGCGCTGGCTCATCATTGTCGAGTAAGCAGAGCCACACTTGGTCCCCATGTGGCTCCCTGGCTCTGGTAGCCACGGATGCTTGTGGCAGGGCTTGGTGTGTGTTCCACCCTGCCGACCTGTCTTCTCTCACCCCTTTCACCACCCCTTCCCCGGCCCGTGGAGTCTTTTATCCAGTCTAGCATGTGGGGTGAGTGGGCCTGTGAATGCAAGCTGCAGCCTCTTTTTTTTTTCTTTGCCTTAACTTCAAAGAACATCTTTTGAACATAAAAGGCCAAGAGTGTATCTCCTTTGTTTCTCTTGTTCTGCAGTAATCCCTTTCCCCTGATGCAGGGGTGACCCTGGTGTCCCCACATGGGGCCAAGCAGGCTATGAATGAGTTGTGAAATGCTGTGGCCCAAGCCTGAAACCTGACCGCCTGGGTGGAGGGGAAAGGATCTTGGGAAAACAAGTGAAGACCTTTGATGAGAGGAAGTGGGAGAAAGAGTGGCCTGTTGATTCATTCAGAATGTCATCAGGCCACATTCACTCTTTCCAACTAACGTGTCAGTTGGTGAGCTGGGACTTGAACCCAGGGCTCCTGACAAACAACCCAAGACCTTCAGGCCCCCAGTTTCCTCTCTGAATTCCCCAGAGAGCATTCTTAGCACTGACCACTTCCTTCTGAGGTTGGGAGTTGTCAGGACTTAC
Organism: Tamandua tetradactyla; assembly: GCF_023851605.1. Classification (NCBI taxonomy): domain Eukaryota; kingdom Metazoa; phylum Chordata; class Mammalia; order Pilosa; family Myrmecophagidae; genus Tamandua; species Tamandua tetradactyla. The sequence continues at coordinate 183,579,761 of NC_135328.1, read as the reverse complement.
TGAATGTGGCCTGATGCTTCCAGGGTGGACCCCTGATGGGCCTTCCCTGGGACCCTTCCTCCCAGACTCCACCATCTGTCTGTCTCTCCTGTTCAGGCCCCATTGGGCCCAGAGAGGGTCCTAAGTCCCTGGAGAGAGAAGAAAGGGCCAGGCCCGCCCTATGGACCAGAGCCCCTGCACATCCTTCCAGACCGACCTGAGTTCCACCAAGATGGAACAGAGGTACCTGGGTTTCTGGCTCCAATCCCTCTAGCTTGGCAGCTACCACCAGCATTTGGCACCGACAAGGCAGGAGTGCAGCAGCCAGCTCGGGGGCTCCAGGGGCGAGCACAGCCTGCAAGCCAAGGCAGCCTTTCCCAGCCCTGGAAGCGAAGGGTTAACAGGCTGGGGAAGGAGGGAGCGGCAGTCGTTTGGCTAAGGAGCCTTGTTAATTGATTCCCTCATTCCCATTTGTTCCTGCTAAAGAGAGACAGATGAGAGGGAGCCCGCCAGGCCCGTCTTGGCACCCGGCAGCTTGGCTGGGCACAGCTGTGCTCGTGGCTCTGGTGGCTCTGAGGGGGGAGGGGCCGGCCACAGTGGAGGTGCGGAGGTGGGGCGGCCCCTCTGCTCTCCCTCCCTGCAGGCAGAGAAGACCTGACCTCGCCGTGCTGTTGAGAGGACAGCTCTTTTTTTTCACCTTGTGATACCTCTGATCTCCTGGCCTGTGCTGGTGCCCCCCTCCCCTCTGGTCTGGGAGCTGACACCGCAGACTCACGGAGAGGCCCTGCTGGCATGAGGCCCAGGCAAGCTCTCTGCCTGGAGGAGGGTCAGCTCTGGCCTGTCCAGTTCAGTCTGTGTCTTTATGAAGCCGGCTGAGGTCCCTGTCACAAACTGGGCTCCGTTGCCCTGACTGACACCAGCTCCATCTGAATCCCCTGGCCTTGACGTGCCTTGGACTCAACTTCCTAGCTGGTCCTGCCTTGTTTCTTTCTCAGCCAGGGGCTCCTGTGCATTGTGCCAGGCGAGGGCTCCCCTGGGTTCCTCTCAGAGAATGGAGTTTGAAGGTCACCATGGGGTCAAGTACGGAGAACTCTGAATTCAAATCCCGGATCTGTCACTTGCTAGCCATGTGATTAAAGCGAGATATTTTTACCTCTCGAAGTCTCAATTTCTCAGGTGTTAAAGTAGCTGTCTGTGGTAAATTGCAAAAGGGGCCACAATTCTCCACCCTGCGGTGATATGACTTTGCAGCTTCTCCTGGCAATAGGTAATTTAGTGTCCCCTCCCCCTTGGATCTTGGATGGCTTTGTGGCTTACTTTGGCCAACAGAATTTGGCAGAAGCGATATCAGGCTAGTCTGAGCTGAAGCCTTAAGGGACCTTGCCCACTTTCACTTGTCCTCTTGGAACCCTACCCAGCTGCTGTGTGGACAAGCCTGGGCTCTCACGCTGCATGGAGAGACATGTGGCCCAGTCACCCTCATTGCCCAGCTGACAGCCAGCCAACCCCCAGAAGCAGAGCCACTTAACTGCCTAGCAGCTGACTCCAGTTGCATAAGTGAGTCAAGCCAAAACTGGAAGGACCACCCAGCTGAATTTCCTAGCTATGGAATCATAAGCTTAATAAGCTTATGTGGTTTTCAGCCATAATTATAGGGATGATTTGTTATGTAGCAAAAGCTAGCTGCTACAATATCTTTAATTGCTGTTGTGTGGACTAAATGAAATGATGTAAGCACAGCCCCAGTAAGCAGAATGCCCTGCACACAGTAGGTGATCAACAAGTAGAGTTTCTATTATTGCTGCCCAGAATGGAGTCAGTCACCACAAACTAAGGCCTCCTGCATTTGAGACAGTTCTGTCTTCAGCACTCAAAAAGTTAAGGGAAATCTCCTTGACCTACACCCTCCATACACCTTCTGCAGCAGTAACAAAAATAGCAACCAACATTATTGAGCATTTACTGTGTGCTAGCAGGTGTTTTACATGCATTATTTCATATAATCTTCATTTGACCTCAGGAAAAAGGTGTTCCCATTCACACATTATTTCATTTCACACATTTACCATTTAAAATCTAAGCAAACTGGGACTCTGAGATGTGAATTTGAACTTGTCTAAGGTCACGCAGCTATGAGTGGCAGAGATCCTCCATCTCTTTTATAAACAATTGGCTATTTTTTTTTTACCTTAGTTTGTCTGCTTTTCCAGGTCAATCCCATCTGTGGGCCCTTTCCTGGCACCTCCAGTCCTTGGGGGAATTCAGGGGCTTTCTCAGACCTTTACTAGACATCACAGATCGGCTCAGGTAGGTCCCCACCTAATGCCTGAGAGCTTGGACACTGCTTTTCTGGGCTCCCCCATACACAGGCAAACTGTCTGGAGTTTTCTTCGTTTTCCCTCAGTCTGTACAAGGATTTTTAGCATCTGCTCTCACTGGATGCCTTCTGGGGACAAGGGCCCCTCCTGGGGCTCCAAATGACAACTCAGTTTTTCAATCTTCTGTAAAAGTTTTCCTTTTCCTCCTGGTTCCCTTCCGTGACTCTGGTCAGAAATTCAGCTGACAGTCCCGCTATATAAGGGGCATTGGGGCACCATCCGCTCAGCACCCTTCCCTTCTCTTGGGAGTCATAGCCCTATCCCAAGCCCCCTCCACCCTGTGGTCACAGCCTGAGCAGCGATGCTCCTGGAGGACCCCGCCTCTGGCCACACATGATTGGTCCAAGGGTGGCACGTGATTCAAACCTAGCCAATGAAAGTTCTCCAAGTTTTTGAACTGGAAATGAGGGACTTAGCATTCTTGACCTTTATAAGGCTATAAGCACACAATTCTATCAGGATGCTATCATGAATTTTTGCTTGTTTTATTTTTCCTGCTTTAGACTGACTTCATTGATCCGTATATGAATAGTTTTTAGAATGGTAAATCATTTCTTTTAAATACAAGTGCTCCGTGGGTAGGCTTTTCCCTCCTCACAAACTGTACATTTTCATATTTCTTCATGTTTTTAGGCCGAAAGTGACCAAGCAAGCCCCCTCCTTCTCTTCCCCTAAAGAGAAAAGTTAATTAATTTGGGCGGGCCACGGTTGCTCAGTGGCAGAGTTCTCACCTGCCATGTGGGAGACCCAGGTTCCATTCCCGGTGCCTGCCCACGTTTAAAAAAAAAAAAAGGTAATTAATTCACTAATTTTAAAATGGGATTATTCTTCTTAAAAAAAAAAAAATTCTGGAGCCCTCAGTGGCTGTTTCTTGCCGGGGAAGAAGCAGGGTCTGCAGTCAGAATGGCTGAGCTGGCATGTGGAGAGAAGCAGAGAGCAGAGTGGGTCCCGTGGTGCCTCTGGCCCAGCCACTCTCTGGCCTGTCCTGTGGATTAATTCCTTGGATTCTGTGAGCCAATAAATCCCTCTCTAAGGCTATGGGAGCCTGAGTTCTGTTTTTGTCATTTACCAAACAGAGTTCTGACGAAAGGCCCTGCCGTGTATCCTCTGTACACTCTTTCCAAGTACAGAGGCTAGGGTAGGGGCAATCCCTTAGAGGAAGAGGCTGGGGAAGAGGCATGCGACCAATGGTGGTCATTTCTCCCTTGGTGATCCCGTGGACTTCAGTCCCATCTTTCAGATGATTCCCTATTAATCAGAAAATGACACCCCCAAATGCCTGCATACTCAACCAGACACCCTCACCCTCCATATCTAGATCTTGGAACAAGTCCTGGCAATTACAGCTTCCCAAATGATATCAAGTCTGACCCCTTCTCTCCATCTCTGTTGCTACTGCTCCAGTTATGCCATCTTCACCTCAGCTCTGGAATCTGCACCTGCCTCCTAACTGGGCTGGCCCCAGATAATCCATCACCCCCATGGCAGCAGAAGTGTTCTTAGCCTGGAAATGAAAATCAAATCACCTTGCCTCTTTACTTACAGCTCCCATCGCTTTCCACTTTCCATTGCATCTGGAACGAAATCGTGAGGCTCCCGCGCCCTCGTTTGCCCTCCTGCTGCCACAGTGGGTTTCGTGGACTTCAAGCACACCACTTCGTTCCCTCCTCAGGATGCTTGCCTCTCTGCTCTCTGGGCCTGGAGCTCACCTGCCTGCACTGGAGAGTCCAGCTCTTTTTCATCACATAGGTCTAAGGTAAAATGTCACCTCCTCAGAGATTTCATTCCTGTCCATCCTTCCTAAAGTGGTCCCTTGCCAATTACTCCACACCCCAGCCCAGTCTTTTTGTATTATTCACAATCTATTGGGTTCTAGGACTGCTGTAACAAAGTGCCACAAACTGGGAGGCTTAAAACAACAGAAACGTATGGTCTCACAGTTCTGCAGGCCAGAAGTCCAAAATCAACACGTCGGCAGGGTCGTGCTCCATCTCTAATCTGTGGGGAGAGTCCTCCCTGGTCTCTTCTGACTTTGTGTTTTCCTGGAAGCCTCATTATTCCTTGACTTATAGATGCATCTCACCAGTCCCTGCCTCCTCCTGTGTATGTGTCAGGGTCCGGTTTCCTCTTCTGATAAGGACACCAGCTATATTGGGTCTGGTCCACCCTCATCAAATCTAGCCTCATCCTCTCCAATCACATCTTCAAAGATCCTATTTCCAAATAAGGTCACATGCACGAGACCAGGGGTTGGTACTCGAGCAAATCTTTTGGGGGGACAATTCAGTCTATAACATATGGTATCATCACAGCTCGACTTACTCTATTTGTCTGTCTGGGTATTTGTTTTGGGTTTGTCCCTCCCACTGAAATGTAAGCTCTGTGAGGACAGGGAGTGGGTCTGCCTGGTTTACTTCTGGAACTTGGTGCTAACACGGTGCTTGGTACATAAATGGGTTTGACATAAATGGGGAATGCAAAAATTATTAAAAGACTGAATGGACAGTTCCAGGTAGTAAGGGAGGTGGTGTTATCCTCATTCTATGAGACAGAAAGTTGGGGCTGGCACAGAGGCAGCAAATGGCAGAACTGGGACTGAAGTTCAAGCCTGGGCGAGGACAGAGCCTTTGTGCTTTCCGAAATAGCCACCTTGTATGCCGTGTTTGAATTTACAGTCCATGCCTATTATTTTATTCTATCTTTACCACTCCATTCTCCCAATTGCATAAATGAGGAAATGGGGGCTTGAGAGGACCCCTGGATGGTCTATGGAGCCTTACCTTAGATGGGGACTGCTGGAGCCGCACGGGTTTCCGGGGCCCCTAAACCTACCGTGGCAGGAGGAATTCAGCCTGCGCCCCTCCTGCTTAGCCAGACTCCCTGCCCCTGGGGGCACCACCTCCTTCCGCCCCCCGTGCAGGCCTCTCGCCTGTGTCTGTCACGTCAAGTTCAAGTGATTCATGTGGCAGCAGCTCATGGTCTGCCTGTCGGCACGTCAGCTAGCCTTGGTTGCCATGACAACGGGATGCAAGGCACCAGGGCATCAGTGGGCTGTGGCTCTCAGAGGGGCAGTGCCATGGACGAGGGAGGGGGCTTGTTTCTTCCTCTTGTGGGAAGCTTGGCAAGGGCTGGAGGCGCCGGGGGCTGGGCGGCCCCTCCCTGTCTCTGTGCCTTGGCATTTCCTTCCTGCCATCTGTGCTGGGAGCTGGGGGAGGGGCTGGAGTTCCATCCCTGGTGGGAAGGGTCTGGGAGCAGATGGGTGGGAGGAACAGCCCGTCCCGACTGGGATATGCCCCCACTCCCAAGTTCTAAAGACTCTTTTCCAGCACCCCCTCCCCTGTCCCTCAGGCCACCTCCCTCTACGTCCTTCCCTTGGCACAAGTGGAGAAGTTCATTCCCCCGGTTCAGCCGGAAACTGGTGTCTGAATTTGGAGCAGAACCTGGGGTGTCCTAATTTCCAAGGAGGGGTCCTCAGCGAGCTCTCCTGCCACGTTCTGATGCCTTGCTAGGACCTTTACCGCTTCATCTCAATCATTCTTCTCAGCAAACCCGTGGACTTGGTATGAGCACATTGATTTTACGGAGGGAATAACTGAGGTTCAGAAATGTGACGTGACTTGCCCCGGAGCAGCCAGCTGGAAAGGGGTAAAACCGGGATTCGAACCCAGTCCCATCTTGTTCTTACCAGAACACTTGCTGCTGCCTCAGAGTGGCAGGGATTCCTCTCTGCCCAGCCCCATCTACCAAATCAAAGCATCCCTGCCAGAGAAATGACAGCTGGGAGCTGAGCTCATAGAAGGAGCTCGGCCTGGGAGTCGGGACATCTGGGTTCAGGTCCTGGCTCTAAAGCTGGCTGTGAGAGCTTGGCAGGTCTCTTTGCCCTGCCCAGGGCCACTGCCCCTTTGTCCGGGACCCTCCAGGAGCTGGCATGAAGGTGCTACTCAACAGCAGACAGGGGCCTATTGTGGCTTGTCACAGGGAGAGGGTTAGGGCTGGACCTGGAATGGATGACAGAGATGGCATGTGGCCAGAGAAGGGGTCTAAGTTGGCAGGAGGTCCAGACAGGACTTTGCCCCCTTTTGGAATTGCTTCTGAGAACAATGGGTGCCAAGAACCTCCACATTCTAAATCAAGATGTAGCTCTTTTCAGGCCTTGCCATATGGGTGACCCCAAGCTGATTTTGTGATACTTGCCCACTTTCACGCTGCGTAAGGGAGATAGGAGTGAGGAGGGTGGGGCCAGGGAGATGGAAAGTAAGGATTCCTTTGGCCAAAATGCTTGACATGGGGAGAGGCAGGATGTGCCCCCTTCTCCCGCCTTAAGCAGGATGTTGATGGTTATGCTTCAGGAGAAACATCTGGAAGGGCTGACACGTGTCCCCTAGAATTTGGGTGGGCACAGTGGCAGAGGCCTGACTCTCACATGAAAAGAATCTAAAAGGGGCAGGTGACTTGGGTCCAGCTGTGGTGGAAGAGCAGAGAGAAGGCTACTGGGGAACATCCTCACTTCCAGGGGAGGAAGCTCAGGTTCTCCTGAGAGTTGGAGCAGCCATACAAGGCACACCTCCTGGGGTCTGAGTGGGGTGCAGCCGCAGAAGCAGGAGCTGGGAAGGGGGCGACTTGAGCTCTCACCTGCGATCACCATTGCCTGTGTCAAGGAGATGCTGGTTGAAGGAACCTAGTAAGGCCTCCAGAGATGTCTCAAGAAATGCTCCACTAGAGGACTCTCAGCCCAATGTTGTTGGACGGAGAGGCCCCTCCACCCCCATGCCAGTTTTCTTAGCCTGGGGCCACCCTGATCTAGAGATGGAAACGAAGAATCTTTAGATTGAATGGGAGAATGACGTTGTGCCTAGACTAGACTGAGCTTTTGATTTATAAAAATGAGAGTGGTGGTGCCTAAGAGTATTCAGAAAACGCATGACATCTGCCTCTGATAAGGCCCAGAAGTGGGGAGCACCAGAGCTAGACCTGAAAGTCAGTGCTAAGAATCAAGTGTTTTTTGCTTTTGGCCCAGGGCTCATCATTTTGGTAACCTGGTGTCCCAAGGTGGGTGGTGAGTTAACCCCACGGCAGGTGCTTCCTCTTCTCCCGCCCCCGTCCCCTCCCTGGACTCAGTCTAAACTGGGGAGGGATTCCCAAGTGGTGGTTGTGTCTCCCCCTTCTTTGCCACCTGCTGGACTCCTTCCTCCGCTCCCCTCCTTTCTCCCACCTGCCCAGCCCCCAGGACCCCTCGCCTTGGCTCCTCCAGGCATCCTATGGTCTGGGGCTTCCCTTGTTCCTCTTCTCCCCTGACTCACTCTAGACCCGATTTTGCCTTCTTGGAAATGGGTTCTTCACTGGAACTTGGGCAGGGCTGGGTCCAATATCCTCACTTACTAATAAAGATAAGGAAGTTGAGGCCTAGGAAAGCAAGACTTGCCCGAGGTCATATAGCATCCACCGGCAGAGACAATTTAGAATCTAGGCCTTTGGCTTCCTAGCCTTAGGCTGAATGGAGCACCTGGTGCTCCCAGGGAGACACAGCTGGGCCACTTGCCACTGCTCCCTGGCCTGCAAACACACATCCAGAGGGATCAGAAAGTACAGGGGATTAGAAAGATCCTTTCCAAAAAAAAAAGGAAGATCCTTTCCCAAAGGACCCCAGGCCCAATTCTGATTGACAGAGATGTCAGCTCCTGGCAGCTGACCTTTTCCCCTGACTGTTCTGAAAGCCCCAGAGACACTTGAGATCTGGCTATCAGAATGGCTTCTGCCAAGGGCAGAAGTTCCTACTGCTATAGACTCCAGTGAGGTGGGATTGAAAAAGAATCGATTCTGGACTTAGACCTGAGTTCTAGTGATGTCTTTAGTAATTAGTGGCTGTGTGTCCTTGGGCAAGTCACGCTACCTTTCTGAGCCTCAATTCTTTCATATGTAATAGGGGAATGATACACCAAGATTCAGTGTGAGAATAATGAGCTCGTGTTTAGAAGGCACATCTCCTAGTGTCTGGCCTGCCAGGCTGCTTCCCTTCCCTGGCAGAGAGCCCCACTACTTGAGTCACGCTTTCCTTTTGAACAACAGGGTCGAGCCCTGTTGGCGACCCCATCTATGTGTCTCCTGCTCACCCCGCATGGAGCCTGCAGGATTACCCCATCTATTCCTAAACTTCTTTTTCTCCCTCCATCCACCATTTCCATCCTCTTTATACCCCTCCTCCCTTTTCAGAAATGACATAATTAGGGGGATTTAATGTTCTGCTGCTGAAATCTTCATTTTCTTGGGTAATTTCCACTATTTCATCAAAGAATAATTAATTGCATTGTCTTTAATCAATTGTTTTACAAATCCAGCAGCGGGAGGAACTCTCCCACCATCTCCACAGCTGCTTTCCCCTCCTGGGTGAGATGCCAGCTCATGCCAGTTAGAGAGCTTGGCTGCCAGAGCTGGGGGTGGGGAGATGGCAACTACAGAGTCAGGGGCCCACAGCTCCTCTGATCCCTGGGTGAAGGAACATGGGTGGCTAGGAACCCATCTGCAGCCATGCCTGGAGGACTCAGCATGGGGCAGGCCTGGACAGTTTATGCTCACCTGTGAGCTCAGGCTGCCCACAGACAGTCAGGTAGGGAGGGTTGGTTCTGTTTGGCAGATATGGAAATGGAAGTTTAGAGAGGGTCACGAGGATGGAAGTGGAGAGGGGACTTCAGCTTAGGTACCCCCAGCTCGGAGAATCAAGAGAGAGTAGATGAAACTCTAAGCCCCGACATCTTAGAGTGGGGAGCTGGGGGAGAGGGGGTGGGGAGGGACTGCCTAAGGCAGAGGCAGAAAGTGATGGTAATAAGAGCTGATGCTTCCATAGTACTCCAAAATGCTGGGCGCAGGTCTAAGCACTTTAGCATTATAATAACCCTGGGAGGTGGTACTCTAACCCCACTTTACAGATGAAGAAACTGAAGCTCAGAGAGATTAAGTGGCATGTCAAAGTCACACAGAGTAGAGTGGAGCTGGGCTTTGGTCTCAGACATACTGGCTCTAGAAACTGTTTTATCCATTAACGATACTAGCGACCTGTGACACCATCTTATCACACTCAAGCCAGGTGACTGCGGTGACTGACAAGTGAGGATATTATCTGCTTCCTCTCTAAATGCCCCTTTCTTTCCCACCCTCCACCCATGACTCCAGCCCAGTCGCTGCCTCTCACCTGCCCCTGGACACTTGCTTCTGCTGTTTCTTTTGCCTCGAGTGCTCTTCCTATTGGATTGCCCCCTGACTTCATTGACATCTCTGCTCAAATGTCCCCTCCTCGGAGGGACTTTCCCTGACTCTCTTACCTAAAATAGCATAACCCTCCCCCCAACTCCTTATTCTCCTTTTAATTTTATTCATGGCACTTATCCCAACCAGTGGTGGACATTTGTGCTTTTCACCAAATATTCCTTGCTCCTTGTCTCCTGGCTTGAGGTCGTCCTGCCACTCAGAGAAGCTGGGTGGCCTTGTGCCTTGCCTGTTGGAAATGAAATAGGGCAGATGGGTGAGCTTCATTCCCTGAACCGGGGTTGGGGGCTTTGGGAGCTAATGTGAAATTTGCTGTGCTCCTTTTTGTGGAAATTGGAGATGGAGCCTCCTTAAGCCTGGGTCCCCAACTGAGGGCAACGTAGAGCAGAGTGCCTTGCCGGGCACACATGTGATGTAAGAGAGAAAAACTCTTGATGGAAATTTGGGGTTTGTTTTCTGCAGCAGTATGACAGCCCATTCTGAGGGTTATATCACTGGATATGTGGTTACTCAGATGTCTCTCTTGCTGGAACGCAAATTCCATGAGAAGAGGGCCTTTGCTGTGTTCTCTGCTGACAACCCCCGTGCCTAGAACATTGCCTGGCACATAGTGGGTGATCAGTAGTGTTTGTTGAATGAATGAGTGATGATTGTGTTCCCTTGGGCAGCACTTTAGAACTTACTAACTTCTAACCCATGTATTATTTTCTTTTATCTTCATTACGGCCCCATGATATAGAGAATATCCCCATTTTACAGATTCTGGAACTGAAACCCAGAGGGGTTAGTTGAGTTGCTCTTTGACATATGGCCAACTATTGTTCTCTCTGTTCAGTATGTCCCTTCCTGCCCCCATCCATTTGCTCCCAGGATAAAGCAGCCCCGGTCTGCCCCTCCCCCCTCCCCAGTGGAACTGGTCCCTTCCGATCCCGTGCTAGGTATTTGCCTCCGCTGACAACTCCCATATCCAGAGCACAGCAGACCCTGCACGGCCATTGCAGAGCCCCTGCCTTAAAGCTCTTGCCACACTTCCCAGGCCCGCCCAGATCTCAGTCTGGAATCTAACTCTTCCCTTCTATATGGCTCCATCAAGCTTGGTTTTCCTTCCTCTGGGGGATCAGAAGTACCAAATTATAAAGGTAAGGCAGGAAACTGGCCCAGAAGCACTCTGAAATGGAAAGATTGCAAAAAATACTCAGAAATTCAAAGGACACAAACATCAGGGCCATTTAGTGCAGGGCTAAGATGAGGGTTCTAAATCCTTCAGTGAAGGAGGGAGCATCTCTGTATTGCAGCCCAGATGTTAATTAAAGTTCATTCCACAGTCAAGTGACTTGATTTCTCAAGGCCTGAGATCCCTCATCTATTGGTTCATCTCCAAGGATCCTTCTGAAAACCTCTGCATCTGTTCTGACACAAATCGTACAATCAAGCAAGGCTGAAGCATATCTTGTATACCGTGTTTTAAAAAGGCAGGGGAGTCTGTCATACCTTTTAGACACATTTCCATCCTAAGTGAGGTTTTAAATGTTTTGACCTTAAAGGAGTAAACATCAGCTCTTCCATTATAAGAACATTAATGGTCTCTGTATGTTCACTAAGCAAGGTATGATGGAGTTGAAAAAGACACGTGCTGCTTTTGAGGTTTCCATCTAGTGGGCAGCAAGACATTGGTCACTGCAATCCAACAAGGTGCACTGGGGCCAGAAAGAGAGACCAGCTCTTCGTGATGGATCAGAATGAGTGGGCCTTGACTCATTAATAGGAGATTAATAAGAGTTTCCCAGATGAAGGAGAGAGGAATCCAGGTAGAGAGGATAGTATGAGCTGAGACATGGAGACATGAAACTCTGGTATTCAGAGGAATTCAGGTGATTCCGTATCAGTGGAGCATTATATTTGAGGCAAAGTAAAACTGAAGATGAGGATGGAGAGGTAACAGGGCCAGTTGAGAAAAGGCTGAAGTGCCAGCCTAAAGGATTTAGACCTTATCCTGTAGGCCACAGGGGAGCCATAGAAGGTTATTGAGCAGCTGAGCAATGTGGTCAGCTCTACGTTTCAGAAAATCCTGACCCTGCAACACACACACCTCAGCCAAAGTAGAAGCTGGATTGGAGGTAAGGGTGACAAGGATGAAGGCAAGGAAACCAGGGAAGGGCTGCTGCAATGGGTGACCAAGGGTGTGGCCTGAGCTAGGGCTGGGGACAAGGACAGAGCCAGGAGTGGGAGGATTCCAGGGGTATACAGGACATCAAATTGACCAGGATTTGCCAGTGACTGGACACTGGCGATAAGGAAGGTGTGGAGGTGCACCCAAGAGTCTGCCTTTGGTTCTGGAGGAAGTGGGTGGTACTGTTGAGTGTGGGTTTGGAGGCCCAGGAGAGGAGTACTTTCCTGTGGTGGGAAAATGATGAGCTCCCCACTGAGCTGAGTTGAGTTCAATATGGAAGACATCATCACAGAGACTCTTCTGAAAGGCCAGTGGGTCACACTATTGGGCAGGAGAGGATGGAAGATGGGAGGTGTATTCGTTTTCTATTTCTGTGCAACAAGTTACCCCCAAACCTAGCAGTTTAAAACAATAAACATTGGTTATCACACACAGCCTCTATGGATCAGGAGCCTGGGATTGACTTAGCCAGGCATTTTGGCCCAGGCTCTCTCATGAGACAAGATACTGACCAGGGCTTTAGTCATCTGAAGGTTTGACTGGGGCTGAAGGATCTGATTCTGAGGTACACACTCACCGGCCTGCCCCGTCGGTGTGGTTGCTGGCATGAGGCCTCATTTTTTCTCTAGATGGTTGCTTGAGTGTCCTCACAAGATGGCTGCCAGCCTCCCCAGAGAGAGTGGCCCAGGAGACAGCAAGGCAGAAGCCACACTTGGTTTCAATGGCTTAGCCTTGGAAGTCACATTCTGACAGTTTTGTGATAGCCTATTGTTCACACAGGTTGGTCTTATTCAACATGGAATGTTGTGAATTCCAGGAAGTGACAAGCACTGGGGGTCTTCTTGCTATGGAAGGAGAGGAGAACATCCTTTTCATTGCTTTGTTTTGTAGATGAAGAAGCCAAGGCTCACGGAGGTGAGGTGCAGGGACTTGTCCAGGGCCAGAGCTAGAAGCTGAGTCCACATAAGCCTAGTTGCTGGAGAAAGGGGTCTTCTGTTCTGGAAGGCTTGGAGGGAGGAGAAGAGAAGTGCAGAAGTGATGCTCATAGCACAGCACGGATAGGATAGGGGGTTGGCCAACCCCCTGAGAGCTGGCCAAGTCAGGGAACCTCCCTTCCTATGAGCAATAAACAGGGCTGCTTCTGCCAGTTGAGGGCAGGGTATCCCCACCCTTTCCACTCAATTCATTCATTCAGGGACCTAGGAAATGCTTGCTCATCTCTCCACCCTTCAGTTATCCAACAAAAGATTTGCCAAAAACCTACTACGTGCCTGGAATATCTATGACCCAAGTTGGACGTACACGGACAGACATGGTCCCTTGACCTCATGCATGAAGCTTATGGTCTTGTGTGGGGAGACTCCAAGCAAGCAAATAAGGACATAGAGAAATACATACACACAAACTGTGAAGCATGCCATGGAGGAGAATGGATTAGGCCAGGGAAGATTCTCTGAGGCTGTGACATCGGGGTCTAGAACTGATGAGGTCAGGCTGGCAGAGTTTAAGGTGAGGGAAGTGGGGAGAGGACCCTCCAGGCATAGGGATCAGACTGCACAGAGTCTTCAAGGAGGGGCAAGCCTTGGGGGTGATGAGAATTCAGGTGAGCCTGTGTGGGCTCTGTGGATGGGGGGACAGGAGAGGGGCATGCCAACGTGGAGGAAGAGGGCAGGGCAGACCACACAGGGCTGGGCAGGCCAGGGTCCCAAGACCAGATTCTCATCAGTCTGAGTGCCATGTAATGAGTGAGCCAGTATGGCTCTGGAAAGACAACGCGTGGGGGCCTGGTGTGCTGGCTGGACTGTCACCCAGGTGGTTCTGAGTGGATGGGCTGGAACCCACAGATGCTTAAGTGAGGAACTACAGATGCTTAGGGTGGAAACGAGCTGAGAGCCATTTGAAACCAGAGCTGGGAGAGGACAACGAACGTCGTCATGTTCTTTCCCGTGTGACAGAGAAACCCTAGATGCCATTAGCCTTTCTTCTTCAGAGTCAAGGTATTTTTCCTAGATGCCTTAATTTGGACATTTTCCTGGCCTTAGGACTGTAAATTTGTAACTTAATATATCCCCCTTGAAAAAGCCAATCCGTTTCTGGTACATTGCATTCTGGCAGCTTTAGCAAACTGAGACAGCCCAGGAGCTTGGGGCCTCGGTGCTGAGCAGAACTCAGTGAGGAGACCCCAACATGCCAGAACCCCAGGATTCTGGGCCTCTCTCAGGTAGGAGAGAGGACTGAGTAAGCCAGCTCTGCTGATGACTTTCTGGGGGACCTCAAGGAAGCCCCTTTTCCTCTCTGAGCCTCAGTGCCCTTCCCTGTCAAATTTGCATTAAAATACCCACCTCACAGGAAATTGTCAGGATCAAATGGAATGATGGCTAGGAAAGGCCTTTATTAGATTTAGGGTCCTTTGTTACCAAGGAGTCCTCTCCAGGAGAGCCCTCTCCCTTTTCTGGGTAGAAGCTGGCCTGGGAGCCCATTGGCCTCATGCTGTCGTGCCCAAGCCATCTGAGAGCACACAGGGACTGCTCTGCCAGGGGGCCCAGGGGTAAAGTGTGAGCTAAGAGAATTAGAGGATCCTTGTGAATGCTATATCAGTGATCAGCCCCGACTCCCACTGCTGCCTTCAGCCTGGACTCCTTGGCCACATGCCTGCTGGACCTCTGAGCAGGAGTCAGAGAGTGGCAGAGGCGGAGGGAGGGAAGGAGGGAGTGAAGGAGTCACAGAGAGAGGGAAAGAGGGACTCACCTCCTGGCCACACCACGTACGTACACAGCACACAATTACGCAATCACACATATGCAGGTATGCACACACATATGCATGCACCCCTAAGCACAACACAACAGGCAATCTGTACACACATACAAATATGTGCACATGCATCCGGCAAGGCACACATGCACAATGTGTGTTCAAACCAGCACACACACAAACGTGCAACATATGTGAACATACATGAATGCACATATATGCACACTCAGCTCGTGTGTACATACACACAACAGAGCAGAAGCTTACATGAGCACACTCATGCACCTGCACATGCATGCATGCATAAGCACACTCATGCACGTAACACAGCACATAAGTGCACACTCTCGTGCACACACAAGTGCACAACTGGCCAGACCACTTGCTGTGCCACCCTGTTGTGCTGTCCTACAGTCTCTCACACACTGACAGAGACCCAACGCTCTCATAGCCTCAGGCATGCACCCACCTCAGACGCCCGCATAGCTGCACATCAGTCACATGCACAGCCCAATGACATGCATAGCGTTGCATGGCCAGAGAGTGCCTGAGCTGGGCTTTGAATTCATTTCAGAATGGGGGCTGGAAGACAACGTGGTGGAAGGGGAGAGGGAGGGTGGGGGATCTGGGTAGAAACAGACATCCCATACCAGGCACAGAATTTCCCTGAACATGTGACTGGCACCGCCCCAAGCTGGCACCTCCCTCCCACCCCCATCCACTGATGCTCCCTCTGGTTCTCTCCCTTCCTCTCCCTGGACTCATCTCCTGACACCCAGCCAGGGGGCTTTAGGCCCAGAGATCCAGGAAGAGAATTAGAGGGGCTGTGACCAGCCTGACTCCAGGCCTAGCACCCACGGGCCAGGTGGAGGAGCTTGGGAGGGAGCCTGGAGCAATGCTGATCTTCTCATTAAAATTTCCTTTTTTTTTTTTTTGCATGGGCAGGCACCGGGAATCTAACCTGGGTCTCCGGCATGGCAGGCGAGAGCTCTGCCTGCTGAGCCACCATGGCCCACCCTTTTCTCATTACATTTTGAAGTGGAATGTCAAGGGGTTTAATGTCAGGGACCAGGGTGGGAGAAGCCTGACCTTGACCGTAGGTCTGTCCGTCTCCCATATACCTGTGGCCCTGGCTTGGAAGGCACAGAGACCAAATGGCCCAGGCACAGCTGGCAACAGCAGCACCCCCTCCCCCCCACTGCCTCAGGTTGACCCTGCTGAGGCCCGAGGGGATGGGGAGATGGCTGCAGGCTTGGAGCAGACCTGGGGTGAGCAGCTTTGAGCTGGACTCCTGGCCACCGTTGCTAGCCCCAGAATATCTTGGTGAGACCAGGCGCTTTTGGGAGCTTTAGCTCCCAAGAGGCAGCTCCAGGGCAGGGTGGGAGAAGGCTCTAACCCCAGTGGTATGTTCTGAAGCTCCTTGCTGCTGCCTACCCTGCAGTCTGCCAGGGGCCTGGCCAACTTGGTAGCCAGAGACTTACAGGAGAGGCTAGGATCCACCCGGAAGGTGGCACAGACAGTAAATAGAAGCTCCGGCCTGGCCTCCTCCCCTGCCCTGCCTAAGCCAGGCCCAGGAGCTGGGGTGGGTGGGGCATCAGGGAGGAGCCCTGGGTCACTCTCCCTCCCTGTGGGGAGTCTCTGGGTTTCACAAGGCACTGGGACCTGGAGGCTAAAAGGCGTGAGCTCTGGAAGCTTCCTGCCTGTGTCCAAGCAACAGCTCCACCACTCCTAGTAGAGGGACCATGGGCAAAGGCACAGCTCTGTGCCTTGGTTTCTTCATCTGTGAAGTGGGTATAATGGCCGTGCTACACCATAGGACCCTGGGAGGTGTTAGTGGGTTGGCTAAGGGGCCTAGGCCCCGTGCCTGGGTGGTAAGTTGCTCTTATCTAAGGCCCTGGCAGCTGAGCAGAGACTCCTGGGTGCAGCTCTGCGAGGGTGGGGGGCACCCAGTGTGTCTGTCTCATCAGACTTGAGATGACTTGTCTCATCAAGTCCAGCTGAGTGCATGGAGGAGGGGGCCAAGCAGCCCCTTCCCCAGAGGCTGCACTGAATCAGACCTGACCTGGCTCAGTGGCACAAAGAAGGCAGGGAAGCTGCAGCCACGGGCTCAGGGGTGGCACATAAAACCAGCCTCCTTCATCCACATTCACCTCCTCATCCTCACCAGCGACCCTGTGAAACGGGTCCTGGTGTAATCCTTGCTTCAAGATGAGACCCCTGAGACTCAGAGGGGAAGTGTGATTTCTCCAGGTCACACACCCTGTAAAGGCTAGAATTGGAACCAGGCCTCTCTGCAACCTGGGAGTTCAGTGTTTCTCAAGATTAAAGCAGGCCCCGGTGGCTAGGACAGGGCGGGGTGCCAGAGCTCCCCCCAGCCAACAGCAGGAGCCTTTGCCTTCTCCTCGCTGTCCGCTGTCCGGGCTGCTCAGGGGCCTATAGGCTGCCGGGCAGAGGCCTGCCAGGGCTGGCTGGGGTGGGGGGCCGTGGGAGGGCCAGGGCCCCAGGTGAGCCCCCAGCCCCACCCTGGAGGAGGCTGGAGAGACAGGCTGGAGCCCTGTGGCTGCCTCTCCTAGCAACACAGCCCTGGGGACCCTGCCTGTCTGCCTCAGGTGCCTGGGGGAGCCCTGCTCCACTGCCCCAAGAGGGAGTGCGTGGCTGGCAAGTCCTGCCAGGGGTGGGGATGGGGGGGGGGTGGAGAGAGAGGGGTGAGGGTAAGAGTCCCGCGGTAGGGTGGAGGGGCACCTCTTGCTCCACTCCGGTGAAGCTGCTGAGAGCAGCCTCATCTCCACCTGCCAGCACCTTTCTCTCTGGGTTTCTCATCTCTCTCTCTGACCCTCCCTTGTCTCCCTTTCTCTTTTCCCATTTCGACAGCTGCCTTTTGATTCTGTCTCGCTCCTTTCGGTCTTTCTCCATCCTTCCACCTCTGCCTCTTGAGACCATCTATGCTTTCCCTCTCCTTTCTGCTCTCTCGCCTTCTCTCTCCCCTTGTTTCCTCAGGGCTCTGGCCCTCTGTCTCTGTCGTTTCCTCCTATGCTTCTCTCCCTATCTCTCTTTCTATCCCATGCATTTTTTCCCCTTTATGTTTCTCCTTGAAATGTCTCTGCCATGTCTCTCTCTTCTGGGCCTCCCTGTCTCCCCGTTTCTTATCTCTGTCTCTCCCCATGCACCCCCAGCTGCCTCTCCCTCCCCTCCGCTCCTTGACATCTCATCAGCAGACTAGCTTCTTTCCCAGTCCATCTCCTCACCAGCCCAGGAGCCTTGGGGGCGTGTGTGGGCACTGGCTCTCTAGCCTTGGTTGGGGGGTCACACCAGGGGATGCTCAGTGGGTCGTGTGCTGAATGGAGAGTCCAGAGTGCACCCCGTGACCTGGAGCTGGCTTTTCCCACTCCCAGACCTCAGTTTTCCTATCTGTTAAATGGAGCTAATGGCCTGGGAGGGAAGCTCGAGGTGCCCTCTGGGCTGCTGTTAAGTCACAGGCTTAGCAGTCTGAATGGGTCTGAATGTCAGGCCAAGGTGATGTGGGGTATCTGCTGGAGAAAGAGCTGCACGGCTGGCTGGCTCTCCCCACTCCCTGCAGGCAGGTCTTTGGGCGGCGCTGCCTCCCTCTGGTGACTGGCCTCGCCTAGACAGGCTGATTCTGGCCTCGGTGCACCTGGGTGGCTTCGGCTGCGTCATGGCGCCCTCTGGTGACACTAGGCCGACACTGCTGCCACGGTCCATTCCTCCACCTAACCCCACCCACCAGACTGGACTTGGGCGGGGGGGGGGGGGGGGGGGGGGGGCGGACTCCTGCTGAGCACGGGCTCTGGGGACACCAATAGGAGCTAAGCTCCACTGAGGGCTTACTATGTGCCAAGCACTCTTCCAACTGCTCCCGTGCCTTGTCTCATTTGATCATCTCTTACCCTGTGATTATCTCCATCTTACAGATGAGAAGACTGAGACCCAGGGTTTTAAACCCAGGCAGCCTGACTCCAGAGCCAGCACGCTTAAACACTGGAAACTCTGCTTCTAAAACACCTCCCTACCAGCGGCTTACAATTCTCCCATCAATGAGGACTCAAACTTTGGGGTGTTTTTTTTTTTGTTCAACAAATATGCATTTATACCCACTTTGGGTAGGAAACATCAAAGCCAGAGGCGCCTATAGCCTCCATCTAGGCTTTTACAGATGGGGAAACTGGGGCCCAGGAGGAGGTGTGACCACCCAGGGGCACACGTGTGGGTATGTGGAATCCTTGGTCTCTGTGTTCAGCTCAGCGTGCTGACTGCGGGTCATGAGCTGGCTGTCCAGGAGCCCAGCGTCTGTGAGGCCGTGTGGCTCGGGGACATGCGATGCAGCACATTCAATGCAGCCTTCTGGGGTGTGAGAGGCCACAGGGTGTGGGGACTGGGGATCCTCAGGCAGGACCTACAGAGAAGGTGGCAGACTCTAGAGTTCCAGGAGGAGGCAACAGCCTTAAGGATTTGGGGGTGCTCGGGGATTTCTGGGCATCCTGCTTCTAAAAGGAACGCCTCCACTGCCATAAAGTGGCAGGAGGCCAGCAAATCCCCGAAGGCATGGATGTGGGATGCCTATTAAATCTAGAGTGCCCAGGCCCTAGCTATGGAAGTTAAGAAGGGGTGCCCCCAAATATTTTACATTTTCACAAATTCCCCAGGTGATCCTGACATTGTCAGGTTATAGATTAGTAGTTGGAAATCATGGGTTCTTTCTAATCCTTGCCTTCTGTGATTCCAGAATCCTGAGATTCTCGGGGTTGGAAAAGTCCTTTCAGCTTGCTGCCCACCCTCTTCTTTCACAGCAGAGAAACTGAGTCCCAGAGAAGGCCAGTGACTCGCCCATCACAGCCAGCTTGCCGCCAGAGCTGGGACTGGAGCTGAGACTGGGCTGCCAGGCCAGGCTCCCGGGCCTTGTGTGGCTGACTATGTCATGCCCCGGCAATGAATTCCCAGCTGTCAGGGGCTGCTGGAGAGATGGGTGGGGCTTGCCAGCCCATGCTCTAAGCCTGACAGCTGTGGGTGGGCCCCCACCCGGGGCTCCACCCACCCTGCAGGTGCCCCAGGTGTTCGGGATTGGTTGAAGGCCAATCCTGGGGTTGTCGGCTTCTGGGGCTCAGGCCTACCTTGTGTCCCAGTGGCCCAGGTTGAGCCCCTGCAGGGCACTCCTGGCCACTTCGAGCAGAATACTGGCTCTGACCATAGTGACGGAGGCTCTGCCGAGGAGCCCGCCCCAAACCCCTGCCTGCAGCATCTCATTAGGATGCTGGTGGCACATGCAGAGCCGGCAAGGCCATGAGAGAACAGAGCAGAGGGAGGGAGTCCACTGCCAGTGGGGCACCCCCTGTCCAACCCCCTTCTGGCTCTGGCCCTCTGCCAGCTCTTGGCCTCCCTCTGCCCTGGCACCCTCCCCACAAACTCTCCGCTCCCTTTTCTCTCTTCCTTCCCTTTTCTACTCCGTCCTCTTACTTTCGCTGCCTTTGGGACCCCCACAGGGTCTCCTCCCCTTCTGTCCTGACCCCTTGGGAGCCAAGCAGACTTGATTCGAACCCCAGCTCCTGCTGCCCCACTCCTCAGCTCTGTGACCTTGGACAAGTTGCAGTTTATTTTCTTCAGTTATTGTCATGGGTAGGCTCTTCAGAATAGGGTGAGCTTTTTTTTTTTTAACTTAAAGAAAGAAAAAAGCAATAGTTTTCAAAGCACTCTTCAACAAATAGTTACAGGACAGATCCCAGAGTTTGTCATGGGCTACCATACCATCCTCTCAGATTTTTCCTTCTAATTGCTCCAGAACATAGGTGGCCAGAAGGAATAATTTTTTGTTATCATCACAATCAACTTTTTTTGTTTTTTGTGAAAAATAACATGTATACAAAAAAAGCAATAAATTTCAAAGCACGGCACCACAATTAGTTGTAGAACAGATTTCAGAGTTTGATAGAGGTTACAATTCCACAACTTTAGGTTTTTACTTCTAGCTGCTCTAAGATACTGGGGACTGAAAGAAACACCAATTTAATGATTCAACTATCATATTCGTTTGTTAAACCCTACCTTCTCTGCATAACTCCACCATCACCTTTGATCTTTCTATGCCACTCTTTAGTGGCTATGGACACTAACTTTTTCATGCTGGTAGGGGCTGTCAATAATATGGGGTATGGAGATGGAACTAGCTGATGTTCGAGAGAAGCTGGGCCCTATAGGTTTTAAGACATATCTGGTCCAGGGACCCATTTGGAGATTGTAGGTTTCTGGAAAGTTACCCTAGTGCATGGAACCTTTGTCGAATCTTATACATTGCCCTAGGTGTTCTTTAGGATTGGCTGGTTGGGGGTTGGCAAATTATGATAGGTAGCAATGTCTAACTGAAGCTTGCGTAAGAGTGACCTCCAGAGTAGCCTCTCTACTCCATTTGAACTCTCTCAGCCACTGTTACTTTATTGATTACACTTCTTTTCCCCCTTTTGGTCAGGATGGAATTGTTGATCCCACGGTACCAGGGCTGGACTCATCTCCCACGCTGCCAGGAAGTCTTTCACCCCTGGATGTCATGTTCCACATGGGGGAGACTGCAATGATTTCATTTGCAGAGTTGGGCTTAGAGAGAGTGGGGCCACATCTGAGCAACGAAAGTTATGTCTTCCAGAAGTAACTCATAGACGTACGTATAGGTAGGCTAAGCTTCTCTGCTACCTACATAAGCTTCACAAGAGTAAGTCTCAAGATCAAGGGCTTGGCCTATTGATTTGGGTGTCCCTAATGTTTGACACAGTATCAGGGGATTCCCTGATGGTAAAGTTTAATAGTTGCATATATTTTTCTCTCATCCCTCAAGGGACTTTACCAATACTTTTTGATTATCTGCTTAATATATTCTAGGATGTATCCAGGCATTACATTAAACTACACAGGATTAAAGGACCCTTTTCTTATTCTGCGCTCCCTGTGTTTCAGTTTTTCAAATGAACCATCAGGACAGGTTGAGTTAGATTATGTCCTACAGAAAATTTAGGTTCTGGACAAAATAAACCTTTCTTTCTTTGGCCTCAAAGAGTGGGTGTGGTTCTAAAATATAGATAATGTCTTCCTTACCCCGGTATTCTGAATTACTTTAATCCCACCTGATCAGCTTCATTCTTATCTCTAAATTCCAGAGGTTTTAGATATATAAAACAGCTTCTAAAAAATCCAGAAATACTAATTACCATTCCAGACTTAACGCATCTGCTATAGGAGCTTACAATCTAGGCCTCTGTTTTCCTATAAGTGTTTTCTAAAGGAGACCATACAATAATTGTTCTTTCATTTCTGTCTTATTTTGCCTCACCAAATGTCCCACAGATTCATTCACATCACTGCATACCTTGCGAGTTGGTTCCTTTTTGTAGCAGCACAATATTCGATCATTTGTGTACACCATCATTTGCCAATCTACTTCTCAGTCAGTGCATCCTTCAGCTACCTGCATTCATTAGGCATCATGTGTAATGTCCAAAGTCCACTGTGGTTTGAGCACTTACTCCATGCCAGGCCCTGTGAATATGTTTTTTTTTTTTTTTTTGACATGGGAATCGAACCCGGGTCTTCGGCATAGCAGGTAAGAATTCTGCCACTGAGCCACCGGCGCACAGCCCTGTGCATATGTTTTACATGAGTTATTTCATTTAATCTCCAGAAGCATGTACCGTTGTCATCCCCATTCTATAGATGAGACAACTGAGGCACAGAGAGATGGTACAGGCCCGTCTCTCGTAACCCAGCTATAAGTGCAGAGCCAGGCTCCGGGGTTTCTGGATCTGCGCTTTTTGCCAGGTGGTTGGGGAATGGGGCAGGGGAGGGAAGGGCTACAGGTTGGGTGTGGCCTCCTCACCAGTCAGGGGCACATCCAGGTATAGGAGTTACAATTCTGGCTTTGGAGTCAGACCTCAGTCTCCTCATCTGTAAAGTGGGAGAAGGGATTATCATCCCTGAAGGTCATCATAGTTGGTAAAAAAAGGTGATGCCTCAGACAGAATCCAGCCTCCCACCGTCTCACCCGGGCCCAGAGAGAGTTGCTTTGGTTGAGGTGGACCATGGGTCTGCTGTATGGGGAAAATGATCTACACAGCCAATGTCAGTGAATTTAATCCCGTTTCTCCTGTGACCACTATTTCACATCCCGAGATCGCTACTCAGGGGATGAAAATGGCTTCACACACAACTTTGAGTACTGACCCAAGCTCTCCTTGAGTAAAGGATGGTATCCCCTTCTGAAGAGGAAGAAACAGAGGTTCTGAGTGGGGCCCGGGCTTGCCTCAAGTCATACAACCCAGTGGCAGCAGAAATCTGGTCCCTCCTCACCCCACACAACTTCCCCACATGGCCTTCTCAGCTCTTGGGAGGCTGTCCCTCCCCTCAGCAGATGCCTTCATTAGCATTCCGAAACGTACCCACCCAAGTTGCCATTATGTGGTTGGGTAGATTCACATCTGTAGGGTCTAATTCACCCTAAACGACCCTGCAGGGAATCTTCCAAACTCCTGGGCTTTTACAGCTTCTTAGAATTTTATTTTGGCTTTGGAAAACTGGTGCATTTATGCCCAATGTGCAGGGTTATAAATTGACACTGCTCTGGATAATGAAGTCCAGAAAGGTCGGCAGGCTCTCCCACACATCTCCCAACAGGCCCATTCTACAGAGGAGACAACTGAGGTGCAGAAAGGACTGTAATGACAAATGGATGCTCGATTTATTGAGCACTTACTGTATGCTGTGCTCTGTGCCAAGTGCTCCACAGGCATTAGGTCAAATTGTCTGAGGTCTCTCTGCTACTGGTGATCTAATCTAAGGCCCAGCTTGGCCAGGGCAGAGCTGCTGAGTCCGCTTTGGTTGTGGCAAGCCTGAGGTTCTTGTGGGATATCCAGGAGAGAGAGAGCCTGGTGCTGATGCTTACCAGCTGGTCCACCTCAAGCCAGTTGGTCAGCCTCTCTGGGCCTCCGTGCTCCATCTGGAAAGTGGTAGTAACTATATACCTGCCTCATGAAATTGTTCTCAGGATTCCAGGAGTTATATGGGAGTGGGTAGACAGATGTTTAGGAGGCAAGGCCCTATGTGGGTGTAGGGCCTGGCGATGGTGGGTTTGGGAGTCATCAGCACCTGAGAAGGAGCCAATACTCAAGAGAGGTGCAGAAGGAACAGGCAGGCCTAAGAGAGAACCCCAGTGTTCAGAGATCAGGGGTGGGTGGAGGAGACTTCAAGGGGAATGAGGGGCCACCAGAGAAGTGGGGAAAAGTTCTGCATGGGGGCCCAGAGCCGAGGCTGCAGGAGTGGCCAGCGGCCGCGCTGGCTGTAGCCACGTGCCTCTTAGTGCCTCAGTAAGAAGAGATTTGGAGGAGCTCGGGGTGGGCTGCAGTGGGCTGGGCAAATGGGTGGCAGGCGAGGAGGTGGAGATGGGTATAAAGGCAACTCTGCAAGAAGCATCGCAGAGAAGGGGGGAAGAAAGAGTCTGGTGGACCTGGGGTGGGGTGGGGATCAAGGAAGGCTTTTTTAAAAACTTGCTAACAAGAGGTGAGTGTGTTTATAGGTGGAGGGGAATAAGGGAGGAGAAACGAGGGAGGGAAGGATGGGGGTTTAGAGGACGGGGGAGTTGCTCAGACGGGGGCTGGCTATTGTCCCAAGTTGGGGCTTTGGAGCATGGTGGCAGGGGGTGGGAGAGCTTGGGGTCCAGGCTGGACAAGGAGGGAAGAGCACCTGGGAAAAGGAGAAAGGGTGGTGCAGGGAGGTCAAAGAGCAGAGTCAGGGGAGTGAAGGCCAGGCGCCAGCGGGACGAATCGGGGCGGGGAGAGGCAGGTGCTGGGTGGAGGAAACATCCGAGGGGGTCACTCCTGGATGAGACAACGTGCACTGTGTGGCTGGAGGGGGAGGAGAGGAGGGGGAGGGAGGTTGGTAATGAGGGCCCTGGACTGGCTAGGCAGGAGGTGCCGGAGACTCCAGGGTGAAGGCAGGGTGTGGAAGTCTGAGCCAGGTCTCCAGGGCTTTGGGGAATGAGGAGGTGTGAAGGAAGGGGTGGAGTGGGGCAGGCAGCTGGCTGATGGAGGGGGAGGGTCATATTTGATGGGGAAGGGCTTTTGCCAAAGTGGAAGAGGGATGTCTCGGTTTGGAGGATGGTGGGGCTTACATTTTTGTCGTGATGGAATAGAGTTAGAATTTTATGTTCATGGGACCCCTAACTGAGACCCCAGAGCAGCTGGAAGCCCTTACAGGTACGGTTTGAAAGGGACAACCACCCCTTATTCTGTGTGACCTTAAATTTGTCCCTGCACCTCTCACTTCCCTCATAATCTCTAGGATTATGCCCTTGCTCTCTAGGGGAGATAAGCCATGCAGATTTACTGCACACAGTGGGCCTCATTAGAGGCAAATTAGGATCTAAAGATCCTGGCCTTGGGGCCTGCAGGCACTTTCCTGCAGGGTTTTGGGTTCTGCAGAGGTGCTAAGGTAATGCCTTCACCACTGCCACTGGGTCCCTCCAGGCTCTGCTCCTGGCAGCCACTGGTGGAGGGAGGTGGCTGCCTTGGCACAAGTCTAGGACCCACAGCTACCCCAGGGAGGCTGGGAGGGTGGAGAAGTGCACTTGTCTGGCCTCCCACTGCCTGCTTCCTGGGCAGAGACTCTCAGGGGGTGGCTGTCAGGTCCCCCAGGTGCCCCAACGCATGGCCACAAGCACTGGCTGGGCTCCAGGCTGGCAGTGCAGAGGGCAGCATGCCTGGACTCCAGTGGGTGCCCCACGCCCCGCCTCTGGCCTCGGGCTCTGTACAGCCTCCAGTGGCCGGGTTAGTGGCTCAAGGCACTGGCCCCTGGCTGGGGTGTTGCTGCTGTAACATCCACGCTTTACCCCCACAGACACTTCAGAGACAGCCAGGGACACCCATCCAGAGAAAGGGGCGTGGAAAGCTGGTGGTAAGCCTTTGTGACCTCACCATGTGTGGTAGTTAGATTCAGGTGTCAACTTGGCCAGGTGAAGGCACCTAGTTCTGTTGCTGTGGACATGAGCCAATGGGACGTGAACCTCATCTGTTGCTCATTACATCTGCAGTCACTAAGAGGTATGCCTGCTGCAATGAATGATGTTTGACTTAATTGGCTGGTGCTTAAATGAGAGAGCTCAACGTAGCACAGCTAAGCAGCTCGCCATTCCTCATCTCGGCACTCACAGCTCTGCCCAGGCCTTTGGAGATGCAGAAAGGAATCACCCCAGGGAAAGTTGATTGGAACCCAGAGGCCTGGAGAGAAGGCCAGCAGAGATCACCCTGTGCCTTCCCACGTAAGAAAGAACCTCAGTTGAAAGTTAGCTGTCTTTCTTCTGAAGAACTAACGAAGTAAATCCCTTTTTATTAAAAGCCAATCCGTCTCTGGTGTGTTGCATTCTGGCAGCTAGCAAACTAGAACACCATGTGACCCCAGATGACCCCATCATGATGTTATGATGATGTTGACCCCATGCCCTGGCCTGAGTCTGGCTTCAGCAGTGGTGCCGACTGAGCTCTGGCTGGCCCCTGTAGGGAAACAGCCAGGATATGCACCCCCACCCCAGCCAGCCCCCCTCCCGTCCTCTCCCTGCCACACCTGGCCAACTAGGGAGCTCCTTCCTCGCCAGAATGGGCAGGCCCCGTGGAGGGGAGCGCAAGTGGCGTCCAGCACACCTAGGGGACCCTCTTCCCGACCCTTCTAAACCTTCCTTCCCATATGTCCGTTACCTTAGGATAAGGCCCTGGCATGGCTCCCGGGCTGCGGGTCTGATGGCCCCACCCTCTGATCCCTGACCCAGCACCACTGGCCTTACCGTGGCTCTCCCACTGCCCAGCTCCCACTTCAGCCTTCCCACGCACGAGGACCCCCCCCCCCCCCCCCCGGGGTACCGTCCGTTCGGCTCTGCTTTCTCCTCTGAGACTCAGCTCAGGGGTTTCCCCTCTTCAGAACACCCTTGATGCCCGGGATGGCCCCTGGGCCTTCTCCAAGTGAGGTCTTTGGGTTAGGCCTGGGGCTAACGCGCCTCAGTTCCCCTCCAAGCCCTGAGAAACTGCCCAGGGGCTGGGCCAACGCCAGCTACCTGAGGGCCTGGGGCCCTTCCTCCTCCAGGAAAACTGGTCTCCCCAGGGGTATAGTATGGTGGGGAGTGTGCTCCAACTACAGGCTGTGTGGCCTCTGGCAAGTTACTTAACCTCTCTTATGCCTTATGGCTTCATCCTAGGTCAGAGGATAATGCCACTTCATGAGTGCGTCTGCAGCTCTGGAGTTTGGGTGTATAAAGCACGAACAGCAAAGCTTGGCACTACTAAGGGCTTTTTGTTACTTACAAGTTTTATCATTCTTGGTGTTGAGAAGGACCTGGAATCTGTGGCTGGAGGATCCTGGAGGGGGCAGACTAGGGCTTGGGGTTTTCCACAGACAGTCCAGGATGGGCAGGTGTGTGGGTGGGAGTGTGGGGGAGAAATAACCCCCTCTTCAATTACCAGCTGTGTTACCTGGGAAAATTGCTGAGCCACTCAGAACTACTTTTTTACAGGTAAAATACCTAATAATCCTACATTCAACTTGCTCATTTAGTGTTTATTCAGCAAACACTTGCTGAAGTCAGATGGTGCTGCTGACAGATAAAAAGAGATAAAGTGTGGATAAGGAATAAGGGTCTTGCCGGGGGAGGGACCCAGGTGGGCTGCGGCCCCCATCCCCCCACCCTAAGGTTGTGTTCCTGCTCTGCCGTCCCCCTCCCAGGCCTCTGTCCCGCCGGGTGAAGCTCGGGCGCCCTCTCGTGGCTACAGCCCTCCACACACCGCCCGTCCCTGGGACCAGAAGAACCCCTCCAACCCTGGGTGGTCAGCGAGCAGGGAGTGCTGGGACCCACTGCCGGCCCCTGCCCGCTGGAGCTGCACAAGAGGCCCCCAAAGGGCCGTCGCTTTTCCCGGGCTACACTGTGAGTGGGGGTGGCCCTGGCCTGCACTTCTCAGCCTGGTGTCATCACCTGTGTGTGGGGCAGGGGATGCGAGGTGGGTGGCGGGCCCACCTGCCCATCTCTTCCCTTACTAGCCACCCTCCCAGAAGCCGCCTCTTCCTGGCAGGACACCCGGGGCAGCCTGGGCCCAGCATGCCGGCGAGCTCGTGGGCAGGCCCTGGAAACTAACGGCTGGTGTGAGTGGGCGTTTGGTGACACTGCCAGGCCCGGGCACTCGCCAGCTGGCAGCCTCCAGCCCCCACCACAGGCCGCCCTGCCCAGTGCCTCCCAGGCTCCCCTCTGCAGGGCCAAGTGTCTCGGGCACGGCCACTCTCCCCCGGGGTGCTGTCTGACCTGGGCAGGTGCACACTCCCTCGGAGCCTCGGGCTGCCTCCCCTTCTCCGGGGAAAGTGGGTCTTGCTCTTTCTTCTTAGGCGCAGGCTAAGTCCGACTGCGCTGGTGGGTGGTAGGGGTGGGGGGCTGGACAAAATTCCCGAGTGAAGATGGACCAGCCTTGGGGCTCTCTTTTGCCTCTTAGCCTGACTGGGCCACAGATAGTGGAGGGCAGTGCTGCGTGCGTGTGTGTGCACGCGCTTCTCCATGTGACCACATCCCCACGTGCCCATCTACAGGGATTCATGCTTTATTCATTCTTTCACCATTCATGCATTCATCAAACATGATGAGGCACCTGTGCCAGGTCCTATTCCTGAAATGGTCACAGGTAGACCCAGATCAGAAAAGACAAATGTAGGAGGGAGCGCTAAGCGGGCCCTGGATCTCAGAGGGTCAGCTGGAGGGTCAGCAAAGCCTTGTGGCTCCAACAGGAGTTTTTAGAGGCAAGTGGGAGTCAGGCACACCAGTACCAGTCAGTGCAAGCCTACTATGTGCTGGGCGCTGGGCGACGCTGTGTGTGAGCATCTCACTAAGTCCTTAGTGAGTGCAGGTCACTGCAGGAGAACAGAACTTGGAGAGGTGAAGTGACTCATCCGAGCTCACATGCTCCCTACCCAGGGTTCAGACGCAGATCTGACTGGCTCCTGCACCTTTAGTGGACGTTGTTCTGCTTCTCGGGACATCAGTGTGGCGGGCAGGCCAAGGCAGGGCGCCTCGAAGGCCCGGGCATGGAGGGCAGCGTGGAGGGTGAGGACAGTGCCCGGTCAGATTGGAGTTTTGGAAAACCCCTGCTTGATAGCTAATGTGACGTGTGTGTGTGCATGTGGATTGGTAGCAGGTGCGTGTAGAGCAGGGAAACCGGTGACAAGGGCTTGGCAGGAATCCAGAGGGGCGATGATGGTCACCTGAATTCAGGCGGGATGGATAAGGGTTGGGAAGTGGACAGATCCAGCAAGGCTGGGTGGGAGACTGGATGTGGGGGTGGGGATGGAGGAGGCAGCAAGTGTCTGGCTTGGGAACCTGGGTGGTTGGAGTGGGGGTGGGGGGCATTCTCTGAGATGGGAAAGAAGAGCTGGCTGTGGGAGGCAGTGAGTTCCCCTTGGGGTGACCCATTGTCCCCCTCTGAGCTGACGCATGGACACACACACACCCAACCTCCCCCCGGGGTGCCTGGCTGGGGCCCAGCTCAGTGAAGGGTCAGGAATGCTGGAGGGCAGTGGCTTCTTTCCCTCTTGGCCCTGGGCTCACGGTGCCTGTGAAGGCTGGGGCAGCCCTGGGAGCTGGCCAAGCCCCCCCGAGGAGCAAGGACCTCGACGCTGGGTGTGGTGGCCACAGCCTCCCGGAATGGACAGATGCCCACCTCCCTCAGTGTCTACATCTCACACCACCTATCTCTTCTTCCAGCATCAGGTGCAGCCCCCTTCCTGCAGCCTGGAAGTCCCATCTGATGTCTACCCTGCGTCCCTCTGGCTGGGCTATAAGTTGTTGGCACCTCAATTTCCTCCCTTTAGGGAGAAGGCCAGTTAGGTCCCCTGCCTGCTTTTTGAAGAACTCAGCTCTTTCTCCTCCCTGCTGGCAAAGCACCCTTTTTTCAAGCCTCTGTAAGTGTCCCCTCCCTCCTGAGCATTGCGGAGTGGAGCCCATCTTATTTGCTGGGTGACCTCAGGCTTACTTCTGGCCCCTCGAGTCCTGGTTTCCTTATCTGTCCACTGGGATTAGAGAAGCCCCACCTGGCAGAGGGCAAGTCCTTAAGTTGAGGGAGGGGCACATTCCTCAGTGCGTGTGGGGGGGCAAGTCCTTAAATTGAGGGGGGGCTCTTGTCCTCCCATCAGGGTCCCTCCCTGCAGTGTGGGGGTTGCCTTTCAGGAAGTTCTGTGGGCCCCTCCTTTATGGGGGGGAGGGTTGAGGGCTGCCTGGCAGGCTGCCAGAAGCTCTTCCAGGCTAATTAAATTTTTTTGAAGCAGCTGTGGAGGATGGATTAATGAGCAATTGACCGTGCAGCTATGATCAGTGCCAGCCCCCAGCCCCCACCCTGGCACCCAGGCAGCTCCGGAAATGCCAGTAAGCCTGGGCCTCCCTCCTAGGGCTGAGCGGCCAGTGCCAGGCTGGGGAATTGTCCTGCACTAGGCACCTGCTTTGTGCTAGGCCGGGACCCACTGTCCTGTCTCACTCTGTCCCACGCCCTGGAGCCCCTCCATAGCCTTCCTGGGAGGGAAGAGGGCCGGGGGTGGCCCTACTTACTCAGGGGATGCTGAGTCTCCTAGAGGGCGAGCCTGGAGCCCAGACTTCCCAGCAGCAGCAGGACTCCAGGCTCCTCCCAGGTCACCCCAGCTCTTACCTCTGGGGGACAGGCCAGATGGAGTCCCCAGCATTCCTGTGCGCCTTAAGCAACAATAAAAGGGCTAAGTACTTGCTCACCACAGCTGGCTCTGCTCCCAGAAGGGTGTGTGGCTGGGATTCTCGTGCCCATTTCACAGATGAGAACAAGGCCCAGAGAATCTAGGAGCCCATCTCCTGCCTCCCCTGCTAGCTGGGCCATCAGCAAACGTCACAGTTAATCCTTCTGTTGAGCAGAGGGGGACAGAGGGCCAGCACGGGCTTAGAGGAATGATTTCTTCATTTAAGGAGATGGTCCTTAAATAGCATCACCCAATAAATGTGTCCCTCATGCTCAGGAGCCTTCTTGCCGCCTGCCTGCCTGCCTGCCTGCCTGCCTGCCTGGGTCTCCCTGGGACCCTTGGCTATGGAGGTGAGGTGGAGGAGGGGCGGGCACTGTGCTGAGGCTGGGCGCTGGGGGAAGTCTCCGCTGGCCCTTTGAGGCGGCCGCTGCAGTCAGAGCAGGTCCCACCCCGTGTCTAGCTTCTGACGGCAGCTGAGGCTAAGAAAGTGCCAGGGCAGGGGCATGCATTGGGCAGGGGGCTCCTCGGGGAATGAATGCTCCAGCCCGCGCCCATGCACGGGTCCTCCCCACCCCCACTCCCCGCATCTCCACAGCCACCCGCCATGGGCCCCCTCCACCGAAGGCATACCGCACCCCCCTAGAGACAACTAACTGCCCACATCTGCCACACGCAGACACCTCCTGACCCCTGTGAACATTCCCAGCTGCATATGCCTTTACTTTTGCACACTCACCAACGCATGTACCTCACAGACCTATGCACCTGCCCAGCCACACACACACCCACACAAGTGTGCCCGCTTTACACGTCCTTGTCAGCCTGTGCACACCCATGCACCTCCTCCCTCCCAGCCATGAGTGCACATGTGCATGGGCATGAACACGCTAAAAGCCTGGCTCTGATCTTTCCCTTTGGATCTGGGTCTGAATCCCGGACTTATCCTCCTTTCTGAGGAATGACATTTTGGCCTCTGAGCTGGTAGTAGGCAGGACTGAAAAAGCCGATCCATTACAACTCAAACCCAGTTCTTGGTTTTCCCCAGAATATAGGCTCCTTCTCCCAAATCTTTCTCACGACTTCACTCCACGATTCCCCCTTCAGGACCTGCAGGAAAAGAAAAACTACCCCTGAGCATCTACTGTGTGCCTGGTGATTTCTAATAGCCCTGGGAGACAGCAATCGGAGCCCACATTTTACAGATCAGAAACATGAGGTTCAGAGAGGCTGATACACCTGTCTAAGGACACACAGCTGGGAATGATGAAATCGAGGATGGACCTTAGTGCTGGGCTCCCCCAGGACCCACAGGATTGGAATTGGGGTTCTGTGGAACTTGGATCCAGTATGTTCCGTAGAGGCAGAAACAGGGTTGGCTTCTTGAAGGAAGAGACATTATATCATCTGGAGCCACCTCAGAGGCAGCTAATTGTGAGTTGGCCTTCATGAGGATACCAACAAAATGCAAACCAAGTCACCACACAGCCCCCTGCAGTGTATACAGATGCTTGCCAGCTTCTGTAGGCCTATTTGGGAGGCAGGG
The DNA here is from genome assembly GCF_023851605.1 of Tamandua tetradactyla. Classification (NCBI taxonomy): domain Eukaryota; kingdom Metazoa; phylum Chordata; class Mammalia; order Pilosa; family Myrmecophagidae; genus Tamandua; species Tamandua tetradactyla. The sequence goes on along the minus strand of NC_135328.1, from coordinate 183,547,909 downwards.
ATTCTCCTCAGCCCCAGTTACCCATGAAGAAAGGAAGGCAGAGAATCAGAGGAAGCCATTGGTACTAAGTGGGATAGGAAGCTAAAGTAGTCATTATAACAACGTGTTGAAAGTCTACAGTGACGTAGTAGCTAACCCTGGGTCAAGAGCATCCTGTGCATCATTTCATTTAATGTTTGCAATAACCCTAGGGAAATAGGTGCCATTATAACCTCATACTACAGACGAGGAAACCGGCTCAGAGAGGTTAATTAACTTTCCTGAGGCCACACAGTCAGAGGCAGCGTAGGGCATGATAGCCACACATATGATGTGGGCCTTGGTGATAAATCTCCAATCTCCAGCTGAGGGGGCTGCTGCTTTTTAACTGAAACAAACAGGCAAACGAGGCCAGGAATCCCTGTCAGGAACTCCCAGTTCTCTTTCCAGGGCCACTGAGGTGACACCCTCCTTCCTCTTTGGCCTTGAGCAGGAGAACAATTCTCCCAGGGATGCCCTCTGACCATTTCAAGGACAAAGAACCAACTAGGAGAACAGCTGGTTGGGGACCCACCCTGTGCTGCCTCTGGCTCTCACAGGTGCAAAGAAGCACTCTTTAAAAAGGACCATTAGATCCAGAGCCATCAACTCTGTTCTCCAATCTGACCCGCCATCTCCACTCTGAAAAACAATCCTAACAGAATGTTTCAGAATTCGGGAAAAGCTTCTGGCACACAGGTATTCACCGCCTGTTTGTTTAGAACAGCAACAAATGGAAATGGGAGAGATTGTAAACCACGGGGCAGCCTCTCCGCAGGGAAGGAACTTAAGAATGAAAGGAAAATGCTCACAAAATCTTAAATGTACCAAGCAGGGGACAGGGGAGCATGTTCTAAACACCCGGGGAAACAAAGGAATGAAAGGAAATCACCAGAATGTGAAAAGTGCTTGTGGTGAGACGGCACTGTGTGGGTTTTCTTTGTGTGTGTGTGTGTATTTTCCAAACTTTATTTAATAGGTATTAATTTTATAGTGGGGGGAGAGGATGGAGACACACACACAAAATCCTTCATTTTATGCAACTAAAACTGCCTATCAGGACACAAATGAGAACCAAGCAAGTGGCCCGGGTGGGGGTGGGGGGCCAGGTTTTCTGCCTGCCAGATCCTGCGAGGCAGAAAGTCATTTAATTTCCTAATGCCTCCCTTCTTGGAGAAACACTGGACATCTTGGTGAAAAATGATGTGCCAGGGTTGCCAGAAATTCTTTCCAAGACACTTGCAGCCTTACCTCAGGCTTGGCCGTGGGCGTCTTGGCAGTTCTTTCCACATGTGACTCCTCTGCGTTCTCTCCAAGGCGCAGAATCCTCTTTTTTTTTTTTTTCTTTTTTCTTCATGGAAGCACGTTCCCACCTGCGGGCACTCGGGTGCAGGCCGGGAAAGGTGGGCCCTGGACGTGGCATTTTATTTGCCTGATGTTCATGTTTACGTGAAGGCAATGTGGCCCACTTACTGGGCTTGACCAGGGAGTTTCATTATACTTTGGGCATCCATCTCGGGCCTGGGAACCCCTTTCCAAGTTCTGTCACCTTCAATATCTACATGGCTAGGGGAACCCAGATGTCCCAGAGACCAAGGGGAGCCCCCGGCCCACTGCCTCTGCTTCCTCGGGGCCTATTCCTGGGTCTCTTGTGCCCTCAGACACTATTTGTCCCCAGCGAGGGTCAGTCTGCTCCCGAGGCCTGCAGAGGAGTACCAAGGTATCAAGAAGGTTTCTCGGGTAGCCCCTGCCCTGGATGGAGACCAGACTTCTGAGAAGTTCGAGGAGCCTTCAGCATAGTTGTCTCTTGCCCTGATGTGAGCTAAGCCTGGAGAGGGAAGCCTGGGGGTGGAGTGGGTAACGGAATGGGGCAGGTGGAGGTGTGGCGTGAAGAAGGGCGGAGAATGCCCTGTGTTCCATGGTCACTTAATTCCCACTTCCATTTTAAGGAGAGGGCGGGGCACAGGCTCAGTAACGGACTTGCTCAAGGTCATCTGATCTGCAGCAGAGCCAGGATTGTTACCCAGGATGTTAGGTTTCTCAAGAAGGGGGCCACGTGTCCTTTGAGGACCCTTCACCACTGGGAAGTCTATTTCCAGAGGCCCCTTTTGGTCCCAGGTGGACTCATTACAGAGAAGGGATAATCTCTTTCAGACCAGTGTGTATTGGAAAGAGCACAGGCTCTGGCCTTGACTTTTACTGTGTGATCTTGGGTACATCGTTTAATCTTTCTGAGCCTTTCCTTCTTTGTGGCCAGGGAACTAATACCAACTTCACAGGGTTAGTTTCCCCCTAGAAATGGGACAGAAGAATTATAGGAGAAATCACTCAAGTTGCCTCTTGTATCCTCCTACCAGGCCTAGGGGGCTCATTATACGAGTGAAAACCTGAGGCTAAGAGGGTGCAATGACCTACCCCAGATCACCACATTCTAAGTAGCAAAGCCTGGAGGTGAACCCAAGTCTCACTGGCCCCAGAGTCATCAAGAACAGTGGCCTTTGCCAGGGAGAGGACACTGGAATGGGAGCCAGCCTGGCTCTGTCCTTGCCCACACTGTGACCTCAGGCCTTTAACTGGCTGAGCCAAAAGCTCACCTCACCGGTGGCAATGACAGGGCCTTGGGAGGTCAGACAGCAGACCTGTCATCTGGAGGTGTTCAACCCATGTTAGAGGGGAGTTGGGGGTAGCAGGAAGGGACAGGGGAGGGAGCAACGACAGACAGTGCCCAGCCTCTCCTGCCTGACCAGCAGGTGGGACATCCCTACCCAGGTCTGGGGGGAAGGGTAGGTGTCTTCTCAGACCCTGAAACCTTCATGCCTGATACAGAGCCTGGCACAAGGCTGGTGCTTAATAACTGTTCATTGAGCAAGTGAAGCCAAACTGGCAAGTGCCTAAGGCCTCCACCCCTATCCCTGGTACTCGCCTGCTCCCTGTAGACTTGGGAGGTACCAGCCCTGACCTGGTGGGAAGGTAAGAGACCCTGGGTCAGTGGCTCCAGGGGACATGGACAGCCAGCCAAGTTGGCACTGACATCTGAACTCCTGCTTTCTTTCTTATGAAGGACTTCCTCCATTTATTGAGTGCTTACTATGCGCCAAGTGCTGCGCCTCGCCTCCGTTATCTCATCTCCATGTTACAGAGGTAGAAAGGGAAGCTCCGAGGGGAAAGGACTTGCTCAAGCTCACGTAGAGAGGAGCAGCTGGGACTCAAACTGAAGTTCATTCTCCAGGACTCTGAAGCCTGCACTCTTAATCACTACATCACACTGGGTACCTAATGCTGGAGTCATGCTCCAACGACCAGGTCTTACAGTGGGTGCCTTCTCTCCTTGCTCCAGGGGCTGTGCTTGCCTTGGTAACCTCCAGTCCCATCTCAGGGCTGGGCAGGCTCCCACTGGACACCTGGCCAAATTCTGTTGTGCTGGCGCCCCCTGCTGGCCTGGACTCCTTCCTCCTCAGCCTCGGCCCTGCCCCCCAGCACCCTCCCTCCCTCCAGATCTGCCTCCTTGCTGTTCTCCTCTGGGCTCTGCAGGGCACCAACCACTTCTGCACAACCTGACCTTCCCATCCCACCCCCCAGATCCAAAGATTCATAGTTTGGCTGCTCCAGGCTGGGGCTCCAGCAATTCAGCTTTCCCTGGACCACGTGATTTCTTCTCGCTCCCTAACCCAACGTGACCATCCCCTGCGTGGTCTCTTCTAAATAAATGAGTCCCAATGGAGGGAGAACAGGTCGCAGCAGCCATTCTTCTTGGTGCAAAGGGCTCAGTAGAGGGCTTGGCACAGGATTTATGTCAGGACGTGTTTGTGCAGTGGACGGAGAGGGCGGGGAATCAGTGGCCTTGACTGCAAGGACTGGGGCCCCTGCTCACCTCCAGACCACCTTCCTGGCCCTTTCCTATCCAGGTGACAGCTCGTCTGCAGGTTACCCACAGAGGTTCCCGCCAAGCACCCACCCTGCTGCAGGTGAGCTTCCTGTGGCCCTATCTGCAAAGAGTTCCTAGTTGTGTTTGACGCTCCAGGCCTGGCTGAGCCTTGGGGGTAGGCTGGGGCAGCTTAGAGTGGGAAAGGTGCAGGGAGGGCCTCAAGAGTCCACAGATCAGTTTCCAAGTTTGGTTCTGCCGGGCCCTCAGCTTGAACTCCAGGCAAATGGTTTTGCATCATCTGAGCCTCAATATTCTCATCTGGAAAATGGGAGTGATTAAACCTTCCCCGTTAAAGGACCTTGCAGAGCAGGTCTCAGGCACCTTAAAGCCAGCATGTCTCCCCCCACCCTCCCATCTCAGTGGCTGCCCCTGCCCTCCTCTCATTGCAGATTTGGCTGGGGGTGGGGTGGGGTGGGAAGAAAGTTCTTTTGACTCCTCCCTCTCCCCCTACCCCTTCCCCAGCCTTCCCTCCTCCTGGGAGAGTTCCTCTTCACACACCTCTGCCTCCTTCTGCAGGCTCTACAGTCGCTCGCTCCCTTCTAACTGGTTCTCCATCCAGCAGCTAGCGAGATACACGAGACACATGTTCCGCTCCTTTTGCTGAAAAATCCTGCAGTGGCTTCTGGTGCTGTTAGTACACTGCCGTGGCTAGAAGCAGCATCTGGGCCTGTGACCCTCCCTCCTGCTGGATCTCAGGTCACCTTCCCTCACACTGAGCTCCAGCCATCCTGAACTTCTTTTCCTGGTCGTTGCACATGCCATTCCCGGTGTCCAGAATGCTCCTTCCCACCCTGCCTTATCTTCCACCTGCTGCCTACCTGCTCCCCAGGTCTCAGCCCAGGCACAGGGAATCCAGAAGGCCCTTCCTCCACCCCAGGCTGGTTAAGGGCTTTGCAATAAACTCCCGCCAGCCTGGGTCCTTTTCTCTGGGCCCTTTTCTTGGCTTCTCATTGCACCTACGGGGGACCCCATGCGGGCTCTCTGCCCCAATACACTGCGGGTGCCCTGTGGGCAGGGCTGTGTCTGTGTCTGCCTCCTGTGGTGTCCCCCGTCCCTACACAGAACCTGGAACAAAGTAGGTGCCGGGTGAGCGTGATCATGCCCTCCCCTAACCCGCTGTGGCCCTCAGTCACATCTCGGGGTATGGTCACGCTGATGCCCAGGCTGGATGTTGGTAAATGAGCCTACGATGTGGTGCAAAGAACCTTGGTCTGAGATTCGGGAGTCATGGGTTCTAGTCCTGGTTCTTCTGTGTGACTCTGGGAAAGTCACCTCCCTTCTCTGAGTGTTTCCTCACCAAGGGCTGTGGATAAGAGGCCAGTGGTCCCCTCCCAGGGGACTGGTTCAGGAAAACTTCTTGGAGGAGACAGGACCTGAGCAGGGTCTTGAGAGGAGGGTAGGATTGGGCTGGGTGGAGCAGCCTGGGAGAGGGGTGCAGGAGGGAGGCACAGAGGGAACAAAGTGGGTACTCGATGAGCATGTTTGTGCCAGGGGAATGAGCATGGCCTACAGCTGGACAGAGGGTGGGGGACAGAGCCCAGGGGAGAAGGGGGCTTAAAGAGAAGACAGGGTGGGGAGCAGGGACTGGATGCCCCCTCCCAAAGTTCTCAGAAGCCCCCAAATGAGTAGGACCTTAGTCCTTTCCCTGAGAAGGGCCGGTCTTACAGGCCCCTTACTTAACCATAGAGCCCCTTAGTTACCCACCCCACCTCACACCTCTGGCCTCTGGCTTGGGCTTGTTCCCGGCTCTCTGGAGCTGTCCTGTTAGCAGTTGTCTGCTATAACCTGCATCCTCATCACCTAGCAACAAGGACGCACCCTCCAGGAGAATCAGAGGCTCCCGCCTGACATCCTCCATCGCCGGCCCATGGCATCACCACCTAGGAATGCTGTGCTCAGGCCCCTCTGCGTTCCGAGAAGCTCTGCTTAGTCTAGAAACTTATGTATGGCTCTGCCATCTCCTGCTCCGAGGCATCCCTTTCGGGCACTCCCCAAAGCTGGCTCTTTGGTGTGGTTTGGGGCTGAAGCACTGCCAGGCTTGGAGCCCCTTTGTGTCCAGGCAAGAGCCTTGGTTCCTGGGGATAGGATCCCAGGATGGGGCGGGTTGAAAGGCTGGGTGATGTGTGCAGGCTGCATTGGCAGAGCTAAGATTAGAGTGTGCAGGAACTTGCTGCCAGAGACCACCAGGGTCCCTGAAACTATGGGGTCTGGGGAGCAGGGGGCTCGCTCTGCAAACAGCCTGCCTAGGAGACCCAGAGTCCAACCAGAGGAGGGAGACTAGGGTGGGTGGACCAGCCAAGTGTGCATGTGGGTGCTCTGAGCTGTGGGGTGAGGGTGGCCCTACCTCTTCAACCCCGCCTTGTACTCATCTACCCCTTCATCCCTACACTTCAGCCATGCTCGCCTCCTTTATGTCCCCCTAAAATTCCAGGTTTGTCCTCACCTCCGACGGAGCCTTTTGCACCTGCTGTTCCCTGTGCGTGGAACCCTCTTCAGCCCCCAGTTACATTCCGTCTCATCACCCCATTTGATTTCCTTTCTAGTACTGTAGCTGTGTTCACCAGTTATTGTGTTCACTAATTTATCTACCTCCCCCTGATGATAAGTTCTGTAAGAGCAGAGATTGTGTGTATCTTCTTCACAGTATTTCACCAGCGCTAGCCCAAGGCCTGACACAGAGTCTCTGCTTAGTAAATATTGGGGCCCCGTGTTTTGGCCTAAAGCATCTTTTTTCAAATGTCTTTATGCCTTTGCATAGGCCATGCTTTCTGCCTGGAATGCCCTTCCCCAGGTTTTAGCTAGGAAAATGGCTTCAATGCCCAGCTCCAATGGACAGAGAGAAGGTTGACATTTTCCCATAAACGCAGTTGTAATAAAAAGATGAACCTCTTGTCAAGTCTGTGCATATTTCCGCTGATGGGGAGTTTATTACCTATGGAGTTAGCCCACATTATTAGGCAATAATAAGGGAGCTACTGGAAACTCTTCCTTCTCTTCTGAGCGCTGGTGTGCTTCCTGACCTTGAGCTCTGCAAAATCAGCCTCTGGGGAGAGGAAAGTGAAGGAGGTGGAGGCGTGGGGAGCAGAGAGGGGGAAACTGAGCAGACCCTTGTGGCAGCAGGTAGTTGATAACTGTGGTTGCCCAATAATGCAGGGGTCCGACGCAGCAGGTGATGAGCTCTCTGCCAGTGGAGGCGTGCTCTCCCTACCGGCCCCCTCCCTCCCTCTTAGCATCTTTCAGGAAGAGGGAAAGTATACCCCCTCCCCATGTCCCTCCCTTGCAGGATTCAAACTTGGGGGCAAGTTTTTCTTTGGGTCTGACATCAAAGTATCTTTCTGCCCCTGGAGTTGGGATGGAGCAGACGCCCCTCCAGACAGTCGTGGCACAGCTGCTCAGGGCTGACGCTCATGTGCTGGTGACAGTAGGGCTCTTTGGGGACTATTCTAGTTTGCTAGCTGCTGGAATGCAACACACCAGAGACAGATTGGCTTTTAATAAAAGGGGATTTATTTTGTTAGTTCTTCAGAGGAAAGGCAGCTAACTTTCAACGGAGGTTCTTTCTTACGTGGAAGGCACAAGATGGTCTCTGCTGGCCTTCTCTCCAGGTCTCTGGGTTCCAACAACTTTCCCCGGGAGTGATTTCTTTCTGTATCTCCAAAGACCTGGGCTGAGCTGCGAGTGCTGAGATGAGGTATGCTGAGCTGCTTGGGCTATGTAACATTGAGTCTCTCTCATTTAAGCACCAGCCAATTAAATCAAACATCATTCATTGCAGCAGGCACGCCTCTTAGCCGACTGCAGATGCAATGAGCAACAGATGAGGTTCTCATACCATTGGCTCATGTACACAGCAACAGAACGAGGCACCTTCACCTGGCCAAGTTGACAACTGAATCTAACTACCACAGGGACACTGGGCAGCTTTCTCTGAGCTGAGTCCAGAAGGATGAGAGGACATTGAACACATGAAAAGTAGGGGGAGAGAGAAAGGGAAAGTGTTTCTCAGGCAGAGGCCAAGAGAGAGAGGAGAGTGGCATATTTATTGCACTGAAAATAGCTCAGAGTATCTGGGATATGATAATGACAACATTAATTGTTGTTCATATTTATTGAGTTCACTCTAAATGCTCCAGTCTGGGTGTGTCTTGTCTCAATCTCCTGACAGTCCTAATTTTACAGATGGGGAAACTGAGGCCAGAGAGGGGAAAGACCTGCCAGGGTCATAGCCTGTCAGGGTTCCCCTTTGCCCAGCACCTTTGCTGTCCATCGGGCGTGAGACTGGGAGTCTGACTCCAGCCCTTGCTCTCTTTTCCCTCTCCATTAGGCATCCGCAAGAGCCTCAGTTTCATCAGATGTTTTGTGGTGGCATCTGCTACAGCCTGAGAGTCTGAGCTTGGAAGGACCTCATGGATCCCTGGGCTGTCCCCTCACTGCCCAGAGAAGAGAGAGCAGAGCAGGGACCAGCAGCCAGGCCTGCCGGGTGCTCACCATGTCTGCTGTATGGCCCACTCATTGAGGCTTCAGAACAGCCTCAGAAGGAGACAGTGTTTTACAGATGCAGAATCCAAGGTCCAGACTGAAGTCACTCGGCTAGGACCTGACGTACTAAGACAGTGGTAACTGAACTGAAGTCTCTGACTTTGCAGCATTAGCACTTATATGTGCATACCTCTTGACAGTTTATAAAGCATTTCTCAACTCCTTCAGTTTATTCATTCTTTTGTTCAACAAATTTGCTTGGGCCCAGAGTAATTTCAAACAGGCTGGAACAATGGATAGTGTCCCCATTTCCCAGATGATGAAACTGAGAAGCTCAGTGATTTGCCCAAGATCATTCAGCTGGGGCAAGTCATTTAGTGCTTGTTCCATTACCCAATGGAGCCCATATTAGAGAGTGACCCACCACAGACTTCCCCTGCTTTCTGCCTACACACACACACACACACACACACACACACACACACATACACACAGAGACTCTTTAACAGAAACAGTAAGGCTTAGGGTCATTGAGGAATTATTTGTGGTGAAAGAGAGAGAACAGCAGGATAGCACCAGAGCAGTTCTGAGTCCATCATTACAGTGGCAAAGTCTTGTTGTGTTGCTCCTGGATCTTGCCCGCTTCTGCACAGGTTCTAGGAACTTGCTGATGCCTGTCCAATACATTTAATTGCAGCATGAGTTTACAGAGTTTCTCTCTGCTGTTTGCAAACAAGAACCCTGATTAGTACAGATATGGGTGCCATAATTGGGGTACAGACTAAGACCCTCAGGGAATTATGGGTATTGCTTATTGGCCTAGTTAGGGCTGAGGGCAGGGAAATAGCCAACTAGCATTAAGGGATGGGACCCAGCCTCTCACGGTACCCAGTGCTGAAGGAGCCAACTAAAGCATCCCATGTGGTCATCTAAAACAAAGCACCCATTGAAGGCAGGACTTTGGAAGTCTGAACAGCTGATGCCACAGAACAGAAAAAAGGGCAGGAAGACTCTAAATACTGTGGGTTGGAATGGCTGTTTTTAATGACACTGTATAGCTTCAAGAAAGACAATAACAAACATAATTCCCTAGAGTCTGAGCTCACGGCATGGACCGAAAACTCAGAAACTTTCTAGGATGGGAAAAAGAATCTCATCTCTTATAAAGGCAAAGCTGAAACAACCAAAACCCAGATACCTGGTTAGTTCTTGTGGGCTCCTGAGTTACAATATGAGCAGAATTCATAACCTTTGCTGGGTTCTTACATAAAATTTAAGGAAAGAGTGAGACTTGAGAGTCAGAATACAGGACCGTAGTAGACACAGATCCGGACCGATAAACTCTCCTATCCTAGCCCCCACTACCCTTTTCCCTTGTAGGATGTGGCTGTTCCTGCCTTAGTTGAAATCCCTAAAACTCCTTGCCTGAGGATTTATCTTACAAGGGGAAATCAACACTCCTCATTGTGCCTGCAGGTTTAGGACGAGATCAGATTCCAATATGTTCCTGGGGACCAATTATGCAGTCAACCCCAAAGGAGAAGGCTTACGCACTGAAAGGATTGCAAACCTTTGCTAATTTATACTAACAAAATTCTGGGGAATGCATATGGGGATGAATTCTCAGAAGGAATATCATTTTAGATATGGATGAATTTTCTGATGCTGATGAGCCCGTCTGGGTTCAGTGTTCTGGTTTGCAGAGTGGGGAGAAATGTCTTGATATAAAAAATCCAGAAGCTTGTCCTCCCACCCCAAACTCTGACTCCGAAGGAAAAAAAAGACATTGATGAGCACAGTAACAACCTCTTTGTAAAAGCCCTCTAGTAGCTGTTGTCCGAGGGCCAGGCATGCTGGTAGAGGTGGCATGTTGGAAGGGACCCTTGAATTTCAGGGAGAAGGGGTGGATCCTGGTGTGATGGAGCCATGTGGCAGCACTTCAAGGTCAGAGGTTAGGTGGGTGTGGTGACCCTTATAGGGAACAGAGTCTTCTGGTATTTTAAATGGTCCAAACTTCAGGAATTGCCTTTTTGTTTTGGAAATGGTTAACGATCGTGGGTTTGAACCCAAAAGAGATGAGTATCTCACTAACATCCTATTTACTTATATAATGGCAAATACATATTCATGAATAGATGATGACCTGAGCCATTACAATAGAAAAATTTCAGACCCTTATGCAGCTGGTATGCAGCACCCGAGTCCCTTGAATAAAGGGGGACTGGGGATACTTGAGAAACACCATGCAATCATATCATAGCTAATTCCTCGTAGCGTCTCTTAGTTTCCCACAAAGGAAACCGTGGCCATATTCTAGGGTAATTGCGTATTGGCAAACACCCAAGGTCTTTTGTGTCTTGTTAGACACTGGCCCTGAACCTAATGCTGATTTCTAAAAACCCAGAGTACTCCTGAGATTTACCAATTAGAGTGGGGGTTTATAGGGATCAGATGACAAATGGAATGCTGATCTGTGTCTACTCTGCGGCAGACAGCAGCACTGTCTGCGGTTACTTTCCCAGGTTCTAAGTGTAGAGTTAAAACAGACGCCCTCAGGATTGGCAGATTTACTGCATTGGCTCCCTGACCTATGCAACAGTGACGGGCCAAATGAAGCCACAGTAGTCTTCAATCCACAATCAAAATAATAATCAAGAGCAACAGCACATGCTTGGATGAATCACAGAGTTTAAAGCTGCCATCAAATAAAGATGCAGGGGTGGTGATCCTCACTCCATTTAACAGACGAGTCTGGCCAGTGCATAAGATGGATGAGTCTTGAAAAATGAAAATGGATTAGTGTAATTAATCAGGTGGTGATTTCAGTTACAGTTCCTCCATGTTCTAAATTTGATCTCATGACTGGAACAAATTAACGCAGACCTGACGCGGTGCAGAGAATATTTTCTCTCCTCTATTCTAGTACACAGAGAACACCCCCAATACTTTGATTTCTCATGTCAGGGACAGCAGTATACCTTCCGTCTTGCCTCAGGGCTGTGCCTACTTTTCAATTCTATGCCCCTCATGGAGACCTTGGTGAAATTCAGTATTTCAGAGGACATCACCCTAGTCTAGTACATTGATGATATCGTTCTGATAGGACCTAGAGATCATAAAATGACCCAGACCTTGAAATACAAATGTGTTTCATGGGGGGTGGGAGGTGGGGGGTGGGGTGAAGAATCGTCCATGAAAATATGGTAGACCCAGTTTTATTTTCTGGGAAACTATTAGTCTGTCCAAAATGAGAGCAAGTTATTAAAATTTGTATCCCTAACCACTAAGAAAGAGGCACATCATCTCATGGGCTATTTTAGATTGGGGGTGACCTATACCTCATTTGTATATAATACTCCAACCTACTGGATGAATAATCAAAAATGCTGCTGGCTTTGAATAGGGCCAGAGCTATTTGAAACTTCCCAAGTCAAGTTCTTATCTTAGGATACATTAGATTCAGTGGGGTTTGAAGTGTCTGTGGCACATTGTGATGCTGTATGGAACTTTTGGGGAGACCAGATAGAATCACAGTAGAGGCCTCTCAGGGCTTGGAGCAAAGCCATGCCTTCTTTGGCAAATAACTATTTGCCTTTTGAGAAACAGTTCCTGGCTTGCCCCTTGGCACCAAGAGAGACTAAACACCTGACCAAGGAATACAAGGTAATTATTTAATCCAAGATACCTGCCATGCTATCTGATCTACCCAGCCATTAAATAGAGCATGCCTAAAAACACTGCTTCACCAAGTGGAAATGGTACAAATGGGTCTGGGCTTGAGCAGATCCTGAAAGCACAATTATGTTGCATGGGCAGGTGGCTCACACTTCCAGTATGCTCTATTTTTCTCACTCTACATTTATGTTCTCATAGGAATTCCCTATAACCAGTGTATTGAGTTGAGTTTACAAATGTCTCTGCGTGACGTACTGGCAGCAGTTGAAAGTGGGATGCTATCATGTTACAGTTCTACTTAGAGGTATCTCTGAAGGACAGAATAGGGAGATCCTTCCAGTGGGCAGTACCTTGAGTGGTATATCTTATTGTCTTTGTTTGGGAGAAGGGAATGCCTAAATTCTACAATGACCCATGGTAGGTAGCTAATGATTTGACCAAATGAGCAAGAACTTGGATGAAACAGGATTAAAGGATTGGTGAAGGAAGCTTGGGGAAGAGGCATGTGATTGGGTTCTTAGAATGGATCCAGAATCAGAAGCATATTTACGTCCTACGAGAGCACTCAGCAAAAGCTCATGGAGACCCTGGAAGGGTTTTAATAAACAGGCCGACAAGAGGACCAGCCCTGTGGATGCCAATCAGTCTCTTTCCCCAGTTACCCCAGTGCTTGCTCAGTAAACAAAGTGGCCGTGAATGCCAGCTGGTGATGGACAGATGACATCTGACTCTTCATGTCCCTTTCATGGAACGGGACACTGATTTGTCTTCACTGGAATAGCCATTTATTCTGGATTTGGATTTGTTTTCCCTGCCTGCCATAGTTCTGCTAATAGCTCCCTCTGTAAACTCACTAAATGCTTTATTCACCATCATGGTGTCCTATGCAATGTCAGTTTAGACCAAGGAATTTATTTTATAGAGAGAAGTAAGTCAATGGACTGAAGTCAACTGGATCCATTGGTCACACCAAGTACTCCATTTCCCAGAAGCAGCTGGACATATGGAATAACCTGATGAAGAACTGATTTCCAGAGCCAGGTAGAAGGGAAAAAAACCACGATGGGGTTGGATGCCATATGCATTCTTAGCCAGCTACCTATACATGGTGCTATTTCTCCCACATGGCTAGGGGACCCAAGGAAGAGAAGTGGGGTGGTATATCTCACAATTTCACTCAATAACTCTCTCCCCAAACTTGGGATTTAGAAGTGTTGGAACCCAAAGAAGGAGGATATAAGAATATTTACACTGAACTGGAAGTTAAGAATGTCAGCTGGCCATTTATAACCCCTTATGCCGCTGGGCAAACTAGCAAAAAAGGGGAGGCATGATTTGGTTGGGTTATTAGAGGAAATTGGCTTTCTGGTACTCAGTAGGAGCAGGGAGTAATAGGGATGGGAACTGTCTGAGGCTAGAAGTTGAATGAAGCTCCCTCTAGCCCTAAACGGGCAGGACCTCCAGGATCTCAGGTCCACAGCAATGACTGTTTGGGGATTCTTTCTGGGTAAAGAATCCTGACTGTCGGAAGGAAGAAGTTAATAGTTATCAAGCCTGGTCTCTTGATCAGTAGCAGAAGGGAGAGCTACAGCATTTATCTGTATTTCCTTTTTTCCCATGTCATTTACATTTTAATATATTTAAACCTAGTGCTTTTGAATCTGTGCTATGCATGCGAGTCTTCTGGGGAATCTTGTTAAAATATGGATTCTGAATCGGGAGGTCTGGGGTGAGGCCTGAGATTCTGCATTTCTAAGCAGTATTCCCTGACCTCTTAAGAAAAAGTTCTCCTCTGCAAGCCATTCTCTCCCTAATTACCCTGCCTTTCTTCCTTTATGGCAGTGATCATTATCTGTGATGATTCACTCATTTATTTATTCACTTGTTAATTGCCTGCCTCCTGCACTACCAGAGTTGCAGGAGGAAAGAGACCTTGAATTTCTTGTTCATTTCTGTATTTCAGCACCTAGGTCAACATGTGGAGTAGGGACTCCTCAAATACGTTACCACTTGCACTCATATGTAGAAACATACAAACACATGCAAGGGAACCCATGCAAATACACATGCATAGGCACACACAAGACACGTCAGACTTAATTAGAAGCACGCACACACAATAGAATATAGAGATTCACATACACAAATACACAGCTATATGATACATGCATACCCACACATACACAAACTCCAGGAAACTCAGGTGTCAAAGTCCAAAGTGCCTTTGCCCATCCATGCAGGGACCAGAGAGGTCCTTCTTGGCTGACTTCCAATCCCCTCCAGGTGGTCAAAGTTTTCCCAACAAGAGCACAGAACTTGGAGCTTGGACGCTCACCTCCCCTTTCCTCACCAGAAGCAGCCCTTCTGAGCTTCCTCCACTCTGGAACTGTGTTAGTGACACAGGATACGGAACATACCCTCCCTCCCCGCTGCCCAGAAGGCAGTACCTGTGTCTTTTTCTCCCCATGCTGGCCAGGCACGGAATGGATGCACAGTGGGTTCTCAGTCTGCAGATGAGAAGCCTGATGCCAGAGAGGGGTGGTGTCTTGCCCATGATGGCTCAAAAAGGCACCCAGTGCCTGCTGTGCTGAGTATCGCTGTTACCTCTATGGCTCAGGCCCCTACTTGCCCCACCCAAAGCCCTTCACTCTAGGAAGAGTTTGTAGCTGTTGCCCAGGCCCCAGTTTATTTTATTTGCAATTATCTGGCCAGGAGGCCGGGAAGCTGCTCTGAGCAAGTTTCTGCAGACAGACCCATGTCTCTGCCTAAAGATGCTGTTCCTGATAATCCTCCAGGAAACCCTGCAGCCTCACCCCCTCCTTGGAACCCTCTCACCTCCTCTGCTGTGAGTACCTGAGTCACCTCAGCTCAGGCCTAGCAGGCCTCCTCTACCCATTGCTGGAATCCTCTGTACCTGCCCAAGGGGTGTCCATGTTTCCCTGGTTCCTTCAGGGGCCTGGAACTCATCACCTCCCAAGAAGCCCAGTTCCTTCCAACCACGGTTAGTCCTGCTTCGGTTTAGTGACTCCTCTTTTGGTCCCTCCCACTACCTGCTCCTTTTGTTCTGAACAGCCATTCAGAGTTCATGAAACAGGGTGTAGTGTGGGACTTCTCCAAACCTCAACGTCCTCATGACCACTTCCAGATATTTTACTCCATCCAAGGAGGACATACTTTCAAGTTCTCATTATTCAACGTTCATTCAAAAAATATTCATCGAGCTCCCGCGGTGTGCTCATTGTTGTGCTGAGCCCTGGGCAACAATGCTGAGCTTCACAGCTGGTGGACTTGCCCGCCTGGAGTACACAGTCTCCCAAGAGAGACAGACCAAAGGCAATTTTAAACGTATGAATAAGAATGTTTGCAAGTTAAGACAGAAAGATAGAAATAAATATTGTCCTAATGTAAATATAATTATGGGGTGAAGCCCACATTGCTTCTGTGGATCAGAGGTCTCTTTGAGGAAGAGTCATTTAAGCTGAAGGACAAGACAGAGCCACTGAGCAGAGGCTAGGCAAGGGCTTCCAGGAAGAGGGAACAGCTCTTGCAAAAGCTCTGAGGTGGGAAGCAGCGTGGGTATCATCTCTCTTCTTTCCCTTTTCTCTCTCCCCTACCCTGATTGAAAAGGGCCTCTTTGCCCTGCCCAGGGTATACTGTCCTGGGCATAGAGCCCTACAGAGCAGTCATTAGTCCAGCAGCTTAGTACCTGGTAAGAGATGACCTTGTGAAGCACTGAAAAGAAGAGACTCCAATCCCCAGGTTCAACATTTACCAGCTGTGTGAACTCATGCATGATTTTTTTTAACTACTTGGAGCCTTAATTTCCTCAAATTCTAATGGGCAAAATTCATTGTGCCTTCTCCAAGGGGCTTTTGGGAGAAGCCAATGAGACAGTCAAACTGTATGCAAGTGTAACCAGAATCACCTACCTCACTAGCTTGACAGTATTCGTCACAAGTCTCTTAATTTTCCAGCTAATTGCTCCATACTCACCTGGACAACCTAATGGGAGTCCCATACTTCCTAGTGGAAACCACTTCCTTCCATGGCCAGATGAACCCAGGAGGGTTCTCTGTCTAAAGGGGAGAATGCTGCTTCCCAATTAGGCAAAAAGAAACTATGGTTCTCCTCTGCCCTGCAGTGTGACCACTTCTGCTAGAACCACCTGGTGTCACTGTTGAAGGCATGTTCTGCACAGCCTTGTGTGGCGGGGCCTGTGCTCTTGTGATCTCCATGTGTTGGCTCCAAGGCTGTAGCTTTCTTAGACTCACATCCGTACCCTTGGTCCTTGGTCCCAAGCCCATGTCAGGCCAGAAAGGTTTCCAGCCTCATCCACGTGGGAAACCAGAACCAGCCTTCCCTACCAGCGCCCCAGGCTCTGACCTGAGCCAGGGCATCATTTCAAACCCTCCCTTCACTCATGGAGAGTGGGGCAGGTATTTGGTTTCTCTGCCAGACCATGGACTATTCTGATCTACAAGAGATTACACTGAACGGCGAGGAGTCTTGGACCCTATGAAGAGACCAAAGTCTCAGAGACCCAGCCTGTAAACACAGGGAGGATGAAGTGGGGGGTGGGAGAAGCCTTTGTCAGCTCTCTGTAAGTTCTATCACACCCTTCTCCAGAACCGCAGGAGACTTCTTGCTTTGTGTCTGGGGAGCTAAGAGGGACATGCCTCCTACCCTGCCCCCTATCTACTGACACCTCCCTGAACAAGGCAGGGCTGCTGCAAGGGACACCTCTGTTTGTACTTTAGCAGAGAAATTGTTGACAGCTTCTCTTACCACCCCCAACTCTAAGTTAAACTCTTTCTTTGCGGGTACTCTGGTGCAGATGCCTCTTCCCGTTTCATCCTCACAAGCCACCCTGTGAAGAAGCAGCTGTTATAAGGATTGAAAGGAATGATGCATGATTTGGACTGAGAAGAGAGTGGCTGCTTTATAAATGATAGAGCTTGGTGTTGTTGTTATCCTCCGAATACAGTCTGGGTTCCCCCGTTGCATCCCAAACCATCTTAAATCCTTGTTTAAAGAGTGTTTGGGGCTTGCTTACCTGCTTCAATGCAACCCCATCCCCAAGATGAGGAAAATGCATGGCCTTAAGTGCTTCCCTAAGCCAGTGGTTAAGGGGGGGCTGCTCCCTGCCCCCCAATGCTCACCTTGACCCCTCCAGATGGACCAACCAGGAGAGGGAGAGGCAGCAGGGGGATGGGGTAGCAGGAAGCTGCATCTGTGGTGGGAAGGACAGGCAGAAACAGACCTTTTACCTGGTAGGCAGGTGGGCAGGTGGGCAGGTGGGCAGATGGAGCCCCTGGGCCAGGCTAGGGAGAAGGCAGAGCATCAGTGTCTTGCCTACCAGGCACCGACGTCCTCCTCCCTGCCTGGCTTGGCTGTGTACGCAGTTAGCCTGGCCACAGTTCCTGCATTCCTGGATGGGCTGCGAGCAGAAGCTGTGACCCACCCTCTAGATCCATGCGTCGTTGATGGGCAGTGCCACCCTAGCTGGGGAGGGCCCACTCATGAGCAGCCGGCCTCCTGATGACAGGCCTGATGTGGCAATATAGTATGGATCCCCAAATTTGAGCTATTCACATTGAAGTGAGTGATAAGTGAGTCCAGGGGATATTCCTCTTGGTTCTCTGAAAAATGCCATTAGTCAGAAGGGGGTAGACAGAAAAGCACTAATTTGCTGGATGGCTCAGCCAAGTCAGCCACCCCCACAAGCTACAGTGTCCTCTCCCCAAAATGGCTCTCGAGGTTCCTTCTGGCTCTAATATTCAATGGTATAAAAATAACAACAGCCAACTTTCTGAGTACTCATCTAATTAAATCCTCCAGAGCTAGTACTAATACTAGCTCTACCCACTTTAGAGTCAAGGAAACTGCAGCTTAGAAAGGATCAATGAATTGCCCAAGGTCCCCAGCTGCTTAGTGTGGCAGAGCCTGGATTCGAACCTTTGACTCTCTGAGTGCAAAGTCCCACCCACGTAACTCTCTGCTACATCATCTCCGCCCACCGCATCGCATTGAGACTATCCATCAAGCCAGGGCTCGCCCCAGGCTGGACCTCTGCTGATGAGAATTGATCTGTGGTCCCTTGTTCTGGCTTTGCGCTCTGTGACTTTAAGAAAACTTTTCCTCTGTAGTTTCTGAAGAAACTGGCCAAGCTGGCTAGAACCTCCAGCCAAAAGAACTCCGTGTGAGAGTGTCAGGCAGGCTCTTGTCTAGGGAGGCAGATGTGTGTGTATGGAGGGAGGGGCCGGAGAATAATTAGGGCACTCTCTCCTGGGGGAGCATGCCTCCTCCTTGGGGCAAGATGGCAGGCCCATCTGTCAACAAGCCCTCCTCGACTCCTCTCTCCCTGGTGGCCACCGTGGCGGGTAGAGGGATGGCGGGTGAGCAGAGAGCCCTCCAGCTCTGAAGGTTCCGATGGGAGCACCCCATTTCTGCTCTCTCCCTCCCCCTGAACTCCCTCCCCCCCATACCCTGGAGCTCAAATCCTGTTAGGAGAGATAAGATTTATGGGAAGGAACAATAAGATGATTTGTGCCGAGTGTGTGGTCTGTCTACTTATTAATAAGCATTTATTGAGTCTTTTCGAGGCCAGGCACTGGGCTGGGTGACGGGATGCAGAGATGAAAGAGACTGAGCCCTCCTACTTAGCACAGGGCCTGTGGCAGTTTGGGTTACCCCACCACGGCCACGCTAGAGCAATGAAGGTGCAGGCACTTTGTGGCAGCACGTGGTAGGTGCTGAGCACTGGGCTGCTTCTCTTGGATGTCCTTATTTAATCCTTACAAAATTCTGTGAGGTGGGTATGATGACATGGGAGGATACAGAGGCTTAGCAAAGCTGGCAAAACTTGCCCACAATCCTTTGGCTTGTAATTGATGGATGCAGGGCCTGAATCCAAGGTACACGGCTTTAAAGTCCATAAGTGTTTCTGTGTGGGACGCAGGAGGGGGCAGACATGAGCCTGAGGGGGCCAAGGAAGGCTTTTCAGAAGAAAGGGCCCGTGGGCTGGTCCTGAAGAAGGAGCAGGGGCTTGTCAAGGAGGGAGGTGGGCCAAGGCCAACGTGGGAGAAAAACGTCTGGAGCATAAGGGGCGTGGCATTTCTGGGGGATGGGGCAGCGTTAGAGGAGGTAGGGGTACCGTGGGGGGCCCAGGGTGCCAGCTGGGGCTGGACTGTGAAAGACTCCAAGTGCCTGGAGATTTCCTCCTGCGATAGTCAGGGATGCTTGAAGGGACAATCAGTAGATGCTCCCTCAATCCAGGGAAGACAAGTTGGGTGGTCAGCGGGCAGAAGCAACACTGAGGACAATGGGCTGGAGCTGGCTACTGGGGTTCAAAAAGCCTGAAAGGGGAAGGAGGGGGAAATAGTGGGAACAAAGGGGAGGAGGTGGGAGGCCCCAGAGCAGCTGTGCAAGGTGGTGCAAGGAGAGGGAGCATGGGAAAGGTGGGCAGGGACCTGGAACTCGGAACTTAAGAGTTTGCCTCTGGAGCAGCCAGTGCCGGCTGTATGGATGGGGCTGGGACCCCAGGCAGGTGGAGCTTTGGGCTGCCGTATGCCAGTCAGTGTGGCTGTAGAAGGAGCAGACAGACACGGCCCCTGGCTCTCATGGAACTTGCAGACCAGGAACCGAGACAGACATGAATCAAACCACCACAGGCACTCGTGGATAACTGCAAACAACTTAGCAGCTGATGGAAAGCTCAGGGAGCCTGCAGGGGGTGGGGGGGCGGGGGGGGGAATGTGGGCTGGTGGGAAATGTGGGAAGCAACCCTTGGCCTGATCTCTTAGGGCTGAGTGTGGGGGAAAGAGGTGGGGAAGAGGATTCCAGGCACAGGATGTGGCAAGAGCAAAGCCTCAGAGGCAGGAAGAAATGAGGTTAATTGAAGGAAAAGCAAGAGGGCCAAGGGGCCGGAGCTCAGAGAGCTAGGAAGGAGGAGGACGCACAAGAAGACAAACGTTTTGGGGTTTTATTGAAGAACAATTGGAAGACGGTGAAGAGTTTTAAGCAGGAAAATGACATAAAATTCGTGTCCTGGAAAGATCCCTCTGGCTGCTGTAAGGAGACTGGGTTGTAGGGGGTAAGCGTGGCTGGGAGACCCGGTTAGAAGGCTGCTACAGGCACCCAGGGGAGATGTGGGGAGTCCTGGATTCAGGTCTGAGGAGTGGAAGCCAGAGGACATGCATGGATCGTGCAGGTATTTGGAAGGTGAACTTCAGCAGGACTTGGTGACCAAGTGGGTATGGAGCGGTTAAAAGGGTCCAGCTTGGATGATGGGTTGGGCAGTGGGGCCCTTTATGGAGATGGGGCTCTGGAAGGGAAGCAGGTTTTAAGAGATAAAATGATGGGTTTGAGGTACCTAAGAAACACCCAAGTGGGGCTAAGAAGGCCAGTGTGGGCTGGAAATGGAAATTCCATCCATGGGAACGTCTCAGAAAAGAGCACAGGAAGAGAAGAGGGCTCAGGTCCGAACGCTGATGTTGATTGCAGGAGGAGCTGACCAGGGAGGGAGATGGAGAAGTTGCTGACAGGGCAGAGGGAGAAATCCTAGAAGGGGTGTCAGAAAACCTATAGGACAGAGCGTCAGCAGGTGAAATGACGCAGAAGATCAGGCAGGTGGAAGGGACCATCGAGTTGAGTGAAATACAGTCCTTGGGGCTGAGCAGGAGCCTTTGGGGGGGAGTATGGGGAGGAGTTGACCCGGCACATGGGTTGAAGGGGGAACAGTGAAGAGAAGGCAGGGGGACCTGGAGATAACCCCACCAAGAGAGGGGCCTGTAAGAGGAGGAGAGCAACAGGACCACATTAGAGGGAAGAGGGTAGAAGAAAGTTTGATTGGTTTGCTTGTTGGTCAAGGGCCAGTTTAAGGGCTGAGGAGAAGGAGGCTGTCAGGACCAAGAGGTCCCAGTTTTATTTCACAGAGTAGACGCTTGGGGCTAAGAACCAAAAACATCCAGTAGAGCCCTGGGAGGGAAAGAATTTGACTTTTTAGCTGAGCAGGGAAAGACAAGCCAGCAATTGCCCTTTGGCTCCACCCAAGAAGGTCAGAGAAAGGCTTCTTGGGGGTTGGAGAACGGAAGGAAGCGAGGGGGAGGCAGGACAGCGGAGGGTCACTGCTGACACTGACCGGACCGAGGAGAGAGCCGCCATCTCTAAAGTTACATAGAGTGTTAAAGGGGGGAGATGTTAAAAGTGAGAGCAAGTAATGAAATAAAAACCTTACATGTACATGTAGCTAAAGTTTTCTCTCTACGTTCTTCGAAACCATCCTATTTAAAGTTTGGTAATCGAACTTGACCTTGACTCTTAGGAGTGACAGCCTGCGGGGGAGGAGCTCCGGCTCGGGAGGCAGGAGATCTGGGTTCAGTTCTAGCTCTGCCATTAAATGGCTTTGGGGACTTGGTCCTCAGCTTCCCTATATGTAAATTGGGGTAGAGGTGAGTATTCCTAAGAGTTTTGGGTGAAACTGTTGGCGAGGCAACTGTGCTTCCTGCTGGTGACCGGGTGCTTAGGGAGCGTGTTTGCTGTGTGGAGCTGCAAGAAGGAATTGTAGCACTGTGTTGAGGCCACACTCTGATCCCCGTTGTGCCGAGACTTCTGAATATGTTATTCCTGAATCTTCACAGGAACTCAGGGGAGGGATCATCACCCCTTTATACAGATGAGAATACTGAGGCTCAGAAAGAGGACTCACGTGCCCGAGGTCACACAGCCAGCAGTGGCAGGGTTGGGTTTCCCCCATGCCATGGCACCTCTGATTGGGGCAGATGCACAGGTCACCCATCCTTCAGAGGAACGCATGCCCACCAGCCAGCTCGTCGTTTGACCAGAGGCTGTGCAGGGGCGAGGGCCAAACTGGGCATGGGTGGGGAAGGAGTCCCCAGGCTGAGGGTCAGAGTGGGGGCAGGGAGAGAGCAGTGGGACATGAGGTCAGAGGCCACAGACTCCAAATGCTCAGTCAAGGGGTCTGAACTAGAGTCTACAGAGCATGGGAGCCATGGAATCTTGGGGAGAAAGGATTAGTAAACTGGTGGCAGGATCCACATGAGTCAGGTGGCGATGAGGCTGGCGTCTGGCCATGAAGGCATGCAATCAGTAAACCCAGAGGGCATTTGGTGATGACTCTGGATGGGGAAGGAACAGAAGGACTGGCCTGCAGGAAGCATCAGCCTTGCCAAGTGCGAAGCTAGGCTGCCCACTGCCTTGGGAAGAGAAGGGGAATCTGACCGGGCCAGCTCCGGCTCTGAGCCCATCAGAGAGATGGGTTGGGACATGTCTGGGAATTTTTGTCTCTGGGATAATGTTGTCTGTTTACAAACTGATCTCCTGCTTCTGGCTGCAGCTGAGAGCTTGCGAAAGCCCTAACCTGCCCTGTCTCGGCCTCACTGGGTCTCTGTCTCCTTGCCTCCTGGGCAGCTCGGGGATGGGGTGGGTTGCGGTGTTGGGATGGTCACCTGGCTCCCTTCCTGCCCCCACCCCAACTCTAGGCTTTGGCACCAAGGACTCGGTTACCTCCCTGCCTCCTGCCCTCCAGGCTCCTCCAGGCTCAGCCTCCCTGGGGCCCTGATGACTGAGGCCACCCTAACCCAAGCATTTCACATCCAGTCCCCTAGTTAATGCTTCTCCAAGCTGGTGAGCCCTGCCCCAGGCCCGCAGTAGTTGTGGAGGTTCTGCCTCAGGGCTGGGGAAAGGTCTGGGAGACAGGGCCCCTGGGCGCCAATCCTGGCTCTGACGGCTCACGGTGGGGCCTGAACGAGTCCCTTCTCCCCTCTGGACAGTGGGGCAGGACGAAACCGGGCCCACTAAGTTGACCCTCAAATTCTCTTCAATTCTGAGGGTCTCCCGAAGACTGAGCCAGACCCTTTATTCAGCGAGTGCACAGCCCTTGACGCCCCTGTGCCCAGCCTATGCTCGGCCTGTGCTGGGGCCGGGGCGGCTCTGCAGACCCATCTGCAGGCTCCGGTCACCTCAGGGACGGCCTGGCCCAGAGGGCCCGGTCCCCGGGCAGAGGCAGCTTCTGATGGCCCCAAGAGTTGATAGAGGGCGTCCTGCCCGCCAGCCTGTGCCACCTAAAGAACATTCCAGAAGCCTCCAGACCCTCTCAAGGCCCTTTTCCTCCTCCCCAGTTCTCTCAACCGCCACCCCTACTCCCCACCATCCCCTCCAGACCCCTCTAGCTCTTTACCGTGTAAATCCGCTCAGTGGCAGGACCACTCTGTCTTAGCTCTGTTTCCTCATTTCCAGGGTCTTCGGAGGGCAGGCAGGAAAGGGGAGACACTGAGGACCAAGGGGCAGAGGCTCCCCGCGCCTCCTCCCACCAGCTGGGGCTACGGAGGGACCCAGGACATGGCACTGTCACCGAGGCAGTAATGAGAACGGGGCCGGTGCTGTGTGGGGTGGGGACACGGTGCTCCGTGCTCCTGCTCTGAGCCTGTTTTCTTGCCACAGGGCCTCCTGCTCCCCCTTCAGTGAATGCCCCTGAGCAAGCCGTTCTCAGGCCTAGACCCGCCCTCCCCGTGCTCCCAGGCTCCGGTGCCAGCCTCCCCAGACCAGCTGGTGACAACGGAGTCAGGGACCGGGGATGTGTCCTGAAAAGGAGAAAACTCAGACCTCAGGGTTCCCTGGCTCAGAACGGCAGAGAAGGAAGCGTCTTCCAGTGGGCCCCTCCGCCCTTCCCCCATTTATAGGTGAGGAATCTGAGGCCCAGACAGGAGTGGGATGTGTCTGAGCTGAAATTGGAAGCCAGTGCTCCCAACTTCCAGGCGAAGCTTCTTTCCATAGCGTAATGCTGTCTGTTGGTGTCAATGACTATTATTTTATCATTGTCTTTGTGGTTGTTACTGTCACCATTGCTTGTGTAGTGACACTACTATTGGCCAGACCTCATTTAATCCCCTCTACAACTGCCAGGTGAAGTAGATGTCATCATTCCCATTTTACAGTTAAGGAACCGAGGCTTAGGGAGACCAAATGATCAGTCCAAGGTTTCCCAATCAGTAGGTGGCAGTGTTGCCAGTCAAACTCCAGTTCTCCTGCTCATCAGCTGTGTGGCCTTGGGAGGGTCACTTACCCTCTCTGGGTCTTAGCTTTCATCCCTGAAGAACAGAGCTCCCCATTCCTACCTCAAAGGTGGCTGTGAACAGGCCTAAAAGCACAGATAGTTCCTGCCACTACAAGCTGTGTGCCCTTAGCAAATCACTCACCCTCTCTGAAACTTGGGGGCTTGGCTAGGAATGAGGAAAGCAACACCTACTTCACAGGGTGGGTGTGGGGATTAAAAAGAGAGAGTGGTCTGGCAAAGAGTTGGTTCTCAATAAATCACAATTTATCTGAAGCTGCTTAATTTCTAAGGTGAATAAGTTGCTTATATAACTACCTGCTGCATTGGACTTCTGGGTTATACCTCATTATCTGCCGTATTGTAAATATGGTGTTTTGGTTTGCTAAAGCTGCCAGAATGCAATATACCAGGAATGGGTTGGCTTTTACAATGGACATTTCTTAACTTACAAATTATACTTCTTAGGCTGTGCAATGTCCAACTCAAGGCATCAAGAGGACGATACCTGGACTCTGAAGAAAAGCTGCCGGGTCCAGGCTAACCCTACCTGCCTCTTATGGCTGGTGTGGGGAGGAAATGAACACACTGTGCCAATGCTCCTGACAAGTGTAATTGTGGCCATGGGCCCTGGCAGGGAGGGGCTCCCAAGAGGGAGGCAGCTGGGTCTAGTCTGGAGTCAGGAGGCCTGGGACCCTGTCCTAGCGCCTCCAGGGACCAGCTGTGTGGCCTGGGGCACGTCCTCTCCCCACTGCGTCTCAGGTCCTCCTCTATGAACTGTCACCTCCCTAGAGAGATCGTCCCTGGGAATTTTATCCAAAGTGGGCTTCCCCCTGTCTACACCCCATCTGCGCATCCATTTCTTCCATAGCCTTGATCACAAGTTGCAGTTTGATCATTCTCTAAATTCCCCCTCCAGAATGCAAGCTCCATGAGGGCAGGGAGTTTTGTCTGCTTTGTTCCCTTCTGTGCATACAGGATCTTGCAGAGTACTGGCATACAGCGGGCACTCAATGCACGTTCGTTGAATGGAAGGATGGATGGACAAACTAAAGCAATGGAAACAGCAAATCGAATCTCCCAAGAGCATTCGGAGATAAAATTTGTAAGGTTCCCAGCCCAGCTTCCAGCTCAATCGGTGAGGCTGGAGCTGCTGTGACCATCCTTTTCGCAGCTACCTCCTGGGAAGCTGGGAGAAAGGCTGTGGGCAGGAGAGCTCAGCAGCTGTCACGGTTGAGACTTCCACTTCCTGGCTGGAGCTGGGTCCTCTAATTGCTCCCGTCTTCTTGGCAGCTTCAGCGGCCGCCGTTTAATGAGGCTGCACCCAGCTGGCTCCGGGCTGGGTTGCACAGCCGGACCTGCCTGCCCATCTGCAGGCAGACAAAAGGCCTCTGTCGCTGGGCTCTTCCTCCTGCTCACCCACTGCACACCCAGACACACCGAGGTCCCTGCTGCCAAACTACGCTTCTGCAGCAAAGGAGCCCAAGGCTCCCACATAGGCCAGGGGCCCAGAGCAGAGTAGAAGTGCTATTTGCCCCAGTGGGTGAAATTCTGGGTCCATCTCTCAGCTCTGCCTCAGCAGCAGGTGATATAGGAGGACGTGGAATGCTGTGACCAAGAGCATGGGCCCTGCAGCCAGACTGCCTGGGCTGGGCCTGCCTCCACCGCTCACCAGCTGTGTGACCTTGGACAAGTCACAGCCCACGTTCACCCTCAGTTCCCTCATTTGTAATGCAGGAATAGATTATGTGAAATAAGGGCTGTAGAGTTCTCGGCACAGCTCCTGGCAGATATGATGGGCTGTTATAATTACTGGGGGGCCCCCTTTGGATCTAGGGTCCCCAGTCTGTTCATCTGCTAAATCAGGGTTTCTCAAGCCTGGCACTGTTGACATTTTGAACTGGATGGTGATTGTTTGTCCTGTGCATCATAGGGGGTTTAGCAGCTTCCCTGGCCTCCATCTTCCAATTTCGAAGTTTCTTAACAAATTCTGAAATTCCCTGATTTGCTTCAGGAACCCCCAGACCCACTCCGTGGTCCAGACCATTGTAAAATAACTCCTGGCTGAGAGACACTTCCGGGTGGAAGTGCCTGCCCCCCACCCCCCACCCAGAACAACTGCCCCGGACGTGGGGCCCCGGGCGCCTCAGGTGGTGAGTCTGAAGGCAGAGGTGACCTCCTCGTCTCAACTGTGCAAAAACTGCACCAGGACTCAGCCCTGAGCAGTTGGAAACTTCTTGAAATGTGCCCTATAGCATTTCCAGGGAATCTGCAGCTTCCTCGGAACTCACAGGGAGCCACCCGCCGGTTATGGTGCACCCGACTCTGCCCTGCCCCCTGCTCCGGTCCCCACCCCAGACACCACCAAGTCCCACTCCTCAGCCCAGCATCATCGCCTGTTTCCACCTCCCCAAACATCACATCCCACCCCCGTCCCCTGAGTTCCCTGAGCTCCCTGCATCCACCAGCCGCGGTGCCTTTGCCGGTGCTGCCCCTTTGCCCTGGGTACCCTGTCTCCGGGCTCGGCCTCCTCCCAGCCCAGCTCAGAGACGGCCTTCTTCGGAGGTTCTCCCTGACCACTCCCGTCAGAACGGCTCTGCCCTGCCCCAGCCTCCAGAGCCAACCCTGAGCTCAGCGCCCCTCCGGAACGCATGTCTGCCCGCACGGCGGAAAGTTTATTTATGAGGCTGTCTGTGTGCCCCCAGTCCCGGGAGCCCCAGGGCAGGGCCCGATCTGATTCATTGCTCAGCGCAGGGTCTGGCCAGCATCAGGGAGCGTGTGCTGAGCAGCGGTGACGTGAGTTGGCTGTGGAAGGAGGCATCGTGAGGTCTGGTTGGCACGGCTCATGGGCCCAGGGGTGTGGGGTGGCGGGCATTCACCAGTGCCAGCTGCTGGAGAAGCCTGGGAACCCTTCTCACTCTCCCTCCTTCCCTCTCAGTCACTGACTCATTCACTAGGTAACTTCTCTCACTCATTCATGCGTCTGCCTGCTCCTTCATGGATCCATTCATTAATGGGGGAGCTCACTCATTCATTCACTCCTTTATTCATTCATTCATTTCTTCACTCCCTCCTCTATTCATCCAATAAGTATTTCCTGCATTGTGATAGTCCTGACCTCTACAGTAGCCCTGAACACCCAAAGATTATCTGGCTCCTGACCCAGATCTGAAGCCCTTCTATTTAGGAGTGGCAAAGGATGGGGGCGGGGCACAGAAATATCAACAAATAACTGAAGTACAGAGCATGAGGGATAGGTGACTAGGAAGTGGTCTGGGCAGGCTTCACAGAGGAGATGACATTTCAGCAGGGCCTTGGAGATTAAGAAATCAAAGTTAAGGGCCGGACAGGCTGGGTTTGGAGCTCAGGCTGGGGAGTGGGGGGTCGGGGGAGGAAAGATAAAGTTGGGGAAAAGACAGTTTTCATGGGGCTTGGGGACTACTTGGCTGGGTGACAGGTGAGGGAGACGCTAGAACAAGACTTGTGCTAACTCCCAGAATTCATCTAGAAGCACTGATTCTTCACATATGTTGCAGTGTCTGCTGTGTGTCAGGCAGTGTCTTAGGGGCTGGGAACCCGGGAACCAGACAGACAAAGCCTGCCCTCATAGAGCTGATGTACAAGTGTGGGGGAACTGACAAATCCACAAATAACTTATGTAATGCTGGATGGTGAGACGTGCTTTAAAGGAGCCACAGAGCAGTGGGTGGCTTGTTAAGCAGTGTGCTCAGGGGAGGCTCCCGGAGAACCAGTGGTCGGGAGCCGTGCTGCTATCTGCGGTCAGAGGGTCCCAGAAGCTCCAGCCCAAGCCTCGTCCAGCCTGGCATGCCATCTGCTTGTCAAGGGTGGGGACTGATGCCAGTGTCACATCATCCCCAGCCAGCGTGGGGCTGAGCACACTGCAGCCATGCAGCCCGCAGCTGCCCCTACCAGGAAGCCTCCAGCCTGCCTGGGGGAGCAGATGGGGTCTTCAACTCTGACCTCGATGCCCAGCACATTTGACCTCCAGGAAGCGGCACAGGAATCTGAAGGTGTCCTGTGGTCTTTGGGGTAGCTGCTGCCCATCTAGGCAGAGCTCAGGGTTATATAAGGAGATTAAAGGGACCCTTAGGGTTCCGGGTGTTCACGGAGGGATGGAGCCCGGCCCTGTGGGTGGAGGTGAGCATGGGAGAAACAGAGGGTGAAAGAGGCAGCCTTGCCCCTCAGCCTTCACTTTCCAGATCCATCCCCACTCCCATGCAGGGGCAGCAGTGGGAGTGTTGAGGTACCCTATACTAGCCTTTCTAAGAGTTGAAGCTCCTGGAGGGGTCCCATGTGGGGTCTTCTGAGGGTCCACACTAAAGCTCTTCCTGATCCTGGAGCTGGAGGCTCTGGGGAGGGACAGAGTCTGGAGACCAGGGTCAGGAACCATGACAGGGGCTGAGAGAGAGGTCAGGAGGGGGTCAGCACGGGGATTTCTCCTGGCCAGCGGCAGAGGTTCCTTCCACCCAGCCTGAGGCTCCTGGGTCCGCCCACCCTGGGAGAAGGTTGGAGACAGGCCTGCTCAATTTGAAAGCTGCATAAGGGAAAGGCTGAGAGGAGGATCCTGAAGCCAGGGTCTTAGGGAGGGACAAGGACTCTGGGGTCTGGACTGTGGTCTCTGCCCAGGCTGCTGGGAACCTCTTAGCTCCCCAAAGTCCTCTGGTCAGTAAGTCTGACATATAGCCAAGACCCCTCAGGTCTGTCCAAGGAGGGTGTGGGCACCTCGGGGGGTAGCGCCACCGCCGCCTGGAGGAGTGTCGGTGGAGGCTGGGCATCTGGGGGGAGGACATTCAGACTGCAGACGGGTCTGGGTGCGGTCCGCCCGGAGGGTCTAGGTTGGGGGGGGAGACCCAGCCTTGGATGGCAGAGCAGCGGCCCCTTTCCCGACCCCCAGGAGATGACAAAGTCATGCAAAGCGCCATTTGGCAAAACTCTGGCTGAGATGGTCCTGTGGCAGGTAAAATTCACTCTCTTGGATCGGCTAGAATCAGACCAGTGTAAGTTGTTGAAACTCTAAATTTAATTTTTTTTATTAAGAAATATCTAAAAACATGCGGTCCAACCCATACACAACCGGTGGCCCACAATATCATCACATAGCTGTGTGTTCTTCACCGTGTCACTTTTAGAGCATTTGCATCACTCCAGAATGAGAAATTAAAAAAAAACCCCTCATATATCTCATACCCCTTAGTCCTTCCTTTCATTGACCCACAGTATTTCAATTTACCTACTTTTACCCTTTATCTCCCTCTATTATTTATTTATTTTCTATGTATGTATGTATATATGTATCTATCTATCATTTACTCATCTGTCCACACTCTCAATAAAAGGAGCATCAGACACAGGTTTTCACAATCCCACAGTCACATGGTAAAAGTTATATCTTTATATAGTTGTCTTCAAGAATCAAGGCTACTGAAACACAGCTCAACAGTTTCAGGTACTTCCCTCTAGCCACTCCAATACACCATAAACTAAAAAGGGATATCTATATAATGCATAAGAATAACCCCCAGGATAACCTCTTGACTCTGTTTGAAATCTCTCAGCCACTGAATCTTTGTCTCATTTCTCTCTCCCACGTTTGGTCAAGAAGGCTTTCTCAATCCTATGATGTTGGGTCATGGTAAATCCCTGGATTTCTGTTCCAAGTTGCCAGGGAGATTTATATCCTTGGGAGTCGTGTCCCACGTGGGGGTGGGGTGAGGGCAGTGAGTTCCCCTGCAAAGTTGGCCTAGAGAGGCCACATCTGAGCATCAAAAGAAGCTCTCTGGGGGTGACTCCTAGGCATAATTATAAGTAGGCTTAGCTTCTCCTTTGCATAAATAATCTTCAGAGGGGTGTACACCAAGTTCAAGGGCTCAACCTACCGAATTGGTTGTCCCCACTGCCTGCGAGAATATCAGGAATTTTCCAGATGGGAAAATTGAATATTTCCTCCTTTCTCCCCAGTCCCTCAAGGGGACTTTGTAAATACTTTTTTATTCTCTGCCCAAATTACTTTGGGATATATCAGGGCATCACACTAACCTGTACAGACCAACAAGAGCTCATGTCCTGTTCAAGATTCCATGTACTTATGGGGTTCAACTAAACTGGCCATACAAGTTAAATTAGATATCGTGCAAAAATATAAATTTTGCACCAAATAAGCATCTCTTCCTTTGATCTCATACAGAGGTTGAAGTTTGAAAATGTGGGCCATATCATCCTTTACCCAGTGTTCTAATTTACCTTAGTCCTATCCAGATTAGCTTCATTCATATCTCTAGATGAAGTCTGGTCACTTTTTCAGCCTTTTGTGGTTTTTTTTGGGGTGGTGGTGGTGCATGGTCCTGGAATCAAACCTGGGTCTCCCGTATAGAAGGTGAACATTCTACCGCTGAACCACCCAGGCACACTTAGCTTTTTAAACAGTTGCTGAATGCGTAATGCTGACTTTCATAGCTTCAGTGCTCTTAAATTTAAAATTTAAGGAAATATTTATTACCCTTTCTGAATCATTGCTTTGCCCAGTGGATAAACTTTCTGCATAACTGGCAGCTGAACCATAATAGACACCTCGGAAACTGGATATCTTGGATTACTTTTTAATCTTCAGGACTTAAAATTTACAAATGTAGCATGCAATTGCTAAAGATTCCAATATTATAGAAATCCACAACCTAGAAACGGAGACCCCACCCCAAATTTTTGTCCCAAGAGGTGGTCACTACTAATAATTTAGAAACTCTTCTCCCAGATTTTTGTGGGAATATGAGTATAATATGAGTAATTTCTTTGAAATATAGTAATAGGCATCTTCTTTCCTACTTCCTTGTGTGAGATTTTCTCCTCTTCAGCTAGAGGCATCCTTTTGTCTCAGAGCGGGTTAATATGGAAAGACTAGTAATATAAGGAAGAATAAAGAAAAATGCTTGGTTAGCTTTTGACTTCCAAAATAGGATCCCAAAGCCCCAAGGAAGACAATAATCTTGAAAGATGACTTTGTTGAGTGACATATTAGCTAGGATGCTTTGGGCTGCAAGTAACAGTTACTGCAATACAAGCTGACCTAAACAATGAGATGGACAAGCTTCAGGGCTGGCTCATCCAGGGACTCTGGCCCCATCTCTTTGCAATTTGCTTGGTGTTGCCCTCCTCTGTCTGATAGCCTCATCCACGGGCTAGCTTCCCTCAGATTTGCCAAATGTCTGGGTTATACATTTGTCACCAGGACAGTCAGGGGAAGGGAGAAGCCATCTCTTCTGGTGGTTCCTTCTGAAGAGCAAGAAAATACCTTTCCCAGAAGCTCCCAGCAAATCTCCCCTTGGGTCTTGGTTTGGGTCATGGGCCCATTCATGTGGCCAGGAGGGTGGCTTCAGGCCTGGCTTCCTGGACCAATCACCACGCCACCAGTTAGAGCCACCCCTGGAGCTGAGTTTGGGTCAGCATTCCCTGAAGCAAATGGGTGATGGAACATGGAGTTTGACCCTCTAAGCCACAGGTTGAGAGAATTTAAGGTGTGATGTAAGGGAAGTTCCTGCCCAGCTCGGGAGGCAATGGCAGTCCTTCCATTGCTAAGAGAAGCCACCAAGGAATTGAAGAAACAGAGTTGAAAAGGGAGAGAGTGAGGTGAGGAGGCTGGTTGAGGGACCCAGTACTTGACCTATCCTTCTGAATCCCCAGCCTGGGGATGGTCATAGAGAAGATGGAAACTCCAGGTGGAGGCTTCTGCCCCTACTTCCCTTCTAGAACTCTGTGGGAAACTGCTGTGAATGTGCCCGGTCTATAACCATAACAGAGTGGAGAGGGTGGCATGGGGTGGGTATTGGTGTCCTAGGGCTGCCATAGCAACAGACATTACAACAGAAATTTATTCTCTCACTGTTCTGGTGGCCAGACGTCCATAATCAAGGTGTCAGCAGGACCGCACTCTTTCTCAAAGTTCTAGAGAACAGACAA
Organism: Tamandua tetradactyla; assembly: GCF_023851605.1. NCBI lineage: Eukaryota > Metazoa > Chordata > Mammalia > Pilosa > Myrmecophagidae > Tamandua > Tamandua tetradactyla. Next base: position 183,515,771 of record NC_135328.1, on the reverse strand, counting down.
CCATTCTTTGCCTCTTCCAGCTTCTGGGAGCTGCCAACATCCCATGTGGCTGCATCACCCCAACCCCTGCTTCTGTTTTCACATGGCCTTCTCCATTTCTGTGCCTTCTATACTGTCTATGTCAAACCTTCCTCTCCATTTCTCTTATAAGGACTCTTGTCATTGGATTTAGGGCTCATCCAGATAATTCAGGGTGCTCTCACTTGAGATCCTTAACTTAATTACATCAGTGGAGACCCCTTTTCCAAATCACAGGCACAGATTCTGGGGGTGGGGGTTAGGATGTGGACATATCCTTTTTGGGAGCCACCATTCAACCCACTACAGGGGGTTTAAGTAAAGAGAAGACCTGAGCTAGTGTCCCCTAGTCCCACTTGCTCTTGTGTGGTGATGCCCCAAATCTCAATTCCCCAACAATGGGAAGTTACAGAAGGCTACTGAGAACTCAGGTCTGTCTTTTGCCAGTCAGGACCCTGGACAGGTGCCCAACGACCTTGAAAGCCTGGCCAGATCTTAGCGAATTCCCTCCTGAGGATCCTGGTCAGCCCAGCGCCTCTGGAGCTGTCCTTGCTCAAATCAGAACAGATCCTGGGTTCCACCTGCTGCAAAGGTGACAGCAGCTGGGACAGCGGCTGAGGTTTGGAGACAAACCGGATGAGATATCCTAATAAGAGGAGTACATGAGGTCTGGGGGACACTCCCCTGATGCCATGAGGACACCCAATTTCCTTGATCCCATCTTGGGAGACCCATTGGGAGGGAGGAACAGCTCTGATACTGAGCTGAAATTTACATCAACTGACTCTTTCCCCAAAAGTGATCTCAGCTAAACAGATTAAGTTACTTTTAATTAATAAGCTGATTTTTCCCCCTTTTCCCTCTCATCTGAGTATATAAATGATAAGCCGGCTCCAAGTGATAGGATTGCTGGCTTTTATTTTTTTTCAATGTGCTATGTTAATTTGAAAATTGCTGTTATCACCTCATATACTGCAGATATATTTCTATGACAGTTCATTTTAGAGCTTCCTTATCATTATTTTTTATTTTGCATGGGCAGGCACCAGGAATCGAACCTGGGTCTCCAGCATGACAGGCGAGAACTCTGCCACTGAGCCACTGTCACACCACCCAGAGCTCCTTTACTTTTAAAACCAATTCACTTACTATAATTTATTTAACCAGATCTCTATTGATGGATATTTGGGTTGTTTGTCAATTTAATTGAATTAACAAGTCAGTTAGTAGAACAATACAGCAATGCCCGTTCATGCTAGGGTTGCAAAAATGCAATGCTTTTCTTTTCTTTCTCTCTAAATCTGTATGACTCTGGCCTCAAATTTCAACAAGTGAAAAAGTAATTAAATGGTAATGGAAACCGTTGGTCAGTAAGACAGACTGCAGCCCTCCCCTCAAGCTTCCAGAGCACTCTGGAAAGTGAGGCAGGGGGCAGCTTCCCAAAGCATGGCCCTTCCAGTGTGAGTAACACTTGAACTCTTGAACAAGGACTACTGGCAGTGTACTTTTTGTTTCACATTAGCCAATTGTGACTTGTCAAAGAAGGGTGACAGGATTTGCCTCAATCCTGATAAGCTGCTGGCTGCAACGGTCCCTTTAAAAGAAACTTCCTGCATATTTCAGTGTATCTCTGAGATAGGAAGGTGCAGCAAGGGCTGGCTGTGTCCTCATCTTGTGTCTGAATCAGAACCTTTTAGTCAGCAAGTGATGGAAGACTTGATCAAACATAAGCAGAGCTGGAAATGTGCCAGCTTGTGTAAATGGGAAGTCCTGGGAGCTTCAGACACAGCTGTATCCAAGTGTTTAATTGATGACATGAAGGTTCTCGCTCTCTCCATCTTTCAGTTATGCCTGCCTGTCTTAGTTTTTTCTCCCCCAGGCAGATTTTCTCCATCGATGCAAGATGACTAGCAGCTCACAATCTCAGAGAAAGAGAGAGTTTCCAGAGAGCTCTACCAACATTTCCAGGGAAGACTCTTATAGGCTGGCTTGGGTCATGTGTTTGTCCTTGAGCCAATCACGGTGCCTGGGAGATGGCGGCTCCAGTTGGCCAGGTCTGGTCCTGAGCTCCCCTGACCCTGGGCACAAGGGGAGGCTGCTCTACCTGAGGCACCTGGACACAGCAGGATCAGTGGGGGTGACACAGTCACCAAAGGCAGGTGTGCTGCACTGACAAACAGGTGTCCGCTCTGCCTGGCCTCTGTCCAGGTTAGACCCCTGTCTGTAGAGAAGGTGCTTGTCATTTGGATGCAGAATTGGATATGGCTGAACTCCAAACCAATAGGTATGCAGAGCTGCCTGATTCTGCTCAGACCTGTCGTAAATTCCCACTCCCCAGTCAGGCCTAAACAGCAGTGGACTTTGCCCAGTCCAGCCTATGCCCCTGGGCCCAGCCTTCTCCTGGCCCTCTGTCTTCATCACGCAGGCTCTGCAGACCACTCAGACATAACTTTTCTAATCTGTGAGTAGATCCCAGAGGAGAAACCCAGGCTGAATTCGGTTGGCATGTGGTTAAATACTAAGCAGTTCCTGCTCAGCATTTTAGGACATCCTCAACCTTAGGTCAAAGTCGATTGTCTATGCTCATCTCCTGGGGTCAGTCTCTGCCTTCCTCGCTGTGGCTGGACGTCAGGGGGAGAAAGCAGCATCTGCTGTCCTGAAACCCCCAACCCTTGGTCCTTGCTTTGACCTTGTTCTCTGGCCCAGGACCCCAGCCTGGCTTGGGGCGTCTCTGCTGGGACTCAAATCTGGGTCTTCTGGCTGCAGGAATCATCCTTGGAACGAGGGGTGTTGCTGTGCCAGGGGATTGAGGTCAGTCAGAAGAGCTGGACTGGGAATGGGCAAAGGACAACACTCTGGGATGGCTTTAGGGACACAGCCCAGCTTGGGCTTCAGAGCCAGGAGGCAGCCTTTGGGCACTGGGCTGCTCTAGGAACAAAGAACATGGTGGAATCCTCTCTAGCAAGCTGCCCATCTGACCTTCATGGTAGAGCCTCTGCTGGTCTCCACCTCAGCCTCGCATCCCTCTCCTTCTCTAGGTAGCTCACCAGGTCAGATAACATGGTTTCTCCCTCTCGGCCTTGGTCCATGCTGTTCCCCTGTGGGAAAGCCCTCTCCTGCCCCGCCAGTCCAGACTCACCCTTCAAAATCAAGCACCACTTGAGTAGCCGCTTCGCGAAAGTGAAAATCCAAGGTTGGTAGCATGTGAAATGCTGTAGCAAGTGTGCTCCTTCCGTGGCTGGTTGTGCTGGTTTGAAAGGCTGTTATGTCCCGTGGAAAAGCCATGTTTCAATCTAAATCCCATTTCATAAAGGCGGAATAATCCCTAGTCAATACTGTATGTTTGAAACTGTAATCAGATCGTCTCCCTGGAGATGTGATTTAATCAAGGGTGGTTGTTAACTGGATTAGGTGATGAGATGTCTCCACCCATTTGGGTGGGTCTTGATAAGTTTCTGGAGTTCTATAAAAGAGGAAATATTTTGGAGAATGAAGGTGACTCAGAGAGAGCAGAGCAGAATGACATAGCCACAAGAAACAGAGTCCACCAGCCAGTGACCTTTGGAGATGAAGAAGGAAAACGCCTCCTGGGGAGCTTCATGAAACAGGAAGCCAGGAGAGAAAGCTAGCAGATGACACTGTGTTCGCCATGTGCCCTTCCAGATGAGAGAGAAGCCCGGACTGTGTTCACCATGTGCCTTTCTAGATGAGAGAGAAACCTTGACTATATTTGCCATGTGCCTTCTCACTTGAGAGAGAAACCATGGATTTCATCGGCTTTCTTGAACCAAGGTATCTTTCCCTGGATGCCTTTGATTGGACATTTCTATAGACTTGTTTTAACTGGGACATTTTCTCCACCTTTGAACTGTAAACTAGCAACTTATTAAATTCCCCTTTTTAAACACCATTCTGTTTCTGGTATATTGCATTCCGGCAGCTAGCAAACCAGAACACTGGTGTTTCCAGCTCTGGGCCTGGGAGCATTCCCTGGAGCCTGGGCCTGACACCTTCCCCACCACTAGAATGGCTCTTACCCAATAGCTGATGGGAGTTGCTGTGTAAAAATCCCAGGTCCCTTCCCGGTGCCTGCCCATGTAAAAAAAAAAAAAAAAAAAATCCCAGATCCCTTTCTCCTTGGGTGGGATACTTCTGAGGTATGTGGTTTACACAGTTTCCTAGAGTCTTCCTGTGGGATTAAGCTCCAGATTCTGAAGGGGGTAGCTTGCCTGATAATACACTCTTTACTGCCCTGCTCCCCTTCTTTGTCTCACATCCTCACTCCCCTATCAGTATTTCCTAGAAACACCTGCCAAATAAACTGCTTGCTCTCTAATCTTTGTCTCAGGATATATTTCAGGGGGACCCAAAATTAAGACAGGTGCTCCATTTCATTAATCACCAGGGAAATAAAATTAAAACCACAATACGATAGCCTATTGCACCCACCAGAATGGCTGGAGTGAAAAAGATTGACCTCCCTGAGTGCTGGGGAAGATGGGAAGCATTTGGAACTTTCGGGTACTGCAATGGAAATGTAAAGCAGTAAAACCACCTTGGAAAACTATCTCAGTATCTGATAAAGCTGAAGATATGCATACCTTACGGCCGAGCAGTTTTACTCTGAAGTATACATCCAACCCAAATATATATGTATGTCCACAAAAAGCCATGTGCAAGAATGTTCAAATCAGTGAGAGTCCAGGACTGGAAGCGGCTCAAATTCCATCAACAGTAGAATGGATAAGCAAAGGGTAGTGCATTCATGCAATGGAATACTATACAGCAACAAGGAAGGACAAACTTCTGTTATATGCACAGTATGGATGAATCTAAAAAATAAATGTTGCACAAATGCAGCCAGAGTTTTCCATTTTATTTTTATTTCTTTTTCTGGAGTAATGAAAATGTTCTAAAATTGATCACGGTGATGAATGCACAGCTCTGTGATGCTAACTTCCTCTCTCTCAGCTTTCATCTATATTTTGGATAGATTGTATGGTGTACCACTATATCTCAATAAAAAAGGAAAGCAAAACAAAACTATAAACAAATACATAACTCTGGTCAATGGTATGTACTATGAAGTATTTAGTGGTATCCTGATGTTTATAACTGACTTTGAAATGCATCAAAATAGAGATGGATAGAAGGATGTGCGATGGATACGTGATAAAGGAAATATAGTAGCATTTAACAGGCTCTACCTCTGCTAGAACTTGTCTCCTACTTGTCTTCAGGTTTCAGTCACCCAGTGCTGGAGGGTGGGAAAAGCAAAAAAGAGCAGCCAGAAACAAAAGAGTGAATACTGTAAGATTCAATTTATATGAACATCAGACGCTTACTATTTGTGATGGTTAGGTTCATGGGTCAACTTGGCCAGGTACTGGTGCCCAGTTGTCTGGACAAGCAAACCCTGGCCTGTTACTGCGAGGTCATTTTGTGGACTGAAATCATCAGTAAGGTGATTGCATATATGGCTGATCACATCTACTAGCAACTGAGGAAAGTGCTTTCAGCAGTGTGAGCTATTTAATCCAATCAGTCAAAGACTTTAAAAAGAGAAGCGATGACTTCAGTGGTCAGAAGAGAAAAATTTCATGTCTACTTCAGGCAGCCATGTTCTCCTCGGGAATTCATTGAAAACCTTTATCAGCCTTGCCAGCTTGCAGCCTGCCCTATGGAATCTGGATTCGTATATCCCCCTAGTTGCATAGACACTTTCATAGAATCTCATATTTACAGATATCTCCTTTTGGTTCTGTTTCCCTAGAGGAGCCTGACTAATATATGAATCATATAGAAAAGTGTACAAATCATAAATGCACAGCTTGATGGAGAAAGTTTGAAAATCTTTCAATGTCTTCCCATCATACTGAGATGTAAAATCCACACTCCCTCCCCTGACTTGCAGGTCTGTAGCGCCTGCCAACCCTTCTTGCACCCTCATAGCACTCTCTGTCATGCACATGTGCTGATATGATCACATCAGCTATGCCTCAGGTCCTTTGCACCAGCTGCTCCCTCCTATGGAATACTCTGCCCTCCCTATCCCACCCCACCCCTTTTGCATGGCTGGCTCCTTTTAATCTTTCAGACTTCAAACCTCCTCAGAGAGCCCTTTCTGACCACCTGCTCTAAATTACACTGCTCCCAGGTCCAATCAACGGTCTTATATTGGTTTCCTTGTTTCCTTGCTTATTTATTTGTCTTTTGTTTAGTTTCTCTCTCCCCTCTAGAATGTGAATTTCCTGAAAGCAAAATCCCTGACCATGCTGCTTGCCAGGAACCTGTGCCTTAGCACATGCCCTGCATATGTGTGTTGAATTGATAGAGGGTGGGAAGAGTCAACAGATAAGGAGGGGAAAAAAAAACGAGCGAGGGAGGGAAGGAGGGAGGGAGAGAGTGAGGGAGAGAAGGGGCCTGGTGCACAGAGAACCCTGGACTGAAGTCAGCAAGCCTGCATTTCCCTCCTGAGCCTCAATTTCCCTAGTGGCTTATACATACCTGCTTACCCCAGGTGCCACAAGGCTATGAGCTTCTCAAGGGAGTGTGATGAAGTCATGTCCCTTTAAGCTCCTGGCTCAGCTCTCTGTCGGCATTCCTGGCAGAGACCAAAGGTCTCCGCAAGCAGGGCTGGTACTGCAGGCCCAGCCCCAGCTGCCCGCGAGCCAAGTGCAGGAATCAGGGCAGTGGGTGAACCTTGGGTCAGGGCTGGGCCAAGGCCAAGAAATAGAATAGAAAGGTCATGACCCAGCCAGGTGGTGACAGGGGCTGAGGGGTCCAGGTGCCCTGGGTGGGGTCCAAGCAGGGTATGTGACAAGCTCTTCTGCAGAAAGAAAGGAGGCGAGGGTGTGGTCGTGGACCCTGAGATAAACTGCCCTCCAGCTGGCTGTGCTCATACCCACACCCTCTCTGCCCTCAGTGCCCATGCAGCCCCATGCCCGGCCTGCTGCTGTGCACAGCCCTGCTCTTTGGGATTTACAGACCTCCTCTGGGCTGCACTTGACACTGACATTCTCATGACCTCTCTGAGACAAGGCCTCTTTGGAACAAGGTTCTCTTGGCTACTCAGGCACACAGCTGCTGCCTCCCTTCTTGGGTTGGGGCTCCCAGAAACAGATCCAAACCGTGATTTGAAGGCAAAACATTTACTTGCCAGGTGATCTCTGGGAGCGCTGTAAGGTATCTGGGAAATGCAGGCAGGGAAGGGAGCCAGTGCAGGCAAATTAATGAGCAGTAGGTGGGCAAATGGGTGGGCTGGGGGCGTGGGTGTGGGAGAGTGGCCCCCCTGAGGACCTCCAGGAGACAGCATAGAACATGCATCAGGGCTGTCGCTCCCAAGGCGTGAGGAAGCTGGGGCATTTATCCACCAGCTCCGCTCTTCCTCCATCAGAGGTGCCAACACCGGGCACTTCCACGGACATCTGCAGGACTCTGTGGAAGGGAGGTGGGTGGGATGCCACCAAGGGGAAAAAGCCTGGGGAGGGCTGAGTCACAGACCCACTGCTGGTCACATCCTTCCTCAGGTTGTTTTCATATTGATAAAATGGGAATAAAAATATTGCTTACCTCTGAGGCAGGATCAAGCACGATAAGCCTTGCAATGGCCTGGGGTGGTGCCTGGTACCCGCGGTGGTGTTGATAAATGGTGTTTCCCTTCCTTTCACCTGGGCAAGGATCAGGCTGACTCACCTGCTTTGGAGGCACCCAACAACCTGCTGTTAATACCAAGCATTATTGCTCACCGAGCCCTTTCCCTCTCTCCCCCTCCTTTTCTTTATATCTTCAGGCCCTGGGTGGGCTCTGGGGACCCAGGAGTGCCCCGACCCTGCCCTTGGCCCCTGGAGCTTACAGTGCAGTCAAGTAGACAGACAGATGAGTGGCTGGATGGTGACAGGTAAGTAGAGGTTTCTGTGTTGAACCTGGGGCAAGGAAATGCTTCCATGAACTCACTCTCAGAATGCGTGAGACCCTGGGGGATGGATAGAGATTATTCTGGGGGCAGGAGGGAGACGAGCAGAGAGAGGTGGGCAGATGTCAGAGCTTACACTTTGAGGTTCCTTGTAACAGAAGCCCCAGGGAGGTGTGCTGACCCCCACGGCACAGGTGAGGAAATGGAGGCGAGTCTCGTCCAGGCAATGTCAGAGCAGGGGCTGGACCTGGTGCTTCTGATTCCCAGGCCAGGCTCTGTCTGCTACACTCACTGCCCGGCCCCACCCAAGCCAGAGCTGGGGGCTCCTGGGTCCAGGGCAATGCTCTCCCGGGTGTGGGGTGGTACTCAGGGGTGTTCGGGGCACTCTCTGCTCTGGCTCCTCTCTCCCTTCCCCTTTCTGACCCTGTACGCACTTATCCAGCATTTCTCTCCAGATCCCCAATGGCTCCCTGGAGGTCGGAGGTGGGTAATCCTTAGCTTCTCAAGCTTTTCTTCAAATTTCGTAGTATCTATGCTGTATATATATAGCACCTATAATACACCCATATCCAAAAATACATAAAGTTTATAATGACTTAGTTAAAATAATTAATTCTCCCCAAATCCACATGTCAATAAAACAAAACATCCAGAGCTAATATAGTGACATTAACCCTGTGTTTCTCAGTGTGAGTAGAGGAGACAGAGCCAGGCTAGGTGGGTGTGGGGCCCTGGCGGAGATGTCATGGTTTCCAGGCTCCAGGCAGCACCTCCAGGGGTGCCCCATCCCTTGCATGTGCAAATGCACATCTACGTGTGCTCACATCTGCAGAGAATCACTGTAGAGTATTTTCATATGCAGCTTTGCCTACTTGCAAACTCAAGCACCTCTAGATCCTCATGCATGAGTGCACACCCCAGTGCAAACAATCTACCCTTATATACACATTACATGCACCTGTCCTTACACACACATGCATGCTCATGTCATTCATATGCATCCACACACCTGCAAGACATGTCTCACAGGCACACATGCATTCTCACACATGAACACATATGTAGGCATGTGCACACACACACATCTGCAGAACCACAGTTCGACAAGGGTACACACTTCAGGGGTACCCGTAGTCACACACACACACGTCCATGCTGATATACATAGGAACACGCCCGTGCAGCTATGTGTTAATCTCCATCCCCTCAGACACAGACCCACAAGCCTGTAGACAGACTGCAGTGCCCCCGGGTGCACTGGCAGGAACATATTTTGCACATAGGTCTACACTTCCATGCACGTGAGTCAGCTGGGACTCCAGTGTGCCGAGCCCAGCCTGCTGCATCAGAGGCAGCGGGAGCAAGCCTCCGAGGAACCACCTCCAGATTCCTGGCCCCTGGAGGGGAGTAGGTGTGCTCCCTTCCTCTGCCCTCCTTGCCCCTCCCCTGCCCCCAGCCTGCCACCTCTCAAGGGGAGCTGTCCTCCCACCCTGGGAGTAATTAATCATCGTGGCATGTGTGGATCCCTCCAGAGGGATCAGATTCTGCACCGACTCCCCGAGAGGGATGTCCCCAGCCTAGCAGCCGCTGGGCAAGCCTGGAGCCCAGAAGGGACAAAGGCCTGTCTGCAGCCACACAGCAAGGCCTGGGAGGAGGCAAGGCCCTTCTGCAAAGGGCCAGCGTGTGCTCCAGGCTGAGAGGGAACCACGCCCCCTCCGGCTCCCATCTCTGAAACACCTTCAGATGTAGATGCCTAAAGTGCACAGGTATTCCAGAGAAGATGCTGTCTCCAAAAGTCCCTCTCCAAAGGCACATTCATTATGGGACAGGGGGGTCAGCCAAGAAAGAAAACTGGCTGGCCCCTCTTCTATCTCCAACCTCCCCGGGGGTCCAAGTCCCAGGGGCAGTACCAAGAGACCAAGGGCTAACGCTGGCCACCAGTGAACAGACCTGTGGTTGAACAAGGCCTAATACCAGGAATGAAAGGCCCTAGAAGGACGCTGCAGTCCAATGGAGGAGAAGGGGTGGGTGGGCATGGGTGGCTCTCCAGATCCCACATCCTCTTCAACCAGGGTGGCAACAAGTTTCTCTCTTTTACGTGGTGGAGTCCACTCAAAGAAATGTTTTTTTCCATCAGACCAGCAAACAGTTAGAGATCCCAGTACTGGAAGGCACAGGAAGAAAAGGGCACTCTCACCTGGTGGTGGCAGGAATGCAAATGGGAACCTTAGTTTGGATGGGATGTTTTAAAATGTGTGTGTCCCTTGGCCCAGCGATTTCACCAGGACAATCTGTCCAATAGAAATACGTGGACATGTGGACAGAGGTGGATAAGCAAGGTGTTTGCTGCAGAACTGTTTATAAAGACAATAAATGGAGGCCATTCAAATGGCATCAGTAGACGAGTGATTAAACAAAGGCCTGTCCATGCCAGGGAAGCTGTTAAAAATACAACTGAGGTGGATCCAGTTTACTGGTCTGGAAAAATGTCTGGTACAAGGAAAGCAGGTCACAGAATAGTGAGACTCTGTTTCCATTTAGGGATTTAAATCGACTCTAAAATTTATGCAAAATTGATGCAAAATACATACCCAAATCTATAGAGAAATGTTACATACCACTGTCTTCAGAGTGGTCCCCTTGGAGTGAAGAGGCAGGAAAGACCTTATATATTTTTTTACAGATACTCTTGATTCTTTAAAGCTTCGTACAAGTGTTTGTTCATAAGTGCATTGCCTTTATAATTTAAAAAAAGAAAGTTAAGATTTCTACTCCCACTATTTAATAGAGGGAAGCTCAAAGGAGGCAGAGATCTGTCTCAAAATGCATGATGGGCAGTGCTGGTTCAGACTGGGGCTTGGCTTTGACCCCAGCCAAGGAGCCGTCCCATGCTGCCCAGCAGCAGGCTTTAGGGCTGCAGACAGGCGCCATGGCTTCCTGGGTGGGGATGGGTAGAGTGCTGGGCTCTGGGCAGCAGGCAGTTGATGCTCAGTAGAGGGAGTGGGGCCACCTGGGTGTGGGGAGATGCCCTCGTTCCTGGAAGGTCCACTTGCATGCTGATTGATGATTCTTCATCACTGGGAGTCCTAGTGCTCCTGCCCTGGCTTGAGTCCCTGACTGTGCCAACTCCAGAGATGCTGCTGAGAAATGCCACCTTGTGCTAACAGCCTACCAGGTGCTACTGCTGGTGCCGTTTGCTTGGGGCGCTGAGCAGGGCTGTCTCCCTGTGGGCAGGCAGTGTGGTGCAGTGGTGATGGCCAGCCTCTCTGGAGCCAGACTCTTGGGGCAGTGCCTAGCACTGCCGCTCACTAACTGGGCTGCCTTGGATGGGTCGCATAACCTCTCTGGGCCTCGGTCTCTTCATCTGTTTGATGATGCTAATAGAATCTCATCGTAGGGTCATTGAGGGTTCAGCTAAAGTGCTTAGCCCAAAAGTGGAAACCCGACTGTCCATCAGTGGATGAAAGAGCAAATAAAATGTGATATATTCACACAATGGAATATTATTCTGCTATAAGAATGAATGAAGTACTGACACAAGCTACAACATGGGTGTAGCTTGGTGACATCATGCAATGTGAAAGAAACCAGACACAAAAGATCACACATTGTGTAACTCCATTTATATAAAACATCCAGAATAGGCAACTCCACAGACAGAAAGTAGGTTAGGTAGATTAGTGCTTGCCAGGCTAGGGGATGGGGAGTGACTGCTTAATATGTACAGGGTTTCTCTTTTTTGGGGTGATGAAAATGTTCTGCAATTACAAACTAAAAACCACTGCATTGTATACTTTAAAAGGGTAAATTCCATGGCATGTGAATTATATCTCAATTAAAAAATAGCAAAAAGAGAGAGTTAAGAATGAATATAAAAATTTATGAAAAAAATAAAGGGCAGTGTGACGGTGGCTCAGCAGGTAGAGTTCTCGCCTGCCATGCAGGAGACCCAGGTTCGATTCCCGGTGCCTGCCCATGTTAAAACAAACAAACAAAATTTATGGATGTGTACCACACAGTGCTATTGTATTGGTGAGACATTGATCAAAGTTAAATATACACCGATGGGGTTAAAAATGCATTATGATACAACCTTATGATATATTGTGTAGCTGCGAATAAAATCTTGTTTGGGAAACTTACAAAAATGAAAGTAAAGGGCTGAGGACAGTGCCTGACATATATTAAGTATGGTTAGTGTCAGCTGTTATTTGTGAACCATGGAACAACCCTGTAAGGTGAGGTCTCGTCTCCCCATTTGGCAGATGAGGAGACTGAGGCTTGGGGAGAAGGCATTTTGAGGCGGTGACTCTGCCCCACTCTGGTCTGCTGCCAGGACAGTTTTGAGTCAGGGGAGGGCTGAGTCTTGGTGTCTGGCCAGTTTGGGTGCCCATCCTGGCTCTGCCACTTTCTGGCTGAGAAGCCTTGACCGTGCCCGTCCCTCCACCAGCCTAAGCCTCTGTTGTCTGGCCTGTGGAGTGGGGGTAGTAGGGAGGATTCTCTGGGAGCATGCAGCCGGAGTGAGGCCCTGCCGCGGTGGGGCCCAGGTGGCAGAATTGGGACCAAATGGGTGGAGACCCCAGGAACTCTTCCTGCAGCCCGAGCTGCCCAGGGGTGGTGAGCCAGCATTCTTGGGGAACCGGGGAGGGCGGCACGTCAAGCAGAGGCCAGGCGCATGAACTTTCTCCCTGCAGTCCTTTCCCACCTCCCAGGGGCCTCGGTTTCCCCTTCAGATCCAGCCCAACACCGGTTATGATCAACACGTTCCTGGGGCCCGTGTGGGCTGGGTGGAGGTCCCAGCTTCCCTACCGTTGCTTTCTGGTGGCGTGGCCCCAGGCAGGGAAGTCCACCTCTTCGAGCCTCAGTTTCCTCATCTGAAAATAGAGCAGCTACCTCCCTGGGCCTTGTGGAGATTAGATGAGAGGTGCTTAGCACAAGGCCCATTGGCTAAAATTACTACTATTACCGCTTTATGAGCCATGAAGGGGGCTGGAGGACACGTGCATGCCTGGAGGCAGGGGGCTGGCCCCATGAGCCCCTGGCCCCTGGCTCCCGGCCTGCAGTCCCTTCACTCCCTTCGGCACCAAATGATCGACAGGCTGGGCCGGTGGCGTCCTGGCAGGCCTGTCCTGGCAGCTGTTCCCACAAGGCGGGGCCCCCGCCAAGCGGCAGCGAATTAATTAGGCCGCATTCCTGGTCCAGAGGCCTGCACGCACAGCCCCCTTCCGAGCCGCCCAGGGCTCTTGGCTCAGCTCCCCAGCAGGCCGAGGCGAGGCCCAACTCTGCTCCCCGCCGAAAGGGGCTGGGAGGGCCCTCCTGAGTTGGAAGCCCTGGCCTGGGAGGGGCCAATGATAAGCCAGCCGCCCAAGGTCAGCTCCCGTCCTGGCTCTCCCCCATCGCTCAAGTTCAAATTCCTGGTTCTGGCACTGGATGCCGCTCCCAGCCTGGCCCTTGCCAACCGGGCCAGCTGCTTCTCCCTGGACTCTTCCTGCCCCGGTCAGACACCTCGCACTATTCCCCTGCCTGTGATGCCAGCAGGTGCCAACTCCCTGTCCCCTCTCTCCCAGCCCCACCAGCTGGAAGGGCAGCTCATAGCAAGCACCTGCCCCTGTCACTTTTCTCTGCCCTGGTCTGCCTTCCCTGCCAGCCTCTCAGAGGTTGTTGAGGGCAACAAGTGTGGTTTAATCCAGAGGGGTGACACATTGATAGAGGGTGAGGATGACACCTGCTGCGGGAGTCCCCGGCCTGTAGCCACCCCTCCTGTGTCAGGCGCTCAGGACTTGATCTGGTTGGTGCTCAGGAAGGCTTTGTTCATTCCTGCCTGTCCCCTTTCCTGCCTTTCTCATGTCCCCTCCCTTTTTTGTGCTCCCCAAAAGAGGATGAGAATAGCTCCCTGCCCCCATAGAGCCTTCACTTATGCTGTTCCCTCTGCCTGGGATGCTCTTTTTCTTCTTCCTTCTTCATTTGAATGGCCCTTCAGAGCTTATCTTGAAGAGGAGGTGACAGAGATGTCACCTCCTCCAGAAAGCCACCCTGGGCTTCCCAGTTCCAGGAACTCCGTCTCAGTGTGGATATACTCTCTCAGAAAGGTAGGATAACATAGAAACTAAAAATAAGAGCCCAGGGTTTGATCCCAGCTCCACCTCTTGCTGGCTGTGTGGCCTTGAGCAAGTTGCTTAACCCCTCTGTGCCTCATTACTTCAAGCATAAAATGGGAATAATAATGCTAAGACCTGCTGCATGAGGTTGCTATAAGGAATCAAGGAGTTAATATGTGTAAAGTACTTAGTAAGCACTCAATAAAGGTTAGCTATTATTTTTATCACAGACTTGAACAGCTTGTTTTCTTGAACGGCTCTCCCACTGACTGGCGAGGGCAGAAGCTTATCTGGCCTGCGCACTAGATTTGCCCAGAGATGCTTATTCATAATCGCTGAATGAATAGATGGCCGCATTCCAATGATTTACTGCCCTGATAGGCAAATGAGTTTTCTGAACTGAAAACCTGGCTTCTATTTTTAATCAGAGAGAGAGGAAGAGAAAGAGAGAAGAGCTGATTCCCTGGGGTTCTTTCCTGGGGCATAGCTGAGCAAGGGATGGGGGCAAGGCAGGCTAGAGAGGGAAAGGATGTGGTCTCCCCCTCACCATGCCTAGACATGCGTCCAGGCTCTGGACACGGGCTCTGAGCCACAGCCCTCTCCTGTAAACTGGGGTCCAGTAAACTGGGGTCACCCTGCACCCCTTCTGCCCTTTCTCCAGTCAGAAGGAATACAGATTTGACTCAAAAAGCCTTGAAAACTCTCTGACGTATTTACTAAAAAGGCAGAAGAAGGTGAGATTTTTTTTCCCCCCACAAAACCCAGACAGATTTCCTGAAATTTAATCACCTTTCTTCCCAGCCCATCAGAGCATTCTAGAAGCAGGCATAGGTCGTGGGTGCACATGACTCTTGACCTTTCAGGGCCTGAGCCGGAGGCCCCCATGGTCCCCAGTGTCACCCCTGCCTTCACCTACCTCCTGGGCCTCCTCTCCTCCCCTTAATCGACACCGTTGCTTACTCATTTGGGGCACCGTGCTGAATCCCGGTGTGCTAAGGGCAGCAGGGGCCTGCCTCCTTCAGGCTTCCAGCGCCCCTGTGGTCCTGGGGTTGCCCCACTCTGACTTGGCCTTTGGCTCTTTGTAATCCCCTGGGAAGCTTATCGGGTTCCAAGGGGAGGCAGGACCATTCAGATGGGGTACAGGGCTGCCAGCAAGGGACATGGCCCTGGCACCAGGCCAAGCTGCAGGTTGAGAGGTGTGCTACGCCGTGGGCTTGGGGTAGGGAAAGCCAACGGGCTGTGGCAGACCGCATTGCATCCCTTCTCACCTGCCAAGCTGCCCTGTAGACCTCTCCGAGCCGGTGGGGACTTTGCTTCCCTGCCTCCTGTCTCCTCATTCACTCTGCCCTGACCAACCTCCAGTGGCATCTTTTCAAAGCCCGGCTCTGACTGAGGCCCGCCCCTGCACGTGGAAACTTCCTGGCCGCCCATGGTCTGCCTTTACTCGGCCTTCAAGGCCTCTCTGGCTTCCTCTCCAGGGTTCTGCTGCTGCCAGTCTCTGGTCCTAGGGATTCTCCGTAAGATCCTTGTCAATCCCACTTCCATTCCTTCAGGCTTTCTCTTCCCCGGGCCTGGAATTCCCACTCTATGTTCTATTTATTCGAAACTTACTCATCTCTTGAGGTCACAGGAATATCACTTTTGTCCAGGAGACCTTCCCTGAGCGACCTCCATCCCTGCCCGGCCGGCTGACCCCAGTCTCCCCCTTACTTCAGCCCTATCCCTTTTGTCCCATTCCCTACACAGTCACGTCGACCCCACGATTAGCCTCTGCCTCTCACTGGGCCCTGGGCTGAGCTCGGCACCACAACTTATCCATTTAGTGTTTAGAGCCCTATGACGTAGGGACTATTATTTCCCACTTTATAGATTAAAAAACTGAGGCTTAGAGGGCGGTTTGTCCAGTGTCACACTGCTGGCAGTAGTGGTCCATGAATTCAATCAATAAATATTTATTACGTACATATATACTACAGGCTGTGGGCCCAGAATGCCTGGGATGCCAACACTTATTGTGTGACCTTAGGCAAGTTGCTTGCCTTCTCTGTGCATCAGTTTCCTCACCTGTAAAATGGGGGTGATAAAAGTGCCTATGTCATAGAACTGATGTGAGGATGAAATGAGTTAATCTGTATAAAGTGCCAGTACACAGAAGGACTGCAACACATATTAACTGCTCCTGTTATTCTCTCATGAGGGGGTCAGGGCTGGCTTCACCGACAAGGCAGGGCTGGAACCAGCCATCAATAATTATTTCTCACTCTGAAATCTGCCATTCCCAGCACGGGCCAGCCACTGGGACAGGCTGAGCTTGCTCCCAGGAGGATTCGTCAAGGATGGAGGCTGTGGCGGATTCAGGTGGCTGCCAGCAGGGGTGGTCCTAGCTGTGGGCTGCTCCTGGGACCCAGATGGGCTGTTAATTGGACCTTGGCAGGATCGGCCACCCGAGTCTTGGGGCCCTGGGCCTCTGCTGTTGGAGAAGGGTTGAACCCCATTCCAGCAGGGCCTCAACTGATGCCCAAGGTGAGGGGCAAGGCCAAGACCAGGCTATATTGTCCCCTCCCCTCCTATAGTTCCAATGGCTGACCACTAGGGCTGCACACAGCCTCGGAATCCAACTGACCCACCCCTCAGTGGACAGATTTGCGTCAGGCAGCATGGCCAAACCCCTAGTGGGACCGGGTGACAGGAACAGAAGGGGTCTCAGCACCCTCAAAGTCTTGACTCCTACCAAACCTGTCTCGGAAAAGATCTGGACACCAGGTTCTGGCTGGGTGAGAACATAGGTTCTGGAATCCTGGATGTCAGAGCTACAAATGGCTGTCCAGGCACACATGACAGGCCAAGCTTAGAGAGGGCAAGTTAGCAGCCAGAAGAGTCCAGCAATGATGTGGAGTGGGACCCGGGGCTTCCTTTCTTCATTTTCCTATATCCCCTTAACTTCTAAGTAGCTCCTTCCTGAGAGGGGCCACCATTAGTCGACATAAAACATCAGCTATCACGTCATTGTTTATTACAAATAAAGTTCGCAGTTAATAACTGAGTCTAAAAAAATACTTTAAAATAAATAATTGGAATTCTCAAAGTTCCTATAGAAAATAAGTTATATACAGACGGATGAAGCAGAGCAGGCCCTTCTCACTGGAAGTGTTCCAGGGGCTTTGGGTGGGGAGAACCAGAGAGGACAGATGGCAGCCAGCCAGGACACCAGGCCAGGGGGCGGGTGGCCCATCGAGCGTCTCCAGGACCAGCTGAGGCACGAGCATCCCCCCGCTGCACAGTGGCTCCTGGTTTGTGGCCCAACGGTCGGGACACCCCCTTGGGGCATGGCCTCTGGTTTCGGCTCTCCCTACGCAGTTCCCTTTGCCAGGCAGGGCCATGGGCCAGGAGCAGAAAGGCCAATCTGAAGTCTGGGGGCTGACGGCTTTCCTGGGCAGTGTGAGGCATGCAGCTTCCTTGAGAGATGCTCCCTCACCTGGGTGAGGAGGCGGGAGCTTGCACCAATCCCAGCAAGAGGGTCCAGTTCACTGGGGCCATGGCTCCACCCCCAGGAAACAGGTGGAGGGTCTTCCACCAGCCCTGGGTGACCCCTCTCCTCCCGCCTCCACACGGGCTTCCTTCCCGACGTTACTCCAGCTCCCAGCGCTATCTCTTCCTTCGCTTGGAGTGTGTGGGTCTGGGTTCCCTCGTCGCCTCCTGTTGTTGCCTGGCAAAGTGGATCTGGGCTGCAGAAATGTCCCTGGAAATCAAGAGGGAGGACAACTTAGCATCTCAGAAGAAATGGACTGTCCACAGCTCCCTGTGTGGGGCAGGGGTAAAGGGGACTGGAACCCTGGACCTGAAGCTGGGATCATGGCAGCCCTGGGGCTAAATGCTGGTCTCCGCTGACCCAGAAAACAAAGTCTGCACATGAAGGGCAGGCCAGACTAGCCTGGAAGCTTCCCTGCCACAGGGGCTTCAACCAAGCTGGTGCTCAACAGCACCCGGTGCCGTCAGAGTGACTGGGTGGCTCAGAGCAGCCCAGCATTATCTTCTGTGGCCTGCCTCCCTACCTCTGTCCCTTTGCTCGCACCTTTCCTTCCAGGCTATATACCTTTCCTTGCACCCAAGCACCACTTGCTAAAGTACTACCCATTCTCCAAGGTCCAGCGCAAGGCTGCTCTGGCTGGCCCAGGCAAATGTGGGTCCTGGGCTGCTCTTTGAGCATGGCTGGGACCCTCGTGCCATCTGGGCAGCCACGTCCTGGCTCATGGAGTTCTAGCCGGAGAGCCTGGTGGCTCGTTTCTGTTCCCAGCTATGGGAACTTGGGCCTCCCTGAGCCCCTTTCTCAGTCTGTAAAATAAAAACAGGCAACCTGCCTTAGATGACGTGGCGGGGGCTGCGAGGTCAGCAAAGCAAGCCTTTTGAACACTATGAAGCGCTGCCCAATTGCACCATTTTATCCTGACTTCTTTCACCCTAAGACAGTTTCTGAGTATTTGCTAGGTCCCACCATCCCACCTTTCTGCCTTTTCTTCCATTTTTTTTTTGCATCACCTCAAAGATGGGAGCTCTGAGAGCCGGGCTTGGGCCCTGGCACTGCCCAGCCTGAGGAGGCATCAGTGACAAAATTAAGATTGGCCATCAGCTCAGAGCTGCCCCCGGGTGCCAGACGCTGCTCACTGTGCTTTCCCATCCACTTACTCACTTAATCTTACAAACACCCCTGAGCTGGATAACACAGTCGTCCCCGTTTCAAAAATAGGAAACTGAAGCACAGAGAAGTTAAATGACTTGTCCAAGGTCACAATGCTTGTTGGTGGCAGGGCTGGGGCTCAAACCAGGTGAAGAAGCCACCTCTTTCACCAAGACAAGACGCAGCCATGTGTGGGGATTCTATTCTCGAGTCAGTCTGATTAAGCACGAGTGTATTCCTGGACACCTACTCTGTGTCAAGCCTCAAACCGAGCTGTGCTGAGGTCACCGGGGAAGAGGTCCGGCCTGGGGAAAGATGGAGGTAGCAGCCGGGGCGGTTCACTCCTCCAGACCCCAGCACGGGGCTGGTGCTTGATTCCAACACAGCCTGCAGCCGCGATCCTTCCACGGTCATGAACCTTGAAATGCTCCTTACTTTCTAAGAAAGTATACTTGTAGGCCCATGGTAGCCAAGAGCACAGTGGCTAAAGGAATAGACTCTGGATTCCTTCAGCCAGATGCCACCGACTGCTGTGTGATCTCGGGCAAGGGGCTTCACCTCTCTGAGCCTCAGTTTTTCTTGGCTTCCCAGCGGGAACCCAGTCCTGCCTTAGATGGAGAACAAGTGATGCGTGCAAAGCATGCAGGGGACACTCAGTCACTGTGGGCGCCCCTTACCTCAGCCGCTGGAGGAGTTCCCCTGCAGTGGCCCATGTCTTGCCAGGCTGGAACACGTCTGCAGGGGTCCTGCTGCCAGGGACTGACACAGCTTCAGCCCTGAATGGATGACATCAGGGCCTGAGTGAGGGGCTCTCTGGGACTCTGCAGCTACCTGGCCGCAGGCCCAGCCCAGCCCCCACCACACCCCCCATCCGCCCTCAGGAGCAGATCTATTTCCAACCCCGTGCACCTGGCATCCTTCCTTTCCCAGTTGGGGTGGGGACCGAGGAAAACTGAGCTACCGGGAATGTGTTCTTAACCTCAGAGAAAGGCAGCTGGGTGGCCAGCCTTCCCAGAATCTGGCCACCTGCACCAGAGGGAGGCCCTTTGCAGGGGAAACTGAGGCAAGGGTGGAGCCACTGCTCTATCCTTAGAGGAGGAGTTTCTCGTAAACTATCATAGGAACTGGAGCTCTGGATTGCAAAGCCAGTTCCTGCTTTTCCCAAATGCTCCAAACAAAGTCCCTCTCCCTTTTACAGTTGGGAAAACTGAGGCCTAGGGCAGGCAAAGGGTTTAGCACAGGTGCCCCGCAATTCTGTAACAACTCTAAGATGGTGCTAAGGCCCCCCAAAGTCCCCTGGGCCTCTGGTCAGAATCCAAAATCTGGTCAGACAGACCAAGGCTGAGGATGCAGCTTTTCCTTCTGGCTGGTGGAGTGAACTGACAGGACAAGCCCCAGCCCGTGTCTGGGTCTGAGCTGCTGCCTCCACTGTCACCAAGGGGGGCGTCCTTCCTGCTTAGCAGTGGGGACCTCAGTGCTCTTAGGAGCCCCCAGTGCTGGGCAGTTGGGGGGGGGAGGGGGAGACTCAGGGTTGACTGGGTTCTTGCCGGAAGGAAAGCTGCCCACCCACCCTGGGCAGCCTGGGACCTGCCAGCTCCCGACCAGCTCCTCGGCTCCTCTACTGAGTCTCCCGGACACCCGCTCCCCAGGGCAGGTCCAGGCTAGAGCAGCTGCCCCTGGCCCCTGCAGGCCAGGGGCCCACCTACCATGGCCTTCGGTGGCAGAAGGTGGCACAGGCGGGGTCCCGGGCACCAGAGCACTCACAGCGCCTTGGCAGGGAGCGGCGCCGGCGTCTTGGCGGATTTCCCAGGCCGTAAGGAGCTGTCTGTCTGTGGGCCGGCAGCCAGCAGGGTAGGGGTGGAGGGTGGAGGGAGGAAGAGAAAAAGAGAGAGAGAGAATGGAGACGAGATAAATCATGACCGTCAGCAAGCAGGCGCTGTCCACACTGCAGGCTGCAATGGCCAGCCATGCCACCAAGGTGGCAGTGAAAAGGTTCTAGGTCCTGACCTCAAGAAGACCTGCCACTGACCGTCGCAGGGTCCTCCATGGGTGCCAGGGGCCCTGCCTCCCACCCCCACCCCAGGTTCAGCTCAGCCAGAGCTACCAGCCTGGGGTGGACGGAGGCTGTGGAAATTGTGGTCCCACCCTCACTTGGGGTGTCTCTCCAACCCCACTTCCCTCCCAGACAGGAACTCAAGCTGGTAGAGCCAGGCTGCTGCCCCCACCCGCCCAAACCTCTGCTCTCCAAGCATGCCCTGAGTTAGCCCTGGAGGAAGGGAGAAAACACCCCACTTCACAGCAGGAAGCACCCAGACTCACAGGGAGGCTGTCCTCACAGGTCACCCCCTTGCTTGGAGAGGCAATAAATGTGCCTCGGGGCTTTGGCTTTAAAATGTTGCATGGGGGGTGGGGGTGTGTGTCGGGGTGGGGTTTGCAAAATCGTCAGGGAGAATTGATTTCCGATTCAGAGCCTGGCCAAGGCAGCCAGCGGGCAGGGCAGGGGACTCGTGGCGGCCAGGCCCAGCACCTGCAGGTCACAGAGCTAATTTTAGACAATGTGGTTGGTGCTGTAATGCCGAGGAGGGCGACCCGGCACGCAGGGACTGGCAGAGTTCCCGCCCTAAGCGAGTGTTTGGATGGGGATTAGCTCCACACACGCTTACGTGCCGGGCTTCTCTTGCCTTTTGCAATTTGGGGAAGGAAAAAAAAAACACAAACACACAGAAACTTCAACTTGAGGTATGCAGTGGCCCCGAGGCAGCCCGGGTGCTGGCGGAGCAGACCCACCCTGGCTATGCCAGGTGACACAGGGCAGGCTCCTCATCTGTCATTTGGGGACGGTAGCTGCCCGCTGGGGTGGCCGGGGGTGGGGGGTGGGGGCTCATGCCATGATGGTGCACGTGCAGTGCTTGGCGCAGGGCCTGGCTCAGTCAAGGCTGAGCTGTCATTCATCGCATCAGTCTTGGAGGACAATGCGGAGGCAGCATGACAGCCCGGGCCCGGGCTCTGCCATCCATGCATCTCGAATGGAATCTTTGCCCTACCTTCCTGTGTGATCTTGGGGAAAGTGCCTAACCTCTCTGAGTCTCAGTACCCAGATCTGGAGAATGGGGCCAACACTTTCTAACCAGGCAGTCCTGAGAATCTGCAGGAGACAGGTCTCTACAATGCCCAGGTCGGCCCCCAAGTAATATCAGCCCAATACTCACATTTGGAGTCCCAAGGAGAGATAGACTGTGCCAGAGGCTCCCCAGCATGTCAGCACCCCCCCCCCCCACCGGGGCTCCCCCACCCCTAGCAGCCCCCACCTGGTTCCCCATGGCGGCTCACCCTGGAGTGTTCACCCAGATGATGTCCAGATGGCAGAAGTAGACGCATTCCTTGTCAAGCCAGGAGCTGCAGGAGCAACGCCGAGGCCGCAGGTGGGCCCCTTGGGCACGGGGCAGGGGCACTGGCTGCTCGGGGGCCGCTAGGGCCTGGCCCTCTCCTGCACGCACCGGAGGGAGAGAGAGGCGGAGAGGTGGGTTGGGGCGCCTGGGACAGCCAGGGGCAGGGGCGATGGGCCGGGGCCCCTCCTCTTGCATAATTGAGGAAGTTGGCACTTTCTCTGCTCAGAAGCTGCGCTCCCAGGGGAAGCCTGGAGCAGCCGTGTGGGAAGGGCCAGCCGCTGCCCCGTGCCTCCTGCACCTCTGCACTTGCCCAGCACGGCTGCCACCGGGACCCCACTCCCGTAACTCCCCCAGCCGGCTTAGGGGGCACCGCAGCCCTGGGGGGGAAGGCACTGAGGAACCGACCCAGGGGCTGCAGCAGGCGGGCGAGGCCAGGGCGGCTCACCTTCATGCAGGGCCAGGAGCAGGGCTAGTGCGACGGAGCACCAGGCAGTGGGCATGGCGACCATGGTGGCGGCGGGGTGCGAGGCTGGCCTGGAGCAGGGAGCGCCTGTTGCTGGTGTCCTGCTGCCCAGCCGAGCCGGTAGCTCAGTGACTCGGTGCCCTGTGTGGCGCCTCTTATAATACCAGCACCCAGCCCCGCCCCTGCCCGCCCGTCCAGCCCTGCCTCACTGCACCAGCGGGCTGCGAGCCAGGGACACCGCCTCCTCCCCAGGCGCCTGGCCCGCCCCAGCCTCCTTGGGGTGGGGGGGCTGGGGGGGCGGGGGGGAGGGAAGCGGGGGGAGGCCCAGCTCCTCCCACGGCACTAGGAGCACCTCTGGGAATCCTGGCTCTCCTGCAGCTCCCAGGGGCCCCAGGTAGCCCCACTGGATTTCTCCAGTCACCCCTAAAGGGCCCCAAGACTTCTCCCCGCTCTTCCTATGATTGTCCTACAGGTTTTGCCCAGAGCTGAGAGTCTGGGGTCAGGGGGACCCCGTGAGCAAAATTCTTCCCATTCCTTGGAGATGACCCTGCTGGCCTGGCGTCATCTGCCAACAGGGCTGGGGACGCCCCTTCTGTAGGGTGGGAGGTGAAAGGCTTGCTCAGGGTTGTGTGACCTGGGGCGGGTCAGAGCCGTCTCTGGACCTGCTCCCACCAGTGAAGGACATAGCTCACGCTTCTGATCAGCCAGGAGCCACCTCATCCTCTCCTCGCCCAGGAACAGTTCTCTCCTTCCTCGGCCGCAGCCTGGGGGCAGGAATCCTCCTAGAGCCTTCCGGAAGCCTTCAGGCTTGCAATGATGGCCTAGGACCTCCCTCCCGGGCCTCAGTTTCCTTGTGTGTAAAACGAAGGCAAAATAGGGGTGAGGATTCTTAACTGTTTGGCTCACAGATTCCCTTGAGATTACAAAGTTGGCTTTAGTGCCCTTTCCGGAAAGATGTCCCTGTGGCTATCATGTCTGTCTTGGATGTGACAGGACGCCTCAGTTCACCTCTGTGGCCACTTTCTGCAAAAACAGCGAGGGGTGTGGGCTCCCTGGGTGCTGCATTCTGTGCCCGGCCCCTCTGTTGGCCCAGAAGCCCGGGAGTGTGGGGGACATGACGGGGATGCATGGATGCTGAGCTGAGTGGCTCTTGGACCTGGCGGCTGCCCTCTGTTCCTGCCCAGGCCTGGCCCACGGCCCATCTCCCACCTGGCATCTTCAGGGGCCCTTTCTCCAGCCACAACAGGAAAAGCCCTCTCCTTCCCCAGAATTCCCAGAGCCTGTGACCCTTGTGCCTGCCTGAGCCACAATGTTTTCGGCCTTATCTCCCTGAGAACCGTGGAAGGAACGCCAGGGCATCCTCACACTCAAGCCTGCCCAGCACACAGTAGGCACCCTATGAGTACACTCTGAAGGAGGGGATTAATAAATGCCTGGCTTTGACTTGTAGAAATTAGGGCCTCAGGGCTCAAGGCTGCCCAATCTTGTGGTTCCTATATTCAGCAGCCCTTTTGACATTAGGTTTTTATGGGGGACAAGATATAGATAACCATAGACAGGCAATTTTGCTTCTTCCTAGGGCGTGTGCAGAGTGTGCATCTGTGTGCACATGTGTGTCCTTGCGTGTGAGTGTATTGTGAGATAATGGCGAAGTCTGGCAAAAGTGAATGGAGGGAAAAAAAAAAGTGAATGGAGGGAGATACCCTGTCAGTGCGGCCATCCTTCCCTGAGGCTGGGCCAGGTGCAGTGGAAAGAGGAAGGACCATTTCCTGGATGCCTCCCTACTGTGTGCTCAAGGCACTTTCAACTCCTCCTCACCATCCCACCATAAAGCAGCCCTTATCTTCTGGGTATCCGCTCCATGATTGCCCAAGAGGAAGGAGATGCTCCAAGCAGAGCCACCCTGACCCGGCCACATGGCAGGTGGACGGCAGAGCCAGCATTAGAACCCGGATCTTGCTCTCCAGCAAGCCAGAAGCGACTCCCTGTGCAGTGCTCACTGCCCTCCCCTGCGCGGCACCCCTCGAGGCATATAGAAGAGCATTTCTGGAATGAGGGGAGAGATGTCCTCGGGTATTTCTACTGGCCTTTGGGAATAGAAATGCAGAATTAAGCAGTGTTGGGGCGGGGGTTGGAGGTGGATGAGAGACTTCGAACTACGGAACCATGAAGAGGAGAAAGAAGAAAAAGCAGGTCATCAGAGAGCGGGAGGGGGTCGAGGTAGGGAAGAAAATCAACAGGGAGGCAGAGAAAGGCAGGTAGGGAGAGAGAGGGTGAACAAGGAAGCTGCCCCTAGCGAGAAAGAAATAATTCGGATTTAAGAAAGTAAAAGAGAAAGGCCAGAGGGAGTGAGAGCGAAGGTTCTAATGTGTCTAATCTTTACACAAATGCAAAATGCCTGCGCAGGACAATAGGGGACTAGAGGCTCCGAGTCTGGGAAACATAATAGAAGAATTAAATGGACCCAGAGACAGGATCCCCCCCTGGTGTGAAAGGAGGATGACGACAGGGCAAGGGCAGCCGGCCGGGCCTTGCAGGGTCAGCGCAGGCAGCCACAGCTTGCCAGGCTCCGGTTTCCCTCCTCTCCTGTCCTCAGCTTGAGCCGGGGCAACAGGGCTCCTGTGAAATGGAGAGGCCTGCCCCGGGAACCTGAGTGAGCCTGCTTCTTATGGGATGAAATCATTCCGGGAACAGCGCTACCCCACTGGCAAGAGTTGGTTTCCAGGTAGAGAAAATTAAGCTGAGTTAAAAATAGCCAGGGCCATCCGACCCCACCTCACTCCCCACTCCCCAGCTCTCCCAACCTGTACTGTCCTCTGAGCCTGACAGTTGCCTCTACCCCTCCTGGCTGGCCTGGGGTGAACTTTCTCTGTCCCTTATAGCTGCCCTGGCTGCCCTGCCCCGGCCCCTCCTGGCTGCACTGTCCTGGCATCTCTGACTGCCCTGGCTGCACCTTCTCTGGGCCCTCCCAGCTGGTCTGGTTGCAGACTGCTTTCCCTCCTAGGTAGCCGCTGCATGCCCATCTGCCCCCACTGCTCTGGCTTTCACCAACTGCCCCATCAGCTACTCTGCTGCACCTTCCAACCCTGACATGGCCCTGCTACCTGCAGGGATTTGTAAAGGCTGCAGGAAGAGAGGTAAGAATTCACCAAAGCTTCACATTGTCAGAATTTAGAGGGAATTAATTTGCACACAAAATAAAATGTCCTCCTAATGCTAGATAGCAGTCCAATCCAAGAAGGGTCCACTTGGGAGGGGGTGTCAGGAAGAACCCCCACCCCTACCCCATCAGGAAGGTCCTTTAAGGGGCCCCTCCTGTCGCCACCGTTTTCCAGGGACCCCTCCTTCCTCTCACCAGGAAGAGAGCCCTGGGACAGGGCTCAGCCATCTCCCTGTGTACCCACAGCTCCCTCTGTAACCCCGGCACTAAGAGTTAAGAGGAGCCTTCTGGGTTGCTGTCCAGGAGACGAGGACAAAGTCTGGGGATGCCAAGTGAATAAGGATGAGGATCAAGTGACCGACAGGGCAGGGATGGGCTGCAGCGGGTGTCTGGGGTCACAGTCAAGGCCCTGGACGAGGAGACTTCATCCCGACTCTGCACTTTATGCTGTGCAAACTTGGGCAAGTCCTGTCCCTTCCCTGGCCATCGTTTCCTACCTTCCCATTGATGGCTACAGACCCTCTCAGCTCTGACAGCCTATGAGACTGATAATCAACTGGCCTGAGCCAAAACCCCAGATGTAAGCCCTGTAGACTTTGCAGTTGCATAGCTCCCATTCTCACCACTGGAAAACCAGTCATTTCCCAGTTACCACCTGGCCCACCAGGTCTCAGGAAGTCCTGTTCTGCAGTCCTGCTGGAAGGGACACGGCGTCTTGGTTGCAGGCACATTCCCTGCAAGTGGCCTGGCAGACTAAGCAGCTGAGAAGAGGGGCTGGCGGGGTTGGGAGGGGCAGGGGAAGATGTCAGGAGTCTGCAGGCAATGAGGGGCTGGGAAGGGTTTGGTCCTGAAGCTGGCCTGGGCTGGAGGGTTTAGGGGCTGAGGGGCTTCAGATATTCCTGTCCCATTTGTTCCCAGAGCTGTGGGCTGGGGACTGTCCTCACTCAGGCCTGGGCCACTCAGTGTTAGAGCCTCTTTCTGATGGAAGGTCTAGGCCTCCTGCCATCGACCGTCGCTCACTCTGAGCCAACAGGGCCTGCCGTCACCCACGCCACTGTCCCCACGCTGGGTCTCCACAAGGCAGCCTCCGCCCTGCAGCACAAGCTCCCCTGGTCGCCACGGCTTCCCTGGAGGACACCCCGTTGTTAGTTCTCCTCCTCCCTCCGCCTCCACCCATTTGTTAAGATTTATGTCTCCCACAGAAACTGTACTTTTAAAGGAAGAATTCATGTTCCCTGCTTGTTACTGATCTAAGGATAATCAGAACAGGGTCAGCGAGGCCCACGGAACTGCTAGAATTTCAGCCAGGAGCAGATATTGTTCAGTCAAGGTACCCTTGTCAAGAGGTCATGTGAGTCCTGCCAGGCTGCTTGAAGTAAGTCAGGGACTCGGTTTCCCAGGGTGGAAATTTCTGGACTCCAAGTTTTTGGGTTCACCCCCAAATGGTAAGGACCTAATTCTGTCCTTAGTCTGTTTTGAAGTGTGGGGCACACAGACATTTATTGAGCACTTAATGTATTCCAAGCACTGTGTTACTATCTTGATTAATTGTCACAATACACCTATGAGGTGGGTACTATAATCAGTCCCCATTCTATAAATGAGGAAACTGAGGCTCAGAGAGAGAGTAAATCATTTGCTCAATGTCAGACAGCCTTGAGCCCCATATGCGTCCAGCATGCTGCCCATTCCTGACTCCCACCCCTTTGAGGACCCCTCCTGTAGCCACTATCCTCCAGGGACACTTCCTTCCTCTCACCAGGAAGAGAGCCCTTGGAAGGCTAGGACAGCGGGGAGCCCAGGAGCAGAAGCAGGTTTCCACCTGTGTCCATGGGGAACTTTACTCCCAAGGCAAAAACTTAGCACACAGCCCATATCTAAGAGGCCAGAGGCTCAGGTGTGGTCACAGCACTTAGGTAGGCATGGACTGTCCATTCTCATCTCACTGGATCCCACAATAGGCCTGGGGAGCAGGCTACTCCCATAATTCTCACCTTATGGAAGAGGTCCCAAAGAAAGTGACTTGCTTAGGGTCATACAATGAATAAGCAATAGGACTAGAACTTCTCTCTGTATATCTGCTGTGGGGCTAACAGTCTGCAACCAAGTCTGTCCAAGGGTCCTCCCATCTGTCCATCTCCCACCTATCCATCACCCCTCTAACTATCCACACATGAGTCTAATCTCACATCCACCCACCCATCCGTCACCCTTTCATCCTTTTATCCATCTTTCCTCCTGTCTATCCATCCATACACCCATCCATCCTTCCAGTTAGATGGTTCTATCAATCCAGCCCATCAAAACAGCCTCCCATCCCGCATTTAACCTCAATAAGAGGAAGTTGGAGAGACTAGATGGGACAAATCTTGAAGGGCTTTGAATGGCACATTATACTTGTCCTGAAGACAATACATGGTTATCCTTGTGAGATCGGTCTCCCCACCGAGAAGAGTTGCTCACTGAGACGTGGTCTCCTCTGGAATCCCCATCCAGCGCCTAGCCCAGGATTAGGCCCATGGTCCATGCCAAATGCTGGAGTGAAATGGATTTCAGCAACATGGCTTTGTCTCTCCAGACAAAGTCCATGCCTTCGCCCAGACATCCTGACCAGGGAAGGAGGTCTGAGCCCCTTTTGTTACCTGATACTATCTTCAAAAGGCTCTGATGAGGAGGACTTGAGATAATATTTAAGAAAACAACCAGAGAGGCAGCCAGCGATCAAGGGCCTTTGGCTTTTACCCAGATGAAGAAACTGAGGTTCAGGGAGCAGGAGGGGCCGACTAGGGGTGGCCCTGAGAGGCCTGGGTCCTAGAAACCTGGGATCCCTGGACTTTTTTCTTTCTGAGGCCCAGACCCCCGCACTTGGAGGGGCTGCAATGACACCTTCTCCCCCATCCCACCGTCGCCACCAGCCAAGACATGCCGTTGGTATTTTTTCAGTGTCACACCCACGCTGTTGCCTAGAACCCATGTTTTTAAAGGCGTGCCTGGTGCCCCACCAGAGGGCCGCCTTTCCCCTCTGGGAAGGGGTGAGTTTCCAGGAGGCTGGGCCATGCTGAAGCACAGCACTTCATTCTAGGATTAAACGCCTGCTAAAAATAAGCGCCCCGTGCCTGCATCATCGGGGCAGCTTGGTGCCCAGCAGGTAGGCGAAGTTTCCCACTGTGATTTCAGTTCCTGAGCAGGGGAGTGCCTGGGATACCTCCTCGCCTGAAGGTCTTGGCCTTCCCACCCAGCTCCTGGGAATCCTGAGCCATGAATGACCCAGGAGAGGTATAACTGGGCTCTGGCAGGCAGGAGGGCAGTCAAGAGCTAAAGCCACTGCCTGGGGCTGGCTCAGGGTGTGGGGCTGAGTCAGGGGCCAGCCTCCCCCTGGAACCCCTGAGGCTTGATGGCTCCAGCTGCCAGCTTCAAAGCCCTGTGACTCAGGCCCAGATCCCTTACCCATCCCCTAAAGTCAAGTGTCCAGCACTGCGCCAGGCCAAAGAGTACGGGGCAGGGGTCGGCCAGTCTGGGGTCTGGTTCTGTGGCTCACTAGCCACGTGACCACAGAAAGCTCATGGTTTAATCTTTCTGAGCGTCAGATGCCACATCTGTTAAAGGCATCTAAGAAGAAAAACCCCATCTCACAGCTGCTGGGAGGCTTCTTGGAGGAGACAATGAAAGGCTTGCCCATTACCTGGTACCAAGAGGGCCATGATGGCCAGCCTTCCATCCTCCAGCTGCGTAGTGTGGACAGACTTCTGGAAACGAGAGGTGTGTGTGTGTGTGTGTGTGTGTGTGTGTGTGTGTGTGTGTGTGTGTGTGTGACTGAGGTACTGCCATCTTCACACCAGAAGCCACATACCCATGAGTGCCCCTTCTACCACCAAGGCCTACAAGGTCCCTCCAAAAGCTAGTGGCCACACTGTCTTTGGCTAAGGCCACACCATATAGGAAGTGTATTGAGATTTGGGAGGCTTCTGGACCAAAGTCACCTTCCCATAAAGCCAGACTTCAGTTGGAAGTCTGTGGCTGGGGCCTGGCCTGGCAGCAGGGTTAAGCATCTCGCCAAGTCCGAGCGCCCACCCCAGCATCGGGCCCATTGGGCATCTGACCCTGAGCTCTCTTTCCACCTTCTCCCATCAGTGCTGTTCTAGATGCCCAAGGATTTAACCCACCAGGCCACTGTGCTCACCACCCCCTGAGCACACTGAGCAAACTGGGGCCTTTCCCCAAATGCCACCTCTTCCATTCTCTACTTGATTCATCCTGCCCATTCCTCAAGGCCTATCCTAAACATTGCATTTCCCAGGAAGTCTTTCCAATTCCATGAGGACGTGGGATGTAACCCTTCTCTCAACACCCACACGGCTCTGCTTTATAGCCACCTCTGAGGCCAGGCCACTGCTGGGGCTCAGATAATGGTTTCAGACTGAGCTAGGTTTGGACCCAAGGTCCATTTCTCACTGCATGTGCCCTTTCCTTCTTTGCGCTTCAAGTCCTAGTTTCCTTGTCTGTAAAATGGGTGTAATCATGGCAACAGAGCTGTGCTGAGGATTCAATGAGCAAGAGCTCAATCAGTTGTGGCCATTTTTATTACTGATTATACCTAACTCAATCTTTACTGCAGCTGCCCTCTGAGGCATATCAACGCACCCATTTGGCAGATAGGCCCTTATACTCTGAGAGGTTGGTGGCTTGACCAGTCATTAAGTGGTGGAGTCAAGGTTCAAACTCAGGTCTTTCGGACTCCAGGGCTGGGGCCATATCTACCCACCCTGCCTGTCTCCCCCCCCCACCACCCCGTGACCTCCCCCAAACCTCTCTTCCCCATGGCCAGATCACACACTCAACAAATTCATGTTGAATTGCTAATGGGGAAATCTGTGAAGCGTGCCTCCTGGTGTCCATTCTTCCTCAAGTGACCCTGACCCAGGCCTCTGGGGCCCCCTCGGCCCCAGGAGCTGGCCCTGGAGTACGACAGGATAAAACACCGTCAATGGCTTCAGGGGCTGGTCAGGGCTTAGTTCAGTGCGTTCTTAGTATGTTCCAAGGAAAACACTGGTGGTAGGTGGAAGCCTGTTGCTAAATGAGTTTGGGGAAGTGGGTTTCCAGCAGCGCTTCTGAGAGCCTTCGGTGGGCAGATGAGCTCTGGGAGCCTCCTGGAGGGCTCTCTCTGAGACTGGAATGTGACGATGTCTTGGGTCGGGGAGGTGGCTCCCAGGTTGGGGAAAGGGGGACATGGAGTTGCAGATGTGAGCTCAGCTGGCCACAGTCAAGCTCCGTCACCTGTCTGAGCGACCTCCATGAAACGGGGTGACGCTGAGGGTGCCTGGAGACCGCCAAGTATGAGGTCAGCTGTGGCCAGAAAGTCCTCTTCCAAGAGCCTTCTGGACTCCCCAGAGGAAGTTTGGGGCTCAGCCTGCAGGGGGTGCTCCGGAGCTTCAGTGCCCCAGAAGCCTTCCCCACAAAAGGACTCCTACATCATTGAAAGAGCTTCGCCATCTACTCTCCATCTCATTATTCCCCAAACTTGGGCCTACCGTGTACCCAGCACCCTAAGAGCTACTGTTTACTGAGCCCTTATCAAGTGTCAGACACCGTGCAGAACATTTTACGGATATTGTCACACTGCATCATCACAGCAGGAGGGCACTCATCATTATTCTTGTTTTAATGATGAGGAAGCTCAGAGACATGAAGCGGCTTGCTCAAGGTCACACAGCCATTCGATCCAAGGTCACCCTTTAGCAAGGGAGGAGCTGGCATTTGACTCCAAGGTCTGAGTCCTTGAACCTGAGTTCTCAACCTCGATGCTGGATTTCCCTGTCAGGATCAGAGCATCTCAAAAGCAGGTTCTGGGGATGGGTCTGAGGGTCCGAGTCTGAGGGCAGAAGGAAAGCCCCCTCTCCCGCAATTTGGCCCCTGGGTTGTTAGCAGCAGGGACTCTGGGAGCTTGGGGGAGAGGAGGAAGCTATTCACGCAGACAGCAGTGTTCTGGGGTGGTGAGGTGAGCGGTGACTCAGGGTGGAAGGCCCTGAGCGGGCAGGCAGGCAGTGGGGGCAGCTCAGGCCAGGCCACTGCTGGGGTTCCCTGGGAGGAGGAGGTTTGGGTAAGTCAAGGGCTGAGTCACAATAGCGAGATGGGACAGGGAACTGGGATGGCCCGATGACCTCACACTTTCATCTGGGCCTGGCAGGACAGGCAAGGCCCCTCCCCAGCTGCCCACAGCCAGGGGGTGTCTGTGGGTACAGAGGGTCTCCGTTCAGGCTCTCTGAGCCCTAGTGATGTTGGAACCTCAAAACACTGACAGACCGGGGAGGCAGCTGGTCTAGGTGACAGAGGGAGTGCGAATCTCATTCTACCTTCTAGGCTGTGTGATGCGGGGCAAAGAATTCCAGCTCTCAGAGATTTGGCTTCTCCTCTGTACTATGGATTCATGTGAGAATCCCATGAGCCAATGATTCTTGTCGAAGCTCTGGCACACTGCTGGTGCTCGGGTTGCTGGAGGAACAGGGAGCAACCAACATCAGCCACAAGCCCACCAGAGAATGGAGAGGCCACAGCAAACCGGCTCCAGCTATCCTGGCTGCAGCCCAAACCAGTAACCTGGCTACTGGCTGTGTGGCCTTGGCTGAGGCTCGTCTCATCTCTGGGCCTCAGTTTTCCCACAAGCCAAGTGGAAATAACAGCCCCAGCATCTTGGGAGGAGATACAGGATGATATAGCATCCTCTAGAAGCTACCAGATACTGGAGAGGAGGGGAGTAGAACCCGTTCTAGGATCCAGATGTGGTAGGTAAGCCCCCACTTCCCCATTTCCTGGAAGACACCCATGAAGACTTGTGACATTGCCACATGCCACCCCCTCACCCTGCCCAGCACTCCCCAAGGCTGGTACAGAGAGGGTGAGGGTTACCCAAGGCCACACAGCAGTCAGCTGAAGGGATCCCTCATTCAAGGGGAAGGGGCCTTTATCTCCCAGATAAGAGGCCCTGAGTGGGCCTGGAAGTTCTCATGGCCTCAGATTTGGGGAGGGGAGAGGCAGAGCTGGGCTGGCTCAGGCAGACCAGAAAGCAATCACCTCTCCTGGTACCTCCTTGGCCTGAGTCAGCCAGGGGCTGTGGCCGCTTCTGAGTTCATTGCCTGCCCACCCGTCTGCCACTCAGCCTTGGAACCCAGGCCTTGGGCACAAGGGAGGTCTGTAATAATGACCTGGTGATAATGACAGCTGCATAGGGAGCTGTGCCCACGTGCCAAGCACTCTCCCTGCTTTCATTCATTTAAGCTTCTAAACAGCCCGTGGAAGCAGGCAGGGTGGGGCCTGGGAGTGAGGTTCAGAGAGGCTGTGTAATGCGCCCAAGATCACACAGCCAGGGAGAGGAAGAGACTATGGGTTGAACCCTGCTCTGTGTTAGGCCTGGAGCTGGGTCTGTGGGTCCAGATAGGGTTTGGGAGCTTGAAAGTTATCAGTATTTGCTTGGGACAGGAAGCTGTGAGCACGGAGGGTCTGGGAGTGAAGGCTCTTAGCCTAGGGACCGATGTGCACTCTGTACTGGCCTAGATGGACAGAGAAAGAGCTGCAGGATTCAGAGGAGCCAAAGCCATCTCTGCCTGGAGGGGCAGGAGGACTTCCAGCAGAATTGACATTTGAGTCAACCCTCGAGGGCTAAGAAAGCATTCCAGGCAGAGAGAATGGCCCAGGTAAAGGCCAAGAGGTCTGAAAGAGCATGGACTATCCTGGCAGCTGGGGTGGATGGCTGGAGGGATTCAGTGGTGGGAGAGGAAGTTGCAGGCCAGACCATAAGGGACTTGAATGCAATGCCGAGGAGCTGCCCTTTTCCTGAGGTCAATAGAGAATCAGCAGGAAAAGGTGGGGGCAGGGGCAGGGGCAGGGGCCTCTAATGCGTAGGCAGTCCAGGGTAGGTGGGTCTCAAACTAGCCCTGGCTGGGGATGGACAGAAGGCTCTCACAGACTAAGGAAGAGGTGTTCCAGCATTGAGAAGAAGGCCACTGCAGGCCATCTCATTCCTGCAAACCCAACGCAGGCACCTGACCCTGACACCCCACAGCTCCAAAGAGCTCCACGTTCTCTGAAAGCAGGTTGCAAAGGGAAAGAGGCCAGGCCTGGCAGAAGCCTCCTGGGCATGGACCTCTTATTGCCTCATTTCCCAGGCCCACTGGGGAGCAGGCAGCTCAGTGCTCCTCAGTCTCCTGGCTGCCCAAAGGAGGCACATTCCTAGTACAGGCCAGCCTAACTGGGGACCCTGGACACAGCCTGGCCCTTCTCTGGACTTTGTTGCTGTCCTGAGATGGTCCAAGGCCATTGAGCTCAAGGTTTGTTCAATCCATTCTGCCTTTTTCCTCTTCCTTCTACCAGTCTTACTTGGATCTTCATTTGACATTTCTCCCAACAAGCTCAGGAGGGCACATGTCTGCTGGCACCACTTAAAGGGGAGGCTTAAAGAGGTGAAGTGACGGATAAATGAGGAATCTTCAGGCTCCACCAGGAGAAAGGACGGAGAGTGAGCCCCTACATGTTAGATGCTGCACGGCACACTTGCGGCATAGGGGATATCTGCAGATTCTGGAAGCTCAGAACTCGAGTTCAAATCCTACCTCTGTTTCTTCTTAGTACACGGTCTTAAGTAAGTCAGTGTGCGTGCCTCAGTTTCTCTATCTGTAACCTCTCCTTGCCTCAGTTTGCATTTCTGTAAAATGGGGATAAGAAGTCCCTTCCTCACAGGGTTGGTTCCAGGACTGGATGAGAGAACCCCTACCCGAGTGATGCCTGGTATGTGGGAGCAGGGGGTCTCAGCTATCTTAATGCCTGCAACAGTGGGGTCACCCCTATTTGGCTTTGGGGGAAACTGGGGCTCAGAGACAGCAGCGCCTTCAGGCAGCGATTCACCCCCCCCCCGCAGCCAGCCCGCCTGAGCCTTGCTCATCGCTCCCCCCACCCATCCACCCTGGGCCAGCTGCATGACCCTCCACACCCATCGCGGGGGTCGGCGGGGGTCGGGGGTCGGAGGAGGGCACATTCTCTCTCTTCCTTTCGTGACTGTTTTGGGAAATCCGCGGCGGGCAGGGGGCCGAGCGCCAAGCAGCCGCGGCGAGCACGGAGCGGGTGAGCCCGCCCTCACCTCCCTACCAATTTTGGGCAAAGCGGCGGCGGCGGCGGCGGCGCGCTACGTGCGGGCGGTGAGTCAGGGCGCAGGAATGCGCAGGACGCTGGAATGCGCAGGACGCTTTGTTCCGCGCTCGGCGAACGAACGTGCTGGGGCCGGGGCGCGGCGGGGCCTGACATCACCGCGCGCGTCGCGCGGCCACGTGCACCCCCCGCCGCAGCCAGCCTGGGCCCCTGGCAAGTGAACGGAGCCCCCTGGAGGGCCCTGCTGACCCAGCCGGGACTCCGGGAGCTCACTGGGAAGCTTCAGTGACTCTCCCTATAAAGGGTCCTGGAAGCCGGAGCCCCCTGCGTGGGTCCCAAGGAAATGACAGTTAAGCAAAGCAGTTCCCTGGAAGGGCCAGGGGGCCGACGGAGGCTTTGCCTGGCCTTGACAGA
This sequence comes from Tamandua tetradactyla, assembly GCF_023851605.1. Taxonomy (NCBI): domain Eukaryota; kingdom Metazoa; phylum Chordata; class Mammalia; order Pilosa; family Myrmecophagidae; genus Tamandua; species Tamandua tetradactyla. Next base: position 183,480,504 of record NC_135328.1, on the reverse strand, counting down.
GCCCTAGGGCTGTCAGGGGACCCTCTTTGGGGCTGGTGACCCTGTCTCCACTCCCAAGGGAGAGGAAAGAAGGACAGGGTCATCCTCCAAGCCCTGCCTTCAGCTTGCCCCGAGCCCACTCCCTCCCTGGCCTGGGTCTGTCCGCCTACAGGTGGGGTGATTTTGTTGTCTTGTTCTTCCTCAGAGTTTTGTGGGTAATGAGGTCTCAAGCTTAGAAGTGCTTTGGGAAAGGAGGGCAGGGGCCTTGAAACACCTTTGGAAGCTAGAAAGGGCAACACTGACCTTTTGTGACTTTTCTGGATCTTTCTAAATGTGATGCCATCTAATGCTCAGAACAGCCCATTGTGGAGAGCATTTCCACAGGAGTGCCCTGCGAGGTGAACTCATCTGCCCAGGCCCCACAGCTAGTACCTGGCGGAGTGGGTGGGGATCCAAGGCAGTTTAGCCTCCCCTTCTTCCAAAAAGGTGTGGACCCACTTTGGATGGTTCTGAGAACTGGCTGTGGATGGCTGGAGTCAGAATCCCTCCTGCCCTGTGTGGCCTTAGACACATCATTTGTCACTTGGGTCCTCCTGGGACTGCCTTTTCTTCCCCTGGGGGATCCCATTTTTGCTTCCTCACTCCCTGGTGGGCAGAAACTGAGTGCCCAAGGCTGTGAAGAGGAGGGGACAGGCAGGGTGGCCAGCAGAGCTGCAGGGAGGACTTCTGGATGGAATATTTTCATGTACTCCCTCCCTTCCCCTTGCCTTCATAAGCTCCCAGGGCATAGGACCCATAGTCCTGGAGACACCTGCGTCAGTCCTGGCTGCAGGGACTCTGAAATTGGACAGGTCCTCACTGGCGTCCTTGCCAGCCTGACCTCTTGGTCTATTCTGGAACTCTCTGGCGTCTGTCCTTCTTAAACCACATATGCTCTGTAGAGAAAGATCGGTGATGACCTCTCTCCACTCCAAGACTGACCTTACAGAGGCTGTGTTCCCACCTTAGGCCCACTGTCTCTGGGTACCCCGACATGGCCCCCAACCAGACTCAGCTGTCAGAGAGATCTGGACTGCTGGTTGGCTCTCAGGGTGGCCTCCTCCCTGTGTGGTGGTTTTACTGATAGCACAGCTGAAGCCTAGGAAAGGTTGATGCTGCAGGACCTCAGCCCCCCACCCCCCACCCCAAAGGCCTGTCTCCCACCTGATGCCATTTGGTCCTCTCATTGCACCATCAATACTTAGGCCTTAATTGCAAACCTCGTGTGAAGTGCACACCTGGGCAAGATACCCTACAGCTATGTGGGTAGATGCAGGCTCTGAAGTCAGATCATGCTGGGACCTCACGAAGGCCACTTCTCTCTCTGCATCTTAGAGTCTTCATGTGCAGATGGACAGCAGGCTCCACTTTGTGAGCATTCAGGGAGTTAGTAGATGCAGATGCCTCAGCACGCAGAGGCTGCTGGCCGGCCTGGGCCCCAGCTCACCCCTGCTGGAAGATTTTGCGTGACTTTCACATCATGTCCATCATCTGTCTCCCCTTGGCTTGATCAGTCGGCTGTCCTCCTCCTGTAGATCTCTGTGGCCATGGATGCCTCTGGTTCCCCAGCAAGGACTACCCTGCTTGGCCCCTCACAGCTCAGACCAGACCACTGCAGCCCAGAAAGACACATGGCCCCAGCTCAGTGCACACAGCAAATCTGAGCAGGAGGAACTCATACTCTGCCTCAGATGCGGGGCTGTGGTCTCTGAGAACTTTTGGCTTCCCAGTCCCAGAGGCTCCAAGGACATGGGGTAACAGGAGAGACTGGGGTGCGCAAGTGTCTGCACGTGCCCCTCCTCTCTGCACAATTCCTGGCACCCGAGGGCCCCACCTCAGCCTGGCACGCCTGCCTGGATTCCTGCCTGTGTGGTTTCCCCTCGGCCTCTCCCTCACGTCCGCTGGCAGAGCATCCCCAGCTGTCTGCATTCCTCCGCCGTGAAGACCTTGAGGCCAGGCCTGGCTGGGACACCCCTGAGTGTGGGAGCGTGTGGGCTGGTGAGAATGTGCAGGGTCACTCCTGCAGTCACCTGCCTCTCTGTGCCCAGGCATGGGTGTGCAGACTTGTGCATGGCTGTGCCCCTGAGTGTCAGCCTGGGCTATGGTGTGCATGTGTGCACGGACAGGGGTGCACACAGGAAGGTCTGCATGCCCATGTGGACGTGCATGAGTACCTGGAGGGCTGCAGGGGGTCTATTGCATAGGGGGAACATATGGCTTCTGAGGTATGGTACCTGTGCTCGTGCAGGGGTCGGGCTGTGCATATCTCCCATGCCTGAGGACCCTTGTCTTGTGAGAGTCGTGTGCCAGGTGGCTCAAGACCCTCATCCTGAGAGCTCAACCCCGGAGCTCTCTCAAGCTGAGCTTGTGACCACAGTGAAGCTGGAGGAAGCAACAGAAGGGGGTCAGGATGAGATCAGCCATGGCAAACCTGTTTGCTGGGCTCAGCAGGACACTGCCCACATAGTCCCCTATTTAACTCTTTAGTCTCAGGAGGAAGCAAGCAGGGAGGAAAGTTCTCTCCATTTGTGGTATAGAGCACACCAGTCACTTGCTTGAGGCCACACAGCCTGTAAGGGATAGGAGCTGGGTTCAAATCCACACCTGCCTGACCCTGTCAAGCAGGGCAGGGAGGTGGGGGGAGTGGCTGCAAGGGCCACAGAATAGCAGAGACCTGCCCATTTCAGGGCCAGGTGTTCCCCTGTCAGGCTGGAGCCCTAAGCTGCCCATCTGGGCCCCTTGTATCCTGGACTCCACCTGCTTCAGCTGGGTAATTATCAGCATACGGGTAGCATTTGCTCTGTGCCAGGCCCTGCTGCAAGTGCTTTGCATGTAGGAACCCATTCAATCTGCTCCAACACCCTAGGAGGCAGATACTACTATTATCCCCATTTGAGAGATGAGGAAACTGATGCACAGAGAGGTTAAGTAACTTGCCCAAAGTTCCAGAGCTGGCAAATGGCAAAGCTGGCATGTGAGCCCACATAGTGTGACTCCAGGGTCTGTCTGTATAATCCTCTGCAAGCTGTTCCAGCCAGCATCTCCTCAAACAGGGGACCCGGCCTCACCTCCTTTCTGTTGGGTGATCCCCAACTCTATCCAACATGCAGGCACAAGGAAGTCGAGGGTGGGGTGCACCAGCCCCCTGCCTCACAGATGGGGAAACTGAGTCTGGATGGTGGAGTGCCTGGGACTGAAAAAGTGACTCCTAAGGTCCAGTCCAGTTCTGGCTTTGCCAGCTCCTGGCTTGCTATGTGACTTCCGGCAAGTACCCTTGTCTCACTGGGCCTCAGTTTCTGTTCTGCCCCCAGAGCTGGCAGCTTCCTAGGAAGGGCTGCCCTGGAGTTTGCAGGAGGGATTCCTGGGAGGTGGGGCAGCCTGGCAGCGGGCACCATGCAGGCAGGCGGGTGAAGGCGAGGCTGGTCCAGGGCTGAAACTGGGCACAAGAGCCGGTTTTCCCAGGCTGTGTCTGAGTAATCCTGTGTCTATATTTATCTCCTTTCTTGGGTGAGCAAACAGAACCCTATGCCAGCCGGGCCCGCCACCCCCCCTGCTGGCACGTTTCTCTCACCTGCCGGGTGGCCCTGGAGAGTACCGCAGCTTTGGCCCCAATTTCACTTGGCCCATGTAGGACATAAGAGGATGCTCCAACCCAGTGGCTTCCGTGACTAATCTAATTGTGGGTGCTAGCTGGGGAAGCTCCAAACTTGGTAGCCGTACACATGGACAGCCATGGCAGTAGCCTAGGAATGCTGGTGTGCTGGGGGCCTGGGAAAAACCTGCCTTGTCTTTCATTCCTCCATTGACACCTTGGTCTAAATGGCAACACTTTTCCTTCCAGGGTCTGAAATTCACAGAGGTGCAAGTCTCCTTGGTGCAGTAGTTTACAGGAACAGGCCCAAGAGTCAGGCAGTGCTGGGCTTGACACCTGACATCCTGACCTTGAACAGATAATCTCTTGTGCCTCAGTTTTCCTGCCTGTAAAATGGGCCTTTAGAGGGCCCATTATGGAGGGATATGTGATGGGGGTGATAGATGGCGTTGGTTTTGCTGGGAGAGGCTGCCTGTCCCCACCTGGTTCTACAACCCCAGACTCAAATCCCAGCAGTGACTCAGAAGGGGACATATATGGACATGGCTGTCATGTGTATGCACACAATTATGGACATCTCTAATTCTGAGAGGTGCATGCAGCCCTAGATGCAAATTGTATTACTAGGGTTGTCGCTAAGACCCATGGGAGATCCCAAAAGGGGTTGGGACCAGATATTAACTTTGAGGAGACCCTTCCCAGAGGTGGAGTGGGAAGACAGATGGCCAGTGAGGCTAAGTGGATGATGAAGACAGAAGGGCCTTTGTCAAGAGATGCCATAGCCCGGACCAGGCCCAGGACCCCACTGCCGGCTGGGCTCCTGCCCTGACTCTGGCCTCTGCCCTGGCTGTGCCACCTTCCTGACCTTGGAGAGCCCTGGGCTTGGTGCACGTGCACTGCAGTCCTGGCTGCTCCCAGGCTGGATTAGGCCGAGTCCGAGGACGTGCTGGGCAGGCAGGCTCAGGGGCGGGTTGGGTGCTGGCGCTGGGGCTGCCCTGTGCTGGCTTGGGGCTGGGCCACAGCAAAGCCTTGTATGGCTCTGCCAGGGGAGCCCGGTCGGCGGCACCCATTGGCTGAGCTGGCACTCCCAGCCGGGGCTGCCCGGGCCCCAAACCACGGTAACCAGAGCCGCCGGGAGCTGGTGGATTAGCTTGCCCGCCTGCCCGCCTGCCTGCCCACCACGAGGGCTGCTCTTTTCCTTTCCTAAAAAGGCAGAGCCAGGCGGTTGGGGAGGAGAGACGGGCAGCTGAATGCAGGTCTCGGGTAGAGAGGAGGTGGGCAGGGCCGTGCAGGTAGCTCCGCTGCAGGTTTGGGAATTCTAGCCCTGGTCTTAATGCCAAGCTCTTCCCGGCTCTGGACGTCGATTTTCTCATCTGTAAAAGGGGGTGATTTGCAGCTGGGTGTCCCTGAGGTGGCTGAGGTCTGGGTGGGATTTGGGGATGTCTCTGCTGAAGGCCCCCCAAGCAGACCCAGGTTCCAGGAATGCTTAGTTGCAAAGAGGTCCAGATTCTCTTTGCATAAGAAGCTAACTGTTTCCCAATTGTGGGGACCTGGTTTCAAAGCTTGGCCCTGCCACTTACCACGCTGTGACCTTGGGGAAGTGTCATTACCTCTCTGAGCTGCAGTTTTCTTCCTCTGTAAAAGGTGATGAGGTGAGAAGTTCCATCCTCCCAGGGGCTCACAAGCAAATGCCCACGACTAGCCCCAGGCAGTGTGTTCCAGTCTGCACCCCTTCACCTGCCCTTTGTCCCCCCCCCCAACTCTTCCTCCTTTCTGCTTTTCTCTCCTTTCCATGCTCCTAGGTTGACCTGGCCATCAGAGGCTGTCCTGCCTGTGGTGGCCTGTCCCTCGGAATCTCCAGGGTGGAGAGTGGGCTCCAGGTTCTGAACCCCACCACCTGCAGATACAGACAAACCCTGGATTGGACCTAGATGGCTTGGCTGAGTCCTCAGCGGTGGCAGATACGGTCCAAAGCCCTCCTGTGGCTCTGGGACAGACATGAGTGGGGTCAGTGTCTCTGCTACCTGCTCAGGATGAGATCATGGGCTCTACCCTTCATATGTAAAATGGGAAAGTGCATCTCCTTCCCCTCCTACTCCAAAAGGGAAAGTGCTTCATGAACTCTAGAGAACAGCCATGGGAGCCTTAGGGCCAGCAATGGCATGAATGACTGCTGGACTTTGGGCCCATGGCCGGAGGCAGGGGTGACTCCTCCTTCCTAACTCACATGCACTTTGCATGCTCTCAAATGCTGTCATCCCAGCTCTGGCATCTGTTGGTCAGTCTCGATGCCTGCAGCTTCCGGCACAGGGACCCAAGGTGGCTACCAGATGAGTCTGGCCCCACCTGGTCCCTGGGGAAGAAGCCGAGCAGTCCAGAGCCAGGGGAGGAACGCTGGGGCTCCCTGAAAGCTGCTTTAGAGTCAGATAAGTACTGTGCTCTGCCTTGAACGAGTGGTGCACCTTGGACTAGTGACAACCCATTTGGAGCCTTGGTCTTCTCGGAGGTGGGGACGATGACCTTCCTCTCATGGGCTATTGCAAGGACTTCAGATGGGGTTTGTGAGATGCTGGACACAGGGTCTGGCAATGCTATGCTCTTCTTCTTGGACTGTAAGGGACCGTTCACCACCAGCCCATACTGAAACTGGGCTCTTCTCCAAGGACTTGCTCCCCAGGAAGCTCCACCGGAGGTTCCATGATGTTCCACATCCCATAATTCTGATGCCAGAAGCTCTTCAGCCGTTCTTCCAGCCCATTATTTCTTTCATCTCCAGTAGAGCGACCATGCCATCAGGCCCTGTGCCCCAGCTCTTCTTCCCCAGTGTAATCAGCTGTGCATCTCCCAGGCACTTCCAATTCTGAGACATCCTGGCCTCGTGTGGTTGTCATTTGGGCTGTTTACAAATATTCCTGTTCACTTCCATTAGGTGAGGCCATGTGACTTGCTTTGGGCAATGCAATCTGAATGAAAGGGATGGTTGTTGTTCACAAGTAGAAACATTTAAATGTCAGTGCAGTGTGCCACAGTACTTTCCTTTTCTCTGTCTCTGTGTTCACAATAGCACAGGGCTGGAGGCTTTATCAGCTTAGATTTCCAAGGGACAAAGATGAGCAGAATTCCCCCAAAGACTCACCTTGGACATATAACAAGGGCAAGAAAGACATCTTTGTTGCATTTAGTCACTGAGTTTCTGGAGTTGCTTATTTCTGCAGCCTAACAGGACAGATACACCCTGGCTTACAGCCCGAGGCTCCCCAAGCTCTGCACTTAAAAAGGTTGGGCCTCTCTGGCCACAGCGCAGCCACTCAGCACCCAGCCTCTTCATCCCTAGAGGCATTCTCTTTCACTGCATCTCAGCCACCCGTGCCTGCAGTTGACACCTTCTTCATCTGGAACTCTCACCTCTGGAATAAGGAGTTAAGAACTCATGATCTTTTCTTCTCTGCTTTCATCCAGCACCCCCAGGCACACGAGTGCCAGTCTTTCTCACCATCAACCACCCCTGTTTGCTTCTTTCCTTCACTTGCCAATACCCTCAGCTCGTGAACCTCACCGTCCTTCTGTCTCACAGCCTAGCAGAATCTCCTCCCTGGATGAATCTAACTGGCCACCGTCTCTTTGCCTACCGCTTGGCCGCCCAGTGCTGCTGGGGAAAGCCACGCGGTTATGCAGACACAAGGCAGCTGGCCCCCAGGGCCGGGCAGGCTGCCGTCCTTGTTTCCCTGGTCAGCTCCCTCTCCTGCTGTCCTCAAGGGCCACTCCAACCTCCTTAAATCCATTCAGTCTCCTCACCCCGCCACTTCCTCCTCCTGTCTCAGCAGGCGACCTCATTCTCTATTTGTCCGATACGGAGGGCCCTCGACCACCTGTCACCAAATGGACAGCCCGGCTTCATCTGGCCCTCTCCCCGTCCCCTTATCTCAGGCCACAACGAGAGAAGGGTCTGCATCTCCTCTTGATCAAGCCAGGCTTGCATCTCACATCCCGCCCTCCTTCTCTGGACCCCTAGTCCATGATTATGTCCTCTCCACCCCGTCCCTCTCTTCCTGCTGGCTCCTGCACAGCAGCCCACTAAACATCCTCCAGTCTTCCTTTCCCAGAACCTGTGCCCCTCCCCAGCTACTGCCCTGGCCCTCCTGCCCTCCACCAGCCAGGGCCCTAGGAAGGTACACGTATCTTTATCATGCCTACTAACGCTTTCTCTGCACTCTTCAACCATCCGCCCCAGCCACTGTGCAGCACTCAGCAATATCTGTATGTGCTGGACACCGTGCTATGCTCTCTTGTCCCAAAAAGTCAGTGATCAGTTGCTCACTTGGGCCTAAACCAGGGAGGATCTCTCAGGTTCTGACCTCTCAACTTCTAGGCAGTGTGTTTTACCCTGAAGACCTCTCCTGAACGTCCATGGACCTCTGCCTGCCCCTTCTTACAGCTTCTCCATCTTCCTCCTGGCCCTTAAGAGTTTTCCAGGAAAGATCTCCTGGATGACTCAGACCCAATCTGGATTAGAACCTTTGTTCTCATCCGCCCCAGAAGCAATTATGGCCACTGTGATTGAGTAATTAATTACATCATTATTTGTTTAATGGCTGCCACTCCTGTTAGAATATAAACTCTTCAAAGGCAAGACGGTGTCTCTTGCTCACTGAGGTATCTCAACAACTTGGCCCATCACTGGTACTTAATAAATCATCATTGAATACAAAAGGTGGGGGTGGGGGGAGCTCTTGTATAAAAGGGCCTGTATTTTTCATCCTTGGACCCCCAGCACCCTGTGTAAGGGCCTGCTCATCACCCAAGCTCAGAAGTTATTAGTTGCAGGCTTACAATGTTCCAGGCTCCATTGGCCACCCTGTCTATACCACCTCATTTAATCCTCACAATGACCCTTAGGGATATGTAGTTGATTATTACCCTCCACTTTACTGATTAGAAAATGGAGGAACAGAGAGTTTGGGTAACTTGCCCAAGGTCACACAGCCAGTAAGTGTCCATGCTAGGATCTGAATCCAGGTCTCACCCCAAAATACATGGCAAAGTCTCTGGTTCTTCTTTGCCAGGCCTAGAAGGGAGTGGCCACAGGGCATCCCAGGCTGTGTGACTGTCACTTGTCACTTCCCGATTCTGGGCCTGGTTCCTCCATAGTAAAATGAGGACTTTGGGTGGCAGGTGTGTCTCCAGCTCTGACATTCTGCAACCCTCAAGAAAAGCCATGAGCCAGGCAAGCAGGGCTGTGTTGGGATTTTAAAATTTATTCCAACGTGCTGTTTTTTCTTAAAAAATATCCTCAGGCTGAACACTCAGCCCGAGCTGTAATAAAGGCAATTATTATACTTGTAAAAACTTCTCATTCACAGTACAGATGTAATTTACAACAAAGGTCACACACATCAATACTGAGCATTTTTTTTCCTTCTGTACATCATACTCTGTGCTTTAGACCTGCATGGATTTTTGTTGAATATTATTAATTTTTTTGCACTGATATATACCATACCGACATTGCAAGATGCAAGTGTAGAAACTGGAGTTTAAATAAAGTTACAGGCAAAACTACCCATCCCAGTGCAGATGCTGTACATATCTACAGTACAATTTTTTTGGAATGTATTGCCATTTAAGAACATAGAAACTTTCTACAGACAATTCCACATACAGAATAATACATACATCTTTTAGAAAAAAGGCAAATATTTATCTTACAGAGGGTGCGTATCTTACATTTGCCTGCATGTTCCTTTTTTCTTTTTTCTTTTTTTTACACTAGCGTTAATAAAGTGATCGTAAGTGCCGAAGCAGTTTTCTAATGGGAAGCAGACTGGATTCACAACACAGAAGCAGAATTCGTGGAACGGACCTCCAGAAACTTCCTCCCCACTGGTCAGTACTGCATCGTCCGCATGGGTGGCGGCTCAGCCAGGACCTGCTTTAAAGAGGATCTGCCTGGAGAAAGGACTAGAGAGAAATCCAGCTCAGATCTATTGCTTGTTCCTCTTCGGACAGAGCATGGTGAGAGTGCAGCAGGGGCTAGGGGAACCTGGAAGCTAACTCAGACTTGTTCTGACAGAGGGAGGCAGAGGGACTTCTGGGTCTAGAGGTTGGAGATTATGGAGGCAAAGCAGCTGGCTTACTGTCAGGTTCCGGGAGGAACTCCAGAGCTGGACCCAGAGTGGAAGCCATGGGGTGGGAGGGGGCCACCTGGGGAAGGTGCCTTCAGGGGAAGAGGGAGGAACAGAGTAAGAACCCTGGGTGACCCCGAGTGTACCAGAGGCACCGTTTGCCCTGGATGGCAGGCCTGGTGGTGGGGTGGGGAGGGCAGGCGGCTTGGAATCCCCAACAGAAGTTTGGCAGCTTCAGTAGGTTGGTTCCTCCCTCACGGCCAACCCCCGAGGGTCAGAGCTAGTTGCTACCAAGGAATGGTCATTCTGCATCTCTGCACATTCGCAACAAAGCACGTGGCACATGCCCATACCGACGGATTAGCCCTGCTTTCCCCACTGCAGGGACAGTGCTGTCACAGGCAAGCCGGAAATGTGGAAGGGGTTGGGAACAGAGCAAGGGGTCCAGGGCAGGGTGTGGGGCGAGGGTCTTTCCAGATTACGAAGTTGCGAGCCTGGGTTGGGGGCCATGTGCTCGGGGGACTGGGAATAAGGTCTGGCGAGGGTGGAGTGGGGGCGTTAGAGCTGTGCCCATTGACACACATCCCAGTTGGGTGGCATTGATTCCATCCCTCTGGGGCAGCAGCCTGTGGGTCAGATTCTGTCCCCAGCTTTCAGAAATGGGTCTCCAATGACTTCTGTCCCTGTTACCTTCCCTGTGCCTGTGCTTGACGTGCCTGAGCGGTTGTGGGGGGCTCTCCTTCTGGCCACACTGTCCATTACCAGGCTCCCCAGGCCAGGATGCCTTTGGTGCATGGGCTGTTTCAGTACAGGGGGCCCGAGGCCCAGGAGGGCTTGGGGCACAGGGCAAGGGCGAGGCCTGGCCATCCCCAGAGTCAGGGGCTAACCCAGCAGAGCCCCTTGCCTGCTGGTCTGGGACTGGATTTGCCGAGGAAGGTTTCAGAGATGGATTAAAACAATGCCCCTTGAGTAGCTCCCAGCTAGACAAGAAGTCTCCAATTCTTGAGCAGCCCCACAGGTGAGGGCTGAAAGGCAGGGGGTAAAAAAATTGCCCAGGCATGAGCTGGGATTGGGACTTGGGCTCCTTTATTCTGCCTGCCAGGCCTAAACAGTGCCAGTGGGTTCAAAGCACGGGTAAGAGTCTAGCAATTCTGGAACACAATGGACCCCCAGTATTACTGTCCCCAGGGAGGCCCTTTCCCATCGTCCCCCTTTTGTCCTAGCTCTGAGCCAGGCCAAAGGAGAACGGACAAGGTGGTCTGGCTGAAAGCCGGACCTGAGGCTGCTCCCTCCATCAGAAGGGGCCAAGCAGGGACAGGGCCTGAATGTGAGCTGGAAATTATGGGCAAGCCTGGAGGGCTCCCGGAAGCCCCTCAGCCATCTCCTTATAGTGTCCCATCTCAACAACCTAAAAATAAGGCCTGGCCCGAGGGCCCCAGGGCCGGTGGGGAGAACCCTGCTCTGTAAGTGGCATCAGCACCCAGCCTGGAAAGGCTACAGCCATTGTTCCTTGCCACTCTCCCAGCCCCAGTCATTTCTGGAAGGCTGGGGAAGAACCCATCTCTCCCAGGGTTGGGTGAGGATGTTGGAATTTAAGTTCCATATTTTCAGCTTGGGATTTTAATTTTTGGTCATATTACTTTTCTTGCAGAGCAGCTTTCTTTTGCCCCAGGAAATTCAGGGTAGCTTTTCAGAGACTTGATTGTTTTAGAGAATAATTTAAATGATTAGGACAATGCAAAAATCCTGTAGGTCAAGAGAATCGGAGGAGGGTGGGAAAGAGTACCCTCCCTTTCTTGATTCTTTATATATTTTAGCAAGAGGTTTTTGCCAGAAGATGGGCCTGGACAATTTCCCCCACCACGGTCATAGGTATTTCCTCCAGGCTGGTGGAGGACCGACAGCGTGGGGTGGGGATGCCGGTGGGGGTGGGACCAGCCATGCTGCAAAGGGGTCCGGAGATGTGCCCAAGCACTGGAAGAACCCGGCCACGAAGAAAATGGGGTCTCCCTCCTGCACCCCAGGGACCAAATCTGAAGCAAAACCCAAGCTCCAGCCTCAGAGCTGTCCAGCTTCAGACCCCAGGAGTCTGGGCCCTGCCTCCTTGGCCTTCTGGGTGGTGTGAGAGTAGGGAAGGCAGGTTGGGCATTGGGCCAGGAGAGTAAGGCCTAGGTCACATGCTCAGGAGCCGGGAGCTGGGATGATCTGGGCTCTTATCCCAGCCCAGGGGGTAGGGGTGGGAGGTGCAGAGGGGAGGTGCTGGGGGGCACCCATGGGTCAACTGCCAGGGTGGGCAAGGACTCAGACCCCCTGAGTAGCCTGGGGGCATCAGCTTCTATCATCTACCTCTTCCCTATTTTTTTGTTCCTCGAACTTGGGACAAGTGACATGTTTTCCCTTTCTTGGAAAAATAAAAAGTGCAAATGACGGAAAGGTAAGTTTTGTGGGCCTCTCGGCCTGTGTTTGTGTCCCTCTGCCTTGGGCCGCTAGCTGGGGTGGGATAAAGAGGCAATAAATAGGAAAACCATAAACATTTGTACATAGGAGCGTTTGCATTTACACTTAATTATTATCTATTTTTAAAAGTTTCTTGTTCTTTGCTTTGCTTTTCCCTCAGTGCATCCCGTCTCCCTCAGCAAATGGCTTCCTCTAGCCAGGCCTGAGGGCGGCTGCTGACCTCAGTTGCAAAGGGCGGGGCTGCACTTAAACCCCTTCTCCCCCAAAAGCACAAAATATTCACAGCCTCAAACTCCTCGTGGGTTATTTTTTATGTGGGTGTGTGTTTTGTTTTGTTTGTTTTCAAGCAACGAAAGGTATAGAAAAGGCACAGGTAACTGCATACATGGAAAGATAATAACAGACGGGGGTCTGAGCAGAGGCTGCTTCGACAGATGGACAGACGGGAAAGGGAGCCCGGGAGAGCAAGATGATTCGAGGAAGTTGGCTGGAAACGTCTTTTGCCGAACACTGGGAGCCAGAAGCTGAAGCGGTCGGAGAAAGGCTAAGTGCTTGGGGCGCCCCTGTCCTCGGGCTGGTTTGGAGGTGCACCGGGCCCCGTACTTCCTGAGGGCTTGGGGGAGCCCCGGCTGGTCCTGGGTTCCCCGGAAAGGTTCCTCCTGCGGGCGGGGAAGCACGTGGAGGCCTCGGCCAGGCAGCCCACGGAGCTGCTGCGGTCCAGCGGCGGGGTGGGGGAGGCCTTGGGGCCGGCGAAAGTGCACGGTGACTCCAAGCAGGGGCTCCAGGGCTGCTCGGCCCGGCGGCCCTGGGGGGGCCGGGGCAAGGCCTCGGGCGGGGTGCGGGGGCGGCCTGAGGACGTGGGCTCCGGGGGCCCCTCGGCCCCACAGGGCTCCCAGTCGGGAGGTCGGCCTCGGCCCCTGCTCGTCCGCTCCCTCTCCTTGGGGTCGCCCCTGCCCGCCAGCTCCGAGGAGAGCGTGAACTTGGAGACCTTCGCCACGGGGGACACGGAGGCCGATGAGCCCTCGGTGGGACTCCAGCGGCCTCGCTCCTGGGCCTCCCGGGCCCCTGTCAGGTCGCTGCCGCCCCCCGAGAAGCCGCTGACCCAGGCTCCGGGGGCCCCGGGCAGCAGGGGCAGGTGGGTCCCCGGGCGGGCCTGCACCATCTGGATCCCGCCGATGGGAATCAGGGGGCAGGGGGCGCGGGTCAAGTGCTGGGAGTGCAGCGGGAGGTGGCTGAAGATGTTCTCCTCTGTCCGGGCTGGGCCGTGCCCGTGGAGGTCATGGGGGGCGGAGCAGGGCCGGAAAGAGAGGGGGTGAGCAGGGCCAGGTGAGCAGGAGGGACTTCGGGGCTCGGCCTTCTGCTGGGGTCAGAAAACAAGACAAGGGAAGGCGAGGGTTACAGGCTGGGCGCGTGGAGAAGCCGAGGCCTGCTGAAGCGTGGGGACGTGCCCGAGATCCCAGAGCCAAGGCTGGTGGCATGGGGGGCGGGTCCCACCCGCCAACTCGGCTGTCCCCCACCCACCACGGTGCCACCTGTGCCTCGCCGCTCTGAGCGGATGGGCCACCCACCAGCCCTCCGGCGACCCTGGGCCCACTTGGGCCACATGTCTGTCTTTGGGGGGGTGCTCTGGGGTGGGGGTGCCCTGGTGCCCCCCATGAGCCCGGCCCTCTATCTTTGTGCTGCCTGTCCTGTCCCTTTTTGGACATGAGCCCCCCCTCTCGAGACTCTTGGCCTTCTTCGACCACCAGGAATTTTAATGGTAACCCCCCAAATCAAGGAAAGACCCCTCGATTGGTGCTGCACAAGGGCCAGAGTCTCTGGTGCTGCTGGCGAATGAGGGTGGGTGTTGGGTCATGAGAATTCGGGGACAGAAAGGGCTGGAAATGCTGGGGGTGGTGGCAGGGAGGGTGGAGGGGCGCTGGTGGCATCGGCCCCAGTGAGGGGGACCGTGCTGCTGATGTGACAATGTCGATCAAAGCACTGGGGACGGCAGCAGGGGTGTAGGGGTGCAGGCACGGCAGGGCAGTGCCGATGGTCAGACAGGGATAGTGTTGGCTGGCGGTGGTGTCTCTGAGGGTGCAGAGTGACTGTCATGGTGGAGATGGTGATGGTTTGGGTTAAGTGCGACCATCTGATCTGCTCTGCAGGGGCTGCCCAAGTATCTATACCCATCCCCGGAGCCATGCCACTGGGAAGCGGTGGAATCTGGGCAGTCTGTCTTGAGAACCCATGCCCCACTGCTTTTGAGCCTAAGTGACAATAAGTGGCTTCAGGCCCCCAGCGTGGTGCCTGGGTAAATGTCTGCTAAACTTCCATCTGCTACCGTGTGGTAGGAGCTCCTGAACACCAGATGCAACCACCCCACCCCCAGGGGACAACCGGTCCTGATGCCACAGGGGCAGGCACTCACCCACGGGGAGGTGCAGGTCTCGGGGCTTCTGTCCAGAAGCTTGTGAGGTAGAGGCGTGGATGGGAAGAGAAGCCGTGGGGCCAGCCCCGAGCCTGGGCCGTGCTCACCCACTGAGGGGCTGCCCGGCCCCACCAAGGCCCACTTCCCTGGCAGGACTGACCGGGGCGGTGACTCGGCCTGACCTGGAGACCGTCTCCTGGTGGGCGAGTATCCGGGGGAGCCTGGGTCCGTGAAGCCCTCACGTTCAAGGGACAGATGCGCTCGAGGGGGCAGTTCTCTTCCCAGGGGGTGGGGGCTGACAGGAGACAGCTGGAGTCTTGGAGACCCACAGGGGTCCCTTCCTGGGCCCATCTGGGAGCCAGGCAGGCTCGGGGCTGAGGCCTGGGGTTCTCGGGCCGGTGGAGATTGCTGCGGGGACGAGTCATTTTTGGTTAGTGATTGTTTGCGAGTGAGCGGTGGGTGGCTGCCCGCTTCTTTGCTTGGAGACCACGGCCTTCTCAGGGACACGGTCTTGGAGCTCAGGGCCGAGCTTGTGTCCCTCTCCGTGGAGCCCAAAGGGGTCGGTCCCAGCCGGGGGAGGCACAGGACGCTCTGGCTCGAGGTGGAGCAACCGCCGGCTGCCGAGGGCTCAGCTTCCGAGACCGAGCTGCCCCACGCAGCCTGGCCGCCGGAGGTGGTCCCCGGGGACTGAGTCCCCTGACCGGGCAAGGAGGCCGACCCTGGCGGGCCGAACGGGGCTGCCTCCGAGGGGGGGCCAGACGGCTCGTCCTGGCTCTCCTCCTCCTCCTCGTCCTCGTCGAGGTCTGAGTCGGAGTCTGAGTCCTCCAGGCCTGAAAACTGGTGCTCCTCCACCGCCTCGGAGCCCTCGCGTCCCTCCGAGTCCTGGAACGGGTCGTCACTGGTTCCTGAGGGGACACACAACAGACGGGGTGTCACCGTCGGACCCGGGGGGCTACGCTGGCCTCGCAGCTGCCCCTGTCTAAGCCCCCGGTTTCCTAATCACCATGGCTGTGACAGAAGATTGCTGGGACAATCAAGTGACATACAGAGACGGTGACAGATTGTAAATTATAACGGTGAACGACAGTTATCCGCCGTGTGCAGTTCAGTGCTAAGGGCTGCCTGTGTAATAACTGTAATAACTCCTCTGGTCCTGAAACGATCCCTTGGAGGTTGGTGCTATTCTTTTTTTTTTTTTTTTTTTTTTAAGGAAAGACAGAGAGAAGGAAGGAAGGATAGAAGGAAGGAAGGAAGGAAGAAAGGGAAACATCTTTAAACATTTTCTTGTTTTATTGTATTTTGTTTTTCCGTTTTTTGTTACATGGGCTGGGGCCGGGAATCGAACCGAGGTCCTCCGGCATAGCAGGCAAGCACTTTGCCCGCTGAGCCACCGCGGCCCGCCCATTGGTGCTATTCTTACCCTCATGTTATAGATGAGGAGGCTGAGATACAGAGGGATCAAGTAAATTGACCACGTAAGGGCAGGAGCAGGGCTGGAAAGATAGACTTTTTCTTTTCCATTAGCATTTCAGTGAATTCAGAGTATTTTGTGGTTCTATCATAAGCAAGTGATGTCACCTTGCTGTGCCTCAGTTTCCTCCTTTGTCAAATGAAATGTGACAATCTCACCTCTTGGGGTTTGCTAGGAGGAGTAAATGTACCTGGAGCCCAGAGAATTCTGATCATTGTTAATACATTAACAATGAGATTTATTATTCTGGGGCACACTGCAACCCGCTGGCCGGGCCAGCAGCACAGAGCCCCAGTCAGGCTACACATGCATTTGCTGCTGTGGGTGGGCTGTGGCTAGCTGGCCTAGTGGCATCTGGCTGCTGGCAGGACCTGGGCCCCTGTGGGTCACCTGCTAAGCTGGCATCAGGTGGCAGAGCAGGGCGCCTGCCCAGCTGAAGGGAGCAGGGCTCTGAAATGCCAGCCTCACCCTGCTGGGTCACCTGTAACAAGTCACAGCTCTTGTGAGGAAGCTCTGCTAAGATCTGGCTTCCCCTGGCAGGTTCCTGGGTGGTTGGGACCTGCCAGCCCATCTCCAGGCTGGACTGTTGTGAACCGTGTTTCTAGCCTGCTGTTGAGGGCTGATGACAGGTGGGCTGAAGGGCTGGCCAGTGCCATCCCCACTCCTTACCAAGGGAGCTGGGCACACAGCTGAGCCTGGTGACTGCTGAAAGTAGCCTTCTGACCACCACTCGGTCCAGCTGCCCAGTGGGGCCAGAAAGTCCAGCATTTATTAAGAGAATTCACAACCTGATGGAAAGTGGGTTTCAGTAGGGTGAAGGTAAAAAATTATGGGGTGAAGCCAGGGCTGGAAAGTGAAGAGCAGTTTGCAGGGATCAGGGTGGGGGCTCCCTGGCAGCTGGGCGCAGAATAATAAGAGTTGGGAAAGGAATGAGGGATTGGGCTGGGGAGTGGGGGACAATAGCCACTTGGCGGTGTTCCCCAGGCATTCACTTCCCTTGCCAAGGACTGTGGGAGTGGAGTGGGGAGGAGCCCCTGGAGCTCCTCCAGCCTCCCCTAATTTATACATGGTGAAATACAGGCACAGAAGAGGCAGATGCTTGCCCAAGATCATCCAGCAAACTAGTGGCTGAGTCAGGACTTATTTTACAACATTTGCATTATTACACTGCCAGTTTAAAAATGATTTTGATGCATCAAGAAGCAGGCAATGATCTGAGCTCGAATCCTGGCTCCAGTACTTCCTTCCAGGTGATATTGGATAATTTACTCAGTCCTTTCTGTGTTCAGTTTCCACATCTGTAAAGTAGGGGTAATAGCGCTAAACCACTGTCTTAAGCTGTTACATGGCATTTAGTATGGGGCCTGGTTCATGGTAAGTGCTCAGTAAGCCTTAGAGGTAATCAACTTGAGCTACCACTGCTGTGACCTCAGCAGGCAGGCAGCCGGGGCAGGCATTGCAGGCATTCTGCAGAGGGGCCTCAGAGGGACAGGGCCACCAGTGAGGGAGAGTCCAGCCCAGAGGGGTAGGGGGCGTGCCCTGAATGCCCAGTGGAGGAATGATGGACAGATAAGGAAGCCAAGCATACCCTGCCCAGAGGAGGTTTCACCAGGCCCCTCCACCCCCGCTTCAAGGTGCTGTCTGACCACGGCTGGGGTCACAGCTACACTCAACAAAGCTGGCTGCTCAGAGCCCTGGGACCTGGGAGGTTGAGGGCACGGGATCGCGGAGAGTGTGCTGCTGCAATTTCGCCACAAGGTGGCGCCAGTGCGTCACCGTTAAGAGCGGACTGCGGGGAGCCGTGCCTTCCTTCCCAGTTGTCCTCCCACACCCCCACTTTGGGTCTAACAGGCATGAGCCCCGATGATCCTCTCTGAATCTTTCTCATTTCGGGAAATGGAAACCTTTCCAGTTTCTTAGGCCATGCACGTCTTCGGTTCCTTTAACTCTCACGCCCCTTCCCATCTTATGACAGGTGGCAGATGTAAGGAGAATCCGACCACTGCTCATCGCTTGCTCTGAGCAGGCCAGTCCGAACCGCCCTGCGTCGGTTTGCGGGGATGTCAGCGCCCACCTCTGCCCCTACTGGCCGTCCTCCACACAGAGCTGGAGTCGTCCCTTTAGAACCGTTTCGGTCAGAGGGTGTCCCTCCAACTGCCCATCTCCCTCAGAGCTTCAGGGGTCCCCCTTCTCTGATCTCATCTCCCGGCACTGCGCCCCCTCACTCAGGGGTCCAGCCCCACTGGCCAAGCACGGTGCCTCCCTGCAATCCTGCAACTGCTGCTCCCTCTACCGAGGGCTCCAGTCCAAACACCACCTGGCTCCCCCACCCCTCGCTTCCTGTAGGTTCTCTGCTCACCCAACCTTATCTAATATCCCGTTCACACGTGGCAGCCCCTCACTTGGCTTTCGGACCTTTCATGTATTGCTCCATACTTACCACCCCTGCCATGTTCCACATTTTTTCACTATCCACCTCCCCCTTGAAAACGCAGACTTCCCGAGGGGAGGAGCTGTGTTTTGTTCCCTGCCCTATCTCCAGCACCTAGAACAGCCCAGAATGGGGCTGCTGCTCAGGAGTCAATTCCGGAATGAGTGTCACTGTCACAAAAGGTAGGATGATCATCCCTATTTGTCCCAGGGGAAAATGGGGACAGGAGAGGGGCAGGGACCTGGTCAGCGTCCCTCAGGGGGCCAGCTGGGTCCTCCTGACTCCCATACAAGGAGGGCTCTGGGCTCGGGCTCAGGCTCCCCCAGTTTGGGCATTAAGGTGGCTTTTATGTGAGCCAGAGTATTTTTCTGTGAGCTTGAGCACACGCCCTGTTTCTTCCACTTGGGCAACAGAAGCTTCTACCATGAAGACTCAATGAGACAATGCCTATGAGTGGCCTGATGTACATTTTTTTTTTTTTTAACATGGGCAGGCACTGGGAATCGAACCCGGGTCCTCTGGCCTGGCAGGCAAGCATTCTTGCCTGCTGAGCCACCGTGGCCCGCCCCTGATGTACATTCTTGAGAGGCACGTAGCCCCACATCCTAGCTTTCGGGGCACAGCCTTGAGCTCTTTCTGTTCTGTTCAATAAAGGTGCTTTCTCTCAGCCAAGAGGAATTGCAGTCTGACTTCTCTGTTGTAAGACTGTGAATGGCATTCCCCAATCAGAAAAGCAGTAACAGAATCTCACATACATGGGCACACACATGTGTGCCTTTGTCACACTGTGATTCCTGTTCTCACTTCGGGAAATCTGGCTAGAGGTTTGCCAGATGCAGGAGTGATGTCTTCCCCCTCCTGCCTGCCCATCCCCCCACTTGCCAAAGCCCCTCTGGCTCTTAGCTGGATGCCGAGGCCTGCTGCTTTTGACTCATCTCATTCTTGTCCCCTCCATTCTCTAAAACTGGCTCTATTATCCTCGGTGACAGAGGACCAGGCTGGGGTGTGGTGATGGGAGGGGCATGGGGGTGAGGATCCCTCACCAGCCCCCAGCTGTGCAAGACCCACTCTGCCCGAGGCTGGGTGTGCAAGCACGAGGGTGGATGCGGGTGAGGGCAGGGTCAAGAATTGTGTGGCCAAAAAGGCTGCAGCTGCATTTACTAAGCAAACTGTCTGTTCAATATGAGCATTAGAATATATATAAAGAGACCACCAGGGCACTCAGAATGGTTTCTGGAAGGTAAATACAGGTAGCAAGACCCGATCCATCCCCCGCCCTGTGCCCCCTGCTTGGTCACACACAGACTCAGCCCTGAAGGCTGAGGTTCCTGGGTCAGATGTGTCTAGGGCTGGCCCTGGCTAGGGGATTGGGACCCCCTCCTCTCATTTCCACCCTGCATGTGGGGGAGTGGCTTGCTGCCCTAGCTCCTCCGGCCCTTCGGGTGTCTCCCTACATCAGTGTGGCTCAGGAGGAAAGCAAGTGGTCAGTGGGCAGGAGAGGACAGGCATCAGGCGTTAGCGACACGGACTCCAGATCCCCTTTGTCTCTTCCTGGCAGTGGGATTTCAAGGCGGTCATCTGTAAATAGGGAGAGTGTCTCTGACTGCCTCTCAAAGCGCAGAGAGGGCCCCGAGGGATGGAGAGGCAGCACTGGGCTGGGAGAGGGGCCAGCCAGCAGCTCCATGGGATGGGGAGGGCCTTTCCACCAGCCCTGTGGGCCCACAAGGCAGGGGACATGATTAAAGAAAGGCCCAGTTTTAAGTGGGGGACAGGGGACAGAGGGGAATGGATGGGGGTGGGGCAAGAAACCTGGATGCAGGCAGTGGCAGCAGCCTCTAACTCCCCAGACACCACGTGTGCTGACAGAGGTGCTCACCCTGAGGGCTGTGAATACACACAGGGGGTGCTGCACATTTGCACACACCCTGGTGGCTCGCCCTCAGGCTCTAAGCACCCCCGGGCGCTCTGCACATGTGTGCATACAGGTGGCTCACCCTCAGGCTCTAAACACCCACAGGGTCTCTGCGCACGTGTGCACACAGGTGGCTCACCTGAAGACTCTGCACAGCCAGCCTTGCTGCTCCTGCTAGAATGGCCCGTGTAGAGCCTGACCCTGAGACCTCAGTGAACAATGTTTGCAGAATCCAAGACCCCGAAAGCCTTGTCTCACAGGTGCAATGAAACGGACACCCAGAAAGTTCCCAAAGCTGGCCTCTGGGTGATTCCACTCTTGGCTCTCTTACCACTTCTTCGACACCCAGCCCCCAGTCCCTAGAAATCACGTGGCTGGGAGAAATGGAATGTGGGCTCCAGTCCCCAGCTCTGCCTCTGGTGAGCTTTGTGGTCTTGGCCGAGTTACCTGCCTCTCTGAGCCTCAGATTCCTCATGTGCACCAGAGCTGCGGCAGGAGCCCTCACCTTCCTGCTCCCTGTGCAGGGAAGAGCATGGGCTCTGGAGAGGTCTAGGTTTCCAATTGCAGCTCTGCTGCTTTCCAAGCTGCGTGACTCTGGGCAAGTCACTTCATCTCTCTGGCCTCATCTGTAAAATGGAGCTTATGGACCTCACAGAGTCAGTGTAAAGAGACGCTGAGATAATGCACAGCACAAGTTTGGAACATACCTGACACTCAGCAGGGGCCAGTCAGTATTGGCTCTAATTACTCAGATATTGATTTAGTCTACAGCCTCTGGGTTTCAGCCATCCCACCTGCATGGTAGAGTGTAATGCATAAAACTGCAGCTGCACCGCATGCTCTGCTGGTGGATGGGGGGTGGGGTGATCATTCTGTGAATTTAACCTTTTTTACTGTCTTCCAGTAGTTGGGAGAACTGGAAGGAAGTATATGAAAGAGTGGGAGGAAGGGGAGAAGGAGGAGGAGCAGAGGGGAGGGGGAGAGGAGGGAAGGGGTGAATAAGTTGGAAAAGGGGGAGGAAAGGAGGAGGAGAAAGGAGAGGGTTGGCAATTTGTTACCTTCTTCGGCTTCCAGCTCCGCCAGCACCCCCGTCTCTTGGCACTTTTTGCTGTGGGCCTTTGACTTCATGTGCTTAGTCAGATTCCCTGGAAAGAACGAGAACAGACTCAGGCTCTGCTGAAGGGCTGGGGTACAGGGGAGACCTGGGGGCTCATGGAGGCAGCACCTGGCTGGCAGGCGGTCGTTTCTCAGAGCAGTGGAGACCCTGCCTGCTGCAGGCGGTGGGCAGGGCCTGGGCCATCCCTCTGGCCTGATGCTCAGGCCAGGATGTGCAGCCACAGCCATGATTCAAGGTGGGACGGGAAGCTGGGCTGGTGGGCACAGGGCTGTGAGGGGCAGAGGGTATAATGAGGAAGTGAGATGCTGGTTAATAAATAAACAAAAAAGAAATTAAAGGACAACTCAAGGGCAATAGGTTTCTCCTTGCTTCTCATTTAACTCTGGGCCCAGGAGCTTGTGACATTCATTAAACAGGACTCTTGGCTGTCTCAGGTGCTGGGAAGCCATGGCTTTCCAGTAACCTACATGGTGGCTGGTACTAAGGATCCTCTTCTGCTGGGGACACTTCTAGGGCAGCTTATAGGATAGATAATTAGGGTTTGGGAATAGGACCCAGGACAAAGTTACTATTAGGAACGGAGAGCAGGCAGAAGGTGAGGGAAGGGAAATATGGCAGATAGGGACCTGGGAGCCAGAAGACTGGGACCCAAGGTCTGGCTTCCTTAGAGAAATTGTGTCCCATTGCTGGGCCTCAATTTCCCCCATGCTTATCTGCAGTGCAGACATGGGAGGGGGGTGGTGTAGGAAGTCCGGGGCCAACGCTCTGCCTGCAAAGCCCTCGAAGAGGGCACAGCTTCTGCTCCAATCATTGGTCCAGCCTGACAGGCAGCTCGTGGAATCAGGGGAAAAGTAACAACAGCTGTACTTCTCCCCCACGTGTGCATAGCATGTATATACTTCTCTCCCATGTGCACAGCACGTGTGTGCTTCTTTCCCATGTGTGCACAGCATGTGTGTGCTTCTCCCCCAGGTGGCTCACTCTGAGGACTCTAAACACCCACAAGGGGCACTGCACACCTGGCCACCTCTAGGGCTGTAAACACCCGCAGGGGGCTCTGTGCAGAGCTCTGTGGGCAGGGGTGTCTGAGAAAGTAGAGGCAGAGCATCCCCAGGCTGATCCCAGGAGAACACGGTCCTACGATGTGCTCACTGTTGCTCTGGGAATTGCTTTCTTTCCTTATGGTCATTCACACGACAAAAACAATAAATTCCCAGCATTAGCTGTTGTCTCAATCTTATTAATTAGTAAGTTTGAATGGATGGATAGAAGAGGGAAGAATGGATAAACGTGAGGCCTCTGAATTGAATGCATACAAAGATGGGTGGATGGGTGGCCAGAGGGATGGGTGTACAAGTGGATGAAAGGAAACAGGGAGCGAAGGAAGAATAGGAGAGGATGGACTGATGGATAGAGACATGGGAAAAGATGCAAAGATGAAAAATAAATGGGAGGATGGATGGACAACGGGTCATTAAAGATGGGAGGATGGAGAAATGGGTGAATGGGTGAGTATGGCTGGTTAGATGGAGAATGGAAGGGATATTTATAGGATGAATGCGAAAAGAAATGGGCAGATAAATGGACAGGAAGTCAAATTGTTAGATGAGAGGATGGGAGAAATGGGTAAATGGGAGGATGGATGGGTGAATAGGGAGAGGGCCCATGGATGAACCAAAGGGTGCTTTTTAGTTATTCTGAGAATTTTAAGGATCCCTTAGGGTTATACTGAGAGGCTAAAAGCCTGGATTCCCTGAGATGTGCAGGTCAAGGGATGTAGGGATGGGAGGGGAGATGGTTCCTTTCCACTTTTCCACCTTTGCTCCTAGCCCAGAACCCTTTCCTTCTCAACCTGGATTCTTCTCTTATGAGTGGATCCTCTACTCCTGGCCAAAGGTGAGCACAGCCATAGCTTCCAAAGTCATCTTGGAGCCAGAGGGTCCCCAAAGGTCCCTCTCTGACC
The DNA here is from genome assembly GCF_023851605.1 of Tamandua tetradactyla. Classification (NCBI taxonomy): domain Eukaryota; kingdom Metazoa; phylum Chordata; class Mammalia; order Pilosa; family Myrmecophagidae; genus Tamandua; species Tamandua tetradactyla. The sequence continues at coordinate 183,457,011 of NC_135328.1, read as the reverse complement.
TGTAGAACTCTGTCCTCACTGTCCTGAGCAGGCAAAGCCTGAACAGGACAGTCACGAGGTGGGAAAAGGCAACTGGTATCACCCATGAGCCAGAGATAACAACTGTCCCCTGAAGTTCTGGAAACAGGCCCACCTTCCCCTGTCAATCCCAGGCCCCAGAGGACTCCGAACACTGCTCATTTTGGTTACATCACACATCACACGCATTCTACCCGGAATGTTTTTTCAACAAAGTTTGATGCAAGCACACAGTGGGGGCACGATATCCATGCATGAAAGTATCTTCTCATCACAGATGCAAAGTGTTGGAAGGAACCCCAGAGACCACTTAATCCAACCCCATTCAGGCAGGTGCTTCCCTGCTTCTGATGAATTCAGAGGCCAGTTGCCGGTGGCGTCATCAGACAAGACTGTTGGTTGTCTCAGGAGCTGGGATGCTACGGGACAGCTCCAGTTAACCAACATGGTGAACCAAGTGGCCCAAATCTACACTGCTAGAAAGCATAAAGTCCACCTAGAACTGCCCAGAATCAGGACTCTGGGGTCTTGCTTGTTCCGTATTCTGGTAGAATGGAACAAAGATGGTTTGGGAGCTGGACAACCTTGGGCTTTGCCACTTGCTAGCTGTGTGCTTTGGGCAAGTTTCTTAACCTTCTAAGCCCTAGTTTCGGCAACTGTACAACAATACCTACCTCGGTAGGGGCGCTGGGAGGACTTGATGAGATGATGCAGGTAGAGTGGCAGGAGAGTGTGTTGGTAGAGAGCAGATGCCCATCACACAGTGCCTCCCTTCCTGCCCATACCACGGGGCTTCCCCAGTACAGCCACTCTTCCCCGAGCCCCTGTGGATCTGTGCCACGCACCATGCTAGTTGTGGAGGAGAGGATGCTAAGATGACGTTCATGATGAAAATGGCTTGACCCTTTCAAACTGGGCCTTAGGGGGCTCTCAGGAGAAAGCACCAGGGGGCTCCCCAAAGGCCTGCTTCTCTTCTAGCCCATCCCTAGAAACTGCAGGGGAGGAGTGGGGAGTTTGAGATGATTTTGACTTTGTCTCGTTGGGGCTGGTGTGAGTTACAGGAGCATTCTCTGGATGAGCAGCCCTGAGTTTTAGTCCTGGCTCCATGTGTAACCTCTGCACTCTGGGCTTGCCTTCTCTGTGTAATGAAGGAGGTATACCAGATGGCTGCAGGCACCTTCTTCAGCCTGCAAATCCTTCCCCAGGCAAAGGGCAGAACCTCGCCTCACCAAGCAGAATTCACAGCTTCTCACAGTCATCCCCGAGACCCACCCAAAGCCCAGCCGTCCCGGAATAAAGGAGGAAAGGAAAGCAGATGGGAAATGATGGGAATCTGGAAGAGAGACGGAACCCCTGCTAAGAGCATCCACCAAGGACCCTGTCTGCTCATTTAGCTTTGACCCACTGCCCTCTCCCACAACGCTGCTGGCCTTATGGACATGAGGCCTGGCCACAGCTGCCATCTCTGTCCCCTGGGCGATCGGCGCAAGGGTCTGTACACGGCACAGCCACCCCTCTGGCCTCTGGGAACCATCTGAGAAGAGAAAACAGGCCCTCCCAGCAGGCCTTTTCCAGTCCCACCCACTGAGACACAGCTAGCTCCCAGAGGCCTGAGCTGCCGCCGTAATGTCTGACACAGAGACGGAGACACAGACAGGCAGACAGAGACTGACAGAAAAGACTCCCCAGGTAAGGGTGCAGCCAGGTGGCAGTGATGTGAGGGTACCCAAAGGCTCTCTAGGGCAGACCCCACCCACAGTTCCCCAGGCCCAGCCTTAGCTCTCACGCAACCTGGATTAACCCAGAGCTCAAGAGGAAGAGGGGAGGGAGCCGATACGGGCAGGCTGCTGGACAGACAGCCTGTGAGAGGAGGGTGGCTTGTGTTATTTGAGCTGATGGGCTAACAGCCTCACCCCTCCAAGAAGACACATGGCTCCAGGAGGAATGAGAAGCTGCAGTGTCCGGCCCCTCCCTCCACTCCCTAGCATGCAGAGGGACAGCTAAGAGGAGGCTTTTGTTCATTCAACCTGCCACCCACCCCCAGCCCAACCCCTCTCTGCCAGCCACCAAATCTGAGATTCTACCATTTCAGGTTTATGCACTGCTTTGGCTCTTGAAGGTTTTTGCCTTCTGGAAGCCCCCTATGAACATTCAAGAAAAAGCTCGGCACAGTCCTTGGTCGCTGGTTGAGAGGCAGCCTCATGGGACTCCTTCGGGACAGCATGGGAAAACCTTCCCACTGCGGCTGGGGGTGCGCCTCCAGGAAAGGCGGAGGCTGGACAGCCCCTCTGCTCAGATTACGTGCTCTGGGCGCTGCAGGGCTGTCCCGGCACAACCAGACACAGGGAAGGGACCGAAGACAGGCTCGGTGTGGCTTCTGGCAATGGCATCACCTGGAAAATGGGCGTTCCCACCAGGGACCCAGGCTTCTTCCAGACCTGATAAAATTGGCAAGGCAGATGAAACTGAGTGAGGACCCCTCGGGAAGACTGCCTGGGATGGGAGCTCAGCCAGGATGGGTCCTTAGCTTCCCAGGGAGTGGTGGCCTGGGGCTGTGTGCTGGGTACCAGGAGTGTCCCGGTGGTCCTTGATCCACAGTCCTCTTATCTGGGCCGGGCAAGTCATGATGAGAAAGGAACGGCACGGTTCCCTGGGCACACTGGGGGCACAGCGCCAGCCTCTGTCATCCCCTCCAGAGAAGAGGAGGAACTGCTCCCAGAGAGGAAGATGATGGGGCTGCTGGCCAGGAGGCAGGGGGGCAGCTAGCTACAGCTTGTCATCTGCCCTCAGGGAGTCACTTTCTTCGTCTTCAAGGGGGATTTGTACAAGAGGTCTTCAGAGTTCATTTAAATTCTCAGCTGATTATTCCCACCTCTCATTCCACAAAGTCCTAAGGCCAGAGGAAGGGAGGGTGGAGGGGATACCGAGGGAGCAGAGCCATGAACTGGTCTGACATATGCTGGGCCGAGCTGCCTGCAGGGCTCGGGATGCCATCAAAGCATCCATGGGACAGGTATGGAGGCTCCTGGTCTGTCCACCCTCTCCAGCTACCCTTTGGGACACTGCTTATGTTATACCAAGAGAGGAGAGGATCAAGGAAAAGGAAGCAGGACTCTGGTTGCCTCCATCCAAACCCAAACCTGGGCAGGAAGCTCTGAACTCAATATGAGGAGGTTGGTGAGAAGAGAAAAGAGGGTAAGGGATAAGTTAACGGGATCAGGAGATCAGAAATGGCAACACATCCAGGGAAGAGGGCACTGAGGCAGGGCGTGTGACAAATTCACCTCCTGACCTGCTACAGAGGGAATGGTGGGGCCAGGCAGCACACGGATGGAGGGAGAGGAAGGCTGGGCGCCTTCACTGGCGGCCTCTCCAAAATGGCTGCTCAACCTACCAACAGAAGGAAGGGCAACGAGCAGCAAAGCTCAAGTTTGCCCTCGGTGCCATCCACTGAGTAACTCCATGTCACCTGTGGGGCCAGCATGGAAGGCCCCAACTTGCTTAAAAGTGAAGGCAGGACCCTCGACCCCAATCCACGACCCAGGAATCTGCAAAGTGCAAGAGGATGAAGCCACCAGGATGCCAAGGGCACAAGCGCCTCTGTCAGCTCAGCTACCAAGCAGCAGTGAGCAAGCAGCAAATGTCTTCTCTGCCTGTCCTGCAGGAGGAGCCAATGGAATTAGCAGAGGTGAAAAGCTCGATCCAAGAATCTCACTGGACTCAGCCCCACCAGTCCACACTAGAGTCCTGTATGGCTGCAGAAGGCCAGGTCACCGCCACCTCCCATTCACAACTTCTGAGGCACATACCCTCAGCAGCTGGCCCTTCTTCCTTCCACAGGTGACTGTCAAAGCCTGTCCTGACACTGATGTGGGGCATGGCAGGGGCAGGAAGGGCATAGCTGTCAGTCCGGAGGGGCCTGTGCTGAGAGCTGCAGAGAAGCTGGGCGGGGCAGGGACATGGTCGGACTGGCGGGGCGGGTGGAGGCAGGGGCGAATGCTGGCATGAGGAGTGACGATGCAAGTTTGTTAAGTGGCTCGGAGTGGAATGAATTTCCAAATGCAAGAGTGGCAGTGATAAGTGCGGATGCTGGAGTCTGTCAGATCAGTGGACAAACGGCTCAGGAGGCATGCAAAAGGAAGGGGTGATGAGAGAAAATGCAAAACCAGGACCTGGGCTTAAGAATGCTGCCCGGCGGGGCAGAAGCTTGCAGGCGCAGGGGCTGTGCGTGGAGTCCAAGAGGCTGGGTGGGAGCAGCCCAGGGGATGCCACGGCCCAGTCTGGAGCCAGCTTCTCTGCCACTGGGCGCCGAGTGGGGTAGGAACCCAGGCAGCGGGGTGCTCCAGGCCCCAGGCAAAGAGCTCTGTGCTGGGGCTCCCAGAGGGGAGCTCCCGGCAGTGGGCAGGGCAGGTGCCCCAGCTGACTATCTCTTACCTTTGGTTTTAAAAGCAAAGTGACAGTGCTTGCACACATAGGGCCGGACGTCAGTGTGGGTGCGGATGTGTTTCTTCAGCATGCTGGGCTTCTTGCAGCGAATTCCACACTCCTCACAAACATATTTCCCTCGGCCGCGGCCTCGCACATAAACATACTCTTCGTTTGATTTGTACCTATGAGCAACAGGCGTCATGGTAAAGGAAAAAAAAAAAAAAGGAGGAGAAGAGGCAGATTCCCACCTCGCAGGATGCACACGCTTCCTGGCGGACAGCAGGAGTGGAGGACGCCGAACCACAGAGAGCCACGGACCCCTGTGCCTGCCCTGCCCCCCGGACAGCAGGGGCTGCACCTTCCTTTTCCCCCTGGAGGCGGCAGACATTGATGCTTCCTGCCCGGGAGGGAGAAGCTCCAGATGCCCAGACTGGCCTCCTTTCCAGAGCCAGTGCTCTAGGCCAACGATGACAAAGAGGAAAAATAGTAATGACGACGACAGCTCTGGCAGCTACCATTTTGCAAAGGGCTTCTTGGCTCTGGGCCGGGCACTTTGCCAGAATCAAACCACAATTGCCTCCTGAGACGAGTGCCCTTAAGAACCAGAGGTTCAGAGAGGGCCACATACTTGCCCAAGATCCCAGGGCCAGAAACCGGGCCTAGAACCTGCCTGTCCCAAGGCCAGTCCACCTCTCCTGAGGGCCAAGAAATGCTGAAACGGTCTGCCAGGAAGCCACCCAGATGCTCGGCGAGGGGCAACAACGGGGGATAACAGGACCGCCATTATTTCCTGTCCTAGAGAGAGGGGAAACCAGGGGCCCTGCGTTCTTTCTCCCACCCCCATCTCCAGTCAAGTCCGAAGGTCTGTAGGACCCAGATTTGCAGCCGCCTCGGCTCTCACAGGCTTCTGGGGATCAGCAGGGATCATGGCACAAAGTGCCAACAGCTTTCGGGAGCTTCCTCGGGGGGCTGCCCCCCCCACTGCCGGGCCTCTGAGCCGCCAAATCAGGACGCTCTTATTTCCACAGTTAGAAGGGAACTCACGAGTCCCACGAGGCCCCGCAGGATTTGCATCCAAACTGTCTCAGTCTAATGCTATCAATGTGCAGTCTCCAGATGGGGGTGGGGAGGGCAGTGGTGGGCATGGGGCAGAGGGAGGGAATCCTGGCACACTTCCAGGAGGGCATCACTCAGGGGCCTTGGGCTTGGAGGGAGCCTGACCTCCTGGCCTGCACCCTGTTCACACCCCTGCCTTGCATGGCACACCAGAGAGGCAGATGCCATCACATCCCTGCCCAGGGGCTGGCTGAACTCCAGGGGCGGTGTAGAGGGGAGGGCGGCGGCTGTGGGGGGGAGATGAGGAAGTGACAAGGGGCACTCCACTCTGTTCTGCTGGGTCACTAGGTTATGGCTGAGGGAAGTCACAGGACACGCTCCAAAAGACCCTGCAACTTTCACACCCCCAATCCCCCCTCCCCCACAACCCGCCCCGTGTACAGTCCATGAGCACAAGCAGACCCTTCTTTTTGCAGCCTCAGATTTGGCACACTGGTACCTCTTGGCATCTAAACCCTCCTTTTATTCACTTTTACAGACCCTGAACCAGTCGGTTTTAGGTGCTCGGGTGGCCAGACTTTTCACCCATCTGGGGCAAAGCGCCATCGTGTGGTCAAGGGGAGAAGCTGCAGGCCCTGGCTCGGCTGGGCAGTGGTGCCTCAGCTTGCCCTGGCGCCATGGAGGGTCCGGCTCCTGTGGGACTACGGCCCACCCTCACCGATCCCTGGACCCAAACCAGCGGCCCATGCCCGCGTTTTAATTCCTATGTCCCTGCATCCCACTGGACACCCAGCCTCTGGGTGAAGGGAGGCTGAGAAGGGTGCCCTTTTCCCAGCTAGAAGACAGGAGTGAGGATGGTTTACTCTCTTCTGCCACCAACTGGACATTAACTTCACCCGGTCCTGCTCAGCGGGTCTGTGCCTACCCCGACCGCCAACTACGAGGGAATCCTCTTGCATTCGCCTTCCCTTACCCCCACTGCTGTGTGTGTGTGTGTGTGTGTGTGTGTGTGTGTGTGTGTGTGTGTGTGTGTGTTTGTGATGTGAGGTCACACTCCACACAGGCCCATGGCCACTCGGACTTTTTCCACATTTTGGCTTCGCTTTCTGTTCAAGCCAATGCAAAAGCAAGCACTGCTGAGCATCTACCTCGGTTGCTCTCAGAGCCTTTCATTTCTTCCTCCACACCAAGCTTAAATGGCACATGGTCTTTCCAAGTGGAAAGAGAAAAAGAGAGAGAGAGGAAAAGAGAGAGAGAAGGAGTGAAGGGGAGAAGCAGCTGTCCCTGCCCACACTCACTGCACAAATACTTGGTGCTGATCAGGGTCTCGTCAGCACCCTCCTCCTGGATTCCCAGGGGCCTGTAACGCTGCACAGAGACAAGAATGACATCTTTCTACACCCAGCCCTTTCTGAAAGGCTGCCGGCCCTGGGCTGGAAACTCGCAGGTGTTGACAGCTGCAGAGAAATACTCGGTAAAGAGCCAGAACGGGAAACCAGAAAGCCTCGGTGGGACCCACGGGGGGCCGGGAGGGGACCCGGTGCTGCCGCAAGGTCTGCTGGCCCCTCCCCTCTCCTGCCCATCACGCCTCCCCCTCCTCCACCCACGGTGCCCTTTGGCAAGGGAAGAAGGGACGGACCCTTGCCTGTCCCGAGGCTGCCAGCCAGCCTCCCAGGGACAGGCCTGGGCTCCCACTGACTCCCAGCTCCCAGGACAGGGAGAGATTTCTCCGAGCCCCACTGCTTGCCTATCTTCTGCTATCCTGACAAGTTGGGGGAAGGGGGGTGGGGCGGTCAACCAGTCTGGAAAAATAAAAAAATAAAAAAATAATACTTTTTTATTTTTCTATTTCTGTGGATTCCAGAGTCTGTCTTAGATGGAGGGACCTTGAGATCAGACAGCCTGACTGCCCGAGGCTCAGCGTTGTGACCACCCGAGGTCCTGCGGCCAGAGGGCAATGGCAGGACAGGGCTGGGACTCATGTCACCTGAGTGAGTGGTGGCTGCAGTCCCCGGGCTCTCAGACCCCAGCGTAGAAGCCGCTTTCTGTCCTGCTGCCTCGGGTCAGGGGCTGAGCAGGATGTCTGGGAGGGGTGTGGAGCTGCCAGGCTCCTCCGTATGGTGCTATTTTCATTCTTATGCAGCAGCCCTAGGACTAGTGGACCCAGAGGAAAAGAAATACATCTTCAAATTACCCCTAAATCGGGAAGGTCATTTTCTTCATTTAATAAGGAAGGAAACAGAGTCAGAGAGGCGAAGTGACTCACCCAAAATCACAAGGTAGCTAGAAAGTGGTGAAGCTTTGAGCACATAGCTTGACCTAGTTTGAAGTCTTCTCCTGCCTTGGCTGCTTTTCCTCCAGCCCCACTGCCGATGACCCCTGAGCTGCCTGACTCTGGACAATAACCACAGGACCCCTTGGGTTGTGGCTGTACATTCTTCTGAGGCATTTCTAATACCCTATGGCATCTACCAAGCATTCAAGTGTTCAGCACAGAGCCCCCAAGGGGGGTGGCAGGCGCCTCTGCTCAAGATGCCAAAAGGTGGGATTTACTAGAAATTAAATGGCATTTCTGGAAAAGTGATGGATGAGGGTAGTTCCTGGACTCTGAATATGACAAAGACCAGCAAAGAAGCTGGTCTGTAAGGTAGTGAGCTCCCGGTCACTAGCACTTGACCCAGAGGCTAGAGGAACAGCTTGGCAGGCCCTATAGTAGGTGGGAGGTTAATGATTATCTGGTTCCCGTGACAAGGCCAGTCCCAGTGTAGAATACGCTTGACATGGATTAACTAAAATTTATTCCCGTAACAGCATTATGAATGGACGTATTCATTCCTAAGGACAGAAGACAAACGCAGGCTCGGGGCACTAGAAGGGGGTGGGCTGGAAACACGATTGAGCAAAGCCGAGGAGATGTAAGAGGGGAGTGGTGGGGACTAAAGCAGTCCCTCTCTGAAGGGGGCTGTGGTTGCTCCTTCCAGCCAGCCAAGTATTGCTTGGGGGTGTCAGATCTTCCAGCTTTTCAAGAAACCATACATTGAGATTAAAAACAACAACACACAAAAAATACTATTAACAAATCCTCATATAGCTCTTACTTGGTTCCAAGCACTATTTTAAGCACTTCAAAAACTCATCTTGAATTCATATAATCTGTGTAACAGCCCTATGATATAGGGACTCTAATCTTCCCTATTTACACATCGGAAAGTAGTGTCACAGAGAGGTCGAGTAACCTGCCCCAGGTCACACAGCCAGTGTATTAACTGAGCCAGAATTTGAACCTGGGACAGTTTGGCTACAAACTCCATGTGCTTGACTGCTATGCAATTCTGAAGAAGATCTGAAATCGCTTATTAAACAACAACAACAACACCATGGGTAAGCCAATAAAATATGAGGTGAGGCGAATCCACCGTGGAACTAAAGTAGGGGTCGTGTAGCCAGGAGGTCAGGCAGCTAGAAGGAGCTGTCTCACCTTCAGGCCCATGATTTCTCTCCAGCAAGCTGCATTTTTCTCTTAAATGGGGGGTTGAACCCAATGTCCTCCATGTTACCTTCCTGATCTGAGCTTCTATGAGGCTATTCTGCATTCACATCATGGACTCTTCCATACATTACCAATATTTTATCATAAAACCCTTGACTCCCCTCCAAATTCAGGTATTTTAAAGATTGCCAGATTTCTGATTTTATTAGGCTCCTGTTTCCAAATATGCCACCTCCCCCCCCCCCCCCACCTACCCAGGAGAGGGCAACTTGGATTTAATCATGCAAAGCAAGAAGCAGATGTGATGAGACATGCATACCCTGTGGCCCTCTTTTGCAGGCAACCTGTAAAGTGAGGCTCAGGGCTGGTGCCCAGCAGCCACCGCACCCTGGGAGGTCTGGCCACGGGCGGCGGGCTTGGACACGGTGACACGCTGCTCTCTCGAAGAAGCTCAGAAAGGAAGGGACGTCTGTAAGAAGAGGAGCGAGTGCTGGGGGTAAGGCCCACTGAGCCATGGATCTGCTAAAAATATTCAGTTGCCAAGAGGTAGGAAACACACCCTCTGCGGGAAAATGAACTGGGAGAGCTGGGTTGTAGGTCACTGGGGAAGTTCATATGGGGTTCTGGACACATGCCAGATTCTTCTTTTGTCAGGGTTCTGCGGAAATTAAATTACATCACAATGCAGGGTGGTGGTGGTGGGACAGTACATGCGCTGTCCAGGGGTGCCAGGAATTCCGCAGCACACATGTAATACACGCCCCGGCCTAGATCTCACCAGCAGAGTCTCTATTGTAAGCAATGCTAGCTGTGTGCAGGGTTCTGTGTATTTACTCAGCACTTACTCACGCCTGGTCTGAGCCAGAAATCCAAAGTAAATAAGGTTGGATCTCTGGTGTGAATATCAGCTGCTTAAAAGATCATAAAAGAAGGAGAGAGAAACAGGATTACAGACAGCGTACAAAGTGCTACGAAAGAGCAGAGAAGACCCAGCCCAGGCTTAGGTGGCTTTCTCAGAAGAAATGCCTTTTCCTCCAGGTCTTAGTGGATGGGCAGGGTCTGAGCTGCTTGGATGCAGCTTTTGTGAGAACCATCTCGGCGCCGCGTTCAGGATGTGTGTGCTCCAGGAGGGCGAGAGGAAGGAGCAGAAGATTCTAGAACCTTCAGCGGTGGCTGGACTGAGGGACAGGAGGGGGAGCGGGACAGACACCTTCTCTTACACCTTCCGGACGGAACTAAGCACCGCCCCATTTTGCAGGCTTGCTACTACGAAATGGCATGTGCACTATTTCCTCGATTGCACGGTTGTGAATTTTCCATACTCGGACACATCAGCTCCCAGCCTCGGCTGCTGGGAGAAAAAGCAGCACTCGGGGGGTCTGATGCCCAGAGTGTCTCCACAAACAGGAAGAGCCTTTATGCTAAAGAATTTGAGGAGATAAGTGCGTGGCTCTGGAGTGACTTCACAGTGACCAAGTGCAGATGCCTGAGAACTACCAAGCAGGCTCCAAGCCTGGGCTGAAGCCAGGGCCCCGCTTCTGACCAGACACAAGATTAGGGTGGGAGAGGGAAACAGGAAGCCGGAAGGGGGGCCCCTCATGCTCCGAGAAGTGAAACCACCCAAGAGGAGTGGACCCATGCAGCACTGGGTGGCGGTGCTGCAGCCTTCAGCAGCCCCGGGGCTCTACAGCAGTCACCTCCAAACTGTGGAGATGGGAGGCTGAGCAGTGGGGGTCCTGGGACCCTCGTCTCCCAACCACGGCAGCTCTGGACTGAGCTGTTTTCCCGAGTGGGCATCTGCATAAACTTAACTTTGTTTAAAAGAGTTCTGTTAGTTTAAAAACAACCTGAAAATTTCTAGTAGAGAGTATTTGTCCTGGAAGGTCCTTAAAGCCTTCCACTACCCTGGAGGGAGGGACCTCCAGCATCCTTAGAGTTGGTCCTTTCCAGGGCCATCCCGGCCACGCCTTCTCACATGTGTATACTCTGGTACCCAGGGACTCAGTTTCCCAGGCAGCTCCTGCTCCCTCTGGGCAGCTCTCCTGCTACTGAGCTCAAATTGCCAACCTGTGCATCCCCCCCACCATAGTCTGCTTTCTGGCTAGTCCAACTCCTCTTCCCCATGACAGGTCCCCAGGGACACTGCTCCACTCGGGGCTCTCTCCCCCAAGCCTAACGTTTCCATCTTCTCCAGACATGGAATTCTGGTTGCTCCTGGGCCTGTCCACCCTCTCCTGGACCCCTCTAGCTTGTCCTTCTTAAGGTGGGATAGTGCACAGCAGCTGCAAGCTCACAGGGGAGGCTGGAGCCAGCCCAACCTGAAGGACGCCCACAGCTTCCATCATCTCATCCTCTTCCAGCCCCACTTTTTCATTCCCCAGGTAGGAAGCAGGCGTGGAATGGGGAAGTGACCAGAACCTGGCTAGGACTCCAGAGCGTGGAGGGCGCTGGGCCACCTCTCACCCCACGAGCTCATAATTACCAGCACTTGCTATGTGCCAGGCTCTGTGCCAAGTCCTTTCTACATAATGCCTCTTCTCATCTTTGCTAACATTAGTGAATACATGTCTTATTCCTAAAAACTATCCTCTAAAAAAAAAAAAAAAATCCAGTCAGGCCCACAGGTGCAGTGTTTTATCAGGGACAAAGAACTAGCCCTCATTTGCTGAGTGCTTACTCTGTGGTCGGTAGTTTTTATAGGGATTATGTCGTGGGAGCCTTGGCACAATCCCACACGACAGCCCTGGTATGAGGAGCAGAAATGAGGTTGGAAGGTCATCTTGAGGCTGGCTTGAGAAAAGCCTCGGGTGCCAGGTTCAAAAGTTTGGCCCATGTCTTGCAGACAAGGAGACGCGGGGAAGGTGGTCAGTCAGAGGTGGGGTCTGGGGAGCAGGGCTTGGGAACCCTCGCGTTGGGGCTGTGTGGGGTGAGATGCACTCTCAATGGACACAGCCCCCAACTGGGGGTCCGGGCACAAATGGCCTGTAGGGACGTGGGTGAGAAAACAGGAAGGAAGACTGTAGTCAGAGCTCGGGGAGTGAGGTGTCTTGTCTGTGGTCACACAGCTACCGGGTGCTGGAGTTGAGGCCTCTGCCTGGCCTGATGGTGAGGCAGCAGGGTGCAGATATGGGGTGGGTGGGGGGATGGAGTAAGGCTGCCCAGGTCCAGTTCCTGTGGCCCTATTCCTGCTGGCTGTGACCCTGGGCGAGCACCTGGCTCATGGCGGGGGTGGGGTGGGTGGGTGATGGCCACCCAGAGCAGCTGGTGTTGGCTGTGGCTGTCGTGGTGCAGTCTTATGGCCGAACCTCCTGGCCATCATTCCAGGGCTGAGCCACCCCTTCCAACAACAGCCCTATTCCTTAAAACCTCTCTATGGAAATGGTATTCCCCGACCCAAGCTGGCTTTCAAGCTATTTAAGGATGCTGCTGCCAGGGCTTTTGTGGAAGGAAGAATCCTTTTGTGAGCCCAGTGGCTGCCTCTTGGGTGGCTGGAGCACCTGACAGTGTGTCCTTTCCCCTGGCTGTCCTCCAGAGCTGCTCCACGTCAGGCCTTCTCAGCATACAGCCCTGCCCTCCCCCAGGGTCTCAGACAAGCCACAGGACACCCACGTCCTTTAGTCTCCTTGCCTGTGAAATTGGGACAGTGTGTGTGTATGTGTGTGTGTGTGTGTGAGTGCTAGATCAGTGTCTCTAGTTTATGAGATGCTAATCCACAAAAGGATGATATAAAAAAATTCATAGTGGCAGAAAGCAGAAGAGTGGTTACCAGGGGTGGTCGGAGCAGGGGAATAGGGAATTATTGTTAAATGAATGGGTTCTGGTTTGATGATGAAAATAGTCTGCAAACAAATAAGTGGTGAAAGCTACACAGTACTGTCTGTCAATGTAGCTCATGTCAAATAACTTTCCACATAAAATGGTTAAAATGATTGTTAAGTTGTGCACATTTTACCACAATTTAAAAAAATTTAAAAATTAAAATAAAATTTAAAAAAGTTTTGGAATTGATGTCAGATGAGGTTAAACGGGTTCCTTTAACATGGGACTTCTCAGAGTCTTAACTATGCTGTTGGGCGTTGTGACTCTCTAAGAGGGTAACACAATGTAAAGCATTTTCCAAACTCTTCTGACCGTGGACCGCCCCTTCCTTTAGACGGCAGATCTCTCAGGACTGTTGTTCTAGAAAATTCTCTGGGAAACACTCAGGGGGTCTAAGACCATACACTGCCTTTCCTCCTTACAGAGACTTTTATGTCCTGCCTGGTCGGGGACAGAGCACCCGCTGTGCATCTCCAAGACCATAATAATCAAAGTCTTCAGTAAATGCCTGTTTATGAGGGGTTCGCAGGATTGGGTGGCCTTGAGGGCAGTTCTGTTTACTCTGTAGCCTTAGAGCCAAGCACAGGGAGCCCACAGGCCCCACACACCGTGGAGGCTCACATCCCTCTAGAAAGGTGCATCTATATATTCTAATGACGTTCCCCAAGGGCCGTCCACTTGAGGTGTCCACCAAGCTCTGGACACCCCCATGTGGGCATCTCTGTAGTCCCACACACTTGGTGTGGCCAAAACTGAGCTCTTGAGATTCTGCACAAATGCTGGCTGCCTCAGAGATCACTGGAATCAAGGAACGCACCAGCCTTACCCCAGACTCCCCCTTGATTGTCTCCCTTCTCACTCATTCCCACCCACCTCTGAATCATGCTCTCTGCAGCCAGCCACCACCCTGGCCTGAGCCCCGGTCAGTGTTGGATCTCTGCAGCTGCCGCCTAATGGGTCTCCCCACAGCCTTTCTTGCCCTCTCCTCACTAATCTCAGTATAGCAGCCAGAGCTGCTATTAAAACGCCCCACTTATGTTGCTTGCCTACCTACAGCCCTGGGATGGCTTTCCTGTGCCCTCAGAATCAAGGGCCTCTTGGGTATCCTGGTCCCTGAGCCTCCTCCACTCACCCTCCAGGCGCCAGTGATCTGGGTCTTCTTGGGTCTCCAGCCTGGATTGTTTTCCATCCCCCTCCCTGCTCTTTGGTTAAATCCCAGTCTTCCAGTTTTGCCTGCCACTCCAGGAGCAGTGGAGTACAGCAGTAAAGAGTGTTGGGCTCAGGAACCAGAATTCCTGAGCTGAAATTAGGCTCTGCCCCTTATTAGCTGCGTGACCTTAGGCAGGTTACTTAGCCTCTTTGTGTCTCAGTTTGTTCATTTATAAAATCCACTTTATATAACGTCCTATTTCTTGACTGGTAATAACTGGGCGTAGTTATATGGGCATGTCCACTTTATAGTAGTTCACGGAGCTATATTGTGATTGGGATTTTTTTGTGCTATATGTTTCAATTAAAAAGTTATTAAATAGTAGTATGTACTCACTGGGTTGCTGTGAGGTTAATGTAATTGCATAAACTATATGCTAGGAACAGTGCCTACCATATTAATAAGGGTTTGGTCAATATTCACCATAATCTTGCATTTTTTCTTGATAGCACTCATCAGTTAGATTTATTATTCAGCAATGTAAGGCAAACCAAGTGCCTCAGTTTGGATAGGTTGAGAAGCCTGGAGTTGTCCCCATGATCCAACTCAGACATGAAGCCAATGCTCTGGCAATGCGTGGACCAGCTGATAGGACAAGAACCATGATGGAGACTCTCCACCATCTCCTTCGTCCCCAGGCGTGGCCAAGTATGCAAAGGGATCCAAAACGTGCTGATGTGTACACAGAAGCCATTGGGAGCCTTCCAAGACCTCAGCCAAGGGGCCCAGGACCCCCTCAGGAGCCCCCTGGATGATGATGACATGCCCACGCTCATCAACCATTGCCCCCATTTCTCTTGATCATTTCTCCTGATTGACCCCAGAAAGGTCAATATAGGGATGAAGACGTAGAAGAGGAGCAGCAAGGGAAGGGGAAGCTGATGAAGGTGACATGGATGGAGAGGAAGAAGAGGCTGAGGCTGAGGAAGGCCATCCCTAACAAGGTCCCAAGGAGTCAGAGGAAGGGGATGATGGTGAGGAGTGAATTTCCACGACGGAGATGGAACTGCTGACTTGCAAGGTGAAACACGTCGGCATCCAAACTCTGACACCGAGTACAGTGCTGAAGATCTAGTGTTAGATCCTCCTATGACCTAAGAGGCGAACGATGGGGAGACTGGGCCATTCTTATACCTCAGCTGTCCAGGCAAGACTACTTTTGAAATGGAAATCGGTAGGATAAAGGATCAAGTTCCAGACAAAGAAAATAAAAGGAGACAACAAAAGCCTCAGTGACGTTAATCAAATAGATTTATATTAGGAAGACAAAGGTACACAAGGAGTAACAGCTGCAGAAGAAATTCTGGTTTAAGAATAAAGGGATTTGGTGTTTTGCTGTTGAAAAACACAAAATAAGACTCCCCTGATGAGTCGGTAGACTGGACCTTACAAGTTTTCCATGAACAAGCAGCCCTTCGTCAACCCATCGCCTGAAATATCTGAATGCTACAATTTATGAGTAAGTTAGTGTCCAGAATATGGGGCTACAGGAGTCATGGCACAGCTGCCTGCAGGAGGGATTGGGGGATGATTTGAGCTCCTACTTGCTGCTCATGTCTCAACTTCCCTTCATTTAAATGCTTTTAAAGCTTTGGACAGTTCTCAGGATGACAGAACACCATCATAGAGGCTGGCAGGGTGAGAAATGTGGCCATCAGAAAGTTATGGCCATTTAACTTATACATTAAAACCAGACTGTGAGGGTTGTCACTGCTGGCTCATCTATCCTCCAGAAATGCCATTTCCGTGGACTCTTGGTCGGATGAAATGATGTGGTGATGGGTTAGAGCAGAACATGTCACCTGTCCCCAGGCACAGGGAGCCTGATTATGACCCAGGGGTCAGATATGAAAGTGAGTGGGAAGCTGTTATGGACATTGCCTTACTGGAGTCCTCAAATGTAAGTGAAAAGGGGGAAATAAGGAAGTTTATTAACTTCCGTGAACCTCGCCGACTGGGAACTGCGCCTCATGCAACGTCCAGTCTCCTGTCCAATCTTTGTCACTGTTGGAGAGTAAATCATGTACCCCACAAAAGACATGGTCAACTCTTAATTCACATCCTTGTAGGGCCTTTGAAGATGTTATTGTTAGTTAAGGTGAGGCCAAATTGAATCAAGTGGGCCTTAATCTGTACGACTAGAGCCTTATAAAGAAAGGAAATTTGGCTGCAGTAAGAGAAAGCCAGAAGTCCATGAAAATGAGAAAAGCAGACGTCAGGAGAGAGAGAGTGCCACGTGACAGGAGGCAAAGACGCAAACAAAAAGCTCTAAGGATTGCGGTAAGCCAGCACCAAGATGCTACAGACCTTGGCGAGAACATATGGCCTAGCTGATGCAGTGATTTTGGACTTGTAGCCTCCCGAACAATGAGCCAATCAACTTCCTGTTGTCAAGCCAATGATTGTGCTTGGTATTTGTCATAGAAGCTCTGCAAACTAAGACATCTTGCTTCTGCTAATTATAAGTGCTCACCCTGGTGCTGCAAGCCACAAAAGATACCTTAAGGTTTCTGACAGCCATAAGTGGGTATTTTCTGTTGGAGTATGAAGCAACCCTTTGCTGACCAGATCTCTGTGTGACCTATGACCAAGCTGGAGAAGGAGGTGTCTGCTCTGATGACTCCACTCAACTGTCCAGCCATCTTCTGCACTGGACAGGCAATAAAGAAACTGACTGTTCAGATTTCTGGGGGATCCTTCAAAATCTCTATTTGATTACTTTTAATTCTGTCAATTGATGGAAGGTAAAGGAGTGGGGTGGTTAAGAGAGGTGTCTCAGTTCTCCCTGGGCTCCCTCTGAAACCATCATGCATGTATTTTCCATACTGGAGCATCCTGTGAGACTTTGTGAAGGTTTCTTGCCGGTAAGGGACTTAGAAACCATTGAATCAGATGATCTCTAACATTCCTAAAACTTTCCCAAAATCCCTGTAAATGGGGAGCCATGGGAAGTTCTGAGGGGAGGGTGCACCCACGACTAGTCTGCAGGAATGCTGCTGGGGGTTGCCCTCTGGAATAAAATCACAGCGGGCTTCCTGGAAGTCCAGTTCACACCCTTTCTCCCCAAAGCCAACCCTCTGGAGCTTATTTAATGCTCCAAAAGGAATAATAAACAAGACTTGGGACAAGCACATGTCATGGCATACAGGAAGGTCAGCTGGGGGCCAGGTTGTTCTCAGAGGTTGGCACAGGGTAGGATTAAGATGCTGGCTAAGGAACACAGGCTTTCCTCCGTGACCAGTTAGCTGCAGGGCCTCGGGCAAGTCCCTTCCCTCACTCAGTCCTTAGTTTCCGCCTTGGTAAAATGGTTCTCTTCCCGCCGTTATGGAGTTGAATCAGGCCCAATCCTATTTATTTTGCCTATAACACATATTTTGCATATGTGCTCAGGGTCTCACAGCAGGTCAGAAAGTGGAGCTATAACTGGAACTTAAGGCTTCCTGAATCCTCATTCATCGCTTTTTCTCCTGTGCTGCATTATCTCTTGGTATCAACTCTGGGCACATAGCACTGCCTCTGCAAAGAATACCATTCTCCGATTAAATTTTTCAAGACCCAAGCAAGAAAAATGTTGCTTCCTCTAAGAAGTGCCTCTGACCCCAACCCCCATCAGTCTGAGATGGTGTTTCTTCCTATAAGATCCCAAAGACCACTGTACTGAGGTGGCCACTGGTGGGTTCTTGATGCCATGCTTCTGCCTCCCTGATGCCTGTCTCTGGCCAGACCTGGGGGGGCTCGGGAAGCACAGATCTTGTATCCTTGTAAGGTAACAGCAATGGCAAAAATCCTACAAAACAAATATCTGTGGTCTTTTAGTATTTGCAAGGCATCCTTCTAATCAGGCAACCTCCTTTATTCCTACTACAAATCAGTGAGGTGGCTAATATCATTCCTGTTTTTCAGATGAGGAAATAGAGGCTCAGAGAGGTACAGTAACTTGCCCAAGGTCACACAGCAAAAAAGCAGCAGAAGAAGGACACTGATCTCCCACTGCTCCGCTTGGGATTAAATATCCTTCTGACTATCTCGGCTGGAGTAGATGCTGCTGGTGGGAAGAATGTTCTTCAGAGTATGGAGAGGGGCGTCTCCCCATTGCAAACAAACTCTGCCTGGTGCTATAAACCCCTGGGAAGCACCATCATCACCATCGTGTCTATACACAAGCATTCACTGGGACCTGCTCTGGGCCTGGCCCTGGAACTTGGAGGGGTGGGGACAGGGTTCTACCAGGGACTTGCTGTGCAAGTGCTGTTTATGAGTTAGAGGAAACAGATAGTAGGGTACCCCAGTTAGTGGAAATGGGATGTGGAGAACAGAACACAAGATTTGAAGCCAAATAAGGCTGACTTTGACTCTAGCTTTGCTGTTCATTCAGAGAGACCACGGGCAACTTCTTTCACCTCTCTGAGCCTCAAGCCCGACATGGGTAGGATGGGTATTTATGTCTACATAGCTGGGGGTGCTGAGGGTTAGAAACTATAAATGTGAAGTATTGAGTTCCATATCTGCTGATGGGGAGGTGGGGATGTGGGAAGGGGGACCACAGGGCGAGAAAAGACAGGGCTCAGCCAGGGGCTCATGTGCTGTACCTCAGCCAGGTGGTCACCAGAAGTTAACTAAGTTGCTTGAAGGCCCTGCTGAGAAGGGAAAGTGAGGGCTGCTGGGAGAAGACATCCCTTCACTTGGAGGGTGCCTCCCTCCACCAGTTGCTGTGCTATAACCGGGCACCCCTCAGGGATTGAAAGCAGTAAATTCTGGGCACAGAAAAGCAGAAAGCACTCTTCACAGCAGGCTGGGAGCTCACGGAGGAGGGTTTTAGGGACAGAATAAAAACATCTCTCAGAAGGGTGTGCCTATACTCTCAGAACAGACACACGAAAACATGAGGTGGCTAATGGCATTCTTGTTTTCCAGATGAGGCTCAGAGAGGTTAAGTAAATTGTCTAAGGTCACACAGCCAGAAAGATCATACTGTACCTTGGCCAGGTAGTCACCAAAACTTAAGGTTTATAAAGTAAGGAGACCTCAGGCAACAGGGGGCCTGCACTCACCCTTTGAGGCTGTGTGACCCTGCAGGGTCAATGAGAAGGGTGAAGCCTAGAGAGGGTGAGTGCCTTGCCGAAGGCTGCACAGCCATTACCAGTAGGGCCAGGACTTAAAAGCCAAAACTCCTGCCTTCTCAAGCAGGGCTGCCGCCTCACCCAGTAGGCATGACCTCACTGCAAATGCCCACATGCTCCCCACATACTTTCTGCACCAGGCCCAGTGCCCAGTAAGGAACTGAGTCAACAAATAGTCTCTCCAGCAAGCCTGTGGGCAATTCTCCAACAGCACTGGCCCTGGCTGGATGAAGCATCACTTACAAATGCTTTAAAAGCTTGTGCAATGCTTTTTCAGAGGCGCCAGTAGCAAGAAGGCAGCCCTGCGGCCAGAGTTAAGTCCAGTTGAAATGCAGATTCACTTCTAAAGGGCTGGGAGAGAACAGATGCCGCTAACATGTATCACAGATCTACTCAATTTTGCTGAGACAGAAGTGTCCATTGGTTTCCTGACTTTTCACAACAACTGTGTGGCGGTAGAGCTGTTTATCACTATTCCAAAGAGGGAGAAGCTGAGGCCAGAGAGGCTCAGTCACTTGCCCTAAGCTACACAGCCAGTAAGCAAGCAAGCACTACCACGTCATACATCAGAACATTCTGATAGGGTCCACTGTCTCCATTTTTAAGCTTATAAAGTTACATGTTTTAAATCACATATGGGTTTTATGAAACATGTTTTCCCTGCCTGTGGGCTCAAAAGCTAGCCATTGGAGAAGCAGCTATTTGACACATATAGAAAATAATAAATGTCAAGATAAGGTAAAATAGCAGGTCCTGGGGGCAGTGGTGGTGGGGTAGGGGGAGGTCAGGGAGGCTCAGGGTCTGGGGGCACTGGCCAGGCTGGGTGTGAGCATTTGAAAATGGAGGGGAGGAGACGGCCTTCCAGGCAGAGGGAACAGCATGGGCAGAGGCACAGAGATAGAAAAGTGTGGGATGCTCAGAAGGAAAAGTGGTAGGAGCAGAGGGAAGAGCCTGAAGAGTGGTATGAGGCCTGAGCATCCATGGGGTATCATGGATGGAACTGGGAGCCAGAGAAGGTTCTTTCTGAGCTGGGTTTATGGTAGAATTGTAAGGGTATCAGGCTTTGGGGGATTTTTAATATAGCCAAAAATTCATGGAGCACTTACATTTCAATGATTCTCACTTATTCATTCTCACTCTCCTATCCCCAAAATGAGACAAGAGATAGGGCCTCTTCTATTTGATGGAAAAGGGATAAAGGTCCTTCTCCCACAAACCACTGACACCTGTGACCCAATCACAAGACCACAGGCCCCTACTAGGTCCCCCACCTCTCTTCTCTGGCTGCCCTCCACTTGCCTGTTTATTTCCTTCCCCATTCCAGCTTCACCAAAACCCTATTCCTCCAAGTGCTAATACTCTGGCCAGCCTCCAGCCTTCACCCTTGCTTATTCCATCTGGAATAATCCTACCCATCCCGTAACCACCCCAGTCCTTTACTAACTGCAGCTCATCCTCAGACCTTTCTGAGCCCTCCTTGGCCCTCCCGTCCAGTGGTCTCATGGACAAAGCCATCAAGGAAGGGCCAAAATGGGAGATGTGGGACTCATCATGCAAGGTAACAAGTATTGGGCACTTATTGTGTACTAGGTGCTGTCCTGGGCCCTGGACCTGCAGCCATGCATTTAATCCTTGGAACAACCCTATGCTTGGTGACTATTACTCTCCCCACTTTGCCAGTGAGCCAAGGAAGGAATGGAAGACATGTGAAGAGAAGACAGTGGAGCATAGACTTAAACCCTGGTGGAGTGGCCCCAGAGCTATGTTCCTGACCCCTTCATCCAGCCTGGGGGATCGCCAGCTTCCTTCCAAGCACTCTACAATTCCACTTTATCTGCACCAGCTCCATGCTGCACGTGTGAGTCTGCTGTCTCATTTAGTGCTCACCTCTCTGGGCGGCACGGACACCGCGACCCTCCAGATGAGAAGCCAACATGGACGGGCTGACACCTTGCTCCAAACCACACAGCCTATGGGGGCAGAGCCACGGCCAAGTCCAGTCTCTCGGGCTCCAGACCCGGTGAACTTTCCATGAGACTGGAGAAGCTGACGCAGAGCAGCGTGCCCAAACGCCAGCCAGCTGCTGCTGCCCTCCCCGTGGCGGCCCTGCCCCAGCATTCTGGAAGTGACCATGCCACAAACTGCATAAAAGCCTGCGGCGACACTCTGGGGAGATGCTCCTGGGGCAGGGGTGTGCTTGAGAATCCACCCCAGGGACCTGCACCTCGTGTGCTGTCCAAGGGCCTCAGTGGTGGAACTGGCAGTCAGAGACGCTCGTGGTCCTGGAGTTCCCGGGGCAACGTGGCCCGCACGAGGTGGGGGGTCATGGAGAGACACCCCCACGTCAGACTCATCCTAAGTACTCACGGTCATGAAATCACAGGTTTTGCACTTTAATTATATTTTCCTTCACATATTAAAATAAAGCATGACCACAAGGGGAGAAACATTTGTCCGCGTGCCACCCAACCTTCACAGCCTCTGGAAAGCTCTCTCCCAGATACCTGCCAACAGGCCCCATCACAAATCTTCTAATAACAGAATCAAGGTGCCCAGGGGTCCGGGTAGGAAGGAGGCATGGGATGGACTCCTGAAAGGATGGAAGTGACTTCCTAGGGACAGCGTATGTGCACGTGGGAACCTCTGCAGGGGACACGGAGGCTCGAGCGGTGCCAGTAGGGGGTGTGGGCAGGGTGCTGACTCGGTGGTGGCACAGTGCTTGGAGCTTCTCACAATAACCCTGAGAGGTAGTGATTATTTCCCCCAATCTACAGATGACAAGACCGAGGCCCAGAGAATTTAAGCTATTAGACCAAAGCTTATAGGTGGGGAGTGACAGAGGGAGGGTCGGAATATCTGTCTAACCTCAAAGCCCCCGAGGTTGCCACCACTCACTGTCTCAGCCCACAGGGAACAAAGGAGGTCAGCTGTAGGGGGTGGGGGCTGGCAGGGGCTGGCACAGGTCAGCTCTGCAGGGGAGTAGGCATGTTCTGTGGGCCTGGCTCCTGAGAATTTAGGGGTGCTCAGGTCAGGGAGTCTGGGTTGGGAGGGCTGGAAGGGGGAGGAGAAAGGGCAGGGAGCTGGACCAGGCTTGGGGAATGTGCTGGTTTGAAATGATGTATGTACCCTAGAAAAACGATGTTTTAATCCTAATCCCATTTTGTAAAGGCAGCCGTTTCTTCTAAT
This sequence comes from Tamandua tetradactyla, assembly GCF_023851605.1. Lineage (NCBI taxonomy): Eukaryota > Metazoa > Chordata > Mammalia > Pilosa > Myrmecophagidae > Tamandua > Tamandua tetradactyla. The sequence continues at coordinate 183,434,684 of NC_135328.1, read as the reverse complement.
CCCTATGCAGTACTGCATGTTTGAAACTGTAATTAGATCATCTCCCTGGAGACGTGACTCAATCAAGAGTGGTTGTTAAGCTGGATTAGGTGGAGGTGTGTCTCCATCCATCTGGGTGGGTCTTGATTAAGTTATTGGAATCCTATAACAGAGGAAACATTTTGGAGAAAGTGAAGGATTCGGAGAGAGCAAAGAATGCTGCAGCACCGTGAAGCAGAGAGTCCATCAGCCAGTGACCTTTAGAGGTGAAGAAGGAAAATGCCTCCCGGGGAGTTTCATGAAACAGGAAGCCAGGAGAGAAGAAGCTAGCAGATGACACCATGTTCGCCATGTGCCTTTCCAGATGAGAGAGAGAAGCCCTGACTGTGTTCACCATGTGCCTTCTCACTTGAGAGAGAAACCCTGAACCTCATCGGCCTTCTTGAACCAAGGTATCTTTCCCTGGATGCCTTAGATTGGACATTTCTATAGACTTGTTTTAATTGGACATTTTCTTGGCCTTAGAACTGTAAACTAGCAACTTATTAAATTCCCATTTTTAAAAGCCATTCCGTTTCTGGCATATTGCATTCCGGCAGCTAGTAAACTAGGACAAGGAACACTGGGCCTGGGGTCCCGAAGGCCAGGGACAGGAAACCAGAGGTGCAAGGCTGCGGGCCGGGCAGGGAGCGAGGTGCCTTGCCGACTGCTCACAAGGCCGACCATGGGATCTGTAATGGGGGCACAGCCAGGCATGGGGTGGAAGCAAGTGGGCACTCCGGATACACCCGAGGACAGGAGTGGGACGCCAGGCACCTCCTGATGCAAAAACATGCTTCTTTGTTTCTCCCGCACCTGAAATATCCGTAAATCCCAACAGCTACACTTTCAAAACATTCAGAATCTGGTTCCTTTCACCACCCTGCTGCCAGCCACCACCATGGCCCTCTCAATTGTGGTCACAGCCTCCTAACTGCTTCACCTTTGTCCCCTTCAGCGTGTTCTCAGCACAGCAGCCAGATGATCCTTTTAAATGGCAAGGCAGACCCTTCACTCTCCTGCTCAAAACCTTCCCATCTCACTCAGTGTAAAGACCCGAGTTTTACAAGGGCTGCTGAGGCCCTAGTGGACCACACACTTCCCCCCTCCCTGCTCCCCCACCCTCTGCTCCAGCCTCCTCGGCTCCCTTGTTGTCCTTCCATCCAGCAGGCAGCTCCTGCCTCAGGGCCTTCCCACGTGCAGCTCCCTCTGCCTGGGATACCCATGTCCAGATGGCTGCAGGGATTGCTACCTGGCCTCCTCACCTCGGGGCACAACACAACTGTCACCCGCTCAGTGAGGGTTTCCTTGTCCTAAATTGCAACACCTCTTCCCAAAACTTCATATCCCCCCTTCCCTGCCCCTGCCTTATTTTTTTTCCGTCGCAATTATCACCAAGCAGATCAGATCTATTTACTTATGTGTCTTGTTTACTGTCTATACAGGCCAAACTTGACATATGCTTTGTTCACTGTAATACCATGAAAGCCTACAACAGTGACACTTAATAAATACCTAATGAATGAAAAAATAAATCATGTGTGGCAACTGTGTCATGTGCCAAGTGTCAGGCACCAAGACCCCAACTGGCTCGGGTTCCTGCTGCGAGGAATAACAGCTTGGGAGGAGGCAACGGGACAGACTGACACACAGCAACAGGTTCTGATGACGGAGGGCAGAAGATTAGAGGGGCACAGACATGGGCGGGCTGACCCGGCGGAGGGGCTGGACGTGGTGCGGAGAGAGGCCGGGGCAGTTTCCCACAGCAGAAGAAAGCTCCCCTGGGTTTGGGGGCAATTACCAGGTGGGAAACGGGGGCTCGGACGCCGGAGGCCAGGGATGAGGTATGTGACAGCACTGCAGGCGCTGTGGAAGGGAAAGGCGGATGCTGGAAGAAGCCCTTTGGCCTGGCTGCCACTTGTCGGGGACGGGTGGGGGAGCCCAGCCCTGTGGGTCCCAGCACCCTGTCACTCCTGAGCTGAAACGATGGTAACCCCAGGGCTTGGCCTGGCCTCTGGGGGATGAGAATAGCAGTAACACAGCGCAGTCAAGCATGGCGAGAGCTAACCCCTAAAAGGGCTGACGGCCCGCCACGGAGAGGATAAATCCCTTTAATAGTCACAGCAACCATGAGGTAGTACCATTGCCACCCCCCCTTCACAGAAGAAGCTGAGGTTGAAGTGACAAAGAGGTAAGAGAACTTGCCTGAGACACAGTTAGTGGCAGAGATTTTTTTTTCAGCAGTCTAAAAGAATGCATGTGAACTCTTGCTCACCGTGCAGACTAAATTTAATCACTTGTTTAAGTAGTAATAAAAATACAATCTTTTATGGATCTTGTGCAGACTACAAAAGAGGGAAATTATTACCATATATATGATTTTTATACTAGGCGGTTTTCTTTGATGAGTTGCACTGACAACTCCGCATACAGAGGCAGAAGGCTATGCATTTTAAAAGAATTAGTGTTGTGAATTAGAGACTTTACATAGTTACCACCACTGGTACTTTTCACCATAGTTTGTACATATCACATGGTCATCTTATATAACATTACATTTAAAAATTACTTCTGAGTGACACTTGTACAACAATCACACCCCGTGAGCTGGTTAAGGAAGCAATGAGCTGCAGAGATTTAACCCAGGCTGTCTGACAACACAGGCCCTGACCACCTGCTTCTTCCCTGAGCCTCTATTTTCCTCCTGCACTTAAGAAGGGGGGGGGGTAGGCTAAATGATCTCTAAGGTCCCTTCCCCTATGCGTGCTCAGGAGGAGAGGGGGCAGGGTGAGGAGAGCATGCCCGGGCCCCCAGTGGGGGCAGACCTGTCTGCAGAGCCTGCTGGAACCCCAACTACCTTCTTGCTCCCCAGCCTTCCTGCAGAGACCCAGAGCTTGACTGCCATCAAGGGGTCTCACTGCTGTACTAGAGGGCAGTGTGAGGAAGCTGTGTTGGCTTCTCCCACTAGCCCCCACCTGAGGTCAGGGAACCCAGGTGGAGCTCAGCTTGCTATTCTCAATGGGCTGCATGGCAGGGAGGGCAGACTGGCAACAGAGGGCCAAAGAAGAGAGAAAGGTACCCCTTTTGGTGAGGTCTCGAGCAAGCAATGATGCTCCGTACCTGCTGCACCCCAGACAAAGTCCCACTACCTGAGCTGCAGCCTCCCCCTGGCCTCACGTAAGGGCCCGGCCTTCAGGACTCCATCCAGGAAGGCAGGGCAGACTGAAGGCAGTTTGCCCTTCGAAGGGTGAACTTCGAAGAGGCTGGGCCAGCATGGGCCATCCAAGGGTCCCTGCCGTGTACTTTTCTGTAGCAACCAGATCCTATGGAGACACTGCTGGTGTCCAGGCTGGGAACCTCTTCCTGCTGAGTAGGGTTTGCAGCCGGCTCAAGGTCAGGCCACTGCCGCCTTCTTCTAACCCTACGGGAACCCCCGGGCCACTTCTCAGTCTATGGCTGATACCCAGAGGACACTTCCCCCATCCCTAGCTCTGCCCTCTGGGGCTCTTCCCTCTACAATGCTGGCATCAGAGGAAGATGCAAAAGCAACGCTAACCTCTTTGGGGTTCCTGCCTCCTCCTCCTTGGAAGGGTTTACCACTCATTGCAATGGGTGAAAAAACAGGGGCAAGGGGTGCCAACACCAGTAAGTTACAAACCACAGGAAAATCACAGAGTTCTTAAGAGTGTGGTCCTGAAATCTTGAGCGAAGCAGTCACAGAAACTTCTATGGGGAGGCTCGGGGTGATGAAGATTTGGGCCAGCCCAGCTGCCAGATCTGCTGATGGTCTGAAAGTCTCCGGGGCCCCAGCTCTTCCTCTTTGCTATGGGATCCCCTCCTTTCCCAGTCAGTCTGTGTCCACCCTGGCCCCCGCTGGGGGAAAGGCACTTTCCTCCCCGACCCTAAAGATTCGGTGCCAGGCTCCTGGCTGAACAGCGCCAACCTTGAAAATGAACCTCCCCCGCCTTCCAGGGCCTGACCAGCTGCCTCCACCCTTTGCTGCCTTCCCTGGGGAGCAGCCTGGTCTGCCCCTGAGTCCCTGCCTGGCTCCCCAGCTGGCTGCCCTCCGGCCTCAGTCTGCCAGCCACACTCGCCAGCGGGTCAAAAGGCATCACTCAGAGGCTGGCTTCTGCCCTGGCCACTTGAGTCTCGTTTTGGCTCCTGTGTCCTTGTTTGCTGCCACCACGTTCCCGGGCGCCTGCCTGCCTGGCCGGCCTGCCCGCCCCACCCATGCGCCAAATCCAATCTGCCTGCTGCTGGCTGCAGTGTCCAAGCACACACCTCCCCACAACTCTCCAGCCAGCTGCCTTTCTTCGGTCTACAGGCCACCGTGGTGACAGATGACACCCGGTCACAGCCCAGACCCAGAATCCTGCTCTGGAGTTCAGGCGCCTCTTTCTCCTTCTGGCATCAGCAATATCTTTAAACTTCCTCTTTTGGCCTAAGCCAACTCAATCTGTCCAGAAATCTGCCTGGCTGGCTCTGTCTTCTTTTCAACTCTTCCCTCAATCCCTGGTTCCCCCGATCCCTTTTCTTCTCAGCTATACTGAGACGCAAGACCCTGGCTAATCTCCTTGGTGGTGTCCAGCTCCTTGGAAGGGTTTTAGCACTCACTGCAATGGTGCACTCATCAGTACATGCCATGTGAATGTCTCCCAGAGCTCTTTCCTCACGGGCAAAGTGAGAAACTTGGAGCAGGTGATTTCTAGGGACTCTCCTAATAGTAACAGCAGAATTTTAAGAACTTATGTGCCAGGCGCTGTAAGTACTTTACATGCAGTATCTTAATTAATCTTCTCAAAAACCCTTTGAGATGTAATTACCATTATCATTCGCATCTTACAGATGAGGACACTGAGGCACAGAGAAGTTGCATGACTTAGTCAAGATCAGATATCTGCTCTGATAGATAAAGGATTCAATAAATGCAGGCAGTCTGCTTCAGAGCTTAAACCCTTACACTCTACTACAAAGTGCTTGTAGAAGTATGGGGGGCTAGGAGGATCCAAGGAATTTACCATTTACTTGAAGAGGCAATCATATACATAAATACTGATAATTCATGGCAGAATAAGACATCAACTTACAAATATTGTTTCATTTCATCCTCAATAACTTTGAGTAACAGGTGCTATTCTTATTCTCATTTTCCAGAAGAGAAGACTGACACATAGAGAAGTTAAGCGACTTTCTAATTGGTGGCAGAGCTAGGATTTGATGCCAGGCCTGGCTCATGCCAAAGTTATGCCCTTATCACCTTGGTCCGCTGCTAAACTGAGAGCCACGCTGTGTTCAGAGGGCAGGGACAAGGGGCACCTCTGATTCACTCTGATTGGCAACAGGGCCGGGGATGGAGGTGTCAGGATTTGAGCAAATGTTTCTTACATATGATTTTTACTTAACGTTTGTGACAATCCTGGGGGGCCCCCTCTACCTCCAGAGTGGAAGAAGCAGCCCAGAAGGATCAGTTAGCAGGACTGAAGGCACAGAGATGGGTTTTTGCAGGGCAGCAGGGTACGGCCAGAGTTTCGAGCATTTGTGGGGTTGAGCAGGAGGTGAGGCTCCTGGAGGGGGTCAGAGCCTTCCACGCATGAGCCTTCACTCTGTGGATTGTAGAGGGCCATTGATGCTTGTGGGGTTCTCCGTTCACCACGGACCACAGCTGGGGGGCCCTTCCTACAAGAGACTCCACACCATGGATAGAAAGTAACTTTCTCCTCACTTTTCTAGGTCTCTGGGGCCAGCAGATGCTTTGGAGACCTGGCATCCTGCGTTGGCTTGGCACTGTATATACCCCAGAAAATATGTTCTTAAACTTAATCCATTGGGTGGGAATGCATTGTCTGTAGGACCTTTTGATGAGGTGCCTTCAGTTAAGGTATGGCCCACCTCAATCAGGATGGGTCTTAATTCTATTGCTAAAGTCCTTTATAAGCAGAATGAAATCCAGACAGATAGAAAGAAGGCCACAGAGGGAGAAACCGGAAACTAACAACAGAAGCTGGAAATGAAAGGAGAGACCAGGAGACAGCACGATGTGACGAGCTAAGGACCAAAGATTGCTGGCAGCCAGCCTCAGAATGACATGATCTTTGGGAAGAAAGGCTCGCCTTAAAGATACCTTGATTTGGACTTTCTTTTAGCCTCAAAACCATCATCAAATAAATTCCAATTGTTTAAGCTGAACCATTGCATGCATTTGCTTTAGCAACCAGGAAATTAAAACACATTCCTCCCCTTGCCCTCCTCCTCCTCTTCCTCTTCTCACCTGTGTTTGTTCAGGCAAGTCAATACCCAACTCTGGGCTCCAAAAAGAAATACCAAGGACGAATCGCCACAGGCTCCTGCCCAAGCAGTGGCACCCTACAGATCAGCTCGGACCAGGGTATTTGAACTCTAGAAGAGGCCAGCTTCTCCCCCGAGGGGACAAGAGCTTGAAACATCCTACATGCCTCCTCCTGCCCGGTCCTTTCTTCTGCAGACTCTCTTAGCAACATCTTCTTTCAGTATTTGGGGCAGAGCTCTGCTGTTCCAGAGCTGAAAGAGTTCATAGGCTGATAAAACTGGAAAGAGTGCACCCAGCACAGCCCATGTGTTTGGGTTCATGTGTCAACTTGGCCAGGTCGTAGTGCCCAGTTGTCTGGTCAAGCAAACACTGGCGTAACCATTAATGCGAGGACATTTTGTGGCTGCTTAATAAACCAGAAGGCTGGTTGATGGCAACCATGGCTGATTATAACTGCAGTTGGCCAACAGGAGTGTCTTCTGCAATTAGCGACATCTAATCTAATTGAATCAGCTGAAGGCTTTAAAGGAACAGTCAGAAGAGAGAATTGCTCTCTTTGTTTTAGCCAGGAAGCTTCTCCTGGGGGATTCATTAAAACCTTCATTGCAGGTGTGAGCTTGTGGCCTGCCCTGTGGAATTTAGACTTGTGCATCCCCACAATTGCATGAGACACCTTTATAAAATCTCATATTTACTAGATATCTTCTGTTGGTTCTGTTTCCCTAGAGAACCATAATACAGCATGATAGAAATGGTTTCATCCAAACCACATGGTGATTGTTCATTTTTGGGATGAGAAACAAAGAGTGAACTAACTGCTTAAGGTCATAGTTCTAGTAATGGCAAGAACAGGACTTAACCCTCAGTTCCCTCATTCCAAAGCCCAAGTCCCTTATTCACATCCTCTAATTACAAACGAGGAAACTGAATCCCGGAAATGGAAAATGATTTGCCCAAAGCCCCCAGTTCCAAGGCTTACACCACATTACCGTCCTCTTTGCAAGAGACCTCATTTCAAACGATGCCCAAAGATGGGAAAGGTAAAAGTTTCCTGTAATTTTCAGCTAATAAAATTCAGATGGAGCTATATTCAAATCCGTTGTCAGACACTTGATCTGTCCAAAAATTCATATGTCATTTTTCTTTTTTGTTTTCTTTTTTACTGTTCATGGGTCAACTCAGCTACAGAATTGGAGCTCTGATGTGTTGTCTACACACAGCCAGTGAAGTCAGCCCCAATTTACAGTCTTCAGCAGCTCTCTACTGCCTGGGCAGAGAGACCGTCTCAGCCCGGAGAAAATCAGAATCCTCCTGGCAGAGGGAAGAGAAGGAAGAAAGGAAGATGGAAATAAGGAGGAAGGAAGCAGGGAAATAAATGTCACTCTTGTTGAGTACTTCCTTTAGGCCATATTATCTTACTATTTTTTTTTCCACGAGGAGCCTATAAAATAGATAATATTATCCCTATTTCACAGGAAGAAGCTGAGGTTCAGAAAGTAAAGGGACTTGCCAAGTAAATGTTAGAGGCTGGGCTAGAATCTGACTTTCGGTCCAAAGCCAAAGGCTTTCTATTTCTAGAATTTCTAGAGCACTGGTACTTTCCCATGTGCTCCTCTGAGTCCAGGGGTTCAGGGTGCTGCTACAGATACCTGAAGGGCCCATGAGGTAGGCTGAGTGAGGGGTCTGTGGGGGCCTCTGATAGCCTAGAAGTGAGGCTGAGAGAACGGCCTTCCTTGAAGAAGCCTTTGGAAGAATGAGTTCCATTTCAAAGAAATATTTGGAAACCACCTTCCTAAACCTCTTTTATTAAACAGGGCGGGGAAAACATTCTTTCTTTCTTTTTTTCTATTAGTTGTCGTGCATTATAAACACACAAAGAAGAGGAGAATGGGAGAGAAAACTGACAATAAAATTTTGTAAGCTGGAGGCAGAATTCTCTCCGGACATGTCAGAGACCTGGGTTTGAATCCTGGTGCCTGTCCATGCAAAAAGAAAAAAAATTGCAAGCTGGAAAGAGAGGGATGGGTAGAAAAGACTCTGTAGACCCAAGAAACTTGAATCTTATTAAGTCAGCAGTGGGAAAGACTGAGAACCAACATGTTTTATAATCCAAGATCCCTCAAAGAACCTGGAGGTGGGAATGGGAAAGAACCAAAATGAGGATGATTGGCTGAAATTCTTGTTAGAAACTATCAGATGCTTATCCCCTCCTAAACTCCTGCAGTCGAGAAGATCCCTTCCTCATGCCAGCAAAAGCCTGGAGGTTCATCTCGGTGAACAGTGACACAGAGGGCCCGTGAGAGAGTCCACCAGGCAAGCTAAAGGCAAGGCAGCAGTACCATAAAGAAACGAGGGGGATGAAGTGAACGAATGCACGGACACTGGCTGCCAAGACTGTCCCTCTCCCGCCTTTTCCCTCTACTTGGCTCTCAGAATAGAAGGAGTGAGCCCATATTCCAGGAGACTGGAAGAGTCATCAGGGGATTCTGCTCAAGAAGAAAAACTGAAAGATGCTGCCATTGAAGGTCTTCAGTGAAAAGGCCAGACGGTCAGTGAAAGAGACTCTCTTTACTGCCCACAAGGCTCACGCTTTCCCCCTGAGCTTCCAATCATGTTGAGGTTTCCACCCTGAAACAGAAGAAAACACCAAAGCGTATCGGACACCTGAGAAAAGAGACCAGAACGAACACACGGATGAAAGTTTTCCCAGCCTCAAACTGTGAGTGAATAACACTCTGTTTAATCTGAACCATTTCATGGTGTTTGCTTGAGCCACCCAGGAAATCGAAAACAGCACAGTTATCATGTGACTCAGCTGTGACTTATGTAGGACACAACTCCGAAGAGAAGGGAAAGGGTGGGTGAAGTGCAAGGTGAAAAGACCTGTGAGTCAACAGATAATGCTTAAAGCTGAGAAATCAAGTAGAAGCAACCCAAATATGTTACTTAGAGATATGGAGGTAAATATCAAGATGATCAGTTAGAAGAGATGAGTTATTGCTTCTGGGGAAAAGAGGAAGAGTGAGTACTGCTGTTTTCCGCAACAAAACTGGTGGAAATATCTGACACTGTAAACACCACGCCTGTGCAACTCTGATAAAAATACAAGCTGAAGGAAAGAGAGAGAGAAAGCACACATGGAAACAACGCTCGAAGAGGTTGCTGCTCCCACTGGAGGGAGGCAGGGAGAAGCCAGTTTCCTCCAGGGTACCTGGTCTGATTTTCCAGGACGAGAGCAGAGGTCGGACACAGGGAGATGCTGTTCCGACCCAGAGGTCACTGCACCCTAGCAAGGTTGAAACTTTCAGGGGCCCACTGTGTGCTAGGGGTGAAGACACCACTCTCCCGACTTTCTCCCTCAAGGCAGAGCCCTGGGTGTTGCCCTACACCCCTAATCAGAAAGCAAAGGCAGTGACCACGATGACAAATGGATTCTCCTTTAAATTTTAATAAGATGCAATTAGGTCTTCCCTGCTGGTCCTGAGGGCTCCGGGCCCAGCATCCTCCAGACACTGGAAAAGCATCAATCATGATGGTCACATGATACTTCCCTTTCAATTTGTTAATGTGTTGTACTACATTAATTAATTTTCTTGTGTTGAACCATCCTTGCATTCCGGGTATAAACTCCACTTGGTCGTGATGTATAATTCTTTTAATGTGCTGTTGGATTTGATTTGCTAATATTTTGTTTAGAATTTTTGCATCTATGTTCATTAGGGAGATTAGTCTGCAGTTTTCCTTTTTTTAGCATCTTTACCTGGTTTTGGTATTAAAATGATATTAGCTTCATAAAATGAGTTAGGTAGTGTTCCTTTTTCTTCAATATTTTCAAAAAGTTTGAGCAGTACTGGTGTTAGTTCTTTGTGGAATGTTTGATAAAATTCCCCTGTGAAGTCATCTGGCCCTGGGCTTTTCTTTGTACAAAGATTTTTGATGACTGATTGAATGTCTTTACTTGATTGGTTTGTTGAAATCTGTTTCTTCTTGAGTCAGTGTAGCTTGTCCATTTCATCCAAGTTGTCTAGTTTGCTGGTGTATAGTTGTTTACAGTATCTCCTTATGATTTTTTAAAAATTTCTTCAGGGTCTGTGGAATGACCCCCCTCTTATTTCTGATTTTGTTTATTTGCATCCTCTCTCTTTTTTTTTTTCTTTGTCAGCCTTGCCAGTGGCTCATCGATTTTATTGATTTTCTCAAAGTACGAATTTTTGGTTTTATTGATTCTTTCTATTGTACTTTTGTGCTTCCATTCATTTTACACTACTTCAATTTTGTTATTTCTTCTTCTGTTGGGGTTAGTTTGTTCTCTTTCTCAAGTTCCTCCAAGTGAGCAGTTAAGTCCTCGATTTTTGCTCTTTCTTCTCTTTTAATATAGGCATTTAGGGCAATAATTTACCTCTCAGCACAGCCATTGCTGCATCCCATAAGTTCTGATATGTTGTATTTTCAGTTTCATTCATCTCCAGATAGCTACTGACTTCTCCAGCAATTTCTTTTTTGATTCACCCATTGTTTAAGAGCATGCTATTTAATGTCCATATGTTTATGAAAGTTCTCATTCTTTGGTGGTTATGGATTTCTAGCTTCATTCCACCGTGATGAGAGAAACTGCTTTGAATAATTTCAACATTTTAAAATTTATAAAGACCTGTTTTGTGCCCCAGCATATGATCTATCCTGGAGAATGTTCCATGAGCACTAGAGAAGAATGTATATCCTGGTGTTTTGGGGTGAAACAGCCTATATATGTCTACTAAGTCTAATTCATTTATCAGATTGTTTAAGTTCTCTATTTCCTTCTTGATCCTCTGTTTGGTTGTTCTATCTATAGAGGAAAGTGGTGTATTGAAGTTGCCTACTATTATTGTTGAAACATGTATCGCTCCCTTCAGTTTTGCCAGTGTCTGTCTCACGTACTTTGGAGCTCCTTTATTGGGAGCATAAATATTTATGACTGTCATTTCTTCTTGGTTAACTGTTCCTTTTTACTAATATATAGTGTCCCTCTTTGTCTCTTATGATGTCTTTACATTTAAAATCTATTTTGTCAGATATTAGTGTAGCTACTCCTGCTTTCTTTTGGTTACACCTTGCATGGAACATCTTTTTGCATCCTTTCACTTTTAATTTATTTGTATCCTTGTATCTAAGATGGTCTCTCATAAGCAGCATATAGCTGGATTCTATTTCTTAGCCCATTCTGCCAAACTGTCCATTTTAACTGGTAAGTTTAGTTCCTTAACATTCAAAGCTATTACTGTAAAGGTGTTTCTTGAATCCACCATCTTATCGTTTGGATTTTATTTGTCACATTTGTATATTCTTTTCCCTCTTTCTCTTTTTATCCTTTAAGTTACCCTTACTGGTACTCTTCAATTCTGTGCCCTCCTCCAGACCTTCTTCTTTTGTCTTTTTATTTCTTTCAGCTGGCAGAACTCCATTTAGTATTTCTTGTCTCTTAATGACAAATTCTTTCAGGATTTGTTTGTCAGTGAAAATTTTAATCTCTTCCTCAGTTTTGAAGGACAATTTGACTGGGTACAGGATTCTTGTCTGGAAGTCTTTCTCTTTCAGGATTTAAGTATATCATACCACTGCCTTCTTGCCTCCATAGTGCCAGTTGAGCAGTCTGAACTTAGTCTTGTGTGGTTTCTCTTGTATGTAGTAGATTGTTTTTCTCTTGCTGCTTCCAGGATTTTCTGCTTCTCATCAACATTTGACAGGTTGATTAGTATGTGTCTTGGGGTAGGCCTATTTGGATTTATTCTATTTGGAGTTCAATGGGTTTCTTTGATTTGCATAGTTATGTCTTTTACAAAGGTTGGGAAGTTTTCCTCATTATCTTCTCCACTACTCTCCCTAGCCCTGTACTCTTCTCTTCTCCTTCTGGGACACCAATAATTCTTATATTTGCACACTTTGTTTTGTCTATCATTTCCCTGAGATCCAATTCAAAATTTTCCATCTTTTTTGTCATTTGCCTTTGTGTGTTCAAAATCCTGTCCTTTAGTTCATATATTCTTTCTTCTGCCTCTTCAAATCTTCTGTGTGTCTGTAGTATATCCCCTTTTTTTTTCTTTGTATGGGCAGACACCAGGAATCAAACCCGAGTCTCCAGCATGGCAGGCAAGAACTCTGCCTGCTAAGCCACTGTGGCCCACCTTGTAGTATATCTTTTATTTTGTCTACAGCACCTTTAATCTCTGTGATATCTGCTATTTTTCCATTTATTCTTTCAAATTCCTCTTTATCCTCTCCTAGTGTCTTCTTGATCTCCTTTATGCCATTAGCCGTCCTACTGATTTTATTAATAGAGTTATACGAACATCTTCGATTAATTGTTTCAAATTCTGTGACTCTTCCAGTGTTTTAATTTGGTCATTAGACTGGGCTATATCTGTCTGTATCTTCATATGGTTAGTGATCTTCTGCTGTCTTTGCCACATGTAAATATCTTCATATGGCTATTTTGGAAGTTGATTTTCTTCAGTAGTCTTAAGCTTTGTATTTGCGGGGTGGGTGTGGAGCAGGATGCGGGGTGTGGGGAGGGCACAACAATGTGGTGACGGGTTGCGGTGCAGGTATAGGCACAGGTCAGGGATGCTGTGCTGGTGCTTGTGAGTGTGGGGTGCAGGTCGTGGGGTTGTGGAGGTGTGATGTGGGGGCCATGGAAATGAGGTACAGCTTAGTCAAGCCTTGAAGCTCAGGAGCAGGGTGTGGCATGGGGGACACAGAGGTATGGTGTGGTGGGAAGGGATGGGGGGGTGCTGAGCGGATATGCTGGGGCTGGTACATGGGCAGGATGTGGGTGGGTGCATGGTGCATGTGAGTCGTGGGTGTCAGGGCACAGAAGTTGGAGCACAGGGAGGGCAGGACACAGGTGTGTTCTTGCACAGGGGGAGGTGTCCAGGGGGGCCAGGATGCAGGTGCGTGAGTGTGTAGGGGTGGGGCACAAGTTTCGGAGGTTGTGGGATGTGTGTCATTGTGGGTGATAATGGATGGGTGGTGCCCTGGCACGGGTCCACAGGGGCAGGGGTGGGGTGGGGTACATGCTTGTGCAGGGCAGAGATTATGTGGCACAGATGAGCACCTACCAGTTGTGGGAGAAGGGCACTTGTGTTGTGAGGTGGGCCAAGAGAGTGCACATGTGCAGAGAAGGGCGAGTGGGGTGCATGGGTCAAGAGGTCAGTGCATGGATACATGGATGCCCAGCAGCGAGGATGTGGCTGTGCCAGCATGTGGGTCAGAGGAAGCAGGGTGGAACTGTGCCTTCAGGGGCTAGGTGTGGGTGTGGTCTGGATGCGCAGGTCAGCACTTGCCCAGAGCTGAGGGAGTGTGGGGTGACTGGGTGTGTGCGCGTGCATGCGTTTGGGGAGCCAGATGCTGATGTACATGTGTGCAGAGCTCATGGGGGCACCAGATGGGTTTGAGTGACTGTATTGGCCTGGGTGCAGGTGTGGCCCAGGTATGAAGGTGAGTGCCTACAGCCCAGATGCACAAGTGACTGCCTGCAGGGGGCAGGGAGGGGGAGGTGGGAGTTGAGGGGCTGGACAGATACGTGGGTCTCAGGAGAGGCAGGGCAAGACTGTGCACTTGCACGGGAGAGGTGGATGGGGCTGGGACAGACCTGTGCATATGCACGAGGCCTGGAACGTGATGGGAGGGCAGTTGACGGGGTTTAGATGTGTGGGGTATAAGAGGGAGTTGCAGGTCACTGGGGGCAGAGCACATGAGGATAGCACTTTCAAGGAATGTAGCTTGGCTTAACTTCCTTGTCTCTTCCGCCCCATCTGTGCACTCCTGAGGGCTCTGGGCCTCCGTTTGGAAAGGGGTGCATTAGGCTGTCTGCACTAGTTGGACGGTCTCCAGTTTCTGCATTTCATTTCTTCTGCTTTTTCAACCAGGTCCTCTCTACACGGGGTAGAAGACCTTCCCAGGTCACTTACACCTAGGAATCGCTCTCCTGGGCGTTTTTTTCTGTCACTTCTCTAGCTGTTCCTCGGAGCAGAGGTGAACTCTACCTATCCTAGAGTTCATCTTCTTGGAACCCTCCTCCATAGCCAGACTCCTAGGATCAAGGTTTACATATGCTGTTTCCACTCTATATTTCAACCCATGCCATCTGGATTCCATCTCTTCCTCTCCCTTGAAACAGCTCCCATCAAGATGACCTCCACATGGCCTTATTCAATGGACTCTTGCCTGTCCTTGCCTTCCTGGACCTCTGAGCAGCATTCAGCATAGCTGACTGCTTCTTCCTTCTTGAATACTCTCTGCTCTTCGCTTCTAGGACTCCACACTTTGCTCAGTGTCCTCCTATTCCCCTGGATATTCCTTTTCAAACTTTTGCAGTTTTGTCTCTACCTTTCCCTTAAATCTTGTTGCATCCCAGGGCTCAGTCCTGGACATCCTTTTCTTTTCTCTCATCTCTCCAGTGGGTGACCCCCTCTAGTCCTATAGCCCTCAATAACATCTAGAAACTGACAACTCCCAGATGTGTATTTCCAGCTTAGGCCAGTCCTCTAAGTGCCAAGCTCATATATCCAATTGCCTCCCTGAATATCTCCACATGGATGAATGATGGCATATCAAAATTAATGTCTCCCACAGATGTTGTTTTCTAAATCTGTTTCTAATTCTCCTCCCCATCTTAGTAAATGGTACAGTCATCTAAATGTCTATCACTCGAGCCAAGAACTTGATAGTCATTCTTGATTCCAACTTTCTCTTTTTCCCCCATCCTCATCCAATTCACCAGAAATCCTAAAGCTCCATTCCTCATTTTCACTCCCATCTCCCTTATTTAAGCCACTGGTTATATCACCTGGACTCTCCAATATTCCTTCCTCCCCCCCCGCCCCTCACAACACCACAACTTTCTTTCTGAAGTCCAGATCATGTACCCCATTAAAGATGGAGCAATAGTATTTGGCAGCAAAAAGAGGAGAAGGAAACCCGGGAGTGGGTTCACATCATGGTGGTTGGATAATTCACTCCCTACCCTACCAGGGCCATGCTCAGAGCTGCATATCTGCAAGAGATGCCTAAGAATTAAAGAGAGATCAAGGTACTGGGTCTAGGAAGAAGGCAGGGCCCTGAACCTGAACCTACCCAGGGAGAAGGGCAGGCTGCCCATTCAGAGCTCGGAGCCTGGGACCAATCCTCTCCAGAGAATGCAAAACTCTGCTCAGAGCAGGCCCCAGCATGGAAGCTGGCAGCCTATGAGACAGCTCTTTTTGACATCCAACATTTCACTTTCTACATTTAACACTTGCAGGGCAGAACGGTCAGCAGGCAAGTGACTTTGGCTCCATTATGAGTGGTCCCGGAAGCTCACTCATAACAGAGGCTACCTGACTTCACTTTCCCAGCCCATGCCTGACTTCAGGCCGATGGATTCTACCCAGCCTCATGTGATTCCAACTCTGTGTTTTTGCCCTTTCCTGGGACTTAGAGTCTCAATTCTGCTCTAGTTTCTAAGAACCACTAAGCCCATGAACCTGCCCCCTCACCCAAGGTCTGGGTCAATCCTGACTGGGTTGGAAGACAACTCCTTCAGTTAATGAACATTCTCAAGCATCGTTTATGTACAAGGCATTATTCTAGAGACCTGGAACATAGTAATGAACAAAACACAATTCCTGTCCTCTCATAGAGCTTACACTCTGGGGTGGGGGAGACAGAAACAAATAAATTAGCAAATGTGTGGAGAAAAATAAGGCAGAGAAAAGGGGATAGAAAACGCCAGAGGAGGGTGAAATGCCATGCATTGTCTTAGTTTCTAGCCCACAAAATAAATACCACACAATGGGTTGGCTTAATTACAGGGCTTTATTGGCTCATGATTCAGAGGCTAGAAAAGGCTTTTTCACTCCTGAGAGCTGGTATCTTCTGGCTGGTAGGAAATCCTTGGGTTCCTTGGCTATCACATCACATGGCAATGCACATGTCAGGGTCTTCTCCTTCCTCTTCTGGTTTCTGTTGATTTCCAGCTTCTGGCCATACCCTGTGGCTTCTTCCTCTCTCTGTATCCAATTTCCTTTGCATATAAGGACTTCAGCCATATTGGATTAAGGCTCATCCTCATTCAACCTGAGCACACCTTAACTCACAGCGTCTTCAAAGGTCCCATTTACAAATGGGTTCATGCCCACAGGAATGGATTAAGATTAAGAAGATATTTTTCTGGGGTACATAATTCAATCCTCAAGAGTTGTACGGGGTGGTCTGGGAAGCTTCAGTTAAAGGGTGACTGAGGGAACCGAAGGGCCAATGGTACTCTCCGGAAGAGTGTTCCCGGTAAAGGGCACAGCAAGTGCAAAGTCCTGAGGCAGGAACACGTTTAAGAAACAATGAAGAGGCCACTGTGGCTGGAGCACAGGGAGCCAAGGGGGTGGGGGTGGGGCACAAAGTCAGGTAAGAGCCGAACCAAAGCCAGGGCTTTGCAGGTCCCATTCAAGCCATGGGGGGGCATCAAGCAGAGGAGGGACGTGGTCTGCTGACATTTAGCAGGGTCATGCTGGCTGCTCGGTTGAAAATGCACTGTAGTGGGAAAGAGTGGAAGCAGCGGATTGAGTAGAGGGACAATGTGATATTCTAGATGAGAGATGGCAGTGGCTTGGCCCTAAAGGTGGGAGAAGAATGGGCAGATTCTGGATATGGTCTCAGGGTTGAGTTGATGGGATGTGCTAATGGACGTGAGACATGAAGTCCTGGGCCTGAGTATCTGCAAAAAAACGTCGGTGCCTTGGCACAGTGTTCATCTTGCTTAACTGAATTTTGCTTCCTTCCTTCAAAGGAGCCCTCTCCCCCACCTCTTTTTAAACCTTTGGCCACTTAAAAGACTTTCAAAGAGACATTGAGCAAGTGCGTGGAGATGGGCGGTTTGTTGCCTGTGCTACGCGTGTCATTACCTCTACTTTCCAAACTTTCAGTAGTTTCTATCCTTCTGGTTCGGGTGTTTAGATTGGCTTATCTAAGGAGCTTATTCTTTATACCTATCCAAAAGGCTCCAACTTACCACTGCTTATTTAATAGTAATTTAATTAGTTTGTTCTCCAATAACTACATTAAAGACAGAAAGCAACACAAGCTTTAAACTTTTGCGAGTCGGGATGAGGTAGAGTAGAAATACAGGCCAAAACATACACTACACCTCTGGGCTTTAAAGTCCAAGAAGAAATGGATGTGCGAAAAACTACTAGAAAATAACATAATCTCTACATTTAAAAAAAAAACCATTTTTTTTCATGAAAATATATCACCCCCACATATACACAAAGTTTTCAAAACATAGACACACCATAAAATAACACGGTTGAGTTCACTGCATGAACTATTAGGCTTGAATAAAAATAAACACAACTATTAGCAATGAAAATACCTTAAATAGAAAAGCTCAAATGTTAAAAAATAGAACACACTGAATGAATAAACCTTACAAATAATTTCTTTAACAAATGTATAAACACATCCTTTGAGTCCTGGTAGTTCTACAGTATCGGTGGTGTTTGCACAAAAGATGGATTCACTGGATGCCCAAGTGGACTGTCATGTGGATAGCTGGGTACCTGACATATAGGTCAGGGCAGAAGTCCAGCTGGAGATGAGTCTGGGAGTCATCAGTCTATAGATGGTGCCACACAGTGACATAGGATCTTGGGAATGAGTTTACACCAAGAACAGGGCAGGGCCAGGGACTCAGCCCTGGAGCCTTAATGTTTAGAGATGGGGGAGAAGATGGGGAATCACCATAGATGATGAAACGGTAAAGCCAGGGAAGGAGGAGTCAAGAGAGATGGACCTCGTGTTCTAAGGAGGAGGGAGAGATTGTGTCAAATGCTACTGACAGTTCAGGAAAGAACAGACGTGACCACCGAATTTTGGAAGACAGAGGTCACTGTTGACCACGCTAAGAGCTGCTTCTGAGTGTGGTGAGGCCAAAGGCCTGCCTAGAACGGGTCTGAGAGAGGATAGGAGGAAAGACATGCAGGTAAGTGCGTACAGATAACTTCTCATGGAGTTTTTCTCGACAGGAAACTACAAGAACATGGTGGTATAGGCCCTTTGGTCAAAGAGTGTTTTGCAAAGGTGGGAAGCCCTTAATTTGGAAAAGCTAATTTGGATGGTCCAGGAGAGAAGCAATGGCTGGAGGGTAGGTGAGAAGGGATGGGACCCAATGCTGTCCAAGAGCAACACACATGAAAAAGATGATTCCTCCATCTGCTCAGCAGCAGAATCCTGCAGGTGGCAGGGCCTGGTGTAGGCTCCAGCTAAAGGTCTAACAGGCTAGGAAGGCTGCCCTGGGCATCTCCATTCTCATCAGTCATCCTACACCACCCTCACTGCCCAGCCAACAGCTGGGTTTCTATTTTACTGCCTTGTCCTCTAATTTTAAGTTGAGGTTGGGCTGCTCCTCCAAACCCAGCCACCCCTTGGCCCCTGCCCCTGGCCACCTCTCTGAGTAGCTCCCCATGCAAACTGAGTCTGGTGTCCCTGGATCTTGCCACCTGAGCTTATCACTCCCTTCAGACCCAAAGCGCTGAACCCTCCTCCCCACTGGGCTTGGGTGAGTTCCTATCAATTCCACTCTCTTCCACTTCCACACCAGCCCACGGCACTGAGTTCTCAGCTTTCCCTGTAACAAGTGAACTTGAGTTAGGACAATATAGCCATTACCCTCAAAGAACAACATAACGTTGTACGTGTAAAAACATTCTTTAACAAAAGCAGGCACGTGGTGCTGGGTGAGAGCGTCAACATGTCCCTGATGGGCACTTCCAGAAGGTTGCCAGGAAAACGCAGGTTTTACTCAGATGTGGGTGTGATGGGGAATGCAGAGAGGGGGCAGTGTGCTGGGAAATTGATGCGATCAATATGGATGGATGCAGAGTGTGTGCAACGCATCACCCTAGGACTTAAGTCAGGTGGGGACTTGTGGAGAAATAGGAATGAATTTTGGCACCAGTGTAACACCAGAAGAAACACAGAGAACTACGGAGTGTGCAGGGATCTGGGAGGTTCATTAGGGGAGGGCAGCCAAGCACTAGCCTTTGGAAGCTGGTAGGATTTGGTAGTGGGCTGTGCCCAGCAGGCAGGAGAAGGTGAAGTACAATGGGAACTGGGCAGACTGTGGGGCCAGGACCGCCAAGCTGAATTTAAAGGGGATCCTATAGGCAAGGCAGCCACAGAAGACTCTGGAGCAGAGGCGTGACACAGGCAGAACCATGTTTGAAGACACACAATGGGACTAAACTGGAGGCCTGGAGAGAGGAAGCCCAGAGCAGAGGCAAAGAGAGTGAAAAAAGTCAACACCCAAGTCATTTACTTTGTGCGGACAGCAGGATTTAGGGCTAATTGAAAGGGGGAGGGATCAGGGGAGCTAAGGCTTCGAGTGTGACGGGGCTTTGAAACCGGGGGGATGGATGACACCAGCAAGGGAGGAAGATCAAGGCAAGAAGAAATGAGTCCAACCAACCTGGAATGTGAGTTGCCATCATCCAGGGATGGCATCCCATCCCCTCCAGGAAGCCCTCTCTACTGTGAGCTGCCCCCTCTCTGCATCCCCCATCACACCCACATCTGAGGGGCAGTGGCTGCTTTATCTGAGGTCTGGATGTGGAAGGAGGGGTTGTTGGTGGGGAATGGAGGGCTTGAGTAGCACATGCCGACTGTGAGGTGTTGCAGGTCTCCCGGGCAGAGATGCCCAGCAGGCATCAGAAGTGAGGCTCTGGAGTCCGGAGTGCTGGAGACCCAGCTATAGCGCCCTTGGGCACAGTGATGAGGTTTGAAACCGGGGGATGGATGACACCAGCAAGGGAGGAATCTCAAGGCAAGAAGAAATGAGTCCAACCAACCTGGAATGTGAGTTGCCATCATCCAGGGATGGCATCCCATCCCCTCCAGGAAGCCCTCTCTACTGTGAGCTGCCCCCTCTCTGCATCCCCCATCACACCCACATCTGAGGGGCAGTGGCTGCTTTATCTGAGGTCTGGATGTGGAAGGAGGGGTTGTTGGTGGGGAATGGAGGGCTTGAGTAGCACATGCCGACTGTGAGGTGTTGCAGGTCTCCCGGGCAGAGATGCCCAGCAGGCATCAGAAGTGAGGCTCTGGAGTCCGGAGTGCTGGAGACCCAGCTATAGCGCCCTTGGGCACAGTGATGAGGTTTGAAACCGGGGGATGGATGACACCAGCAAGGGAGGAATCTCAAGGCAAGAAGAAATGAGTCCAACCAACCTGGAATGTGAGTTGCCATCATCCAGGGATGGCATCCCATCCCCTCCAGGAAGCCCTCCCTACTGTGAGCTGCTCAGCCCAGCAGTCCACACCAGGCTTTGTGCTGTCTGAACCAGTCCCTAAGCCTTTGGGCCGCTGCTATCTTCTGGCACAGGGCACCCATGAAACACTGAGTAAATAAATCCTTCCTGATGGGTTGATTGATTGGTTGCTGGATTGGAGTCAAGAAGAATATTAAGGAGAACTTTAATGATAAAATAACCCAAGGATGTTGGAATTATATACAGCATCTACTCTTCTTTGCCAGGTGTACTGACATTATGAAATAGATCCATATGTACCAACACAGAAACATCCCCCAAATCATTGTTGAATAAAAATTAGTTGCAGATGTTATGATAAAACTAATAAAGTAGTCGTTGGTGCTATCTCTCAAATATTTCCAGTTCTCCCAGGCACAAGGTAGGGCCATTGCACTTCCTCAACTCCTTCAAAGTTAGGTGAGGCTGTGTGATTTGCTCTGGCCAATGAAAGGTGAGCAGAAGCTTTTGGATGGAAGCTTTATGAGCCAGTACATAAGTCACTGTTTTTCCTTCTTCCTCTCCTGGCCTCCGCCAGCCTGGATCCCTCAGTGACTCCGATGCACTGGGCCCCACAGCAGGCCCTTGTTAAACATGTACCGGCATGAAATATAAACATTCATTCTGTCTAAAACAGGAAGAATACGAAGGAAAAATGAGTCTGAGGCAAAACCTTGGTGATTGCAGATGAGGTGCCTGAGGATACAGTCAATGTTTCCAGGTGGGGCACCATTGGCATTTGGAGTGGGACAAGCTGTGGTTGGATAGAAAATGGGCATCCTTGGTTCCATCCATGAAATGCTAGGGGTGCCCCCAGTTATGGGACTACCCCAAACACCTGCTGGAATTTTCATACACCCCAGGGGTGACGCAAGCACCCAGAGCACCATGAATGTAGAAGGGCCACTAGAAATGGGGAGGAGGGTGGGGCAGAGTATGCACCCAGGTGAGACATCAGGGCTGGGGAGAAAAGGACCTGACTGGCTACACTACAGAGACCCCCTTGAACGATCAAACTGGACGCAACTGGAAAGAGTGAGGATGATTTTGCTTGTTTTTGCAGCAAACAGAACAGAGTGAGAAAATCCTGGAAGGAGATTAAAGAGATGGATATAATAGTGATAAAATGCATCAATTTCCATTTGTTCAGCACATCAACTACAGCCTTTACGGGACCCTCTGATAAATCCCCATTTTACAGATGAAGACATTAGGGTCATAAAGGAAGAATGACTGCCTAAGGTTAAACAGGTAAGTGGGAGAGCTTAGAGTAGGGACGACAGACCTCAGAAGGGAAGGGGATTCTGAAACAAAGTGACAGCCTGGATGAGCTGGTGAGGTGGGGTGGGAAGGAGTAGAGGCTGATGCCCAGGAGGAAGGTCCAGGTTCCAAGAGAATGGAGGAGAGGACCTGTGTTGGGCGGGGTGGAGGGCCTCCTTTCACCTTTCCGTGGAAGGCAGACCACCTTGGCACAGATGTCCAGGAGAAAGCTGGAGCTATGAACCAGAATGGGGCAGGTTCCTGCCAGCTGCCATTCCTGAGGCTCAGGATTCCAAGGGAACAAGGGTTGCAGAAAGCACTCGGGAAACCAGTGGAAGAGACAGAGGAGACAGGGGAAGGGTTTAATGGGTCCAATGCAACCAAGGTTGAAGAGGGAGAGGTGAGAGGAAGGAGTGGCCCTCTCCACGCTAAGGTCCACAGGAATGCCATCTGCACTTTTGCTTTAACTGATGTGAGGGTTTAGCTGCTTAAGGACTCGCTAACCAGCTTAGGGTAGAAGCAAACCTGTCTTCACACACATACAGAATATTGCAAAGGGGCAGGCTCCTTGCACACCAGCAAACACTCTGCAGCCCCTCAGAGCCAAAGACAGTCCTTGAAGCAAGAGGGAAAAAGAAAACTCGCTGTGATCAGAAACACCAGTGCTGTGATGAAATCTTTGCGTGGCCTCGGAAAGGGCCCAATGACATGAGAACACAAGGACACACGGGGGCGCTCTAACCAAGTAGTAGGAAGGGAAACGGTTCGTCCCAAATGGAACAAGCATCAGCATTTTCAAAAGCCTTAACCAAGCTGCTACTGGTATTTTGGGTAGGATGCTTCTTCCTTAAGGGGAAGTGTTCCCTCCTGGTTACTGGGACAACTGACTCCTCATGTTTCCAAATGCCCCTCCCCTGAGAGTCCCTGCTGGTCCATGTCACCAGAGGCTGCAGAGGGGTGGCCTGGGGGAGCTTGGCAGCCTCCGCTCCCCCCATACCTCTCATTTTCACCCTGCAGGCTAGGGATTTGCAGTGTTGGAGAAATGGAGGCTCTGGTCGCCGGCAGAGCTGGCCAGTGCTCGCAAGGGATGTGTTCTCAGGAGGGAGGTTTCCCTCCACGTCACCGTCTCTCGGAGCTGCGTGGGGTGAGGGCTGCACCGATCACACCAGGGACACAGACACAAGACCCTGAGACAGACACCCCGGCTCCCAGGGAGCAAACACAGGGCCACATAGAACACAGTTTGCACAAAACTTCCACAAAGCAAGTCTGAAACAGGACACCCTTCTGGAGCCCAGAGACTTCCCCAGTTTGTGAGCCCCGAGATGCTCAGTTTATGAGGTTCCCGAAGACGAGCACCAACAGTGGGTGAATAACCAGGGATGACGTTGCAAACGTCTAACCGCCCGTGGGCGTTACCATCGGAATGGGGGCCGGCTCCCACTGCTGGCGTGTGCAGGGTGCCGTGAGCCCTGCTGCTGGCCCCACCACGGGAAACCAGGGGACAGAGGCCCAGGAAAAGGCAGGCTAAGGGGGCCTCCCGGGCACCATAGAGGCCACTCTCTGGGGAAACACACGGCAAGGTGAGCGGCAGCCTGGACAGGACCTGGGGCCTCACCATCGACCCCAACACAGGGACGAGGGTAAGTCAGGATCCTTAGTGGACGCCCAGCGCCCCCTACCCCACGAGAAGCCCAGCATTCCCACACACAGGCAGCCTGCAAGTCGCACGAAGGGGGCGTCTGCTACAGGGCATCGCTGGGACCACAGGGCGCCCTGCGGGGCACAGTCAGTACCGCTCCCAGCCGGCAGGGGGCGACCTTTTATTTCATAGGAAGCAGAAACCGAAAACCAAACCGGATTCTTACCCTCCTTCGAAGATTTTGATCCTCGCCGGCTCCCCTCTCTTGGAGGCGGGAGTGTCCTCCTCCGGCTTCCCTCGCTTCTCTTCTTCCTTCTCCACTCTAGCTACATCTTTCTGGCCTTCCGGGGAAACCAGCGAAGGGAGGTGAACCTGGCCCACCGCACGAACGACAACATCATTGCTGGTTAAATTTTCATTTTCAGTCACGACCGCGATGCCGATGATTCCATGTGCCGTGGCCCCGCACACACAGCTTAGGGACACCCCGCTTCACCGAAATGGGGGAGCTGATCCCCAGCGGGCTCAAGGCCCTTACTCAAGGTCACATGGTTAGTCGGGGCCTCTGACTAGGTCCTTCGAGTTGACCTTCCCTCACCGCGCCCTCTTTGTCTTTTACAGGACATTGGGGGCTCCTGGGGACAGGCCTTCCCTGACTCTTTGGTCACCCCAGCACCCGAAACAGGACCTGTCTCGGAAGACTCTGCCTTTGGAGGTTAACCGGTCCAGTTAATCTCTTTTATAAATAAGAAGATTGAGGCCCAGTGGCTCTCAAGGTCTCCTGCTTCCAGGACTCTGGCCCTGGCCTGGTACCAGGCTGGTTCCAAAGCCGGGGAGCCAGGCTAAGGGTCTGACGGATGGAACCTTCCAGTACCAAGCACGGAGGGGCTGTGAGGAGAGAGTGCGTGGTTCTGGGCTATCTGTCTACAGGAACCCATTCTCTGCACAGAGCCATGGGCCTCAGAAGTGAGAGCTGGCCCGATGGGGAATGCTGGCCTTGACAGGGCGCCTCCTGGATCTCTTCCACTACCCGAACAAGGGGCCTCTAGACCCTCCTGATGGTGGCAAAGGTATGTGCATCCTTGTGGAGGGAGCAGAGATACTGTGCTGGGGGCCGGGAACCAGCAGTACCAAGAGTGACAGTTATATCCTACTTCCTGCCACTGCCACTAAGGCCACAAGAAACTGTATTGCTTCCAGCCTGCAGGAGAAGCAACCACATCTCCTGGTGCTGCACCACCGAAGAACCACAGTCCCCTCCCAGCTGCCGCACCTGCCCCTTCAAGGATGGGGTGCGACTGTGCAGAAAGGCACCCAGTTGGTGAACAGGCACTTTGAGTTCCAGCACCAGGCAGGTCACTGCATACAAGCTGCCCTGTGTGGATTATTCTCCTCCCTGGGCCTCAGGGTCTGAGGGAGTAACTGGATCATCTGTAAGATTGATTTCAAGGCCAGCATTCTGTGACTCAGTGATTCCAGTGATCTCTTCAGAATTAAGGATGGGCAGAGGAGACAAAGCGAGGGGCTGGGCTGCTGCTTTGCCAGATTTTCAGCAAAACCCTTGTATTTCCAGAGGACAACTGTTTCAGCTTCCATCTGGGCTGATCCTGTGATCTGGGCTGTCTATGGAATGGCCAAGGGGCTTCCCAAAGCCTGACTGGATGACTTCTCCCTTACAACCAGCTATGAGGTCTGGACCAAGCTAGAGGAGGCTGGTTTTGGTGTCAACCAGTCACTTGACCAGGAAACAGAGTGTTGGAACTGAGCAGGGGGACCAGTGGCACACTCTGGCTTTTAAGAATAGTAATAATAATTATAATGACCAACACTGAAAATTTACTAAGTGCAATGTGCTAAGCACTGTTCTAAGCACATATTGCATATTTTAACTTATTCAATTATTGCCATAGTTCTATGAGATAAGTATTGTTATTATCCCAATTTTATAGATGAGGAAGCCAAGGCACAGAGAGGTGACATAACTGGCTCAAGGTCATACAGCTAGAAGGTGGGGTAAAGGGATTGAAAACTGGGCAACCTGGCACCTAAGTCTTCATTCTTAATCTCTTTGCAATAGTGCTATGTGGTTGTCAAGTGATCCCCAAGGAGAAAAAAAGGAAGGAGAAATCGGGAATATGAGTAGTTGAAAAGTGGACTCTCACACAGGCTTGAGTGTCTCCATGGCTTGTACATGGAAAATATATTTGTGACCAAACTCAGACATGATAGGGTGGTCCAGATCTGCATGGAAATAGTAAGGAAGAGCTTCAAAACAGAGTGGTAGCTACAGGATGAGAAATATCAGCTCCGTACAACAAAGAACTTCCTCAAAGCACTAATCCAAAGACAGACTGGGTTGTATTGGGATGGGGGTGAGCTCCCCATTACTGGAAATACGTGAGCAGAGGAGAGAGAGAGAGAGAGAGAGAGAGAGAGATGTGATTATAGAAAGGTATCAAGCTGTGAACCATGCCGTTATATTAACATACCAGCTTGGTGCACTTCTGGCAGGAAACACACCCGTGAATCAAACAGAATGGTCCAAGAAAAAATGTGAAGGTTTCGGCTCATTTTAGGAAAGCAGCATTTCCAAAGGAATGATCGTCAAATCTGAATTAACTCTTCCTTTTTCTTAAATATCCCATTCAGTTTGCAGTTACTGGAAGAGAGAGGCAGTCCAGATCCTTCAAAAGGACCTTGGGGGTGAGAACTAGTTTGGAATCCAAGTTCTGCCACTGCCTGTGTGGCCTCAAGCGATTTACTTAACCAATCTGTACCTTGATTTCCTCACCCATGAAACTGTGATATTGCACCCGAACTTTCAAGGAGGTCATGCAGATTAAAGTTGCACACAGTAGGTGCCAAAGAAGTTATAAGTATGATTATAACTACAAAACATCTTGGGAGTAACCATAGCCAATAAGAGATACTGGAGAGCAAGTCAGACAAGATCTTCATGGTAAAAGTGAAAATATTGTCTAGGAATGTCTGCAGAGTGAACAGGATTTAGAGAATAAATTTGGAAAAAAATTTGTGCAAAATATCCAGTCAAGCTAAGGACAAATTTAATGCACAAAATTCACTTGAGGATAAAAGAGGAGGGTATAAATGTATGGGAAGTTACAGAACACAGTTTTGCTCATTTACGTATACATGAGTTTAATTTAGAGGATTTATGCCTGATTTGATCAAAGCATCTGGTCTGAAGACATACTCAACAGACATCTTTACATTTGAAATAATTTTTTCAAGGTTTTCTTTCTTCAAATATTTTAAAGGGGAAAAAGAGAAAGACTCTTTGGAGCCATGCAGGTCTGGGTTCAAACTCTGGATTTGTTAATCATTTTCCATGTGACCTTAGTCTCTCTCAAACTCTGACCTTCAGTTCCCTCATTTGTAGAATGGAGATGGTAATAGCTACCTCACAGGTGGAGGTGGGCATTGACTGGGTTCAAGGCCTCAGCACTGTGCCTGCACAGTGTATCGCTCAATAAACAAGATCAATTGTGAATCCACAATACCACATCAACATAACACATCTTAGCATGAACCCTTAAGCTGGCCTTGTCAGGGTATGGAATTGTCTTTTGTCTGAAACAAAGTTGGAATTAGTGAATTTCAAACTTGCTGGGCTTATAAAGCTGGGAACAAGTTCATTTTGTAGCTTCTGATGCAGGCTCAGGCCAAAGGAAATGAAGAAATAAATACCAGCCCTTGGTGAGGGTGTGGTACTACCACAGCACAGATGGGTCAATCCGTGAGTGATAGCACCACCTACTGGTGAAGAGGGATACTGCAACCCAGCTCTACTTGCTAACCTAAACACTCATTAGCAAAGAAGGAAGGAATATGTCAGGAATTGTTTATGTAAAATTCTAGAATCTCTGGAAATAGGAAGATTTCAAGTGGTACCAGAGAACAGAAATAGCAAATGTAGGGAATAAGAAAGGCAGGAAAGGACTAACAGGGCGAAGAGCCATATGATGCAGGAATGCTATCATGTTCAAATACTCAGCCAAGATTTTCCAACTCAGTCTTTGGGATAACTGCTGTTTTACTTGCAGATAATACTTTGTCTTTGGTTTCATAATAGAAGGAATATAATGGAAAAGCAGAATTATTTTATAGCTGACTTTATTGAAATGTATCTATTCCAATGTTATGAGAGACATACTGACAAAGAAACCCAATAAACATGTTTCCTTGTAAAGTGACCAGTTACAGCTACAAAAGAGAGGAAATCTGCCTACTCATCTGGCTCAGATTTTACTAATGGGGCCCGAGGAAAGTGGCTTTAAAAGCTCAGCAAAGGCTTTTAAAATTAGCAAGGAGGGGGAAAAAAAACAAGGCCGAACTTCTTAACTTACCTCTGTCATGCGGGGCTTGCGGGAGCTGGATGGCACAAGCCTTCCTGCCTCAGGATGCGGAGCTGTGGCCATGGTGTATGTCTCTTTGCTCACCTTCTGCTTAGACCTCAGGAGGGACAAAGCAGCTTTAGTGGAAACCCCCGGAAGGTTGGGGTTGTACAAACTTATGCACCAACCAGCGTAAACAGAGGACCTCCTATCTGCATGCTGGATGTGATTTGGCTTAATGTAGTTTAAATAGCACCAACTGACATTAGTGGTCGTGTGGAGGCTGGGGAACTGCAGTACCTTCTTTGAGTCCGTACCTTCTTGTGACTTGGCTGGTCTGGGGGATGTTTCTGACAGAGGCAGCAAGCTGGGAGGCGTCTGTAGAGGGAGGTCAGGTTGTTCCTTGGAATCTTCTTTCTTCACACTCATTGGGAGCAACCCTCTTCGGTGAGGTTTGCCAGATGACTGGGCATATTCCTTAAAACCTTCTGAGCTTGTGGCCATCTCATGAGGCAATGTGGGGTGAGGATGGGGAGGAATTTCCTTTGGATCAGATGGATCTGAGGACAGGCTGGGCAGTGTTTCTAGCTCCCTCCTGCCCTGGCCCTGGCTGCCTAAGTGGGATTTCTCTGGCCTCTTCCCACTGTCAGTTCTTGTAAGCCCCACACTGCATGGTTTTATCAGTTCAAGGTTTTCATCTGCTTTAGAAGCCTCCTCTTCCTTTACCCTTTTTTGCTGCTGGGTTTCCATGGTAAGTTCAAGGCTGCCAGCTGGTGAAAGGACACGTTTGCTTCCCCCCGCTGTTGATGAACTCCCCTCCAGACTCAAGACACTCTCCGATGACAGGGAAGTGCCTTTTCTTTCAGGTAATGTCACAGGCACTCTCAGGTATGGAGTTGGGAAACCTCTGCTTTGCTCTTCACTTACCCCAGCCAGTCCAGGCCCAACCTCATACACATTTGCCCTACATACAGTCGTCCCTTTGGGTGGGGGTTCCTCAAACTTGGGGAGAGCCACAGTTGCTGAGCTGCCTTGGGACTGGGTGACCAAGATCTGGGAGAGGGTGGTGTACATTGCGCTCCCATAGGATGGCATGTTGGTCTGGATACGGACAGGCACAACCAGGGACACCATGGTGTCTGGACAAGCAGGCAGGGCCAATGGAGGGTCTGATGTGGGTGCTGCAGAGCTAGCTGGAGGGGCCACAGGGGGCAGCCGGATGTCACTGCTATACTCTGTGCTGGGGGGGAGGCCAGCAGTTCCTGAGGCCAGCGGGGCCAAGCTGGTTTTGGTCTGGGACAGTTGGCTGTCCACATCACTGGGGAGCTGAGGTGCAAACTGGGATTGCAGAGGCAGAAAAAAACCAGAAGACAGTGCTGAGGAAGACGGGTATGGCCTGGGGAGAAACGAAGGGGGCTGCCGGAAGTGGATGTTGGCTGGGTGAGGCACGAGCTGTGGGAGGTGGAGTTGGCCTGGGTGCAGAACAGTAGGCTGGAGAGGAAGTGACGGGGCTTGAAATAAGGAGGGAGGAAGCGGGGGCATGGAGTATGGTGAATAGAGGAGGCTGGACATGGCCTGGGTAGAGAAGAATTCTGAAGACTGCCCTGGCTCATGCTGTAAGAGGTTCTGGAAGGAGAAAAGGGAGACAGGTGGGGGCAGGTAGGGCTTCTCATGCAGGGGGAGCTGGGAAACAGGGTGGTGGAACACTTGCAGTGCTTCTGTGTAGGGTGGAGTAGACCCCAGAGGGGGCCTGTCCTGCCCCTGGCTCTTGCCCCCTGGGTGCCCGCTGTGGGAGGTGGCCACTGAGGGGATCTGGGGCAACAAACTTCTCGTGGAAGGCTGACTGGACAAGGGCTGTGGCTCCTCACTCTCCTGTCTTCCCTTGGGGGTAGCCTCTGGCTCCATTTCGGGAGGTCTGCTCAGAGAGGCCTGTCTCACCAAAAAGCATTTTCTTCTTTCTGGTGGGGCTGCTGTGGCTGGTGGAGCCACAGGGGCTGGCACAGAAGGACCTGTCAAGGACAAGCTGCCATAGTCAAATGATTTGCTGCGAGTCTCAGGCATTGGGGCGGAATGGGAGATGTTGGGGCTCTGCTCTGAGGCCGACCTCCGCATCTCCCGGGTGTGTGAGTGGTGGCCGGGGACGGTCAGCATGTGGGTGCCCAAGGGTTTGGAGCGTGTGTCAGACGAGGGCCCGGGGGCCTCGGCTTTCCCATGGTCTTCCCTCTCGAATGAGGCCGAACGGCTGGACCCACTCAGGGAGACACTGCTCTCCTGGCTTGGGCTGCGAGCCAGGGATACAGAGGACTCAAAGCTGGACTCCCCTGACGACTGGGCCATCTCTGCAAGTCGCAGCCTCTTCTTCTTGGGTGGTAGCTTCTCGGCTGGGAGTTGGGCAAGAGTCTGGCTGCGCTGGGGCCACTGGAACTCTTCCGTCTTCTCGGGTTCTTTAGGGGGTGGCTCAGGCTCCGCGTCCGGCCGGTCGGGCTCCTCAGTTACCAGGATCTCCGGAACCTGTATGTTGGGCTGGCGGACCAACTTGGGCTGCAGGGAATGAGCTGAGCGTCCATGGGGGGCGGGAGGAGGTGATGAGAACTGGGTCAGAGACTTGTCTTCCCCTTCCAAGCCACTGGGCTGCTCTAGAGAGTCAGATTTCTCAAAGGAGCTGGTGTGCTGGATGACAGAAATTTCTTTGGATGTTGTTCTCCTCTCCTTCCCTGATTCGGAACTGGACCCTGGCTTGGGAGTCCTTGGCTGGAAGCTCGTGGGTCCCTCCAGGGAGGGCATGGATTTGCTTGGTTCTGCTGGTGACTTGGTGGACTCCAGGGGAAGGTCCCGAGCAGCATCTGATGGCCCGGCACTGCCAAACTGACTTTTTGTCGACTCAAAGGCAGATGGCTCTTCTTCATCCCCAAGGCTTTTCTCTTTCCGCCTCTTTCTCAGGGGAGTGAGTTCCAAGGTGGTCCCCAGTTTGTAATGCATCATCTGGGACCATGGCTCGGGCTCAGCCTGACTCTTTTTTGTTTCCGAAGGCGTGTGAGCACCTGCAGAGACAGGCTTTGTGATCTGGAGCTCTGAGCAATAGTATTTCTTATGGGCTTCGTAGTTATCCCTTTTCTTGTACCGAGCACCACATATGTTACATTCATAGATCACCCCTTTCGTTTTCAAACCCTTCTTGGTCTTTCTGGTCAGTTCGCTTTCCTTGGGTTCAGGTTCTTCATTGGGTTTGGAAGCTGCATCTTTGCTACTTGGTCCAGCCTCCTCGGAACTGTACTCCCCTCCCAGGGGCAGTTCAATCGCCGGCTGGCGTTTCAGCGTCCGAGGGTGGGAGGTAAACACTCGACTGCGGCTCAGGGCGTCGGAGCCGGTGATGTGGTCGTCGAAGGAGTAGCTACCTCGGAAGGTGTGCTGGGGGGCACTGATAGTGCAGGCGGCAGAAGGCATTGAGTGGCTTCTCAGGAGAGGCACGGGAGGGGCGGTGTTGGGTGGGTGCTGGAGGCTCAGCAGTGATTGTTCGGGCTTCACTTTCTCACTGTGGGATGACAGCGGCTCCCGGTAGAGGCTGGATTTGGGAGACTCCATGCTGCTGCGCCTCGACAGCGAGCTTCTCCTCGGCTTCACGCTGTCTATCTCGCTGGTGTCCACCACGGCCTCATTGATGGTGATGAGCTTGGTGATGTGCTCGATGACCTGGGTCCGGGGCACAGACAAAGGCACCAGGCTGGGCTTGTCTTCGGTGGACAGGGGCAGCAGGGGCTGGGTCGAGGTGGCCGTCAGCACGGCGGGCCGTTGCCCGATCCGCCCACACTTGCCGAAGATGATCTCAGCATAGGACTTGGCGTTGGTGTTTGGGGGGCTGACCTGCTGCTCAGAGCTCTCGGAGCGGGAGAAGTACCCAGATTCGGTGCTCCCTTTGCTGCCTGGGCTCAGAAACGATTGCTCGTCGATGACCTTTTTCCTCTCGCTCAAGCGGAGGGCCAGCTTCTGCTTTATCGTATGGGTGTCTTCAGGTTTCTGGCTCAGCGGGTGCTCGGATGAGGGTTCTGCAAACGGAGCGGGGTCCTCCAGGGGCTGGGACGTGCTGGACTGGGACAAGGAGCATCGCTCGTGGCTGGAGCTGTGGCCCCCAGTGCCGTACAAACTACTGGACAGGAGGGGGTGCTTAGGCCTGGGAGAGAGCTCGGAGGGGTGGCTGGACGCGGCCCCCGCCTCTTCGTCTGAATCTGTGCTTTCTCCCTCGGTGGGCTCCTCGAACTCTTCTCCAGGAATCCTTTCCATCTCCAGGCCCGGGGGATACATCTCAGCCCCCATTCCCGAGGCCAGGCCTGCTTTGATGCGGTGGGCATGGGACTTCCTGTGCTTGTAGAGGTTACTCTTGGTCTTGAAGGAGAAGCCGCAGGGGCCGCAGGGGTAGGGCCTTTCGCCTGTGTGCGAGCGGATGTGCTTCTGGAGCACGCTGGGCTTAGCGCAGGGCCGGCTGCAGTACTGGCAGATGTACTTGCCCGGCTTCTGCGGTTTCTTCTCCTTCTTGTGTGCCTCTTCTGCAGGCTTCAAGGAGACCTGGGAGGGGCGGGGCACAAAGACTTTGGGGATGCCAGGCAGGTCCTCGGGGGCAATGAGGGAAGTGTGGGAAGGGAGGAGCTGGCTCTGAGGATGGAGCCCGGGGGTCACAAAGGAGCCTGAGGGTCCAGGTCTCATGGGGTCCACCAGCTGCCAGGTGGACCCCTCCAGGAGATGCTCAGGTTTGCCCGGCGACATGAATGCTGGTGTCAGAGGGTGCTGTGGAAGCTGCGAGATGTGGACGGAGGCTTCGATGGAGGACCTTTTGGGAGGCTTCTGCTGCTGGCCCGTCTTCTCCTGAGAGCCTTCCCGAAGAACCGATGAGGGGCCTGGGAAGGGCTGCGGGGCTCGGAGCTCTTGGATGGGGCTTTCTTGGGTGGCAACAGTGCCGCTGCTTGGATACGGGGCGCTGGACGAAATACTGGTCTGAATGGCCTCTCCTTTGGTCAGCCGCTTCCTGGGACTTCCCTCAGCCTTCTTGGTGCCCTTGGCACTTTGTTCAGGATCCATGACCTTCACAGAAACTTCAGATGCTATTCAGGGAGGGTTGGGGCAGGCTGCATTTATGAATGATCCAAATGTCCCAAGAAGGTGCCTGGCTTTGGCCACATTGGTCAGGTGCTGCAGAAACCCAAAGACGGCTTTGGGAGGTTTTTTGTTGTTGTTGTTTTTGCAAGTGTCACTGGCTGTGAGAGGACTCAGAGCAGGTCATCAGGGTCCAAACTATTCATATTGGTGAGGCATGACCCTCTACTTGGCAGACAGAAAATGCACCAAGGCTTTCTGCCTGAATGTCTGTCCTGAAAACGTCATGAAGGATGTCAATATCGCCATTGTATTATTTCACTTGGCAGTGGTGAGCGACCCCCACGAGTCCCCTGTGTGCTATGTGAACCGTTGAAGGTTGGAGACATTTGGGTCCATGGCCCAGTCATCCCTGGTCCCGGCACAAGGGAAGCCACACTGGACGCTGAGGGTGGCTCCGTTCCAACCTCTTCTCCCCTTTAGTCCCGTGTTGGAGATCAGCGGCCACAGAGGAGAAGTCAGGCTCTTCTGCCATCACAGGACCAAAGGACACACACACGGAAACACACATAAGAGAAGACAGAGTTACTCTAATTTGTCCATAGCTGTCTCAGTGTCAAACCTGATTGACACCCCTAAAAGCTTCACCAGGGAACTCAATCAGAAGCCCACAGTTCCCAGGGCTGCCTGCCCAAATGCCCCAAATGCTCATCTGCTTTTGGGTTGGTGTTCGAGTGATCTGTGGCTCTGAGAACTGTGGCTGTCGAGGGTATCGGGAACAGAGGGCCGGGTGAGGTTCTAGGAAGTACGAGTGAGTTAGAAGCAGGAAACCTGGGTTCCAGCCTTTGTGCTGCCAATGGGTTGTGAGGCTCTCTTTGCCTCAATTGCCTAATCTGTAAAACGGGTAACAATAATTTCTGCCTCAACAGTGCCTCAGGGCTGCAGTGGAGGCCAATGAGATAATGGACGTGGATGCTGCTCAGATGATTAACAAGTCTGTGAGATTCAAATAATTCTCTCAAAACGCAGGATCCCTCCGACACTGTGACATACCTTGGAAGGGCAGGTGGTTTCACCTATGAGTTAAAAATCACCCTCTCTACATTTACTTCCTTTGTGTGCTTCTTTTTCATCTTGGTCTTAACAAAGGATTCAAGGTAACTCGCAATAAAATATTTGTAAAACAATGACTAAATAAATATAGGACAACTGTAGGTCAGAATAATGAATCAGAGCAAAAGAAAATGTAAAGAAAGCAGGAAGTCAGGATTGGAGGGGAAAAAAGTTACACTGTTATACTAATCACAAATGACTACAGCATTTCAGTAGTTCACTATATATTTACATCTGAGCTTCCTAGCAGCTAAGGAGAAAAGGGGTGTGGGTTCATTACAGAGTCCGTACAGCCAGTGAGGAAGAAACATCTATGTTCCCTGAGAGAAGCAAAGGGCTGCTCAAAAGAAACTTTCTCATATGGTATTTCAGAGGGGGCAGTGAATGATGCAGGAAATGATACATGTTTTTAGTGATATGCCTCCAGTAAATGAAGGGATTATTTTGTATGTGTTTGTTTTGTCAATGAAGGGATTATTTTGTATGTGTTTGTTTTGTCAATGGAAGGCCAAAACACAACTAGCAAAGGCCAGTCTTTGAGAGGTTAAAGGTCTCCTCCTTAGAGGGTGGTCAAGGAATCCACCTTAGCAGAGAAGGTAAATTCCCTTAGCAGAGAAGGTATCCTCCCAAAGCAGGCTGCATGTAGGGAAGGCAGGGAAACGTCATTTTGTCATATCCCACAGCCAACAGGGTGACCACAGAAAAGTATTATCCAAACTGGGGCACTCTTGAGAGTGAAAGGGGGCACTACTAGTAATTATGGTGGAACAACAGGAATAAACCAGGACTGTCCCGAGCAAGCTGGGACAGTTGTTCACCCTTGCAATCAGTAGCTACATTGTGACCCAACTAGGTACACACGCTAATAGTCTCTGGGTGTCTTGTATAAACTTTTGATCTTTCATCTTTACTATGAGGATTGAAATTACACCATGGACTCGTGGAAGGATTCTTAGAGATTGGTATCGAGCCAAACCCTTCGCTTGACAGATGAGAGGATTGAGGGCTAGAAAGGTGAGCATTACAGCAGCCCTCCTGACCCCTGGCCAGGGCTCATCCACTGCCCCGGTAAACATTCTCCATGGGTTCTGGGCGACAATGGACAAGGCAGTATTTGGCTCCCTGTTCTGTGGAAGCACTGCTTGGCTGTATCCACAGCAAGGAGTGGAAGTGGGTATCTGGAGTGGGAAGAGCAAAGCAGGCTTTTTGACTTATGTAGTAGCCTTGCTTCAGCAGCTGGAAGGGAGAAATGGGGAGCCTGGTGAAGGTGCTGGAGCCCATCCTGGTGGTATCCAGGCTGTGCTTGTCCAAGCTTCAGGGAAAGGCGTGGGTCATCTGAGAACCAGACACCTGGACATCCTCTGCAGTGCAGGTGGAGACCTGTTGTCTGTGCTAGTTTGGGAATCCTGGGCCTGGCCTCACCTCTGTTGGGGAGAGGTCCTGGGTGCTGTGCATGGATAATAAAGGATTGACTGTACTTACTATTTCCATTGACTCTTTCATGCAAGGATCTGAAAACCCCCAATTGCTAGTTAGTGGCAGACTTTGCTTCTTCATATGCATGGATGGGACCCTGGGTGGTGAAATTATCAGTCTCAGTGGGAGTCAGTTGGCCAGTGAGAAACCTACATTGCCAAGACCTGTGGTTCTCCTTTCAGCAAGCCTCATGGCTCTCCCAGGGGCAGGTAGGAGGTACCCAGCAGCCGGGATTTGGGGCATTTCCCGGGGCCAGGTGGGAGAGGCAGGGTGGAGGAGGGAGATAGTAAAGGGACTGTCTTGTCACCAGGTATCTCACTGAGCCAGCACTGCTTGTCTACATCTGTGAGCTCCGGGAAAAAGGAACCTCGTGCCTGCACCCAGAGCAACAAGGACACATCTGATTGTTGGCTGTCCAGAGCAGAGAGGACTGGGGAGCCAGAATGCCCACCCCTTTGCTCTACATACCGGGCATCTGAGTGATGGTAGGGAATGACCAGCACAGGGCCACAATGGCGCTTGAACTTCTGGGCCAGGCTCTCTGCTACCTTGCTTTTGACCATGCCAGGTCTTAGGTTCGTAAAAGGGATGGTGGGAGAGAGGCAACTGGGATAATGGGTACAGAGATAGGAACAAACCTACGGACCCAGGGACATCTCAGCCATGCGCAGGTCTTACAATTCAGATTTGATATAAATCCTTTATTACTTAACTCTTTAACTCCTTTAGAATAACTGTTTCTAATCACTATGACCAAGTAAAATTAAGAAAATGACTCTTTTCTACCTTCTGTGGTTATGAGCATATGTGTGAAATTTCCACATAAACGTGAAGTGACAGAGAAAGCCTCTTCTCCAAGGAACTGGAGATGGCATCTTCAAAAGTCACCAGGGAAATGTGGTCAGAGCTGGAGGGTTTCCTTGACAGGGTTGAGGAGCTGGGTCAACAGGGGCATCAGCCTCCAGCCACAGGGAGGACAGATGTCCTCTGTTGACAGTCACAGAATGATGTGAGGTCCACGTTGGCTGCCACAGAGGCCACAGCCATCAGACAGCTCAGCTTAGCAACCAGTTTAGAACCATGGGGAGAACCTGAGCTTCAACAGGCTATTAGTTAACATGTCTGGCAACTCAGCTCCCACTTCCCAGAAGCTTCTATAGTCTAGCTGTTAGAACAGCTCAACAGGGACCACAGTTGGGGCTGGAGCCATGAAGGCCTTAGGGGAGTGGGAAGTGACAGAGGAGCCAACAGGGCCAAGGAAAGGTGGCCTGAAGCTCTGAAACCAAAGGCACCTTTGTATCCAAGGAGCCAGGATGGCATGGCTATAGCCCAAAGGGGAAAGTTCAAAGGACTTTACCAGAGGGGAGATATAATTCTACTAGTTTTGGCAAGAAGCCGGCTTGAGTCCGCCCTGGGTTGATGATTGAGGGGCTAGGACCACCAGCCAAGTTAGACCAGGCTGAGTCCGGGCAGGGTCAGGGGCCTGATGCCTAGGGGGCTGTTAGATCAATCTCCCCAAACTTGTGGAGTTTAATAAAGTTTTTCTCTGTTGCAACCCAGTTATATACACATATAGACACAAACACACAAACAAGCCAACACAGCAAAATCTGGTCAAAATTTTACTGACAGTAATAAAACATACTGATCTCCAAATGCCAGGAAAGCAAGACTTTCTCCTCTCTTCAATAACTGGGAACCCAGGGCAAAAACCTACAAAGGGAGGTAAGCAATAAGTACTCTCACTTAATGACTCAACAACTGAACCAATTCCCCTGCTGAGAATCTGTGTGTGTGCTCCTGTTTGCATGTGAGATGGGGCAGGCAGAATTCTTAAACTGCAAAGAAAAGTAAAAGTGGTTGGAGCTTCTATGGCAGTGAGATAGTCCAGGATGTAAGGATGGGGCTTGGAGACCAGCCAGGAGAACGTGGTCACAGAGTTACAGAAGAAAGTCTAGACAAAGAGGGCCCAGGCTGAGGGTGGGACAGAGGCTCTGGCTGGAAATAGGGAACCTGGCAGAGGCAGAAAATGTCTCCCATTAGCCATTCCCACTGCTTCTTTTAGTAACAGAAGCCTCCATGATCTTTAGCTACATCTATGGCCACCCCTAGCACCAACTCCTTTGCTGCTAGTTGTGGCCAACTTCTAGGCTGTGTCTGGGGTGGTGTGTGTGTGTGTGTGTGTGTGTGTGTGTGTGTGTGTGTGTAAAAAGCACTTGTCCTCCACTTGCCTGTTTTCTCAGAAAGGAATATGGGTGTGATGGTGGTGGCCAACCCTGACCACATGGGTGAGGACATCACTCCAAGGGATGGTGGGACAAGAAGACTGGACAACTTGTGAAGCAAAGCCACCCACCTCCTGGACTGCCTACCAGTGTGAATTCTATCCAAGAGAGAAACAAACCTTCTAGGCCACAGTTACTTGGTCTTTCTTGGAACAGATGACCAATGTGGCTCAAGACAGAGCAGCTCTTTCCTGCAAGGTTCTGAATTCTGGTTTCAGTTCCTGCCAGATGGATGAGTCACACAAGCAGAGTCCTCATCTTGAACTCACGGCACTTTTGGACCAATGACCTCATCTGATTCTGAGAGGAAACTGAGGCCCACCCAGAGAAGAGGCATAACCTGACCAAGGACAGCCAGGTGGTAAGTCTTCAGGCCAAAGTGAGGAAAATTCCTGAGTCCTCCTATTCTCTGTTTGTGGCCATTTCCCCTGAACAGCAGGTGTTGCCTGATGCTGATTCAGCATCCCTGGTTGAGCAGCTCCCCCTCCACAGGGGCAGTGAGCAGGGTGACTGGGGAGATCCAGCAGGCTCCATAGCTGGGTCTCCTCACCACAGCTGGGTTGCATCCCAGAGCCCACTCCACCTTTCTCTGGGGTCTGAGGGTTTCCTCCCTGTGGTAGTTAGATTCAGGTGTCAACTTGGCCAGGTGAAGGTGCCTAGTTCTACTGCTGTGGACATGAGCCAGTGGCATGTCATAATTACATATGCAGTTGGTTAAGAGGCGTGCCTGCTGCAATGAATGATGTTTGATTTAACTGGCTGGTGCTTAAATGAGAGAGCTCAACATAGCACAGCCCAAGCAGCTCAACATACCTCACCTCAGCACTCGCAACTCAGCCCAGGCCTTTGGAGATGCAGAAAGGAATCACTCTGAGGAAAGTTGTTGGAACCCAGAGGCCTGGAGAGAAGGCCAGCAAAGATTGCCCTGTGCCTTCCCACATAAGAAAGAACCTCAGTTGAAAGTTAACTGCCTTTCCGCGGAAGAACTATACATTAACTAAATAAATCCCCTT
Source organism: Tamandua tetradactyla (assembly GCF_023851605.1). NCBI lineage: Eukaryota > Metazoa > Chordata > Mammalia > Pilosa > Myrmecophagidae > Tamandua > Tamandua tetradactyla. The sequence continues at coordinate 183,395,833 of NC_135328.1, read as the reverse complement.
TTATTGAAAGCCAATCCGTCTCTGGTGTGTTGCATTCCAGCAGCCAGCAAACTAGAACACTCCTGCATGGGAAAAGCAAAGAGGCCTGGAGTCACTTTGGCCACAATGGGGTCACTTTGGCCATGACCTGCAGCAAAAAGCCCTGGAACACAGCTCTGCTGTGTGACCCTTGCAAGTCACTTCCTTTTCTGGGCCTCTGTTTTCCCTCTATAAGATGATGAAGAAGGGCTAAATAATCTTGAGGGTCACTATCCAGTTTTTAAAATTCTGGATTTAGGATTCTAAGACAAGGTGGAAGTGTGGCAGACTGTGAAAACCATTGGCCAACTTTCTCGTTTCTCCCCAGCTGACAGCACTATTGATCTTAAACTGGGGAAGAATCCCACAGGGCAAATTAAGCCCCAAATTTTGGTCAGGTCTTGGTCAAGGTGATTAAATATCTTGGGATACATGCTGTTACAAACTTCCCAATGGGATAGGTGAACTGGCAACAGTCCCTGGCTACTGTTGGGGGGGACTGGCTACTCTGGGGGGAGGGCTAAGGAAGGAAACTGTGCCAGCCTCAGCTATGGTTGCTGATGCCAACCCTGCAGGAGATGAAGTGCTACCTCTCCCTTGGCCAGATGCTGGACTCACCTGCAGGATTCTGATCCCACTGAGGTTGGGGTCACCCACAGCTCCCTATCGATCAGCAACCAGGGGTGTTTGGGGCAGAGCAATCTGTCTCTTGGGATTGGTGTGCATCCCTGCTCTAAAGGGCCATTGTGCAGAGCGCAGGCCTCTTGGATGCCAGACCCCTGGCCTGATCTGCCCCCTCTCTCCCTAACTTTCATCCCCCCATCTACTCCCAACTGTTTCATCAACCTCTGAGTCTAGTTATCTCTGCTTCCTGCATCTCCTCCGTGCTCCATTCCAGGGACTTTGTCTAGAGCTGCAGCTCCAAAGACTGACTCCAGAACAGAAATGATGGATGATTTCTCCTTCTTTAAAACGGTTTTTAATGAAAAGTTATTTGAAGATTCTAAATCCTATAGAATTGTACTGCCTCCTCCTTTCTCTCTCTGCATTCCCCTGTTCCCCTCCTCCTCCTTCTCCAAGGAGCAATGCTTAGTTTTATATATACTTCCCAACATCTTAATGCATTTCTGTAAATACGTGTGTATATACTGGGTTTTCTATATAAATGAAGAAAACATATTATACATCTCAATCAGTGACTTGCTTTTGTTTTTTGTCTTTTTTTAAACCTCCACTGCATGGATATCTAGGTTTGCCTTCCTCTTTCTGGGAGCAGCACAGAATTTCATCTTGGAGTGCACTCTACGCCAGCCAGTCCCCTGTGCACAGATATGATGGTTGTCTCCAGCTTTTTCTATTCCAAGAAATGCTACAAAGAAAATCCTTTGCATATTTGCATGAGTACACCCAAAGGATACATTTCTTAAAGGGGAAAAGCTTGGTCAAGGGAATGTTCCTTGAAGCTTTTGATTGGCACTGACAAATAGCTCTTCCATCAAAGGACCAATTTATACTCCTACTGATAGTTGAAAGGACTGTTTCCCCAAACCCTTGCCTACCTGGAATAAAACCAATCTCTTTAATATTTACCAATATGAAAGGCAAAATGGGCATATTAGTTTCCAATTATTGCTGTAGCAGATTACCACAGATGTAATGACTTCAAACAATACACACTTATTCTCTTAAAGTTCTGGAGGTTAGGAGACCAAATCACTGGGCTAAACTAGGAAGGTGTCAGCAGGTATACGTTCCTTGCTGGAGGCTCTAGGGGAGAATATGTTTCCTTGTCTTTTCCAGCTTCTAGAGGCCACCTGCATTCCTTGGTTTATGGCCCCTCCTTCATCTTCAAGGCGGCTATGGCTGATGGCATCTTTCTCACATGGCATCCCTCTGACACGTGCCTGCCTTCCTGTGATTACACTGGCTCCATGCAGATAATCCAGGATAATCTCCCCATCTCAAGAGCCTTCACTTAATTCACATCTGCAAAATCTCATCCACCACGTAAGGTAACATATTCACAGGTGTGGGAAGTTAGGACTCGAGCATCTTTGGAGGGGCATTATGTGGCCTACCACAATGAGATCTTATTTTTTTTTAATCTGTGTTTCTTGATCTCTAGTGAGGTTTAGCATTTTTGCATAGTTTATTACCCAATTACATTTATTCATCTCAGAATTCTTGTTCATATTCTTTGACTATGTTTCTATTCTATTGTAATTTTCTTATTGATTTATATAAACTTTTGATATTGAGGTTATTAAGTATATAATAACACACATATACATATATATATAGCAAATATTTTCTCCTTATTCATCTTTAACCCTGCAGTACAGAAAATTTTTGTTTCTATGTGTTCAATTGCATCATCAGTTTTTTTCTTTATGACTTTTAGATTTCATGTCTAAGGTCATTTTTTAAAATGTCACTCTAGGGCGGGCCATGGTGGCTTAGCAGGCAGAGTTCTCACCTGCCATGCTGAAGACATGGGTTCAACTCCCAGTGCCTGCCCATGCAAACAAAGAAGTCACTCTATTTTCTTCAGCTCTTTTGTGATTCATTTTCCTCCTGTTCTGTCTCCTCCCTCCCCTTCCATTTTCACCTTGGTTCCATTTGGTACTTATTTTGGTGTAAGGAGTGAGGGAAAGATATAGCTTTATTTTTCCAATATAGTAAGCCAGTTGTTCTAATAACAATTAAAGGGCCCATGCCCCCACCTGAAATATTCTGGGGCATCTTCTAAAAGCAGAGATTCTAGCTTCATTCCAGAGTCAAATAGAATCTCTAGGCTCAGGGACCTAGAATATATATTTTTACAAAATTCCCCATGTACATCTGACATATACTTTCTTTTCAACAGCCCAGTATTGAACTCTCAACTGCCTTCTACAATCTCTTTGCCTCCATGTCCCCAAGCTTCCCCCACCCAATCAATCCCACCATTCACTGTGGAAAGAGAAATCCCCAATTGCCAACCTCATTAAGACTTTCCTTTTGTCAAGAACTCTCCAAAAGCTTCCCATGGCAGAGAATTTCAGCCAGTGGCAATTCACTCCCATCATGAACAGGCCACACCCAACCTTCTCAGCCTCTTCTCTCCCCACCCTACACTTAACACTTTGTGTCAACTCTGACGAACATGCTCCCGAACCCTCTGCCTTTACACACTGCTTTCCTTCCACATGAATTGCCCTCCTACCCTGCTTTCCCAGATGACCCTTCATAGCCTAGTTCACATCATCTCTTTCTACCCTGCACTCCCACTCCCTGCCCTTCTGTGTCTTGCCCCAGGGCTGGGACAGCACTGATAATGCACTGGTATGACCCTGTAGGCCGTGGAGATACTAGAACGCATTCATACCAGTTGGTATATAACCATTTCCCCAAGTCTCCTCCCCGTGCTCCTACCCTCTTTGGGATCACCCTTGACATCCCTATAGTCCAGCAACCAAAGGGTTAACACATGGCCCTGCAAGGGTCTTAGAGACTTTGCTCTAACTGATAGGTCTGGAATGCCTTTCAGAGCTATTTTGTTTGAGAAACCAGCTGTGTGTGTGTGTGTGTGTGTGTGTGTGTGTGTGTGTGTGTGTGTGTGTGTGGAGGGGTGGAGGGGCTCCCTCCTCTCTCATTGTCTGCACTCCCTCCTTTCTTACCCAGGTTCATGCAGTCGCTGATGTCCTCAGCCCCTGAGGCCTTGGAAGTTGGTCTGCATTGGGAATACAGGGCGTTTCCTGTGGACCGGCTACTCAGGACTGACCTCAGGGGGAGACTGAGCCAGTTAAGTTCTAGAGGTTCCCCAAACTGGGGAACAGGCTGAGAAAAGGGTCTGGGGACTAATTCCACAGAGGAGTCACGGAAGGCTTCTAGGAGGAGGAAGGTATGTTTGAGTGGGCCTTGAAAGATGAGAAAACTGTTGGTTAGGTTTGGAAGAAAGGGACACTGGTCCAGGTGGAAGGTACAACTAACGCGAAGCAGACGATGCTGGAATGTGGCCACAGGGAATGTTGAGTACGCTACCCGGTCCTGGGCATGGCTTTGGGGCCCCCAGGTCCAGAGCATCCCAGGCAGTGACTGCACACACTAAGGACATTCTGGGCATCTGGTGGAGTCTCCACACATGTTCTCCTAGGCTCTAGAATGACAGGGAAAAGCCCCAAACTCTGAAGGCTCAGTTATGACAAACAGATCTTCTAACAGAGCTGAGGTCAGTGACTAACCCTCAGAAAGCAGGCGGAAAGTATCTAGGCCTGAGGTTGCTGGGCCAACCCCCCCCGACTTGACCTGGAAAACAGGCCTATCCTAGGGTTCAGCTGTCTGCATTGGAGTAGGAGTTTTCTAGTAATTCAATAGGTCAAACAGTTCTGCTTTCCTGGACCTCAAGCATGTCTGCCCTTGGGTCAGGCCTCTGACTTGTCTCTCCCTGGACTGGGCAGGGCCTGGGCCTTATTCATCTTTGTATTCCCAGTGCCTTGTACAGGCCTAAGAACTGAGCAAAACGTTGAAAACATTTAGAAAAATACTTTAGCAAACAACAGCCATGTGCCAAATCTGTGCTGAACATTAAGATATTGATCCTTACAAATGCCCTCTTTTTGTAGATGAGGGAAGTGAGCCTCAAAGAACTGACGCTAATTTCTTCAAATCATATGAGAGAGGACAGAGTCGGCATTTGAACCCAAGCACAGGCCAATGCTGGGGAAACCCCCAAGGGCTCTGACCTTGGTCAGAACTGGCCAGATGGATTCTGTCTTCCTCCACGATGCCCCTTGTCTTCCAGGAAGTCCTCCCTGGTTAACCACAGCCACCTTCCCGAAGTCTCCTCCCTATGGACAAATCTCTCTGTGGGGTTAAGTTAACCTCAGGGCTGTTTCTTGATAAATGCTTTTCCCCCAACAGGGAGTGATGGATAATTCACTGCGGTTGAAGCTCCCAAATAATTTTCCATGGATGACTATGGTCTCCATGTTCCCACGTTTTCTCCATCTCCCTTCCAGTCCCAAGACCCAGACAGGGCCTGGGATAACTGTACACTGGGCGGAAAGCAAATTCTATTCACAGCAAAGAAAAACCAAGGCAATCCTGGCTGAGTTACACCATGCTGGTGCTTCCTGTTAGAGCCAAGGACCAATGCAGAATTGACATTATTAGGGGAGGACAAAATCTCTGGCAAAATCCCCATGGGAAGCAGGAGCACATTTCATAGTCAAGACCAAGCCATGACGCAGCCAGACCTGCACTCTGCCAGACCTGCAGAAGCTCAGACTTACCCCCTGGTTATCTGTGGTTGTGATAACTCAGAGGAAGATGGTCTAAACCAGTGTCCTGTGTCTGGACCCAATAACTGAACTCCCACTCTGGGTTGGGGCTGTTCTTGGGTTTTGCACGAATTAACTCATTTATTTCTCACAATAACCCTACCAGGCAGGTACTGTTATCCCACTTGACAAAAGAGAAAACTGAGGCACGAAATCACACTGCTGGTAAGTGGCAGAGCCGGAGCTTGAACCCGGGCCACCTGCAGGGGGGACCCTCAAGGCAGCAGGGGCCACATAAGCCTCGCAGACAGGACTCAGCTGAGCACTGAATCACAGTCTTAACACTTTGGGCAACCAAACACTGTTCTTAGCATCCTTCCTTTCCGTGATTTGGCTGAGCATTTTTTTTCACCCCAAAAAGAATCTACAGTGGTTAAGTCTGGTTTGCCTTGAAACTGAAAATGAACTGAGGTCAGGGGCTGGAGCCTCTCCTCAACAGGGCCGGGTGATGCCCAGAGGCTTGGACTTAATCAATCTACTAAGTTATCGATTGCTAAATTTCCAGGGATCGATTAGTCCATCTCAAACCCAGTGAGATCTGGTAAGGATTAAAAGAGGCTTCTGGACACTGGCGAGAACTCGAGCACCAATGCACGTAACTAGACCTATTTACCTTAAATGGTCCTGGAAGTACTTGGGGTAAAAGAGCTTAAGGAAATGAATGCGGGGCTTGGGTGGAAGACTCATCTTCTAGGCATTGCGTTCTGACAGTCTCTCATCCATGCTGCCCAGGAAAGACCTGCAGTCTACCTTTTGTGCAGTAACTTGCTCTCTTGGTAATTTCTAGCAGGTCTCTACCTGTGTTCCTCTGATGGCATTTTGTTTCCACACATGTTGCCATGGGACAAAAGGCACCTACCTTCCCATCTACATCTAACTATGCCTGCATTTACCGGCAGATACCTTCAAATTTCCTAGGTAGTTTAGTTTTTTTCTATTTACTAGGAGGTGCATTATTCAGAATGCACCATCACATATACACACTCACAAATACACACACACACACACCACACAGTAGAATAAACTATAGAATAAGGACAAACGACCAGTAAGGCTTGGTAATATGCAGGGTAGTCCAGTGTGGATAATGGCAAAAGTGTGATTGGCCTGTGGTCTCTACCATCCTCGCCCATATAGTAAGATGGAGATAACCATCCTAATAATGATACAGCAGCTACAATGATCACTCTGCAACTCATTTCTTCATTAATTCACTGAGTTCGCAAGCATTAACTGGATCTTTTCTATGCTAGGCTACTACTATGAAAAAGACATAAATTACAGACCTTACATAAAACTAAAGAAATCAAGCCAATGTAGTATGAGAGAGAGATCAGTGAATATAGAATACAGAGATGGACCTTCACATATATAGTCATTTGACTTCTGACAAGGTATTACTATAGTTCAGTGGGAAAACGACAATCTTTTCAGTACATGATACTGAAGAAATTATATATAAGGAAAAAAGAAGCCTTGACTCCTACCTCACATTATATGCAAAATTAACCTGAAATGGATGATAGGCCTAAAGTAGGAAAGATGAAACAATAGTTTCTGGAAGAAAATATTTTCATGACTTGGGGTCAACAAAGATTTTTCACAGTTCACAAAAAGCACTAACTATATAAAATAAAGGATTGATTAAATTAGGCTTCATTAAAATTTAAAACTTCTGTTCATCAGAAGACACGAATAATAGAGTAAATAGACAAACCACAAACTTGGAGAAGTTATCTGCAAAATCATATCCAGAGAATATAAAGAATTCCTATAAGTCAGTAAGAAAAAGGCGGACAACCCACTCAAAAACGGCAGGGGATTATAGGCACATCAAAAAAGTGATTATTTGAAGGGTGCCCGGGTAGTTCAGTGGTTAGAACGGCTGCCTTTCATAAGGGAGACCCGGGTTCGATTCCCGGACCAAGCACCCCCCCCCCCAAAAAAAAAAGAAAGAAAAAAAAGAGATTATTTGAATGGCCAATAAGCATATACAAAGATGTTCAAAAGCCTTACTCATCAGAGAAATAATTTTAAATTGAGTTTAATACATACCGGAACAACTAAAACAAAACAAAACTAACTGATAACACCAAGTGTTGGCAAGGATGTGGAGCAACTGGAAGGAACTCTTGCCCAGTGTCAGTAGTAAGGTAAAGAGATACAATCATTTGGAAAATTAGTTGGCAGAATCTTCTACAGGCAAACACATACCTACCCTGTGACCCAGAAGTTCCACTCCTGAGAATATTACCTACAGAAATACATATGTATATTTGCCCCCAAACACAAGAATGTTCACAGCAGCTTTATTCATAATAGCACAAAAACCTGGAAACAACCCAGATGCCAACAACAAATGGAATGAATAAACTGTGGTACAGTCATATAAAAATGACTACACAGTAATAAAAGAGCAAAGTGCTGCTACAGACAACAATATGGATGGATTCAAAGTTGTAGCAGTACACGAAGGACATTAGGCTACAAGCTGTATGATTTCATGTAATTGAAGTATTAGAACAGGTAAAACTAATTTTATGGCATTACAAATCAGAATAGTTGTTACCTCTGGTGGGATAGGTGGGTATTGACCGGGAAGGGGTGTGAGGGAACTTTCTGGGGCGATAGAATGTCCTAGATCTTGATCTGGTTACATATATATCACCTGAGTATATATGTTTTATGCATGGTTACATATATATCACCTGAGTATATATGTTTTATGCATATGTAAAAACTAATCAAGTTGTACACTTACGATTGTGCACATTATATCTCAACTGGGAGAAAAAACGACATGGACTTTGCACTTGAAAAATACAAAGCCTAGAAGGAGAGAGACACAACAAAACCAGAAAACAAGCTATGGTGGGTGGTGTGATAGAAATAGGTCCTGGGGACAGCTGGGAGGGGCCGACTGCTGAGGGTGAGGAGAGAAGGCTCACTCGGGCAGGCTTTAGAGACACACATTCCGGACCGAGAAGGATGAATGGGATTTCACCAGGCAGAAAAGGGCCTTAGTGTGGGCAAAACCATGAAGATGTTGGAGGAGACCCTGAGTGAGTGGACAGATGTGTTTGGATGGCACAAGTTACTGAGGAGTACAGTGCTGGTGTCGTATGTTCATGGGGTCAGTTTCTTCTAAAATTACTTATTGCCCTCAAATCTGATGTTTTCCAGGCCTCAGACTCCAAAACCATCTTCACGAAGTACAGTATTGACTCTGCTATGAAAGCTCATGAATTTTTTTGGTTTGCATTTACTTTCTCCCCCAACTTTCTTCCATACCATCTGACAATTTTTGACAGTTATATAGTTTGGGTTGCTTCAGCAGTTGCCTTTAACACCTTCAAATAATATGCTTAAATGCTATTTCTGTCTGCTTTAGATAGTACCTATTCATTTCCTGCTATGAGCAATGAATAAATTTATACACATTCCATTCTATTCTCCTCCCTTCCTTGTCTACCTCCAAATTTTTGTTAGTTATACAATATTACTTTTACATTTCAAGGTACATAACATTTACATTCTCTTTTATATTATAATTATATCTGACCTATATGTTAATTCTAAAAATTGAATTTAGAAAACATGACTATGAAAATATAATTCCTTGTGGAATCAATCAAGTATGACTGGAATGAGAGAGGGAAATGTAATCCCACATTAATGAAACGTTGTCACCTCTTCTGTGAGTCAAGGGCCAATCAACCTTCCTTCAGTGTTTTAACAGCTTCCTTTACACCTTTCTGATTTACAACTCTCTTTTTTTTGAATTCCTTTTTATGATTGACAGAAATGACTCCAGGAAGCTTTTTGTTCTTTTCTTTCAGAAGATATAAACTTTCTGAACACCTGCATATATAAATGTCTTTCTTTTGCTCTCAAAATTTGATGGGCATAGAATTCTCAATTCTGTCTTCCAGCACTTTTTATCTTTTTTTCTTATTACAGAAGTTATTGGTTTACAGAACAATCATGCACAAAATACAGCATCCCCATATACCCTATTATTAATACCATGTTTTAGTGTTCTACATTTGTTACAATTGATGAAAGCACAGTTTTATAACAACACTATTAACTACAGTCCATGGCTTAGCTTAGGGTTCACTGTTTGTGATGGGTAGTTCAATGGATTTTTTTCTAAAATTTTACTGTAGCACCGTATATACAACATCAAATTCCCTTTTAACCACATTCAAATGTTTAATAATGTGCTGTTACTTAGGTTCACAATGATGTGCTACCATCGCCACCATCCATTACCAAAGCTTTTCCATCATCTCAAATAGAAACTCTGCACGTTTCAAGCCTGAACTCCCTATTCTCTACCCTTACCCCATTCCCTGATAATCTATATTTTCTATTCTGACACTATGAGTTTGCTTATTCTACTTATATCAATGAGATCAAGCATATTATTCTTTTGGTGTCTGGCTTATTTCATTCAAACATGGGGTCTTCAAGCTTCATCCATGTTGTCACATGTGCCAGAACTTCATTCCTTTCTATGATTGATTAGTTTTCCATTGTATATATATATCACATTTTGTATATCCATTTTTTGATTAATGGCCACTTGGATTGCTTCCACCTTTTGGCAATTGTGAATAACGCTGCTAAGAATATTGGTGTGCAAATATCTCTTCAAGTCTCTGCTTTCAATTCTTTTGGGTATATACCTATAAGCAGGATTGCTGAGTCATATGGCAATTCAATCCTTAACTTTCTGAGCAACCACTGAACTATTTTCCACAGCAGCTGTACCATATTATATTCCCACCAGTGAAGAACTGTGTTCCTCTTTCGCCACATCCTCTTCCACACTTGTAATTTTCTTTTTTTTTTTTTATAGCCATTCTATTGGGAGTGAAATGATACCTCATTGTGGTTTTCATTTGCATTTCCCTGATGGCTACTGATGTTGAGCAACTTTTTTTTTTGATATTCAGCAATTTTTCACGTGCTTTTTTAGCCATTTGTAGATCTTCTTTGGAGAAATGTCTATTCAAGTCTTTTTACTGATTCTTTATTTGTGTTGTTTATCTTTTTGTTATTGAGTTGAAGGATTTGATTATATATTCAGGACATTAAACTTTTATCAGTTATGTGGTTTTCAAATATTTTCTTCCATTGTGAAAGCTGTTGTTTTACTTTTATGGTAAGGTCCTTTGAGATGCAAAAATTTTCGTATTTGATGAGGTCCCATTGATCTATTTTTGCTTTTATGACTTATGTTTTGGGTGTAAGGTCTATGAAACTTTTGTCTAACACAAGGTCTTGAAGATGCTTCCCTATGTCTTACTTCTAGGAGTTTTAGAGTTCTGATTCTTACAATTTAGGTCTTTGACCCATTTTGAGTTGGTTTTGTACATGGTGTGAAGTAAGGGTTCACATTCATTCTTCTGCAAATGGAGATACAGTTTTCTTAGCACTTAGAATAGAAGAGACTTATTCTTTTCCGCTAGGATAGAAGAGACTTATTTGCTTCCCTGTCAACAATCAGTTAGCCATAAATATGAAGGTTGATTTCTGAGCTTTCAATTCAATTCCATTTATATGTCTCTCCTTTTGCCAGGCCCTTGGTGTTTTGATTACTGTGGCTTTGTAATACGTTTTAAGACTGGGAAGTGTAGTCCTCCAACTTTGTTCTTTTTTAAGATGGCTTTGGCTATTCGGGGCCCTTTATCCTTCCATAAAAAATTGATGGTTGGCTTTTTCCATTTCCACCAAGAAGGTTGTTGGAATTTTTATTAGGATTGCATTGAATCTATAAATAACTTTGGGTAGAACAGACATTTCGAAAGTATTTAGTCTTCCAATTTATTAATACAGAATTTTCTTCCCTTTCCTTAGGGCTTCTTTAAATTTTTTTAGCAACATCTTGTACTTTACTATGTACAAGTCCTCTACATCCTTGGTTAGATTTATTCCTTCATACTTGATTCTTTTTAGTTCCTATTGCAAAATGGAATTAAAAAAAATTTCCTATTCTGACTGTTCACTATTCAAGTATTGAATCACTACTCACTTGGGAGTGTTGATCTTCTACCCCTACTACTTCGCTGAATTCATTTTTTAGCTCTAGGAGTTTTATTGTGGTTTTTCTGGATCTTCTGCATATACGATTGTTTCAGTCTACCAAAGCTGCCAGAATGCAACACATCAGCGATGGATTGGCCTTTTATAAAAGGGGATTTATTTAATTAAAAATTTATAGTTCTTCAGAGGAAAGGCAGCTAACTTTCATCTGAGGTTCTCTGTTACATGGGAAGGCTTAGGGCGATGTCCACTGGCCTTCTCTCCTGACTTCTGGGTTCCAATGGCCTTCTCTGAGGTGATTCCCTTCTGCATTTCCAGACATCTAGGCTGAACTGAAAGTACTGAGATGAGGTATGCTGAGCTGCGCAGGCTGTGCCACACTGTCTTCTGACCTCTTTCTTTTAAGCCTCTAGTTAGTTAAACATCACTCATTGTGGAAGGTACTCCCCTTAGTCGACTGCAGGGTGTCATTAGCCATAGGTGAGTTTTACATGCTAACTACTGAAGTCCACAGCAATGGAACTAGGCACCATCACCTGGCCAAGTTGACACCTGAACCTGACTCCTACAAGGATCATGTCAGCCTCACATAGTGGAACATTTACTTCTTTATTCCTAATTTGCATGCTTTTTACTTCTGTTTCTTGCCTAATTGCTCTGGCTAAAACTTTCAGTATAATACTGAATAACAGAGGTGACAATGGGCACCCCTGTCTTGTTATTGATCTTATTGGGAAAGCTTTCAGCCTTTCCCCATTGAGTGTGACATCAGCTGTGAGTTTTTCACATATGCCCATTATCGTGTTGTGGGCATTTCCTTCCATTCCTAATTTTCTAAGTGTTTTATCAAGAAGCGGTGCTGGAGTTTGTCAAATTTCTTTTCTGTAACATTTGAGATGATTATGTGGCTTTTCTCCCCCCTTAATTCTATTAATATGGTATATTATGTTAACTGATTTTCTTATGTTGAACTACCCTCACATGCCTGTGATAAATTCCACTTGCTCATGGTATATAATTCTTTTAGTTTGCTGCAGGATTTGGTCAGTAGTATTTTATTGAGGATTTTTGAATCTGTACTCATAAAAGATATTGGTCTGTAATTTTCTTTCCTTGTGGTATCTTGATCTGGCTTTGGCATGAGGGTGTTAGCTTCATAGACTGAATTAGGGAATGTTCCTTCTTTAGTTTTTTTTAAAGAATTTGAGCAGGACTGGTGTTAATACTCCCTGGAATGTTTGGTAGAATCCCCTGTGAAACGATTGGGCTTTTCTTTGTTGGCAACTTATTGATGACTGATTAAAGCTCCTTACTAGATAGTGGTTTGCAGTGATCTTCTGTTTCTTCTTAAGTTAGTGTAGGTAGTTTGTGTGTTTCTAGGAATTTATTCATTTCATCTAGGTTATTTAATTTGTTGGCATACAGTTGTTCATCATGTCCTCTTATAGTCCTTTTTATTTCAGTGGGTGACATCCCCCTTTTTGTTTCTTATTTTAGTCATTTGTTTCCTCTTTCTTTTTACCTTTGTCAGTCTAGCTAAAGTTTGTCAATTTTATTGATCTTTTAAAAAAGCCAACTTTTAGTTTTGTTGATTCTATTCACATATCTCCACTCTAATCTTTGTTATTTCTCTTGGCTTTAGTTTGCTCTTCTTTTTCTAATTCATCCAGTGTCAAACTGGGACATTGATTTGAAATCTTTCTTCTTTCTTAATAGTAGGTATTAGTGCTATAAACTTCCCTAACAGTACTGCCTTTGCTGCATCCCATAAGTTTTGGTATGTTGCATTTTCATTTGCCTCAAGATATTTCCTAATTTCTCTTGTGATTTCCTCTTTAACCTATTGGATAAGAGATGTGGTTTAATTTCCTCATATTTGTGAATTTTCCATTTCTCCCTCTGTTACTGATTTGTAGCTTCATTCTATTGTAGTCAGAGAAGATACACTGTATAATTTCATGTATTTTTAAAAAATTTATTGGGTCCTATTTTGTGACCTAACATAAGGACTATCCTGGAGAAAGATCCAGGGGCGCTTGAGAAAAATGTGTTTTCTGTTGTTGGCTAAAATGTTCTTTGTATGTCTGTTAGCTTGAGTTGGTTTAGAGTATCATTCAAATCTTGTTTTTCCTTACTGATCTTTTGTTTAGATGTTCTATTCATTATTGAAGGGGGTATATTAAAGCCTCCTGCTATTACTGTAGAATTGTCAATTTCTCCTTTCAAATCTCTCCGTATTTGCCTTATACATGTTGGGGCTCTGCTATGCATATATTTTTATAATTGTTACGTCTTCTTGTTGAATTTACCCCCTTGTCTGTTTTTGACTTAAAGTCTACTTTATCTAACTTTAATATAGCCACCCTAGCTCTCTTTTGGTCACTACTTGTATGGTACATAATTTTCTCATTCTTTCACTTTCTACCTACTTATGTCTTTGAATTTAAGGAGAGTTTCTCATAGACAGCATATAGTTGGTTCACACTTCTTCATCCATTCTGCCAATCTCTGCCTTTTGACAAAAGAGTTTAATCCAGTTTCATTTAAAGTCACTACTGTCAATGCAGGACTTTCTCCTGACATTTTGCTATGCTAAATAGCAATATTTAATCTTTTTAATATTTAGACTAAATATGAAATTAGGGACAAAAATTTCATATTTATTCAATTTTTAAAAATATTTTACAGTATTGAGTCTTTTCTAATTCCCAACCAGATATATTTTTCACATATTTTCCTTGTGGTTTTCACAGGGTTAAAATTTAACATTCTAAATTTATAAAAACCGTATGTGATTTGATGCCAACTTGACTTCATCAGCATACACATACACTTTTCCTATACCCCTCTGCTACCCCACCTTTTTGTACTTGTTACAAACTATCTTTGCATTTTTATATGTCCAAAATCATAGATTTATCATTACTGTTTATGCATTTGCATTTTAGCACCTGTAGGAAACAAGAAGTGGAGTCACCTACCAAAAAAATATAACACAGGAAACTTCTGGGAAGATGGCACAGCAGAGTAGGCTGAATTCACCCCTGTTCCATAAACAAGATAGGAGCCGGGTAAAAAATGACTGGGGCTGCAGTCCCAGAGGTGAATGATTGAAGGGGGTCCTCAGTATTCCATAGGGAGGAGAGGGGTGGGGAGATTGGGACAGGGAGTGCGCTCCCATCAGGGGAGCACAGTGGCATGTGGGAAAGCGTGGATCCGAGGGAACCGACCATCCCCCTGCTCTAACCTGCCCCAGTTGCTGGTGGAGGAGACCTCCCCGCGTGGCTCTACAGCTGGCAGTGCCCGTGGGGTATCTGGAAGCATGCCTAGCTGTCCACTGTGAAACATCAGGCCCCTGGGTGCTGGGAGCAGTTGCTCCACCCAGTGCCGCAAATAGCCATCCTGTTGGGCACAGTGACTAGTGGATCTGCCAGGTGCCAGGAGCCATGATCAGCTGCTGCCTTGGGCAATATGACCAACTCCCCTTCTGATGCACTGGGACCAGTCACCCGGCCATGCATGCCATCTTCCCAGCTGCTGCTTCAGTTGGGAAAGGATGGGCCTGAGGGAGGTGCGCCACCTGCTGGGAAGAAGTGGTATCTTCTTCCCTATCTGCCTAGGTTTTAAAATATATATTTTTCTATATTATTATTATTAATTTTAATATGTATTATATATTTATATTTTATTGATTTTTAATTAATTAATTTATTTAAAAATTTTCTCTCACTTCTGCAGGCAAGAGTTCAAGTTCATTCCTATTATATCTTGGGGTGTTTCCTTCTGACTTTGGGGCCTACTACTGCTAAGGGGTGTGTGTGTGTGTGCTTATTGTATTGTACTATTATTATTATTTTTAGGGGTGTGAATAGGCCAGGAATCAGCCTGAGTCTCCTGAGTGGTGGGTGGATGTTCTGCCACTGAATTACCCGTGTCCCCCAGCCTAGCTTTAAATAGACCATCAAAGAGAATTGGACTTTCTACATAAGATCTGGGCCTTGTTTTGGGGGGGAATTACTGAAAAACCAAGTACAAAAGGGAACCTTCAAGGCAAAACCATGCAAATACAAAACAGGAGATGAGTCAAGGAAACCAACTTGCAAAATAACCTTATCAAGATAATCAAATGCCCTGAACACAGCAGCAAATCACAAAGCACATGAAGATCCAAGCAGAAATGGCCCAGCTGAACCACCAAATCAAAACAACAGAGGGGGGTTGCCAGGGTGGTTTGGTGGTAGAATGCTCATCAACTGGGTTCAATTCCCAGACCACGCACCTAAAAACAACAACAAAAATACCAGAGGGGGCACAGAAGATGGAGCCACTACTCAAGGATCTTTACAAGGAAATAAAGGATATCAGGAAGACACTAGAACAGCACAAAGAAGAATTCAAAATATTTAACAGAAGAATGGCAGATCTCACAGAGATGAAAAAACAGTAGACCAAATTAGAAATATACTACAGACACATGATAGCAGATTCAAAGGAGAAGGAAGAATAAGTGGGATAGAAGACATAACAATTGAACTAGAGAGCACAAAAGAACAAATGGCAAGAAAGACGGAAAAAACAGAACTAGGATCTCAAGAAATTATGGAAAACAAAAGGTGCACAAGTCACTGGTGTCCCAGAAGGAAAAGAGAAGAGTAAAGAGCTGGGAAGATTAGTTGAAGATATTATCAGGAAAAACTTCCCAACTCTTACAAAAAAGACATAAATATATGCACATCAAAGAGGCCCAATGAACCCAAAATAGAATAAATCCAAATAGGCCTATTCCAAGAACCTAAGTTTTCTGTAACACAGTATCCAGATCAACCTGTTGGGATAGCTCATTTAAACAAACGCCTAGAATCCAGAATGGGAACAGGGACTTGTAATTCTGTATACCTTAATGTAATACCTAGATACTTTTCAGACTATGATGAGCTAATAATTTAAAAATATTAGTAGAGCCCCCTGAGGGCAAAGAAAAAAGTGGAACAATTAAACTTACCCATCTGTGAAACCCCAGATCCCCTCTAAACCACTGGGGACTCCCAAGAAAACAAGCCAAGCTCTGGATTTTGACACTTGCCTTTATGAAACTTTCTGTAGTGGAGAAGCTAAAGCTAACCATAGCAAGGCCTAAGACTTGCTTCCAGGAAACCTCTTTTGTTGCTCAGATGGGGCCTCTCTCTCTCTAAGCCCAACTCTGCAAGGAAAATCATTACCTTCCCCCTATGTGGGACATGACATTCTGGGGCGTTGTCTCCCTGACAATGTGGGGCATGACTCCTGGGGATGAGTCTGGCCCTGGTACTATGGGATCGACCAAAAGTGGGAAAATAATTATAACAAATAAGGTATCAATGGCTAAGAGATATCAAATGGAGTCAAGAGGTTATTCTGGAAGCTACTCATGCGAGCTTCAGTTAGATAGTACTAATTGCCATGGGTTGCTAACCCCTAACCAACACACTCCTGTTAACTCTTAAGAACACCTAGGACTCGAACTGAGACTCTACAAAATTTTCATACATTAAGTTTGCTTTCCTGGCACCTGCAATTTCTAGAGGGTTCCTAGGCTAGATAAATCCTGAAACTCAGAGGGACCAGCCTCTTCAAGATTATCAACTAATTACGTCCCTCTGTTCTTTAGTGTTGACACCCCTTCTCAATATGAAAAAGTCACAATGGGCATTGTCTAAAGATCCCGATAGATTGGGAGAAGGATCAAAGAAACAGAAGTTATAACAGAAAAAATAGGATTTAACATATGAGTATGACAGCTGATTACCATATTGATATTTCTTCTAGCCTCCAGTGCTCTGCAGCAGCTAGAAGAAAAAATCTGAAATAGTCAGATATGGGACTGGTCACCCATAAGAAACTCTGAAATCTGTTCTTTAGCTGGTTGTTGTAATGTACTTTGAAAATTATTGCCTTTTATTTCTTTTGTATATATGTTATATTTCACAATAAAAATGTTTAAAAAATATAAAACCATAGTACTGATATATATAATTACTCATATAGTTCCCTTTACAGGAGGTCTTTATTTCTTTATGCCACTTTAAATCACTATATAGTGTTCTTTAAATCACTATATAGTGTCCTTCCAGTCTGAAGAACTTCCTTTAGCATTGTTTGTAGGGCAGGTCTAGTGGTGAAGAACTCCCTCAGCTTTAGTTCATCTGGGAATGTTTTAATCTTTCCCTCATTTTTGGAAGAAAGTCTCACTGGATATATACTTCTTGGCTGGCACTTATTTTCTTTCAGCCTCATAAGTATTTCAACCGACTGCCATCTTGCCTCTGTGGTTTCTGATGAGAAATCAGCTCTTAACCTAACTGGGCTTCCTTGTACATAATGCTGCTTTTCTCTTGCAGTTGTCAGAGCTCTCTCCTTGCCCTCTGCAATTGATGGCTTGGTCAATATATGATGGGGGTATTTTCTTCAAGGTTATCCTGTTTGGCATTCTCTGGGCTTCTTGGATGTGATATTCATGTCTTTTGCTACATTTGGGAAGTTTTTTTTGTCCGTATGTCTTTGAATATTCCTTCTGCCCTTTTTTTCTCTTTCTTCTACTACTGGGATTGTCCTAATGTGCTTATTAGTAAGCCTGACGGTGACTGTGATGGCTGGGTTCTGGTGTCAACTTGGCCAGGTGATGGTGCCCAGTTGTCTGGTCAGGCAAGCACTGGACTGACCATTGTTGCAAGTATATTTTGTGGCTGGTTGATAAACCAGAAGGCTGGTGTATTAAGTCATCAGTCAGTTGACTGCATCTGTGGCTGATTACATCTCTGGTCAACTTAAGGTGTGCCTCCCACAATGGGATAATCCAATCAGCTGAAGGCTTTGAAGGAAGAAGAGAGACTCTTTCACTGCTTCTTTAGCCAGCAAGCCTCTCCTGTGAAGTACATCCAGACCCTTCATTGGAGCTGCCAGCTTCACAGCCTGCTGTATGAATTTTGGACTCTTCCACTCCCATAGTTGCATGAGAAGCATTTACAAATCTCATATTTACAGATCTCTCCTATTGGTTCTGTTTCTCTAGAGAACCCTGACTAATAGTGTCCCAGAGGTCTTTTATAATTCTTTTTTTTTTCTTTCCGCTCCTCAGTCTGACCTTATTCCAATTTCCTGTTTTCAAGTTCATGGATTCTTCCTTCTGCCAGCTTCAATCTGCTGTTGAAACCCTCTGCAGAATTTTTCATTTCAGTTATTTCATTCTCCAGTAGGTCTGTTTGGTCCCTTTTTAAAATTTCTAGCTCTTTATTGAGATTCTCATATTGTTTATTCATTGTTATCCTAATATCCTTAATTCTTTGTATTTTCCTTCATGTCCTGGAGCACACTGGAGATCACTTTTTAAAGGTCTTCATTCAGTATGTCTGCAATCTGATCTTCTTTGTTGACGTCATCTAGATGTTTATTATCTTCCTTTGGATAGGCCATCATGTCATGTTTCTTTGTCTCATAATATTTTGTTGCATGCTATACATTTTAGTATTTTTAAATGTTAACCCTGGGATTTATTCCCTGAAATATGTTTTTCTTGATTTCCTAGCCAGCTGATGACATCATAGAGATTTTCTTAAGTGTCAGTCCTCCTAGCAGAAAGGTTCACCCAAGGCAAATGCAAAGTGCAGGGTCTTCTCTGTTCCTTCTAGGCCTGTGTCTTGTCCTGGGCTTGTGCTTGCTAGTGGCCTTTGGAGTTCTCCTGTGGTCAAGAGTTTTGGGCAGGCTGCGGTGGCTCAGCAGGCATGAATGTTTGCCTGCCATGCCAGAGGACCCAGGTTCGATTCCCAGTGCCTGCCCATGTATTTAAAAAAAAGAGTTTTAATACACCATCTACTTCCCAGATACAAACCTGCTCCCTCTCCTGGGTGTTCCACTGCCAGACTTAAAGTAGCTAAGCCTTTGCCCCAGGCCATCTACCTCATGGTTTCTTTTACTGCTTTTGTTGTCTCAAGATCCTTTTGTCTGGGGGGCAAATTCTGGGAGTGGGGCATGCTGGAGAGGAGTTGCCCAAGTCAGTCTTTCCCAGCTGGAACAGGGCCAAGTACCCACAAAAGGAGGGCCAGTCAGCTCCAAACAGCACTGCAGTGGGGAGGAGGGAGGGTCCGGGAAATGTTTCAGGAGCTTCTTCCAATCTTCCCCAAAGTTGCGCTTTCTTCAACTGCTCAGCATACGTAGACTGTCCTCCGCAGCTCCGAGGAAGCACATTGTCTGTAAGTCTGCTCCACTGCCTTTGTCCAGGGCAGGTTAGAACAATGACCACACTCAGGGTGGGCTCCTGAAGTAACAAATCAGAGCTGAGGTCAGCAATCGGCCCATGCCCACCCTGGATCTTGGGGAAGTAGATTTTTATGTCCCTTTATGATCCCAGCAGCTACATCAGGGGCCAGAGCCCACTGCTGCCTGCCCCGAGAGTGGGCGATGGGCAAAGGTAACCACTGGTATGGAGACAGCAATTAACTGGTCTTTTACTGTTGGCTGTAATTTGCCAGCCTCGTCCTCCCACTCTTCCCTGGACACTGTTCAGGGTTCTTCTGGGCTCTGGAGTTGCAAAACAGTTGATTCAGACAGTTCCTACATGAACAACAGTTGTTGTGGTGGAGGGACTCATTTCATGAACTTCTTGCTCTGTTGTCTTCCCACAGTCCTCTCCGGTCTTCCAGAACTTTCAACACATTGCTCCACTCTCCTTGGGCATCTTGTATGTCTGACGAGGAATTCTGATGTAAGTTTTGATCCTTGTTACATCTCTCTGGAAGCTTTTTGCTTTTTATCATTGATGTCCTGAAATGTCATCAGAATGTAACTAATTCTGCCTTAACTCAGAGAACTCATGCAATTGTAAACTCTGTGTTTCTTCAACTCAGGCAAAATTCCTTTTGTTATATTTGATTATTTCTTCCCCTCCATTGTCTGTGGTCTGTGCTTCTACATCGCCCATGTGATGGGTGCTGGATCTTTGACTTTCTGTTCTACGTTCTGGGAGAGTTTCTTGGTTCTAACTTCCAGAGCACCGACCTGGTCTTCACCCGTTCCCATTACGTCATCCAGCTCAGCCACCAAATTTTTTTTTCAGGAATCATATTTTTATTTTCAATCATTCTTTCTTTTACTTGGATTGCTTCATCTTCATAGCCACCCATTCCTTTGGGCTGAAATAACCTCTCATTATTGCTGATGATAACTAAGTAACTTATTTTAGGGTTCTTTTAAATACAAACTGTTTCCTTTGGAATAAGCGTCCCCACTTTCTCATCCTTTATATTGGTTTTCTTTTAGTTTTTGGTAATTCTGTTTGTCCATGCAATTTAAGAATGAGAGCTTCTGTTGTAAAGTGTATGTGTTAGAATACGGGTTCCCAATGCCGTAATAAGGACCTAACTATAACAGTGACTTATACAAGACAGAGGTTTATTTCACTCTTGTGGGACAGTCTGAGTGTCAGTGACCCTGGGCTGACACGGTGGCTTCCATCTCCCACCATCATGTCCACACCCCTGGATGTTAGGAAAGAGAAAGTGGAGGCAGGACTGGGAGCTGTACTATCATTTCAGTTCACACTAACCAGGCCACACCAGCTGCTGGGAAGGCTAGGAAATGTCACCTTCAGCCGGGTGGTCATGTGCCCTACTAAACTTGCCATCACTATAGAAGAAAGGAAAAGGAAATTGGAGAACAACTAACAGCACAGGACTTCCTGTGAGGTTTCTGGTCTATTCCTCTGACAGGTTATTGCTTGGATGTGACGGTAGATGTTATGGGAATGTTCTTTGTAAGAGGGTGAAGTATTGGGACAACAAGCCACCCTGTAAGGACTGTGGACAGGAAGCTGGCCAGGGGATGCTAGCAAATGCCAAAAGGAGGGCTTTGCTCCATGGGTGGCCACAGGTATACCATCTCGCTAAGCAGAGCCACCGATACTTTCCTGCTCGCTCCCTGCCCCACACTGAGTCTGCTGGGGAGGTCTGAACTCCCTCAACTTGGCTCCTCGCTCAGACCCTGTCCCCATTACTTTCCTTAGCATTTCTTGGGATTTGGCCTGCCACTGGCTGCCTGCCTCCAGACATACAAAGTGGGGAGGGGTCAGACTGAACTTGTTCTTCTGTAGAGTTCTAGAAGGGAGAACACTGGCAGACCATTCTCAGCTTGCGCTATGCTTGGTTTTTAATGGGACAATGATTACTCAGGCTTCTGGAATTGTGGGCCGCAGCGTCTTTTCTGCTTTGATTTCTCTGCCTGTGCAATCCCATGGGCTTTCTATCTTCCTAAAATTTATCAACATGTCTGGTCTGTGGATGGCATCCTATCTTGTTTTCCAATGTTATTATGATGTCATCCTTTAAAAAACGGCTTCCTCTGTAATTGTAACAATTGCTAAGGAAGAAGTAGAAATGGATGCTTATGCTCTGGCAGGTAGAAAGCCTGTGAGTTCACAGCCAGTCGGCAGAGAGGCCAGTGCCCCTTACAAGACAAGACGCACTACTGGAAGGGAAGATGGGTCCTTCCTACCGAGGAGCATCATTCTGGAACTAGCGGTCCTCATCCTTGTGTAGTGGGCACCCAGCGCTCTGACTCTAGGCCTCACAAGGGGGCAGTAGAGAATTACCTGACTGCCTGGGCACCTGGAGGGTTGCCTTTTCCCTCTCCCTGCCTCTGGGGATAGTTTTGAGGGTAGCTGATCTACCACCACTACCCTGCCACCCACAGGAGCTGAGAGCCAGTGAGCTGCCTATACTAAGTGTGTCATTCTCCAGAGGCGGTGCAAAGGCTATTTCCAATCCATAATTTATTCCCCAGCACTCCTCTTCTTAAAACCCTCAGGACAGTCACAGATTTAGACTTCAAGGTGTGGCACTGAAGGTCTTTTCCAATGGGGTTCCTGCCTGCATCTCCACTCTTGCCTCTCCCCTCTCCCTCCTTATCCGTGTGTTCCAGTAGAATGAAGCTGTAGAATTCACGGAAGACATGCCATTTCCATCGTCCAAAATGCCCTTTTCCTCATAGATAAGGGGCAAACTTGTCATTGTCCTTCAAAGTGAACCCAGGCATCAAATTCTCCAGCAGACTTTTCATCACCCCCTTACAGTCACTCCAACACATCTGTACCCCAGACGTGTTGCCCCTATTACATGTCTCACACCATGTTGTAATTTATTTGTTTCCAGGCTTTTCTCCCCCTAAGAGACAGAGTTCTTTTAGGTTGAGGAAGATGTCTCATTCATCATTATATCCCTAGCACCTTGCCCAGCTGACAGGAACACAGATGGTGCTTAATAATGCATGTCAAAGGGCGGATGAGAACAAGGGGACAAGGCTGGTGGCTTAGGGAAGTCTGATTGGGTAGGGAAAAGTTCGGTTCAAACTCTAGAAAGGGACCCTAAGAGAGAGTGGAGAAAGAGGAAATAACCAATTTCTGAAAACCAAGATCTGGGCGGGTGCCTCAAAGCACCCTTCCTGAACACCCAACACCAATGGAGCAGCCGTGTCAGGACTGCCCCCAGGTGGCCACGGGTCTCCAAGAATTCGGCTCAGGAGAGGCCAGCTTGGGCCAGTCCACTCTCAGCCCAGCCTCTTGAACCCTATTCAGAGAGCTCCGTTTAATTCAACAAATACTTACTGAATTCTGACCACAGTTTTTTGTCAGGAATTCCCACATTGGGTCCTGGTCTGAGTCTTCCTTCTTTGACCCACCTGGGCTTTAGAAGCACTCGAATCCCCTGAAACCGTTCTTAGCCTTCTCAGACTCGCGCCCTGCACGCAGCTCTCTTCCTCTATCCTAACCAAACAAGATGTGCCAAGTACGATTTTCTGAGGGGCACTGCAAAAAATATGCTCTTGCAATGTACATGTCCTCTTCTTCCTCCAAACCAGGTGATTTTGAAAAATCCACTCTGGCAGAAAGCCATGGGGTGAAAGTGTTGGGCAGGAGTCCCCAAAGGACATTTGCCCTTTGAAAATGACTGTTTTGTATTTCCCAAAGCTCCAAACACAAGTTGCTGGACTCCAAACACAAGTTGCATTCTGAACAAGTGAATGGGTGAATAAATTAACGAACGCATAGACAAATGCTAAGCTGAATGGATTATAATGTATCCCAAGCTCCTTGTTATAGAACAGGCTCAAATGAAGTGCAATTAATTCAGGAAAAAGGAAAATAAGCCAGAAGATAGGATAAGCTATACATTGATAAAGGATTGGTGGTGGAAGAAAGATGAATCAAACTTCTATGTCAGTCCTTAATAATCATCATCATCATCATAATACCCTATGTAGGTGCAGCAGTTTATAACTCACCAAAGGCTTTCAAAGTCACCATTATTCATTCAATTTTTTTTTTTTTTTTTTTGCATGGGCAGGCACCAGGAATCGAACCCGGGTCCCTGGCAATGCAGGCGAGAAGTCTGCCCGCTGAGCCACCGTGGCCTGCCCAACTCCTTCAATTTTCCCCAAGTTCTTCCTTGTACAAACAGTCTACTGTTTATGGCTCCATTTCCCCCCTTAGACTGTAAGCAAATCTGAACAGCTCATCATGATTGAAAAGTCCCTCAAAACAGCCCTCTGAGAAGGGCCTTAGCATCCTCATTTTGCAGATGAGGAGAAGAGGTGCAGCGAGGCTGAGTGACTCCACTAATCCCCAACCTGGAAAGCAGCCCGGCAGAAGCCACAGCCCGGGTCTCTCATTCTCAGCCTGATGCTTCTGGAGGATTTCTTGCTTGCTGGGTCTGAGCCCAGCATCTGGCTCATTCTCACATTCCTACCCTATCCTCAGCCCTGAAAAACACTTTGCTGATGTGAAACTGAATCCACGAAGGCCTCGAGTCACTCTCCTAAGTGCCTCCCTCCAGCGCACTGTGATGCCAGTCCCTGCCTCCACCCTTCTTTTCCCAGCCGAGGAGAAGGGCAGGGCTGGGACCAGGGGAGCTGAAATTCTGGGGCCTCCTTCCATCACCCAGACCCTGAGACATGCCAGAGAAAGAGGGAATTGTTTGTTGGGCAGAAATGAGGCAGCTGTGCCAGTAGCTGTCCCAGCTGGGTCAGGCAGGGTTAGTGCGACACCTCCTCCCAGGAAGTGGCCCAGGGAGGCACCTAGGAAGGAGAACAACGGGAATGCCCTGGCGAGGGCCCAGTGGAGGGCAGCCAGGAGTGCTGGGCTCTGAGTCAGCCGCCGGGGCAAGCACATGCCGGTTTCAGCTCCCGGGATGCCAGGCAGGGCACAGCCCAGCTCAGCTGCCTGCAGGGACTCCCCACTCCCTTCCCCCAAACTCCAAATCCTTCTAACATGCCGTGTTCCTCTCCAAATGGGTTTCCCAATAAGTTTTGGCCCAAGCAAGTGGTTTCTCTTTCCCAAATAGCATGATACCCCTGCTTTTCTGCCCCAGGTCACTCACTCACAGCTCTCTATCTTGGCAACGACAGCTGCCAATTCTTGATTGCTTTACTATGGGGTCCATGGAGGCTGGGCCTGTTTCATTTCACATTGATTCCTCCGGCTGTATTTTTTCACATGTCCATCTCCCCAGCTACAGATGTTAGAGGGGAGGGGCTGGCTGTGTTTTTATTATCATCATGTCCTCTGTGCCTGACATCTAGTAGACACTCATGGGGGTTGCAAATGAATGAATGAAATTATAATTGTAACAAACTTTACGAGATAAAGAAATCACCTTAAGTCCTTTCTGGAAAAGGGGGATGTATTAATTTCTGGAACTATGGGGTGTTCTAATCAGTTAATGACTACAATTTTCTTAATTTTGAGAGTCTTCCATAAACATCACTTTTGGAACCTGCTATATTTAGATGATGTCTAGTCTAGTCATTTGCCTTTTTTTTTTAAATGAAGACATAATTCACATACAAAAAAAAAATTAAGACACAATTCACATACATAAAATTCACCCTCGTAAAAGTGTGCATTTCGATGGTTTATAGTATATTTGCAAAGTTGTGCAATCATCACCATTATCTAATTCCAGAATATTTTTATCACCCAAGAGAAAACTCTGTATTAGCAATCACTGCTCATTGCCCCTCTACACCCCACAGCAAATGCTAATCTGCTTTCTGTGCTCATGAATTTGCCTACTCTGGCCATATAAATGGGATCACACAATCTGTGGCCTTTTGTGTCTAGCTCCTTTCACTTAGCATTATATATATATATAGTCATTTGCTTTAAAAATATCGGTATCTCATGGTGTTTCTTGTAGTGCCCTGACTTCCAGGACTTTCTGGGGCAATGCCAATGCAATCACACAGGTTGGGACCAGCCACTATGAGCCATCAGGACAGTGTGGGGCCCAGCAGCAGATCTACAGGACCGGGCTGTGTGGGGAGCCAAACAGGAGAGCGTATCACAGCCGTAAGTATGTGGGGTGGCAGCAGAACCGGAGTGGTTAGGAACCAACTGTAGGCATGAGGAGGGCATTAGAAAGTTCCAGGGAGACGCCTGCAGTGCACAGGAGAACCCCAGGGAGCAGCCCCTTTAAACCAGAGCATCTGGTGGAGAGGGAGAGAAAGCAAAGCCCCGGGCCTGCTGTTCTGGGTCTTAAAGGGAAAGCTACATTTCTGACATGGTCTCAAAGTTCAGTCGAGGGCACAGGTCCCCCAGGGCTCGTATGGTTCAGATGGAGGGGTGCAGAAACAGGCAGCGGCCATCCCCCTTGCTTTTTCACCCTCTTTGTCTAACCCAGGCATCCTTTCAGCAGGAAATCCTAATAGGCTGAGAGGAGCCAAGGGCGCCCAGTCACGTGCCCTTTGTACACAAATCGATTAATGGTTAATTAATTAATTAATCCCCCCGGTTTATTTTGCAATTTTAGCCTGCTTTATTTTATAGAGGCTCTGAGGTGGTTTATAAGCAATACACAAAATAAAATAGTAGCCTGAATTAAAATGGAAAAAAATCAATGCAGGGGAAATGGAAAATATAAGGGCTAGAGCAGAAGGGACAGAAGAATATGGAAAAGTAGTTTAGAAGGTCCTACATGGTGGTGATTTTGGGGCTTTGCATTCATCTCACAGCTTCCTGGTAGTCAGAGAAAGAAGGACAAGAGCGTTAGCTGGACATTCTCAGTGTTCTGACAAACAGACGAGCTCCTCAGAAAGAGCAGAGCTCTTCTTGGCACTTAGTTCTGAAAGGAATTTCTCTCATAGTGTTTTGCAGTAGGGGAACCAGTCATTCAGTTAGTCCCCAAATACGGCAGGGCCTCCAAGGTGCCAGCACTGGGCTTGGCATTAGCTTCCCCTGGTGCCTAAAAACGCAAGTGGGTCCCCTCCTTTAGGTCATTAGTTTTGTCTGGGAAATGCTGCACCATTGGGTGCCATCATTATAGATTTTGTCAGAAGCACATACCATCTGCACTGTTATTTACATAATATTTTAATTTAAATTGACTAGATTTTGACTTGTTTAAACAGAGCCTCATCCTAAGCAATAGGAATCACGGGTGTAACTGCTAATGCTGTGCTTTCATTGGATCAAACAAATTACTCCTGAAAAAGAATTTCATCCATGATCCTCCTAAAGCCATCTCATGCTCTACCAGTGTCTCATGTCATGCAGTTGGGAAATTAGTCCCTCCACTACCAGATGTGCCACCCATTATGGGTGGCAAAGCGCCAACCTCTCCCCAGATGAGGGTTTTCGCAGCCATCTTCTCCAGCTGATGGAGTGATGGGACAACTTCCCCGGGCAAGCCCTGGTGTATTGGGAACCAGGTTCCCTGGGAACCACATCATTGTATATCGGGGTGGGGGTGCTTTTCGCACCCTGTTTGAAGCCCACATTTGATAGGCAAGGACACGGAGGTCCAGGAAGGAGCAGGAACTTGCCCAGCAGCACGGAACTGGTAACAGAGTTGGGTGTCAAGACTCCCCAGTGTGGGCAGATGAACACTTAGATGCAACCAGAAACTTGAGCTTGTTGCCCAGCATCACCAGGGACCTAACGGAAAGAGCCACCTGAGGAGAAGCATCTGGGTCTTCCCCAACTTCGATTCCAGCTCCGTGAAAAACAGTGTCTGTTTCTCACCAGGTGAGCCCAGCACCTGGCCCTCTGCCTGGGGCCCAGTAGGTGCCTAACAACTGTGGGGCACTAAATTGAGGGTGATGTCACCCCCACGAGGGAGGGAGCTGCAACTGTGCGGGCTGGACAGGGGTGCAGGGGCTTCCACGACAACTGATGGAGCCTTGTTATGCCGAGGGATGGGTTCACTGATGTTTGCTATATTATTTTCTAGTACTTTGTGTGGTTTAAATATTTTTAAAGTTTTAAGTGCATCTGTTGGAGACATGACTAAATCCAGGGTCCCTTTAACGAGTGTGTTGTTTTTTTCTCTCTAGGTCCCATCTCAAATGGTTCTAACAAAAGTGAAAGAAACGCTGATTTCCAGGACAGTTAAACCCCAGACGGGAGCCTTCTCGGCCTGTCACTTCGCCCTCCACTTCCAAGGCCTGTGGCACTTGGGGGTGAATCTCAGAATCTCACAGGTAGAAGAAACCTTCAAGGGCATTGACCCAAGCTCCCATACAAGACACAAAGCCTCTGCTAAGGGATTGCTCTCAGGAGGTCACTCACTACTTGGAACAGCTATCTCTTTTTTATCTTGGGGGGGAGGGGGAATGGGAAGACATTCTTTTGTTTTTATAAAAATGGAATCACCCTATGTACATTTTCCTGCAGCTTTCTTTTCTCATGGACAATCTTTCTAGGTCAAAGACTAACATTTATTTTGAGCAGCTAACATGTACCAGGCACTACTATAAGCATCTCCCATGAATCAACTCAGTTACTCCTCCTAACAAGCCTAGAGGACAGGCCCTATTATAATGCCTATTTTACCGAAGAAGAGACTGAGGATCAGAGAGGTCATATAACCTGTAATTGGTAGGATCCCAAACTGAACCCTGGCAGTTTGTCTTCAACCCTATGACCCTAGCCTTTGTACTATCCTGCCTTTCTGAATGGAGTAGGACCTGTCTCATTCTTTTAAATAGCTGAATGATGGGTTATAGCTTGGATATAACACCTTTGAACTTTTCCTATTGCTGAGTTTCATACTGCTTCAAATTTTTGGCCACTACAATTTGCAATCAACATCCTTTGTACACATATCTTTATAGACTGGTGTTATTGTTCTAAAGGCCGGATTCCCAGAAGTGGGGCCAACGGGTCAAAGGGTGTGTGTGTTTTGGGTTGACATAGCCATGGGGTCTATTGTTTGAGACATCTTCCTAACTATAAGCCATGTGATTTTCACTCACTGGTGTTGATTTTGGTTCAAAGACCATGCAGACCACCTCTGACCCTCTCTCTTCTCCAGGATAACCCTTGTGATGGCAGTTGAGGACAGAGTGCCTTGCAAGAATTCTCTTCCCTAGCTTTTCAAATAAATGTTCCTCAGACAACAAAGTTTCATGTCCCCTATGGCGGGTCTAGACACCCCTTAAGTTGCAGCAACCTCTGGGGTGACCTGGCCTACGCCCCTTAATCCCCATTGAAAGACATGTCTTGACTCATGTTAACAATAAAGTTCCATGTAGATAGTGATCAGAGTTTTTATCTTCACCTCCCCCACATCACATACATGCCTTCCTGCGAAAGAGGCCCTTTGTAAGATATTAAAAACTAGCCCAATTCTTACTCCACATAGTAAGAAAATGGAATTCATTCTTTAATCAGAGAAGATGGCAATAATTTTGGAGCTGGACAGAACTTCTAGTTCCATGCCTTATTTTACAAAGAAGCCCTGGAGGGAAATGACCAACCTAAGTTCACACATTGGGTGGGGAGCAATATTTACCCAAGCAGGAGCAGGGTCACCGGGGAATACGTTTCTCCAGCTCTCTTTGCCTCTGGTTCCTAGGAACCATCTTACTAGAAAGGCGTAGTGTAAATATTTTGCTAAGCAGCCAAAAGAGGAAACTTACCCAGGCTGAGCAGCCCTGTGCTGGGCGCTGGCCACGGACACAATACTCAATGAGGGCCATTATCTGGGAAGGGAAGGCTGTTTGTTCCGCTGCGGGATGGTGCCAGAGCCCGGAGCCACCAGGCTTGCCGCTCTGGCTGCCACACAGAAGAGTCTCCTTGCGCTCAGCAGACTCTGTGGTTATGCAATGCTGGGCCAGGAGGTTAACTCTCCCCAGACGGGAGCCAAGCCTTGTTCCTTCCTGCCTCAGCATGTCCATCTGAAAATGCTCAAAATTGAGTGCCTCGGTATTTGCAAAAAATGCTCTGGCCTTAAACCTGCTGGTTTCATCCAAAGGGTGTAGCCTTGGGTTATTGATATGTCCCATCCGGGAGCCTCTGGCACCATCGTCCCAAACCCTTGAGCTCTATCCAGCCATAGGGTCCGCCTACCAGGCTTTGGGCATTGCTCACAGGCATTGAAATCCCACCTCCAAGTCTTTGCTCCAGCCATTCTCTCCGCCTGCCTTTTCCTTTCCCTCTTCTTTCTCTCTCAGTTTTCTGGTCTAACTCTTTCATCTTATGTTCAAGTTCCTCTCCACTTTTTCAAAGTCTTCCCTCACCATCCCAGCACCCAGTGAACTGAGATGAAATGGTGAATGTTCAAGTTGCAAGTCTTCCTGGAAGTTATATATCCAATGCCTCATTTCCAGATGAGCAAACTGAGACTCAGAGAGGTTGACTTGCCTAAGATAGGAAAGTGAGTACCCCATCACCTTAACCCTAACCCCACACAGCAAGAAAATAGAAATGGTTCTTCAATCAGAGAAGAGGCCAATAATTTTGGAGCTGGATAGACCTGCAGGCATCTTCTAGTTTGATGCCTTATTTTACATCCTATCTGTCTGCAGATAGTGTTAGCTCAACCTTCAGGCTACATCCAGAAGCCAACCCCTTCCCACTGACGCCACAGCGGCCACCCTGGCCTGCACTGCCTCCCTCCTCCCGCTTGGTGACTGTACCAGCCTCCTTTTATCTGGTCTAGAGCTTCTCTTGCCTCCTTCATGGCAGTCCCCATATGACAGCCAGGACGAGCCTTGCAGAGCCTTTCAGAATATTCATCAGACCAGGCCACTCCTCTGCTCTCATCTCCAATGGCTTTTCGATAACCTGCCCTCCCTCTGCCTTGCCGTTTCCCCAGCCTCCTTTCCTCCTACTGACTCCCTCAAAGGTCACTTTTTCTATTAGGCCTATCCTAACCATTTGATTATGAAAATTCCAATAATCCATCCACCCCCACCCCTAGCCCCCTCTATTCCTCTCCTGTTGTCACCTTATCACATATTCTGTATTTCGCTTATTTATATCTTTGTCTACTTTTCCCTATTAGAATGTAAACTCCAAAAGGGCAGGGATTTTTGTATGCTTTGTCACCTCTAGCAGTGCCTGGCACCTTCTGTCGAAGGCAGGTTGGTTTTAAGGACATCTGCTTCTTTGAGGATGGAGGGGACGGTGATGGTGGTGGAAGTGTTGCCACAACATGGCACGTGTTGTCAGGAATGGGGGAGGGAAGGAGTTTGGCGGTACGTGTAGGGACAACGGAAGGAGAAGCTCTGCAGGCAGGGGGGCCAGCTGGGAGGCTGCCGCAGATGCTATGATCTTAGGGACTTAGGAAAGAAATACACAGACACCTGCTTCAGAACCCCACCCCGAGAGAGAGGTGGTCACATGGGCTGGCATGGGCACCCAGGTCACTTCCTGGATGGGCCACTCTGCTTTTAGGCAACTTTAACTTACAAGCGCAGGGATCTTTTTTTTTTTTTTTTAAAGTGGAGACTCCTAGGCCCCCGCCAGATTTGGAGGTCTTGACTGAGACCTTTTGCACAGTGCTTTATTCTCAATAATAAATATCTGTTGAATGACTAAAAGAGAGAGATGGAAGGAAGGGGGACAGTGAGCTAAGATAGGCAGAGGGGAAGATGACGAAGGTTCAGCGGTAACAAAATGCTCCCAAGGAAAGATGCCAAACAGAGCTCAAACCAAGAAAGAATGGCACAGCTTGTCCTGACAGGTGGGAACAGGCGGTTCTCGTTTTCACATGCTCTCCCCACACCTGCAGCTACACCGGCGAGGAGCACAGATCTCAAGCAAACACAAACTCCTGATGTCCGTTTTATTTTGATCGACAGTTTTATTTACCCATGGTAGAATTTGTTTCAGGTTGGCTGGCCTTATTGTAAAGAGGGGTCTGAACTAAGTTCCTTAGGTGAAGGGCTACTCAGATTTCTTCTTCTTTCTTGGTACATCCCTGCCCCCATCCTGGCTCTGCTCTTGCATCTCTGAGCACTTGTTCTCTAACTCTTTCACCCAAGCCTTTTCTTCCTCCTTCTATGTATGTGTGCTTATTCCTCGGGGCTCTGGTAATTATCCTCCTGTTAGTCTCCCTCTGCCTCTCTCTCCTTCTTATCAGCTGCCACAGCTGTTCACGTCACCTGCCCTGGCCCAAGCACTCCCCAGCCTTGCATCTCAGCTGATGTACATCTCAGCTTGGCCATCCTTGTCTTTTGGAGGTTCTCTCTCTGTGCCCAATTTTCTTTGCTCATAAAGACTTCAGCCATGCTGGATTAAGGCCCATCCCAATTTGGGCACACCTTAACTCATAACATCTTCCAAGATTCCAGGGGTTGTCTTAAATTCCCCCTTCCTGCCTCTGGTGCCATCATAATCCTAAACTACCAGGCTGGCACCTTCAGATGCACCTCTGAACCCTGCAAGGCACCCATCCACTGCCCCTCATTTGTTCAGCAAGTACTGACTGAGCACCCTCTGTGCATCACACTGTGCTGAGCTAGGGACATTCACCAGGCCTGCCCTCCTCCCTCTGTCATACCTGTGGAACTGCTCCCATCCCCCCAGGCCCCTAGACAGTAGGAGAACACCTGCTGCAGAACTAGTTAGTTCCAGATTTGCAAGGAATGTGCAGTGAGACTTGTTGCTTTAGTTTCCCGGCTAAAATAAATACCATACAATAGGTTGGCTTAAAAAACAGGAATTTATTGGTACCTGATTTTGTGGCTCAGGGAAGTCCAACATTGCAGCATCAGCAAGGGGATCTTTTCTCTGCAAAGGCTGTGGCATTCTGGGGCTGACAGCTGGTGATCCTTGGTCCTCGACTTGTCTGTCACTCAGCATACATGTGGCACCATCTGCTCCTTCCTCTTCCGGGTTCCACTGATTTCCACCTTCCGGATGCTCCCCGTGGCTTCTCTCTCTGTGCCCAATTTTCTTTGCTCATAAAGACTTCAGCCATATTGGATTAAGGCCCATCCTAGTCTGGGCACACCTTAACTCATAACATTTTCCAAGATCCCATTTAAAAGGATTCACCACCACAGGACCAGGGGTTGGGACTTGAGTATGCCTTTTGTGGGGGCCATGATTCAATCCCCAACCATCCACCCTTTGGGCCTCCAAAAGACATGTTCTTCCCATATGCGAAATATATTCATTCCATCACAACATCCCAAAAGTCGTAAGCCATTTTAGAACAATGCTAAGTGCAAAGTCTCATCAGAATCAGTTTTCGCCAGCCTGGGGCAAAACTATTCTGTCTGATGGATGTGTGAAACCTAGAAAACAAGTTATCTGCTTCCAATATACAATGGGGGGTCAGGCACGGAATAAGCATACGCATTCCAGAAGGGAGGACCTGGAAGGAAACGGTCCCAAACCCTTCCAAAACCCAGCTGAGCAAAGTTGTTAGATTTCAAGGTCTGACAGTCATCTATGGATCAACGTTTCATCCTTCAGGCCTGATGGAGTAGCAACCTTACTACTTCCAAGCATTGTGGAACGAGTGCTCTCCTAAGCTACTGGAACGAAGGCCCTACCCTCTCTGTACATTGGAAAGGGGGGCAGGCTCTCCACAAGTGCCCGTGACAGGCCCCACTATCTCCAAGCACTGGAGTGGTGACAGGTTGTCTGAATTATGGGTGCAAGGTCTGCCCTCTCCAACCACCAGGACAGAGGCCTACCCTCTGCAAGTACAGGGACACACTTGTCCTTTCCTAGGTGGGCCTGCTCTCTCGGTCCGAGGAGATCCGTTCAGTCCATACCTTTGTCTCCATGGTTCTGCCCTTAAAGTCATTCCTCAATTTGTCCCTGCCTTGTCCCTTTCAGTTCAGGCTGGCGGTGGTTCTGCTCAGACCAATTTTACCGAAAGCTTGTCAGCTTCATGTGCATTTCAAGGGGTTCCAAACCATCAGACAATAGAACTTTCTAAAGATCCTTCCTGGATAACTGCATTTCCAGTCCTGACTTCCAGTGAAATGGTTCCCTAAATCCATGTTTAGCCACACCTTCTTTAGCTGAGGGTTGCTCAGTGAAATCCTCACATGGAACCCTCTTCTCTGGGCTTCTGGACCTGGTCTCAGAGCACCCTCTCTGGATAGGCTCAGAATTTTAAAATCATTAATTGCTGGTTCCTTTGTGCCTACAAGCTTAACTCTCAGCTTATCCCTTTTTCTCACATTTTACAATAAGCTGCAAGAAGCAGCCCGGCTGTACCTTCCACACTTAACTTGGAAATCTCCTCTGCTAAGTATCCGACTGCAGGGCTTACAAGTCCCACTTTAATGACATCAGAACCCAATTTTGCCAAGTTCTCTGCTACTTTACGACAAGGATTACCTTTCCTCCAGTTTCCAATAACACATTCATTATTTCCTTCCAAGCCCTCATCAGAAGAACCTTTAAAGTCCACATTCCTACCAATAGCCTCTTGTAAAGCAATCTAAACTTTTTCTATCAAGCGCTTCACAGTTCTTCCAGCCTCTGACCATTACCCGATTCCAAAGCCATTTCCACATTTTCAGGTATTTGTCAGCAGCACCTCACTTTCTGGAACCAAAAACTGCTTTAGTTTTCCAGCTGTTAAAACAAATATCATATAACAGGTTGGCTGAAGCCATGGGAATTTAGCAGCGTATACTTTTGAGGCTAGGAGAAGTCCAACATCGAGGCATCAGCAAAATGATGCTTTTTTCCCCACAGACCATGGCATTCTGGGGCTGGCTGCAGGCAATCCTTGACCCTTGGCTTTTCCAACACATGGCAATGCACATGGCAGTACCTGCTCCTTTTCTTTTTCTTCCAAGTTCCTGCGATCTCCAGCTTCTGGCTGCTCCCTGTGGCTTCTCTTCTGTGTCCAATTTCCTTTGCTTACAAGAATTTCAGCCATTTTTTTTTTTTGGATTTAAGCCTACACTCATTCAGTTTGGGCACACCTTAATTAATGATCCCAAGGAAAATAACATGCTCAAATGGGTTCATACCCACAGGACCAGGGGTTGAGACCTGAACATGATGTTTTCTTTGTGGGGGATATGATTCAACCAACACTTGCCATGTCTGAGCTTGAGTGTTCTTATCTCCTGTTTGAGAGGATTATTTATTCCTGCCCCACCTCTCTCCAGCCTGGCTGTGAAGACCAAGTGATGCCGCATTCTGCAGGTGACATCAGTCTTACAGTCATCACCCTCAGCCATGTTGCAAGCTGTTTCATCTCACAGACCTGGGCTTTAACCCCGTATAGCCTTCTGTCCTCCAGCCTGGGGAAGGGCCCTGGAATCTGCATTTTAAAGGAACACCCCAGGTAATTCTGTTGCAAGGGTGGGCAAGGGGGTTGTGGACTCACCTGGAGAAATTCTGGCTCATGGGATAAAGTCCAAACTCTCCCGCCACCCACCCAATCACTGCTCAGAGCCTAGTCCCCACTTTCAGATGCAGGTGCCATGGGTCTGCCCATTAGAGACCCCTCAGCCATAGCCAGGTGAGCCTGACCACTCGCTGCCACAGACCCAGAACCCAACTGCTCCTCTCATGCCTTCCTCTTTCTCTCCCTGCTAGGTCCAACTCAAATGCCTTCTCCTTCCTCCATAAAACTCAGAGTCACCACCTCTCCTTGGTACCCCCAACACATGGATTGTCATTTCCTGCCTGTGTTGCTGGCTGACTTGTCACTGTTCACACCTTAGCTTCCTAACCGGATTTCCTAAGCAGACTTTCTAAGCAGACGGTGAACTCCCTGCAGATCTTTTTGTTCAATTCAACAGATGCTTATTCAGCCCTTATAACAACCTACATGGGTCCCCTACAGGGCACTGGGGGTACAGAGGAGGAAAGCAGAATCCCCACCTGGAGTGGCACCCCCTCTAAGGGCAGAGATGGCCCTTGCACACTTGATCAGAGAACAAATAAAGCTGGGGTGCCATGGAATCCAAGAGTAAGGGTTTCTAATGTCATGGGGAACGGGGCAGCAGGGAGCAGGGAAGGAAAATCAAGAGAGAGGGAACAGCACTTGCAGAGGGGAAAAGTGTGAGGAGCACAGCACAGGAGCAGGGGAGGGGGTCAAGGGTGGGAGACCATGGGACAAGGGCTGGATTGGAAATGCTGAGCTAAAGGACTGGACTTCATCTTGTAGGGCTGGGGTTGACAAATCTAGTTCGCTGCCTCTTTTCAAGCATAAAGTTTTATTGGAACACAGCCACACCTATTGTCTATGGCTTCTTTTGTGCTTCAACAGCAGAGTTGAGTAGTTACAGCATAGACTGTACGGCCTGCAAAGCTTAAAATATTAACTGTCTTGCCCTTTACAGAAAAATTCTGCCAATCCCTGCTGTAGGCAGTGGGAAGCCACGGGAGGATTTTAAGCAGGGGAAAGCATCGTCAGATTTGTATTTTACCTTTCTAACATTCTGGGTCAGTGGAGGAAATGGGTGGGGGCTGACAAGCCAACAGGAAGGGAGAGTGGTTATGAGGCTGGTACAACTGCCCAGGTGGGACACGGATTTCAACGACAATGCTGTTGTTAAGGAAATTATTAAGAGATTGCTATGTGCTCACCCTGGGCTAAGTCCTTTACATGTATTCTCTCATTTAACCTGCACAGCAACAACTAGAATGGGTAGGATTTTTTATCCCCAACTTACACAGGAGGCACAGAGAGGTGAAGTCGCTTTTGTTCAGGGTCACACAGCTAGTACTCGCCAGAGCCAGGACTCAAACCCAGATGGTCTAAACTCGAGCTGGGCTCTTCACTGAGCCAGGGCCTTCGGTGCGAAGCTCAAGGTCTTTGGAGTAGAGCATGCTTGCTTGTTGGCAGATCCCTTCGAGCTTCCCTGAGAATTCATAAGAACATGAGCCCTCTAAAGGAGAAAATCTACCCAGAGCAGAGCCAGGCAGGAAGTAGGAGGCAGGAGTGTAGCTATTTTGGAAAAGCGACATGAAAAACCACGAAACTTCCTACCTGTCCCGTTTTGCTCCCATCTGTCCTTGGAAACAAGGCTGCCCCTCTCTTAGATAAAAAGGTGTTTTTCCCCACACAGAGGCTCTGCTTCTGGTGGTGGGAGAGAGAACACTAAGCTTAGCACACTTTTGCTATATTTAAAGGACTACATAAACAAACAGGGGTATATAAATAAGAAAAAAATGAGGTCATCCTTTTAAAAGCTAAAAATGTTCTTTTTCTATGGGGTGAGCAGTAAAACCTCAGAAAGGATTGGTACTTTTTTATCCCCTTGGGGCCTTCTTTAGCCCACAGCCTCTTAGAGCTCCCAGGCCTGCCCTTCCCTTCGCTGCCCCCATTGAGAGATGGCAGGTAGACTGGGAGCTGGTCTCCTGAGCTGCCTTCCTGGCTCTGTGGGCTCTGCCTTGACAGCCTGAGCTACCAGTTCCTGGGGCCATGACATCTGTCCCCAACCAGGTCACTTGCGAATACTGCCCTATGGTCACAATGCCCTCTACCCGCACAAAACCTGGCTTGGCATTCTGACCCAACCCAGAGCCCCCACCATCGCTCTCCCTTCTCCCCTGCCATCATCCCCCATCTTTATCTGCTAAGGTGCCACAAAGGCCCATTGTATGCCCATTAGAAGCATTCGTATGTACCCCCCCCCGCCACTCGTTCTCTCTGCACACGTTTTTATCTTCGCCCATGTTCTTCTGGACCTCTTTTTTCAAGTTCATGGTTGGAAGTCATTAAGGCAGCCCCGGGGAGCTGTTTTAGGTCATCAAC
The DNA here is from genome assembly GCF_023851605.1 of Tamandua tetradactyla. NCBI lineage: Eukaryota > Metazoa > Chordata > Mammalia > Pilosa > Myrmecophagidae > Tamandua > Tamandua tetradactyla. The sequence goes on along the minus strand of NC_135328.1, from coordinate 183,358,452 downwards.
AATCGTTAGGAAGAATCTCAAGCTTTGGCAGAAGTTCACACGGCCTCTCCGCATCTCCTGAGGACTTTTTCCATTGACAGCATCGCCTCACTTCTCTCTTCCACCATTTTTCACCACTTCCTCCACTGCCTCCCTAACCCCAACTCTTAGCATCCCTGGCATGTATTATCCTTAAGCACAAAAATGAGAACCACCAATATTTGCTGAAGGGGTGTTTTTCAAATTGTGTTCTGTGGAGGTGTTTCAGAGGTTCTCTAAACATTACACGAGAAGTTTATTCTAAAATTATACTTTGACTATTATTAAAACTGTCAGGAAATACAGACATGCACATTTGAATGTGTTCTAGGGCACACTGTAATATATTGAGAACAACCTGCTGTGCTGCCAGGCTACTTTGGTGTGTTCAGACCTCAGAATCAGGTCTGGGTAGGTCTTCAACATCTTATAGAAATATATCCTCAGGTTAGATATACTGGAGTTCATTACTGGTCTTTCGTCTTTGTAGGTGTTGTTGTTTAAATTCAGAACTATACACTCTTATGTAAAGCTAAACAAGCAAGTACACTCCAAAGCTTTCAATAAGAGATGGATTACCACAAAAATATCACAAACAATTGCGGTGCTGCTTGTCTGACTTATGTTGGTGATAAGAGGGAATTCAACCACTGATATTGACACTCATCAGTGTCAAATCACTGATATTGTCAGTGATTCAAACCAGACTCTCCTTCTACTCCCTCCATTACATCCAGATAACATCGAACTGAAAAGTGCCCTGTGGTTGCAAGGCAAGCTGTTAAAAATCTGTTGCCATTCAAATCACATTATCGACGCCATTTAGAATTTTCTTAATACTGTATAACCAAGCCAAGCAACACAAAAACAAAACAGGAATACTGGATTTTGCAGCTCATACAGCAACACAATGATCATCCAGAACTGAGGTCGAGGTTAGCAAACTTCTCTGGCAAAGGACCAAATAGTAAATATTTTTGGTTTTGAGGGACAAATGGTCTCTGTCACAACTACTTAACTCTGCCATCATAGCGGGAAAGCAATCATAGATAATATATAAACAAATGGCATGGCTGTGTTCCAATAAAACTTTATTTACAAAATAGGTGGCAGGCTGTCGTTTGCCGAATCCCGTTCTGAAACCTCAGATTTCAATGTGCATCTAGGCAGTGTTATTGTGCTATTTATTGATTAACTTTGATAGTAAATAACTGTTGACAATTTAAATTTAATTATTAAAAATGTAGTAAACAATGTATATTACTAAATGTGCATTAATAAACTACCACTTTAGCCTGTTTTACATATATTGGTTTTCCATGTACGATTTCACTTTCGAAAATAGCTTCTAAGACAAAATTTGAAAACTACTAGTAGAGAGAGCTTTGCTGGTACGAAAATGCTCTTGTGTTCATTTTCAAATTCGATTGGTTTTTTTTTGGTTACCACCACATTTTTTATGGGGTTGGTCCCAACCCAGGTCCTAGTCAAGAGAGACTCAGAATTTCAGAGGCTGGAGGAGACCTGGAGTCCACCAGTCACGGCCTCCCTTCTGCAGCATCCCAGGTTAACTTTGTGCCCAGACTTTTCCAGCACCACCAGAAGGGACGCTGCAGCTCCCACAAGACTTCCTGTGCTGGTCACCGTCCACGCGACCCCCTGCTCCCGTCTCTGCTCTTCTCTCTACCCCAGAAGCTGACACCGAAGGCACAGAACAAGGCTCCTGGGACAGGGGGAAGTAGAAAGGGAGAGGAAAAGGCTTTTCCCGGAGATCTCCTATGTGAGAGGCTGTGCACAGGTGCTCATTTATGTGTGTCCTCTCATTTAAGAAGCACGAAAACCCTTTGACATATATGTCACTATTATTGCAGATAAGAAAATTGAGGCTCAAGGGGGGTTAGGGAAGGTTCTGGAGTCAGGCCTGGAACCCAGATCTCCCTGACTGGCCCCGTGTGTGATCCCAAACAACTTAGGGAGACCCCCAAGGAGACCAGAGCCTCAGGTGGGCCTTCTTCCCAGCTCCCAGGGACAGGACCAAATCACCTCCCTCTTCAGTGGGGGGCCCTGGATTGGTGCTTTCTGGGGCCCATGCCCCTGAGGGTCACGACTCCAAGCCTCCCTGCCCTCAAACAATCTCCATCACAGCTTTCCCATCCCCAGCTGGTGTGTTTAAGGGCCTTCCCACTCTGCCAGCTCCTGCTGGCACACCTGCCAGCCTGGGCCCTGAGCCCTAACCTCGCTCATGTCATATATTCCAGCCCTATCCCTGGCGGCCAGGGAAGGCTATACCAACAATGAGCTATGATTGCCTGGACACTCCAGAAGCACTGAGTCAGTCCCCCATTAATCACAGATGCTTTTATTCCCCAGGGAGAGCAGGGGAAGGGGTGGGGGCCACATAACTTGCTGGAACTGACAGCTCATTTCCCTCTGGGCAAGTCCCGTCCTCTGCAGAACCTGCCAAGCAGCTGGCGGAACCCACATGGACAAAAAGAGGTTGGGAGTGCAGTAGGAGAGGGGTGAATACCAGATCCGGGAAGGATTCCCCTGTCTGCGCTGCCATGACAGCTCCTCCAAACCTCTGCCTGCACCCCTTCGAAGTTTCTGTTTCTGGTTAATTTGCACACCCTGCTGAACAAATCCAGAGCCTGCTCAGAAACTGTTATAGAGAAGACCTATGAACATACAACTGAGACATGCACAGAATGAAACAAAAACTAAATCCAGGCGCCAGGATGTGCTCCAGGATGCCAAGGAAGGGAAAACCATTCATTATGGTGCTATTGATTCCTATTAAAAGGCAGATGTGCCTGGGGGAGGGGTCATGCTCCAGGCTGTTTCAGCCTTTCTTCAGGAAGCACTCCGGGGGAGGAGAAAGTGCTGAGTCTTCTGTAGATAGAGGCTCTGCCCCTTACTAGTTGTGTGACTGTCTTTAAATTATGAACTTCTCTGTGCTCAGGTTCCTTATCTGTACTGAAGTCTTGCTGGGGGGATTGGGAAGGATTCAGTCCTGTCTTTAAAGTGTGAGGCCCCACGTATAGCAAGTGTTGGTCCCTTTTATGTCACCCTGATTCTTGAGAACTCACATACTGGAACCAGATTACAGAGCATGGAGGGCAGGTTGGAGGGCGGGTTGGTGGCAGAGCTGCCTGAATGAGTCGGGGGAGCTCATGTTTAAGGAGCCCTTGCTATATGCCTGGCAAATTCTGGGGGCTTTTTATCTATCTATCTATCTATCTATCTATCTATCTATCTATCTATCTATCTATCATCTATCTATCCATCCATCCATCCATCCATCCATCCATCCATCTCTTCACAGCAGCCCTATGAAGTGGGTACCATTGCTAGGCCCATTTTAAAAGTGAGAAAAACGAAGAAAAGAGAACGTAGGGAACTTGCATCCTAAGGTTATAAAGCCAGTCAATGCCTGAGCTGGGGTTTGAAGCTGGGTAGATATATGGAGCCTTTACGATTAAGCGCCACAACAAAATATCCCCCCTCCCTTAAATAAGGCTCAAATGCCCAGATTTTCTTCCTTGGAATTCAGGGAATGATTTCTCCAGCCCTTCTGGAGAAGCCTGGTCAAGGCTTGGTGGGTCCACATGGTGTGGCCAAGCTGTGAGCAGAAGTCAAGCCCCCTCCACAGTCCAGGCAGCTACAGTGAGGCCTGAAGCCCAATCTCCCTCTCTGAACAGCGAGACAAGTCCCGTGTGCAGAGCCCTTGGGGAGGGACCACGACACTGCTCATGGCACACAAGCCTGGGAAATGCCCTATGACCTCACAGCCAAGTCCACAGACCCCAACACAGGCCGAGCATCTCCAGAGCCCCTAGATGAGACCCCTAAGCTCCCAAGGCTTGACTTCATCAGAATCAAATACAGACCCCTGTGTCCTCATCCCCAAGAGTCTGATTCTGAGGGTATAGGGTGGGCTGGGAACCTACTTTTCATTCTACCAGGCACCTTTCCCCCACCCCTGGATGATTTCAATATATTCCCTCCACAGCGAGACCAAACATCCGAGGTCTGATTCCTGGCCCAAAGAGCTCCTAGCAACCTCATTCCTGTTATCCCAAACCAGTGATTTCAACCGTGGACGTGGATTAGAATCATGCAAGGGCTAAAAATAAATAATGTGCAGCCAAGGTTGAGAACTACTACCCCAAACCCCAAGTCCCTTCACTTCTTCACTCACAGGGAGTTCTCTGAAGAGCTGCTGCTCTGCCTTTAATATCTGCTACACAACCCTGGCCGTGGGTGGGGGTGGCGCCAGGGATAGAATAGAATCTGAGGAATTTGGGGGACAGTACTGCATTTTAGGGGAGCAGCAGCATGGGGCAAGGGGCTGACACTTAAACTATCTACTCCTTGAACCCAAGAGTCCCGAGGACTTCCAGCACAGCTTTCAAGGAGGCTCAGGAAAGGTAGTAGTAGTAGTAGTAGTAATAATAATAATAATAATAATAATAATAATAATTTTAAGAGGAAGAACCCAGACAAGCTCACGTAAGAAAGACTAAAATGGCACCCCAGCAAGCATTTTCCGTAACAGCCCGTTTTTTGTTTTTTTTTTTTTTACCTATGCTGAAGGCACCACTTCCGATGACCAAAACTAAAACGCTCTTCTCTTTGAAAACCAGCATTCATGTCCACTGCTGCTGTCGCTGCTGCCCTCCCCTTACACACTGCTCTTCCCTCCGGTGGGGAGAGCTTGCCTGGCCAGTATCTCTTGAGGCTTCTCCATGAACTGAGTCAAGGCTGCCCGGTCTGTGCCTCTGCTCCTGCAGGGGAAAGTAGAAAAGCTCGGTCAGAGGGGTCGGCTCTCATCAGCTGCTTCAGACACGGAAACATCTCTGCCTGGTCCCAGGAGTTCAAACTTGCACCCCCCCCCCCCCAAGTTGCTGACTTGGTGTAGGCCCAGATCCTCATGTCTCACTAGGGGAGACGGCTGGTGGTAGGGGGCCCTGGTGTCCAGCACGCTCTCCCCTGCACCTGGCACTGAACTTGGCTGAGCCTGTATTTCTTGCCCTGGGTGGTAGGCAGAATTCTAAGATGGCCCCAAGATTTCCTGTCCCCTGGTGTGCATGTCCTGCAAAATCCCCAGGGCATGGATATGATGGATTTCCCCCCATGAACAGGTCATGCTAGCTGGACAAGTGACCTTCAAATTCGGAAATGATCCAGGTGGATCTAACATATTCCAGGAGCCCTTTGAAAGTGGAGCTTTCTCTGTCTGTCTACAGATGAGGAAGTCAGAGAGATCTGAAACACAACAAAGATGGGACACACTGTTGTCTGCCTGAAGACAGAGAGGGCCATGTGGAATGGACCTGAGAGCTGCCTCAAGGCACTGCCAACCCCTAGGTGACAACCAGCAAGAGGGATCCTAGTCCTTCCACCATAAGGAACCAGATTCGGTCAATAACCTGAATGAGCCTGGAAGCAGATTTTTCCTCACAGCCTCCAGACAAGATCTTGGACCAGCTGACCCCTTCATTTCAGCCCTGAGCAGGGAACCCAGTCACATGGTACCCAACTTCTGACCTACAGAACTGTGAGCTAATAGATGGGCATTGCTTTGAGCCACTAAGTTTGTGTTAAGTTGTTACATTGCAGTAGAAAACTGACACAGCCTGTAAAAATGATGGCAATGAGGGCACGCGTGAGAACCGAGTGCGATAATAGACATTAAGAGCATATAGTAGTCCCCAAATCGCTAATAAAACAGAATATTCAGGCCACGGGGAGCCCGGGATCCGGAAAGCAGCTCAACAAGGATTACTGAATGAATGAATGAATGAATGAGCATCAGTTTTAATTAACCCACTTACGGGGCTATTGTAGGGACCAAATGAGATACAGATGAAAGTGCTCCCCAAGCAAGAAAGGGGGGCTTGTTTTTAGCCGAGGATGACATGGGGCATTACCATCCACGCTGCTCTCTTTGGACTAGGCTCTGGTTTGTCTGCCTGTGGTGCAGTGGCTGAGCATGAGGCTTCTGGAGCTTCAAGTCCTGGCTCTTCTACTTATTACCTGTGTGGCTTTGGAAAGCTGCTTAGCCTGGTGGTGCCTGAAAAGGGGGCTAATGATGGTAACTGTCTCCTAGGGTTTCAACGAGTCAGTACGTGTAAGGGCTTAGAACAATACACTTGGCATGTGGTATGAGCCGTACAACTGTCTTGAACACTATTTCAGAATGGAACCCAATAATCTAGGTCTGGAGTAAGTGGAACATGGGATCCAAGCACTGTCACCTCCCTTGTTCAGGGCATCATGATTTTCACTAACAAGCCTGGAATAGCTAGTGTTTCGACAACCTTATCATACTGTTGATTCCCGTGGATTTTAGAGGCAACCAAAGAAGCCACTGTGCGGTCCCCTCTCTCACCATACCTTCTCCTAGTAACTCCAGCCAGCTCAGCCCTGTACCCTAGGGCAGCACATGTTATGGCTGGACACGGGCAGTGGCTCATCTAGATTGATATAATGGCTGTCCTCTTCTAGTCCTCCCAGTGGAGAAACACTGGTTTCTCAGAACTTGCTCTTCTACAAACATAGCACACCATTTCCCGCCTCCAAACCTTCGCTCATGTAGTTTCTTCTCCTTGGAATGCTACTCCCCTCCCCCGACAACAAGCCAAATCCTGCCCAGCCTCCCTCAGGAGGCTCAGCTAGCTTCCCGACAATTGCATGCAAGTTCTGCCTCCCCAGAATCCCCCATGCGCATCAGCTGGGCCTGTCCTAAGATAAATAACAGTGCCCAGTGTGCACAGCGACTGCACGAATTGTAACCCCAGCTAGATTGCACACACCGGGGCAGGGGCGGCCTGACTCATCCCCCACCCCTAGAGCCTGCCCTGGGGTCTCACACAGCCAGCGGGGACCCAGTCTCTTTAGAATCTAGTTGTGTTGTTTATTTCAGTGGCATTTGGGGGAGAAGAGGTAAACCTATGGCTCAGATGCATCTAGAACCTCAGGCTGTGAGTGTCACATTTTCCAGGTGGGCCATTCAGCAGTCATGTAGTGAGGGCCAGAGTGAGGTCATGGAATCATTTTACTCAGTGAGGTCATTGGGCCCCAACGAGGAAGGCGCTGGGGGAGCAGAGGGGCTGGGCTGGGAGGAGGAGGTCTACCGGGGCCACCACTCCGTGCACAGAAGCACCTGCGTCGGGCTTGCCCAGAAAATGTGATGCTCGCAGCCTGAGATTCTAAACGCATCTGCGCCCAGAGGTTTACCTCTTCTCCCCACAGCACCACTGAAATAAAAAGGGAAATGCACAAAGTACCAGATCCACAGCAGCACCAGCTGGCCAGAAACTCTGAGGAAAAGCAGACGAGCAGGAATGACAGAAAATCTAAGCAGAGTTTTAAACTAGCCCAACATGGGCAGGGAAAGGACCACTTGCGAGGGGCAGCAGGAGCAGGGGCAAGGGCAGGCTGGGTGGAATTCCTGAAATCCACGGATGAAGGGTGAGTCCTCCGAATTTCCAAAGACACCCCCCCCCCCCGCCCCCCGCAAACCCAGGCAAAAAACAAAGATGCTGAGAACAGAAACCTTCTAACGTCTTCTTTATCATAACTTTACTATTCCAGGAGACTTGCTGGGCAAATGGCTTAATTGCCCATTACAAAAACTTCCTGAAGGAGCGATCAACTCCTCAATCAACGGAGTTTGTGCCCTTAGATTCTTTGAATCCCTTGCCTCACCTCAAAAATCCTCACCACACGGCTTCCACCGGTGCTGGACTACTGTATTGTGATTCTTATGCAATCTTAAATTCCTGCATTGCAAGACCCGTGTCTTAAAAGAAATTTCTATTCCTGCTGAGCTCACCTCCCTTCTCTGAGATGCTGTCAAAACTCTGTGGTGACAAAGGTTAAAATAAATTGGGTAGATAGAAAAACTAGTGGTCAATGAGAGGGAGGGGTAACAGGTATTGCATGCATGAGTTTTTTCTTTTTCTGGAGTGACGCAAATGTTCTAAAAAATGATCATGGTGATGAATACACAACTATGTGATGATACTATGAGCCACTGATTGTATACCATGTCTGGAATGTTTGTATGATAAGATTTATCAGTAAAAATATTTTTAAAACAAAGCTCTGTGGTGGTGTTCTCACTTACTGAGGTGAACAATAAGATCAGCTTTGTCTTTTCAGTAGGCTGTATTAATGATATTTAGGGAGCTGGCATTTGACAGTCTCTACAGAAATTCTGAGAATCAAGTTGAAATTGGACTTGATATCTGCCTCGTCAACTGTTAGAAGTAGTGTAATAGTATGGCACTCACCTATCTTGTCTTTAAAAAACTTAACCCAAAAACTGTGTCAGAATAAATAATTTAAGAAAGGACAAGACAAGATATACAAGAAACAGAGATGAACAATAAAGTCAGTAAACTGTACAGTCAAATCTAAATAAATGTCGATAATGATGAAATATTGGTAATAATGGTCTCATCTTATTAGGGGAAGAGTATCCCACTGAATTCTTCACATTAATTGAGAAATATGGGTTCCATGTTTTAAAAATATATAAGGGTAGCCATTTCTAGAAGAAAAATAAGATGCAGATCTTTTTAAACACACTGTGTATGGGGTGGGGGGAAGGGGAGAGGAACAAAGAGAATTCAATCTGACAAAGGTTGAGAAAGGAAAAACCAAGTAAGAAAGAAGAAAGTGTAATAAACAGAAGACATAGGATGGCAAAAGTAAGACCAAATGTATCTGTGAATTCATTAATGTGAATGTTTTTAATTTACCCCATATTTAGAAAAGAAACCAGGTTGAGTCTCTTGTTTGGAAGTAACATGCCTAAAACAAATGGACAAAGAAAGGTTGAAATTAAATAAATGGAAAAAAACCACAACAGGTAAAATGCTAGAAAAGAAAGATATATAGGAAAGTCAACATTAACATCAGACAAAAATGCAGAAACATCAAATAGAATAAAATGGGGCATTTTATATTGCCAAAGGGTCTATTCTCCAAGACACAAAACTCATGAAACTTTACTCTCACTCTGAATAAGAGAACTACAAAATATATATGATATCATATATTCTTAGAATCACAAGGAGAAGCTAAAAAAGGAACAGTATACCGGAGCAGCTAGAAAGAAAAATCTGAGATGATGGAACAGTCGGCTATGACAAACTCGGGGATCTGTGCTATAACTAACTGCTACTGAGTGCTTTGAAAATTATTGTTCTTTTCTTTCTTTGCATTGTATATATGTTATACAATAAAAAAGTTTAAAAAAAAAGAACAGTATGTCTTGAACACATTACTCACAATTTGATGGTACAAGTACGTACCCCCCCCCCAAATAATATAAAGGATTGTTAATATAGAGGTTAGAGATATAGATAGGAAACTTTCTATATATAGTCAAGAAACAGAAAAAATACTTTTCTTTTTTTTTTTTTTCTTGTATGAGATTACAAGAAAATCTCAGATCCCCCAATGTACAAATGATATAGACCACAGCCTCAGATCTTTCCACAACTGAACTGGTAACTAACAAGTAGCAAACAATAAAAATAAGTAGTTAAACTATGCACATGACAACTCAAAACTACTTTTTAAAAATAGTAACTTGTATCAAAGAGGACAGCAAAACAGAAATTCTAGAATAGTTATGAGTGTAAAGCACTGGGAACCACTTTTCAAAATCTGTGGAATACAATCAAAGCTACATTTAGATGCACATACAAACCCTAAGTGCTTTTATTACAAGATGAAAAAAGATTGAAACTAAATGAATTAAGCATCAAACTCAAGAAGCTGAAAAAGAATAAACCAAAAAACCCTAGCAGGAAGAATGAATTAAGTTGAAAATAAAAATAAGCGAATTAGAAAAAGACAGCGACCACACCAAAAGAAATACAAAGCTGCAAACTGGCTCTTTGAGAAGACCCCCAGAATGGACAAACCGCTAGCAAATCTGACCAGCAGTAAAGAGCAAATTTAAAATAAGCAGTGAGAAAGAGGATGTGAACATACATATGAAAATTTTAAAAGATTTAAGAGAATTCTATACATAATTTATGAATTTGGAAATTACATGAGTTTCTAGAAAATTACAAATTGCAAAACTGACTTAAAAGGAGGGAAGATGCTTAAATAGACAAATAAGAATAGAAAAAAAAAACAGAAAAGGCTGTCGAAGATGGAATTCCAAATAAGTAGAGAAAGAATGGATTATTTAAACAAATGGCTGGGACAATTGGTTGGCTGCCTATTCTTTCCATGGATATTTACTACGTGCCTATTATGTGTCAGCCTCGGTTCTGGGCACTGAGGATTCAGCAGTGAACAAAATAGGAAAGGTTTTTTCACAGCTGAAAGTCTCGCCAAGGGAGATGGACAATAAACAAGCAAGTAGGTAAAATAAAAGAAATAGTATGGAAAACAGTGATAAGAGCCATGAAGAAAATTAAGCAATATAGTGGGTGGTAGTTAGATTCAGATGTCAACTTGGCCAGGTGAAGGCACCTAGTTTTGTTGCTGCGGACATGAGTCAATGGTACGTGAACTTCATGTGTTGCTAATTACATCTGCAGTCGGCTAGGAGGCATGCCTGCTGCAATGAATGACGTTTGACTTAACTGGCTGGTGCTTAAATTAGAGAGCGCAATGTAGCACAGCTTGGCATACCTCATCTCAACACTCGCAGCTCAGCCCAGGCCTTTGAAGATGCAGAAAGAAATCACCCCGGGGAAAGTTGTTGGAACCCAGAGGCTGGAGAGAAGGCCAGCAGAGATTGCCCTGTGCCTTTCCATGTAAGAAAGAACCTCAGATGAAAGTTAGCTGCCTTTCCTCTGAAGGACTAACAAAATAAAACCCTTTTATAAAAGCCAATCCATCTCTGGTGTGTTGCATTCCGACAGCTAGCAAACCAGAACAGTGGGATACACAGTTGGGGAGGGTGGAGAATGTTTTTTGAAATAAGGTACTTATATCCTACACACACGAGAATGTATATGGATTAAAAATATAAATAAATCAATTAAAAACACCAGAACTATTAGAATATTTGTATATGTTAGTGTTGGGAAATGGCCTTCAAAGCACAAACTGAACTTTTGTGCTGGTTTGAAAGGATGTGTGCATCCTAGAAAAGCCATGTTTTAATCCTAATCCCATTTTGTAAAGGCAGCTGTTTCTTCTAATCCCTATTCAGCACTGTATGTTTGAAACTGTAATTAGATCATCTCCCTGGAGATGTGACTCAATCAAGAGTGGTTGTTAAACTGGATTAGGTGACAACATGTCACCCATTCAGGTGGTTCTTGATTAGTTTATGGGAATCCTATACAAGAGGAAACATTTTGGAGAAAGTGAGAGATTCAGAGAGAACAGAGAATGCTGCAGCACCACAAAGCAGAAAGATCATGAGCCAGCGGGCTTTGGAGATGAAGAAGGAAAATGCCTCCTGGGGAGCATCATGAAACAGGAAGCCAGGAAAGAAAGCTAGCAGATGATGCCATGTTTGCCATGTGCCCTTCCAGCCAAGAGAGAAACCCTGACTGTGTTTGCCATGTGCCTTCTCATTTGAGAGAGAGACCCTGAACCTCATCAGTCTTCTTGAACCAAGGATCTGTCCCTGAATACCTTTGATTGGACATTTCTATAGACTTGTTTTAATTGGGACATTTTCTTGGCCTTCAAACTATAAACTAGCAACTTATTAAATTTCCCTTTTAAAATGCCATTCCATTTCTGATATATTGCATTCTGGCAGCTAACAAACTAGAACAACCTTAGTGCTCTTAACAGAAAAGATTAATAAATTTGACTACATAAAATTATCAGACACTACATGTAACAAAAGATCCCAATCAACATAATTAAGAATCATCTGACACAATGCTTAAAATTATTTGCAACGTATATAAGAAGGATCAATAGCCATAATATGTAATAAGCAACCACAAAACAACAAGAAAAGATAAATAGTCAATATATTGGGGAGAGGAAATGAACAGATTATTACCCAAGAAATAAAACTATTTAATAAAGATAGAAGAAAATGCCAGGCCTCATTAATAATTAAAGGCATATAGGTTAAAAGTCAGTAGCATTTTCCCCCCCATTTGATTAGCAAAGATAAAAATGATGGTCACTATTCAGTATTAGAAAGGAGTGCTCAAAAATTACTTCTCAAACAGTGCTGGTGGGATTAGATTTTTATTAGATTTAATCTACAAATCTATAGATCAGATTTTTTTTTTTTTGCCTGGGCAGGCACTGGGAATCGAACCCGGGTCTCCAGCACAGCAAGATTAGATATTGCAGTATCTTCCAACATTGAGGTTGACTCAACATGTTGACAGGTACATGTGCACACATGCACAAATGCACATTGTCACAGACCAACATACACACAAATGCTCACATGCAGATGGTCTCTGCAGCACCATTTTTAACAGGGAAGATGGAAACAACCTTATGTCCATCAGCAGGGAATTGATTTAATGAGTGAATGATCATAAATCTACCCAATGGAATAGTATAAGGCCAATAATTGGTCTTAATTAAAAATAAATATATACTCCTGCCAATAGTAACGATTCATCGCGTCTTTATGAACGGGTACTTTGTTCAGCACTCCACACATGTGATCTCTCTTCCTTTTCACCATCTGCTGTACAGAAGGCACTGCCCACACCCCTATTTTTCACATGAGACTTAGAAAGGCTAAGAGACCTGACCAATGGTATAAATCTCACTCTGGCCCCAGAGCCTACACACTCAACACTTAACTGCAAACCTTCCAGTCTGCACACATATTCTCTCAATGGGATGGTGTGAAAAAGGGGGAAAGAAATATCACAGACAAACACTTATCTGTGTAGCTGTGCATCCTAGAAAGGACTTGGAGGGAAATGCCAAGCTGTCAACATGTCCCGGGGTGAGGTTTGGGACATGCATTTTCCTTTTCATGCATTTCTATGCTGTTTCCGTTATATATATTTTTGACAATAAGCATGTATCACTTTAATAGTTTGAAAATTATAACTTTGAATGATGTAAAAATGTCTTCTTTTTAGGAAATGGTTGAATAGCACAAAGGGTGCCCTGGGAAAAGAGGGGCCCATCTGCAAGTTGGTGCCCACCCAGGGCAGGAAAGACCACAGCCAGCTCCAAAGTATGTGGCCAGTCTGGGTGCAGGCTCCACCTAAAGCCACAAGGGGTGAGGGCCCGTCCTCTCTCCTTCCTCTCTCCCCATGGAAGCATCACAGCACAGACTCTCTGCTGCCAGGTGAAGGGTGCCACACATCTGGCCTGGGTACTGGGGAGTGGCCCCCTGATGCCTGGCAGAGGTCAACCTCACACAGTGATCATAATGTCTTGAGTGGGTCACACGGGCTGCCAAGGGAGCCAGCAGGGCCTTTGGGTTCCTCCACTGGGCCCTCACACCCTGATCCTGAAGGCGCGTAAGACAGGCTCTGAGGCCTGTGGCCCTTTCTGACATATGGCCTGCACCTGTGAACCCGTGAACGGGACATCTGCAGACAGACCGGACTGGCACACAAGAAAGCTGAGTTTGATCTGTTTAAAGCAGGGAACTGTGGGGCGAAGGCTTCTATTTTTATTTTTATTTCTGCTGTTGCTCAATAAGAAGATAAAAAAATCTAAGATACTGGACATGCATGACAGAATTACATGGAATAATCTAGGTGGAACCTGCTGGAATACTTGGCAATTGTGAGGGGAAACAGAGAATTACTGTCTCGCCTCATTTACTCAATGCCGGGAAAAGCAGTGTGGTATGACACAGAGATATTCAGCTCTGACATCAGGAGGACTTGGGTTCAGACCTTGAGTTTACCCAGTAACAGCCATGCAACGTCAGCCAGATTACTAAACCTCACCGAGCCTCACTTCCTTGTGAGTAAAAAGTGAAAAACATCACCTCTCCCAGGTTTGCTGTGAGGCAAAGTGTGTGAAAGAGCTAGCATGGACTATACAGGAGGCAATAAATGTCTGCGCCCTTCTGCAATTATGATCAGAAGCCTTCTCGTCTCTCTCCCTCTGTTTGTCAAGCTCTCCTCCTTCTGGCTCCTTTCTGGGGTTGGCTCTGCAAAGCTTCCTGCCTCCTTCCCTGTGGTCAGGCTTTGTGCGTTCCTCTCCTTGCATTCAGCAGCCCCTGCAACCTCTGCAGCTGACTGCCCAGTTCTCATCTGCTGGGGCAGGGACTCCAGATGGGTAAGTTTACTGGAAATGCACCTCAAGTAGAAGTTACTAGGCAGTAAGCAAGCATGGAGGTACTCAACTTTGCTTTGAGTACCTGTGCTTTAACCTGTGAAAAATGTGACACGCATCTGGCAGCCCAGAGGCTGCTTCTGAATCCTTCCTAGATCCTGGCTGTGTTCTGCAGACGTGAGCCTGCCCTCTCCTGGGGTGGCTGAGCTCGTGGATGAGTGAGGTGTCCCAACAAGGAGAATTAGCAGAGACAGGCAACAACGCTCAGCATCGTGGATATGGACAAGGCATGTTTTGAGAACACCTAGGAAATGTTTTCCAGTCAAGGCAGGGTTTTTAAAAATAGAGGATGGCGATACATTTCCATTTGTATAAGGATAGAAAAAAGAGGAACTTTAAGCGCAGGGTAATGGATTCCATTCAGTGATAGGCAGACAAATTCTGACCCTCAAACTCTGGGTTGGAATCGGAAGAAACATTCATGGTAAATTTTTAGGCACTGCCGGCAAGGGGGAGGGAGGCACTATAGGGTGCGTGGATGGCACCCAGCCCGGGTGGCCATGAGAAGAGAGGAGCAGCAGGAAGAGGAAGTGTCGACAAAACCTGGCGGGCTGTACGCTGAGGTCGAGGCGAGAACTGCCAGGGCTCACACAGGTATAGAGGAGTCGCTTCCTGCAGCACCAGGCCACGCCTTGTGGCTGTCCTCTCTCACCGGAAGTGCCCTGGAGCTGGGCTCCTGCCACAGGGGCACAGAGAGGCCTTCTCCCCTCTCTGGGCGCAACACAAAGCCGTCTGGACTGACCTGCAATTGAGGTCCAGCTGAGCAACCCTGAGAGACCTTCAACAACATACTCCCTATCCCTGGCTAGACTGCAAGGTTTAGAGGTGAAGATCTGGTCTCTGCTGTCAGGGTGGTACAGATCTAACAGGGAAAATGGGCTAGAAAATCAGTGATTTTCCTTTGGAGCCCCAAACCCAAGCTGCTCCCCTTCAAGAAAGTCTGTAACATCTGCCCACTTTGTAGAGACAGAAGCCAGAGGGAGGGAAGGACACCAACTTCGGTTGGATACCTACCCTATGCCAACGCTGTCCCTATATTACCTTATCTCACAGTGCAGACACCATTGCCACCATCTGACGAGGAAATCAAGGCTGAGAAAGCTTAGATATGGGTAGTGGTGTGCAGCAGAAAAAGAGTCCAGGATTCTGAGTTATATAAAACTGGACATTAGCCTCTGTGGCTGTGTGGCCCCAGGCAAGTCATTTAGCATCTTCCAGTCTCAGCTTCCTCATTGTTAAAACGGAGGCAATGATACGTACCTCAGGTCGCAGTAAGAATTAAATGAGATAATATAAGTCGACTTTCCAAAACATGACCTTCTCCCTCTTCCTCATTTGATTATTTTATTGATCTTTTAGCTTTCCTTAATAGTTACCAATATTTTCTCATCTAAAATAAAAAGATACCAGAACCCATGGCAGGATTGCTTTGTAACCTATTCTTCACAGGGAAGGACACAGAAAAGAAAGTCAGGCCAAGATCCCTGGGAGACGCCTGGAGAGAACCCAGCACTGCATAAACCAGGCACTGACCCACAACAGATGCACTGAGACTACTGCAACAGGGGATGTGTCTTTTTGGAGGGAGGGAATTGCTTTCTGCCCCCACACATCTGCCTTTGGCTAAGAGGGGAAGCCTGGTGACCCAGGGCCCTCCAGGGACCCAGCAAGCTTCAGGTGGAGATTCCAACTTGCCCTGTCTCTTGCCCGGTGCTACCCTCACCCCTTCCCACCAGTTCGAAGTTTCAGTCAGACAGAAAAAGCTGTGACAAAAGAAGTTGTTTGCTACAGAGCCCACTTGGACTTTGTGGCTGCGTGAGTGGGTACCTTTTTCCATAGAAAGTTTCCATTGCATCAGTTATTTACATTGTCACAATCTATATGTGGGCTCTGGTTTCGAATCGGTGAGCCAAATCAGGCCCTCTGGGGCCCTTCTCGATTTACAGGGGTAGGGCGAGGCTGTTTCGAAGCCGAGGGACCTGTAGCCCCGCTCAGCCCTCAGTGCCAGCCAGCCCATGCTACTGGGTGTCTGACCATTGGCAGAGCCACCCTTAACCTCCTCAATCTGCTTACTCCCTCTGGGCAACTCTTTTTAGAGTGAGATTTAAGAGCACAGCCTCCTGGGTTCGAATCCTGACTCCTCTCCTTTCTAGCCACGCAAGCTTGGGCCTCAGTGAATCAATTTGTAAATTGGGGAAAATAATAGCACACCCTGGCTGGATTTTGGGGCGGTCTCAATCAGCTAGTCCACACAAAGTGTTTAGAAAAGGGCCAGACCCAATTCTCAATGAGTGTCAAAAAATGTGGACTGAACGCTGCCTTGCCACCGCCCTTGCTCAGCCCCCCATGCCCTTGTGCTCTTCTGGACCCATCAACAACAGCGTCTGAATTGTCCTCCTTGGCTCATCCTCTCCTGAAGGCCAGATAAACAGTCTTGATACCTAGTTCACATCATGCACTCCCTACTCCAAATCCTCTATGGTTTCCCTATAAAAGCCTGAACTTGGGAGCTCCATCACCTTCACAAATACGCCAGATTGCCTCAAACAAAAATGCTCCTCTCAAAGCCCCTTGCTCTTGCCAAACGAGCATGTTCAGAGTTGTCATGCTTCCATATAGTTCTCTAGGTCTGGAATGCTCTTCTCCACTTCACTGTGGCCAAATCCAGTCCACATCAGTCCATCTGAGCCCAGCTCATCTTGCCATTTCCTCCAGGAAGTCCTCTATGAACCACCTCTCCACCCAGAAACAATCTCTCATTCAGGCCATTTACAGTGTTTGGTCTCTTTATAGGTGCTTACCTTCTCTAGCCCATGTGTTAGGAACATTATACAATACAAATGCTCGCTGGCATCACAGTCTAACCACACGTTCTTTGAGGACAGGATCTGGGCATGTGTGACTCATCTCCGTACCCTTCACAGAGCCTTCAACGTAATTGGTGACAATAAAATATTGGTTGAGTGAATCAACACAGAGTTCTCTAAATTTACTACCACTGGCTGATAGGGGAAGACATTTGTGGGTGTATTGGTGATGGTGAATCAATGGCCCAACAGCAGCCACACACTCTTCTGGTTCTCCTTGAGGGAATCAGCACCTGGGATGTCAGCCAGGGACTGGGACCCCAAGGGGCTCTTATCTCCCACCCCTGGCCCAGAATTTCACTGCTGACCCTGCTCCCCTGAGTCACGGGTCGGCAGCCCACAGCCCAGAGCACCAGGCAGCCTGTCCAGGGTCAGACTGAATCTCGGCAAGGGGACCCTGCAAGCCATGGGAGGCATCTGCAAAGGGCCAGGAGCTGACTTCACTGCCCCACCTTGACATGGCACCAGGTCCTCAGTGAACTGGCTCCTTGGAGGTCTCTCAGGCCCAATAGCTCCTCTTAGCCAGGGCTTCAGTATCTCTTGCCTGAATCACCAACTCCCCCTAGGTCTGGTGCAACTCCCCTCACCCCCAGAGTCCATCTTCTATCCTCCCCAGATGGTATTCTATGCACAATGATTAGGCAATTGGGCTCCTTAACCATTTCTGGTGTTTGCTGACCTCTGTTAGAAATCCAGATCTCTTAGGGAGATGTTGGAAGCTCTTCCCCATATGGCTCCAGGGGCCCTCCCAGCCTTGTCTGTCTCCTGACACTCTCCTTCACACCTTGCCTCTTAACCACCTTGTGATACCTGGTCACAAAACCTTCTTCTTGGGCTACACACTTTCAGGAAGGTCTTCCCTCTGCTTTTCTGCCAAGCAGATGCTCAGCTAAACTGTCTCCTTCCACCTAATTCACTCTCCTTCTCTTTCACCCCACCTCTGCTCCAGGATCAAGGCTGAAACCCTCTTCTCTAATGCTCCTTACCCTCCATACTTTCCTACAACACTGACTCCACCACGCTGTGATGTTTAGCCTCCTGCATGTTTGTCTTCCCTGCCAGGGCCAGGTAGTGATGCCTTAAAGGCAAGGATGACATATATCTTCTGTGCATCCCCAGTGCTTAACAGCACGGTGCTTGGCAAGGAGCTGGCCCTCAACAAGGGCACTCTGAATGAATGAATGAAACGAACAACAATGAATTAACACACCAACATGGGCCTGTCTTCCAGGACACTGCCCTTACCAACACTACCACACTCAGGAACTCACCTTCCAGGATCAAGCAACAGGTTAATTTGCTGACCTGGTAGGTAAGTCGTCCAAGTAGGGCATAGGGTTTTCCAAGGGCACCTGCCATCTCCTGGGTGCTGCAAGCCTCAGGACTCAAAACAGCCGAAAAGCAGCAGAAGCGGTGTTTGCTTTTGTGGCAGCAGCTTGGCCTGGGCATCTTGAGGTTGGCGAAGGCTCTGGGTAACCCAGGAGGAGAGGAATGTGAAAGGGGTTCCACACCTTATAACAAGACCTCCCAGGTTGGTGCCTTCCCTCCTATCCCCAGGTGTGCCCATTTTCCTGTCCTCTTTTCCCCCACCTGGGCCACGCCCCCTGTTTCCCTATCAGGCTGTCACTAACCATCATTCTTTAACAGTTAAGTTCACAGAACTATGGGGACAGTGTGTGTGGGGGGGGTGGGGGGGGTGGGAGGTGGCAGGACCTGGAGTCTAGCCCCAGCTCTGCCATTAACTGGTCATGTGCCTAAGAACAAATCACAATCCCCTGTCGACCTCAGTTTCCCCTCCTGTCAAACCAAAGACCCACCCAAGCTCTAAGGCCTTTTCTATTCTAATATTCTAGGACTCTGCATCAAGGTATTCATTTATTTATCAGCAAGAATAATTCTTCCTAATTGAAGAAATAAAAACCAGAGAGAAGGCAGTGTGAAGGTGGCTTAGTGGCAGAATTCTCACCTGCCATGCCAGAGACCTGGGTTCAATTCCCGGTGCCTGCCCATGCGAAAAAAAAAAAAAGAGGACCACACGTCTTTCCCTGTTCCTCCAGAAAGCCAGGATGGGTCTCTAACTCTGGGAATATAAGTTAGATCCCATTTTGGTCCCTGAAGGAATGTCCTATTTATGGCAATTTGTAGATCCTTATAGACAAGGGGTTCACAACACACCTGAATATCTATCTTTTTAAAACTTTTAACAATTGGGTAAACTAGGTCTTTATCACTCCCATTTCACAGGTAAAGTGAGGTGAGGGGCTTGTTCAAAGTTCCCCAGCTGGTACATGGGAGAAGTGAAACTGGCCCTCAAGCTATTACACTGGGTTGCCCCAGGTGCTCAGTCCAGGTGCTGCCCTCACCCAGTAGCCAAGCAGGACACTTTATAAAACAACAGCACTCATCTGTCTATGCATTTCCACGACCTCTCTTCATGTGCGGGGAAGCACCCAGAAAGCTATGGTCTCCTGCACGTGGGCACATAGTGAGCTGGTAGGAGGATGCATAGCTAAGTACTAGCACCCAGATTCCTTCCAGGCCCAGTGTTTCAGAAAAGAGGCAATACTGAGAGCAGGATTTGGTCCAGACAGAGAAGCCTTTATCTCTGAAGATTTTAGCCCATCCAAGCTTTAAACCCAATCCAAGGCAACAGAAGCTCTGACCCCCAAAACATGGCACCACCCCATCCTTCCTGGTCTCTCAGGCCCTGCTGGCTGGTGGACTCCTGCTCTGAGTCTCCCAGTTAGGGACTGACCTCATGTGATCTGACTCTTGAACAGTAATGGAGAGAAGGACAGGGCCTGGAGCCTTGGAAAAAAAAGAACCAGGGTTGCAGTTCTGGGTCCTTCTTCCATCCTGGCTCTTTTAGTTGTCTTCTACTGTTACTTAATGGTTTCATGCCTCACTGACCCTCTCTTGCAACTTTCCCATAGAAGGAATTTCACATGCATTTGTGCAGCACATAACCTGCACAATCATTCACAACCCATGGCTTCTGAACTCTGTGGAGTTCACCATTGTAATTAACAACTACTTGCATAATTACTTATTCTCTCTTCACAGAATGTACATTCCTTGGGGGAGGACCAGGCCCTGTTTGTCTTGTCCTCAAAATGTAGCCCAGCCCCTGGCATAGTATTAACACAGAAAAGACACTCAACACATGCTGGATTAATAAATGCATTCAGTCATTCACTCAGTACATTCACGTATTTGAACAGTGGATCCAGTCTTGAAGCTGGAGGGAAAGACCTGGGTTCTGATCCCAGCTCTATCTCTAATTCCTTTGGGTGTGCCCTTGGGTAAGGCATTTCCACACTCTAGGCCTCAGTTTCCTTATCTGTAAAATGGAACATGGGATTAATAGACATCTGTGATTCCTTTCAGTTTTCCAGCTGCACATTCCGTGTTGCACTTGCCCACCTGAGGGCGAACACCTCCTTAAATTTTGCACCCTGGGTGCCTCATTTGCCTCACCCTAGTCCCAGCTCTAGTCTCCCTGTTTTCTCCAGGTTCCACCCAGGGCTGGGTATATGGAGATGTGTTCAGTAAAGCAAGGGGGAGAAGGGTGTTCAGGTGGAGCAGAGGACACATGCCACAGTGGGGAGAGGAGTTATTACTCCTGGACTGGATCTCTAGGAGAGAAAAATACCCTGAGGACAACCATGCCCACCCCTGCAGAGCTGTGTTTTCAAAGGGCTTTTACATCCAGCTTGTTTCCCTCCAGCTTATGATGAGGGAGGAGGAAAACAATCTGCCCAAGAGCAGAGTTACCAAGTGCCAGAGGCAGGACCGAACCCCGGGTGCCTATGCTCAAGTCTAGACTCTCCCAGCATGCCGCCAAAGCACGGCTTCTCTGCACGTGGGCACAACCAACTTTGGCCGGCAGAATCCACTCATTCTTACACATAGATTCTGGCAATTCCCTGGTGTGTAGACTTACTCCTCTTTGTCTGGTGCTTTCACTTGGGTGTGGATGTGCGTGTGGGTGCAGGTACGGGTGTGTATGTGGGGTAGCATGCTGGGAGACAAAACACAAAGTCCTACACAAGGTTACAAGAGTAACTCAGACCCCAGGAGTGGCACAAACAAAGCATCAGGGGAAGGCAAAGCTGCAGAAGACCGTGAAGAACAGGTGGGAGGGATGGAGGGAGATGGGGGACACATTGCAGACTGAGGAGATGGCGCCTGCAGGAGACCCTGCTCAGAGTCTGAAGAGATATGTAGTCATGGGGAGGCAGGTAGGTCACTTTTCTACTTGTAGAGCCACCTGGCCAGTGGAGACCCATGCCAGTAATGAGGCATTAGGCAAAGCATCAACTGGGAGAAAATAAAAGAGCACGCCTTCTGGGGCCCTCTGGGGACCTCTCTCCATCATGGTCCCAGCTTCCCTGCTGCACTACATGTCTTAGCTTTCTTTGGCTGCTGTAACATAGATCTGCAAACGTGGGAGCTGAAAACAACACACATTGATAATCTTACAGTCCTGGAGATTAGAAGTCCAAATTGGGTCTCACTGAGCTAAAACCAAGGGGTCGGCATGGCAGCATTACTTTCTGGAGGTTCTAGAGGAGAAGGCTTCCTGCCTTCTCCAGCTTCTAGAGGCTGCCCGCTTTCCTCAGCTCACAGCTCCCTTTCAATTTCAAAGCCAGCAATGGGTGGTTGAGACTTTCTCATGCTGCACCACTCAGACACTCACTCACCTGCCTCCCTCTTCCACATTTAAGCACCCTTGTGATTATACTGGAACCACTAAAATAATCCAGGATAATCTCCCTATTCTAAGGTCAACTGATTAGCAACCTAATTCCATCTGCCACCTAATTCCTCTTTGCCATGAAGCCTAATATATTCACAGGTTCCAGAAATTAGGATAGGCTGTGGGTATCTTTGGGAAGCCATTATTCTGCCTACCACACCATATGAGACACATCTCCACCAAACAGAGCTTCTGGAGAGCAGCAGTCCAGAAAGAGAGAGAGAGGGTAGGAGGGGGAGAGAGAGAGAGAGAGACGGGCAGACACACGCTCACAGCTCCCCACCCCCCACCCCCACCCCAGCAAACAGCAGCTTCCTGACTGCCTGCTTTATATACATCGCCCTTGGAAAACTCATGTTTCCACACTGAACCCGGCACATGCAGTTTCCACAGTGACTGCTGAAGCAGGAGAAAAGCCATAAATAACCCCACTGAAATGGAAAACATCCCCCCCCCCCCCACCTCGGTGCTCCACTCGCTCTCACATACTCCACTCCTCCTGTCGTTGTGGCACTGCGGGCAGGGGAGTTTCCAGATGGTTTTAAGTCAGAGGCCATTCCAGGGCTTGGTGAAGGCTTGGAGGACTTGGCTGTAGCTGGGGCATGGACCTGACCTCAGGGTTGTAGCCTGCTGGACTGGGAGCCTGGAGTCTCTTCCTCACCCTTGGCCTTGCCACCCCTGAACCTACCGGTTCTGAGCACTCCTTCTCTGACCTCTTGCCACTAAACCATGGGATCCACTGGATCTCAGGCCTTGGGCCAGAAATTCATGATACTCTGTCTTGACACCTCCTTGGGTCTCTGGGATGTGACTGGGCCCCTGCCTTATGCTGGACCCACCAAGGGAGGCAGCCAAGGGTGTATTCTCAGAGGCCCAGCTCTTGGCCTCTGCTCCTGGCCTGCTCTGCCTTCTCGCCCTGGGAGCCCCCAAGGGAAGCCCCCAATTTAAACCCATCTCCTTAAAAAGTTCCCTTCACCTCCCATGGAATTTTCTTCCTAGAACAAGATCTCATCCACTGTGGGGGCTAAATCATTTGCTGAAATATATAGCTGACAAATGCCCAGGCTTCACCATGCATGCCACTCACTCATATGATATTGTGCCTCTATGACCCTGGGAAACTGCCTCCATGACTTCCGAATTTCTCATGTTTTATATCTTATTCCATCACAGGAAAACAAGAACTCACAATTTTCAAGCACCTTCTGCACGCTACGCAAGTGCTGAGTATTTTACATGCAGGAGTTCATTTCACTCTTATGGTAACTTAATTATTTCCCTCTCCATTTTTACAGATAAGAAACAGACTCAGAGAAGGGAAGACATTTACCCAAGGTCACACTACTAAAAAGTGGATTTGCCTCCTAGAAAGCCCTGAGCCGTTCAAGATGTCGCCAATTTTGTCTCTTTGTATATCCTGCTCTACTTCTATATCTAATTTCACTCAATGTAAAATTTTTACTGGAATTAAAAAGGAAGGGGGGGAAGGGTCCACTATTTTTAAAGTTTGGAAGTCATTGACTGCGGCCAACCCCATTGCACTGAGGACGAGACCAAGGGCCCGAGAAGGGCAGTGGCTTGCCCAACGGCAAGGCCTGTGACTCGGAAGCCAGAGCACTCTGTTCATTCGACTCATTTCTTGAGGGAAAATCCATTTTTGCCTCCATTGCATCCTTGGCAGTGCTTGGCAAAGAATTTAGAATCGAATATGGGTGTGGGTCCCAGTTCCTGCTTTTACAGTGCTGCATCCTTGAAAGCTGGGTAGTTAAAACCCTCAAAGCCTCTGTTTTCTTGCCTGTACATGGGGCCTGCGTGGCTTAACCGGAGAAGGCATGCAGATGTGTTCTGCATCAGGGCCGTGAACATAACGGCATGCTCGGGAACCACGGTTCTGGGCCCTGGGCTGCTGTGGCAAGAGATGGCAAGAGCCTTGAACTGAGAATTAAAAGCCCTGTGTAGAGTTCCAGCTCTGCTGCTCACCTCCATCTGGCTTCTGGAGATAAAAATGTCTCCCATGAGTTTGAAATGAGATAACGTGGTAATTCTGGAGGCCTAAAAATCCCCCAGGCTGCTAGTTAAAAATACTGAATCCCAGGCTCCACCTAATTCCGCTGCCTGACTCGACAGCTATGGGGTTGAGCCCAGAAATCTGTATTTTTCCACCTCTCCTTGCCCCCAACATAATTCTACTGCAGGTAGTCAACCCAGACCACAGTTGGAGACATCAGTCTAGCAAGTGCTCAATATGTGTGTATTAAATAGTCAAATCTTTGAACATCTGTTGAGCTGCACATGGCTGCTGGAAGACAGGGGCCTGGAGGAAATAAGTAATTTTCTCCAAATATATTTCCTGTCAAGTCCAAATGAGGGGAACTGGGTTGGGACTTCTAGGACTAGGAAGATGATGCAATATAATAGCTCCCTTCTCCGAGGAGCAGAGCATGCCTCTCCCCACTAGAAGGGGAGAGAGCTGGCTGGGGAGGGCCATGCCCCGTGGCTCAGGGTCAGATGTGGGGAGGGATGCTTCCTAGAGTTCCCTGGGAACTAGTTCCAGACCCCATGCTCTTCAGTGTCTTCATGAAGAAAGAAGGAACTGAAAATATGCTCACTAAATCTGCATCTGGCACCCAATTCAGCAGGGTTGCCAAAATTCTGTAAGACTGGAATTAAATTCGCAAACTGGGAGTCAAATGATTTGAAGCAGACGTGATGGAATTCATCAGGGCCAGGTGGAAGAGAGTGGGGGAAGGAAGCAGGAAAGCTTGGCTGTGAAGGGAAACGGCCGAGAAACCAACCGGTGAGCATGGCACTGCCCCAGATGATAAGATTCGCCCTGGGAATGTGGTGATAGAGACGGCCTCATATGGTGAGGTGGTGAGAGGCCCCTTCCGGCAGATGGGAGACAGGGCTGGGCAGCAGGCAGTGACGGGGTGGCAGCATCAGGGGACCGGACTGCTGGAAAATGGGACGGGGTGAGTTCTCTAGACTGGGGGCTTCGTGTGGACAGATACTTAAGAGACATACATAGGATCGGTGTTGTCATGGCTGTAACTGCCATCGCATGCTTATTTATTTATTTTGCATGGGTAGGCACCAGGAATCGAACCCAGGTCTTCAGCATGGCAGGCGAGAACTCTGCCTGCTGAGCCAGTGTGGCCTGCCCAAATCACATGCTTATTGAGCTTGTAATTTGGGAAAAAACAAAAACACTGGGATGGACAGGATGGGGACGGTGTGTGTGATACAGACTCTGCAGGAAGGAAGATGCAATTATTGAGCAGTTACTAAGTATCAGACATTGTGTTAGATGTTGTGCAAGCATTATCTATTTAATCTTTACAGTAAGCCAGCATTATAGCGGTTATAATTCTTGTCTTCATTTTCTTCAGCTTTCTTTTATGGTTTTCTTTGCTTAAATTTTGTTTTTTAAATATAGCGCTATTTAAAATACAAAGCATACAAGCCCTTCTTCATACTCCCGAATCTTACTCCCCACTAAGCGTTCACTGGGTATGTTCCCAGGCTGTTTATCCATAAGCACAGAAACGTATCATTGTTTAGCACTTTTCTGTGCAAAAATGGAGCCATAGCAAAATATCACACAGAGAACCTTTTCTCAGTTGAGAATGTGTTGTAAATATCTGTCCATGTCAGAACCTATAGATTCACCTCCTTCTTTTTAAATGGTCACAAAGTCTTCCAAGGTACAAATACACCATAATTTATTTAGGCACTGCCCTGTTGGACAGGAAGACCATTTCCAATCTCTCTCTACTCCCCATTAGAAGTAGAGAACACTCTTGAACATGTTCTTTGCACGTGTGTTTTCTATAGCTGGGGAAATGCTGGATAAAATTACATATGTATATTTATAATTTTCAAAGATACCAATTGAGTTCCCAAGCCCCCTTGACCTTTGCCAGCACCCGATCTTCTAGGCTGGGGGCTTCGTGTGTAAAAAAAAAAATGTATTTTTTTTTACATTTTTTTGCCAGTCTGATAAGCCAAGTAAAATCTCACTTCAATTTTACAATTCTTCAGGTTTAAGTAACTATGGAGTATTACTTATGGGCCATTTTGCATCTGCAAGTTATCTGTTTGTATCTTTCACACATTTGTTTTTTAACCTTGCTGTTTTTTCCCTCGGTTGCTAGAATTCTTTCCGTGAATAATGATAGCTAGCAATAGTTTTCTAAGCATCAAGTATTGTTCTAGGCTCCCCACAAGCTTTAAGGCATTGTATCAAAACCCTAAGAGCCAGGTGGTAACATCAGCCTCTGTGTACAGTTCAGAAAGGGAGACTCAAAGGGAGTTAATAGTCAGATGCAGGACAGTAGCTGAACCAGCTATTTCATCCTCAGATGATGTTTTCTGAAGCCCCCTCGCCCCCATCTAACCCATAGAGAAAGAAAACGCTCCCTTAATTTTTCTCTCTTTCTGTTATTTTTACTTTACTTTGTTTGTGGAGTCTTTAAGAGAGTAATTGCTCTGAGATGCCAGGTAAGGAAACCGAAGTTCAGTTACTGGTGAGAAGCAATCATAAAATGGAATTTGACCCTGTACCTCGGCTGGGATACCTGGCATGTCAGAGGACACACCTGGGGGAGAAAGGAGCAGAATTTAGTTGGGAGCGGTGTTCACACATAGAAGGTGGAGGAGGGGAGGTGGAGGCTGAGGCCGGGTCCAGTCATGGAAGGTTTTTAAATGATGGCAGGCCAAGCAGTTTACAGAACTCTGCCCTGGAAACATTGCGGGGTAGCAGAAGTTTCTGAGCAGGGAGTGGGTGCAGATCGTTAGCAAGAAATAATAATCAAACCAAAGAGT
The DNA here is from genome assembly GCF_023851605.1 of Tamandua tetradactyla. Taxonomy (NCBI): domain Eukaryota; kingdom Metazoa; phylum Chordata; class Mammalia; order Pilosa; family Myrmecophagidae; genus Tamandua; species Tamandua tetradactyla. Next base: position 183,331,707 of record NC_135328.1, on the reverse strand, counting down.
ATTCTCACCCACCTGGGCATTTCCACCAACCAGGCACATGGATTGGTGATGATGCCCATTCTTTCGTGTCACAAACACACCTATATATATATGGAACTGTTGGGAGATCCCTCTTGCAAAAGCTATACTTGACAAAGATGGAGTTTTAGACTTTAGCGGGGTTATTTAAAATGGAAGTTCTTTTTTAGCTCCTAAAACATGAATGCCCCATGTGGGTTTCTGGGTTACAGACACAACACTGATTTGTTGCAAGGGCTCGGTCACCCCCATTATCGTAGCTTGTCTCAAAGAATGCCCTACAATACTTCTGTCTCCCATGACTACAGCATGGATATGTGGGGGGAGGGGGGAGGAGGATGCCATTTTTCTTCTGAGAAAAAAATTAAGTTAACAAAATCGGAAAAATATGAGAAACTAACCGTTAAAACTAACATGCAGAGACGAGTTATAGGGTCATTATTAGCCTCCATTTTATTTTATTCAGCTTTGACTTCAGAAAACGTCAATGTTTTTCCAATACGTTTATCTTTGGAGCTTTAGTCCAATTATTCCCTGAATTTAAAAAAACAAAAGTCGGCGGGGGTCAATCAAACTTGGGAAGCTATATATTACATGTACCTCTATGTGCACACATACACACATACACACTCTTTTTGGAGATACCCAGTGCACATTTGCAAATTAAAAGCTCTGAGAAGTCCTGCAGTATATGAGCCTTTAAGTGTTCCCAAATGTTCTTGGCTATAGGACTTTTGTTTTCTCCCTGTAATACTTCTTTACATCCCATGGCACTTATGTTCTGCAGAACATACCATGGAAATGCTAGACTTAATTTCACAAGATCAGAGCCTTCTTAAAATAAAGGGCCCATCTTGGAGCGGCTATACTACTCCTTTAGTTTAGGGCGACACCAAATGCCTGCATGCCAACGTGAAATGTGGAGCGGCCACAAGCCCACAGGCGGGCTAAGCCGTGCCAGTCGGCAGCTGCATGGGGGGCTCGGACCAGTCACTCGGTCTAACTCAGTGGTTTTCAGCTGGAGGGTCCCCAGAAACTCACTTAAGGCAACATACTTGTTTTGTGAAGGGAGAATATGGCAGGGCAGAGACCGAAACTCGGAATCCCTTGACCCCAGGTCTCTGCTTCGTTCCACGGACACATCTATGTTTTCTACTATAAAAGAAAACCAGGTTATCTTTCAAGGCCTTTCCAGCTTTCGACTCTGTCCTCACTACCTTACACCAACTCCTTTGGGGCAGGGACTCACTACAATTTGTTAAGTCACATGACAGAGCTTTACAAATAAAACTAGCTTTCCATCTGTCTGCTGTAGCATCAAGTGAAAATGAGTTGGTGAACTTCCCCCAAATGTAAAGGGCATATTTGGTATGGTCTGACTTAAAATGTAGGCTATATGGCACACTTGAAATTCACTGGGAAGGGGGTTCCCAGAACAGACACCTCTGAGAGAACATTCCCCCTCTCACCTCTTACACGGTTACAGGCGTTGGCTCATAATTTGGGTCCTTCTCACCGGGCAAATCTATACAGCAGGCTTGGAGTGAATAGCAACTGCAAGGGTTCATTTGCTCAGTAATCCTTTATGACTCTTCTAAGGAACCCTAAGGAGGCCGGCTAGTCAGAGTGTCTACAGGTATTTTATTTATTTATTTTCACTTTCATTGTGCGATAATCTGCGATTGACAGAAATGTTGCAAAGGCAGAACAGAGAGTTCCCGTCGTCCCTTCATCCAGCTTCCCCTGATGTTAACAACTCACATAACCACGGTACATTTGTCAACGCTAAGAAATTAACATTAGTCTGTGACTATGAACTAACTGCAGACTCTATTCATATGTTTCCAATTTCTCCACTAATGTCCTATTTCTGTTCCAGGATCCAATCCAGAATCCCGCACTGCATTTAATCATCATGTCTCCTTAGTCAATGGATTTATTTTTGTTTTCAAGAAATAGATACTGTTCCCCCCCCCCACATGCAAGGTGGATTGCAGCTGCCTGCAGGGAGAAACAGAGTGCCCAGGTGGCACCAGAGGCTGCCTTTGAGTGTCCATCTGCCCCTTGCTGTGATATGGTCCTGGGCTTGTCACTCTACCCTCTGGATCTCAGATTCCTTGTCTGTCACATGGAGACTTTCCCTTGTTAGAGGGGTGAATGAGAAAGGCATTGGTCACTATTTATTATTATCAGGATTGCTGCAATACTTACCACAAAATAGACATGTTATCCTGTACCTAACAGAGGACAGCACAGAGTCTGAGCCTCCTTGTTGAGGTGGCCATTTCAGCCTCAAAAAAAGAGGTTTCCAAAGCTCTCTCTTTCTTCCCCATAGGGAAAAAAATATCTCCTTAAATTACTATATTAGGTCTATCCTTCATTCAAGGCTCTACTCAAAGGTCACTTTATCAATGGAACCTTCCCTGAGCAGTCTACATTCTTTTCTCTAATCCTCTCTCCTTGTGTTCCCTAGCATCTCATTGTGCTTTATTTTTCTCCATGGTGCTTACCCCATGTGACATGTGACATGCAGTCCATGTGACACATGGATAGAGGACATGTTCTGTGTCATCTCGTCCTGGTCTGCCTCCCTCTGCAGGCTCATAAGCTCCATGTGGGCACTGGTTGCTGCCTGTTGGGTCACTGCTGCATCTCAACGCCCACTATGGTGCCTGGCACTTAGTAAGTGTTCATAGGATATCTGGTAAATGAATGACTGGATGGCTCACCTCTTGCCTCCAATCTGTTCCTCTGAAAGCAACTCATTCCATTTGAACATACCATTGAACTCAACTGAGAAAAGAACCATTTGAGAAACAGGTGGTTTGGAGCCTTTTAGGGCTTCTTTAAGGAAAAAAAAGGACAATGCCCTTCTTTCAACTTAATTTAATGCTGCTAATGTTCCTTCCCCTGCCTCCTCTCCCATGAGTGGTTCTGACAATTAGAAACCACAGTCTCTTCCTTGTCCAGGGCCTGTCTGCTGGCCTCTCCGCAAAATCAATCCCAACAGAGCCCAGGCTAGAGAAAGGCAGTGAAATCCCCGCACCCAGCTGGCCCACTCTGATATTGTGTGCACTCACTCAGCACTGACACATCTCAGGCCCACAGACTTCTCCGAGGAGGAGAAGCCAGCCTGCAGGTGATGACACTAAGGTCCAGAGAGGGGAGGGAATGGCGAAGGACACACAGCAATTCAGTGACAGATCCAGGAACAGAACCCAGGACTCCTAGCTCTGCACCCTGGTCCTGATTTTTCAGTGGGCTGAAATCACCGCCCCAAGCTCACTTTTCAACAAGAAGCTCCAGTCCAACTGCCTGCCCACACTGGCCATTCCTGGGTACTTGACGAGCCTGGGTAGTGATGGGCCAAGATGATTCTCCAAAAGCAGCAGCATGCAGGGGAGTGAGGCAAGAGGCAGAAAGAAAATAAATAGGAAGTTGCTGAGGGTCAGGTACTTTATATCATCATCTCACCTAACACTCATAGTGTCCTGCAATGAAGGTGTTAGAATCACATTTTATAAGTGAGAAAAAGGAAACACAGAGAAATGAAACACAAACCCCAAATCACAAAGCAAGTAAGCGGCAGAGCCAACATCAGAGTTGAGTTCCTCCTGGACCCAAAGCCCTAGTTCTCTTTGCCTGACCACCCAGTCAGTGACTCAAAAACCTAAGAAGGCACTCCAGGGTGGCTATGTTCTTAAAACAACAAAATACGCCTCCAGTGACATAGCCAGAATAATCCCATTCCAGAGCTGGGGAAACAGACTTGGAGAAGAAATGCAATACTTGCTGGTGGCCACGTGTTAATCGATGGTTGGATTTGATAGACTCTGAGCTCTTTGAGTTTCAGGCTCTCTCCTTGTGCTTGGTTCAGAGAACACAGGAAGGACTCCGTTCTCTGTTGATGAATAAATGAATGAATGACAGAGCACGGCTTGAAGGGCAATCCCTGAGACTTTCACAAGCTGGGTGTCTACCCCTTAGCCCTCAACTACCCCACCTTTCACTGGTCTCAGGAAGACCAGGCTGATGGAGGCAAGGAGAAACAGAGGGAACTCGACACTGACCTTCAAACCTCATACCCCCTTCCTGGGCTCACTGATCTATCAGAGGTATGGAAAATGATGCTGACCCTGGTCCCCATTCAGCCATCAGCTCTTTCCCAGAGTCAGGGAGACAGGAGAGCTGGTATTCTCTGGCCCAAGGATTGCTGCTTATAACATGCAATGTTCCCTCCTCTCAAAATGCTCGTGTTTGGGGCAATTTTATTGACCTCTCTAGTAACAGCCAACTGACAAACACTACAGTTGTTTTTATTCTTACTGTTAATTTTTTCATAATAACAAATGAAACTGTTTATTGTTCACCTACTACATACCAGACACAGAGGTCCAAGAAGATATCTGACAGAGGTGGTCTCCTGTAATCCATACAGCTATATGCAGCTAAGCGGGAACATTCCCTTATTACAGATGAGGAAGCCAAGGCTTCAGAGAAGTAAAGAAACTTGGAAAAGGCACAAGGCTAGCAAGTAAGGCATGAAAACTGTGGGACTCCATCACTTTGTGCACCTAACCATGCAGCTTGCCGTGGGGATGGGCTTGGGGCTTGGGGCTAGTGCCGCAGCCGAAGATGGACAAAACTAGAGGCAGATAAGAGGTCTGCTGGACTTCCTGGGCATCCAGTTGGCTGGGCTTTTCATCCTAGCCCACACATCTCACGTCTGGCACTTTCTCCATATGCCCAGATGCCATCCCCAGAGGCCATGAGTCAGGCAGTCTGGGATGGAGCCAGGAACTCTTCTGTGAAAAGCCCTAAGGTGACTGAGATGGGCATCACTGGTTAAGAACCACTACTCCCAATTCTTGGGAGATTTTCTCACATCTACACCCTCTTCCGGAAGATCCCAAAATGTTTCTTAAGAAATTCATTCATCGGTTTACAAAGGCTATCATGCTTCAGAACCCCTGAGACCTTACAATTCTAGGATTCCCAGCAAAGCAACAACAATTCTGGTCATCCGCAAACAGGGTGTGAGCGTTGGTCTTTATCAATATTCTTTAATATTAAGAATATTAAAATTATTCTCAAACAGTAGAATGTTCTTGAAAGGACAGAGAACCCAAAACCCCTAGCTCTGGCCTTTACCAGCTTGTGCAACCTCAAGCAAATCAATTCAAGAAAATAATTGTCAAAAATCTGCCATGTGGGGTGGGCCACAGTGGCTCAGCAGGCAAGAATGTTACTTGCCATGCCAGAGGACCCGGGTTCGATTCCCGGTGCCTGCCCATGTTAAAAAAAAAAAAAAAAAGTCCCCCATGTGCCCCTAAGCCCTGGACTGGGGGGACGGGGGTGGGTGGGCAGGGATGGGGGGGCTTGGGGGGGATACGGCAGTGGATATAAAAAGTCATTTCTTAGCTCTGGGTTCCTCACCTGGCGAATGGGAGTCAATCGCAACTAAGTGCTTACCAGACACCAGGCCCTTGACATATGTATTCTCATTTCACCCCCAAGAGCCTCAGGAGGTAGGTTCTCATGCAGTCCTCCTTGGCAGCTGAGGAAGAGGAGGCTCAGGGAGGTGAAGTGGCTTGGATGAGCCCACAGCAGTGTGTGGCTGTCCTCTGAGATGCTGCCCCCTTCCCCCACCCCAGCCAGCAACACCCCCCTTCCCCTGCTCTCTGCCAGATTATTCCACAGAGCCAACAGGATAATAGGAGAGAGTGCTCTGTGGCAGATCAAGAACTGCACAGATGTATGACATCATGGTTATTAATAATGGAAGCATCACAACTAATTCACAATCTCTCCAGATGGACCACCTGAATTGTCACAAACCTCCTGCAAATGCAGCATCAAATTCTATAATGGTAGAGCTGGGAGGGCCCTAAAGAGTCCAACCCTTTTCTCATTTACAGGGCTGGGGGAGGGCCAAGATGGGGAGGGCAGCCCCCTGAGATAGCAGAGATGGTACTTCCCTGCCTCCCTCACCCCAAAGACCAGGGCATACCCAGTTTGGCTTTAGTGATTGAACCACAAAGATAATTAAGTCCCAGATAAGGCATCAGCAATAACTCCTTCAAAGGGTGCTGGTAGAGAATCAGCAGTGAGCTCCTTGGTCCCTCTGCCCAGCTTGTTCCTGCCACAGGGCCTTTGTATCTGCTGTTTCTTCCACCTGAAATATATGTTCTTCCCCAAATCTTTGCACAACTGTCATTTTTTTATTATTCAGGTCTCAGGATAAATGTCAACTCCTCAGAGAGGCCTCTCTGATCTGTCTTCGGCTTCTGCATCCCTCCTTGGCATTCTCCATCACACTGCCTTGTGCGAATTCTTTCATAGTGTGTATCACTATTTAACATTATACTGTTCATTACTTTTTATTATCTCTTTTCCCACAGGAATGCAAACTCCATGAACAAAAGATTAAGCAGTTTTCACTGCTGCACTCCCTAGAACAATACCTAGGACCCAGCAGGTACACAGCAAATATGCTCAGCAAATCCTCCTCGATATTGCCCTGGGTCACAGCCATTTTAGCAGCCAGCAGACACTCACTCACTCATTCAATAAATGCTTGCCGAACCTCTCCTCTGTGCCAGGCATTCTGCCTGGCACTGGGGATTCCAACAAAACAAGTGAGACAAAGTCTTTGCCCTCACAGAGCTCTAAGAGTTGATTAAAATAAATATCATTGTAGAAGCTAGAACTATTGCAGTCCCTCTCTCCATGTGGAACCAAACAGCAGCTGACAAGAAAAGGGAGAAATTGGGAAATACGGAGGAAATGTAGCGCCTGACTCTTGGAAGGGTTTCCCACGTGCATGATGCTCATACTGGGGGACTGGCATCAGGGATCCTCACCAATTCCAGGGACAGGGTGATAAGAGGACATGCCCATGGCTATAAGTGCCTCCTGGCTGTGGCCTAAAGCCTGGCAGGATGGATATGTTTGGGAGAGAGTTTGCAGAAACAGGTGTGTAAATGTGTTTAAGAGCAGGTTTTTGTGTGTGTGTATGTGCAGAAGCTAGTTTGTGATGTGGAGGACTGGGTATGTGTGTGTGAAAGTGTAGGAGTACATGGTCGGGGGTGGGGGGTGCTTTGGTTCCAGGCCTGAGCTCTTCGTCACAGGTCCACATCTGGTTGAACTTTACATGCTAATGCTCCAAAATCAAATGGCACATAGTAAATACCCAATCACCATTTTCACTGGTTATTCATTCAACAAGAAGTCATTTATACCTTTCACATTTTTGAATTCACTCTGCAGAGTGTCGACACAAAGCAGCAAGACTGGTTCCAGAAGAGAATTCTGCGATTCTATGTGTTACTGATTGGGGTGAGCACTGGATAGGGAAACTGAGTGCTGGTCCCTATTTTACCACTAACGGGGATGACCTTCGGCATTTAACCTCTTTGAGCTTCTGCTTACTCCCCATTAATTTAGCTCTCAAAGTTTGTTTACAACTCCAAAACACCACTTTGGCTCTACGGGTAGCCCCTTGTTTCCTTGGAGAACAAGCATGTGTACTTGACAAGAGCTCCTGGTTTGAGAAAGTTAAACAGATTCTTTTCCTGCAGGACTTCTCAGAGCTCTTAATGACCCAACGTGGACTGTGATTAACCAGAAGATTAAGAGAGCGTTCAGAATTTGCCAGACCTACATGAACAGGAAAACCTTTCTTAGTGGAGCATTTTGAAAACTAACATCCCATGGAACATAGTTTAGGAAATATGCTAGCTGGTACACAGAACACTTATTAATGCCCCCCCCCTTTTTCAGTTCAAATGACAGAACAGAGATGGTGTTCAGCCTCTCTAAGTCACAGAGCAGAGCATGGCATATACAAGTCCAGAAATCATCCAAACCTCACTAACTGACGTATGCACAGGGCTTTACATGTGCAAAACATTCTTACTTACATGATGTCAATTCTCCATGACTACAATCTGAGAACCTTAATTCCCATTTTTCATATGATAAAACCCAGCCTGAAAGAGATTAAGGAATCTGCCCAGTGCCATTATGTGATGGACCCATAACTTGGTTCTATCAGTTTCTCCTATGCCCTTGATTAAACACTCAATATTACATTATATATATATATATATTTATAGATAAATAATATTTATGTCCAGGGTGAACAATGTCCCTTGCAAGGTGCTGTGAGGCTGATGCTATTTGCACCTGTTCTGAAGTCATCCCTCCAGGTATCTAGAGCCCAGGCACCCAGAATTGGTTGGGGAGGGGTAGGGGAAGGTGCCAGGTGAAATGTCCACAGAGCTTCTCTGTAAACACCCAGGCTGTGAGGCCGGGAGCAGCTCCCTGCGCCACACCCTCCCCAACCATGCCAGGTACAACCTCCCTAGGCTTGTACTCCCAGTGACAGGTGCCCTCCATTACTCTGAAAGGGGGGTGGGGGGCGAGAGGAGGCAGAGCAATGCTAGCTTAACTCAGAATGAGCCCGAGGAGCCCAAGGCTGGTCGGCTCTGACAGTGTGAAAGTGCCACCGCCTCCAGGGGGAAGCATGGCCGGGGCTGCCAAACCCATTCAGCAGTTCCCACCGAGTGTGCCTGAGCGGGTATCAGAATGAGAGGCGTGAGCGGCGTGGCGGGGTGAGGGTCTGCGCGGGCCACAGGAGGCTGGGCACGCCAACGGCGAAGGAGGCTGTGCCAGGCGCGAGTGTGCGAGAGAAGTGTGAACGCGGGAACGCTTGTGTCATCCTAGGTGACAGAAGTAGTGTCTGGGAAACGCAGGCGGAGAGCGCGCGCGTGCACCAGCCAACCCCAGGCTGCGAAAGGATCGGTCCCCAGTGCACCAGGGGTGCCGGGAGTTGACCCCTAGGCGCTCCTGCACCGGCGCCCAGCCCTCTCCTACCCGCCCGGGTCCCGCCAGTCCCTCCCCTCCCGGTCCCAGTCGGGACTGCCCGCCCGCTCCTTGGCGCGGGGATCCAGGGACTGCCAGGCCGCAGCGGGGGCGCGGCGCGCGAGGCGCTCACTCCTTACCTGCCGGGCGGCGGCGGCTCCGCAAATCCCGGCTGGACTGCGCCGCGCTGGGCTGCGCCGCGCAGGACTGGGCTGCGCTGGGCTGCGCGCCCGGCCTCGGCGCGGCTCGGCAGCGCCCGCTCGCTCGGCTCCGCCCGGCTCGGCTCCGCCCGGCGGTGCCCCGGGCGCTTGCTGGCGGCCCACGCGGCGCGGGGTGGGCGCGGGGCGGGCTGGCGGGCGGGCACCGGCGGCGGGCGCGGCTCCGGGCCGCCCCGCGACCGCTTGGAAGCTCCTTATTTGGGCAGTGATGTCAGGGGAAGTCGCAGAGGCCGGACCACCCACTTCTTTCCATTCACTCCCCAGAGTTTCCTGTCGTCGAGTCCGGGGGACCCCGCCGCCCGCCCTGGGCGCCTCTCCGACCCGCTCGGCCTCGACTTGCCGGGCTTCGCTACCGGGCGCGGGGTGTCGTCTCCGTCGGCCACGCTGGGATCCCTTCGCGGCCGGGGGTCACTCTGGGCCCGGGGCGCGGCGGGTGGGTGGCGGCCGGCCGAGGGTCTCCTCGTCTGGGGAATCCCCGGCTCCCCGTGGCCGCAGGAGGGGGCTGCGCGGCGGCCTCCTCGGTGACAGGCCGTGCCACTCCGGGCGCCGCCCCTCCCTCCGCGCCCGCGCCCGCTCCCGCTCCCGCGCTGTCATTTCCTCCCCGGCCCTCCGGGGAGGGCAGTCAGGGAAGCCCCGGTCGCCGCCGCCGGGACCGTCGTTTGGCTCCCCGCCTCAACCGCACCCAGGCCCAGCGGGCGTCCATCGCCTTCCCCAAAGTGCTTGCACCCCGCCTTCCTCACCAGGGCCAGCCCCGCTCCGGGAAGCCCGAGCACACCAAGGCGGGAATCCGCCTTAGAGTGTGCTGGGCGGGGCGGGCCAGCCCGGGGCCTCCCTGGGCTTCGGCCGAGCGTGGGGGTTGGTATGAGGGCACCCGGGGCTTCCCAATGGCCTGACCTTACCAGAAGCTGCTGGATCCCAGGAGTCGGGGGCTGAGTCACGCTGGTCCAGCTCCCGCCGAGCCAGAGCACGCACTGGAGTCCCCCCACCCAGGCCCCAACGATCTGCTTTCCCAGGGAAGGGGGCAGATGTGAGACCTTGAGACCTCACCATTATCTGTGCTTTACAGATGCGTACACTGAGGCCCGGACAAGTCTGGTGATTTACCTGCGGCCACACTCTGCCACAGCAGAGCCAAGGCTGACCCTGGATTTGGCTGACTCCATGCCAGGTCTGTGCTGGCATGGAACAGCCTCAGGAGATTATGGAGACTGGCGCCAAGGAGGATAGAGTGGGGGGAGCTATGCTTAGGGAACACAGTTGAAGAAGGTATTCAACCTCAGATCATGCAAGTTTGAGGACCCACAGGTTAACTAACCACTAAGCAGGCTAGGGCTTCCAGGAGGGCTCCTGACTTCCCCTGGCTCCAAATCACATTCTCAAATTCAAAGTCCTGCCTGCCTCAAGGAGTAGATTTCTTCTGACCAGAGGCCTTCTGTGCCCAGGGACAAGGCTAGTGGCCCCTAGGGATTTCTTTGCCTTCTCCATAGAACAGTCCTGGGCAGACCCACTAGCTCCCTCCAAGGCCAAGTCTGTTTAGACCCCTCCCAGACTGCCAGCTTTAGTGGAGGGCAACTTGGCTTCCTAAGGGGCAACCGCACTCTTAAGTGCTGGGGGTGAGGCTGCTGAGGCTCTAAGACTTGCAGGGAGTGAAGGGAGGCGTGAGTACAGCTGGCTGTGGGCCTACACACTCACATACATGCCACTGCACACCCGTTCACACTGCCAGTTGCCCAGCCTCCCAGCTGTTCCGGAGACTACCCCCACCCCGGGTCTACCCTATCAGCCATCAGCTCTCAGAGCCCCATCCCAGCTCTAACTGCGTCATCTCTCTTCTGACAAAGCCTCAAAGGGAAGGGCCTCGCTGCCTACAATGGCATGCAAGGCCCCACTGACCAGTTGCGTGTCCTGCGGCTCAGCCCAACTTGCCCTTTGCTAGCCCTCTCCATCCCCTCAACGCCCACCCACTTTCACTACTTTACTTAGGGTCTTTGCAAAGGTTATTTCCTTTGTCCTGAAATGTCCTTTCTCCTCCTTCTGTGGTCCTTCACACCCTGAATCAAGCCTCAGCTTGCTACAGGTCCACCCCAAGAGGAGGTCACCTGGGAGCAGGGTCCCTCCTGTGGCGGGTCCTGCCCCTCACTGCAACTCCAGCCTGGCCCCCAAACTAAACATTCCCAAGTTTGAAGCAGTTCCAGACTGATGGAGAGGGTACCTTGTTCAAATGTATCTATCCTGAGGGGGTGACATTTTACAATTCACACAGAGGCTCAAATGAAGGCCTTGCCCCTGCCCCAGATTGATTGGCCCCTACCTTTTAAGGGGTGGTCCTGCCCCAGGAAACTTTCCTTACTTCCATGAGAATTAATCACCTTTCTGTGTTGTCACAGGCAGCTCAATGATTCCCATTCATAGACACCCAACACCCCAAATTGCAGTCAGTGGGGTCCGGGGTGTCACCTCCCCTCCCTCCAGATTGGGAACTCCAGGGTACTTTCCATCTGGAGCATTCTCTTTTCCCAGGACTGATAACTTTAGAAACGTTTGTAAAGGGAATAAATGAATCCTGATGGCCAAAAATCCAAAACCAAACTAACCATAGAGATGGCAGAATTATCCGTCTCAGAGCTGTGGCTGAGTTTCCAGGGTCCCTGGCTAGGGGCTGGGTGGTTGGGATGGAAGGTGGGTTCTTAGCAAAGGTGGTATGTTCCAGAGGTTGGGCCAAGGTACCTTTCCTGGGATGGCTGCTCTGCAGAGGCTCTTTCCTTGCACTGCTCCTTTGTTCCAACTTTCCATAGTCTGGGATTTCTCTCCCTCACTCCTTTCTCTCAGCCAACTCCTCTGCAGCCCCCAGACCACCTAGGACATCCTCACCCCATTCCTCAAACACACATAGCAGGCTGAGAAAGGAAAAGATGATGGAAGATGCAATTTATCCAGCAACTTCACTGTGCCAAATGTCGTATTTGATTCTCTCGAGCCTTCCAAAGACCCTGTTCTTCATCCTTCAAGCCACACAGACCCCATCTAGCTGTGGCCATCCTCCAGGTCAGCTGTGTTGGCCTGGAAATCCTCACTTAGCTCCTCCCATAACCAAAGTCCCCTGACCTCCACATCCAGACTCAGCCTTCACCCCAATTCTGATGCCAATTCCTACTGGAGACCAGAAGGTCTTTAGGACTCCAGCCTCAGAGCTCCAGGTCGAAGGTTGGGGGCAGGCAGCCCTGCCTCAATACTAGCAGCCTGAGTCCCAGCTGGGCTCTATGCGCCACCAACCTCCACTCTACCCCACTGATGCATCTTTTCCACCCTGTGGCTGTATGAACCCGGGCAGGTGGTGCCAGGTGCCAGTTCCTTCCTGTCAGCCCCATCCCCTGAGTGTAACTGGGCCATCTCTTGAGAAATTTCCAGAGCTTGGCCCTGGGGGGGCATCCCACATTCCTTCATTCCTCAAACATGAATCAGATAGCTTCCCTGTGCTCGGAACATACAGCACATAGACCTGTGTTCTGGGAGCTCCATTCTAGGGTGGAGACTATAGGTAAATAGATCATCTAATGCAACCTGCTAAAGGCTACACTGCGGTTTGCCAAGCTTGGGGGTGGGGAAGAGGGGAAGGTACATACAAAGTGGAGGGAGAGGTGAGGAAAATGAGAGTCATTCTACTTCTGGGGCTACAATTCAGGAAAACCGTGATCCAGGTGTCCCAGGCTGGAATGCTGAATGATCGTTTCCATGGAAATGACACACACACACACACACACACACACACACTCACTCACAATCACATACAGGGCTTGGTTCTGCCGTAAAGCCAGCTGTAGCGACTTCACAGGCTAAAAGAGATTGAAGCAGAGGGTGAGGTTGGAATCTGATCTGCCATCTAGAAGACTGTCTCTCGGAAATTTTGTTTCCGACTCCTAAGAACCAAATTAGAGATACGTTTTTTGGAACACACTATGGTTCCTGAGGAGTTAGGGAGCTGCATATACTGTTCTTGGGAGAGCTTTTTAAGGTGGAGTTGAACAACCTGCACTGTGGGCCCTCCAGGCTATTTATTTATGTTGAGGTCTTGTACTTAGTCATGGATCATCACCAACCCCGGTGCCCATCCCGAACCCCTGTGCCCCTTCTACCCTGCCCCCCTGCCCATGGTTATGAGTCCCTGCACACAGATGCTTTGTGTTTTACCAGTTACTTATGTGTGTGTGTGCTGGGAGCTCTGTCAATAGTCCTGTTGCACATTAAACTCCAGACCTTCTCACATAGGTAACCATTTCCCCTGTGTGAAAGAGACGTGGAGACTCTTCCAAGTTTATGGAGCTTACCTCCTGGGGCTCCAGCGGACTCAGAACCAACTTCTCTCCCTTGCTGAGGACCATTTCCAGCTTCCTGGCTCAGTCAGGCACTTAGTTCATCCTTCGCCTGTTGCTGTGGGTGACGGCACAGGACTCAGAGCCACACAGACCTGGGTTCAGACCCAGCTCTATGCTTAGTAGCTGCGTGACCTGGGGCAAGTTATTTGATGTCACTGCTCTTGACCCCCTTACCTCACAGGATTGCTGAGAAAATTTAACAAGATAATGCAAAAGGGCCCTTGATAGAGTACCCAGCACATAGTAGGTGCTTCACAAACTGCAGCAATTATTACTTCATTCCCATGTTGTGACCTAAGTATATTACCCCAGCATCTTCCTTCTCCTACACTGGTTATCTTCATTAATGGGGGACACCTGTGGTTCCAAACCCAAAGCCACAATCCTCTTCCATCCCTGCTGCCCCAGTCCAGGCTACCATCAATTCTCCCAACTACGACAGCTTTCTCCCTGGGCTCCCTGCTCAGCCTCCCCTTCCAGTACATTCTCCATACAGGTGGAACTTTCAGAAACAAATTCAAATGGTTCCCTCTCAGCTAAACCAATCCTGTCTATTAGTGTCTTCAGTAACTGAGCCTCAGTTTGCATTCAAACCTCCTTCCTTCTGCACCATCCCATTCGCCCTATGCTCTGGCCATATAGAATCTCTCACTGTTCTGAACCCGCTGAGTGCATTTTGTACATGCAGTTCCTTGTACTGTTCCCTTCACTGATATCTGCTTGGTCAACTCCCACCAAGCTTTCCAGACCAGCTCTGAGGACTCTGCCTTAGGGAAGACTTCCCCGGCCCACCAGGTGACTTTGGCTCTCTGACCCACCCACCCCAGCACTTAGCAGTCTGTCCCAGCTCATACCTCACAGTGTATAGTCATTTATTCATGTATCTGCATCTCTGTGCATGGCCATGTGTTATCATGGAGGATTTCATGGGTATCAGAACATGCTGAAGGACAAACTGCTGCCCCTCCAGCCATCCAGGCCCAGTAAACAACAACTGCAAGAGTCCAGTTGGTCTCAAGACCCCAAACGGCAAGAGCCTCTTTCCTTCCTACACTTTGGACTGAGAATTTGGCCTAGTCTGAGCCTTTCTGGCATTTTACCAGCGTTTCTGGGGACTCCCATAGGGCCCGGGGGACTCCAGGTGGGGAGGGCGGGGCTTTGGGTTCCAGGAAATCAGATTAGTTAAGCCACACTGTTTTGGCAGCTGTGAGAATAGGTTTTCCCCAAGCCAAGGGAGCAACTTGCAAGATCACCAACAACAAATTAACCTGCATCAGGCTTTGTGCTCACCATGGGTGGGTAGAGCAGCAGACCGTCAACTTCTAAGGCTTGAATTAAGACAGATCTGGGTTCAGGTCCTGCCTCTAACACATACTAGCTGATCAGCAACCCAGAGCCTTAGTTTTCAGAGCTATAAAATGGGGACATTAATAGTTGCAAAGATTAAAAGAGAGCTAATGAAATGAAAAGAGATAATGCAGTTTAAGTATTAAGAACAGAAACTGCTATGAAGTAGATGCTAAATAAAGCATGTCCTCCCTCCACTCCAACTCTTTGGGAAAAACTATGACGAGGGCGGGCCGCGGTGGCTCAGCGGGCAAGAGTGCTTGCCTGCCATGCCGGAGGACCCCGGTTCGATTCCCGGCCCCAGCCCATGTAAACAACAAACAAACAAACAAAATATAATAAAAATAAGAAAATGTTTAAAGATGTTTCCCTTTCTTCCTTCCTTCTATCCTTCCTTCTATCCTTCCTTCCTTCTCTGTCTTTCTAAAAAAAAAAAAAAACTATGACGAATAAGATGAAATCCTTGTCAATAGCTGATAAAATGAGGGAAGAAGGGAATTAAGAATTAAATTATTCCTCATAGATTAAGACAAGGTAAACAGCAACAGGTATGACAAGTAAAAGAGTTCCTGGAGCAGTAAGGGGGGACGGCCTTGAAATCTTCTCCTGTTGCTTGACTTTCATGCAGCAATGACTGATACCACCCATGTGGCCAGCCCAGGGTGAGGGGTTGGGGGTGGGAAGTGGCTGCAAAGGGCAGGAAGGAGTCCTACTGTAAGTCAAATGAGGCACAATGCTGTACTTGGGCAGCTGACAGTCTGGTGTTAGAGAGGCTTTGCATGCTTTGGAAAAGAACTATGATGAAAGTGAATAAAGGAGTTGAGTGATGCGGAAGACATGGAAAGGGAAAGAAAGATGAATAGGGGAAGCATCAGGGTTGGAGTGAAGGCTACTTTTAGGAGCTTTCATCCAATAACAACAAAGGAACGTAGAAATGGTTTGTCCCACCTCCGTTCTCAAGGTAGGTGTTGAGAACTCCAATCCCACCATCTGCAGCCTCAGGGACTCCCCACATGGAGTCATGCCCAGGGAAGGAATTGGCCCTGACCAGGAGAGCTCATAGTCTCTAAACTCAGTATGAATTTTCATACTCCATGCCTTTGCTTATGCTATTCCTTCTACCTGGAATACCTTTCCTTCTCCTCTAGCCACCTAGACCTCTCTTCTTCATCTACCCTAACAACTCTCTCGAACTATTTAGCATACCCATCCTATAAGATTGCCTTCAAATATCCTTTTTCCTTCTTTTTTTTCTTGGCCAACCCCTACACTCAGCACAACTAAACACCCCCTTCCTTGATGTCCCTGTAACTTCCTTTGCATATACCATGGAAAAATTTATTGCATGATGGTAAAGTATTTCTGCCTGACATCCTGACTTGGTTGGCAGAACTAAGAGATTCTATGGCTGGCACTGAGAAAGTGCTCAATAAATAGGGTACCCGGGAAAGCGTTCTCCCCAAGCTTCCCATAGCTGTAGGATATGGTGGTGCCTGTCTCTGCCTGGGACTGCAGATGAAGCCCCCATTGGTCCCTTCAGGATCTTCATGCTATCAGCAGCCACCAGCCTTTCAGCCTGAAAATTACCCCTCTGGGGGTGTCTGCTCCAGGCCTTCCTGCTGATATTTTCTGCCACTTGAGTTCTCCTTCGCCCCAGACCTCTTACTGGGAACATGAATATCCCATCAAGTATCCTGGAGCATCTGCCCCCTCTGGGTACTACTTAGAGAGGTCTGGGTTAGGGGAGCTTGGGAGCAGAGGCCTTGTGTGCTGAGGACAGGCTGGAGGGGCTGCGAGCCTGGGGAAGGAAGGGAGGCATGTGGCTTTGGTAGCTGGACCGTCTGGGGTGTGGGCTGGGCAGCGAAGAGTCAACAGCAGTCAGTGGATGAGAGGAAGGCTCAGGCATTAATCCCCCTGTATCAGGAGGGCCCCAAATACCTTTTTTTTTGAGCCCTACTTTTCCAGAAAGTCTCTGAAATAGGTGTGCACATCCCACCTCCTCACGTCTGGAGGAGACGACTTATCAGGGAGCAACTCTGTGCAGAGAGGTGCCAGTGCCACACGTCTGGGGACCCCTTGCACCCAGTAGGAGCTCAGCATCCAGTCGGTGCTCAGTAATGCTGACTGAACAACTGGATACCCGACGCTTCTTTGGTTAACCTTTTAGAGTTTGGGCCAGGGTCACACCCATGCTCTCCTCTCAGTTCCCAGGCTCTGTGGGAGGCAGGACAGGGGTGATCAACCCCAGTGGCCTGATGAGCAAACAGAGGCCCAGGGAGGACAGCGGCAGTCCTGGCTGCAGGGCCCTCTTTCTAGGACATGCACTTCCTCTGGAGGGGCCATGACCAGTGATTAGCAGAGGCAGGAGTCTACCCCCGGCCCAGGTGCCTCTGCCTTCCCTGACTTCCTACATTCTTTAGCACATTTCAGGGAATACCCAACAACAGGTCTTGCCCTTTTCTTAGGACTTCGAGTCCATCAGTGAACAAAATGGACATAAACCCCCGTCCCGTGGAGCTTATCTAGAGGAAAGAGAGACAAGAAACAAGAAACAGTAAATAAGTGAATTATATGATATGGTGATATATACTATGGCTACAAAGTAGAACAAAGTAAGGAGGCCAGGAGTGCAGGGGTGGGAGGTGAGTCACAGAGCTAAATAGGGTAGTCGGAGGAAGCTTCATTGAGAAGGTGGCCTGCGAGCACACACTTGAAGCAGATGGGGAAGTAAGTCAGGTAGCGATCTGGGAAAGCCTTGGCAGGCAAAGAGAACGGCCCATGCTGTGAGAGCCAGCCTGGCATATCACGTAGGGCCTTGTACACAACGGTGAGAACTGCGGCTTTAGGCAAGAGGAACGAGGCTGTGACTGTGGCTCGGCTCGCAAAGCAGGCCTCCAGTGGACACCACTCCTCCCAGAGCTCCGGGCCCAGCTCGGACAAGCAAGGAGAGAGCCATTCATACCCGAATGGAGGAGGGAACGGCAGAGCAAGGAAGACGAGGCAGGAAGAGATTTTCCTTGGTTACCACCCCCCTACTTGTGTCTCTGCCACGGGCCTGCTTTCCTGCTGCCTGAATTTGGAATCGGCCTCCAGACCTGCTCTGACCCTCACCGGTAGGATGATATTGGACAGGTCGTTTAACCTTCCAGAGTTGGTCCAGCCGAGAAGGAAGCGCTTCAGTGCCAGGGTCTGGACCGCGCAGCTTCTGCGGGTTCCCCGGCCTGCACTGCACATGGCCCCTCTCAGGGGGAGCAGGATGGGTAGGCCGCCGCGTGCCAGGCCCGCAGCTGGCCATCCCCGTGGCTCCCCGGCCTCGGCAGGGAGGCAGGCTCTGCTTCGCCTCCGCCATGCACTGACAGATGTAAGGAGCGGATCAGCTCCCGCAGCCTGGATGAAGTCGCAGGCAGCAGCCTAATTTTAGATTGAGCATCTGCTCTCCGGTCCCAGAGACGCGGCTCTGTCTGGGATTCGCTCTGTCTGGAATTGCCAGAGAAACAAATCCTGTTCTGTGGGCACAGATGCTGGTGGTGTCTGAGCTGAGCAGGCCAGTGGGCCCCTGCCGTGGGAAGGCCCTTCTAAGAGCTGTTTGGCACCCAATATCCCTGTGTCCCCCTAATGGCCTCTCACCCCCACTCCCCACCCAGTGGCAACACCTTCCTGTCAGTGTCACCTTTGATTTCCACTTTGCTTTGTCAGAAGGCTGGTGGATCTGCCTCAGCCAGAACGGGGAGGGCCTCTTGCGGCCAACCCCACACCCTCAGCCACCAACACAGGTCCTAAGACAAAAGCTAAGGGAGCCCAAAGGACAGGTCCTAGAGGAGGTGACTTCTGAGCTGGATTTTGAAGAGTGGGTGCGTGTATTTATTCATAGAAAAGATAGGAAAAGGCCGCCAAGGCAGGGGAAAAAGATGAAGAAACCGAAGTTTTAAAAAAGCATCAAGTGCTTGGGAGTGGCTGGAAAGGAGGGAAAGTGTGTGGGTGGTGGGGGTGGGAGGTTGGGTGAACCTGAGTTGGACCATGAGCTCCAGGGTAAAGAGATGGGGTGTGTCTGCCGGTGGTCGGAGGCTGTGAAGGGTTTGGAGTGAGTGCTTCCCAGTGGGAAAGCCAGGCCCCGCCAATCTTGGAGAATAGCCTTCCTATGTTTCTCCCTCCACGTCTGCCTGGTCCTTTAAGCCCCCATTATACCTTCCCTCCAACATGTGGGACAGGCACCAAGTGCAGGGTGTACTGGGCTGCCCCTTCCCTCCTTGACTCGCACCTGAGTACAGGCATCTCCTCTATCAGGCCTGTTACACCTCCCACCTTCCCGACCAATCTGGTCACCTGATCGTTGCCTTGAGCTCCATTTCCCATGGGCAACACCCCCCTTCATCCCTCTGGACTCAGTTCCTCTGCCCCAGATTCCTCAAGATGGACCCTGCCTGTGCGTCCATCGTGGCTCGGCTCGGCCCCCGTGGATCATAAGGAAGGCTCCATTGATGGAGGGCTTTGCACGCATCATCTTGCTTAATTCTCCCAACAGCCTTCAAGGGGGTTATTATTGATCCCATTTCACAGGTGAGGATAGGTAGGTTTGATGAGGTTAACTCGCCTTGGACCGCCTGGCCGGCCAGCGGGGAAGCTAAGGAGTGAGCCCAGCCTGTCTATTCTTCTCCCACCAGGTTCCTGCCAGCCCTGAGGGCAGGACCGAAGCTGTGGGTGTCCATAGCAGAGGAGTCAAGGCCTCTGGCCAGTTTTGGTGGGAAGTGGGAAAACTGGAAGAGGATGAGGCCTGGCCCAGAGACCCTGTCTTCACGCTCTTGAGAAAGAAGGAGTTAAAAGCTTATGTAAAGGGATTTGCAAATAGATCCTACAAAACAACATTTGGATGATTTAAATGTTAAGGAATCAGAACCATATGGATTAAATGTCCCTGACGTTACGTATGGTTTTAAAAAATTAGAAGGAAATATACTGGGAACACACACATACACATATAAAATATGTAAGGCTAAACCACATTTTTAGCTTTGTGGACATGGAGTTATTTGAAAAATACGACACAGCATTCATCCAACTTCTCCCAGGCTGGCCTCCCCGCCCCCTCCCCAGCCTTTGTCTTCTCCCCCACCAAGCAGGGCCTGGCTCCCTCCCCAGGGACCCAGCCTGAGAAAGACTTCCCGGAGCTGCAGGCCTGCTGCTCTAACCACAGGACAGCGTGGAGCTGGGCCAGGAATGGCTGGGGTCCCTCAGATGGGTGGTCTCAGGTGGAGGGGGGCAGTGGGAGAATTTGAGTTTCCCAAGGGGGGCTTTTAAGTCCTTTAAAGAGTAGCTTAAGGGAGACAGATGCTTTTCAGGTTTAGTATTTTTCAGTTCATAAATTTTTTGTAGCCGGCTCATTTGTCCCAGCGACCTTGGAAGGAACGGGTGTCACCCTCCCTTCACAGGAGGGGAACCTGAGGCTCAGAAGGGCTGGGTCTTGGCACAGTTAGCACTACCAGAGCTTGAACTTCTGATCATGCAGCCTCAGCTTTCCCCACTATACCTCACTGTGTGAAACAGACCAAAAAAAAAAAAAAAGTCTGCATGTGCCCAGTTTC
This sequence comes from Tamandua tetradactyla, assembly GCF_023851605.1. Classification (NCBI taxonomy): domain Eukaryota; kingdom Metazoa; phylum Chordata; class Mammalia; order Pilosa; family Myrmecophagidae; genus Tamandua; species Tamandua tetradactyla. The sequence goes on along the minus strand of NC_135328.1, from coordinate 183,311,307 downwards.
TTTAATTCTGAGAGTTTACAAAAAAAACCACAAAAAGAACTGAGTAACCTCCTCAATGTGGAAGGTTTATCTGGCAGGGTGCTTTGGAGGACTCCTGATACACAAATAAATCAGATTTGTTGTGACCCTAAATTGCACATGGCATTGAGCTGGGGGAGAGAGTATATAATTTCTGTTTGGGAAAATCCAGACTATCAGAAATTGCCTGGTCAGATTTTGGCGTGGAAGAGAAGGACTAGAACTGAGTCATTGCGTGTCAGATAGCATATGGCAAGCCGGGTACAGGGCACCTCACTGAGCCCTCGTCTCAGCCTGTGTGAAGGTAGAGTTGTCTTTCTTATATGGAGGCAGAAACACAGCTCAGAGAGCTTAGGGACCATTCCCAGGAGCACACAACTGTGTTTCTAACACAGGTCTCTCTGGCTCCAAAGCTAGTACACTTTCCCTAAACTGGGCTGGATAAGGCCAACCCTCCCCAAAGGTGCTGTGGCTTAGCCAGAAGCAGGGTTATCAAGGGAATTCAATGCAACACAGACATAAACCCAGCCCAGCGCCAGGATGGCTGACACCACGTCTGCCTGGTACGCCAGTCTACCCCCAATGCCTTGTCCAGTGCCTGACGTCTGTTAGACAATTGTTAAACAAGTCTATGCTCAAAGAGGAAAGAGGCATCCGAGAGGAGCTGCGCTCTCTGTTTTCTTTTCTCTGTCCCTGACTTGTGCCACGGTTTTGTGGACGCAAATGGAGACCTTCACACTGACGTATTCGTGGGCATTTCACCTGGTGCAATGGGATCCATGATCTTAGCCTGCCCGGAGCTCTCTGGGTCCTGATTTTGAACCTGAAATGTTCTGAGAGGACAGAAACTCTCAGGGCAGAAGCCAGGGAAAAGAGGAGAAAGGACCTGCAGGGGTGGGGATAGAGAAGGCGGGAGATGACCTTCGCCTAGCTGCCAGCTCCGCAAATTCCTCCCTGTCCTCTACTCCAAAGAAGACATCAGATATGACCACTAATATGTTTCTTTCTTTCTTTCTTTCTTTCTTTTTTATGTGGCAGGCACCATAAATCGAACCCGGGTCTCGGGTATGGCAGGCGAGAGCTCTGCCATTGAGCCACCGTGGCCTGCCCCCAACTAATGTGTTTCTTAAAGTGGTCTGTTCACAAGTATCTCTATGGCTAGTCTCCTCCCAGCCCACTGTCCACAAGCCACCAGGATACTCCTCACGTTGGGGTAGACTGTCATCTTTCAAATCAAGTGCCTCTGGCGAGTGTCTTCGCCCTCAGCCTTTCCCAACAAAAAGGAAAGACACTACCCATTACATGGAGCCCTTGGGGATTCCCACTATACATCTGCACGTGAAAAGCCCCAAAAAGGGCTGGTCAAGAAAACAGATCTTCTTTAACCCACACTTACTGGAACAGAACAAGAACTTCCCCTCCTCTCAGCACGGTTGCCATCCTCTGAACCCAATTTTCAGGCACATGGAATTCTTAGAGTGCCAGGCAGGGGGAGCCAAGAAGATCACCCTGAGACATTCTACTGCCTTCTCATTTACATAACCCATCCTTCCATGGATGTCCCTGTTCCCCCACCAGCACCCCAGATGTCCTCTCCCCCAGACTTGAATCTACACCCCCATGGGCCCCAAGCTTGTCCTGCTTAAATCCTCTAGGTGGCTTCCTACTGCTCTTTAGATAAAGACCAAATTCCTTCTTGGGGTCTCCAAGGCCTTCACAGGCTCTGCCCACCCTTCCTGCCTCATCTTCCCTTCACTCCACTTGAGTTACGGGGACCTTCTTCATTTGTCCCAGGGCCTTTGAACATGCTGTGTCCTTTGTCTGGAATGCTCTTCCTGTACATCCCTTCCTTATATAGCCAACTCCTTTCCAACCTGTGGATTTCATCTTAACTGTCACTTCCCTAGGGAAGTCCTCCCTGACTCCCCAAACTAAACTGGATTCCCCTATTATACACTCACAAAATGTATCTTTTTAAAGCCCGTCAGTTATAAAAATTTATAACACCTTTTATTGCGTCGAATTTCTTGTTCAGTGACTAGGGGAATCTAACATAGTGGCTGGTCCCCAGTGGGCTCTTCGTCAGTGCTGAGCTTTGTGTGATCAGAGCCCTGATCACACTGCAATGTTCTTACTGATGTGCTGTCTCCGCTCGCAGCCTGCTGAGCCCTAGGAAGACAAAGAGAGTGCATCATTCATCCTTGAATCTCCTGCACCTGGTTTAGGCTGAGGTTCAAACTCAGCACTCAAATATTTAAACCTAGAAGAGGCTAAAGTGAGTCAACAGGGAGCCAAACAAGGTCTCAAGCTCCACAGCTGACTGTGAGGAGCAGCTCCAGGTTCTGACCATGTGGTCCAGCTTGGATAGCCAATGTCATGGAGCTGAACTGGTAGTGAGAGTCCTGGGGACTGGGAACAACTGAGGAACTGCCAATTGGCAAGCAAACCATCACCCCCTACCACCCCACTGGCTCTGTCGATCAGGTTTTTCCAGCATTCCCCAAGAGACTTGAGATGGGACCAGAGACGCTTGGAAAAGTTGCCATCACTTTGATTTCTTCTTCCAGCAGAATAAGATGGAAAGACAGGGGACTCAGACTGCAGCCTTGAGGATGTGAGAAATTCATTGTCAGAGCATAACAAGGTCACCTAATATCTCTGAGCCTCAGTTTCTTCATCTGTAAGATTGAAGGGATGAGTAGATAGAAAATGACTTATATATCGTTAACATTGACTCAGTTTTCTCATCCAATCCCGGAGTAATGGATGGCATTGCTTTCCATGTCAAGCATCCTCTCTTCAAGTAAAGTATCTCAGGGAGTTGGACTCCCAGCTCCAATCATGCTTCTGACAGGGTTGCCCATCACAGGACCCCACCACACTGACCACAGCAGTGGGCAGGCTACCTCCTGTCCAGCCAAATCACAATAGCCCATTGGTTCAGGCGTAGTCATGTGACCGGAGCCAATCAGTGCATCTCCCTGGGATTTTTCACACTGAAACAGCTGGGAGGAAAGGATTCTTTTCTATCTGGGGCCACAAGCTGGGATAGTACAGGTCAGGAACCATCAGGGATCCATGGCCCTTCTCTACCCCCTACATCCACTTAGTTATGCCATGTGGAAGGAGAAGTAGAAAGGCAGCAGATGAGATGAGGTCGACACCAAAAGGAGCAAAGGTGAGAAGTGTAAGGAAAATGAGGGTCTTATATAAGGGTCAGACATCATGTCAGCCTGAGGTCCAGCCACCTACCCATCCCAGGAAAATGAGACAATGAGACAAAATTCTTTCTCGGTCTCACTCTTAAACCAGGTGGAATTCAGTCATCCCCTGAATGGGAAAGAATACCATCCAATTCACCCAAGTTGCAAAGTCATGCCACAGTACTAACTAAATAATCTCTGGAAGGACAGTGACGATGAAAATGAACCTGCACTGAGCAATGCACTAGTCTAAGGTGCCTCATGTGTATTATCATGTCTAACCCTCGTGACAAGCCTATGAGGTAACAGAGAATTAAAATGGCATAAGGGAAGATAAGGAACACTAAAACAGGAAATTAAAGACCTGAGGTCAAAGCTTGGCTCTGTCACTCACCGGCTGTGCAATGATCAACTGGTTTCTTAACTTCTCTGGGCTTACCTTTCCTCCTCTTTAAAATGGGCTACTGATAGTGACCTCAAAGGCTGCCATAACAGGTGATGAGACAAAGTAGATGAAAGAGACTAGTGAGATTCTTGGCTGGGAGAACCTTAATAAACATTAAGTGAGCCTGTTAACTCTAAGAGTCTTTTCTAGAAAGATGGTTCTATATGTCTTGTTTCTATGAGTTAATGTTGGCCATAGGTAAAAGAGGAGGGGAATGTATGAATAGCTCCCAGTTTAATTCATCCCTTAAGCTCCCAGTACAATATCCGGTTCATGTTCAACATTGGCCAGGCAACTGCGAACCTCCAGTGCAGTGAGGTGGACTGAATGGGACTGCTTTTCTGCTCTTCCGACAGTCAGGTGAGCCCACAGGGATGCCAGCTCCAGCTGAGTGGCGATGGGTCCCAGAGGCAAGGTGCACCTGTTTACGCTTTCCAAATCAGCCTCTGCTGTTTCCAGACACCCCTGGACAGTGTTACAAGAATGGGCCATGATTTGACCAAAACTGAACTTGATCCTGAGTCTCCATCTAATGGGTCATTGGCTTTACTGGTGTGAGGCATGCGCATGCCACCTTGGGCTGCCTGGGAAGTTGGACAGTTTGTGTTGCGTTCCAAAGAGCAATTCTGAAAACTGCTGCTCTGAATAATTATTTTGGTTTCATTTTTTGATGTGGCTGTGGGGGAGATTTCCATCGAGTGCGGTCTGCAAGGCGATTCTCATCCGTTGTTTACTCTCTGCAATCCCCACAGCCTGTTCCTGGCAGGCATCTGTGTCTGCTGCACTCCTGGGCCATTGGGACCTGGAGGCTCGGCTCCAGAGAGAGGCTGAGCAGCCCAGCCACTCTGTTGGAGACCTGATTGTGACAATCCATTAGGCAGCTGGCCACCAGCCCCACAGGGCCTCCCCATACCCCTGCTCAACCTTGCCCTCCTTTGCTAGTCCTGGCCGAGGCTGGTGCTGTTAGGATCCCCACTCCCACCAACTACGGGGAGGCTGTAATTAATTGAGCTGCTCTTGGCCAAGGGATCAGAATTCCTGTGGGCCTGAAGAAGCTGCCTTGTCTGTTTCCTCTTCCCAGGGGTGGCCGTCCGCTTCCACTCCTCTCTATGCACGAGCCGCTTTGCTGGAGTCACAACTGCAAAAATAGGCTGATTGTTTCGATGATGATTAGTATTGGGATCAGTGACATTGGAGTTCCTTGTGGCAGGCACTACTCAGTCTGAGCAGGACCACTGTCTCCCACCCATCCGAGCAAGCTCTTGAGAGACACACATCCCCTTGGTGCCTGAGCAGCCCACACCTCCAGTTTACAGTGACTGAGACAACAGCCCGACCTCCCTGAAGCCAGGTGCCCAGTGCTGCTAAGGCTCTCCATGCCCAGCATTTGGACCTGCTCACATTACACAACCCTCCAGCCAAGAGGCCACATGTAATCTCAAAGAGAAGGAAGTTTGAGGTGGGGGCCTCAAGCATGCTGCCAAATGGGGTCACCCCAGATTTCCCAGGAGAGATGGGTCAGAGGGAGCAAGGTCTGGCAATCAAGACAGAAACAGCAAAAGGAGAGACAACCAAAGCACATGATGACCTTTCTAGGCGTGGGATTCTGTGCTTGCAGGATGGGACCCATGGCCCAAGAAGAAGATGATTCTGCAGGGATGGACCACAGGGATCCCGGCAAGGGGAGATTACGACACAAAAGGCCATTTGGAACATTAAAGACCCTTGCTGTGGCAGGAGAGGCTGGGCAAACTTTGTTTTTTCTCCCATTGTTTCTCACCTCTCCCAAGGCACTCCCCAAGTTGTTTAGCTTTGCATCCAATTCTGTTGGTTCCTAGAGTCCATGATGTAGGCCTCCTGGGACCCCAATTTTATGGGTGAAGGAGCTGAAGCTCCAGGAGGCTGAAGCCCATGGTCAGGGTTACAGAGCAGGGTGAGGCCGAAGCTAGAGTTGAACTCATTTGTCTGAACCCAAGTGCGGGGTGCCACAGCTGCTTTTGAACATAGCAAGGGCGGATCCCATCTCTCCAATTGGGTGCCTGGACCTGCAGTGGCAGTTGCTGGTCCCTCTCCCCTCTGCTAGAGGTCCTGAGACCAGCTTCATGCATTAGGATTGAGTAGGGAGCTAGTGGCAGGGCTGAAAGGCCGGTCCTTATCCTTGGAATGGAGAGAACCGAACAGCTCATGAGGCACTGAAGTCTAGCCGTGGCTCCGCTGGCACCACGTGGACCAGAAACCTCCGTCCTTCCCCCATGAAGCTTCATTGCTGAGCTCATCCTGCCCAGGCGTAGAGGATGTGGGTAACCCAGGCCCAGTTAGAGCTACACTGAGTTTCCTCGCCAGGAGCCATGTGCCGTGTAGATGTCCTGGGCTTGCCTCTCTTTGCTCACTTGCCATGGTTGTCTTCTAGTGCCTTCGTGGAGCCAGGGCGTCTATCTGGGGCTCTGACTCAAGCCCAGTTCTTCTGACCTATTCAGAACTTCAGGCCCAGTTTGCTTTGCTTAGGGTCTAGCACCTGTCTGATCCCAAAGCTGCTCCCTCCATGGCCTGTATCCTGGGCCCCATACCCACTGGCATTGAGTCTAGATCCTGCTAGATTGGCCAGGACTGCTAAGCCCCCTTCTAAAGGACACTGGCTATCACAGCCAAGGCACACACCAGTTCCCTGGAATGTCCACGCAGGCACAGAAATTCAAGGCTATGACACAGTCATTTCTCTCTGGGCCAAGTCAACAACTGGGCCACTCCCCTCAGGCCAAGCTGCTGAGACCTGAAGCCTGCATCAGCGTTGAGCTTGTACATGGTGACAAAGGGGTCCCTCTGGCCTTGCCATACACTCTAATTTTCTTCTCCCTTCCAAACTCTAACTCCAGCAGGCTGGCACTCAGAATGCCAAAAGGATTGGAACGATCGGGGTCAGGAAGCTACCCCCAGGAATATAAGTTACAGGGTCTTAGCTTCATCACGGAATCCAGGTCATCCTGGCTCAGCCTATATATCCAAATCCATATTCCAAACTGCTTCTCCTTGGACTGACTGATGGACTGGCTGTCTCAGTCCCAGCCCGTGGAGAAGGACTGTCTTTTCTGCTGATGTTGATGGTACCACGCACACTTCTTCCCAGAAACTGCTCTGTGCCATCTGATTCTCCAGGATGCCCCTGGAGAGCATCCTAAATCTTTTAAAGACAGTATGTGGAATAGAAATAAAAAAGGAGAAACACCTCATAGATATGCCAATTATTAAACATTTACTATGTACCAAGCCTTAGGCTTGGCATTTCTCATGTATTTAAAACCCACAATAATAATCTTAGGAAGCAGCACTAACATTATTCCCACTTTATGGATGGGGAAGCTTGAGGCTCAAAATCTGCTTTACTCTAAAGCCCTCATATTTCTCAGAAGACTATTTTGTCAATGGGCTTCAAGAGATGTTTCCTGGGGGCCCAGGGTGACTCACAGTTGAATTAGAACATGGTGTGCTCTCTCTCCAAAAAGTGCGCAGCATGCCGAAGTTGGCAGTCAGTTTATGCACCACAGAAGACAAGGCTCCCTGGCACAGCATTCTCTTATGGTCATAGCACATCCAACACATGTCCTCTGGGCCACCAGGTGCAGAGCTGGCCTGTGCCACCTCCCACAAACATGCCATTCTCCAGAGACCACCCTCATGGGATGAGCAAATGCTCCTGCTGGTTGCTGAGACATAGGAGCTGGGAGAGAGACCATGTGCTCACATGCATGCGAGTTCTCTTGTACCACCTTGTGACAGATGTGCCCTCTCCCTAAAGAGCCCCTGCTCAGATGCTCCTTCTGACTACCAGCAAATCTCGGTCCACTAAAAATCTGCTCGAAACTCACCTCTGGGCATGATGAAGCCCTGCTCAGACACATCCCACCCCATCAAATGTTCTCCCAGATGACATATCCCCAGCTATTATATAATCAAGGGAGCCCAGCCTCCAATAGCTAGGACTTTAATTGGAAAACTCTTTCCCAAGGGCCTCTGGGATATATCTCAGGCCAGCCCAAGAACCTCCTACCACTCAGCTCCCTCTGTGGTCTCTTTCTCGTGCATACACACAGACACTCACAGGCACACATACGCGGAAGCAGCTTAGTCTGTATCTCTGGTCCATGCCATTGGCAACACCCAGCAGCTTACGTGCTTTGTGCTCAATAACAACCACATGGCCCTGGTTGTTTCAGGCACCGTTGCCACTGGGAAGTCCTCTCTGACCACCTCTGTGGGCTGGGTCAGAGGCCCCCCTCTAGCACCTCGTGTTCAGCATCCCATGGCGGATGTGTCTGTCTAACACCTCTGCCAGCCTATGAGCACCTCGAGGACAGGGACCAAGTCTGCTTCTACCTGTGCCTCTAGCACTTGAATCCGTCTGACCCTGAGTGGGCACTGGGGCATGTTGATGGCATGGGTTAGTGAATTCAGGGCAGCATTCCAGTAAATGCTCTATAATGTTGGCATCACAGGGAGCTCTGCAAAAGCAGCCTTCGAGACTTCCCAGAAACATCAAAAAATGTTAGCTTTAGAAAGACCTGAGAAATAAATGCATTTCTCAAAGAGGACACTGAAACCCAGCAAAGGACATTCAGTGCCTAACAGATGCAGAGCCTGTCAGTGGCAGAGTCAGGGACTCAGCCTGAGCACCCTGAGCCCTCTTCACCATCACACCGCCTCCGAACCTTAGTCACTGGCTTTGGAAGCACACTCAGGTCAGCTCTGGGAAATCCACTTCCATCCCTTCCAACAGATACTGGTAGAGCACCTCCCATTGTCCAGGCTCTGGCCTCAGCCTGGGGATGCAAGGCCACCAAGACACAGTCCTAGTGCTCAAGGAACTGTGCAGAAATAAACCCAAAGAAATGTGTACAGAGTTCAGAGGTGTTCCGTAGGAGATAGGAGAGGTCAGGGGAAACATTTTGGAGGAAGTGACATTTAAACTGGGTCTTGAATGAGAGTTTATGAGGAGGACAAAGCTGGAGGTGGGAAAAGAAGGGAAATGGTGGTCCAGATAAAGAAAAATGTATAAAGGCACAAAAACATGAAATGATATAGCAAGATGGAGAACTATAAAACCAAAGGCAGAGGCTGAAACCCAAAGAACAGGAGGGAACCTGGCCTTTGAGGCCAAAGCAGTAGGCAAAGCCACATCAAGAAGGTCCTTGAAAGACACACTAAGCCAACTAGACTCCAGCTTGGTGGTGGAAACTTATATTTGGAGTCCTTGTGCCCTGTTATAACCCTTTTCTTCTGCAGTGTCACCACCCCCAGAGTGGTAGGAAGCACAGATGGATGCCATAACACCCACTCTATTATCTACCCAGGAAACCACTCCCCCTCACCCCAAGCCCCGGAGCTCCTTTACTCACTGGAACACCTCTAAGCCACTGACATCTTGGATCTTAGAGTTGGACCTGTCGAATGCTAAGAATTGACAATTGCAGAAATGAATCTACATTAACACCAGAACGTGGCATCATTAGGGGTAAACCTGGTACCAGGTTTGGGACTTTGCATTGCAAAAATAGTGTTTCTTGGGTATGAGTGAACGAAAGGGTAATTGCATGATTCAGAACTGGAAGTGTCCACTATTGGAAGCTGGGACACTGGCTGTGCATTTTTCCACAAGATTATACCTGTATCTGGAATAACTGGTGCTCTATTAGGAAACCTCACCAAGGTCCAGTACTCAGTAAAAACTCAGGCATGCAGACCAAAGTGGGCTGGGAAGAGGCTGGCACTGAATGTCAAAGAATATTGCCTAAATTTGCATAGGTTGAGGGTTTGAAGGCAGCCCTTTGTGGCCAGCCCCATTCCAGCCCCTGAGAGGATCTGTCCCTGCTCTGCCTACTGGTCCTACTACCTGCTGGTGACAATCAAGAGCCTTGTAAGAACTCAACTGGGAGTACAGGGTGTTTCTCTGGAGCCAGGGCGACTATTAAGTTCTAACTGCTTACCAGCGAAGTGGACATTTGTCTTAAATTGTCTTCCAGGAAGCACTGCCTTCTGAAAAGCCCTTAGCCTGACTTCGGAGACCTAGTACAAATGTGGAAACTGAGCCTTGGCAGGGGGAAGTGGCTGACCAAAGGTCACGCCGTAGGGGGGATGCTCCTTGCACTCCACCTCACCGCCCTGACTTCCTGTAGGTGACTCAGCGAGACGGTCGACACAGGAAGGAAGTGGGAAAGGGAAGCCCAGCCTGCTAGATTCCAGGTCACCACTTTTTCAGTCCAAAGCCACCAACCACCTTGGCCACGTGGCTCTGCCCGCTGCTCATGACCTTCCAGGCCTTCCTTCCCAAGGCCACAGCTGTCGACCATTTCCTCCAGGGTCAGGCTCGCTTGGCCTCTGCAGAGTCCCCTGGGGCTCCCTGCTGTACACTCCCATGGCACTTCTCTCCTGCTGGAGCCAGGAGGTCACCTCCCTAAACTTGGCCAGTGGCCAAGCTGGGGTGGGCCAAAGGTTCATATATGAAAGGAGATGAGGCCTTGTGCTGAATCACTAGGGCTCTGGAGCCAGTTTTCAGTATTTATTATTGCAGGCTACAGGTGCTTCAGTTAACCTCCCTGAAATCCAGTTTCTTTGATCTGTAAAATGAGGTACGAGGATCCACTCTGTAGGGTGAGGATTAAATGAGACAATACACACAAAGGCTGCCACAATCTAAGCACTTAATTCACATTGGGTCTTGTCATCACTTACTTTGCTAGGTATGTTTGCATGCAACATCTCATTTAATTCTCGTGACAACCCTACAAATTAGTATCCTTATTCTCATTTCACTGATGAGAAACCAGAAGCTCACGGAGGTGTGTGGAAGGGACACACAAGTCTCTGCTTACTTGTCTGGACTGTAACTTCCTTAAGGGGAAGGTCCAGTTCCCAGCACATCCTTTGGATGGACGGTCATCGACCCCCCACTCCAGCCCCCCCTGCCCCCCATGGCTCACCGAGTGCATCGTGCTGTTCATCCCACGTCCAGTTCCCAGCGTCCCACTCCTGAGGTCTCCCTGACTCTCCAGGAGGAAAAGACAGGCCTCAGGTCCTCACCTTATATACCATCTTTCCAATTCCTACCTTGAATCCTTTTTTAGAACAAGGTAAAGGATTGAATAAGTAAATACACTTAAATGCTTTTGCTTTCTGTCCATTTCTCTAGCTGGGTTGTAAGTTTCCTAAAGACGTGCTGTGTCTTATTCATCTTTGTAATTCTCAGAAGCCAGCACAGGCATCTAGGGGGTTTGCATGTGGCCCTCTCTCCGTCTGTGCAGTCAGTGCCTGCCTTGCTGTCTCCCCACACTCCCCATATCCCCCAGCTGGGCATGTGTTAGAACAGTGTGTGGCGGTGGAGAGAATGGGCACAAGGGACTCGCCTACGTGCAAACTAACTGGTTAATTTATACAGAGGTGGCCTCACCTCGGGGCTGTCCTGATGCCTTTTGAGCTTACTCTTGAGTTCTGGGGCCCCCTTTTTCCAAGTGTGAACTCCACATATAAAGAATCTCCAAAAGTGTCAGTTGATGGCAAGATACCTAATGGGGTGGAGTGAGGAGCAGGAATCCATCAAAAGCCTCCTAATAAGTTCTCTTCTTTTCTTCCTTACTTTGCTTCTTATGCATTTACATGCCTGGCTACTTCCAGGACATATTAAACATTGTCTGAGCAGGATACAGCTGAATTATGAGTGTTTGCTCTCTAACTTTAACTACTTACTGGGTCCATGCACAAACCCAGCCTCTTGTCTGGCTCAAGAAACCCTATGCGAAGGCAGTATTGAAGTATTCCAGGGGTGGGGTGGGAATAGACAGAGAGCTGAAATTTCTGAGACCCCAGAACCCACGAAGTGATTCCAAATGATCTAAGTCTCTGGCCTTATCCATGAAAATGGAGACTAAAACTTTTCTTGCAGAGTTCTTACACATACACGTGAGATTATAGTAAATAAAAACAACTAGCCCAGAGCATGCTAAGAATTCATTCATTGCACAAATACTCATTCAACCTTTACTGTTCTAGCCATGGGGAAGACTTCGATGAATAATATACAGACACTGGTATGTTAGATGGTAGTCGGTGCTGTCAAGAGAAGCAAGCAGGAGGCTCAACAACACACTCTTAAACAACGAGTGGGTCAAAGAAGAAATTGCAAGAGAAATTAGTAAATACCTCGAGGCGAATGAAAATGAAAACATAACATATCAAAACTTATGGGATGCAGTAAAGGCAGTGCTAAGAGGGAAATTTATTGCCCTAAATGCCTATATCAGAAAAGAAGAAAAGGCAAAAATGCAGGAATTAACTGTCCACTTGGAAGAACTGGAGAAAGAACAGCAAACGAATCCCAAAGCAAGCAAAAGTAAAGAAATAACAAAGATTAGAGCAGAAATAAATGAAATTGAAAACATGAAAACAATAGAGAAAATCAATAACCAGAAGTTGGTTCTATGAGAAAATCAATAATATTGATGGGCCCTTATCAAGATTGACAAAAAGAAGAAGAGAGAGGATGCAAATAAATAAGATCAGGAATGGAAGAGGAGACATAACTACTGACCTCACAGAAATAAAGGAGGTAATAACAGGATACTATGAACAACTTTACGCTAATAAATACAACAATTTAGATGAAATGGATGGGTTCCTGGAAAGACATGAACAACCAATTTTGACTCAAGAAGAAATAGATGACCTCAACAAACCAATCACAAGTAAAGAAATTGAATTAGTCATTCAAAAGCTTCCTAAAAAGAAAAGTCCAGGACCAGACGGCTTCACATGTGAATTCTATCAAACATTCCAGAAAGAATTAGTACCAACTCTCCTCAAACTCTTCAAAATAATCGAAGTGGAGGGAAAACTACCTAATTCATTCTATGAAGCCAACATCACCCTCATACCAAAACCAGGCAAAGATATTACAAAAAAAAGAAAACTACAGACCAATCTCTCTAATGAATATAGATGCAAAAATCCTCAATAAAATTCTAGCAAATCGTATCCAACAATACATTAAAAGAATTATACATCATGACCAAGTAGGATTCATCCCAGGTATGCAAGGATGGTTCAACATAAGAAAATCAATTAATGTAATACACCATATCAACAAATCAAAGCAGAAAAATCACATGATCATCTCAATTGATGCAGAGAAGGCATTTGACAAGATTCAACATCCTTTCCTGTTGAAAACACTTCAAAAGATAGGAATACAAGGGAACTTCCTTAAAATTATAGAGGGAATATATGAAAAACCCACAGCTAATATCATCCTCAATGGGGAAAAATTGAAAACATTCCCCCTAAGATCAGGAACAAGACAAGGATGTCCACTATCACCACTATTATTCAACATTGTGTTGGAGGTTCTAGCCAGAGCAATTAGACAAGAAAAAGAAATACAAGGCATCAAAATTGGAAAGGAATAAGTAAAACTATCACTGTTTGCAGACGATATGATACTATATGTCGAAAACCTGGAAAAATCCACAACAAAACTACTAGAGCTAATAAATGAGTACAGCGAAGTGTCAGGTTACAAGATCAACATTCAAAAATCTGTAGCATTTCTATACACTAGCAATGAACAAGCTGAGGGGGAAATCAAGAAACGAATCCCATTTACAATTGCAACTAAAAGAATAAAATACCTAGGAATAAATTTAACTAAAGAGACAAAAAACCTATATAAAGAAAACTACAAAAAACTGTTAAAAGAAATCACAGAAGACCTAAATAGATGGAAGGGCATACCATGTTCATGGATTGGAAGGCTAAATATAGTTAAGATGTCAATCTTACCTAAATTGATTTACAGATTCAATGCAATACCAATCAAAATCCCAACAACTTATTTTTCAGAAATAGAAAAACCAATAAGCAAATTTATCTGGAAGGGCAGGGTGTCCCGAACTGCTAAAAACATCTTGAGGAAAAAAAACGAAGCTGGAGGTCTCGCGCTGCCTGACTTGAAGGCATATTATGAAGCCACAGTGGTCAAAACAGCATGGTATTGGCATAAAGATAGATATATCGACCAATGGAATCGAATAGAGTGCTCAGATATAGACCCTCTCATCTATGAACATTTGATCTTTGATAAGGCAGTCAAGCCAACTCACCTGGGACAGAACAGTCTCTTCAATAAATGGTGCCTAGAGAACTGGATATCCATATGCAAAAGAATGAAAGAAGACCCATATCTCACACCCTATACGAAAGTTAACTCAAAATGGATCAAAGATCTAAACATTAGGTCTAAGACCATAAAACAGTTAGAGGAAAATGTTGGGAGATATCTTATGAAACTTTCAATTGGAGGCGGTTTTATGGACCTTAAACCTAAAGCAAGAGCACTGAAGAAGGAAATAAATAAATGGGAGCTCCTCAAAATTAAATACTTTTGTGCATCAAAGAACTTCATCAAGAAAGTAGAAAGACAGCCTACACAATGGGAGACAATATTTGGAAATGACATATCAGATAAAGGTCTAGTATCCAGAATTTATAAAGAGATTGTTCAACTCAACAACAACAAAAAGGCAACCAACCCAATTACAAAATGGGAAAAAGACTTGAACAGACACCTATCAGAAGAGGAAATACAAATGGCTGAATGGCACATGAAGAGATGCTCAATGTCCCTGACCATTAGAGAAATGCAAATCAAAACCACAATGAGATATCATCTCACACCCACCAGAATGGCCATTATCAACAAAACAGAAAATGACAAGTGCTGGAGAGGATGCGGAGAAAGAGGCACACTTAACTACTGTTGGTGGGAATATCAAATGGTGCAACCACTGTGGAAGGCAGTTTGGCGGTTCCTCAAAAAGCTGAATATAGAATTGCCATACGACCCAGCAATACCATTGCTGGGTATCTACTCAAAGGACTTAAGGGCAAAGACACAAACGGACATTTGTACACCAATGTTTATAGCAGCGTTATTTACAATTGCAAAGAGATGGAAACAGCCAAAATGTCCATCAACACACGAGTGGCTAAACAAACTGTGGTATATACATTCGATGGAATATTATGCAGCTTTAAGACAGGATAAACTTATGAAGCATATAATAACATGGATGGACCTAGAGAACATTATGCTGAGTGAGTCTAGCCAAAAACTAAAGGACAAATACTGTATGGTCCCACTGATGTGAACCGACATTCGAGAATAAACTTGGAATATGTCATTGGTAACAGAGTCCAGCAGGAGTTAGAAACAGGGTAAGATAATGGGTAATTGGAGCTGAAGGGATACAGACTGTGCAACGGGACTAGACACAAAAACTCAAAAATGGACAGCACAATAATACCTAATTGTAAAGTAATCATGTTAAAACACTGAATGAAGCTGCATCTGAGCTATAGGTTTTTTGTTTGTTTGTTTGTTTGTTTTTTTTACTATTATTATTACTTTTATTTTTTCTCTATATTAACATTCTATATCTTTTTCTGTTGTGTTGCTAGTTCTTCTAAACCGATGCAAATGTACTAAGAAACGATGATCATGCATCTATGTGATGATGTTAAGAATTACTGATTGCATATGTAGAATGGTATGATTTCTAAATGTTGGGTTAATTTCTTTTTTTCCGTTAATTAATAAAAAAAAAAAAAAAAGAAGCAAGCAGAGGGTGGGCCACAGTGGCTCAGTGGCAGAGTTCTCACCTGCTATGCCGGAGACCCGATGCCTGCCTATGCAAGGAAAAAAAAAAAGCAAGTAGAAAACAATATGGCAGTCCCTCAAAAAGTTAAATATAGAACTACCATATAACCCAGCAATTCCACTTCTAGGTATACACACAAAGAAAGTGAAAACAGAGTCTCAAACTGATACTTGTGAAGTAATGCTTATAGCAGCATTATTAGCAGTAACCAAAAGGTGGAAACAACCCAAGTGACCATCAACAAATGAATGGATAAAAATATGTGGTACATACATACAATGGAATATTATTCAGCCACAAGAAAGAATGAAGTTTGGAAATGTGCTGCAACATGGAAGAATCTTGAAAACATAAGGAGACGACCAGAAAATAGCAAATTTGCCGGGAGAGAAAGCAGATCAGAGGCTAACAGGGGGTAGAGAAAGGGGGGAAAAAAAAACTTGTTTGTGGGGGAAAAAAGCCCACATAGGTGTACTTAAATCCACAAGTTTAATAAAAATTTCATTTCTCATTTGGAAATTTCAAAGGTACATTTTTTTTTTTACTTAAACTATAAACAATTATTATCTCACATTTTCTGTGGGTCAAGGATTTGGGAATAGTTAGTTGAGCCATAAAAGCATAAATATAAACAAAACAAGTTGTCTACACAGAACCTCTAGATTGGATTCCTGGAAGAATTTTGATTCTATCCTCAGAATAACTAAGATGGAAGGGAAAATGCCACCTCTCTAGGAACTCTTAACACCACGCTGGATAGGAGAATTCCAATGCGAGAAAAAAATTAAAATAGTGTTTTAAATAATAAAATTAAATAATGGTGACAAAAAAGAAAGATAGAGAAGCAAAACAGGGAAATGAGAGAGAGAATGGGGGTGGTAGCAGTAGCACATGTAGTAAATTTTAATAGGGGCTAGAGAAGGCTTCACTAAGATGGAGATACATAGGTAAAGACCTGGAGGAAGGGAGGGACTGAGCAATGTACATATGTTTCCCAGCAGAGGAAACAGCAGTGCAAAGGCCCTGAGGTCAGAGTTTGGGAAACAATATGGAGGCCAGAGGAAATGGGGTCCTGAGAAGACATTGGTGGCCAATTACTGGGATGATGATGGCAATTATAAGACCTATCACTGCTACTCAGACACATCAGAAGCTTTTCAGCCAAGGGTTGATATAATTTGACTTTTGTTGCTGCTTGTCATGGTCAGGTTCATGTGTCAGCTTGGCCAAGTGGTGGTACCTGTTTGGTTGGGCAAGTGCTGGCCTGTCGGTTGTGATGAGGACATTTCATAGAATTAAATCATGATTCCGTCAGTTGCATCCACAGCTGATTCCATTTGTCATCAGCCAAAGGGGAGTGTCTTCTGTAATGAGTGATGCTCAGTCTAATCACTGGAAACCTTTTAAGGAGGATTCAGAAGAGACAGGCTCTCTTCCTTCTTCTGCCGGGGAGCCTCTCCTGTTGGAGTTCGTCCAGACCCTCCATCGGAATTGCCGGCTTGGCAATCTGCCCTGTGGATTTTGGACTCTGCGTTCCCGCGGTCATGTGAGACACTTTTATAAATTTTATATTTGCGAGTGTTCCCTGTTGATTCTGTTTCTCTAGAGAATCCTAACTAATACGCTGCTCAATAAACTTTAGTTTCCCCTTTCTTTCAAAGCCTCATCCTACACCTAGACCTCTGCATCTCCAGCCCATATGTTCATTTCTTTTTCATTTTTCTTCGAGCTTTCTAATCCACCTACATAGAAGGGCCTCCAGGTGTGTCTGTGCCAAGTGCAGACTGGAAGGGGTCCTCCCAGAGAGGCTGTGGTTGGGAAGAGAGAGAAGCAGAGCAGGGTCTTAGGTTGGGGTCCTGTCCTCTCCCTTGTGGCCGGGCTCGGCTGCATGTAAGCACAGCCCAGGTGTGCAGTGATGCTGGGGAGATGGGCCCGGTGCCGTTTCATCCTCTGAGACAGCTCAGTGCAGAACTGGGAATTTCACTCCGCACACCCTCATCCCATTTGTCTTCCAAAAGGTGAAATCATTTGTTTTAAAATAAAACATTTCCCATCTCCCTCCATGGTTCTTAACTTTTTTGGGGGGGGTCACCTGCGCCTCTCAGTATCTGCTGAAAGCTCTGAGCTATTGCCTCAAAAATATCCACAGGACAAACTCTCGTTTCTTTATAATTTTACCAGTTTCACAGATCCCCCCAAAATTCGTGAAGAAACTGTTATCTATGCCAACAATTTCCCAATCTCTAGTTCCAGCTGAATGAATGAATGAAGAAATGGACAAATGAAGAATAAAGAGGTTGCATGCAGATGGAGGAATGACAGGGGACAACGTGGACAGACGGATGCATCTGCCTCGGGACACGAGGATTCTCGCTGGTGCCTCCTGAAGCCTTCAAAGTAGCCAGCTGGGATGTAACATGTGACAGGAGGTCAGGCCTCGTCCGATGGGCGTCCTCCCGACAGCCAGAGCGTCCATCTGTTGCTCTCTTTCAACCCTTTTGTGTGTTTCAAAAACATAAAACACACTCTCCTGCCTTCTTAGGGTGCCCCGAACAAAACAGGACCTTTTTTGGGTGACTTTGGAGGCAACAATATGAATATAAATTCATACCTATAAAGGCCAGGAATCTTTTTTTTTTTTTTTGTCATTTAGCTGGGCTGGCTGAGGCTGAGACCCCTCATATCAGTCCCTGTCCATCCTGGAGCTGCTGCTGGGAGCCAGATATACTGCCTCCCCTTTGAGCTGCTTTTTCTGTTGCATCTCCTGAGAATCTTGAACAAACTTTTAGCTCATTCTTATAGGCACACCTCTCACTGTTAAGTTTTTAGCATAATTCTGTTTCCTTCCAATCACCGCTCTAAGTTGCAACGTGGAAGCCTTCAGACGTGACTGGTGGTAAGGGAGGAGCTCTGCCCAAATGTGTGACCGCCCTGCAGAGCTCTTCAGATAGAGTGCAGCCTCTAGGGCCCCAGAGACGTGGCTCCCGGGTTCTCTCCAGCCTCTTCTTTGGTACTTTTATCCCCTTCTCAGCCCCCATGCTCCGGCCACCCTGAACTGGGAGTTCCCCAAAGGGACCTGCCGTTTCCCACCTGGGTACATTTGCATGTGCTGTGCCTGCCGCCTGGAACAGAGGCTTGCCTCACAGATAAGCTCACATCTCTCAGCTCAAATCTCACCTCCCATCCTCCCTAGAGAGACTGTTTCCTTCCTTTGTGAACCCCGTGTCCTCACCTCAACTGCAGTGCTTATTACATTGCACTTCCAACTTCTTATTTTAAATCTTTTTTTGGGGGGGGGCAAAGTCGGAGCTTAAATACACTTACAATTATTTATTTTTATGCTCATTTCATGGACTGTATTTCCCCAGCAAATTGCACAGAGCATCTATTGAGGTTCCTGAATCTACTTATTAATACATGTTTCCTTGTAGGGCTCTTCTCTCCTGACCCTTATTGCAGGAATGTCTGTGGTAACCTCACCCCCTGCTGTAGGGTCCTCCCTCTCCCTGCCTTCCTTGTCCTTCACTTTTAATCTTCTGGAACCTGTTTGGATTCTGTGTAAACAACGAGGAAATGGACACTGAGGGACTCTCTCAGGAGCAGATTAACTGACTTGTGTGTTTGGAGGTAGCAACTCAAGTTAGAGCTGCCCAGTGCACCTGTGCTTTCTGGGTTCTGGGTGGGTGAGATCACTGAATAGGAAAACTCCTCCGGCGAGTTGTCATAGTAACCATGACTTTCAATTCCATGCAAGAGAGTCCCTGAGAGGAAAGACACACCAAGGAGGAGTGGTAGGAATCCGTCAGAAGCTCAGGACCATGTCCTTCTTTATCCCTTCCCTTGCTTCTTACTGGTCCACATGCCCCAGGTAGCTGCCGTTACATGTGGGCATCTGAGTGGACGCTGCTTAAAATAGCCACCTGACTATTTCAGGGAGCAGCTGAATATGCATGAAGCTATTTTAGAAAAGATGTCCCCAGCCCAGCCAATCCAAACGCCATCCTTTCCCTTGGAAGCGCCAACAGAAGCTGAATGGGACCTTTCTTAGACTTTGCGCTGGGGTGGGGACCTTTCACAAGCCGCAGAAGCAACACCCCAGCCAACGCTAGTCTTGAGGCTCTGTCAACTCTGCCTCCCAATTCCGTGGTCACAGATGCTCCTGGTTGGACCGCTCGGCCCTCCAGAGTCTCTGATGCCTTGGCAGCCTTCAAACCACCCAGTCCGCCCTGGTCTCTAGGATCTCAGAGTCTTAGGTATTCCACGTTGTTTGTTCATTCACACATTCAATACGCTTTTATCGATATATAACATATGTAGGATTGTGCTGGGTGCTGGGAACATAAGCTCATTAGAGGGGAGTGGAGAGACAGGTGAGTAGAGAGAATGGCCAGAGGGCTCCAAAATTGAGGGAAGGGTCAGGGTGATGGGTGGTCAGAAAAAGGAGCCCTTGCTTTTCCCTGGTGGCTTGACAAAGAAGATAGCTTTTGAGCTGAGCTCTGGGGGCTGAATAGAAGGTCCTGGAGGTTTGGGAAAGAATGGCAGGCTCAAGGAGAGGGGAGCGGATAGGTGTGGCTGGGCTGAGATGTCTTGGTGGATGGTGCATCTGAAAGGAGACAAGAAAGGAAGGGGAGTCAGGGCAAGCAGGGCCTTGAGTGCTGAGTGGGGGGCCGTAGTGACGGCCCCCACCACGTCCATGGGCTCATGGCACCTGCTGCACCCCTCTTGGTGCCCTCCACCTAGACTGGAAGTGCTTTGGGGTCAGGAGGCTGATTGGATCCTCCTGGGAAGCTCTGGAGTCTGGTGAAGGCTAAGCATGGAGCAGGCATTCCTATCTGGGCTCTGTCTCTTACTAGCCATGAACTTGGGCAAGTTATCTGACAGCCCTTTGCCTCGGTTTTCTTGTCTGTAAAATGGGGATAAAAATGGCACTGATCTTACTGAGGTTTATGATGAGAAGTGTGTGAATGGCTTAGAAGTCTGTGTGGCGTGTAGTAAATGGTCTATAAGCGTGTTAGCTGTTTTTATTATTCTAATAATTTTATCAGCTTGAATTTTATCCTGACAATGGAACCAACCCCTCAGGAAGTGTTCACCCTTCCCCAAAACCGTGTCTTTCCCATGTCAGTTCTCGCTTTTTCACTCAGAACTACAATGTACTGTTGTAGTTCTGTGGGCTCCTTGAAGGCAGGTCCCTGCTCAGCCTGTTTGTACATCTCTTGCCACAACCAGCAGGTGATCATGGTGCTGGGAATAGTTGTAGAATGAATGAATGAATTAATGAATGAATGAATGAAAGACATCCTCCTGAAAATGTGACTGTGAAGTAAAATATACCTACCAGAGAATCTACTTTTCTATGGGTTTTCATTAGAAAACTAGATATTTGTCCTTGGCTATATCCTCAAGGAAATGTGAGAATCAGAGAAGTGGTCCACTGCTGGGCTGAGGTGTCATGTTCAAGATGCCCCAGTGCCTATCCCAGAGACCATCTCCTGGCCCTCACCAAACAGCTTGGCCATTTCTCAGGCTCTTAGGGGTCTGCGAGTCCCCCAGATGAAGGAGCATGGGCATTTACTATGTGCCCACCACTGGGCTAGACTTTTTGAAAAGCATTTCCCCATAAAATACAACCCTGAAAGGCTGGTATCACTAATCCCCTATCTCATGTTAGAGATGAGGACACTGAGGCTCAGAAAGATGCAGCACTTGCTAACTATAGAATGAATGAATGAAAGAACAAATGAGTGAAAGACATCCTCCTGGAGCAATTAGCTCAGAAGTGGAAGGACCGATGGAGCTGAG
This sequence comes from Tamandua tetradactyla, assembly GCF_023851605.1. NCBI lineage: Eukaryota > Metazoa > Chordata > Mammalia > Pilosa > Myrmecophagidae > Tamandua > Tamandua tetradactyla. The sequence continues at coordinate 183,290,140 of NC_135328.1, read as the reverse complement.
GCCGTGGGACTCCCAAGGCCTTGCCCCTTCGATAATGACACACAGATTCGGAGACCCTGGAGGCTGAGGGATTATGCAGAGAGGAGTCCAGTAGGGGGATGTTGACAAGGGTCCAGCTCCAGGGCTTCTCTAAGGCAAAAGCATTTCTAGAAAACTTAAATCTTCCCCAGAGCAGCATGAGATGCCTATGATTGTTCCTGGAGCCACTGTCAGGATTTCCATCACACTGGGGAACGGATCAAAGCGGGTGGAGAAGACTTGCCCTGGGAAGGGTAGCGGGGTCTTTGGTGCACATCTGGGTATGCTCCTCTGTCTTCCTCCTCTCAGCCTTTCCGATATCAGAGCTTCTTGATCTGCTTTGCAATTCCCTCCCAGGAATCAAGCCAAGCAGCTGCCTCTTTATTGGGCTTTCAGCTGCTGGGCAAGCCTCAGCTTATTTCTGAGCCTGGACTCAAGCTCAGGTTTCTTATGAAGGAAATGGATGGGGGGCCAATAAAGTTATTGGGCTTGACACGGTGACTGGCCTGGTGAAGGCCCTAGGGACATGGAGTTGGGTGACAACTGTTGCTGCTGTCTCGTGGAGCTCTATTCTAGTCAAAAGACAAATCATAAGGAAATGTCTCCAACTCTATATAAGTGCACACTAGAGAGATCTAAGTACTGCAAGCTCCCACACTGGGGTGAGTCAGCAGGTTGCAGACTGTTCAGGGTGGATGACGGCTAAGGGAAGTGAGCAGGATGCAGGGGCAAAAGGGAGACTCTTTTGAAGCAAGAGTCTCCCATGACTAGACTTGCGCTTTAGAAGTAGGTCAAATTGTTATTATTGATTTTCAATAAACATGTACGATTTTTAAGGTGAAAATTAAATAATTTCCATTTTGGAAAAACAACACTGAATGTAAGGAAACACAGCAGAAGAGTAAGAACCTGGGAAGCCCCTTACCTATATGGTCCCAATGAATGGAAAGAACCTGGACTTGGACAGAGAGGGGGAAAGAATGACCCATGTTCACATTCAAGTTCCTGCCACCAACTTGCTGTATGACCTCAAGCTAATCACTTCCCCATCTCAACCTCAGTTCCCTTGACTGTAAAATGGGAATACTGTCACCTAATACATATGGCTGTCATGAGGTCAAAATGAGATATAAAAGGACACCGAGGGCGGGTGATGGTGGCTCGGTGGCAGGGTTCTCGCCTGCCATGTTGGCGACCCGGGTTCGATTCCTGGTGCCTGCCCATGAAAATAAAAAAAGAAGGACCCCGAAGCTCATATGGAAGTTCATATGCGTTATGGAAGCAACCCAAGTGATCATCAACCAATGAATGGATAAACAAAAACAATAGTATATATACACAATGGAGTATTATTCGGCCATAAAAAGGAACGAAGTTCTGAAACACGCAACACAAAGACATCATGTTGAGTGAAATAAGCCAGACACAAAAAGACAAATATTGTATGATCTCACCGATATGAAATAATTAGAATAAACCAACTCATGGAATCAGAACCCAGAATATAGGATACTGGGGGATGGGATAGGGATATGGAACAGAAAATTAAGGCTTAGAATGTACAGAGTTTCTATTTGGGATGATGAAAAGTTTTGGCAATGGATGGTGATGATGGTAACACAGCACTGTGAACATAATTAACAACATGACTTAGATATTTGAATGTGGTTAAAAGGGGGAAATTTTAGGATGTATATATGTTACTAGAATAAATTAAAAAAAAAAAGTCCACGGAACTGCACAACACAAACAGCGAACCCTAAGTTAAACCATGCTCTATAGTTAATGGTGCAATTATGAATTGTGCTTTCCATAACTTGTAACAAATGAGCCACACCAATGCAAGGTGTTAATTATAGCGTGATACCTGGGAATCCTATATTTTATGTATGATTATTTTATAGACCTGCAACGTTTCTAACAACAACAACAAAATAACAGTGACAAAAAGGATATTGTACATTGTTCCTAACGGACAAATGTAAAGCTTTTAATAAGGTGAGGCCCTAGAAGGCTCTGTACACACACCTGAGGACATTTCAGCCACCCTGAAGCCCTGCTGCAAATACCACCACCCAGCAATTTCTCAGGAAGTCTCTCTCAGCTGTTCCAGCTCAAATCAAAGCCTGGCCTGTAAAAACACGGCCCCATCCAGGGAAGCAATCGCCCATGTGTCTGGTGGGCCACCTGCCCGCCAGGTCCAGCCTGCTGAGCCATGAACGTCAACAGCGGCCCCTTCCTGGTGGGAGAAGGAACAGGGAGCCGGCTTGTTCTCTGAGAGCAGAGCGCTGGCGGGTGACGAGGAACATTTTAAGGTGGGTCGCTTCTTGGCAGCTGTCTACATAAGGAGTCCATTATGTGCAGACCCCGAGGCCAGCGGGTCCAGCTGGAGAAGCGAAGCTAAAATTAGTGTGAAACGCGCACCCGCCGGAGACACAGAATATTCGGAGGTCAGACGCCTCCAGCTGCCCACGCAGGAGTGGGGGAGAAGGGCACGAAACAGCTGTGGCAGCTGCTGCCTCCAGTTCCTCCAAGGTGCATGGACTGTCCCACCCAGGGGCCTGGTTAAATAGCCCAAATAGCCCGGCTTGAATTACAAGATCGAATGCACAGTATAATCCCAAATATAAATATATTTTTAAGAATCGTTGTATGCATAGAAAAAAATGGGAGAGGAATTCATTAAATAGCCAGAGCCATGCCAATCACAAAGGTGACTTTTTCCCCCCAAAGTTGTCTCAATAAAATATGTATTACTTTTGCAATCAGAAGAAAATGCAATAAATGATCCTACAAATTGAATTTATAAAGATGATTAAATTGCATATACTTATAGGCACATAATGGACATGGATATATACAAATGTATTTACATATGTCTAGTCCTGTGGTATTGGTAGCTTTGAATCCTAGAATACTAAGGCTGGCTTATTAAAGATGGACATACTTCCATCCCTCATTTCATGGAGGAAACTGAGGTCCCAGAAGCAAAGCAGGAAGCTGAGAACCTACTTTTCATCAAGCCTGGTGCCGTATTAGAATTTCCCCTACTTTGCCCCCTTTAATCCTGTAATTTTTATTCCTCCTTTGTAGAGATGGAAACGGAGGTACAGAGAAGAGAACTGACTCCTCCAAAGGCACCCCGCTAGGAAGCCAAAGAGCTAAAGCCTAACCCCAGCTTTCCGTCCTCGGCCCACGGAGCCTGAAGAAAAGAAGGGTCTTTGAAAACCTGTTCCTGGAAGGCTCCAGCAGGAGCAAGTTTTGAATTGTCTTTCCTGAGCCCCTTGGGGTGGTGGTCCACCCCCTGCACACCTCTGGGCGCTTGTGATCTTGTTATCCGACCCCACCATGGAAAGCCTTTGAGGGAACAGGGCCGAGGAAAGCAGGTGACAAAGGGCGATGTGGAGACAACAAGGGCACTGCCAGCCTTCCTTCCGTAGCGTGGGCCAGGGTGGCTGGGGAAGGCTGGCAGGGAAAGGTTGGCACGCAGCAGGACTTTGGAATGAGGAGGGCCAGTCTTTCGGTTTCTTCATTCTCTGATCCCCCAGTAGCCCTCCAAGCCAGGTGTGGGGTTCCTGAGACTGGCAACACTCGGTGGCAATCCCAGAGACTCTGAACTCCAGGCCTTTGCTCCCGCTGCTCCCGCTGCCTGGAGTAGCTGTCCCCATTCTCTACCTGTACTCTTCCAAGGTCCAGTTCACCCATGCATTTGTGCATTCTTGTTCCTGAACAAATGTTCACTGAGGGCCTACTATGTGCTAGAGCAAGACACTCATGGCCTTGACCCTGTGGATGCATATAGTGCTTTCAGAGAGGCTAGCAAGGTCATTAGAGCATAGACTCTGAGGCCAGACTGCCTGTGTTCCAACCTGGGTGTGCTCAGGCCAGTTACTCAGCCTCCCTGAGCCTCAGTTCTCCTCATCTGTAAAGGAGGACGACAGCCCCTACCTGATATAGTTGTTGTCAGGCTTGGAGTGATAAATACACAGAAAGCTCCTAGAACAGAGCCTGGCACATAATAAGTTCTCAGTAATTTTTTGTGATTTTAATTATTCTGATCATTTAGTCTGGTTCCAGTATTCCTTATGATGCACCCTCTGCTCCTGCCTCTCACTAAGTTAGCTGCTCCCTCCTCGATGGTCCCATAGCACTTTGAATCCCCCTCCAGTGGGGCATCTGTAGTCCTGCGGTGCAGGCATTTGAGGGATTGTCAGCCTTCCTCTCTGTACTGTGGGGCAGACACTGAGTTTTGCTCATCTCTACCCTGGCCCCTAGCACAAATGCAACAATGTCTCCAGGACTAGTTCAGAGTTTGCAGTGCTCTCAAACCCAACCAAGAAAAGCCTAAGCAGCCCCCCATTGCCTTGGCAACAGAGGTTGCATATCTGGCCTCATCACGGACTTCATCAATGTTCCTCTGAAAATGTGGGGCCCAGCCCTGGATAAGACCTCCCCAGGAGACATCGAAGCTGACAAGGAGGCTGGGTGCTAGGCTTCCTTGAATACTTTTCTGAATGTTTCTTTCAGACTGCCAGCCAAGTAATCATCAATCCCAGCTCCTGATAATCTGACCCCACTGTCCTCCCTGCCCCGACCCCATAGTGGATCCCTGATACCACTATGCCTGTGCTTTCCTCTCCTCTTCGTGCATGCCTCCTGATCTGACAAATTCCTCCTGAGCTTCCCGGGGCAAGCTCACCTGTACTCTCCTCCACAGTGCTTTTCCCAGTCACAGCTCCCTGCAGAATTTATCGTTTCCTCTCTCCTGCACTTCTTCTCCTGGGTCTGCTCTGCTGCTACCCACTGCATTGCCGGTCCTTTGCTTACATGTCCCCTCTGGAGAAGGGACCATCCCATCCCTGCCCATGCCCCCAGTGCCCACCTGTTCCCTGGAATCAAGAGGGTGTCCGCAGAGTTCTGTTCAATTGAAGTTTTCAAAGAAAAGCCAAGTGAATTGCCCTGACTTCCCGTTAGGGCACATGCACTAACTGCTCATGCCACCCTTTGAGCCACAAACCCACGAGTGTTTTCTGGGCCACTGCTCGCTGCATAGGAGGAGCGTGAGTTGGCGGAGGGACATGGGGTGTCAGTGGCTTCCAGGGGACAGACACAGTGGCAGGCCTTCCATCTGGGCTCCTGTACCCTAGGAGGAGGTATTTTATGGACGAAGACTCTGAGATGTTGACCGGTTAAACATTTCCTCCCGGGAGTGACGGCAGGTTTGGAGTCCCGTTCTCACAGCTCCAACGCCTGCTCTCTCTCCTACCCCTTGAGACAACAGATGTGGAAATGTTCTGAGTTCTGCCAAGAGAGGAAACTGCAAAACTATAAAATTGCCAAGAATTTCCCACCACATGGAAAATGACTGAAGGGCAGGAGCCACCTTGTTATTATTTGGTGGGGAGGAAAAGGCTGAGGGGGGCCTCACTAACAAGTCTGACTTCTGAAAGGGTCACTCCCATGGGGGGGGGAAGTGGGCTATTGTTCCTCAGGGGTAGAAGGAGAGGCGGAGGGGGCAGGAAGAAGCGGTGTCTGATAGGAGGCAAAGCAGCCCTGCTCCCGGCAGGACAGGACCCCAGAGAGGCTATGGATTCTCTGCATCTTGGGAACCTGGGAGGCCCGTCGTGGTCCCTGAGCTGTGAGCCTCCCAGGCCACAGACATTTCACAAGGGCTGTTCTGCCAGGGGCCTGCTGTGCAGGTCCAGTCGGTTCTAACGAGAGCACCTCCAGTAGAGGGCAGGTCCTCTACGCCTCTCAGCACAGTGCTGACCTTCTCTCTCCCCTGACTTTATAGGATTCTTTGGCCTGGTATTCAAAGTCTTGCCTCATTTCTACCCACTTCTCTTCTTGTGTACTATATCCCAGCCACTCCTCCTTTTAACTTGCTAACGCTTCAGCCTAAGAAAGCCCTTCTTCTAAACCTGGTGAACTTCTAATCATCCCTCAAAGCCCAGTTCTAATGGCACCTACCAAGTTACATCTTTCCTGAATTATCCCCACAACCAAACCCAAAGAGAAGAGAACCCCTTCCCCTCACAGGTTTTGCTGTACTGTGGCTATTTGTCCATCCATCTCTTCCATCAGACTGGAAATTATTGATCGAGACCAATGACATGCTTTATGCATCTCTGTGCTTCGGCGACCAGCACAGAGACTACGGCACTGCAGACAACAAAATATGTCCAGATGGTCAGGTCCTGCCTCAAGTTTCCCGCCCAGAATTTAGCTCCCAAGGATTTCTAAAGCTCACTCTGGAAATGACCAAGACCCTGTCCTTTCCTTCAAGCCATTCACTGTAGCAGGGGAGAGAACTTGGAAACCAATGATTAAACGCAGGGAGGTATAAACAATGATAGAAAGAAGTACCATGTAGCAGGGGACACAGAGAAAGCATCATTGACCCAGCTACAGCTAGATGAGTAGAAAGGGGGCACTCACCAGAGAAGAACACCTAGAAGCCAAGACCTAAGGCCCAGGGTTGTCCACTGGTCCAGAGAGAATGGCAGAGAGAGGGCCCAGAGGAAGAACATGGGTGAAAGAAAGGAGGCGTGAAACATTGCTCCATTCAGGGACCTTGGCCGGGCTGGAGGTCATGTGTGTGTATGTGTGTGTGTGTGTGTGTGTGTGTGTGTGTGTGTGTGTGTGTGTGTATGGAGGGGAAGCAGGTGGTATGATGGGTCTGGTGAAGGGCAGGGCAGGAGCACAGAGAACCCCTCCAGGTCCAGTTCTACCTGTTTTTAGCTCCCTCCTAGTCCCCAGCCTCCCATACCCTCACTCTCCCAGCAGGCTTTGCAGCTGAGCCAATCAAGCAAATGCCATGGGCCTCAGGAGCCCCCTGGCCCAGATCTCCAGGCTGAGGAGGCAGGTGTGGACTGACACTCTCAGGCCCACCCTCAAACTGCCTGGAGGCAGGATGGCCCTTCCCCCCGGGCCTCCCGGGTCCCTGAGGAGGCACTGAGCCTGGTCAGACTCAGGCAGGGGCCTGGAGGCAGGTCAGGAACAGTGGGCTAAACTCACTTCTGTTGTCCATCCTAGCGGGTCTTGCCTGAGCCTTCACGTCTGAGAATGGCCTGGTGGTAGGGGTAGCTACCAGCATGCCCGGCAGCTCCGAATGCCTGACACACAGCCTACTGCTGGCCCACCGGGCCTCAGTTCCTAGGCAGCTCCTGGCCTGCCTGCATTCCCTCCCACTGTACCCAGGGCCTTACCATCAGGATAGCCTGGTCTCTGACCCTGCTTTGCTCATTACCAAGCTTGATCTTCACACTACATTCTACTGTGGGTCCTGCCTGTGTTCTCAGCAGCCTCTAGTGACCTGGGGTGCTGCCCAGGAGAGGGCAGGCGTGGGACTGGTGACTGTCAGAGCCTGAATTTGACTTCGACCTGGTGCCTTCCCAGAATGCACACATACACGCCCTTGGCACATGCACAGCCCAGCCCAGGCACTCCACGGAGCAACCGAACAGGAGACCGAGTCCAGTTGGGGGGACATGGCGGACGGCTGCAGTGCTGTCCCTGCCCCCACTCCCCACCCAGACCCATGACCTCGGCCAAAACCTGGAACCTTGGCTTGAGGCCTGTTCAGTTCACTGAGTCCCACTCCCTCACTTTGAAGGCAAGGAAACAGAGCCCCAGAAAGGAAGGTGCACACTGGAGATTTTCCTGAGCAGTAAAGTCAGAGGTGGGGTCGGAAGCAGTTTCCTGGCTTCCCTCCCAGGCCTCTCTCTCCCCGTATGCTGCCGCTTGCAGACAGGCCAGCTGTGGGGCTCGGGATGTTTGGGTGGCTTTTTCCTGAAGTGTAGGGACAATGCGGGGCTCCGTCCTTCTGTCCAAGGTGAGGCCATCCCCACCCACTTCCTGGCCATGCAACCGGCCAGTGGCCTTTGGGCTGTGCAGAAATTGCTCTCTATCCTGTGGTGTGGGAGACAGATGCAAGGACTTTACCTGCTATAAGCCAGCCGCGGTCTCATGGCCAAGATGTGGCCGAGATTTCTAAGAGCTTGGAGGACTGTGTTGGATGGAGGCCTGTGGGAAGCAGAGAACGTGAGAATATTATACCGCTGCCATCTGTCAACTTTCATTTGAGTTTGAAAAATGCATCTGAAAATGGTGAGGACAGCCTTGCTGGGGGCAGTCTGCCAGCCAAGTCCCAGCTACCACCCCTTCTCCAAAGAGGTGCCTCATAACCCATTCACAGAGCTGGAAGTCAAGAAGTTGCCAGCCCCTGTTGAACCCTAGGCATTCTATTCTTGCTCTTGGCCTGAGAAACTCTCACTTTCCAGCACTCCTTTGGGAAAGCACCCCCTCCTGGACTCCCTGAACACTGTTCGTTATCATTCATTTATTCTTTCTTTCATTAGTCATTCATTCACGCATGCATCTAACAGCCATTACAGGAAGGCTATTAGATGAAATCACTGAGAACAACAGCTCAGGTCTAGTTAAGAAAGCTACCTGTAGGCCCAGAACAGATGCCACAGGCTTCCAATCCCAGGGTGGCTTCCTCCCTCCTCTGAGTGAGGCCTTTGTACCAGATACTGGCAAAGCATTTTAAACATGCTGTGCAGGATGGCATGGTGCTTCCTAGCCATTTTCAGCACAAGGAGCACTTTTTTGGTGAAAATATTTCTCAAAACTGCTACCGATCATGCCAGAGGACCCAGGTTCGATTCCTGGTGCCTGCCCATGTAAAACAAAAACAAAAATAAAAAAAACTGCTACCTATGGTAGTACTTGGTATCTTCTTGTTTGGAAAATAAACAAACCACGATACAAAAATTATAATGATCAGAATAATGCTTTTCAATTAACGTATTTTAGTAATCAACAGTGCCACCCCATGTATTGAAACACTCATTCGAGACAAGTTATTTGTGTTTCCTGGGCTTGAGGCTTTGATTCCTTGGAGATACAATTATTCAATATTCATTCAACAAATACTTATGGAGCATCTCGGAGCTGCTCAGCCTCATGGCGCACAGGTTAGGGGTCCTGATAGAGTTGGAAGATGGGGGTGCTGTGCAGCAAGGCATACTGACCCTCAAGCCCAGCTCCCGTGGGATTTGTGCCCTTAGGCAGGCCACTCAGCCCTTCTCCAGCTCAGGGTTCTCAGGGGCCAAATGAAAGGGACAATGCTGACATTGGTCATTAAAATTGGAAGGCAAATTTAATTGTGAGGATTAAATGAGATTGTAGAAAGCACCCAGGCCAGGACCTGTTACAAAGCAGAAGCCTGATAAATGGGCATCATCATCTAAACCATCCCCACCACTGTCCCCACCACCGTCCCCATTGCAACCATCACCATAAATGTCATCACCACCCTCAGCCTGCTCTGCTTCTCTTTCTGGTCCCCAAGAGGCATAGTAGCTTCTTTCTTTCTTTTTTTCTTTCTTTAATACATGGGCAGGCACCTGGAATCGAACCCAGGTCTTCTGGCATGGCAGGTAAGCATTCCTGCCTTCTGAGCCACCGTGGCCCACAGCTTCTTTCTTATAATAGAACTATTTAGACCTGCATCTTCTCTCTCAGGTTCACAGCCAGCTCCACCGCTTCAAAGTTGTATGAATTTGGATAAGTCAACCTGTCTGAATTTGGTTCCTCATATGTAAAACAGGGGCAAAAGTCTCAGTAATTCATGCAGCTGCTGAAATGACTAAATGAAACAATCTCTGTAAAAACCGAGCACTGTATCTGCCGTGGTGAGTGCAGTTTATTGCTGTTTAGTGTTTTTGTTTTATTATCATCGGTATTATTACCATTTCTCCTCCTAACCTGTGAGCTCCTGAGGGCAGAAACCATTCCAAATTCATCTCTGTCTCCCCGCACAGCTCAGCCCGCACAAGGCCTGTCTCAGCACAGACATTAATAAATGGTTGCTAAGACAGTCTTGGAAGCTTGCACAAAATTAGATGTGAAATAACTCAAGGGACAGGTGTGTGGGACATGGCCAAGGATGAAGAGCCTTGTTGGGACCCTGCAAAGTTCCACAGATCTCCTAAAGGGAGCCCAGGGAGCAAGCTAAGCCTATTAGGAGCATTCATTCATTCATTCATCAAACTGATACCAAATTTTCATGTCAGTTCAATAAGAAACCTTTGTCCAGTGTTTCTTTTTTTTTTTTTTTTCTATTTTGAAATCTCTTTTACAACTGGTACCTCATTTAGTTTCAAAAAAAATGCTTGAGGCCAGCTAGAATAGGTACTGGCAATCCATTTTGTAAGGAAAGAAATGGAGGCTAAGCGAGGTGACAAGCTTTGCCAAAAGGTACACAGCAGTCAAGGCTATGGTAGAAAGTGAGCTGAGATCCTGTTTGTGACCTTGACTCCTTCCCTCAGGTCTCAGGATGTCAAGCACTTTACAAATCCAGGATCATTCATTCTCACTGTCCAGTTCGCTTCTCAGCAAATAAAACCGAATTAAATTATTGTTGGCGTTACTTTAACACACCTATTGGAAAAGAGAGACTGTAAGTTCCATGAGGGCAGGGACTATGAGAGGCAGGAAAGCGTGGGGGCATTAAATGTACAGGTTCTGATGCCAGATTGCTTGAATTCAAATCCTGGCTCTGACATTTGTTAATCGTGGGACCTTGGAGAAATTACTTTTCCCCTATGTGCCTCAATTTCTTCATCTAGAAAGAAAGGATAGAATAATAGCAATCTGTGGGGGTTGTGGTGAGGGTTAAGTGAGTTAGTGCATGTAAATAATACTACCTGGCTCATAGCAAGGGCTGGTTATAATTGTCATTATTTGTAGTATGTGCTCTGCATGTAGCACAAGGCCTGGCAATGAAAGCTCCTTAGTAAACATTTGTTGGCTGGATTGATGGATGAAATGGAAAGAGATAAAGGCTTACACTTCAAGTGTAAATTTGTTATTGCAGGATTCAAAGCCCTTCTTTCTCCAAGTTGCTTCATGCCCACTGAGGGGCAGTAAATACGGCCAGTGATGAAGATACTTTAATTCAAATCCTTACTCTTTGATTCTGTTGCTGGTTGTGTACTTAACCCCCCTGTGCCTGCCTCGGTTTCCTCATCTGTAAAATGTGGATATGTATTCTTACCTTGGAAGGGATGCTGGGTGGAGGTAATGTCATATGGTGGCGGTACAGCCTCCTACACCTGGCCTGGCCAGGGCAATAGTGACAATAAACCTAATGAGGTCTCCCATGGAGAACCCTATTGCGAAGCTCATCCTCTGGGCCAATACTGTGCTAAGTGTTGCTTGCACTGCACCCTCCCTCTACCAGGAATGCAGCTTGTTAAGGTGGCCTGGGCTCCACCCTCTAGGCCAAAGGGCTGCTGTAAAAAGGCAAATTCTCTCTCTGGCCCCAGCACAGATGGGGCTACATGGAGGCAAGACAGCTGCTTGGGAAACAGCCCCCTGGGAAGATCGTTCTCCAGAGAATCCACTTGGAGACTTCCTCCCAAATGCCAGTGCCAGCAACGAACAGCCGGTGTGCAGCTGCCTCTGAGGCAGTCCCAGTTCCGGTAGCGGCTTCAGACCCCTCCTATGCTCAGTTTTCCTGGCCAAGACCTGAGGCTGGCAGACCATCCTGCTTATGGGAAGGAACGAACATCTACTAAGCCAGAAGCTTTACATTCCTCGTCTCATTTAATCCTCACAACGAGTCCAGCAGTGGGCCCCCTGATCTTGCCCTGCACACAGCTGTGAGACTGGACAAATTCTTTAGCTGCCCCATGCCTCAGTTTCCTCAACTGTGAGCCCTAAGTACATGTCCTCATTCATCTCATCCATTTTGCAGAGAAAGGAGTTGAGCCACGGAGAAGGATGGGCACTGTCCAAGATTATACAACTAACAAGCAACAAAGCTGGAGCCATTGGGCTTCAAAGTTCCATTCCATTCACTCATTCATGCGTGCATCATTCATACACTGGGCAACGGGTCCATACTCTCTCTTTCCCGACGATCTTAATCTCTATTTCCCATCGCTTCTCAGACCCTAGCATTCAAATCAATTCTTTAAGAAGACACACGAACTCTTTCCCACATGCCAGCCACTGTGCAAGGCTAGTATAAAGGATGATGCTGATTCCTCAAGGCACTGCTGTGCAGTCTACTTTTTTAAATCCCCTTTTATAGATAATGAAATGGGCAATTCAAGGAGGCAAAACAATTTGCATAAGCTCATACAGATGGAAAAGTGACCAAGCCTGGATGGGAGCCTGGATCTGTTTGATCTCAAAACCCATTTCTTCCCCTTTCCACTATGTTGCTCCCTTCTCTGCACAGCGCTCTCATCTCTCCTCCCCCGCCTGGCCCACATGAGGTCAGCGTCCACCCCTCACAGGCCGTCATCCAGCAGAGATGGAAGCTGTCAGCCCTGCTGCCCAGAGCCACCTGGACCCCCAGGAACCCCAGGACCCTACTCCTCCCTGGCTCTCCTGCTCTGTGAACTTGATCCCTGCATGACAGATCTATAAAATCCGGGACTTATTTGTCTATATCTTGCCTACTTCCTAAAAGGACATGAGGAAGATTAAAGAATGAAACTACAGACCAAGGCTCATAACATTGGACAAAAGCAAAATCCAATGTGAAGGACCAGGCTGGAAGTCAGTGTTTTTAAGGGCAATGACCCATGTGCCCAGGGCTTGGGAAATGGGCACTCTCACATCACTGTTGATAGTGTACAAATTGGCAGAATGCTTTAGGAAGGCAATTTCATAGCATGCATTAAGAACTTTGCCTCACAAGTAACCGTAATTTGGGGCACAGTCATCCCAATTCCTAGGAATATATTCTAAGGGGAAAAACATTTCTGAGAAAATTCCATGCAATGTTAATTACATTACCGAAACGCTAAAAAGTGAAAGCCTATCTAAGTGGTAACATCTGGAAATGGATGAAAAGTAGGGTACATCTTGACTAGAGGCTGACAAACGAAGGCTGGGAGGGTAATTGTGGTCACTGGTCATTTTTTGTAAATAAAGTTTTATGGGAACACAGCCACACCCATTCATTTACATAGTATCTCTGGCTGCATTTGCAAGACAATGACAGAGTCGAGTAGTTGGAACAGAAACCATTTTGCCTAAGAAGGCTAAAATATTTGCTACTAGGCCAGTTACAGAAAAAGCTTACAGACCACTGATACATGATGGAATATTATTGGATCATTAAAAATGATGTGATAGCATGAAAGCATTTTAGATATCAGGTTGAGAAAAGCAAGTTACAAGGCTATATATACAGGGTGAATTCATCTTCATAAAAAATAAATCAAACAAAAAAAACCTACAAACAAAAACACATGAAAACCAGACATAAAAAAGAAAGAAACAGATGAAAATATTAATAGATTTTTGAGGGTATAAGCACAGTGGGTTGCCTTTTGCTTTTGTTTTTTGTAGGTATCTTAATTTTCTAATTCTTAAGGAATACACAAGTATTTTATAATGGAAAACATAGACATGTTTTAAAGAGAGAGCTGCCTAGCTGAATAGCTTAGCTCTAGGCTTCCTAGTAGCCAAGGCAAAGAGGAAAAGAAGATGGAGTTCAAGGCAACCAGACCAACTATAGCCCCTGCCAGCTCATGGGCATCAATGAAGGTCTGGCTGTCGTGGCCAAGTTTGACTCAGGTTTGGACAGGCGCATTGGACGGACATTGCTAGAATGGAGCAGGGTAAGGCAGGGACTTATGGAGACTTTAGGTCATGAAGCAATTGTCATCAGGAGCTGAGAGAGCCCCAGCAAGCTTCTAGGCCAACAGTGTACAAGTGATCCTAGTGTCCAGGAGAGACAGTCCTGCTCAAGCCCAAAGGGTCAGCAGCAGGACTAAAGCTCCTCCCTCCATCCTGCTCTTCATGCATTAGTAGGTGCTTTCTCCTGATGCATTTTTCATCTGCATATTCTGCTCTTCAGAACTCCCACTCCCCTCTTTTCTAACACTGAACAAACTCCAGAAACAGTCCATAGAGGTCATTTGCAGGTTGGAAAGATCCTAAGAGTCATCTAGTCTACTACCCTCACATGCCAAAAGGGCCACAGAGGCAGGGGGTAGAGCAGGGACATGCTGTTAATCTGCTGTGTGGGATTAGGCAGTCAACATTATCACCAGGGTCATGCCAGCTATGACAGTCCATTGCTCTGCTTCAAAAGGATGAACTCGTGAAACAATAAAATAATTCATCAGAGCCACATGGAATGGCTCTGACATGAACTCCCGAGCCAAGGTCTAATTCTCCTCTCCCTCGCCTTTCTTCTTCTGACAGCTGGGCACCCCCACCCTGCATTTGCCTGCCAGCTCAGAACTCCCCCTGCTCTTGGACCCATTCCCCCTCTTACAATAAAGGAGCATGTGAAGAGCATCCAGCTCAGTCTTTCTTATTTCAATATTGTGACTGTTTCTAGAAGTTGCGCCTCATATGTCTTGTTCCAAAGGTCAGTGCCCACCAGGTTCCTTGGTCCTGACCCAGTGTACTGCTGCGGCCCCAGACCCCAAACCTGACCCCAATCCCTGGGGCTGTGCAGCAGTGGAAGTGATAAGACCGAGGGCAGCTGAGAACTAAATGCCAGGTGTTCCTTGAAGAATTTTACATGGATTACTTTATTGAATCCCAAAGTGTTATCAGGTAGCTGCTATAATTACTCCCATTTTATAGTTAGGGAAGCTGAAGCCCACAGAAATTAACCAGCTTGCCAAAGCTAGTGAGTGACAGTGCCTGGGAGCTCCCCTGACAACCCATGTCTGTCCGTTTCTCTTTGACTCTGCTGCTATGGGTCCCGGACAGCACTTCCTCCCACTGCCAACTACTGGGCTGGCCTTCCAGTGTCTGCCCTGCCCCCGTGGGCAAGGCTGGTCTCGAGTTCCTGGCCTCTGTCACCCCCACCCCCCCACTCACCCCGGCACTTCAGGCTTCTGTCCTGATAGTGATGTCACATCCTTCAGGACCAGGAAGAAAAGGCAGGGCATGGGGAAGCCAAGCAAAGGCAGAAGACCAGAAATCAAGCCTGGTTATTTGCACATGTGGACCTCATGACAGCGTTTGTAGGGCGAGCTCCTTCCTCTCCTCCCCTGCTGGGCTATAACTTCATGAGCTGATGGCAGCCAACACTCATTCGCCAGCCAGGGGACACTAAGTGGCACAGTTGGAAAGTCTTGGGGTTTGGGACCAGAAAGTCCTGCATCCAAATCCTAGTTCTGTCCCTTTGAATTTCTATGATCTCTAAGGCAGTTCCATGAGCGGTGTGGCTGCTCTGAGCCTCAGACTCCCCAGCTGGAAAAGAGAGTTAATAAGACCTACATGAGTGGCCTCTATGAGGACTATATGAAATACATCATCAAGGGCCTGGCTCTCAGCGAAGGCCACTTCCCCTTCATCCCCTTTAGACAATAGCCCCTGCTGCACCTGGGAGCTGGCTGTCTCCTGTTGCCAGAGACAACCTCTTGGAGCTGGGCAGCCAGGGCTGGCGTGACCAGTGCCAGTGATGCCCACCACATGGCTGGCAGGGACCTGAGTACACTCAGCACATTGGAGATAAATATAGGGTCCAGGCCCCTCATTCTAAACAACGGGCTATTCTGGGGACGTAATTGCTTATCAAAGGGAAGGCAGGCGCTGGGCAGTGACCAACCCTGGAGAGTCTGGACAAGCATTGGGGCTGCAAACTGTGGCGCAAACACACCAAGTTGCAGGTGGACAGCCACCAGCCAAGGGGTTACAAATCCCAGAATGTCACTGAGGGAGGGTGCTTAAAAACCCTCCAGGGGAATCAGCAACTCAGGGTAAAAATGGGCAAACTGAGGCTCGGGGAGGGGAATGCTTTTATTCACCGCTTCAACCAATGTGTTTCCAGCTCCACTGGAGGCCAGGCCCTGGGCCAGGCCCTGGGGACCTCACAGTGTGTGGAGGAGACAGATGTGACGCATGCAGTTGCAGTGCCTTTTGACAGGTGCAGGGGGAGGCACAGACAGGAGCTGTGGGAGCATGAAGGAGACACATCCCTAGCCATGTGACTCATTCATTCAATAAAAATGTGCTTGGTGTTTCCATGTGCTGGGCACTGTTCAGGTGCTGGATACACAGCCATGAACAAAGCCCCGTCCCTGCCTTCGTGAGGTTTACATCTCACGGGGAGAAATGAAGAAGTGCAAGTGCAATAAAGAAAGGGTGGCCTCTCATAACTGGTTGATGTTTTAGGTAATGGTCAAGGTTGATGCTAATGATAACAAATTAACTTTAATCTATGAGATAGGTGGGGACGAGTGCTCTGTCCCTCTGAGTGAAGTGATAAGACGACTCATCTCAGGGGTCACGGAGAATGAGCAGCAGAACCAGCCAGGAGCTGCCCCAGGTCTCCTGTGGCACAGGTCAGAGCTG
This sequence comes from Tamandua tetradactyla, assembly GCF_023851605.1. Taxonomy (NCBI): domain Eukaryota; kingdom Metazoa; phylum Chordata; class Mammalia; order Pilosa; family Myrmecophagidae; genus Tamandua; species Tamandua tetradactyla. The sequence goes on along the minus strand of NC_135328.1, from coordinate 183,273,775 downwards.
ATCTGCCTGCGCATCACGCATGCCCCTCTCTCCACGGCGCCGTCTCTACCTCCATCCTCCCCAAGGGAAAAAACATCTGGTGGCTCTGCTGGGCTGGGGGCCAGAGTGAGGCCCCTCCAGCCATCGCCTCCTGCCTCACCAGTTGCCCACGCTGGCATCACGGGGGCATTGGGCCATCTGAGACCGACCGGCAGAGCCTTGGTCATCCAGACATGGCGGGCTCTCTCCAACCCTTCTCCAGCCTCCACCGACGTGGGAGTCTCGTTGTCAGACACACATGCTTCCTCCACTTCTGAGCTGTGTGACCTTGACAAGCTCAGCAGAGCATCTGTCAAAACTGGATGTCTGTGCCACTCTCGCAGAGCTCCTGGGAAGATTCCATAAAGGAAGGTGTAAAATGCCGACAAGAGCTTGTGGCTCCTGGTAGGGCTTGACAAGCATGTGACACGTTCCCTCCTTCCATGGCCTCCTCCTGCTCCATGCCTGACTTCTCAGCCCACTGCATAGCTCCCAGAGCTCTCACAGCCAGCCTGAGGACACTCGTTTTCTTTTTTTGTGACTGCTGTTGGCCTTGAACAAGACCGCCAGCTTCCCAAGAGGAGCCTTAGACTCCTAGTGTCACCCCACCCACGTTGGACTCAGCAAAGAGAGGCACGCTCAGTCACAGCTCAATAAATGCTCCCCAATGTAGCTTCCGGCCAGGAAAGTAGAACTCAGAGAAAAAATGGGGAAGCTAGAGCCCTGGATTGAGTAAGCTTCTTTACCAGCTAAATGACCCTGGGCAAGTTAACTTTTTTTTTTTTTTTTTAATAAGAATGATAATTGCTGCTCAAGGTTCTGCAAAATTACATGGTGGTTTTAATATTATTGTTTCCATTATAGAATCGTAGGTCAAGACAAGAGTTTATTCAATTAGTAAGACTGGTACTCCAATCTTTCCCACACTCTCCTGCCCCTGGATGTCCTGCCATTAGTTGAACTCTCTAATGACAAGGAACTCACTACCTGTTGGCATCCCAGGTCTTGCTTTGACTGCTCTGAGCATTAGAAACTTTGTTGTCTGTTGTTTTAAGACCTGCCTTGCTGAGTTCTGGAATGCAGAGAAAGGAGTGGGTGGTAGGCCAGCCTGGGAGGGGTGGGCTGGGAGGGATGCAAGATGATGGTGAGAGCCGACAGCACCTGGTGAAGATACCACCTGTTAGTGTGTGTGTGTGGGAGCTCTCCCTAATGCGCCCCCTCCATGGGCCAACAGCTCTCCTCTCCAGATGAGCTCCCACTAATGGTGTCTTCTCTGCTCATCTCCTGGAGCCAGACCAGCCCCTCCTGAAGACACCCTGCACGGCTGCTTCTTGCCTGCGGCTGCTAGGCAGCCAGACCACGGCAGCCCAGGTTCTCGAGCCCTGATGTATGATTTATGACTCTGATGAGCTCACCAGCTCAGGGAGGGAAGGTGATCCAAGGGGAGGCCAGAGGAAGGCTGGTTATGGATTTTAACCCTCTGATGTTACTGGCTGGGAATTTAACATCAATAATTCAAGGCGGTGGGGGAGGGGAAGAGAAAAAGGCAAAAGAGAGAGGGAGGTAAGGATGGAGGCAAAAGGAGAAGAAGGAGAAGGAATGGAGGAGGGGAAGAAGAAAGGAAAACGCATTTTATTGCGTGCTCTGCATGTGCCACCAAATGGGTACTCCATCTCTTAGCCCACTCAAGCTTCATCATGGTCTATGAGGCAGATGCTGTCACCCCCATTGAATGGAAAAAAGAAGCAGAGGCTTAGAGAAGAAAAGCAAAGTTTTCCCAGGCACGAAGGGGTTTGAATGCAGGTCATTTGATTCCAGAACCCAGGTTCTTTCTAGCACAGCTTGACTCTGGGAGTGTCGCCAGCTTAAGGAACAGAGAGGGTCCCCATCAGCTCAGAGCACCTAGTTCCCAGCTCTGTGGGGAGCCATTTCTCACCCTGTGGGCTGACGTGCAGTGAGATGAGTTTAAAGGGTTTTACCCCCAGGAGAGAAACCAGACAGTAGCCTTCTGGACAGCACCAGAACTTTGTTGCTGGAGCTGGGAAAATTAACTGCTATATTTAAAAGCATTGTTCAGTTGCTATGGCAACAGAGGGGCTAAGAATAATATAAAAAGAAGATGATATGCCAGGTTGTCACTGGCAACCCAATTTTAAGGGTGTGTGATATGTTTTAAAAGTGGGGGTGGGGGGAGGGATGGCAAGGTTCAAACTGTCTTCCCCACCCCCTCCAGCACCATCTGGCCCAGCCATATCGTCCAAGATGCAGCAGGCTTGGGATCTCACCGGTCTGGCTCTCAAGTTGAGGGGACGGATGGTGCATCCTGGCCCTGAGCCCAAAGATAAAGGTGGCTCTCAGTTCCCTAATTGCTGCCCGCTCCTGACAGCCTCTCACAGCCTGGGCAGCTTCCCTCAGCTGCAGAACCCCAGCCAGAGGCCCCTCTCAAACAGATGACCCCAAAATAGCTTGTTCTCTCAACTTGGGAGCTTTCAGCTAGCCTGGCAGACTCTCCAGGGACCACCAGGGAAAACAGAAGGTCAGGAGAGAAGAGCAGGAGACATATTTATTGATTTGCAGTCCGGATGTCAGAGCTGGTAGGCGGCTTGGGGCAGACCTGGCCATGAGGCGGCCCAGCTCTCCAAGGGGCCTTGGAGGGAAGCACTGGGTCTGGCCTGGGCCTGGGTAACTCGAGGGGACCCACCTGGAGGAAGGGAAGATAGAGGGGAACTATGGCCCCTGGATACCAGCCAGCTGCTTTCAGGGCTGAGATGGCAGCCCAGAAAGAAGCGGGCTGCGACAAAGACAAACAAAAGCCCAAAGCAGTTAAACAGTTGTGTTTTAGAAACAGGCCTGTTTTCGTAACCTCTGTCACTGCTGTGTGTCATGGAGAGAAGTTCTGAGATCAGTTAGGCCAGATGGGTCCTCATCCCAGATCATTCACCTGGTGCTGTGTGACTCTTAGCAAGGCCCTGAGCATCTCTGGGCCCCTGTCCTACCTACCAAGGGGAAAATGACAATGACTCTCAGGACCACAGGCTGAAGTAGGGTTTCAATAAACTCAAGTTTGTAAAGTACCAGGCTTGACACATTGAATATACTCAATTATACCACCATTCACCAGAAGAAACTTTGCCTTCAGCACTTGTCCTTATCAGGCCAATACCAAACATCACAGAAGCACTTGTACAAATAAAGAAGGTATGAGACACAGCTGGGAGGTGCCATCCCCTGGAGATGGGCAGCAAGGGGACCCAGAGTAGCTGAATGTACATGGAGGAGTCAGGAATTCTGAAGGAAGATGTGACACTTGAGCTAGATCTTGGAGAACGAGGACAAGTGGGAGAGGAAAAGATAGATATTCCAGGCAGAAGGAAGAACTTGAGCAAAGGGAGGGAGGTGGGAAAACACGTGGAGGGTCTGAAAGCAGGTGTCAAGTTCACTAGGCCAGAACCTACCAGCAAGAAGAGGTCACTGGAGCACAGAAATGATGAGATCTGTGTGTCACAAAGACCTTCACAAGGCTCAGTAGTGAAGCTGAAGTGACCGGGTGAACTTGGAGGCAGAGAGGCCTGTGGGAAGGTCAATGCAAGAATCCAGGAGAGAAGTGGGGCGGGGGGCATTTGAAGTAGCTATGCCTTGTTTCCCAAGCATCCCCTAGAAGTGAGAGAGTCCAGTGGAGGGGCCCAGATGCAGGAGATGCTTCGTGGATGGGTATAGTTGAGGAAGGCTTCCTGGAAGAGGAGCAGTGGGAGGACATTCTGGGCAGACGGCATGAGGTAAAGCCTGGAGTGGGAATGGTCATGGCATAATGGGGAAACGGTGCGAGGATTCCGCTGCAGCTGAGTGTTCTGGCAATAGCGTTAGAAGGATGTGGGTTGGAGACTAGGCAGGGCCGGGACACAGAGGGCCATTAATTCCAGGCCAAGGGACCGCATTCTCCTCTGGGCTATGAAGAGCTTCAGTGCAGCAGAGAGGGGCTGGATGGAGAGAAGCGATAGAAGCAGTTTTAGGTGGTCAGACTGGGTCAGACATCGAAGAAATCCCACCTCTCCCTTGCTCTCAGGCTCACGGTGCTGGGTGCTGGGGGAGGCAGGGCTGGGGGCAAGACAGTCACTGGGTACACCCCTAGTGACAGAGCGGGTGCCTACTGAGTGCCAGGTTCTGGCCTTGTGGGGCCCTGGCTACAGCAGGACACACACAATCAGAAACATCAGTCCTCATGGAGCCTACTTGCCAGTGAAGATCAGAGAACACAGGTATCATAGGATTCCAGGATCCCAGAATCTGTGGACATGATCTGGGGATCTCAGAGTCAAAATGATGGAATCTTAGCATCAGAGAACTCAGAATCGCACAAGCACATCTTCTCAGGCTGAGAGAGTTAGCAGGGCCCTTCAGCAGCATCTGGTCCATTTGAAAGATGAATGTCTCACTCACAGCTGCTGGCAGCAGGGTCCAGGTTGCTAGGCCAGTGGGATGTTTGCAGGCAGTGGCAATAAACATGGGCTTGGGGGCCAGACAATTGGGTATGGATTTGCATCATGGAATCTTTCTGAGCCCTGGTTTCCTCATCTGTAACATGGTGCCCATAGGGGACCCACCTCACACGGTGGTTATTAGGATTACAGTAACATATGTAAAGTGCTTAGCATAGTAAGTCATCCCAAATGTCTGCTGCTGTTGCTATAATTATTAGTGAAGTTTCAAGGAACTTGTAACTCTCCTTGTAGGTGACAGAGATTGGACCCTGCTGGGATCTGAACAGCTGATCCACCTCGGCCCGCAGGCCTAGCATCCCTCAAGATGGTCTGCCCTGGTGTGCTAGATGATGGGGAATAAGGGTTATTTCACTCTCACCTTGAAACAGAAACAGTATGTGCAGCCTGGCAGGAATCCTCTCCCTGCCCTCCTCTTTCTTCCCCTCCCCAATCCTATCCTCTCTCCGCCACCCTCTCTCTCTCTCTCTCTCTCATACACAGATGTAAGCTGAGCTTCTATGATGGTCATAAGCACTTGACCCAGCCAAGGGCAGGTGGAACTGGAGGTAGAGGTGTGGGTGATAACCCTCCTCTCCCTCTAGGCTGGGACAAGTGCCTACCCAGATGATGGGAGGGCAAGACCAAGGGCTGAGCCCTTGGCCAAGTGGGACTGATGAGAAACACACTCTTGATATGGTGAGAAACCAAGGCCAGATAGCTGCAATAGAGGGCTTTGAGTATGCAGCAGCAGCTAAGTACAAAAGGTACACAAAGGGCAACCAGGCAGCCTAGAGGGCTTCCTGGAGAAGGAGGAAGTTTTCATTTGAGCTGCAAAGAATTTGGTTACATAGACTTCATTGCTGAGTATGTAAAGAGCATTCTGAATGGAAAACAAAATCAAAAACAGTGAAAGCAAAGGCTCAGATGTTGGAAACTTTACGTTTACACAACAGTGAAGTTCCACTTAAAGATTAGGTTTTCTAAGTTGGAGGTGAGATGGGGTGGAGAGATGGAACAAGAAGTCCTTTTGCCTCCAATTTTTACCTTTACCTTAAGCAGAGGGAAATTTCATTTATAGAATAACTCAATTAAGAAAAATCGAGACAGTCATAGTAATGTTTTTTCTTCCTGTGCCTCAGTGTTCCCATCTCCCAAATGGGTATGTCCCTGACATTGGAGAGAGACTGTCCCTGAGCTGACATTCCTGACTGATGGGCAGTCATGGGTCAGTCTATACTTCCTAGGGAGGCCTGTGGGTGTTGGCCAACTCCCGGTTCCCACCACAAAGTCTTGGTCTCACTTGAAAGCCATAATAACAGAAAGGGACGGCTGGGTGACCAGGCTTGGGAGAGAGAACTCCAGTTAAGACACACAGAGCACTTTCCTCAGCATTGCCTCAACCTCACAGCAGCTCCATATAAGACACACGACTGGTGTCTCCACCACCACTGGAGGAACTCAGCCTTGAAGCGGTCTGGTGTCTTTTCTGGGTCCTACACCTGATGAAGTAGCAGGGTCAGGATTTGAACCCAGGACTGCATGACTCCAGACTATCCCTCTCACTTCCACCCAAGTCTGTCTTCTTCCCCTTGTTCCACTGGACAAGAAGAGAACCCAAGAGGGGAAGCAATCTGTTCCCAATCACACAAGGGTTCAGAGTTTGGAGGGCAGCTGGGACCCAGCTACATGCTTTACTTTAGAGGTCCACCTTCTGACACAGCAGATTCTACCTCTGGTTTCAGTGAAGTGTCCCTTCCAAGCCACCTTGTACCTTCTTAAGCTTCCCCTGCCCTTCCTCCAACACCCTTGCAGACCTCCATCTGTGTCCCAGCCACTGGCAATTCTTCAGAGCAGCCGGGAACTCTGTAATCAGTATGCTGAACCCGATGATCCTGGCACCAGTGCTGCTTTGGTTGCTCCCCTAAGCCCCAGACAGAAACTCTTGAAGGGACTAAAGAAGAAGGAAGATGCTGTAGTTTTCTCCACTGTGACGACCCACAAAGGAGATGCTTTAATTGCAAGATCATTCCATCTGAACACACTTAGAACAACTAGAAAAAAACATGTTCACCCAGCCCTGGCTCATGCAATTCAGTCAATGAATATCCCTCCTTATTATTCTACCCCCTTCAAAGCCTTTATCTGCAATGCCTATGAGAGATGTGCAGGAGCTGCAGGTGTTACCTAGCTAGGCTTCTCTAAAACTAGAGAAGCTGGTGGGCACACGGGTCAATTAGTAATGCTGATAGCAAATATTTATATAAGCTTTATCCGGTGCCAGACACAGTTTTAGGTTTCTACCTACACAGATTCATTTAGCACTTGCACCAATATCATGAGGGAGATACCACTCTATGCTCTACTGTACAGATGAGGAAACTGAGGAAAGGGGGTTGTGCAACTTGGTCACCCTCACTCTGGGAATGGCACCTGGGCAGTGGACTCCAGAGTCTGTGCTCCTGACCCTACACCATGCTGCCTTTTTGGGCACAGAGGTGTGTTCTCTGACAGAGGTGTGCCTGGGATAGCATGGAGGTAGGCGTGGTTTCCTTGCTCAAATGAAGGGGGGCATGGATGATTTTCCAAAAGGGTGATGGCTGAGCTGAGCTCTTGATGATGAAGAAACCCCATGCCTTGTGAAGATGAATGAAGCCAGTGGTGAAAACGCCAAGGCCCACCCCTGCACCCCCACAACCCCTACTTTCCTCATCCTGACCCCAGGGGATCAACCTACTCTCTCCTGAGAATGCTCCTGGGGGTCTTGGTTTGTTTCTTCTTTGCAGCATGGACCACAGTCTGCTGAACACCAGCTACAGGCTTCTTCCTGCAAGGTCAGAGCCCTTGCCTCACTCCCTTTCACCACTCTGCTGTCTCCAGCTCCTAGGGCTGGCCTGGTATGTGGCTGGTGCTTGTGAAATATTTGTTGAGCTGACATGAATTTCCTACAGATGTCAGAGCTGGCCCTGACAGGACCATGAGATTGGCCAAAAGACTTTGGCTTACTCTTTCTTTTTCTCTCCCTCTCTCCTTGCCTCTCTTCCTTCTTTTTTTTCCTTCTTTCCACTTCTAATAGGTATCTACTGAGTTTCCACTATATGCAGTAGCTTGTGATACAGCAGGAAATTAAACACAGTCTCTGTTCTCCAGGAACTCACAGTCTCGTGGGGAGAGAGACAAGCAAAAATAATAATTGCAATGTGACAGGTCCTGGCATAGAATGAGTCCCGGGGAGTCTGAGAGAATGTCAGCCTTAGGTGGGAAGGGGATAGTCAAGGCAGGCTTCCCAGAAGTGGCATCTGAACTGAGATTTAATTATTGAGTAGGAGTTAATCCGTGTGTGTGTGTGTGTGTCTGTGTGTGTGCTCATGCTTGTGCATGTGATGGGTGTGTATGAGTGCACGTGGGAGAAGGGGAGGGAGGTTAAGCCCAAAGCTTTCTAGGAAGAGAGAATTATATGTGCAAAAGCCCGAGGGCAAGGAAACTGCACCACACTCTGTAGTATAGAGCTGGAGAGGGAGGGAGAGAAGTGCCAAGACCACATTTCAAGGGCCTTTGCAAGTCACTCTAAAGGAATGTGGCATTTAATCCTGGGGGACACAGGGAGCTATAAAAGATTTTATGCAGGGGGATGATGTGGACAGATTTATGTTTTAGAAACAGGCCTCGGGTGAACTATGGAGAATAGACTGGAGAGGGGGTGGGAGATGGTGGCGGTTAGAAGCAGCTACATTACTCAGGAAGACAGGTCAGTTAGTGGGAGTCGGGGGGGTGCATGGCAGAAGGGGACACATCTGACACAACTTGAGTCAACAGCACTTGGTTGCCTTGGATGATTGGAGGTGAGCATGGCAAAGATGAAGGCTGAGTAGGGGCATCCCATCCCTTTCTGAGATCCTGTTTCTCTTCTGCCATGATCTTCAACCTCATACCATCACTGTAAATGGAAGTTATGGAATTCTTGAGGGAACTCGATGAAATACTGAACTTCTGTTTCCATCACATGAACTGGGAACAATTCTGCTAGTAGAAGACGTGCCTTCACGATGAACCCATAACCATACACATGTCCCACCATAAAAAAATATGCTGCATAACTCATTAGAATTGCCTGATTCTGTATTTCCCATTAATATTTGTTGCTACTTGTACATTTCATTTTATTGCTTGTGAGCCCTCATTTGCAGTCAAGCAGTAGCAGGTGCCAAGGGCTTAAGAGAATCCAATGGGAGAAAAAAAACACAAAATTGAGATAATTATAGGTAATAATTTTGCTATTTACTGCAAATTGGGAAGAGACAGATATCAATTTAGTTTAGCAATGGAGCATCTCAAGCACAGCTTTCAAAGCACAAGGTGAAGCATTCCTATAGGGTTCCCTTGGTTGAGGTTTGAGAGGAATCTGATTAACTAGTTCGTGCTAAGAAATAAATTACCAACAGAGTATTTGAACCCCTTCTGGAGGTACTAGCAGCTTAGTTTAGAGATAGAGAGTAAGTCGTTTTTTCCAATTTCCTTCAAAAGTCATCTCAGTGCTTGTACACTCAGGGAATATAGCCTTTACTTTCTCCTGGAATCACAAAAGCCAAGGGGAAACCTAAATATATGAATCTTCTTCCCCTTGTTTGCAGGGGTAGAACCAAAGGGTGTCTCTGACTGGGCTTTAGCACCCTCTCTCCACCACCATCTGCTGTTACCGGCCAAGGTCACTCAAATAAGTAAACATAACGTCTAGGTAAAAAGTGTGCGTTCTCTGCAAGTGCAGCTTCAAGATAAGCTCACTATGACCTCTCATCCGAACCTCTGCTTGTTCCTATCCCCACCAAAGTGCCCCTCCTTTGAGAAAACCTGGGAAGTCTGGCTCCTCCTGTGAGAAGGGGGCTGGTTTTCATACATAGTGTCTAGGGCCACATGGAAAATTGCATGTATTTTTGTTTCTAAGCTACTAATGCTGCCAACTAAAAGTGAGTGGAAATGCTTCCCATGCAGCACCATTCTGCAGATGGAAAAATGGGGCCAAGAGAACAGAGACTTGCTCTGGAATGTACATTCAGGAGGCTTCTGTACATCTTCTCGATGACCCTCTGAGCTGATGCCACAGTCTGGGAGCAACACATAGGTGAGGGGGAGCCAGGACAGTGCACATGAAGCATTAGGGCGTCTGATGCCATGTAAAGAATTAGGACATCTGAGCTTGAGTCCCAGCTCACCCATCCCCTCTGCAACCCTGAGCAAGTCGCTTAACCTCTCTGGTTGCAGTTGGCAAATGTGTATAAACTACAGGTGTCAAAGGTGCCGACATAGGACCATCTTCCAGACCTTTTCTTGGTTTTAGCCAATTTCAAACTTTGATTATGGGGATGTCTAAAAGACGATAAGGAGATAGAAGAAATAGCTATTTTTATCTGCATTGGAGAGATGTATATATTTTCCTGGTGATTATTCAATTTTGTTTTAGTCTACTTTTTTTTTTTTTGCTTTAGTCTTTAAAAGTCTACTTTTAAAGACCAAGTCTCTGTGAGGACAAGGGAGAGATAGCTAGATTTATGAGTTTTAAGTGGAGATGCTGACACCTGCTCTGCACTGAGGTCACCGATTGAGGTCATGAGCTCCATTCCAGGTGGGACAGCTCTGTTCCTCTGCCAAGAGTGGTCCCAGGCTCAGAACAGCTGCCCCCCAAACGCAGGCTAGGCTGGGAGTCAGAATGGAACCTGATAGAAACCAGTGAATGACTCCAAGCGGATCTTCAAACTGAGAAAAGGAAGGGTACGGTCTGCTCCCACCTCCAGCTTTACAATGATGGTCTACCACACCTTTTCCATCTAAAATCACACACCAAGCCAAGGAAAGAGTGAGCCAGCTGTTTCCCCAGTTTACAGAGGTTCGGTGAAGTTAGGTGATTTTCCTAAAGTCCCACAGCAAGTGAATGAAAAAGGCAGAACTGAAACCCAGGACTTGACAATTTCTATCAGACTGTGGGACCATCTCTGTATGAAAAAGCAGATGCTAAGCAGGATGTGAAAGAGTATTCCTAGGTCAAAGATGCTTCAGGGAAGCAGAAATGCAGCCCTGGGGTCTCTAATCTGGTGCCATCTATGGGATTGGTGCCTCCCTTTCCCTGCTACAGGCTCTCCCAGTTACAGAGACAAGGAGTTGACGGTTCCTTGCAAGGAAAAGCTGTCAAGATGTAAGACGGCAGAGGCTTCTCTTTTTGCTGAGGCCCAGGAGAGATCCCCAGTCTCCTGCAGTGTGCATGGTCCTGCCTGACACAACAAAGGGAAAACTGAGAATCTTCCAGAATTTTCCAAATCCCACATTGCTGTCTGCACTGACGGCACCTGTCCACTTCCAAGAAGGATGGCAACATCCTGAAGGGAAGATCCAGATGCAATGGACCAAAAAATAAATAAAGCTAAGAACCCAGAATCTATAAGGAATTGCACAGGGAGTGGGGATCAACAGTTCCCTTCCCTTTCCCCTAAAAGCCCCTAAAAGATAGGTGAGATGGGTGCTACTGGAGCTCCGTGCTTGGCTCAGCAACCCTGGAAAACAGGTGTATTGTCCCCACCTTAGAAAGGAGGAGAGACTAGATGACCTGTCTCAGGGCCATTTTAAAACCCTGGCTCGATAATTTTTAGAAGCCTTGCCCACCTTATATCAAATTTATAGAAGTGCTCTCATATCCCATAGAGAATGTATTTTTTGCTCAAAAAATTTACGAATAAAAAAAGTAGTTTCAGGCAGGAAACGGTGGCTCAGTGACAAAGTTCTCACCTGCCATGTCAGAGACCCGGGTTCGATTCCCAGAGCCTGCCTAGGCCCCACAAATATATACTACTAATAATAATTCCACTTTTAAAAGTATTTACTGTAACTTGTAGGATTAATCATTGGCACTAATTTCTCCAGCAATCACTGTCTGCAATCAGGAATCTTTGCAAGGCAAAACACTCTACCTTCAAATGGAACACTGATTTTATAAAAAACAACCAACACAGCAATTAATAAAGCTTGACTATATTAGCTGAACATTAAATTTAAATGAACAGTTTTCATATTTCAGAATCCAAACTTTTTCTTTTCATGTTTCAAACGTTTTTGTAAGGCCTTAAGAAGCTCATGAGCCCCACGGGGTCTCCTCGGTAACTGGGCCTTTGCAGCTGGTGGAAGTGGAGCTGGGATTTGAACACAGTTCTGATCCCAAATCCAGGACCCTTTCCTTCATGTTGGGCTCCTCCAGGAGACAAAGCCACTTTCTCCAAGCTGCAAGAAGGAAACTGCTAAATAGAATCCAGCAGACAATACGGCTTAGAAGAGTCTGGGAGCAATGTCCTTTGAGCAGCTGTTAAAGACTTTTTGGAAGTTTGGTGTTGATCAAGCATAATGGCAAGGGGTGATGCTTCCTAGTGCTTACAGTATGCTTAATGCATTGTACAGCAGCTCATATTAGCCCACAGTTGTCTCCTTTTGGGGATGACGAAACTGGAGCTCAGGGTAGCAAGTGGCCAAGCCAGGACTTGAACTAGGGGAGTCGGGCTCTAGAGTGCAAAAATCATAACCACTCTGCCATATTGCCACTCAGGCGGAAGCAGGAGGATTTGGGCAGGTCTGGAGAGGCCTGAGTGCAATATTAAAACATCTGGAAACAAAGAGCCAGGTCCCTTTGGGGATGGTCAAATATGGAAGGTAGAAGTGAAGGCAGGCAGGTCTCAGTTCACTAGAAAGAAGAGCTTTCTAGCAATCAGAGCCGTCTAGGCATAGAGTGGGTTATTCTGGGCAAGACTGAACTCCTGGACTTTGACAGTCTGCAAGGAAAAGCTGGAGGCCTCCGTGCTGGGGAGGGTAGTGGAAATCCCTGCTCTGGGTTGACAGTTACACTGGCTGGGCCCTCTTATTACTCTCGGGAGCATAACTGATAATCCTCTCCTCCTTTCTCAGACCCACCTCTATGCTGGCTCTGGTGGCTCAGTACAGGGGCACGGATGGCAATTTATGCTTCTGGCCAGATGTGCAGCCCAATGAAACTGTCTTAGAAGGCAGATGACTACAGGGTTTGGAGAATGGGGACTGCATTGGAGACAGGTCCTGGAGACCAAGAATTGACGCACTAGTTTTGTTCTCATTATTTGCAGACATCATGTTCCATTCAAGTCACTTGGAACACTGAAGCCATAATGCTAGGCCACTGCTGTTAGGGGAAATACAGGGTTAGATTCCTGAGAGCCTCTGGTGACAACATTTTCATCAGCCAATCAATGCATAGCCTTGTGCCATATGTGTTTCTGTTTAAAGGCGCCATATCTAACACATATTATTGATTCATTAACTTTCAACTCACAGCCAACAGCACTATAACTTGTGCCGTAGTGAAGCATACCTAACACACGTATTTTTCTCTGTTAAGCACATCACAGCTGTCTCACACTTACACACAATAGACAGTCCTTCAGCACTAGGCTTGGGGAGCATTTTCAACAGCTCCCCAAAATTAGCAAGTAGTACGTACTAAACACACACCACAAGAAGGACACTTGTTTACGGTTTAAGAGCCGAACCAAGAAGGCAGAGCCTCAGCTGGGGACATGCTGGTCAGGTGACTCAAGTTTTTCCCCACGCTACTCAAGTCTGCAAATGACTGTGAGACTGCTGATTTGGGGGTCACAAATAAGTTTTAGCGAGTAGGGGAACTTGCAAACACGGAAGTCCCAAATAGTGAGGACCGGCTGTATTTCAGCTTTATGTGTGCCATCTCATTTTCTCCTCTCGCCCTCGGAGGCTGAGCGTCTGGCTCCTATTTCACAGCGCAGGTCACCCTTACCCACTGCTGCGGCTCTTGGGGCGATCTGAGACCCACCTCTGCTTTCCGTCCCCGCCCCCCACAACTCTGACCGGGGGGCTGCTGGGGATCCCAGGGTCGCGGGAGGGAAATCGGGACTCGAAAAGAAAGGTCAGGGGCGGGGGTGGGGTTGGGGCAGACAGTGACAGACGGAAGTGAAAGTGACTTTGATAAAAAGGAACGAGGGAAGAAAAGCAGAAACTAAAACAAGTGACAAAGAAAACGAGAGTGTCCAGAGGAAGTGGCCCAGGGGCGTGGCGCCGCCGGAGGAATCCCCCGCAGACCGGTGTTTCCTCTGCTCCCACAGGGCCGCGGGGGGTGCGCGCTCAGGTCACCCGGGGCGGGGGCAGCCTGCGGCCCCTTTGCAAAGAAGCCTCCGCCCTGCAAGCTGGGGTGGAGCACCGGACGTTCAGGCTGAAGCCCCGGGCGGGGAGTCCTGGTCAGCCACTTGCTGGGCCTTGATTTCCTCTCTCTAAAATGGGGATAACCAAACTTGAGCCCACAGCACTGCTGGGAGGCATTCCTGAGCTGCAGCCCCATGCAGGGCACCTGACAGGTGTGTGCCCGGGGGTGAAGGAGGGACGTGTGCCCAAAGCTGCAGAATGCAGATATGGGATTTCCCAGGGGGGGCGGGAAAGAGAGCACCCACTGTCTCAGTCCTTGAACAAACATTTATCCAACACCTATTATGTTTTTTGGCCCTAGAAATAAAGGGCTGATAAGGCCCAGTCGTATTCCAATTTTTATGGGCTCTGCAAACAGACTCTCAGTTCCTTAGCCCAGCAATCCCACTTGGTAGCTGTGTGACCTCAGGCAAGTGACTTGACCTCTCTGAACCCCTTCCTTATCTGTAAACCAGGACTATAAAGCACACCTAGTCCTAGGATTATGAGGATTAAATGAGACTGCATATGTAGAGCACTCAGTAGAAAGCCAGGCATACATTCACCAGCCTCAGCCCAGGGAGTAGCCAGCCTCTCCGGGAGCTGGACAGTCTACAAGAACATGATTGGGTAGTAATGACAAATGACACAAGGGGCTGGGGACACACACTGCTGGACAGGGATGTAGGGCTGACTCTGCCAAGGCATCAGGAACAAGCAAGAGTCTGTAAAACGGAAAAGAGGAAGAAGCAAAGGACAGTCAAAGGGAACAGCATGAAGACAGGCTGGAGGAGGGTGAAGTGTTTGGGAGCAGCAGGTGATGGAGGAGGCCAGGCTTGTCCTGGTGGGGAGCTCTCCAAGGCCCCCTGCAGTTCTCAGACTAGCCCTGGAAGTGACATAGGAATGCCAGTGGGGATCCTGCTACCTGCCCTTGACTACAGGGTTGGCTTCTACAGCCCCGCCTTTGCTGGGGCTTTGATGGCCTCTAAACAGACTTGGAGAAGTCCCCAAGGGGTGGGCATGGCTCTCATGAATGGGTCTGGCCTGGGAATCAGGGCCTCGAGTGAGGGCAGTTGCTGCAGTGGTGGTGTCACAAGGCACAGACTCGGTCACAGGGAGGGCAGAAGGGGGTTTCTCTGCCAGGCATTTGGTCGGTGCCAAGGACCTCATTTGCATAGAGGGCAGCTGCTGCTCAGAGGCCATAGCCCCTGCCCACGGTCACCACGTGGCTGCAGTCTTGTTCTCAGTCATGGCCCCCCATGCTGACTGGGGGTTACCCAGACTCTCCTGGCCATGTGATTCCCCCACAGCCATCCAGGAACAACCAGAAGTCAGACCATTAGCTTTATCACCTTCAGGGCTACTGCTTATCTGCCCAAGCCTCAGTGTCTTCATCTGTAAAGTGGGGACAATAACCATACCCACCTCTCAGTACAGTAGGGGGAATGAAATGAGATCCTAGAGGGAACATATTTCCTGGATGGCTCAGCACACAGAAGGGCAACCCTTCCTCGCCCATCTAGCTCTTACATTGCATTTGAAGGAGTGGGCAGAGATGGGCTCACTTTTATTTTTAATGCAATATTGTTGACATATATTCAGACACCATATAATCATCCAAAGGGTACAGTCAGTGGTTCACAGTATCATCATATAGTTGTGCACTCATCACCACAATCGATTTTTGAACATTTTCATTACTTCAAAAAGCAATAAGAATAAAAATAAAAAAGAACAAAAAACACCCATACCCCTTATCCCTCCCTATTATTTACTTATTTTTTGTCCCTTTTTTTTTTTACTCATCTGACCGTACACTGGATAAAGGGAGTACCAGCCATAAGATTTTCAAAACCACACGGTCACACTATAAAAGATATATAGTTATACAATCACTTTCAAGAATCAAGGCTACTGGAATACAGTTCAACAATTTTATATATTTCCTTTTAGTTATTCTAACAGCTATAAACTAAAGAGGGATATCTATATAATGCATAAGAATAGCCTCCAGAATGATCTCTTGACTCTATTTGACATTTCTCAGCCACTGAAACTTTGTTTCATTTCTCTTCCCCCTTTTGGTCAAAACTTTCTCAATCCCATGATCCTGGGCCCACTTTTATCCCTCACACCAGCTGTGTGACCTGTGGCAACTCACTCTCTCTGTATATAAGCTTACTCATTTGCAAAACGAGGAAGAATCCAAGCTAGCATTGGCTTTCAGGAAAAAGGAGACACTTGGCAAACTTCATCCTCACTGCCCTATCCCCTCGTTCCATCTCCATGTATCATATGCTTCCCAGGACTCTGAACTCCAGCTTCCTAAACTTGTTCATAGAAAAGGACCTGATACCAGTCATTTACCTTTTGGTCTGAATGAGCTCCCAGGGGCGTTGGAGCTGGACTATTCTTAGAGGAATTCTAATATACTCTCTCCCAACGTCCTATCCGTCTTACAGAAGAAGAAAGTGAGGTGAAGAGAGAGAAGAAGGGCCCCGACTGAGGTCACCAGCATATAAGAACCAGGGCTGAGTCGAGAACAGGGCCTCCTAAATCCAATCTTGTGGCCCTTGGGAGCTCATGGTCATTGAATTCACTCCCTCAACTATTTTATTTTAACTACAGGCCACTCAGTCCAATCTCTAAGTCCACAATGAAAGGTGCAAGGCACTGGGGACCGGAAAAGAAAAAAAAAGGTGTGCTCTTGCTCACCACGTGTAATCACTTATATGTGAACTTCCAGCCTCCCCTTCATTTATCACCTTTCCTGAGCTTCATAACAGCTGCGGAGGTAGGGCGGCAGGATGCTGGGCAGGGATTATTGTGACTATTTTCTAGATGAGGGCCCTGAGGCTGAGAGGAGGGAAGTGACTAGTCTAAGGTCCTATAGCCAATCAGAGCTCGGTATGCTTCACCTTAGAAAAGGCGGCTGCGAGAAGGGGCCACTCAGGAGAATAGGCAGTTCCCTTCCTGCTCAGAATTCTTCTCCATCCACTTGGGAGGTTATGTCCAAGGCCTCAGGAGCTGACAAGGTTTAGTTCAGGGAGGACTCGGCACTGGGGGGAGTACCAGGAACCTGGGCTGTGATCCTGGGCAGCTGCTACTCTCCTCCCCTACAGAGGAGATGAGCTAAAAATCCTTCAGCCTGCCCTCCCCCCTGCACAACTGCGACAGGCCAGGACTCTATAGTTCCAGTGTCCCCGGCATCGGTGCTACCGGCTCCACCTTGCCCAAAGAGCCAGCTCCCACTGGCCAGGGGGCAGAGCCAGGCCTGATGACGCTAGGACAGACCTGGGGCAGGGGTCACACTGGGCCACCAGGAGGATGCTGGGAATGCTGCAAACTAATGCACCGGGGATGTCAGGGTATAATCCATTCAAGTGGCTTTCTCATGTTCTCTGTATGATAATAATGCATGGGCAGCCAGGGCAGGACCCACTGCAGGCCCGAGGTCAGGAGGCAGTCAGAGGCCTCTTAATGGTCCTGATCATCTGGGGAAGTCTCCCAAGTGGGATGTGGGCAGCATGGGTGGGAATCCAGGATTCCGGGCACTCGGACCCGACAGTGGGAGGTTGCAGGGGGCCAGGAGGAGCGGAGCGGGTAAACGGACAGCTTCTATCAATCAGAGCACCAGTCAGGGGATCCACTGGGGTGACCTTAGGCTTCCTGCAGAGGGCTGGGGTGTGTTTGAGGAGAGAAACAAGGCCTCAGCCTCTACAGAGAGGTCACAAAGAAAATGGGGAGTTTTATGAACTCAGGACTGAAAGGGACCCTTAAAAAATCTCCCCTATGTAGCATTTCTGCCCAGTGGCTCTGCAGCGAGTACTTGTACACTTCTAGAGACAGGGTGTTTACTGCCTCCTGGAAAAGCACATTCCTTCTTTGAACAGGTTTGACTGCTATAAGACAGAAGCAATTGTTTACAGTGGTCAAGAAAGGAAGCACTGGTTGAGTATTAATTGAATGAGTTAGCTGGATAAAGAGGCCGATGTGTGAGTCTGAGGTCCTGGGTTCTAATACTGAAGATTCTCCCCTGGCAGCTTTCACAGCCCACCACAGTGGCAAAACCCCTGCCAACCTCCTCGGGCCCACTCCAGGGCCTTGATGAGCCTATGTGAACTCTGCAGCTCCATACTCAGCACTCGGGGGGATTAATACAGAAAAACCAGCCCACATGGTAGATGTCTGGGGTGGCCAGACTTCAAGATGCCTCCAATGATTCATTCACACCCCTCCCACACTGAATGGAGCTGACCTGTGTCACCCAAAGGATAGGGTAGAAATGATGAGTGTGACTTCCCAGGCAAAGTGAAAACAAGACATCGTGGCTTCCTCATACTCTTTAATGGATCCCACTCTCTGGGGATGTGGTGGGGGGGGTGACAGCTGCCATATCATGAGGACACTTGAGCAGACTGTAGAGATGCCCACATGGGGAGGAACTGAGGCTCCTTGCCAACAGCCAGCATTGCCACGCCAGGCACGGGAGCAGGCTGCCTTGGAAGCAGATCTAGCCCTGAGTGACAGTTCAGACAACTGCAATTTCATGAGTCACCTCGTGGCAGAACTGCCGCGTACATGAACTTTCAGCCGTGTAAGTTGCTTCTGCATTCCTGACCTTCAGAAATGTCCAAGGTCTTTTAGCTGCTAAATTAGGGGGTAATTAGTTACAAGCAATAGATTTGAAAACAAAAACAAAAACATGCTCAATAAATATTGCTCATACCAGTGAATGACTCCAGAGGCCAAGAGCATTTCTTTGAAAAAGGTTCTGGGACCGAGCTAGGCACTTTGAAGGTGCGGGCAGGAAATAGAAGAAACCCAGAGGTCGTCCTGGTCTTCTAGGGGGCCCATGGCAGAGATGGGCAGCAATAAACAGAAGGAGCGATGGGACAATTTTGGATAGGCCTAGGCCACGTGGAGGAGATGAGGATTTCAGAGAGGGCAGGACTGGAAGAGGGCAGGGCAGGGCTTGAGCTGGGTCATGAAAGACAGAGAGGGCTGGGAGAAGCAATATTTACCCAATAGCTCTTGGGTAAAAGCAGCCTCAGAGGGGTGCAAGAGGGAAGGAATGGTAGGAGTAGAGGACAATGGGCTTGTTCCAAAGCTCACCTCACCTCCCAGCCCGAGTTCTGCTTCTCTACCAGGAGCCCAGCCCTCCATTTGCTCTTGCCAGGTGTTTTGCATGGGCTGACCAATTCTCTTACTGATCTCTGTCCCCTCCCCATCACGCAGTATCTGAACACAGAGCTCAGTCTTCCTTTGGCTTCTTTCTTTGGATCTACAGGACCAGGTCCGCCTGCTCAGGCCTGTCTGTCCATCAACAGAAATCTCAAGCATTGCAAGTTACACTGTCCAGAGACCTATCTTTCCTCTGCTGGGGTCCCCAGGGTCTGGTTCACAGGACAGGACAGGTGCTCAACATGTGCTCACAGAATAAATAAAGTGACAGAAGCAAAGGTCCACCCTACAAAGACAAAGCCGTCTGGTGCATATTGGGTAACCACATGGAGTCACTGAATTGTCATGTTGGTCCCTGATAATCCAGATTTTTTCTGTCATAACCCTCAGGGACTGCTGGTACCTTCCTGGCTGCACTGGTGCAACAGGCCATAAGGGACTGCGTCCTCCAGGTGGTGGAATGAGGGTGGGGAGAGGAGGAGAACACAGCCGAAGAGAGCCCGGGGATGGGGATGTCATTGGATTCCAAAACCCAACTTCTGACAATGGCTCGCCTCAGCCCCCACCCTGGGAGACAAGCCTGCCCCAGGGAGTTTGGAGCTGCTAATGAAAGGACTGGTAGAATGCTATCGGGCAGGGAGGTGGCAGCTAGGAGATTCTCAGTAGAGGACATAGAAGTGGCCAAGGCTTGGGGCAAGTCTCCCTGGCTCTTCACTTCGCCCCATACCACCCCTTAATACTCTCTCTTACATTGGCCACCAGTCTCCAAGGCCATCCCTCCAGTTTTCCTGCCTTCTCTGGACCTTCAGCCCCCTCTCTGTCACCTGCACAGGGTATCTGGATCTCAGTGGCTACAGAATTCATATCCTCACCCACCCTCCAAGCTCATGTTCTTCACTCCCTGGCCTGTGTTCCTTTCTGCCTTACAGCTGCTCAAGGTACAGTTTTTCCACTGCTGCCTCCCAGCTCTGTTCTCTAGGCCATTAGATCCCTCTGCGGCTACCACGACACCCTCTGTGTCCTTTCCAGATAGTAAGCAGAGGCTGTCCTAACCAGGCCTGGAATGCATGGTGGTCTCCCATGCAGCGGTGACAGGAGAACATTCTTGGCCTCAGAGACCAATGCGTTGGAATCGAGGCTACACGCTGAATACTAGCTATGTGGCCTTGGCCAGCCAGTCAACTTCTATGAGTTCTAGTTTTTCTCTTTTGAAAAGTGGAGGCGAAGCGATCTCCCTCACAGGTGACATTAATTAGGCGGCTGGCATGCACACAGCCCAGTGTTTGGCCCAGAGGAGGTGAAAGATAAACATTCACTTAATGAATGTACAAAGAATGGGGTCTTCGCAAATGTTTCCAGCAATCCTCTCCTGTGTTCAGGGCCCAGGCTGGTGTTGGGCAGTAGTGGGCACTGATTTGATGTCTCATTACTTGTTGCAGCTGGCAAGTGTTGAGCTGGGGAGTCATGGGCCAGATCTGTGATTTTGAAAGGCCCGTCATGGTGCCAGGGTGGAAGGCAGCCTGGGACGGAGGACGCAGGACGCAGAACTGGGAGACCAGGGAGGAGGCAGCCACCATTCTCCAAAGGAGAGGAGCTGCGGGCCAGATGGTGGCTGAGCAGGTGGAGTGGGCAACAGGAAGCCTCGGGAGCAGAATCAATGGCACCCCATTCCCCCCCAGACTGGGAGAGGGCTTGAGGGCAGGGGAAGAATTAAGAAAATGTGCTGATGTCACGGCATGAGGTGTGGAATACAGAAGGAAAAGCCATTTTAGAGCTGGGGGCTGTGGCAGCAAAAGTGAAGTCATGATGCATTTGGTTTGGGGGATGTGGAGAGGGGTGCTCCTGGGGCCTTGGGGGTGAGCTGTGACCCCAATGCACCCCTTCTCCATTGCCCCACCCCTTGCTTTCACAGCAATGAGGACACTAGAGAAGAGTTTGCTAGGACCATGATCTCTTCCAAGCATTTTTTGTGCTTTAATAATTTAAACCTCCAGCAGCCCTTTGTAATAAGTATTACCATTATCTTCATTTTATACATGAGAATCCTGAGGTCATGTCATTTGTCCAACAAGTTTCCGGTTGAGCAGAAACTTGCATAGGACATCTATGAGGAACCCATTGAATAGAGATTCCTTCCTATTTATAAGCGCCGTATGGCACACAGTAAATGCTGCGTCAGGGTTTGTGCTGACAGTAAGATGATGGAGAGGAAGATGACAGTGGCCAAGGATGGGGAGGATGGTGAGGAGGAGGGTTCTTCTCTGGGTTGATCCAATCCATGTGACCATTTTAGGAGGAAAGCAATTGCGTTCTCTTAACTAGGAGAAAACTGAGCCACAGCCGTGTGGGAGTTCGCTGCGGTGTGAAGGCGAACTCCAGGTCATGTGACCTGGGCCCCGGGCTTGCTCACTCCCTAAAGCAGGGCCAGGCCAGGCCCTCCCGGGACCCCTACCCTTTACTGTCAACCTCGTATCCCTCTTCCTTTCTTCCCCAAGGGGATGGCATGCTGGGGCACTTTTTGCAGCCCCTTAATTTGGGACCTAGCCATTGTCAGAGATTTAAACCCCTCTCTCCTTCCTTCTCCGGCGACACAAGGCGAGGTCCGTGACAGGCGGATGAGGGAAGTCTGCGCCTCTCCCCAGCCACCCACATGCTATCTAAATTCACCGCCAGACAAAGCCATCTCTTTGTCTTGGCGCCTCCCTCCTCCCTGCCATTCATGTGCTTGGAGATTTCATTTCCAGTAAATGGAGACTGGAGAGAGAAGAAAGCAAGCAGGAGAGGAGGGAAAAAAAAATAGAAAGGAGCGGTGGGGAAGAAAAGGCAACATCACCGAATCAAGTCCAAGACTTGGCCCCATTGTCAAAGTGACAACTCGTTAAAAACTGATTTGTAGGCTGTGCGGGGGAGACGCCCGCCTCTGAAGAGCTTGCTTTCTGTGTTCAGTGAGGCAGCATCTGCAGCCAGGTCCCGCCCAGGGTGCTTGGGAGCCAATGGTTATCCCACCTAGGAAGCAATCGGAGTGTTCCAAGGTTCTGAGCCCGCCCTGCTTTGAAGCAAGGAGTGCCCAGGCTTAAAGCTTCCACAGCAGTGGTTCCAGGGAAATAGAAACGAGTCCAACATCCATTTTTCAGCTGGGTCCCCCACAGCGTTCAAAGAGCCTCTCCCTGCCACAGAACCTTGGAAGGTGCCTCTCCTGTGGATGGGATTACCGGCCAATGGCAAATGCCCAACCCCCCTGTAAGGGTCTGATGGGCCAAGAAGGGGCGGAGTCCTGGAGACAGCAAGGCTCCCTGGCTTCAGAGAGAGGGAAGGGGGCTCACTGCCCACCCAACTGGTTCTCACCCAGGGAAACAAGGTTCTCCAGGTCATGCTGTGTTATCTAAACAAGGGTCTTGAGAAAATTAGCCTCTCTGGGCCTTGGCTTTCTCATCTGGAAAATGAGAGGGCTTAACTATATGCCACCCTTCCATGCCCCAAGTAGCTGGTGAGCATTTACTCTAGGCAGAGGCAGTCTCAGGACCCAGGTCCTACATTTATGGCTTCCCTTAGCAAACATCCAGTGATTCCCAGACACGGTACTGCGTGCCAGAGGGGAAGACAGGGAGATGACCACAGAAGTGGCCCCACCCATGAGTACGGGGTGAGGGAAGGGTTGAAGGGCTAACAGGAGGCCCCGCTGTTTCTCCACTGCCCTTCCCAGGGCTGACTCCTTCTGGCTCCGGCTGCCCTCCCATTGCAGACCCTGCTGCCCACCCCACCCAGCCTTCAGGCCCCAGCCACACACCAAGTGAGGCCGTCTACACCCTTTCCTTGATCAGCTGGGAAACATGGCCCTTTCTTCCCAGCTCGCCAGTGAGGGGCATAGTTTGGAGAGTCGGAGTGGCCTGTTCCAAGCCTGGCTGTGCCACTTTTGAGCTCTGTAGTTATAGACAAGATGCCTGGTTTCCTCATCTGCAAAGTGGAGCAATGAGTAACTACTGGCAGAGCTGTCTGGAGGATGAGCCAAGATAGTATCTGTGCAGGGCAGTGCCAAGCCTGGAGCCTGAGCATACCTTCCTGCCGGTCCCACTGACTGCAATGGCTTCCTGCAGCCCCATTTTTATTTGCTGACTCCTGCCATCCTTCCTATCTCAGATGAGACCATACCTCTTCCATGAAGGGTTCCAGACTCTCCAAACTGGGTTGGATGCATCTATGTGTCCCCAAAGGGCCAAGAAAAAAAGCCCTGGCATTGGACTTCCCATCCTGGGCTCCGATAGCCCCAGGACTCATCTGTTCCCCCATTAGCCTCTGAGAGCCTTAAAAAGAGTCTTGTTTACAGCACCTCATTTATTCCTTGGCATCCATGGTTTACAGCTGAAGAGACGGAGGCTCAGACAGATATTTTTGGGAAAGGGAGCTCTTTATGAGGAATGGCTCATGGGTTTGTGAGTCCTGGCGGTCCTCAGATAGAGTAGAGTCATTAACCTGTGCTGGAGCCCTGCGTGCCAGGCCCATTCTTGCTCCCTACCTGTCACTGTAATCTTGCAGAGAAGGATCTGGGTCCATCAGACTGACAGAGGACCAGAGCTCAGCCATGGCATTGGCTCAAGGCCATAGATGGGAATAACTGAAACTTGAACTCAGCTTGGGCCACCTCTTGGGAGACTGGGACCCTCTCCCACCTTGCTCTGGCCCAGGCCAGCGTTGTGTGTTGCCAATGGAAGGGATGTCGCATTTGGAGTAGGCCCATCCTGGACACTGTCCCTAGGAAAGGCAGGCTAGTAAGAGCAAATGCTGCTGGAGGGTATGAAAACAGGGTCTTCCGTGTTGTTATAGTTTCCCTGGAGACACAGAAAGGCAGTGCATGGGCCTCACAGACTTCACTCACACCCTTGGACTTCACAGAAATCGCAGGCCCTTTGGCCGGATCAGCCCTTGGGAAACAGGGGTTGGCGGGGGGGGTCCCCTAGGCATTGTGCCAGGGGTACATGATGCATCTTCTCAGAGCACCAATTCTACCTGGAGAGCTAGGGGAGGAAGCCTCTTTTTTAAAAAAATAAATAAATAAACAAACTCTGATCTATTATGGAGAAGAATACAAAATGTTTAAGAATGTTCAAGGGGAAACACAAAACTCCGAAGAAATTCGTTCGCCCTCCCCTGTGGAAAGTCAGACAAGCACTGAGCTAATTGAACCCCCCCCCCTCACAAAACAGAAAAGGAAACCCCGCAGCCCTGAGGTGTCCAGTGACTTGCTCTGGGTCACACAGCCCATTGGCTCACAGCTCCTGGCCTGGGACCCAGTGGACGTGCACCAAAATGCCCAGGCTCAGAGCAGCGTCTCTGCCCCTGGTCCTGGCACAGCCTCCACCACTCATGGGCTGCACTGCTGTGGGGTGGTCAAGTCTCTTGTCTGAGCCTCAGTTTCCTCATCAGGAAAGTGGGGTAAGAGTTTTGACAGAACATGAGGGGATGCTGTCAGGGCTCGTAGGCATGCCACAAATGCTGGCCTCCCTGCCCTCCTCTGTCCCTCAAAACGGGGCAAAGAAACCATGAAGAGGAAATGCCCACATCAGCACGGAGTTCTCTGCGAGGGTGGATTCCAGAGTCTTTTCTCCATTTCTAACGAACCACAGCACTGTTAGACCACAGCATTTCATGAAGTTCCCCAAATAGATCATCCATATGATGAAACTGGGCTTGGAATCATCTCACGGCCACCCGAAGCCCCAGTTTCCTCTGCCTTGTTCACTGCTCCTTGCAGAGGAAACAGACATGTCTGAAAACAGAACCCAAATCAATGCCCCAGATTTGTGGCTGCAAAATGTGGCAATGTCCAAGGGGCCCGCACCTCCCCTGCCTCCACACGGCCTCGGTCGGCTGGGGTTTTCCAGGCAGCCAGGAGTAGGATTTCGACATGCTGAGCTACGGGTCACATGCACATAGCAGCCGGTGGCAAACGGGGAAGTCCAGGAAGATGGGCTGTTTCAGAGAAGTCCTTGGAACTGGGAATGCTTGGCCCGGCACCGAGTGAGGTCAGCAAAGCGCTGCTGTCTTCAGGCAGGTGGCAGCCGCCAACCTGACTCGCCCAGGGAGTGAGACCAGTCTCAGAGGGTCTCTTCTGTCAGGAGTGGGGGCAACAGGCAACACCAGTGAAAGTGACTGCTGTCCTAGTCCCAGTAACCGCCCACTGAGCTCCAGGCATCCGTATCTCTCTTTTCAGACAAGAACAACTCCCACCATCTGCCTCTCTTGGGAGGAAGTGTGGGCTCCTTGAGACCCACCCCCATCCATGCAACCCTACCCAGATCCACCCAATATTTATAAAGCCCTTCCCAGCCACGGACTCCCGTGTGCTTACACATGACCCTGGAGAGGCAGACAAGAGAATCACAGACGAGAAAATCTAGGATGAGATGAGATGAGAAAATCAAATCACAGATGAGAAAAACTAAGGCTCTCTGAGACCAAGTGACATGCTTAAGGTCCTGCAGGGGTAAGAGCTGGAGCCAAGCCTCAAAGCAGGACTCCCCAGTGTACTACCCCAGCCTGTTTATGGAGAGACGGCACCAGCCACCAGACTGTGGCAGCAATGCCGTGTTTTCACATGACAGCAGCTCAGATGTTTCCAAAGTGCTTTCCCCGGCATACAGTCCTGGACAACCTTTTGCCTCCCACAATCATAGTGCAAGCAGGTAATTATCTATTCCCATTTTCAGAGATGAGAAGGTAGGATCACAGAGGTAAAGTAGCTTGCTAAAGTCACACAGTCGAGAAGTGGCAGATCCAGGATTCAAATCTAGGTTCTCCAATTCCAATCCCCATACTCCTTTCACCTACAGAACCATGCTGCTGGCTAGGAGCTGGGATGAAGAAGTGGGCCCTGGGGACAGTGGGCTTCCCCCTCTGCGCATGCTCCCAGGCTCCATGGCCCTGCGTCTCCTTTCTCTGATGACTGCTCTGCCTCCAAGGCCACCCAGAAAGCAGCCACCTGCATTGCAAGGTCTGCTGGGCGTTGGGTGATAGGTGAGTGGCTGAGTGAGCTCAGGCTCGTTGGGTTCTCTGCAGCCTTGCCATGTTCCACATACCTGTGAACATGGACTGACTGAGGGGAGAGGGGTCTGACCTTGGGAAGCTCAGTCATGTTCTGGAACAGTGCTGCCCACACCTCTCTCCAGGCCTGGTGAGGAAAGGCTACAGCAACATTTTGGGTGCAGAGTAGGGAAGGTTAAAACTAACATGTACCAAGATCCTGGCACTGAACAAGGCATCATTTGATTGATTTGTTCATACTGTAATGTTTCAGATGTACCCTTGTGGCTTAGGCACGGGACTAGGAGCTTTCACATTTCCCTTAATTCCTTCCTTCAAGCAATACCCAGGAAGCCCCAGGTCTGTGTCTGACACCATGGCAGATGCTAAGGAGACAGAGAGGGAGGAGCACTGCATGTGGGACTGGAGCACTGCACGAGGAGTCCTGAGTTCTAGCCCTGACTCTGCCATTCCTCTCCAGCTTTGTGACCCTGGGTAGACCTAGCGCCCTCGCTAAGTCTTGGTCTCCACATCTCTGAGGCTTATGAAGGGTCCACTTTCAGTGCCCATGAAGCAGCCCTTGGGTGGGCAGAAGCACACTTGGCCAGGGCAGTCGGCCACCAGAGAGGCAGGAAGGAGCAGGGCAGCTGGCTGGGAGTGAGGTCTCAATTCCCCTGTGCACTGCCAGAGCTTGGCACTTTCCTCTCCTCTCATCAGACTCAGCTGGAGAGGGTAGGGGAGGAAGGAGGGCCACTGTTCCCTGGGCTCCCACCATGCGCTGGCCCTGGACAAGCATTTTCATGTGTGTTATCTTGTCTCATTTCTTAGACAACTCAGTGAGGCAAAAACCGAGGCTCGGAGCGGGAAAGTGACTTGCCCTAGACCACGTAGCTAGGTAGAGAGGAGCTGCTGGAGAAACAGATCTGTTTTCCTTTGAAGAAAGAAGACAAGCCACCTCTTTCCCTTCTTTCTTCCTTGTCCTGCCAGCATTGTCCCCTCCTCTCCCTCTTCCTCCCCCGAGCTAAAATGTGTTAAATAGTCATGGAGCAGAGCAGTGGAACAATGAACGTCCAGGGAAGAGACACGCACCTACTACCCTGCCCCTGCTTTCTCCTGCAGGGTCTGGGGCCCGAGCTATCTTTCCACGGTAGGAGTTCGCTCACTTCCCACGGTCTCGATTCATCCCCACGCTCCCACCCCCACTCACCACAGTGACTAATGGGCCCCGCTGCTGACTAAGCTGCCTTCTCTGGGCTCTGCGATGGAAACAAACCCAGGGTCCTTCCTCTTTAATCCTCATCCTGGGGCCTGTGTTGCACAGAGAGAGTAACTCACGACACAGGGGAGGCCCGGAGGCTGCAGCCACGTGGATCTCTGCCTAAAGAATGTCGCCTTATTTGTCTGTTTCCCTGTGAGCTGTTGGGGGATGAGACGGGGCTGTGATAACAGCTGGATTTTTATTCCCAGCTCAACCACCAACTACGTAACCTCGGGCATGTTGCTGCACCTATGTGAGCAACCTAAATGGCCTGGTTTGCAAAGCGCATAAAATTAAAAGCTGTAATGTCTGTAGGATGCCCGACACATGGTAGGTGCTCCCCAACTCTCAGCTCTTCCCTTCAACAGTCTAAGATGAACTAGGAGGACGGAGGGCCGTGGCATTTGTTTATGTTGTTCCGTCAAGAAAAATGATAGAAAATGCTCTCCTAGTCTTGACTTGATTTGTGGCAGGATAAACAAATGACTTTTAGAATTGATCCACTTGTAATTTAGCCCTAAATTCTATACCCTCATTGGTCTCTGAACATATCCAGTCTCCATAACCAGGAATTCCCTTGGAGCTGGCACCAAAACTTATCTGTCCATCCATCCAACCATCGACCCACACAGCAGTCCATCAATGGGTGTCCATTATTCCTATCTCTCTGTCTGACCATCCATCCATCCATCCATCCATCCATCCATCCATCCATCCATTCACCCAACATTTATTGAAAGTCTACTCTATACCAGCCATAACGGGCTTCTGAGCAACAACAACAAAAAACATAGTGTGAAACTTCAGAAGCTTCCGCATTCCCCAGGGCTGTTGGCTCAGATACACACCGCAGGTGGTCAATAACCATTTCTCCAGAAAGAGAGAGAAAAGGCAGCCGCCTTTCCTAGGGTCTGGCTTCCTCAACATTGCCTCTTCTCTGCTCCATATGCAAGTCTCCTGCTGAGTGACTTTCAAGTGAATAATTATTCCTCAATGAGCAGGATATTCCCTATAAAAGCAGAGGTTTCACTAAAGTATATATCACTTCAGAGCACACACACACACTTACACAGATATACACACACACTCACAGTTGAATGGTGTGTCCAGAATGCCTGTATGCAAGCACTGTGAGGGGCTGGAAGCTGACCACCTCATTACTCTCTTTTCCCCACCTTGGGTCAGCACTACGCTTTATGTGTAGGAAATGCCTCCTCCAGCTTGTCTCTCTCTATTACATCACCTTGATTCATTTCAGAAAAGCAGCCCTCACTGTTGCAACTTCCAGCTTCAGTATTTGTCTGAGAGGCAGTATGACGGAGTGATGAAAAGTTCAGTGTCTGAAGTTAGGCTCTCAGTGTTCAAATTCATCCCTCCAACCTTGCGACCTTGCACAAGCTGCTGAATATCTCTACGCTGCAGTTTCACTATCTGTAGAATGGGGATCAATAACAGAATCCATTTCATGCGGTGGTTACAGGATTAAATGAGATTACATTGTTTCTATTGGGGGATGGTACCATGTCCTGTGGGGCCTCCACTTTAAACTCCAAGTGAGTATTTTGGGGTTCCAATGACAGGGGTGGGCTGTGAGGAAGAGTGACACTGACAGCAAGGGGCAGGAGCCAGAGATGTTAAATCTTGAAACATGCCACACATCCTGCCCAAAATAAAGAACTGCTTCTCTAAATGCCAACTGTACCCACACTGGGGAACTGAAAAAGGCTTCAGAAGAGCCTGGTACCTGGTAGATACTCACCAATCGTGAGCTGTGGCTTATTGACTGCCTATTGCTCTCCCACCCCGCCACCCCTGCCATCCATGTAAACTCCAAAAGAGCATCAAAGGACCTTGTCTGTCTTGTTCAGTGCTGCTAAATCATCAGCACCTAAGGCAGAGTCTGACAAACGAATGAATGAATTAATGAATGAATGGGACATGCTCAGTGATAGGTGAGTGGCTGCTTGATGAAACATGCCTGTTCCAATCACAATTATGTGCTGAATAGCTCCAATCCATAAGATAAGAGGAGATGGCTGAGGAACAGCTGACCCCTTTGAACATGAAGTCCTTACCCGTACTTTAATGCCTACTGCAGGCCTCAGTCTCTCAGGAAGCCGTCCTGAGTCTGCTGGAGATGACCCCTAGTGACTGGTCATCTGACCTTCATTGGTGAACACTGTCTGACTCATAAAGGCTTCCCTATTCCTCCTCTCCAGAGCGTGTGTAAGTTCCGCTGTGTTTCTCTCTTTGTTCCTGAGTACAGGGGACTTGGTGCTTAGTGGGGCTCAGCAGACATCTGAGTGGTTGCATTTTTCTGCTCTTCCTTGCACACATGCAAACAGACACCTTTACAAAAGTGTGGGCAAAACTGATCAATCATTGTGCTTTGGGAACAGAAGGGGAAGGAGTAAGAGGGGGAGGCAGGCCCTGAATGTTCTGAGCAAAAAAGGATTAACTAAAAAACTCCATTTCACCCCTTTTCAAACATCCTTCCATCCTTAAAAACTTTTCCTCCCTTGTAGCATGTAGAATCCTCCCCTACTGCCTGGAGCCCAGAGGCCAGCCAACCTTTCGAAATGTATTTGACCAAATCTTCATTATTTACCAACTGTGTATAAGGGGAGAGTTCAATTAAACCAGGCCCCGGATACTGGAGGTTCACAGTCTCTGGGGAAACGGACATGTACCAAGGCCATCATTGGGGTATACTGGGCAAGTCAGGCAGGACGTAGAAATTTTAGGAGATTGTCAGATGGGGCTGAGTTCCTGACATTCCTCAGAAGCTGTGTTTTGGAGTTAAATAACTAATAGAAGCTATGTCCTTGAAGTTAGTTCAGTTTTTTTGTTTTGTTTTGCTTTGTTTTGAGTTTGTTTTTGCCATTTTGGCTCAGTAGTGGTAATGGGTATTGAACTGCAAAAGGCATGCTCAGGTCCCAACCTTTGGTCCTGCAGGATGAACCCATTTGTCAATAGGCCCTTCAAAAATGTTATGAGTTAAGGTGTGCACAAACTAAATGAGGGTGGGCCTTACTCCCAAGTGGCTGAAGTTCTTACAAGTAAGGGAATTGGAGAGAGAAGAGGAAGCCACTTTAGGAGCAGCCAAAAGGTGGAAGTCAAGAGAACTCGAAAGAGAAAGGAGATGTTGCCATGTGCATTCCCACATGACAAAAAAAGCGAAGGAACCCCAGAGATTGCCTGCCAACCAGAAGGTCCCGACCCTAGGAGGAAGAAAGCCTTCTAGTCTCTGAAACCGTAAGCCAATAAATTTCTGTTGTTAAGCCACCTTCTTGTATGGTATTTGTTTTAGCAGCTGGGAATTGAAAACAGCCAGTAAGACTCTGGTCAAGCATGGTTTTAAAGGGTGTGCTCAGTCAAGGAGTGCCCTAGAAGACCGTGCTCTTGTGGAGCTAAATCCTCACACTTATATGCCTAACCTATCAAGTGCCGCTAGATGCTCTGAAGTCAACCCAGCCTTGTTGAGGGCAACAAGGTGGGGAGGCAGGGTGGAGGGTGAATGAATGGCCAGGTAAGGTCTCTGATCAGCTGTCATGTGAGCAGAGCCCGGAAGGAAGTGAAAGAGCCAGAAGTTTGGATCTCAGGAGAAGAAGAGCCAGTCTCACAAAACGTGGTCCTGGAAGGTTGCTGAACCCCAGCTGAAACTTGGGGGGGGGGGGGGCACCAGGACTGCCAAGGAGAGCAGACTTTTTCTTTCCTTCCCTTCCCTGCAGACTTTGAGCCTAAATGACCCAGCAACAGGATTTCCTTCAAGCCTTTCACAATTCTCATAGCCAAGAAATTCTTCCTTTAGTCTAACTTAATTCTGTCATGTGTCAGTTCAGCCCCTTTCTTCCTGTTTGCCCCTAGGAGGGAACAGAGCTCAGAGGCTCACCACTGCCTGGATATCCCCCAGGTGAAAGTTCTCAAATTTTCCCACCAAAGAAACTCTAAAGAGGGCAGAACACTGAAAGGTATCCCTCAGAGAGGTCCAGGGACCTCTGGCCGAAGCAGTCCTCACAAGCACAAAATATTTTTAGTCTCTTATTTAAAAATCCATGCACATATAAAATTCCACTCCAGTATTTCCATGTATATATGGGTGTATGTATATATCCATGTAATGAAGTATACATGCCTCCAATTCAACTGAAAGATGGGCCAAGCCTATGCTGTATTCTGCTGGCCTCTGGCGCTCTGCCACATTCCCCTAGGCACAGGGCAAAGGAAATCCCTGGACTGGGGTTCGAATCAGGACTTTACACAGAAAAGACCATATTCTGTCCTTGAACAAAGGCAGAGACCACTGTGGCTCTTGCTTCCACCTTTCCTGGTAGCTTATGTCCCTGAAGATTCTAGTGGAGGACAGGACAATGTACATCAATAAAAGCCTGGGGCTCCCCCTTACATGGGACATGACTCTCAGGGGCCTTCCTGGCAATGTGGGACAGGACTCCCAGGGATGAACTGGGACCTGGCATCATGGGATTGAGAAAGACTTCTTGACCAAAAGGGGAAAGAGAGAAATGATACAAAATAAACTTTCGGTGGCTGAGAGATTCCAAACAGAGTTGAATGGTTATACCTGGAGGTTATTCTTACGCATTAAATAGATACTCCTTTTTAGTTTATGGTATATTGGAGTGGCTGTAGGGAAGTACCTGAAACAGCTGAACTGTGTTCCAGTAGTCTTGATTCTTGAAGACTTGTATAACTAGTTTCTTTTACAATGTGGCTGTGTGATGGTGAAAATGTTGTGTCTGATGGTCCTTTTATCCAGGGTATGGACAGATGAGGAAAAAAATAAGGATAAAAAAATAAAAAATAAATAAATAATAGGGGGGCATAAAGGGTAAAAAATTGGGTAGATTGAACTACCAGTGGTCAATGAGGGAGGGGTAAGGGGTATGGGGTGTATGAGATTTTTTTTCTTTTTATTTCTTTTTCTGGAGTGATACAAGTGTTTTAAAAGTGACCATGGTGATGATTGCACGACTCTGTGATGGTATTGTGAGCCACTGTTTGTATACTATGGATGGTATTGTGAAGATTCCTCAATAAAAATCTCCTTTTTAAAAAGCCTGGGGCTGGAGGTATGAGTATACGGAAAGAATATTCTGGCCAGAGGTCCTCTCTTATCCACTGAAGGAAATATAACAACCCCCCTGAGAAGGGGTATGGGAAACTATTTCATGGGGCTTTTAGCCAGGGCTTGAGAACTGCCAGTAGATTCTAGAAGATCTGGTACCTGGCATGGTGCTTGGCACATAATAATCCTCAATAAATACTTGTTGAATGAAGGAATGTTGAATGAACAGCTAAATCATAAGGAACTAATGGAGGGCCTCTGGCTTAGATGATTCTAATGTCCCTTCTGGCCCTAAAATGGCACACTTGGGGTGGCTACACCGCTCTTGTGTTCCCGCTCTAATAACCTGATGTACTGCCTGCTGGCCCCATACTTTCTTTCTGTGGCTAATGCAGTAAAAAGAGCCATAAATTATAAACCACTAATTGTATTTAGACAAAAAAAATCTTCCAGACAAACAACAATGCTAATGGCTACCAAATGCCTGACCCTCTATTAATCCCCTTACATTTGTTACCCATTCACTCCCCATGCCAACTTTCTATTTCCCCATATTCAGATTAGGAATCTGAGGCTTCCCGAAGTGACATGAGTGCTGAGGAAATAGGGCCCAGGACTGTGGCTCTGAAGCCCTTGCTCTTTCTTCTGAGCTTGGCCCACCTGGGGAAAGGGTTATGGGGACTTTCCCTCATCCTGTTCCAGACTCCTGGCTTGGTGCTATTTATTCCCATGAGTATGAGACAGGGCATAAGGGCTTCTGTCCGGGAAAGCGATGCATGGGGGTGTGGGGTCCTGGATGGGCTGCGGTGGGCTTCTGACTCAGGGTAACTGTCCCCAAGTTGCCAGGACCTATGAGGGGTCTGGTAGGGGGAGCCTTATCCATGGGTGATGCCACTAGTTAAGCCAACTCAGTATGGTTTGTAGCAATCACTTTGGGTGCCCTGTCCCATCTTCCCAGGCCCCCTCATCATTTCCTACATGCCAGCCTGACCTCAGTGGTCAGCCTTGCATCTTAGTTGCTGGACAGTGTTCTGCCTGTGTGTACAGAGGGACAGAAGGGCCTGGTAACTGTGAGGTATCTGTTTTGTATAGTTTTCCAGAGACCTCCAAGAGGGTTGAGCTTCAGTCACCTATTCTGGCCACCAGTTTGACAACACAGCCTCTACTGGCTGACTTCCTTCCGGGTCTCACTCTCTCCTCTCCTCCTCCGTTCTGTGAATTTCTGAGGGAACCCAAACTAAGACAAGATCCCTGTGGCTGGGGCCTGGAGAATAGAGACAGAACAGGGAGAGGGAGAAGGGAATGGAGCTGACATACGGAGAGAAGAGTAGGGGCAATCCGAGACCATGTGGCCCAAGAGCTCCTTGATGCTTGGTTTCCTAGGGCTGTCATAGCAAAGTATCAGCAGCTCATGACTTAAAGTCACAGAAATGTATTGTCTCACAGTTTCAGAGGCGAGATGTCCAAAATCAAGGTGCCAGCAGGGTCATGCTTTAATCGAAGTCTGTGGGGAAGAGGCTGTTCCATGCCTCTTCTAGCTTCTGGGAGCTTTCTGGCAAGTTCTCTCCTCTATTTTTCTCTGTCTCTCTGTCTGTTGTCCAATTTCTTGTTCTTATAAGGATACCAGTCATATTGGGTTAGGGTTAATACTAATCCAGTTTGGTCTCATCTTAACTAATAACATCTCCAGAGACCCTATTTCCAAATAGGATCACCTTCATAGGACTGGAGGTTAGGGCTTGAACTTATGATTTTATGGACCACAATTCACTTCATAACAGGTGGTTCTGGTGCTGCGTTGGTGCCAAAGTTCTGCTTCACTTATTTCATCACTCTACAGGCCTCTAATCACCTCTATTCCCCAGCTTCTGACGTGCTGTATATGAGTCTCTGTTTCTGGCAGCCAAAAGCACCAAATGGTCTCCCTTGCCTGTGCTGACCTACAGACACGTGCATAGCAGAAATGAGAAAGCCAGATAATGGCAGCATGTAACTAGGCTGGGGTGGCATAACTCAAGGCTAGGGGTGCCATGGCTTGAATGGCTGCTCAGGACCAGAGAGGATGCTCAGCACAGGGTACTAAGTTCCACGGAGCAAACTTCCATTTTGCAGATAAGGAAGTAGAGGATTCCAGCCTGGGAGAGGCTACAACAGGATGTGAACTCAGGTCTGTCTGATTTAAAGGTCAAACACTTGCCATAGAAAGAAGGGAGGGAGGCAGGGAAAGGTAAGTCCAACAGTAATACACAGTCCCCAGGGTTAAGAGAGGAGGTAAGGGAGGGGAGAGAGGAGAGGGTGAAAGATAGAAGTGCCTCTGTGGCTCCTGGGGTTGCCAGCCCTGCTCATGAGAACCTGGGGCCAAAGAGGAGAAGACACAGGGCCAGTGCAGGCATTAGATCCCGAGACCTGATTCTGCCAGCTCTGACCCTGCACCCACCATGGCAGCAGTTACCAGGACCTGGCTTGGCAGCTGACCACTCCAAAGCCACCAGCAACTTCCATCCACACTTCTGGCAGGGATGAGGAAAGGAAAAGAAATCATATTTTTTCTTCTGATGATAAAAATAGCTCCTACTGTAAACATTTCAGAAAGTATAGAGAGAGAATGAAAATGACTTATAACCCTGCCCCCGACATCTCCACTGTTCTCATTTGGATATCCTTCCTGCTAGACCCTTTTCTATATACATATGCAGTTTGGTTTTAATTTTTTTATCTACTAGATGAACTGCTTTTTTCATATATCAATACATTGTCAGTGTCTTTTTAAGTCTCTGAAAGTGCACCAATGTCACCGCTTTTAACAGCTGCAGGGATTGTGCTGTGCAGAATGATTACATTTTACTCAAAAATCCCCAATGATAGATTGTTACGGGTTGAACTGTGCCTCCCCCAAAGACATAGGTTCAAGTCCCCAGTACATATGAATGTGGACTTATTTGGAAATATGTCTTTGCATATGTGATTAAGCTAAGACGAGGTGGTGCTGGAGAAGGATGGGCCCCAATCCAACATGCCTGGTGTTCTTCTACGAAGACAAGAAGAAACGCAGGGGCAGATGCAGGAGAGAAGCCCATGCAAAGACGGAGGCAGAGACTGGAGTGAAGCAGCTACTTCACTCCAGACTAGCAGAGGCAAAGGAGGATTCCTCCCTTAGGGTCTTCAGGGGGAACATAACCCCGCTGGCACTTTGATTTCAGTCTTCAAACCTCAAGAACTGTGAGAGGATAAATTTCTGTTGTTTTAAGCCACCAAATTTGTGGTGCTTTGTTATGACAGCCCTAGGAAAACAATACCCAGACTATTGCTGGTTTTGCAGCAAACAGTGCTGGGATGTGCAACTTAAAAATACCAGGTTTCTGGGAGCCAAATGAAAACATGGATCAAAAGCCTTAAGAAGGTACCACACCCTTTGACTCAGTGATTCTGCTCAGAAGCATGTACTGATCCTAAGGAAGTAATCAGAGGAACAGGCAGGACCTGGAAAATCAGGCACATTATCAGCCCAGGAACTAAGACAGCAAATAGAAGGATGTTCCATTTTCCCAGTTTGAGTCAGGGCAGGTTTATACACAAATATTATCTGTCTTTTGCCCTGAGTGCTGGCGTGGAGTGGGTACTTAACAAATGCTGAATGACGTCTAAGACTGGTCTCAAATGCAAGGTAGGAGCCCATTAGAGGTGAGAGCAGGGTCTTTGCAAAGGCTGGTTTGATGCTAAGACGCTGGCATACTAGCCTTAGATTCCTGCAAAGGACAGGACCCATCCTGGTGTCTGCGGAAGGTGAGGGTGGGAATGGGGCAAGGGATCTCAGTCTCAATGAGAGAAAATGAAGGGGCTCGGGGCTAAGCAGGTGACGAGAGGTCCTGGCTTCCTGGAAAAATGATACACGAAAACCAGATGTACCCCTACTTTGCCTCTGACCACGGAGAAGCCATGCCCCTTCTCTCTACCTCACTTCCTTCAACTGCTGAATAGGCACCTGTGGTCCACCCACCTGCAGCAGGCAATCAGGGAAGTAGTAAATGTGCATATAGACTTTAGAGTAACACTATCATCATCATCCTCTTTGTCACCACAGCAATAATAATAAGGGCAGCTAACATTTATTGGGCCCTCGGTACAAGCCAGGTACTGTTCTAAGTGCTGCAGTTATATGAATCTTCATGCCAACTCTCTGGTGTCGAGGCTACTGCCATCACCGTCACACGATAGAGACACTAAGCTCAAAGAGGTCACACAGCCAGCCTTGCAGCTGGCCTGGGACGCTGCTGGGGTCTGAACCTGGCAGCCTCCTCCTGAGCCAGGACGAGTCATTAGAATGCCCTGCTCCCTCTGCCACCTAAAACTCACCAGCTGTGTCCTTCGTGCAGCGCGCTGAGCCCCAGTGAGACCTAGGCTCCTCGTCTGTGCTACGGGGCTCACGCTGCACTCTCCCCAGGTGGACGAGGGACCCAAGTGGACGGCTGTACACAGAGGCACTGGGCACACTGCCTGGCACTCAACAGGGCCCAACAGCGTGCTGGGTCCTCCCTCCCAGGAGACAGACACAGGGACAGGATCAGTAAAGGAGGGCCAACTGCTTTAAAAGGAAGCCCGAGGCTCATAGCAATCAGCACAGATTTGCCCTTCTCTTCCCCTCTCAGACCAGAGACAGAACAAGGGGCCTCGATGCTCAGTCACATCAGGGACTTCTTCTGATTCTCCAACAAGTTCTTGACAGAAAATGCTCAACAACTGGAAGGTGTAGGTGTGCCATCAGGTTTTGTTGGAATGTGTGATTTGAAGATGTGGCACTCCCAGTAGGGCGGACTACGGCCCTGGCATCGCTGCACACCCACAGAACCCCTTCTCTGAGGCCCTCTCACTTCCTCCAGGCTGTGTTTCAGTGAAGGCAAAAACAGGGCTTCCTGAGGAGGCAATTTTTTCAGGGCTTCAGGGACTCTCTGAGCTGTCTAGAACATTCTGACAAATTGTGCATGTGTGGGTGCTGGGGGATGAATGAATGAATGGATAAGAGCGTTTCTCGGGACAGGGCCTATAGCTTCATCATAGTCTCCCTGGAGTTTGGATTTTCTCCATGGAATGGCATTACAGAAACCAGTCCTGTGCTCTGCTGGGATGGAAGAGTTCACCTCTGCCCCGCACAGCCGCACTGGCGATCTGAACTTGGATGAGGCCTCTCCCCTCTCTGCGCCGTTTCCCCACCTGTGAAATGAAGACTGTGTACGTGTGATTGGCTTTCAGCCTGAGCTCTGTGGAGCTCCAGAGGGCCCCTGGGAAGGCAGGTGACATGGGGAAGAGGGGCGCTCAGGGCCCACCTCCATCCACCCAGTGCAGCTTTGGCTTTCATAGAACCTGCATAAGATGTTACCTGGATACATGGCCACAGATAAAACAAAACCCTGGCACAGGTGATTCATCAGTCCCTTCTGGCTCGTGAAGTCTGACCCTTGATCAGGGTCTGAGGTGCTCGGGTTCCTTAATGCCTAGGGGTGGCCCACTGCATGGTGAGGAGACAGATGCCAGGGTGAAATACTGGCTCTTCCATTTCTGAGGTGACACGACTGCAAGCCTTTCACCGACACCCTCTAGCCTGCCTCCTCCTCTCCAAAGTGCACAAACAGAAGTACCTACCCCAGAAGGCTGTGATGAGGATTAAACATATTAATACCTCGAAAACACTTCCCCAGATAGACAGCAAGCACTTATGTGTGTCAGCAGCTGCTTTCTGTCACAGCTTCTATAGAGCTCGAGGCCTCAAATGTGGAAGTTAATCAATAAATGGCAGTTGCATAAATGAGGGAGTGAAGGAATGAATGTCCAGAGTCTAGAATTCCTTTCATTGAATCTCTACATGAACACCTCCCAAAGCATCTGGCCAGTGCTTCTGCATGTCAAGTGTGCACATGAATCACCTGGGAACAACATTAAAATGCAGATTCTGATGCAGCAGGCCTGGGGTGGGATGGAGTCTCTGTATTTTTAATGAGTTTCCGGGTGAGGCGGGGCCATGGGTTACCCCGGAAGTACCGAGGCTTTGGTCCATCCACTACGAGTCCCGTTCCTTAGCTTGCAGGCTTTCCACCCGCAGTTAGTGAACCTGGAAAACATCCATACAAATCAAGTGCTATTTTTCAGCCACTGGGCAATCATGCCCAGAGCATCCTCGTGCAGTGTTCTCAAGAACTGACATGGGAGTCAGTACGAAACCCTGGGTTTATGACCCCAGATGATCTTGGGCAAGTCCCTTAGCCTCTCTGGGGCTCAGTTTCCTCATTTGTAAAGTTGAAAACACTCTCCATGGCCAGCTCATAGAACTGCTGTGAGGATAAAAACGGATCAGGGAGGCGACCGTTCAGGGGTGAGGGACCACGATGACGATGACAGGTCAGGCTTCATTTCCAAGTTCTCATTTGCACCCTTTGAATCCTTCCTCAGAGCGAAACTAACAAGCATTGTGCTTTGCATAATGGTATGTAAGGGGATAGAGAGGAAGTCAGGCCTGCTAAATTTAGCAAGTGCTTACGCCCCCTCACCTAAGGCTCTGCCCACGCATTTCACCATGAGTAGGTGCCTTTCTATATTTAACATCTACATGCATCTTCCATTTGCCCTCTGACACTGAAAACCCCAGGAGGATGTGGTGAGGACGGAAGGGAAGTTTAAAAAAATATGAGCAGGGGCTGACATCACATGAGGCACCATCTGTACCTTCAGGTGTGTGTTCTTCAGGGAAAGCGTTCTTCAGCTTCTCCCCCTTTCCTCCTCTAGCCCTCTGAGACTCATCAGGTCAAAGAGTGGCCAGCGACCACGCTACCCAGCAATAGCTGATGGCTTTGAGACAGTGGCACTGAGTCAAGAGTGAATTGGTCATTAGTCTAGCAGAAGTCACAGCAGGGCAGCAAGTTCTCAAATGTGCCAGGTGCTGTGCTAGGCCCACCCACACATCATCAAATTTGATCAACACTAAAACCTCCCATGGTTGGTATCATGGTCATTCTATAGGTGAGCAACTGGAGACCCAAAAAGATGAAGGGAGTTGCCCACAGCTGGTGATGGGTGGAGAATCCAGGTCAGTTTCCCAAGGCTATGCTCCAAGTCCATACTGTGCTGTCTTCTCAACTTTACCTCCTCTACAGGGCGCTGTTGGGAGGCTACGGTTTCAAGTCTCACCCATGCCACCATTAAGGGGTATGATCTTGAGCTAGCCACTCCCCTTCTCAAGGTCTCAGTGTCCTCATCTGTAAAATGAGCCCACTTGGCTGGTTTTCTGTTTCATTTCTGGATGTCACCTTGATGATACCAGAACCTGATGACCAGAGAAGGTGAGAATGAATCAGGTGGTTGAGTCTCCAACTCTCAAACCACAGGGTGACCTTTACCCCATGGGCATCTTCTGGTCAGCACACATGGATTCTGTAGCCATACCAGAGGAGACTACTCAATCACTCACTCATCCTTCTGGGGATGGAATGGAAGACCTCTACGCCGAGCAGCTCCACAAGCACTGGGAAGACTGAAATGACCCAGTGGTCCCTGCACCAGGGTTCTCCAGCTAATAGGGGAGAAAAGCCCAGGAAAAGATCTCATCCCCATGATGTGGGTAGGGCAGCAATGGAGATCCTAGGGGCCCAGAGGTTGAAGGCACCTGGGAAAAACAAAAGGGAGAGACAAAATGGGCATGGATGCGTGGGGCCAGGGCTTCTCAAAGTGTCGTCCCAGACCTACAGCATCAGCATCATCTGGGAACTTGTTAAAAATGCAAATTCTTGGGCCCCATCCCAGATCTGAATCAGCAGTCTGGGTTTTAACTACCCCTCTAGGTGATTCATTGGTCTAGGGCAGGCCTGTGGAAGAACTCAAAACTCTGAACAGTCGGCTCCATAAATCCTCTTCTGAGCTTGGCTAGGAAAAGTAATAATTCAGAAAAGTGGTTTAGAAAAAAAAGCTCTCTATTTCTTTCCACTGGATGGCCTAAGCGCTCTCCTCACAATGCACAGGACTCCTGCACAGTCTATACCTGGACACACAGCCTATCCCTGCAGGGGTCTGCTGGTCACATCTTTGGGGTCTTCTCTCAGCTTGCAACAAAAATATTTATAAGAAACAGTCACAAGAAGACCTTCTCTGAAATGTTGTAAAATGGTTGTTTTCTATTGAGTTACACAAAGCTACTTCCATAGAAACTCATAAGTGAATATAGTGGCAAGGAACAATTTGGAAAAGACCTTCTAAAAATATTAAAATCCATTGTCACTGAATATATAGGGGAAAAGACACATATATTTCTGGTAAGAATGTAAACTGATACTACCTTTCTGGAGAAATACCTGTCAAAAGGGTTTTTTTTTTGGATGCTGGGGTCACATTTCATTATTTTTCCATCTTAGTATCCTATTATTGCAGCAGCACCATTTGTTGAATTTTGGTTTTATTTTACTTGTTTGTTTTGGGGGAAGGGCATGGACCAGGAATCGAACTTGGGTATCCCACATGGCAGGTGAGAATTCTATCACTGAGCCACCCTGGCATCCCCTTGTCAAAAGGTTTTAAAAGTATATAGCCCCTTGACCTAGCAATTCAATCTTAGCAATTAGTCTTAAGGGAACTAATCATGACTGTGCATGAACATTTCACTTCAAGGATATTCATGTTAGCATTGTTTGTTATAAAGATTGGAAACAACCTAAATGTTTAAAACAAGGGGTTGATTCCTAGGTAACCATTTATTCATTTATTCATTCACTCATCAGATATTTATTGAGTAGTCATTAATGTGCCAGGCAGTGTTTTAGATGCAAGTGATGTAGCAGTAAGTAAATAATGGAGGGAAGGGACAACCAGTCAACAAAAAGCAAGCGTAACACGCAGTTGTTGATCAGTGCTGTGAGGAAAACAAGTGGTTAAGGGGGTGCTGGGGTTAGGAATTGTTCCCATTTGGAGTAGGGTAAAGATGACAGAGTGAACTGTG
Organism: Tamandua tetradactyla; assembly: GCF_023851605.1. Taxonomy (NCBI): domain Eukaryota; kingdom Metazoa; phylum Chordata; class Mammalia; order Pilosa; family Myrmecophagidae; genus Tamandua; species Tamandua tetradactyla. Next base: position 183,232,544 of record NC_135328.1, on the reverse strand, counting down.
CGGGCATCTGGGGAAGGCAGAGAAAATGGTCTTCCAGACAAAATGAAACAGCAAACAAGCGCACACAGCACCCTGGGTGGGTGTGAGGACAAGCAAGGCGGTCATTGAAGCTAAAGCAGATGATGGCGCAGGGAGTGGGGACGATGGGGCCAAGGTCACAAGGGGTCTTGCAGGCCATTCAGGAACTCTGACTTTTCTCCTGGGTGAGAAGGTATAGTTTTGTTTGTTTGTTTGTTTGTTTGCATGGGCAGGCACCGGGAATCAAACCCGGGTCTCCCGCATGGCAGGTGAGAACTCTGCCACTGAGCCATCATGGCCCACTGAGAAGGTATAGCTTTAAGCAGAGAAGGGGCAGAATCTGATCATGTTTGAGACTCATTTCTCTGGCTTCTGAATTAAGAACAGAATCCAGGTGACAAGTACAGAAGTAGGGTCCCTCTTAGGAGTCCACAGCAATAATCCATGCTAGAGAGGGCAGTGGCGTGAACTGGGGTATTAACAAGGTAGGTAAAAGTGGCCAACTTTTGATCATTTTTGAAGGCATATTTGGGCCTGGCCCAGCTGAGGCTGACTGGCTTTTCTGCAGAAGGATGCTGACTTAGAGATGAGCCTGTTTGGCTAACAGATGATTTCATCTCCAGAAAACAAGATGAACAAGAACAAACAAAACAAGAGGGTGCACAAGCCTTCAGAGGGGAAAAAAGGAAAAAGTTAAAGGCGCCACACAAACTTGTGTGCTTTCTCTGTTGGAAATTTGTAAAATTTTAAGCATGAAGTTTCATACCACGAGGGCTCCACGCCTTTATATTCCAGATCTGGGGCGCTGGCTGCCTGCGTAGAGTCAAAGATTGACGACAGGCAAACAAAGCAAGGCAAATTAAAATAAGAATGTGATAATTTTTTTCAGTTATCAGACAAAGATTTAAAAAAATGTTAACATCCAGTGTTTGTGTGGGTGTGTGGAAACGGCACTTTCATACGCTGCTTGCGGAAGTTTAAGTCAGTACCATCTTTTGGGGAGAGTTTGGCCATATGTCATCAAAAGCCTTGAAAAAGTACATGTCAAAAGGAACAAGAATAGCTAAAGCAATTTTGAAAAAGAAAAGTGAGAGGAATCACACTATCTGATTTGAAGACCTTTATAGTCACAGTAATTAAGACTACATGGTATTGGCAGAAGATTAGACATTATAGACCAGTGAAACAGAATAGAGAACCCAGAAATAGGTCCAAATAAGTATGGTCAGCTGAACTTTCTCTTTATTAGAGAAGTAGTGGGTTACAGAATAATCCTGTCTAAAATACAAGCTTCCCATATACCACCCCATTATTAACACCTTGCATTGGTGTGGTACATTTGTCACAATTGATATGCATTTTAGTAATTGTACTCTTAAGTATAGTCCAGGGTTTAACTTAGGGTTCACTGTGTAGTGCAGTTCCATTGAATTTTTAAATGTTATTCTGTTACCATATGTACAATCTAATATTTTCTCTTTTAATCACATTCAGATATATAACTCCGTGCTATTAATTGCATTCAAAACATTATGCTACCATCATCACCATCCATTACCAAAACACTTCCATCATTCTAAATTGGAACCCTGCATATTTTAAGCCTCAGTTTTCCCTTCCCCATCCCTCCTCTGTCCCCTGGTAACCTATATTCTAGATTCTGACTCTTAAGCTGCTTTCATTCATGCAATTTTATTGAGATATATTAATATATTCACATACTATATAATCATCCAAATTGTACAGTCTGTGGTTCACAGTATCATCACATAGCTGTGTATTCATCACAATCTATTTTTGAACATTTTAATTATTCACCCCCAAATAAAAAAAAGAATAACAATAAAAAAGAACATCAAAACATCACATATCCCCCCTCCTGCCTGGCGGGCAAGAATTCTGCCACTGAGCCACCATTGCCCACCCTCTACAGCTGATTTGTTGTGAAGGTTACAAAGCAATTCAATGGCGGAAGAATAGTCTTTTCAATAAATGCTGTAGCAGCATTGCCTATTCTCAGGCAAACAATGAACCTCGAGCTAAACCTCACACTTTACACAAAAATTAGCTCAAAATGGATCACAAATTTAAATATAAAATGTAAAACTATAAAATTTTTAGAAGAATATTTCAGGGACAAAGAACTTGGTGAAGAGTTTTCAGGTATGACACCAAGGCATAATCCATTAAAGAAAAAAAAATTGCCAAACTAGACTTTATCAAAATTAAAAACTTTCACTCTGCAAAAGACTTTGCTAAGAGAACTAAAAGATAAGCTATAGACTTGTCTAGAGTCTGGGAGAAAATATTTGCAGACCACATATCTAACAAAGGACTCATATTTAGAATTCATAAAAAAAAAACTCTTGAAAAGCAAACAGTAAAAAAAAAAATCCAGTTAGAAAATGGGCAAAAAATATGAACAGACATTTCACCAAACTGGATATAAGGATGGCATGTAAGCACATAAAAAGATGTTCAATGTCATTAACCATTAGGGAAATGCAAATTAAAACCACAGTGAGATAGCATTACATACCCATTAAAACAGCTAAAATAAAAACACAGTTACAATAGAAAATGCTGGCAAGGGTGTGGAGAAACTGTATCACTCATGCATTACTGGTGGGAATGTAAAATGGTGCTGCCACTCTGGACAATAGCTTGTTAGTTTCTTAGAAAACTAACCATACACTTACTATATAACCTGACAATCACTCTCCTGGACATTCATCTCAGAGAAATGCAAACTGATGACTGCATAAAAACCTGTAAATGAATGTTCATAGAATTCTCATTTATAAAAGTCAAAACTGGTTCCTGGAGCCTTTGCATGCTAAAAAAAAAAAAAAAAGTCAAAACTGGAAACAACCAAGAGTCCTACAATATGTGAATAGTTAAACTCTGGTAAGAACATCTGTTCTTAGTTATCAGATGGAAGGGACTATTGATCCGTGCAACAATTTGACTGGATACAAGGAGCATTATGCTGAGTAAAGAAAGTCAATATCAAAAGGTTATATAAAGTCTGATTGAATTTCTATAACATTTCCAAAATGACCAAATTGCAGAGATAGAGAACAAATTAGTGGTTGCCAGAAGTTAGGAATAGCCAGGGTGTGGCTATAAAGTGGACGCATAACAGACCTTTAGGGTGATGGAATATTTCTGTATCTTAATTTTGGTGGCGGTTACATGAATCTACATGCATGATTCAATGACATAGAACTATATACACACACGATACCAATGTCATTTACCTTTTTGTGTTGGCATCCTACAGTTAAATAAGATGCATCCACCGGGCAAAACTGGGTGAAGGGCACACAGGACTGCTCTGTGTTATCTTTTACAACTTTTTATGACTCTATCATTTATTTAAAAATAAAAAGTAAAAAAAAAAAAAAGCCCATGCCCTTTGACCCCAAAATTCCACTTTTAGGAATTTATTCTAAGATAATATCAAAAAAGCCTCAAAGATCAGTAGATAAATATGATCATTTCAAAGTTGTTTAAAACGGTAAAATAAAATCAGAACTAACCTCTCTAACCTACGATTTGTTAAAGAGATTATAAAAAATATATTCAGAAGAATTGTGTACAATCATTAAAATGATGATGTGGATCCACATTTTTTTGGTAAGGAAAGGCATTCACAATATACTAGTAAGGGGAAAAGGTCACTTAGAAGCAGTGCCTGATTTTTTTTTTTACATTTATACAAATGTATAGACTGTAAGCTCCATGAGGGCAGGAACTCTTGTCTGTATTATTCACTTGGGTATCCCTGGCTCCCTGAATGGTAACTTGCACAGAGTAGGCACTCAAAAAATCTCTGTTGAATTAAAAAAATATGCATGTCTATACATACATAGATACACGCACACACATATATGTACATAGGAAAAATCTAGAAACTACAACAAAAAATTTAATAAAGGCTATCCCACAGTAGAGGAATTTGGGTTGATTGATTGCATCCTCTTCAGTTTATTTGTATTTTCTACTTTTTATTAATGGTCGTGTATTGTTCATGGACCGTGTGTTTTCAAAGTAAACAATTACAGAGTGGAGAATGGTCTGTGGAGCCGTCCATCCTGAACTGGGCAAAGGTGGAGGTGATACAGCTGGACTATCCACAGCCAAGGCCCGTCCCTCCCACTTTCTCTTCTCCTCTCTCTCTCTAGCTTCTCTGGGGAGACCCCTTCCTCTCACATGGACACGCCTTTGCACAACCTGACCTCTGGATTACTTGCAGCCTTTAGTAATAATTTCTTAGCATGTTCATCTTTCCTGCTAGAATATGAGATCCTGGGAGCGCTGACGGGTGGCTGGCTTGTTCATTTTGTGCATCTTCTCTAGGGCCTACTGCCAAGTCTGTTATATAGCAGGTAATCAATAAGTGCTTATTGACTGAATAAATGAAAAGAAGGAATTTCCTTTCATTTGTGGCACTGGAGCCTGGGGCTGATCATGGCATGAGGTGCCTGGTCTTGGCGGGGGGGGGTCTCCTCTCCCACAGCTGAACCAGAAATGGCTTGAATCCTTGTACAGTGCCTCGCTCCAGTTCTCCAGTCTTACAGTCTGGCAAACAGCCTTGGCCAAGCTTTAGGAACCAGGAATGAGCAGAGCAGAGTAGTGTCAGGCCGCCACTATCTTGGCCCCCAACATTCCCCTGCTTGCTTTCAGCTCAGAAGATGCTGAGGGACAGGCATAGATCTTTCTCCCATGGCCTGCAACTCTGCCCCACGCGCCTCCCCACCTTACCTCCCCTCCCAACTGCGGTTCATGCTCAGTTCCCTCCTCTCTGTTGGAAATGAAGGATGCTCTGGGAGGAAGTGTAAGGGACGTGGCCGGACACAGAAGCACAGAGATCTGTCACTCGGGCTGCAGAGGTTGAGTGACAGGGCTGCACTGAGCTGAGTGAGAACCAGGTTACAGTGGGTGTGTGTGAGTGTGTGTGTGTGTGTGTTGGGGGCTGGAGACTTTAATGGGGGCTGCCTTCCCTTCCATGACCCCAGCCCAATGTGGCAGATGCAGCCTGTTCTGGACACCAGGGTCTGCAGGCTGGTGGGGAGCGAGGAAGACGGGGATGATTGAGTGCAGGGTTGCCTGACAGTGTGAACACTAACATGCCAACCAGGTGCCAAGTGCAAGTAAAGTTAATACATTAGATAGTGACACGGTCACCTTGGGTAAGTCCCTTCCCTCGGGCTTTAGTTTCCTAGCTGTCAAATAACGGCAGTGTCAGAGACTCTCTCTTTCACATTGTGTTAGCATCTTTGCCAAGAGCAGCCTGTGTTGGTTGAGTTGCACACTCCAGGGGATGGCTGCTGACAGCTGCTCCACTCCCCTGAGTACTGTGATCCTGAGGATGTGGGCTGGTATCTGAAGATAGCCTGGGATCCCAGGGCAGCCACCCTGTCCAGGTGCTGTCTCCTTCCTGCCCAGGGTCCCCAGAACCCTTGTGCAACCACCACGCCTGGTCTAGTTCACTGGGCCCTTTTTGAGCCAGGGGGCAGCAGCAGCTGTCCCAGGAGCTTTTCACAGGCCTGCCTGACCTCCCTGCTGCTCCCATTCTCAGTTGGATGCCCTCACCCTTGTGCACAGCCCCAAGGCTTTACTGTCCCCTGGCAGCCCAAGCATACTTTTATCATTAGACTGACCAGGGGTCTCCAAAAATAGCATACACACAGTTCTTGGGTATGGGAAGAAAATACCTGAACTTCTACTTCTGGTTATTTTTATCACATCCTTCTGTAAATTTTATTTTTGTGTGTTTTAGACAGTACAAGGTATGTTAGTACAATTGTTCAACTTATAAAGAAATAAAATATGGACACGTTGGAGTGTCTTCTTAAAAAGAAATGCTTTAACTGAGAAGAGTATTCAATCAAGAATGTTTGGAAACCATCTCAGGGAGGTAAGACATGCAATGATAAGTATAATTTGATGCTGGGGGACAAATGTCAAAACAGAGGTAAATGTTTATGTGCTTTGGACATTGAGGAAAGGATCTGATCACTGCCAAGAGAAATGAGGCGCTGCATGAAGGAAGGCTTCATGGAAGAGATGGCGTTGGGGATGGGTCTTAAAGTCCAGGGTGTGGCCGCATGGCCATGGCCAGGAAGGGCCCTGCCAGCAGAGAACACTGCCCAGGCAAAGGTACAGAGGCTGGAAAGCAGAAAGCAGGAGCCGGGGGCCCAGAGCCTCAGTCTAGGTTATGTATGGGAAAAGCAGTAGGAGATGAGATGGGAGGGGTAGCCAGTGGATAAATGATAGAGAAAGAGCCCTGAACACTGGGCAGGGATAGGCATGAAATGGGGAAAGCAATAGGGAGCCAGTGGAGGTTTCTGATCAGGGAAGGAACATGACCTGACAGGGGTTTTGGAATTCTGGTCTGGAAGGGGCTGTAAGGTCGGTCGGAAGAGGCCTGGAGGAGACTGGTACCCAGTGGGAAGGTGGAAGGTGGTCACTTTAGCTCAGGCAAGAGGGCCTGAAATAAACCAGAAGGGGGAAAGGAAGGAAGGAGGCAGGTGGGAGAAATACCATAGAAGTAGATTTGAGTGAATGCCTCAAATAATTGGATAAGATGGGGGAAACTGAGGGCAGGAGGAGCAAAAGTTGACTCAGACTTCAATGCCAAGTGAGCAGAGGAAATGACAGCAGACAGGGCTGTTACTGAAAGAAAATCCAGGAGAAGTATTGCTTTGGTTGTCTAGAAATGTGAATAAGAGGGCCTGGATTGCTAGACTGGTTGTATAAAGGAGGTGAATCTCCAAGCGCTAAAACTTTTTGCCTGAACTTTTTGATGGAAATAGGTCATCATTTTCATTCTACAAATATTTTGTGTGTCTCTTCTGGGAAAGGCATTCATAGGCACTGAGACTGTAGAAATGCTGTCCCTGTCCTCAGGGGCTCCCAGTAGAGGGACAACTTCTAGGCCATACAACTTCTAGAGATTTTTGACCATCTGTAGGCTAATGGTTCTAACAGAAGTAATTACAAATACCCCAGGAGCCTAGAGATGTTTTCACAGAGGGGATATTTTACACAGAAGACAGAGCCATCTTCTGAGAGTAATCCCAATGTTTCGTCATGACTCAGGGTATCATAATCATAGGTGCAGGTGGCATGTGACAGTGGCTGAATCTCATGGGTACCTGAGCACCAAGGACTTTGCTTTTTTGGATAAACCTGCATGGTCAGCATGTTTCTTACCCTCTGCCAAAGCAAATCAAATTCAGAGTGTACAGTATGGCTTTTGGATTTTGCAAACCCCTCTATTTTCACCCGAGCTTCTTTGACATCTCTTTGTTTATTTCTGGACTTAGGGAGTTGCCAGAAATTGAGGGAGGGTGGAGTCTGCTCCAGCATTCTGAGTACTGGAAAAGTATGACTGAACAGTTCAGTTTAGTTTGATTTCCCCTCTTTTTCCTCCCTGCTCCACCACATTTTTTTTCAGCTTTCTCATCTCCCCAGTCACTTATAAACCCCTTTTCCCTCAGTCTATGACCTTGGTCCTTTCTTACCCTTGAGTTCTCCTCCTGCCATAAGTTCTCCCCGGTGAGAAAGGCATCTATGATCTAAGCCTGGGTTCAACTGTTGCTGCTTAACTTGGACATGTCCTGAAACTTAGCACAGTGGAAACAGCCCAAGCTTTCAAGTCAGTCCAAAACGACCCCACCCCACCCCCATCAGCTAGGTGTCCTTGGGTAGATCTCAGAGCCTGAGAGTCCTGAAGAATGTCTGGTTCATCATTCTATTCTTTGTTTTGGTGTTAACATTTAATGTCAATTAATTTTGTATTTTGAGTCTCAAGTATCATACTGTAGATAAGGCAAGAAGCAAAGTGAAATTAGACTTTTAGCCCTAAATCTCAGTGAGGCTCTCTGACCATTCTATATAAACTGTAAACCCACCCCTTCCCTGCTTTCCCAATAGCACTTTCCTCCATATGACAAATTTTCTTTTGTGTACTGACAATTTATCTCACTAGAATGTAAGCTCCCTGAGAGCAGGGAGTTTTGTCTGTTTTGTTCACTGCTATTTATCTTCAGCACCTTGAACAGTTCCTTGGGCAGGGTAGGCAACTGCTAAGTACTTAGTGATGAATGAACGAAAGGGTGGTTATCATCAGACTGTTTGAAAATTCAATGAGATAATGTCTGTAGGGTGCCTGGCACACAGTAGGTACTCAATAGTGTCCCTCTTTTCCTCTTTCAGAGTGATGGTTTTCATGGTGCGCAGAGGTCACTGGATGTGGTACATGGGCAGTAAGGATCTCATGTTATAGAATCTCTTCTGAGGGCAGGGGCAGGAGGAGAGGTGCCTTTGTCTGGGGAGCGCCTGCTCCTTCCTTCTCCCTGGCTGTCTCTCTGAGCTGCCCCTGCCCCACATGGACTGAAGTACACGTCCTCAACTGACAACAGTCTGCCCTCCCTTTTCCCTGGCCACCTCCTCTAATGGCACCTCGGCCAGGTCCAAGCAAACCCAGAGCCAAGCAATCCTGACCAAGGCAGGCCTGGTCTGCTTTCGCAGGCATTAGCCCCTCCAGGAGCTAAGGCCTAGAAGGATTCTTGTTGTCTGAAGAGGGGGTTCTGGGAGGCCTGGAGCTAATTAAGTGGTTCTCAATTGGGTATTATTTCCCCCCTCTACGTTCCCCATGGACATCTGACAATGTCTGGTGACATTTTTGGTCTTCCTGTCTAGGGTTTGCCACTAGCATCTATTGGGTAGAGGCCAAGGATGCACTACACATCTTAAGATGTACAGGACAGCTCCCCACCCCCAACCAAGAATTACCTGGCTCAAAATGTCAATAGCTCTGAGGTTTAGAACACTTGAGCAGTGAAATTAAAGAGAACAATACCAGCCATTTATTGAGCACTTACTGTGCATCCAGTGCTGCGTTAAGCACTTCACATACATCTTCTCACCTAATCCTCCCCATCATATCTTCCCCACCATCATAGGAAATAGGCAGTGTCATTCTCCTGCTTTACAGCTGAGGAAATGGAGATACCAAAGGTAAAGTTACTTGCCCAACAATACACAGTTAGTTACTCATGTAGCTGGGATTTGAACCAGGTCCTTCTCTTAAGTGCCTCCCTGGGCACACCTGGAGCATGCTTCCCACCTATTGTGTTGAGGGCAGGGACAACTGTTTAGGTTTTCTGGACCAGCACTCCATTTTCTGTCAGATTTGGAGTCCTGCTCAATCTGCATAAAGGTCCTAAAGAACACACCATAAACCCTCAGTCTTGCTGGGGTCATGTCAAGCACAGCCAGACTCTTGAAACTGTTATGGATCTCCCTGTCTGCCTGATTTGGGGGTTGGGTCCTCCTTAGACTGCCTCCTACTGACAGGCTGTGCCCCCAATCAATGCCACAATATGAATGGTTCTTCAATATCGCTCCGCTCCACGGACACTCTGCATCTACCTGCCCAGTAGCCCTAACTGTGGCTATAGCACTGGCTATATATATATATAGAAAGAGAGCTCCCTGCCTCTGTTCCATTTGGCCCCACCTCCCTTGAGCTAAATATCTTAAAATACACAGGACAGCCCCCACTCCCAACAAAGAATTATCTGGCCCCAAATGTCAATAGTCCTGAGGTCTATGTTTCTCTCTCAAGCCCCCCGGAACTCCAGCTTTCTATCCTGACACCCACATCTCATCAAGTGCTTTGGCTGGGCATCCTTACACTCCATTATACCATTTCCTAAATCTACTCCTCCCTCCAGACCCCAAAATTCCTTCAAGACGTTATTCCTAGTTACACCAAGTTCTACCAAGCCTTCACTAGTAGCAAAGTTCTACACTGGGTGCTGAAGAGGACATAGAAATAAAGAAGACAAGTACACCCACCCCCCAAGAAGCTCTGGTTTCATGGGGGAGTGAATTTTTAACGAAGGGATTACAGTAAAATGGACTGCCCACTTCAAAGGATATGCAGAGAACAATGAGGTATGGGTGGGTCTGTGTGCATGGAGACCTCCCAGAAGAGGTGGCACTTTACATTTGTCCCTAACCTGTGCAAAATGAGGAACATGGGCCCTGCCAGCTCTGCTACTCAAGGAGGACACGGTCCTCCCATACCCTGTGAATGGCTCCTTGTCTCCCAACATTCTCTCATGGAATCGCACCCCTACTCCTGGCTCTGCCTCAGGACCAGTGGATTCTGAGCTTTCATTTCTGCTGTGCATCCCAGAACTGAAGCCATTTCCCTCCGAACGCCTTGAACCAAGCACACTGCCTAACTTAACTTCATTCATTCCTTCACTCAGTCAACATATATTTGTGGAGTTCTCTATGTATGTCAGGAGCCCCAAAGCAGAGTCTCCCAGCTAGCAGGACTTTGGTCATCTAGCCCAAACTTGTTTACACTTAGTGCAGGGCTTTTTCCACGATACTGTTTGTCAAGAGATGAGCATGAAGCTTCAGACTGAATTTGCTCGGGATTCATTATGACCTCATTCTTCTTAGCTCAATCTCTGTTCCTTATAACAGCCTTTCACCCTCACGATGGTATTATATGTAAAAGATAGCAAGCATCATTCATTTCACCCTATAGGTGGAGAAACTGAGGTCAGACGACTAAAACAATCACAATCATAGGTGTAGACAGCACGTAACAGTGGTTGAGTCTTCATGGGTACCTGGGTGCCAGGCCTGGCTCCCAGCCGTGTTGCTCAATTTCACCTCAAGTTCACCCTCCCTGACATAAGCCTTTGGAGATCAGTTATCCAGTGCTAGCAATCAGAATATTTGGAGAATTATAAAAATGTCAGTGCTGGAGTTAATCTTGGAAGTCAAGGCATATCCCACTCTCCTTTACCGACCATTGTTAATCATATTCTCTTTTTGCTAAGTGAATGTTCCCTTCTTAGGAATAAGAAGAACTACTCTAAAGGGGTCAGGAAGAAACCCACCCAACCAGAAGAAAGAACTGTCTTTCCCCCCCCTAAGCTGAAAAGTTGCTGCTTCTGGGAGTTGGCAGAGAGGAAGCTGAGGTTTTTTTTTTGTATTTTATGTTTTGTTTTGCCTGTGCTAGTCCAAATTTAGTTTAAATATTTCACTGGAGGTCAAAAACCTGTCCTGTTGGCTTTGCTGGACCGAATAGAGAGGTCCCAGTGAAACCTGATCTCTGAGCACAGGGCTTTTCTTTAGGGCCTGGAGCCAGTTGTGTGGTCAGGTGTCCAGAAGTCTCCCCAAGAAACTCTTCACTCTAGACCTTACAGGAAAGCGTGTCCTTGTGATGATACAAAGTGTTGTTGATATCATGTCTATTCTGCTGAAGAGGCTCTTGGCCAGGGTATTAGAAGGCAAGCCCTTTCTGATCAATATGTCTCGGTATCATGACCCACAAGTGGTTAAAAATCAGCAAGAATCATTTGTCTCACTCCTGACTTCCAGGCACCTCCGGCCCTAAAACAACAGAGTCTAAAAAACTGGGCCACAAAAATTAGTCTTTACATTTGAAAAGTATTTTCCCACTTCCCAAAACATATGCACATCTTCAGTTCATTTGGTCAACCTCAGGAGGTGGGCAGTGTCTCAGGGGTACTGTTCAATTGAATAAGGGGTCTTGTAATAGACAATCAAAAAGGATCTTCATTTTTATCGCCCACTGTCTTGTTAAATGTGTCCTGAAGAGCTAGCTACTCTCTGCACCTTGGAAGAAGTCTAGGCATATCCATGAACTTTCCTGGTCACTCTTGGATAATTAAAAGTCATCTAGGAACCAGGGATCCTTGGAGAAATGACTGATATGGACTGGGGCACAGAATATTAGATGAGCCTGGTGCATCTTGTAGTGCTAAAAGTATGAAAGTTCCCCCCACCTCGCCCTCTAGAAAAAAATAAAAAGGAAAGGAAAAGAGGAAAGAAGAAGGGAGAGACAGAAGGAAAGTGGAGAGAGAGAGAGAGAGAGAGAGAGAGAGAGAGAGAGAGAGAGAGAGAGAGAGAGAGAATGGAGCATGTCAAAAGAGGCCAATCTGAAAGAGCTTCTAATAGCCAAAACTGGGACAGTTTGATGGCACAATCAATAAGGATAGTATTGTATTATAACTCAAAGAATAAAGTAAATATCATGAGTTCATACTGATAGAAACAACGTGTTGACTAAATAAATAAGTGGAGAAGGGATAACTTTTCCTTACAGAAGAATTCCAAATAATAACTGTAAAAGGAATGAGGAAAATAGAAAATAAGTAAATATAATAATTGCTACAAGCAATTTGATGACTTCTAAATTTAGTGGGTAAAACTTTAAGGGAAAACAGGATATTTGCATAGCCTCAAAGTATCTCCTCCAAATATTTTTAAATAAACTGTGGTGGGTACAACATATGTCCAAAAATTATTTGCTACTCCTCCCTCCAGGAAGTAAAGCTTAATTCCTCTCCCCTTGAGTGTGGGTTGGATGAAATGACTTGCTTCTAATTAATAGAGTATAGAAAGAGGAAAATAAGAACTTCATGGTGGAGAAACCTGGCAGATACCACCTTAATCAAGTGATCAAAGTTAACAAAGCAAGTAGTAAGTTATATAAGTTACATAAGACTTGATATTGCTATCAAGTATCCCCTGATATGATGTGATGTGGCTCTTTCCCCAAATTCATCTTCTTAGCTTAATCATTAGAAAGCATTAGAGAAACCCAAATTAGGGGACATTCTACAAAATACCAGATGACTAGGCTTCAAAAGTGTCAAAATCAAAGACAAGGAAAGATATGATGACCAAATGCAATGTGGGATCTTGCGCTGGGTCCTGAACAGAAGAAAACACCTTAGTGGAAAAACTAGGGAAATCAGAATAAAGTCTGTAGTTTGCAATGGTATAGTACCAATGCCAATTTCTCAGTTTTAACAAATATACCATGATTATGCTGGTGTTAATATTAGGGCAAGATGGGGGAAGGATAGGAACTCTCCAGAGCATGCATTCTCAACAGATGATATCATTCCTAAGGGGGCAAAAATTGATTTTGGGGTAGTAAAATATCTTAGATATTACAATGGTTTGTGGCCTCCTAAATAGCTATAGTGTGAAAAAGGAAATATAGCATAACTGTGGTTTTAAAAATTCATTAGGCTCTGGGGGTAGGGACGCAATAATGGAAAAAGGTACTGTTTTTGCAATTCTTCTGTAGATATAAGGTTATTTCAAATTTTAAGAAGTAAATTATGTTCCTAATAGTTGGTCTTGAAAGCATCACACTTACACTTACACATACACATACACACAGAGAAATAGAGACAGAGATACAGATAGAGATAGAAATGGAGATGGAGATGGGGTGAGAGGGATAGAGATGCTCTGGTCAACTGTACCCATAAAACAGTTTGAGTTCAGTAATCAATTAGGCAAACCTGGAATAACAATAGAAGAAAAATAGTCAAACTTTAACAAAATTAAAACTTCTCCCTTCCAGCTCAGGCCTGCTTCAAGCTGGCCATGGATGATGGGAAAGAAGTTTTGGTTTCCATCTTCTCATTTCCCTGCCCAGTGTGTCTATCCCTTCTTACTGTGCTTCATGGTTTTGATGAAGGATGGTTGAAGAGGTAAAGAGCCAAGAAAGGTTGCATTTGGTAGATCCTTTCTGGAGCTGATGGTGCCTCGGTCTGGGCTTGGCAGGTATTTAAAGCTGATTCTTCTCCTCCTGGGGCTTGGTTTTGCCTCTTTGGAACTCCCACCCCATCACCAGGAGCCTCTTCCTGCAGTCTCCTGCTGTGAGTGATGCTATCTCATGGCAGGCCACATGCAACCCCCAGTTTTCAGTGGTCCATTTCCACACTGTACTCTCTGTTGGAGTTCCATCACTCCTCTAGGCAGCACTCTTGGGGGAAGTCACTAAAAATGAGTTCAGCCTTGTGAGTTCCCTCTCTGCCAATATCCGGAGTCCAGGTAACATATCAAACACACCTGGGCACGACCAAGGAATCATTTAGTTCCAATTGCCCTTGGCATCCTCCATCTTCTAATTATGAGGAGAATCCTCCTAAGAGGATTGTGAGAGATAGGTTGAACCTTTGTCCTTATGCCTTATTGGGCCACCAACCAGCCAACCTGAAAACCTGCCCTATTTTCTGTGTGTAACGTGTACGTTTCTACATGGTTTCAACAGTTCAAGGTGGGTTTTCTGCTACTTGCGGCAAAATTTTTATCACATTCTCAAGGCCAATCCCATGATACATAGGTGAGGCAGAAGGGGAGAAAACAAGGAACAACAGAAAATAAAAGAATATATAAGAGGAAAGAAGATAACAGCCAGCAGAGGTGAAATGCATTAGAAATGATAGTGAAAAGAGAGTAGAAACAGAGATGGGAATGGCTTCAGTAAACCAATACAGAAACTACTGACAACAGAGAATAAATATAATTTTTATCTGAGTACTCATTATGTTCCAGGCACTGTTGTGAACACATTATAGGCATTGCTTATTTGCCTATGATGCTTATTGGCCTTGCGATGCATTTTATGGCGTTGACAGGAAACAGAGGTTCCTGTGATCAGTAATTGGCCAAATTGAGATCCAAACTCAGGTCACACTATAATCAGGTTCAGAAGCAGATTCAGTAAACACCTATTAGTAGGCCAGATGCTGGGCTGGATTCTTTACTTACATTTCCCCATCTTATCCAGCTTTGTAAGGTGGGGACTGTTTCCCTCCAGATAAAGAAACCGGGGCATCTAAGGATTAAGTGATTTGCTAAGTGACTGGTAGAGGTAAGCCTAGAACCCATACCTTGTGATTCCTAGTTTAATACTCTTTCCACTTAGCAACACTGGCCTCCCTTCAGCTGCGGGAACATGAATGAAAACATAACACAGGGCTGACATGCAGCTCAAATGAACTGGATGGGTGTACTGGTGGGTAAAGTACTGAAACATTTCTGTACCACTTGTAAACTAGCCACGGCTCTAAGCATCTCCTGCCAGACACGAGCCGGCCTCTAAAGGGGCAACTAAATTCCCCATGATGACTTGCACTGTCTTTGGCCAATTGTTATATACTTTCAATGGTGTTCCTGACCACCCCACATTTCTTTGGTGCTTTGTTCTTTCCTCGACGCTGCCATAGTCATTACCTCCTCTAATATGCTGATGGGAAAGTGGAGGCTCAGAGAAGGCAAAACTTGTACAAGAGTCCATAGCTAGATTATAATAGTTGAGCCCAGCTGTAGCCCAAGTCCTTTGACTCTCAGTCAAGTGCTTTCTCCCTTATATGGCCTTTAATCACTTAAGTACAAAATTTTACACAATGTAGAGATAAATATTTAAACAAGATTAAGTGAGCAAAATATCACAGATCAGCGATGAGTCATTGTGAAAGATTTGCTAGTTAAAGATGAAATCAATGTTATCAGTAAAGATTCAGTAGGTCTGGGATTTAACCAAAAGGGAAAGAGCTCATTAAATAAAAAGCTGATTGCGGTAGACTGAATTAATATTCCCAATTATTTGCTCCCTCCTTATAATTGGATTCCACATCCCCTGCCCGTCCCATCGTCATGTGGCCTGCCTGAGTTTCCTAGAAGCATATGTTTCTGCCTCCTTGGTTTTGGGCTTTGTGACATGACTTCCCAGGAAATGAGAGGAGATTGCCAGATCTGAGCAACACCTTTTCATATGATTGTGAGGTTCAGCCTGGCTGGTTTTGAGCCTACCATTTGCAACAAGAGAATAGCATGTCTCAGGGTTAGGCCCCAGAATAGAAAACATGTGGAGCCCTTCAGAATCCAGATGGCGCTGTTCTCATGTAAACTGAGCAAGACATAAATGTTTATTATTGTACATCAGTACTATATTGGGGCTGTTTGTTACTACAGCATAAGCTGACTAACAGACTGAGAGAAACTAATGCTTTGAAAATTAGAAGAATAAAAATGAATTGTTTTTAATTTTAAAAGACTATAATCGCTAATGGAATATCATTTTTGTGAGAGAGAATTCAGACACAAAACAAGCCATCAGTAGACACTTTGATTTGCTGGAAACACTCTTACATAAACTTTTCGCGAAAGACTTGTAATCAATAAGCTGCAGACCACACAAATCTCAGGAGTTTCTTTGTAGATTATTCAGAAATAGAAAATAATTCACATTTTGCCCAGTGAAAGTCAGTGTTTGCTCAGTTCAAAAAGTGATTAAATAATACGTTTTAGAATAAGAAGGGATCTTAGGATCATTGCACCCAACTCAGATCATTGTGAATTTTCACATAAGTTTTCAAAAGTATCTTTATCTAATAGTTTAGTACCACATGACCTTCTGTTTTCTGGTGTTGAACCAGGAACACTTTGAAAGAAGCTCTCTCTCTCTCCATCATTATCCATTCATCCATCCATCATGTTTTTGATAGAAGACAAAACAGCTTACTGGTCATTGTGGGCGAAGAAATTTCAGTGGTACATGTAAAGCTGAAGCAAAACAAATTCCCTGAAAAGGAGCTTGAGACATTACGTTAATCTTAGCAGAGTTGTTGGCGTCAGAATCTAAATGAAGCTCTCAAGTCACCAAAAGCAGCCTGGCATCTCTTCTTTCAAATCACTTCAAGATGCTAAGAGGGTAATGAAAGGTCTAGTTAGTTGAACTTCTAATATGGAAATTCCATGATTTTGTGATTTCACTGCATCACAAAATAAGGTGTTTTACTCCTGTCATCAAACCACCATAAAAATCAGCATCTTACCAACCACCCTTTACTCTGCAGACAACCCAGTGCCACAGGGTTCTACCTGCTCAGCGATGGACAGTTCCTTAGAACTACCCCAGCAGTTACATGTGGATTCAGTTAAATGCCCCTGACCCCACTGCTATTCTTTCATGGTCAGTGATGAATAGATCACTGAGGATCTAGCGCAAGGGCACATCTACAAACATTTTCACTTCCTACAGTTGCAGTAACAGTAATGGTAAAGGGATGAACCTCCTGGCATCTAAACAAGCCCTCATTCAGGATATGGATGAAAGTAAATAAGCTTCCCAAGAAGGCCTTGCTCAAGGAGCCCATAATAGGAAACCAAAGGCAAGAAACCTGTTCTTATCAATGCATGAGGCCCAGAACTTAAACACCTGCCATGTGTCCATGCAGGAAAATCAAAGTATCTTTGCTGGAGCCAGGTTGTGCATTCAGCTGCACAGACATTTTCTGAGTGTGTCCTTTGTGCCCAGCACTCCTGGGCCTTGTCCACACTGAAGACCGTTTAAGGAGAGATGGTGTGTGTGCCTACACTCTTGGGGACGGGGTCGGGATGACTGGGCCTTGGGGATTCTCCTTCCACTGCTGGCCCTCGAGGACATGGGTTTGTGTCTGTCTGCCTGTTTATGAATGGTGGCCCTGTCCATAAGCAGGTGAGGAAGATGAGTCTGCAGAAGACTTAGCGATACCCTTCAGGTTGGTGCTGGCTGCTGGAGTACCCCCTTCACTTTACTCAGATTGCATTGTTTCATGATAGACTTCTGGGTTAGGAGCAGGAGGTTGCTGCTTTTGTCTGATTTCAGGAAACGTGGTGTTTCCCTTTTTGTTTCTGACTTTTTTTCGTTCATTTTGGAGAGCTTCAGAGAAGGGAGTTTCAGAAGCAATCACTCACTCGACCTTCTCTCTGGAAACACTTTCAGCTGCTTTAAAATATTTAAGGACCACCTGCTCTCTCTCCCTCCTTCTTTGTGCCAGACTGCATTGTGAATGCACTTGGTGGCAGACACGGGACTGTGCGCATCCTCTGTGAGGACCCTGAGGGGTGAAGAGGTTAAGGGGGCTGCCCCAGACCACACAGACCTTGAGAGAACACTGGGACTCCAGCCAGGGCTCTGACTCCCAGTTCAGGGTCTCTCCCCCTGTGTTACTCCCCAAGTGGGAAGGAGGGCTGTGGGAGCAGAGGCCCCGGCCCAGGCTGGGCAGCCTGCCAGCCGCGGTGCAGAGGCCCATCTGGGGCTCTTCTGGCAGCTCTCCTCGGCCAGCAAGCAGGAAGCTCCAAATGCTGGGCTGTGGCCCAAAGGGAAAGAAAAGGGGCTTCTCTAAGCTTCTGATTGTCCCCATCGCTGCCCAGGAACAAAGCAAGGCCTCAGCGCTGCCTCCTGCCACCAGCCTCCGCCCAGCTGTTCTGGCTGCGCAGTCCCAGCTCTTTGGCCTGTCTGCAGGAACACTGGGCATTTGTCAGAATCATGGCCATGTGCTAAGGGCTCTCTCTGCCCTCCTGGGTGCAGGCTGAGAGGGAGAGACTAACAGAGCCACAGGCCCTCTTTCAAATCCCCAAACCCATCATACAGCGAAGCCAAATCCCTGGTCCATGATATTTCACTACGTTATAACCAAACACCACTGGTGAAACTGACACCCTTTCCTGGTCCTATCAAGTAGGTTAATACGACACACATAAGTTCAAATGCATTCACTTTCCATGATTGCAGAGGAAAGAGCTTAGGGCAGAAGGCCAGGTCAGCTCTGGTACTAGAACTCACCAAGTCTCGACATTGCTACCTGGCAAATGGGAACAGTAACAGCTAACTATAATACCAAGCATCTGCTGTGTTAGGTACTGTCCTGCACACCACACAGACCACGCATTCCATCCTCATGACACCCACCCTGCCCAGCGCCCCTGCCTTCGTGAAGATTCCAGGTGACAGGCAGGGAATCACCCCCAAATGGCAGCGTGCACCCTGGCTACTGGGCAAAACCATGCAGGGCCCAGGTGAGCCTGCCGTGTCAAACATCCAACAAATCTCTTTGTTCCACAGGTAGAAAGAACAGAGAGAACCAAAGTAGGGAGACAAAAAGACTCGATGGCAAGTCTCAAAGCAGGGGTGAGGGAGTTGACCGCCAGCACACACTGTGCAGGGGACACACTGAGGGGAGAGTGGGAGCGTCTCCTGGGTGGAGGCTGGGCCAGACCACAGCCACAGGTCCTGCTGCAGCGGGACTGTCACCTGCTGCCAAGAGGAGGGCATGTGCCAAAGGGAGGACCGGGTGCTGGAAGCCAGTGAGTGCCAAGGGGGAGCGGCAGTCCAGGAAACGTCAGGAAGGTGAGACAGGGCACCCATGGCTGAATCTGGCCAAGTCAAACCTGAGCCAGGCAATGGCGGAGCCAGGAGCAAGGCAGGGGACGGGGTAGTTCTGAGACTGAGTTGTGAATTGGTTGTGCCAGCTTATTCTGTTCCATGACTGTCTTAACACGGCCAAGGCCAGGTACCACCTCCTAACTCTCCAGGTTGGAGCAGGTCTCTCTGACAACTCTGAGAAAGCTCTGGGGAAAGGATAGAGAAGTCCCTCCTTCCAGATGGCACAGAGCTCAAACCAGAGCAGAGAGTAGAAGCAAATGCATAAAGGAACTGGAAATATATGCCACCTGATTTGAGGAAAGTCCATCTGATTCTGTCTGCGGTTTGGGAGTCTGAGAAGCCCAGATCAGCAACCAGGTCGATTCTGCAAATATTCATTTAGAGGCTTCTTGCAAGCAAGGAAGAGACCTGGGTTAAGTCAGGCAAGGAAGGTAGCATGGGGCCAATTCCTGATGCAAAAACAGGGGCACCCTCCCCTGAGACCACCCAAGACAAGTGTCTAAGCAAAGAAAGACTTAGCTCCACTGGCATTTGAATGAAGATCAGGAATAACAAGAGCTGAGAATTTTAATTAACTGTAATTAATTCTTGCTTCCCCATTGTTCATAATTTTGCTCATGTCGCTGGATCTCCCAGTGGTGACTGGCAGTAAAATCTCTTAAAACAAAAAATGATTGCATAGCAGGTGGAGAAATTTCATTTAGCTCCATAGATGGCCTGAGGAAGGAGAGTAACCGGCTGTGCACATTTGGGTAAAACAGGACTTCTCTGAGTTTCTCTTTCCTTTTCTATAAAATCAGAGCTTGGACCAGACTAGGCCTCCGGGGCCCTGATAGCAGGTGAGTCTAGACGAACAGGCAGGGGACGTTGTCACCGGGAAGATGTATGGCGCTGTCCAAGTCAGAAGCACCAGAGTTACTCTCAATTCCTCCCTCTTGCTCATTCCACGCTAAACCAAAATGTCATTTCTTAATTAACTCCATATCCAGCTCAAAAAAATGCTTGTTGAAATGAAATGAGCCCACCACCTCCAAGTAGCATCTGGGTTCTTCTATCTCCTCAATAGCTGCATCTTTTCCATTCAGCTGCCTTCATTCAGACTCTCTTTGTTCCTAAGGCTGTGATCATCTCTCCAACCTCCTTGCCGCCGTCTTTCTCACACTAAGGCCATCACCCTGCCACAGAATGATCACTTTCACCTCTTAGAATTCCATTCCTTAAAGTCTCCCTAAAACTCTTCAGTGATTCCCAGGGTTGATGGCATACAGAAGATGTGCTAGCCCTTCTTGATGGGCCACTGCTTCTGTCCTCCAGCCCAGTCTCCACTGGGCTCCACTGGGTCTCCTTGCCTGAAGCCAGCCCCACTCCTTTCAGGTTTGGAAGGAACCAAGAATTTTCTTGCCTCTGAGCATTTGCACATGCTGGTCCTTTGGCTGGAGTGACCTTCTGTCATTTGACATTCTTCACGACTTCAGTTCTGTTGTCACCGCCTCTGAGAAGGCTTCCTGCTCTGACATCTCTGGGTAGAGCTAAGCACCTCCCCCTCAGCTCCACGGTGACCTACACTGTAGCTCTCCTCCTGCGCTGTAAGTACTGCCAGTCTCCCTCCCTTAGCTCGGGAATCCCTCAGGGGCCAGAATGTCCTGTGCATTTGCATCTCCCCAGCATCAAGAACAGTGTAAGCATAAGGAGGAGTTTAGTGACTATTGAATGAATGAATGAGTGAATGAATGAATGAAGAGTTAAGTAAGAGAACTCTATGGAGCCTATGGAAGGAATTCAAGAGATTAAATAATCAGGTCAGAACTGAAAGTCTGGAGGTTGGAGTGGACAAGGGTGATCTCTCTCTCCATCGCTGTCACTACCCTTTGGACCAGCAGAAGGTCTTGACAGCATACCTGGTTTTCAAACCGGGATCTCCCAAGACAAGCTGAACCTTTGTCATTACAGCCGAATCTGAATCTGCGTTTGTCCTCAGGGGCCCTGTCAAGTTCTCCTGCGAGCCCAGTATAGAATAACCAACAGGACAGAAGCATGGGAGAAAGGAGTTAAGCCCTTTGGCTGAGGCTGCCCCGGCTAGCTTTTTGGTGGGAGTGAGTGTTGGGGTCGGAAAGAGCAGTGAAAAGCCAGAAAGGATCTATTCCATATTCATTCCCCCAGTGAGCCACATGCTTCGGAAGTATCACATTAAAGAGATGAATCATATACTGAGTCAAAGAGAGGAGGTTGCAGGGTTGTAAATCAGAGCAATGGCTTTTATTTGTCAGAACGCTACAATAAATAACTTCTCCATGTGCCACTTAACAAAAGGAGAGTGGGAGGGAGAGGAGCTGGGCAATGCAGGCTGAGAGGGGCTCGCAGAGGGACATGTGAGGGGGTGGGGGGCAGTCTTACAGCTACCAGGGTGCTTTGGGGACACTCTATACACTCAAAGAGATACTTCACGCTCCTTAACACATGAAAAAAAAAAAAGAAAGGATTCTCTCTTTCCCTAACTTCCTGAGAGCCCTGGGGCTTGAGGAAAACATGACCATAGCCAGAGATGGAAGAGACCCTCAGGATCATCTTTTCCACCGTGTTTTATAAATACAATAGGCAGCCTGGCTGGAGATGATATTTATGAGTATTTCTTCTTCAGAAGGAAGCTGTCAGAAACCTCCGCACCCCAGGGCTTACCCTAGGGCAGAGCCTCTCTTAGAATGGAGGGAAAGGAAAGGTCCCCTGGAATTGACACAGGTCACTGTCACTGGAGAGGTTGAGGCAGGGGTAGATGAAAGGAAGCTCTTCCCAAAAGGAGCGCAGGACAGGACAAGAATCTCATTATCTGGGGAAGGAAGAAGAACCAGACCCTTTGGGTTTCTAGAACTTACAAGGAAAAGGCTGCGTAGCCCTATGGGGATCAGGCTGGAAGCAAAGGACGGGGATTCTGGGTCTGCAGAGGGGCAGACAGACACGTGGCCTAATCAGACCACGTTGCTCCGGCCAACCTGTAGCCTGTGGAGGCAGCTGTGCTTCCAGAGAGCACTGTTCCCACCGGGAAGCCAGGGGCCCTGCCTGTGCACGCCTCCCCCTGCAGGCTGCTACCGGAAACGGCGGGCTCCAGGCTCGAGGGCTGCGCTGTCCAATCTGGAAGCCACTAGCCACATGTGGCCCCTGAAATGTGGCTGGTCCACATTGAGATTTAAAAGACTTGGTCTGAAAAAATAAAATGTAAAATACCTCATTGAGTATTGATTGCATGGTAAAATGATAGTATTTTGGATAGAGTATGTTAAATAAAATTTACAATTAAAATGAATTTCAACTGGTTCTTTTTACTTTTTTAAATGTGGCTTCCAGAAAATTTGAACGAGTACATGTGGCTGACATTTGCATTTCTCACTATGTTTCTATTGGACAGGGCTGCTCAAGAGGAACAGGGAGGGCACTTGTTCTCCACTCACTTCTCTTATTCCTAGGTGGGTAAGAAGCTTAAACTTATGCACTCTGGATTTGTTCTGGGGTACAATAGATACACACCCCAAAATGTGGGAGGCCGGGACAGGCAAACTGGTTATAGAAATAACGTGAAGAAGTTCTGACAGCGTCAATGACTTGTTCAAACAAATTAATGACAAGAGCTTGGCTAGAATCAAGCTCATAAACTGCAGTATACTCTTCCTACTGACACATCACAGTTTACAAAGAAGATGTTCTTTTGGAATTATTAATCATTTTAGTGAGAGTGCCTGAAACAATCCCTTCTTAGAGTGTGAATTTTTATAGGTTTTTTTTTCTTGTCTCTAGCAGGTAATTTAATAATCTCTATCCAGACCCTGTAGGAGAAATAAAACTGGACCTGAATACCTGTCTCAGCATGGTGACACATCCAAAAGAAACATAATCTAGTTCCTCAAAGTTTTGAAAAATACTGTTGACCCTTGACAGAGCTTGCCTGAGAAGGCAGTAAATGGAAACGTCCTTACACAAGTCACAGCCAAGGTTCTTAGACATTGGACATCATTCTGTCTTCTCTAAGCAGGATTTGGGCAAGGAAATTCTCAAATCACTCTTTTTCTCTCTTCAAATCTGCCCAACTTCCTTCTTCAGTTCTCTCCCCTCTCTGGCCAAGTTCTTCTAAGCCCCTTCTCCCTCTGGGATCTTTTCTCCTCTTTCCATACCTCCAGGCCCCTCTTTATATGGACTAGTTCAGCTTCTCTAGTTGCTTTCAGTTCTCCTCTCTGCCTCTCCACCTGCCCAAAAGCACAAGAGGCCTAAAACTGACTAAATAGGCAAGGAATGGGGTGGGGGGGGGTGTGTGTGTGCCACATTCAGAATTTTATAGATTTGAGGAAGTAATTCCAGTTCTAGGAATCTAGAATAGATCAACAGATCAATAGCACAACAGATGTACAATGTGCATACAAAGATGTTTATCATTTATAATGAGAAAATGCTGGAAAGAAACGAAACACCTAACAATCAAGTAGTAGTTAAATAAATTGTGACGATCTATAAAATGGAATATTAGGAAGACACTAAAACTTATGCTTTTGAAATGTATTGACATTGGAAATTGCCCATGATGACATTAAATGAGGGGAAAAAATAGAATATAAGGTGGTACACAAACTATGATACCAATTTTGTTTCAATTTACATATGGACATAGAAAAATGCTTCTCTGGGGACGACTCCCAGCTTTCTGCAGTGTCTATGGATCAGTAAAAACCCAGGAGAAGGCAACTGAATAGAACAAAGTCAAGTCACCTTTTTGAAGGTGCCACCTCCTTTTCTTTGCCCTGTGTGGAGGAAATGGAGGTCACATGGAATCCAGGAACCCTCCCAGCCCCAAATTGCTCAGGGAGTCCTACCAGCACTGAGGAGAAGTGGGGAGAGAATATCTGACCTTAGGTCAAAAGATGTCACCTTTACTATATATGTCAGGAGGTTCTATATCTAGAACTGGGCAGGCATCAAAACCTGGTTTTGCATACAGGAACATTCCTTAGAAGGAGACATGGTGGGGCAGGGGAACTTGCTTAGAAGGCTAGCCTAGGATTGTGGACAGGCACAAGTACTGCATGTGAGGCCCAGGCAAGTTCTTGCCCTCACTAGGCCCCAAGTGTTCACATGTAAAAATGAGGCTGCTGACACGTACATCCTAAGAGCTCTGGACGATTTAAAGAGAAAAGCAGACAGCGTGTAAGGGTGGCGAGAGGTAGGCCCTGGGCTGTGCGGCCTGAGTGTGGATCCTGGCTCAGCCCTCACCACCTGTGTTTTGGGGCTGGTTACCTGGCCTCGCAGTGCCTCAGTTTTCCTCATCTTGAAGATGGAGCAATAATGGTACTTAAGAGTTTTGCTGAGAGGATGAAATGAGTCAATACATGTAAAATATGTTAAAAAACATCTGGCACACATTAGGCACTCAGTAAATGAGAGTCCCACCTTCCCCCCCCCCCCCGCCCCCCCTTCTTATGTTTTGGAAGGACCTTTCTTACCCCATCCTCTGCTCAGGTCCCACCTCCCCTTCTCAATCCCACCTCCAATCTTCTAATTTAAAATCCTCTTTAATCGCTATTTTACATTCCACAGTCCATTTCTGGTTGGCTGCTTTTGCTCTAGACCTGGAGTCTACAAACCACAGCTCAAGGGCCCAATCCAAACTGTTGCTTTTTTCGGAAATAAATTTGATTGGAACACAGCTGAGCTCCTTCATTTGCATACGATGCGTGGCTGTTCCAGCACGACAATGGCAGAGCTGAGTGGTTGTGACAGGGACCTGCAGCTCACAAAGCCTAAAACATTTACTCCTTGGTCCTTTACAGAGGTGGTTTGCCTCCTCCTGTGCCACACCAACACTGTCCAATAGAAATGGAAGCCACTTAGGTAATTTTCTAGTAGCCGCGTTAAAAAAGGAGAAAGAAAAAGTGAAATTAACTTTAACAGTATATTTCATTTTACTCAATATATCCAAAAACACTTTCATTTCATCTCATAATCACTATAAAAAGTTATTAATGAGCTACTAGAAACAACATCACATTGGACACACACCCTATAAGACAACGATAGTATCTTATGGGAAATACAGTCCTTCTAAAACAGTGACGCCGTGTTGAATGGGAAATTAGTTTATGTAATTGGAGATGAATTAAAATAAAAAATTCAGGTCCTTGATCTCACTGGCTGCATTTCAAGTGGTTCCCATACTGGACAGTATACATCTGGACTATAATTCCCTCCATCTGGACTACAATTCTCTCCATCCATAAACTTACACCCCACCCCCCCAACACACACACACCAGGCCCATTTTTATATGGCTCCATTCATATGTGAGGTCGTTTTCAAACCAGGATGGAAGAATTTTCAGTGAGGAGCAGGGCAGAGATGGTGGGAGAAATGAGTAAGGAGAGAGGGAGGTGTCCCTAGGTACCCTGGCCAGTTTGGAGCCCCCATGGACAGAGAGGGCAGAGATAGGAGCTGAGGGAACTCCTCAAAGGGCCTCTATATTGGACACTTTGGTTCAAGCAAAGCTGCCCTGGGGATCAGATTTCAAAGACAAAGTATCACCCCTCTCCTCCCTGTCCCTGGCCCCACGTGTCCGATGTCCCAACTGCTCTGCTATTAGGAACGGAGGCTTTGAGACCATCCGAGCAGAACCCCTGGCCAGGTATGGCCACTAGGGCTCATCTGACAGGTGGTGGCCAGAGCGTCTGTAAGGGTGCGGTAAGGGTCTGTAAGGGCAGCTGTAAGGGTGGCAGATGTGCCTAAGGCGGAGCCAAAGCAGACTGGGAGGAAGCGAGCAGATGCCAGTGGTGCGACCACAGCTGATGGGTGGGTGTGGAGGTATGTGTGAGGCCCCTTTGAGGGTTCCTCAAAATTACAAGGAGATGGTATGTGCTACATCCAGATGAGAATGTAGAGAAACAAAGGGTCTGCCCCCGGCCAGCAGCCAGTTACCATAGCCGAAGCAGTTGACCTGGCCAGATGCCAGAGGCCCACTGAGGAGGGGTTGCAAGAGGCCTGAGCTGGGCACAGAGGGCCTGGCTGGGCTGCTCCCCACCCCCCACCCCAGCCAGGACCAAGTCACAATGGATACTTGGCGAGTGCTCTCTGGAACCCAGCCAAGTGCATATGTCACAGGAAAGCACAGGTTGGTCATGAGGCATCCTACTAGCAACAGCATCCTGGGATGCAGTCCAGCTAATGAGTATCCTGGGCACACGGGTTTCTCCATTTCTCATCCAAGGGAGCAAAATTTGGAGAAAGCCAGGAATGGCGTAAATGATTCCGCTAAAAATGGATGCTTAATGGAATAAAGAAAACGTGAAAGAAGCGGGTATAAACTTGCCTGAGGAAAGGAGAGCATGTCAGCCAGCTGCACCTTACTCCAGTCTCAACTTCTTTGTCAATTGAACCCCGCTGTCTTCCCGCAGAGTCAGAATCCTGAATCCCCTGCTAATTTCTTTTCCTGTGAGTGGTCCCTCCCAGCTCCCTGCCTCCCTGCCCCCAACCATCCTGGTCTCTAGCTAGTCACCCTTCCCTGGGAAGGGGTCCTGTGGCCAGCACACCTCACAGTGGCAGGATCCTCAGTCACCACCTCGGTGGCTGTGGGATTCATCACAGAACTTTCAGGACTCACCCTGAGCATCCTAAAGTGGGGAGCAGGTGCCAGCTGAGCCACAGTAGATCTGGCTGTGTGGTCTTGGGTATCCTGTGTAATCTCTCTGGGCTTGCCCATTTCCTGACTCCCCATTTTCTCCCCACATTATGCTTCAGAAAACTCAGATCTGATTAACCGCTCCTTTCTCCATCAGACAGAGAGACAGACACACACACACAGAGTCTACACACAAGCTTGTGAGACCCATTCACTATTTCCCCTATAGCCTCATACCTCTGTGCCTTTGCACCTGTTCTTCCTTTTCCCTATAATGCATGACTCCCTTTCTTTGCTGGAGAAATTCCTTCTGGTCCTTTAACAACTTGCTGAAATGGTGCTCCACTAAGAAGGTTCATCGAAAAGGGTATAGATGACTGCATGGCCCTTCTGCCTTTTTCCCTTTCTCCTGCTCCTTTTACATAAAATGGATGTGATGGCTGGTGCTCCAGTGGCTATCTTGGAACATGAGGAAGGCTTCATGGTGGAAGCGAGGCTCTATGGATGGAGGGCAGAAAGAGAGAAGAAGCCTGGATAATGCTGATATTCTGGAGCCACCGTATACCGTATACAGGTCATTTCCTGATTTGGCTCATATTCACATTTCCAGACACACATTTCCTCTCCCCACCCCCAAACCTCATGCCCCAAACTTACTAATTTATTTACGGTTCCTTCAATGCATCACACATTTCTCAGGCATTGTGCCCTCTGTCTTCTCCTCCATGTACCTCCTCTAACCACCTGGAACACTTGTTCAGTTTTCCAGACCCAGCTCAAGGGACACCTCCATGAAGCCTTTTCAGACACACTCACTAGTCTATCACCAGGCAGAAATGACCATTTAACCTGCTCTCTGAGTCCCAAATATTCACTGTGTGGTGCTGCAAACCTGTCACCATTTACTCATCAGCCCATAGCTCCCAGGTCCTGGATTGCTCGAGGCAGGAGATATGTCATTCATCTTTGTCTCTGGCATCTAGCCCAGGCCCTGGTAACACTGGCATAAATGAAGTTATTCAAGAAACATTTGAAACAGAGGCAGAAGCTTCATCTTCTTGGGCCAGGGGACCTTGGGAGAAGATGGGGGCTCAAGCAGGGCAACAGGGCCTGCTCCCAGGCACACTGTCCCCCAACAGGCCCCAGGAACTGTCTGTTGAGTGGAGGAATGAACGTGTGAATCAATCCTTCTTCCACCTTCCCTGGTGCTCACAGAAAGCCTCCTTCAGGGCTTTGACTTCCACCAGGCTTGGCCATGCCCAGCACCATCTGTCCTTCTCCAGTTCCCTTCCCCTGCCTACCAGGGAGGTGCTCTCGCCCTGAGGCAGGAGGCTCTTGAAGCCAAGGGAAAAACACCCAGCTGCTGCCATCCTGAAACCTGCCCTCACAGCAGCCACAGACTGCCGAGGTGCTTGAAAGCAGCTGCTGCAAAGAGAAGAGCGGGAGGAGTTGGGGGCAGCCTTGCAGGAGCTGTCCTCGCTGGAACTTTCCTCCCTGCAATGGCCTTGGCTTGAGGAGAAAGGCCATCCTTTGTGGTTGTTCAAATGTACACCATGGAAGTCCCCTCCAGCTTCATTGCATACAGCGAAGTGTCTGGAGAGAAAATAGAGAAAAGTGGGGAGAACTTCCAGAACTATGCAGGGAAATGAAAAGTAGCATATGGTAGCTGTGTTTGAATGTATTTCTTGACTCTTCTGAAATGCTGCGGTGAGAGAAGCTGCATCCTCGCAGGTCAGGATGATGAGTAGAGGAGAGAGAAGAAGATTCAGGAAAACTAGACTCTGCCTTTCCAGACATGGCTGAGTGATTGGACCATTGCCCCAGAAGGCTAACGATGGGTGGGAATCATCAAAGGAGAATTTCAGTTCAGCCCAAGGAAGAACTCCCCAGAAATGGTCCAGAGTGGAGTGGGCTGTCTTGGGACGTCCCTTCCTGAGTATCCATGAGCCAGTGGGCATGCCTGGAAACGTGGCCCCACAGAGACCTTGGGTTCTGGCCACTTGGGGCCTGATACCTTCTAGAGGCTTCCCATAGTATCTGCACGATCTGTTCCTGAGAATGCCAATTGCTCCTGACACCCCGGTCTGCAGAGAGGCCCTTGAAGGGGCTCTAGTCTGATGCTTTGACTATTTAAAGGTCCTCACTCCTCTGCCCAGTTATTGTATTTCAGAGCCTAAGACAGGTACAGGAAAGTTCCTGTCACTCATGCCCAGAAGGCAGAAAGGCTGACCTGCCGGAGGGGCTGTCAGAGCAAGTAGGAAGGGGGGTGCACTGGAGGGAGGCTCAAGTGCCCATCTGCATGTCTGATTACAAGCATTCATTCATCTAAAAAATATACATTGAGCACCTACTATATGTTAGGCACAATTCTGGACATAAGAAAAAAGAAGATAAAATTTAAAAAATAATGTAAGTAATTAAATCTGGGGCAAACTGAGTTTACCAAAGCACAGTGGGTTTCTGTCCCTGTGATTTCCCCTAGAGGGGGTTGAGCATAGAAGGCCTTTAAATGAGAAACAACAGAGTGGAAAATTCAGAAAACAGAGAAAGTACAAAAATAAAAAGTGAAAATCACCTGCAAGGCCACTCCTCCCAAATTACTCTTGCAAACATTTTGGAGTTTGCCCTTTTCATCTTTTTATAATCATTTATATACCTTCCCATTATATTTAGATCTTTCTGTATATGCCTTCTTTTCTCATTTATTGTATCAGAAATACATTTTCATGTCATTAAATAAGAGTCTACAGTACCATTTTTATTTGCGACATGGTATGTGACTATATAGACCATATACCAGAATTTATAGAACCAGAATTTATTCATTCTGGTATGTTAGAATTGTTTCAGTTTTTCACTATTGCAGACAGATGCTGTGAAGAGTATTCTTCTCGGTAATCCTTTTCTACATCTCTGATTATTTTATCAGTATAAATTCTTGAAAGGGGAACTTATGAAAATGTACTGCTATTTGGTACACGCTGTCCTCTGGAAGTTTGCATCAACTTCTTCTCTCACCAGCACTTGTGTGCAATGCTCAGCCCCTTATTGTCTGCCCAACACTACGGGTATTAGTTTTTCAGGGGTGGGGTGGAGAGGTGCATAGTCTGGGAATCGAACCCAGGTCTCTCACATGGAAGGCGAGCGTTCTACCATGAAACCACCTGTGCACTTGAGCATTAGCTTTTGGAAGTGCAGGGTCTGGGAATGAGTATTAGCGTTTGTATTAAAAAAAAAAATCGATGATTTGACAGGTGAAAATGGTATTCATTATGGTAATTTGGAGTTATTATCATTCATGAACTCAATTGGGCTTCTGTATTTCTTTTGGGCACTGCCTATTAAAACCAGGGAGGAATATTTTTTAACATTTTATTTTGAGATAATTTTTGGTTTATAGAAAAATTGCAACGATAATACAGAGAACTCCCATATACCTTCCACCTGGGTTCCTTAACACTAACACCTTACATTAATATGGTGCGTTAATCAAAAGGAAGAAATTGACATAGGTACAACACTATTAGCTAAAACTGCAGTCTTATTTGGATTTCACCAGTTTTTTCACTAATGTTCATTCTCTGTCCCAGGAGTCAGTCCAGTACACCACATTGCATCTTGTTGTCATGTGTCCTTAGTCGCTGATCTGTGACAGTTTTTTAGCCTTTCCCTGTCTTGTGATCATGATACTTTTGAAGGGTACTGCCTAGCTATTTTTGTCACATGCCCTTCGATTTGGGCTTGTCTGATGATTTCATGATTAGACTGGGGTTATGGATTTTGGGGGAGAGTGGCCCAGAGATGAAGTATCCTCCTTGCATCTTATCAGGGTGCACATGGTATTGACATGACTTCTCACTCATAATGTTAACCTTGATCCCTTGGTTAAAGGGGTGTCTGCCACTTTCTCTGCTGTGAAGTGACTGTTTTTCTCTTTCCATACTCTTTGCTTTGGAAATGAGTCACTAAGTCCAGCCCACCTGCTAGAGGGGGAGTAGCTACATATATTATTTGGAATTCTTTGGCGAGGAAGATTTGTCCCTTCTCATCCATTCATCATGCATGCAATCGTTTGTTATAACAGTATCAACTCCTGGATTCTTGGGGTTATAATCCGTCAGTACCATTATTTATTTGGTCATTTATATTGTCCCAGCTTGGGCCTGATATCAGGGGTTCTTTCAGGTTGGCTCCTGCGTCCTTTAGGCATGTCCCCATTTTCTTTTTTAGCACTTCCTTACTTTCTGAAACTACAACACGCTTCAGGCACATTTGTACTTTTCTCTGCCCCAGTCCTAGAATCAACCATTTCTCCAAGGAGCCCTGGTCTCTTTTATTAGAGAATGGCATTTAGAAACTGAGAGCTGGGCTAGGAAATACATGTGTGGCCACTCACGCACACAGTCTGTATTTCTCTATCTACTTATCTGTACATGCATTAAAAGTGTCTGAGTTCAGACTGATATCTCTGACTCTAATCCAGGGCTACACAGTTCATTCTCATCTAGGTGGAAAAATATTTTAACCTCCTAAAGCACTTCTGAACACTATCTGGAGTTTCCATTTCCCATCTCATTCCATGAGCAAATATTAACTCGGGTGGCTGCTGGTCTGCCACGGATGGTCCCACCACCATCTGCAGAGCTGCCTGGCCTGGGAAAAGTGGCAGAGCACAGAGGGCACCCAAGGCAGCCCTGCCTGGGGGTCAGATCCCAGCTCTACCGCTCACTTTGCCTCCTGACAAATTCATTTCCCGTAAAAAAGGGATTAAATGACATGCTGTGTAAGGTCTGGTATCTTAGGATTCACCGAAAGCACTTGATCAACATTATTTGAGTGAATGAGTGAGAGCGGGTGGGGAGGGCAGACGCTGTGGCCTCTTCCTACTTCAAATCTGTGGTCTGGACTACCTTCAGCAGGTGATCTAATCTCTCTAGACCTCAGAAATTTTTATTTTCTTCTTGGAACTTTCTCTGAGTTTTATGTCATTTTGTATTTAATAAAAGAAAACAACTATGTTTTATAAAAACATAACAGCACATGCTAACCTCTTCCCTAAAAGTGATATTAATAAAAAAAAAAAAGTGCTTTGTAGGCTTGCACTAAGGACCCAGTGTGCTCATATGGGTGAAAACACACACAAACAGTGAGTTCCTGGCATCCCACAGAAGCTCAGTGGGTCTTGCTCTCCTTCTTATTTTCTTTCTCTCTCCCGTGGGTCATTCCAGAAGCTATGTTGTGAAACAGATTTTAAAAGTCTTCCTTTTCCTCCTTGCGTTGAGCAGGGATGGCCACAGAAAAATAAGTCTCTGTCACCAGAGCCTCTTTCTTTGTAACCCAGAGTCCTTCCCTCCTAGTGGCCTCCTGTCGAGGCCTGTCCTTTGAAGGAATATTCTTGAGATGCGAAGAGGCCCGACTCACTACGAACCCCATACATGCACATGAGACCTGCGCTAAGTCTCCAGGTTCCGCTTGCTCATTTTTAAGCCCAGCCCAGCGACAGCTCTCTCCCCTGAGTCCTCATTATCTGCACCGGAAACCCTCAGATCTCAGGCTCTGGAGCCTCAGGGCCAGCAAAGCAAAGCGCCCCGAGCTCCAGCCTATCCATCTCCATCGCAACTTAAATTCTGTTTTTCTGCTTTAGATGATTCCTCTGGGAAACTCTTCCCTTACCCTCTTCTGAGAGAAGGGAGGAAAGAGGATTTTTATATCATATGCTCGTTTTCATTTAATAAAAATTAAAGACAACTTCCAAGAAGGAGGAGGGGATATATTGTGGGCTTCTAGAACCCCAAGAGTGCAGAGATGTTCATTCCCAGCAGCCATGGTCATGAGTCCGGGAAAACTTCTTACTTTCAGCAAAAGCCAAAGGGAACTAAGGGATTGTCATGAAAACAAGTGTAGAAAGGGGTGAGATAATTTGGGTTGGTGAAAAATGATTAGCATTTTGTCAAAGAGCACACTTCCCACATGAACGACATTCCTTTCAAGTGGATTTATAACAACGTGCTTCTTTTCTTTCCTGCTCATGCCCTCTTCAAAGAAATAGATGTAACATCCTGTGGGGCTGGGTTATATCTGCTCTGGGGTTGGTATGGAGAAATCCCTCCCTTTCTATCCACACAGATACAGAGCCCTTAGCACCTCTCACCTGGAGCACTACTTTAGTCTTCCTATTGGTTTCCTGGCCTAATCTTCTTTAATGCAGGACTTCTCAGAGCCTTTAATACCCTGATGATCTTCCAAGAACAGAGTGCACATAATAATTTGCACCATTTCCCAAACTTATTTGGTCATGGGATCCTTTATTCAAGAAACATCTATTAACTCTCTCTCAGGCTACTAGGGTTCCAGAAACCCAGCTGGGAAAACCCTGGCCTACAGGATTTAATCCAGATTCCTCAGCAGGCACTCAAGGCCTTCCAAGCCATGTCTGGCTTCTGTCTCTCTAACCAAATTAATACTCTGCCTCCCTTCCATACTTCCCCCCCTATGTGCACTTGCACTATCTGTGGTTCCCCAAACAGGCTGTCTTATTTCAGCTTTAGTGCCTTTCATATGCCATTCCCTCACTCTGGAATGCTTTTCCCTACCACCCTGGGAAACGTCTCTGACATAGACATGCCAGCCTCAATATTCCTGCAGTGACTGTACCTTTTGGCCTTTCCTTGGCTCATGAACATGAGTTTCTAGCCCATGAGCTTTGTCTTGGTTCTTGTTCATTCATGGCCTAATTTTTCGGCCTCCCACCACCTCCAAGAAAGCCCATTTTTTCTTCTTTTTATAATGTTAGCAAGAATTTGCTTCTGTGCTTATGATAAAAAAACGTCTAATAACAACAGTGAAGACATTTTTAGTCCAAGAAACATACTGAAAATGACAAAAATGTTCAGGTCTATTGTAACAGAGGGAAGAGATGCTCAGAAGGCCCCAGAAAAAACACTCAGCCTGGCCTGAGTGGTGCCTAAGGAACTGCACACAATCATAACTGTGATCTTGAGAAAGCGCTTTGGAAATGCGAGGGCTCTCCTGCTGCAAGGGGTTGCCCACGTTAATCAAGCAAGTGGGTGCCCACCTCCCACCTTCCGTAGAACTTGCCATCACCAGCTTTGCTCTGCAAACAGCCTCTTCCTGCGCTTTGCGGCAGGCAGGAGCCAGAGCACACCAAATTCAGAAAGCTTCCTCCAGAATCGTTTCACAAAGATTTCCAAAAGAAAGATTTTACCTTTCAACTGAATAAAGGAGGATGTGGTAGATCATCGTTAATAGCCCTCAGACCCTTTTCAACATGACTTTGCCACTCCTTCCCTCGGGTGGAGTCTATTTCGCTTCCCCTTGACTCTGGATGGCCTTGATGTTTGCTTTAGCCCAAAGAATACAGTGGAAGTAATGCTGTGCTGGTTCTAGCACAGACTTTAAGAGGCCCGGCAGCTTCTGCTTTCTCGCTCTTGGAACCCAGAGCCCACCATGCTGTGAAGAAGGCAGGCCTGACCTACTGGAATATGAGAACCCACACGTCGGAGACGTCGGAGAACCAAGGTGTTCTAGCCAAGAGCCAGACCCAAGACTGGGGCATGTGGGTGAGGCTCTTGAGGACCTCCCAGGCCAGCCCAGCCACCCACCAAATGTGGCTGTCTGCGTGCACCCCAAGTTCAGCAGAGAACCACGGAGCCAGAATCATGAGAAACAATGAATCATTTTAAGCTACCAAGTTCAGAGGTGGTTCGTTAGACAATAATAGATACAGAAAGGAAAGCCCAAAAACCCAGCAGGGAGCTCTCATGTAGCCCGTCATGAGGACTCAGGGGAGAAAACGCAAAAGCAAGGCTGGTGCCTCTTTCACAGAATTCGCAATGTACCTGGGGTAATAGGAGCCCAAGCCATGAGATGCCTCCTGTACTGAGAGATGACAGACCCAGAGTGAGACTCTCAGCTTGGGCTGAGAGTGTCCCCTTTCCCACCTCCCCCATGATGTCCAAGCCAGGGCCCACCCTGAGACAAAGGAAGGAATTAACTACTAACCTAACTACTGCCCCTCCCTCCCTTTCTTCTACAGTGTCAGCCCCTGCACCATGACCGGGAAGAATAAACTACAAATTATAATTAATGCTGTCTCCACACTCAAGGAGTTTATAATTAGCAAGTAGAGTTAAACAAAGTCACAAAGAACTTAAAGACACCAAGAACAATGAAGTCAGGTCAGAAGAGCGGCAGTAGAAGCAAAGACCTAGTAGGGCTTGAAAAATAGAGAAGATGCAACGCTTCTTAGTAGAGGGCTTGGTGTGCTGAGCCTTGAAGGAAAAGAGGTGTTCAGCAGGAAGAGATGGAGCAAGGATATGATCAAAGGTAGAGA
The DNA here is from genome assembly GCF_023851605.1 of Tamandua tetradactyla. Taxonomy (NCBI): domain Eukaryota; kingdom Metazoa; phylum Chordata; class Mammalia; order Pilosa; family Myrmecophagidae; genus Tamandua; species Tamandua tetradactyla. The sequence continues at coordinate 183,197,450 of NC_135328.1, read as the reverse complement.
GAATAGGGGGTGCAAGGTGGTAGAAATCTCACCTGCCATGCGGGAGACCGGGTTCAGATTCCTGGCCCATGCACTACCCCAAAACAAAACACACAAGCAAAACAAACACACAAAAAGCAATCGAACAAAAAGTCAACAAATGGTGCTGCAATAATGAAATACTCACATGGAAAAATAATGAAATGTGACCCCATCACATGGGATGCAAAACAATTTAAAAAGGTAGAGAGAATAGAAAAGAAGTAGCAAAGTTATTGGGCACTGTCAGAAAGCAAAAGCCACCCCCCTCCCAGGAAATTATTCCCCCCCAAGCTGGTTTCTCTTGCTCCCCTCTTGAAAGTCATCCAAGTGATACTCCCTAGGCCAATGGGTTTTTAAGAACCTTCTGCCCCAGCCTGTGCTCATCCCTGGGTTGGAGAAACCTGGAAAACTCATTATTTGAGAAGAGCTTGTTAAGACCCGAGGATGCTCCCAGGTGGTAGTTCCAGTCTTTGGAGTTTAAGGACTCTTGCAAGAAATTAGTGAGGCTTTTAGCACCTGTTGATTGAAAAAATACACATGTGAAAATAGGTTTCAGGTCCCCTTACAATAGTGCCCCAGGGTTCCAGGAGCAGGTAAAATTCTCTGAGCAGGTCAGAGAGAATAATCATCCAATAGAACTGACCTACATTTTTAGAAGGACCTTCATTGTTTCAACCCAAAGAGACAGTGGAGGAATTTTAGGTTCTGGAATGGTCATGTGAAGGAGCAATGAGGAGTGGGAGGGAGGAGATAGGACCCTGAGAACCAGAGGTCTGGGCTGGACATCGCCATGCAGCTCCTCTGAGCAGAGAGGCAACCTTTGTGGATGGAAACTGCAGGGCTGGCTGGCTGAGCTTTGCTACCTCCAAGTCCAAACTCTGCTGGATGCCAGCCTGGTGTCATTTCCCTGCCTGTTTAGAAAGCCTCTAAGGCAGTTTGGAACATTAGTGGCAGTTAGAAACCACTAATTAGCTAACTTTCTGATTCTGCTACAAACTAGCTCTGTGGGTTTCTGCAAGCTTTTTTACCTCTTTGAGCTTCAATTAAAAGGTGATTGGACTAAGGGAGTAGAGGTGGAAATGTTGACCTTGTTCTCCAAGGCCAAAATTCTGGACAAATAACCTTAAGTTAACTCACTATTTCTGAGCCCCAGTCTCCTCATCTGTAAAATGGGAATAATATCTAAGCATTAAATGAGACAAGAGTGGTAAAAATGGCAACCACATGGTAAATACTGATTATGTTAGTTTTTCCCTTTTCCTCCTTCACATCCTTCCAAGGATAGATGGCTCTTTCATCTAAGTTTCTAATTTCTCTGACTCTCTACTTTGTTCCTCGAATATGAAATATTCTCTCTTTGTGACATGGAGCTAGTCCTGCCAGAGGGGTACACTGCAAAGATGAGTGTGGTGACTTCAAACATGCTTGGGTGTCCCCGGAAGCAGCTGGCAGGGTGTTCCTCTCCTTGCCCCTGGCAATCCTGGTTCCTCTTTGGTCCCTGCGTAGAAAGGAATTGGCCCAAGGCAGAAGGACAGGCCTTGGCAGGCACAGACTGAGACAACCATCCATTTTGCAACAAACAGGAAACCAGTTTACCAGCCTCAGAAATAGAACAGAAAAAAACCCCAAAATACGAGGCTCTGACTGTGGGGCAGCTCTGGTTTCTCAGATTGCTTCCTGACAGCCTGTAGAGAGAGAGACAGGGGGTGGGGTGGAGAGACAAGTTTTCTTCATGCAAGATAAGGTCTTACAATGTCTTTATAAAGGTGACCAGCTTCTAGGAGCCAAGACTAGTTGGCAGCTCAGCCAATCAAGCTTCCTGCATTGCTGAGACCCCAACTTTTCAGTCTCCAGCCCAGCTACAGATGGTTCCAACCACAAGCCTGACCCCTGTGTTTCCCCAACTACTAAATGAGGGTGGCCCAGCAGGTCTACCAAATGTGTCTCCCACACCCTAGAATTTTACCCCAGCCCCTCATTCAGTACTATTCATGGCACTGGTCCCTTCCGTGGTACCCAGAGGCCCCAATAAGTGCCATTATTGACATGGGTCTGGGGTGGGGCACTTACAGGGACTTCTGGGTACCAAGTCTGCAAATGTACCACCACTGAACCATTGATAAAGAACAGACATGGGCCCCTAGGCCTTTGCTGATCCTTCTGCCAGGAGCACTGTTCTCTGCCTGGCACTCTCTCTTTAGAAGCAATTACATCAGAATGACAAGGTTATTGCAGTGATGCTGCCAAGAAGCTGCCCACTATGTCACAGCACCCTTGTTGAGGGGCCATGGGGAAAATGGGCTGCAGCACTTAATCCCAGGGAAAGCTCTACATATCCTGGATCCTGCTTTGTTTTATGTCTGTGGACACGAGGACTAGAAATGGCCAACCTGATCATGTTTCCTTTTTACTCTCATTGCTAAGAAACTTGATGCCAAAGTTGTAAATCACCTACAGCAATTTTATGTCTTAACCTGTTTATGGCTTTATTTTAGTTTCTTTCACTTATTTTCCTGTGCCTGATTCCTTTATTAACTTTTATCCTCATGTAGAATGTCTGCACCATTTCAAATTTTATTTGGAATAAGGTGGGGTATACATAAATGAGCAGGAACTTCTATCTATTATAGAAAACCCACTTCAAATGCCCCCATTTCTGATTCTCCTTGACCCCTCCCTGCTCCTGGGTGCTCCCACAGCCCCTGTCTGTGCCTTCCTGGCACTCACCCACAGTTCTTATGTCTGTTTTCATGGTTCGCTCTCTTCCTCATTAGGTAGAAGGTCCTTGGATGAAAGGGTAACATTTACACCCTCTGCAAAAATATGTTGCTTGTTTAATCCTCAAGACAACCCTACCAGGTAAAGATGACCTTCCCAATTTACAGCCGAAGAAACTGAGGCTCAGCAAGGCTCATTAGCTCTGCCACATGCTAATAAGTGGCAGAATTGGCTCTAAACCCTGGTGTCCTAATCTGATTCTTAGTTCATTTCCCTAAGGTGACTCAAGGTATGAAGAAGAGCTTTTGCATGAAAGAAAGAGGAAAGGAAATTGGATCTCCTTAGATTGTCAAATAATTTACCATGTACGCCAAACTCATCTACATCACTTGAGGCATTTAAAATATTGCCTGATTTATAAAATTCTACACTCTTCAACTATTTAGAAAAATGCACATGCATTGAATTGCAGTGCCCTCTGGTTAGAGAAAATACATTAGAGAATTTAACCATTCACATCCTTGTATGTTTTAGAGAACCTCTTCCCCACATACATTTTGAAATTCTGGGGTGGGGTGGGGGTGGTTACAGTGTAAAATGCAATTAGATGGCTAGTGCTAATTTGCAAGAAGCTCCCCAAAGAAAACAAGGCCAACTTCCCTGATGAGTAAGCACACATGCACCATAAGGCCATTCATGTCTGTGTCCAATAGTGTCCAGACAAATAAAATACATAAAAGCAATTTAAATATTTAATGCTTCAGTAGGGAACCTAATTGGCCAGATGCCTTCAAATGAAAATGCCCACTGGGTATATACCAGCGCACTTCTATCCAACTAGGGAGACAGAATGACAGACAGCTTAAAAGTCTGGGTCCAAATCCTACCTGTGCCACTTCCTGGCTGTTTGACCTTAGGCAAGTCCTATAACATCTCTCTACTCCTCAGTTTACACACCTGTAACATGGGGACAACAGTAACACCTCCTAGCATTGTAGTGACAACAGGCCTGGTGTAGGGGAAATGCTCAGTAAATCACTGCATCTGAGGCAAGAGGAGATGTAATCAAGACATGGGATAGTCTTTCCAGACCTTGTGCTCCCTCAATTTAAATTGAGAGGAAGAGTCGAGGAGCTAAGAGAACAGGACATAAGATGTGAGTAGGAAGGAAAGAAAAGGGCTTCCAAGCTATCTCTTCCTCAACAGCATCCCCTGTGCCCTGACATATGTATCATCATCTGGTTTGAGGATCCGACTTGTTTCTCTCTTAGGACACTTTATACCTTGTGTTGTACTACGTTCTGTGTGTGTGAGTGTGTCCATGCATCATGTGTGACTCCCCACTATAAAGCTTTGAGCACCTCTAGGTGCTATGCCTGATCCACCCAAGGGCCCCCCAGCCTCTGGCACATGGTTGAGTGATTAAATGAGAGTAGCAGCAGCAGCTCTCTGAGTGCTGACAGCATGGCAGAGTCCAAAGACTCTAGACCATAGCCCCATAGAGGCTGTGGGAAGGCTCTGAGGTCAGAGAGGCCCAATGTGGCATTGCAGCTCAGCTATCTATCAGCCATGTGACCTGGAATCACTTATTTATTCTCCCCGAGTCTTCATTTTCTCATGACTTAGAATATAAAACATGTACCTGGCACGGTAAGCACACAGCCCCATGTCTGGTATAACCCAGGGCCCTGGAGAACTTGGTCTGGCCTGTGTCCTATTATCCTAGTTCCCATCTGTAGGACCCTGGGCCGAGGCACTTCACCTTTGCTCTGGGCATTACTCAGGAGCGGTAACTATGAGTGGCTGGTGCCACCCATCCCAGCTGAGATTTCCAAAGTCCATGTGGCAGAGTGGGCTTGAGGTAAACTGTTAACAAGACTCTCCATCTCCAAGCCTTGACATGACAGGACCTCCCAGCCTTCACAAAAGACCACTCTCCACCTTGTTCACCTTTTACCATGGCTACTAGTTACTTCTCTGGAATCCCAATCTAAGCCTGGCCCCTCTGCTTCATCCACCGGGAGCCACTGGAGGAAGCCCAAGGTGCTTCTGACTGGACCCTGTCTGTCCCTGAGGCTGCACTTTCTGTTCTGAACTTCACAGGCCCAGCCACACCGCCTCCCTCCTGCCTGTGCTGTTCCCTGTCCCTGACATGCTTCTCCAGGCCCTCAGTTTCCCTGGTGAATAACTCACTTTTCAAGATTCAACTCAAACGATACCCGTTCTGGGCCCCCTCTCTAACCACTCTGCTCCCTTCTGCTCGCCACACTGCTCTGTGTGCATCTTACACACCTCTGTCTACAGTAGCAGATGTCACCTTGTACTGCTGACATGGATTCAGTCATCTCCCTTTCCCAGTCCCCTGAGCTTCCTCAGGACAGAAGCACAGGCTTGTTCTCATTTGGGTCTCCAGTTCCTGGCATCAGGCCTGGTACACAGTAGGTACCTCAAAAACATTGGTTCTATTTGTCCTCCCTGCCAGATAAGGCCCTTGGAGCCTGCCCCTTCCTCCCTTCCTGAAGGTTCCAGGGACTCTGGCTACTCCCTTCTCTTCTCCCACCAAATACCCTTTTTTGCCCACCAAGATTCCTGTCTGCCTAGGCCAAATGCCAGCCAACACATCCACCCAGGGTGACTGACCTGACCACACAGGGATGCAAAGATCTCAGCATTGTCCGTGTGCCCATCCCTCCACCCCCTCTCTGAGAGAACAGTATTAAGACGCTTTGGAGGCCCACAGGCCTAGGACTGAGCCTCCAGTATGCCACTTATATTCTTTTGTACCTTGGGCAAATAACCGCCATGAGCCTCAGTTTCCTGATGTGTAAAATGGGCTAAGAGTGGTACCTTGTCTCACAAGGTTGTGGTGAGACTGAAAAATGCCTATCCCAGCCGTTGGCATAGGTAGGGCTTAGCAAGAGGTGGGAGCTGGCAGAGCATCATCAAGAGGAAAAGCTGAGCAGGAAGGGCCCCTTTGTGCTTTCCTTCTGGGTATTTCGTTGATAGAGGAAGAGGCCTGACAAGGGCAACGATGAAGCCAGTGGGACCTTTCAGGCCTGACTCAGTCTCCAGAAGGAAGTAGCATCTCCAGAGGATTCCAGTGGGGTGGAAGTTCCCCTCTTTCCCCAGGAAAGCTTAGCCCAACGGGACCCAATTTGTGATGTGCTTGCCACCCCCACCCCGCAGGATGAGTCATTATTAGGTCACTTGGTCAATGAGTGAGCAACTGGGGCTGCCAGGGCTTAATTTCCTCTCTTCCTCCCAACCCATCCCACCCTCATCCAGTTCTCCTCCCACTCGCTACCCCCTCTTTCCTGTACTCTGATGTGGGAGGGTTATTGCCCATTGACATGTTTCAAAATTAAAACTGGAGCACAGTTAGTTCTCCTGTGGCAAGGCAAGGCTGAGTCAAGCAAAGAGCATGGCTCCCTGAACCCTCCACCCTGCTGCTTCAGAGACCGCTCATCCCCCACTCCTCACCCCAATTTTTAATGACCCCCCCAATTATTTGTCAGCCCTGGGCTAGATATGAAGAAATAAAAAGGGTAGGGGAGGAGAGATTTTCTTCACCTCCCCTTCCATCAAGTTGTGAGCCATAAAGCAAATACAGGTCTGTCTGTCTCCATCGCAGCTGATGAGAGAGACACACACATGAAGGCAAGTCAACGTAGCATAATGTGAAAAGGGTTAATACTGTCTGGTAAAAAATTCCTTGGGAGATCAAAAGAAGAGAGCCGATTAACCCTGTCTGGGGGAGGAAGGAGACAGGAAGGGTTTCATAATGGTGCTGATGTCTGGCCTGGGTCTCGGGTGTTGCATAGGTAGGAATAAGTCAGGAAGTCAAGGGGTCAAAGAGCAGGAGTAAAGGCATGGAGGCATCCAGTGGGTGGGGGTTGGGATAGGAGTCAGGGAATCACAAGGCTCTGGCCAAGGGTGGCTGTGGGGTTGTGGAAAAGGCTCCCAATGGTCCTTTGTCTCTTCCCTTACAACCCAGACCCCAGGAGTCACTTCTGTTCCCAGATCATTAGATTCATAACACCAATAATAATAATATCAAACACTCACAGGAATCTATTATATACTAGGTGGTCTTAAGCACGTCATAAATATTACCCCATTTAATTCTCAGCAACCCCACGATGTAAGTACTATTATTATCTCCATTTTAGGCAAAGAAACTAGGTCCAAAGAGGTTAAGTAACTTGTCCAAGGCATACACCCCACTAGGAGAAAGTAGGACTGGGATTCGAACCTCAGCAGGCAGCCTACAGAGTATGTACTCTCCTAACCACTCTCTGCTGCCCCGTAGCCAAGAAAATATCTTCCCCGCCCTTGAATATGTCCAGCTCTGCTGGGCTGGTCCTCTTGACTAGACTGCAGGTGCCTTTTCAGCAGGGGCCGTGTCTTATCCTCCCTCTGCGTGTCCCACCGCACCTGCCCTAGAGTGGCTCACAGGCTGCCTTTGCAAAGGAATTTGACTGACACCTTATAAGCTGCAGATTCCAGTGGAAGAAAGCCCTGGTTGCTGTCCAGTTTGGGCTGAGAACCAACAATTTGTTGGCTTAATCAAGCAGATGCAGAAAGGTGTCACGGCGGTGAGGTTTCTATTCTGGGCGGCCAGGCCATAATTAAATGTCCTGACCTGCCTACCACCAATTACTGCACAAGACCTGGTTTTCCAGGCCTGTTAACTAGCAATTATAGAACCTTCCACTGAAATTCCAAACCATTTAGTAAAGGTCACTTCCTCTATTTATTTCTTGGATTTGGGAGTAGAAATGGGATGGAAATATTACCTAAATTACAAATGACATCCATTATTTAAAATAGGTTTAGCCAACTAGCCAAACTGGAGCAAGATGTGCAGTCCACATCCCTTTTACATTGTTGTTATAAGGGCTCCTGTTTAGGGAGTGTCTACAATGTGCCAAACACTACTACAGGGGTTTCACATGCAATATATGACTGAGTTCCTCTAACAAACCTGAACAGTACACATTATTTCCAGTTTTATAAAGGAATATACTGAGGATCAGAAAAGTTATATAACCTTGTCAAGGTCACACAGTTGTACCTGGAGGATTCAGGATTTACAGCCAGGTCTGTCTGCTTTTGAATGCCAGCTTTTATTAAAGTAGGCGGTCTCAAGCAAAGAAACACCATTTGGGGTTTAGAACTGGGCTGGCTAAGCGCTATCAATGGGTTCTGAGAAGTCCCAAAATACCCCCTTGTCCAGCCCATCCCTGAGGGCTCAGTTGAAGCCTGGGTCTCTTTAGGCTTCCTTCTAGCTTCTGGGATGGTCGCCATGTTAGGGCAGCAACCTTTCACCATGGATGACTTAGACAGCTTTTTACATTAACAAGAGAGACTTCGAACCATTTGAGGACAGTGAGCATCTGGAACAGAAATGGCTGGTGGCAGAGACACAGTCCACATGCCACCACTCTCCACATGATGCTCATGGCAGGTACCACTAATCAATCACACCCCTCCCACTGAACTCAACCACAGCCTCGGGCTCTTTCTCAATACAGGCGAATACTCCAATGGACTGCCCTGGCCCTGGAAATGAAAATCATTTCCTCTCTCTGTCTTAGACTTATGGTTACCATATTTCTTACATGCAAAATTCAGATTGTGTCTTGGCTGAAGACTAATTTCCTGATTTGTGAATTTATGTTATGTTTTATGAAGGCATAAAATCAAATCATATTCATACATTTAAAAAATCACTTTTATTGCACAGAATCAAAGTGCCTACTATCAGAATTGTCCCTGAAAATCTAGGGCATATGCTTGCTATAGTTGACCATGGGTGCCTCCCCCAGGTCTGCAGAGAGAAGACACTCAATAAACACATGGGGAACGAATGAATAGGAGGAAGACCAAGATGGAATAAAAGAGGAAATGGAGGGACCCTGAGAATAAACTGTTGACATCACCATGTTACCAGAGTCCAGACCCAGCTGGGGACTTTCCTGAAACTGTAAGTTAATTTTTAAAAGGTGCCATGTTCCAGAACATAAATATCCAAACAATATGCCAGTCTGATGGGAAACCTACTGCATACACCAGATGCATGTAGGTGCATAGTTCCAAACTACAATTAGTCAGGTTTTATATCAAACGTAGTCAGGCTCCTGTATTCAGGACAAAAAGCCAACCACAAATATTTCTAAGCCATTCTTCTTCTGTGTCTTGCAGAGAGTCCTTTGACCACCCTCAAAAACTGGATTGATTGGGTAACTGGAAAAACCCACACATCCATGATAGAGCAAAACTGCTACTCAGCATGATGCAGTTCTTTGGTTCTGACTTCCAGCAGCAATAACCCTTTCAATTCCTTATCTCAAATAACCAAGTCACCTCCACAAAAGCAAAACTCCCAAAGCACTCGTGACAGAGCCTACTAGTTGACCTAGGGTCAGTACAATGACTGCTCCTGGGTACCATAAGGACTCCATCCAGGGTGGGTACAGATACCAAATCCCTAACCTGTGGCCACATGCTCTCTGTATGCCATCGCCCCCTCCCCGGGACTCCACCTAAGAGGAGAAGCACCAGCCTTTGCAATTGATGTTCACAGCAGGTAGCAGCTGGTGCCACACTAATCCCCTCAGCCAGCTTCGGCCTCCTGTTGAACTAGTCACCTGGCTCAGCTAGTTGGAGCTATTTGGAGCTCTCCAAGGTACTGACCCTCATTCCCGGTTAGGTCTCTAAAACAGTTGTGAGCAGTGTTGTAGTTTGCTAGCTGCCAGAATGCAATATCCCAGAAATGGAATGGCTTTTACAAAAGGGAATTTAATAAGTTGCAAGTTAACAGTTTTTAGACCATGGAAATGTCCAAATTAAAGCAAATCTATAGAAATGTCCAATCTAAGGCATCCAGGGAAAGATACCTTGATTCAAGAAGGACAATGAAGTTCAGGGTTTCTCTCTCAAGTGGAAGGGCACATGGCGAACATGGTCAGGGTTTCTCTCTTGGCTGAAAGGGCACATGGTGAACATGGTGTCATCTGCTAGCTTCCTCTCCAGCTCCCTGGGAGGCATTTTCCTTCTTCATCTTCATCTCCAAAAGTCGCTGGCTACTGGACTCTCTAATGGTTCTGCGGAGTTCTCTGTTGTGGCTTTCTCGTGACTCTGTCGTTCTTCTCTACTCTCGTGAAATCTCCCACTTTCTCCAAAATGTTTCCTCTTTTATAGGATTCCAGTAAACTAATCAAGACCCACCTGGAATGGGTGGAGACACGTCTCCCCCAATCCAGTTGTTAAAACACTCTTGATTGAGTCACATCTCCAGGGGCATAATCTAATTAAAGTTTCAAACATACAGTACTGAATAGGAATTAGAAGAAATGGCTGCCTTTACAAAATGGGGTTAGGATTAAAACATGGCTTTTCTAGGGTAACATACATTTTTTCAAACTGGCAGAAGCAGTGATTACTCAGTTATATAAGACATATATACACACAAATATACATACACACCACTCAAATGGTTACATTCTTTAAAAAAAGAATTAATTTAAAAAGTTTAGTTCCACTAAACACTATGTGTATCGCATAGACAAAAAAAAAGAGACACTCTGAGAAATAGCTTCCTATCTTTCCACTCTGCTTATATAGTGAGTCTTTTGGGGAAGTCAGGAGGCCCATGTGGTCCATGGGTCAGAGGTCCATTGTCTATAAAGGCCATAAGAACTTTGATTTCATTAAGTTCTCAATCCCTTGGATGGGCCCTCTCCTATATTTGGCCTTGCACACCTCACAATCCCTCCCTATCAACTCCAGATTTTTGAAGTACTCGCTTTTCAGCCCTTTCAGGCACTATAACTGTTTATTGACCTGCTTTCCTTTCTCATTGGTCTGAGTTCTCCAAAGGCCAGATCCTTTTTTGAACCTGCTGCAGGGTCTGGCCACATGGGTCCTCGATTAGTGTTTATCGCCTAATGGCAAGATAATAAATAACCTCCCAGCTAGGACCCCAACTCTGAAGCCCTGGGCTTGCCCTGCTCCACCCTGGCCCACTCCTGATTGCAGCCAGCCTCCTGATGGTGGGGCCGCTGGCCTGCAGGGGTCTTCCATTCAGCTTGGGCATCACTGGAAACTTCAGGAGCATTGTGTGTATTTATCGTGTGTATGCATATTTATTGTTTTCCTTAAAAGAAGGTTGGGTAGTGACTCTGGGTTATATTTGCCACCTTATCGCACAAAAATAACAACAATGGTTGCTTCTTTTGAACACCATTAGGCACTATTTCAAGCACTTTAATTGTATTTTCCTTATTAATCAACAACTCTATGAGGAAGGTGCTGGCATTATCCCCTTTTTACAGACACCAAAGCAGATACAGATTATATGACTCATACAAAGTCATCTGCTGGTCAGTGAGGTACCCAGAACACAGGCTGGGTCCTTCCAGGGCCCCTTCCAGGGCCCCTGCTCTTAGCACTGTGCTGTTTCCACTGAGCTTAGAGAGACAGAGCAATGGATGATGAAGGCAAAAATTAGAAGAAGATTCAGAAGAAGGAATTTGGAAAAAAAGATGAGTGCTCCTTTTAGGGACATAGTAAATTCCTTAAAAAGGAGCAATGATCACAAAATAGCTATTGTAGACATGAAGACATAAATGTCATATAACTTACAGCTGGAGAAATCTCATTATTTTAAAGACGAGCAAGGAGATGCCCAGAGAAGAGCAAGGAGATGCCCAGAGAAGCCCCCAAAATGCCAAAGTTACAAAAAAGAGCTGCCCAGAGGCACCACTTTTAAAAAACAGATATGTATTCAATCAAACTATCTTTAAAATGCTGTAAGGAACCTCTGAGATGATATTTTAATAAGCAAAACAATCCAAGTCATTAATCTATTTACTGTCTTAAGAAATAAACAATAGTATACACTAGCAGAGTTTGTAGAGCTGCCAAATCACAGCCATCTATCCTCAAGGGGGAGCCAGAGTCAGCCCTTGTCTTTAAATTAGGGCCTTTTCCAGACAAACTTACAAACAACAACAAAAAGCCCCACAAAAATAAAACCATTTCTCAGCTTGAAATGGGCAGATGTTTAATAAGATGCCATGGATTTGGAATAAATAGAGGATATATCTGGCTGGAGAAATGCCCAGACTTTAGACAATGTTCAGCAGCTTTCCTGCATCTATCTGTAACGACTGACCACATCCGCGTGGTTTCCATGTGGGCACCTCATTTTAAGAGGGACGGTGGCAAGTGCTTTCATGGAAGGGAAATTAGCAAGTACGAAGACTTCTGGGAGAACCTGTGGCTGCCCAACCCAGAAAAGACGGGCCACTCACTGGACTGAGAATCCGCCACTCAAGCATTTTGTCCATCTGTGAAATGGGAAATGGAAGGGGTCTCACCTTCCTTTGGGCAAGGCCTCTGAGGACGGATAAGATAGAGTAGTAGAGGTTCTATCTTACAAAGACAGCCCACTAGAATTGGGCAGGGGCTCAGTCCTCCCTGCACGCACACAGAGCAGAGATTTTGTACCTGGATAAACCCAGTCATACCTCCATGCACCTGTACTCCATGGGGCCTCAGGGACTCTTAGAAAAAGAAGGCACCTGAGCTCTCTCCAGCTCCTAGTCCAATTTAGAGATGAGGACTCAGAGGTCCTACCTCCTAAGGTTAGGAAGAAATAGAAGAGGGACTTAAATCAGTAATCCAGCCCTCCCCTCCCCCATCAAATGGCACTCTTTCCATTTGGACTATAATGTTTGATGTACTACTATACATCAAACACTTCCTGTCTTTCTGGTGACCCCAAGGCAGTACTGACATGGCAGCCTGAAAAGAGTTACTCACATATCTGCCAGCTGGTCCTCCTCCTAGGCCAGATCCAATGACTTAGAGGAGGCGGAGAGACCATGAGCCCACATGCTCTCTTCCAGTTGTCTCTCTCTAGCCCTTAGCAGAAGTGCAAGTTTTCTCCCCAGGACCATGTTGAATAGAAATTGCTGTAGACATCTCCTCTTTGCCACTGACCATAGGGGATATATCTTCTAGGCCCAAAGTAGAAGCCTTAGAGTCACAAAGCCGTCAAGTAGGAAGGGCCAACAGAGTCACAAAGCCCCCCCTGAAACAATCCAGTAAGTAATTCTAACAGACAAGAGACCACTAACTTGGGGAAGTTGAGGGACCTGCCCCTTGCTACAAGCTACCTTCCATTTAATTCCGTGTCAGAGCAGCAGAGCCTAAACACTTGGTCTTTCGCAGCCAGTCTCTCCCACACAAGGCACATCTACAAAGCACCCACGAAAGTGTCAGACCCATGGACCCAGCAAAACATCCTGTGGATGAGGCAGTAGGTTCTTCCCCAACCATCCCACCTAAGGGATGTTCTGGGGCTCCAGTGTCTCCCAGCTTTCCACAGCAGGCCATGACAGAGCTCCTTCTAAAATCTCAGCCCCCTGCCTACCCCACATGGCCCATCCTCCAAGGGCAGAGGCTTTATTTCTGGAAGTTCTTGACCTTGAGAGCTGTTAGTTCTGCTGTCTGAGGGAAATCCTGAGAAGACGCTGAATAATGAGAGCCAAGAAGACGGAGACTCTTTTCTTTTTTTGGCATGGATGAAATTCAAGCCCCAACGCGTCATGTCTGTGAGGTCTGTGGAAAGCTGGCTTCTGACCACAGAGGCTGGAGAAGAGGGAGCGTTACTCAGTCAGCACTCAGCAGACATTTATCCGGCATGACTTCTGGCTCACACGGCCAGGGCTGGAATGCAGAGCTGCAAGAAGAGAGGGATGACATGATGACAACCTCTGGCCTCTCCCCATCTTGCGTCAAACTAACTTCTATTTCATGAATGCTATGTCCGTTACCAGTCCATCCTCACAGCCATCATAGAGGTTAGTGTACCCATTTCACAGATGAGGAAATGGAGGCCCAAAATGGTTAAGGGAATTACCCATCATCACATAGCTATGAAGATGCAGATCCAAAACTTGACCTCAGGTCTTTCTTCCCCAAGGTCAGTGCCTCTTCATCTCACTACAGTCATGGAGCTTAAACAACTTGGGTGATATATTTTTTTCGAACTCTGTTTCAAGAGTTGGCCTAAAATATGCTTCACTCAATCTCTGGTGCCTCCCACAGCAAGCCAAGCTTATAATTATTATTAATTTTTCACCATTCCCTATGGCACCCTCAGCCAAAAGCTTTATTATGCATTAATGTGTCTCAGTTCCACAAATATTTATGTTTTACTTCCACAGGTATTTTAGGTACCAAATAAGTTAGCATTCCATTTTGAAATGGAGACTTGCTTCTTCTTTCAATAGATCTATTTATTCAATTTGCCCATTGATTCAAAAGCATTTATTGAGTATATAATGATATAATACACTGCTCTGGATTCTGGGTATGCAGCCATGCTCAGGACAGATAAAGGCCCTGGTAAGACAGAACTTACATCCTAGTGGAGGAGATAGAAGTAAACAAGTAAATAGATAATTTCATGTAATAAGTACTATGAAGAAAAATCAGTCAAGTAGACTTGGGGACAACAAGAGGTGATATTTGAACTGATACCTGAAAGTTGAGAAGCAGCAGCCATATTTATGTGGAAGAGAGTTCTAGGCAGAAGGAACAGCAGGTGCTAAGTCCCTGGGGTGGGAATGATCTTGATCAGTGTTAACGGGACTGAAAGAGCTCAAGGAAAAGCAGTGGGAGATGAGGTAGGCCAATTCACATAAGCCCTTGTAGGCCAATGGAAGGCATTTGGATCTCATTCTAAGTACATATGAATGAGCCCCCCAAATTTAAAAATCAAATTGCCTTCAGAAGCAAATCACTAGAACCCCACACCATTGATGTAAATTAGTCAGCTGTTGGTTCTTAGAGTGAGTACCCAAAAACTTGTGGAGCACCCCAGACTAATTAATTAAAGGTGATCTTGGAAGCAGGAACAGATTTAGTAAGTGGACACCTCATTAATCGTGTTGCACTCTGTTTGGAGAAAGACTCGGCAACAGAAAGTTACTGGCCTAAAGCACAGATTAAAAACGCCAGGTTCAAAGGTGAATATTGGCAGTGCCTATTCAAGTGTTGTCAAGAGAAGGAAAGTTTTGAGCAAACATTTCTGCCCCAATAGAGGAAATATTTCAAGCAGAGAGCTTGAGAAATAGCTGAGAAACATTCTTAAAACCACTGATTCCCCTTGGGCTGATTCCTCATTCACTAAACATCCTTCATCCACGTGGCCTTTCTGCAAGGAGAAAATACACCGATTCTGTTTGTGAAGGAATAATTTGGCATTCTGGATTAAACATATGAGGATGTCACTTAGGATGTGGGTAACATCAATCCACCTCGGAGTCAGATTCTCCTCTTAAAACCCACACAAAATCAATGCTCTGAGCCTGAAGGCCAAGGACCGGTCTGTGGATCCCTGTAAACTCATCAAGGTGAAGTTCACCTGAGGAGCAAAGCTGCTTGCCTTTCTCTCCTTGCAGCCTTTCTGCAAATACCATCATTTTCTCATTCTAGAATTTAGAATATCTTAAAATCACAGACCCCCTCACCTCAAGCTGATTACACTTAGGCTGATAAGGTTTACAAATGACAAATTTGAGACCAAAGGTGATCAGTATTTCAAAAATTGGTGGAAAAACTACTGACAACTTTTCTTGGACAAGGATAGATCCATCAGAAAAGACAAGTGGGCCCTGAGAGATAAGGGTTTCGTTTTAGCAAGCCTGATAATCTGCATTGTCATGTAGCTCACGTGGGCCTGACCTTCAAGCATAAAGACTTACACGCTTACATTTCCATGTAAGTGAACATATTTCTCTACCACATATATCTCTATCATCTTAGGGGTCACTAAATGATCTACATTTACTTGAAAGTTGATTTTCTACATGGTGGTGCCGAAGTTACAAGCCAAGTGAGCAGTCCCTTAATACTGTACCCACTGCCCCTATTTGAGACACGGGGTAGAGATGGCTAGCTGTAAGTCCACTGCCCAGCTCACAACTTTTCCCCACCAGCCTATTTCCTATCCCAGCACACTGTACCAGGCATTGTAAGAGTAGTTTCGCAGCTTTTCTATCTAGGGAGGAGGGGATCTATATTCATAGGGTATTTACTATGGGCTAGGTGCTGGTATAATTTGGTTTAATACAGGTGGCGTTCAGTGCTTAGAACAAGTGGGTATTCCTATCTCCCTTACATAGATAAGGACATTAAGACTCAAAGACATGAAATAATTTGCCCACCACAGTCTCACAACTTGAAAATGGCAAAACTAGAATGTGAACCCTGGTCACCCAACTCTCAAATCCCTAATCTTTTCCCACTCCGGCCTCTCAGGAGTTCCCATTTGTAGACACAAAACACACATAAAGATAACAAGGAAGAAAAATTAATTCCAGCATTTAAAAGAAATCCTGGTCTTATGCAACTCTTTCCTCATGGCGAAATCATGGTGGAGTAGAAGGAAGGCAGACACAGGAACTGGCCACTCAAGCCTTCTTATTTTAGAACGAATCCGGAAGGGAAATTTTCTATCTAATAACAACTAATAACATCCACCTCTACAGCACATCATAGGATGTGTTTTCATGTGTGGTTCTTCAAACAGCCACATGAGAAAGACAGGGGAGAAACTTGCATCCTAACAATGACAACTTCTTCATCTTGCCATGCCCTTGTCCTCTAGTAGCACTGTTTACCTGGAACATTCATCCCTATCTTTCCAGATTTGGCTCAAGTGTCAGCTCCTGTAAGAGGTCTTCACTGACCATCTCCATGTCCATTTACACTAAATTAATCATTTCTTCTAATTACATCTCTTTTCTCGTACTCATCATTCTGTATGCATCCAATAACTTATATGCGTGCCCCTTACAAAACTGTGAGCAACTTGAGGACAGGCATATGTCATTTACTATTGAATTGCTTGTGTCCATCATAGCACTTAACACAGAGTGGGCATTTACTGAATGCTTGTTGATGAATCTACTCTGGCTGAGAAAGTTTTATTGCCACTGCTGATGAATGGCAAAGCTGAGCTCACACCCAGGCCTCAGATCACATTTTCAGCCATGAAGAACAGTTATATAGTAGCAGCAGGGTCAGGACAAAGGTGATGGAGACATCAGAGGAACAGTAATTCTGGGTGGAGAAAAGTGGTGCTGGAGAGAGGAGGCTGGATCAGAGAAGCTGTAATGAAGCCCAACACAGCAGGAAAAAAGGATGGGGTAGATACGGGTCAGGATTGGGCAGAAAACAGGGCAGAAGTGAGTCACAGGTGAACTGCCTGAGGTTCCTTAGGTGGGATGCTGGGGAAATGAGGACACTGCCCGCTGAGATGTGAAGGCTGAGCAGGTAAGGTGGGGAGACAGGAGAAGCTTTGCAATATTCAGCTTGAGTTGTCAGTGGGATCCCCACATCTCCAAAAGGACCTGTGGTTTGATGCTCCATTTAGGCAGATGCTTAACGCCTGATAATTAAAACAAGGAAAGTGACAGTTATTCCATGCTAAGGGAAATGGGAATTTCCAGTAGCTCCAGAGAGATCTTTTAAAAATTATGCATCCTTAGTTCTGGGAAGATAGTGGAGTAGGGTAGGCTGGGTTCACCCTTGCTCCATAAGACAACAAGAGAGGGGACAGGAAAACTGACCAGGACTGCAGTCCCGGGGGGATGAGTGATTGAAGAGGGTCTTCAGCATTCCAGAGGGAGGTCCAGGACGGGAGACGGGGAGTTCAGGACAGCGAGAGCAGGGCGAGCCTGAATGGTTGCGACCCTACCAGGGCAAACGGCAACATGCAGAGAAGTATGGATCCGGGGGAGTGGACCTTCACCAACAGCTAGCTGGAGAGAAATCCCTGCTGCTCCACGGCCGGCAGCACGTGAGGGGAGCCCAGAGGCACGCCGCTGGCCAGGAAAAGCCCTTGCTGCCACGTGATGGGATCAGTCGCCCTGCCGGCCCCACGAATAGCAGTCCCATCAGGTGCTGCGAACGGCAGAGCCATCGGGCACCAGGCGCTGTGATGAACTGACCCACTGAGTGTTGTGATCAGCTGCCCCATTCCGTGCGATGGGAACAGCCGTTCAGCCACCAGGCACCGGGAGCAGCACACCAGCCGCGCTGGTCATCTTGCCCCGCCGGCAACCGCAGTCGGGAGGGGCGGGCCTGAGGGGAGGAGGTGGCTCAGGCGCGCCATCTGCTGGGAACAAGTGTTAAGTGCAGTCTACCAAACGCCCTGTCTGCCTAGGGTTTTTCGTTTCTTTTTTGGTTTTGTTTGTTTGTTTGTTTTTTGGTTTTTGTTTGTTTGTTCCATTTTATTTATTTGTTGTTTTTACTTATTTATTTTTCTATCTCTTCTGTGGACACCTGTGTAAGTGCATTCCCAAAATACCTTGGGGTGTCTCCTGATTTTAGGATGCAAATCAAAGAGGCCCAATGGACGCCAAATAGAACAAATCCAAATAGGTCTACTCCAAGACACATGCTAATCAAACTGTCAAAGGTTGAAGAGAAGCAGAAAGTCCTGAAAGCAGCACAAGAAAAGTGATTTACTATAGAAAAAGGGAAACCACATAAGACTGAATTCAGTCTACTCAACAAGCACCATGGAGGTGAGAAGGCAGTGGCATGATATATTTAAGATCCTGAATGAGAAATTCTTCCAGCCAAGAATTCCTTATCCAGCCAAGTTGTCCTTCAAAATTGAGGGACAGATTAAAACTGTCAAAGATAAAGACTGGGAGAACTAGTTAACAAGACACATGCCCTAAAAGAAATACCAAAGGCAGTCCTATCAGCTGGAAAAAAAAAAAGATAGGAGAGGGAGGCCTAAAGAATGGCACATAATTGAAGAGTACCATTAATTGTAATTTAAAGGATAAAAAGACAGAGACAGAAACTAATATAGAGAGCTGAAAAATTAAAACTAAAGGATAAGACGGTAGATTCAAGAACTGCTCTTACAGAAATGACTTTGAACATTAATGGAATAAACTCACCAATTAAAAGATACAAATTGGCAGAATGGATTAAAAGATATAACTCAACTATATGCTGCTTACAAGAGAGGCATCTTAGACACAAAGACACAAATAGATTGTAAGTGAAAGTATGGAAAAAGATGTTCTATGCAAGTTATAACCAAAAGAAAGCAGAAATAACTATAATAATATCAGATAAAGTAGACTTTAAATGTAAAGATACCATAAGACACCAAGAAGGACACCATATATTATTAAAAGGGACAATTCACCAAGAAGAAATAACAATCATGTTTATGCTCCCAATCAAGGAGCTCCAAAGTACATGAGGCAAACATTAGTGAAATGGAAGGGAGCTGTAGACATTTCAATAATAACAACGGGAGGCTTCAATACACCACTCTCCTCTATAGAGAGAACAACCAGAGAGAGGATCAACAAGGAAATAGAGAACTTAAACAATGCAATAAATGAATTAGACCTAAGAGACATGAACAGTTCGTTACACCCCAAACCACCAGAATACACATTCCTCTCTAGTGTTCATGGAACATTCTCCAGGATTGGTCATATGCTGGGACACAAAACAGATAAATTTAATGACTGAAATTATCCAAAGCACTTTTTCTGACCACAACGGAATGAAGCTGGAAATTAATAATCACCAAAGAACCAGAACTTTCACAAATATATGGAGATTAAACAACATACTCTTAAATAATCAGTGGATCAAAGAAGAAATTGCTAAAGAAATTAGTAAATATCTGAAGATGAATGATAGTGAGAATACAACATATCAGAACTTATGGGATGCAGTAAAGGCAGTGCTGAAATGGAAATTTATTCCCCTGTATGCCTATATTAAAAAATAAGAACAAGCAAAAATATGAAGGCTTCACTGCTCACCTGGAGAAATTAGAGAAAGCATAGCAAGCTGACCCCAAAGCAAATTGAAGAAGAGAAATAAAGATTAAAGCAGAGATAAACAAACTGGAGAATAAAAAACAATAGAAAGAATCAGCAAAACCAAAAGTCAGCTCTTTAGGAAAATCTATGGACCCATAGCTAGGCTGACAAAAAAAGACAGCAGATGCAAAAAAAAAAAAAAACCAAATCAGAAATGAGAGGGGCATCATTTCCATGGAGCTTGAAGAAATTTTAAAAATCACAAGAGAATACTATGAACGAATATATGCCAACAAAAAAGACAACTTAGATGAAATGGACGAATCTCTAGAAACACACAAACTACCTATACCTCTCGAGAAGAAATAGATGGTGTCAACGAATCAATCACAAGTAAAGATATTCAACTAGTCATCAAAAATCTTCCTACAATGAAAAGCCCACCAGCCAGACGGCTTCACAGGGGAATTTTATCAAACATTCCACAAAAAACTAATACCAATCCTGCATAAAAATTGAGGAAAAAGGAATGTAACCTAACTCCTTTTATAAAGCTAACATCACTCTAATACCAAAACCCAATAAAGATGCTTCAAGATAGGAAACCTATAGACCACTCTCCCTAATGAATATAGATGCAAAAATTCTCAACAAAATATTAGCAAATCAAATCTAACAACATATTAAAAGAATTATACGTTACAACCAAGTAGGTTTTACAGCAGGAATGTAAGGGTGGTTCAACACAAGAAAATCAATCAACATAATACAGCACATTAACAAATCAAAAGTGAAAAAAAATCACATGATCATATCGATTGGTGCCAAAAAAGCATTTGAAAAAATTCAGCATCCTGTCCTGATAAAAAGATTTCAAAAGATAAGAATTGAAGGACACTTCCTTAATATGATAAAGGGCAAATATAAAAAACCCATAGCCAGCATCATACTTGATGGTGAGAAATCAAAAGCACTCCCCCCTAAGATTGGGAACGAGACAAGGTGCCCATTGCCACTACTGTTATTCAGTATTGTGCTAGAAGTCCTAGCTTGAGTGATCAGGCAGGAGAAAGAAATTAAAGCATCCAAATAGAAGAAGTAAAACTTCCATTATTTGCAGACGACATGATCCTATACTTGAAAAACCCTGAGAAATCTACGACAAAACTACTTGCGTTAATAAACAAATTCAGCGAAGTGGCAGGTTACAAGATTAATGTTCAAAAATCAGCAATGTTTCTATATAAAGATAATGACCTAACTGAGGAGATAATTAAAGGCAAAATTCCATTCAAAATAGCAATCAAAAGAATAAAATATCTAGGAATAAGCTTAAAAAGGGATGTCAAGGACCTATACAGAGAAAACTACAAAATATTGCTGAAAGAAATCAAAGAAGATCTAAACAGGTGGAAAGACATTCTGGGCTCATGGGTTGGAAGGTTGAATGTCATTCAGATATGAATTCTACCTAAATTGATCTACAGATTCAATGTAGTACTGATCAAAATTCCAACGAACAACTTTGAAGGCGTAGAAAAGCTAGTTATCAAATTTATTTGGGAGGAAAAGATACTTCAAATAGCTAAAGATATCCAAAAAAAAAAAAAAAAAAAGCAAAGTGAGAGGACTAACACTGCATGACTTTAAAGCTTACTAAAGCCACAGTGGTCAAAACAGCCTGGTGCTGGCACAAAGAATTAAGTGTTGACCAATGGAACTGAACTGAGAGTACAGCAATAGGCCACCAAATCTATGGTCAATTGATCTTCAACAAGGCCCCCAAACCCACTAAACTGGGACAGAAGACTCTTTTCAATAGTCTTCTGAATATTTCTTTTCAATAAATAGGCATGGGAGAACTGGATACCAATAGCCAAAAGAATGAAAGAGGATCCTTACTTTATACCCCTATATAACAATTAATTCAAAATAGATTAAAGACCTAAATATAAGAGCCAGTACCATAAAATTCATGGTAGAAAATATATGGAAACATCTTCATGACCTAGTAAAAGCTTTCTAAACTTTACACTCAAAGCACAAGCAACAAAAGAAAAAAAAAAAGATAAATGGGAACTCCTCAAAATCAAAAGCTTCTGAGCCTCAAAGGACTTTGTCAAAAAGGTGAAGAGGCAGCCAACTGAATGGGAGAAAATATTTAGAAACCACATAATGGATAAAGGTGTGATATCCTGTGTACATAAAGAAATTATACAACTCAATAACAAAAGATCAAATAACTAAATTATAAAATGGCAAAGGATATGAATTTAATTACATCCTATATCTATTATCTATTATAAAATGTGATAGACAGTCTTCCGAAGAGCTAATACAAATGACTAAAAAGCACATGAAGAGATGCTCAATTTCATTAGCTATAAGGGAAATGCAAATCAAGACTATAATGAGATATTACCTTATACTCATAAGAGGGGCTACTATTAAACAAACAGAAAACTACAAATGTTGGAGAGGATGTGGAGAAATTGGGACACTTATCCACTGCTGATAGGAATGGAACTGCAGAAGACGGTTTGGTGGTTCCTCAGAAAACTAAACATCAAGTTACACTACGACCCGGCAATACCAATACTCAGTACATACCCAGAAGAGCTGAAAGCAGTGACACAAACAGACATTTGTACACCTATGTTCATAGCAGACTTTTCACATCTGCCAAAAGATGAAACAATCCAGGTGCCCATCAACAGACGAGTAATAAAGAACACGGTATATGCCTACGATGGAATATTATACAGCAGTAAGACAAAATGATGTCCTGAAGCACATGACAAGATGGATGAGGCTTGAGGGCATTATACTGAGTGAAATAAGTCAGACACAAAAGGATAGATACTGTGTGACTTGGCTATTATGACTCCGGCATAGGTAATGTCAGAGGTTTACACTGTAGAATATAGGGGACCTAGAGGTACACAGACACTAGAGGTAGGGGAAAGGCAGGGGAAGTGATGGTAGCTAGTTAGTGGGGTTAGAAGCAACAATGCCATATTGAAGGTGAATGTGATTGAAAGGGGATGTATAGTGCCATGTATCCCACCGATTAACTCTACAATTATAAGTCAGTTCTTGCATGAACTCCTTCAAAGGATTGAATTTATACAAAGTTAACACAGGGGTATAGGGGGGAAAACTAATATTGAACACTATGGCCTATCCTTAGCAGGAAGACAGCAACAGTACCACAGCACTACCAGGGGTAAATAATTGGGGGAGGTGGGAGACAAGAGATGAGTTGAAGTTTTGATTTGATAGTTGGTGAGGCTGTGCTTATCAGCTCTTTGTCTCTTTGGACCAATGAAAAAATGTCTAAAACTGAGAGTGCTGGTGATTGTATAACCAAGTGAGGACACTGTAAGACACGGTTTACTTTGGATTTTATCCATGATGTCCAATGGATGGAGGGAGCTGAAGAGTACAAAGGCTGAGAAGCTGAAAGGTGAACTGTGATTATATACATGATGGAATACTGTGCAGCTACAAAAAGAAATGATATTCTGAGGCATGTAACAAATTGAATGAACCCTGGGGACAAAGTGTTGTGCAAAATAAGCCAGAAACAAAAGGGCAAATATGCTATGGTCTCTTTCAGAAAATTCTTATAAGGAAATGGGAGCCTAAATTGTAAGGTCTTATAGCAGTTACACTCAGTCGGAAGTTGTGTGTTTCTAGATTCTGAGACACTGAGCTATATGTGTAAAAGCTGGCATTTCCCTGGAACACTGAGCACCTCTGTGACACTAAGAGATTCAGGGCTGGAGTTCTGCACCTCTGAAAGTCAGCACTGCTACATGCAATAACAGTTAAAGTAGCTAAAAAAGAGATCAGGCTTCAATTTGAGATACAAATGAAGCCGACAGGGTTGGGATTCAAGCTAATTCAGAACACAGGGCAAAAGTATGTACTCTAAGCTTCGCCTACTTAATAAGACCAAAGGCAGAGAGATTTATTGTGTCTAAAACCTAAACTTTCTGTACCACACAATCTAATCAACCTGTCCAGATGGCTCATTTAGACAACCCAAACACATGGAGCCCAAAACGGGAATGAGAACTTGTAATTCTGTAAAGCTTAATGTAATAGCCAGAGACATCCTAGACTATGGTAGGCTGATAATTTAAAAATATTCCCTTGAGGAACTGGAGAAAAACTATGGACATATTAAATTTTCCCATCTGGGAAACCCTCGATGCTCCCTCAAACACTAGGGACTCCCAAGAAAATAGGCCAACCCCTTGATATTGAGGTTTGCCCTATGAGATTTATTTCTGCAATGGAGAGGCTAAAACTACCTATAATTATGCCTAAGAATTGCTTCCAGAAAACCTCTTTTGTTGCTCAGATGTGGACTCTCTCTCTCTCTCTAAGCCCAACCCTGCAAGGAAAATCATTACCTTCCCCTGACATGCAGGGGTTGAGTTCTCCCTGACAACAGGGGACATGACCCCCCGGGTTGAGCCTGGCCCTGGCACTGATGGATCGACATTGCCTTCTGCACTAAAAGGAGAAAAAGAAATGTAACAAAATATATTAATGGCTAAGAGAGTTCATATGGAGTCAAGAGGCTATTCTGGAGGTCACTTTTATGCAAGGTTCAGCTAGATATTGCTAATTACCATGGTTTGTCATACTCCAATAATCCTAAAGAACACCAAGGGCTCTGTCTGAGACTCTACAAAAGTTTCATGTACCAAAGTTTACCTTCCTGAAACCTATAACCTCGAGGGTTCCTAGGCCAGACAAGTCCTGAAACCCAAAGGGGCCAGCCTCTCCAAAAATATCAACTAATTCCATCCCCTAAAACTTATATTGTTTACACCCCTTTTCAACATAAAGAAGTTGGGCGTAGCCTAAAGATGCCTATAGATTGAGAGTAGAATCAAAGGAGAAGGAGGAGTTATAATAGAGAAGATAGAATTTGACAAACACATGCAAATGCTGAATCATTATAATGCTATTTCTTTTAGCTTCCACTGTTTTGGAGCAGCTAGAAGGAAAAACCTGAAAATGTGGAATGGTAATCCATACCCAACTTTGAAATCAGTTCTGTAATTACTTCTTAAAATGTACTTTTAAAATGATTGCTTTTTTGTATAAATATTTTATTTCACAATAAAAGCATTTTAAAAAATGGGGAAAAAATAAAAGTTGGTTTGTTCCCTAAAAAAAAAGTGAATGGGCAAAGGGAACTTGGAAAGAAAGCACATAGATGATTTTTTTGAGAAGTTAGGATATAAAGGAAAGGAGAGAAACTGTGTTATACCTGATAACTGTTCTACATCTCATTGTTTATTTTGTACTTAAATTGTTACATTCAGGAGAATGATAAAGCACATATGACAAACTATTAAAAACCGCTTACTCTAAAAAAAAGTGCTATAATAAATTGTAACAAATGTTCCATACATATGCAAAGTGTTGGTGGTGTGGTGGTATATGGGAAATCTGTATTTTATTGCCTGATTGTTCTAGAAACACACAGCTTCTCTAATAACATTTTTTTTTAAGTTGTGTGAATAGATGATGTTAATGACAGCACAACATTTTGAATGGAATTGATACCACTGAATTATATCCTGGAAAGTGGTTAAAAGGGGAAATTTTGCGTTGTATATATGGTAAAACAAAAAAAAGTTTTTAAAGATCATGCATCCTTATCCTTGAAGCATCAAAATGGATTCTGTAGCCCTGGCAGGATCCTTCCCAGCATTATTTCTGGGGATGTTATCACCTTTCTTTCCAAATATCCAAATGCTGCCTTCATCGAGTGGGAGACCCTCCACCTTTGAATAAAAGGAGAGGACGGGCTCTGGAGGGAGACTGGCTTAGGTTTCAGTCCTGATTCTGCCCTTTAGAGCTGAGTGATCATGGGCCAACCCCACTGTCCAAAGAGGGACACCACTCAAAGATATAGATCTATGTCTATAACATCTGTTATCTTTACTATAACATGACTGTGTCTATATGGGAGAAAAGTGATGTCTAAGCACAACAGGGGTTCAATTTCTAGAGTATATAAGGAACTCCTGAGAACCAATCAGAAAAGAACAGGAACACAATAGAAAGATAGCAAAGCATATGAACAGGCAATTTATAGAAGTGGAAGTCCAAATGGATAACAGTGTATTAAGAGACCCCCAAATTTACTAGTAATTAGAAAAATGACAAATTTTTTTTTAAATAATGAGATACTATTAACCCACTCACCCCCAAAATATGGGTCATAACTGTGTAGATGAATATGTAGGGAAATGGAAATCTTCATGTACTGTTGGTAGGAGTGTAAATGGGTGAAGCCATCCTGGAAAACAATCTTGCAGTACTTGGTTTAAATAAGTATTTATCTTCCTTATGACCCAGACAGTTCATTCTCAGGTATAAATCCAAAAAAAAAAAACAAAGTCCACACTGTTCAGGAAGGCAGTATAAATGATGAAGATATTCATACTTGTCTCTTCAGCCAGGAACTGGAGGAAACCTAAGTGCACAAAGCTAGGGAAAAGGATAAGGAAGCTATGGCAGGTACATACCACTGTAACACCATGCAGTAGTTAGTTAGAAACAATGAAATAGATGGGCAATCACATGGAAACATCTTAACACATAATACTGTATGAAAACAGAACATAGCCAGTGGCAGATAATATTATTATACCTTTCACAGGAGGAAATAGGTATTAACATCTAGCATGGTAGCTGATGCACTGTGGACAGTTAATAAATACAAGTTCTCTTTTCCTCGAACGTTCCCAGCTCTCCCCCTTCTTTTGCACCCACCCCCTCCATACCCAGTCCCCCTCCTTCCTTACATATCTAGACTAGAGCACCATAGTAAACTTCTCAGTGTCTCCAGGGTACTTTAAATATTCTTGCTTAAAGGTAAATGAGATGCGTTAAGTGATTCTGGGGCAAACTTAAGTCTAGAAAAATGAATTTAAAAATTCAGGGTCAGTGAAATCTTATCCTGAAAGCCCAGGGCCTTGTGAAAGAAAAAGTGTGGAATTAATGGGCCAGTACTATTATTATCTCTATTTTATAGATGAGGGATGAGGAGCACAGAGAGAATTTAAGTAACCTACCCTAAGACACTCACTAATAAATTGTAGAACAGGTATTAAACTTCAGGCAGCTTGAACGTGGAGCCCACATTCTGGTTTTGTTTTCCAATTGTGTGTCTGATGAAATTTCTCAAACATAAAGAAATGTGCAGAGACTAATGAAAGGAACACATTATGCCCAGCTCCCAGCTCTATCCAGTCCTTTGCCATTAAACCAGAAAGCAATTTCATTCAGAATAGCGCTTATTTGTTCCTTCTGTCATTTATCCATCTTAGTCTGTCTTGCTAAAGGATTATTTATCTTTTGTTTTCTAATTAGCTGTTCTCCTCTATTGTTTCTTTATTTCCTATTTTATTAATTTTCACTCTTATCTTCAACATTTCCTTTCTTCTACTTTTGCAAGTTTATTCTTTTGTTCTCTTTCTTAAAGTTTTAGTCTTTTTTTCTTTTCAAATATAAATATTTACAGTTAAATAGTCTCCTCTCAGAATTGCTTTCAGCCATTTTCCACCAGTTTTGAAATGGTGAATTTTCATTCAATCTAAACATATAATTTCCATTAGGATTTCTTCATTCATTCATTAATTATTTAGAAGAATCTTTCTTTTAGCTCTAACATATACAGGGATTGCTTTCCTTTTAATTATTCATTTCTGATTTAATTGCTTTGTGGTCAGAGATATGTATGATATCTTTTTTGTTGTTGTTTTAGAAGAGACTGCTAGATCAATTTTTGTAAATGTACATGTGTACTTGGAAAGAATATGTACTCTGGGCATACACAGAGCCACGATGGCAATTTAAGATGCCCACTTTGCTGTTCCTCCACAGAAGAGTTGAACAACTGGCAAAAACTGGCAGAGACAGCTTCCTCAAAACACCAGATAAAGGTTAAAACTAGACAAGTGCCACATAAAGAAAATGCAATGTTAAAATGGTAGGATGCACTTAACAAAAACAAATAAACAAAACAAAGGAAACTAACAAACAACAAAAATTCAACAAATGGTACTGCAATAACGGGATACTCACATGGAAAAAGAATGAAATGTGATCCCTGCTATACAGCATCCAAAAAAAAAAGGTAGAAGAAGCTCATGGCCTGCGCTCCCATCGTGGGTGCCTGATTCTGTTCTAAAGGGAACAGAGAAACCTATTAAATACTGGGGTGCCTGTATATTGGTGCTAATATATCAAGTGGCAGCCTGAAATTATGAACCAGGAAAGTCTGACTTGCCCTCCTAAAACTTGCCCTGAAGGCAGAAGTAGCTTGCAGACAGCTAAATCAGTGTGAGAAATTATTAAGTCAAAGCAGGCTGGGGCAAAGGAATATCATCTTTAAGAATACAGCAGAGCCCTGGGTGGGGGAGTACATTTCATAAGAAGTAGAGCAGACATTCTGATTTCTGGAAATGGGGGAATGTCTAAGTGAGCACAAGGTCAGGCCAGTAAGCAGGCTCAGAAAAAAAGGAGAGGACCCTGCATTTCACGTATGCTACAGACTAATCTTCCTACCTAGAAGGGCTAAACTCTGAAGGACAGCACCAACCAAAACAAAGCCAATTACCAAAGACTTTTATAGATGTTTTATGCTTTGATTTGTTTGTTTTTGTTAGCTCCTGGGACTCAAGGAAATCTCAGTTTTCTCACCAGCTAGATACAAACTTAAGGAATAGACAGCTCAAGGACTAAATCCCAGAATTAACACCATAAAATATAAAAATGTACAGTGTGCAAAAGATTAAAATACAAAGAAAAAAAAGAAATTATGATGCATTCAAAGGAACAAGATAAAAACCCAGAAACCATCAATGAAGACCCAACTTTGAACATACTAGAAAAGACTTCTAAAAAATTAGCTTCAATACATTCAAGAAGACAAAGGAAAACATGAGAATGAACTAAAACACACCAGGAAGATTATGAATGAACAGTATTGAGACTCTCAATAAAGAGAAATTATTTGAAGGAACGAAACAGAAATACTGGAGTTGAAATGCAATAACTGAAATTTTAAAAATTCCCTAAAGAGAAGCATATTGGAGCTGAAAGAATAAAGAATCAGTGAACTCAAAGTTAAAAAAAAGTTGAAATGATTCAGGCTGAGGAGTAGAAAGAAAAGAAGAATGAGAAATAGTGGACAGAGCCTAAGAGATCTATGGGACACCATCAACTGTACCAATATATGAATTATGGGAGACTCAGAAGGAGAGAAAATAGAGAAAGGGGAAAAAGGAATATTTGAAGAAATAATGGCAGTAAACTTCCAAAATGTAATGAACAACATGAATATACACATTCAAGAATTCCAACAAAACCCAAACAGGATAAACTTGTAAAGAAACAAACGCGAAAACATAGTAGTCAAACTGTTGAATACAAAAGACAGGGAATGAGTACTGAAAGCTGCAAGAGAAAAGCAACATGCTTGTACAAGGGAGCACCAATAAGATTAAGTGCTAATTTCTCATTAGAAACCACGAAGGTAAGAAGGCAGTGGGATAAAGTATTTAAAGTGCTGAAAGAAAATGATTGTTAACCAAGAATTTTATATTTGGTGAGAAGTGTCTTTCAAAAAATGACAGAAAGAATAAGACATTCCCAAATAAACAGAAGTTGTGGAAGTTCATCACCATTAGACCTGCCCAAGAAGCAGTGCTAAAGGAATTCTTCAGATTGGAAAGAAACATCTCTAGACAATAGAATGAAGCAGCATAATGAAATAAAGATCTCTAGCAAAGGTAACTGTGTAGGTTTGAATCTGTCATGTGCCCCAGAAAAGTCTGTTCTGCTAATCCAATCTTATGGGTGCAGACGTATCATTAGGTGGGACCTTTTAATTAGGTTGTTTCCATAGAGATGTGACCCTGTCCATTAAAGGTGGGTCTCAATTTGCTTACTGGAGTAAATAACATAAGGAGAGATATTTTGGAGAGAGCTCAGAGCCAAGAGAAGCTAAAAGAAAAATGCCCACAGAAACATTTTGGAGAGAAGACCAGCAGATGCTGCCATATGCCTTCCCATGTAATAAAAGAACCCCGGATACCAGCGCCCTTTCCTATGAGAAGGTATCCTCTTTCTTGTGCCTTAATTTGGGTATCTTCACAGCTTAAGAATTATAACTTGTAACTTAATAAATCCCCTTTATGAAAGTTAATCCATTTCTGATATATTGTGTTCCAGTGGCTTTAGCAAACTGAAACAGTAATATATGAGTAATTATAAATGCCATTACTACTATATTGTAATTTTTGGTATATAAATCCACTTTTTACTTCCTACAGTTTCTAAAATGCAAATGCAAAAGAATAATGATAAATCTATGTTTTTGGACATACGAGTAAAGCAAAAAGATGGGAGGATGAAGTGTTTGTGTATGCCATTAAAGGTAGGTTGGTATCAAGTAAAATGTGATCGTTATAGATTTAGGATGTGAAATTTAAGCCTTCTGGTAAACACAGAGAAAATACATGAAAAATATATACAGAATAAAATGGGAAGGGACTCAAAATGGCACACTATAAAAAATTGAATAAATATGAAAGTAGGCATTAACAGAAGAATATAGGAACACAAAAAAGATATGACTTCCAAAGACCAAATAGCAAAATGTCAGAAGAAAATCATATGTTTTCTTCTTTACATTTAACACAGTGTTAAATGTAAATGGACTAAACTATCCAGTCAAAAGGCAGAGATTGGCAGAATGGATAAAAAAAAAGCATGACCCAATTATATGCTATTTACAAGAGGTTCACCATAAATTCAAAGATACAAGTAGGGTAAAAGTGAAAGGATGGAAAAAATATATTCCATGCAAATAATAGCCAAAAGAGAGCTGGGTTCACTAAACTACTATAAGATAAACAGAATTTAAGTCAAAACTGTTATGAGGGACAAGGTCACTATATAATGACAGAGGAGCAATATATAATCTGTTGTGTACCCCAGAAAAGCTTTGTTCTTTAATCCTGATTCAATATTGTTTGGTGGGGACCTTCTGATTAGCTGGTTTCCATGGAGATGTGTCTCCATCCATTCAAGGTGGGTGTTTACCCGAGTCCTTTAAAAGGGAATCATTTTAGAATGATTTTTTTGGAAAAAGCTTCAGAGTCAACACAAATGGAGACACTTTGAGATGCAGAAAGATAAAGCCCCCAGAGAAGCTGTTTGAAACCAAAAGCCAAAGGACCAGCGGACACCAGCCACATGCTTTCCCAGCTGACAGAGATGTTCCAGACCCATCGGCCTTTCTTGAGTCAAGGTACCTTTTACTGGAGGCCTTAGTTTGGACATTTTTAAAGCCTTAGAACTGTAAACTTGTAACATAATAAATTCCCTTTATAAAACCAACCCATTTATGGTATATTGCATTTCCAGCAGCATTAACATACCAAAACAATATATATATATATATATATATATATATATACATATATATATATAAAATAGTATAATATAATACATATACATACACACATACAATAACAGAACCCCAAAATATCTTAAGCAAATGCTAACAAATTTGAAAGAAGAAATGAATGGTTCTACATTAATACTAAGAGTCTTTAATACACCACTTCCAATAATGGATAGAATATTTAAGCACAAGATCAAAATAAATAGAATACCTGAATGATACAACAAAACAACTAGACTTAACAGACATGTATACTTCCCCAAACATCAGCAGAAGACACATTCTTCTCTAGTGCACATCATTCTCCAGGATAGAAGATTTTAGATCACAATTAGTAATCAAAAACTTCCCAACAAAGAAAAGCCCAGGACAGATGGCTTCTCTGGTAAGTTTTACCAAACAAGAAAAATTAACACCAATCCTGATCAAACTATCCCCCAAAATTGAAGAACACAGAACACTTCCTGTGCTGGTTTGAAACTGTCATATACCCCAGAAAAGCCATGTTCTTCTAATCCAGTCCTGCTGAAGCAGACCTTTTGTTGGTTGGGACCTCTTGATTAGGTTAATTCCATGGAAATGTGCCCCCATCCAGCTGTGGTTAGGTTAGCTTTGATTAGGTTGTTTCCATGGAGATGTGATCCTGCCCTTTCAAGGTAGGTCCTTTCCTGGGGCCCTTTACGAGAAAGAGCTTAGAGCCAACAGAGAACAGAGAGATGACACCAAGACATTTGGGGATTCTAAGATAAGAGAAGAAATCCAGAGTTTGCCCCAAAGAAGCTAAGTGTAGTCCCACAGATGCTTAGAGAGAATGCCACTGGAACCAGAGCTGAAAGCAACAAACTGGAGCAAGAACCAGCAGATGCCAGCCATGTGTCTTTCCAGTTGCCAGAGGTGTTTGAGATGCTGACAGCCTTTCTTCAAAGTCAAGGTATCTTTTTCTGGATGCCTTAATTTGGACATTTTCATGGCCTTAAAATTGCACATTTTTAACCAAATAAATCCCCTTTAAAAAAGCCAATCCATTTCTGGTACACTACATTCTGGCAGCATTAGCAAACTGAAATATTTTGAAACATATTTTATGAAGCCAACATCACCCTAATACCAATTAAGTACCAGATAAAGATACAACAGGAAAACTACCCAACATCCATTATGAAATTAGAATCTTAAATATTGCCCTAGGTGTTCTTTAGGATTGGCTGGAATGGTTTGTGTTGGGGGTCTAACTGAAGCTTGTGTAAGAGCAACCTCCAGAGTAGCCTCTCGAGTCCATTTCAATTCTCTCAGCCAGCCACTTATACCTTATTTGTTATATTTCTGCTCTCCTTTTGGGTCAGGATGCCATTGTTGGTCCCACGGTGCCAGGGCCAACAAATGATGCTGGAAAAACTGGATAAACATATGCAAAACAATGAAGGTGGACACCTACCTCACACCATATACAAAAATTAACTTAAAGTGGATCAAAGACCTAAACACAAGAATCAAAACTATAAAAATCCTTATGAAAACAAAGAAAGCATCTTTGGTACCTTGTGTTAGGCAATAGTTTCTTAGACACTACGAAAATCACAAGCAAGAAAAGAAAAAAACAGATAAATGGGACACTCAAAAAGTAAAAGTTTGCACATCAAAGGACTGTTACAAGAGTAAAACAACAACCTACAGAATGTAAGAAAATATTTGCAAATTGTATACCTGATAAGGAGTTAATATCAAGAATATATAAAGAAATCTTACAACTCAAAAAAAAAAGACAACTCAATTAAAAAATGGGCAAAAGACTTGAATAGACATTTCTCCAAAGAAGGTACACAAGTGGCCAAAAAGCACATGAAAAGATGCTCAACATCATTAGCTATTTGGGAAATGGAAACCAAAACAATGATGAGAAACTTTCACACCCACTAAAGTGGCTACTATTAAAAAATGGAAAATAACAAGTGTTGAAGAAATAGGAACACTTGTTCATTATTGGTGGGAATGTAAAATGGTGCAGCCCATGTGGAACAGTTTGGTGGCTCCTCAAAAAGTTAAGTATAAAATTAGCAAATGATCCTACTTGTAGGTGTATACCCAAATTACAGAAAACTGGGCTTGAACAGATATTTACACACTGAGTGAAACGCAATGACATCATTTTGAGTGAAATGAGCCAGAAATAAAAGGATAAATACTGTATAATCTCACTGATACGAAGTAATTAGAATGAGCAAATCCACAGAGTCAGGAAATAGCATACTAGTTACCTAGAGCCAGCATGGAGGTAGAAAATGGGGAATTACTGCTTAATTGGTACAGAGTTTCTGTTTGGGGTGAAGGAAACATTTTAGCAATAGATGATGGTGATGGTAGCACACCATTGTTGAATGTAATTAATACCACTGAATTATCTATTTGAACATGGTTAAATGGGGAAATTTTAGGTTATATATATTAATGTTATTAGAATAATTTTTATTAAAAAAACTATAGGACTGTACAACAGAAACTGTAAATCCTAATGTAAACTATGGACTATATTAAGTAACATACTTATAATAATATTGTTTCATCAATTGTAACAAAGTTATCACACTAATGCAAAGAGTTAATAATAGGAAAAACTGTGTATATGCGATGGGGAAGTATATGGAATCTCTATATTTTCTTCATGATTTTTCTGTAAACCTATGGCTTCTCTAATAATTTTTTTTAAAAAAAGAATATGTACACTTTAATTGTTAAAGCAGGATTATGCATAAATTCTTTAGATCATGGAACAGGAAACTTTCTGTAAAGGTTCAGAGAGTAAATATTTTGGGCTTTGCAAGCCATATAGACTTTGTCATATAGTGTCCGTCACAGCTACTCAACTCTGCGTTTGAGTGCAAAAGCAGTCATGTCCAATATGTAAATGAATGAATGAATGTGGTTGTGTTCCAATAAAGCTTTGTTTACACAAACAAGAGGTAGGATGAATTTGGCAGGCTCTATAATTTGCCCTCTGCTGATGTCAACTTGTAAATTGTATTATTCAAATATTCTCTACCTCCTAATACCTTTTTGTCTGATCTATCAGTATATAGAGTTATATTTAAATTCCTCTTTATGAAAATGAATCTTTCCATTTCTCCTTGTCATTCTGCCAATTTGTTGTACTCTAAAATTATTTTGTTAAGTACAAACAACTTCAGAATTGTTATAGCTTTGTCTACCCTTTTATCATCATGCATTGACCTTTTTATCCTCAGGGTGACCACAGGTTCCAGTTTGCCTGGCACAGTCATTTTTAATACATTTTGTCCTCACAGTCTTATTACTAGCTCCCCTTTTAACTCTGAAAAGAGTCCCATTTGCACAACAGATTGCATAGTTATTTTATTTTTTATCTTTAACAACACTTTTTGTTTACAGGCTAATCTCTGATAATAGCATAGTAATACTAGCTTTCTTTTGGTAGTATTTGGTAAATAGTCATCCTTTTAAACTCAAACTTTTTAAATATTTATTTTATGTTTACTTGCTCCATGAATTTTCTAGTCTTTTTCAGATAACAGTCCTATGGTCGCTTCAAGGCACACTAAAAATATCAACTTAAAAACTAGGCTTGTCTGGCTCTAGATATTAATTCATTTACATGTTAGTTCCATGGGAAGATAGTTTATATATTTCACTCACTGCTAAATCTACTCAGTTTGGACCAATCCCAGGCATAGAGTAGGCACTCAATAAACATTTATTGCATGCACAAACACTTGAATTTTCATTTCAAGCCATTTTCTATGCTCAAATAGACAGGGAGCAAGTGGTTTCTCACCACTTTCTTCTCAGTCAAGTCTCAGGCTCCCTTATGATCTTCTCTCTGTCTGGTCTACCATGGAAAGTTATCAGGCCACCTTTGCCCTTCTGTACTGGAGTACTTTCCAAATACCATCCTCTACTCTCTATTCTCCGCCAGAGGTCACTTTAGTTTCTCAGGCCTATGTCAGAGCATGATACCTCCCAACTGTGGGAAATAAAGTCAAGTTCTCTGTTAGTCTACTTAGAGTTCCCCCCTTCCCAGTCCAGCACTGCACACACTACAGGTCGAATTGAGAGGTTTGACAGATTCACCTCTCCTCGGGAGATTGGACTTCAGTGATTCTCCAGGAGTTCACCTCACAATATCCCGTTCTAGTTTGCTAGCTGCTGGAATGCAACACACCAGAGATAGATTAGCTTTTAATAAAAGGGGATTCATTTTGTTAGTTCTTCAGAGGAAAGGCAGCTAACTTTCAACTGAGGTTCTTTCTTATGTGGGAAGGCACAGGGTGATCTCTGCTGGCATTCTCTCCAGGTCTCTGGGTTCCAACAACTTTCCCCAGGGTGGTTTCTTTCTGCATCGCCAAAGGCCTGGGCTGAGCTGTGAATACTAAGATGAGGTATGCTGAGCTGCTTGGGCTGTGCTACGCTGAGCTCTTTCATTTAAGCACCAGTCAATTAAATCAAACATCAGTCATTGCAGCAGGCACGCCTCCTAGCCGACTGCAGATGTAATCAGCAACAGATGAGGTTCACATGCCATTGGCTCATGTCCACAGCAATAGATAGAGGTGCCTTCACCTGGCCAAGTTGACAATCTAACTACCACATCCCCTTTTCAAAATCCTCACTTGAATCCATGTTTACATACTGGATCTGGGTGATGGGTCTCAAAGTCGTGGACCTGATTTTCAAATGTTTCCCTTGTGAATTATGCATTTTGATCCAGCACCTCATTTTGAAAGTAGTATATAATTATATCCTGGTGCCTCAGGCAAAACTTCAATTTAGCATCCTGTTTTAGCTGTGCCTCCTAATACTTCTTCATGGGCTTAACCTTATGATTTCTAAATGTACACTTAAAGTTTGAAGTTAGCTCTATTCTTATGCTGAATATTACCAGAAGTTTAGAACGTTTAAATACCAACAACAGTTCTCTTTCATCTTGAAATGACTGCTGGTCAATACTTTAGCTGTACTTGGTTTTCATATCTTCAAATGTGTCATGATTGTTGTTGTTTTAAGTAGCGAATGCTTATTAATATTTATTCACATGTTTACCAGTTTCCTAGCTCATTGTTATTATCCCTTCAACCCTTCTGGGTTAAACATCCTTCTTCCTGAAGTTTATTCTCTAGTATTCCTTTATTCTGTTATTCTTGAATGACAGGTTGGCTAGGTATAATATTCTGTATTGACAGTTAATTTTTCCTCATCAATTCAAAGTATATTTCTATGGGAGTGAGGGGCAGCTTCTATTGCTGTGATGTTTGTGTCTATGTAATTGTTTTCCTTTTATAGATAATGTTTCTTCTCTAGTTATTGTTTGAAATCTGTCTTTGTCTGTGATATTCTTGCAGTTTCACAACCATATGTGTAGTATAACTTCTTTTAAAAAGATGAATTTTATTGTATCTTTAAAATCACAAATGGGTCAGGCATCTATCTTCCTGTTTCCATTGCGGCACAACTCTTAAATCTTATTCAACAGCCTGATGAATTGTTCCTTTTTCAGAGACATAGGTATCATCCGAAAATTGTCTGATATTCTTGTTTTTAACTGTTGTGGGTTGCTAAATTAAAGCAGCTGAATTTGATACAAGTACAATACCATTTTCTTCAAGCATTAACTCATTTTTCTGGGCTTAAGTTACTGAACAAGCAACACCTGGCCTCATCTGAACCCTACAGATGTGTTTTTCACCCAAGAAATTTCAGATTTCAACCAGAGACCCACTCTCCTGAATAACAATGTTGATAGTAAATGAGCACATAAAGACCCCATCTTATAATGGAAGCCCAGTGTAACACCCTTCAACATGTTCCGTCCATAGCTACAAATAGTGTGAACTGATGCCAGCTCCTTCCCATTTCCCCAACATTTGTCAGCCTGAAGCCTCTTCTTTTCCTTCCCAAGTAGACTAAGTTCCATTGAATTCCCTCTGCAGGGTACCTCTGGGGTCTGTCACAATAACTGTACATCCCTTCAGTGTGACGTTGACATTTTCTGGAACGTTGACAGTCTGGTTGTTGAGAATAGTCTTCATTCTCACAGTAGATGTGGCAAAGAGCTGTATAGTACAGCTTTAATTTCATTTATCCTGCTTGGGGCTCATTCCTTCATCTATAGAGTCACACCTTCAATTACTAAAAGTTCTCAGTCATTATTTATTTGTATATTGCCTCTCTGTACTACATTCTTGGAATTTCCTTAGTTCTACCTTCCAGTTTACTAACTCTTTT
Organism: Tamandua tetradactyla; assembly: GCF_023851605.1. Taxonomy (NCBI): domain Eukaryota; kingdom Metazoa; phylum Chordata; class Mammalia; order Pilosa; family Myrmecophagidae; genus Tamandua; species Tamandua tetradactyla. The sequence continues at coordinate 183,160,070 of NC_135328.1, read as the reverse complement.
TTCCTTTGGTGTCTTCCCAGATGCTTAATCAATCCACTGATTTCTTAAATCAATAACTAGATTGCAGTATAAAGGCACTAGATGGACTCCTGGTATAGCTGAGAAAATTCCTATTGTACTGACCCTTCTGCAAATAACAACTGTAAATTCTGGAAAAAAATACAAAACAAAATTACCAAAAGTCACTGGAGGATAAGAACCAAAAGCAGACAGATTTTGAAGGGGAGTTGATGCTTGGGAAAAGGAAACTTCATAGGGTGAGTTGCCCATTTTTGCAGCTTTTAGACCAAGGGAAGGCCATGGTTGGCATATTCTGAGGTGGCTAAAAATCCAACAGTGACAAACACAGGAATGGGGTGATATCCCTAAAAATAAAGAGACAGAACTAGAGGCACAAGTTGTGTGTATAAAGTCTGCCCAATACTCTGAATGACCCCTGAACATGCATGTGCAGATTAGACTTCCAAGAATCCTTGCTAAGGACAAAAGTAAAGTCTTGATATTTGAACTGCTGCCCATGAGCTTTCAGTTTAGGATCCAATAAATGAATTTCTGGCTAAAACAAACAAAATCAACACTTTTTTTTTCAGGAATATTTAAAAATTCAGAGTCTCTCCCAGATAACATTTACAATATCCAGGATTCTTAACATATTTGTCCAAAATTACTTGACATATGAAAAAAGGAAAATATGACCCATTCTCAAGAGAAAAGACAATCAAAAGAGACCAACAATGAGATAACCCAGATGATGAAATCTGCAGACAAGAATTTCAAAGCAGCAGTTATGACTATGGCCAATGATGTAAAGGAAAATACACTCACAATGAATGAGAAGATAGGTAAAGTCAGCAAAGAAACATGAACTATAAAAGAAAAATCAAATGAAAATTCTAGAAGTATAAAACACAATGTCTGAAATAAAAATTCACTGGATAGGCAACATAATGGAGATGACAGAGGAAAGAACTCAAATATCCAAAATTTCTTCTTGGATAAGAAATTATCCAAACTGAAGAACAGAGAGAAAAAAGATTTTTTAAAAATGTACAGATCCCCAGGAACCAGTGAGACAATATCAAAAGATTTAGCATACATGATTTGGGATCCAGGAAAGACAGAAGAGATAGAATAGGGAAAGAAAAATATTTGAAGATATGATGGCTAAAAATTCCCAAATTTTGTAAGAGACATAAATTATAGACTCAGAAATCTCAATGAATGCTTGTCAGGTTAATAACAAGAAAACTACATATAGCTACATCATAGAAAAACTGCTAAAAGCCAAAAATAAAGAGAAATTCTCAAAAGTAGCCAGGAAAAAAAAATGATATCACATAAAGGATCAAATTTTTGCTGACATCACTTGTGCTGGTCTGACTCTGTGGTGGACCCCAGAAAAGCCATGCCCTTTGATCCTCACTCAATATTGCTGGGTGGGAGCATTTTGATTGTTTCCATAAAGATGTGACCCACCCAATTGTGGGTGGTAACTTTTGATTAGATGATTTCCATGGAGGTGTGTCTCCACCCACTGGTGAAGTTGCTTGCTGGAATCTTTTAAAAGAGGAAATATTTTTGAGAGAGTCCCTTTTTGGTAGAGCCACGTGAAAGCCAGCAGATGCCGCCATGTTTGCCATGTGCCCTTCCAGCTGAGAGAGGAACCCTGAACTTCATCGGCTTTCTTGAACCAAGGTATCTTTCCCTAGATGCCTCAGATTGGACATTTCTATAGACTTGTTTTAACTGGGACATTTTCTCAGCCATAGAACTGTAAACTAGCAACTTACTAAATTCCCTTTTTTAAAAGCCATTCTGTTTCTGGTATATTGCATTCTGGCAGCTAGCAAGCTAGAACATCACTAGAGACAATGATGGTCAGAAGACAATGAAACATCATCTTTAAAGTGCTGAAAGAAAAAAAAAAGTAAACCCAGAACTCTATATCCAGTGAAAACATCCAAGAATGAAGGTGTCCCCAAAACATTATGTTAAGTGAAAGAAACCAGACATAAGAGATCATATATCATATGATTCAATTTATATGAAATGTCCAGAAAAAGTACATTTATAGAGGTGGAAAATAGATTAGTGGTTGACTGGAGCTGAGAGTAGGAGCAGATACTAACTGCAAATGGGGAAGAGGGACATTATTGGAGGGATGAAATGTGCTAAAATGGATTCATGATAATAGTTGTATCATTTGGTAAAGTTACAAGAAATTATCAAATTGTACACTTGCAATGGGTAAATTTCATGATATGTAAAACATGTCTCAATAAAGTTGTTCTACAAAAAGAAAGTGGAATAGAGAAATATTCAGATAAAAGGAAAATGATAATTTATCACCATTAGTCCTGCCTTACAAGATATAATAAAGGAAATTCTTCATTTTAGGAAACTAATACTATAAAGAAACATGTATCTTCCAGAAGGAATGAAAAGCACTAGACGTGACAAATATAAAATACTACTTTTTTATCTTAATTTCTTTAAAATGCAGATGACTGTTTAAAACAACAAACCATAACACATACATTAATGTGAAGTAATACAATAAAATCAGTGATTACATTCTTCATATCTAGAAGTTCTTTATGTAGGGACCTCGGTTCCATCCCTCTGCCTTATCGCCTGTTTCCATATGAGCACTAAAGCCCTACCTAGATAACCAAGAGCAATAAGCATGCTTGGGGCAGCCACGGTGTAAACATATACAGTTACTCTGCTGATTTTCAGTTCTTTCTTGGTTTGGAGGCCCTGAGGATTTCTTAGGAGCCTAGCTATCCATTCAAAAGTCTATCTATCTTAGACAGCACCTTAAGAGTTTACAGTAAAAGGGTTTTCAGGCATTCTAGCCCCCACCCCATTGCTAGAAACAGAAACCTGAGCCCTTAACCACCACACAATATTGTTTTCTCATCTTCTCAACAACTTCCAATTGTTCACCAAACCCCTCTCCATTCTTGCCCCATTTAGCCTTCCAATATTAGCCATTAATCTCTTCATCAAACCTAAAATTGCACTATCCATAATAGTCTAATTTATTTTCCAATGGGGATACTGTTTAAACTTTTTATTTTGAAATAATTATAGCATCATAAGAAGTTGCAGAGATAATAGAGGTCTGTTCATCCAATTCCCCCCAATGGTTACATTTTATGTAACTATTGCACAACATCAAAACCAGGAAATTAATATTTGATATTGACAGATGAGTGTTCATTTTATTACATGCAAACATTATCACAATCAAGATACAGACCTATCCCATCATCACAAAGATCTGCCCTGTGCAACCCCACACCAGCATCCCTACCAAAGAGGGACACTTTTTATAATGAGAGAGGGTGCTAGGAACAATGACCCTGGGACAAAAGCATACACTGGAACCGTCTCAGGCAGGCCGGTATGTGATGCATGGTTACCCCCACCACCTGACCATTCTCCTTATATACAGCATGTATGTATGTATGTATGTGTTATGTACATATGTTTCATTCCACTCACAATACAGAGCAATCCAACTTGTAATTTTTTTTAAATACTTATTTGAAAGTTTAGGGGGAAATGCAGTTTTTTAAAGTTGGTTTTGAAATAAGTTCTGAAAAAGAAATCCTAACTGATTTCAGTTTTAAAATGGAAGCCACATCCTATCTGACAATGGGTTTGTTTCTGATCACAGAACTCCGATGCATGCGCTTTGCTCTTCTATTGCTTTATACTCAATTCCAGAAACTCCCAGATCCATTTAGTTTGTCCTTTATCTGCTTAGCTGATATCCATAATGAAATTTTGCCCTGTATTTGATGAAACCCCCTTTGTTAGATTAGTAAGTGCACTTGTCTAAATCCCCTAACAAGCTTTCAGCAAAATGGTGAACTTAACTATCTTATGACCTAAATTGGCAAACATGTACTGAGCATCATTTACCACGGGCCAGGCATTGTTCTAAGCCCTTTGAGGTAGGTTCTATTATTCCCATGTTACAAATGAGGAAACTGAGACACATAGAGGGGAAGTCACTTGCCCCAGGACTCATAGCTAATAAGCTGGAATTCAAACCTAAGCAATCTAGCTCCAGAGTCTTAACCATTATCTTTATTATTAACACTAAACCTAATCTTATACAAACAGACTGAAATGGACTTGATGCTCTTTACCAATCCTTTCACATCATGGCTCCTCCCTGTACTGCATCCTTTATGCTGATTTATATCTGGTTTGTAGGATTACATAACAAGAGCCAAGTAAATTGAAAAGGCACAAGGGTGGGGCCGAGTCCTTGCATCTTTGATAATGATTCTCTGCTGCTTTTAAAAGAGAATAACTTGTCTGGATGTGGAATTCTTAGGGCTTTTCCTATCACCTTCAAAGGTCCAAGACTAGTCCAACTGTTTCCTTGCTCAGATGAACTACCTTCTTCTGTATGGACTCTTTATTTTTAAATATTTTTATTGAGAAATCTTCATACCCATACATTCCATACATGATGTACAATCAATGGCTCACAGTATCATCACGCAGTTGTGTAATCATCACCATGATCATTTTTTAGAACATTTGTATCACTCCAGAAAAAGAAATAAAAAGAAAAAAGAAAGAACTCATACATCCCATACTCCTTGCCCCTCCCTCTCATTGGCCATTAGTAGTTCAATCTACCCATTTTTTTGCCCTTTACCCCCCTATTATTTATTTATTGTTCTTATTTTTAAAATATTTTTTATTGTAAAAACAAACATACAAACATTCTTGACATGGTTACAGTCAATGGCTCACAATATCATCACATAGTTGTGCATTCATCACCCTGATCATTTTTTAGAACATTTGCATCACTCCAGAAAAAGAAATAAAAAGAAAAACCTCATACATCCCATATTCCTTGCCCCTCCCTCTCATTGACCACTAGTAGTTCAATCTGCCTAATTTTTTTTACCTTTTATCCCCCCTATTATTTATTTATATTTTGTCCTTATTTTTTAACTCATCTGCCCATACCCTGGATAAAAGGAGCATCAGACACAAGGTTTTCACAATCACATGGTCACATCATAAAAGCAAATAGTTACTTAGTTGTCTTCAAGAATCAAGGCTACTGGAACACAGCTCAGCAGTTTCAGGTACTTCCCTCTGGCCACTCCAATACACCATAAACTTAAAAGGCATATCCATATAATGCATAAAATAATCTCCAGGATAACCTCTCAACTTTGTTTTGGAATCTCTCAGCTACTGAAAGTTTATTTCATCTCATTTCTCTCTTCCTGCTTTTGGTCAAGAAGTCTTTCTCAATCCCATGATGCCAGGTCCCAGTTCATCCCTGGGAGTCCTGTCCCACATTGCTGGGAGGTTTACACCCCTGGGAGTCATGTCCCTCATAGGAGGGAGGGCAGTGAATTCACCTGCCGAGTGGGCTTAGCAAGAGAGGCCACATCTGAACAACAAAAAAAGAGGTTCTACAGGGATGACTCTTAGGCCTAATTTTAAGTAGGTTTGGCCTACCCTTTGCAGGAATAAGTTTCATAGGGGCAAACCCCAAGACCGAGGATTTGGCCTATTGATTTGGTTGTCCCCACTGCTTGTCAGAATATCAGAAATTCTCCAAATAGGAAAGTTGAATATTTCCTCTTTTCTCCCCAGCTCCCCAAAGGAACTTTTCTGCAGGGACTCTTCATTAACTATTGAAGTTCAGTAACTTTCCCTTCTCTTCTTTTCTCTAGTCAATGCCTATTTTCTTTTGAGATTTCAGCTTAAAGTCATTTTCTTAGAAAGGCATTCCCTGACTTGGATACTTGGCTAGCTGCCCCCCAAGCCATCCCCACCACTGACAGAGAACCTGTTCACCGACTATTGTAATACTCAGTAGTTATTGTAATTTTGCATTTTATATCTGTCTTTCCCAGAAATAGTGAGTTTTGTGAGGGCAGACTCTATTTCCAAATTTGGTTTTGTCGTTTCTTGGGGTTGTTTCCTCAGTCCCTCACACACTGTCTTAATACAAAATAAGGGCTCAACAAATACTTGAACTGAATTGAGCTTCTCATCCTCTATCATTTTTCTTGAAACATGGTGAGCCCTTACTGCAAATTGATGATTACTTAATTTCTGATAGGTTTTCTTCTACCATGTGTCTTAATAATGTTTCCTTTTCATTTGTTCCACTGCCTACTTGAAGATCTCCAACTATAGTAAATTTTATCTCCATTGTCTTTTCTCCATAACTATAAATGTTCACATTGTTTTGCCATTTGCCCTTTTTTTGCATTCCATGTTATTTTTACAAACCTTCTCTCCACATCACTAATTTTTTACAGTGATGGTTCTACTCCTTATTATTTCCAATGGGTTCTAAGTTCTGCAGTGGTATCATCATCAAGTTTTTGCTCTAATTATGCCAGTTTCCTTTCATCTCACTGTTTACCTCACCTTTGTTCTTTTGTTTCATAAAGTCTATTTTCTTATCAGCTCTTTTATAGTACAAAAGAAGTTACCTAGGAAAATTATTTTCTGTTTCCTAGAGTAAATGTTTTCCAAAATTGGCTATTTCTTTGTCTTTCTTTTTGCCATGTTTATGTCCTTCTCTTAGGGAAGGAGAAGAAGCAGAGAAGAAAGAGAATTTTTTGCACAAGTCTCACATCTTTCTTTCCTGGTTCCTCTTCTTGGGCTCAGATCAATCCCATCTAGGCCTGTTATTTCCCAAATAAGATGAGCGGATTATCCTCCGGCCCCAGTCTCCTTATTTTCTGGCACTCTTCCTCCCTTTAAAATAGGTGCCAGAGGAATGGGTGTCCATGATTTGTTTAGTCCTTCGGCTGCCTGAGCTAGATGGGAAGGAGGAAGGGTCAGGGATTTGGGCAGCCTCAGTCCATATCCTAGTCCCTGAGTTCTCTTTAATTTAATATTCACAGTTTTGTCCCAGGAGGGGCTTTTGATCAGGTGAACAGGCAGCCTATATAGAGCACTGGCTCCGGGACATGCTGGCCATTTTGATGTAAAAGTCCTCCTTCAGGTATCTATTGCCACCTAGCACACTGTGCTGGTTGGAAAGGATGTATGTCCCCTAGAAAGCCATGTTTTAATCTAAATCCCATTTCATAAATCAGAATAATCCCTATTCAATACTGTATGTCTGAAACTGTAATCAGATCATCTCCCTGGAGATGTGATTTAATCAAGAGTGGTTGTTAACTGGATTAGGTGATGACATGTCTCCACCCATTTGGGTGGGTCTTGATAAGTTTCTGGAGTCCTATAAAAGAGGAAACAATTTTGGAGAATAAAAGCGATTCAGAGATTTGGAGAGAGCAGAATGACATAGGGAGGAGAAGCAGAGTCCACCAGTCAGCGACCTTTGGAGATGAAGAAGGAAAATGTCTCCCAGGGAGCTTCATGAAACAGGAAGCCAGGAGAAGAAGCTAGCAGATGATGCTGTGTTTGCCATGCCCTTCCAGATGAGAGAGAAACCCTGACCATGTTCACCATGTGCCTTTCCAGATGAGAGAGAAAACCTGAACTTCTTCGGCCTTCTTGAACCAAGGTATCTTTCCCTGGATGCCTTAGATTGGACATTTTACAGACTTGTAATTGAGACATTTTCTTGGCCTTAGAACTGTAAACTAGCAACTTATTAAACTTCCTTTTTAAAAAGCCATTCCATTTCTAGTATATTACATTCCAGCAGCTAGTAAATTAGAACATACACTATTCGAAAATGCAGTGCTTAAGACTACTATTTTATTGCTCCCAACTGGGCAGATGAGGAATTAATTTAGGGCTCAGTGTGGATCACTTGTCTCTAATCCTTGTGGTGTGAATGAGGCAGTTCCACTTGGCCAGAGGACCCAAGCTGGCCTCACCCCTAGGTGCCAGCTGGGGCACCTAGGGTCTCTTCTACATATCCTCTCTCTCTCCATGTGATCTCTCATCCTTCAGGGTGTCTTCAACCAAGTAGCCTGATTTCTTTACATTGCATTTGGGTTCTCAGAGAACAAAAGTGGAAGCTGCCAAGTGCCAAGAAGCCTAGGTTTGGCACTGGCATAGTGTTGCTTCCACCACATCCTATTGGACAAAACAATACATGTGGTCAGCCCATATTTAAGGGGACCCCACTTCTTGATGGGAGGAACAGAATGGACATAGAAGGATGGAGGAACTGTTGGCGGCCATCACTGCAGACAAACTCCTGCTGTCCTTTTCTGCTGGTTGTATTTCTTGTTAATTCCTTGGAGATTATTTCCTGTCTCTTTCATGGTACAGAGAAAGAAGAGTAGTGTGGTGAAAGGTTTATCTAGTCTAGGTCTCAGGATGCTATTACCTGTCATGGTGGAAGGAGACAGCTCCAAGAGCACTGTTGTGTATTTTTCCATGGTCCACCTATACCACTAGAGTCCCCACACTGGAAGATATCAGTGTGGTTCTCTAGATCTCCTACCCTTATTTTGCATCATACAAACCTGCTTTATCTGAAAGGGGAGCTCTCTAGCAAGTCCGAGCATCTGCCCACAGTTTGGTTTGCATTGCTCTGAATCGGGAAGATGCCTGTTAATGCCTGTAGAATGTGGTTGGGACCTGTCCCTAGTTTAAGAGATCACATTCCATTCTTTTCTATTTTTACTTCCTTTTGATTATTTTTGTCCAGTTCATGTGTCCCCAAAGACTGCATAATCTACTTTAATCTGTTCACAAGAGCTTAAAGATGTGGGTATCACAATCCCCATTTCACAGATGAAGACAACAAGGCTCGGTCTGGATCAGCATCTTGATGGAGGTCACACAGGGAGCGGCAGATTGGAACGCAGGCATCTGGCTCCAAATCCCACGCTTCATCTTACATGCCACAATGCCTTCTGTACATCTCCACATAACTTGCAGTTTGGGAAGGAAGGCAGAGACCCAGGCTTCTTTCCAGCTGGAGGCTCGTTGTTCCTTGCTCTGCCTTCTATTTCCTTCTACCCTCTTCAGCACAGGCCAACCCAGAGTAGTGACCTCGGGGGGTGGAGAGGAATTCTGCCTCCACTGCACATTCCTTTCCAGCATTTGGGGAGGGCAACAAAGAATTCCAATTAGCATTAAATGCGTAGGTGGGTGGGGAGAGAGTGGTGTTTGTCTTTCCCTCTGGTGTCGCTGGTAGTACATGAGAATTTTTTTCTAGACTCTGGATCGTTCCATAAGGGCGCTAAGACATTTAAAAATGCACTTCAGTAGCACATCAGCCACTAAAATCTAATAATTAAAAATCTATTTCTCTCTTGGCACACAAAAGTCTGGTCGCTTGATATTTCAAAGTAGGCAGCAGAAGCAAGGAAGCTGGTTGGAAGACTCAAAGAAAAGAACTAAACTGGAGTAAACGCTATCATTGTAGAGTACTTTTCAGAGTTCGGAGCCTCTTTAGGTCCATATAGATTTACCTTTTTTTTCACATGGGCAGGCACCAGGAATCGAACCCAGGTCTCCGGCATGACAGACAAGAACTCTGCCACTGTGCCATGTGCCACCATTGCCCACCCTCTAGTTTTCTCTTTATGTGAGAAGTCAGTGGGGTGAGTACTTGCTTGAGCTTTATTATCCCCCATATCATAGGGGAGGAAATGAAGACACAGAGAATGTCAAAGACTAGTCCAAGGAAATGCCAAAAGCCCAATGCAGGACTTCTTATTCTGCATTGCATTCTCTATCCTTTTCAGGAGGCTCTATAGCACTGGAGATGATCGTCATCTGTCTCCTAAATCTCAACAGCTTCAAATATAAATTTCTTCATGAATTTTTCACTAATTCTCTTCTTGCTCTATCAAAACTACTATCCACCATATTGTAACTTAATATAATCTGGTGAAGTAAGAAAGGTAATATCCTCTTTTCAGTTGAGGACATAGCTAATGTCATAAGTGACTTAGACCCCAGCCCTGGCATTTTTCCTTGAGACTCATGCAGCCCATCTGCCAGTTGAAAACTTCAATACCTCCAGAGCCCACTAAAAAAACATCAAATGCCTAACTACTTGAACCAGCACAAAAGATATTTTCATGTCTGATCCATGTTGTTCATAACAGGCTGATTCTTCCCATGAACACAGGGAACATTAACTCACATGGGTGAGAAAAGATGATTTATTGGTGATCAACAGATGGCAGTCCCAATTCTAGTGCATTATGTGATTTAACTCATTTAATCCTCATTACTTTTGACCTGGCCTCCAGAGACACCATAGTCCCATGAGCTCTACATCCCTGCAGCCCAAGACAGTGACGGAGCATGATGTGAATGATGCAACTGAAAGTTGTGCAGTACACAACCTGCACAACTGGAGATGGCTGCTTTGCTGTGCTATGCCACTGCTACCCCTTGTCCTGGAATGGGGCTGATTTGAGGCCCTCTCACAAGTAGAACTGACTCTTTTCCATTACAGAATCTATGAGTCATCTACACATTCTACCATTCACTAATCAACATTTCATAAAAGGCTTCTTTTGCTTTTGCAGTTTGCTTCCCCAGGTCACAGTCACAGATGCAAGGGGCTGAGAACAGACCTGCCACTGGAGAGGCTGAGTAAGAAACTTAGGGACTCCAGGAAATGAGAGATTCTAAACAGAGCGCTTGTTCTTGGCTTGGTAGCAGAAATATATTCAGGGCTTCGAGTGTGCTTTGTGTGGGCGTCTTATGCCCTAGGCTTTTAAGGAATGTGTAATTACAATATGGTTCATCTCATAAAATAATTAGCCTGAGCTTTAGAGAAGATAAAGGGAGAAGGGCAGCAGGCATTGGGCCAGGGACTTTACCATTCATGCATACAAACTCATCCAATAGTTAAGGAAACTCTGTCAAGGTCATACTATTATCTACATTCCACAGAATAGGAAATGTAACCTCAGAAACTGCTCATCTTTCAAAACCCCAGCTCAGGGTTGTAAAGTGATACAATATTTTTGTTTGGAATACATATCAGGAGCCATTATTCCCTATTTAACCTAGCAATATACTCCTAGAAATTTATTCAAATGAAATAATCAGAGATGGGTCCAAAGAATATGCAAAGGGATGTTCAATGCAGCCTAACTGATAATAGCAATAATAATAATAAGTAGCACCTTAAATGGCCCCTGGGGAAAGGGTTAAATAAATTACGGTAGATCCAAATAATAGAATCTCCAGCCACTAATAATCATGTTTTCAAAAGAAATTATAAATGATACAGAAAAATGGTCAGTATATGTGTTCTAGTTTGCAAGCTGCCAGAATGCAATATCCCAGAAATGCAACAGCTTTTTAAAAGGGGAATTTATTAAGTTGCATGTTTACAGTTCTACATTTGTCTGTGAAAGTGTCCAAATTAAAGCAAGCCTATAGAAATGTGCAATCTAAGGCATTCAGGGAAAGATACCTTGGTTCAAAAAGGCCGATGACATTCAGGGTTTCTCTCTCAACTGGAAAAGCACACTGCAAACATGGCAACATCTGCTAGCCTTCTCTCCCGGCTTCTTGTTTCATGAAGCTCTCCTGGAGGTGTTTTCCTTCTTCATCTCCAGAGGTCTCTGGCAGCATGGACTTTTGTGGCTCTGAAGCTTTTTCTAAAATGGTTCCGTCTTGAAGGGCTCCAGTAAGCAATCCCCCCCCACCCCGGCCCCGCTGAAAGGGTGGAGACCCATCTCCACGGAACACATCTAATCAAAAGTTACCACCCACAATCGGGTGGGTCACATCTCCATGGAAACAATCAAAAAGCTTCCACCCAGCAGTTATTGAATGAGGATTAAAGGATATGGCTTTTCTGCAGATTCAAACAAGCACAATAGGTTAAGAGAAAAATTAAAGAATCAAAACCTACAAATACAGTTAAAATCACTTACCATTATATGTATATATACACATAGAAAAGAAACTGGAAAAAATACACCAAAACATTCATATTGGCTGAGATAAATATTCAATAACGAACATGTTTTACCTTAATAATCAGGGAGAAAAGTTACTGGCTTCAAAGCCTGCCAGGCAGAGTGTACTGGGCTGATAGTGATTAGAGAACCTCCATGCATTTGGTCCCAAGTTGGCCAAATTAACTCAAGAAAGTGAACCTCAAGGAGGTACAGCGTCTTCCCCAGGTCATGCAGAATCCACATTAACCTGTGTGACTCCAAAGTCCCTGCTCTTTTCTTAACTGAAGCTCTTTCCTACCTCTCTTGTATCTGGGCAGGAGAAACAGTAACGCAGAGAAGATGGTAGCCAGGTTGCCCCAGAGCTCAGGTGACTCCTGACAATAAAGTTCAGGCAATTCTACCCGAGTCTGAATAGGTGGAGAGATACTTCCTGGTCCTACCACATGTCAAGTCACCTTTTCTAATACTTTCCAACAGTGCTTTACTGCATGCCTCACTGGAATCACCTAAAACCATTTTCACAGGCTGATTTATATTCTGTCATTGTTTCCATTCCTCATTCTATTGGCTGGCTCTGACACTTTTCCCTCCTGCTCTTTAACATCTTTACCAATTTACCTGTCTACTCTCCCCTTCCCCACCCCCACCACTGCAGCTCTGTTTCTACCTTTGGGTGAAGACTGGGCTATTATTTGACAAAGAGATCTGAGAGTCTAGATGGATCGGATGACATGGATCTAGACCATCAATAAATGTATTAAGTAATACAGTAATTAAATTATTCCTTTAGTACCAAATCACAGTGCAGAATATGAGGAAGATTCTTTTCCAGGCTGCACCACATCTCAGGCTTCTGCACATCTAATTTATCCTCGCTCACTGGGTGATTTCAGCAGGACCCGCCTTTCCCAAAGGCCTACTGGGAAATGGATGTGGGGAGTGGGTAGGATAGGGAGAGAGAGGTGGTAAGTGAATAAGGAGGATGGGAGGGAGAGAGAAGAGGTTTAAGATAAAGGGAGAGGAGAGAATGAGAGAGCTGGTCCCAGCTGTTGCTACCTTAAGCAAGGAAGGAAGCCACAGGACTTAGGACTCCTAGGATGGCTCTTTGGCATCTTTAAACACTGACATTAAAGAACATCTTTCAGAAGCATCTGGTATTTTATTTAGTTTTCCAATGAGTCACACTATTTCTGGCCTCCCTACCTTTCTAGCTGCTAGTTCTTCTGCCTGGAAATCCCTTTCTGCACTTATTCATCCTGAAAACTCCCCAAACCTCACTTTGAACCTTCTTGACTCCCTCTGGGAGCCACAGACAGTGTAGGGGCTCCTGGGATACCCGAATTGTGGTTGAAGTAGTTATGGTCCTGTGTTACCCAGAGGCCCCTCTGCTTCTCTACTGCAGGCTGAGCCCCTGTCTTCTTTCTCCACATTGCACCTCCATTCCCAGCTCTGGACTGTTAGTTTTCCAATGAGTCCCACCTGGCAGTAAGTCTTTCCCATGGAGTCAGGCAGCCCTGAATTGGAGTCTGAGCTCAGCCCGTCAGTTGCTAGGGGATTTTGGAAAGTTACTTAACCTCCCAGAGTCTTACTTCCATGACCTGTAAAATGGGTGGGTTGAATGATGCCTCTCCCAAATTCATGTCCACCCAGGATATACGAATATGGTCTTATTTGGAGACAGGATCTTTGCAGATGTAATAAATTAATTTGGAGTCATGCTGGATTATGGTGGTCTTAAACCCAGTATGTTGGATGTCCTTAGAAGAAGAGGGAAATTTGGGCACAGAGACATAGACACACAGGGAGAGCGCCATGGGACAACAGATGCAGAGCCTGAAGAGATGCATTTACAAGCCAAAGTATGTCAAGGATTGTCAGCAGCCACCAGAAGCTGGGAAGAGGCAAGGAAGTTTGCTTTGATAGCTTTCAAATTGCTTTTGTGTACAATAACTGCTTTGAGTCAGAAAATCCAGGGAGTTTATCTCCACCTTTCTTCTATGGCTCTACTCTCTGGCCCTGTCACTGGTCTCAGGTCCTGAAAACAGCCTGGATAAATCCAGATCATCTGCCATAAGATAGGCAAAACAGGAACCTTTAAGTATAGGAAGGTAGTGTTTCTACTTTTCAAAATAATTCTCAGAGATGCAGAATTAATGGGAAAGTATTACCCCAACATATCATGAAATTATCAAGTACGGAATAGAATCTAACATGTACAAATTGATTTTTTTTAAAAAAACTACTAAATGTATTCATATACACTTACCAATGGTTAGAAGGAAAATCTGGGCAGTCCAAATAATTTTAGATTTATTAATTAGCTTTATGTTCCTAATTAAAAAATTAAAAAAATAAGACTCAAGAATCCTTCAATGGGGCGGGCCGCGGTGGCTCAGCAGGCAAGAGTGCTTGCCTGCCGTGCCGGAGGACCCCGGTTCGATTCCCGGCCCCAGCCCATGTAAAAAACAAACAAACAAACAAAATATAATAAAAAAAAAACAAGAAAATGTTTAAAAATGTTTCCCTCCCTTTCTTCCTCCCTTCCTTCCTTCTATCCTTCCTTCCTTCTCTGTCTTTCCTTCCTTTCCTCCCTCTCTCTAAAAAAAAAAAAAAAAAAAATCCTTCAATGACCTCATGTGGAAGCATTCTACTACTAGATCCCCCAAAACCAATTTCCATAATGTGTGGGTTCAATAAGTTAAAAGATGCAAAATGCTTGAAGCTGTAGTTCTCAATGTGGGGTCTATTGGGATCTCCAGGCGGCTCTGCTTTCCACAATATTTTGTTCTTGACACTGATTTATGGCTCCACATTGGCAGGAAACTTAGAGGTCATCCAGTCCAGCTTCCCACACAATGCAAAGGCCACATGGCAGGGTTGTTTTTTTGAGGTCTTTAGTCCACTGATCAACTATATTTGAGGCCCAATGGTTTAGCAAAAGGAAGAAGAGAGAAAAAAAACCAAAGTGAGAGGACGGTGTCATCTCCATCTTAGAGACAAGGAAATGATTCCTGGAGAGGTTAAGGATTCAGCCCAAAGCACAAAGGTATGAACAGATATAAGACTAAGACCCAGAATCTTGACTCCACATACCTAACTCTAAAGTGCATGCCCTTTCTGCTACCCCTGAAATATTTGTAATTACCCTTAAACAAGAGGAGCAGTGACCCTGTAACCTAGCAAAGAGGTGGGCATGGCCCTAAGCCAACTCTGAGCACTGCTGGCTTCAAGCATCACAGAGAACACAGTGCCTCCCCGAAGGCCACAGTGACAAGGTGCACTAGCAGTGGCTTCACCGAGTCCCTCACATCTGCTGGTGGCACCCAGCTCATCTGGACAATGACTTAACATGGATGGCCATGGTGGAAAATTCAAGAGCTACTGAACACTCAAAGGAAACCAGTCCCATGGAGATGCCACCTAGCCTGCTCAGCACATTGGCCTCCCAGCTTGTGAAACAGCAGAGCCACAAGCCCTAGTTTGGGAAACAACAGGAGGAGAGGGAAGCAGCCCTGTGATTCAGAGTTGAACACTGCCAGGACTTTGTGCAACCCCAGAAATGACCCTGCTTTCCCATCTGTAAGAAGTGTGGGGAGGAAGCCCTGAGCACAGTCCCAGAATGACAAAGGTCACGAGACTGGAAGGGGCCTCCTGAGACCTGCTGGCCCTGTTCTCTCTGGAGCTGTGTCTGGCACTTTGCACAACATGCCCTCATTTAATCCACCTCACATGTGGGTGGGGAAGTAGCCAGCCATGGAGGGCAGGCTGGGTGCCTGCTGTCTGGGAGCACCATCAGCTTCTTAGATCCTGCCAGAGTAGGAGCTACCTAGAGTCAGTTTCTCCTTGCTCAGTTCTCTGCAGAGACAGGGGGCATCTCCACTAATACCCCACCTCCCTGCTCTGCTGGGCCAGAGGTCTGAGTGGACAGCTGTCTCAAGAGCAATGCACACCAGTCCTTCCCCGGGGGTCTTGTCACTGCTGCTATCCTTCTGTGGGCCCTGTCTGGCTGGTCCTTGCCCTTAAAGACAAAGGGACCCAGATGCAATTTTCATCAACATCTAGTACATTCTCTGGCACAAAAAGTGTTCAGTAAGTATTGGTTGCAATTGGCGATGGCAGTGTAAAGTGTCTGACTCAGAGATTCAGAAAGATATGGCTCCCCAGTCCTTATGGCACAAGACTGAGACAGGGGGGCTTCTTCACATAGGCATGATTAGAATTCTAGTGAAAAAAGTCATTGATTCATTCATTCAATAAACATTTATTGAGCATCTACTGTATGCCAGACACTATGTGGGTATTCAGCAGTGGAAAAAACAGACACAAATCTCAGCTCTCATGGAGCTTACGTTCTAGTGGAAGAGGTAAACAAAGACATAATACAGTATCAGGTAGAGGTAAATACTTGGAAAAAACTAATAAAGGAGGGTAAGAGAATAAAAGGTATTAGAAAATGCTATTGGAGATGGGATCACAGAGGGACCAGCAAGTACAAAAGCCTTGCGGTGGGAATGTGCTTGGTGTTTGGGGAATATTAAGGCCAGTGGTGTTGGAGGCCAGTGACCAGGGAAGTAGGGTGGGGACCGAAGCTGGAGCAGCAGGTAGAGGTTGGATCATGCAGGACATGCCAAGGACTCTGGGTTTTATTCTAAGTACCATGAGAAGCTATAGAGGATTATGTGGACAGCAGTGATGCCATGTGATTTACACAATTTGTGAGCCAGAACAAGTGATCCCAGCACATGTGCTCCAATTAAATCTAGAAAGTGCAAAGAAAATGGAAGTACAACAGGAACAACTAATTTTGAAAATACTAACATATTACAATTGATTTGGAAGAAAAAAGTTCATTTCTGCTCCTCCACGGTTAGCCTCAGAGGCACCGATGGAGAAAATCAATGGTAAAATCAGAGTCAGCAGATGTAGAGAGAAAAGAAAGAAGATCACAGAGATATTCCTTAGGGGGGCAGTTCTCTACTCAGGCAGCAGGTTGTCTCCTCTGGGGTGATTCTGATTCAGAACCTCTGGGGTAGGGCCCAGGAAAGTGCACTTTAATGAACAGCCTCCAAGGACCGGGGACAAATGTATGCACTCAGGCTAGATTTAAGAAGCAACACTAAAGATGAAATTAACTCCAAGACACTAGAGATAGAGTACTATGCAAATAAAGAATCATTTTTTTCTGTTCCTCATTTTTTCATCAAAAGAACCTGTAAACTTAACCTGCTGTTAGTTCCTTCTTCTTCACCTCTCACTTGTCTTTGTAAATTGTACAATTTTTGTGCACAGGACAGTCCATGAACCAGCAAGCTCATGAACCCTGGTACCAGCCCTGTCTTCACGGACCCCAGCTGGCTCTCCAAGCCTGAGCTTCCGGGTTTTGTGTGTCACAATGCTCTGGCCATAACCAGGCCAAGAATATGT
Organism: Tamandua tetradactyla; assembly: GCF_023851605.1. Classification (NCBI taxonomy): domain Eukaryota; kingdom Metazoa; phylum Chordata; class Mammalia; order Pilosa; family Myrmecophagidae; genus Tamandua; species Tamandua tetradactyla. The sequence goes on along the minus strand of NC_135328.1, from coordinate 183,142,770 downwards.
GCACAAACCAAAGACAATGACCTGCGGGAGAGGTATCAAGGGCTCCAGCTACCTGAGCCTAGGCCTAGCCTGGGTCTTCTGTCCCGCAAACCTGCCCTGAGATGCACCAGCTATTATAAGCAGACCCTCCCCACTGGAGTGTTTGGAATGTGAGACCCAGAGAGTAAAGGAGGAGGCAAGAGCGGCTGCAAGGGTAGTAGAGGGCAGAGAGTACGGCTGGATCAGGACCATGGGAATTTGCCAGCAGGGAGATGGCCTGGGCAGGAGAGCTGCTGATGCCTCTGAAATGGTAGAGATCAAGCTGCACTTCACCAGGGGGCCAGCTGGGCAGCTGCCAGGATGGCTTCCTGCACCTCCTCACTGCCCCAGGATCCTTAAAATTAACCATATCAATAAGACAATGTGAGCAAGTTCTCTGTTACTTACAGCAAGAAAGAGCCTAAGAACCCAGATCAGTGAAACTGGTAACGTGGCATGATTCGTACGCCACCCCAAATTTACTGGGTCTTAGCCCAATCCTCATTTATTTATATGGTGGTCCCCAGAAGGAAATAAGGGTCAAAAGAATGTGTCCAGCCCACTGGAGTTAGCTGTGATATGATGCGATAGGCAATCCCAGGAGTTATCCTGGCTTTATTTCTTTCCATCCCACCTGCATCTAAACCACCAGTAAATCACTGTCACCTCTGCTTCCTAAGTATGTCCCAAATTTAATGACTTTATCTATTTTCACTGCCAAAGCCCTAGTCAAGCCACCATCATCTCACCCAGACTATTGTAACAGCATAGCATGGTCTCCCTTTTTTCTACTCTTGCACCATGCCTTGAAAATCCCTCTCTGCAGATTGCTTGGAATGCTTTTCTCCAAATGTCCACATGACTTCATCCTTCATCATTAAGGTCTTCTCTCAAAAGTCATCTCCTCAGAAAGCCTTCCCTGACCGCTCTAGCAAAAGCAGCCATTCAAACACACTTAACTCTTTGATCTTCTTCATAGCACTGTTAGCACATGGCATTGCCTTATTCACTCACTTCTCCATGTTTATTGCCTGTCTCCCATCCCAAAATATGAGAACTACACATAAGGGCATTGACTTTCTTGCTCCCGGAAAGTGCCTATCACACAGTAGATACTCAGTAGATAGTTGTCACCTGCCCAAATGACTCATTCTACATTCCACCACCTCTGGGGATCCTGATTCTGAAACATCTAATGTAGACATTTTTTTTTTAATGCTCAGTTCCTGCATTATCTTTTTTTAATGCAATTTTATTGAGATATATTCACACATCATACGATCCATCTGAAGTATGCAATCAGTGGCTCACAGTATCATCTCATGGATGTGTAATACAGACATTGTGATACATCTTTGCTTGGAGACAATGGTCAAGCTCTTCTTTCCAAACTATGAAAGGTACAGGAATTCTGTCCCTGGACGCAGCTGGCCCATGAACTCCTTGCTGTCTTATTACCCTTTCCGATACCACAACATTCTGTTTGGGTGCTTGGCTGCCTCAATCAGCCTGTCAGCCTCAGGTCTGGCCTCCTTTTCTCTCCCCAAGCTATATTGCCTTGCTTTGTGCTTAATTGGCAATCTCAGTTTTTAGGATCCTCTTCTTAATTTGTCCACGATATTTGGCAATTATTATCATCTTCCCAGGGAGGCAGCCTATCCCTGTGCAAACAGCATGGGCTTTTGTAAGAATAAAATTAAGTTTAGCTTTCACACAAGATGGAGCAGGAAAAGGCTGCAGGACAGCTCAGACTGGTCTTGCAGGCAGGGAAAGGGGAAGGCCTCAGACAAAAGTCTAGAATTGATGCCAAATCCTTATATAGGTAAAAACAAGTTTAAATAAGTAATGGCCAGGGTCACTGAAATGTAAAGCATAATCAAAAACGGGAACCTTCCGCGGGAAATTTGAATTAGACTATCCAGATAGGCTGTAGCCTCTGAAGTACCCAATCAGCGGAGAAACAGGGGAGTGGTCTGCGTGTTAGGCTTAGGGAATATAAACAACTGCTTTTGGTTGCCAGCCACCATTTTTCAGCTGGGCTCCCGTTCTTGTAAGATGGTGAATAAATTCTTTTCTTCTCCACAACTGGGTGAACGTTTATTCTCTTTCAGGTATGGCATTCTTCCTAACACTTTGAATCCTGCTTTCACTTCTCTGAGCCTCAGTTTTCTCAACTATGGAATGGGGTCAATAATACAAACCTGGCTGTGCCATGGAGATCAGATGATACAGTGCAGTGAAGGACTTTGCCCAGTACCTGGCATGTAGTTAGCACTTGATACATGGTGGCTGGGAGGGGTAACAACAGATAATTTGAGATTGCCTACAGATCTCAGCCAGACTAGAAAAACAGAAACAGCAGCAGAACAGAACACATCTTCTGATGGGATTAAAGACAGAAATGGCTTCTGATCCTAGGGCAGATAACCCCACAGTTTACTCACAGCCACTGACAACTAGACTAAACCATCTTCTCTCAAAAAGCATGTCAGGAATTTTGGGAGGGCCCAGGAATGGATGATCAGAAATCTGTTGATCAACAATATTAATCAAACTATTTGCTGTGTGACCTTGTTGAGTTGCTCTACCTTTCTGGGCCTATATTTCTTAGTCTGTCACAGTGGGGAGCTGGCCTTGACCTGTGGTTCCTTCACCTTGAGTTTCAGGGCCCACAGAGGAAGGCAAAGTGCAACCCTAGGAAGATTTCTGGTCTCTTCCTCCCTGCCACTCCCAACTCAAAGCAGCCTCCCTGTTATTGGTTTTACATGTCAAGAATTCCAGTTGTCACCAACCTGATGTCCTGGTACATTCCGCCATGGAAATGAGGCAGACACTGTTCACCAGCTCAGCCACATGAGACCAATGGTTGATTTGGCCTTCAGTGGCACCACTCCTTATGGCTATTTCTTAATCAGTGCTCTTCCAAAGATGATAAACCATGCTATGCCAGGGAGATACAGAAGACTGGATTGGCACATTATGGGGTCATAAGTATGCTTTTTGGGGTGCAATGTTGAAAAAGGATGACACCAAAGCAGCTACTAGCAGCTTGTAGATTTCAGAGCCAAGGTGGGGGAAGTTGTCTCAGGAGATGAATTGATGACCCTGGCTCATAAATACATGGTCATATCTATGGCTTTCACCCAGGATAGCAATTACTTCAATGAGGGACAGGATAACTGTTACACATATATGACTTGCACCAAACTTAAGTAAGCAGAACTTAAGCAAATCAGAGATCACATCTCTGGTATTAAAAAGGCTCTATGGTGGGTGACAATAAACAGATTCTATCAGCTGATGATAAAACTGCCCACCTTTAGGATCAGGCTACTATTTCCAAAGTGAAATCTCTAAGCTTTAATGTCTGTTAGTAGTACAGGATACATTCCTGAGGGAGGAATTTTGGGAATAACTTACAGGTGATCTATTGCTTTTCACAGTGCAGTAATTTTAGAGTCAATTAAACTTTTTGAAGTTCCTTCAACCATCAATTGTGCATCTCTTCATCCTGAGAAAGAATTTCTTATTGCAGATAGTGAAGATTTAAAAGTTTTTAGATGTGATTATTATCATGGAGAATAATTAGACTCCTACAAAAGATGCTCTGGTCCTATTCTCTGTGGGAGATTTAGTCCCGATGGCAATCTCTATGCCAGTAGCTCCTGAGATGGACATTGAGACGATGGCAAACTGGTAGAAAAAACACAGCCTTTGGAAATGTGTACTTCCGGAAGAAGATAGTGTTGAGCTGGCAAAGTCGAAGATCAATCTTCCAGAGACAAGAGGAGCAGAGCTAGAAGAAATTGCTTCAGAGAACTCAGAGTCCATCTGCAGTGCCACTCCTGATGTAGAGGGCCACGCATTTGGCATATGCCACAGATAGTCTAAATTTATGGACTAAAACAAGCAAGCATAGAAAAGCATCAGCCTTTCTGAGCAACTCTCTACTTAAGACAAACATGCACAGTAAAAAACGGGGATTATGAATTAGAGCCAGTGTCAGAACTAACTGACTTGGGGTTACCCGTAAGCCACAACCCAGGGGAGTCTGCAGAAGGCAGGTGGGGTAAGGCTCTTGTAGCACTACCAGCTCACTATCTTTTAGAATGAATATGTGCAAGACAACATACAATTTCTCCTGTAGCAATGAGATTTCTTGTACTGTTTATGTTACTATGAGGAAAAAATATGACCTATTTTTCTAACTTTTCCTTTGAAGCAGAAAGCCTTTTTTGCTTTAGTTATAAAGAAAAGGGAATACATGATAAAGTAACGTCTAGATGACTGCTGAGATTCCTTTCAGCTCTGAAGGCCTGGGATCCAAACTGCTTGATCTCAGGTACTGAGCAGAGACAGGAATTTCTGCAGCAGAAACAGGCCCAGCTTGTATGTCACTTCCTCCAGGAAGCCTTCTCTGACCCTGGAGAAGAAAGTCGGGCCTCCTGGGGGCACTGCCAGGGCATGTTCCTTCCTAACTTCCCCACTGGAGGATTCTAGGGGATGGACTCGTAGGCCCGGTGCGGGGAGACAATGGGTATTCCCTGTGCAGGTGAAGACCCGTGGGGGTGGGGGGTGCCGGGGAGAAAGGAGCACCCCAGGCAGACACACAGTCTGGTTGATGGGTCCCACCTGAGGGTGAGGGGACCTGGCATGAATCAAGGACAACTGACTTTGCGATACAACAGTTACAGCAGAGGATTTTGTGTGATTTCCTTTCCCTAATCAAGAAAGGAAACAGAACACCGTCTGCCTTGCTCAGCTTTGAGAACACCTGGCGGCCATCTGGATGCAAATGATCCTGCCCAAACTTTCAAAGCACTCACTGCTTCCTTTTCATTTCAGTCTTGGAAAGGTGCAGAGCTGCGCTGTCCGGGATGCTAGCCACCAGACACGTGTGACTACTTAAATGAATGAAAATGAAGTAAAATTTAAAATCCAGTTCCTCAGCCACACTAGCCACATTTCAAATGCTCAAGAGCTGCATATGGCTAATGGCTACCATATGGGAAAGCTTCAGATTGTTTCCTTCTTGCAGAAAGTTTGATCAGACAGCACTGCCCAGAACTATTTGGGGAACCCAAGCCTGAGTCTCTCCGCATCTCTTGCAGGTACCTGCCTCACCGCAGTGCCGTTATCTCCTTCCCTTTTTCCTCAAGGGCCCCAACCAGAGCCTCCTCCCCCGATGCTCATACAACTCTCTCTTCTCTCCCAGCCATCCCAGACTGCTGGACTCTTCAGACAGTCACCTAAGGCAGTAGCACCCACAGACTCAGTTAGATCCCCAGTGCTCCAGCCAGCCGGTCACTGAACGACATAAGGGCGAGGGAAGCTCCACACCAGAAGGAGAGGAGTGGGCACGCTGGGCTGCTGGGACTGCCCAGGAAAGAGCCAGGTGGAGCCTGCAAATTCCACAACTTTCTCGCTTTTGAATTCTAAAACAATATCAGAAGGGTTCCCAGAAAGCAACAAGCCCCAGGCAATCTAGTCGGTGCTTAAATAAACAGTGTGGCCTGATAACTTACTTTATTAACTTGCTAAATCAAAGGGCTGTTAAAGTCTCTGTCCGGTAATAAAACGCAGGAAGGAGTTGAATCACCCACCTATTAGTGGCGGTGCTGGCACAGTTAATGGATGTGGAACAACAAAGCCCGCCTGTCCTTTCCACCTACAGTCCCTACCTCGGCTTCCGCCCATCCCCCACCCCGGCACGCACACCTGCCCACGCCACACCTGTCTTCCGCTCTTTATCGAAATTTGTCTGTGGTGGCTTGTCTTTTTCAAACACACCCAGAATTTTCCCTCTCGAGTATACCCCCCACGCAATTCCTCCAAGATCCCACCTGAACCCCAAATGAAAAACAAATCAAATGTCCAGAAGTCCAGGGTTTATTGAATCAGTTCTTTAAAGCAGCAGCTTGCACTGGGTTCTTACGATGCGTTGTAAGCAGGTGCAGAGCCCGCAGAACCAAATGCATTGATAAAGTGGATGCTCGGTCAGCATCACCAAGTGGGGTTCAGGACGGCTCCACGGCCCTCTCACGGTTCCTTGGGGCACCTCCTGCTGCTTTCAAATAGGAACAAAGGACACAGCTCATGCACTGTGTTTCCTGCAACCTGTGGGAAGACAAGCCCCAAACTACTGCCCTCCTGTCTGTATGTGACCAGCGGTGGCACCTTGAACAAGTTGCTGGTCTCTGAGCCTCAGTTTCCTCACACGTAAACCCTGGCCCCAGTGGGGGCTCCTAGTGAGGTGAGTATTTAAAGTGCTTAAGAGTTTGGCACAGTAAGGGCTCTATTAACTTTTAATGTTTCTTGTCATGAAAATGATGGGCAATATGCCTAGCGCATAGTAAGCACTCAATACCTAATAAGCGCTGTTACTGTTTCTGAAGAAACATCTAGAAAAAACAGGCTCCAGGGACAGTAAAAGTCATTATCATAAAAGCCAAACATAACAGATTCAACTTTACCACCATCCAAATTACTTCCCTAGGAATATTCTAAGGATACTCAGGGAAAGACTGAGTTGGAATTCTCCCCACTCCACACACCCTGCCCTCCCCACTCACTCCTGCTAGTGTTAAAAGAAGGATCCAGAAAGGATCTGCAAAGTCATGCAGAACCAGGGTTTGGCAATTCATTCCCAGCTGCCCCATTACCAGCCCCTTGTAAAGACCGCTTGATTTATTACTGCACTAGGACTGAACTCTTTGACCAGGAGATTTTGTTCCATTATGCTCCATTACTTTCAGCCTCGTTTGTGGGCAGCCTCTGGGGTTTCATCCGCATCCATCAGGAAGTCTTGGTGGGAAAAGCTCCATGAGCATCTGCGATGATATAATTCTTGACTCCGAAAGCTCAGTCCCACTGAGAATCCTGAAGAAGGAATCCAGCATGAGTTCCTTCTCCTTCCCAAGAGGAAAGAAAGCAGAAAGGGAGAAAAAGGGAGAGAGGCATTCTTTCTTGTCAATCCTATGATGGTGAAGTTCTGTTTCCTTTGCATCTGAAGTCAGCCTATTGGGTGACCAATCTGCCCCCTCCCCCTCCCACTAGAGGTCCAGACGCACCAAGGCCAGCAGCTCGTGTTGACGTCAATGGAAAGGAGCTGTCCACCTGGCAATGACCTGAGACGACCTCAAGATCCAATATCTGCAGCTTTCCAGAAAGGGCTTCGGTGTGGGGAAGGCATTTTGTTTCAATGTTAAGGCTTATACTCAAAAGCAAATTCTCTTGGAAATTGTTACTATGAGGACAGGAATAAAGGACACGGGCATTCAGATCCAAAGCTGGTCTCCCTTCTAGGATGCCCCTACTTCTTCCCAGAGCAAAGATCTGATGAGACACTAAGAATGGGCACATGCAGTATGCAGCACATCCCCAAATTTCGTGGCATATGTGCCTTTCCAGATGACTGCATGGGCACACTCCATAACACATTGTTAAAGTGATAATTAGCGATAGACTTGTTATGAATATTCCAAATAAAATTTCTCTCCACAACAGTTGATGGAGACAAAGGGCATCACAGGAAATGTAAGAAATGGAGAGAATTCATGTTTAAAATTTTTAAAAGGCATTGGGGAAAGAACATAAATCAGAAGTTCATTTGAACAAACTGAAAATCTCAGAATCTATTTTCAACGAAAGGTGCACATGGGCATGTCTCTTTCACAATGCTGAGGGGACACGATACCCTGTAAATTCTAGTTAGGGAACAGAAACTCAGTTCTGGAAGCCACTTTTCTGTTGCCCTGTTTAACAGCAATGAAGAATATGAAAACAGCTAGTTTAAGAAAAAGCAGAAGAAATGCTGAAGAAAATAGCACATCAGTAACTATAATCCCCTTTAAGAGAGAAAGAGAAAAGTCTTCTATTCATGTTTAACGTTTTTCCCTCTACATGAAATTGCTGAAGTCCCCCATTCTGCACCGCCCCCAATCTTTTATGCACATTCTGATTTTTAAATTCAGTGATTTTGCTCCACATGGAAAAAAAGTGATGCCCATAACCTGCTTGCTTCCTCCTCTCCCCACTGCTTCATTCTCCAAGGCAGATGAAAGACTCCAGGCTTCCAAACTGATGATAGTAAAGAGGGGAGGAAACTTCTGAATCCAAAAGGAAAAAAACAAACAAAAAGGAGACCCAGATCCCACTAAGGCCACCTCCACTGCAGACTGAGATTCAACTCAGCCAAGGGGCATGGAGGAAAACAACTCTTTAAGGGCTTAAAGAGAACAATGTACAAAAGGCAATACGGAGGGGAATGCAACAAACAGCGTTGCTCTATCTCCTGTTATCATCAGGGATTCTGGACTTACTCAGATGGAATATCCTATGTTAAGGGTGGACTTGAGCTCTTCTAGTCCAAGAGGGAAAAGCAGGTGTGACTGTGTTATCATGGACAGAGCCCTCTGCAGGCAGAACCCGCCCCCTCCACAGGATTTCTAGCACTTATGCCCACCCGATGCCACTTGGCACCTTAACTGTTCATGCGGTCACAGAGTCTAAGAACCATGGTGTTGGGGACAGCTCAAAAGTCATCTAAGTACAACCCCTTCATTTTCTAAATGGGGAAACTGAGGGCCAGAGAGGTTGAATAATGTGCCCAATACAAAAAACTTGAAAACAAGCTGCAGGATTGGTTTAAAATCGAGGACCGGAGTCTCCATCTTCTCTATTAAATCATGCTGCCTCCCTCCTTCCCTTGCTTAGACTAAATTAATAGCCAAACTAATTAATAGCCAAATTAATTGGCTCCAGAATTATCTCCAAGGAGTAAAACTAATACTCCAGAATTATCTTCAAGGAGTAAAATCAAACAACGTTAGAGAAACGGAAACCTCCTATCCAGAATAGAATAAACTCAGCACGGTGGAACACACCCGCCTGACCTGGGCTTCTTTGGGACCTGACAGAGGTCCATCAGGGTGTAGAAGTCAGCAAGGGCAGCCTGGGGGGAGCAGGTTGGGAGGGGCTGGCAGCCTCTGGGGCTCACACTTCTGCCACAGGGCCTTTTCACTGCTGCTTGTCTCGGCCAGGGCTCCTTCTCCCATATCCACAGCCTCGCTCTCTCACTTCCTCCACCTCTGGGCTCATAGTCACCTTCTCAATGAAGCCCTACATTGACCTGTGCTTTAATATTGTCCCCTGACACTCACCATCTCCCACACATTACTTAATTTTTCTATAGTATTTATCACAATCTAATATATTATGCAATTTACTAATTTATTATGTTTATTGTCTGCCATCTTCCATATTTAAATAATATCCAGGAGAACAAGAAATTTTGTTTTTTGGTTCATTCCTCTATCCCCTGGGCGTAGAGTAGCATCTGGCACATTACAGGTGCTCGACAAATACTGGTTGGGTGAATGAATGAATGAATGAATGATCTTTTTCTTTCCTTCTCTTTCCTTCCCTTTCTCCTTCAGCAACAGCAACAATCACCTACCCACCTCCTACATACACACACACACACCTCTCTGCCCTTTTCTCTTCTACTCTTCTCCATCTGTAACCCAGGCCTGCCACTAGGATAAAAAAGGATCGTTTAGGCTGAAATGACAACATTCAGAGATAATAATTTTGCCAAGCCCTCCATTAAAACTCATCTTTTATTTACATATATGATTTGGTATGCACGAAAAGCTCTGGAAGAATGTGTAAGAAACCGATACCACTGGATATTTCCTGGGTACTGGATGGCTGAGGCATAAAGACTCTCACTATATATGCTTTTGTACTACCTGAATTTTGAACTGTACGAATGTAATTACCTACTAAACATGTTTAATTAAAAACTGAAAGAATAAACTCACAACATTCATATATTCCTCAGCACTGTCTTCATACACATTTTTCAGGGTGAAGGTCATTTAAATCCTACTAACCCTGAATTAGGATAACAGTTCTTTTCTCTAGTTCCCAAATTTTCTGAAACGTGATTGTTACTTTTATAATTAAATATTTGAAAAAGTTTACCATCAAGCAGAAGGATATGAATTAATGCAAATCTTACTACATACATAAAACATTGAGATTTTGTTTCAATTCATGAATCCCTTTACCTTTAATTTTATTTCCATCTGGATTTTACACTTAACAGATTTCAGAGTAAGTTGTAGAAGAGTGTGCCAGGATCTCTGCAGGTGCCAATGAAGGACACAGGCAGTGCCTTCAAGGAGCCTGTATGCAGTGACAGTGACCACAAGAAGGCAGATCTCACAATCTAAAGGGCACAATCTAAAACGTTAGCTGTGATTAATAGGCCAGTGGAGTATGCCTGATTTTTGTATTTTTCCTTTAGGATTTTCAGAATATTCCAAATTTTCTGCTTTGAAATATATTACTGAACTTATATATATCCTATTACTCTATTATGAGTAAATGTTTGTTATTGGTTATTATGGATTGAATCATGCCCCCCATAAAGATATGTTCAAGTCCTAACCACTTGTCCTGTGGATGTGAACGTATTTGTAAATAGGATCTTTGAAGATATTATTCACTAAGGTGAGGCCAAACTGAAGGAGGGTAGACCTTAATCCATTGTGGCCAGAGTCTCTATATACAGAAGAAATTTAGATGTTGTGAGTATGAAACAGATGGAAAGACATTCAGCCATTTGATGGAGGTAGAGATTGAAGTATAGATTGCTGGGAAGCCACCATCAGAATGCTACAGAGAAAGCAAGGTCCTGCCAACACGTAGATTTTGGACTTCTAGCTGCCAAAACTGTAAGACAATAAATTCCTCTTATTTAACCCAACTAGTCTGTGCTACTTTGTCACAGCAGCCCTGACAAAATAAGATCTCTGTCTTTTTCCTTCTCTAGACTATGATTTCCCTAAGGATAGAGTCCCTGTTTAATTCATCTTTGTATTCTCAGCCTCAACGTGGCAACTTCAACAGTAGCTGCTCCAGAAAAATACAAGAATGAATTAATGACTAATTCTTAGCATCCACTTCCTCATGCACCTGCTTATCTCACTTGTTGTTCATGGATATGCAAGTGACAGGAAGTCAGAGCTACCCAAGTGCAGATATAAAAAGACATCTAAGAAATGGCATGTGTGGACTTTCCAACGGCCCAGTTTCTAATGCATTTGGGTACCAAGAAGTTAGTGCCAGCTCTATACTTAGTGATCTTGGCAATCTTTACTAACTGCCCTTTGATTCCCCTTTTGGGGATTTACCTTAAGGAAAGAATTATATAAAGATTCAACTAGAACCATGTTCATTAATGCTGTTTATAATGGAGAAAAGTTGGAAAAGTTGGTAGATAAACTATGATATATCTATATAATCGAGTACTCATATCACAATTACTGTAGAAATGAGCTTGTTAATACAGAAAGCTGTTATGTCATTATGATAAAGTGCTTTATCAAAGAATATATATGGCATTGTGACATTACATATATATATGTATATATATATAAAATGTGTGTATATGTGTGTGTGTATGTGTATAATCATATGCCTAGAAAGGGATCTGAAAGATTCATCTTTATGGACATCTTTGGAGCATGTAGTATTTGGAGGTGGTTTTCCCTTCTTTTTATTTTTCCATATTTTGAATGTTTTTGTAATAAGCACCCATTACTTTGCAATAAGGAAAAATAAGAAAATTACTTTTAATTGAAAAAAGAAGATAAAAACTATCTTGGATTAGGGCAGACACTAACAAGGCAGTATTGAGTTATGAATTGGAATAAGGCAAAACACTGAGATAAGGGTTGACCTCCTTTAAAGCTACTTTCTTCCAGTGTTGGAGCTATGCTCTAGTTGCCTCCAAATTTACAAAGATGTCAATTCTACCAGACCACACTTTCTCTTACATTTCTAACCTAAGCACATCCACCACAAGCATGGCACTCCCCAAGAGGAGGTGGGATGGGGGCGGGTCACTGCTGTACAAGCCTCATTTTGCACAGGACGTGGGAGGGGTAGAAAAGTACTAAGAGTGGATCAGGAGATGCACTGACCAGACAAGGTAGCATCTGTCAGAGGTGGACCCCCCTTCACAAATGAAACAAGTGTGATATAAACTTGGCAACTTCTGGGTACAAGAATGTCAAATGGTGCTTCTAGGCTCAAGTGACCCACTTTCAGATAAGATAGTTCAATCCAACACTTGGAGGGAGAAAAACTTAGCATTTTCTCATAGGGAAGGTCCACCACAGCTGAAACAGGAATAGCAGGTTTAATAGTGGATAGGAGATGTTCAAAGTTCCATAAGGAATGACATTCAGGCATGATGGAATCCAATGGGGGAGGAAAGGTCTCTTCGTACAATATCCGTTGGCAAAACTGGCAATAATAATTCAATAGACAATTTTCTTGGTGTTATTCTGAAAGCTTTTGGCATGTGCTGCTTCTTTGGACACGTGTTGCTCTGGCCCTTGTTCCAGCTTTTGCAGTTGCAAGGTGGGGAAGACCCCAACATGTTGTCCTCCGTTTAATGGGTCCTGGGTTGGATTGGTCGAGAACTGATGTGGATGGCTCTTCAGTGCGGGTATCTGTGAACAGGGAGAGGGCTTATCACAATGGACTCTACTATTCTCCTGTTTTCAGCATGTCAATAATGGGAAGAAACGAGATAAAGAAGATGGAGTGGGTGGTGGGTGGGCTGCAATAGGAAACTTGGGGAGGGAAGTAGTGCAAGAGGGTAACCAGAGAGGAAAGGTTAATAGAATGACAGAAGAAAGGAAAGTCTTTGGGATGGAATGACATCATCAGAGATGAAAGAATACAGAAAGAGGGGCAGTAGACATGAGCAAAAAAGGCAGAGCCAGCTTGGGCTGACGTGCTCATATTCCTCTCCACACCCTCGTCACCTCCTACTGTGCCCTCTGCCTCCCCTTCTTTGCTTTCTGGCCCAGTGAGGACCGTCCCAGCCCTACTTCCCATACCCTACCTACTTCTAACCCTGCCCTCCTCTAAGCTCTACCAGAAAAATAAACCTACTTCTACCCCAGTTCAGCCTGCATACCTCTGGCTCCAACTCTCTCCTTGGAGCTCCTGTTACTGTGTGAGCAATCCTTTTAAGCACTGGTTTCCTCAGCCTCTGGAATGGCATTGGAAGCTGTGCTTTGAGAATCTCCTTTCCTCTCGTTCTTCAGGGAAATATCAGGGCGTTACATCACTTGACTGGACAAGATCCAGGAGAAGTGGGCAACACAAGGGCAAATCCAGGACACCAGACTGAGAAGGACAGGAAGGGGAAACATGGGAGACTGCCAGGTGATCTGGGCCATTTGGTCGCCTCATTCTAGTTTTATGAGAGGACATTTAAATATGGGAAGCCAAAGTGGATCAGAATTCTAAATTAAGCACACAGCAAGATCCCCAGATTACTTTTTATTTGGAACCCAAGACCTTTCATCCCCACTGATCTTCATGACACAGGTACAATCAGATCTACCAAGACTTATAAACTCAGATCACTTAAATTTTTTAAAAAATGTGAAGCTGATCATAATCAACAAGTTGTTCTACTTTAATCACCTCCAAGAAAGCAAATCCTGCACAGTCTTCAGTCAAGGTTCCTCCAGGATGAGCTCCCCTCCAAGCAGGAACTTGACTAGAATAATGGATTGGGATGTGATACCAACCAGAAGAGCTTGGGCCCAATCCCAGCATGGACCATGAACTCTCCTTCTGCTTTACAGCTGCAGGACTGTTCACCAAGCCAAATTGGATAACCATTTTATAAATGCAACCATTTTCTGTGGCCATGATTATGACTGGCATATAAGAATCCATCACTGGTAGCCCCAAATCATAAAGCACCTATTTTACACTGGTGATTTTCAAACAGTAGTATGCATTAACATCAACTGGAGGGCTTGTTAAAACACAGCTATGGATTCTAATTCAGTAGTTCTGAGATGGAGGCTGAGAAACTGTGTTTTAACAAATTCTCACAAGCTGCTGCTGATGCGAGGCCAACACTTTGAGAACTGCTACGTATACATGAGAGTTCAAGAGTAGGTACCAAACTTATATTAAGGAACCACTACGATGACTGATGATTCATGCTCAGTTAGCACTCTAACCCCACCCAAAACAAAGCCCAGGGAATTCTGTAATTCAAAGAAAACTGTTGATAAATGCATTCAGTTTAAAGCATGAGGATAAGAAGTGCCTTTGGGTTACTCCAACTCCCTCACGTGACATAATATTAATAAAAGTAATTAATTTAGAGATGTCAAAGAAAGAATAAAACACACATAGCCAATAATAGAATTTAAACTCAGCAGCACTATTCTGAAAATCATAAATATCATATTTTAGGAAACTTCCTGACTTTTGCCATCACTGGGGTCACAAGGGTCAAGATTTTCTGCATTAGATGAATTTAGGCTTCTCTTTCCTATTCGCCATACTGACACACTCATTCCATGCCATGGTCATTTCTTATTAAGGCTGTGGTAGAAGCAGTTCCTGGTTCTCCAAGTTCAATTGTGACTCTGCTGCCTAGAACTCAGATCTTGTTTTCTCATAGAAATTCCACTCTGCACATATAGGGTGCCAGTAAAACTCCTTTCAGTAGGCACAATGTAGCGGAACCACAGTGATGACAACACATGGAACTGAATTACCACAAGGAATATGGTGTTTTTAAAACTCACTCCAAGTTTCAACTTGGACCTTTGCCCTTGCTGTTTCTCTTCCTGGAAAACCGCTGGCACCAGTTTTCTAAAGACAGGCTCCTTCTTGTCATTCATGTCTTAGTTTGTGTTTTTCCTCCTTAACCGCCTAATCCAAGTAGCTCCCACCTCTTGCCAGTTACTCTCTTTCCCATCACCTGTCTCTGTTTTCTTTACAGCCCCTGTCACCATTGAAAGCATTTCATTTACTTGCTTATTTCCACCTGGCACTAACTTGTGCGCTCCAAGAGGGCAGGTGCCTCTGCCTTGTCACCACTGTAATAGCTCCAGCACCTAGAACAGTGCCTGCATCACAGTAGGTCTTCTATACATATCTGTTTAATGACTATACAGAAGAATTAAAGAACCTAAGATATCAGGAAGATCTTCCTCCGATACAGTTCCTAAGTTAGAATTTGAGACTTTCCTTCTAATTTCCCTCCTTTCCAACTGTAGGAGTTGGACTCCTTGAGCTTCAACAGGATGTGGAGGGAGAAAATATACCCCCAGGCTGGCATCCTCAATGACAAGAGAGAGAAAACAGGAAGTTCAGGGATTGGGGGTGGTGCTGAATCACTTCCCAGCTATGATGCCCCTTCCTGTAGAAAGGATACTGGTGCATCAGATGTAGGATATAGGATTTGGGAGGCAACAAGGTTAATGGAATGATGAGATATTTTTGAGTCAAAAGATTTGGATTCAACCCCTAGGCAAGTCATTTAAACTTCTTAAGCTTCAGTTTCCTCATTTGTAAATGAGGATGGTGAAAATATACATGGCAAAGGGTTTTTGTAAGGACCAAGGAGATTAACATATTTGAAAACTCTCTGTAAACAGCAAAAGACTATAACTTGCTATTAATTGATTATTACTAATAAGACAATTCAGTCTGCAGGGAGATCCACATAGGTGAATTTTCTCAGGGCGTGCATCTCACCCCAGTCCTATCTGTCACCTCTCTTAATTCTACTGAGTGAAAGGACCTGGCCCAATGGCAGCAGCCCTGGGTACCTGCCACTCAGAGCATCGGTGGAGCTACTGGTAGTGTGGCCAGCAGGAAAGACAGGAGAAGACTGCCATGGGCAGCGATAGAGGAGCATAGGGAAACTGTCAGTGAATTGATCTATGGTATGTGGTAAAGAGCAAGCTGAGATCCATCTACTTCTGGACAAAATTCTCTGGACAACCCAGAGTTCCTAAAAGGAGCTTCAAAGAAGCCAGGTGTGCTGGTTTGAAATGATGTATGTACCCTAGAAAAGCCATGTTTTAATCCTAATCCCATTTTGTAAAGGCAGCCGTTTCTTCTAATCTCTACTCAACGCTATATATTTGAGACTGTAATTAGATCATCTCCCCGGAGATGTGGTTTAATCAAGAGTGGTTGTTAAACTGGATTAGGTGACGACATGTCTCCACCCATTTGGGTGGGTCTTGATTAGTTTATGAAGTCCTATAAAAGAGGAAACATTTTGGAGGATGAAGGAGATTCAGAGAGAGTGGAGAATGCTGCAACACCACGAAGCAGAGAGTCCATCAGCCAGTGCTTTGGATAGGAAGAAGGAAAACGCCTCCTGGGGAGCTTCATGAAACAGGAAGCCAGGAGAAGAAGCTAGCAGATGACACCGTGTTCTCCATGTGCCCTTTCAGCTGAGAGAGAAACCCTGAATATGTTTACCATGTGCCTTCTCACTTGAGAGAGAAACCCTGAACTTCATCGATCTTCTTGAACCAAGGCATCTTTCCCTGGATGCCTTTGATTGGACATTTCTATAGACTTGCTTTAATTGGGACATTTTCTTGGGCTTAGAATTGTAAAATACCAAACTAGAGCACCAGGTTCCATCTTTTTTATTATGTGTGCAAACTGGCACTGACCTCTTGATGGATAAGGTCTACACTCCCCAAGGCTGGAGTTTAGGCTCCTTGCCCTCTCCTAGGTCTCCCTCCCCAAACATAGTAGACTGCAGTAGCCAACTTCCCATTGATTACATTTTAATGCTTCTGGCAAAGAGGCTCTTGGCCATAAGTTGCCTTCATGTAACAAATGTCACCCTCTCCTACCCAGTCACTCCCAAATTGTTTCTATTTTTCCTTAACAATAACCTCAATGACAAGTGTGAATATGCAAATAGTAACTCATCCCTTGTACCAATGATTCAACTCATGCCAGCAACTAGTTACTAAATTACATGTAAGGAGCCCATTTTTAATACAGAACCACACTAGGTCCTCAGGGAAGACAAAGCCCAGCTGACAGTTCCTGCAGTTGAGGGGCATGTCATCTAGTCAGGGGATACAGGATTCATCCCCAACACCATAAACTACTGTGTTTTAGGGCTCCTTGCCAGAAAAGAAAACAACATGGGAGAAAAGCATGTAGGCAATAAAGTGAAGGGGTTGGGTGAGGTCATCTTAAGTGGCTAAATTCTCTTCTGGATGTGAAACACTGTGTATTTATTGGGGTGGCTGGATGGATTGTGGGTGAGTTCTTTGACTTCTGGCAATGCTGTTAAGTTGTTATCCATGCTGGTGGTTGATTGAATGAGGAAAGTAACAGGAAGTTTTCATGCGTCAAGGGGTTTAAAATGGCAGAGATCTACAAATGATCATAGTGATGATACACAACTATGTGATGATACTGTATTATACTGTATATTTTGGATGTTTACTATGGATGGACTATATGTGTATGAAAATTTTTCAAAAAAATATTTCTTAACAAAAAATAAAAAAGATGGTACTATGAACAATTGTAAACCAACAAATATAATAATGTAGATGGGATAAATTCCTAGAAATATACAAATTACAAAGACGGGCTCAAGAAGAAATAAAATATATTAAATGAACTATAATAAGCAAAGAGTTTGAATCAGAAATTTAAAACTTTCTAATAAAGAAAAAATGAAGACAAGATGGCTTCAGTGTTGAAATATGTAAAAATTTCAAGAACTAGCACCACTATTTCTCCTCTAAGGAACAGAACAGGAAGGATAAATAAAATGTATTATGTCCATACAGTGGAATACTATTGAGCCACAAATAGGAATGAATATGATACATGCTACGACAATGGACAAATAAAAAATGTGCTAAGTCAGATACAAAAGTTCACATTTTTTAATGATTCCATTTATATGTAATATCCAGAATAGGTAAATCCATAGAGACAACAAGAAGATTACTGGTAGACCAGGTTTGGTAGGTGTGGATATGGGGTTTCCTTCTGGAATGATAAAAACGTTCTGGCATTAGATAAAGCTGATGCACACC
This sequence comes from Tamandua tetradactyla, assembly GCF_023851605.1. Taxonomy (NCBI): domain Eukaryota; kingdom Metazoa; phylum Chordata; class Mammalia; order Pilosa; family Myrmecophagidae; genus Tamandua; species Tamandua tetradactyla. Next base: position 183,124,819 of record NC_135328.1, on the reverse strand, counting down.
ATCGTGACTATACTAAATGTCATAGAATTGTACTCTTTGAAATGGCTAATTTGATGTTATGTGAATTCACTTCAATTTTTAAAATGTGTAGATAATCACAAGCACAAAAATCGCATGATATTTTCTTCAAAGAAATCCATTTACATCAAAATATAAAACATTTTAATGTATCCATGTGACGATAACTATTAATAGTTTAAAATTTAAATGAATTTTTCTTTTTCATATTCATTTTTATGTATAAGGCAACACCATATTCACAGAAAATAAACAAAAAATGGCAAATTAAAAAAGAAACCCTGCAATTCCTCTGAAATGTTAAATTTTATTGTGAATAAAATTACCACAAAGTTATGTCCTAGACTAAAGAGAAAAAAGAATGGTAGAGAAAAGGAATTCCAGTCTGAGAGAAGTGAACGATGAAAAGGAAAAGTGAAGGTTGAGCTTAGGGAAAAGCCAGGATGTGGAGTATAGAGGGCAAGAGCACAGCAGCTTTAGCTCAGAAGGTGTGAGATGCCTGGGAACCATCCCAGGTGAAGCATCTGGGGAACTATGAGTCTCTACCTGCTACCCCTCAGCAGACAACCCCTGGGTTGACCATGCTGGCTGGAAAAATACCAACCTGGAAATGATATTCAATGTATCAAAGGAACTCATGCTTTGAGGACTACCAACTTCCAAGAGATGAGGAGAGAAAGGTGCCAGAGAGTTAGGGGGAAACCAGAAAAGCACAGAGCCTTATTCACCTGTCGCCTCATTGGGTCTGTGCCCAAGGCCCACATATTGCCCTCTGAGGGTACAGCCAGACCTACCTTGTCAGGTCTGGGCTGGGATGATGAGAAACAGCAGGGTGGTGTCACAAATCTTGGCAGATGGAGGGCAGGGGAGGACCTGCTCATGGCCACCCAGCCAGTTGGGGCAGGCACCAGAAGAGGGGCATCTAAGGAGCTGATTGCAGAGCCTGGTTTCAAACCTATATTCTCCAGGAAGCCCCTGACCCTTCATGTCAAAATCAGTTTTTCCTCCCCCATGCTTCAGAAGTACATTGTCCTCAAAGCATTTTTCACATACTGAAATTATCTATGGCTCTGCCTGTATCCCCCCCTGGACCATAAAATCCCTAAGATTAGGGATTGTAACAGAGATCACAAATTCAGATGTTCACGGGGCCATACAGGTACCATAAACAGGTAATGGGTCCCATTTATATCTCCTAGATGGTGTCTTGGTATGGGTAAGACAATATGGAATTAAACAGGAGGGACCCGCCTTACCAAAGGGAGTGGCTGCCCGATTGGAGAACACGATGGCATGGGAACGTGGCAAGTATGGACAGAACTTCAAATTTTCCAAAAGAAGCCAGGCATCCTTGTTCTTATGTGAAATCACCCCATCTTTACATGTCAGCAGCAAATTCAAATTTAAGACACCTCGTTGTGAGCCCAGTGAAATGTGTCTGTGGGCAAGAACCAGTCCATGTGCCACCAGCAGGCAGCATCCAGATATACCATTTATTTCTGCATCATCAGTGTCTGGAATGTGGTAGATGCTCAATAAATGCTTGTTGAGTGAACAGGAAATGAAAGAATGAATGAATAGAAAAGAAGGAGCAGATGGCTGGGAGAGGGGAAACAGGAAGGATGCCCAATGTTAAGATGCCAAGTGGCGGGTCAGGCGAGCTCAAGGTGACCCCACCATCAAGCTGTCAGTGTGAACATCATCATGGCCTTGCTTGTTGGCTAAGTGTGGGGAGGGGGATGGCTGAAAAACTGTGGGTCTGTGAAATGAGAGTCAGCAGCCAGCTTCTCAGAAGATGTTTCAGTAAGAAGCTCTTGCTGAAGCAAAAACACAGACACTGCAAACAAGCTGGTATGTGCATTCACTTGAACATGGTGTAAGGAGACTAGAGGCTTAGTGAGCCATGGATTCCACACTCCCCCAAGGCCCACCTTGGGCTGCACATTACAGAAGTGTTGAGAAGGAGAGGAGGGACAATGTGGCAATTTGGACGGTAGCGTGCAGAGGGGAAAAGAAAGACGTCATCCAGCCAAATTCTCCCTGTCTCTTGCCAGAAACCCCTTCTCTGTTGCCTTGTGGACTGCTCTGAAGCCTTGGGGAGGGCATAAGCAAGGCTGGCGTGGAGCCCACCCTCAGCTTCCAGAACACTACAGGGAGGGAGTGGTGTACAAGCGGCCCATGTGAAATGCCTGGGGTTGTAAAAGAAAAGTTATTTCAGGTTCAACTGAATTATAATTTATTTTTTCTAACTGATCATTACTGCTGCCGACTCTATAAATAACCACCTAGGGAGTCTGCTTTTTTGCTCCCAAATCCTCAAAAAGCATTGCCAGGTTCTCTGTGGTTTCTGGCCTGCCAACCACACAGCACATTTCTTTTCTGTGCAGCCCTTCAGGGAATCCTTCTGCAGTGCATGCCAAGGAATCTGCTGAGTTCTGCCCAACTCAGGCCTTTCCTTCCTGATCCAATTCATCTCCCCCAAACAGGCCACCCAGCCCTCCTTCCCCCATTCCAGGAGAGGCCCAGCCTGGGACACAGGTAGTTCCCAGGCCAAGGTCTGGCTTCTCTCTATTTACTCTGCTTCAACACAACTGCAACACTCCACTCGCAGAAGAAAAGAGTTGTTTGTACTACAGAAAGCCAGCTGCAGCGTCATTAGAGGTTAAGCTCAGAGAAGAAAAGAGGTTAGCCTGATTGTATCACTGGTAAAAAATATCAAGGGTCAGTACAGCCCCAGGAAGGATGGCTGTGGTTTACAAGAAATCAATTTAAATTATTTAAAGAATATATTCAAGTACAACTTGATTTAATCAAATGCAAAGAGAAAAAACATGTTCTTGAGCATGGGCTGAGGGAGGTATGTTGAGGTCCTTTCTAAATGACACGGAGTTTTTGCCATAAGCAGAGGAAGGGAACTGATTTTCAGAAGCACCCACTGTCTACCAAGCACTCTACTGGGCCCTTATTTTGTCTCATCTTCACATCATCATGCCTACGAAGCAGGTATAATTCTGCTATTTTGTAAATGGAGGGCAAGAAAAAGGGGGACCTGCCCAAAGTCACTCAGAAAGAAAGAGGCAGGAGTGAGATTCACCCCCAAGTTCTGCAGACTCCAAAGCCCGAGTCCTACCTTCTGCTCACACAACCACCTTTCTACCTAGAAGACTTGGAGTTTCAAGATGGGTTTATTTCTCTATTCTTCAGGTTAATTTTTCAGTTAAGAAAGCATGGATAACTTGAACACTTAACAGCCAGCCGCATTGGAAGTCTTTGGAAGCTAACCTCTCCAACTCAGTAACTGGGAACTATTAAGCACTCTCTCTTTCATCATCTATTAGTACAATGGTTATAAAGGCTATTTAAGTTGCTTTAATGATCTAAAAATAAAAGCTTGTTTTTGGATAGTTTGAAAAATATTAGCAATATAATACTAACAAAACAACTAAAAATGCAAGTTTTAACCATCATTCAACCCTCCAAGGTAACCCTCTCTACATGCTTCCATCATACTCTGTGTTCATCCTGGTGGCAACACATCCCACGTTGGGATGGACTATTTCCTAATCTGTCTCTCTTTCTAGGACAATCATCCCCAAATATTTCTGTCCATGCACCCTGGTAGTAAACACTTGAATACATCCCATCATTTACGTATATCATTTTACTTATAACTTATACATCCTTCCTGCCATTCACACAAAAATGGAAGAAAGAATGATACAAAGGTATGTTTGTGTCTGATGTTGTCTTCCTTCCCCACAAGGCTCATCTCATCTTCCACGGCCTCCAGTGTACACACTACACACTCTAGGCTAGATATCCATCATCCCTCACTTATCGTCCCCTCTCCCCATCTCCAGTAGCACCTATTATGTGCTCGGTACAGTGCTAGGCACTGAGGACATCATACAAACAAGATGGGAAAGAATCACGTCTTCCATAGAGCTGACCGTCCTCCAGGTGAAGCAGTGTGAGATGATGAATAAGTGGCACAGAGAAGTAAAGCAAGGTGACATGGTAGAAAGGGACAGAGAATAACTGTGCAGGTGAGGAGGAGGTCGCACTGGTTCAGGAGCTCAGTCAAGGCCCCTCTGGGAACTACACAAGGAGGAGGCTGACACACAAAGTGCTAGTGGGAGAGGAAGTGTGCTCTGGGCAGGGAGAATGTCCAATGCAAGGGCCCCTAGGCGGGAAAGAAGGCCAGTGCAGTTGAGGCTGTAATGAGTTATAAGAGGAGAGGTAGGGGTTAGTTGCTCAAGGTGGGGAGTTCTTGCTGGGGAGGAATCCTGCCCCCCCAACACACACACACTTATTGGCTGGGTAACCTCAGTGTGGTGGTTTGAAGCTATTTGTACCCCAGAGAACCAGGTTCTTAAATGTAATCCTTTCCTGGGGATGAGAACTCATTGTAAGTAGGCCCTGTTGATGAGGTTACTTCAGTTAATGTGTTTGTGGCCCAGTAGGTCTAATCCTACTACTGGGGTCTTTGATAAGCAGAATGGATTCAGACATGAGCAAGTGAAAGCCACAGGAAGGAAAAAGCTGAAATTAAGGAAACCCAGAAGAAAAGGGAGAGGCCTGGAGAGGCCACCATGTGTCTTGCCGTGTAACAGAGGAGTCAAGGGTGCCAGCAGACAGTCCCTGAATGCCAGAATAAGCTGCCTCAAAGTGTGTTCCCTATCACTTGGAAAGAGTCAAGCAGGGCCAGACAGTCATACATTAGGACATCAGTATCTCTTTGCCTTGTGGAAAGTTGAACTAGATGAGCTCTAAGGTCCCTTCTAAAGCCAGGATTATTTAACTTTGGCTCAGACCAACAAAGGCAGTAAAGAAACCTGATGGAATAGAAGCTCTGCAAATCAGCAGCTGGACTCGCAAGACCCTCTATATTAGTTGTCTCCAAGATTATTCAATGTCTAAACATTCCTCATGAGTGTCTGCATAAGGACAAAAAGAAAAGTCAACGTGGCATGGCTTTGCCTGTAGCAGATTTAATTCCTTAAATCACCCCCTTTACAAGATGGAAAACTCCTTAGGGCCTCAGACAAGAAACACCTTTGCAATTTAAGTCCTAGTGTGGCCACAAGGTGTGGCCAGTATTACCTTGAGCTACATCTGCCTAACTTTCTTCCTTGCTTTGAATTTAGTTTTGGCACGAAAAAGTAATTTCACATATAACATTCCCCTTACTCCATTCCTCCACAAGTACTTACACAGCAATTTTCTCCTGAGCTGGTCAAAACCCTGCTAGTACTTGGAGAATTCCACTGTATTTGTAGTAAGCAGACACCTGGATTCACATTTGCCAGTTGTCTGCTTTTAAAGAATAAACTGTTCTTGGAATAGAAATGGATCGGAATGGATCTGACGCCTTCAGCAAGAATTTTGCAATGTTTTCAAAGGACATTCTACATTTTTACTAAGGGGATTTTATCTCCTAAAATCTCCCCTATCTGAGCGGTCACAGTTGGAGTTTCATGCTGGTTTGGCCCTACAGGCATAACAGCAGTTGGAAACAGAATGCTCACATCTCTTAAATTACTTCTATAAGGAAGAAGTCATTTGTGGGGTGAGGGTCCTGGTGAGTTTTCCTATGAGCACACCCATAGCACACAAACCTGTGAAATTGGAAAGCAAAGTAAAGCCCAGAGAAGAACATCTTTCAGGAGGGAAGTGGAATTAGACTGAGGCAAAGCCTGGACTAGTTTCTTGGCAACACAAGTGAAACCCAAACTAAGAGGGAGATTTCTTCTTTCCAGTGCCTCAGCATACTCTTTGGCTGGGGGGAGGATGGGCGTGGGGTGGGGCGGGCGCTGAGCTGTGCAGAACCTCTAGGTCTGCATATGACTTTCAGTTATGGGCAGATGGGTTTAAATGACCCCAAAGCAAACTCTCATTCCATTCTCAATCTGGAGACTATGTTACACCTGAATATGCAAAGCCATTCTATAGCTGGCCTGAGCGGTACATTTTTTTCTCTTCAAAAGAATCTATAGTGGCCTGTGGGCCTCTATATGGGATGAGATGCAATGGGATGAGCACTGGCGTTGGTTACAAAGAAATGCAAGACTTAGTTGCTATATTCTGAAGCCGTAAGAGTCAATCATGGAGAAGATATTTTTTGCCCAAGAGGGTATGTGGTATTCAAAAGAAAGTGGGTCTGAGTTTAACCTTGAATTTAACCTTGAAGGGTGGAAGAAATTTAGGCAGGGGAAGAGGAAAGACCGAGAGCAGCATGAGAAAGGCTTGCAGTCCAGAGCATGCTGCTGGCATTCCTGCCCCAGGAGAAGGATCTGTGTGGGGAGGTAGAGACCAGAGCATTTGATAGGGAGGAAGGAGGCCAAATTTCAGAGAAGTCTGAATCCCACACAGAGAATTCTGGGCTTTATCCAATAAACTGTAGGGAGCAGTTGGAGACTCAGGAACAGCAGATTAACATAATTAAAGGAGAATCTTAAAGACATTAGCTTTTTGTGGGGACGCAGACTAAACTAGAGGTGGCGAGAATACTAGAAAGCTTGCATAATAATCCAGGCTGGCAGTGATAAGGGTTGTACCAAGGTGTTGACAACGGGAGAGAGAGAAACAGATTTCGAAGAGATCACAAAGCAAATATCTAAGAGGCTTGAAGACAATTAAGTCAGAGGGATTAAGGATGAGACAGAAGCAATTCTGAATTTTGAAACCTGGCGACAGTAAAAATGGAGGTGTATTGTCAGAGGTAAAAAAAGCACATTGGAGCTGAGGGGGTAAGAAGTGATGACTTCAAATTTGGGGAGCTGAAGCAACTTTTTGAAAGGGTTTAAAAGGCCAAAGCCAGGTGGTATAACGGTGGCTCAGTGGCAGAATTCTCACCTGCCATGCCAGAGACTTGAGTTCGATTCTGGAGTCTGCCCATATAAAAGAAAAGGCTAAAGCATTAAAAAAGTAGACATCACCTGGAAGCAGAAGGCCACAGATGATGACTCCTAATTTTTGCTCAAAAGCAACTAACAATATAGCTGAAGTTTTATGCAACAGTAAGAACAGCTGTCTGTACAAACAAATAACAAATTAATGTGAGTTCTGGACACTCCTCGTGCCTTGAATTCTATTGATCCTCCCCTAACACTGTATCAGACCGTAGGCTGAGATCAGCCATAGAGAACAGGGATAGGGATACTCAGAAATCCAGAATTCAAGTCTTTCCTTCTATTGAAATACCATAGGACTTAACTATCTTCACACTGCTGCGCATGCTTAGAGTTCGAAGTTATTAAGTTATTTATTTCTTTTCCCTGCCCCTCTGGCCTTCCTCTTTCCCATCACCACTTCTCTTATGCCCCATCCCCCCAACCACTGGTATCACCCTGACATGCCTCCTCTGAGTCTTTCTCCAGCACACTCTTGTGTGTCTCTCAATATTTCTCTCTCCCCCAGATTTTGCCTTCTATTTCTTTGGAAATTCTGGGAGTCTAGGAGATGAACTACAGTTGCAATAGGATAGTGGAGCATAGATTTCAAAACCAGAAAGCCAGCTCATTGTGAAAAACAGCAATGAAGGGCAAGCCAGGAGACTCTGATTTTAGGAATCAAGCAAGGGAATCAGATAAAGACCCTTGGAGACAGGAGATCGCATGATTCCCCAGCTTTGCTAACGCAGACCCAAGTTCTTCTCCCTCTACAGTTACAGATGGGAGACAAGTAGGTTCCCTTTCAGAGAAGAAAGTCCATTTGCAGTGCTCTCAGCTGCAGCTACTCTGAATGACAGCAGGAGGGAAGGGAACAGTGACTGTAAAAACAAAAAAGAAAGAAAGAAAACAAACCATAACACTTAAGGTGGAATGGACATGAATAGTCTGAAATGCACACCTCCTCCAGTTCAAAACAAACCATAACACTTAAGGTGGAATGGACATGAAATGCACACCTCCTCCAGTTCCTGGAAAACAAGGATGAGTCAAACAGAAGCTTAATTTTGCAGGCGTTCCTCCTCCGCTTGACACACACATTCCCAGACAGAGAATCATCTGTCCACATGTCACCCAGCATCTAAAGCGACCAGCCTCTGCCTCCTTGTAAGTTAGGCTGAAAGAGCTGGTGGGGAACTGAAAATAAACTGGGCAAAAGTGGGGATGAGCCCAGTGTCATGAAGGCAGGTATGGTGGGAAAAGCAGAGAAGGAAATTAAAGGGATGGCCAGAGTTAGTGTGGCTCTGGGGAGGAGCCAAGGATTTGGATCTGTACAGTCTGGAATCTGCAGTTATTTCCAGTTTCCTAGACAACATGCCTTAACTAAGTAGAAACCTGAACTCCATCTCAAAGAATAGCATGGGTCCTGGGATTAGGATAAAACAGAAAAGACAGCATTGTGGCACAGGAGACTGATGCCATCTGCCATTTCAGAGAGTGGGGACAAGCAGGAAAATGAGGGTCTTCCCAAATGGAAGCTGAAATTCCATTTAGGCACTGTGCTTTTGGGAAGTTTGTATTTGTAGCCAAGGCAATTATTCTAATTCTAGTTTTCTGATGGGAATGTGGGTTAGGTGGACATGGATATATGCATTATCTAAAAGTGATCTAATGATAGACTTAGGGTCTGTGCATTTCAGTGAATGCAAATTAGACCTCAATAGTTCTGACTCTCCCTAATTAGTAGTGTGACTTTGGACAAGTCATTTAACTTTTGTCATCCTTACTTCTTCATCTGTCCAGCTGAAACTAAGAAGCTGGCCTCTAAAGTTCTCACAGGCTTTATTTACAATTTTAAGAACTGGAAAAGGCCAGATTAAGAGAGTCCACAATCTTTGATAGAAGCTAAAAAGAATCACTGAATGTGATTAGTTGTCTTCAGAAAATTCCTTCCTGAAACCAGGTTTGGAGAGAGGTGAAGATACCATCCTCTGCATCAAAATGAAGTGGCCTTCTACCACTCACTTTGCAGTTTCCCCACATCTGTGTCCTGTCCTCCCCTACAGGTTCTTGAAACTCTTCCACCTGAGATCTGACCAGTTACTTCAAGATGGTGGCAGGTCCTTTTCTTCCCTTCCTTCCGAACTCCCTTTGTGTTGGTGATGCGCTGATCAGGTTAACAGGATCAGGACATTTGATGGGGAGGAGAGAAGCAATTCACATCACCCCGGAGGTGTGCAGGGTTCAGAGAGAGCGGAATGGCTGCAAAGAGGAAGTGAAAACCAAATGTTCATCTCCACAAGCCTTCTTCTGATGGCTAAGAAAATGGAGATCCAGAAAAGTCATGTGACTTCTCGTCAACATTTCTAAAGCCCCCAAAGAACAGAAAAACGAAGCCCCTGTGGTTGTCTTCAAGATGATCTCCTTACATAGCGGTATATGTAGCTTGCTTGCTCCTTAAATGGGTTTCTTGTGGGGAATTTCAAGGCAGAGGAGGGCTGAACCACATCCAGGTGAACTACCTGGCTCACCTGTTTCTCTTCATGGAAGGGCTCTGAGATGGGAGTGACTGCTTCTGCAGAATGGAAAGGAATTCACAAAAGAAGTCTTGATAGCAGCTACCCAGTAACACAGCCAAGTGGTAGCTGACTCATGGAAAAACTCTGGATTACAAAGACTATCAAAGAAGCATCAGGTCCAGATTGCAAATTGCTTTAGCAGCTAAACTAGGCATCAAGATAGAGCAAGGTACTGTAACCCAAGGGGTTTATGCTTCAGTGCTGGCTGCTTCTGACTCTAACCCCTGACCCAACCCATTCATCCGTATTTTGAGCAGCAGATTCCCTTCATAGAGCTATGTAATCTGGGTTCCCAGAGAAGTCTTGCAGAAATTAACGAAAGCACTGTGCTTCCTGCCAGTCTTTGAACCTGGGACAGTTAAATAGCCAAAGGGAGAGAACTTGTCATAAGGTGCACAAACTTTCCCATCTTTGGACTTGACTCTATTCCAGGTTAACTCCAGCATCTTTTCAGTTTAGATATTAGCATCCATTGTTTTAAATCCACTCTCTCCATGGTATTAAATGAACTTAAAACCTTTGCTCATATGCTCCTTGATGCCATCTTTTAGACAGACAAAACAGCATCTAGGGCTAAGCAAAGATTGGGGACATAATGGGGTCAGGGTAATAGAGAGGCAGAGGAGAACTGTTACTAAAAACAGGCACCACTGATGATTTAGACCCACCTAGCAGGCCTCCCATCAAGGGCCCTCTGCCTGCAAGCAGGGGAAACAGGCCTCACAAGCATGCAGCTAGCATCTGTTATTCAACCCCTTCCGTCTTACAATGCTCTAAGAGGATGCTATGGGGAGTTGCCACAGTCCGAACTTCAAGAATAAGAGAGACATGGACAGTGCCCTCTGATGTTGGGCTATCGGTCTAGTACCATTGTCTTTAAGGAAGGGTAAATTGGGGTTCTATGTCCCCTGTTAGAAGTGATCTGAGAAATTATATGGTGTGTACTCTGGAGAGACGAAAATTATTTTAAAGCTTAGTATGAAATGACCAGGGAACACTAGATTTGAGTACAATTTGTAAACTATTAGTTGGGAGCAGAATCAGGTTTAATTCATTCACAGGACCTTACCTTTTCTACCTTTTAAGCAAAAGTCTTAAAAATTGAAATTTACAGCTATAGTAAGAAACAGGAGCAGGAGCAGTGACAGCAACAAGTCCCAAAGTTAACACAGTTTGTCCGTTACAGACAAAAGGCAAGACCAATAGCTTCAGGATTTGGCAAAAAAAAAAAAAAACCAAACAAACAAAAAAACATAACATAGAGATGTGAGCGCACAAACAGGCCCAAAGGAGTTGAAAAGTAAAAACAAGGCTTTCATGGGAGAAAAGAGCATCAAACTCTGAGACCTTCTGTGCCTTCTCCCCACCCCCCTTCGGTGACAGCTGCTGGCATTTCAGCAAGTCAGAGAGAAAGAGAACTCACTCACAGAGTGAACTGTGCCCTACAAGGCAGATCCAAGCCTGAAGTTCCAAGAATCTTCAGTCCTACTTACACCAGCAGTTCACCAAGGGTGGGATTCAGACCCCTCAGTCTATGGGCTATAGTGTGAGAAGAAGGGAGCAAGGACATGTCTGCAGGGTGGGGACCAGGACCCAGTCCCTGTGACCAGGCCACTGTTCCTCAGAGGCTAATTCTTTACTCCTGCCCTAGGGGCAGAGGGTCTATAGCAGAAATCACTGTTGCCACTGTTTCTAATGGTGATAGAAATACTTTGTCAAGAACCTGCCCTCCGGGTGGGCCACGTTGGCTCAGCAGGCAAGAATGCTTGCCTGCCATGCCAGAGGACCTGGGTTCGGTTCCCAGTGCCTGCCCATGTTAAAAAAAAAAAAAGAACCTGCCCTCCTTCAGCTGGAGGTGGGAGCCAAAGAGGTTGAGCTAACCTGAAGCTCAGGGTCAACCCCAGGCCAGGCCACTGCCTTCATGGACACCCAGATCTCTGTAATGCAGCCCGTTCTCTACAGTGGATGACTTTGCCACAGTGCAAGCAGGGCTCACAGGGGACTTGGCTGCTCCCTGTGGGATTTACTGGTTCTGGGCCCAGGACCAGCCTTGCCTGGGATAGAAAGTCAAGTAGATTCAAAGAGGTAGTCCCCACCCACCACCCCAATCTCTTAACCTCTTCCTCTTGTCTCCTCCCTGACTACCTTCTATTCTCCAAGTCAGCCTTCTCTGGGTCAGGGTCTCTCTGAAAGATGATCACAGGTATGCTATGTGTTTCTCCCCAAGGAGCACATCTCCATCAGGCACCCCAAGGAACACCTTTGGCCAAATCACCCCTTTACAGTCAGCAGCACCAGAGCACAAAGGTTTTCTGAGGTGTGAAAGGTCCTTTACTGATCACTCAAAAGGCTGGGGTAAGATTCTAAATGTCTTGATTCATAATGCAGGTCCGGCTTTAAACCTCAACTATTTCTCAAGGATGCTTGGTGACGTGATACCCAGGACAGGGAAGGGCAACTTCTGAGTATTTCCAACAAAACAGTCAAAGTCATCTTTAAAGTTTATAAAATATTTTACCTCATCACCAGGATCTTTGTAGCCACCATGACAGAGAGTTGGGGCAGGTGTTTTCAACCACTCAATCTTTAAATGGCTCGAGTACCTTCCCCTTATCTTAGAGAGAGGCTCCAGGAAGAGTGCTCCTCTGCAGCGGGCACTTTGGGTCCAGGGCCACCGACCCAGTGTGTTCAAGGAGGTGGGGTGGACTCATTGTCCTCGCTCTGGTTTCTCCCCAAGTCAGCACCTGCCTGTAACAGAGGTCGCAAGCTTCTTCTGTAAAGGGCCAGAATGTAAATATTTTAGGTTTGCAGGTCACGAGGGGTCTCTGCTGCATTTCGTTCTTTGATTTTTTTTTTTTTACAACTCTTTAAAAATGTAAGACCCACTCATAGCTTGAAGGGCTGTACAAAAACAGGAGGCAAGGTAGATTCGGCTCACAGGTAGGCCACAGGCTGCAGACACTGACCTCCAGGAAGAAGCTGCAATGTCTTTTAGTGGTCTCCACCAAATAGCTCCTCTCTACCTTCCTTCCCTGACCCGACTTTCCCAAACCCCTCCCAAGACACCCAAGGATTCCCCCAGACTCCGTTCCAGCTGCACCTCTGCCCCTGTGCTCAGGCCCCAGGGTGGCCTCTCTGCCGCATTTCATTCAGAAAACATGCCGCACACATCGAGAGCTCTTCTGTCTCCCTCCTGCTAACCTTGACATGCACGTGGCCCAGCTGGCCCAGCTCTCCCCATGTGGTCCTACCTGACCATATTCATCTCTTCGCTATGGGGGTACCAATTAGTAAATGGCTTAACTAGGGTTCTTTCTATTTGGCCTCCTATGTGGGTACAGGCCAAGTGGAGCAGGGATATGGCAAATCCTGTCAGTTCTATCTCAAAGTATAGCCAGGATCTAATCCTCCCCAGTCGCTTCCACTGCTGCCCTCCAGCCCATACCACTTCTTACCTGGATCACTGCCACGGCCTCCAATCTCAATTCCCTGCTTCGATCTTGGCCTTTCACCCTCTACCCTGATCAAAGCTTCTAGGCTTCCCTTCTGACTCAGAGTAAAAGCAGATGTCTCTCAACAATAAAAATACTGGCCCTCTAAGAGCCTGCCACTTGTCTCTCTTTACCTCCCACCTCTTTCCCCTGCTAATGCCACCCAGGCTACACTGGCTTCCTTCGTTACCCTGCTTTCTTTTTCTCCTTACCTCCAATCGCCATCGATAGCTTATGTATTTTTTTTTTTCTGATTTTCTATTTTGTCATTTTGTTTTGTTTTTCTCACTGGCATACAAGCTCATCAGACAGAAGCTTTGCTTTCTTCAGTGTTGTATCCCCAGAACAGTGTGCCTGACACAGAATAGATGCTCTGCAAATATCTGTGGAATGCACAGGGACAGGGTGTCCAGCTGATGGGCAAGAGATGACAGCAAGGTCATCACACTGGTATCCGTCTGCACTGGATCCCTTTATGCAAGTAAGTGGTCTTGCTCTTAGGCCCCCTCAACAGCCAGCCAGACTGACAAAACAATGAAAACAGGCACACCTGTGGAAAGAACAGTCACAATTTTTTTCTTTATAGTCAATCCTAAAGCATCCATGACACACTCAGGTTTCAGCTGATCTAACCAATTACTTCCAAGAGGAAAAAAAAACAACAACAACAAACAAAAATTTTAAGGTTTAGAACACAACTTTGCATGGTTTATCCAAGCTCGCCATAGCCACACAGGCAAGAGCAGAATCAGGAGAGGAAAAGTACGGGTTTTGGCTGCAGAGACGTCTGGATTTAAATCCTAGCACCACCATTTATGAATAGTCTGATTCTGGACATGTACCAAGCATTCTAAGCCTCAGCTTTCTCATCTATTAAATGGTGATAATGCACAATGCACAATAAATGCTCAATTAACAGTGATGAACTTGCCACTTACCCCTGGTAAACGAGAGAGCTAAAGTTCAGGTTGTTAAATGATTTGTCTGACATCGCATAGCCTGCCCCATAGCAAAGCTGGAATTCACACCAAAGGGATTTGCTGCTATATTTTTACCCTAGCACACAACCCCATCCTGTTCATGTTACACCGTGGTGCTTACACAATAGAATAAAAGCAGGCGGTTGCCCTCCCATCCACCTGCTTGTTGAGGAGCTTGGGCATGAGGCCACTCTGGACTAATACTCATATACTAAAAATAATTTATGAGTGTGGGTCACCCCATGACATTGGGAAATCTGAGTATTACAAGAGATCAGAAAGCTAAGAGAATTCATCTGCTCTGGATGCTAACTGTCCCTAAAATATGCAAACTGAAGATGACTGCTTGCTTTTCACCAAGAGAAACAGAAACTACACTCTGTGGAGCAGATCACACCAACCGGTAAATGGCTTAATGTGGGTTCTTCCTACGCTGCCCCCAGTGCAGATACAAGGCAAATCCAAGGCCAGTGCTGAGGGCACAGCAGAGACTGATGAAGCCCTACATGCCATCTGATGCCAAAGTCCAAAACCCATATTCAACCCAAGTGCTTCTAGAGAATTGATTATTCTTTCCATACACAAGTATTTTTCTGTATGGAGAACGTGTATTCAAAAATTGTATCTATAAAGTACATTTTTGTACAATGAAAGCTCTTCTTCCATTAGCTTCCATCATTGAGTTGGAAATGCGTTTCTCTTAGAGAAAAAAAAATGACCCCAGATATTATAAAAATGTAAATTATTAAGGAACAGACCTTTTAAGTAACACATTTAGAGGGCAAACAATGAGAAGACAGCCTAAATAATGTATAAACGGATTTGAAAAGTAGCACATGAGTGTGTGTGATTACAAAAAGAGAAAGTCTTCCTCAGGATATGAGGACAAGGACGTGTAATTACGATGCAATTGCCAACAATCTAAACTTAGAATTCCTACTACTCCAAGAGAGGGTGCTGCAGTGATGATAATCACGTCTGCTGATCATTTTCTTCCCCCTCTTCTCAGCCCACCATCCTCACCTGGTTGACCCCTACTCATGCCTCAGATCTTAGCCAAAATATCGCATCCCCAAATAGGCCTCCCGTATTAGGCTGGGTGATTGATTTTCCCAATGACTCACTCAACAGATGATTATTGAGCTCCTAGTATGGGTCAAATCTGCCTTATTACTCACCCTTTTCAACGTTATAATTAAATAATTACATGCACAATGCTCTGATTTACTATCCATCTCTCTCACTAGACTGCCAGTTCCATGGACAGAGACCACGTCGGATTTGTTAACCATTTCATCCACAGCACCTGACAGTGCCTGGAGTAAGTAGGCATTCTACAAAGATGCGTTAAATGAATGTGCCGAGTGAACCAAAGCTCCTAAAAGCTCCATTCATATTCCAAAATCCCAACATGTACCCACTGTCTATCTTATGCAGCTATAATTGAAGTCACAGTCACTTAAAAAGGACTTTCAAATTTAATAAAGAAAAATAATGAGTTGTAAAGCAATAGGCAGAAAGTTACTTTCATTGAAGGACAACCTCATGGTATTGACTAGAGGATAGAACCTGTGGTTGTCACCCTGCGACTGGCAGAGGCAGTATGGGGTAGTGGTTAACAAGAGGGCAGATGGAGCCAGACTGCCTGCGTTAGG
Source organism: Tamandua tetradactyla (assembly GCF_023851605.1). Classification (NCBI taxonomy): domain Eukaryota; kingdom Metazoa; phylum Chordata; class Mammalia; order Pilosa; family Myrmecophagidae; genus Tamandua; species Tamandua tetradactyla. Next base: position 183,109,206 of record NC_135328.1, on the reverse strand, counting down.
CTGTGTAACACTGAGCAAGTTACTTAGCCCCTCTGTACTCCAGTTTCCTCATCTACACATTGCAAATAATAAGAATACCAACTTCAGATGATTGCATTCATAATTATATTATATTCATATATGTGAACTGCTTAGAATAGTGCTTGGCACATGCTAAGTGCTCACCAAATGTTAGTTATTTTTATTTTCTGGAAGAGTGAGAACAAAGATTGATTAAAATCAAGGAAACAATATATTTTCTACAAGTCCATAAAACACTCAGACAAAACTTAAAAAATCTACTACTGAAACTAAGTAACTCAGAGAAAGGTGGATGGGTTGTCTACTTCACTTTTCCAGCCTCAGTTGCCTTGCCTATAAAATGGCAATACCTTACCCATCTGAAATACAAGTTGGGTCAAATGAGCCCTCAGGTTTTTCCAGATCCAGAGTCAAGAATGTGATTTCAACCTTGTGTCTGATGCTCCTTTTATCTACCTTGCCAACAAACGAGTAAAACATATGGAATAAAAATAAATAATAGGGGGAACAAATGTTAAAATAAATTTAGTATGAAATGCTAATGAAAGTGAGGGGTAAGGGGTATGGTATGTATAATCTTTTTTTTTTCTGTTTTCGTTTTATTTCTTTTTCTGTTGTCTTTTTATTTCTTTATCTGAATTGATGCTAGTGTTCTAAGAAATGATGAATATGCAACTAAGTGATGATATTGTGAATTACTGATTATATATGCTGATGCTTTAGTTCATTTGTTAATTTTTTAATTAATAAATTTAAAAAAAGAATGTGATTTCATACATTCCACAATACCTAGCATAATGATAAGCATGTGCTTAAAGTTTAGAAAATGGTCCCTAAATTAATTTATAACAAATACTATTTAAAACAGAAAACTACACATATAATCTAAAGAATATACATCTTATTGTCCAATATATGTTCTAACCCTGAAAGAATAAAATGCATTAGAAACTGCTTGATGAAATAAAAATTAATTGTACACAATATCTCTGAAATCTTTAAACATTAAGGAGACAATGGAAAAGTGAATGCAGAATCCTTCAGAAAATGAAACAGATGGTGAACGCAATTCTACAGAGACTGGGATCAAGCTGATCTGTTAGAATAACCAGAGAGAGGGATCATTTCACTATCAGTATGAAACACTGTTCTGGAATCTGTGCATTAGTTGACAATTCAATCAATAAAAGTAATGTCAGGCAATGATTTCATAGGACAGCCATCAAAGAGTCAAAAAGGAGCCTACTTATAAAAGACAAGGAGAGCCTACCTCAAGAAGTTCAAGAACCTCAACTGCTAACAAGCAAAACTTTGACCAAACTGACTAGCCTAAGACTGCCAACAGCCAAGTCCCCTTACACTGAGTAATTTTTTTAAACAAAACTTTTATTTTACATTTTAGGTCCTTTTATAAAAACCAACTTTATTGAGGTATACTTTATATGCAATAAAATACCCACATTTTAAATGAACAGTTGGATGGTTCACCCAGGTAACCACCACTTAGGAAGTTTCCATATGCCCAGGAAGTTTTATTATACTTCTTCCTGTTATTCCCTGCACCCATCTTCCTCTCTCCTAAGGATAATCACTGTTCTGATTCTCCATGCCCCGCCCCCCACATAGATTAGTATTTTTCCTAAACTAGAATCTCATATAAATGGAATTATACAAAATACACTCATTTATATCTTTCTGCTTTTAGCATAATACTTTCAAAATTCATACATGTCACTGTATATATCAGTAGCTTGTTCCTTGTTATTTATTAAGTCATATTGCCCATTGTATCGGTATCCTGAAAGTTGCTTAACCATTCCCCAGTTGATGGGTATCTGGGTGGCTTCCAGTTCTGTGCTATTATGAACATTCACACAAAAGTCATTTTGTCGACATGGGTATCCATTTTGGGGGGGTAAATACCCAGGAGTGGAACTGCTGAGTCACGTGCTCTATATGTTTAACTTTATAAGAAAATGCTGAACTTAACCTGAATAATAGAAATCATCAAAATATTTTATCTTAAGGTATTTATAGAGAGATTTTAAAAATAAAACAAGGAAACCAGAGTAGGGAAAGAAACAAAGTGTTTCCAAAAGCACGTTGGGGCTCTTCTGCTGAAGGACCTGGCAGGTGGCTTTCCTGGGAAGAGCCCATTTCAGGGCAGTTCAAGCCGGCCATCTCTCCTGGAGCCAGTTCTCCCACAGGAAAACAGCTGTGGATGTGCATTCTCCCCGGTGGTCTTCTCCCTGCTCCTCCTTCAGGGCCAGTCCCGACCAGCCTGCCCATGTAAACTTTTCCAGGGGAGTATGGAATTGGTGGGACCCCCAGACTCAGGGGACAGGCACCTAGTTAGCATAGGAGCTCTCACCAGGCTTCTCTGCTGCGGCAGCATCAGGAGCCAGGCAAAGCTCACCATGGAGACTACCAGCATGCTCCTCTCTCTGATGGAAACCAGCACGAGCCATACATTTGACAGACCTGCAGATAACCTAGCACCTCTTTAGAATGTGGGGAATCTCAGCATCCACTGTCCTCAGCTTTGTGCCAAGACAACTTTCATTTAACATTATGTTACATAATTATTTTTTTAGAAAACCCTATACATTCGATCCATGTCATTTGTGACAGTTTTGTTCTGGACAGTCACCATGAACACTGAATTAGTGAATACTGACTAAACCACTGCTCCTAGGGGAAATACATGGTTGAAGTCCTGCAAACTTCAGATCACAACATTTCTCAACCAATACGTCACCTTGTTTCATGTGTGTTTCTGTTTAAAGGCACCTTATTTAATATATATTCCTGAACCATTAAACTCAACTCACAGCCAATGGCACTGTAACCCATGCCTAAATGAAGCTTATCTAATACACATATATTCTCCATAAAGCACATCACAGCTTTCTTGCATTTAGAAACACTAGACAGCACTTCAGCACTATACTTAGAAGCCAATTAAAACAGTAAAAGTGAAAAAAAATCACAAAAATGTAGCCCTAAATATACCATGGGAAGGATACTTGTTTATGAGAATTGAGACAAGAAGATAGAGTATTACCTTGTTTGACCTCAGCTGAGAATGTGTACGTCAGGTGACAGTAGAAATACCATAAGTATTGACTTGGGAATTAAAAATAAATGTTAGTGAGTAGGCAAATTCATAAACGCAGAATTTGCAAATAATGAGGATCTACTATATGTTTTCAAACAACCACTACCTAAATTATTTCAGAGGCATTCACTCTTTTCTACAAGATAACTTCCTGAAACACTAAGTTGAAATTAGATAAATTTATATTTTCTTTATTTTCACTAACTTATGTTTTCACATGGGCTTTATCTTGTGATTTATTCTGAGAGATAATAACCTCTCCTTAAAAATTATTATGGCAGACTTCCGGGAAGATGGCTGAGTAGAGTAACTCAATATTAGTCCTGCTCCGAAGAAAAGTTAGAGAAGGAGCAGGAGGGTGATTGAGGCAGCGATTCGGGAGTGTGGCTGACCTGGGAGAGCCTTCTGCACCACAAAGGGCAGCCCTGGTTATAGAGGCCAAGGACTGAGAGGCAGAAAGCTGGAGCCTGGTGCAGAGGCGCAGAGTCCAAGGGAGTGCATGGATGGGAGCCACGGACTAGGAAATAAGCCAGGCCACGTTCCTTGGGTGCCTGCACTGGTTTGAAATGATGGATGTACCCCAGAAAAGCCATATTTTAATCCTAATCCCATTTTGTAAAGGTAGCCATTTCTTCTAAGCCCTATTCAGCATTGCATGTTTGAAACTGTAATTAGATCATCTCCCTGGAGATGTGATTTAATCAAGAGTGGTTGTTAAGCTGGATTAGATGGAGGCTTGTCTCCACCCATTTGGGTGGGTCTTGATCAGTTTCTGAAGTCCTATAAAAGAGGAAACACTTTGGAGAATGAAAGAGATTCAGAGAGAGCAGAGCAGAATGACGTAGCCACGAGAAGCAGAGTCCATCAGCCAGCAACCTTTGGAGATGAAGAAGGAAAATGCCTCCCGGGGAGCTTTGTGAAAGGAAGCCAGGAGAAAAAGTTAGCAGATGATGCTGTGTTCACCACATGCCTTTCCAGATGAGAGAGAAACCCTGACCATGTTCACCATGTACCTTTCCAAATGAGAGAGAAACTCTGACTGTGTTCACCATGTGCCCTTCCACTTGACAGAGAAATCCTGAACTTCACCAGCCTTCTTGAACCAAGGTGAAGATGCCTTAAATTGGACATTTCTATATAGACTTGTTTTAATTGGGACATTTTCTCAGACTTAGAACTGTAAACTAGCAACTTATTAAATTTTCCTTTTTAAAAGCCATTCTGTTTCTGGTATATTGCATTTTGGCAGCCAGCAAACTAGAACAGTGTGCTACCCTCACCAGCACAGCCCTGTGACCAGCAATTCACCCCACACCCCACACACCCAAACCCTGTCACCCGCTCCCATTACCTATGCTCCAGGCACTCCAACCCCACCAGCCCCCCGTGCACATACCTGCCCCACACCCCCACCCCAAGTGCAGTCTGACCCACCTCTCCTGCATCCCTCCCGAGCACTACCTCCCCCTCCCTGCTCCCTGTAGGCTTTTGCCAATGTATAAAGGCTGCAGTCACTAGCCTCCATATTCAGGCTACCCTGCCCCCCTGCCCATAGTGTTGCACAGCCTCACCCCACCCTCCCGAGCTCTGTGCAACAGTTTATGTCACTCCTAGGCCCACGCATACACACAGGCCCCCAATCACATCATTCAGCTCTGGCAAGTGCTCTTTACAGTAATCCTAGAACAGCACATTCACACAGCCCTCAGCCTCACTTCCCGGCTCTGAGAAAGTACTGACCTGTGTAGTCAGGTCACATCTGCCCCAATCCATGAAAGCATAATGTTGACCTATTGCCATAGCTATATGCATGTGCACAAAGGTCCCCGTGCAATTGACTAGCACACACGAGACCAGTGTACCCACACATCTACATCTTTTCTGGTTGCTGGGTGCCCATGTTCACAAGCATCAGTGTGGCATTCCCAACCTGCACCTATACCTGCCCTGAAACAAATCACCACACTGAGTGCCCACTCTGTATCCCGCTTCCTGCTGTACAACCATCCCGCAAACACAAGGCCTTAGATTACTGAAAGAAATCAATCAAAATATTTACATGTCACGAAGACAGCAGAATATCACTAAGCATATTACAGTGAAGACAGATAAAGGCCTGCCTGATGACCAAATTAAAATACCAGAGGAGACACAGACGTTGGAACAACTAATCAAAGGTGTTCATACAACTCTACTTAATAAAATAAGTGGGATAGCAAATGACATAAAGGAGATCAAGAAGACAATAGAAGAGCATAAAGTGGAATTTGAAAGAATAAATAGGAAAAGAGCAGATATCATAGAGATTAAAGACTCTGTTGACCAAATAAAAAACATACTAGAGGCATACAACACCAGATCTGAAGAGACAGGGGGAAGAATAAGTGATATAGAGGACAGGATGACTGACTTTGAAGACTCAAAACAGTAAATGGCAAAAAAAGGTGGAAAAAATGGAATTGGATCTCAGGGAAATGATAGACAAATCAAAGCATGTAAATATAAGAATCACTGGTGTCCCAGAGGAGAAGAGAGAAATAAAGGGCTAGGAAGAGTAATTGAGGACATAATGGAGAAAACTTACCAACCCTCACAAAAGACATAAATACACAAATCAAAGAAGCCCAATGAACTCCAAACAGAATAAATCCAAACAGACCTTCCGTAGGACACATACTGATCAGTCTGTCAAATGTTGAAGAGAAGTAGAAAATCCTGAAAGCAGCAAGAGAAAATCAATATACTATATACAAGGGAAACCAAATAAGACTGAGTTCAGACTACTCAACTAGCAGCCTGGAGGCGAGAAGGCAGTAGTATGATATAGTCAAGATACCAAAAGAGAAAGACTTCCAGTCAAGAATTTTGTACCCAGCCAAATTGCTCTTCAAAACTGAGGGAGAGATTAAAGTTTTCATAGACAAAGATGTCCTGGAAGAATTTGTCAACAAGAAACCAGCCCTATAATAAGAAATACTAAAAGGAGTTTTGCCAGCTGAAAAAAAAAAAAGACAGGAGAAGGAGGTCTGAAAGAGGGCACAGAACTGAAGAGTACCACAAATGGTAATTTAAAGAATACAAAGAGAAAGAGGGAAATGAATATATAGATCTGACAAATAAAATTAAAAAGATAAGATGGTAGATTCAAGAAATACCTTTTCCGTAATGACTTGAATGTTAACAGACTAAACTTACTAATTAAAGTTACAGATTGGCAGAATGGGTTAAGAAACATAATCCAGCTATATGCTGCTTACAGCATCTTAGACAAAGATACAAATAGATTGAAAGTGAAAGGATGGAAAAAGATTTTCCACACAAGTTATAACCAAAAAAAGCAAGATTAGCTAAACTAATATCGGACAAAATAGACTTTAAATGTAAAGACATCATAAGAGACAAAGAAGGGCACTATATATTAATTAAAGGGTTAAGTCACCAAGAAGATATAACAGTCATAAATATTTATGCTCCCAATCAAGGAGCTCCAAAGTACATGAGACAGACATTGGCAAAACTGAAGGGAGTGATAGATGTTTCAACAATAATAGCAGGAAACTTCAATACACCACTCTCCTTTACAGACAGAAGAACCAGACAGAAGATCAACAAGGAAACAGAGAAGTTAAATAACTTGATAAATGGATTAGACCTAATGGACATATATAGGTCACTGCACCCCCAAACACAAGGATATACATTCTTCTCTAGAGCTCATGGGACATTTTCCAGGATAGATCATATGTTGGGGCACAAAATAGGTCGTTATAAATTTAAAAACACTGAAATTATTCAAAGCACTTTTTCTGATCACAATGGCATGAAGCTGGATCTCAATAACCACCAAAGAATGAGAACATTCACAGATATATGGAGATTAAATAACACACTCTTATTTAAACAGCCATGGGTCAAAGAAAAAATTGCTAGAGAAATCAGTAGCTATCTGGAGATGAGTGAAAATGAGACTACATATTATCAGAAGTTATGGGATGTGGCAAGGCTATGATGAGAGGGAAATTTCTTGCCCCAAATGCCTATATTAAAAAAACAAGAAAAAGCAAAAATCGATGACTTAATAGCACACTTTGAGGAACTTGAGAAAAACAGAAAACCAACTCTAAAGCAAATAGAAGAAGAGAAATAACAAAGGTTAAAGCAGAGATGAATGGGAGAACAATAGAAAGAATCAATAAAACCAAAAGTTGATTCTTTGAGAAAATTGATAAAATTGATGGGCCACTAGCAAGGCTGACAAAAAGAGAGAGGATGCAAATAAACAAAATCAGAAATGAGAAGGGGTGCATGACCATAGATCCTGAAGAAATGAAAGAAATCATATGAGGATACTATGAATAACTATACACCAGCAAATTAGACAACTTAGGTGAAATGGACAACTTCCTGGAGACCCACAAACAAGCTACACTAACTCAGGAAGAAATAGAAGATCTCAACAAACCAAACCAATCACAAGTAAAGAGATTCAATCAGTCATCAAAAGTCTTCCTACAAAGAAAAACCCAGGGCCAGATGGTTTCACAGGGGAATTTTATCAAATATTCCAAAAAGAACTAACACCAATCCTGCTCAAACTTTTCCAAAAAATTGAGGAAAAAGGAACTCTACCTAACTCATTTTATAAAGCTAATATCATTTTAATACCAAAACAGGGTAAAGATGCTATAAGATAGGAAATCTACAGGCCGATCTCCCTAACGAACATAGATGCAAAAATTATGAATAAAATATTAGCAAATTAAATCAAACAACACATTAAAAGAATTATACACCTTGACCAAGTGGGGTTTATACCAGGAATGCAAGGATGGTTCAACACAAGAAAATCAATTAATGTAATACAGCATGTTAACAAATCAAAGGGGGAAAATCACATGATCATCTTGACTGATGCTGGAAAACCATTCAATAAAATTCAGCATCATTTTCTGATAAAATTACTCTTAGGAACCAAAGGTAACTACCTCAATATGGTAAAGGGAATATATGAGAAACCGATAGCCAGCATTGTACTCAATGGAGAGAAACTGAAAGCTTTCCCCCTAAGATCAGGAGCAAGACAAGGATGTCCACTATCCCACTATTACCCAACATTGTGCTAGAAGTTCTAGATAGAGCAATCAGGAAGGACAAAGAAATAAAAGGCATCCAAACTGGAAAGGAAGAAGTAAAACTCTCATTATTTGCAGATGATATGATATTATACTTGTAAGATCCTGAGAAATCTACAACAAAGTTATTTGAGCTAGTAAACAAATTCAGCAAGGTGGCAGGATATAAAATTAATGTGCAAAAATCAGTAACATTTCTATGCACAAGCAATGACCAAGCTGAGGAGTCAGTTAAGGAAAAAATTCCTTTCAAAATAGAAACTAAAAGAATCAGGTACTCAGGAATGAATTTAACTAGGGTTGTAAAGAATTTGTACACAGAAGACTATATAGCATTGCTAAAAGAAATCAAAGGAGTCTAAATAGGTGGAAAGACATTCCCTGCTCATGGATTAGAAAGGCTAAATATAGTCAATTCTCCCCAAATTGATCTACAGATTCAACACAGTACCAATCAAAATTCTAACAACCTACTTTGAACATTTGGAACAGCTAATTACAAAATTCATTTGGAAGGGAAAGAGACCTCAAAAACTAAATGCATCCTAAAAAAGAAGAATGAAGTGGGAGAATTAACACCCCCTGACTTTAAAACCTATTATAAAGCCACACTGGTCTGAACAGCATGGTACTGGCACAAAGATAGAAGCATTGTCAAACAGAATCAAATTGAGGGTGCAGAATTAGACCATCAAATCTATGGTCAACTGATTATTGACAAGGCCCCAAATCCTCTGAACTGGGACAAAATAGTCTTTTCAATAACTGGGCATGGAAGAACTGGATATCAATAGCCAAAAAAATGAAAGAGGACCCCTATCTTACACCTTGCACAAAAATTAACTAAAAAATGGATCAAACACCTAAATGTAAGAGCCAGCACCATAAAGCTCCTAGAAGAAAATGTAGGGAAACAACTCCAAGACCTAGTAATAGGAGGTAGCTTCCTAAACTTCACACCCAAAGCACAAGCAACAAAAGAAAAAATAGATAAATGGGAATTCCTCAAAACCAAATGCTTCTGCACCTCAAAAGACTTTAACAAAAAGGTGAAGAGGGAGCCAAACTCAATGGGGGAAAATATTTGGAAATCACATATTGGACAAAGGTTTGATTTCCGGTATATACAAAGAAATCATATAACTCAACAACAAAAGAAAAAACAACTCAATTATAAAATGGGCTAAAGATATGAATAGGCATTTTTCTGAAGAGCCAATACAGATGGCTCAAAAGCACATGAAGAGATGCTCATTCTCCTCGGTTATAAAGGAAATGCCACTCAAGGCTGCAATGAGATACCACCTATTACCTATAAGAATGGCTGCTATTAAACAAACAGGGAACTATAAATGTTGGGGAGGATGTGGAGAAACTGGGACACTTGTCCATTGTTAGTGGGAACATATAATGGTGCAACAACTATGGAAGACTATTTGGTGGTTTCTTAGGAAGCCAAATATCGAGTTGTCCTATGACCCAGCAATGGCACTACTTGGTATATACCCAGAAGAGCTGAAAGCAACAACACAAACAGACATTTGCACATCCATGTTCATAGCAGTTTTATTCACAATCAACAAACCAAATGCCCATGAGCAGATGAGTGGATCAACAAAATGTGGCATATACACACAATGGAATATTATGCAGCAGTAAGACAAAATGACATCCTGAAGCACATGACAAGACGGCTGAGCCTTGAGGACATGCTGCTGAGTGAAATTAGCCAGACACAAAAGAATAGATTGTGTATGATTCCACTTTTTCTTTTATTTTTTTTTATTATTATTATTTTTTTATTAACGGAAAGAAAAAAAAAAGAAATTAACACAACATTTAGAAATCATACCATTCTACATATGCACTCAGTAATTCTTAACATCATCACATAGATGCATGATCATCATTTCTTAGTACATTTGCATCGGTTTAGAGGAACTAGCAACACAACAGAAAAAGATATAAAATGTTAATATAGAGAAAAGAAATAAAAGTAGTAATAATAGTAGAAACAAACAAACAAACAAACAAACAAACAAAAAAACCCTATAGCTCAGATGCAGCTTCATTCAGTGTTTTAACATGATTACTTTACAATTAGGTATTATTGTGCTGTCCATTTTTGAGTTTTTGTATCTAGTCCTGTTGCACAGTCTGTATCCCTTCAGCTTCAATTACCCATTGACTTACCCTGTTTCTAACTCCTGCTGAACTCTGTTACCAATGACATATTTCAAGTTTATTCTCGAATGTCCGTTCACATCAGTGGGACCATACAGTATTTGTCCTTTAGTTTTTGGCTGGACTCACTCAGCATAATATTCTCTAGGTCCATCCATGTTATTACATGTTTCATAAGTTTATCTTGTCTTAAAGCTGCATAATATTCCATCATATGTATATACCACAGTTTGTTTAGCCACTCTTCTGTTGATGGAGATTTTGGCTGTTTCCATCTCTTTGCAATTGTAAATAACACTGCTATAAACATTGGTGTGCAAATGTCCGTTTGTGTCTTTGCCCTTAAGTCCTTTGAGTAGATACCTAGCAATGGTATTGCTGGGTCGTATGGCAATTCTATATTCAGCTTTTTGAGGAACTGCCAAACTGTCTTCCACAGTGGTTGCACCATTTGACTTTCCCACCAACAGTGGATAAGTGTGCCTCTTTCTCCGCATCCTCTCCAGCACTTGTCATTTTCTGTTTTGTTGATAATGGCCATTCTGGTGGGTGTGAGATGATATCTCATTGTGGTTTTGATTTGCATTTCTCTAATGGTCAGGGACATTGAGCATCTCTTCATGTGCCTCTTGGCCATCCGTATTTCCTCTTCTGGTAGGTGTCTGTTCAAGTCTTTTTCCCATTTTGTAATTGGGTTGGCTGTCTTTTTGTTGTTGAGTTGAACAATCTCTTTATAAATTCTGGATACTAGACCTTTATCTGATATGTCATTTCCAAATATTATCTCTCATTGTGTAGGCTGTCTTTCTACTTTCTTGATGAAGTTCTTTGATGCACAAAAGTGTTTAATTTTGAGGAGTTCCCATTTATTTCTTTCTTTCTTCAGTGCTCTTGCTTTAGGTTTAAGGTCCATAAAACCGCCTCCAATTGTAAGATTCATAAGATATCTCCCTACATTTTCCTCTAACTGTTTTATGGTCTTAGACCTAATGTTTAGATCTTTGATCCATTTTGAGTTAACTTTTGTATAAGGTGTGAGATACGGGTCTTCTTTCATTCTTTTACATATGGATATCCAGTTCTCTAGGCACCATTTATTGAAGAGACTGTTCTGTCCCAGGTGAGTTGGCTTGACTGCCTTATCAAAGATCAGATGTCCATAGATGAGAGGGTCTATATCTGAGCACTCTATTCGATTCCATTGGTCAATATATCTATCTTTATGCCAATACCATGCTGTTTTGACCACTGTGGCTTCATAATATGCCTTAAAGTCCGGCATCGCGAGACCTCCAGCTTCGTTTTTTTTCCTCAAGATGTTTTTAGTAATTCGGGGCAACCTGCCCTTCCAGATAAATTTGCTTATTGGTTTTTCTAATTCTGAAAAATAAGTTGTTAGGATTTTGATTGGTATTGCATTGAATCTGTAGATCAGTTTAGGTAGGATTGACATCTTAATTATATTTAGTCTTCCAATCCATGAACACGGTATGCCCTTCCATCTATTTAAGTCTTCTGTGATTTCTTTTAGCAGTTTTTTGTAGTTTTCTTTATATAGGTTTTTTGTCTCTTTGGTTAAATTTATTCCTAGGTATTTTATTCTTTTAGTTGCGATTGTAAATGGGATTCGTTTCTTGATTTCCCCCTCAGCTTGTTCATTACTAGTGTATAGAAAAGCTACAGATTTTTGAATGTTGATCTTGTAGCCTGCTACTTTGCTGTACTCATTTATTAGCTCTAGTAATTTTGTTGTGGATTTTTCTGGGTTTTCTACGTATAGTATCATATCGTCTGCAAACAGTGATAGTTTTACTTCTTCCTTTCCAATTTTGATGCCTTGTATTTCTTTTTCTTGTCTAATTGCTCTGGCTAGAACTTCCAACACAATGTTGAATAATAGTGGTGATAGTGGACATCCTTGTCTTGTTCCTGATCTTAGGGGGAAAGTTTTCAATTTTTCCCCATTGAGGATGATATTAGCGGTGGGTTTTTCATATATTCCCTCTATCATTTTAAGGAAGTTCCCTTGTATTCCTATCTTTTGAAGTGTTTTCAACAGGAAAGGATGTTGAATCTTGTCAAATGCCTTCTCTGCATCAATTGAGATGATCATGTGATTTTTCTGCTTTGATTTGTTGATGTGGTGTATTACATTAATTGATTTTCTTATTTCTGATAAAGGCATTTAGGGCAATAAATTTCCCTCTTAGCACTGCCTTTGCTGCGTCCCATAAGTTTTGATATGTTGTGTCTTCATTTTCATTCGCCTCTAGGTATTTACTAATTTCTCTTGCAATTTCTTCTTTGACCCACTTGTTGTTTAAGAGTGTGGTGTTGAGCCTCCATGTATTTGTGAATTTTCTGGCACTCCGCCTATTATTGATTTCCAACTTCACTCCTTTATGATCCGAGAAAGTGTTGTGTATGATTTCAATCTTTTTAAATTTGCTAAGACTTGCTTTGTGACCCAGCATATGGTCTATCTTTGAGAATGATCCATGAGCACTTGAAAAAAAGGTGTATCCTGTTGTTGTGGGATGTAATGTCCTATAAATGTCTGTTAAGTCTAGCTCATTTATAGTAATATTCAGATTCTCTATTTCTTTATTGATCCTCTGTCTAGATGTTCTGTCCATTGATGAGAGTGGTGAATTGAAGTCTTCAACTATTATGGTATATGTGTGTATTTCCCTTTTCAGTGTTTGCAGTGTATTCCTCACGTATTTTGGGGCATTCTGGTTTGGTGCGTAAATATTTATGATTGTTATGTCTTCTTGTTTAATTGTTCCTTTTATTAGTATATAGTGTCCTTCTTTGTCTCTTTTAACTTGTTTTACATTTGAAGTCTAACTTGTTGGATATTAGTATAGCCACTCCTGCTCTTTTCTGGTTTTTATTAGCATGAAATATCTTTTCCCAACCTATCACTTTCAACCTATATTTATCTTTGGGTCTAAGATGTGTTTCCTGTAGACAGCATATAGAAGGATCCTGTTTTTTAATCCATTCTGCCAGTCTATGTCTTTTGATTGGGGAATTCAGTCCATTAATATTTAGAGTTATTACTGTTTGGATAATATTTTCCTCTACCATTTTGCCTTTTGTATTATATATATCATATCTGACTTTCCTTCTACCTACACTCTTCTCCATACCTCTCTCTTCTGTCTTTCTGTATCTGACTCTAGTGTTCCCTTTAGTATTTCTTGCAGAGCTGGTCTCTTGGTCACAAATTCTCTCAGTGACTTTTTGTCTGAGAATGTTTTAATTTCTCCCTCATTTTTGAAGGACAATTTTGCTGGATATAGGAGTCTTGGTTGGCAGTTTTTCTGTTTTAGTAACTTAAATATATCATCCCACTGTCTTCTAGCTTCCATGGTTTCTGCTGAGAAATCTACACATAGTCTTATTGGGTTTCCCTTGGATGTGATGGATTGCTTCTCTCTCGCTGCTTTCAAGATCCTCTCTTTCTCTTTGACCTCTGACATTCTAACTAGTAAGTGTCTTGGGGAATGCCTATTTGGGTCTAATCTCTTTGGGGTGTGCTGCACTTCTTGGATCTGTAATTTTAGGTCTTTCATAAGAGTTGGGAAATTTTCAGTGATAATTTCTTCCATTAGTTTTTCTCCTCCTTTTCCCTTCTCTTCTCCTTCTGGGACACCCACAACACGTATTTGTGCGGTTCACATTGTCCTTGAGTTCCCTGATACCCTGTTTAAATTTTTCCATTCTTTTCCGGATAGTTTCTGTTTCTTTTTGGAATTCAGATGTTCCATCCTCCAAATCACTAATTCTATCTTCTGTCTCTTTAAATCTGTCATTGTAGGTATCCATTGTTTTTTCCATCTTTTCTACTTTATCCTTCACTTCCATAAGCTCTGTGATATGTTTTTTCAGTTTTTCTATTTCTTCTTTTTGATCAGCCCATGTCTTCTTCATGTCCTCCCTCAATTTATCGATTTCGTTTTTGAAGAGGTTTTCCATTTCTGTTCGTATATTCAGCATTAGTTGTTTCAGCTCCTGTATCTCATTTGAACTATTGGTTTGTTCCTTTGACTGGGCCATATTTTCAATTTTCTGAGCGTGATCTGTTATCTTCTGCTGGCGTCTGGGCATTTAGTCAGATTTCCCTGGGTGTTGGACCCCACAGGTTGAAAGATTTTTCTGTGAAATCTCTGGGTTCTGTTTTTCTTATCCTGCCCAGTAGGTGGCGCTCGTGGCACACGTTTGTCTACGGGTTCCACCAGTGAAAGTTGCTGTGGGTCCTTTAACTCTGGAAAATTCTCACCGTAGGGGAGGTTCGGCAGCCGAAGCGTCTTGGAAGAGTGCCAGCCGGCCCGGGGTTCCGAACGCGGGGAGGGTCGCCGGCCGCCGCAGCACGGGAGAGCGTCTGGCTGAATTACCTAGTCGGCCCGGGGTATCAAGCGTGGCGGGAGGGCGCCAGCTGTTGCAGCCCGGGAGAGTGCACTGTTCCCAGCCGAACCGGGGAGTCACGTGTTTGGAAGGGACCCCCCGGTCACTGTTCTCCGCAGTCTGGGGATTTCCGACCCAACTCTCTCATTTGGTCCGGGGGGCCTCGCGTGGTGGGGGCGCCAGCCGCCGCGGCCCAAGGGGACCGCCTGTCCAATTCTGCCAGCTGGCCTGGGAAGGAGGAAGGGAGGGACTCCGGCCGCTTGCCGTCCCACCCAGGAAAGCCCGCGTCCCTCGGTGATCTCACCGGAGCTGGTTCTCCCAGACCGTCAGCTGTTCCAGGATGGGGTACGCCGTCCCTTTGATCTCCATCGTGGCTCCGGGAGCTGCTCTGTATTGTCTACACTCCCCCAGTAGCTCTTCTGGAGGAGGAAAGGTGAGGGTGGCAAGGCTGTCGAGGCCGGTGGCGGAGGAGTAGGTGAAGGCGGAAGAGGGGAGAGGAGGGCCTATGATTCCACTTTTATGACCAGCATAAAGGTATAATCAGAGGTGTATAATACAGAATATAGGGGGCTTAGAGATACATAGAAGCTAGAGATGGGTGAACCATTAGCTAATGAGGTTGAATTCCAATGTAAGGGAACAGATAGGAGTGAAGATGATTTTCTAGTGGGTCTATAAATAACATTACCATATTGAAGATGAACAAGATTGAAAGGGGTTATATGGACCTACATGTCCCACTGATAAACACTAGAAAGATGAATTAGTTCTCCTAAGAATTACTTCAAAGATATGATTCTTGTACAAAGAGTATTTAAGTCCAGGGGACAGGGGAAAAACTGCTATTACATGCTATGAGCTATGTTCAAAAGGGAACCTTCAGCACTACTACAGCAACAGCAGGGGTAAATAATGGGGGGAGGGACAAGAGTTAAGACAAAGTCTAGAGCTCCTATTTGGCAAGGGTGTTTTATTGGTTTTCTTTCTCTTGGGAACAATGAAATTATCGAAAATGTTAATGGACTGTGGACTTTGGGCCCTCTAAATGATGCCCAATGAATGCAGGTGGCTGAAGGATGCACTGATGGAGAAGTAGATTGGCGAACAATGGTGTATACTTATGAATGAAGGTTGTGCTGCTACAAAAAGGAACAAAGACGTGAGGCATCCAACAGTGTGAATGAATATGTTGGACTTTGGTGAGACAAAATAAGCCTGAAATAAAAGAATAAGAATGGTGTGGTCACCTTTAGAAAATGCTTATAAGAAAACAAGGGCCTAGATTGTAAGCTCTTCGAGTAGACACATTAAGTCTGATGTGATGATTATTATTTCTAGATTTTGAGAGCTGTCTTATATATATACACTGATATTTAGTGATAAGAGTGAAGTTGAACAGGTTGGGGTTAAAGTAATTCAGAACACAGAGGTAAGGAAGACAGCGTCTGTATTTTAGAAACACACATACTCTTGGAGACCAATGGAACAAAGGTTTATTTGGTCTGAAACTGAAATATTCCATAGTGCATAATCTAATTCAACCTATCTGCATAGCTCATTTGAACAACTGAAACACAGTTAGCGCAGAATAAGAAAGAGGTCTTTTAATCCTGTATAGATTATTGTAATGCCTCAATACATCCTAGAGTATATTAAGCAGAAAATCTCAAAAAGTATTGGCAAAGTCCTCTGAGGGATGGGAGAAAGAACATGGAACTATTAAACCTTACCACAGGGAATCCCTGATACTGTGTCAAATTTTAGGGACACGCAAATCAATAGGCCATGCCCTTGATCATGAAGCTTACTCTTGTGAAGCTTATGTAGATAGCAGTGAAGCTTAGACTACAAATAATTCATTTTATAGGCATGCCTAAGAGTTACTTCTGGAGGACCTCTTGTTGCTCAGATGTGGCCTCAGTCTCTCTAAGCCCAACTCTGCAAGTGAAATCATTGCTGTCCCTTCTATGTGGGACATCACATTCAGAGGGGAGGGTCTCCTTGCCGACCGGGGAGATGACTCCCAGGAGCAAGTCCAGACCTGGCACCGTGGGATCAACAATTCCATCTGGACCAAGATGGGGGAAAGAATTATAATTAATAAAGTATCAGTGGCAGAGAGAGTTAAAATAGAGTCAAGAGGCTACTCTAGAAGTTGCTCTTATGCATGCTACAGGTAGACCTTGCTACCTCTTACAACCTGCCAACCCCCAACCAGGACCATTCCAGCCAATCTTAAAGAACATCTAGGGTAATATATAAGATCCCACAAGGGTTCCAGGCACTAGAGTAACTTTTCAGAAACCTACAACCTCCAGATGGAGGTCCAGATAAGCCCTGAAATCTAGCCCAGCCTCTCCAGAACCTCAGATAGTTGCATCTCCCTACCCCATATTAGGGACAGACCCTTCCAATATGAAAAATTTAGAATTGCCATAGGCCAAACACCCCTAAAGAGAGGGATGGAAAGATCAAAGGTGATGGTGGAGTTATACAGAAAAGATGGGAATGCTGAATGATTAAATTGATATCTCTTTTAGTCTCCAGTATTTTAGGGCAGCTAGAAGTAAAAACATAAAATTGTGAAATTGTAATGCATGTCAAACTCTGAAATATGTTCTACAACTAATTGTGATGCTGTGTTTTGAACTTTGCATCTTTTTTGTATATATGTTATTTTTCAAAATTAAAAAAGAAGGAAAAATGTCAATTGTGATGATATAAAAATAGTTAAGCCCTCTAGCCTCCTATATTCTGGAGCAGCTAGAAGGAAAAATCTGAGATGATGGTATGGTAGCCCATGATAAACTCTGGGATCTGTCCTGTAACTACTTGTTGAAGACTGCTTTGAAAACTATTCTTTTTTATTTCTTTGTTTTGTTTATATGCTATACTATACAATAAAAAAAGTTAAAATTATTACAGAACACCTCTTCCCCTTCAGAAAGGAAAAGGGAGGAGACAGACAAAGAGAAGAAGGGGAGATTATAATTCCTTGAAGGCAGTGAATCACAGGACTTTGAAGCTTTGAAAGAAATTTAGGAAACAGGATTCTATGAGAGGGATAAAAGAAATCGAATTGTGGGAGTTCAAAGCATATGAGGAACTTCTTCAGAATGTGAGAAAGCTTCTCATAGATACTGGCCCAGGAAACCTCATATTCACGTCATTCTAGAGTCAGGAACCAGTCATGCGAAACCCCTCCAACTCCCTTCCCTTCTCCTGAACCCACCCCTCACTGTTTCAGAGAACATGTCATGGAGAAGTCCCCAGAAAGAGCAGTGGCCCAGCATCCACACAGGCAGCACAGCCCTCTGCCACCCACTTGGGCATATAATGACTCCTGTGTGTGCAGACTTCCCTCTCCATTTAAGGAAACTTCCACCCCTTTGCTTAAATTAAATCATTCTTTCTTGCCTCAGAAAATGATCAGAAATCATAGTCAATGTGCCTTAAAGTTTATCACTGAAATAAACAGATAGCTGAAGTGCTTAATTGCATTTTTCATTCTGTTATTCATAGGGTTTTTTTAAAAGCTGCCAAGAGAAGGAAGAAGGAAGGCATTTACTTGCTGGGATTTCACTTGGGATGTTCGTCTAGAAGGCAAAATAAAAGCATGAAGATTGCTCACTGATTTCCTTTCATTTAGAAAATTCTGCTTGCATTAGGCTTTTCTGGCTAGAATATAAACCTGTCAAGAGAAAAGTCTTTTTCTTCCTTGGCCTGGTGTATATACACCACCTGAGGCCTCAGGGACAGTGATATTCTAGGAGGACTGACATTCACAGAGATGAGACTTGAGATGTGCTTGTACTAGCACTGCAGCGGTCAGATGCTTTCCTGCACATGCAAATAACCCAGAACAAACCTGCTATCACCTCTCTGTCTCTATGCATGGGCAGGGGGCAAATGGGAGGTTGAGAAGAATTAGCTTATAGAAGACTGGAGAAATTCCACAGTGAGAAACACTCATAAGCCCTCAATAAAGCCATATAAGAAAGCACCTGGAAGGAACTATGGAGATCTTTTAATCCATCTGTTGATTTTACAGATGAAAAAAAAAAACAGGTCCTGAGGGTTTCAGTCAGAGGTTCCCAGCCCAGGAGAAAAGTAAAGCTCTCAGCTCTTCCCTCCAGCCAAACCTTTTCCTCTCTGTTGTCCCATCTCAGTAAACAGAACTGCCGTCCACCTAGTTGCTCAAACAAAAATCTAGGGATTGTCTAGGTGCTGGCTATGTTCGGTTTCCCACCAGATCCTCCTTCTACCACTCCCCTTCCTGCCCTCTGCCCTGAAGGCTGACCTGAAAGGACCACATCAATGGGCAACCTGGGGCCTGTGATTCCCAGCCAATGGGGCAACTGGCAAAAGATCACAGCAAGGGAGGA
This sequence comes from Tamandua tetradactyla, assembly GCF_023851605.1. Lineage (NCBI taxonomy): Eukaryota > Metazoa > Chordata > Mammalia > Pilosa > Myrmecophagidae > Tamandua > Tamandua tetradactyla. The sequence continues at coordinate 183,089,953 of NC_135328.1, read as the reverse complement.
AAGGGAAGGGGAGGTCAGAGAATTTATTCCCCACCCCCTGCCTGCAAGGTCCTCTGGCTGGCTCTGGCCTGGGCCTGAAAGTCACTGCTCCCTACTCAAGACAGTTCTCAAGGGTTCTGCACTCTTCAGCCCTCGGGCCTAGGGGTGGGACCAGCTCAACCCCTCTCAGCCCAGGTTACTGCACTGTTCCGTGGGGGGCTCTAACCCATGTCTTCATCAACAGTCCCTCCTGAATTGTTCTAACCCGGGAATGCTGGACTTGCTCAGACCCTGACTGGGACGAGCACTGACACCTCCTTCTACACAATCTTATCTCTGGCCAAGATGTGCAATAGCCTCCAGACTGGGCTCCCAGCTTCCCTTCTGGCCCACCCCTCTCCATCCAGTTCCCCAGTAGCATACTGCATTATCTCATTAAATGTAAATCAGTCCACACAGCTCCCCTGCTCAAAACCTTTGAGAGGTTTCCGACTGCACCCAGAGTAAAATCACCTGGCTTTTGAGACCCGGACCACACCTAGCCCCTCTGCAGCCTCCTCTTGGGCATCTTCTGCCCAGCCCTGAGCTTCACTACTGGCCTCCATGCCCTTCCTTAGCACCCACCAGGTGCTCCCCTGTCTCTGAGATGTCACATGTGCTGGTCCCTCTGTTCTGACATGTCTGGCTTTCTTGCCACCTGGCAGGACTCAATTCATACATCACCTCTACAGAGAGGCCTTCCTTAGCAGTGTGTCCCCACCTACAACTACTGACTATTTTTATTTGCTAACCTTCCACTATGTTCATTTCCTTCTGTGCACTCATCACATTTGTAATTCTGCAATTTTATAGTTTACTTGTTTAATGACTATCTCCTTCACTGGAAATGGGTTCCATAAGGGTACAATGTCCCCTATTGTAAACCCCATACCTAAAACATAGCAGGTACACAGGATACTTTTGCCAAATGAACCACTGGATAAATGTTAGAACGATGTTGACAGTGCTCCTTTCTCAGGAAGGCGTGTTCTTTAATCTGAATTTATGTCCCTTTTGTTCTCGTTGTGGGGGCGGGGGACAGGGGTGGTAGTTGGTTAATATAGTCCTTTTATGAAAAGATAGTAAGAGTAAATGGTTGTTGTCATTATTTCTCCAAAATATTTTTGAAATTTTATGAGTCTATGATATCTTAATATTTGGGAATCACCAGATTCAGCAGTGTTTCAAGGGGCAAAGTGTTGGGCCCTAGAGAGGTAACCTGAGTGGTGATGGAGAGGCAGATTCTCAAGTAGGACTCCAGGATCTGGGTTCAAATTCCAGCTCCTCTACTTGTTAGCTATAAAACTCTGAGCAAATTACTTAACCTCTCTATGCCTTGGTTTGCTCATGTGTAAAATAAGACTACAGGATCTAACTGAGGACTTTTGTGAGAATTAAGTGACTTAATACTTCTAAAGTCCCTAGAACACTACCTGGAATATAGTGGATGCCATTATTATTATCATCATTACTACTACTAAACCCAAGTCTTCCAAACGCCTGCCCAGAACTCTTTCCTCCTTAAAATGTTACCTCCCAGTTGGGATCTGGCCATCCCTAACTGTCAGGCCAAAATTCAGGACGTGGAAAACTATCCCAATCTAAATAGCCACGTTTTCTGGACAGCTAAGCATCAGCCCTTTTAAAACGCATCCATTTCTGATGGAAATGTTCCTAAAATATGCTAGGCTCTTACTTAACCAGCTTTGGTGAGAGGAGTACCATATGGAGATGGATGGTTCTGTGCAGCAGGGAAACACCACCGGCCTGAGGCCCTCAGGACCCAGGTTCAACCTCCCCTCTGCTCAGTCCCCTCCTGCGACACTACAGATCCGTGAGCTTTGGCTTCATTACTTCAAAAGTGGGAAAGCCATACACCCTCAGGGGTTATTGAGGTTCTAATGAGTCAACTGAACACATTATCCACTCCTAAAACTGTCCTACTTTTTCTTTTTTGGTTAATCATACTGTTACTCACACAGGAGGATGCTCTAAATCAGGCCTTCAGGCAGGACGCTCCTGACCCGGGGGTCTGTCAGGTACCCACGCCCCTCCTCGGAAGGATGTCAGCTGAACACACCAGCAGCGTGTGACCACCTGTCAGGACGCCTGTGCAGAGGGAATTCCTTCCCGGCGTGTTCACATGGTCGGGGTGGGGCAAGGCACTGTCCAGGCTGCTCTCCTCGGCCTCGGCTCAGCGGAGGCAGGACAGCCTTTTGAAGCTGTGGTTTTCTGAGTTCAGGCTTGGGACAAAGACACAATTCTTTCCTCAGGGCCTTTCACACCCCATTCAAGCAATTTTAACTGAATTCTCTTTCCCTTCAACAGAAAGCTATTTGAAAATGCAAAATCCATATTTGCAAATGAATCCAAGTATTCTGTTTGCATAGTCAAGTCCATTGAATTTTGGGCTCTATCCCATGTGTATTTGTACTTTTTTTTTTTTTTTATTTTTATTAACGGAAAGAAAAAAAAAAAAGGAATTTAACACAACATTTAGAAATCATACCATTCTACATATGCACTCAGTAATTCTTAACATCATCACATAGATGCATGATCATTGTTTCTTAGTACATTTGCATCGGTTTAGAGGAACTAGCAACACAACAGAAAAAGATATAAAATGTTAATATAAAGAAAAGAAATAAAAGTAGTAGTAATAGTAAAAAACAACAACAACAAACAAACCAACAAGCAAACAAAAACAAAAAAAACCCTATAGCTCAGATGCAGCTTCATTCAGTATTTTAACATGATTACTTTACAATTAGGTATTATTGTGCTGTCCATTTTTGAGTTTTTGTATCTAGTCCTGTTGCACAGTCTGTATCCCTTCAGCTTCAATTACCCATTGTCTTACCCTGTTTCTAACTCCTGCTGAACTCTGTTACCAATGACATATTTCAAGTTTATTCTCGAATGTCCGTTCACATCAGTGGGACCATACAGTATTTGTCCTTTAGTTTTTGGCTGGATTCACTCAGCATAATATTCTCTAGGTCCATCCATGTTATTACATGGTTCATAAGTTTATCTTGTCTTAAAGCTGCATAATATTCCATCGTATGTATATACCACAGTTTGTTTAGTCACTCTTCTGTTGATGGAGATTTTGGCTGTTTCCATCTCTTTGCAATTGTAAATAACGCTGCTATAAACATTGGTGTGCAAGTGTCCGTTTGTGTCTTTGCCCTTAAGTCCTTTGAGTAGATACCTAGCAATGGTATTGCTGGGTCGTATGGCAATTCTATATTCAGCTTTTTGAGGAACCGCCAAACTGCCTTCCACAGTGGTTGCACCCTTTGACATTCCCACCAACAGTGGATAAGTGTGCCTCTTTCTCCGCATCCTCTCCAGCACTTGTCATTTTCTGTTTTGTTGATAATGGCCATTCTGGTGGGTGTGAGATGATATCTCATTGTGGTTTTGATTTGCATTTCTCTAATGGCCAGGGACATTGAGCATCTCTTCATGTGCCTCTTGGCCATCCGTATTTCTTCTTCTGGTAGGTGTCTGTTCAAGTCTTTTTCCCATTTTGTAATTGGGTTGGCTGTCTTTTTGTTGTTGAGTTGAATAATCTCTTTATAAATTCTGGATACTAGACCTTTATCTGATATGTCATTTCCAAATATTGTCTCCCATTGTGTAGGCTGTCTTTCTACTTTCTTGATGAAGTTCTCTGATGCACAAAAGTGTTTAATTTTGAGGAGCTCCCATTTATTTATTTCCTTCTTCAGTGTTCTTGCTTTAGGTTTAAGGTCCATAAAACCACCTCCAGTTGTAAGATCCATAAGATATCTCCCAACATTTTCCTCTATCTGTTTTATGGTCTTAGACCTAACGTTTAGATCTTTGATCCATTTTGAGTTAACTTTTGTATAGGGTGTGAGAGATGGGTCTTTTTTCATTCTTTTGCATATGGATATCCAGTTCTCTAGGCACCATTTATTGAAGAGACTGCTCTGTCCCAGGAGTATTTGTACTTTCTGAGGCTCACAGATGTTCTCCCCATCCTAACCATATCACACACCACACATATCCCTGCAACTCTAATATGATAATTGTTGATCAATTTGCATATATAAAATGTATATGGGTTCTACAGTCAGTGGTTCATGTTAAAGGGAACCTATATTAAAAAATACAAAAGGTGAGGAAATGGATGAGATCATTTTTATCTGTCTAATGTTATTCATTATCTAACACATGGGAACCAAACCAATGCCTTTTCTAACTACAGAGTCAGCAAAAGGAACTGATTTCTAGACTAGTCCTGGACTATACTGCTATTTTAAAGATGTAAATGAAAATTAAAGACAGGAAGCAAAACTGGATTCAGAAATAATGCTGTTATGTTTAAGATTTAAAGAATGACACATACATATATAATTTTACAACTCCCACAAAGCCTAATTTCATTTGTAAAAGACATCAGGGAATCCTAGCAAGTTTCTGTGGAACCATGCACCTAAAAGTGTTTTTTTTAATTAATTGCATATCTTACAATCCTCAACTATGAACTAAGCACAGTGACTTGGTGCTGTGGAGGATTTAGGTCTCTGCCCCTACAGAGTAAGCAATTCACAAAATTTTGCTCTAAGACACATGAAAATGGTGACCCTAGCTACCAACTTCAAGGCTGGTCTGTTCTGCAGGAATTCATCTTTATTCTCTCCAAAAGGGTATCAGGGTCCTGCTGTGCTTCAACGGAGCAAATCCCTGAGGATTGGAGAGAAATAATTTCACAAGGGAAAAAAAAGCGAGATTATCGCCAATCTATCACTTCATTAGTCTAATCTCAATGAGTGGCACCTGATCATTTTGTTTTACCTTGCAACCACCTTTACAAGTGATAAAATACAGATGAGTAGTATGTGGGCTGGACGGGTGGGCAAGAGAAACACACTAACATACAAACACACAGAAGATCCCAATTCAGTAAGCAAAGGTTAAAGCAGAACTGGAATAAGCTAAATGTATCCACAAAAGATTAAAGACTCTCTTCCTCCGTCCCTCCCTCCCTCCCTCCTTTCTTTCCCTCCTTCTTCCCTTTCTTATTTTCTATTCCAACAGAGGCCAGGTGATAGCAGGAACACCTCATATTTACCTTGTCCCAGAAAGCAGGGGACAGTTTTTGAGAGAGATTTGGTACCCCTGAGGATAGGATAGGACTATCTCCATCAGCACTTGCCCCATTTCTAAATTTTACTTCTTAGGTCATCCTAATTTGTAGTCCATACATAATCCATGCACCTAAAAATTTCCCAAACACTTCCTGGAAATCCAGAGATGAATAAAGTCTACCCTGCCTGTATTTCACGTATTTGAAAGCACTCTGGAATTAATTTGGGATCACAGTTTACTTGCATGATCTGTCCCGCTGATCTGAAGTTATCTAGAGGAGGCCTCCCTTTTGCTCAGTAATGTCTCTATGGAAGGTGACCTCTCCTAATTGGACAGGAAGTGTGATTCACCACAAGAATCCTGTGTGCCTCCTTCTCAACTTCCAGCAGATCTGAATTCAGATACTCCAGCCTTGAGAGGGTTAGTTTCAACTTCATTGGAGCCCCTGGAGTAAGAGCCCAGCTTTCCAGTGTGTACGATACCTTGGAGTTTGGTTTCATACTCTTCTCCTCCCCTCTTCCTGAAAATACCATGAGTCTCTTAACTGAAGTAAATTAAAAACAATTCTGCTTTAAGATATTCTGGAACACTTCACAGCACGCCTTAAATTAAACAGGAACAGCCTGGTCTAGAGATGGCTGCCTCTCAGGCAAGTCCTCTCTTCATTCTCAGGATTCAAGTGAACAGTCCCCATTCTCTCCCCAGCCCACCTCTCCCCATTTCAACTCTGGTTTCACCTAGCAAAGTGCCTCCTATTGATTTTACATATTTCAGATCAAGGGGTACCACACTGAGAAACCTCTGCTCCTATTTCCTGTTCTAGCATCTTGTGTTTGAAGGACATCAGACTTTTTATTCATGTTTTAGAAGAGCAGGAGAAGTTCATGAGCCAAGCAGTTACTGGGGAAAAAAGAAAAGCTAATAACAATAGCACACTCTCACATTAGCCCTAACTTACGTGCCAGATACAGTTCTCATTGCTTTACATATTGGCCATTAAACCTCACAACAGCTCTACAACCCTACAACACAGGTACTGTTAGTATCACCTTTTACAGATAATGAAAGCAAGGCTCCAAGAAGTTAATTAACTTGTCCAGGGACACACAATCAGTGGTAGGGCTGGAGTTTGAACCTAGGAAGTACAACTCCTGAGTGCTGCTCACCAAGAGGGGAATGCTGTCAGCAGGACAACAAAGACACTTCTGTCCCCCCTTAATGGCAGCAGTCATGACAAACACACAGCGAGTACCGTAGAACAACGTTGATGTATATTTACTTAGTTGACATCTACATGTCACCTGCAGGAAGACAGGGGTGGGCTTGGGTGATGTCTCAGTTTGCCAGGGATGCTATGACAAATACCACACAATGTGTTGGTTTAACCACAGGAACTTGGAAGACTAGAAGTCCAAAATCAAGGTATCATCAAAGTCATGCTTTCTCTCCAAAGTCTATGTGTTCTGGTGCTGGCTTGCGGCAATATTTGGGGTTCCTTGGTGTTCATCTCGGCCTCTGGTCACATGGTGATTTCTCTCCTTGTGCCTGTTCTTCCAGTTTCCATTAACTTCCTGCTTCTTTTTGTGGCCTTCTCTCTCAGAAACTAGCTTCCAATTTCTTCTCTTTATAAAGCCTCTAGGAACATGGATTAAGACCCAGCCTGATTCAGTCTGCCACAACTTAACCAACAACAGCAGCTTTGAAAGGTCCTGTTTACAAAGAAAGTCACACCCACAGGAAAGTGAATTAAGATCAACACATCTTTTGAGGGAGTTCACAACTCAATCTACCACAGAGGAGGAGAAGGGACTTCTGCCCTTGAAAGATTTCATTAAAAATTTTTAAAAACAATGAACAGGCCAAGCCCTGGATTTCAAGATCAGTTTTCAAGGTCTCTAGACATGAGGCAGTCATCTGAAAAGGGAAATATGTCAGACAAGTCTGACCTCTGTGTGGCCTTCCTGCTGTCACTGCAGTGCTTTCAGACCTGACAGTGACCAGGAAAGCAGAGAAGACCTATCCAAGGAGCCTGGTATCGATGCCAATAGGCCATAGAAAGTTGCAAAGACAGAAAATGCCACATCTCTAATACTAAGACAAGACAACCTAAATTTACCAATAACCCAAATAAGGTTAAAAAAAAAAAGGCAAATTAATTATTTCTAGAAATTCTAATATAAAACTTGGGAACTTGCCTTATTATCTTATTCTAAGTTCCTAGAAATTCTGAATCACAACATCCTACAATGTAAGTTTCCCAAACTCAAGGTCCCTTTGGAGAAAGGAGTTGATGGGAGCAGATATACAGAGGACATAGATTATGATGGTGAGATGCGTGGGGAAGATAATGGCAACGGTGATGATAAGAGCAAATACTTGTGGAACATCTAATATGGGCCAGGAACTGTGCTGAGCACCTTTCATGCATTATAATTTTTAATCTTCACGACAACTGTAAGAGGTAGGTACCATCACAACACCCATTTTAAAGACACAGAATTAGATGAGAGAGGCCAAGTAACTAGGCAAGGAGCCTCAGTTGGTAAGTATTGGGGTCACAATACTTACTACTTGAATCCACAATTTCATATTCTTATCCAATGTTCTACTGACTGTTCCTGGAGTTGATAGACAGCTCTGGAAACAGTGTGATGATGACTCAATTTTCTAGTAAATACATATGCAATCAGATCCAAAATGTCCATGGTCACCTTTCCTTACTTAGTAAGTACAGCATATTAAATATAAATCTAGTTTTGCTTGCTTGATAGATACATTTAAATATCTCCTAGCTATCCACCGTAACAACCAATTCTTAATGTAAAGCGCTTAAGAGATAGGTATAGGAATCGAAGATGACAATGTACTAAGCCCAGGGTGTGCTCTGAAAGTTGAATTTTAAAAAAATAAGATCTAAGAAAAATTGTTTTATTTGCCTTTGACGTATAAAACTTCAGTCGAGATTATTTTGGCTGATAAGTACATTGTTTCATTGTAGCAAGGTGTGTCCAATGGATGCTCATGAAATGTTCAGAACTTAAGAGAGTTGCTGAGAAACAGGAAATGGAGCAAATAAAAACTTCAAAACATAACAAAACCCAATATGAAACTAAAATGACCAGCCCCTTAATCCTAAAGGAAGTTCAGTTTCCCATAAGGGGCAGTCAGTGTATTTTTATCTTGCGGCTTAATGTTTTTGCAGACACATTAAATCATAAAAATCCAAGAAACCATATCTCACCCCAAACCACACAATGTATTTTAAGGAATGTGTCCCTTTTCTAAGAAACTGCTTGATTTGCAGGAAGTGGCAAAGTGGCAGGTGTGTTCCCATGATCGACCCAAGAAACCAAACAAACGTTCCACTAGGCAGACCTGTTTCTCTCAGATAAAAAACTTTCCGCTGCATTCAGAGGGAAAAGAAGCCAGAAGACTGTCCCTGTGTTTGGCTGGCACTTCTGTGGTTCTGCTGAAATTGAAAAGGAAGATGGCAGCCTGTGACTGTGTAGATCCTATTCTGCAACCAGGCCATTCCCAGCCCCTGCGGCAAAGGGTGGGAGTTTCAAAATCCCAACTCCAGACAGAGGCCTCAGCAGATCTTCTACCTTCCAGGTAGCCACCGCAAAACACTGAAGATGGCTTAACTAGAAGTTGCAGAGAAAGGAGAATTCACTTTTTTTTAAAATAGAGATCACTACACAATTAATAGCCAGGCTGGTGCGGATGTTCCCTCTTTACCTGCTCCCAAGGCAGCCCATTCCTTCCTATTCATACCACTTTGTTGTAAATTATTGCCTGCCCATCTATATCCCTAGTAGCCTGTAAGCTCCTGGAAGTCTGGGACTATCTGTCCTGGGTGCATAATAAGAACCCAATAAACGATGGTTATTATTGTTACAGTGTGTGTCCAAGAAATATCAGTTGAATGAATCCACAAATAGAATCGAGGAAAAAATGACAAACTGATTTTCATTTGGAAAGTCTCTTGCTAAATGCTTGGGGTGGTAGTTCAGTAGTTTGGATGGGATTCACTATTTTGAAACTTTGGATTGTTGTATCATAAGCAGGGTTAAATAAAGGCAGTCTCTTCAAAATACCAAAAAGAGGCAACGCTGAGTTGGATGAATGGAAGTTCCCAATTAAAATAAGGGACCATACCTAGGAAAGGGGAGCTAGCAGGCTGTTTAGGGGGCTCACCTGGAGGTTAAAGCAAAGTCCTAAATGAGAGGTCTGAGGGACACCGTTCCAGGAGTTCCCTAGCCATAGAGACAACAGTGGGGATAGGCAAAGCAACATCTGTCGGGGAGCATTATTCAGATGACCTGGAGCTCTAAGGACTGGCTAGGACGGAGCTGGAAGGGAGTTGCTGGGTCAGTCTGTGCCAGCTCCTCCATAGTCCTGACAGTAAATAGCCTCCAGGAAAATTGTGCCTTGTGATGAAAAAGACCTAAGCAGACAATCAGATTGTAGCATTGTAAATGCACCATGTCCTTCACTACTGGCTTTCATTTTCTCTCATGCTGCCCCTCTCTCAGGCAGCCAAAGAGCAAGATAGGGTAGGCAACTAATGTTTGCTGACCTCCTGTCACAGTCCCACCTAACTTATATCCTTCTATGTAATGCCTATGAGGTTGGTGACATAATTTACACTACCCAAATGACAAAACAATTCTGAGACCAGAATTTTTAATTTGAGCCTTCTTCTTCAGGGCCAAATGAGAATCTTTGACCCCAGAGGCCCAAGCCCACCCTCCATGCCAGTTTGACAGGGGACAGAATTTGAGAGCAAGTTGCCACTGGCACAACCTGCTCTTTTGAGAGCTTTGCAGGTTGTTTCCCAGAAATAACAGCCTGTTGCTTCTCTCCTGCTTGCCGCCACTACCCCTGTCCCATAGCTATGTCCACGTGTCCACCTGCCCTCAGGAAGGAGCCTTCTGCCCCAGGCAAAACATCTAGGCCTCAATGGTGCTTCCCACACCAGGACATAATCAAGTCTCAGCCTGTCCGATGCTCAGCTCATCCTCCCGCTCTTAACTCGGCCTCACCTGACACTTCTATTCACCCAACTCCAAAGAAATGTTTCTCAAAGATGCTCCCTGGGTCACCTGGATATTTGTGGAAGTGGCAGATTCCTGGCTCCAGCCCAGACCCCCTGAGTCAGACTCTTTGGAAGTGGGGCCTGGGAAGGACCTGCAATTTTAAGATTCCTGAATGATTCTTATGCCTGCTAATAAAGGAGACCATCTGCAACTAGGAACTCCCAAGGAAGACAGGGGCTCCCAAACCCCTCGTCCACAAATACCTCCCACCAATTTCCGAGCTCCAAAATTACAATATTAGCTACTTAAGGTAGAAACTTTTATAGAAAAACTGAAAAGAATTAAGAAAACAATTTGAAGTGAGCTATTATTCTGCCATGTAGAAAGAAGCACTGCAAACATTTTGGATTAATTCATTCCCATATTTCTCGATACACAGAGACACAGATATGGTTTTCCTGTCTTAGAAATGGTATTACAGCAGGCTGACCTTTTAGAGATCTGCTTCTCTTGCTTAGCAGAGCTCAAACACATGTAACCCTACACCAGGAAGGGTGAGCAGGCATTCCTACAGTGCTATCAATGTACAGTTCTCGGTGGCTGCTACTGATCACCCTGGGACTATAGGTAAGTGTTTCTGGTGCAGAAGAAGGATGGGCAATTGGAAGCGACATTAAGGGTTTGAAAATGCATGTTTCCCCTGACACTGCCCATCTCCCCATTCTGGAGGCTAGATCAAGCCCAGCAAACTCAAACTTGGAAAATCCTAAAAGGTTAACATTGGGAGGAATGGTAAAGGTTGTCAGGCTCAAATCCCTCACTTGAAAATGGGGTGACCTGAATCCAGAGTGATCTACCCTCTGCTGGAGTCTCACAGTGTGTAACAGGAGAAAAGGGCCGAAAGTCAGATCTGATCACCAAGCACAGGGTCCTCCTGGGCTACTGTCCTCTGCCTTGGATTCTGCTCACCAGTTCCCCATGCCCCAAGTGCCCTCATCGTTTAGCAGAAGGCAGCAGCCAGACAGGACAGGCCCAGGTGGGGACCAGGGTCTCAGCACACTTTTCAAATTTAAAGGATCTTTCATTACCATCACCACAGCTCCTGGCCAAAAAAAAAAAGAATTTTCAGATCAAAGGGTGTCCAGGCCTGGTTGGAATTTTGTTGGGGAGTGTCCTGGACACAACTGTCAGAATTCCAAAGGCAGCAGTTACCCATGCTGTGAGCAGAGCAGTCCTTTGTTACAGAGAGGAGGGCTTTGAACCAGCTGGGAAGCATCTTCCAGTCTCATACTGGGTAAGAATCTTTTCTGGCCTTAGAATGATAACTCAGACACAATGCGCTGGGAATATATCACGTGGGAAAGTCAGACGCAGCAAGACTTGGTTGAAGAAAAATTACCAAACCGTGCCTACTCAAAAATTTCCTGGGTCATTCTCACTCATGTGAGCTTGGTTTCTGATTCTGGCTTGCCACCTCCCTTTCTGGTTTGGGTTAAGGATCCCCTAGGACTGCTCAGCTGTCTGGGGAATACTGTGAATTAAAGGCCAACCACTGTACTCGAAACAAAGCAACATGTATTCTGTCATTTGTTCATTCAGTCTTCCACCCTCTGAGCATCTCTTCTCCAGGCACAATACAATGCTAATAAATCTTCAAATGCAGCTCATTTATTTAAAATCCATAATAGCTCTAGGAAATAGGCCTTATTCTTCCCGATTTAAAGATGAAGACTCTGAGGCTCAGAACAGTGAACAGAGATGGATTTACTAGGAAGCTAATGAAGAAAGCTCCAAGGCCATGCTTGCATGAGGGCAATTTCAAGGCCCTGGCAATGTACTAGTAGAATCATATAATTTTGTGAAATGTGGCAAAAAATAAGATACTCTAACTGGAATTAATTAAGAGCACAGCCTCAGGCCACTCTGCATCTCCTCCTGTTGTTTTCCCTCTTTGTTGAGTGGTGTTGCAGAGGCTACAGTCATTTTGGAATCCACCTAGAGGGAAGTTGAGTTGGGGATAAATATATTTGGGGTTTAGTGGGCTGTATGTCTGTGGTTCACAGGCACTTTAACGCAGAGTCCAGGTAATGCTCACTTCCCCAGAGAGGAATGGTTTCCTGGAATATGTCTACCGCCCACTGGGGAGACTCATCCACATTGAGACACAAAGGCGCAACACCTGGCACCTGAAATATGTGGGTAGTAGAGGAAAAAAGAGGATTGAAATCTATGGGGCAAGAGGCTAGTCTGTGGGAAAATCCTTCTAGTCATCAGACACGAGGAATGGTAAGAGGAGAATTTAATTCTCCCTGAAGCCTACACGAGAAGGGAAGTTTTCACCTATCAGGAATATAGTCTATAATACAGTGAATGCAGCTATAAATACACCAGACATTATTACTATGGGAAGTATGCAAAATAGAATTTATCAAAATTGCTGCATTGCAGGGTTCAAATCTCTTGCAGTACAACAAAAGGGGGATGTTTGTCTATGTAGTCATGTTTTATGTATTGTAACTATCAATAATACAAAAATTGTCAGCCATGAAAGACGAAAAACCAAATTCTTTTTATTCACCCCTTAGAAAAATTCCAAAATCATTATCATATGAAGAGGTGATCACAGAGTATGTAGCCAAAAAAAAAAAAAAAAAGGTTAAGATAAAGCATACTACAGACATTTTCCAGGTAATTAGTTAATAAAGATTCTCTATTTTGGGGGGACTTTGTGAAGTTCCTCTTTAAAACTTATATTGATTGTGATTTCTAAGTAAATTTAAACTCTTTAAAACTTGTTTTGGTTGTGATTTCTAAGTAAGTATTCATTACTGCATCTAATCTTGTATTTGTGATTTTACTTTTTTTGTCTTAAACAGATTCCCCCCAAACGGCAAAAACTTCGAGTCCTACCACATCTCAATCCATCCCTGGAGGTGAAGTAACTTCCCCAGTCAGGAAATGCTATACCCAGGTCTAGAGGACTTTGTACTCCAGGTGTGAGAGTCCCGCCACCTCACCACACCTGTGCCCAATCAGCAGTCAGCCTAGAATTGGGGGGGGGGGGGGGGCAGGGTGCCAGTAGGGTAGGTTGAAGAGTGGTGGGTTAACACACAAAGCTCCCAGTCAATGCGGTTAACCTTGGTAGGCAGGTGTGCCAGCTTGACTCGGTGATGTACCCCAGAAAAGCCAAGTTCTTTAATTCTCATTCAACATCGCTGGGTGGGAGGTTTTTCTTTTTTTTTTTTAATTTTGTTTCATTTTTAACTTTTTAAAAAACTTTTTTATTGTATAGTATAACATATATACAAAGCAAAGAAATAAAAAAGCAATAGTTTTCAAAGCACTCTTCAACAAGTAGTTACAGGACAGATCCCAGAGTCTGTCATCGGCTACCATACCATCATCTCAGATTTTTCCTTCTAGCTGCTTCACAATATAGGAGACTAGAAGGCTTAAATATTTTCTTATCACCATAATCAACTTTTTTCTTTCTTTTTTTGTGAAAAATAATATATATGCAAAAAAGCAATACATTTCAAAGCACAGCACCACAATTTGTTGTAGAACGTATTTCAAAGTTTGACATGGGTTACAATTCCACAATTTCAGGTTTTTACTTCTAACTGCTCTAAAATACTAGAGATTAAAAGAGATATCAATTTAATGATTCAGCAATCATATTCATTTGTTAAATTCTACCTTCTCTGTAAAACTCCACTATCACCTTTAATCTTTCTATCCCACTCTTTAGGGGTATTTGGGTTATGGCCATTCTAACTTTTTCATGTTGGAAGTGGCTGTCACTAATACGGGGTAGGGAGATGAAACTATCTGATGTTCTGGAGAGGCTGGGCTAGGTTTCAGGATTTATCTGGTCCAGGGCCTCATCTGGAGGTTGTAGGTTTCTGGAAAGTTACTCTAGTGCCTGAAACCCTTGTGGAATCTTATATATTATCCTAGGTGTTCTTTAGGATTGGCTGGAATGGTCCTAGTTGGGGTTTGGCAAGTTACGATAGGTAGCAATGTCTAACTGAAGCTTGCCTAAGAGTGACCTCCAGAGTAGTCTCTCAACTCTATTTGAACCCTCCCTACCACTGATACTTTGGGTTGGAGCTTTTTGATTGTTTCCATGGAGATGTGACACACCCAATTGTGGGTGGTAACTTTTGATTAGATGGTTTCCATGGAGATGTTTCTCTACCCATTCAAGGTAGGAGTGTTAGTGGAGCCCTTTAAGAGGGAACCATTTTGGAAAAAGCTTTAGTGCCTTGAAAGTCCATGCAGCCAGACACCTTTGGGGAAGATGCCCCCAGGGGAGCTTCATGAAATATAAGCCAGGAGAGAAAGCTAGCAGATGCTGCCATGTACCCTTCCACCTGAGAGATAAACCTAAACTTTATCAGCCTTTCTTGAGTGACAGTAACCACTTGTTGGTGCCTTAATTTGGACATTTTCATAGTCATACAACTGTAAACTTGCAACTTAATAATTCCCCCTTTTAAAAGCTGTTCTGTTTCTGGTATATCCCATTCTGGCAGCTTGCAAACTAGGACATCAGATGAGAGGCTCTTGAAGACCTGAGTACACTACCTGATAAAACTTGGATCTGTTGGAATCAAGGGCCCAGATTAAGAGAAGCAACCCCAAATCTCTTCCACAATATAACTGAACCTGATTTAATTCTTTCAGGTGCTGCATTCCTTAGACTTGCACTGTCAAAAATGTTAGCTACTGGCCACATGAGGCTATTTAAATTTAATTAAGACTACATAAAACTTTAAGTCCAGTCCCTTACCTACACTATTCATATTTAAAGGACTCAATAGCCACATGTGGCCAGTGGTTACCATATTGGATAGCACAGATAGAGAACATTTCCATCATCACGGTAAGTTCTATTGTTCAGCCCAGCTTATTTTCTTAAGATTTTATTAGCTATTTAAGAAATATTTTAACCTTTTTATGAGAGCTTTTCCAGGTGACTGTGGCAGAAATGTGAGGAGAGGGGAAGTAGTATGAGGAAGGAAGGCCTCCCTGAGAGGAGAGCAGAGTGGAGCAGCCCAGCCAGCTGAGAACTGGAGAGGAACTCAGAACCCAGGCCAGACTGAGGTGTGAACCCTTATAGGGAATAAGAGCTTCATCTTACACACAAACCAAGGGAATTATTCAAATCACACATAAGAAAGAGGAAGAATGAAAAATATTAGCTCTCCGGAGACCCAGGTTCGATTCCCAGTGCCTACCCATGCAAAAAAATAAAAAAATGCAAAGGCTAGAATCAAGGTTGTCTACACACATGCACACACACTCTTAACTTATACACTTTAAAGTGTACTTTGCATTCTGGATCTTTGCTGGGGAATCTTCATGACAGCTTTGCACCGCTGGAATACCTATGGTTATGAATTGTGGAATTGCCGCAGCTGTAATATTGCCCACTTCCTTGGGCCTCCCGGCTACTGCTTCATCCCACCCCACAAAGAGCTGTAGCCATTTCCAGACCAATGCAGAGATGTGAACGGCAGCCTCCCATTTCTCCTGGAGCTGAAGGGACACTTGGCCAAGTCTCCTGCTGGGCCTTATCTAGGGAATAAAACGTGTACCCAACCTCAAACATGCACCAAGTCCTCCCCCATTCTGAGGTAAAAAGGCAGCCTGAGGGCCTCAAGCCCATTTCATGGGCTGCCAAGGGTAAAAGCTCAGTATACTCTATAACAAGGTCTAACAGAGTGGGGGCAAAGTATTTTCCAAACATTTCAATATGTATGGATGGAGAAGGTGGGAAGCGCTGCAGAGAGGGCAAAAAACTGACCTCTCCAGAACTCCCAATAGCAATGGCTCATTACTAGGGTGACGCTGCTATAGTTATGGCTCGCCCCACTTTGGACAGGTCCTTAGAGTCCACTTTACATTCATTATACCCATTTACTGACAAGAGCCCTGCTTCACACTGTACTAACAAAGAAATAGGCCTAGAAAAGATTAAGTGAATTTCCCAGAGTTAACAGCTAATATTACTTCAACCATAATAATAGCCTTATCTACCCATTCATCAACGAACAACTCTTAAGAGATAGCTTGCATAGTGGATGAGAGTGCAGATTCTGGAGCAGACTTCCTGGGTTCAAATCCTGCCTCTGCCAATTACTAGCTATGTTGCGCTGAGCATGTTACCTAGTCGCTCTGTGCCTCCATTTCCTTGTCTGTATTGCTTCATGCATTAAATAAATGTACACATGAAAAGTACTCACAACTGGGCCTAGCAGGTGATAAGCAGTCCTCGGGTGTTAGATGCCACGTTCCAGGCACAGAGGCATGAAGACAACTAAACACAGGCTCAAGAAACTTACAGAGAGCCAGAAGAGTGAACAGTGCTGGAACAGAAGAGATATTCAGAGCACAAAGGAAGGAACCCAAAGCCAGAAAGGGCCTGATTCTTGGACAAAATGATGGCTGGGTTGACTTTTGAAGACCCATAGGACAGGCACTTTTATGAGCCCCTGCATTCATTTCTCATTTAATCCTCTCCATCAACCTTGAGAAGCAGTCCTGCTCCACTTAACAAGCAAGGAGTCTATGTTTCAGAGAAGTTAAGGAACATCGCCACTATTGCCCAGCAGGGAATTGGTGGAGCAGGGATTCAAGCCCACTGGTGTCTGATTCCCTAATCCTCATTCTGAGTCTGGTCAAGGTTCAGCCCAGTGGGGTAGCTGCCTGGAGAGCAGTTCTGTAAGGAGCTCTCAATACCACCAAGAGAAGGAGAAATGTGGAACCAGCTAGCTTACATAACCTTCAAAACATTGGCTGGTTCTGTTTGGGCCTAAGACGATCAAGTGGAAATAAACTCTCCATATACAGACCTCTCGTGTTCCTCACTAAATGATTACTGAACAGCATTTAAAGAGGTTTAAATTATTAACCTGTAGGGAAGGCCCACCGATTTCCATACGGTCCTGCTCTCAACCTTACCAGCACTTCCCCGCTGCCCCTGACATGTGCAGGAAGCTAGGAACGTGGCTGGTGTGTGTACACTTTTCACCCAGCAGCTGCATGCTCCCCAGGTGGTCACCACCCTTCTCATCGCACAGAATACTGCCTCTGCTGTAGGCCCAATCTGGTTCATTTCCAGGAAACCTGTCTGCTGTATGATTTATATGTACAAACTTGCTGGCCTTCCCCTCTAACCCTGGGCTAAGGGGAAAATGAATTCCAGTAAATATGCAGGATGGTAGAGAAAACCAAGGGAACACTGCACAAGCCATACACTAAGATCCCAAAATACATTTCCCAACTTTGGTTTCCTATTTATTTCTACTCCCAGAAGAGAGTTTGTATCCAAGTGCAGGCACTAGAGTTTTAATTAAATGTTGTCAAAACAAAAACTCATTTCCCCTCAACTGTGCTTCTCAACCATAAAATGGTGGTGTCACCGGGCCAGAAGAAATGATGATGCATGCCACCACACCAAGGGCCAAGCAGTGCCATGGGGTTGCCGTCTCCTGCCCTCGGATCAAGTCTACTTGGGTCCGTGGGCTGGGAGCTCCCGGCAGGCTGACACCAGTGGATCTCATCACAGCCCTGGCTGGGACTCAGCAAATATTAGTTAAATGAATGAGGCTCCCTCCAGCTAGGGGAGGAAACCCTTGCTCACAGTCTTTCCAGATGTCCCTGATAATTTGCTTTCTCACTGTTCTGAGTATCCATTTGGACTAGTTTAGAGAGCTCACTCAAGAGGCAGCCCTCAAAAGATCAAGGGTTAATTGTGTTTATTGGTGAATTTTCTCCTTCCAAAATAAACCCTACAATCATATCTTCCCTTGGCCTAATTTTATTGCATATAAAAGGAGATGGTCTTCCTATGGGAAAAGGGAAGGAGTCAAACTCACACAAGGAAGTGTCTGTGAGAGGTTTGAATGGGAAGGGCACATCCAGCCTTGTCAGCACTAGAGAACTGCCTGTTTCCCAACTCTACATCAACACTCTGCAGTTAACATGAGGGCAAATATCACCTTTCAGATGAACTGGAATAGAGCATATTGGGGAAACAGCTTGCACCAAAGCAAGGGGAAACCAGGATCTGAACCAGAACTAAACATTTTGGACACCCAAATTTAAAATATAAACATGAAACTACAAAAACAAATATTCAAATGGAACCAAGCATGATTCTTCTTAAATGGGTCCAAACACTAGAATTTTATCTTCAAAAAAAAATTATATTTCCCCACCCCCACCCCTCATGCCCTAAGAGCAAAACATGCTGTTAACCCTGAGAGAGTTCTAAGAATCTGGTCAGAGATGCGAAGTGGCTGGCCAACATATTTCTTACAAGTGGGGCATAGAGAGCAGAACCTGCAGCTGGATGCCAAGAAGCTCATATCACATCTGCTCATATCACATGTCTACTTGACACTCTCAAACCGCATGCAGCCCATCATTACCACAAATTAAAGTCTCTGAAACTGAAAGAGAATGAGGGGAAGGTATAAGGTAGAGAGAAAGATCCAGAAATAAGCAAAGAAGTACTCAGTGAGGTGGAATCATGAAATGACACCAATAAAGATGAGCTCTCCTCTTGTCTGCTGACCCATCCTGCCTGAGAACCTTCACACTCTGACTCCAATTAAACCAACCAGCTGTGCTTCCAAAGAAAGCCAGTGTGGGGTCAGTTTGGCAGCGCACTGCCTCTGTCAGTCTTGGAGAGAAACTCAAAACCAGCCTCACAGCTTGGCCAACCTTATGGTCTGGTGAAAATGCACCCAGCCAAAAGGAAGGAAAGGAAACAGCTCAAAAACGCTGGAAGCTGCGGTCCTGTGCCTGGAAACGGGCTTCTCAGCTGCAGTGCGTGAAAACATCAGCCACATTGATCCTGGCCTTCTCTGTCCACTGGTCTATAATGAAAAAAATGGGAGAACTGGGAATTGGGGTTTTAATCCTTTACTGAGAAATCCAACTGCTCTTAAACTCTTCCCAGTTGTTAAACCCTCTAACCCAGTGGTCCTCAACCTGAGTGATTTTGCCCCCAGAGGACACTTGGCAATATTTGGAGACACGACTGGACAGTGCACAGAAGCTGGGGATGCTGGAAACATCCTACATTGCACAGGACAGTCACTCACCCCAAAGAATCATCCGGCCCAAAAAATCAATAATGCCGAGGTTGATAAACCCAGCTCTACAGCCATATGGTGCTGGGTTGAAAGCTCAACTCCACTACTTAGCAGCTCAGCGGTCTTGTACAAGACACTTCACCTCTCAGAACCCCAGGTTCGCTATGTTTACAAGCTTCCACATATTTAAAAAAACTTCATAACAGTTTTCAGTACCTGGTACTATTCAAAGCACTGGACACATATTAATTCATTTAATCTTCCTAACTGCTTTATGCCATAGATACTATCCTTATTTCCATTTTATGATGAAGAAACTGAGATGTCAAAAAGTCAAATACATTGCCCAAGATCACCCAGCTAGTAATTAAGTAGAGGGACCAGGATTTACATCTAGAAGGCCCATGCTCTTTCATTATCTCATTCGTAGAGCTGCCTAATAGATTAAAGATTACTTTTATTATCTAACTTAGACCCTCATATGAAGGGACACTGCAAATATGCCTCCTCATCCCTCATTCGGCATTAGCCCTATCTTGTATGCATTAACCTTGAATACTGAGACCAAGGATCATGCCACCTGCTTTTTCTATTTCCAACACCCAGAGAATGAGAAACATTCAAACATTTCCACATCCAAGACATGCAGCAACATCAAAACGTTTATCCAGTAATTCAAACTGAGTTCTAATGAGGTTGACATTAATACACTCTAACATAATGTTTTCAAACATCATGGCTCAACCACAATGGCTACTGCTTCATGACAGGACAATTCCCAGCTTTGGAAGGTCCCAAATGTTACCTATCCAGAAATAAATTTAACAAACAACCAGGTCTAAGCAATCTGAAAACACACACTTAGAAGAATGCCGAGAGCGTCCTTGCAAGGCTATTTTGCAGAAGAAACCCTGCAACAGCAGGTCAAGAAAAAAAGAAAACCCACACCAAGTTTTAGTGTGGTTGGTTCTGTAAGCACAAGCATACAAGCAATTAGCCAAGTCAAACATCTGAAAACTTGATACTTTTGTGAGAGGACAGACAGTCACAACCAATTTATGTGGAAAAGAAATCCAAGTATTGATACAGTGCAGTTTCTGAAGCATGGGGTAGCCCCCTGGAAAAAACCACCCCCTCCCAGGGCTCTTGTGTCTTCCACCTCTATGTAAGCCAAGGGAAGGACGCTTGTGGGAACCCATCCCTTTCTCCTCTGGACCCCAGTTTCCTCCCACCTGCCTCTTGTAATATCCCTACCCATAACCCCATTTCTCCCCACACTCATCCCATGCAGTCTTTCTTAACCTCCATTCTATCCCTTTATTAGAATGTCTATACACTGGACTATTCAGACCCATAGGGTTCACTGGTTATATGCAATATTTCAAGTGGTCTAACACTTAGCAGTGGCAAGGTGTCTAAACAAACCATAAACCAGGCCAGGAATGTTGGCCCCCATGTGTACTGATGCTGGCCAGCTCAGACCCATCAGAAGTGCTGGTTGCCAGAGAAACACATTTCTGATTAAGTAAATGCAATCCCCCCCAAAATCTTAAATATTTTCATTTGTTTGGAGTTCTAACTAGATGGGGATCTTTCAAAATATGGGGTACAGAAATGGAGAGAATAATGAAACAGTGCCTGGTGGTTTAGAAGCACGGCTGGAGCTGCTGTCCTTTCTCACTGACAAGTTAAAAGTGACTCAGGGTGATGAGGGTATGAGCCAGCTTGAGTGTGGGAGCTGATTTCCCCACAGCCCCTGAGGAGCCCCTTGAAAAGCAAGGCAGAGGGAGGGCTCAAGGGAAGCCCGTTCTGGCTGATGGGAGAAAGAAAGGGGAAGGCAAGACTGAGGAGGGTGCTCAGGTGACAGAAAGTTGGGCTGCTGGGTCAGGGAGTGGCTGTGACCATCCTCCAGGAACACCGTAGGTGACTGATAAGATTTTATTTAGTTTATAGTGGGAGAATGAGAACACAGTACATGTTAAAATGGAAATGGTGGGGGCAAGGAAGAGGCAAGACTGTGTTTGGGAAAAAAAAAAAAGAAATACAAGAAAGGCATGGTGGGATCCTTCTTACTGTAGCAGATCCTCAGAAAATTGTTCATAACTGTGGAATGATTTCTCTAAAAGTCAAGGAGAGCGGCAGACAAAATTCCAAAAGAAAGACCATTCATAGCTCAAAATGCACCTGACACACCCAGAAAGTACCTTCAATTATGAAAATAATCTATAACACATCACTAATCACGGCACAATGAATATTAATTGAATGTAATACATTAAATATTAAATGACTAATACATTGTAATATATTGGCAATGTGGTAAGGTGGAAGGAGCCAGGCTTCCTGGGCACAAATCCCAGTTCTACCACTTACTAGCTGTGTGACTTTTGCCAAATCCCTTAACTTCTCTATGCAGTGGTTTAACCCCTCTGTAAAATGGGGATAAAAAGAAATGCCTGCTTCAAAGTGAACACTCAGTTAATGTTAGCTTTTATTTTTTTAAAAGCCTCAGGATTAATATTGATGAATGAAAGACATGGGGCATCAACCCGTTTCTGAACATTCCTTTTCTTCATAAGTTAGCACTGAATTTTCTTGTCCTTTCTTAATCACGGTGGGCTTGACTTTTTTCCACAGACAGAGTTTTTCCTGTCTGCTTGTATGCCAGAGACAACTGTTTCTCAGACCAACATTTTGCCAAAGCCAAAGTTCTACTCAGGTCTTTGAGGCCCAACTCGTTTCAAAGGCCCCTTGGTCCTCCCTCAAAAAGTGGGGCCCTTTAATTAAAGCCTGTTCCTGTGTCTTGAAGGGACCCATCACATTATCTTGAGGAAGTGGTAGGCTTCACTATGACAGAGGATCCTGACGGCACTCATGAAAGGGCAGCTTCCAAGGACAGCATGTTTGTGGGTGAGGTCTGTACTTTTAGGGAGATGTGATTCTTTGGATGAGCTACTTCTTTTCTAGGAGAAAAAAAGACAGAAAGGGAGACAGGGCAGAAAGAGGGAAGGGGGTATTTGGTGCACGAGAGACCTTAAAGTTTATCACCACCATGACATCCTTTTATTCCCATATGGCCCCTGCACTCTATATGAAAAAACAGTCTTTGAACCTCCCAGCAACCTGAAACATTGGTTATACCTGTTTGCATTTACCTGTTTCCTTCTTGGTGCACTTTGGAATGGATGAAAAACTAATTCAGGCTGTCTTTATCCAACCTAAGAAAAATTGGTTTCCATTAAGCCAACGTTGACAGACGCAAAGCCAATATGGCAGAAGGAAAAGACTTTCTTCCCCTGCATTCTTCCTCTGAGGCGGGGATAGGAGGAGGGAAAGGAAGAAAGGAAGTGATTTAGATCCCAACACAGAAGAACTGTCATCAGTTCACCACCATCGTCAAAAAGCATCATTGTGCACTTGTCTATACTTTACACTATTTCTATAACCTTAGACAAAGATCTGTAACTCCCAACCACAAAGGCTTCTTCCATTCTCCCCTATACTGTTGTTCTGGCTCAGATGAGGGCCCTCAGGACTGAACTGTGTCTTCAGGTCAGCCTGTCCACAGGTAAGAAGGCAGTGCACGTACACTGACGCAATCACATACACACACTCCTACACACTGTAGATGCAGGGGAGAGAGAATGTTCCTCTCCAATAATTTACAAAGGCAGGAGCAACACAGCCGTATCTAAGTATGAGTTTCTGAAGGTAGAAGTGCCTCCACAAGTAGAAGAGAGGAAACGAAGCTTCCTTCCAGCTGAAGCAAACAGAGGCTTTGTTTTCTCACTGGAGTACTGTAAGAATTGATTGTTTTGGAGAAATAACATAAAATCTAAGAGCTATGGTTCCCAGGCTAGAAGACCAGATCTATTCATTCAGCAAACATTTAAAACCCACTGCTTAATTAATAAACCAACTGCTCCCTCTTTGCAAAGAGGATTCTTGGGAAGAACAGTGCAACCTCAAGGCTACTGTCCTCACCATTGTCTTGCATAAGATGTTTAAGGAGAACCAGAGCTACTTCCATTTTGGATGTTTCCTTGGAACATCAATGAAACAATAAAAATTAATACTGCTAAAAATCAAACCTCTGCCTCTCTTCCATAGTCTCCAGAATTGTAACAATATGTTTCTTTTTAACGAGGTATCATGTTCAGGAAACATTTCCATTTACTGAAGAAAGGCTCTCCCTCTGCCAGTAACTGCTTCAACCAGATATTCTGTTTCCCCATATAATGGGGTCCTCACATGTCTAGGTGGTTTAAGGGTTTCATTGTCTGTCTCCAAAGACGCCAGTGAAGAATGGGGTATCTCTCTAAAGAAATTAATGTTGATACTCCTCCTAATGACTTCTGGGGGGAAGGAAACAAATATTTGCCACATATCTATTACATATCATTTGACTTTGCCATGACCTTAATATACAATATAGAGTCTATTTAATGAGATTCACATTCATTTAATCACTTAGCTCTCCCAATAATTCTATGAAGTACTATTAGTATCTCCATTTTACAGATGAGAAAACTGAGGCTCTCAGAATAATCTACCCATGGCCCCATAAGTGGTAGATCTAGGATTCAAATCCACTAACCTGTCTTAAAATCTGTTATTCTCACTGAACCAAAAATGTTTCTAAGTTGCCCTCTTCTCCCCTCGTCAGCAGAATCTTGGAGTTCTGGACAGGGCGAATCTTGTCAGGAGCGTTTCTGGGTTACTTTTGCATTATGATGCTCTGTTAATAGGATTTATGGGAAGCACAGGCCTTGTAAAGCACATGAAGAAAAAGAATAGAACAAAATTAGAAAGCCTGTTCTGCACCAGGCTAAACAGTGTGACCTACTGGAGGACAGACTACCTGTGGTCAGGGCTTCCCCTCCAGCAGTTCAAAAGGGGCCTGTCTAACTTTGCCTCTTTGGTCTCTTTGGTCTCACTTTTCTCACCTTCAAAGTACATACAATAACGTCTGATCCCACAGAGCTGCTGTTAGGATTGAATGTGATAAAACTTCTAACACATCTAACCAAGTGTCTGGCACAAGGATGGGATAGCCAGGAAATGATGGTTATTGCAACGATTACTTGGTACAACCCCAAGAATTACTGTAATTATGGGGGTAGGGGGAGAGGAATAAGACTGCCTCAGCAGAGAAGAATATTTTATCGCCAACATTTTTTAGAATTCTCAGAGCATGGTAGAGTTAAAAAAAAAAAAAAGACTTTTATTAGTTTTATTATTGTTTTTAAATTTTCTTCAAATGATACATCCCTTTATTGCCTACACCTGGGATGGTCTTATCCCACCACCAACACCCATCGCTACCCCTAGCCACAACCCACCCCCCCACCCCAATGCACGGTCCAGATGGCTTCCAAATTTCCCAAAGAGAGGGAAATACTGTCAGCACTGGTACCCATCCCTCATCCCCATGGTGATCACAATACTTTAGGGAAAAAGAAAGCAGCTCATTCACAAATAAATATGGGCTTGGCCACAGAAGGCCTCCCTGAAAAGCCTTCCAGGGAAAAGGAAAAGCATATGGAAAGCCTAGAGCTGGAAAAGAAGAGCATTTCAGGAAGAGCTGAAAGAAATCCCTCTCATAGGAAGGAGAGAGAGAAAGGAATGTAGCTCGAGACGAGACTGAGGAAACGAGCAGAATCAATCTTCTAGGGTCATGTAGGCCTTAAGAATTCTAGGCCATCCTTATAGCTCAGTAAGAAGCCACGTGCTTGATCAGGGATGGTACAAAGGACAGAATGGAAGGGACAAGACAAGACTCAGGGGACAAGTTAGGACCCCTTTGCAGCAGTCAAGTGACAGTGGCCTGGATGAGGAAAGTGGAGATAGACAAGGGGATGGATTCAAGCACATACTAAGAAAGAGGAACCAATATGACTTGGTGATGTGTCGTGTGGTGGAGAAGAAGGGATAAGGTCCCAGATTCTGGTTTAAGCAGCAAAGGGGAGAGCAGTCCTCCTTACTGAGACAGGGGATGTCCAAAGAGGAGAAACTCAAAGGCTGGGGCAGTGTCTGAGAGAGGTATGGGTTAGAGGATGGGTGTGAGAATACATCGAGCTGAGTTTTGCACATGTTGAGTTATCCAGGCAGAAATGTTGACAAAAATAGATGTATTTATAGTCAGATACCCCAAAGAGTGCTCCAGATGGGGCAGAAAGAATCAGAAACCACCGGGAAGTGATGTGCTCTCCAGGGGAAAGAGTGCATAATAAGAAAAGAAATCCTCAGACTGAGTTCTGGGGAATTCCCACATTCAATTGCAGGTAGAGGGAGTGAAGGAGGCAGCAAAGGAGACTCAAAGGAATAGCCAGAGAAGTAGGAAGAAAACCAGGAGAAGGTGGTGCCTCAGAAGTCCAGGAAAGAAAAGAAGATTTAGAGTTTTAATTAAGCTTAATAAAATGCTGTTCAGAGATTGAGGAATGTGAAGACTGGAAAATGACATTAGCATTTATGGAAATGCAGGTCAGTGGTGTTCTTAAAAGGATGGGGTGGCATGGCATGCTTGGGAACCAAACTGCAAGGGTTGAAGAGCTAAGCAGCAAGTGAGATAAATGCACATATTTCAGGTAGCTACCCTACATTTCATCCTTTATCACATTACTTAGCTTATTTCCTTTATAGCCATTATCTTAACTTATAATTAATTATCTTGCTTATCTTTTACTTGTCTGCTTCTCTCCCTAGAAATGCAAGGCCTGTTAGAGCAAGGACCTTATCTGTTTTATTCACAGCTATACCCCAAGTACCTAGTAGAACGCTTAGAAGCCCTGAGAAAGGACTAAGAAATACCTGATGATTGCTAAATGAATGAAACAGAAACAGAGACTATGGACAAGTTTGGCTGCTAAGACGGGGAAGAGGGAACTAGAAAGTGGATGGGCTCTAAGCAGGTGCTACTCGTGGGAATGAGCCACCGGTAAGGGCAAGAGGATGGGTCTGTGTTCCCAAGAAGGTAAATCCAGGGTTAATGTAGGACACTGTAATGTGAAAGCTTAAAAGAGAGAACTAGAGGTGCCATCTGGTCTAAAGGACATCCATCCTATGTTGGTAGTGCCACATGCTGTTGTTTTAGG
This sequence comes from Tamandua tetradactyla, assembly GCF_023851605.1. NCBI lineage: Eukaryota > Metazoa > Chordata > Mammalia > Pilosa > Myrmecophagidae > Tamandua > Tamandua tetradactyla. Next base: position 183,063,565 of record NC_135328.1, on the reverse strand, counting down.
TCATTCCTCTGAGACATAGACCTGAGATGAGGATTCTTTTGCAAGTGAATCATTGAGAAAATGCTCCCAAGAAAGTCAGTAAAGGACTGGGGAAAGCAGGACGGAAAGTTGCATGATCTCAGACTAAGTCTCCACCTCCACCTGATCCCAGGGAGGCCTCTGGGGTGTAAACTGCACCTGTTCCTAGAGTTTGCCCCCTCAAGGCATGGTAGCTGGGCTTTCACATAAACAAAGCTAATACTGACTACCGATTTCTCCAAGGAGGTGTAAACTACCAGGCACCCCAGCTGTCTTTGCAAGAAGGTGAGCCTTTAAAGAATGTGACAAAGACAAGCCTTTAGAAGTAAAAGCCACAGAAACTGGGGGTGGGGTGAGGCTAGGCACAAGAACTGGCCAAAGTGATTCAAGTGTTTCTGGGCAGAGAACTTCTAAGGTAGGACAGTATGGGGTGGATTACGCTGGAAGAGCTCACTAAACTAGTGACTATATTCCAGGGGACTGAGGGGTACAGGGACAGTTCTAATTTAGAATAATATCTGTTCCAGAAAATAATCCTTCAAGGGAAGTCTTCTGATTGGCTAAAGTTGACAGAATGTAATATACCAGAAATGGATTGGTTTTACAAAGGGGATTTATTAGGTTACAAATTTACAGTTCTAAGGCCATGAAAATGTCCAAATTAACGCATACAGAGGAAGATACCTTCTGAAGAAAGGCTGATAGGGTCTGGTGTTCCTCTGTCACCTGGGAAGGCACATGGTGACATCTGCTAGCCCTTCTTTCCAAAACATTCCTGAGCTTCTTTTTGTCCTTGCTTGTTCCTCCTGGGGCATTTCTGTCTCTCTAGATTCTCTCGGCTCTAAGCTCTCTCCAAAATGTCTCTCCCCCAAAAGGACTCCAGCAAGCAGGTTAAACCCACCTTGAATGGGCAGAGTCACATCTGCATGGAAACAATCTAACCAAAAGGTCCCATCCAACAATGGGTCTGCCCCCACAAGATTGAATTAAAATAATTTAGGCTTGTCTGGGGTATATAACAGTTTCAAACCAGCACAGGAACATATTAAGGTTTCTAAAGTGAACAGACGTTTTCTTCTTGGAAAATCGTAAGGGTGGAAATTTGGCACAGCTACTAAAACTGAATGTAATGTGCAACTATTAAAAAAGTACTTAAAGTATCTAGAGATACTTAAAAGTCAAGAAATAGAAAAGTCGATAACCTGGATTATATTTCAGGGAGAAGTCCCTTGAGGGATGGGAGAAAAAAAAAAAAAAACGGAACTATTAAACTTCACCATTAGGGAATCCTCTTAAACTGTGCCAAACTTTAGGGACATCCAAATCAATAGGCCATACCCTGATCTTAAGGCTTATTCTTGTGAAGCTTATGTGGGTAGCAGAGAAGCTTAGCCTACCTATAGGTATGCCTAAGAGTTACTTATGGAGGACCTCTTTTGTTACTCAGATGTGGCCTCACTCTCTCTAAGCCCATTTCTGCAAGTGAAATCATTGCCCTCTCCCTATGTAGGATATGACATCCAGGAGTGGAAGTCTCCCTGGTAGCATGGGAGATGACTCCCAGGGATAAGCCTGGTCCTGGCACCATGGGATCAACAATTTCATCCTGACAAAAGGGAGAACAAAATTGTAACTTATAAAGTATCAGTGGCAGAGAGTTCAAATAGAGTCAAGAGGCTACTCTGGAGGCTGTTCTTTATGCAAGCTTCAGTTAGACATTGCTACCTATCACAACCTGCCAAACCCCAACCGGGACCATTCCAGCCAATCTAAAGAAAACCTAGGGCAATATATAAGAGCCCACAAGGGTTCTATGCACTAGAGTAATTTTCTAGAAACCTACAATCTCCAGATGGGTCCCTGGACCAGGTAATTCCTGAAACCTAGAGCACCCATCCCCTCCAGAACATCAGCTAGTTCCATCTCCCTACCCCATATAAGTGACAGCCCCTTCCAACATGGAAAAGTTAGAATGGCCATAGCCCAAACACCCCTAAAGAGAGGGATAGAAAGATTAAAGGTGACGGTGGAGAAGATAAGGATTTAACAAATGAATATGACTGCTGAATTATCAAATTGATATCTCTTTTAGTCTGCAGTATCTCAGAGCAGCTAGAAGTAAAAATCTAAGATTGTAGAATTGTAACCCATGTCAAACTCTGAAATATGTTATATAACTAATTGTGGTGCTGTGCTTTGAAATATATTGCTTTCTTGTATATGTGTTATTTTTCACAAAAAAGAAAAAAAGGTTGATTGTAATAGTAAAAAAAATATTTCTGCCTTCTAGCCTCCTATATTCTGGAGTAGCTAAATGGAAAAATTTAAGAGGATCATATGGTAGCCCATGACAAACCCTGGGACCTGTGCTGTATTTGTTGAAGAGCGTTTTGAAAACTATTGGTTTTTTTATTTCCTTCCTTTGTACATATGTTATATTATACAATTCAAAAAGCTAAAGAAAAGTACTTAAAGTATCTAGAAATACTTAGAAGTCAATAAATAGAAAAGTGGATAACCTGGATATCTGGGAGAAGTTCTTCATTATGATGTGTGCTGGTTTGAATCTGTTGTGTACCCTAGAAAAGTCAAGTTATTTAATCCTCATTCAATATTGCTGGGTGGGATCTTTTTTATTGTTTCATGGAGATGTGACACACCAAATTGTGGATGGTAACTTCTGATTAGATGGTTTCCATGGAGGTCTGTTTCCACCCATTCAAGATGGGGTTGCTTACTGCAGCCCTTTAAGAGGGAATCATTTCAGAAAAAGTTTCAGAGCCAACAGAGCCCACACAGCCAGAGAACTTTGGAGATGCAGAAAGGGAATACTCGCAGGGAAGTCTTATGAAATGAGGAAAGAAAGCTAGCAGACATTGTCCTGTGCCCTCCCAGGTGAGAGAGAAACTCTGAACTTCAGCAGTCTTTTCTTTGGAATTAAGATACCTTTCTTTAGATGCTTCAATTTGGACATTTGCATGACCTTAGAACTGTAAACTTGCAACTTAATAAATTTCCTTTTCAAAAGCCATTCTGTTTCTGGTATATTGCATTCTGGCAGCTTACAAACTAAAACATTATGGTATTGTGCTATTATGTAAGCCTCAGAAATAAAGTCAGGTAAAATAAAATAATCCAACCAACCAATATTTATTGAGCAACTGCTCTAAATCCAGCTTTGTGCCAGAATGGTGAAATGGAAAGAGTCTCCCATACTTGAAGCTTATTATCAGGCATAGACCAGATGATGTACATGAAACAAAGAAGCAGGTATGGAGGCAGTATAGCACGATGTTTGAGTTGAGCCCTAGGGTCAGATTGTTTGGGCTTACTCTAATCTCTGCCCCCACATTCTTGGTGTCTTAGTTTCCCTATCTGAAAAACATAGATAATAATAGTACTTATTTCATGATTACTGAGAGGACTGAATGTGATCATTTGGGAACATTTGGGAACAGAGTCTGATGTGCACAGTCAGCACTCATTCATTGTTAGTCCCACTGCTACTGTGGTTACTGGAGATAAGGCATGGAAAAGACCATTAATTACCTGACTTGACTTCTGTCCTGCTCTCCTCAGAAAGGATCAAAGACATTTATGCCTGGCTATGATGGGGATGAGGGTGGGGGACCCCACATTAGAGAAGAAATCAAGAAACATCCATCCTCGTTTTCTTGGACCCAGATGTGACCGAGCTAAGCGTGCACCAGGAGCTGAAGGACAGATGGCATGCTCTGCTGAGCTGGCCAGGAGCCAAGGCCAGCAGCTTTCTACTCTGGGAACCTTTCAGACCCTGAACACACATATGCTCAGACTCTTAAAGAGTACTGGGTCAGCAAGGGAGCACTGGAAAAACCATCAGCATCTTTCTATCTCTACTGACCATTTCCTACACAGAACCCGAGCCAGTGCTGACAGTTTCCTGGTCAGCATGCAGAGTGGGCACCTAAGCCCAAGCAGTACAGTCATAGAGGCAGGCCTTCCATCCTACCCCTCCACTCGGTAATGTATAGCTTCGGACCAGTGACTTTCACCTCTTAAGACTCAATTCTCTCTCTATAAAGCAGCTCCTGACCTTGGTTGCACATTAAAATTATTGGTGGAGTTTTTAGAAATCCAAATACTCAGACCTCACTCCAGACCACTAAAGTCATAATCTCCTTGGTGGGGCCTATTGCTAAAGGGAAAATGATCACCTTCTACTCATAGGTGTAGAATTACATGAGATTACCCATGGGAAAGATTTAGCACTATGCTTTACACAGAGTGCCTGAAAGGTGGCTATCATGCTGTACCACTTAGAGTTCTGAGACTTCAGACTTATTCCCCACAGACCCATGGAGGATTGTACTTTGGAAGTTTCATTATGCTCATAGGAAATTCCTGCCCAGAGGGTAAATCCCACGTTTGATTTCTCTAGTTCCTTTGATCACCCTGGTCCTGAATTATCTTATTCTGACAGGGTGGAAAGTTCAGATACTGAAAATGTTTCTGATTCTGGATGAGGGGCTGCAAGGCTAAATCTTTGTTTCCTTATTATACAGTCAATGGACCTCCTATTTCCCACCCTCATAGGAAAGCTGCTTTCCAAAGGGAACCTCAGTTCTTGGCTTAGAAAATGTGGCGGGGCTCAGGGACAGATACCAGCAACCTTGGCTACTCTGGAAGGTACACTGACAGTTTTATCTTTGATAGAGTTGTAGTGAAATATTTCTTGACCTGTGTCTCCCCTTTGCACCATAAACCTGGAGGGTAGATTCCAGGCATGCATGAAGTTTCATAAAATCCGGGTATAAGGATTTAAGTGTATAGGAGGGGCCTTTCCAGGCCTTGTTTCCTAAGTGGTTGATGTGCCTAGACCCAGTACCAAGACAATGATCTGGGACAAAGCAAGCAGGCTGGTTCCTTTGCAGTTTGTGTGTTCTTGAAAGAGTAATAAACACCAACAAGAACAGATATAGAACTTCAATCCATGCCATAAAGGGGACAGCTAGCATCCTAGCTAGAAGAACTGGACGGTAATGAGGGAAAAGAGGGCTGTTCACCCTGAGTAAGGCAGCGTTTATTGTCTAATGGGTGTTTGGTTGTCAAGGCATCAGACCATAGTAGTGCAGCAGAGGGAGACTGTTTCAGTCCCATCATGAAATACTAAAAGGAGACCTGACCAAGTGCATTCAGATCCTGGTATTCCTTCTTTTCAAGCCATTTAACAATATAGCATTTGCCATAGGTCAGGCATATATATATTTTACAACCCATTATCCAAATTTTGAATGTGAGGAAACTGAGGCTCAAGGTTAAGTAACTTCAAGGTCACACTTAGTACGTGACAGAGTTGGGATTTGAATCCCTGACAGTTTTTGCTTCAAAGCCTGTGGTCTTAATCACATTTCCAAATTGTTTCTTGTCTAGTGAAGGTGTCAAACGAGTCAACAGACCATTAGAATACAGTGTATAAGTGACATATTAGGGACTAGCATAGGTCTGGTGTTCAAAATCCCATCATCATCTGATGCTTGCTCATAAGAAGGGAAACAGAAGTGGCCATCTGGTGACAGGCTGAAAAGCACAAATACCTCAAATGAGTATACCAAACATGGAAAGAAAAAAGAAGAGAGCCTTGATTAGGTATTTATCCAAGAGAAAATGAAAACATATATCCACACAAAAATCTGTATGTAACTGTTCATGGCAACTTGATTTCTAATAGTCAAAAACTGGAAACAACCTATATCTCCATTAACAGGTGAATGAATAAACAAATTATGGCATATGTATACAGTGGAATACTACTCAGTAATAAAAAGAACAAATTGCTGAGACACACAACATGGATGAATTTCAAAAGCCTTACGCTAAATGAAAGAAGACAGAACTGAAAAATATACATATTATATGATTCCATCTATATGGCCTTCTAGAAAATACAAAACTCTAGTGTCAGAAAACAGACCAGTTGTTGCCTGGGAATAGGGGTGGGAAAGGGGAATTGACTGAAAAGGGGCACAAGGGAACTTTTAGGGGATGACTGAAATATTCTATATTTTGATTGTGGTAGTGGCTACAGGAGTGTGGACTTTTGTCAAAATTCATTTTTTGTAAAAAATGAATAGTAAAAAAAAAAGTAAAGTTTTTCACTTTAAATAAGGTGAGTTATACTCTATTTAAATTATACTGAATTAAAAAAAATTTTAATGAGAGACTTGATATCATATAGTCCCACCTGAGATGTGCTAGGCTGCGATGCTAAAAATGAGAGTCATATATGTTTTGCTTTCTTTGTGTCTTTTCTTTTTTTCTCTATTTTCTTTCCTGCCTCCTTCCACCCATTCTTTTCCTCTTCCTTCTTTACTTATTCTCCCTCTCTCTTTAGACCCTTTTCCAAGCCAAGCCTAGGTGACAGGCCCCTGAACTCCAAGCATTTCCAGTGCTGCCATTACAAATTAGTGGAAAAGATCAGCAATCTGGGCAGGCTGATTCTCAGCCTACTTCAAAGAGCAGACGTTCTACAAACCAGGCCAATGACCCACAGAGAAGGCTGGCAAGGCTGCAAGGCTCCTTTATTAGGCCCCTCCGTGGCTTCTATCTTCCAAGTAATAAGTATGACAAAGAGGAAGTACCTTTCCGAGAACTACTTGGCCTTGGGAGGGAGGGAGGGAGGTCATTTGTCTCTATCCCAGAGAAATGTTGTTTCTTCATGACCCTTGAATTGTTCTCAAGGACCATACTGCTCTAAAGTAGCCACGAATGAGGTCTCATTATTAAACTCTGGCAAGGATGGAGACAAGGAAGATACCCTTTCCTCAACCAGTTTCCACATGGCATGGCATTCTCACTGGTTGAGAAGTGAAAAGAGAGGCTCACGTGGCAGGGGGCAGCAGGAATGGGGACAGAACATGAGATGGGCACAATTCCCTACCTCGGGCCTGCAGGAAGCCCATGGCAGCCGGAATGTCCATCTGCTACACCCCACCCCTCACAGGAAGGGGAGGGGACAAAAGTGACCCAACTGCCCCTTGCTCAGAAGCCACAGCAGGAAGTCAACAGCAAGGCCTACCTGCCTGGGAGAAATCCACGTTAGCGTAATCGAAACTATTCCTGGACAAACCCTTCATAGCAGTGAGAATTATAAAGTCCCTCAGCCAAGAGGCATGGAAGTTGAGTTCAGCCAAATGCAACCCAGCCACACGGGCAGTGAGAGGGGTTCTGGGGATGCTAGCTGCCCTTAAATTTCTATTTGCTGACAGCTGAGAGAGCTGGTCTTGCAGAATTGGATGCTTGCAATTTTTTTTTCCAAAAGATAATTGGCCCCCAGGTAGTAAGGCCTATAATTCAGTAACAAACTAAAAATGAATAGATAATGGCAGCATGAAGGCAGAATTCTAGCCCAAGACAGAAAAAAAAGTAGGTATCCATAAGAGAAAAGGTCCATAATTCTTTTGATATTATGGATTTATCAAGAGCATCTAGTTCTTAGTAAGTGAAAGAGGAAAGAGACAGTCTCTACCCTTTACTCATTATGTTAAAGATTTGAAAAAAAAGTTGCATCCAAGAGAAATGTCAGAGGACAGCCAACATCTATAACTGAAAATCAGCCCAAAATCCATCAGCTCTCCCCAGTCACCAAGAAAAAAGAAGAAATAACTCCCTAGTACCTGATAGATTTCTACATTTAGAGGCTAAGCAATCTGCCATCTGTTCAATATCACAAACTTCTATTAAGATTTTTATTGGTTCGTTTAAAACATCCTTACCCTACGTACAACCACCAACTGGTCTTCTATCTTAGCCTGGAAAGAGTCTGTATTAGTTCCATTACTAAGAACTTACCATCGCAAGTGCTGAATAAATCACGAAACAGACTGACCACTGTAATCAGTACGCGTGGATATATACATCCTGGTAATAGACTCAGCATAGCCTTTGTGGTCAACAAGTGTTAAGGTTTATTGTGATGTTAAATAAAACCTTGTAGATTTTTATTTCTGGCAGTATGTTGGATTAGGTACATGAATGATCCTATTGAAAACAACTAAGATAACAGTAGATACAATAGAAAAACATCTTTTTAAATAACTGATGAGCTGGAAGGTTAGGAAACAATATTTGGAGGGCAGAAATGAAGTAAAGGCTGGAAGCCAGAATGAGGGCTAAACCCTGAAGCCGGTTTTGAGCTTGAGAACATTTGCCAAAACAAAGTGATCTTAAACCTTATCTTTTATGCCTGAGGGGACACAGCATGAGGGGACAGGATGAAAAATTCCCATAACTAATGAAGGCTCTATCACATGGACATAGGAAGTCCATTGAATATCAAGCACAATAAATAAAAATAAACAAGCACTTAGGAGCATTTTCTAGAAACTGTAGAACCCTAATGACAAAGAAAAAAATGTTTAAAAAGCAGCCAGAAAGAAAAGACAGATTATTCTCAAAAACAAGACTGACAGTAGACTTCAGAGGAAACAATGGGAAGCAGAAGCCATTTGAAAATATCTTCATTGTGCTGGAGAAAATAACTGTCAACCTAGAATTCTATCCAGCAAAAATATCTTTCAAGAACAAAAGAAAAGTTTGTCTTTCCAAACAAAAACAGAGAAGTTGTCACCAGTAGACCTTTGCTTAAACAAATTCTAAAGGATGTATGTCAGGATTTATCAAAAAATATATACAAAACAAAACTGGTGAGCTATGACAATATCAGTCGGACAGATCTTAAGACTAAAAGAATTACTAGAAAATGAGCACCATTTTATTATAAAATATTCAATTCACCAGGTAAATAAAATATTCTAAACTTGTACGTACCTGATGACAAAGGCTCAAAATATATAAAACAAAATCTGCCAGCGCCACAAGGAAAAATAGCAAACTCCAAAATCATGCTGGATGATTTTAATGTATTCCTCCCAGTAGCTGATTTATCAGGCAAACAAAAATTAGTATAGATATAAAAAATTAAAACAACACAATTAAGAAGCTCGATCTAATGGGTTTACATGAACACTGCATCTAACAAGGTAGAGTCCGTAGAATATTTTGAAAATTGACCGTATACTGAGCCTTACAATTAAGACTCAACAAGTTTAAAGGATTGGATATAATACAAACAATATTTGCCATCCGTGATTCAAGTAAATTAGAAATCAATAACAAAAAAGGTTAACAGGAGCAAAAGCAAACAAAAACTCAGAGACTTGGAAATTAAGAAACACAGTTATAAATAATCCATGAGTCAAAGAACAAATCATAATGGAAATTATAAAAAGCTCAAACCAAATGATACAAAATACTACATATCAAAATGTATAATATACATTAAAGTAGTACTGACAGGGAAATGTATAGCCTATAATGCTCATCTTAGAAGAAAAAAAGCCTGAAAATCAATAAGCAAAAGATACAAGTTAGGAATTTAATAAAAAACAAGAAATTAAATCTAAATTAGTTAGAAGGGAGAAAATAAGAAAAGTTAGCATAGAAATTAATGAACAATAGAGAAGATAACCTACTCAACAACTGAGTCTTTAAAGATTAATAACATTGACAAAATTGAAAAGTCTGTTCAAAAAAATTATAGAAGGCACAAATAGTATTGCATATGAAAAGAGGACATAACCACAGATGCTCCAGAACTTAAAAAGACAAAAGTATATTATAAATAACTTCATGCAAAAAATTTTGGAAACTCAGACAAAATGGACTAATTCCTAGAAAACTCTAACTAAATACATTCATAGCCCACTAACTGCTGAAGAAACTGAATCAGAGGTTAAAATTCTTCAGGGAAGAAATTATTTCAGCTTTACATAACTCTTCCAAAACAGATAAAAGAGGTTACATTCTACAACCCATTTCATAAGTCTAGTATAACCTTGGTACCAAATTCTGGCAAGGACAATAAAAGAATTGAAAATTACAGTCTAATATACTTATGAATATAGATACAAATACTCTAAACAAAATATTTGTAAAATAAATCTAGAAATGTACAAAAAATGAGCCACCATAATCAATTCAGCTTTATACTATGAGAGCCATATTGATTTAATACTGAAAATCAGTTTACTAGACATAAACAAATTAAAGGAAGAAAAAACATATGTCATCTCAATAAACATATAGAAAGTATTTTATAAAGCCCCATGGATGATTAAAAGAAAACCTCTTTGCAAACTACAGAAAGAAGGTACTTCCTTATCCTGATAAAGGACATCAACCCCATATTGTACATCATTCTCAAGGGAAAATGTTGAACTTGAAAAGCAAAACTTTTAGAAGACAACTGAGACTATTTTATGACCTTGCCATAAGGAAGGAAGCCTTTAAAAGGACACAAAAACAATGTTAAAGAAAAGAGTATAAATTTTATTACATTAAAATTTGGAATTTCTGTCTCTCCAAGAGACAGAAAGGGAGTGAAAAATAGTACAAATTAGGAGAGGGTATTTGTGACACTAAGAAACGATTTTATATATATATAGCATATATAAAGTACTCCTTCAAATAAATATTTAAAATGCAAAGTAATTTTTAAGTAAACTAATGGGAAAAGTTAATGCAGGGAATGATTATACACCACAGCTGGGTATAAAAATTGGTTAAATACATTAATTTTGCATGTATTGAAGATACTCAGAGACTGTAACCAGTAAAACTCTACTCCTATTTACATTCCCTATATGCTTACCAGGGTACTTGAACAAGAGCGTTCACAGCAGATTTATTTTAGAAAAAAAAAAAACCTAGAAATATCTTGTATTCATTAATAACAAAGCAGATATATAAACTGTATATTTGTTCAATGAAATATTACAGTTCAGCAAAATGAAATAGTACAGTTCCAGCTACACTCAACAACATGAATGAATCTAGAAGCAAAACATTTAACAAACAGTTACAGTCACTAAGCAGTCAGAAGGGACCCTAGCAAGAGTGCTAGAACTGAGTCCCAAGAACTCCTGCTTTGCCAGGAAGGTGGGGCAGTGGAAGACTTGAAGAGATGTCATGGGGATACTGGGGAGCTCGGCAAAGTAGTGATTTACTAACTGTATGGAAATATTTGAATTGTTACTTAGTCAGTACTGCTTTACTGGTATGAACTCAGTATGAGTCAAGAACAAAGGAATACAAATAGTATGACAGTGTTTATACATAGTGCACAAGTATGTATAACCCTAAAACAATATATTGTTTAGCATACAAATATAGGTGCAGGGAGGGGTAAGAAAATAAAGAAAAGTATGGGGAAAAGGCATTTTCCAGAAAATGGTTATCCCTGTGAAGGGAGGGGGTTGGATGGGATTGAGAGGGGTATACAGGGGACTTCAAAGGTAACAGCAACATTCTTTTTCTTAAATTGACGGGTGAGTACATGAGTATTGGTTGTATTATTATTCTTTATACTTTTACATAAAGTTTATAAACATTCTTTTATATCTCCTGTGTATTTTATTAAGATTATTTTTTAAAAATCATTAAGAAAATTTAATAAGAAATCCTCACATCAAATTGAGGTTCCTGCCAAATCTCTTCTAGTTACTTTCCTAGTCACCAACAGCAGTTGGTAGAGCTCTTAAAATTTCAAGTTCTCCCCTGAAAATCAGTCCAAAACATTTTCACAAGTATCTCACCAGTGAGGTGCCTCAAGGCCCAATCTCTGAGGGAATTCTGCTCAGCCTCCTTCATTTATTTTTTAATCTCCTAGAGTTTTCCCAAGTTTTGAAATCTTTAAAATGAGGACATGGAGCAAGTGACTATATTCAGTTTCTCTTGTCTAAATTTCAATGGTCATGCTATTATTTTAAGTTCTTTACCATACACTTCAGCTGTGTGATGCCCCAATTTCCCTTATCAAGATTGGCTGACAGGGAAGTTTATAACAGTGTATTACAAGAAGAAAAGGGAAGAGGGGATAGGCTGGGACTGGGGTGGGGTGCTTGCACACGATGTGTGAATTTTTTTTAGCAACCACAGTATTGCTTGGCATTTGTAGATTAAACATTCATATCTTCAATTATTTATGAGCAGCCCCTAACAGTCATGCCACATGGCAATTTGTCCTTTCTTTGAAACACAAACGTGAACTATGTGTTACAAAGCCAGAGCACAAGATAAAGTCATTTAGCTAAAAAGGAAACCTTGTCAACCACCCAACCTCTCAACTCCATGGCACCACTGGGTAAACAGAAACTTTGGCGAAGTGGGAGAAACTTTTATTACCTTAGTGCAAGTTGAAAAGGCAAATATTCATGGTCTGTAAAAAATCACAGGAACTCTCTTCTCTGGATGAAATAATATTCAGAAGGAAGTTAAGAACCTATGCAAATATTTCTGCATTTGCAAATTTGGGGATAAGCCAAGGACTTGGGATTTATCTGCTGAGAACGTCAAGGGTTTACTGTACTGAATCTTGATGGAAGATGTTTCAAAATTCTCCTTCTATTGAAATTAAATCAGTACATTTTTATCATAGCTCCTCTGATCTTAAGATAGCTTCAGCATTGGACACTGAGCCTGGAAGTCCAAGGAATGACTGAACAGACTAACTTTGTGACAGAGACTTAGCAGAGCATATCATGTATTTAAAGGATGCTTTTATTTTTTCCATCTCTTTCTACTTTCTGTTTGACAGCTTCTTCTTTGGACCCCAGTCATATATACCAGTACTTATTTTTTCTTTTATTTGAATTTTTAAACATTTTAAATTGTGGAATACAATATGTACAAAAAAACTATACATTGCAAAGTACACTTTAACAAGTAGTTTTAGAATAAAGTATGGTATGGGTTACAGTTCCACCATTTCAGGTGTTTCCTTCTAGCTGCTCTAAGACACTGGAGACTTAAAAAAAAAAAAAAAGTCAATATAATGAGTAGTCCTAGTCATTTGTTAAATTCTATCTTCTCTGATACAGATTCTTCTTCTTCCACTCTTCAGGGACATTTGGTGAATAACCATTCTAACTTCTTCATGTTGAAAAGGGGTGTCAACATTATGGGGTAGGGGATGCAACTGGTTGATGCTCTTGAAGAGACTGATAACTCAGGGTTTCGGGGTTTCTCTGGCCTAGGAACCATCTGGAGGTTATAGGTTTCTAAACAGTAAACTTGGTGAGTCAAACTTTTATAGAGTCTCAGATAGAGCCCTGGGTATTATTTAGGGTTTACAGGAATACTGTTGGTTGGGGTTTGGCATATCATGGCAATTAGCAATATCTAGCTGAAGCTTGCATACGAGTAAACTCTAGAACAGCCTCGTGACTCTACTTGAAATCTCTTAGTCACTGATACCTTATTTTGTTACACTTCTTTTCCCCCTTTTAGTCAGGTAGGCATTGTTGATCCCAAGGTGCCAGAACCAGGCTCATCCCTGTGAGTCATGTCCCATATAGGCGAGAGGGCCCATACTTATTTTTTAAAAAGTGACCCTGAATTCAAAGACCATGCCTGCTCAGAGAGTTCTCCAAAATTCCTGAGACTAACTTCTGTATAGTTTTGCATGGCTCTACTCCCCAAATCTGAGGGGCATTCTCAACCCACTCCCAGGACACATGTAGAGGTAAAGAGCCATCCTTCTCTCTCCATAAGAATTCCAGCCATAGCTGGTAATTTGTGATGTTCAGTAATGAAGGGAAAATTCACTTTGCTCATGGCACTCATAACTTCAAGCCCTTGCTGTCTTGCCCCCAAGGAGACGTGCCTAAATATGGCCTTCCCAATGGGACAGCCTCAGGAGGGTGTGGTCAGTCACTTACTACCACCAACCACCACTACCTTTCCTTCCCACCCTCCTTGGACTTCAGGAAAGAATATTTTCTCCATCTTATTATTTCAGTATCCCTTTGCTTAAACCCATGGAAGGTTTAGACAGTTCTATGTGTTGCTCATCCTATTCAACAACCTGTTGCTGACAGTTTCTTTTAACAAGCTCAAGAATTTCTTCAAATAAGCGACCAAAACAGTGAAGTTATGTGTGTCTAGAAGTGGAGCAATAATCTTCCATTACTTTTAATTAGGGCTCTAAAATTTCCCCATATGTACTGAATTTTTTTAATGCTCCTTAAAAATCGTCAGCATTCATTTTCCTCTACTCTCATTTTTCTGGTTTCCCTTGTTCGGGAGCAAATTGTAACAGTGCAAAACAGCAGAGCCTAGCACTGTTCATGCAACTCAGACATCCTTCCAGTTCTGACCATATTGCCTGAATTGAATAAGCACCATTGCTTATTCAATACCATAAGCATGAGGATGTTGCTATGACATCTTGAACTTCTTTTCCTGACTCACAGCAGAATAGCAATGGTGCGTCTACATTTCTTATACTCATGTAAGAAACAGAGGCCATCAGAGTTACCCTCTCCTGCACTGGTCTTTTCTGTCATCAGCTCTCCTCCAACTCTAGCATTAATATCACCGAGTCAGTGGGCTCTAAGTGTGTGCTCCTGCCAGAAGAAGACAGGTTACGTTGCCCATTTGTCCTTCTTACTACTTTCTGGAGTATCAAATGCTAGAACATAAGCACTGCTATTAACAGCATTAATAATTTCCTGTTAAATTTCAACAAAAGACCATAAAATTCTCAATTAATTTCAACAGGAGAGTTTTACAACTGTAACATAACTTTGATCAGTAAATTCTGGCTGTCCCAGTAACCTCTGCAGTTCTGTTATTCTGGAGAGCTGCAGTTTTTCCTGAAGTATTATGCTAAAAAGGCATGTAGGGTGTGTAATGGTTAGGTTCATGTGTCAACTTGACCAGCTGTCTGGTGAAGCAAGCACTGGCCCATCTGCTGCTGTGAGGACCTTTCATGGACTTAAATCATCAGCACACTGATTGCATCTGTGGCTGATTACATCTGCAGTCCACTAAGGGGAATGTCTTCCTCAATTTAATCAAATCAGTTGAAAGCTTTAAAGGAAAAGTCAAAAGAGAGAATCTCTCCACTTCAGCCAGTCATCCTCTCCTAGGGAATTCATTGAAGACCTTCATCGGAGTTGCCAGCTAATGGCGTGCCCTATGGAATTTGGACTGGTGCATACCTACAGTTATGTTAAGACACCTGTGCTGGTTTGAAAGGATGTATGTCCCCTAGAAAAGCCATGTTTTAATCTAAATCCCATTTTGTAAAGGCAGAATAATCCCTATTTAATACTGCATGTAATTAGATCATCTCTCTGGAGATGTAACCCAATCAAGAGTGGTTGTTAAATAGGATAAAAATAGTTCTTGTGTGATCTGGATTACTAGGTACACAGACAGATTACCCCAAAGTACAAAATTCTATGACCAAGGGAAGTTTTATGTCTCTGAGAGGGATTACCAAATTCTGCTCCCCTAATCCATCATCATCTCTTCTTAGCCACAAGCAGTTGCTGAAGATGTGAGGCTTTGTTGTTCACAGGGGCAAGTTGCGGAGAATTTGGAAATCAATTTCAATAAATTCTATAATTATTTTAAAAAAAAAAAGAGTGGTTGTTAAGATGGAGTAGGGGAGCTGTGTCTCCACTCATCTGGGTAGGTCTTGATTAGTTTCTGAAGTCCTACGAAAGAGGAAACATTTTGGGGTATTCAGAGAGAGATCTCTGAGAGAGCAGAGAATGCCTAGCCATGAGAAGCAGAGTCTACCAGCCAGAGACCTTTGGAGATGAAGAAGGAAAATACCTCCTGGGGAGCTTCATGAAACAGGAAGCCAGGAGAAGTTAGCAGATGATGCCGTGGTTCGCCATGTGCCCTTCCAGATGAGAGAGAAGCCCTGACTATGTTTTCCATGTGCCTTCTCACTTGAGAGAGAAACCCTGAACTTCATTGGCCTTCTCGAACCAAGGTATCTTTGTCTGGATGCCTTAGATTGGACATTTCTATAGACTTGTTTTAATTGGGACATTTTCTCGGCCTTAGAACTGTAAACTAGTGACTTATTAAATTCCCCTTTTTAAAAGCCATTCTGTTTCTGGTATATTGTATTCCGGCAGCTAGCAAACTAGAAGAACACCTTCATAAAAATCTCATATTTACAGATATCCCCTGTTGGTCATTTTTCCCTAGAGAACTCTGACTACCTCAGGGTGTATTTCAAATTCTCATGCTTTCTTCAATTAGACACACACATTATATAATTACATTAAATAGTCCTAAATGCTATGCTTTGAATTCTTGTGCTTTTAATTTAATTTTAATTTTTAAAATATTCTATTTTTTTGCGCTGCTATCACTTCTTACTGATGCTTGATAAAATAACTTGAGCAATCTTTGTAGAATATTTTTTATCAATCTCTTCCAATTTGCTAGGGGATTTAACAAACTAATAACCAAGACTATCAGAGCCTTAACTAAATGAAGACTTCTCTGAGGAAGACTGAAGATTTCTCTGATGATCACACATGAATTGTAGCTCACTGACTTATGACATCTCTGTTGGCTTACCTCTTAGGTCCTAACTGAATAAGCAAAATTATATAAATATGAGTTCTAGATTGTTGTGCCCTAATACCCATCAGCTACAGACCATATGTTACTTTTGAGCTTAGCTTATCTTGTTCTCAAGATATTTCAGGGGGGGTTGAAAAGCTATGATGGTTAGTCCCATCTTACAGATGAAGAACCGATTGGTCAAGGGCTTTGGCCGAGCCTGGTGTGCAATGCCAGTGTTGCAGGTGCCTGCTCAGATAGCCAGCGTTTCTTGCACTGCCTGCCCATTACGTTTATAGACTTGCAAACATGATTTAGCTCCTCAGAGAATGGGATGATGAACAGCATGTCAGGGCCTCCTCAATGGGCAGCGGGGAAGGCAGAAAAGAACCCAAAAGACATCAGGGAACATACGGCACAGGAGGAAAGAAGACAAGGTAAAAGCCATCAGTTGTCACACTGTTTTCTTAACATTATCTTCCATCAAAGTCCAGCCCAGAAATTTGCCAAGACTTAAGACAAAATGCATCTTCTTCTTGTCTGTACCTTTCAGCCACCAAATGTCTCAGTGGTTGGCTTGGCAACATGCCAAAGGCCACACGCACTTCTCCTTAGAGGGTGGCTGCTGCTAAATTACAATGGGCAGAGACAGCTCAACAATAGTGCCAGTTGAACACATCTTGATCCACCGTCACAGAGTACACATTGCTAGTTCGCCCTTAAAGCAAAACTACTGAGGTGTCAATGGCAAAATAATAATCTTAGCCTTCAGAGGCCAGACCTCACCACCCAATTAACATGTCTGTCCAGGGTGTGACAGAAAGGCCTCTGCATTAACAATTCAGTGTCCTGTGGGTGCCTCAACTGAAAAGACAGAGTAGGAAGGAAGGAGAGTGAGCTTTCTTCACATGCCCTCCCCATTCTCCCTGCAGGTATCTTGGTGGCACAACTGTTATTCTACCTTGCAAAAACTCCCACAATATTTTAATGCAAGAATACAAAGGGCCTCCATCCACAGCATCACAGCTTTAAAGACCATATGTCAAACTGATCAGCCAGTATCCAAAGTCTGCTCTTCAGCCCTGTGCTATATAGTACAACCCCAGAGCAAAGCTGAAACCCTAGTGCACAGAATCACTTCCCCACACCTGGACTGCTCAACAAGAAGGATGAAGAACAGCTGGGACCTAAAGCAGGTGAGCCAGGGAGGTTATGCTGGATTCAGGATTTGCATTTTGAGTTGAGTTAGGAACCTAAGGACCCTGCAGGGATAATTCCAACCTTCCCCAAGAGGGGTGAAATTACCAAATGAAAGTTCATACTTTCATTTCAGGATGTGGGTCTTTCAACCCATGGACAACAGCCCAAAGCCAATACCATGGGCTCTTTTCAGTGAGAGCCCCCATGTTCTTCGCATCCAAGCTGTTTAAATTATTCCTCCTCTTCCCAACACTCTCCCTGTCCCCCCCCCCCCCCCAGGAAACACATAATTATATAAAGACATCTTAAAACAACTGCAGGACCCAACTTCTTTACTCCAGGGGAGCACAGGGGAAATGTTGAGGAGCTGCTTCAGGACACGTGCAGATGATGATCATAATTCGGAATTTACATAACCACACAAACAAGGTCTGAAGACTATTTCTGGAGTTTAGCACACACCTCATTCTCCACCCCATCCCATCAATACCCAGAACACACCAGTTTTAGCAAAAACTGAAGGACTCCACATGCCTGGGGGAGGCACCTGGCTGTTGCGATTAAGCGCTGAGGGCTGTCGGAAAATCACAGTGTGCAGCTGAAAGAGAACCAGGGAGATGCTGATCCAGGGGCCAACCCCCCACAGACCTTCCTGTCTGCAAACACTGCCGACAAAGTTCAAGGAGTCCTGTCTGCAAGCGCATCAAAACAGCCGCGGTAAAGTCAAGCAAAGCTGTCCCCAGAGTTCTCTCTACCAATTCCCCCCTCCATGTCTGCCTGTGTTAAGGTCTTCCATCACACTCTGGGTCTCTCAAACAGCTCCTACAATCTCATCAGGGACCATTCCGCACCCATCAGAGCGTCTCATTTTAAAAGATGGTAAAATGTGTGGCGTAACTTTGAGGGGTCGCCTGCTTTACTAGGGGTAAGGCAAAAATCCCCGACAGGATAGGAGTTTGGCTTTTTGGGGGTGGAAGTGGTGGTGGCAAGAGGTGACTCTGCGGTAGGCACACTTTAGAGGGCTAGGATTACGGGGCAGAAGGAAAGATCTCCCTTCCGTCTTGGCCCCCAGCATCATACGAATCTCCTTCGCAACCAGCCCGGCAACACAAACGACTCGAGCTCGCCGGAACAATCCCTGAGCAGCCGTCAGGGCAGCAGAAGAAAATGCAGGTGCTGCCAGGACGCGCTGCATTTGCCCAACAGCTGAGGCTCATTAGAGAGCCGCGTCTTTGGCGCGCGGGTGCCGAGCTGCGCCCGCGGCTGCGAGCGAGCGGCGCGCGCAGGATTACAGCCCCGCCGCCGCTGGTGATTGACGCGGCGGAGGTGCCTGGAAGCGCGCCGCCTCCCCATCACCCCGCCGAGCGGGAGCTCAGCCCACCGAGGGACCCGACGCTGCATTGCCGCCCAGCCCGGCCGGCCCCGCCGAGCAGGTCGGCGCCTCTGCAACCTGACACCTTGCCTAAGGCAGGCAAAAACAAAATGGAACCGCAGTTCGCTATTCCACGTCATTGTGGTGGCAGCAGGAAAAAGAAAGCAATAAATAAAATAAAGCGAAAGAAATCTATCCGCCGAATAAAAATCCAGAGTCCCTACCTTCTGCCTTGGGATGGCAAACTGGTCCTGTGTTCTCTGACCCACGGTTCCAGCCCCTTCTTCATGAATTATTCCGGTCAGTCAGGATTTTGTGCATTTTTTCATTAACACCTGTTTCAAGTAAGGGGTAGAGACCTTATTGAAAGAATTTTCCTTTAAAAATAACCTGTGCATACATATGTCCGTGCAGGTAGGCATGCGTGCTTGTATACACACACATGCACACTGAATATACATGTAGATTGAAGCACCAAACTAGGCAGTTGGATAATGGGAGAGTCGGCTGGTTGTGAGCATGCTCGCACCGGGAACAGATCCACCCTCTTGTTATTCCCCTGAATAAATATAAATCACGATCAGAAACCCAAACAGAAGCATCCCTCTTGAATTCCTGCTGCTGAAAAGCAAAGAATACATGCAGCCTGCAGACACAGAATCTAATCAGCAGCTGTTTTCTGAATCCAGAGCCAACCCATCCATGCCTCCCTTGTCTGTTCCACTGAGTCCAGGCCTTTCTTGAACGGGGTTTTAACCTTTTAAAGATACAGTACACTAATTATCACTTCTGAATGGCTATCACTCTGTGCCTAAAAACATAGGGCTGGCTTGCACGCAGAGATAATGATTTTATTTATCAGTGCCTGTAAAAATACTATACATTTTTAATATATAGTAAAAGAGAATGCAAGGCATAAAGATAGACACACATATTTACTGCAGTGATGAGATTTTCAATGACTAATCAGCGTGTTATGTAAACATAGGATCCCAACACATGCAATGCAGGGGCCTCTCGTCAGCACAGGGTGTCACCCCTCACCAGCCCCTAACTGCTGATAAAGGACCAGGAAACCTGCAGATAAGCAAAAGGAAGTAGGGATTCCTGCCACCTCAGAGTTAACCAGGGCACCTCTTGCCTGCTGTCCAAGCTAACTATCATGTCTTCAAACCAAAGAATAGTTCTGCCACTACTTCTAAATGATAATGTAATCTAGGACCAGGTCTTGTGCCAAAATAAATTTTTCTCCAACCAGGATCAAAACCACCACCCTAACCTTTAGAGTCTTTAAGATTCAGATCTTGTTTACAAGGAGGGTGTTTTGTTTTGCTTTTCTAGCTTTTCTTTTCTTTTCTTTTTTTAAGGGCTAGGTAGAGTATGTAGAAAAATGGGATGGGGTGGAGGCAAACCACCTCCAGCCCAAATTACAATACAAAAAAAAATATTCCCTAGGTACTTGAGCCACCCAGATGGTGTTTATTCCAGTTTTGTTTTGGCTTTTAAAGAGGTAGGACTGAGAAAAAACAAAAACTCCTAATCTTAGGTATGTTTAAAAGGAAAGAAATGCCTTTTACAGTTTCTTTTTCATCACAGGAGCCCCAGAGCTTCTGAACGGTGCTGCCTGTTTCCTTGGTTCTTGCCCAGGAGCAGCAGCTTACTGAGCAGTAAAGAAAGCAGGGAAAAAGACACTAGCATTCCTACTGCACCCCTGGTAAATTCCTCTGGCCCTGGCATCACAGCCATTCCTTCCCTCACCTAAGCCTGTGGGGCAAACCACTGAAACCAAGGATGCACTGTCACCCTCCCGTTCATCACAGGCGCTGCCTCCTCTCTCTCTCTCTCTCTCTCTCTCTCTCTCTCTCTCTCTCTCTCTCTCTCTCTCTCTCTCTCTCTCTCTCTCCCTCCCTCCCTCTCTCCCTGCCTTCCCTTCCGGGCTCTTTAGCAGAAAATTATCATATTTCATGTGTCATTGCTCTAGCTAGCTGGGCTTGTCACTGATTGGCTGGGCACTGGCAGCCGGAAATGTCACCAGCCACACAGCTTTGGAGCTGGCTCTCCCGCGGTCACAACAGACCTGAGCCCAGGAGGCTGCGTGAAAGGGCTCAGACCTACCGCAGGGAGCCTGTCAATCCTCTCCTAGCCTCCCACCCCAGGGCCTTTTGCCTACTTTCTTCTCCCTGCCCAGCCCTGAGGGAGAAGGATGCGAGGAGGGGACGTGGAGGAAGGCTCCAGCTATGCTCAGACTAGAGCTGCCTTCAACTGTAGTAAGAGAAGGAGCTGCCAAAATTCCTATTCTTTCCAGCATATTTGAGAAGAATCTAAAGATGTCTCCGTTGGATTTTAAAGATTGGGACAAAAACATTCTCTCGTCACAGTAAAACATGCTCTAAGGTATAATCAGGACATCACATGGCTGGCAGGGAGTCTGGAAGGTGAGTTTCTCCATCCTTCTCTGCTTACACCAAACAGTTCTTGGCATTCCAGATAACTCATCAGAAAAGGAGGCTTCATAACATGACTTTGCAATACATTATGATGTCACACAACTTTTTAAGACTTACACAGTCTTTGTAGTGACCAACCCGAATCACTGTAGCTGTAATTTAAGCATGTTGCCTCCTGCCATATCTTCAGCAAGTTTAATGTGACTCATCATTTAAGTTTGATTCCAAGTCTCACCTCATTCCATTCTCCTGACCAAATTAAACGCCATCTCCCTGCTCTTTTTTCTAAAAGCTATTTCTCAGATCTTTAATTATGCTGCTTTATTCTTTTAGACTTCAAAGAAAAGTATAGACTCCAGAGTTGCTGAGACTGTAAGGTCATTTGCTCCAGCTTTCCATGCGATGCTTCGATCTACTTTACTATGTCCACCCTGGGACTCTGGGTTTCAGGAATGGTAAATTGGGCTCATACATTTTACCCCCTCCCATTCTTCCTCCCCCCGAAACAACACACATGAACGAAACATCAATGGCGATGCTGCGAACCAAGAAAAGGGGCCATCCATACAGCAGGCATTTTGAAGACTATGGAAAGATAAGAAGTAGATGTGATGGAGGTGAGGAAAAGCCAAATAGCACTGATAGGCTCCTGAGAAGTGAGCGTACAGGTTTCCAGAAGAGGGCCCTATAAAATCCCAAGCTCAGAACATCAAGGATTGGACAAGGGTTGTGGGGCATTGATGCAGAAGCAAATTAAAAGACCTTAGGGACTAGGCCGGTTTCTCCACACAGAATGGGTGGACAAAGAAATTCCTGTACAGCTTCTTTGGAAAATGGGAGGTTAGTTCCTAATATGGTTAGAAGGCAGAGGATGAATAGGGACAGGACCCTAGCTCACTTTGGGATGCCACAAATAAACAAAAGAGGTCCAAATAATCAGTAAAACGTAAGATGTAACATAGACATCCAGAATATCCAATATTAGTCGGAGTTCCAGAAGGAGACAACAGAGTTAATGAAGGGGAGAAACAATAACCAAGGAAATAATAGATTTCCTTGAGTGGAAGAAAAACTTTAAGGCCTTGCATCAAACAGGTGTATTGAGTGCTAGGCAGCAGGATTACTAAAAGAGTACAAAATCTTAGATGTAAGAACAACAAAAAACCTACAAGCTTCCTGCCTGGAGAAAAATCAGGCTGCTTAAAAAGAAAGAAAATTAGACTGACATCATATTTATCTGCAACACCATGCTAAAAGACAATGATACAATTTTTATAGACTTCGAAAGGGAAAATTATTGTAATCCAAGAATACGACCAGTAGCCAAACTATATTTTCCCTTATATGTGATGACAAAAGAAAAGCATGTTCAAAGACACAGAAATTATATCGTCCACATAGGCTTTATTTAAAAAAATAAGATTATTGGAGATGAAAAAATAATCCAGAATAATTTAATTTGTTAAAAATAAGTTTTGAAAGCTAGCTATGATATATTTATGTGTATATTGTAGGATCATTTTGGCAAGTAAACAATTTCATTTATCGCCTCTCCTTCCCAAGACTACCTTAAAATAATAATGAAAAGATTTTTTAAGTTGAAATACACAATGACAAAGAAAACAACAGATAAGCTACTAGCCAAGAAAACTGAAAAGAAGAATGGAGGGGGACCTAGGTTATCAATGAAAAAAAAAATAAACTTAAATGCTACTGTAAATAAAACTGTATAGCACAATTGCAAAAATCTATAAAATGGGTTGATGGAACTAAATGAAGTCAAGAAGTGGATTCAGATACATTGTTATGCGATAGCTAAGTGATAAAAGTTGAATTTAAAATCAGTAGGGGAAAGTATATATTATTCAATAAATAGTGTTTGACTGTGGCTATTTGAAAAAAATTGAAAAAAAATTGTTTTATTTCTAACTCACACCTTATACAAAATATACTCCATTTTTAAAAAATACCACCAAGATAACTAGATGTTACGATTGATTGACAAGAAACAGAATGCTCTTTTTTCTTTTCAAATAATGAAAAGAAAAAACTGTGGTTATCCAGTCTATGTTTAAATATCATCATACTAGGCTAACTAATGACTCCCAAACACATCTACTTCCTATTCCATGGAACCTGTAATATTATCATTATATGGGAATAGGGTGAATATTACCTTTATCTGGCAAAAGATGTAATTAAGTTAAGGCTCTGAGATGGGGAGATTATCCTGGGTTGTCCATGTGGGCCTGGAATGCAATCTCAAGTACCCTTATAAAGGGAGGAAAAAGAAGGTACCAGAAGAGGAGAAGGCAATGGACTGATGAAGCCACAACCCGAGGAATGCCAGCTGCTGCCTCTAGAAACTGTAAGGCACCAGGAACCGATTCTCCCCTGGGGCCTCTGGAAAGAACATGACCCTGCTGACACCGTGATTTCAGGCCACTGAAACTGGTTTTGGACTTCTGTCCTCCAGAGCTGTAAGAGAATAAATGTGTGTTGTTTTAAGCCACCAAAGTTTGTGGCAATGTGTTACGGCAGCCACAGGAAACTAAAATGAGCACCATGATGAGGAACAGAGGACTTGGAGAAATACAGTACTCAGGATTATAATCATTATTATTACCAACACCAATACTTACTAGGTGTCTAATAGTAAATGTTAAGTTATTTACAGATCTGATCTCATTTAATTTGCATGCAAATAGACAGTAGAGCATTATAGTTATTGTGGCTCCATAACCTAGCCTGTGTCCTTAGGCAAGTTATATAACCTTTTAATATTTCTTTTCTGATCTATAAAATAGAGGTAGAGATATTCTACCTTGATGAGGTTCTTCAGGAACAATTGAGACTGCCTACGTAAAGTGCTTAGTACATCATATGTATGTATTCAGTAAAGACTCCACACATGATAACTAATAATGAGAAAGTTCTTCCTTATGTTATGCTGCTGTCTGTCTCCCAGAGCTTCTCCTTTGGATATATATAGAACAAACGTCTCCCCTAACCACCTGACTATCAAATTAGCTGAAGTCAATGATTACATTATCAAGACCTTAGCTTCTCCAGGTTAAAAGTAACCAGTACCTTCAATCATTGTTTTTAGGAATTCATCTGAAGCCCTTTCTCTATCCTGGTCACCTTCCCTGAACATATTTTTACGTATCTTAAGACGTAGCCTACAGACTCATCACCACCATCTTTGTTCTAGAACAAGAACTGGCAAACTGTGACCTGCAGTGCAGCTTATTTTGTACAGCCTGTAAGCTAGAATGGCTTTTACATTTTTAAAGGATTGTGAAAACAACCACCACCACAACACAGACCATATGTGGCCAACAAAGTCTAAAATATTTGCTATTTGGCTCTTTTCAGAAAAAGTTTGCCAACTCCCATTTTAGAAAATGCTATTATATAATGTAATATTGCCCAAGACTTTTTCCAACCCAATTACACTATTCTATCATACTGACTTAACTGAAAGGCTTGCTAATTATTCCATCAATATCCATTCTTTCCACCCGTTCTTACCTACTAATAGGATTCGTAGCTAGAAATAGCTAAGATTTCCCAGATTCCCCTATAAGAAAGTATGGCCAGGACTTTCTGGCCAGTCATGCCCTGAATGGGAAGACTCGTGCTCCCCTTCCCTTTGCCCCTTCCCATTGGCTGGAGTGTAGATGTGCTCATGATAGGGATAAGAGATGGCAGAACAAGATAGAAGGATCCTGAGTGTCTGGAGTTGCCATTTTATTCTATACAGCTTATTCTCAACCTTAGAGAAGGAAATAAACATTTAGCTTATTTAAGCCATTATTATTCTAGGTCTTTGTGACAGCAACTGAATTTGTGCCCTAACCAATACAACTGTCCATTTAAATTCCCAAGTATTTTTTACAATTGAGGCTGATAATCTATACATCTCCCCCACCCTGTACTCACACAGTTAATATCACAAGATGTCACATTTAGCCCTATTAGGTTTTATATTGTTATAATTAATCCATCATTTCACCCTGATATCTGGGGCCCAATTCTGCCATCTAAGGCAGATATTCTTTCTATTTTACAGATTATGAACATGAGGCTTATGTCCCTTGTTCAAAGGCAAATCATAAAAGTCAGCATGAGGTTTCAACTCTAGATCCATCTGATTCCCAACTTCATGATCTTTCCCCTTCAAAGACAGAGAAGAAAAATATCATGAGTAAAATAGAAAATAAGTAACGAAATCATGCCAAAAAAGAGTGGCCTGCCTCTAGAGGGAACGTCTGATGACTCTTAATGCAAAGCTCAAAATGAGTGCCAGATGAGGCCAGTGGAAGTTTTCTTCTAACTTCTTAGGGAAGCTTTCATTGGTTGGTGTGGAACAAACACCACTGTTTTAAAACAACAAAGAGATGGCTCAAGTTGCACTTCCTTCTTACAATCATTAGCCTATTGTTGTTGTTGCTTGCAGCATTTTTTTAGCTGTGCATTCATCATCACAATCAACCTTTTTTCCTTTTTGTGAAAAACAACATATATACCAAAAAACAAGAAATCTCAAGGCACAATTAGTTATAGAATAGATTTCAGAGTTTGGTACAGGTTACAATTCCACAATTTTAGGGTTTTATCACTAGCTGCTCCAAGACAATGGAGACTAAAAGAAATACCAATATGATTCAACAATCATAATAATTTGTTACACCCTACCTTCTCTATATAAACTCCACCACCTTTTTTGATCTTTCTCCCACTCTTTAGGGTTATTTGGGCTATGCCCATTCTAAATTGTTCATGTTGGAAGTGGCTATCGATAATATGGAATAGGGGAATGGAACTAGTTGCTCTGGAGAGGCTGCCCCCTCTGTGTTTCAGGACTTATCAGGCCTAGGAACCCGTCTAGAGGTTGTAGGTTTCTGAAAAGTAATTCTAGTGCATGGAGCCCTTGTAGAATCTCATATGAAGCCCTAGGTGTTTTTTAGGATTGGCAGGAATGGTTCGGGTTGGGGTTTGGTAAACTATAATAGATGAGAATGTCTAGCTGAAGCTTGTGTATGAGTAGCCTACAGAGTAGCCTCTCAAGTACTCTGTCATGTCCCCTACAGCAGGGAGAGTAATGATTTCACTTGCAGAGTTGGGCTGAGAGAGAGAGAGGCCACATTTGAGCAACAAAAGAGGTCCTCTGGAAGTCACTCTTAGGCATAACTATACATAGGTCAAGCTTCTCTGCTATATACATAAGCTTCACAAGAGCAAGCCTCAAGATCAAGGGCTTGGCCTATTGACTTGAGAGTCCCTAATGTTTGACACAGTATCAGGGTTTTCCCCAATGATAAAGTTTAATAGCTCCTTATTTTCTCTCCCATCCCTCAAGGGACTTTGCCAATACTTTTTACCTCTTTTTGTTTTTTTTAAGGTGCATGGTTGGAATCAAACCCAGGTCTCTCGCATGAAAGGAGAACATTCTACCAGTGAACCACCTGTGCACCCTTTGCCAACACATTTTTATTATCAGTTTAACATACTCTGGGATGTATCTGGGCATTATAACAAGCTATACTGAATTACAGGCCCTCACTCCCATTTTGGTTCCCTGTGCCTGGGTTGTTTAAATGATCTGTCCAGACATTGTGCTAAACTATGTGCCACAGAAAATTTAGGTTCTGGACAAAATAAACATTTCTTCTTTTGGTCTCACAGAGTAGATGAAGTTCTAAAACACAGACAATGGCTTCCTTATCCCTGTATTCTGAATTACCTCAATTCCCACCTGATGCTTGGCTTCATTCTTATCTCTCAATACCAGGTTTTACATATTTAGCATAGTCTCTCAAAATCTAGAAATAACAATTACCATTCTGGACTAAAGGTGATGGCTAGAAGAGCTTAAAATCTACACTGCTATAAAAGCTAAAATTTTCTTATAAGTATTTTCTAAATGAGACCATACAGTATTTGTTTCTGGCTTATTTTGCTTTACAAAATGTTCCACAGATTCATTCACGACGTTGTATACCTCACAACTTCATTCCTTCCCATAGCAGCACAATATTCAATCATATAAATACACCAACGTTTGCCATTCTACTTCTCAGTCAGTGTATCCTTCAGCCACCTCCATCCATTGGGCATCATGTCTAATGTCCAGAATTAACAGTTCATCAACACTCTCGATTTTAGACAATTTCACTGTTTCCAAGAGAAAAATAACCGATAAACGCACCCTCACCAAATAGAAAATCCAAACCTCCCCTTAACTCTTGCCCCTCTCCCCATTATTTAGCCCTGCTGTTGCTGTCATACTGTTGCTGTTTTCCTATTAAATAAAGGCCACAGCATGCAACAGCAGTCTCCCCCCTACGCCCCAATATTATAGACACTTTGTACAAGATTCATACCTTTGAAGTAGTTCATGCAAGAACTTATTTACATTTGTAATGGTTAATCAGTGGGACACGTGGGTCTATACAACACCTTCCAATCATACTGAACTCTTCACCTTCAGTATGACAATATTGTTTATAATCCCACTAATGAACCGCCCTCACTTCTATCTTTCCCCTTATATTTAAGTTCAACCTCATTAGCTAACTGTTCGCCCATCTCTAGTTTCTGTGTATCTCGAAGTCCCCTATATTCTGTAATATAAGCCTCTGGCTTTACCTTTACAGTGGTCATAAAAGCAAAACTGTACCTTATCTGTCCTGTTGTGTCTGGCTTACTTCACTCAGTATTATGTTCTCAAGGCTCACCCATATTGTCATGTGCTTCAGGATGTCATTTCGTCTTACTGCTGCATAATATTCCATCGTATGTATATACCACATTGTTTGTTTCTAATATAGAAAAAGTCAACCAAGGCCCAATGTATGTCCTTTTTGCTTCTGGTTACCTGAAAGTAAATAATCTGGCATCTAAAGACACATACACACACACACACACACACACACACACACACACACACACACACACACACACATCAAACAAAACGGAATGCACTGGAAACCTTCCTTCTATCCCCTTTATACCTAAGATATGTGGACATCCATCAGGGACCTAGGCAGACTGTGAATGTCAACAAGAGGTACATAATCTCCAGAAGGAGCATTTTTATGATTGGAAAAATTTTCCTGGCCCTGTTAGAATTAGTTCCTTAAGTGAAATAGTCACACTTTAAGAAGAAAGAAAAGGAATATTAAGAGAAATCAAGAAAATATGTAAATTAAAGTCCCTTGAAGTCTGAGGATCCTAATTGAGGTTGCCTATCAGAATCTCTGTGGAGCTTTGGGAAAATATGTGTTTCCAAATTTCTAGAGGAGAGTCTCAGCCATATGTAGATTTCTAAAGCTCCACAGGTAATTTTGACAACCCTGGTTAAGAATGATAGCTGCCTGCAGCTTTAGAAGGCTATGGTCCTATAAAATTTTACCAGGTTTTGAGTACCAACCAGGCAGGCGTGATATGGAGATATTCAAAGAGATATTTATACTCATATCTATAAGAAGCCACTATACCAATCTATTCAAAGTATAACATGAACAAAATTGTCTAAACTCAGAACAAGGAAAGGAGTTGAAGGGTACAGAGACAGGGGCTCTCTAGTATGCCAGAAAGTTGGAGGCAGAGATTGTGCTTACCTCCTGATTCCCGGGGTCTGATTCTGTTTTTTCTCCCAGGTGAGGCTGTGGCTTTGCCATGCTGAGTCTGGGTTCAAGAACCAGGAGAATTGGTAAGAATTCTCTTCTAAGGAGGCATTAAGCCAAGTGATTGGTGTAGAAAGGAATGAACTTCTCAAATCTGGCAACACCCTACTTGGGCAGCCAAAGACCTGCCAGTCACATGGTCCCGATGGGTACTCTGGGTGCCAGCCAATCCTGCGCTAAGCCAGCACACGTGGCTCCTGTTCTGCGTGGCCCCTAGCCACGCTGGTCAGTTTGTGTATCCTGGCTAAGTAAACTCTGTGGACAAGAAAGGGGGGTTGGGGAGGTTTGCTATTCTAGCAAATCACAGCCAACCTGAAAATGCTGCAAAGAAAGACATGGTGAAAAAAAAAAAAGGAAGAAAAGAAAAGAGGAATCTTTAAAGAGGAAAGCTAAAGAACTGTAGGAGGAGGATTCGAAATTTTGGTCAGACTGGAAAGGAACGCTGACTAGCAAAGATCATGAACAAATAGTACAAATTAAATGTAATTTGCTACATTCACGTGGGGTAAAAAAACAAAACAAACAAACAAACAAAAAAAACTCACAAGGTCCAAGCAAGCAACATAAAGGAATGAGGCAGCGTGGTACAGGTAAAGCGGAACAGGGGCGAGCATAGCTTTCTGCAAACCCAGTTTAAAACAACAACAAAAAAAAGCTGTGTTAGCTAAAAAACAGATGGAATCTGCAGGTCAGATGCCAGTTTGAAACACCCTGATGGTCATAGTCAGTAAAGGAAAGGAGAAACGGCTTTTTAAAAGCCTAACAAAAATAATTTTAAAAATAAAAATGATTTTAAGGTTATCATAATTTCCAAAACCAAATTGAAGGAGGATAAAAAGCTGAAGTAAAATATAGAAAGAAACAGTTAAATTACACCCTAAAGCCAGGATGACTTCCTATGAGATGAGTCAGATGACCCTGTCACAGTATTCTCAAACTATAACCAGAGGGGCACAGTTGGTCACAGGCATGCCCAGGTCACTGCAAGATATCCTTTCACAAATCTCATTTACAGTCTAAAGGTGTCCATAATATCCCCTTGCAGCACAAAGGATGCCTTTACTTCCTTCCTACTTATTTTTCTTTCTTTTATTCCTGAAATAATTTTAGACCTACAGAAGCATTGCAAAGACTGTACAGAGTTCCCATATACCCTTCCCCAGCCCCCAAAGTGTTAACATCTGACATAATCACAGTACAATTAACCAGAAATTATAAGAACAATACTATTAACTAAAATAGGGACTTTTTCTTAAATTCAGTTTTCCCACTAATGCTCTTTTTCTGTTCCAGGATTCAATCCAGGATCCCACTTACATTTAGTTGTCATGTCTCATTGATCTCCTCTGATCTGTGCCAATTCCTCAGTCCTTCTGTCTCTTTCATGACCTCAACATTTTGGAAGAGTACTAGTCAGGTATTTTTTAGACTGTTCCTCAATTTGGGTTTGTCTGATGTTCCTCGTGGCTCATGTGGATTTGAGGAAAGAATAGCACAGAAGTGAGGTGCCCTCCATCTTGGTGCATCAAAGGAGGGTTGGGGGAAAGCACGATGTCACTATGTTGTGTTATAAGTAATGTTAACCTTGATCCTTTGGTTAAAGAGATCCCTGCCAGTTTTCTACACTGTAAAGTTATTTCTTTCTTTGTAATATTGGGGAGAAGGAGGAGGTGAGAGATACTTTGAGACTATGCAAATGTCTTGTTTCTCCTTAACCTTCACTCACTAATTTTAGCATTCATAGATGACCTGTCTGTAGCAGTTATGACTGTGGTTGTTTGAATGGTGATTTCCTATTTCCCTCATTCCTCTACATTTTTTTAAATTGGAATTCTTCTATAAGGAAGAGTTATCTTTCTCCCATTCACTTGCCTATTCAATTTTTATTTTTACCAACATTAACTCATGGATATTTATTTTATTCTTTGACTTATAACCTAGTATATCCTTATTTTTCGGCTTGAAGAAAATACCAAGAATACCAACTTTTGCTGTTGAGAGCTCTTTCAGGATTGCTCCTTGTGACAGTTTCAAGTGTCACCTTGGCCAGGTGATGGTGCCCTGTTGTTCTGATGCTGTGGACTTAAATCATCAGCATGTGAAATTCATCTATGGCTGATTACATCTGCAGTCTGCCAAGGGGTGTCGCCTTCTGCAATGGGTGACATTTAATTTAATTAGCTGGAGACTTAAAAGAGAGAGGTCAGAAGAGAGCTCAGCAGCTCAGCATACCTCATCTCGGCACTCGAAACTCAGACCCAGATATTTGAAGATGCAGAAAGAATTACCCTTGGGAAACCCGTTTTAACCCAGAAGGAAGGAAGCCCACAGACATCCTCCAGATGTCTCTCCTCTGAAGAACCATCAATTTGCAACTAAATAAATCCCCTTATTAAAAGCTGATCTGCTTCTGGTATGTTGCATTCTGGCAGCTTTAGCAAACTAAAACACTCCTGTATGTGACACTCTTGTTTGTTAGAGCACTTCCTTACTTTCTGGCACCACAAAATGTTCCTTGTATTTTCCTTCCCCCCAACGTTGGAATCAACTACTTTTCTAGGGAGTCCTGTTTCCTTTTATTGGATAATGGCACTTAGAAACCAAGATTTGGACACTGGGAGTGTTTACTACTACTGAGGTGCCACTGCTTCTAGGCCATCTCAGTAGACAGAGCTAGGAAATATGTGTATGCATACTAAAACATGTATACACATAAATCTATATTTCTGTATCTGTCTATTAAAATAAACTTGAATTAATGCTGATACCTCTGACTCCAATCCAACACCAAAGGGTTCATTCTAGCATTCTCCTTTGCTTATTAGTAACTTTTTTCTCTGAGAAACCTATGTAGAAACCTAATTCTCATTATCTCTAGCATATTTACCTAGTAATTCCTAGTATGCATGTAAAATAATTTCAAAATTAACAAATACCCCATGAGAAACAAATTTATCATGTAGAGTACAATATCTATATACAGTTCTTTCTGTCATTAGCCTTACAGTATTCAGTCAAGCACTTTTTACCAAACTTACTTGAGTTAACAACTTTATTCTCTACCCTATTCAGTGACATTGTCATGCATTTTTGCAGTTGGCCTCACCTGTTATTACATCTTAGTTCCTCCCAGATCCTGGTTGATTTTGTATTTAATTTGCACACAACAAAATCAACACAATGAATTTTGACAATTACATAGAGTTTTATATCCACCAGCACCATGCCACACAGAACAGTTTCATCATCTCCAAAATTCCCTTATGCTGCACTTTTGTAGCAACCTCTACATCCAACCCCAACCCCTGTTATATAAATGGAATAATAAAATATGAATCTGTTGGAATATGGCTTCTTTCATTCAGTAAAATGGATTTGAGAGTCATCTATGATGCAGAATAAATCAATATTTATTCCTTTTTATGGCTATGTAATATTCCATGGTAAAGATCACAGTTTGTTTACCTATTTACCTGTTGAAGGACAAGTGAACTGTTTACAGTTTGGGTGATTATGTATAAAGCTGCTATCAATATTCAGATACAGGTTTTTGAGTGAACATTATGGTTCAATTCCTTTGGATAAATATCAAAGAGTAGAACCTCTTGCTATATGATAGATAAACATATGTTTAACTGTATAAGAAACTGCTAAACTATTTTCAAAGATGCAATATCATTTTGTACTTCCACCAGAAATGTTGGAGAGTTCCAATTGCTCTGCATCCTTATCAGCATTTGGTATAGTCAGATTTTTATTTTATTTCTAATTTTATTTATTCTAATATAATGAAAGCTCATTGTGGTTTTAGTTTGAATTGTCCTTAATTATTAAGGATGTTAGTATGTTTTTCATATGCTTATTTTTCATCTTATATTTTGTTTGGCAAAATGTCTGTTCAAATCTTTTGCCCATGTTTTTATTGAGTGGTTACTTTTTTATTGAGTTTTGAGAGTTCTTTATATATTCTGCATGTAAGTCCTTTATCACACATATAATTTGCAAATAAGTTCTCTCAGTCTGTGGCTTGCTTTTTCATTCCCTTAATGTTGTCTTTCACTGAGCAAAACTTTAATTTTAATAAAATCCAATTTATTAATTTTTCCTTTATGGTTTGTGCTTTTAATATATCTAAAAAAACTCTTTATCAAATAAAAGTTCACAAAGGTATTCTCCTAAGTTTTTTTTCTTGATGTTTTATAATTTTAAAATGTACAGTCAGGTTTATAGTCCAGTTCATTTTTGTTTAAGACATCCAATTGTACCAGCACTATTTGTTGAAAAGACTATCCTTTCTTTATTAAATTGCATTTATACCATTGCCAAAAATTACTGCATTATATTTGTGTGGCTCTACTTCCAGGTTTTGAGTCTATTCCACTGATCTATGATCTATCATTGTGCCAATACTATACTGTCTTTATTTTGTAGGTTTATAGCAAGTCTTGAAATTGGGTAGTGCATTCTTCTTCAGTTTTGTTTGACAATTCTAATTCATTTTCCTTTCCAAATAAATTTAAGAACCAGCTTGTCTATATCTACAAATAAGCTTTCTGGAATTTTTACTGGAAGTGCAATAAATCTGCAAATCAAACTGGGGAAAATCTTAACAATACTGAGTCTTCCAATCCTTGACTACAGTTTACTTCTCCATTTATTTCAGTCTTCTTTGATTTTTTCATCAGAGTTCTCTGCTTTTCAGCATACATATCCTGCATATACACTCTTAGCTTTATAGTTAAGTATTTAATTTTCTGGCATTTTATTCCAAATTTCAAATTCCACCTGTTCATTGCTAATATAGAGAAATAAAATTCACTTTGTATCCTGTAAACTTACTAAAATCTCATTAATCCTAGGAGCCTTTTTGTAGATTATTTCTTATTTCTACATAGAAATGTTACTTGTGAATGGAAAGCTTTATTTCCTCATTGGTAATCTTATATGTGTTTTAGCTCTTTTTCTTGACTTGTTGTAATGTCTAGAAATCCCAGTATGATGTTGAATAGGAAAAATCAGAGAACATCCTCGCCATGTTCTTGATCTTAAGGGGAAAGCATTTAGTGTTTTTGTCCAGAGGTTTGCTGTACATGCCATTTACGAGGTTAAGGAAGTATCCTCCTATTCCTGGTCTTAATCATGATTAGATGTTGAATTTTGTGATCTAGTTTTTCCAAATCTATTGAGATGAATGTTTACTTCCTGGATCTGTTATAAGATAAATAGCACTGCCCGACAAATGTTCAACTAGCCTTGATTGGTATTGCGTTGAATCTGTAAATCAATTTAGGTAGAATTGACATCTTAACTATATTTAGTCTTCCAATCCATGAACACGGTATGCCCTTCCATCTATTTAGGTCTTCTTTGATTTCTTTTAACAATTTCTTGTAGTTTTCTTTGTATAGGTCTTTTGTCTCTTTAGTTAAATTTATTCCTAAGTATTTTACTCTTTTAGTTGCAATTGTAAATGGAATTCATTTCTTGATTTCCCCCTCAGATTGTTCATTACTAGTGTATAGAAACACTACAGATTTTTGAATGTTGATCTTGTAACCTGCCACTTTGCTGTACTTGTTTATTAGCTCTCGTAGTTTTGCTGTGGATTTTTCAGGGTTTTCGACGTATAGTATCATATCATCTGCAAACAGTGATAGTTTTATGTCTTCCTTTCCAATTTTGATGCCTTGTATTTCTTTTTCTTGTCTAATTGCTCTGGCTAGAACTTCCAACACAATGTTGAATAACAGTGGTGATGGTGGACATCCTTGTCTTGTTCCTGATCTTAGGGGGAAAGTTTTCAATTTTTCCCCATTGAGGATGATATTAGCTGTCGGTTTTTCATATATTCCCTCTATCATTTTAAGGAAGTTCCCTTGTATTCCTATCTTTTGAAGTGTTTTCAACAGGAAAGGATGTTGAATTTGTCAAATGCCTTCTCTGCATCACTTGAGATGATCATGTGATTTTTCTGCTTTGATTTGTTGATATGGTGTATTACATTAATTGATTTTCTTATGTTGA
The DNA here is from genome assembly GCF_023851605.1 of Tamandua tetradactyla. Lineage (NCBI taxonomy): Eukaryota > Metazoa > Chordata > Mammalia > Pilosa > Myrmecophagidae > Tamandua > Tamandua tetradactyla. Next base: position 183,028,400 of record NC_135328.1, on the reverse strand, counting down.
ACCATCCTTGCATACCTGGGATGAATCCTACTTGGTCATGATGTATAATTCTTTTAATGTGTTGCTGGATTCAATTTGCTAGAATTTTGTTGGGGATTTTTGCATCTATATTCATTAGAGAGATTGGTCTGTAGTTTTCTTTTTTTTGTAATATCATTGCCTGGTTTTGGTATGAGGGTGATGTTGGCTTCATAGAACGAATTAGGTAGCTTTCCCTGCACTTCAATTTTTTTGAAGAGTTTGAGCAGGATTGGTACTAATTCTTTCTGGAATGTTTGGTAGAATTCACATGTGAAGCCGTCTGGTCCTGGACTTTTCTTTTTGGGAAGCTTTTGAATGACTGATTCAATTTCTTTACTTGTGATTGATTTGTTGAGGTCATCTATTTCTTCTAGAGTCAAAGTTGGTTGTTCATGCCTTTCTAGGAAGTTGTCCATTTCATCTACATTGTTGTATTTATTGGCATAAAGTTGTTCATAGTATCCTGTTATTAACTCCTTTATTTCTGTGGGGTCAGTGGTTATGTCTCCTCTTCCATTTCTGATCTTATTTATTTGCATCCTCTCTCTTCTTCTTTTTGTCAGTCTTGCTAAGGGCCCATCAATCTTATTGATTTTCTCATAGAACCAACTTCTGGTTTTAGTGATTTTCTCAATTGTTTTCATGTTCTCAATTTCATTTATTTCTGCTCTAATCTTTGTTATTTCTTTCCTTTTGCTTGTTTTGGGGTCAGTTTGCTATTCTTTCTCCAGTTCTTCCAAGTGGGCAGCTAATTCCTGTATTTTTGCCCTTTCTTCTTTTTTGATATAGGCATTTAGGGCAATAAATTTCCCTCTTACCACTGCCTTTGCTGCATCCCATAAGTTTTGATACGTTGTGTTTTCATTTTCATTTGCCTTGAGATATTTACTGATTTCTCTTGCAATTTCTTCCTTGACCCACTGGTTGTTTAAGAGTGTGTTGTTGAGCCTCCACATATTTGTGAATTTTCTAGCACTCTGCCTATTATTGATTTCCAACTTCATTCCCTTATGATCTGAGAAAGTGTTTTGTATGATTTCAATCTTTTTAAATTTGTTGAGACTTGCTTTGTGACCCAGCATATGGTCTATCTTTGAGAATGATCCATGAGCACTTGAGGAAAATGTGTATCCTGCTGTTGTGGGATGTAATGTCCTATAAATGTCTGTTAAGTCTAGCTCATTTATTGTAATATGCAAATTCTCTGTTTCTTTATTGATCCTCTGTCTAAATGTTCTGTCCATTGATGAGAGTGGGGAATTGAAGTCTCCAACTATTATGGTAGATGTATCTATTTCCCTGTTCAGTGTTTGCAGTGTTTGCCTCATGTATTTTGGGGCATTCTGGTTCGGTGCATAAATATTTATGATTGTTATGTCTTCATGTTGAACTGTTCCTTTTATTAGTACATAGTATCCTTCTTTGTCTCTTTTAACTGTTTTACATTTGAAGTCTAATTTGTTGGATATTAGTATAGCTACTCTTGCTCTTTTCTGGTTGTTATTTGCATGAAATATCTTTTCCCAACCTTTTACTTTCAACCTATGTTTATCTTTGGGTCTAAGATGTGTTTCCTGTAGACAGCATATAGAAGGATCCTGTTTTTTAATCCATTCTGCCCGTCTATGTCTTTTGATTGGGGAGTTCAATCCATTAACATTTAGTGTTATTACTGTTTGGATAGTAATTTCCTCTACCATTTTGCCTTTTGTATTTTATATGTCATATCTAATTTTCCTTCTTTCTACACTCTTCTCCATACCTCTCTCTTCTGTTTTTTCATATCTGTCTCTAGTGCTCCCTTTAGTATTTCTTGCAGAGCTGGTCTCTTGGTCACAAATTCTCTCTGTGATTTTTTGTCTGAAAATGTTTTAATTTCTCCCTCACTTTTGAAGGACAATTTTGCTGGGTAAAGAATTCTTGTTTGGCAGTTTTTCTCTTTTAGTAATTTAAATATATCATCCCACTGTCTTCTCGCCTCCATGGTTTCTGCTGAGAAATCTACACATAGTCTTATTGGGTTTCCCTTGTATGTGATGGATTGCTTTTCTCTTGCTGCTTTCAAGATCCTCTCTTTCTCTTTGACCTCTGACATTCTGACTAGTAAGTGTCTTGGAGAACGTCTATTTGGATCTATTCTCTTTGGAGTATGCTGCACTTCTTGGATCTGTAATTTTAGGTCTTTCATAAGAGTTGGGAAATTTTCAGCGATAATTTCTTCCATTAGTTTTTCTCCTCCTTTTCCCTTCTCTTCTCCTTCCGGGACACCCACAACACATATATTTGTGCACTTCATATTATCATTCACTTCCCTGAGTCCCTGCTCATATTTTTCCATTTTTTTCCCTATATTTTCTCTATCTGGTTGGATTTCAGATGTTCCATCCCCCAGTTCACTAATCCTAACCTCTATCTCTTGAAATCTACCATTCAACTAGCCTTGAATTTCAGAGTTAAACCCCAATTAGTCATGATGCGTTTTATGCACACACATACACACACACACATAATTATACATACATTGGTAGATACAATTTACTAACATCTTGTTGAGGATTTTTTTTGAGAAGTTATGGGTTTACAGAAAGATCATGCAGAAAACACACACTTCTCATATATCCAACCCCATTTTCAACATTTTTCATTACTGTGGTAACTTTGTTATAATTGACAAGAGAATATTATTATAATTATACTATTGACTAAGTTCACAGTTTACATTAGTGTTCACTGTTAGTTTATTCAGACCTACTGCTGTGCTTTTTGTTTTTTTATAATTTTTGTTCTAGAAATATACACACCTCCAAAAATTTCTCCTTTAAACACATCAACATTGTCACATGTATCAAAACTTCACTTCTTTTTACTGCTGAATCATACTCCATTGTATACACACACACACACACACACACACACATATACATCACTTTTAGTTTACCCATTCAACTCTTTTATGGAAACATGGGTTGATTCCCTCATTTGGCAATTGTGAATTATGCATCTATGAACACAGGTATACAAATATCTATTCAAGTCCCTGCTTTCAACTCTTTTGGGGATGTATCTAGTAGAGGGTTGCTGAGTTATGTGGTAATTCTATTCTTTCTGAGGACCACCAAACTTTTCCACAGCAATTATATTTTTACATTCCCACCAAAAATGGACAAGCATTCTGTTTCACCACATCCTCTCCAACACTTGATATTTTCCTTTTTTTTAACAGTAGCAATTCTAGTGGGTGTGAGATGGTATCTAATTGTGGTTTTGATTTGCATTTCCCTAATGGCTAATGATGTGGAACATCTTTTCATGTGCTTTCTGGCCATTTGTGTATCTTCTTTGAAGAAACATCTATTCAAATAATTTGCACATTTTTAATTGGATTGTTTACCTTTTAGTTGTTTAGCTGTAGGATTTCTTTGTATATATATTGGATATTAAGCCCTTATTGGATATGCGGTTTCCAAATATTTTCTCCCATTGAATAGGCTGTTTTTACTTTCTTGACGAAGTTCTTTGATACACAAAAGTTTTTAATTTTGTTGAGGTCCTATTTACCTATTTTTTCTTTTATTGTTCATGCTTTGGGTGTAAAGTCTAAGAAACCATAGTCTAACACAAGGTCCTAAAGATGTTTCCCTACATTTTTTTTTCTAGGAATTTTATGCTCTTGGCTCTTATATTTAGGTCTCTGATCCACTTTAAGTTAATTTTTATAGATGATATGAGGTAGGGGTCCACCCTCAGTCTTTTGGATATGGATATCCAATTTCCCAGCACCATTTGTTCAAGAGACTATATTTTTTCCAATTGAAAGAATTTGGCACCCTGGTTAAAAATCAATCAGTTTGTTATACACTTCAGAAGTGACTTCAGTTCTCTCCTTTCACCTTTGCACAAAGACTCTGACATGCTTCCATCCAGATGTCATGAGTTGCTATGAAGATGTTCACAGATTATTCTTTATTCACTTGTCTGTTCATTTTTATCTGATTCCTCTCTTGTTGTGTGCCAATTCCACTCTTTCGTGGTCCTCACAATAGCCGAGGATTTGGTCCTTCCAGTTCTCCACAGATGGCTGATTACATCACCCCAACTTCCATCTAGACACTGATGCAGTTATATCTACCCCTCCTTGCTGAGAGTCACAGGACCTTATGGTAGGCAGGCTGAATAATTGGCCCCAAATATGTCCATGTCTTAACCCTGGAATCTTTGAATAAGTTGCCTTGCATGGCAAAAGGGACTCTGCAGATGCAATAAGTTAAGGAGTTTGAGGTGGGAATATTATCATGAATTATCAGGATGAATCCATTATAGCCACAAGGGCTCCTATAAAAGGGAAGCAAGAAATCAGCTAGGTATTGCTAATTACCATGGTTTGTCAAACCCCAACCAAAACCATTCCTGTTAACCCTAAAGAACACATAGGCATCTATTTGAGATTCTACAAAAGTTTTACGTACTAAGTTTACTTTCCAGAATACTACAACCTCTAGATGGTTCCTAGGCCAGATAAGTCCTGAAACCCAGAGGAGCTCCAGCCTCTCCAAGAGCATCAGGTAGTTCCATTCCCCCATCCCATATTATTGACAGCTCTTTCCAATATGAAAAAGTTGGAATGGGCATAGCCTGGATGCCCCTAAAGATTGGGAGAAGGATCAATAGAAAAGGAGGAGTTATAACAGGAAAGACAGGATTTAACAAATGAGTATGGCTGCTGAATCATTACATTGAAATTTCTTTTAGTCTTCAGTGTCTTGGAGCAGCTAGAAGGAAAAACCTGGAATTGTTGAACTGTAACCCTTACCAAACTCTGAAATCTATTCTTTAACTTTTTGTTACAGTATACTTTGAAAGTTATTACTTTTTTGCATATATGTTATATTTCACAATAAAAAATATTTTTAAAAAATCAATCAGTGATAGATGTAAAGGTCTATTTATGAACTCTCAATTCAATTCCTTTGCTCTATAAGTTTGTCTTCTTCTAGTACCATGCTGTTTTGATTACTGTAGCTTTGTAAAGTTTTAAGATTGAGAAGTGTGAATACTAAAACCACATTCTTCTTTTTAAAGATGGTTTTGACTATTTTGGGTCCTTAACACTTCCATATAAATTTGATGATTGGCTTTTCCAATTCTACAAAAGTTGTTGGAATTTTGATTTCTTATAGTGTATTGCTGGGTCTTGCTTTCTTATCCAAATCTGGCACTCTTTGTCTTTTAACTAGCATGTTTAGACCATTCACATTTAATGTGATTTTTATAAAGTTGAATTAAAATCTACTATCTTTCTAGCTGGATAGCTATTTTTTACTTGTTCATCCATTCTTTCTTTCATTTCCCACCCCCCCGGCTTCTCTTGTTAGCCTTACTGGGGGTGGGGAGCAGGAGGTTGCAGGACAGGATGTTTTCTGTTTTCTGATTAAGCTTCCATCTTTGGCATGAACTGTATCATCAAGTCTTTGAGGCATGGTCTTCACAGTGATCCTGCCCCTCCTGTGGGTTACTTTTGAAAACAGCATGCATTCCTAACCTTTCCCCAAAAGTCAAGAATATTTTTCTGTTCCCTTGCATCAGATGTAGTGGGATTTCAAGAGTACCCTAAAGATGAAAGTATTTGCCCCTTCACACACACATACTATACAGATTAAGGCTTTTGTTCCATAGGGGAAATAGGAGAGAAGGATATGTGGAGTTTATTGCACAGCACTGCACCACATTTCTGTGAGTTCATGGTGGGTGTGTTGGTTTGAAAGGATTTATGTACCCTATTAAAGCCATGTTTTAGTGCTAATCAATTTTGTAGGTGCAACAGTTTCTTCTAATCCCTATTCAGTATTATAGGTTGGAAACTTAATTAGGTTATTTCTATGGAGATATCACTCAATCAATGTGGGTATTAAACTTGATTAGATGGAGACATGCCTCCACCCATTCTATGTGGGTCTTAATTAGTTTACTGGAACCCTATAAAAGAGAAGACATTTCAGAGAGCCCCTTTTTATAACACTGCAGAACCATGAAGCAGAGAGTCCACCAGCCAGCAACTTTTGGAGATGAAGAAGGAAAACACCTCCCAGGGAGCTTCATGAAGCAAGAGACCTGCAGAAAAAGCCAGCAGAAGCCACAATGTTCACCATGTGCCCTTCCAGCTGAGCGAGAAATCTTGAAGGCCATCAGCCTTCTTGAACCAAGATATCTTTCCCTGGATGCCTTAGAGTGGACATTTCTATAGATTTGGGGGTTTTTATTATTTATTATTTATTTCATTTTTTGTTTGTTTCTATAAACTTGTTTTAATTGGGACATTTTCTCAGCCTTAGAACTATAAACCAGCAACTTATAAAATTCCCCCTTTAAAAAGCCACTCCATTTCTGGTATATTGCATTCTAGTAGCCAGCAAGCTAGAACAGAGGGGTTCACAGACAAAAAGCCTACCACAGAATATGTACCCCACCCCCCCCAGATTTGAAGCCTCTATGAGCTTCACCCTCTTTTGCCACTGTGTGCTCAGCCAGTGTCCACCTATTCACCAATCATAGCTAAACTCTTCTTATGGGTGTCTAGCTACTTCCTGCCCTTGTAAATCAGTGCTCATGTCTCTTTTCTCTCTACATATATCTGCCTCTTCCTAGATTCTGAATGTGCTGGTTTCACAGTTGCTTCAGTACTCCAATGCATTCATGAAAAGTTTCAAAGTTGTAAATTTGGGGACAGTGCTTTTTCCAGTTCTTTTTACCTCTGAATAGAAACCAGAACTGCATTTCTTTTAATGAAGCATCTGTAACTTTCACAATAGCAAGCAGAAGGTATTGCAGGTGGTCAGGGTAATCATAGTCGTCTTGGGAACTTCCCTGAGGGGCTTTAGCATTGACATATGTCTCAGAAACCTCTCTATTCACTGCTTTTGAGAAATGTAAAGTGCAGGGAAAAAATCCCATAGGAGTCAAGTAAAAGACAAAAAATGTACGTATTTTTAAAAAGTGGAGGCAGAACCTGTGTAAACAATGGAAAGCAGCTACCTGTATGCAATTGTCTGATAAAGAATATGAAACTACATACTGAACATCATGCATTCCTTAAGAGAAAATAATTTTATAAGACTTCTAACCTATTTAAGTCACTAGCAGTATCTTTCATACACATCGTTATTTAGTGAGAAATATGAAGGTGATAAATTACTCAAGATTAGGCAAATGACAAAATAACATACTTATGTTTTATTATTTACTATATTTTTCCTCAAAGGTAGGTCTTGCCACTGACCATTAAGGACTCCATTTATTATTATTATTATTAGCAGCAGCACTGATGAATCAATTGGCATTTAGTGATCGCTTAGTACAAGCCAGAGGCTCTGTTTCGTTCATTACCAATTTTTTTTTATTTCATCCTTTCAACATCCCAATAAGAGAACTGGGATTCAGAGGTATGAAGAAGCTCACCTGGTACTAGAATTTAATTCCAGATCAGACACCAAAGTCCTTACTTTTAATTTCTGAGCTAGAAAGCCCCAAGGATAATGTTACTTAGATTTCATGTAGCCCATTGAGCATTTCCTTTCTGTCATTAACAATGCTGGAAAAGGTCCACCCTTACACAAGAACACAAAAGCATCAGGAAAGCCTTACTGGCTAAGACCCATTGTCCAACCAGAAGGACATTCAGTTTCAGAACGGCAACAAGGAACCATTTGTTGAGAGAGCATGACAACTGACCTTTATAAGGTTGATTTGTAAAGACAGCATAACTGTATTCCATGCTATCCAAATCTTTCTCTCTCTCTTACTCTGTGTATATTTGTGTGGGCATACATGCAAGCACCAAATACTCTTTTCTTCTCTATAATACAGCATTATAACCCTATTTACAGTTTTCTTAACTATATATATGTTTAACACACTAATTCTTAAGAATAAAGAGGTTTATAAAATATCTCCTATTTCTAATAAGGTGGTATAATATGACATTGTAAGGTTATCTTAGACAACTGGAATATAGCAACAAGCATAGAAATGAGTTTAAAAGACAATAATGCAAATGGTCATTATTAAATCTTCAGCTAGAATAACAAAGCCAGACAACCATATTTTACCTACCCCAAACAAGTGTGTGAAAAATAAGATAGATTAAATAGGAAAGACAATAACAAGCAATGGCAATCATCAGCAAGGTAAAGAGGAAGAGTGCCACAAAGAGCAGAGAGAAGTAGTCATCAGGGGAAATTCAGTTCGAGGTTAAATGAAAATCACCCTATATAACCCCAGAGATACCACCAGATTTCTGAATTATACCACACAACATAACTAATGCTTCACTACTTTTGATAAGCCAAGATACGCATAGAAAATGAATCTATTTAGATGACACACTAGGGAATATGGCCAGAGGCAACTAACCCAGGGGCTTCTTTCTCCTGTCCAAAGCTCCACCGGGCTTCCCTGGGAACTAGAGGGAGTGGGGATCATATTTCAGCATGCTTATAATCCATTCACAACACATCTGCTGTCCACTGAGTGGAAAGCTCTGCAATAACTGGTGTTTACAATGATGATCTTGTGTCAATGAGAAGTTCAATTACATTTGGTCTATTCTACTTAAGAAGGTGTAGAAATATATAACACATCAGAGTAATTATTTGCAGCAAAAGGGGTTAAATATTAAAATATTTTGATGCATCAACAGTAACAGTTATTAGAAAAATAAGATCTTGGAACACCCAATTCCTTGAGATTTCATTATTTCATTATTCTGTTCTTTATTGGGCTTAAAATCTTTTCTGTCAAATAGTCCTATTATTTCAAGATTTTTTAACAGTCTGAATTAACCTTATCAATGCCAGTCATGGATTTAAAGCATTAGCTTGGGTGGCCCCATGTTGCAATACTGGGATACTTCTGGAGGTAAAGAGTGTACTATTGACAATTATACAAAAACAAGGCCTGAGCCAGAACTCTGTTCTAGGCAAACCAAGATATGTGGACACCCTAAAATTAGGTCAGTTCCCTTGGTCAGTCTTGACCATTTTAGAGCAAAGAAACCTAAGCTAATTTTCTTCTTCAAAAATAAAAATAGGAGTGGTATCACCAGGATGGCAGAGTGAGATGCTCCAGGGATCTATCCCCCACAGATTCTTTAAACAACAGGCAAAAACTGGCAGCACCATCTTTCTCAGAGCCACAGAAAACAGTTGAAGTTTTCAGTAATTGGGTAAGTGCCAAATCAAGAAAAAGACTACGTATACCATCGTATGCCATACTGTCCCATCTCCCACCTCCTCCCAAGCTCAATGCAGACCCAGCCCTTGCTGTCAGTGTGGGCCCTTGGTCCTGGTTCCAGAAGGAAAAGAGTAGCCCCTATGTATATACATGCATGTATGTATGTACCTGTCTGTCTGGTGGCAGCCTAAAGAAATGACCTAGGACACTTATCTCTGGAGCACTATCTCAGAACTTGCACTACAGGCAGAAACAGCTCACTGAGCAAAAAAAAATTAAACTAATAAACAATCAAATTGCAATGGCTTGGGGAAAAGGATTACTGACTGTAAGATATATGATAGAGTGCCTGGATTGGGAAGAAATACAATTTCCTAGAAGGAAGAGAGAAGAATCCCTAAGGCCAGAAGTGCCTATGCAGAACCAAAAGCATGCTTAAAAAGACCAGAGAGGGATTGCAGAAGTAGAAGAATTTTCCTTTTATCAACTTCAACGTCTTTTCTGACTACGAAAAATGCAAAAGACAAGGAGTGGAACTCTACAGAGAATTCAGGGGAAGACTGAGTGACTCTCAAATTTGAACCTGTGTCAATAGAAACAAAAGAGGAACAGTAGGCTTCCAGTGAACCAAGCACATCAGGTTCACTAAGAACCTCAGCTAAGGGCACCAAATGAAAAAAATCCATGAAAGATGACAAAGCACCATGCAACAACAGACCAAAACCTTGGAAGAAGATAACAACTCCTCCATTACCATCTAAACTGTCACCAGTCAACCTGCTTCATGGAGATACCCTGCGGGCCTGGTGCCAGCAATTAAAGCTGAGCACCGAAGGTCAGAAATTAGAAGCATATAGGTGCTCTGCAAACATGCTTACCCAAATCAAAAAGACATTCCTGTCATAGTGAAGGAGGCCTAGATACTGATGCAGTCTCAAAGAACATCAATGGGGGAAATGCCTCTGGAAAATTCAGAGAAAAGGAAGATGTCTTCTGAGGGCACTAGCCCTCCAGAAGTGCCTCCTCCACCAGAGACACTTCAAAAATGGAGTCCGTTTTTTTTGGCATGGACAGGCTCTGGGAATTGAACCCATGTCTTTGGCATGGCAAATGAGAATTCTGCCAATGAGCCACCATTGTACTGCCCAGAATCTATTCTTCTTGAGGGAGTAAATACAACTGTGGTGACAACTTCTACCCAAGAGCCTGTGTGGGCTTCCTGGACGAGAACTGCAGCCAGGGCTGGGAGTGTGCAGACAGCGGAATCGACACAGGAGGCCTATGGTATCAGTGGTGTGTGGTACGAGGAAGAAGTCTCCTTGCAAACACAGATGGGTGAGTTCACCTGCAATTTCAGGCTGGACAAGTCTGGGTCCCTGAAAAACAAGGGGGCGTGAGTGCACTCTTCTTCTTACCTGCCTGCAATTTTCCACTCCCACATCTGGAGGACAATATGTTGTGCCCCAAACGTGTTCAGAGGAAAAAGGTCTCTTTTTTCCTTTTTTCCAGTGAGATTGCATTACCAAGAAAACGATACTTCCATGATTGCAGTTAATGGTGGAAAAGGTCCACAATCAATTGGATGGTGTCACTGACCACTGAGCCCTGGACCTCACCACGCCCTCCATGTTTCCTACTTGCAGGATACACAACTAGTGTGTTGCACATTTTACCTTTAGGCCCCAATAGTGCCTGCTCCGCTGTGGGTAGGAATATAGGAGACTCTTATGTTTAAACTGGGAAAAACACGTTGCAAATTACTGTTCATTCCAGTTTAATTGAAAAGTTGTCTATACTCCCAAATATCTACCCTTCTGAAACAGAAATGACTAAAACAGCTCTTTTAAGTGGGTAAATGCTCTTCAGCTGAGCCTTGGGGTATTGCGTGACAAAATAACAGAAATTTCTTCCTGTATTGGACTTCTCACCTTAGAATACTGATTGCTTTGGAAACTGCTCCTTTTTAATCGTAAGTTTTGTGACTTCAAACTATTGAATATTTTAGGCTGATGTGAAAGCTATTATTGCCCTCTTCCTGTCAAAAACAATGATTTTTAATATACAAAACAGCATTTTTCAAAAAAGTTATTCTTTAGGTTTCTGTGTTTTGGCTCTGGGATCAAGACAGTGTTCTTCTCCACTCATTATATATGAATTGGAAATGTATATATAAAATAATTCATCACTCCACTGTTGTGTTAGTTAGATTCAGTTGTCAACTTGGCCAGGTGAGCATACCTAGTTTTACTGCTGCGAACATAAGCCAATGGTACGTGAACCTCATCTGTTGCTAATTAAATCTGCAGTCAGCTAGGAGCGTGTCTGCTGCAATGAGTGACGTTTGACTTAATTGGCTGGTGCTTAAATGAGAGAGGGAAATGTAGCACAGCCAAGCAGCTTGGCATTCCTCATCTCAGCAATTGCAGCTCAGCCCAGGCCTTTGGAGATGTAGAAAGAAGTCACCCCGGGAAAAGTTGTTGGAACCCAGGGGCCTGGAGAGAAGACCAGCAGAGACCATCCTGTGCCTTCCATGTAAGAAAGAACCTAAGTGGAAAGTTAGCCGCCTTTCCTCTGAAGAACTAACAAAATAAATCTCCTTTTATTAAAAGCCAATCCATCTTTGGTGTGTTGCATTCCAGCAGCTAGCAAACTAGAACAACTGTATTTAGTGAGCCATAGTCATTGCATTCAAATTATTAATGTTCTTAGCTCAAAGAAGTATTAAGGCAAAAAGCATGATTTTTGTGTGTGTGTGATTCATTTTTAATTTTTTATGTACTAACTAAATTTATTGTCATGTGAATTTTGGAGAAGATCTGGTGCTTTTCATCTGCCCTGTGATTTTAATGGCAGTTTCCCATGTTGTTTTATATAATGAATTGGAGAGATTTATTTTTATTTTACACCAGTGATGACATAAAAAGTAATACAGTGGAATGGAAAAAGTGGTGGCATTGGAAAGTCTGTAGACATCAGTTTATAGACTGGTTTGGAAAAAAAACCCAATAAATGATAAAGCTAGAGAGAAAAATTTGTTGATTGGCAGAATATTTTCACAGTCTCAACAGTGAATCTTCACAAATTGCTCACTAGCTATCAGAGATAAAAGAGAAACAGCAGCCCAGCAAGGAGGTTAAAGGAGCTGATATGACCTGAACCCAAATACTATCACTTAACTAAGCCATCAAGAGGTGCAATTTACTAAACTTTTCTGTGTCTAAATTTCCATATTCGTAAAAAAAAATATATAGGAAGTATCTCAGGACTGATGAGAGGATTAAATGAATCAAAACACAACTGAATGAAATCTCAGTTCTTGTATCTATACAATGTGACTAATTTCAAAACCCATTTTTGAGGGGTTTTGAGAGGATAAATAGTTAATTTATGTGAAATAGTACTGTGTCATGGCACATAATATGGTTATTAAATGCTATCAATATAACCTGGCACACGGTGAGGACTCCACAAATGGTGGCATGGTATAAAAAGATAAAATATGTGTGTGTATATATGTAGAATCCCACAGTATTAATAACTCATTATTGACCTCCCCCCACCACCCCCGCAAAAAAAGGCCACAGAGGACCCAATGATTACACCTCAGGCTGTTCTTTAGGATGATTGTTAGGATAGATACACTCTGAAGGAGAGAACTGGGCAACACAGAACCAATCCACAAACACTGTAAAAGGTACTGTTTTTTTTTTTTTAAACATGGGCAGGCACCAGGAATCAAACCCGGGTCCTCAGGTATGGCAGGCAAGCATTCTTACCTACTGAGCCATCGTGGCCCGCCCAGTACTGTTTTGGTTTTCTTTTATATCTTTGCTTCTATTTTGTTTTGCTTTGCTTTTTCAGTTTGATAGCTCCTAGCCTTCAAGGAAATGCCTGTCATAACACTAGGTAGATATAAGCTTAAAGAATATGTATCTTATGGACTAAATTCCAAAATTATCACATTAAAATATCAAAATGTCCAGTGTATAACAAAAGATTACAAGGCCTACAAAAAAACAGGAGCAATATTAAAATCAAAACCCATCAACAAAGAAGATCAGGCTTTGACATACCAAAATTTTTAAATTGTCTTAAATTTGCTTAAGGAGGTAAAGGAAAATAAAGCCAAAGAACTGAAGGAAAATGATAAAGGATAAAATGAGAACTTCAGTGAAGATACAGAAAAAAAGGGCCAAACAGAAATACTGGAGGTGAAGACCACAATAACTGAAATTTAAAAATTGCCAAGATGGGTTCAACAGCAGATTGGAATTAGCAGAGGAAAGAAGCAGTAAACTTGAGGATAAGGCAATCAATATGATTAAGTCTGTGGGTCAGGAAGTAAAAAGAATGAAAAAAAGCAAGAGCCCAAGAGATCTGCAAGATACTACCAAGCATACCAATAAATGCACTATGAGAGTCACAGAAGGAGATGACAGAGAGAAAAGGGAAGAAATAATATTTGACGAAATGGCTGAAATCTCACCAAATTTAATGAAATGTACAAATATGCACATCCAGGATGCTGAAAAAAATCCTATCAGGATAAAGTCAAAGAGAGCCTCACCCAGACATATTATAATCAAACTGTTGAGTACCAAAGACAAAGAAAGGATCTTGAAAGCCACAACAAAGAAGAAACAAGTCATGTATAAGGTAACCTCAATAAAATTAAGTGTTGATTTCTCATCAGGAACCACAGAGGTAAGGAGGCAGTGGGATGGCATATTTAAAGGGATGAAAGGAAAAAACTGACAACAAAGATTTCTATACCTGGCAAAAGTATCTTTCTTAAATAAGGGAGAGATCAAGACATTCCCAGAAAAACAAAAGGTGAGAAATTTGGTAACCACAAGACCAGCACAATAAGAAATGCTAAAGCGGGTTCTTCAAGATTAAAGGAAAGAAACCATACTGTAGATCAAAGGTGCATGAAGAAATAAACATCTCTGGTAAGGGTAATTACATTGGTAAGTATAAATGACAGCACTCTTGTATTTTAGGTTTATAACTCTACTTTTTAGTTCTTATAGGATCTAAAATGCAAATCTATAAAAGCTATATAATTCTATGGTTTTGTGCACACAATGTATAAAGATGTAATTTATTATAAGAACATAAAACTGGCAGAAATGGAGGTATAAAGGACCATAATTTATGTATGCTACCTAAGCTAACTTGGTATTTGGAAGCCAGAAGACAATGGGAAGACATATTTTAAATGTTGAAGGAAAAAAATGGTATCCCAGAATAATATATCTGACAAATAATATATCTTCCTTTAAAGAGGAGGGCAAATTAAGACATTTTCAGACAAACAAAACTTTGTTACTACTATACCTGACTTACAGGAAGTGCTAAAGGGAATCCTTCAAGTTGAAAGGAAAGGACACTTTTAAGCAAGTCAAAGCTGAATGAAAAAGACCTCCAGCATAGGTAAAAATATGGGTAACTATAAATACTAGATTATTGCATTTTCATTTGTAATATTGTCTTTTACTTATTGTATGACTTAAAATTCAAATGCATAAAAAAACAAGCATAAACCTTCGTTACTGGGCACAAAATGCTTAAAGATGTAATTTTGACAAGAACAACATAAAAAGGAGGAATGAAGGGATATAAGTTTAGAGTATGGATAGGTAATTAAAGTCAAGTTGGAATCAACAGCTAAATTGAAATAGATTTAGTATGGTAAATGTAATCCCTATAAAGAAACTATCTTAAAAATCTACACAAAAGGAAAAGAGAAGTGATTCAAAATGGCTCATTATGAAAGATCATCTAAACTATCAGAAGATAGTAATGGAGAAAAGGAGACATAAAAAGGTATAATAACACTTATAAAAAATAATTTGAAAAATGGCAGAAGTAAATCTTGCCTTATCAATAATTACTTTAAATGCAAATGGATTAAACTCTCCTGTCAAATAGCAGAGATTGGCAGACTGGATCAAGAACAGTGATCCAACTATATGCTGCTTACAGCATACCAATCTTAGATCCATAGATGCAAACAGGTTGAAAGTGAAAGGATGGAAAAAAATGTTTTTTGAAAATAATAGCCAAAAGACAGCTGGAATCACCAGAATAGATTTTAAGTCAAGATAAAAAGAAGAAAACTATATATTGATTAAAGAGTCAGTTCAACAAGAAGATTTAACAGTTATAAACATATGCAACTAACAACAAGGCACCAAAATCTATGAAGCAACCACTGACAGAAATGAAGGGAGAAATATAGAGTTCTACAATAACAGATGGAAATTTCAATACAACACTTTCACTTTGCATAGAATATCTAGAGAAAATGTAAAAAGAAAATAGAGGATCTGACCAAGATTATAAGCCAACGGAGTCTAACAGACATATACAGGACACATCACCCAAAAGTGGCAGAATAGACATTCTTTTCAAGTGCAGATGGATGATATCCCAGGATAGACCGTGTGCTAGGGCAAAGAGAAGTCTTTTTTACTGAGAAGTCAGTAGCATCTCTGACCACAAAATGGAATGCAGCTAGAGGTCAATAACAGAAAGAAAACTGGAAAATTTACAAATATATGGAAATTAAACAACACACTCCTAAAAACCCAAGCAGGTTAAAGAGGAAATTACAAGGAAAATTAGAAAGTACTGAGAAACAATAATCAATAACTTCTACCAAAGAAAAGTCCATCAGAAAGCTTCACTGGTGAATTCTACCAATCTAAAGAATTAATATCACTCCTTCTCAAACTCTTCCATATAATTCAAGAGGAGGAAACACTTTCTAATTTTTGCTATGAGTCTAGCATTATTCTGATACCAAAGCCCAGTACAGAAACCACAAGGAAAGAAAATTATAGACAAATTTTCCTTATGAATTTTTAAGTAAGATTCCTTAACAAAACATTAGCAAACTGAATCCAACAGCATATTAAAAAGATTACACACTATAACTTAGTGGGATTTATACCACGAATTCAAGAGTAGCTCATTCAAGAGTGGGCCAGACATTGACACACACATCTATGGCCAAATGACTTTTTTCCTTTATTTATTTTTTATTTTTTCATATAGTTGTGCACTTATCATCACAATTGACTTTTTTTTCACACAATCAGTGTATACACTACATAAATAGAAGGGAGAAAACCACATAATTACCTCAATAGATACAGAAAAGGCATTCAACAAAATCATCATAGCTTCTTGATAAAAACACTCAGAAACGAAGGAATAAAAAGGAACTTTCTCAACATGAAAAAGGACGTTTAAAAAAAAACCCACAGCTAACATGATACTCAGTGGTGAAGGACTTAAGCTTTCCACCTAAGATCAGGACTAGTATGCTTGCTTTCACTGGTATTCAAAATTGTACTAGAAGCTTAGTCAGAGCTGTTAGACAAGAACAAGAAATAAAAGATGTACAAATTGGAAAGGAAGAAGTAAAACTACTTCTATTTGAAGACAATGTGATCTTATATATAGAAAATCTAAAGAAATCCACAAGAAAATTATTACAGCTAATAGATGAATTGCAAAGTGGCAGGGTACAAGATCACCAAAAAACTGTATTTCTATACACTAGCAACGAATAATCAGAAGAGGAAATTAAGAAGATAATTCCACTTACAATAGCATCTAAAAGAATAAAATATCTAGGAATAAATTTAATAAAGAATATTAAAGACTATATATATTGAAAACTACAAAACACTCCTGAAAGAAAGAAAATATAACTAAATGGCAAGACATTTCATGTTCATGGATTGGAAGGTTAAATATGCCAATATTACCCAAAGCAAAATACAAATTCAATGCAATTTGTCTTAAAATTCCAGAAGCCATTTTTTAAGAAAATGGGAAACTGATCCTGAAATTTATAATTAACTGCAAGGGGCCCCCAGTAGACAAAAGAATCTCAAAAAAGAAAAACAATATTGAGGATTCACATTTCCCAATTTGAAATTGTACAAAGCAACAGCAATCAAAGTAGTGTGGTACTGGCACAAAGACAGACAAATAGTTCAGTGGAACAGGATTGAAAGGCCAGATATTGGCCCACACATCTATGGCCAAATGATTTTTTTCCTTTATTTTTTATTTTTTTCATATAGCTGTGTACTTATCATCACAATTGACTTTTTTTTTTCATTTTTGTGAAGAATAACATATATACAAAAAAGTAATACATTTCAAAGTACCTTACACAATCTGTTGTAGAACAGATTTCAGAGTTTGGCATGGATTACAATTCCACGATTTTAGGTTTTTTACTTTTAACTGCTCTAAGGTACTGGAGATTAAAAGAAATATCAATTTAATGATTCAGCAATCATACTCAATTATTAAACCCTCCTTCTCGCTATAATTCCACCATCAGCTTTGATCTTTCTCTCCCTCTTTAGGGGTATTTGGGCTATGCCCATTCTAACTTTTTCATGTTGGAAGGGCTGTCGATGATATGGGATAGGGGGATGGAATTAGTTGATGTTCTGGAAAGGCTGGACCCTCTGCATTTCAGGACTTATCTGGTCCAGGGACGCATCTGGAAGTTGTATGTTTCTGGAATGTTACCCTAGTGGACCCTTTGTAGAATCTTGTATCATACCCTAGCTGTTCTTTAGGATCGGCAGGAATGGTTGTGGCTGGGGTTTGGAAAGTTATGATAGGTAGTAATATCTAATGAAGTTTGCAGAAGAGTGACCTCCAGAGTAGTCTCTTGACTCTGTTTGAATTCTCTCAGCCACTTCTTTTTGCCCTTTTGGTCAGGATGGAATTGTTGATCCCATGGTACCAGGGTCAGACTCATTCCTGGGAGTTATCTCCCATGCTGCCAGGAAGTTTTTCACCCCGGATTTTCATGTCCTAAATAGAGGGGGAAGACAATGATTTCACTTGCAGTGTTGGGCTGAGAGAGAGAGAGAGAGAGAGAGAGAGAGAGAGAGAGAGAGAGAGAGAGAGAGAGAGAGGTATGGTCAAATGATTTTTGACAAGGGTGTTAAGTACATGCAGTGGGAAAAGAACAGTTTATTCCACAAATTGTCTTGTGAAAACTGGAGAGCCACATAGAAGCTGACCTCCTACCAAGTAAAAGACTCAATTCAAAATGGATCAACCACCTAAATATGAGAGCTAAAATCAAAAACTTTTAGGAGAGACCATAAGGGAAAATTTTCATATGCTGCAATGTAGAAAAGGATTCTTAAATATGACACCAAAAGCACAAGCAATAAAAGAAACCATTAATAAAGTTTATTTTGTCAAAATTCAAACTTCTGTGCATCAAAAGAAGTTATCAAGAAAGTGAAAAGACAACCTATGGAAGGTAACGTCATCAGCATGGTGATGTAAAACATCTCCTAGAAAAGTGTCCCCTCATAATCAACAAATAAAAGGACAAATCCCACTTGATTAGAACTCTGGAGGTTAGTAAAACTAGAAAAGGATTCCACAAAGGCTGAATTGAAAAAAATAAAAAGAAAAATAATCTCCAAGATCAGGTAGGGGATTTTCTTCCCAGACCTACCAGTCTGGAACCCTCCCCATCACACAGTCCTGAGCAACTTGGGAATAACACAGAGGCAGCATGGTCTGGGTCCCTCCTGCTGCAGATGCAAACTATAGAGCCGCTCATAGAAGCAAGTTAGAAGCCCCTGTATCTCCAGGCATCGTACCCAGGTCTACAGACACTCAGGCAGAACATAAACCATTGAGAAGTGCCACATACAAAAGAGCCCCTGGAGGGGGGGGGGGGGCGGGGGAGAGAGATCATGGCAGAACTGTTGGCAAGAGGTGCACACATTCAATCCAGTCTCTGTTCAATGAACCACCTAACTGCAAACAGACTTTTCTGGATTGACCCAACTTTCTGAATTGATCCCACATGGGTACCCAGGGTGGGATACCCTAATGGAAAAGAAATTGGCGGCAGAAACGCCACACAGAAAAAAGGGGAGAAACTGAGATGCAGTAAGACTGGATGTAAGGATGGGTCCCAGAACTGAAAAGTGTATGGAAAAGCGGGCATTGAGTGGGAGAGAGAAATTAAACAAATCACAAGAGCTGGAGAGAAAATTCTGCCCTAAAACAGAACAGATTAAGATTTTCAAAAAAGGAACAAAGAAAGGAAGCTTTCTCCTGGAGGTGAAACAATTGCACAAAAAGTGTAATCTTAAAAAATGTACCTCATATCCAGGGCAAGAAACTTAAGAGAAAGCTGAGAAAATTTGAATAGTTAAACATGAGCTACTCTAAAGGTCCAGAATAAGTTGAACCAAGCATCAAAGAAGATCCTGAATACAAAGTCAGTCAACAATAAAACCCTGGACAAGAGGGAGAAACTGACTTCAGAGTTGACACATGAAAATAATTAGATGCTCAGACATCAGCAAAAAATTACAAACCATACTAAGAAACAAGAAGATATGGCTCAGTCTAGGAGACACAGAACTTGGAAAAATTAATCAAAGACATTCAAACAACTCTCCTAAATCAATTCAAGGAGATGAAGGAAAATATGGATATAGAGCTGCGTCAGTTTGAATCTGTTATGTACTCCAAGAAAAGCCATGTTCTTTTCACCCAATCTTATGGGAATAGACCTACTGTTGGGTGGGAACTTTTGATTAGGTTGTTTCCATGGAGATGTGTTCCCATTCAAGGTGGGTCTTAATCTGCCTGCTGGAGTCCTTTAAGAGAGCTGAGAGATTTTAGAGATGCTTGAAGAAAGAAAATGCCCCAGCAGAAGTCAGAAGGACACCCAGCAGCTGAGAGAGCCATTTTGAAACTGACCCAGGAGAGAAGGGCCAGCAGACATCACCATGTGCCTTCCCATGTGACAAAGCAGACCAGACATCATTGGCCTTTCTTCAGTGAAGCTATCCTCTTGTTGATGCCTTAATTTGAACATTTCTAGAATTGTAGCTTGTATGTTAATAAATTCCCTTTGTAAAAGCCGATCCATTTCTAGTATATTGCATTCCAGCAGCTTTAGCAAACTGAAACAGAGCTAAAGGATACTAAGAAGACAATGTATAAGTATAAAGAAGTATTTGAAAGTTTGAAAAGAAAAATAACAGAAACTTTGGGGATGACAGGCATAATAGTGGAGATTTAAAATACACTAAAGGCATTTAACAGCAGATTTGACTAGGTAGAAGAATAAGTCAACTGGAGGAAAGGACAATGGAAATCATAGGAAGAAAAGATAGAGAAAAGAATAGAAAAAATTGAGCAGGGTCTCAGGGATTTGAGTGACAGCATAAAACATCCAAACATATGTGTTATGGGTGTCCCAGAAGGTGAAGAGAAGGGGAAAGGGCAGAAAGAATATCTGAGGAAATAATGGCTGAAAATTTCCCAACTTTTATGAAAGAGTAAGTAAGTATACTTGTCCAAGAAGTACAACATACTCCAAACAGAATTAATCCTAATAGACCTACTCCAAGACACATACTAATCAGAATTTCAAATGCCAGAGATAAAGAGAATTCTGCAAGCAGCAAGAGAAAATCAACTCATCACATACAAGGGATCCTCAATAAGACTGAAGTACATTAGAAACATGGAGGTGAGAAGGCAGTGGGATGCTATATTTAAGATACTGAAATAAACTGCCAGCCCCCAGTTTTTTTATTTGGCAAAATTGCCCTTCAAAAATGAGGGACAGTTAAAGTATTCACAGATAAACAGAAACTGAGGGAGTTGTTCAACCAAAGACCTGCCTACAAGAATTACTAAAGGGAGTTCTTTAGGTTGAAAGGAAAAGACAGGAGAAAGTGGCTTAGAAAACCATGAAGGAAGGAAGATCTTCAGTCAAAGTAATTTAAGAGGTAAGTGCAAAACCCAATAGTACCATATCCTCAATATTCAACTCCACTTTTCAATTCCTGTAAGAGAGTACAATTAAGAAAGAAAAAGGCATATTTCCTGATAATGGACACATAAAATATAAAGAGGTAATGTATGACAAGAAGAACATAAGGAGGGGAAACAGAAGGATATGGAAGCAGAGAAAACATACGCTATTTAAGGTAAGTTGAAATCTTTTCAAATTAGTAGTTTATAGGTGTAAGTTGTATAATACAAACCCAAAGGTAAATACAAAAACTATTTTTAAAATATACAAAAACAAAAATGAGAAAGGTATCAGTCAGATACATCACAAAAGATCAACTATACATAAAAGGAGATTGTTATAGAGAAAAAGAGACAAGAGAGGTATGACATATAAAAACCTAAAGACAAAATGTCTGAAGTTCTGCCTTTACAGTAATAATAATTAATGGTAATGGATTAAATTCCCCAATCAAAAAACAGATTGTGAAAATGGATAAAAAATTATGATCCAAGAAGAGATTCACTTTAGACCCAAAGACACAAATGGATTGAAAGCGAAAGGATGGAAAAAGACATTCCATGCAAATACTAATCAATAAAGGGCTGGGGTAGCTATACTAATATTGGACAAAACAGACTTTAAGTTAAAAGCTATTAAAAGAGACAAAGAAGGACACTATCTATTAATAAAAGGGTCAATCCACCAAAAAGAAATAAGGTCATAAATATATTTATGCACCTAACCATGGTGCCCCAAGACAAATGAGGCAAACAATGGCAAAACTAAATGGAGAAACTGATGTTTCTAAATCATAGCTGGAGACTTCAATATACCACTAATCAATAGATAGAATTTTTTTCAGTTTGCTAAAGTCACCAGTATGCAATACACCAGAAATAGAAAGGGTTTTAAGAAGGGAATTTATTAAGTAGCAAGCTTACAGTTCTAAGGCCACAGAAACTTCCAAACTAAGGTATTCAGAGAAAGATACCTTAACTTCAAAGAAAGGGCCGATGACGTTGGGGGTTTCTCTCAGTTGGAAGGCACACGGCAATGTCTACTAGCTTTCTCTACAGCTTCTTCAAATGGTTTCTCCGTGGGTATTTTCCTTCTGCATCTCCAAAGATCTCTGGCTTTGTTCGCTCTTTCCAAAATGGTTCCCTCTTAAAGAACTCCAGTAAGCAACCCCACCTTGAATGGGTGGAGACATATCTCCATGGAAACCATCTAATCAAAAAGTCCTACCCACAACTGGGTGGGTCACATCTCCATGGAAACAAATTACTCAAACGATCCCACCCAGCAATACTCAATCAGGGTTAAGAACATGTCTTTCCTGGGGTACACAACAGTTTCAAATCAGCACAAACGTCTAAACAGACAATTAATAAGAAAACACAGAACTTGAATAATATGATAAATAAACTATACATAACAGACGTAAACAGAATAGTGCACCCCAAAACAGCAGCATATATGTTTTTCTCAAGTGGTCATAGACCACATGTTGGGTCACAAGACAAGTCTCAATAAATTTAAAAAGACTGAAATTATACAGAACATCTTCCCTGATCACAATGGAATGAAGTGGAAATCAATAACAGGAAGAGAACTGGAAAATTCACAAACATATGCAAATTAAATAACACTCTTAATCTATGGGTCAAAGAAGGAAATAAAAGAGAAACTGGTATATATCTTAGGATTAATGATAATGAGAACCAACATAGCAAAACTTATGGGAGGCAATGAAGGTACTACTGAGAAGGAAATTAAAGCTCTAAATGGTTACACTTAAAAAGAAGAAAGATTTCAAATGGAAGACCTCACTGCACACCTAGAGGAACTAGAAAAAGAAGAACAAGCAAATTCAAAGCATGCAGAAGGAAAAAAATAACAAAGATTAGAGCAGAAGTAAATGAAATAGAGAAGAATAAAACAATAGAGAGCATTAACAAAACCAAAAGCTGGTTCTTTGAATAAAATTGGCCAACTCTTAGCTAGATTGACAAAGAAAAAAACAGAAGATGAAAATAAGTAAAATAAACAATGAGGGGGGGGGCATTATTTCTGACCCCACAGGGGAAAAAAAGGATCATAAGAGGACATTACAAACAACTATATGTCAACAAATTAGACAACCTACATAAAAAGGACAAATTCCTAGATATGTGAACAACTTACACTGACTCTAGAATAAACAGAAGATCTCAACAGACTATTAACAAATAAGAGATTTAATCAGTCATCAAAAATAGAAAATTCCAGGACCAGATGGCTTCACAGGTGAATTCTACCAAACATTCCAAGAAGAAGTAACACTAGTTCTGCTTAAACCCTTCCAAAAATTAAACAAGAAGGAACACTACCTAACTCATTCTACAAGGCCAATGTTACCCTATTACCAAAGCCAGATAAAGAAACTACAAGAATATTACTGACCAATTTTTCTTAGTAATATAAATGCAAAAATCTCAATAAAATATTTGCAAGTGAATTCCAATAGCACATTTTAAAAAATATGCACCACGCTCAAGTATGCCCTATCCCAGGTATGCAAGGATGGTTCAACATGAGAAAATCAATTAACTGAATACACCACATTAACAAAATGAAGGGAGAAAAAACACATATCATTTCTATTGACTCACAAAAGGCATTCGACAAAATGCAACATCCTTTCTTGATAAAGACACTAAAAAAAATAGAAACTTCATCCACATGATAAAGAGCACATATGAAAAACTCATAGTTAACATCATACTCAATGGTGAAAGACTGAAAGCTTTCCCTCTAAGACCAGGAAGAAGGCAAGGATGTCCACTGTCACCATTGTCACATAACACTGTTCTGGAAGTTCTAGCCAGAGTAATCAGGTAAGAAAAAGAAGCAAAAGGCATCCAAATTGGAAAGGAAGAAGTGAAACTTTCCCTATTTGCAGATGGACATGATTCTACCCAGAGAAAACCCTGATTAATCCACAACAAAGCTACTAGAGCTAAGAAGTAATTCCAGCAAAGTGATGGGGTATAAGATTAACATACAAAAATCATTACACTAGTAATGAATATTCTAAAGAAGAAATCAAGAAAAAAATCCATTTACAAAAGCAACTGAAAGAATCAAATACAAATTTTATTGCACTTCTTTATTGTGCTTCATAGATACTGTTTGTTACAAATCAAAAGTTTGTGGCAACCCTGTTGAGCAAGTCTATCCGTACCATTTTTCTGAAAGCATGTGCAAACTTTGTGTCTCTGTGTCACAGTTTAATTAAAGGTATGTACATTTGTTTTTACATAATGCTATTATACACTTAATAGACTACCGTATAGTGCAAACGTAACTTTTATATTTCCTGGGAAACCAAAAACAATGGTGACTCAATTTATTGCAGTTTTCCTTTATTGCTGTGGTCTGGAACTGAGCTCACAATATCTCTGAGGTATGTGTGTCTGGGAATAAATCTAAACACAGATGCCTGTGAGCACAGAAAACTAAAAGCCATTGCTAAAAGAAATAAAAAATGACTTAAATAAGAGGATGAACATTCCATGTTCATGGTTTGGAAGACTAAATATTGTTCAGATGTCAATTCCACCCAAAGTAATTTATGAATTCAATGCAATCCCAATCAAAATTCCAAGAGCCTTCTATGAGGTAATGGAAAAGCCAATCATTAAATTTATATGGAAAGGTGAAGGCACCAAAACAGCCGAAGTCATTTTTAAAAAGAAGAATAAAGTTGGAGAACTAACACTTCCTGATCCTAAAATTTATTACAGACACTCCTAGTCACATGCTTGAAACACCAGGAATCTCTTTCAACACAGCCCAGAAAAAATCCACAAACAAGATCATCGCTACACATCAAGGGCCCCGTGGCACCAGATTCACAACGGATCAGTCGAAAATTCTCATTGACACTTTCAACCAAAAACCTTACCCAGGTTATGCTTCCAAAAAAAACTTGCTTTAGAAATTAACACTGTAGAATCTAGAATCCAGATTTGGTTTCAGAATTGAAGAGCTAGACATTTATTCCAGAGGACAGAACCTGAGCAGATCTTACAATCAAGCCAAGCTCACAGGCAAGATCCCGCTGCCGAGATTCAAGTTAGAGAAGACTGATTGTGCCGTCCTGCTATACCTCTTCCCAATTATGTACTTTCACCAAAGCATTTAAGAAAAACCCTTACCCTGGGGTTGATTACAGAGAACAACTTGCTAAAGAAATTGGGGTTTCAAAGTCAAAAGTCCTAATTTGATTTAAAACCGAAGATCTCGATTCCAGGTCCAAAGAAAAAGAGAATCTGGTGAAATCCTAGAACAAATACAAGACAAGGCACATGATCTCTGAGAAGAGAGAGCTCAACGTATGATTGAGTGAATGAAGGAATGAATCCTCAGGCACAGAAGCTACACAAAATATGACCAGCCTAACTAGCAACTGTTTTATTTCTCTGGAGCAAGAATGAGGAGGCACAGAAACAAGTTGTATATCTGATATCATCATCCGGAGTCCCAAGTTTTCTCACTGTTCCTTGGAATGCACTCTTCCTCTGAGACTGCAAGTTGAGCATTCTGGAAATGGTAAGCAAGAATTCAGGAGGCAGAGACCAGTCCAAGAAGTACATCACAGCGCTATTCACTCAGCCTGGATCTAGAGTTCAGCAGAGTTTGAGGACAGTGGAAAAAAAAAACTAATACATATCATTTTTAATCATCACAGTAATAATTGATTTATGCAAAAATCATCAGTGGATGTAAAATTCTTGAAATGAATGTTTTATGAAGAACAAGATATGTATTGTCTCAAAGAATCTACCCATGGATTACTTATTAATTACAAAAGGAAAACTGGTAAATTTGTATTTGAGAAACCTGACAGACTCCACCTTAACCAAGTGTTCAAAATTTACTTTATCAACAATAACACAGACTGAGGTGAAGTGCCTCCTGATTTGAAGCATCTAAAAAAGACACGACATCCTTTCTGTGGTATTACTACCAAAAGTGCACATGCTTAATTTAAGCATAAGGAAACACCAGACAAGCAAAACTGACTGACATTCTACAAAGTAGTAGACCTGTACTTTTCAACAATGAGTTGAATAACTGCAATAGAGATGGAGAGATAGTATGGTAACTCAGGAAGTTTCCTGAAGAGTTATCTTCTATATGTAGAATGTACTACCGTTTATGTGAGGAACAGACACAAATTCAGAGACCTGTTTATGCCTATAATTTCCCTCCAAAGATGTTCAAGAAGCTGGTAACATTAGTTATCTCTTATTTCATAAATGCAAAATTTTATTGAGCTATATTCATACACCATACAATCCATCCAAAGAACACAATCAATGGTACACATAGTTGTGCATTCATCACCTGATCATTTTTAGAACATTAGCATTACTCTAGAAAAAAAAGAAAAAGAAAAAGAAAAGCCCAAACATCCTATACCCCTTACCCCTCCCTCTCATTGACCACTAGTATTGCAGTGTACCCAATTTTAAGACTTACAGTAGAGTTAACTAAGATAGTGTTAATTAACAGAACAAAACATCAAAAGTAGATCTACACAAACAAGAGCAGCTGACTTTTTTTTTCAATATAGTTATAAAGTCATTATCAAAGATCAGGGCTACTGGATTATAGTTCAACAAATTTAGATATTTCCTTCTGGCTATTCTAAAATACTAGACACTAAAAATAAATATCTACATAATAAGACAGTAGTCACAGTCATTCGTTAAATCCTAATTTTTCAGTTATATCTCGTACATCTCACACTAGTTACATTTGGGAAGAGAGGTAGAAAATTGAAGACAAAACTGTTTTTCACCTTAATCTTTTTTAATACTGTTTGTTGTATACAACTCCAAACTTATTTTAATCACTTTCAAATGTACAATTCAGTGGCATTAATTCTATTCACAATATTGTGCTACCATCACTAGCATCTGTACCTCAACTATTTCATCATCTCAAACAAAAAAACACTAAGCAATTATTCCCCCTTTGCCACATCCACTATCCCCACCCCATTGCCATGGCTGCTGGTAACCTGTAAATCGGTAACTAAGAAGTTTGTTTATTATATGTTTTTCATATAAAGGAGATCATACATTCATACAATATTTGTCTTTGTATCTGGCTTATTTCACTCAGCATGACATTTTCAAGATTCATCCATGCAGCATGAATCAGAACTCCACCCCTTTTTATGATTGAATAACATTCCATTGCATGTATTAACAACATTTTGTTTATCCAATTATCTGTTGATGGATACTTGGGTTGCTTCCACCTTTTGGCTATTTTGAATAAAGTTGCTACAAACATGGGTGTACAAAAAAATAGTTAATACAGAGCCATTGTAATGAAAACAGTGTGGTACTGGCACAAGGACAGACATATAGACCAATTGAATCTAACTAAGAATTCAGAAATCATCCCTCGCATTATGGCCAATTGATTTTTCACAAGGATGCTGAGTCCACTCAACTGAGAAAGAATAGTCTCTTCAACAAATGGTGCAGGGAAACTGGACAATTACATGCAAAAGAATGAAGGTGGACCCCTATTTCACAGCATATTCCAAAATCAACTCAAAATGGATCAAAGACCTAAATACAAGAACCAGAACTGTAAATCTCCTGGCAGAAAACCTAGGGAAGCATCCTCTGGACTTTATGTTAGGCTATAGTTTCTTAGACTACACCCAAAGCACAAACGAAAGAAAGAAATAGGTAAATGGGACCTTAATAACATTAAAAATTTTGTGAATCAAAGGACTTTAGCATGAAAGTAAAACAGCCTATTCAGTGGGATAAAATATTTGGAAAGCACATATACAACAAGGGCTTAGTATCCAAAATATATAAAGAAGTCCTACAACTCAACAACAAAAAGACAACCAAATTTTAAAGTGGGCAAAAGAGTTGAATAAATACAAATGGTCAAAAAGCACATGAAAACATGCTCAACAGCATTAGCCATTAGGGAAATGCAAATCAAAACCACAATGAGATGCTACTTCACACCTATTAAATGGCTACTATTAAAAAATCAAAAATTACAAATGTTGGATAGGATGTGGAGAAACCTTCATTGTTGTTGGAAATGTGAAATGATGCAGCTTGGTAGTTCTTCAGAAAGTTAAATATAAAAGTACCACGTGACTTTCAGCAATCCTGCTTCAACATCTATACAAAAAAAAAAAATTGAAAGCAGGGACTCTAACAGATATTTTCCCACAGATATTCATAGTGGCATTACTTACAATTGCCAAAGGATGGAATCAATCCAAGTGTCCTTCAACCAATGAATGTATAAACAAAATGTATTGTATATGCACAATGTAACATTATTTAGCCAAAAAAAAGGAATTAACTTCTAATACAGGTGACAACATGTATGAACCTTGAAGATAGCATGTGGAGTAAAATAAACCAGACACAAAAGGTTAAATATTGTATGAGCTCATTGATTTGAAACTATAACAAGCAAACTCATAGGGTCAGAAACTAGAATATAGGTTACCTGGAGCTGGGGTAGTGGTAGGGAGTGAGGAGTAACTGTTTAAATTATATAGAGAATTTCTATTTGGGGTTATGGAAAGTTTTGGTAATGGATCATGGTAATGGTAACACAACATTGTGTAAGTAATAAATAGCATTGGCTTATATATGAATGTGGTCAAAGAGGACATTTTAATGTATATATGTTACTAGAAGATAAATTTTTAAAAATCCATAGACCTGTACAGCATAAACAGTGAATACCATTATAATTATAGACTATAGTCAATAGTATAACTATAAAAATGTTCTTTCACCAACTGAAAAAAATGTAACCAAGTAAAGTAAGGTGTTAATAATAGGGTGGTATGTGGCAACACTGTATTTTCTGCATGATTTTTCTATAAACCTGTAACTTCTCTAAAAAAAAAAAAAAAAAAGCAAGCCACTTCTTTAGTGAACTCCAGGACCTGTGCACAGAGGGGTAAGAGGAACACTAGAGAAGCCATGGTGCTGTCCACAGGGCAGGTGCTGACGGACCTCAGGAAAGGTGCGAGAACATCTCGCAGAGGAAAGATACAAGTGGTTAGTGCTTTTCCTTCATTTCCTCTTTGATCTTTCTTCCTTTCTCCTTGTTTTTAAGTTGCCACACCTCCTCCCTCTTTTGGAAGGACTGGGAAATTCTATCTATGGAGGAAAAGGGTACAGAACCCTATAATATTGTCTTCCATCTTCGCATGCTAACAAATCCATTAGGGTTTACACCAGGGAATTTTTCTTAACAGAATCAGGCAAACACTGGAAAAACAAACATGAGGGTCACAAAACCAGCAGCCACTGATTTTTTTAATACAAATCCAGAGATTTTATAGCTGGAAAAGATCGTAGAGGTAATTAAATCTAATCTTTCTGTTTTAGAGATGAGAAAACCAAACAAAGCATAGGCCTTATCCAAGGCCACACAGCTGATAAATGGCAGAAAACCCTAATAAATGTTTTCAGATTACAACTCTTTTATCCTATTATTCAATTTCCATTCTTAATATATTCTTATCATTGATAAACTGATCCCATTAATGATGATTTTACTTTAATCTGAGGTACCCTTGTCTGGCCTAGAGCATCAGTACTTTCATTTAGCAATAATCAAATAATGAAAATGATTTTTGAGCCACATATAAAAGGGGATGATATACTCATCTCAATGAAATGTATTTTATGTTATTCATAACAGAATTTCTATTATCAATAAAAAGTTATTAAATATTCTATCATACTTTCCAGTTATCCTGATATCTTTTGCCTCATATTACTTCTACTTCTAATAAAATATATCAAATGAATCTTTAAAAATATTGAGATTTCGGTATTTTTAAGTGGCGGCAGTGATGGTTCCATATCTGGAACCTTCAGATTGATACTATTCTATTAGTTAATCATAGTAACTGAGTGTCCATTAGGTTGTGCAACAATGTGTTCCAGACATTATTTTTCACTGATGCATCTTCTTCAAGGTAAAAAAAACTGTTCCCAATTTTATACTCTCAAGAATCTTGGTGTTTATTTATTTGCTTGATCATTTCATTCAATAAATTTTATTTCTATTATTCATAAGGCACTGTGCTAGGTACTGTAGAGAGTAAAGCAGATACAAAACTAACTCTTTGAGAGTGTACAAAAAAAAAAGAAAAGTATATGCATTAGTAACTATACTATATGGCCTAAGAGAATAATCACAGACTCAAGAGACCAAGCAGATGATGTAAATGCATAAAACAAGCTGAGAGTATAAGGCCACAGGGAATGGAAAAGATCTTAGGAGCTGTATGAATGCTCCCTTTAAAAGAATTTTACTCTTTCCTTTGAGATCAAGAGTGGAGAAAGAAAGGAGAGAGTATTTGAAGAGAAAGAGAGAGGAGAGAAAAGTGAGAGAGAGGGAGAGAACATAGGAGAGGTGAATATGAAGAGGAAGGAGAAAGAAAGAAGGGGATAAACATGGACTAGAAAGGAAGAGGGAACCTGAGTGGAGAAGAAAGAAATGGGAAGGAGTGACAAGAAAAGAGAGGCGGTGGAGAGGGAAGGAAGAGAGAGAGAGAGAGATAAAGAGATAGCCAAGTCTGAGCTTTTAGAAGCTTCAACACTGAGAGATCCCATAGAGAGGGTCAAGTAGGTAGGCTTAGTTTTTCTGCTCCCTTTTCCATACAGAGGTCCAGAGCCCTAGGAGTGCACAGGCAAGAAGGCAGGGACACAGAAGCAAGCCATGCCGCACTCCATGCCCCAGTGCCCTGGCACCCATGCACACCACTGCACTGAACCCACATGCACTGCCCCCCACATAGCCGTGTACCCTTCAGGGAATGCAAATCAAGACAACAATGAGATACCACTTCATACCTATAAGAATGGCTGCTACTAAACAAACAGAAAACTACAAATGTTGGAGAGGATGTGGAAAAACTGGAGCACTTATGCACTGCTGGTGAGAATGTATGATGGTGCAACCACTATGGAAGAGTTTGGTGATTCCTTAGAAAATTAAATATCAAGTTGCCCTATGATTTGGCAATACCACTACTCGGTTATGTACCCAGAAGAGCTGAAAGCAGTGAAATGGACAGACATTTGCACACTGATGTTCACAGCAGCATTACTCATAGTTGCCAAGAGATGGAAACAATCCAAGTGCCCATCAACAGAAGAATGGATAAACAAAATGTGGTATACACATACATTGGAATATTATGAAGCAGTAAAACAAAATGAGGTCCTTAAGCATATGATAATATGGATGAACCTAGAGGACATAATGCTAAGTGAAATACGCCAGACACAAAAAAGATACATACTGTATGATTTTGCTTTTATGACCTTGATAAAGGTAAACTCAGAGGCTGATAAAACAGAATATAGGGGACCTAGAGATACACGGAATCAAGAGATGGGTAAACTGTTAGCTAATGAGGTTAAACTTAAATGGAAGGGAATGGACAGAATTTAAGGCAGTTCATTAGTAGGTCTACGAGTAATATTGCCTTATCGAAGGTGAACATGATTGAAAGGGGTTGTATAGGCCTATGTGTCCCATTGATTAACACTAGAAATATAAATTAGTTCTTGCAAGAAATATTTCAGAGGTATGATTCGTGTACAAAGAGTGCTTAAGTCCAGAATACAGGGGGAAACCTGCTATTGCATGCTATGGGATACGTTTAACAGGAAAACATAAGCAGTACTATAGCAACAGCAGAGGTAAATAATGGGGAGAGGGACAAGAGTTAAGGGGAGGTTTAGATTTCATATTTGGTGAGGCTGTGTTTATTAGTTATCTTTCTCTTGGGAAAAATGATCTAAAATTGAGAGTTTTGATCGACTGTGAAGTTTGGTATAATGCTGATGCCTAATGAATGCAGGTGACTGCAGGATGCATGGACTGAGAAGTAGAT
The DNA here is from genome assembly GCF_023851605.1 of Tamandua tetradactyla. NCBI lineage: Eukaryota > Metazoa > Chordata > Mammalia > Pilosa > Myrmecophagidae > Tamandua > Tamandua tetradactyla. Next base: position 182,996,358 of record NC_135328.1, on the reverse strand, counting down.
TAGTGAACAATGGTAGATACATATGAGTAAAAATTGTGCTGCCACAAAAAGGAACATAGTTGTGAAGCAAGCAACAATGTGAATGAACCTGTGGGACATTTGGTGAGGCAAAATAAACCAGAAACAAAAGAGCAATTATTGTATGCTCTCCTTTAGAAAATGCTTATAAGAAAATAGGGGCCTAGATTGTAAGCTCTTATACCAGACACATTTAGTCCAGAGTGGTAATTATTATGTCTGGATTTTGAGAGGCTGTTTTATATATCTATAACCTGGCATTTAGAGATAAGAACAAAACCGATCAGGTCAGGACTAAAGTAATTCACAACACAGGGGTAAGGAAGACAGTATCTATATTTTAGAACTGCACCTAGTCTTTGAGACCAAAAGCAGAAAGTTTTATTTTGTCCGCAACCTAAATTTTCTGTGCATATAATCTAACTCAACATGTCTAGAGAGCTCATTTGAACAACTGAAACACAGGGAGCCCAGAATAAGAATGAGGGCCTTTAATCCTATATAGTTTAACATAATGCCTGGATACATTCTAAAGTATATTAAGCAGACAATCAAAAAGTATTGACAAAGTCCCTTGAAGGATGGGAGAAAAATATATGGCACTATTAAACTTTACCATCAGGGAATCTCCTGAGACTGTGTTAAACTTTAGGGACACCCAAATCAATAAGCCAAGCCCTTGATCTTGAGGCTTACTCTTGCGAAGCTTATGTAGGTAGCGAAGAAGCTTAGCCTACCTATAGGTATGCCTAAGAGTTACTTCTGGAGGACCTCTTTTGTTGCTCAGATGTGGCCTCACTTTCTTTAAGCCCAACTCTGAGAGTGACATCATTGCCCTCCCTCCTATGTGGGACATGACATCCAGGGGTGAAAGACTCCCTGGCAGCATGGGAGATGACTCCCAGGGATGAGTTTGACCCTGGCACAGTGGGATCAACAATTTCATCTCAACCAAAAGGGGGAAAAGGAGTGTAACTAATGAAGTATCAGTGGCTGACAGAGTTCAAATAGAGTCAAGAGGCTACTCTGGACGTTATTCTTATACAAGCTTCAGTTAGACATTGCTACCCCATCATAACCTGCCAAACCGCAATCAGGACCATGTCAGCCAATCCTAAGGAACACCTAGGGCAATATATAAGTTTCACAAGGTTCCACACACTTGAGTAACTTTCCAGGAACCTACAACCTCCAGATGGGTCCCTGGACCAGATAAGTCCTGAAACCTAGAGGACCCAGCCTCTCCAGAACATCAGATAGTTCCATCCGCCTACCCCATATTATTGATAGCCCTTCCAACATGAAAAATTTAGAATGGCTGTAGCCCAAACATCCCTAAAGAGAGGAAGAGAAAGATCCATGGTTATGGTGAAGTTATACACAGAAGACAGGATTTAACAAACAAATATGATAGCTAAATCATTAAATTGATATCTCTTTTAGTCTCCAGTATCTTAGAGCAGCTAGAAGTAAAATCCTGAAATTGTGGAACTGTAACCCATGTCAAATGCTGAAATCTGTTCTATAACTAATTATGGTGCTGTGCTTTGAAAATTATTACTTTTTTGTATACACATTATTTGTCACAAAAAAGGGGAGGGGAGTTGATGGTGATGATTTTAAAAATATGCCTTCTAGCCTCCTAAATTCTGGAGCAGCTAGAAGGAAAAATCTGAGAGGGTTATATGGTAGCCCGTGACAAACTTTGGGATCTGTCCTATAACTAGTTGTTGAAGAGTGCTTTGAAAACCACTGCTTTTTTTCTCTCTTGGCTTTCTAAATATGGCATATTATACAATAAAAGAAGTTATTAAAAAAGAAAAATGATTGGCAAAGTCCCTTCAGGGATGGGAGAAAAAATATGGAACTACTAAACTCTACCATCAGGGAATCCCCTGATACTGTGTCAAACATTAGGGGCATCCAAATCAATAGGCCATGTACCCCACTGATTAACACTACAAATATATATATATATATAAGTTCTTGCATGAACTACTTCAAAGGTATGAATCTTGTACAAAGAGTTTATAATATCAGGGTATAAGGGAAAAATTACTTTGCAAGCTATGGACTATGTTTAGCGGGAAGAATCTAACGTACCATAGCAATACAGGGTAAATAATGGGGAGAAAGATTAGAGTTAAGGTGAGGTTTGGATTTTCTATTTGGTGAGGATGTTTTTATCAGTTCTTTTTCTCTTTGGAGCAGTGATAAATGACTAAAATTGAGAATGTTGATGATTATACCACCAAGTGAGTTTAATGTGAGACATGGACTGTTGACTTTGGACATTATACATGATGCCCAATGGATGGAGGTGGCTGAAGGATACGCTGAGAGGTAGAATGGTGAATGTGTATACATATGATGGAATATTGTGTGGCTACAGGAAGGAATGAAGTCATGAGGCATGCAACGGGATCAATGAACCTTGGGGACATTATGTGGTACAAACGAAACCAGAAACAAAAGAACAAATATTGTATGGTCTCTTTTAGAAAATACTTATAAGAAAATTGGGGCCTAGATTGTAAGCTCTGACAGCAGTTACATTTAGTCCAGAGCTGTAAATATTATTTCTATATCTTCAGATGCTGTACTATATATGTACAACCTGGGTTATCCCTGGAACTTTGGCTACCTGTGTGACACCCAAGCCTCAGAGTTAAGAGTTCTGCTGCTCTTAAAGTCAACATTGCTACACACAACTGTTAAAGAAACCGAAAAAGAGATCAGGCGTCAATTAGAGATAAGAACAAAGCTGACCAGGTTGGAACTTAAGTAAATCAGAATACAGGGGTAAGTAAGACAGTGTCTGTATTTTAGAATTTTACCCACTGCATGAGACCAAAGGAAGAGAGGTTTATTTTGTTCAAAACCTAAATTTTCTGTAGCACTCATTCTAATTTAACCTGTCTATATAACTCATTTAAATAACCCAAACACATGGAGCCCGGAATGGGAATGAGGGCTTGTAATTCTGTATAGTTTAAGGTAATACCCAGATACATTCCAGAGTATGTTGGGCAGTTAATTAAAAAGTATTGGCAAAGGGGCAGGAGGAAACTATGGGATATTAGGGATTCCCAAGTCAACAGGCCCAGCTCTTGATCTTAAGGCTTACTCTTGCAAAGTTTAATTTTGTAGCAGAAAAGCTAAGCCAATGTACAGTTGTGTCTTACTTTCAGAACCTGTTTTCTTGCTTAGATGAGGCCACTCTCTCTCTCTAAGCCCAAATCTGCAAGTAAAATCATTATCCTCCCCCTTACATGGAACATGACATCTAGGGGTGAAAGTCTCCCTGACGATGTGAGTCATGACTCCAGGGATGAGCCTGGCTCTTGCACCATGGGATTGACAAAGCCTTCTTAACCAAAAGGTGGAAAAGAAATGTAACGAAATAAAGTATCCATGGCTAAAGAGTTCAAATAGAGCCAAGAAGTTATTCTGGAGGCTACTCTTATGCAAGCTTCAGCTAAATGGTGCTAATTACAATGATGTGCCAAATCCCAACCAAAACCATTCTTGTTAACCCTAAAGAACACCTAAGGCTCTATCTGAGGTTCTATAAAAGTCCCATGCACTATGATTACTCTCCATAAAACTTCAATCTCCAGACGGGTTCCTAGGCCAGATAAGTCCTGAAACCCAAAGGGCCAGTCTCTCCAAGAACATCAACCAGTTCTATCCCCCTATCCCATATTATCAACAGCCCTTTCCAATATGAAAAAGTCAGAATGGGCATAGTCCAAATACTCCTAAAGATCAAGAGAAGGATTTTTATAAGGAGGACTTAAAACAAATAAGATAGGATTTAAAAAATGAAGATGACTGCTGAATCATTATGTTGATATTTCTTTTAGTCTCCAGTGTCTTGGAGCAGCTAGAAGGAAAAACCTAAAATTATGGAACTGTAAACTCAGAAATCTGTTCTATAACTACTTGTCATGATGTGCTTTGAAATTTATTGCTTTTTTGTACATACGTCATATTTCACAACAAAAGATGTTTTCAAAAAAATGGATATGAGGCAGTGAAATAGAAACATGTGTGAAGACAACTCTCTAGAAATTTTACTGTGAAGACAAGCAAAGAAATCAGTGATGATTATAGTGAAACAAGCAGTCAAGGAAGGGGTATTTTTTAACAGTCAGTTTGTATATCTTCTGGAATGATTTAGCAGAGAATGAGCCATTGATAGAGGGAGATAACCAAAGGAGCCAAAGAGAACGGGATCGGAATCTAGCGTATTCATGGGAAGAGTCATCTTTGATATAAGAAGGGACACTTCATCTTTCACACCCACAGAGGAGGAAAAGATGGGTGTAAATGTAAACTGGTGCTGTAAATATGATGGAGTTTCCATCTAGTGGCTTCTATTTTCTACATAAAGTAGGGAGGGCATCATGTGAGAATAAGTAGGAAGGGTGCATGAGAGATTTGTAGAGAAGGGAGAAGGTATGAAATAGTCACTTCCTTGGGAATGGGAAAGTAATATCACCAGGGAAACAAGGTAGGAAGTATTAAGTGCTTTTTTTATTATGATTTTTTATTAAAATTTAAGGTGCAACAAGTTAACTCTGTTGTACAATTTTCTCCAGCAATGTTCAGCTGGAGAAGGCAGATGATTTGGCTTACCAAATAAGCACATGGAGAAGGCAGATGATTTAGCTTATCAATTATGGCTGTATCAAAAATTCATTTTCTTGTCCCTCTTCTTGCCTACATTTCCAGCCTTGACAACCTCATACAATCTCATATCTTTGACTACCATCTTTATGTGGGTATCATAAAGGCAAAAGAGAGACATCCATATATTTCTATGAGAAACTCAAATATACTGCCCCCCTACATTTGCTTTTCCTCAGCCCTTTTATCCTTTTACTCCTCTCACTCTCTCATTATCCCCCACTTTTAATAAGTTTTTAAGAGCCACTGTTTTATCCCTCAAATGTTAATAACTTCTGTCCCTGCAAATGAGAATGACACCAAGATACCATTTTCCCTTTATCAGATAGGGAAGAATCCAAAAATGATAATACATTCTGCTAGCAAGACTTTGAAGAAACAGACAGTCACATACATTGCTAAAGAGAATGGAAGATGGTATAACTCCCATGCAGTGATTTTGGTAATACATAGCAAAATTGCCTATGCCTTACCCCTTTGGTTTAGGAATCCCATTACTAAGAACATATTGCAAAGACAAATATGGCAAAATATAATGATACATGTACAAGGCTATTCACTGTAGCACAATTTATAATAGCAAATGACCTAAAACAATACCCAAATGTCCATCAATAGGGGACTGGTTGAATACATTTTGATACATCCATAAAGGGAAGTATCCTGGAGCCACAGAAAGGAATGAGGAAAATCTACATACTAACATGAAATAATTTCCATGAAACTGCAAGGTGCAGATGAGTATATGTAGTATGCCACCTTTTTTTTCTTTGTACGCTGTATGGTGGGGGTCACATTTCATTCTTTTTCCACATAAGTATCCCCTTATTACAGCACCATTTGTTGAATTTTTCTTTTGTTTGGGTTGTCGTTTGTTTGTTTGTCGGGGAAGTGCACGGGCCAGGAATCAAACCCGGGTCTTCCATTGGCAGGTGAGAATTCTACCACTGAGCTACCCTGCACCCCCAGTATGCCACTTTTTGAATAAGAAAGAGGAGAAAAATTAATACATATACATATTTACTCATATTTTAAGAAAGAAAAAAATGGAACTTAAACCAAATATTCACAAAAAATGGCCTATCTGTAGGAGAAAGGAAGGAACAGTGAGGAAGGGATAGGGGTGGAAGCAAAGTCTCTCTGAATACAGCATGTTTTATGGTTTTAACTTTGAGAGCATATAAATGTTCTACATAAATAAAAAATAAACTTAAATTTAAAAAACAAAGTAATCTGTAACTATCAGAACAATCTTAAATCTGCAGTGGCTTCCCACTATCTATCCACTGTGTCCAAACCACCCAGCCTTGATTCAATGCTCTCTTTGGTCTTGCCCCAGCGAAATATTCCCATATTACTTCCTGATGCTCTCCTACCTACATATAAAATATTAAAGTTATTTGAGTACCCAGTTTATTTTCCTAACTATATCAAACAGTTCTTAAAGGTGGAATCTATTTCTGATCCATTTGGAAGACCTACAATGCTCAATCTCTTGAGTTACCACAACATACATTGGTGACAATTCTGACATCTGAAAGTTATTGTCTAGAGAGTCAATAATTATTCTAAAGGATTCAAGGAAGCCAGAGTTCCTTGGTGTTCTAGTTAGCTAGCTGCCAGAATGCAACACACCAGAGATGGATTGGCTTTTAATAAAAGGGGATTTATTTCATTAGTTCTTTAGAGGAAAGGCAGCTAACTTTCATCTAAGGTTCTTTCTTACATGAGAAGGCACAGGAAGATCTCTGCTGGCCTTCTCTCCAGGCCTCTGGGTTCCAACAACTTTCCCCGGGGTCATTCCTTTCTGCATCTCCAAAGGCCTGGGCTGAGCCACGAGTGCTGAGATGAAGTATGCTGAGCTGCTTGGGCTGTGCTACCTTGGGCTCTCTCATTTAAGCACCAGCCAATTAAGTCAAACATCATTCAGCGCAGCAGGCATGCCTCCTGGCTGACTGCAGATGTCATCAGCAACAGATGAGGTTCATGTACCATTGGCTCATGTTCACAGCAACAGAACTAGGTGCCTTCACCTGGCCAAGTTGACAACTGAATCTAACTACCACACTTGGCAATATAAAAAAGGGTGACCTTCTAATTACAAAGCAAAGACAATGAGCCATGGGAACTCCTTTTAATGCTGACCCTTTTTAATAATGCAACAAAGTATCAACCAAGGCTTCCCTCTCCAGGGCCATTAAGGGTTACCTAGGGAAGAGAGAGACTGGCATTTTGCTTAGATCATGGCACATGCTTTCCTCACAAGAGTACTTCCAACAGTAACATTCTACCTGGGGACCAGTATTCCCTCTGAGCTTAGTCTAACCAGGAGTTACACATAGATGATGAATTTAAAAGTATTTCTAAGATTCTAATGTTTGCTTCTGATCAAGGCTCTGCATTGGCACGGATCCATGACATTTACACTGGAGCATCTACATGTGCTAACCCAGCCATGCCCTACCTGCCCCTCCCCCTTCCCAGAGGAAAAATTGCTACCTTGTGAGCTATTGCTAAGACTGAGAAACCACTTGGGAAGAATTTACCTTTGACTCAGTTTTAAAACTCTGCATTTTAAATTCTTTGAGTTGCTAGTACAGAAATTCCCTTATTAGTCCATATAAGTAAAAATGATGCATCCTCAACAAGGAAATAGATTCTTTTAAACGTAATATTACGGTCAGAAACTAAAGACATATTTTGTTAGCTAGTCACCATTTTAACCATATTTGAAAGTTATGGGGAAAAAAGAGAAAAAAACATTAGACTACAATCTTCAAATTTTAATCCCCTTTTCTTCTCCACACTGCTTTGGAAACCCCCACATTTCTAACACATGGCTTTACTTCTCTCTAGCCACTTCCAGAGTATAGAGAAATACATAAACATCCCTGACCATAAAGACAGTTAAATGCTGGAAGAAGGAGAAGGTTATTGACATTCCCTTCTAAGAATTATTTAAAATGTGTATAACAAGTTTACACTTCCAGCTATAATGAAGTAGTGTCAGGATAACTCTTCAGCCAAGAGCCTCTATAAAAACTGGACAAAATACACCCCCTCCCCCCATAAACACAGAAATGCAAGTCAGCTTCTTGAAGCCACTGGAGAACAACCAAGGCAGTTCTCTCACGATCCCAGAGAGAAGAAAAGCCTACTGAAAGAAGCCCTCTGGCCAGGGCCTCTCCTTCCCTCAAGATGTTTGTTAATTTGCAATGCAGAGCATAGAGGCCAAATAGAAGTCAGAAGCCTAGAGTTTGTGGAAGTCTCAGTGAGCTGGAGAAACAAAACTTGGGATTCATAACTACCAAGAGGCTAAAATGAGACAGCCCAATATTTCAGAGAAAGGGAAACCACAGAGAAGTCAGCCTGACATTCAGCACACGATTTATTCTCAAGGCATTTGCAACTCCTAAGCTGTACATGAGCAGGCACCCTCCAAGAAACCAAAGAGAAAGAAGATGCTAAGAGACTAAATACCAAAAGTGAAGATTTCGGGTCTCTCATGGTAATGTAGAGACAAAAAGTAGGAGTTTTAGGGCCACTGAGGAGAAAGGACGTGATTAAAATCTAGGCTTTCAACTGAAACTGAAAAGCCTGGACCTAGGAGTAAAAACAAACCAAAAATAGACTCAATTGCTGACCCTTACTCTGTCTTAAAAAAGAAAATGAGATCCTCTTTAAAAGAAGATACTATCAACCAGAGACCCTACACTTTACACGTATGATGTCCAGCATTCAATAAAAAATACCAAGCATGCCAGAAAACAGGACCAAATGACTGAAAACCAAGAAAAAAAAAAGACAGTAGAACAGATTCACATTTGATCCAGATATTTAAACAATTACTTCACAAAAAGAGAAACTACCTAAGGACCTAATGTGTACATTTAGTGAAAATTCTATAAGCTGTACACTTAAGATTCATGCACTTTGATGTGTATATGATACACATAAATAAAAATTAACCAAAACCCATGTTTAGAAATAAGTCTATTTAAATAAATATTAACCAAAAAATGTAGTTAGAAATAAGTCTATTTAAACAAAAATTAACAAATCATGTAGTTAGAAATAAGTTTATTTTGGTAAGTTGATAAGGAGGCAGAGAGAACCTGGACTGAAAGATTCTGAGGACTACTTTCAAATATAATTCACTCGCCCTTCCATAAAGTAGCAGCTCTCCTTCAGCGCTGTCTTCCCATAGCCTCACTACTTCATCCACCTTCCACACTCAATTTATATTTTGCAGTAAGTGCCTATATTTGTTATATTGATTTAACCCCAAAGTCAACATATTCAAAATCAAACTCTTCATCATCTCGTTTCTCCCTTCATGCATATCTTCCCTTATTCTCAATCACAGATTATACCACAATCAACTTCCCTGCTGCTGAAGTTAGAAACCTCATCCCCATCATAGCCATTATATGGTTCCTGGAGGTTCTCTTTCAGAAATCGTCTTCTAATCCATACCTTCTTCTCCAGTCACGTTGCTTTCATCTCTTCTTTATTTCCTCTGTCCATTCATCTGGTAACCTAATGTGTACGTCTCAAGTGCCCAGGGCTTGCTAGGTTCAGTGACAGGTGCTCAGGATGAGTGGAGGCAAGTTAAATGTAGCACCTGCCAAACAAAGTCCTTAACTTTCACCTGGACTGTCCCATTCACCTCCTGCACAGTCTCACCGATAAAACCTTCTTTCCCTCTCCACTTTACCCCTCTCTCCACACTGCCATCAGTGCGCCATCACAACTGTCTTCTACAAAAGGATGGGTAGGGGTATGTGGGGGTATGTGTGCCCATCTTGCACATATAAAGTACATACGCATTATTTTAAATAAGCAAGACAAATATATTAAAGAAAACCTGGAAAATATATCAAAGAATTAAAAAGGACAAAGGAAAAAGACCTAATCATTCATACTCCTAAATCCCAAAGGTATTTATTAATGCGGTTACTTTCTTTATGGATTTTTTCATGATAAATGTCTTTTACGATGACCAGTATACAAGCCTGATTATCTCTTTCTCTCCTTATAAGGCATCAACTTAATCCACTGCCTATAGGACAAACCTCCAGCTCATGCGCATTCAATCCTAGACCTTTCACAGGTTGGGCCCACCTGTCCGGACTCCTCTCTTGGCTCTGCCCACCCCTCCACTTGATGCTTCAGTCCACAGCTCTGCTCTTGGCCACACCTCTCTGTCTCTGCTCACACTGTTCCCTAGGCCCACAATGCTGTTCCCCCACTTCTCTAACCTCAGAAATGTCCTTTCAAGTCCAGGTTCAAATTTCAGTTCTGCTAGACCGTACTTAGGTGACACGCACCACAATGTGTTGTAATTACATGGGAAACTATAAAGCTGCTAATAATGCTGACTGGAGTCAGACTGCCTATGCTCAAGTCAGATCTATGACCTGCAAACTGAACTTGGGCCAGTTATTTAACCCCATCCCTGCCTCAAAAGGATGTGCAGAAGGACAAAATACTAGAATTCCCCTTCAGAGTATTTCTACGAGGACTACATAAGATGATCCAGTAAAGCAAATACCAGGTACATAATGAGTACTCAGAACATGTTATTTATTATAATTGTTACATGTCTAGCTCTTCCCCCTAAACTGTGCACATCCCTCAGGAGGGATTTTCTTATTTATGTTCACACCCTCAACCCATGTTCAGATTAAAGTAATTCCTTTATAAATGTTTGAGGGATGAATGAATTAGCTGCCAAATCTCCTTGACATATTATCTTACTATACCCATTTTCATGGCAAAAAAAAAGGAAAGAGAAGATAGGGGAGGAGGAGGTGGAGGAGAAGGAAAGAAGAAAGGAGACAAAAGAGAAGAAAAAGGAGGAGGGAGAACAACAATCACAGAATGAATTGCCACTACTGATCGATGTTTTGGTTCGTGTCCCCAGAGAACAGGTGTCAGTCACTGAGCCAGGGCGTGTCACAGCCCCTCTTGCTGCTAACTTTTTGGAACTCAGTAATATGTTGACCTTAAACCTTGGCACAAAGCTCAACATTCCATTCTGGTCCCCAGGACAGTCGAGTTGTAGAGCTGGGACTCTACCCATAGAGGGAAACCTGCAGATGGAGAACCAGGTTAACAAGTCTACAAGGACTGCCCTGTGCCTACCCAGGATGTATACCTGGGGTGGGAGGCTGTGCCCTGGGCATCCTCACACAGGGTGCCATCTCATCCTCAAATTCCCCAGGACAGATGCAGCCCTGGATGTGCAAAGCAGTTGAAAAGTACCGTTGCAGCCCAAGTATCGTGGCAAGACCTAGTTTTACTGACTCTAGTTACACCAGCTGCTTCTTCTCTTCTAGAGTCAGTAATAATCCCCAAGAACTCATTAGCAGTTTCAAGTATGGATCAAAATACAGAAAGCCTTTCTTTTGCTGATTAGGGACACTACATACATTTTTAACTGATTATTAAGAAATAAATACCAACTTTTGCAGGAAAATGAATTTCTCTCCCTAAACTCTGTTTCTGAACGAATACTGAGGAGACCTACAGAGATATCACCATAAGCCCTGGCCTGGTAGATTCACCCCAGCCCATTCGGGTCACTTGTTTTCAAGGGCAGGTCACTTATCCCAAGTCTCTGAGCAGGGCGTCATGGCCCTTATGAATCAAAACCCACATGGAGAACACACACCTGCCTGGTGGCTGGCAGCACCACTGACTTGCAGATTTTTACAAACCCATTAAAACATGGACTTAGAAGTTGGTCAGGACTGACTTTGAACTCCAGTTCCACCACGGACTGGCTATGTGGCCTAAGATAAGTTGCTTCATCTCTCTAGGTCTTGGTTTTCTCATTTGCGAAATTGGGAAAATAACAGCATCTACCCTTCATGGCTGTGGTAAGGGTTAAACAGCTCCACACATAAAGGACTCAGCATGGCATTTGGTACGCAAGTTGCGCTCAATAAATGATCTCTATTGTTGCTCTTATTTAGCAATCATTATCTCAGTTTCCAGTTTTTTTCTCGAATGTTTCCACTTGGAAAAAAAATAGAAATCAAAGCTAGTAAGGCTGAATTGAAAATTATAATATCAGCCACCCTTCAGGAGCATTACTATGTGCCATTCACAGGTTTTATCTCAGTTAATCCTCCATCAACGTAATAGCCAGGTACTACTATTAATACCTTTTTACAGAGGGGTATACAGAGAGAGAGAGAAAAAGAAATAAACTGCTCAGATGTCTTGCTCTTCATCCTTAAGCTGAAATCTGCTAATAAGAGCTTGGGAGGGGCTGGAGGGAATGAAAGAAATAGCTTGCTGGGTTAGGATGAGGGGGTGGGGCCAGGTTGGAAAAGTTGATGAGGAAAAGAAAAGAAATATTAAGAAATATCACTGTTGGTTATGAATTGGTTCCCTCTCTTGTTCCTACGGGGGATCCAAGGTAAGACTGGAATTCCTGCTTAATTAGTAGCTCCATGGTTGTTTCGAGACCACCTAAGAGCAGAGGGCATAGTTAAGTAGGAGGGAAGCACTTTCACAGGAATTGTAAGCTGAGGTCTCCTGCAACAGTGGAAGCTGCTTGAAGTTAGCAATTTGCAGCACGCGGCCCCGTCCTACAAGGGGAGCCGTGCCAACGAGGGCCTCCAGATCCTCAGCTACACTTAACCGCAGCAATCCACCCCCAAGCTTCTCCCAGGCCACAGCTCCTTTTCATTCCTTCATTTTTGTTCCCCTCCTTTAATGAACATGTGACTCAGAGGTTTAATGAGTTACCAAGAGAAGTTACCCAGAAGGGAAGCCCATTGAGTAAACGCATAATTAAAATAGTGAATGGACAGCAGAATACAATAATTGTGGGAGATGGGGAACACACAGGAATGACTCAGGGATTAGGCTGCTGAGAAAAGGCCCTCGAGGACTTAAAATATTTCTTGTGAAAATCTGGAAAGTGAAGGAAAATTCTGGAGTCCTTCCATAGTCAGAAGGGGCAGGCAGGCCACCTGGGACCTCTCCTTTTCCTCTCCAAATGATCTAGACTGGTAGCCTGGAGTTGCTTCCAACAGAATTTAAACAGCAAAGGCTGAATTGACCAAGGGAATCATTGCCTCCTTAGTGCTAATACCACAAGGCTCCACTGTCAATTACTTCCTGGATGTAAATAAGTTTTCTGAAGGAAAGGATAGTAGGTAGAATAAGGTGAAAAGCAAAGGCACACCAGATTTTTGCTCCTTTGCCTAAACACCAAAATATTTTGTATCTGCTCAGGCCTGGCTGGGGAGAGAGACTAATGAAGACAAGCCTGCACACACTGCCTTTTAGGGCAGGGTTGTTGTAGTTAACAGAAAGTCCACAAGCAAACCTGCAGCCGATTATCTGTTTTTTATATGGTTAGAATTAGAAATGAAACAGTCCAGAGGCCAGAGTTCTTAGAAGAAATGCAGAGTGATCCTAAGCAAAAAATACAATCAATCCCTGTGTCAGATATCTTTAAAACAACAGCCACAGAAAACACATTCTGCCTATACAATGACAGCCACTTCAGAGCAGCCATGCAAATTGACAAGGGTTACAAATTGATCCCAAATATCAGATGACCTAAATATTATAACTTATTGTCTTATTCCTATATAAGTGTGCTTGATGTTTGAAGAAGGCCAAGGCTATCCCATCTTTCTTCCTAGAGTACAGAGGCCATTACATGTGGCAATGCAGAGAGGCACATACAATGCAAAAGTATTTCCACTAATGGAAAAATGTTATTCATAGAGTTTGAAATTCTTTAAGTTTTGTTTGAATATGATCTTGTACAGTTTTGAAGAGCACTGGAAACAGGTTATTAAAGCTACAAAATGAACCCTGGACAGAAGGGAATTGGGAGGTGTTACTGCTTTTGGGTCTGTTCATTTACATAAATTCTCCAAACTCCTCTCTCAACACTCAGGGTGGATAAAGAGTGAACCACTGGGGCGGACCAAAATTTTCTTTTAGACAAAATTTTATGTTCATGTTACAAAAGAAATATATGTTCATACACACACACATTTGCAAAGGAAACGAACATATGAAATTATGTTCGCATGAGAGGATTCAGTGATTTACTTTTCATCCGTACTCGACAACATATGAATAATTAAGATTTTACCAAACTTTTACAGACTACCTCCCAGTCGTCTGCAAGCCACCATAAATAAAAGGTAAGAGAACTGTCCTGCAGCCCATGAAAACCTAAAGTTTTGCCAGAAAAAAAAATCTTTGTGAAAAGAGTTAAAAGTTCATTTTATCAAATAAAGTGGAATAAAATCCAAAATTATTATTATATCAATCCTGATCCAAGTCCCAAACAGTTATTAATTCCCTAAGTCACTTCTAAACAAGTAGTTACTAGTTTCTCTTCACCATTTTTCAGTAAACATAAAATATATTTAGTATGGCCCCAGTCTGTGGGTTCTGAAGCCAAAGCACTTAGTGTCAAGACCTGGCTCCTCCATAACTAGCGAAGCCAGTGAATTAATCTCTCTAGGCCAGTCATGTCCTTAATGCTTGTTGGAGTTTGAATCATGTCTCCTACAAAAGGTCCCGACCCCTGGTCCAGTGGTGTGAACCCATTTATAAATAGGACTTTTGAGGTTAAGGTGTGCCCAAACTGAATGATGGTGGACCTTAATCAATATGGCTGAAGTCCTTATGAGCAAAGGAAATTGAACACAAAAAGAAAGGCCACAGGAGATACCAGAAGCTAGGAGTCAACAGAACCAGAAAGAGAAAGGAGAAGATGCGGCACTGTGCAATTCCATGTGACAGAAAAACCCAGGAACCCAAAGAGTTCCAGCCAGCCAGAAGATACCAACCACAGGAGGGAGGAAGCCTTCTAGCCTCTTAAACCATGAGCCAATAAACTCCTGTTGTTAAACCAATCTATTGCATGGTATTTGTTTTAGGAGACGGTAAACCAAAACAATGCTCCGGTCAATCGAAAAGCATCTGGGAAAACTTCATTATCCAAGGACATACTTGGCAGAAGAAAGAAAAAGAGAAATTCAAAATGCAAAGTTCTCTATTGTCTAAATTAGACACAGAAAAAAAGGTCAAAACTCTAGTGGAAGATAATATCAGGAGGGTTTGTTCGTGGTCCAGGCCTCTTCTTAGCTAAGGGATAAATCAAATACCTAAAGGTTATAACGTAGTCCAAAAATCCTCCCAGATTTAGCCCAACTCTCAGCCTGAATTACTGACTTAATCAGGGTAAGACATGGCCCAGTTCCAGCTCCTATACTTGAACAATACAGTTGAGTCAGAGCCTATTTTGAAAAGCTAAAGCTGATCTACAGCTGGCATTTCACGGGCAAGCCAACTCACTCACATGCAATAAACCACAGGTGAGGGTTTTTTCTTTTTCTGTTTATAGATATCCTGGAAATAGTTCTGGAAGCATAGAAGAGGCAAAACTGTACAACAGAAATGGCACATATAAACCCTGAACCACCACTTATTTGCTCTGAGGTCTTGAAAAATTATTTAACCTCTGTGGACATAAAATTTCTCATTCATAAAGTGGGTGACAAAGAAAAATGAAAGTTTTGAATGGGGCCTAGAGCAAGAAAATGCTGCCGCAGGCCAGGGTGGAACACAAGCAGCTCTGCCATATGGACTATATGACCAGGCATATCCCAAGCTAACAGAGGTACCATTGATAGATAAAGATGCTTTGTGGCATTGTGAGCATGCTGAGAGTTGCAGCACAGACACTAGGATTCTGGAATGAGGCCATGCCATCTGCAGTGGAGGATTATACACGCCTGGTTGTTAAAGGGCCCTGGTACAAACTAAGCGTCTGATCATAGGATATCAAGTGACCGTGTGGGTAGAATTGCAAATCTTGAGCTAGGTACTATCAGAACCAGCAAGTTAGAAGGGTTCAGCAACAATCCATCATAAGATGAAAGTAGTGCACCCTGTACTCCACATGAGCAGGGCCAGAGGGCACAAGTAAGCTGTATGAGCAGGTGGCCAGAACCCTCCTCTGCTGTGCTCTAATATCGAACAACAAAGTTTGAATAATAGCACATATGTTTATAACATGGATTACTGAATATTTTAAGTCCACTGTTGAGACCTACTGCTCAGAAAAAAATTCTTATCAGAATATTACTGCTCATTGACCTAGTACCTGGTCACCCAAGAGTTCTGATGGAGATGTATAACGAGATTAATGATGTTTCCATGCCTGCTAACACAACATCCATTCTGCAGCCCATGGATCAAGGAGTTATTTTAACTTTCAAGTCTCTCTTTTTAAGAAAAACATTCTGTAAGTTATAGCTGCCATAAATTGTGATTCTTCTGACCAGTCTGGGCAAAGTAAACTGAAAACTTTCTAGAAAGAATTCACCATTCTAGATGCCATGAAGAACATTCCTGATTCATGCAATGAAGTGAAAATAACAGCATTAACAGGAGTTTGGAAGAGATTGACTCCAACTCTCATGGATGACTGTGAATGGTTCAAGACTTCAGTGGAGGGAGTAACCGCAAATGTGGTAGAAATAGCAAAAGAACTAGAATTAGACCTGGAGCCTGATGATGTGATAGAATTAGAGCAATCTCATGATAAAATTTGAATGGATAAGGAGTTCCCTTCTTATGAATGGGCAAAGAAAGTGGTTTCTTGAGATGGAATCTACTCCTCTGTGAACACTGCTGAAATGACAACAAAGGCTTTAGAATATTACACACACTCAGTTGATAAAGCAGTGGCAGGGTTTAGGAGGATTGACAGCAATTTTGAAAGTTCTATTGTGGATAAAATGCTCATCAAATGGCATCACTTGCTATAGAGAAATCTTTCATGAAAGGAAAAACCAATTGATGTGGCAACCTTTCTTGTTGTCTTATTTTAGGAAATTGCCACAGCCTCCTCAATCTCCAGCAACCACCACCCTCGTCAGTCAGCAGCCATCAACACAGAGGCAAGGCCCTCTGCCAACAAAAAGATTACAACTTGCTCAGATGATAGTTGCCATTTTTTTTAGCATTAAAGTATCTTTTAATTAAAGTATGTACATTGTTTTCAGACATAATGGTATTATGCACTTAATAAATAAACTATAGTACAGTGTAAATATAAATCTTACATGTACTTGGAAACTAAAAAATTTGTGTGAATCGTTTTATTGCAATATTGCTTTATTGTAGTGGTCTGGAACCAAACTCACAATATCTCTAAGGAATGTCCATATCTAAGCCTCTTAGAAAGGCAGTGATTAAAATTTTCTTAGAGGATAGCTTGATCTAACTCAAACTAAACATGTTAATACTATCATCTTAGACTTCACGGAGGGAAACAAAACCCATTGCTACAGGTTTTGTCAAGTGGCATTACTGACATTTTGAGCCTGATAATTTCTCATTGTGGGGGGCTGTTTTGTGCATTGTAGGATATTCATTTAGCAGCATCCCTGGCACCTACCAAGGAGATGCCAGTAGAGCTCTCCTTCCCCAGTTGTGAAAACCAAAAATATCTCCAAACAATTCCAAATGTCTCTGGGTGAGCGGGGGAGGCAGAAACGCCCTTAGTGGCAAGCCACTGCATTGCTGTAGCCTAGTCATTCTTTTATTCTCTTCCCAAGGAAGAAAGAGAAGCAATTTAAGGGGACAACCATGAGACAGGGTTATATTATGACAGCAGTTCTCAAAAATTATTTTTTCAGCAACAGCTTCAGGTTCACCAGCATGGCAGACCCACGGACATATTCAGATTCTAAGATAAACTAACTATAGTTTATTTGCAAAACTGCCACTTTATTCATATTCAAGAAAGAATATTAGACTCTAAGTGAGTGAAAGTAATGTGATCTAGGGAAAAAACATGATTCTGATTTATTTTTTTTTTAATTAGTAAGTAATTTGAAAACATCAACATTTTGCTAGTTGTAGTAAATTACTTGTGATGCAATCACAACCAATCCAATGCACCACCGCTCAAAACAGAACAGTAAAAACTGCCACGTCACAGATGTTGTGTGTTGCGACACTGAAAAATTTTAAGTAGAACTTATAAAAGTTATGAATTTGGACCAGGTTAATCTGGAATCATTAAAAATTTATATAAAAGCTATTAATGATCTTAACAGGATTGAGGAAGGGACCAGAGAAGAGATGGTCAAACTATCTAATGACTGCCCCACTTCTACAGGGCAAAATCCAAACTCCTTAACAGATCACAAAAGACCCTTTATGATCTAGTACATCTTTCCTGAATCACCCTTCCCAAATTCCATCACACCCGCTCCATACTATACAGAGCCAATCTAGTGCTTCCCAACTTTTTCATGTCAAGATATAAACAGAAAATAATATTTGAGGGTACATAGGGGAACAAAGACAAAGCTGAGGCTGAAAACAACTGGTTGCCCTCCTTGCCTGGCAGTCAAAGACTGCAAAGGTCAATAAATTGGCAAACCCGTACCTATTCAAGACACTCCCAGGGTACCACCACAGACTACTTGGTTGACGACCTTTGGTTTAATCCACCCTGATCCTTCTTGCCTTTGTTTTCACCACATTCACCTCTCTTCCCTCTTGCAAAGTTTAATTTATCCTTCTAAACCCAGATCAATTATCATTTATTTGCAATGTTTTTTCCACCTCCCCTCTCCTGTATTTCCATTTCACCCAGGGCTGACACCTATGATACAGCCCTTACCATACTTGGCTGCTCCACCTAGAATGTGATCTTCTGGAGTCTATACTCCAGAATTAACTGGGTCTATACCCATTCAGATATTTATAGGCCTCCCATTAGAGGCAAGGCATCAGACCAGGCATAAGGATCCAGGGGTGAACAAGGACAGGAAGGGTCCCTGCCCACCTGGAGGACATTAAACAGCCATTCACACAATTAATGGACATGAAACAGTCATTCACACAATTAATTATCTAATTAATGGTAGCATGTGTTTCAAAAAAAGAACAGACTTCAATGAACGCATATAACCCGTGGTTCTGATCTATTATGAAAGTCAGGGAAGGAGTGCCTTGAAGGGGTGGCAGCTAACAGATAAGCTCTGAAGAACAAACAGGAATTAATTAGATGAAAGGACAATGTGTGTACAGGGAGCATTCCATGCTCCAAACCAAGCATTCTGACTCTTGGCATCTTTGTATCCACAGGGCTTGGCCCAGGCAGATCCTAAATAAATATTATTTAATTAAATTTTTAAAAACGTTTTAAAATGCTTTCAAGCACTTTGTCTCTTAGAGGGTTCTTCCAAATAATTATTATGCTTTTAGAATAATTCCATTTTAAACTTATGTATTGAAATATTATTATATAAGACTCCAGGTGCTCAGGGCAAAAAGATAAACAAGAATTTTCTGAATGAAGAAGATAGAAGAAAGTGTTTCAAGCGAAGTAGAGAATACAAGAAAAATCTTGGAAGCAAGAGAACATATAATGTGGTCTGCAAATAGCATGAAATTTAGTTCCAAAGAAGTATGTGACCTTGGTTAGGAACAGACAGAGACTAGGACATGTATTAGGTATCTATTACTGAATAAGAAATTATCCCCAAACTCAACAGCTTACAACAGTACATATTTTTTTTCCTCTTTTCTATTCTCTGATGTATTTAACATTGAAACTATCTATTTCTGGAATATTTGATAGAAATCACTTGGATAACCTCCTAGATCTACAGTTCTCTTTCGTAGAAAAACTACGAATTAAAGTTCTTTTTTATTATAGGATCATTTAGAATTTCTGTTTCCTTTTTTCTGTGAAAAAAACATATTTACAAAAAGTTATAAATTTCAAAGGGGTTACAGGTCCACAATTTTAGATTTTTCTTTCTAACTGCTCAAAGACACTGGAGACTAAAAGAAATATCAATGTAATGATTCAGCAGTCATACTCATTGTTAAACTCTATCTTCTCTATTACAACTCTACCTTCTCCTTTGATCTTTCTGCCAATCTTTAGGGGTATTTGGGCTTGCCCATTCTATGCTTTTCATGTTAAAAAGGGCTATCAATAATATGGAGTGGGGGATGGAGCTAGTTGATGTTCTGGGGAGGCTGGTCTCTCTGAGTCTCAGGATTCATCTGACCTAGGAACCCATCTGGAGGTTGCAGGTTTCCGGAAAGTAATCACAGTGGATGGAACCTTTGTAGAATCTCAGATAGAGCCCCAGGTATTCTTCATGGGTGGAAGAAATGGTCTTGGTTAGGGTTTGGTAAACCATGGTCAATAGCAATATCCAGCTGAAGTTGCTTAAGAGTGGCCTCCAGAACAGCCTTTCGACTCTGTGTGAACTCTCTCAGCCATTAATACCTCATTTTGCCCAACTCTTTTCCCCCTTTTGGTCAGAAAAGCATTGTTGATCCCATGGTGCCAGGTCCAGGCTCATTCCTGGAAGTCATATCCTATGCCGCCAAGGAGACCTTCATCCCCGGATGTTGTGTTCCATGTAAGGGAGAGGGTAATGATTTTACTGGCAGAGTTGGGCTTAGAGAAAGAAAGGCCACATCTGAGGTCCTCTGACACATTTATTATTTCACACCCATGACCACCTTCAAGGTCTCTCACAAGGCTGCACTCTAGGTACCTGCTGAGGCCACAGTCATCTCAAGGTTCAACTAGAGGAGGATCTACTTCCAAGGTCACTCAGCATTTGTTGGCACTCACAGGCCATTGGCAGGATTTAATTCCTCCTGGGCTGTTAGACCGAAGGCCTCAGTTCCTTGCTGCTGTTGACCAGAGGCCACCTTCAGTTCCTTGTCACGTGGGCCTCTCTGGCTGGCAAGTGATTTCATCAAAGGCATCAAGAGAGAAACTTAGAGACTTTTGTAACCTAAACACAGAAGTGATCTCCTATCCCTTTTGCCATGTTCTATTCATTAGAAGTAAGTTCTAGGTCCAGCCCCCACACAAGGAAACACAGGTGGCAAAGATCATTGGGGTGCTCTACCATGTAGAGCCTTGAATGCTAGTGAAAGGACCTTGCATTTCAACAGGTGATGGAGTGCCACTGAAGGGCTTGGGATATAAGAGTGACATGATCATAGCTGCTCTATGGAAAGATTATTTTGATAGAGCATATATAATACTGTATAGGATGGATTGGAATTATATTTGGAGTTGGGGAGATCAGCTAGGGGGCCAATGCTCTGGTAAGGAAGACCTAAAGTAAGACGCTAACAACACGTGCACCATAACAACCCCATGAGATAGGCCAACAATTGTCTCTATTTCAAAGATAAGGGAATTAAGGATTATATGTTAAGTGACTTGCTTTACTATCCAAAATTGAAAAGATGGAGGCATTTATAATAGGCAAGGGAAGAATCTGATGATACTTGAACACTGACAGGCTATGGTGGCATGGGGCGAGAGGGAAAAGATTTGTCAAACAAAGCTTCAAATTTTCCATTTAGGATGAAGAAGGTAGTGGTTCACAAAAATAAAAAAAAGTAGGTATAAACATCAGTATCAATGGAATATGAAGGGTAAGAAACTAGGGGTTTGGGGAACTGATGAGACAACCAGGTAGATCAATGGGCATTCATTAGAAAAGCCAGCCTGGTATTGGGAGACGTCTACATAAAAAAGGCAATTGAAGCCATGGGGATGAAAAAAATTGTTAGGAAAGAGAAAGAAGATAAGGCAGAGGGCAAAGCCAGAGAGACCTCCAACTTCTAGAGAAGAAAGAGCAGAAAATAGAGGAGGCAGCATAAGACCCAAAGAGTAAAGAATAAGAAAATCAGGAAAAGAATCAAGAGGCTCCAGCCTTAAGAAATCCTGAAAAAGAATATTCCAAGAAAGTAAGGGGACTGCCTAGAAGACAACAACTGCAAATAAGGTCATTGAAAATGGTCACCGATGCCACTTGAGGGAATTTCAGTGGAAAGAAGTAGAAACTAACTTATATGGGGTACAGAAAGAGTGCATGTAAGGTGAAGGGGCAGAAACCTAAAACAATTACCTTCAAAGGAATGAAGTAGTAAAGGCAAGGGGTGACCTACAGCAGGAGTTTAAGGAGACGAGGAGAGAAAACTCCCTTGGGCTGGAATAAACCTGAACCTGTTTACAGCAAAAGGAGATGGGGATGGGGAACTGGAAAGAAATCAAAGATGCAAGATAAAAAAAAAAAAAGATGATATCTATTTGTTGTAAAAGATTCTCAGCAGACATAATGACAGCAGTTTAGAACTGAAAGGGGTGAGTAGATGTCATCTAATCTTCCTCCTATTTCCTGATTCCTTGGTTTCTGTTTCCAGTTCTTCTTATGAGTACTGATTTTCCTTTTCTTCTCTTCCCTTCCCTTACTTTCATTCCCCTTCCTTTCCTTTCCCTATCCCATTCTCCTCCATTCCCTTATCTTCCTTTTCCTTTCCTTCACATTCTAATGCTCAGTCTAAGCCATCTCCTCAACTCCTGTGGTTTCAGGGTGCTGTAATGCCTGGTCAAAGCTCACTCACCCAGCCTCAAAAACATCCATATCACACATATACCCTACGTGCACACACCCTTCACACACACATACTGTATCATCTGGCCATTCTGAACTTTTTTACTTTTCAAGAGTGTAACAGTCTTCCTCTCTGGCCCTTGGGATGTCCTGCAAGCCATGGCCTCTGCTTGGAATACTCCTTACACTCCCCTAAACATGACCAGATCTCATTCTTCAGATATGCTTAGATGTAACTTTCTCCAGGAAATGCACAGGTGAATCTATTTGTAAATAGTGTCTTTGAATATGTTAAGGTGAGTCAGGGTGCAGATGCATATGTGAATAGGATCTTGGAAAATCCTATTTAGATATAGCCAAACTGAATTAGGGTGGGCCTTGATCCATTTTACCAGAAGCCTTAAAAAGAGTGGAAAATCAGATGCCATCAGAGAAGCCACAAGTCAGTGGAAATGTAAGGAACAGACACAAGGAAAGGCAAATCACCATGTGAAGGAAGCAGAGGTGCAAGCTAAGGAACCCAAGGATTGCAGCAAGACAGCACCAGAATACTATAGACTTCAGGGAGAAAGGATGCCCTGTTGAGAACTTGACATTGGACTTTTAGCTTTCAAAATCACGAGACAATAAATGCTTGTTGTTTAAGCCAAAGCATTGTTTGGTATTTGTCACAGCAGCTCTGAAAAACTAAGATAGTGATGCATAAAGACCTTCAGTAAATATTGTTTCAATAAATTTGAGTATTGTTTGAAGAATTTGTTCTTAAATTCATCTGGTGACACTTAGCAAGTCTGATTCAAATTATTATATTTCCTTGAAAGTAAGAAATGTCAATTTATAAAAATTTTACTGTTCCTTTAGCTGGTCTCAGTTACAATGTATGGACCTATGAGCACAGTATTGGTGAATTCTACTACTAGCTGTTACTAGAAAAGAAAGCATAATGCCTATTTTTAAAACTTTTTTCTTGTATAATATAACATATATACAAAGCAAAGAAAGAAAAAAGCAACAGTTTTCAAAGCATTCTTCAACAATTAGCTACAGGACAGATCCCAGAGTTTATCATGTCTACCATACCATCATCTCAGCTTTTCCTTCTAGATGCTCCAGAACATTAGAGGCTAGAAGGAATAAATATTTCTTTGTCATCACAATCGATTTTTTTCTTTTTTTGTGAAAAATAACATATATACAAAAAAGCAATAACTTTCAAAGTGTAAAACAGCAATAAGTTGTAGAACAGATTTCAGAGTTTGGTGTGGGTTACAATTCCACAATTGCAGGTTTTTACTACTAGCTGCTCTAAGATACCAGAGACTAAAAGAAATATCAATACAATGATGCAGCAATCATACTCTTCTGTTAAACCCACCTTCTCTATATAACTCCACTACCACCTTTGATCTTTCTTCCACTCTTTAGGGGGGAAAGCTTCAAGATCAAGCCTATTGGTTTGGGTATTCCTAATGTCTGACTCAGTATCAAGGGTTTTCCCATTGGTAAAGTTTAATACTTCCATATTTTTTATCCCATCCCTCAAGGGACTTGGCCAATACTTCTTTATTATCTGCTTAATATATTCTAGGATGTATCCAGGCATTACATTAACCTATGCAGGATTAAAGGCCCTCATTCTTATTCTGGGCTCCCTATGTTTCAATTGTTAGGGGTGTTTGGGCTATGCCCATTCTAACATTTTTCATCTTGGAAGGGGCTGTCAATAAAACGGGGTGGCTGATGTTCTGGAGAGGCTGGCCCCTCTAGGTTTTAGGACTTATCTGGTCCAGGGGTCCATCTGTAAGCTGTAGGTTTCTGGAAAATTACCTTAGTGCATAGAACCTTTGTAGAATCTTATATATTGCCCTAGGTGTTCTTTAGGGTTGGCAGGAATGGTTTCGGTTGGGCTTTGACAAGTAATGAAACATAGCAATGTCTAACTGAAGCTTGCATAAGAGTGACCTCCAGAGTAGCCTCTTGACTCTTTTTGAACTCTCAGCCACTGATACCTTATTTGTTACACTTCTTTTCCCCCTTTTGGTCAGGATGGCATTATTGATCCCATGGTGCCAGGGCCAGACTCATCCCTGGGAGTCATCTCCTACGCCGCCAGGGAGACTTTCACCCCTGGATGTCATGTCCCAGGTAGGGGGGAGGGCAATGGTTTCACTTGCAGAGTTGGACTTAGAGAGAGTGAGGACACATTTGAGCAAAAAAAAAAAGGTCCCCAGAAGTAACTCTTAGGCATAACTATGGGTAGGTTAAGCTTCTCTGCTACATATAAGAGTAAGCTTCAAGATCAGGCCTATTGGTTTGGGTATTCCTAATGTTTGACTCAGTATCGGGGTTTCCCCATTAGTAAAATTTAATACTTCCATATTTTTTCTCCCATCCCTCAAGGGACTTGGCCAATACCTCTTTATTATCTGCTTAATATATTCTAGGATGTATCCAGGTATTACATTAACCTATGCAGGATTAAAGGCCCTCATTCTTATTCTGGGTTCCCTGTGTTTCAATTGTTTAAAAGAACTATCCAGATAGGTTAAGTTAGATTATGTGCTACAAAAATAAATAAATAAATGAGCAAGTAAATAAATTAAAAAAGAATTTAAAAAAAAGATTATGTGCAACAGAAAATTTAGGTTCTGGACAAAATAAACTTTTCTTCCTTTGGTCTCACAGAGTAGGTAAAGTTCTAAAATATAGACAATGTCTTCCTTATCTCTCTTATCTGAGTTACCTTAATCCTGACCTGATTGGCTTCATTCTTATCTTTAAATACCAGGTTATTCATATATAAAACAGTCTCTCAAAATCCATAAATAATAATTACCACTCCAGACTGTGACTGCTGTAAGAGTTTACAATCTAGGCCTCTATTTTCTTATAAGCATTTTCTAAAGGAGACCACACAATAATTGCTTTTTTGTTTCTGGCTCATTTTGCCTCACCAAACGTCTCACAGGTTCATTCACAATGCTGCATGCCTCACAACTTCGTTCCTTTTTGTAGCAGCACAATATCTGATCATATGTGTACACCATTGTTCGCCAATCTACTCCTCTGTCAGTGCATCCTTCAGCCACCTCCAGCACAATGCCAATTTTGTTTTCAGAGCATATTTCTTTAGATCAAGTGAATCAAGACTGAAGGTGAAGTTTTCTCTACTCAGTGACACATGGACCAGCAGCACTGCTTGTCTTACCAGGGAGCACATAAACAGATTCTGTAATGACAAATGCCCATCAAGAAGCATGCTTCCAAAGATGAGAGCCATCAGGGAGTTGAGGAACTGGCAAGGCTTGTTTGGAGACCATATGGCCCCCTGGGCTTGCAAAGTGTCAATAAAGTAGATCAGAGTGGAAGTGCCCCCAGTCAGCACTTACATAAGGGTAAACAGTTTCCACATCAGAATTTCAACAGCATGTACCAAACAGAGAAATACATTTCAAGACCAGTGAATTCATTTACCTGATTGGTTTTTCTCTTATGACCCATTGAGATAAATGGAAAAAAAAAAGGAAGATAATTTTTCTCTATCCCAAGTGGTAACAAAGCTTACCAACACTCTTGTAACTCCTTCCATCTGACACTCAAACATTTTTTCTTTTCTTTTTTTTTGGCGTGGGCAGGCACCGGGAATCAAATCCAGGTCTCTGGCAGGGCAGGCAAGAACTCTGCCTGCTGAGCTACTGTGACCCGCCCTCCCCTACATATTTTTACAACATAATTCATTAATCCTTGTACTCCTCTCTAAAGCACTGTTATTCTCCCTCCAAAGGTGGAGCCTTCAAAGGCTGAGAGAAGATGAGCAATTGGCTCAGGTGCAGGTATTTGGTGCCAGCAACCCAGCTAGAAACTACCAATTTGTAATCTGATTTGCTGGACTAGCTCATCCCAAAAATAGGCCACTAAAGATTCAATGAACTTTCAGTTCTGATTCTCCCACCTAGAATTCACTCTGGGAAATCACTGACCTTTTCTTTGCTTCCTAACTTACGTAATGTGTAATTACCACTTATACTATCTTAAATGTGAGCATGTTATAAAAATTTATTGTACAGTATTTGTGTACAAGGATATTCTTAGAAACCCCAACTTAGACCATATCTAAAGCTGTTTCTCATAGTAATTCAAACTGTAGTACCCAACATATCTCCAAAGTTTACAACTTTAAAATCCTTGTCATGCTGTCCACATACCTATCCACAATCAAAAGAGAAAGGAAGTAGGTAAACTGAGTAATGGGAAAAAGGAGTTGGGGTATATGGAATAGATTATGCTGGGGTGAGTGGGCTCAGGTGGAGAGAGAGAGACAAGCAAAAACAAAGATCAGACAGAGAGTTCAGGGTAGGACTTGGCAAGGACAGCATATGAAGAGACAGTAAGAGAATCGATATCCTCTGTGGCTCTCCCAACTCCATAATCCAGAGGCCACACCTGGTTCTTCCCTTGTGTGAAGTCACCTGCTGCTCCACCAACTGAGAGAGCACAAACACCACCACCCAACTCCCAGGAGAGGGATGTGACTCCCAAATTCTCCTCCTTGTAGCCACCTGCCTTCCTTTCTTCCTCTCTTAATCGCAAGAGGTCCCAGCCTGCCAGCATCTAAGGAAGGGAGCAGGTGCAGGCAAGGAGGCGACCCCCAGCACTGTCACCCCTGCAGCTCACAGGCTGACTGATGCTTGTGCCTGTGCATGAAAGAAGCAAGTTCAGGAAATATCAGGCAGTCACACCAGTGATATCAAATTCATTAATCATAACATTTGCAAAGAAAGTAGAGGTTTCAGGTATAATAATATAATAGGAAGAGAACCTGCGATGTATAAGGACTATGCTGTGGGGGTACTAGATGCAAAGCCTGAGTGGGGGTACTAGATACAAAGCTTGAGCGACAAACTCCACGTTTCCTCCTGCCACCCAAGGGCAAAATAGTGAGCCTCTGCTGCAGTACCTGTCCTGTTGTTTAATTCCTCCAGGAACCCTGCTTTCTCTGACCCCATTCAGGGCAGAACATCTCTTGTGGATGCTTCAGCCCTGCAGTTCAATTCTAGAAGCATGGAGAGATTTGGGGTTAAGGACAGCATGTAGTTGAAGAATAACCTCACATAGTTCCATGCTATAAGGTCAAGTAAAAAAAAATAATAATAATCATACCACCAATAGACAATGGCTCTTGAATAAAAGAACAGAACATCTTCCTAGCAACTTTGTCTGTCAATACATTTACTGCTAATTTTGTTCCATTTAAAACTCAAGTCTATGTCTTTAATATCTGGTCAAAACTACAGGATGTCACTGGCACTTCCCTAACTTGGCAGGTGCCTGAGTCTTTTAGTAAGGCCCTATGGAATCTACCCAGGAATCTCAACCTTTATGGAGCCCCAGACTGAGAAATATGAGTGCCTGCAATCAGCAGCAGTGGTTTGCTACACAGGAATTCTCAACCTACATTCATTCATTCAATAAATATGTATCAAGCATCTACTGGGCTTCAAGTACTCTTCAGGTTACTAAGGATACAGCAGTAAAGAAAAGAGACAAAGGGGGACAGCATGGGAAACCCTGTAAAAGTGCAAATTTTGCATCTCCTGCTGGCGACAAGTGGAGTTTGGAAATGCCCTTGTGCAGATACTGATATGGACATCCTGTGTATACTTCCCAGGCCCCTCACTGCCCAAGAAGCACTATATCAGACTAAACTGCTGCTGATGGAGGCCACGTCTCCCTCGTCTTTCAAAATAGAGAATCTGGAATGCAGAAAGCATCCTTTCTTCCCTGTAGCATGGACATGGTTCCCCAGCAATTCTTACCTTCTACACCTGTGGTTCTCAAAGGGTGGTACTTGGACCAGGAGTACGAGCAGTACCTGGGAACCTGTTAGAAATGAAAATTCTCAGGCCCTAGCCCTGATCTACTGAATCATAAATTTTAGGGGTGCAGCCCAAGCCCTCCAGGTAATTCTAGGGCAGACTAATGTTTACGAACCTCTGTTCTATATTCTCTGGCATTCACTCTGACCCACAGCTTGCTCTCACTGGCCTCCTCTGCAGCCCTTGTCATAATAACAACAATCAATTATTGTATGCTTCTGTGTGCCCGGTTCTGTGCTAGGCTCTCCACACAATGCTTCTAAAGACTCTTGGTATCCACTAGTTGATATAATCATCCCCCATTTATCACAGAGGGAACCGAAATTCAAAGAAGCACGCTCACTTGCCCAACATCAACACAGCTAGTAACAGGATCACAGTTCAAACTCAGGTCTGTTTAATACCAAAGGCCAAGTGGCACACTTTTTTCTACGCCTTTCACTATCCCATTCTCCTTCCTTTTACTGTTGGTCACTATTTTTTCTTTCTTCCTTAGGTCCCTGCACCATACAACAATCAGCTCCTACCTGGCCTATTGGGAATCAGCTCACCTGAGCTCTTTGTGGTCTTCTTTCCATGGTTGAGCAATATGTGCATTTTGAAAGTAGCTCACTGATTTCTCCACACTCAGAAATGTCCACTTGCATTTGAACATGAATATTTCCTTCCTAGCTGCATGGTATATTGCTAAGTTCACTGTATACATTTTAGGAAAATGCATTATAATTCCCTTCTTTATAGGAGAAAAAGTATCTTCTACTAGGTAGGGGAGCAGTAACATGAATGCTATGAAATTATATATTTTTAATGCAATTTTATTGAGATATATCCACACATTATACAAACCATCCGAAGTATACAATCACTGACTCACAATATCATCACATAGTTATGTATATATCCCCATGATCAATTTGAAATTATATATTCATAGCCATTTTGGACTTGCATTTGGGGAGCAGAAATATCATAGATGCAACAGATGCTCAGCAAACTTGGCTGAGGGCATGAATATGCAATTCAGTGAAGGTGAGGCTTTCAGAATGTGTCTGTTCTAAGGCAGCCTTTAAAAAACAAGGAAAAGTCCTGGCCAGTATGTGGAGATACAGGAACCCTCGCATGTTGCTGGTAGTAGTGTAAAGTGGTTCAGCCACTTGGGAAAATGATTTGGCAATTTCTTAAAAAGTTAAACATAAAATTACCAAATGGCCCAGCAATTCCTCTCCTAGGTGTCTACTGAAGGGAAATGAAAGCATTTGTCCACATGAAGATTTGTATGTAAATGTTCACAGCAGCATTATTCTTAAGAGCCAAAAAGGGAGACTACCCAAAAATCTATCAACTGGTGAATGGGTAAATAAAATTTGTTATATCCATACCACAGAATACTAATCAGCAATAAAAAGGAACAAAATATTAACACATGCTACAACATGAACGAGCTTCAAAAACATTATATTCAATGAAAGTCAGGTGCAAAATACTACATATTGTATGGTTCTATTTATATGAAATGTCCAGAAAAGGCAGATCTATAGAGACAGATTAGTAGCTGCCTGGGGCTGGAGCTGAGATGGAGATTAACTACAACTGGCCACAAGGGATCGTTCTTCAGTGATAAAAATGCCCTAAAACTGAATTGTGGTGATAGTTGCACAGTTCTGAAATCATTGAATTGTGCCCTTAAAATGGGTGAATTTTTCCCCTTTATTAGAGAAGTTGTGGATTTGCAGAAAAATTATGCCTAAAAAACAGGATTCCCATAGGCCACCCATTATCGACACCTTGCATTGGTGTGGAACATTTGTAACAACTGATGATAGCTCATTTTGATAATTGTACTCTTAACTATATCTATGGTTTAACTTAGGGCTTACTGTTTGTGTATTGCAATTCAATGGAATTTTTTTTATTTCTGTTACATATATACAACCTAACATTTCCTCCTCTTAACCTCATTCAGATTTATATTTCAGTGCTGTTAATGACGTGCACAGTATTGTGCTACCATCACCACTATACCATTACCAAAATATTTCCATTGCTCCAAATGGGTGTGTTTTATGGTGTGCAAATTATACCATCAAGCTGTTAAAAGGGAGGGGAGGATGACCACATGAGGTCCACATGCTTGAGCTGTTTTGATTTGATACAACTAAAACGTATTAACTTTGACACACCTGTAAGCCATGAGAAACAACATTGGTTTTTTTTTTTTATTTAATTGTGTTTCCAAGCTAATCTTAAAGTTTCCAAATTGTACAAACACCCTGTATCTCCAAGCAACAATTCTTCCTCCCTGCCCCGTCTTCCTCATCCCTTGGTAACTACTAATCTACTTTCTGCATTTGCTATTTGTAGATATTTAGAAGTCATTCAGTGTTTGTCCTTGTGTGCCTTGCTTATTTCACACAGCATAATGTTTTCAAGGTTCACCCAAGCTGCAGCATATCTCAGAAGTTCATTTCTTCCAATGATCAAATAATATTCCATTGTATGTATATAACACATTTTGTTTACCCTTTCATCATTGATGGGCAGTCACGTTGTTTCTACTCCTTGGCTGTTGTGAATAATGCTGCTGTGGACACTGGTGTGCAAGTCTCTGTTTGAGTCCCTGATTTCAACTCCCTTAGGTGTGTATAAGTCAGGGTTCTCTAGGAAAGCAGAACCAACAGGAGAGCTCAGTAAACATGAGATTTTATAAAAATGTCTCATGCAACTCTGGAGATAGTACAAGTCTAAATTCTGTAGGGTAGGCAGCAAGCTGACAGCTCCGATGAAGGTCATCAATGAACCTCCAACAGAGGTTGGCTGGCTGAAGAGGAGCAAGAGATTCTCTCTTCTAACTTCTGCTTTAATGCCTCCATCTGGTTAGATTAAACATCACTCATTGCAGAAGAAACTCTCCTTGGCCGACTGCAGATGTAATCAGCCATGGATGCAATCAGTG
The DNA here is from genome assembly GCF_023851605.1 of Tamandua tetradactyla. Classification (NCBI taxonomy): domain Eukaryota; kingdom Metazoa; phylum Chordata; class Mammalia; order Pilosa; family Myrmecophagidae; genus Tamandua; species Tamandua tetradactyla. Next base: position 182,965,366 of record NC_135328.1, on the reverse strand, counting down.
TGCTGATGATTTAATAAATCCGCCTTCTGGTTTATTAACCAGCCATGAAATGTCCTCACAGTAACTGTTAGGCCAGTGCTTGCTTGACTGGACAGCTGGGCACCACCACCTGGCCAGGCTGACACATGAATCCAACCATAACAGGTCATATGGTATCACATTGTTTTCTTCTTTGATAAATGCCTAAAAAGACAATCCCAGGGGAAAAATTCCACTGGAACAGAGGTTCTGCTGTTGAGCAAAATCTCCCTGAGGAAAGCAGGCAGGAACTGGCCTGCCAGTATTCTCTGCCAGGAGAAAAGAAAACCAGGACAAGCAGTACCCAGCAGGGATAAGGTGAGTATCATCGTATGGCTGAGCAAGTCTGAGAGAAGCCTTGGTCAGAAACACACTCTGGGATCCACTTCCCCACCAGAGGAAAAGAGACCTACGTAATGCAGAAGGCAGGGTAGGCTTTGGCCGGCAAGCCAAGGGAAAAGGAGAGAAGAGAAACTTCCTTTTTACATAAAGGAAAGCCAAGAACAGATAACAGGAAGGCCCGATGTCCTGAAGGGAGCAAGCTCTTACAGGTAACTTGGCACCACCTCAGCACCTTCAGGAGGTGCAAGTCCCTTCAGCTTGGTAAAGCACTGAAAGAACAACACCTGGAAAAATAAAAGGACTTATACAAGTTTGGCCAGGTGAGTGTGTCACCATCCCCTCAGAGAGCTGGGAGGCAAAGGAGGGGACTATAACAACGTTGCTAGGTTAGAGGATCACCTCTGGAGGAGAACAAACGTGAAATATGGGAGTTAGGAGAGAAGTGATGAGGAGAGACACCATCTCGGGCAGAGGCTCAGCTGGATGTCACACCCAGCCTTCAACCTCTGCCAAGCTCCCTGCAGGGGAAAGAAGAAGGCACTAGAGTCAGAAGACCTGACAGCTAACTCTGCTCTATGGTTTACCAGTTGTGTGACCTTCTGCAAATTACATACCCACTGAGGTGCTGTCTGCCCACCCGGTCTCCTCAGAAGGAAACTGGAGATTTTACGTGCTACGAAAAACTTGTCTGAGGATTAAGAGAATTATTCAAAATGTGTTGTAATAATGCTGTTGCAATAGTCTAATGTATCTCTTTGTGTTTTCTATTTCAGCACATTTGTTTTGATGAACATCAATAGCATTATAATTGCTTAAATATTGACTAACATTTTTTAGTGGAAATTGGAAGGCTTATTTGTGAAATTCTACAGAATTCCTATTTCTATTTCCAATATTTGTTGACATCAAATAAAAATTTTCAAGTCCCCCCAAAAAAAAAAAAGAGAATTATTCAAAACACCAGGCACACAGCCTTCCAATAAATGTAACTATTACGATCATCACCTGGAAGGTAGAGAATTGTTTACTTTCTACATACTCTCAAAGGTAAGGGAGGAGAAAGAAAATAAGAAAGTCTTTCACTTCATATTATAACAATAGTATAATGAAGAACCAGTATCCAGGAAATGTTAGAGAAGAAAGCATTTATCCAGAAACCCAACTAACGTTATTATCATGATGCTTTTTTGCAAAGATGAGACTGTGTCAATTACTCTGGGGGGCAAAGAAATTACACTTCACCAGGATTTCATTCTCATGCCAATGCTCCAGTTTATTATATGTGGCTAGGAAGCCTATAAAACAATTTGTATTTTCTGTTCAGGAAGCATACCTATCTCAGATTGCTTTGTACCAGCTCTAGCTATTTAACCCATCCCCTGCTGGAATTACAGAAATACATCTTTCAGCCTCCACTGAATGTTCAGTTACTTTAGTCACTTGACAAATACCCTGAAGGGAACAAAGGACCTAGCTGCTGAAACAAAGGGGTGGGGGCCCCAAAAAAACTGCTGCAAAGGAGTTAGTTCTTCTACCTAAAATCTTAAAGAAGGGAGGGGCAGGTGTAGGTATCGCTGGGGTGAGTCATTCAAAGTAAAGAAATGTTAACTTCCAAAAATGATGGGATAAGAGGATGAAGGGCCGGGAGTATATTTATCCCACTTGTAAAATAGACTTCAAAGAATGTACTTGGGGCGGGCAACAGTGGCTCAGTGGCACAGTTCTTGCCTGCCATTTCCCGGTGACTGCCCATGCCAAAAAAAAAAAAAAATATATATATATATATATATATATATATATACACACACATACATATATACATATATATATACTTCCAAAATTCATTTCTTTATTGTGATATTTTTTAAAGATCTCCCTGTTTGCTTGTTTTTAATTAACAGCACACATACAGCATTGGAACTGGGGCTGCATCAGCCATTCATGTCAAAGGAGCTGGGGAAAGATCAGAATGTACTTAGGTAATAACCATTACCAAAGTTAAAGGAATGGAAATACAAAAGTGAATTCAAAGATAAAATCCTTCTTACGTATTTCTCTTTCCTTATTAACAAAAGCAGTTTCATGGCATTAATGGAAGTAGTCCCTCTTTCATCTTTCCCTTGCTTACTGTAAAATTTAATGCCACTGAAAAACATGAAAGCCAGCCCTAGTTTATTTTAATAAACAGCTTCAACCAGAGTAAAAGTCAGCATGGTTTTGAGAATAAATCTAATGAATCTTGACCTTCGAGGAGAAGAATTTACTTAGTGCTTTAGATTTTATCGGGTATGACTAACCATCAAAAAACTGGGAAACTATAATTTATGCATCCAGTGAAAGCAAAACTGATTAACAGGTCAGTGCAAATGTCAGCTTGGGGGAATTTAACAAATGTAGTTCCACAAGGGTCACTTCATCCCCAGTACTATTTAACATCTTCATTAATTACTTGCTAAAAGAATAAGTGACAGGATTAAAATTGTGTGTGATTAAATCTGTCTTAAAAAGTCTAGTTAAAATACAAACAGATCTTGGCAAATTGGAAGAGAGGGAAGGACCATTTGGATACTCAGGGACCATTTGGATATGCAAGTAGGTGCCCAATAAATGTTGGTTGAATCAATAAATGCCAACAAAACAAAAGACCAGCATGAGTGATTTCCTAAAAGAGGAAACAGATAACCATTAACAGTTTTCACTGATGACTGCAATGAGTTAAAAATCAATTCTAAAATCACTTATAACAATGCAACATGATCCATCAGAAGCACAAAGATTTAGCTATCAATAATGCACACAAATTGAATTTAACTAACAAGAGCAAACATTACAAAGGAACACAGACATAGCATACATTTTATTATCCTTTTCCTTAAGTGCAAACTTTCAGCATTTTTTTTTCTATGAGTGAGAGGGGAGGAAAGGGACAGAAGAATAACCATCAGAGATTAACTGCCTTAGCAGAGAATAGCAACAGCAAACAAAGGCGCAGCTGGGTGGAGAGAAAAAGAAAAACAGCCACACCTAACCCAAACCTCTGGAACCATACCTTATATATTCCCAAGTGGCTGGCTCACCATAAAGCAGGATAATACACCACCAAAGCTAGAAAGACATACCAAGATACGTCTGCCCCTGAGCTGAGGGGCTCCTGGATAGTTGGTTTGGTTTTTAATTTGAGAGAAAATAAAAGGTTTCCTGATGATGACTACCCCACCAAAAAGCTTACCTGCTACAAACTGCAGAAAGACTTAATAAAACTTACAAGCTTCATATTCAAAGGAGAGGATCCAAGCAGTACCCAGATAAACAATGCTATTTCTTGACCAAATAATATTTTTTACCTAGATAGAACTTTTCTCATTTAAAAAATAAGCAAGTAGAAAATAAATAAGGCCCTTCAACAACAAGAAAAATGCTAGGGAGAATTTAAACAGTGGTATAATGGTTTTGTACTCTTAAGGAAATTTAAAAGGAATATTGTCTCTATGGGGGAAAAAGGGGGATCAAAGCTAACTCATCAAAGTTGACATAGAGTTAAAGGGGAAATGAGGAGAAAAGTAATTCCACTGCAGAACTTAAAATTGCATGAGAAATATCCAGAAGTAAGATCAACATCAGAAAACTAGATCTATGAGAAGGAGCACTGACTTGAGAGGAGAAAAATCTACCATGCAGGGCTGGGTTGCCATATGATCCTGAAACCCCATTGCCTCAGTGTGTATACTTGGAGGAACTGAATGTGGGGACGGGAATAGACATTTGCACACTGGTGTTTATGACACCAGTGTTCACAATCCACAATGCATGGAGGCAGCATTCAAGAGCATGGGTTATAGGTTGGGGCCTATTATAAAGGGTCCTAGATTGCAAGTTCTTACACAGTCACATATATTCAGGATATGTGTGAATATATCCTGAACAACGGGAGTCCTAACTGTTGTTTCTAAATTCTGAGATACTGAGCTGTTTGTTTACAACCTGGTCATTCCCAGAAACTTCAGTCATTTAGTTTCAGCTCTGAAACTATGAAAGTCAGAAGTACCCCATACAGGAACTGTGTCAAAAGTTGAAAAGGGGATCTGACTTCAAGTAGGGATATGAACGAAGTTGATCTGGATAGGACTAAGGTAAATCAGAATACAGGGTAAAGGATGATATCGTCCATATTTTAAAACTTCAACTTCTGTGTGAGACCAAAGGAAGAGATGTTTATTTGGTGCAAAATTTATAATTTGGGTAGTACATTTCCTAATTTCACTTGTATGGTCAGTTTAGTTGAACATCATAAGTACATGAAATCTCATATAGCGCATGAGACTTTGTTGGTTTGTCCAGGTTAGTGTGATACCCAGATATATCCCAGAGTAATTCGGGCAATGAATAAAGAAGCATTTGCAAGGTCCCCTTGGGGCACTGGGGAAAAAGGAGGAAATATTCAACTTTCCCATTTGGAGAATTTCTGATATTCTCGTAAACAGTGAAAACAAACAAAATCAATATGCTGAGCCCTCAATCTTGAGGTTCTCCCCTACGAAACTTATTCCTGCAAAGGATAGCCTCAGCCTACTTAAAATTAGGCCTAAGAGTCACCCACAGAGAACCTCTTTTGTTGTTCAGATGTGGCCTCTCTCTCTCTAAGCCAACACAGCAAGTGAACTCACTGCCCGCCCTCTCCATGTGGGACACTACTCCCAGGGGTGTAAATCTCCCTGCAACATGGGACAGAAATCCCAGGATAATCCAGGACCTGGCATCAAGGGATTGAGAAAATCTTCTTGACCAAAAGGGGAAAGAGAGAAATGAGAAAAAATAAAGTGTCAGTGGCTGAGAGATTTCAAACAGAATCAAGAGGTAATCTGGAAGTTATTCTTATACATTAGATATCCCCTTTTTAGTTTATGGTGTATTAGCTAGAGGGAAGTACCTAAAACTGAGGAGCTGTTCCAGTAGCCTTGTTTCTTGAAGATGATTGTATAATGATACAGTTTTTACAATGTGTGTGATTGTGAAAACCTTGTGTCTGATGCTCCTTTTAACTAGAGTATGGATAGATGAGTAAAAAATATGGATTAAAAATAAACAAATGGGGGAACAAAGGTTAAAATAAGTTGGGTAGATGGAAATACTAGTGGTCCATGAGGGGCAGGGGTAAGGATATGGTATTTATGAGCTTTTTCTTTTTTACTTCTTTTTCTAGAGAGATGCAAATGTTCTAAAAAATGATCAGGTGATGACTACAAAACTATGTGATGATATTGTGAACCACTGATTATACACCATGTATGGAATGTCTGTATGTTGTTTTATCAATAAAAATATCTTAAAAAGAATGCATGTTTGTATGTTAAGCTTTATCAATAAAAATATTAAAAATAAAAACAATCACCCAGAGGGCAAAGGAAAGGGATAAAGATTTTAAAGAGAAATGACAGAGGACAGGCAAGAGAGAAGTTTTGTTTATTGTAGAAAAGTACATTTGCTTCCATTAGAAAGCTCTGCTTTTGCTAATAGGCATATACTAGGAGGGAAATCCACTAAAAGCTATAGTATAGAAAGTTTAGAGATAACTCTAAGAGGTCATTTAATGATATTTTCATTGATTCAATAGATGGTTATTGAGTGCCTTCTACACACAAGTCACGCTACTCTGCTGGGCCTACCAACAAAAGAGATGCATTTCCTGCCTTCTTGGGGCACATACTCCAGTAAAAGAGGAGAGAATCAACAAATAAATAAATAATTTTAAATTGTCATAAGTGCAATGTAAGAAACAAACAAAGTACTGAGGCAGAGTACAATAGGAGGATGTCCTGTAGACAGAGGGCAGGGAAGCCTCCTCCAAGGAGACTACTTTTAAGCTGGGATATAAAGGGTGGGAAGGAGCCAGCCATGGGAATAGTAGAAAGTTAGTTTCAGGCTGACAGAACATAAAGTATGGAAAGTGTGGTGTGTTTGAAAAAAGGACGGATAATAGTAAGCAAAATGAGAATAGTCCAAGATGAGATCCAAGAAGCAGGCAGAGGCCAGATGACCTAGAACTTTGCAAGCCATAGTAAACAATCTGAGTCATCTAATAAACATATCTACTAAGACTGAGAAGTGCTGAGTTCCTTCTGCTTGTCAGATCTGAGGGGAGATCAGCACTAGCTAGAAGGATGGAATGTCCAACGCAGTCCCACTTAGCAGAAAGGAGAGTGGCTCAGAAGATGCGTGTGTCAGATGTATGCCTCATTTCCAGGCAGCTGTGGGAAGGAGATTTGCCTCCTAATATGTTAGCAAAATGTTCAGTAGAAGATCAGGACACTAACAATTCTGTGAATACCAAAGTCTGTTTAAAAAACTGAACCTTTCATGTAAAATTTGTCAACAATTTAGTTTCTCTGGTTCAAAGTTAAGGTCTTTATAGAATAGGAGGTAGCCTGAATGGATGGGAAGTCTCCTGAGCCAAGACCTGGAGCCCTTATCCAACTGCGTGATCCTGCTCAAGTCATGCTATATGTGTCTCAGCTTCCTCATCAGCAAAACCAAGGGAAGAGAACTACTTTCTCTCTAAGTTCCCTTCAGAATGTAAAATGTTGAAAATCTCTGAGGAGAGCCTGCTTATATAAATAGCTCTTTGGTAAATGTTCAAAATTGGAAGGTCATTTTTATATCAAACCAAAGAAATCTGCTTAGGTTTTTCCTTTCACAAGATGTAGAATAGTATTTTATCAAAAATATTATCATATTCATTTCCATTATAGTAAGGCTTCTATCCATGATATTGAAGTTCTATTCAATAATAACTGAGAATTTTCATTTGTTTTGGAAAGTGACTGAGAATTTTCTAAAACACAAAACACTTTGCACAGATTCAAAATGCCCAAGCACAATAAAATGAAAAGAAATTCACCCATAGACATATCACAGTAAAATTACATAAAATTAAGGCAAAGACAACATCTTAAAAGCAGCCAGAGAAGAAAGATAGATTACCCTCAAAGGAATGAATGCTATCATTTTCAACAGCAACAATGAAGGCTGTTCATTGACAATGAAATGAAATGAAAACTTCAAAATTTAAAAAATTTCCAGTATACAATTACATGCTCAGTGAAAATATCTTTCAAGAATGGGAGTAAAAATCAAGCCAATTTCAATCAAACTCTGAGATAATTTGATGCCAACAGGTACTCACTAAAAGAAATTCTAAAGGATGCTGTGCCAATTTGAAAGGATTACGTACCCTAGAAAAGCCATGTTTTAATCCTAATCCATTTTGTGGAAGCAACTGTTTCTTTTAATCCCTATTCAATAATGTAGGTTGGAATATTTTGATTAGGTTATCTCCATGGAGATGTGACTCCACCCAATTCCAGGTGGGTCTTGATTAGTTCACTGGAATCTTTTAAAAGAGGAAGCATTTTGGAGAAAGTTTCAGGATGATGAGAGCCATGGGGAGAGCCAGGCAGTCAGAGACCTTTGGAAATGAAGAAGGAAAACACCCCTGGGGGAGCTTCATGAAACAGGAAGCCTGGAGAGAAAGCTAGCAGATGTCACCATGTTTACCATGTGCCTTTCCAATTGAGAGAGAAACCCTGAATGTCATTAGTCTTTTTTTTTTTTTTTTACATGGGCAGGCACAGGGAATCGAACCTGGGTCCTCTGGCATGGCAGGCAAGCATCTTTGCTTGCTGAGCCACCGTGGCCCACCCTCATTGGCCTTTTTTGAGTGAAGGTAACCTCTTGTTGGTGACTTAATTTGGACATTGTTATAAACTTGCTTTAATGTGGACATTTTACAACTTTAGAACTGTAAACTAGCATTTTATTAAATTCCACCTTTTAAAAGCCATTCCGTTTTTGGTCTATCGCATTCTAGCAGCTAGCAAACTAGAACAGATGCTCTTCAGGAGTAAGAAAGATGATCCCAGATGAAGGATCTGCCATACAAAAAAGAATAAAAAGCAGAGAACATAGCAAATATGTGAGTAAAATTAAATTAAGACTGTTTGTTCAAAACAATGACAAAAATGCCTGTGTACTTTTTTAGAAGATAAAAATAAAATGCATGACATACATGGAATCAGGAGGGAGGTAAATAGAGTTAAAATACAAAGCGTCATTGTATCATCCAGGAGAAGGAGGAGAGTATTAATTTTAGATTTTGATGAGTGTAAAATCCATGTTATAACTCTAGGGTGATCACTAAAAGAGTATAAATAGAAGGCATAAATTCAGAATCAGTAAAGGGAAAAAACTGAATGAGATGAAATAACCAAAAGAGAAGTAAGAAAGGAAAGAAAACAAAACATAGAATAGGCAGGATAAACAGTAAGCCAAAATAAGAGATTTAAACCCAAATAGATCAGAGATTACATTAAATATGAATGAACTAAATGTTCCAGTTAAAAGTCAGATTGTCAGATTGAATATTAAAGAAAATCCATCTGTACACCATTTGCAAAAGACTCATCTAAAATATAAGGATATAGAAAGTCAGAAAGTAAAAAGATGAAGAAAAATACATAAGGCATATATTTACTAAAATAATATTTTCATTAAGGTGCCAAGTACTTTGCCCTGTGCAAAAGGATGGAAGTAGGCTAAATGAGAGCCTGAGAGGAAATAATATGGGAGCAGTAACAGCAATGTATGTTGAGAAGAATAATCCAGTAGAAAAGAAGAAACTGATGATTCAGTAAGGATACAAGTGCAGGAACAAGTTCTTGAGTAGGCTAAAGGGACTGTGACCTAGCATGTAATTGGACTGTGACCTAGCATGCAATATGCAGCAGGTATGGGTTCAGATGCCTGTGCAACATGGTGGTGCTGGCATGAGAAGCTCTCTTCTTTTGATTATTTTTATGTTCTTGAAAAGTAGGAAACAAGGTCATCATCTGAGAGTGAGGACAAGAAGAAAGTGAGAAACAGTCACCCTGCATATGTAGGAGCTCCACCAACATTTGCCAAGTGACTGAATGAATGAGATGGTTAATAGATGGCTAAATGTCATGCAAGTGACAACACCAAATGTCCACCTGAAGTTAGTAGTTATAAATTTAAAATGGCTGCATGTCTTTCTCTAACCGTGTCCTTCTGAGATTATGACCATGAGTGGACAAGCCTAGGCACAAAGTCAACATGCTAAAGATAGCAGAGCAGAAGGATGGCGGTCTTGTTAGGCCACTATACCCACCCTCTCGTGGCTGCCTCTCTCTTGGCTTCATGTAAGCGGTAAACATCTCTTTCAGCCACTGATAGCCATGGTGTCTATTGCTTGCTGCCAGAATCACCCTCACTGATGCAGCTTTGATCGAGTGAGTATCCCAACCGCAGGGTGCCAACAAAAGGATCCTAGGGAAAGAGTGCCAAAGAATTTGCATCCACCTTTTAAAACTGCCGCAAAACCTTTCCTGCTGTGGCTACTTCCATATCATGTATTCAGGGAGCCATTCCACTCCCATTCTTGAATCAGCCAGTCTAATAAGTCCACGGATATGTGAGAGAAGGCCAAAGATTAATGAATCTCTTTAGTCACAGTTGAAATCATGCAGATCCCACTTACTGTTTATTCTTCAGTGAAAATTAGACTTGAATTGTGCAAGTTGTAGATTATGTAAGTTTTTTAGGAATGCATTCCTTCCATAAACTGCCAACACCCTGTACTTGTTTTAATTCTGTGAGGATCCAAAACATAATATAACAAGAAGAAAGAAAGCAAACGAGATGCGAAAATTACATCCAACTTTTAGCATAAGGATTAAAGAATCACCAAATGATTAACTTCCCTCAAAATACGAGTTTCTCATGCTGTTTGAATTGAAGAAATGTTTTTTTCTCTTGAAATCAAGCATTATTAGTAAATAGTGGTTGTGAGTACTCCAAGTGGCTAAATTGTAGGCTTTGTTGGAAACAGCCCTGAATAGAACATATTAGCATAAGTTGCATTTTTATGGTTAAGCTGCAGTGTTAAATATCAAACTGTGCTTAACGATTGCTCTCTATATAGAAACTAAATTGAGCTACCTGTTATATCAGTTTAGTAAATTTTCAAAACAGGAGAAGTTAGCAATTTAAATGGATGTGTTTGTAAAATATCCTGAGGTACCCTGGCTTAACGTCAATGAATAAAATGCCCCTTAGAGTGTTTAGAGCCTGTCTTAACAAGGGGATAAATATAAGATTAATTTTAAAAGGGAAGTCAAAATATTACAAAAATGAGCAATGGAATACGTTGAGTTCACATTTCATGCCAAAAGAAAAAAGTCTGTATTATATCTTGATTTTCTCTAAATTAAGTATTGTTTTAAATAATTTTGCCTCACTATTGTATTCAGGAGAAAGAACATTGAATTTTTCTCAGTTAAAGTGATAATCACTATTGGTTTCCCTCTCCCTCTGGCCCTGGATATTTGGCAAATTTTATTGAATGAAGGGGCAAAGTTGAGCAAGCTATACACCCTCATGATGTCATAGTTTTTTCCTAAATTTTGTAATATTTTTGGAGAATATTGAGAATTTCAGACAGATTTCTTTGCCTTAAATCTTAAACGAATATTTGTATACCACCTAGCAGATATTTAACGTCCTGTGAATAAGTAATTTGTGTATGGTTTGGTTATGTCAAATACACAATTAAGAGCCATATTAGATAGTGTTGTATGCCAAAGTCAGTTGTTGAAAATAGATCACAAATCCTTATTTGAAATCTGACCATCTTAAAACTGACCATTTGAAATAACTCGAAATAATCAAGCATTGGTTAATAAATGGCTTGCTTATGTCTTTTCTAATTATGGGAAGATTATTAGTAAATAAGCTGTCATTAGTACTTCTCTCATGTAATTTTATCACCCTTATTTTGATCTATATAATATGGAATCATTTTAATTCTTTGTAATACTTTTTCTAATTACAAAAGGAACACATGTTCATTGTAGAAAATTTAGAAAATATAAACAAACCAAAGAAAAAGGCAAAACCCTCCAAATCAATTTATTTTAAAACTTCCAAATTATATCCCGATTCTCATTCCTTAAACCAAAAGTGATTAGCATTGGAGCAAAGCTGTAAACGTAAAAATGAAATCATAAAAGTGATAGAGGGAAATACCAGTGAATTTTTAATAAACACCTTCCCCATCCTCACATCCCAGGATCCTAATCTGCAGAAGTTTGGGTTTGCACCTCACACTGAAGAGCATTCAAGCCTGTACCAGTTAGCTCTCACAGCCAAGGTAGTTCCAGAGGCTAAATGGGTCAGATGAGCAATTAATTATAACAGAGTGCAGGTTGTGATAGAGAAAAATTAAAGTGCTGGGAACCCAGAGAAGGAATAGAAAGAATCTGAATAGCAGGTTAAAATGGCTTTGAAGAGAAACACTTAAGTGGAACTTTAAATGATGAATAAGCTATCAAGAAGCCAAAAGTCAGAGAGAACGACATTCCAAAGAAGGAAATCAAGAAAAGACATAGAGTTGTGAACACCAGTGAAGAGGGTACAGTGATCAAGTCACAGAAGTGCCTCAGTAATCCATTCTTCAATCATCAAGAGAATCAAGCAGGCAGCAAATTGACCAATTATTTTTCAACTTTTTCTTATATGGCCATAACAGGGCATTCCAGAAAATCTAGCATCATAAAACGTTTCCAGACTATACTAATCAGAATTATTTCAACCTTAGTTGAGAGAAACCCAACACAAACTAGCTCAAGAAAAAAAAAGGAGGGGAGGGTGGAATTTATGGACTAAGTTGAGAAGTTTAGTGCAGAGATGGTTCAGGTAAGGCTGGATCTAGGTGCTCAAATGATATGCTCATATCTCTGTCTATCTGTCTCTCTTTCTCTACTCTGCTGTATCCGCTTCTCATTCTTTCCTGCTATAAACAGGCTATCACAGAAGAGACAGCTTCTGGCAGCCCCATGCCAGTATCCTTAAATTTGCTAATATAAACAAGGAGGACAGTTTTCCCCATTAGATCTAGTAGAAGAGCCCCAGGGAGGCATCACTGTAGACCAGATTGGGCAAATGTCCATCCCTAAATCAATCACGGTGGCTGGAGCGATGCAGTACTATGGTTGGCCCAGCCTAGGGCACATGTCCACTTGTGAGGGCAGGAGGAGGTACAAGACACCTTAAGGGACAGCCCCACCACCACCACCTCAGGATCACATGAGGTCGGGGAGCAGCTTCCCAAAGGAAGAGGAGGAAGAGGATGGGATGGCCATAACTATGACAGGTTACCTTCCAGCAATCTGAAGGAATTCTTCCATCTCCACAGTAGGGATACTCATCATAACCCCACAGTCACCCAGGAAGGACTGCAGGTGGACGACAGTTCTCCTGCAATATATGACGATGAGCAGTTGTTATGGATTGAATCATGTCTCCCACAAAGACATGGTCAAGCCCTAACCTGCAGTCCTGTGAATGTGAACTCATTTGTAACTAGGACCTTCAAAGATCCCATTAGTTAAGATGAGACCAAACTGAATCAGGGTGGGCCCTAATCCAATATGACTAGAGTCCTTATAAGCAGAGGACATTTGGACAGAGTAGTAAGAGACGTCGGAGACACACATGGAGAGAGATGGAGGCAGAGATTGAGTTCCAGATTGCCACCAAGCCACCACCAGCACCCTACAGACTTCAGAGAAAGCATGCTTCTCCTGACACCTTGGTTGCAGACTGCTAGCCTCCAAAACTCTGAGACAATAAATTCCTGCTGTTTAAGCTCACTGGTCTGTGGAACTTTGTTGCAGCAGCCCTGGCAAACTAAGACAGTGGCACACTAAAGATAAGTTCCAGCTGGCTTGTACACTAAAAGACCCTCCAAACAGCTAAAGGTTTTCACCCATTCAAAAGGAAAAGCTGTCACTGAATTCTAAAATAGAGAACCAAAGGATCCAATTGCTCCCCACCCCCACCCCAATTATAAGAGTCACCTGGTTCAGCTCTTGTGTTTTATGTTAGCATTTTTGACATCTGGTCATTTTAATTAGATCATAAGTAGAGCAAGCTTACATAAGGCACTTAGGATGTGTCTGTTGGGCACTATTCTAAGTGCTTTACATATGGCAGTTCTTGCAAGAACCCCACAAGGTAGGACCTATTATTATTTCCACTTTGTAGAAGAGGAAGCCAAAGCACAGAGAGACCACACCCACAGATAAAGCTGGATTTGAACTCTCAGTCTCATTTCAGAGTCTGTGCTCTTAACCCCAAGGTCAGAAACTCTGTGCCTCAAGTCAAGATAAATCATAAGGTATGGTGAGCAAGGGAACAGAAAAAAAAAGTGATAGCAATGAACACCACATCGAAACAAAGTAATCTTAACAGAATAAACAAGCAGATGTCATAAAATAATCTAGACACTGAACTGTCAGCTCAGAAACAGGAACCCATCAGTGTAGGCCCAACACTCTCTAGGGAGCCCGAACACGTTGTCTAGAGAGGATATGAGCAATCTGGCTCATGGAAAAAACTTCCCAGGTTAAAGACTCACCATAATCTACTGGTATGAATATATCCTCTCCTTTCCCGCAGATGCTGGGCCCACGAGGCAGCCTGGTATCTGGGAATAATCTTTCTATACAACTTCCAGTGCAGTGTCTGGCACATCATCATGCTCAATAAGTGTTTGTTCAGTTTCGCAGCATCTGTGGCCATCTGTTCTTAGGAGAGTTACAAGGGCTGAAAGAGAGATTCACTGATCAAGTGTTTATTGAGCACCTATTATGTGCCAGGCACTGAAGACATAGCAATGCCAGGACAGACACAGCCATTCCTTCACTATGCTTTCCACCTAGCCCTGACTTGTCCCACACGTTAGCCAAGGTTAACTCAGAATTTTTAGCATCGTTTACGAGCAGAGCTGATATCTGGATGATATACACCCATATGGCCATACTAGTTGGTAAAATATTGAAATATTTTTGTAGTGGTTGGTAAATAGTCATTACTTAAGTCTCTTCAGCATTCTGCCATTGCCCCCAGCTTCCCTGAGTCCTATCCCAAGACCCCCAGAACTTCCCCAGCATCCATCAACTAGAGGGGTAACCCTGGCCTCTAAGAGCGTCCTCCAAGACCCTGCTCCAGCACCGTGGCCTGTATCCATTCTGATTATGTGCCTGTGCACATAAGCACTGAAATAGCCAAATGGCAAATGGTGTCCTCCCTGTTTAAACATGCTTTCAACTCACACTTTTCTGGTTGACTGCCAGTCCTCTTTAGAAACAGTAGGTCTATGAAGGAAGGAAGAGAGGGAGGGACGGAGAGAAAGAAAAGCATCAGAAACACAATGTGACAATCAGCAACTGTCTGAGCACGGTCTGTTGACGCAGAGAACCTCAGGCCAAGACAGGGCCAAATGGCCTCCTCCCCACCACCCACTGCAGCTCCTGTCAACAGACACCTTCAGAACAGAACTTCAGTGAGACAGACCCAGACGGCCCCGGAGCCAAGGTATGAGAGGGGCCTCAACATCTGCCCCAGTTTCTCATAGGCCTAGGCTCCTGCGGGCTGTGTCAGCCACGAAGAAGTGACAAATGGCACCAGGTCAGGAAGTTTCACTCATCTGCCCACGTGACAGCCTCACTTGCAGGAAAAATCCCTCTACCTACCCAAGTGCCAGGAAAGATTAAGATTGGCCCTGAGAGGTAATCTGCACAAGCAGACTCAGAGACAAGCAGGTTTCCCCGTTAAGCACTGTGCGCCTAAAGCAGTGATTCTCATCCCTGGCTATATTTTAGAATCACCTGGAGCACTTTTAAAAATAGGTGTCCAGGCCCCATTCAACTAAGCCAGCATCTTCAGGGATGGAGCCTGAACACCAAGTGATTCTAATGTACCACTATCACTGGCCGCTGAGTCAGTGGGTCTACTATGGTTTAGGGGGCTCCAGATCCATGAACCACCTGTATGTACTGGCCAGAGAGACCCTAAGGGTTTTTTGTGACTGTTGTTGTTGTTTGTGCAACGGGCAGGCACCGGAAATCAAACCCGGGTCTCCGGCATGGCAGGCCAGAACTCTACCTGCTGAGCCACCGTGGCCTGCCTACCCCAAGGGTTTTAAGAGGAGCAAGGCAGTTGCCACTGTCCTACATACAGGTCTGCAGCCCAGACGTCATCCTGGCTCTAGGTTCCCCCACTCACCTGCCCAGAGAGCATACAGCAGGTTGAGCACACTAAGCAGCGATAGGTGTTCCCCTTTCACCTGGGCAAGGTCCAGAGGACAAAGGCTTCTGGCATTTTGCCTACCCAGGCTGGGGAGGCAGTGAGGATGAGAAAGACCCTTATTCAAATCCTAATATGAAATTGCAAAATTTTATAGCATCATTCAGTGTTGCCTTCCACAGATGTTTTATTGGTTTTATTTTCTAACTACTAAAATTTAATTTAATTTTTAAAAAATATTAGGGACGTATATAGACATTAAAATTTAAAAGTTGGTTTCTGAAAAATAGCATCATATCAAGAAAAAAAAAAACCCATACTATAAACGAATCCTGTTTCCTGGGTCCCTTTGCAAAGGACCTTATCTTCGATTCCGCAAAGGTTTCCTCGTATACACACACAATCTAATGCCAATCAAGCTAGAAAAGAGGGCAGTGGCAAGGAAAGATAAACTGCTTTGGAAAACCAGTCCTTCAAGCACTCCTTCCTGGCACAGATCCTAAAACGTTGCCCCTCCCAAAAGGCTGCCGGATTGGCAGAGAACCAGGCCATTGAATCCAAGAACCTCCAAAGGGCTCCTTCACAGAGAAGGATCACATTTCCCATTTTGCTGACAAAGAAACTAAGGCACAGGGAGGTAAAGGGAGAAATTCAAGGGAAATGACTTTTTAGAGCAAAAAATATGTTACTCTCATCATCTTGAGAGTGCAATACAGGGAAAAAAAACCTCAGATATATGTTTACGTGAGATGCCAGCTTGAGAGTTTACTTAAACTAAGCTGCTGCTAAATGTGTAATTTTTTGTCTCGTGAATCTTGCCACCAAAAAAAGGAACAAAATCAACGCAAATGTCTCAGGTTATGTACTACACCCGGGTGGCGTGCCAAGTCATCTCACATGGTGGGTCACCCCTCCACACTGCCACTGCTGAGAAAGGCAAGGAAGGAGGCAGGCCTTTATGTCACCTCTCCCAGCAAGTCCTCCTTCTCAGAAGAGTAGAGCAAATGGGTGATGGAGAAGTTCAGGGCATAGGGAAAGAGGAAAACAAACCAATGAAACAAATAAAAGAGTTAAGAAATCAGGAGCACAAAAGTTTAAAGCAGGCTGAGTCCATAAGGCCTTCCAGACCTATAAATGTAGCAAGGAAATAATGTGTGTGGGGGGAGGGGGGAAGGGGGGGCTCAAGAGTTCCAATTTCCTTGTTAAAACCAAAATCTGCCTCCTTCAAATAAAAAACAGGATTTAAGTAGATTTGCATGTCCAACAGGTCCAGAAAAAAAGGAAAAGCTTTATTTTCATTACTGTTGCTTATCAACATCTTTCAGGAAAAAAACTAAATATGTAATCTGGGCAACTTCAACAAGGGGTCTCAGTTGCCTCATTAGTAAAAATGGGCTACAGTGCCTGAAAAACAAAGGGCTGGAGGGATGACCCCTTAAGCTCCCCAACATTTGATTATATGCACTATTAAGGAATATGAGTTATTTATGTAAAAAGTATGTGCCTAAACAAGTTGTCAGTAAATTAAATTTTAAAAACCCTTCAGAAGTCACTATTAGAGAAATCCCATTGTCTATAGTATAGTGATTCACAAAGCCTTAAAACAACAGCAGCAGTACCACCTGGTAACTGTTAAAAATACAAATTCTTAGGACCCTGCCCAGACCCACTGAATCAGAAACTACAGGGGTGAGGTCCAGACACCTCTTGTTTAAAAAGTCCTTCAGGTGATTCTGATACACTGCAATGGTGTCTCATCTGCATTTGTTTCAAATATTAGACTTCTCTGCAGGCATGTTTGTTCCATATTCTAGAGCCTTTACTTTGAACTATCAGTATCTGTTTCAGAGAGGAACTGAAAACTCCAATGGGCCTTCTCTTTGTTCTAACATGCCCACCTCAAGGGCCTTTGCCCAGGCCATTCACTGTCCAGTACCCCACCCTGTACAGGACTTAGCTCAAATGCCACCTTCTCAGTGAGGTCTACCCTGAACCCCTCACTCCCCTTACTACTGCTCTATTTTTCCCAAAGTTTTCATCTCCTTCTAAAACACTATATAATTTACTTATAATAATACATAGTTTTCTGTATTTCTCTCCCAACTAGAAAGCAAATTACATTGATAGCAGTTTGTTTTGTCCATAGAGTACCTGGAATGGTCTCCACCAAGACAGAGAGAGCAAGAGAGAGAGGGAGGGAGATTTTTCACGTATGCTCAATTGCACCATTCCAAAATGCACATGCCCTCAATTTAATCATGAGGCAGAGTATGTGAATCTGCTGCTGTCTTCACCAGGCTCAGTTACAGCAGTTCTCTCCAAGTACAAGCATTTCACCACTTAGGGCAGGATTCTGGGAATTGAAACACTTTTTTTTTGGTAGAACATGGCCTGTATCCACAAGCCAAGTATTTCATCTAGTGTCTAGCCAAAGAGCAGCAATTGAGTTTATAAAGCTATCTTTATTGAGAGATAGCAAAGTTTTCAGCACTGCAGATAAAATAGTGTATACTCCTTTTGATGGGAAATTTAAGGGACTTTTGAGGGTAATATTGACTTTAACACCTCTAAAACATCACCCTTGTACCCAGGTCGAGTTTCCTTAGAAATGAGGATTCTGCAGAGGAAGCAACATCTGAGTGATGGGGATGGTTCTAATCAGAGTAGAGGGCCGGGAGGCTACAGGGGAGCAGGCAGAAGGTAGCAGCAAGGTGGCAGCCTTTAGTTCTTCCAGAGGTTCCTCCATAACTAACATGCTTACATTTCTATTTCTTCATTTCTTCATTATAAGCATCAGTTGTTAACTCCCACTATGGAAGACTCACCCATTTTTTCCTCCACTTTGCTTCCTTCACTCCAAACATGGCCAAAGTTGATAATCTTATATCCTATTATATAATTATAATTGCTTCCCATGCTTTGTATTTAAATCAATTCTAAAAAATTGAAAACTAGTAAATTGCATTGAAAATATTATCATTAAGAGTACAGAATGAATTAGAATCAGACCCTAAAGAAGGAAATTGATTCTCTGATATGAAGTCTGTGCCACTTGCAGAAGAATGTTCCAAGAGCAAAGAGCAAATAGGCTCTTTGGCCCTTCTCTCCATCAATTTCTGAGAACCAAGTCTATATTGGTTTGCTTCATATTCGGACTACGACTTTCTTGTATGTTTTAGATTTTTCCCAGAGTTTCTATTAAGGAAAAAAAGAAAAGGTATATATCAGCATCAGATTGTTAAACACTTAAAAGTTCTTAACTACACAGTTTGTGTAATGGAATCCACTATCTTCTTAAAGACATTCTTGATTTCTAATTCTGACTAATTGCCAGTCAGCTCCACAGCTGTTATACTGGGATTTCTTTTCTTTGCCCAACTATACTATTAGCTTGGTCTCTGGGGTCCAATATTTTCATTTCTTGATCATTTATTGTTTGGCTGAAAAACATCCTTCAGTAATTTTTATTTAATTTTAATTTGGGGAGAAGGCTAAATAGGAAGTAACCTTCCTGAGTCCTTGAATTCTGAAAATGTGTTAATTTTACTTTCACATTTAATTGATCATATGGCTGAGAGAGCAGACACTACTGCTTTCACCACACCCATCTCTCCCCACCCTCATACCGCTCATATTAGCAACTGGTTTTATATAGGTTTTTCTCCCAGAAAAGCTACTGGTTTTGAGTGGGGACCGGAACAAGAGGAGGTTCTACAACAGGTCCAGGCTGCTATACAAGCTGCTCTGCCACTTGGGCCATATGATCCAGCAGATCCAATGGTGCTGGAAGTGTCAGGGGCAAATAGGGCTGCTCTCTGGAACCTTTGGCAGGTCCCTACAGGAGAATCACAATGCAGACCCTTAGGATTTGGGAGCAAAGTCTTACCATCCACTGCAGATGACTGTTCTCCTTTTGAGTAACAGCTTTTAGCCTGCTACTGGGCCTTAGTAGAGACTGAATGTTTAACCATGGGCCACTAAGACCTGAGTTGCCTCTCATAAGCTGGGTGCTGTTTGACCCACCAAGCCATAAAGTTGGGTGTGCATAGCACCACTCCACCATAAAATGAAAATGGTATATTAGAGATAGGGCTCGAGCAAGTCCTGAAGGCACAAGTAAGTTACATGAGGAAGTGGCCCAAATGCCCATGGCGCCCGGGCCTGCCACATTACCTTCTCTTTCCCAGACCAGAGCTAGGACCTCTTGGGGGTTCCTTACAGTCAGCTGACTGAGGAAAACTCAGGCCTGGTTTACAGATGGTTCTGTACCATATGCAGGGACCACCCAGAAGTGGACAGCTGCAGCATCACAAACCCATTCTGGGATATGCTTAAAGGACAGTGGTGAGTGGAAATCCCTCCAGTGAGCAAAACTTCAAGCAGTGCACCTGGTTGTTCATTTTGCTTTGAAGGAGAACTGGCCAGAGGTGCATTTGCATATTGACTCATGGGCTGTTGTTGCTAATGATTTGGCTGGAGGGTCAGGGACTTGGAATGAGCATGATTGGAAAATTGATGACAAAGAGGTCTGGGGAAAAGATATGTGGATAGACCTTTCCGAGTGGGCAAAGAACTTTAGGATATTTGTGTCCCACGTGAATGCTCACCAGAGGGTGACTTCAGCTAAGGCAGGTTTTAATAATTAAGTGGATAAGATGACCCATCCTATGAATACAGGTCATCCTCTTTCCTCGGCCACTCCTGCCATTGCCCAATGGGCTCATAACCAAAGTGGCCATGGTTGTAGGGATGGAGGTTATGCACGGGCTCAGCAACATGGACTTCCACTCGCCAAGGCCGTCCTGGCTACAGCCACTGCTGAGTGTCCAATCTGCCAGTAGCTGAGACCCACCCACAGTCCCTGGTATTACACCATTTCCCGAAATGATGAGCCTGCTACCTGGTGGCAGGTTGATTACACTGGACCACTTCTGTCATAGAAGGAACAGTGATCTGTTCTAACTGGAATAGACAAATACTCTAGATATGGGTTTGCATTCCCTGCATGCACTACTTCTGCAAAAACTACTATACATGGACTTACAGAATGCCTTATCCACCATCATGGTATTCCACATAGCATTGCTTCTGATCAAGGAACTCATTTCACAGAAAATGAAGTGCGGGAATGGGTACATACTCATGGAATTCTGTGGTCTTACCATGTTTCCCATCCAGAGGCAGCTGGGTTGATAGAATGGTGGAATGGCCTTTAGAAGACCCAATTATGGTGCCATCTAGGTGGTAATATTTTGCAGGGCTGGGGCAATGTTCTCCAGGAGGCTGTGTATGTTCTGAATCAGTGTCCACTCTATGGTGCTATTTCTCTGATAGCCAGGATTCACAGGTCCAGTAATCAAAGGGTGCAAATGGGAGTGGCACCACTCACTATCAACCGTAGTATACACTAAGAAAATTTTTACTTCCTGTCCTGAAACCTTAAGCTCTGCTGGTCTACAGGTCTTGGTTCCAAAAGGAGGAGTGCTCCCTCCAAGAGACACAACAATGATTCCACTGAACTGGAAGTTAAAACTGCTACCTGGCCACTTTGGGCTTCTCGTGCCACTAAATCAACAAGCATGGAAGGGAATTACTGTTCTTCCTGGGAAGATTGATCCTGACTATCAAGAAGAAATAGGACTGCAAATACACAATGGAAGTAAAGAAGAGTTTTCCTGGAACACAGAAGATCCCCTGGGGCATCTCTTAGTGCTACCATCCCCTGTGATTAAAGTCAATGGAAACCTGCAACAACTCGATCCAGGCAGGACTACCAATGGCCCAGAAACTTCAAGAATGAAGGTTTGGGTCACCCCACCTGGCAAAGAACCATGACCAGCTGAAGTGCTTGCTGAGAGTAAAGGGAACATGGAATGGGTAGTAAAGGAAGGTAGTGATAAATATGAACGACCATATGACCAGTTATAGAAACGAGGACTGTGATTGTATGAATATTTCCTTCCTGTTTTGTCATGAGTATGTTTGCATTGGTACATAAGCAATTATCTTGTTTTCCTCTTATCACATGACATAAGTTATATTGTTTATGTATAGTATTTAACCCAATCAGTTGAAGACCTTTAAGGAAGAAGAGAGACTCTTTCACTGCTTCATTAGCCAGTGAGCCTTTCTGTAAAGTTTGTCCAGACCCTTTATTAGAGCCCCCAGCTTCACAGCCTGCCCTACAGATTCTGGACTCTTCCATTCCCATGGTTGCATAAGACATCTTTATACATCTCATACTTACAGATCTCTCCTGTTGATTCTATATCTCTAGAGAACCATGACTAACACACTTTCCCTCAGAATTTTGAAAGCATTTGTGGTAAATTTTATTATATATCCCAATTGAGACATGTTCTTCATCTTAATCCACATACCTGTGGATGTGAACCCATTGTAAAGGGAGCCTCTTGAAGAGTTGTTTTTAGTTAAGGTATGTCCCAATTGGTAGAAGGCAGGTCTTAATCCAGATTACTGGTGGCCTTATAAAGAGAAAGCCAGAGGGAGGTGCTAGAAGCAAGAAGTCAGCAGGAACCCAGAATTGAAAGGAGAGAGCACCGACAGGTGATGGGAAAACCAAAGAAGCCTAAGGATTGCCAGCAAGCCAGCACCAGAATGCTACTCACCCCTCTAAAACTCTGAGATAATAGATGCCCATGGTTTAAGAAACCCATCATGTGGTATTTGTCATAGCAACATGAGACACTAAGACAACATTGTTCTCTTGTTTACTAGCAACCTTTGTTGATAATGAGAAGTAATATGCAAATACATTTCTCATTTCTTTGTAAATAATCTTATTTTTTCTCTTCTTGAGAGATTTTATTCCTAGACTGTTGACATTTCATCAGAATGTGTCTAGGTTTGACACTCCTCTTTTGTCCTTCTTGGCACTGAGTAGGGCCCTTATAAATGAAGAGTTTGATTCATGCTTTAGCTCAGAGAAACTTTATTCTGTTACTTCTTTGAATGTTTCTTTTATATCTATTATAAATATATTGAACCTTCTCAAACTATCTCTATTGTCTTTTTACATATCTCTTATACTTACCATCCTGGTAATAGTACCATATAGTACTAGAGTTTGCAAGATGTCCTCAACTTAGTCATCCTGTTTACACATGTGGAATTTATCAGTGTCATTTCTGGCATTCAGAATTTTTACTATATTATTTTATGCAAATAATCTTATTTTTAATTTCTGAGAATTCTTTCTTGTCCTCTAATTACATGATTTTCATAGTGGCATGTTATTTTTTTAACTTTTTTATTGCATAGTATAACATATAAACAAAGCAAAGAATTAAAAAAGCAATAGTTTTCAAAGCACTCTTCAACAAGTGGTTACAAGACAGATCTCAGAGTTTGTCATGAGCTACCATATGATCCTCTCATATTTTTCTTACTGCTCCAGAATATAGGAGGCTAGAGGGCTTAAATACTTTTTTATCATCACAACTGACTTTTTTCCTTTCTTTTTTGAGAAAAATAACATATATACAAAAAAGCTATAAATTTCAAAGCACAGCACCACAATTAGTTGTAGAACATATTTCATACTTTGACATGGGTTACAGTTTCACAATTTTGGGTTTTTACTTCTAGCTGCTCTAAAATACTGGAGACTAAAAGAGATATCAATTTAATGACTCAGCTTTCATATTCATTTGTTAAATCCTATCTTCTATGTATAACTCCACCATCACCTTTGATCTTTCCATACCTCTTTTTAGGGTTGTTTGGGCTATGGCAATTCTAAATTTTTTATATTGGAAGGGTCTGCCACTAATATGAGGTAGGGAGATGGAACTATCTGATGTTCTGGAGAAGCTGGGCTAGGTTTCAGGACTTATCTGGACCAGGGACCCATCTGGAGGTTGTAGGTTTCTGGAAAGTTACTCTAATGCATGAAACCCTTGTGGAATCTTATATATTGTCCTAGGGGTTCTTTAGGATGGGCTGGAATGGTCCTGTTTGGAGGTTGGCAGGTTATGATAGGTAGCAAGGTCTACCTGAAGCTTGCATAAGAGCAACCTCCAGAGTAGCCTCTCGACTCTACTTGAACTCTCTCTGTCACTGATACTTTATTAATTATACTTCTCTTCCCCATTTTGGTCAGGATGGAATTGTTGATCCCATGGTGCCAGGTCTGGATTCATTCCTGGGAGTCATCTCCCACACTGCAAGGGAGACTTTCACCTCTGGATGTCAAGTCCCACATAAGGGGAAAGGCAATGATTTCACTTGCAGAGTTGGGCTTAGAGAGACTGAGGCCACATCTCAGCAACAAAAGAAGTCCTCTAGAAGTAACTCTTAGGCATGCCAATAGTCTAAGCTTCTCCGCTACCTACATAAACTCCAAAAGAGTAAGCCTCATGATCGAGGGCAAGGCCTATTGATTTGTGTGTCCCTAAAGTTTGACACAGTATCAGGGGATTCCCTGATGGTAAGGTTTAATAGTTCCATAGTCTTTCTCCCCTCCCTCAGGGGACTTTGCCAATACTTTTGATTATCTGTTCAATATACACTAGGATGTATCCAGGCATTACAATAATCTATACAGGATTAAAGGACCTCTTTCTTATTCTGGGCTCCCTGTGTTTCAATTGTTCATGTGAACTATACAGATAGGTTGAATTAGATTATGCACTACAGAAAATTTCAGTTCCAGATCAAATAAACCTTTCTTCCATTGGTCTCAAAAAGTAATTGTGGTTCTAAAATATAGACACTATCTTCCTAACCTTTATGTTCTGAATTACTTTAACCCCAACCTGTTGGCTTCATTCTTACGTCTAAATATCAGGTTATATATATAAAACAGCCTCTCAAAATCCAGAAGTATTAATCACCACTCCAGAGTTAATGTGTCTGCTCTAAAAGTTTACAATCTAGGCCCCTGTTTTCTTATAAGCATTTTCTAAAGGTAACCATACCATTGTTGTTCTTTTGTTTCTGGCTTATTTTGTCCCCCCAAATGTTCCACATCTTCATTCATGTTGCAGCATGCCTCATGACTTTGTTCCTTTTTGTAGGAGCACAACCTTCGCTCATAAGTATATATCATCATTTGCCAATCTACTTCTCCATCAGTGCATCCTTCCGCCACCTGCATTCATCAGGTATCATGTAGAGGGCCCAAAGTCCACAGCCCGTCAACATTCTCAATTTTGGATAATTTCATTGTTCCCAAGAGAAAGAAAACCAATAAATACACCCTCACCAATTAGGAAATCTAAACCTCCTAACTCTTGTCCCTCACCCCATTATTTACCTCTGCTGTTGCTGTGGTAGTATTGATGGTTTCCTTTTGAACATAGCTCATAGCATGCTATAGCAGTTTTTCAACTGCATGCTGGATTTAAACACTCTTTATACAAGAATCATATCTTTGAAGTAATTCTTATGAGAACTAATTCATATTTCTAATGTGAGTCAGTGGGACACGTAAGTCTATCAAGGCCTTTCAATCACATTCACCTTCAATATGGTACTATTACTTCTAGACCCACTAGAGAATCACCTTCACTCCCATCTATTCCCTTACACTAGAGTTCAACCTTATTAGCTAATTGTTCACCCTTCTCTAGTTTCTATGTATCTCTAAGTCCCCTATATTCTGTATTATAAAGCCTCTGATTATACATTTATGCTGGTCATAAAAGTGAAATCATACAGTATCTACCCTTTTGTGTCTGCCTAATTTCACTCAGCATTATGTCCTCAAGGCTCATCCATCTTATCATTTGCTTCAGGGTGTCCTTTTGTCTTACTGCTGCATAATATTCCATCGTATGTATATACCACATTTTGTTGATCCACTCATCTGTTGATGGGTATTTGATTTGTTTCCATCTTTTGGCGATTGTGAATAATGCTGCTATGAACATTGGTGTGCAAATGTCAGTTTGTATAGTTGTTTTCAGCTCTTCTGGGTATATACCAAGTAGTGCTATTGCTGGGTCATAGAGCAGCTTGATATTTAGTTTCCTAAGGAACCACCAGTCTTCCATAGCGGCCGCACCATTGTACATTCCCACCAGCACTGCATAAGTGTCCCAGTTTCTCCACATCCTCTCCAACATTTATAGTTTCCCGTTTGTTTAAAGTAGCCATTCTTATGGGTGTGAGGTGGTATCTCATTGTAGTTTTGATCTGCATTTCCCTTACGCCAATGAAAATGAGCATCTCTTCATGTGCTTTTGAGCCATCTGTATTTGCTCTTCAGAAAAATGCCTATTCATCTCTTTAGCCCATTTTATATTTGGGTTGTTTGTTCTTTTTTGTTGAGTTGTATGATTTCTTTGTATATACAGGAAATCAAATCTTTGTCTGATACGTGATTTCCAAATATTTTCTCCCATTGAGCTGGATGCCTCTTCACCTTTTTGTTAAAGTCTTTTGAGGTGCAGAAGAATTTGATTTTGAGAAGTTCCCATTTATCTATTTTTACTTTTGTTGCTTGTGCTTTGGGTGTAAAGTTTAGGAAGTTATCTCCTATTACTAGGTCTTGGAGATGTTTCCCTACATTTTCTTCTAGAAGCTTTGTGGTGCTAGTTCTTAGATTTAGGTGTTTGATCCAATCTGAGTTAACTTTTGTGCAGGGTGTAAGATAGGGGTTCTCTTTCATTCTCTTGGCTATTGATATCGAGTTCTTCCATGCCCAATTATTGAAAAGACTATTTTGTCCCAGTTCAAAGAATTTGGGGACCTTGTCAAAAATCAGTTGACCATAGATTTGGTGGTCTATTTCTGCACTCTCGATTCGATTCCATTGGCCAATGCTTCTGTCTTTGAGTGGAATGCTATTTTTTATCTCTGTGAAAATCTCTGTATTACTTTTATTATCTCCATATCCTCTAAGACAACTTCTTATTTTTTTTATCTTGATCTTTCTCTTTTCCTATTCCTGATTTCCCTCAGAAGTGTGGTCTTAGTTGGACCAATAAATACAAAAATAAATTTATATTTATTGATGAAGGACTACATAAATAAACATAGGTAGCTCATATGACTTTCCTTTGCAATTAGGAAAGTCTATTTGCTCTGATATGAGGGTATACCATAGAGGTCTTTCTCCTTGGTATATTTGGGTAGGGAGCAGGCAAGTACATTTGAACCCCCACAAATGTCAAAGTGAAGTAGGAACACAAATTCTAGTCTGAGATGACTCTCCTTTTTTACTCTTTGGCTCCACCTCGGGCTTTTTTTTTTTTTTTTTTTTTTTTTATTCTCTGGATATACCTCCAAGTATGACTCTACGTTGCTCCCTAGCCTCATTCTATTTCTTGGGCTGTCCCTCCACAAATCTTTCACAAGTTTAGAAAATAATTATTGGAATTCAAGCTACTCTACACACATGTAAGAAAGGAAGGAACTACCTAGCCCAAATATTCAGAGGATATCTCTCTAGGTAACCACCCAGCTTGCTGTCCCAAAGCTCACTCTTACCCTCTATATATGACAATTCTAAGCATGGTGTCTATTTCCAGGTAAACTCAGTCACTTTTGGGTAAAATTACTCATTTCAAGCTTCAACTTTGTCAAGGCAAGATATCACACCACTACCACCCTTCATGCTAGGATTCTGTCTAATATGGCAGAGGTATTTGGGAACTTAGTGCCTGAATAATGGTAATCCTGGCCTGGTCTCCATGATACTGCCTTCCTCCCACCTGGTCTTTAGCCATTGGCCTCTAGCTCCACCAAATCTTCCACTGATGTCCATGCTTCATGTGTGTCTCCAAGCCTCAGGTCCAGAGGGGTCAATGTGCATTCTTTTAATCTCAATCACAGTCTCATTTGGATTCATGCCTTGCTTGCTCTCAGTTTCTCCCCACTTCTCTGCTACTTTAAAACTATCTTAAGGGACAGGAGTTTTGGACACTCTCCTTTGCTACTTTCTAGTCTCAAATTTAAACTTGTCCCTGCCCTTTTTGTACTTTTAATGGTGCTGTACCACACTGACACAAAAGCATCTTTACAGGTTTCATCCTGGGAAACAGTGGAAATAGGATGTGAGACAGGCATGACCCTGCTCTGGTCATGCCTCACTGCACTGTCAAAGCTTACCCTACTGCAAAGAGTTGGGACCTACTAGAACATAAGTGTTAGCACATCTCCTTTCATTCTTCCCTGTCCCTATGTTAGGTCATCTTTAGCTAATCTATAGAACAAGGGTTTTTTTTGCCCTTAATCTATGCTGCCATATTTTATTAATTTTAGGATGTATATTTCATTACATGTAGACATCTCAAACCAGGACATGCCTCCCAATTGGGAAGATCTTAGATTTCATGTAATATGATATTTCCAATCTTTTCTTTATGGCATAACTCTATACCTTGATTCCTTCTAAGATGTGCTTTTGATGTTCAAACTCCAACTCTTACAGATCAAAAAGTCTTGCCTGTACCTGCTATAAATTTCAAAAATATGTTTATTTGAATTCTCAAGGCAGGTACAAGGGTAATTCAGTGGTAGAATTCTCGCCTGCTATGCAAGAGACCTGGCTTTGATTCCCCGTTCATGCTCTTCTCAAAAAACAAGCAAACAAGTATAACAAAACAAAAACAAGCAAACAAAAATTCAACAAATGGTGTTGCAATAACAGGATACTCACATGGAAAATTAATGAAATGTGAGTAAATTATAAAAAATAATGAAATACCCCACCATACAGCATACAAAAAAAATCTCAATAGGAAACTTTCTTTATCTTTATATCCCTGCTACAACAATCCAAATGCCCTTGGGCAATGAATGAATACCAGAAAAAGGAGAGGGACACAGGGAAAGCATTAAGAGGTGGAGAGGAGGGAATCATTTATTAATCTTTCAAAATTTTGTCTGACTTCATTAAATCAGCCCAGGGTACCAAATTCACTGGGTCAAACTTTTCACTTCCAGGGAATGCTTTATGTGCTGCTCAAAATTCTCCACTGATTACCTCCTAACTGCAGAAGAGAGGAAAGATATCACAGGAATTTTGACAACATAACTCAAAGCAGCTAACCAGAAGCATGAAATTTTTATATTTCAGTTTAATTTTTAACCACTATGTGAATTTTATGTTGCTTTCCATAATAGTTCTCCACCCATCTGTGACAATAAGTTTTATGAGGAAGAAAAATGCAAACAATTCTCCCCCAAAATTCCAAGTAGTATTCAGAAAGATATACCCAGTTTATCCTGTGATTTCATGTGCCCCATGTTTGAGAAGCACAGATTTCAGTGAAGGAAACAGGAAGTTTCATAGATATACGGGTTTTGCTGGTTTCCAGCAGGGAGGGATCTTCATTCTGGTACTGCCAGGAAGTCAGTCCTTTTCCACCCATTTCCTGAAGAGTAGATAAATGTTTCTTTCCAGCTGGTAGAGAGTCTGAGCGGTGGAAAGAAAAAGGCATGCCACAAAACAACAATAGAATTGCACTTGAGCAATGATGCTCACATCACAAGGAAAAGAGGAGACCAAGTGCAAACAGGGTGAGAGTTCAGGGAGGAGGAGAAAAACAAACAATCCCTGCACAGACCAGGGAAGTTAGCAAAATGTGCAAAGCATGAGCAGAAAGGCAGAAAAGAAGAGACAGAGAAAGGGGAGAAAGGGAATGAATTTATTAGATTTTACAGCAAAGTCTGTAATAATGGTGGGACAACAGAAAACAGGGCCACTTGTAGGTGCTTACAAGTCCCACTGTCTAAGGAGAATAAAGAAATTGGGTCATCCAGAAACATCCACATCCTGAGCTTCAAGGAGTACCTATAACTATGACAAAGAAACAGCTCCCTATATAGTATGTTTAGTGTAGCCATTCTGTCCTCTCATTTCTATTAGCTTGTTTTGCCATGACATCTATTTAAGCGAAGTTTCTAGGCCCCAGGGAAGCTGAAATTGCTAGGTGGTTTCCAAAATTAATTCCAAACTCTCTGAATCAATGATAAATTTAGGTCTGAATATCACTTAACCAACTCTTGAATTAATGCAAGGCAATGATAAGCACATTCCCTCTAACTGATTGAGTTAAAAACACTCTGTTGGTTTTCTCCTTGCACTTCTTGGGTTAGTTAGCTCTAGCTTTGAGTGAGTTCCAGGCAAGGTTCCTGCATAGTCACGTGCAGAAAGTCCCTGTGCGATTATCTGCTCCTACTCTGCTCATCTGAAGATGCGACTGCAAACACATCTGTGACTGCCAGGCCTGAACTCTCTCCTGCATGCTGCTGGTGATAAGTAGCCCCACAAAGCAGCAAAGCCACAGAAAGTGAGACAGCTTCAACCGATCATACTTACATACTTAGAAGAAATCCCTGAAGCTCATGTGCCAATCACATCAAATTCCACCAGCACCGAAACAAAGAAACAAGCCTAAACCTCTTTTCTGCTTGGAATGGGGACAATTCTTAGTTCTCAAACTCAGATAAGGAATATAACTTCACTTTTTTTCTAGCATTCTAATTTATATTTAAATCCCCCCATTTGCAGAGACTTAATTTCAGGCAATTCACGGTCTTTCCTTCCATCTCCCCAGAATTAAGTCTAAATATCAGGGCCTCTCACAGTGAGTGCTGAGGCCCCAGGTCCTCTGTTATTCCCCATTCTCCTCTATCCACCCACACCTCTTTCCCCTAAAAAAAGGAGGCTTCTGTGTTTTGGTGGTGGTGCTGGTTGAGTTTTGAAGTAACTGGCCTTGAGCCACTGGGTATCCTAGGTTTGGATTGCTGGTCACTCAGGTGCACCCAACCACAAGGCCTCCTCAGCTGCTCTCTAAGCCAACTCCCAAGCCTTCCTTGCCCGCTCCAGAAGCATGTTCTAAGGCCCAGTCCATCATACCTGATCTGCCTCAACAAGGAATAAAGCCACTCCTACTTCAGTGCTCTAGAACGTGCTAGGGATGGAAACCAGGGGCCATGCCACCCCTCTGGGGTGCCTAAATAGAGGGCCACAGGTTTTTAATTTTAGCCATTCTAGTCAATATGTAAAGATAGCTCACTATGGTTTTAATTTGCATTTTCCCTGAAAACAAGTGCAGTTGAATACTTTCTAATAAATTTATTGAACATTTGAATATCCTCTTGTATGAAGCATTCAAGTTTTTGACCATTTTTCTGTTGGGTTATCTGCCTTTCTCTTACTGATTTATAGTTCTTTATAATAGCTTTTCCTACCTTGTGGTTTGCCCTTTCATTTTCTTAATGGTATCTTTTTCATCATCATCAGTTCTTGATTTTAAATTTATCTAGTTTATCACTATTTCCCTTTAGAGTTAGTGCTTTTGTGTCTTATTTAAGAAATGTTTGACTATTCTAAGGTTATATAGACATTCTCTTATGTTTTCTTCGAAGAACTTTATTTAGAGCTCAATGCAGCTTAAATTGATTTTTGTGAATTGTTTGAGAAGAGATTAAGGTTAATTTTTTTTACATATGGTTATTAAATTGACCCAGGACAGTTTATTAAAAAACATCCCTCTTCACTGCATTTCAGTATCAACACTGTTGTAAATCAGGTGATCTATATGTGAGTCTCTTTCTAGACTCTCTAATCAGCTCTATTGAGCCGTTTTTCTATTTTGGCACCAAAAACACACTGTCTTGATTATTATAGCTTTATAGTAAGTCTCGATATATGGTAGCATAAGTTCTCCCTGCTTTGTTCTTATTCTTTATGATTGTCTTGTCTACTCTTGGCCCTTTTCCTTTCCATACAAGGTTTGCTGATGTCATTTAAAATCCTGTTGGAATATAGAATTATTTTTTATTGAATTGATAGAATTAATTTGGAAAAAAGTGACATCTTTACAATATTAAGTCATCTAGAATATGAACACTGCATATCCCTCCATCTACTTAGGTATATATTTTTATTTCTCTCAATACTTTCTTCTTGGTTTCAGTGTAGCGATCTTGTATATCTATATTACATTTATTCCTCTGAATTTGAGTGTTTTTGATGCTATATAAATGGCATCATTTTTAAACTTCATATTTTTTTGTTGCTAGTATATGAAAGTACAAGATTTGTATAAATTGACCTTGTTTCCAGCAACCTTGCTAAATGTACTTATAATTCCAATAGATTATTTTGGATTTTCTACATACATAATTCATGCTGCCTTCGAATAATGACAATTTTATTTCTTACTTTCTAATCCATATTCCTTTATTTTTTAATCTGGCCTTACTGCATTAGCTGGGATTTCTGGTACAATGTTAAATAGAACTGGTGATAGCAGGCATCCTATCTCTTTCCCTAACTCAAAGAGAAGGCTTTCAACATTTTCTATTTGAAACCTCATTTGCTTTAAGTTATTTGTAGGCACTCTACCAGATTCAGGAATTTCCTTTGATAAGATTTCTTTTTAACCAGAAATCAATATTGAATTTTATCACATCCTATTTCTGCAGCTATTGAGACAATTGTGATTTTTCTCCTTTATTCTGTTATTGTGGGGAATTATTTTTATTATATTTTGTTTAGGATTTTTTCATCTTTGTAAAAAGAGAGTTTGGCCTTCAATTTTTTTTCTTGTAATGTTCTTGTCAGACTTTGGTAACAAGGTATTCTTGAGACTAAGCTGAGAACCGTTACTTCTTTTACTGTTCTCTGAAAGAATGTGAACAATCGATGATGTTACCTTATTTAAATGTTTGGAAGACTTCACCAGGTGGGGGGACATCCTGGCCAAGAGAGCTTGTCTGTTTGTTTGCTGAGGGAGTGGGGGTAGAAGCCTTTCATGATGGGATTAATTATTTATTCCGATTTTCTATTTCTTCTGTTAGTAATGGTATGTCTGTTTTTTTTTCAAGGAATTTATCTCATCTAAATTGTCAACTATGTTGGCATAAAATTGTTCATTAGATTCTCTTACTAAATATCCATCTTCTCCCCAAATGACTAACAAGTTTTCTCAACACCCTTCAAATAATAAACCTCTTACAAATGTGATATGCTCTCTCTGCCATATATGAATTTCATTTAATCAGTCATTCAACAATATTTACTGAGCTGAAATTATGATCCAAGCATTATTCCAGTGTTGGGAATATAGCTTGAAATAAGACAACATTTCTGCTTTATGGAGCTTACAGTTAGTGGTAAGAAAAAGACACAAAAACAAGTTAGAGACAAGTGTTCTGAAGACTAAAGCAGGGTAATCATTTGGGACTGTATTCTAAACATGATGAGAAGATCTTGATTTTGAACAAGCAAGTGAAATGATCTGGTTTATGTTTTAAAAGAATGTTCTAACTAATGTGTGTGATACAGACTATGAGAGGAAAAACTGGGAAATAGAAAGATCAATTAGAATGCCACTGCAATAATCCATGCAAGAGATGCTGTTGGCTTGGATGATGGTGGGAACAGTGGAGGTGAGGAGAAATTTTGAAGGTAGAGTCAAATCCAGCTGCATTTTGAAGGTAGAGTCAACAGGACATGCTGATGGCCTAAATATGGGAGTTACAGGAGATACAAGAATCAAGGACAACTCCTGGGCCTGAGCAACTGGGTGGACAGTGAGGCCATTTTCTGAGCTGACCACACCAGGAAAGGAACAAGTTTGGAATATAGGAGGTTGGGAATCAGGTGGTGATAAGACGTTTAATTCCAGATCCTCTTAGACATCCGAGTAGGGAATCTGAGTTGGTAACTGAATATGTGGATTTGAATCTCAGGAAAATGATGAAGATTGGATGTATAAATTTAGGAGTCATGTGCCAATAGATATTTAATTCACAAAATGGATTAGTTCATCTAGGAATGGAGAAGAGGCCCAAAGCCTAAACCCTAAGGATTCTGACTTTAGAAGTTGGAAAGAGAAGATCCATGGCAAAGAAGATTGAGGAATGGAGAATGAGGTAAAATTCCATATGTATGTGGATCTATTTCTGAATTATCTACTCTATTCTCCTGATCTTTCTATCTATTCTTGAGTCTGTTTTAATTTTTTCATTTTCAAATGACAGACTGACCAACGCAAACTGGTTTAAACAATGAAAGAAAAAACAGGTATGGCTTAACCACTACTC
This sequence comes from Tamandua tetradactyla, assembly GCF_023851605.1. NCBI lineage: Eukaryota > Metazoa > Chordata > Mammalia > Pilosa > Myrmecophagidae > Tamandua > Tamandua tetradactyla. Next base: position 182,931,820 of record NC_135328.1, on the reverse strand, counting down.
CTGGAAGCAGCAAGCTCTCTTGGCTCTTTCTCTGCCAAGCTCTCCTCAGGAAGCTTCGTGCTCATTCCTGGTTCCATGTAATGAGCTGTTGGGGCCTGATGAACAGAAGAATGGTTGCTGCTGGGCAGCAGAACCCTCTGCTAATACCAAACCACTTTAATTACTTTACCTATTGTGCTGGTTTGAAAGGATGTGTGGACCCTAGCAAAGCCAGGGTTTAATCAAAATCCCATTCAGAATAATCCCTATTATGTTTGAAACTGTAATTAGATATGTGATTTAATCAAGAGTGGTTGGTAGTCCACAAGCCAGCAACCTTTGGAGATGAAGAAGGAAAATGTCTCCTGGGGAGCTTCATGAAACAGGAAGCCAGGAGAACCTAATAGATGACGTGTGTTCACCATGTGCCCTTCCAGATGATAGAGGAACCCTGACTGTGTTCACCATGTGCCTTTCCAGATGAGAGAGAAATTGTGACTGTGTTCGCCATGTGCCCTTCCACTTGAGAGAGAAACCCTGAACTTCATCGGCCTTCTTGAACCAAGGCATCTATCCCTGGACACCTTTGATCGGACACTGGACTTGTTATGATTGGGACATTTTCTAGGGCTTGAAACTGTAAACTAGCAACTTATTAAATTCCCCTTTTAAAAAACCATTCCGTTTCTGGTATATTGCATTCCGGCAGCCAGCAAACTAGAATACCTATGGATACATTTTCATAACTCCTAAGGCTTTTATGGTTACATCACTATTATTCTTTTTCAGAATTTTTCTGGCTATGCTTTCATTTTTATTCTTAGAGAACATACACTTCTAATTTGTCTCCTTCCACTCTGTTCAGATTGGCTTGTTCCCCAAAGCATCTCAAATTTTTTCTTGCCATAAAGCATACTTCATCTGCCTCCCTCCCCTGGAATATTTTCTTCCTTCTTTTCTTCTTGTCTATAAATTTACTCTCTTCAATATATAGAAGAAATCTTTCCTCTTCCACATTATTTAATCCCATTTAGAAGTGCTATCTCTATCCTCCTATGTATTCCTACAGCATAAACAGCATTTGAATATATGGTCCAGATTTGTCAAATATTTTTTCATATTTGCCGCAATCTCCCAACTAAAGTGTGAATTCCTTCAGGAATAGAATCTTGCTTCACACTTCCATACATTCTTCTCAACAATCTGCCCAATTCTAAACTTAAAGCTCATGCAATGAGTAAAGATTTATATTTATTCTCTACTTCTCCCTTCTTTTTTCTGTCAGGAATGACAGCAAGAGAAGGAAAAACAATAAAGAAATAATGTGCTTTTTTTTTTTCTTTATGTGGAGTCTGCTCTGGGGATGAGTATCCATCATTTGGAAATGGTTATAACTACTTGGTGTAGAGTACTCTGAGTGCTGAAGCTTTAGTTTTAGACACCGTGCAAGCTGCTGGGATAATGAGATGAAAAAAAATGGACATGGTCCCTTTTACAAATTTCTATTTACATGAAGTCTACATAACTTATTATTCCACACTTTTCATGGTATTTATGACTGACAGAAATTTTAATTTAGACAATTTTATCAACCCTTTCTTAAGGTTAGTACTCTGCCATCTTATCTAAGAAGTCCTACTCTATGCAGAAATTACGATGGTATTTTCTCATCATTCAAAGTATTAGCTATTTCCTTTCTGCTTAAATTTTAAAAATCCTCTTAAAATTGATTTTTATGGATTGCGCAGTCAAATTACATTTTCCATGGGCATATCCATTGGTCTCAGTGCCATTTATAGAAAAGTTCACCCTTTACGTGGAGTGATACCTTTCAATATATCAAGTGACCACAATGCAGAGATTTGTTTCTGGGCTCTCTATTTTGTTCTGCTGGACTAATCGTTTCTGTTTGAATCAACACTACGCTGACATTATGACTATCACTTTCTAATAAGACTAGCTATCCATAGAACAAGTCCTCTAACCTAGTTCTTTTTGAAAATGTCTTAGCCATTTTCCCACTATGATTGTGGATATTTCTATTCCTCCTTGTAGATACGTCATTTTTAAAATATATATTATGCTATGTTATTAGGTGCATACAAATTTCAAACTGCAAGATTTCCTGTTGAAAAGAACTTTTAATCTTTACAATGCTTTTCATTATAAAGTCTACTTTATCTGACATTTTTCTTATTATTTGATGGTATAAATTCTTCCATCTTTTTACTTTCATTCTTTCTGCAGCCTCATGTTGTAGATGTGTTTCCCTCAATTAGTTGGGATATTATATATTCTGCTTCTATTCTTTGGAAGATTATTTGAAAAACTACAACAAACATTATTAATTTAGTCTTAGAATGATCATTATGGTTACTCACCTCCCAGGTACAAGGGCCTTAGAATTCTCTTTTACTTCCTTTTCTAACTTAAATGCTCTTATCTTATTTTAAATTGTATATATTTTAACCTATAAGATCCTGGAATTTTGTTCTATATTTCAGTGTTCACTTACATTTATATTTACCCACATATTTACCTTCTTTATGTGAATTCTTTATTTCTTATTGTATCTAAGCTTTCTCCATCTTGGATCACTTTCCTTCTACCTAAAGTATATCTATTAAGATTTCCCTCAGTGAGGTAAACCCACTAAAGTGGTGGCAAACTCTCTACATTCTTTATATTAAAATGTATTTATTTTGCCCTCATTCCTCACAGGAAGCCCAGAATGAGAATGAGGGCTTGTAATTCTGTATAGCTTAATGTAATGCCCAGATACATCCCAGAGTATGTTGAGGAGATAATTTTTAAATACTGGCAAAGTCCCTTGAGAGCTGGGAGAAAAAATATGGAACTATTTTGCCCCCATTCTTGAAAGACATTTTCTCTGTGCCTAGGATTCTAGGTTGTTAGTGATTTTAACTGCAAATATCCTTTTACTGTCTTCTGGCTTCCATTGTTTATATTGAGAAATATGTAAACCACTGTTTTCAGGGTAATCTCTCTTTTTTTGTTTAGTTTCTTTCAGGATTTTCTCTTTGCTTCTGGTGCTCTGCTTATGAATCTTTGGCTTGAAATCTTTCATCAATTCTTGACAAATCTCGGTCATTATCTCCTCAAATAATTGCTTCTGCCTCATTCTCTCTTTTTCCTTCTTTTTGAACTCCAATTTAATGTATGTTAGATCTTCTCACTCTATCCTCCAAATCTCTTAACCTCTCCTCTATATTTTCTGTCTTTTGTAGCCCTGTGCAGCATTTTGGATAATTTCTTATGATTTATCATCCAGTGCACTCATCTCTCTTTCATATGTCTAATATGCTAGTAAACCATTAGATTTTTAAATTTCAGTTATTGTATTTTACTTCTAGAAGTTCTGTTTGCTTATCTAGAAACTTGATTTTATTCATCTCTGATAAATATCAGATATAAAGAATTTTTGGATCTGGTGTATTTTTCCTTCTCGATTGTTTTTGGTCATTCTCTCATCATGCTTTTTTTTTTCATGTATACTTTGTTTTTTATCATTGTGTAGTTCTCCTTGACCCTAGAAAACTAGGAAGAAGGTGCCTCACTCCAAAGAAGACTCACTTTTGATTATGTCAGGTTGTCTGTGGGCATTACCAACTACCATAAACTACCTTAAACTAAGTCTATGGCTTGAGGTTCTCTGAAATAAAGGTAATATCAAACCATACTCAAAATCTGTGCAAAGGCTAGCCAGTGACCACACTTGCCTTTCCCTTTTCCACCCTTTCTGCATAGTACTAGAGCAACTTTTCCTGCTGACCCTTAGTAGTGGGAAGGTATGGTTTTACTTCTGGTTTACCTTTATTCTTAGTAGCTCCCGCTTTATTTGGAGATGATCTCCTATGAGACTCTACTTTGAGCAAGCAAAGGGCTTTGACTTCTAACATCCTTGCCCTGCAGGACTGCCAAAACAAAGGTCTATATCTATTAGGATGAATAAATGTTCTCAGAGCAAACCAACTTAGGTGTTCTAGAGTTTTGCAGCTTAGATGTACTGGAGTTTTACATATCTCTCTATATTCCTACTTGCCCACAGTTTTTTTGTTTGTTTGTTTGATAGTTCCTTTTTATCTGTTCAGCTCTTTAGCATGTTTGAGAAAATTATAAAGATACATTTTCCAATATTTTATATTTTTCAGTGGTAACTTTGTTTAAATAACCAGTATCAGAAACAGAAGTCCACCATTTCCTTTCTTTATTATCGTTGAGTGTGCTGAGTTTCCCTGGCCAGCTATAGTATTTGCATAAAGTTCCTGTTGGCAGGGGAGGGGAGGTATGACCAGAACACTCTTTCAGATAAGCTATTTCACGACCCAAAGGCTCCCTTCTTCCCTGCTACCACACAGACAGACTACTTCCCACAAATATGGCTTTCTTTATAATTCTTTATGCAACCCTACTTCATTTGCTCCTCTGAACTATGTCCAAAAGGGCTTCTTGCACCAGCTATATGCCCAGTTCCCACACAACTGTTATGAATAAGGAATATAGATTTTTCACTTCAGGGTATAACTTTCAACTTCAAGAATATGACTTCTCTGATAGTTTCAAAGATCTACTGCTGCTGGGCTCTCTTGCCATCTCTATTCACTTCCTCCTACGTGGTTTCCTGACTCACCTACTTGGGGCAGTCTTTACTCATAGATGCAGTCTACGGACTACATCTCTCTACTGCTTTTGCTAGAAATAGAGTTTACAAGATTTTGTTCTCATCTTCTTTGTTGCTTATGAATGTTTTCCAGGAAGCAAAGGGGAAATGTTTGTACTCAAAGACTGATATCAACTTGATTCCTCTCTTTCACCCTGTGTTGGCTTGAAAGGATGTATGTACCCTAGAAAAGCCATGTTTTAATCCTAATCCCATTTTGTAAAGGCAGCTGTTTGTTCCAATCCCTATTTAGTACTGTATGTTGGAAACTTTAGTTAGATTATCTCCGTGGAGATATGACTCAATCAAGAGTGATTGTTAAACTGGATTAGATGGAAATGTGTCTCCACCCATTGTAGGTGGGTCTTGGGTAAATGGAATCCTATAAAAGAGGAAACATTTTGAAGAATGTTAGAGATTCTGAGAGAACAGAGAATGACATAGCCACAAGAAGCAGAGAGTCCACCAGTCATGACCTCTGGAAATGAAGAAGCCCCCTGGGGAGCTTCACAAAGCAAGAAGCCAGGAGAGAAAGCTAGCAGATGATGCTACGTTCACCACATGCCTTTCAGATGAGAGAGAAACCCTGACGGTGTTTACCATGTGTGTTTCCACTTGAGAGAGAAACCCTGAGCTTCATCGACCTTCTTGAACCAAGGTATCTTTCCCTGGATGCCTTAGATTGGACATTTCTATAGACTTGTTTTAATTGGGACATTTTCTCGGTCTTAAAACTGTAAACTTGCAACTTATTAAATACCTCTTTTAAAAAGCCATTCTATTTCTGGTATATTGCATTCCAGTATCTAGCAAAATAGAATACACCCATATCCAATATCCAATCTATTAGCAGATCCTGCCAATTCTACCTTCAAAATATATGCAGAACTTGTTCACTTCTTGTCACCTCTACATCTATGATAAACTAAGCCAACATTGTACTTTACCAGGACTATTGCATTGCCTCCTAATTAGTCTCCCTTCTTTCAACTTAGCCCCTATACAGTCCATTCTCCATACAGTATTTATATGTTTAATACGTAAGCCAGATCATGTCACCTGTGCTCAAAATTTCCTAATGGCTTCTCATTTTACTCAGAATAATTCAAAGTCCTTAACAAAGCTGTGGGACTTTCCCTACCTTCTCTCCACCTCTCTACCCACTTCATTCCCTACATTCCAGCCAAACAGTTCAAGGATACTACCACCTCAGGGGCTTTGTACTTGCTTAACCCTCTCCCAGGGATGCCCTGTCCCTAAGTCTTCATGGCTCATTCCTCCTCACCTCCTTCAAGTCTCTGCTTAACTCTAACCTCATCAAGAGGCCTTCCTTGACCAAATTCTCTCGCACAGCAACACTACCCCATCTACCCCCTCTCTCTTTACCCAGCTTTAGTTATTTCTAACCACATATTGCCATCTAAGATATCTCATACTTATTTACTTTTTTGTTTGCAGTCATCTGTTTCCCTCACCAAAATATAAGCACTATGGGAACACAGCATTCGTCTGGTTTTGTTCACTTATGTGCCTTAAGTGCCTGGCATTATAGTGAGCACTTGATGAGCATTACTGAACGAATGCTACAGATATAGAAGAGCCAGTTGCAGGAAGTACAATAAAAGTAGAAAATCACCAGTCAGCTCCTTTTTCTCTCTGGTGCCATGTGGTCTCTCACCTTTCTGCCAGTGGGTTTCTTTGCTCACTCATCCACTTTTCCGAAGTCCCATTTTCAGCCTGAGTCTGTAAGTCCTTCCTGCATGATGCTCCTCCCCAGCCAACGGAGTCACTGTTTAAATCCCAAATCTGATTAGTCTGCCTTGCTCCAAGAGCCTATCCACAGTCCAGTTAGCTGTTGCTGGGGAGTGGAGGGATTATGAGTGTGTTCATTCACATCCCAAGTAGAGCTACTGCCCTTTACCTACCCCCACCCCCACCGACTCTCTACAAAGGGAAAATGTTCAGAATCTTTAGTGCAAATACAAAACAAACCTCCTCTAATATCTCCTTGACATGAGCAGAGAAAACACACGTAACTGCTATAAGGGCATCTCTAAATCAAATGCCTACAGAGTCCTGGCAGGTCGTGTAAATGAATGGAGAGGACATGGTGGATAATAAGGGAAACCAGACAGTTCATGCCACATCCAAAGAGGGCAGCCGCATAACTAATTACTGCCAAACAGGAATGTGGGCCCAGAGTGGCCATCTCTTTGGATGGTCAAGAGAACCAGAAATCTGTATTTTAGCATGAAACCCCCCACTTTTTAAAATGATGACTACTAATCCAATTTAAAAATAATAAAACACTGTCCAGACCAAATGAAACATATCTGCTGATCAAATTTGGTTCAGGGTTACGAGTATGCAACTTCTATTTTATAAAGTCAGCTCAAAATAGGGCACAGGTAATTTATCACACTCAAAAGCAATGTTTCCTGTGGGATTCAATGTGAATATTTCAGTAGAGCAACCAGAACTCTTAGTCCCCCTACACAGCACCTCCCTACCTCTTCTCTACCAATCCTAGCACAAACTCCATCAAATTTTTGATAGTGAAAGACAGAAGACTTAGGGGAAAGAACCTGGGCTTTAGAATAAAAAGCTCTGGGTTGAACCTCATGTAACCTCCCAGCATTCCTTAACCTCTGTAAAGCCCAGTTTCCTCATCTGCAAAATGGGAATACTAATTCCTACCTAGAAGACTTCTAAGAAGTAGAGTTAGCATTAGTAAAGTACCAGGCACATAACAGAAGCATAGAGTAAATAAAAACTACCATTAACCAACTAGGAACTGCCCTCTCTATTAAAAGGCCTGATACCTAAAAACCTACAATTGTGGCACAGAATGTTTATAATCTCTTGCCACTGAGACCTCATTATAGAATAAGGAGAGAGTAAAATGTCTTTAACAAACAACATAAGGACAGGAAGGAAATACAGGTCCGCATGGGGCACAGTTCTTCATACTAATGTAGTTACTTACAAACCTAGTCCAGAATTCCAAGTTTGTAGAAATCAGCGCCAATTAAAAATCATAGACATCAATTACCTGAGCATTTAAAAACTCTTTCAACTTTTGAAGCTGTTTTGTATATCATATTACAACACAGCACTGAATCAAGTAAATACATGCCAATTCTCCAATGGCCTAAAAAAAAAATTCTACGGCACAGAGAGACACAATGGGGAAGGGAAAGCCCTGTTTAAAAGTAAACCGCAGTGTTGTCCCCCTATCTGGTGTGAACTGCTAGTGGCTGGAACAGGAGAGTCCTACATCCGCAAACAAATGCAAGGGAAACAACTGCTGCAACAGGGGATTTCAGAACCACAAGCAATAATGCCCTGTCCTCCCAACCGCCGTCCCCATTATTTCTAAGAAGGAGCCAATCAGTTAAAACCCATCACGTCTGAGGGAGAGGGGCTCCCAGAACACTGGACTTGACACTGCACAAGGCATTTGGAGATGGTCATGAAACAAGAAAAGGCTCACCCAAAAGGAAACACACAAACTATGTTTCCTCCAGGAACGGAAAAGACCCTCTACCCTCTAAGAAGTCATCTCTACCCATGAGGTTTAAAGAGAGTGAAATTTGTATCTGAGCACCTGTACTTTCCCACTCAAAAGAGCTGAGCTCACCCATTCCAGATTTGTCTGGGTCCATTCCTATTGGTTAGGTCCTGACAGCTCTTATGATCATACATGTCCATTCCAAGTTTTCCTCCAGGGAGACCCAAGCACTGGAAAGTCACTTATCTCCTTTACAGCCAAGTCTCTCCTAGTAGGCAGGCAACCAGTAATTATTTATGCCATTTTATAAATTAAAAAAAAAAAAAGAGGGATCTAAGATGGCAGATCAGCCATAAGTTGACAATCGTTGAAGCTGGGCATTGGGTAAATATAGGTTCATTCTACTATTTTCTAAGTTTTTGTATAGGCTTAAAATTTTCTATAATAAAAAAATTTTAAAGGAGGGAGAAGGGGAGGACACGATATAAACTTAAAAACAAAACCAGGCATTCTCCACTCTCCACAGAAGAGACTGGGGAATGCTTGGACTCACATCACCAGCCTAAGGGGTTCCTGTGTTTCTGGAGTGGAGACCGTCTCTTCTAAGCACTATACTCAGTGTCCTCAGCAACATAACCTTTTAAAAATTCCCTAGAATTTTTCTAAATTATTCTGGCAGGACCCAGCTTCCCTTTCTTGGCCTACAAACCCTTCTGCCTCCACAAATTACCCCTACAGCCTCATCCCACTCCAAGGGCCTTTGCTTCCTGTTCTAAACTACCGTATTGAGTAATCCAGTTACAGAAATAGCTCCTGGGTAGCACACAACTGCCTGTGTTCCGGCAGCTTGTTCAGTTGGTTCTCCCTCCTGAATTTCAGATGTGAGGGTCCTATTATCACTTCAAAGAGGTCAAGAAATACTTTTATTTTCTTTCCCTTACTCATTTCTTTAAAATCAATTTGCTCCTATAAGAATTTTTTTAATAATCTAAAATTGAGTTTTTCATCCTCAATACCATTAACATTTGGGGAGCTGGATAATTCTTTGTTTTGGGGAACTTGCTATCCTGTGCCTCCAGTCTCTATATACTAGAATAATGCACAGCCTTTTCCCAGTCATGACAATTAAAAATGTCTCCAGACATTGCCAAATATTTCTTGGGGAGGAAAAACTGCATCCAGTTGAGGAACTGTTAGTATGAAAGATACTGAAAAACCAAGACCAGCATTTTCCTGGCAAAAAAAATTTGGGATTTTAGTCTATTTCCACACAAACTATTAGACAACATATTTCAACTTACAAATTTATAAACAAGAATATTTAAGAAATGTTGCATCCTGAGCCAGAAGCATATAAAGTAATAAGAAAAATGAACTCAAAAAACTCACAACCATTATTTCTCTGTCTTTGTGGTTTTCTGTGCAAATCTGATTTGCTTCCTCAAAATTATCCTGTGTTTTTCCAGGGAAATTGAGTTTCCAGTCAATGTGGTAATCAAAACATTTTCCCCCAAGCCCTCTTCAGAGTGGCAGACAATCTGTGTTAAATTGGAAAGAAAAGCTTCCAATGACTTTCCCAGCCATTGCAATGCTTCCTGCTTCCCCATGAAGCATGTTGGACCACCAGCACAGATTTAACAGGTATCACTGGAGAACAAAATCCTCCAAAAGAACATTCCCCAACAAAATCAGAATAAAGCATCACCAGTGTGGCCTCCTTGTAAAACAGTCCCACCTGAGCCCCTTCTCTGCGACCCACATGAAGGCAAACAACATTTCACATGCAAAATGCTCCATTACCAAAGCTCCCTAGTCCCAATTCCACCTGTAAGATTTTGAGATAGCAATATGCTCTAGCTTAGGCTACACCTCACTCTCACCCTCTTCATCTCTGAGGTGGGAATAATACCAGCTTCCCAACTTAACCCAGAAGTACAACACGAGGTCAAACAAGCCAGCGTAAGAGGCTGCAATACCCACAGGGAAATGCTGTTATTTTTTCTTCACTAGGAGGGAATTTCCCACTATATTTATATGGTATCCTCCCCTCTGGAGAAGAAAGAAAATCTGTTTTCTGGTCTGCAGAGACCTTGCATTATTCACAGTCTATTATTATACAGCTTTGAGGATATTCATACAAAATTCTCTCTCTTCCCCATACCACCACACAACCCAGCTCCATTCCATGGTTCCCCAAGTCCACAAGGGAGATGCTGACCTCTTAATCTTCCCTGAGGCTTGTGGACAGGCAGACACTGGGTGCACGGGGTTCTGCCTTCTGGAGTCCATTACTTTCTCGGCAATCCCATGCCCCACCTGTTTGGTCCTTTATCACCTCAATCCCAGATACTGGCCAAGGCCTCCTAACTCATCTCCCAGATTTAGCCTTGCCCTCTAAACCAAGTTTCACACTGATGATGGATTGATCTTTCAAAAGCATAAGCCAGAAGAGCCCAGAATTCTTCTGCAGGTTCCCATTCTCTAACACTGGATACAAAAACAGCTTCTTTGGTGTGCGAATTTGTGAAGCACAGCAAATGTTTGACCCTGGAGATATTCAAGCAGAAGCTGGATGAGCACTGAGTAGGAACACTGCATACAGGTGAGGGGATTTATCCATTGGCTCGATGGTAGAGGGAGAAAGGGGAGGAAGGTGTTAAACTAATTGACTTTTAAAGTTTCCTTGGAATATGGAATGTCCATGATCCTGGGAATTTCTTGGCCTGTCCTTCAGGTCCTGCCATCATCTGACCCTAAGACTCTTGCAAAATGATGCTGAAGTGTTCCCCCCAAATGCTCCTTACAAAGTCCTGCCTTTATGCATATAGTTTCCCCACTTCTATAGGATGACTTCCTTTCTGGTCATCTTTTTTTTTTTTTTTAACTTCAAAAGTAACAAAATAAAACAATACTAAAGCATTTTGAGTGGTCTCTCACCCACCCATTCCCCATGGGTAATCCCTAGTAGCAGTAGGGTTTATATCTCCAGCTCCCTAGGATGTTAAGATTAGTTAGTTCATCTCCTTCAACTGCTATTCCACCTATGAGGAAGTGGAATGTAGGCGAACAGGTATCTTACTCAAAATCATAGATTAGCTGGTGGCAGAATTAAGATGAGAACTGAGCTCTTTACCCAGTGCCTGTTATAACACTGTAAAGCACCCTTCCCCCCCCCACCTCCCCATGCAAAATGTCACATTGTACACACACAGCAGGTAGAAATAAATATGCGTCAAAAGAATCATCTGCAGGGGGCAGTGAATACAGTGGCTAAGGACTTGAACTCTGCACTCAGGCTGCTTAGGTTAGAATCTGTCATTTTACCTAATTGTGTGATCTGGGTCAAGCAAGTGTGCCTCAATTTCATTGTCTGAAACACGGGGATAATAATAGTACCTTCCTGATAGGATTGTTGTGAGGAGTGGATAACTTAATACCTGTAAAGCACTCAGAACAGTTCTGGGTACATATATGCTAAAAAGCATATTCTATGGCTGCCATCATCATAGCCCTAATATAACCCCAAAATACAATAGATATTTTCCTTTTAAATATACAAGGTGGCAAACCAAAACCAAATTTTGTTAGCTCTGAGCCTTATCCAAAAAGAAATCAGAATGGAGGAAACCCATATTTAAGTCCAAAAAATATACATATTTAAGTGGCACAGTAAGTGAAACCATCAATACAAGGAGGAATGACCTCATAAAGACTTCATAGATCAAAAGCAACATAACACCTACTGCACTACAGAATGATAATAATAAATTAAAAACCTTAAAAGCCTCTAGCAGTAATTATCTAAGGGGAGTGGGCTGCAAATCTATTAGAGAACTGTTTTTGCCATGATAATATTTCTAGTAAATTGCTGCTTCTATACTAAAAGAACTGGCATTGCAGAACTGGCATACTAATAGGAAGATTATTATAGAAACGCTATTAAAATGAATCAGATATTATTAAAGATTCAACACTACAACAGCACCTGATTACAAGAGATTTCGAGCTGTATTGCTTAATGGGCAGAGAAAAGTGCTAATTAAGCCCACTCGTAAAGAATGTCCCAAGGCTGGTCTGTACATCACAGGTAGCAAAAGGTCTAGGGGCTAAATGTGGACCTAATAATGCCAACCAAAGTTAATACAGTCCTACTGGGAAGAAGGGGAGAGAACAGGAACAGCCAACGTTTTCAGCACAGGAGATGTTACCTAATAAACCAGAGAAGTACCCAAACTTATACAAAGCTCAGGTTTTTTCCTTAAATGCCCCATCATTTCCTCCTTTGCTTAAATGAGAAAAACCAAATAACCTGCCATACATCGGCGACCCTCAATAAACAGCACAAGCAAGAGAGAGGCAGAGAAAATCTCTTCCTTATCTTCTCAAACAACCAGAAGGCACCGAATGGCTCTCGCCGCAGCTACCTGATTCAAGCATCTCTCACCACAAACAGAGCCTAAAGCTCTCGGCGGTTCTTAAAGAGTTGCTATACTAAAAGCATTAGCTTTGCGCTTCAGGATCTATTTTGCTTTCCCTCCTTGTTAATTAATCAGGGGTGGCAAAGCACCTTAGAAATATAAAGTGCCAGGGGAAAGCTACGTAAATTCACCTACCGGGTCTAAATGTCAAGGCTAAATTAAGAAGGGGGGGTGGAGACTAAGCTCTCCCCAAATTGCTGCAATCCAGGACTCGCTAACGTGGGGAGCTGAGAAAGCCCGGTGCCCTGCAGCAGCCTTCCGCCCCAGAGCAGGGCTCTCGGCAGGACTTCTGGAAGGGAAACCTGGACCAGGGCCACCCCAGGCACAGGGAAGCGCCGCTCGCGAGGCGCATCCTCGCTGCTCAGCCTCCATCTCCCCTCATCTCTCCGATGTCAACAAACCCGGACCTCAAAGTGAAACTTTGCTGGCCCCCGCTGTGGCGCTGGGTCTCTGCCCTCTGCTCGGGAGCGCGTCGTGGAGACAGGTGGGGGGCCGGGATGCGGATGGAGCCCCCGCCCCCAGCCCCAGCGATTGTGTAACCGGCCCGAGGGGGGGCACTCAGGACCAGCCCCCCACGCCGAGGATGCACTGGCGCGGCCCCGGGACCCCGGTGGCAGCGCAGCGCTGGGAGGTGTGGGGGTGGGGATGGGGAGGACTGTCGTCCCGCCCCCCGGGACCGCCCCCGGGAAGGAAGGGGAGCCGCGGCGTTGACACAGCCCGGAGGGGGCGCCCGCGCAGAGGACCGATCCCCAGGCGGGGGGCGCGAGCTCTGGGCAGCCGCGGCCGGCCTTACCTGCGCGCCGGGCCGGCACGGCGGGAGGCGGCTCGGGATGCCAGGGCGACGGGCGGCCGGAGGCAGGGCTGGCGGCCACCCGGGCCACAGCATGTGAGGAACCGCGGCGGCGGCGGTGACGGCGGCGGCGGGAGAGGGACTGACAGCCCCAGGCCCCGCCCCCAGGCCCCGGGCCCCGCCCCCTCCGCGGCCGCGCGGCTGGCCCGCCTCCTCCGCCCACCGCCGGGGTCAAGCTCGGTCCACCGGCCGGGAGGGCGGGGACGCTCTCTCCCGATTGGCCTGGAAGGCATCCGCCTCGCCCACTGCCCGCCCCCTCGGCAGGAAAACTGCGCGTGCGCGGTGGCTGCGGAGGGCAGAGGGTTACGCAGAGCGCTGGCGCTCCGGGTCCTGGTCGGCTGCTACCGGGGCAGCTGTCCGGTCAAGAGAGGCTGAGGTCCACGGCTGACCTGAGGAACAGGGAGTCAGACTCAGAACTTTATGGTGAATTGTCCTTGGTCCCTATCAAAGGATCTAGGGGGATAAAACTAAACCCGAATGAGCCAGGTTCTGAAGATTTAACCTCAAAACCATGAACTGCAACCCAGCTACTGTCTCGGCCCGCGCCCGGGCTCCGACGGATGTGGGGGTGGGGGGGTGCTTTAGTCACACCCTGGATCCTCTCCTTGGTCAGCTCATTTGATGTCTATGCAGAGGGGCTGGTAGTTGTGAAGCAAGGTTAGAGGCGTTAGGGTTGGACCAGTCACGGAAAGTGAGTGACACTGAAGAAAGCGGCCCTTCCCCAGCGACTCCCACCTCCTCTCGGCGACACTTACGCCCTCGCTGGGTCTTCCGCCTCTCTGCACCGTCTTCACCCCTCCAGCGGGTAAACAGGATCAAGTCTCTCCCGTCAAAAACCAAATAAGATGTTTGTAGGCTTTGCGTGGATTATATGATGTGACTATATCTCAATGAAGCTGCTGAAGGAAAAGAAAAATCAAATGAGAAGCAGCAATTTCACTCTTAGACATATACCCAAGAGAACTGAAAACATGTGTCAACACAACGACTTGTATATCAATGTTCGTTATAGCCACAAAATGGAAACCTGAATGTCTGTCAGTTGATAAATGGATAAATTAAATTTAGTGTATCCACACAATGGAATATTATTCAGCCATTAAAGTAATGAATTTCTGTTATAACGTGGATGAACCCTGCAAATTGCTAAGTGAAAGAAGCCAGACACAAGAGGTCACATATTATGTGATTCCATTGATATAAAATACCCAGAATAGGTAAATCCATAGAGACAGAGAGTAGATGAGTGGTTCCCTGGGGCTGGGAGAAGGGGGAAATGGGGAATGTATGTTAATGGGTACCACTTTTCTTTTAGAGTTGATGAAAATGTTCTGAAATTAGATAGTGATGATGATTACACAACTTTATGAATATACTAAAACTACTGAAGTGGTTTTAAAAGGGCAAATCTTACATGTGAATTATATCTCAAGTTAAAAACTATAAACGACCACCCCCCCCCCAAAAAAAAAACTCCCTGGATGTTGTACTCCTTCCAGCCTCTCATCCACGATTCTTGCAAGGATGGCCCACACTTTTTTATCCCCACTCCTTCATCTTCCTTTGACACGTTAGCTTCCTAGAATGTGGCTTCTACCTGCACCAGTGCTCAGATCTGCTCTTTCCCAAAACTCACTGTCCTGCAGCTTTCTATGAACTGCACATTGGTTCTCCTCTCCTTCGTTCTTTCTGCCTTTGTGGATTTCTCTTCTTTGGCAAACCTATTTGAAGTGTTGATGTTCCCTGTGGCTCCTTCCAGAATCCTTCCTCAGCTAAAGCATCCATGCCTGTAAGTTTAGTTATTGTGCTTCAAACACTAACATCCACCTGGATGTGCCACAGGTCTCTCAGACTTGCTGTGTCATAAGCAATTTGTCAACTCCCCTTCTCCTCCTCTGTCTATTACGGTATACTAGGACCTGGGAGTCATCCTTGGTTTTGCCCACTTTCTTCTTATGGAGTCAGCCACCAATTCTTAGCACGAAAATCCTCTTAAATCCCGTGGTCTCTTTTCTAGCTGTACTACTATAGTCCTAGACCACATCCCCACCATTTTTTGCCTTTTGTCCCCATTCAAACATAGCTTCCAAACAGCTTTTAGAGTGGACACCCATTGCTCTCGCTGACATAACTTTCATTCCTATTTCTTACGGTAACAAGACCCTGATTTTGCTTTAGAAACCCACCTCTCCCACATGAGATATGTCTTGGTGAGACTGCCAATCAGGATGCTGACTTTAGCTGGCCACAAGGGTGAGTGTGCCCCAAGTGGGACAATAACATGTCCTTCATCTGGAGTTTGAATCTTAAGCAGAGCAATATAAAGACTAGAGATGGTTATTTCTGAGTCTCCCCAGTGAAGGAGAACACTCAGTTGAGTCCTGCTATTTCTGTATTGGGAGCTCTTTCAGAGCCTGGGTTCTTCAGCTTTTCCTCCAGTTTTCTGAATAATCCCTTATGTCTCCAGTAAATTTATTTTGTTGTAAGTTAACCAACAAAATTGCCTACAACCAAAGTTGCCTACAACTATAGAATCTGATACAGGAACATGCCAAAGCACAAACCATGTGTTTCCCTTTAGAGGCATCTCATCACCTGTCATGGTCAGATTCGTGTGTCAACTTGGCCAGGTGGCGGTACCTGTTTGTGTGGTTGGGCAAGTGCTGGCCTGTCTGTTGTTATGAAGACATTTCATAGAATTAAATCATGAGAACGTCAGCTGCATCCACAGCTGATTGCATTTGTAATCAGCCAAGAGGAATGTCTTCTGCGATGAATGATGTTTAATCTAATCACTAGAAGCCTTTTAAGGAAGATTCAGAAGAAGCAGGCTCTTTTCTCTTCCTGCTTTGGCTGGTGAGCCTCTCCTGTGGAGTTCGTCCAGACCCTCCATCAGAGTCATCAGCTTCACAGCCTGCTCTACAGATCTTGGACTCTACGTTCCCACGGTTACATGAAACACTTTTATAAAGTTTATATTTATGGATATTTCCTGTTGATTCTGTTTCTCTAGAGAACCCTAACTGATACAGTGGCTCTGCCTATTATCCTCTCAGAAAGGACTCCAGCAGGAGATTAGGGCCCACACTGAATGGGCTGGTCACATCTTCATGGAACAACCTAACCAAGTTTCCCACCCACAATAGGTCTGCAACCACAAGGATGGATTGAAAGAACATGATTTTTGGGGGGATACGTACCATATTCAAATCAGCACATAACCCATAGTATAGACACCAAGCTCTGTAACAGACCCTAAACCCTTCATGTCACAGCTCCTGCCTACCTCCCCAGCATCTTCTCTCTCCACTCCCTTCCTTGCCCTTGCATTTCTGTCCTGTGACTTACCTGGGGTTCCATGTAAACTCATGGTGATGTTTCATGTCTCAGTGCTCCTGAATCCCTTTGTTTTAGTTTGCTAAGGCTGCCAGAATGCAATATACCAGAAATGGATTGGCTTTTACAAACAGGATTTATTAGGTTATACATTTACAGTTCTAAGGCTATAACAATGTCCAAATTAAGGCATCAATGAGAGGATACCTTCACTTGAGAAAGGCTGTGGCATCTGGAACACCTCTGTAAGCTGGGAAGTCATGTGGCTGACATCTGCTGGTCCTTGTTCCCAGTTTATTGCTTTCAGCTTCTGATTCCAGCAGCTTTCTCTCTAAGTGTTTATGGGTCCTCATTTAGCTTCTCCAGGGCAAACTTTGGATTTCATCTCTTAGCTTAGCATTTCCAAATATGGATGTCTTGGTTTCCATCTCTATATCAGCTCTTTTAAGAACTCCAATAAACTAATTAAGACCCACATTGAATGGGCAGGATCACATCTCCATGGAAACAACCTAGGCAAAAGATCCCACCCACAGTAAGTCTGCACCCAGAAGATTGGATTGAAAGAGCATGGCTTTTCTGGGATATATAACAGCTTCAAACGAGGACACCCGTCTATTGAGAATGCAGTTTTCTGCTTTCACTCAGCCAACTTCAATCATCCTTTAAGAGTCCTCATCCTTCAGAAAGCCTTCCTGACTCCTCCATATTCCCAACATTCTGCCTTCCTCTGTGTTCTCAAAGCATTCGTTTCTTCCACTGAGTATTGTACTTACTGTCATGCCATTTTTACCTATCTGTTTAAATAACCGCCTCTCCACTAGACTGGGTGTTCCTTGAGGGCTATTCTCTCTTATCTGTATCCCCAGTGCTCAGCACAGCACCTGGCATGAGGCAGGTGCACAGAACCCTTCCTCTCTTCTTTTTGCCTCTGTAATCCAGGAAAAGAGAGAGAAATCTCACTAAGGGACATTAATAAGCATTTTTTCAAGAGAGATAAAAGGTGAAAACCCAGGCTTGATACATTCCACATAAGTTGCCAAAAAAACTTTACTTCAACTCTGCAAAACATTCCAGAAGATTGCTAAAGCCTCTGTAAGCCTGAAGGCCACCTATTTAAATGATATATTTCTTATTCTCTGAAATCTGTTTCTCCTGAAAGCCTTCACTGCTTAATGAGACTCAAAATTAAGTAACTCAGACAATTGCCTTCATTATCATGACTAAATGGCAAAATGTCTATTGTACATACTGTTAATCATAGCTGAAGAATAAACAGAATGTAACAAGAAAACTCATAAGTTCATTTGGATTTCTGTTGCAAAGCACGTTCTAATTGAACTAGAATTAGATAACCATCCATATGCAGGTGCTGAGTGGAGAGAGCTGGGTTCCAGTCCCGGCACCCCATGACCAGCTGCTTGACCTTGGATGAGTCACTGTCCTTGGAGAGTTGCTTTCTGCCTCTCCAGTATCCAGTCCTCCATTCTCCCACTATCAGAATACCAAAATTTCTTTGAGGAATCACTTTTTCTTCACTCTAATTTATGTAGTCTTGCCCTTGCTAACCTGACCCCAAACTCCTGCAGTTGGGCCAGATTGGCTTAACTGCCCTGGCCACAGAAATTAGTTCAAGGGCAGACATGAAATCTAGTCAGGGCAATGAGATTTGAGAAGACAAGTGCAAAGGCCTCTGACAAAGAAAAGTTTCCTCTCCCTGCTGTATCTCCTGTAAGTGATGTAAGGTCTGGAATTAATGCATCCATGGGCAGCGATAGGTATAAAGACTAGACCTCCAGACAGTTGAGGAATACTGAGGAAGGCAGAATGGAAACATGAAAGGGAACAGAGCCTCGGTTACACTGTTGAGTAGTTAGGGTCAAGCCACATTTGAAGCTGATATACCTCTGTATTTTTCAGTTATATGACCCAACAAATTCCCTTTGTTGTTAGAGCTTAGTTTTCTGTCTATAACATGAATATTCCTAATGATAACATGTTCTCTCTGGGCCTGGATTTCATCATAAATAAGGTAGTATGGATAATCTCTAAGGGTTCTGCCAATTCTCATGTCCTGTGAGTCTCTAAAAACTAAATTCATTAGTAAAAATTAAGTGCATTGTAATTTACCAATAAGCACAAATAAAAGTCAGACTTTTCTAGTTTAATGCAATGAAAGAAGATAGCTAAGGCCAGAAATGCAAGCAGAAATCTTTACTCCTCAGTTTGTACCAGGAGCTACCCTGATCCACTCTCTCTTTTTCCTTAAGCACTTGTGCCTATAGTCTGAGAATAGTTTAAAGGAGATGAGAATCTTGGAAGGAAGCATATAAAGTGGACCTACTTTAGAAGACTTTGAATTCAAAGGAAGGTCCTTTTTTGCTGCTCTTGCCCCATGGCCTCGGATCCTTGCTCAGATTCTCACCTCTTCTAACCAAACTCTTTGACCTAAGCATTCCCCTCTGCCTTTACTCTCTCCCAAGATCTGACCCCTGAATGATATATTTAATTTTCCAGTGTCCCCCCATGTCTGCATTCCCGGCACTGACCACCTTCAATCAATTGCAAGTGGTGATAGATTAGCCAGGCAATTCCAGAGCACAGATTCATTTATCTATAGTAACAGGGCCTAGAGGAAGGAGATCAGAGATGAATGGTTATTTAGATGGGAAAGTCACTTAATAAAAGAGATTAAGCGCATTAGAAGCCTGAAGGGTTGAGCAAATTTCTTGATACACTGCACTAGCAATTATGTGTGAAAGTTTTCACATACCTGCCTTTCTGGATATGCAGTCCTTTTAAACTAATGCATTTGGACATGCAATTGCAATCAGCAATTTGAAAAAGCATTAGCTGCCTCCATGTCAGGTATAGTGTTGGGACACAGGGAACATAAATGGAGGCATGGGAACCTCACGAAGAGATGATGTGGAATGAATCTGAGCAGCTTAGAAAGATAAAAGTCTGATTCCTAATCTTATTGGTTGGTTACTTTTCTGGGAATAGTTGAAAACTGAGAGTGGGATGCTAGTTATATTTGCTCTTTGTTCTGAAGTTAAAAGATCCATGGAGAATAACAGATCTTCAGTACAATTTTGATTCATTCATTTAACATCTTATGACCAGATAACCTTTGCCAGGAACTCTGCTGGGCATGCAGAGATAATTCAGACAATGTTCCTAGTCTTCAGAAAGTCAGGAATTGGGGGAGGGAAATGGACACTTTATCAATCAGGACCAGGAAACAGAGCTCATCCCATATAGCTGAAATGGAGAGACTTGAATGAAAAGTGAATGCACTCCCTATAGAGGTGTGAATAGGAAGCTGAGGCCCCCAGATACCAGCAATAGCAGGAAACTGTTACTATCCCTAAGGATGAAGAGACAAGCCGAGAATAAAA
This sequence comes from Tamandua tetradactyla, assembly GCF_023851605.1. Lineage (NCBI taxonomy): Eukaryota > Metazoa > Chordata > Mammalia > Pilosa > Myrmecophagidae > Tamandua > Tamandua tetradactyla. The sequence continues at coordinate 182,911,584 of NC_135328.1, read as the reverse complement.
GAGCTGGAACCTTGGAGGAGGGCCTGCCTGGCAGGAGCTGTAGTCAGAGAGGACTACAGAGAAATGGTTTCAGAGCAGAGGCAGTGGAGAAAAAGTACCTTGACCTCTCTGGCCTCCTGCTTTCCAATCCCCTGCAGGTGCTGAAATCCACCAGCAAGGGAGTTCAGGTGATGCAGTTACAGGAATCAGCCTCCCAGGAGAAAGTATAAGGTAGGGAAGGATGGAGAATGATGTAGCAGAATAAACAAGAAATAAGTCCAGCCCACCCTGTTTGCCATCCAGCTTCCATTTTTGTCCTTCATTTACAAGAAGACCCTCTCACCAAAACACAAGAAGGCACAAGTCTCATAAGTAGCTGTATCAGTATTGGGTGATGTCATTTCAAGCATGTTCCAATCTGCAACTTACATTCTTTAGCAGGGATAGGATGGGTGGGTGGGTGCGGGATGGGAGAATCAATTGACTTAAAAGAAGCATGGCTGCTACAGTCTCCCTTCTGTGGCTGTTTTTAAGGCCAAAGCTCATAATCATGCCTTCCTCCTTTCTTTACCCCATTTTATATTCCCCTAACCGTCTACAAGCACCTCAGCTGGTAGGGAGGCTCACGCCTTTAGCCTCAAACAGCTGAGCCCTTACTAGTCCTCTCTCCGTTGGGTTGTCAGTGTCCACTGAACTTTATTATTAGACATGGAAGTTCTAAGAAGTGGCTCTGTGAATCCCCTGGGATCCAAACATACTCTCCCTGGCCCCCACTGTATGGCAGCAACCCAACTTCCCCCTTGATAGCCTGTACAGTGACCCTCTTCTCTGCCTATGGGTTCAATGACATGAGGAGTCTCAAAATGGTTAAGGACAAGCTCAGCATCTGGTTCATCATGACACTGCTGATGGTAGCATTCTTCTCTTAGGAATTAACATCCCAAAACCTGTCAAGGCCAAGATCATGGAGACAGAAAGCAAAGATTCTATTAAGCTGATTATTAGATGTAATAATTAAAAGGGCCACTCTTAACTCTACCTTTGATTTCTAGCCTATGTATTCTTGCTATAAAAAAGACCACACAGATATTGACTGCTGATTCAAAGCATGTACTGCATCCTGTGGGTGAGCTCAAACCTTGAATGATATTATATCCCTGGTGGTCTACTGAACCTTTGCTATGGAAACCTTGGAAACCTTGTACTGAAGATGACAGAGATGCTGTCAGTCTTTATCGTGAATATGGTACAGAGCTGCCCACCAATCTGAAACACTCATTTTGGAATCATTATGTGTGAGAGAAATGCATTTCTATATTCTTTAAGCCACTCTACTTCGGGGTCTCTTTGTTACTGTTTTTTTTTTTTTTTTTTTTGGGGGGTGGGAGGAGAGGGCCATGCGTGGTGTAGGAATCAAACCTGGGTCTCCCACATGAAAGGTGAGCATTCTACCACTGAACCACCTGTGCACCCTACATTTCTTTTTAACATTACCCTGATTAAGATAGCAAACTTGGGATGGTGCAATGGTGGTTCAGTGGCACAAGTCTCGTCAGCCATACCAGAAATCCAGATTTGATTCCCGGAGTCTGCCCATGCCAAAAAAAAAAAAAAAAAAAATAGCAAACTTGGCTGCCAGCACAGCCCTAACTTGTAATCCTTCTGGTTAGGTGCTGCGAGTCTAGGTTGAGGTAGAAGGGTAGAGAGAGGAGAGCCTCAGACACCATAATCCGGGCTCAAGCATACCTATTTGCTGCACATTCCCCCACCAGGCACCGTGCTTTGGGAAACCACCCTGTACCTTGCTTTCAGACCTTGCCCTTTCTCAGATGTTCTTCCTCTGTTGTGGAGAAGAGAGTACGGGGAAGAAGGAATGCTCAGCGGCCAGTGAGACTGCTTACACCTGTTTTCAATCGCCGCCTGACCCATTCAGGTCCAAGGCTGCCTTAACACGACTCACCATCCCCAGCCAGTACTGACATGGCACTGCTGCTTCCCTACCTTGAAAAGATAAAGTGGGAAATGATCTGCCCAAACTAATGTGTAAACCAGAGAAAGAATTCGACTCAACCAAAAAACTTGCCCCTAGCTTATCCCCTGTCTCCTACTCAGCCCTCTTCCACTCTGCGTTATTACTCATACAGAGAAACCTGACTGCTTTTTTTGTCTCCCCAGGGAATTCTCACCATCTTTCGGTGATGGTTTTTCGGGCCGACTCATCAACCTCCCTCTCCCTCTATGGTATCATCAAGGAAGAGTTTGAGTAACAGGGCTAGTTCCCTGTCCTGTGCTGGGATGACGTTACTGGGGCCTGGGAGAGACATATCGTGGAGAGTCTGTGGTAGGGGCAGGAGGAAGAGGAGAAATGAAGCAGTCGAACTTTATTCTAATTGGAGGGGGAAGACGCTCGAGGATGATATGGGGTGAATCTAGAAGTGACTGAAATAAACAGATCTGTAAAAGAATCATTCCATCTCATAGTCCTTCTTAGAGCTTCTGTTTTCTCTTGCATGAAGAAGTGATGGAGATGGAGGATAGTGAAAGAGAGAGAAGCGGGCAGATTAGGGGATGCTGACTCCAGAAGGAGGAGAAGGGCAAGCAGCTGAGTTATATACCTTTTCTGGGTTTTACTGATTGTCATGGATTATTTGTTGTTTTCATTTGTTTGCTTGTCTTCTATGACCCAGCATCCTAACACTTTCGCATTTGGGAAGAATCTGAATGTCGGCAATCCACCTTTGTAAATCACAGTTGTAGGTAGGGGGCTTCCTTCCAAACCATAACCTAATGGAGGCCACAGATTTTCTCTCCATGCCTACTCTCCTCTTGCCAGCCACACTGGGTCTCAGATCTCTGATCTAGGCTCAGCTAATAGAATACCCCTTGTAGAACTGTGAATCATGAAGAGTCGTGCAAAGACACAGAAGAAGAGGAGAGACTGTGATAGCTAATTTTGTGTGTCAAGTTGGCTGGGTTATACTGTTTGGTTGTTTGGTCAAATACTGGTCTAGTGGTTTTTGTGGGGGTATTTCATAGAGAAAATTGGCATCTACAATCAATTTCCCTTAAGTTAAGGACATTACCTCCACAAGTGGGTGGGCCTCATCCTGTCACTGGAGATCTTAACAAGAACTGAAGGTTCCAGAAGTCACAAAAATTTCTGCCTCAAGACTTCAACATCAACTCATACTGGAATTTCCAGCCTGCAAGTTTCACCTAAAGATTTTGGACTCAAGAATTCACCTTCAGAGTGGGCAGTGGTGGCTCAGTGGCAGAATTCTTGCCTGCCATGCCAGAGACCTGGGTTCAATTCCCAGAGCCTGCCCATGTCAAAAAAAAGGAATTCAATATCAGCTTTACCTGCCTTTCCAGGCTATAGACTGCCCTATGGAATTTGGACTTTGCCAACCCCAGATCGTGTGAGCCAAATCCTTAAGATAAATCTCTTTAAGCACATACATCATATTGGTTCTGTTTCTCTGGAGAATCCTGACTATCGATACAGAGATCATTTGCAGCAGGCATACTACCTAGATGAGAGTCCATGGCTGTAGCATTGTACAGAGTTCAGAGGCCCTGGCCCAAATGTCCAGCAGCAGCTGTGCTTGGCAGCATCTTCACCAGACTGACCCTGAGGGGTGACCCTGGCTTTAGTAGCTTCTCCCTGACCTCTCGTTTAGTTATCTCCAGAGCCTGGGTCTCCAGCTTCCCTTCAATTCACAAGCTCCCTGTTATTCTTCCAATAGCTTCCTTGACTGCTTGAGTTAGCCAGATTTTGTTGCTTTTGCCTATTAACTTGGAAGCCTGGCCATTGATGTAGCCTCACCACCTCCCTTCAAAACCAAAAAGAGGTATATTCCAATTAAATGTCCATAGTTCCTTGCAAAACTGAAGTACTCTCTGTACCTTGATTCTTTTGAGTGTGTGTATTTCACTTTAAATATTACAAGTGAAAAAATGCATTCCATGCACTGAGTTATTGTAACTATGGTGATGGGCAAAAAGAGCACTGCTCTAGCAATTAAAAGACCAGGCCATGGCTAGTTATGAAACCTTAAACAAGTCAGTTTCTTCTCTATTCAGGCTGGGATGAACTGTGAGCACTTTTCCAGTGCTTAAGGTTTTGTGATTCAGGAAAAGCAGAAGAATAATTTTATATTAGCACCATGCCTAGAAAACAAACTATTCTCGCTCACAAGCAGCCTCCATCTGTTTCACTGTCATACAACTAAGACAACTTCACTCATCAGCCTTTACTTCATCTATTATACATCTATACAGCCTGCAGAGAGGAAACAAAAGTTAACCCCAGTTTCATCTTCCCATAGGAAGATGAACAACAACAATAATAATAATAATGCGCATTTGGATAGCACCTAATGTGTGCCAGAGAATGTTCTAAGAGCTTTACATATATTAGCTCATTTAATCCTTGCAACAACTCCACGAGGCAAGCACTTTCCTCGTCTTTTCCAGAAACAGAAACAGAGGAACAGGTTGAATAACTTGTCCGAGATCACACAGATAGTGGGCGACAGACACAAGTATTCAAACTCAGATTACCTGGCTCCAGAATCCGTTCTTTTAATGATGCTCTATATTGCCATATGCAGCACTGCGATATATCATTATCAAATAAATAAAATCAACTTACCGTCAATTTTATAGATGAAGGGATAGTGAGTAGAGCTGCCATTTCTTTCACGCACTCCATTGCATTAGAAGTTCATTCCAAATGAACATTATAGAGCAGTGGTGCTATTCATGGAATTAAATAGCATCTAGTTCTGGTCCTCTCTCTGCCTCCACAAGGGTTGCAGATAACTTTAATCAACCCGGAGAAAATGCATCTACATTTTAATACTTCAACAGAGGCTCTGACAAGGGAATCCCACACTTTCTCCTTGGGCTGAACCCACTGTTTAAGGCTGTCCCATCATGAGGAAGTCCTGACCTACGTCCTCTTTCACAAATGAAAGCCTTCAACTCTTACCCTGTCTTTGCAGGAGGAAGGGATTTGAAAAAGAGTTAGTCAACATTTACTCATTGATGAGCCTTCATGTCAAGTGCCCAGACTGCCAAGACATGATTGTGGATGGCCTTGAGCAGATCACCAATACTTCTTCTGAACAGTCTCCTCTTTGACATTCATTCACTCGACAACAATTGATGGCACCTGTTTGGTGGCTGATGCTGCGCTGAATCCTGAAAGCAGGGAGGGTTGAAGGGCAAGTGGTTCTCAGCCTGTTAGGGAGGGAGTCACCGAAATGAAGCCTTTCAAAATACACTGTTCACTCCCACTGGATCCTGATATCGCACATGAGCTGTTGGGGCTGGAAGTGGGTGGACTTGGGGTGGGGGAGGGAGGTGTCTGGAAAAAATCTCTTCCAGGTACATCTCATCTTCCTTATCCTCTCCACACTACTGCTGCCCACTCCCACCTGAGGTCCACTTATTCTTTGCGAACCATTGAAGCTGGGGATCTCTAAGGTCACTTTAGGCTCCGAAATGCTGTGGGTCATTCATGAATATGTCTCTGAATTCAATGTTTATTGAGTGCCTACTCGGTGCTCAACACTAGAGATACAGAGGCTAATAAGACCTAAATATATTGAGCCTCTGGCCCGTAGAAGCTCTCAACCGGTTGAGGCATATGAACAGACGAACCAGCAGTGTCAACAAACATGTGGAGACTGGGATGCAGGGCTGGGCAGAGGGCATTTTATGAACTGAATGCCCTTCGGGTGACAGTTCAAACTTCTCTTGTCTAGAATAGGTGATTTCTTTGTCTTCTTTTCAGAGTTCCTCTTTCCCTAATGATCGAACACAACAATATAATGAACACCTTACAAGTTCTAAACCTAATGCAGGTATTTTCTTCTGGTTTCAGGTGCAAAGTAAATTCTCCATGCCCCCTTGTGCTGGTCCCAACCCCTGTGGACTAGCACTTCTCTGCTGAAAGGCCATTTTAATGAGGATCTTGGTTCAGGCATCAGCTATAGAGGAACATTAATATTCATGATTAGGATTTGTAAAAACCTTTCGTTCAATCCTTTGTTTCTGTTGAGGGGAGAATCTTAAAATGGCCAGAAATTCCCAATTCCTGTTTATTCCATCCAGGGCCCTATTTTCAGGGTATTTTCTCCTTGGCTTCCATTATTTAGTCAGGTTTGGCAAAGGAAGTTAGTTCTGCTCCTGTCCAAATGTTAAATGGATACTCATGTGTCTCTTTGCCACATTGGTATAATTAATTTTATTGCAAATAGGATTTTTCTTTTTTCCCCTTTGCATGCAAATGTGGTACCCTTTCAGTGTTTGCATAATAGCAGTGATTCTTTCATTTGTACAAAAGGACATGCATTTTTTTTGGCAGATAGATGGAGCTTTGATGGAGAGATTATTACATTTCCAAAAGCAAAGAGAATAAATCACAAGTGAGCCAGACGCTGACTGAACACCCCCCTCCCCCAACTGCACAGTTCATGAGCCAAGCCTGTAACACCACACTTTCCCCCCAGAGAACAAGCCATGTAGGGTCTCCAGGTTGGCCATTCTCCATTTAGCCCTCTCCCCAGATCAATTCCCTGCCCTCCTCTGCCCTGCCCTGTGCACTGAATCACCAGGGCTTCCTTGCCCTTTGTTTTTTGTTAGGTTTGGCCAACGGGAGGCACCAGTCTGAGAATGGGGAGGGTAGGAGAGAGAGAGGTTGGAATATTTATTCCCCTGCTCCCTGCCTTGCCATGGGTCAGGTAGCAGCTGTGCTCTACCTGGACATAGGACCTGTCCAGAAGCCTCTCTTCCACAGGACCAGCCCTCCCTGGGACTGTGGTGTTCCTGTTCCTTCTCCTCATCACCTGTGTCCTTCACCTGAGGCTAGAGCCTGGGAGCTTCACTATCCCCTTATTGGTTAACCCTGCCCACACCTCCGTAAATACTTCTTTCCATCCCAGCCCTTTCCAACATGCCGTCTTTCTTTCCAGGATACTGAGAGAACCACCATATTTCTAAGACTTTGCTTAGCTCACTGGGTTCCACCTCACCCCCCTCCCCAAAATTCCATTGCACAGAGAAAATAATTAGGAACCAAACCACTGGGCTACAGGAGGATCTATATGCTGCCACCAAGTTTTTATAAATTCCCATAAAGCAGAAAAGATTTTTCCACTAGGCATGTTCAGCTTCAAGCCATCGTGTAGCTAATTGGCATCTGTTAGGTTTTCCTGACTGTCACCCTGTCATCTTCTTCTGGTCACAGTCCCCTGATATCCATGAAAAGATGCCTCATCACTTGTCTGGTACATGCAGGTGGGGAGGCAATTCTCGCCCACAGCTCCAGATAGCATATGAGGCCCAGACTCACCGATCAGAGCACCACTTCCCCCAGGACACACTGATTGGCTTGGGGATGGGCATGATCTAAGCCAAGCCAATGAGCAACAGTTGGGTGAAATTCTGGGGCTTTTGTTAGAACAGCTAGGGGAAAAGTACTGTCTTTCCTCTGAGATTGCTGAGGATATAAACCAAAGCTTTGGCAGCCATCTGCCACAAGGGACACAGTCTGCCTGAGAACCGAACAATCCCAGAGCAAGCAGAGCCAAGAAATGAAGAGAGGGAAAAACTGGTCACATCACTTGAGCCTTGGATCAAGCCCTTCCTTGACTTTGCAGTTACATAAAACGAAAAGAATTATTTGCTTAAGGTGGTTTCTGTCACTTGTAACTGAAAGAATCCTATTACATTGCCTAAGAAAGTTCTTCATAAGCCAGGAAACATCATGGAATGGGTTAGAGGAGAAAGAGAAGAAAACATAATTTATATTTCTGGAACATCTATTATGTACTCTAGAAGAGAGTACATAAAAGTATAGGTTAATTTATTTAATTCTCAAAATAACCTTGCTCTGCTAAGTTGAGGAACTTGCCAAGTGCCACACAATTGGCAAATGGCAATGTTAACCTCAAACCAAGGGCAGTCTGCTTGCAGAGTTACGCTCGCTTCACTCTCATGTGCTGCTTTTGTCACCATGAACTTTATCCTCCTTACCTTCTTTATTACCCTCACCATCATCTTCAGGAAGCTCACTGAGGGTCTGGACTACACAACAAGCTGCTGAGTTTTCTAGACTCCAGAAAACATGACCTGAAACGCGAGTTCATAAGAGTTTACCAATTACTAAAACATGAAGTAGAGAGTGATAAGTACCAAAACAGAGGAGCAGCTACCATGTAGGAAAGGATTACTTACACTTGAAAGATGGAGGATTTGGGTCTTTAGAGATGGCAGAAGAGAATCCAAACAGGAGGGAAGAGTATGAGCAAAGGGTTCCGATGTAAGGAATTGCAGACCATAAAAAGATTCAGTTTACAAACAAATGTAGTCTCCAAGGTTCTTTAGCTGGCTGCCTTCTCTATTTTCTCTTGATGTTCTTCCTTGCCAATAACAAGACCAGAATACTGATGACTCCCCAGTAAACCGGCCCCCTTACCACAAAGCTTGGCACAGACCCCCTAAGCATCAGGGCCCAGAGGGGATTGCAATTCAGCTTTCTAACGTGGATATACTGATTTCCTTAATGGGACTCACTTTGAAAGCACTAGGACCGGTGAAATTGTGGCCATGCTGGCTGGCATTAAAAATGAACCTACAAGACTCGGAATGCGTCCTTAGAGTCCCAGGGTGACTAGGCTCATATCCAGCTCTGAAAGAAAGAGGGGTCATGTGTTCTAACATTGAAGCTTGTTCCAAATCTGGTGTGAATTCAGCCCCAGGGTCAAAGCCCTTTTCCTTCTCTCCAGCAGAAACCCTGCTCTTGACCTCTCCTTTCCCCTATTTCTCATTACTCTGAGAACGGTGACAGGCTTTCCACAGATGCCTCAGTGCCTTGTTTTAGCACACTTTCTTACTATTTCCGTCAACAAAAGGTGCTGCACCGATGCTAAACCAGGCAGACAGACCTACCCCCTCAATCAGTGCATCTGCCAAGTAAAATACACCAAAAAAAATAGTGCACTATTTTTAAAAGCAGTTAAATAAGGTGCCTTTAAAGTTGATTCCCCTAGGATTGTACTGACTCCCTAGGATCTTGGTTTTATGAGCCCCAGGGACTGAGTAGGTTATAGCTTTAATTGTTTAACTGGGCCATTTAAGCCACTGAGCCCTTGTCTAATAGGACAATATTTATAGGCATTGCATCATTGCATAGTTGAACTGTTCTTCTCAGACTGAGATCATCCTTTAGTTTGTTGGGATTTTTTTTTTAACTCCAGAGGGAAGAAATGAACTGTCTCTTCATTAATAAAAACTACCAAGATAAACAAAGGAATAGGATGATATTAAGATGTAACTTTTTACTTGCATGAAAGGTAGGAACTTAATATTCTCTCCTGGCAAGACTTTGATTCACAGTTATAGAAAATTTGAAGGTGATGTTTTGACCACTGGAGGCTGGGACAAATTTGATTAAAATCCCTCAGTCTGGAAAATTCAATTTAATCAAATTATCTTCATAAAACACATTATGTGGTTTGATATAACTTGTTCACATGTTAGAGATTGATGTGGCTTTCATTGTTTGAACTACATGTGATACATTGTAAAAGAATACATCTATTTTGCTGGGGTTTTTTTTTTTCAGATTAATTTTCCAGCTCTGTCATTATCTCATGATTTGGTTTTTATTTATCAAGAAATAAATGACACTTGTAATTTAATCATAATGATAACAATAGCGAACATCTATTGGGCTTTTACCATGTGCCAGGTACTGTATCTAAACATTTGGATGTATCATGTCATTTAATCCTCAAACAATCCTATTAGTTTCTATTATTACTCCCATTTTAAAAATGAGGAAAATGAGACTTAAAAGGTTATAACCTCCTCAAAGATATATAGCTACTCATCAGAGAAGCTAAGTCTTAAAACCAGGAATTAGTGATTCCCAAGCCTCTTGAGTGTTATATTAAACTGACTTCCATAAAGATGGATTGTAGATTTTTTTCCATTAAGTTGTGCAGCTGATAGTGGAGTTGTTGAGATGGTTTTGACATGGGAGGTGCCAAGCTATATGAAGAGCCAAGAAATTGTCGTCAAAAACAACAGAAGTTTACATTGCTTTATTTTCATTAAAACAATAAAAAGGCTTATAAGTTTTGGACTTTTTTCTTCCATAATAAGTAAAAGTAAAATTATTTTAATAAAACAATATCACTTTTAAATATAGTTATGTAGCTACGATACGCAGCTTTCAGAAACTAAAATTAAATGGATTTTCAAACAGAATGTAAAATGTTATAGTACAGATTGGTCTTCCAGTCAAGATGAAGCATCAGAGATACTTTGATCCACCCTCTTTAGTCAAAACACATTGCAACAACTGATAAAATATAAGAAGGGGGGGAAGATAAACATCTACACTGACCAGAACTGGAAGTGAGTTACAAAGTGGCGAGTGCATTTGAAGCCACAGGTCTGTTGCATTCCAGATCTGCCAGCTCATAGTTGTAGCTTGAATCTTTGCTCCTACCACGTAATGGGAACTAAAAGTGCTCTGTGCACAATACTGGACCAGAACCAGGCTCTTTGCTTGAAGCCAGGGACTGCAGTGGGGATTCTTGCTCTACAAAAAGGAATCTATTAAAAAATGCAATTGTCAACTCACTGCTACCCTATGACTGGATCTGTGATAGCATCCACATCACTGCAGAACAAATTTCACCTGGTTCTGCGATGGTGGTCTGAGTGATGGCTCAGGCAGAGACAACTGCTAATCCCCAAAACTATTAGACAAATAGGATGAGAGAAATAAAGGGTTCATGCACACGGGCACATGCATGCACACATATACTCACATTCAAAATATGGTTGCCAAAGCAAATGCAGAAATCTAATGCTTAAAAATGTCTGCAACTTGGAACATGAAATGCTTAGAGATAATGTTAATTTTATGAAAGTCTTGCAAAGACTTTAAAATAAAGTATGTCTAAAATGTTCAAAGATATAAATCAAGGCATCACATCGATTAATAATGAATAAAAAGTTATGAAACACAAAAGATACATAAATGAAACACATCTAGGTAGTATTAATACAAATAGATAGATATTGAAACTAAAAAAAGCATGGTTACAAAAATTAAAAACTCAAAAGACAAGATAACAAACAAAAAAATAAATTAAAACAAACAAAAAAGACAAGAGAAACTCTAGCTTAGCTCCAAAGAAAGTAGTAAATTGGGAAATAGTTGAGACATACACATAGAACTTAGGACAGAGTGACAATAAGATGTTTTTAATGCAGTCATCAACAGACGTGGAAGATACATTGAGAAGATCCAACATGTATCTGACAGATGTTCCAAAAGAAGAGGTTAAAAGGTGTGCTGGTTTGAAAGAATGTGGGTCCCCTAGAAAAGCCATGTTTTAATCTAAGTCACATTTCATAAAGGCAGAATAATCCTTATTCAATACTGTATGTTTGAAACTGTGATCAGATCATCTCCCTGGAGGTGTGATTTAATCAAGAGTGGTTGTTAAGCTGGATTAGGTGACGACATGTCTCCACCCATCCGTGTGGGTCTTGATTAGTTTCTAAAGTCCTATAAAAGAGGGAACATTTTGGGGAATGAAGGAGATTCAAAGAGAGCAGAGAATGCTGCAGCACCACAAAGCAGAGAGTCCACCAGCCAGCAACCTTTGGAGATGAAGAAGAAACATGCCTCCTGGGGAGCTTCATGAAACAGGAAGCCAGGAGAGAAAGCTAGCAGATGACGCTGTGTTCGCCATGTGCCCTTCCAGCCGAGAGAGAAACCCTGACTGTGTTCACCATGTGCCTTCTCACTTGAGAGAGAAACCCTGAACTTCATCGGCCTTCTTGAACCAAGGTATCTTTCCCTGGATGCCTTAGATTGGACATTTCTATAGACTTGTTGTAATTGGGACATTTTCTCAGCCTTAGAATTGTAAACTAGCAACTCATTAAATTCCCCTTTTTAAAAGCCATTCTGTTTCCGATATATCACATTCTGGTAGCTAGCAAACTAGAACAGAAGGAATGATGGAGAAGCAATATTTGAAGAGATTAGAGTTGAAAATGTCCACAATTATACAAGACAAGTGTCCTCTGATAGAAGGAACACTGAGGACAGAGCATGATGCAGCACAGAAAAGGCACAGATTACTGGTGATAAGAACAAACCCCTCAAAGAGGGAAAAGACCTAATACCCAGAAGAAACCATTAGGCTGACAGCAGACTTATTTCAACCGTAATTGTGGCCAGAAGATTATGTAGTAGTATCCTTTAAATGCTAAAGGAAATAACTATCACCTTCGACTTTTATATCCTGCTAAATTACTCTTTAAAAATGAGAGCAAGATGAGCCTCCAGTCTTGGGGTTTGTTCATATGAAACTTAACCCTACAAAGGATAGGTTAAGCCTACTTAAAATTAGGCCTAAGAGTCACCCCCAAGAGAGCCTCTTTTGTTGCTCAGATGTGGCCTCTCTCTTCAGCCAATACAACAAGCAAACTCACCACCCTCTCCCCTGTCTACGTGGGACATGACTTCCAGGAATGTGGACCTTCCTGGCAACGTGGGACAGATATCCCAGAATGAGCTGAGACTCAGCATCAAGGGATTGAGAAAACTTCCCGACCAAAAAGGGGAAGAGTGAAATGAGGCAAAGTGTCAATGGCTGAGAGATTTCAAACAGAGTCGAGAGGTTATCCTGGAGGTTATTCTTATGCATTAAGTAGATATTACCTTGTTATCCAAGATGTAATGGAGAGGTTGGAGGGAACTGCCTGAAAATGTAGAGCTGTGTTCCAGTAGCCATGTTTCTTGATGATGATTGTATAATGATATAGCTTTCACAATGTGACTGTGTGATTGTGAAAAGAAAAAAAATGAGAACAAGAAAAAGACATTTTCAGAAACATGAAAACTGATTGTTTTCCCACATACAGATGCAGATTTATAGATTTGGTACAGGATGTACTTAGTGAAAAGGAAAGTGAAACTATAGCAAAGATAAAGTATTTTTAAAAAAAAAAAGCAATGTAATAGTGAGCAAAAAATTAATTTGATTGTTGGCTATAATTTTTAAAATGAAACACAAATGTTGGCAAGGATGCAGAGAACATGCATACATTGCTATTGGGAATGAGAAATGGTGCAGCCACTGTGTAAAACAGACAGTCTCAAAACTTAAATACAGAGTTACATGTGTTCCAGCAATTCCACTCCCAGGTATTCAATTCCAAAGAATTGAAACAGGTACTCAAACAAATGCACATGTGTTCATAGTAGCACTACTCACAAAAGCCAAAAAGTGGAAATGACCCAAATGTTCATCAGTGGATGAAATGATAAAGAAATTGTGGTGAATGCATAAAATGGACTATTATTCAGCCATAAAAAGGAATAAAGTACCAATACATATTACATTCAAATAAACCTCAAAATCATTATTCAAAGTGAAATTAAGCAGACACAAAAGGTTACATGTTGTATTGTTTGATTTCACTTATATGAGATACTCAGAATAGGTAACTCCTATTGCCAGTCAGTGGTTGCGAGGGGCTGGAAGGAAGGGAGACTGAGGTGCAACTGATTAATGTATACAGAGTTTTCTTTTCGGGTGATGAAAATGTTTTGGAACTGGATAGAGGTGGGTGATGGTTGCATGACTTTGTGACTGTACTAAATGCCACTGTATCATTCACTGTAAGTGATTAATGTCATATGAACAAAAAATAATAATTAAATAAGTTTCAAAGATTAACTATTCACTGTGAATTCTAAAGTCCTTGTGTTTAGAAGGACAGCACGTCAAAACAATAATATACTTGTTAGAATATTTTGAACTCAAATAGGATATGTTAAATTTTTAGGAAAACCGCTAAAATAATAGAAGTACAATCTATAAATTAACAACTAACAAAGGAAAAAAATAAAAGAAGTGGCTTTTTAAAATAATTAATCAACCCAATAAAAAGCCAAAAAGGTGGTGTGAGGAAACACAAGCAAAATGTCAATAAAGAAAAACACAAAATAACTTAAAATATATCAGTAATCTCAATAAATTAATTGAACTAAATACATCATTTACAAAACAGATATTACCAGATTGATAATATCCAACTACATGCTGAATATATGATGCAAATCCAAGCAAAGCAAAACAGGAAGATTGAAAGTAAAGAAATGGAAAAAGTCACATCATATATATATATACTACCCAAATGCAGCTAGCAAGGTGATGTTAATTTAATGCAAAAAGCTAATAGAAATTATGTAACAATAACAGAATAATCTACTAAAAGAATATGACATCATGAATTTATATATATCTAACAACATAGCTTCGAAATATATAACACAAAATGGACAGAATCACAGGGAAAATGGTTAATTCCATAATCAGAGTGCAAGATTTTTCAAATACTTCTATCAGAAACTGATCAGTCAAGCAGGCAAAAAATTGGTAAGGTGATAGTAAATTTGAAGAACAAAATGTAAAACCATTATAATATGAAAATGTTTCAAACATTTAAAAAATATGGCCCTTAAAGAAATAAATTTTATGTCAAAACCCAGTACACGCATACGCCCATACTCAAATTTTACAATATTCACCTTGAATGCAAGTGATGCATTCCGACGCTATGTGCTTTATTCCATTCTATTTTATTTTTATAATATGGAAGTACAACCAACTAGATTGGTTTCATAGCCCAATAATGGAATGTGACCTACAGTTATAAGACACTTATTTTTTGTTTGTTTTGTTTTTTTGCATGGGCAGGTACTGGGAACCCAACCTGGGTCTCTGGCATGGCAGGCAAGAACTTTGCCTACTGAGCCACCGTGGCCCACAAAACACTTATTTTATATACACACCCTGTGCATCTGTCAAATAAAGCTATAAATTCTTTTCAACATAAAGTAAATAGCATACACAATGATGAAACCATAGAAGTTTTTCCAAAAATTTTAGAACAAACAAGGATGCTCACAATCACTTCTGTTCCACATTGTACTGGTGGTCAGAGTCAGTGCTCTTGGGGGAGAGGGTGGGAGAGGAACCAGAGGTCTAGGAATATGGAAACCTTAATAAAACAAGCTGCATATGACTCATCATCTGTATATAAAATCTAGGAGAATCTACAGACAAATTTTTAATACTAGCAAAAGAGGTCAACAAGTTTCTGAGAACCAGAATAACAAATAACATTATTAGATTTCCTTAATACCAGTAATAGTCAATTAGAAAATATAACACAAAAACATTATCACACATAAAAGGAAGAAACAAAAAACTTAAAGCACCTAAGAATAAATCTAGCAAAGGGTGTGTTCTAGTTTGCTAGCTGCCAGAATGCAACACACCAGAGACTAATTGACTTTCAATAACAGGGGATTTATTTAGTTAATGTATAGTTCAGAGGAAAAGCAGCTAACTTTCCACTGAGGTTCTTTCTTACATGGGAAGGCACAGGATGATCTCTGCTGGCCTTCTCTCTTGGCCTCTGGGTTCCAACAACTTTCCCCGGGGTGATTCCTTTTTGCATCTACAAAGGCCTGGGCTGAGCTGTGAGTGCTGAGGAGGTATGCTGAGCTGCTTGGGCTGTGCTACATTGCGCTCTCACATTTAAGCACCAGCCAATTAAATTAAACATCATTCATTGCAGCAGGCATGCCTCCTAGCCGACTGCAGATGTAATCAGCAACAGCGGAGGTTCACATGCCATTGGCTCATGTCCACAGAAATAGAACTAGGCACCTTAACCTGGCCACGTTGACAACTGAATCTAACTACCTTAGGGTGTATACATCCTTTTCAGAGAAAATTCAAAACGTTGTGGAAAGGTATAAAGAAAAACTAGAACAAATTGAGAGACATAATGTGTTCAAGGATGATGAAGATTCTATACAGTAAAGGTGGAAATTCTCTCTAAAATAATTTAAAATTGAATGTACAGCCAAGCAAAATCCCAATAGGAAAAGTTGATCCTGACATTCATTTGGAAGAGCAAAAAGACCTGAATAGCTGAGTTAATTTTGAAAAAGATTGGGGGACTTGCCTACCAGACTGTTAGATTTAACTATAGCCATAATAATTCAGACAATGTAGAAGTGGCTTATGGATGGACAAATACACCAAGGGAGCAGGGTAGAGAGTGCAGAAACATACCATTCATATCTATGAAAACTTCATATATGACAGAGGTAACATTATAATCAGTGTGGAAATGATGGGTTATATAATAAATTTTGCTGTTTCCAAAAGGGAAAAATTAAAATTCAATCTTCATCTCTCATTATTTAAAAAATTCCAGATGTAATATGAAAATTAAAACTTCAAATTTTCAAAAAAATTTAGAGAATATGACTGTGGAGAAAGAGGATTTTTTAAAAGAGAATAAGATTTATTAAATGAGAAGCAATGATGTAAAAGTTTTGTCTATTTATCATTAAAATTAAATTATGTCATGAAGAAAGTTAAAGACAAGATACCAACTGAGAGGAGATCATTGTGATGCTTAAAACTGACAAAGGATTATGTCTAAATTCATATAGAACAACAATTTGATGAGAAAAAGACAGACAATATGATAAGAAAGCAGGAAAGGACCTAAAAGGACGATCCACAGAAAAGCAAACATGAATGGGCCATAAATTAACAAAAATAAATTTGAATACGCTGGGAATCCGAGTTCAAATGATATTACATTTTATACCATCAGATTGTCAAAAATTAAACAGTTTGATAAGAACAAGTTTGTGAATCACTTGTAACTGCAAGGACTCCCACACACTGTTTATGGAAGTATGAACTGGTGTAACTACTTTGGAAAACAATTTGGCCTCATCCAGTGAAGTTGAAGATGAGCCACACCGTGACAGTAATTCCACTCCTAGATAACTAGAGAAAATCTCATACGTGTGTGCAAGGAGGCCAGACTATTCATGGCAGCATTGTTGGTGAACACGTCAAAAAATTGGAAACAACCTAAATAAACAGGAGGAAGGTTAAGTAAAAGGTGGCATGTTGATTCACATAAATAGATAAACTGAAGTTACATGTGTCCATGTGCAAAAGCAAGCTGCAGAATGTATTTGGAATGATACCACTGGAAATAAGTGTGAAAACCTACAAATTATTCTATTCACTTATAATGGGATACATGGAAATATGGTAATAATTTTAAATATACATGGGAATTTTAAACCTCAATTCATGATACTGATTATCTCTGAAGAGAGTATGGGGAAATGGGATAAAGGAGAAGCTCACAAGGGGCTTCAATTTAATCTTTAAAGTTTTAAAATCATAAGCAGAATAGGCACATAATAAGTTTGGGCAGAACTGAGTGCTGGGTACACAGGTGTTTGCTGTTAATCTGCATATGTTTGTGTATGCTTGACATATTTCATCATTAATTTCATCATCACAATTGACTCAGTCTTCCCCTTTCTGTTTATTTGCAGTTTATGCTATTGTTTTGGCCGAATTCGTTCTGAATTTATAAATTGAAAAATCTAAACCAAACAGACAAAATTTCTCTTGCATCATCTGTTCCTAAATATTCTTTGTCTTCATAAGACGCTGTTGCTATGAAAACCTGCATTGCTACTTCATTTGTGTCACTTGAATCCAATATACTCCCACACTTTCACAAATGTGACTGTCTTTATAATTTCATCAGAAGCATATTTGCCTAACTGGTTCTTTCTAAAAAGTACAGAAGCAGTACAGAAACATTATAGAAAGTTTGAGAAATAGAATTTTTAATTGCTCAAAACCCTTTTCTCCCCCCAACTTCATAGTCAACCATTAGCATGTGAGTATATTTCCCAATAGCCTTTGATTCTTATGTGTATTTTAAATACAGTTGCAGCCAAGTTGCACACATAACTTTATAGTCTGTGTATTCTGTTGTCAATATTGCAACATAGTCTTCCTAATTTTCCTTTCTAACGCTATGTAATAGTCCTGCAAATCTTTCTATGATTATTTATTTAACTTTTCTCCTATTTTTGGATGCTTATGCTGCTTTCAATTTCTAGCTCATATAAATAAAGCCATTACAAAATTTTTGTGAAAAAAAAATTTGCTTAATTTTGAATTACTTTGCAACTGGAATTGCAAGTCAAAGAGCACAAACCTTTTGACAAATTGCTTCCCAAAATGATGTTACTCTTTCCAATGCCTATAGGAGCGTTTGACGGCCCTGAACAGCTTGCTCTAACCCTGGACTCTAGCTGAAATTCTGTAGCAATAACCATCAAGTTCCGGTGATGACTTTTTTCCTAAAAATTGATCTTTGTTAACAACCCTTGAGACCACTGTAAGAAGACAAAACTTACAAGAACTATTTTGACCTATTTATAAAATTTTCTAAAAGATGATATGAGACAATGGTATCTCAAACACTATGTATATAATTAGAAATAACTCTTACTTCATGGTCAGAACCTTTGAGTTTGCAAGTCTTAAATTAAAACTCTGCTCAGAATTTTGGGTGCAAGGGGAAACATTTTATTTTTAATCAAAATTATACATAGGCTTCTTGAAAGTTTTGTCTTTTAAAAACACTCTGCTGGGGCTCCTGTATCTTTCCTTAATATAAAAGGAACATATTGAGAAATACCAAAATATGAGAAATTGAATACAAATAAAGATAATGAAAGCTCAATCTGTTCAGGGTGATTAAATAAAATTTCATAAAAATCAGAACACATTTTGTTTTTTCTCCCAAAATAGGTTAATTGGGGCATGTTTTGGAAGTAATTAAGTGGTGAAAAACTTGCAGGCACATGTGTACAAGGATGTTCTTTGCAGTACGGTAGAAGCAAAAAAATTCAAAACAATGAAGGCCTGTCATGGGGAAATGGTTGAATAAATGTCATTGCATGCCATGGAGTGTGATGCTGTCATTTAAAAATGAACTGCATCTCAGCCTGCTTTGTTGGAGGGACTTCCATGCAGTGCTGCTAAGTGGGGAAAGCAAGATGTGGAGAAGACTACACAATAAAATCAATAAAGGTAAAAATAGTATGTGTGCATATATCATTGTATATTATTATACCATTAACATATTACCTATGGGTAGGAGGAAGGAGGAAGAAGTTGGAGGGCAGGTGGGAGAAGGGGCAGGTAAAGACAAAAAAGACCATTCCTAGAGATAACTCGGGCAAGTGTATACATTTTTAAAAATCTGCAAATGGGCAGTAAATGAAGTGAGGAGACATGACATTGAAACAGAATGGGAGAAGAATAGTTGAGAACTTTCCCAGTGCAACCCCCTTTGTCATATGGTTAAGCAGAACCAATGTCAGATCCCACTTTATATATTATAACACATATCCTATATATTTAGTCACATATGAGAGTATAGTAAAGAGCAGAGCATTCTTATTTAAAATCAATAAATACAGATAAAATCTTATAGGATGAAATTACACCAGCCAAACAATATCATTTCAAAAGTATCAAGCCCACTTTTACTTACCACTTCAAAATGTACTGGATGAGACAACCGTATTTTCTCTCAAGTTACATTAGAAAATGGAGTTAAAGCCCAAATGTAGCATTCAAGGTTCTTGAAGCTCTGGCTTTGATCCTAATTTTTTTTCCTGACTTGGTTGAGTAAGTATCTGCATCCTCTGTCTTACTCTTCCAGCCATTCTCATCTTCCATTTTCTTGCTGTTTCAGCAAATCCCTATGAGTCCTTCAAGACTCAGCTTAGATGTCTTTGCTTCCTGGGCACAGCTCTGTCGGCCACTACCCTCTTCCCTCTCTCCAACTCATTGCCGAGCCTTCATTGATCCTGGTCAGGCACCTCTTTTTGGTGGTCCCATGGCCCCATTCCCATCCTCCCTGTGTATCTTTCCATACCACACCTGCCATGCTGTATTTCCACTTCTTGTACATGCGTCTATTTTACCCCTAACAGATTGTGAGTTCCTACATGGCAGGGATGAGATCTTATCCATTATTTGTATTCCCAGGGCCCCCATAGTATTTATTAGAAAAATTATTAAAAATTAAATTCTGTATTCGCTATAAAATTTTTCAAAGGAACTTGCTCAGCCCCCCAGGCCACTGTTGCTGATGGCACTTTCACCTTGCAATTTGAGGGAACAAGATCACCTCTTTTGAAGGGCATCCAGGCACCTTAAAGACATCCCTCCCTCTGATGTCACCCAGCCTTCGGGAATACTCAGAAAAATGTGTGAGGACAGGGAGGTCTTCTGGGTGGGGGGGATGCTGTGCTATTTTGAATAAAGTGAGGACTGATGTCCCCAGAGCAACCCTTAATGAAGACCTTGAGTGCTCTCATAAAATTCCCACCTAACATAAGCCTAGCTCCCAATACCCCTCTCCCTTTTCTCTTGGAACTGCCCCTGCACCCCAGGGTGGGTGCTGACAGCCATGCGTGTACCATGTGATTCTGTGTATGGATTAGCCTAGGAGTGAACACCTGTCTCCGGGATAATCTACTCTGTGGGATCAAGAAACTCAACAAACTGGTCTCTGCCTAAGACTGAGAGTTGGGAGCCATAGTTTCTCCTGGGAGTGGAAGAAACAGACAAAATTTGACTTAGGTGATAAAGGGCTAGAGTGAAGCAGAGAGTCTTGATTGCCTTCCAGTACCTGGTTCCAATTCTTACTGAGAAGGTTATGTTTCCCCTTTGGGGTTCTAGGAAAGGAGCTGATTATACAACCATGCTCAAGCTTTCTCCCCTAAGCAGCCAATCCAACAGGGAAGGGAGAGGAATAAACGACTGGTTAGACTTTCCCTGATATCTTAGCTTCACAATACAAACCTTATATATATATATATTCCCTTAAACTCATCATGCTTCAGTTTTTCCACCTGTCACAATGATAACGTTTGCTGACCCTTTTCTGCATAAGTGATATGAGGCTTAAGTAATAATGTTGAATTTCTCAGATTAAAAAAAAAGGCAAATGATAACCAGTATTACTTGGAAATTTACTACTTAGAGAAATACATTTTGCATTGACACGCACTCTGAGAACTTGGAATGATCAGTTACATATTTTACCTAAATCCAAACTAAAAATCTGTGACTATAAACATGACTCTTTGACCCAGAATTTCCTCACATATGAAATCCATATTTGACATCCCCCAAAGAAGATAAGCCTCCACAGTTTATGAAAAACTCACTGTCCTACAGTTATACCACCTAAGAGTCTAAGAATTAATCAGGAGAAAGCTTGAAAGACTTGAAAAGAGATTACCAAAAGCAGTCACCGTGAAGTTAATGGGGCTTCAACTTCAAAGCCCTTCCACCTGTGTAAATTCCTGTGTAAGCTGGTAGGTGCTGGGGGTGGTAGAGGGAGGGGTATCCAGGTGGCAATCAGGAGCCATTTACAGGTATTTCTGGTCAATTGCCTAAAAAGCGCTCACAAGAACAGGTCACAGAGCTCCTGGATTCAGTGATTTTAGTGATTTCTTTTCTCCCCCTAAGAAATACTTTTGTGCTATCCTAAGTATTTGTAGTCATTTTTCCTGAAGAGGGCACACTAAATTATGTAAACCCCAGGTGCCGCAATTCTGGATGTGCACTAATAAGGATTTATCCTCAACAAAATTGTGAAGTCTTGCTCCCACCCCTTCCACTTTACTCTTTCCCAACCCTTAATCCTGATTTCCAACTGCCCAGACCTTGCCACAGCCAACCTCAGTCCCCTCCCAGTCAAATCCCACAGTCTTGATTCTCTCTTTCTACTTCTCCCTATCAAAACTCACCTGTTCTCCCTCATGGGAAAATTTATTTTTATTTTTATTTTTTTGGAGTAGTGGAAATGTTCTAAAATCGATTGTGGTGATGAATGCACAGCTATATGATGATACTGTGAGCCACTGGTTGTAAACTTTGGTTGATTATATGCTATGTGAATATATCTCAATAGTATTGCATTTTAAAAACCCATCTACCCTGTCCAGCTGTCTGGGGGTCACAGTGTACCACTTTTCCAAGGTAGAACTAGCTATCTAATGAAGCAGTGCTCTACTGAGGGGTTACAGCCTGAAAAATGAGTTGGGTTATTGAGTTAAGAGGGATCTAATCCAAATGAATGAACTTTGGTTGAATTTAAGGAAAAAAACTTTTATTGTTTATTTTATATTACAAAATGGTCTATCTGAGAACTTTTAGAAAATACAGAGGATGCCAAAGAAGTTTATAAAAACGAACGTATAAGGGGGAAAAAAAACACCAGTAATTTCATTTTCCCTCGCTAATCCCCATTAATATATTGTATGTCCTTATGGACTACTTTTATTTAAGCCTATATAGATGTATATTATTTCTTTAAAATGCAATAAGAATGTAATATTTTGAAGCCTAAATTTTTAACTTAAAATACACTGTAAACATTTTTCCCTATCATTAGATACTTGTAGTATATAGGATCATTTTAAATGGTTGTACAACATTCTATTACATCAAGAGTTGGCAAGTTTTTCTATAAAAATATTTTCGGCTTTGCAAACTATATATGGTCCCTGCCATATCCACTCAACTCTGCCACTATAGTGCAAAAGCAACCACAGATAATACAAAATTGAATGAACCTGGCTGTTCCAATACAACTTTATTTATAAACAATAAAATGAGAATTTCATGTAATTTTCATGTGCCGTGAGCTATTATTTTCTTTTGTTTTTCCAACCATTTGAAAATGTGAAAAATATTCTGAGCACGTGGGTGGTATAAAAGCAGGCTGAGGTCTAAATTTGGCCTGTGGTCTATCACTCACCCTCATTACCCCTGCATTACATAGATATACCATGATTTTTTTACCTTAATTTTTTTTTTAACCAATCACCTTTTTGGTATATATAAATTGCTTCCATTTCTCCTAGTATAGATAACATGAAAACTTTGTAATATTTGGACCCATTGGTGGTTATTAAAGTTGAATCTCTAATGATAGATTTCCATATGGGAATTTAGCAGATTGTTGCCTCAGGGGCCTATTTGGCAACTACCTAATTCATCCTGGAGTAGCTGAAACTAGTGCTTACCAGTACTAAGCCTTATTTTTCCCTGTTTAATAAAATTGTACAGGGATAGTGACATGAAACACAAAGATACCAATTCATTTGTTCTCTGCACCCAACATTTCCCAAACATATAACCCTGTGGACATGGTAGAATCCATGCGGCAGGAAGCCCAGCATGAGCTCAGAAATTTCTCAGACTTTTTCATGATTCCAGACTAAGACCATCAGTGTGAAAACAGTGAGAATATGCCCACTATTTGCAGAACACCAGGCTGGGAATTAAAAAGCAAGTGGAAGAATTGGAGAGCATCTGCAGAAGATTAAACTGTGTCAACTGAAAGCTAGCATGTTTAGGATCAACGCTCTGTTTGAAAACAACTAGGAAATCTGGGGAATATGTGTGTGTGTGTGTAATAAGAGTGCCACCAGGAAAGCAGTGACTGGAAGGACAGAGATACAAATAAAAGAGAAGTAAAAGAGGTATACCTAATACCACTTTTCTTCTTGAGGATGTGTGACTTGAAAATGGTTGACAAGCCATAAGTGGACAAAGCATCAACTCTGTGCAGTCTTATTGGCATGGAAGGACAAAAATTGAAAGATAGGGCAGTGCAACGGTGGCTCAGTGGCAGAATTCTCACCTGCCATGCCAGAGACCGTGTTCGATTCCCCAAGCCTTCCTGTGCCAAAAAAAAAAAATTGAAGGATGAGGGTCTTTGGTAAATACCCCAAATTTTCAATTAGGATCATAAAAAGCTCCATAAATAAAACTGAAGTAGAAATAGTTGGACCTTCATAAGGACTGACACACAGCTTTTAATCAGTACAGTCATTGACTGGATTAAGTAGTCTGTCCTAACACACTGCCTTCCAAAAGCAAAGGCAAATCTTCTGACTAGGAAGATAATAGCATCCACAGCTTCAAATTATCTTATAATTTTTCATATGAATATCCAGTATTTAATAAAAAGTAAATAGTCAAACAAAAAGACAAGAATTAACTAAAAATTCAAGAGAGAAAAAAACAGAAATAAGCAATAGTAATGGATCCACACGATATCCAGATATTGGTGTTGTCATGCACAGACTTAAATACCAGTAGTTGGTATATTTGGGAAATTAAATGACAAGGCAGAGACTTTTGGGAGACAATAAAAAACAAAAAAGAATGAAATGGAAATTAAGAACTTAAAAGTGAAATAGCTGGAATTAAGAAATATATTAATGGGTTTTAACAGAAGTGTATAAACAGTTAAAGAGAGAATTGGTGAAATAAAATAAAGGACAGAGTAAAATATCCAGTCCAAAGCATGCAAACAAAGGATGGAAAAATACAGAAAAGTGTATAAGAGAAATATAGGATATAGTGAAAATTCTAAACAATTGGAGTTGCATAAGGAGAAAAGAGATGGTATGGGTCAAAGGTAGCGTTAGAAGAGACAATGGATAAAAATTTTGCAAAAACGAAAAAAGTCATCAAGGCAAACATTAAAGAATTTCTATGACTCCCAAGCAGGATTTTAAAAAGCAACAACATGTAAGAATATGATAGTAAAACTTTTGAAAACTACCCACCCTAGTCAAGATGGCAGGGTGAGAAACTCAGGGCTCTGTACAACACAGAAGCTTTGAACAACCAGCAAAACATAATCTCAATAAATGTCAAGGAATCAAAATCTTGCACGGTATGTTCTATAACCACAGTGAAATTAAGCTAGAAATAAATAACAAAAGGATAGCCAGAAAATTCCCAATTATTTGGAAACTAATAAATGTGTTTCTATACGGCCTGAATATCAAGGAAGGAATAATAATAAAAATTAGAAAATATTTAAGCTGAATGATAATGGAAAAACATCACATTAAAACTAACAAGGGATGGTGGCTCAGTGGCAGAATTCTTGCCTGCCATGCCGAAGATCCAGGTTCGATTCCTGGTGCCTGCCCATGCCAAAAAAACAAAGCAAAACAAAACAAAAACGAATAAGGCAGTGCAAGGGTGGTGCAGTGGTAGAATTCTTGCCTGCCATGCGGGAGGCTGGATTCGATTCCTGGTCCATGCACTTTCCCTAAAACAAAACAAAAAAAAATTCAACAAATGGTGCTGCAATAATGGGATACTCACATGGAAAATTGTTTAACATCACAGCTGTCTGAGGTGGGGATAATAGTTGGAACAAACAAGAAGTTGACCAAAAAACTTATAAGAAAAAACCAAAAAATTGGCTGTTCATATGCAATGTCATATTTTTGTCTGTAGCCCTCTATCACCCATCTGATTTAAAATACAACAGCATAAAGCAATAATATAAAACTGTGTTGAGGGACTTAAAATGTATAAAGACATAATTTGTATATAGTCAAAACTAAGTAAGTATTAATCCAAACTAAATTTTTAAGATTGAGGTATAGATTGTAATCCCCAGGAAAACTCTAAGAAAAAAGCTAAAAATATATTACAAAAGAAATGACAAGGGAACTAAAATAATACACTATAAAATGTATATTCAATACAAGAGAAGGCAGTAATGGCGGAACAGAGGAACAAAAAGATGTAAGATACAGAGAAAACAAATGGCCAAATAGCAGATGTAAATCCTGACTTCCCAGTAAGTGTACTAAATGTAAATGATTAAAAACTCCAAAAGGCAGACATCAGCAGAATGAGCTAAAAAATATACGATCCAACTATATGCTGACTACAAGAGACACAATTTTAGATTAAAAGGCACACATAGGTTGAAAGTAACAGGATGGAAAAAATATATATACCATGTAAACAGTAACCAAAAGAGAGCAGGAGTGTCTATGCTAATAACAGACAAAATAGATTTGAGAAAAAAAATTGTTACTAGAAATAAAGATGAATATTTTATAATGATGAATTTCAGTCCAATTTTACAAAGCTGGACTTCAGGGGAAGATGGCAGATTGAGGAACTCCAGGACTCAGCCCTCCCACCAAAATGACTATTAAACAGGCATGAGCTGTCTGAAATAACTGTTGCACTTATCAAATGCAAAGGACAAGGAGAGAATTCTGGAAACTTCAAGAGAAAAGCAACGTGTTATGTACACCAGACTCCCAGTTAGACTGAGTGCTAATTTCTCATCAGAAATTAGGAAACCAACTGCCAGCCAAGCATTTTAAATTCAGCAAGACTCTCTTTAAAAAAAAATGAGAAAGAAATTAAAACATTCTCAGATAAACAAAAGCTGAGAGAGTTCATCACCACTAGACCTTCCCTACAAGCAATGCTAAAGGGAGTTCTTCAGACTGAAAGGAAAAGACCCTAACAGTGATTCAAAGCGGCATTAAAAAAATAAAGACCTGCAGTAAAAGGTAACCTTTGGGTAATTATAAATGCCAATAATTGCGTTGTATTCTTTAATATATAACCCCTCTTCTTACTTCCAACAGGTGATAAAATGCAAGCGCAAAAGAAAAATACAATAAATCTAGGATTTTGGACATATAAGGTAAAAAGATACTCGTGGCAACAATTTCAAAAAAATGGTTGGTAGACAGGGGTAAAGGAAAATTATATATGCATGCTATTGAAATTAAGTCAGTTTCAAAGCAAATATGATTGCTATGTATTTAGGATGTTAAATTTTAACCCCATGAAAGGTGATGGTGGAGTTATACAGAGAAGGTAAGGTTTAACAAACTAATATGATTACTGAATCATTAAATTGATATGTATTTTAGTCCAGTATCTTAGAGCAGCTAGAAGTAAAAACCTAAAATTGTGGAATTGTAACCCATACCAAACTCTGAAATCTGTTCTACAACTAACTGTTGTGCTGTGCTTCGAAATTTATTGCTTTTTTGTATATATTATTTTTTTCACACACACACACAAAAGTTGATTGTGATGATAAAAAAATATATACATTCCTTCTAGCCACCTATGCTCTGGAGCAGCTAGAAGGAAAAATCTGAGATGATGGTTTGGTAGCCCATAACAATCTCTGGGATCTGTCCTGTAACTACTTCTTGAAGAGTGCTTTTTTCTTTCTTTATTTTGAATATATGTTATATTATACAATAGAAAAGTTAAAAGAAAATTTAACCCCATGATAACAAGGAAAGTAGATGAAAAATATATCCAGATAGAAGTGAGAGGACACTCAATATGGTACAATACACAAAAAGTAAACAAATATATAAATAGGTTATAATAGAAGTAAGGGATTAAAAAAGGCTAAATACAAAATGGCAGAGGAAATTCCTGTATTATCAGTAGTAACTTAATAAAAGCCAAAAGATAAGATGGTGGATTTAAGAAATGCCTTTTCAGTAATAACTTTGAATGTTAACAGACTAAATTTACCAATTAAAAGATACAGATTGGCAGAATGGATTAAGAAATATAATCCAGCTATATACTGCTTACAAGAGACTCATTTTACACACAAGAATACAAATAGATTGAAAGTGAAAGGATGGAAGAAGATGTTCCATGCAAGTTGTAACCAAAAGAAAGCAGGAGTAGTTATACAAATATCAGACAAAGCAGACTTTAAATACAAAAACATCATAAGAGACAAAGAAGGACACTACATATTTATAAAAGGGGCAATTTACCAAGAAGAAATAACAATCAAGGAGCTCCAAAGTACATGAGACAGACATTGGGAAAACTGAAGGGAGTGATAGATGTTTAAACAATAATAGTAGGAGACTTCAATACACCACCTTCCTCTATAGATAGCACAACCAGACAGAAGGTCAACAAGGAAATAGAGAAGTTAAACAACTTGATAAATGAATTAGCCTACCAGACATATATAGGTCATTGCACCCCAAAACACCAGGATATACATTCTTCTCTAGTGCTTGTGGAACATTTTCTAGGATAGATCATACACCGGGGCAAAAAACAGGTCTTATAATTTTAAAAACATTGAAATTATTCAAAGCACTTTCTCTAATCACAATAGGATGAAGCTGGATCTCAATAATCACCAAAGAATGAAAAATTCACGAATATATGGAGATTGATTAACACACTCTTAAACAACCAGTGAGTCAAAGAAGAAATTGCTAGAGAAATCAGTAGCTACCTGGAGATTAACGAAAATGAGAATACAACATATCAGAATTTATGGGATGGGGCAAAGCTGTGCTGAGAGGGAAATTTATTGCCCTGAATGCCTATACTAAAAAACAAGAAAGAGCAAAAATCGAGGATTTAACTGCTTACCAGAAGGAATTTGAGAAAGAACAGCAAACCAACCCCAAATCAAATAGCAGAAGAGAAATAAAAAAGATTCAAGCAGGATTAAATGAATGGGAAAACAAAACAGCAATAGAAAGAATCAATAAAACCAAAAGTTGGTTCTTTGAGAAAATCAATAAAATTGATGAACCACTTGTCCTGTTGATCGCTGGGGCACCTGGTGGAGCCACTGGAGAGGTCTGGCTTCCACCCAGAGGGTTTTCACTCTTGCAGCTTTATCTGAGCCCAGGGCATTGGAGTCTTAATGGCTGTAGGGGTTCCTTGTAAGGGAAGAAATATTTTGTACAGGGGAAATGCAGAAACAATTTCCTTGCTCTCAGTGCTACACTCTCAGAATCAGCAACATGAAGAAAACCCTCTAGTTATCCTATGGGAGAAAACATGCCACATAACCACAACAGTTTCTTAAACTGAGCCCCGCCAAATCTGTGGGTGTCATGGGTGGAGCTGATAGCTGGGGCACAGACCCTGAGCTGAAGCCTGTTTCCTGGTCGCCCTCAGGCCCGGCTGGGACTGGACGCCCTGGGGGCTCTGGACATGAGCCTGGGAGCAGCCGGCCCCAGCATCACGCGGCCTGCCCACAGCAGCAGAGGCCAAAGGAGCTGGTGGGTGGGACACAGCACTCCCTCAGCCCGCGCTCTGCCTCCGCTGTCCCTGGCAGCCCTTTGGCAGGGGCTGCTCTGAGCAGTGCTGTCTGTCCAGGGTCTTCGCGGTGTCAGGGAAAGAGAGGAGGGACATGTGCTATTGGCAGCAGTGATTTGAAGGACTTCTAAATTTTTAGTGAGCAGTGACTGGTCTTCATTACCTATGCTGAGAGGAATTGTAAAACAAGGTACATCTCAGAAAAATGTTCTCCTTTAGCAGAGAGTTCCTAGAAGTTTCTTTCTTCATAGATACATGACTTGTGGTATTCAGTTTTACCACATTCATCCAAAAAGACGATGCAGCTTTAACATGAATGTTACATTTTATTTTCAAGGAATTATGATCTATGTCCCTTTTGTAAATGAAAGATAACATTGTAACTTTTTTAATTAAATAATGTAAAGAGGTATATGTGTATTTTTGGATCATGTTACAGATTATGGATAAACTGTTTAATAAATAAAGTATTTTGGGGAACTGAAAAAAATTGATGGGCTACTAGCAAGACTGACAAAGAAAAAAAGAAAGGATGCAAACAAACAAAATCAGAAATGAGAAGGGGTACATTAACATAAACCCTGAAGAAATAAAAGAAATCATAAGAGGATACTATGAACAACTATATGCTAACAAACTGACAACTTAGATGAAATGGACAAATTCCTGGAAACACATGAATAATCTACACTGACTCAGGAAGAAACAGAAGATCTCAACAAACCAATCACAAGTAAAGAGATTAGATCAGTCATCAAAAACTTTCCTACAAAGAAAAGCCCAGGGCCAGATGGCTTCACAGGGGAATTTTATTAAACATTCTAGAAAAAACTAACACCAATCCTGCTCAAACTTTTCCAAAAAAAGTGAGAAAAAAAGGAATACAACCCAACTCATTTTATGAAACTAACATCATTTTAATACCAAAACCGGGTAAAGACGCTATAAGAAAGGAAAACTGCTGAACAATCTCCCTAATGAACATAGATGCAAAAATTCTCAACAAAATACTAGCAAATTGAACCCGACAACATATTAAAAGAATTATACACCATGTCCAAGTGGGGTTTGTACCAGGAATGCAAGGATGTTTCAACACAAGAAAATCAATTAATGTAACACAGCACATTAACAAATCAAAAGGGAAAAATCACATGATCATTTCAATTGATGCTGAAAAAGCATTTGACAAAATTTAACATCCTTTTCTGATAAAAAAAAAAAGCACCTCAAAAGATAGGAATCAAAGGTAACTTCCTAAATATGACAAAGGGAATATATGAAACACCAATAGCCAGCATCGTATTCAGTAGAGAGAGACTGAAAGACTCCCCCCTAAGATCAGGAATGAGACAAGGATGCCCTCTGTCAACACTATTATTCAACATTGTGCTAGAAGTTCTAGCTAGAACAATCAGGCAGGAGAAAGAAATAAAAGGCATCCAAATTGGAAAGGAAGAAGTAAAATGTTCATTATTGGCAGATGACATGATACTATGCTTAGAAAATCCTGAGAAATCTACAACAAGATTACTTGAGCTAATAAATTCAGCAAGGTGACAGGATATAAAATTAATGTGCAAAAATCAGTAGCATTTCTATATACAAGCAATGATCTAACTGAAGAGTCAATTAAGAAACAAATTCCATTCAAAATAACAACTAAAAGAATCGAGTACTTAGGAATGAAACTAAATAGGGACGTAAAGGACTTGTACAAAGGACACTACATAACATAGTTAAAAGAAATCAAAGGAGATCTAAATAGGTGGAAAGACATTCCCTGCTTGTGGATAGAAAGGATAACTATAGTTAAGATGTCAATTCTACCCAAATTAATCTAAAAATTCAATGTGGTACCAATCAAAATTACAACACCTACTTTGACGACTTGGAAAAGTTAGTTACCAAATTCATTTGGAAGGGAAAGACACTAAAAGCATCCTAAAGAGAAGAACGAAATGGGAGGATTAACACTTCCTGATTTTAAAACTTATTATAAAACCATAATGGTCAAAACAGCATGGTACTGGCACAAAGATAGAAGAATTGCCCAATGGAATCAAATTAAAAGTGCAGAAATGGACCACCAAATCTATGGTCAACTGGTTTTTGAGAAGGCCTCCAATCCACTGAACTGGGACAAAATAGTCTTTTCAGTAAATGGGCATGGGAGAATTGGATATCAATAGCCAAAAGAATGAAAGAGGACCCTTACCTTACACCCCATACAAAAATTAATTCAAAGTGGATCAAACACCTAAATACAAGAACTAGCACCATAAAACTTCTACAAGAAAATGTAGGGAAACATCTTCAAGACCTAGTAATAGGAGATAATTTCCTAAACTTTACACCCAAAGCACAAACAACAAAAGAAAAAATAGACAAATGGGAACTGCTCAAAATCAAATGTTTCTGTGCACCTCAAAAGACTTTGTCAAAAAGATGAAGAGGCAGCCAACTCAATGGAAGAAAATATTTGGAAATCATACATTGGACAAAGATTTAATATCCTGCATACATAAAGAAATCATACAACTCAACAACAACAGAACAAACAACCCAATTATAAAATGGACTACAGATATGAATAGGCATTTTTCTGAAGAGCAAATACAGATAGCTCAAAAGTACATGAAGAGATGCTCATTTTCATTAGCTATAAGGGAAATGCAGAAGACTACAATGAGATACCACCTCACACCTATAAGAACGGCTGCTATTAAACAAACAGGAAACTACAAATGTTGGAGAGGATTTTGAGAAATTAGGACAATCATGCACTGCTGGTGGGAATGTATAATGGGACAGCTGCTATGGAAGATGGTTCAGCGGTTCCTTGGGAAACTAAATATTGAGTTGCCCTATGGCCCAGCAATAGCACTACTTGGTATATACCCAGAAGAGCTGAAAGCAGTGACACAAACAGGCATGTGAACACAAATGTTCATAGCAGCATTATTCACAATCACCAACAGATGGAAAAAAATCCAAATGCCTATCAACAGACAAGTGGATTAAAAAAATGTGGTATCCACATACAATGGAATTTTATGCAGCAGTAAGATGAAATGATGTCCTGAAGCACATAACAAGATGGAAGAGCCTTGAGGACATAATGCTGAGTGAAATAAGCTAGTCACAAAAGGATAGATAAAATATGACTCCACTTTTATGAACACGGTAAAGGTAAAATCAGAGGCTTATAATACAGAATATAGGGGGCTCAGAGATACATAGAAGCTAGATATGGGTGAATGGTTAGCTAATGAGGTTCAACTCAAATGTAAAGTAATAGAAGTGAAGGTGGTTCTCTAGTGGGTCTCTAAGTAGTATTACCATATTGAAGGTGAACATGATTGAAAGGGGCTGTATAGACATATGTTCCCACTGATTAACACTAAAACATAAATAAGTTCTTGCAAGAACTACTTCAAAGGTATGATTCATGTACAAAGAATGTTTAAGTCCAGGGTACAGGGGGAAAACTGCTATTGCATGCTATAGGTTATGTTTAATAGGAAAACATCAGCAGTTCCACAGCAACAGCAAGAGTAAATAATGGGGGAAGGGACAAGAGTTAAGGGGAAGTTTAGATTTCCTATTTGGTGAGGGTGTGTTTATTGGTTATCTTTCTCTTAGGAACAATGAAATTATCTAAAATTGAGAGTGTTTATGGACTGTGGACTTTGGGCATTATGCATGATGCCCAATGAATGCAGGTGACTAAAAGATGCATTGACTAAGAGGCAAATTGGCAAACAATGTTGTATACTATGACTAAATATTGTGCTGCTACACAAAGGAATGAATTCATGAGGCACGCAATGAAGTAAATGAATCTGTGGGACATTTGGTGAGGCAAAATAAGCCAGAAATGAAAGAACAATTATTTTATGGTCTCCTTTAGAAAATGCCTATAAGAAAACAGGGACCAGGCAGGCCATGGTGGCTTAGCAGGCAGAGTGCTTGCCTGCCATGCCAGAGCACCTGGGTTCGATTCCCGGCACCTGCCCATGTAAAAAGAAAAAAATAAATAAGAAACAAAATAGGGACCTAGATTGTAGGTTCTTATCAGAGACACATTTAGTCCAGAGTAGTCATTATTATTTCTGGATTTTGAGAGGATGTTTTGTATATCTTTAACCTGGTGTTTAGAGATAATAATGAAGCTGATCATGTCTGGATTAAAGTAATTCAGAACATGGGGTTATGGAAGACTGCCTATATTTTAGAGCCTTACCTACTCTTCAAGATCAGAGGAAGAAAGTTTTATTTTGTCCAGAGCCTAAGTTTTCTGTCACACATAATCTAACTCAACCTATCTGGACAGCTCATTTGAACAACTGAAACACAGGAAGCACAGAATAAGAATGAGAGCCTTTATTCCTGTATAGCTTAATATGATGACTGGATGCATCCTAGAATATATTAAGCAAATAATCAAAAAGTATTGGCAAGGTCCCTTGAGGGATGGGAGAAAAAATATGGTATTAAACTTTAAACTTTACCATCAGGGAATCCCCTGATACTGTGTCAAACATTAGGAACACCCAAATCAATAGACCAAGCCCGTGATTTTGAGAATTACTCTTGTGAAGCTTATGTAGGTAGCAGAGAAGCTTAGCCTACCTATGGGTATGCCTAAGAGTTACTTCTGGAGGACCTCTTTTGTTGCTCAGATATGGCCTCACTCCCTCAAAGCCCAACTCTGCAAGTAAAATCATTGCCCTCCGCCCTATATGGGACATGACATCCAGTAGTGAAAGATATCCTGGAGGTATGGGAGATGACTCCCAGGGATGAGTCAAGCCCTTGCATTGTGGCCTCAACAATTCCATCATGACCAAAAGGTGGAAAAGAAGTGTAACTAATAAAGTATCAGTGACTGAGAGATTTCATATAGAGTCGATAGGCTACTCTGGAGGTCACTCTTATACAAGCTTCAGTTAGACATTGCTACCTATCATAAGTTGCAAAACCCCAACTAAAATCATTCCAGCCAATTCTAAAGAACACCTAGGGCAACATATAAAATTCTACAAAATTTCCATGCACAAGGGCAGCTTTCCAGAAATGTACAACTTCAAGATGGGTCCCTAGACCAGATAAGTCCTGAAACCTAGAGGATCCAGCCTCTCAGAATATCAGCTAGTTCCATCTCCCTACCCCATATTATTGACAGCCCCTTCCAACATGAAAAAGTTAGAATGGCCATAGCTCAAACACCCCTAAAGTATGGGATAGAAAGATCAAAGGTGATGGTGGAGTTATACAGAGAACGTAGGGTTTAACAAATGACTATGATTAATCTAAATCATTAAATTGAGATTTCTTTTAGTCTCCAGTATCTTAGAGCAGCTAGAAGTAAAAACCTAAAATTGTAGAATTGTAACCCATACCAAACTCTGAAATGTTCTACAACTAATTGTTGTATTGTGCTCTGAAATTTATTGTTTTTATTGTATATATGTTATTTTTCACAAAAAAGAAAAAAGTCAATTGTGATGATAAAAAATATATATATTCCTTCTAGTCATCTGTGTTCTAGAGCAGCTAGAATGACCAATCTGAAATGATGTGTGGTAGCCCAAGACAAACTTTGGAATCTGTCCTGTAACTACTTGTTGAAGAATGCTTTGAGAACTACTGCTTTTTTTCCTTCTTTGCTTTGTGTATATGCTATACTATACAATTTAAAAAATGTTCAGAAAAAAAGAATATGTTTTTACTGGAGTACATAGGTCCAAACCATCAAACTCTGCCCTTTGGACACCTAAATAGCATGTTCTTTCCACACGCAAAATGCATTCATTTCACCACAACATGCCAAAACCTTAAGTACTTTCATAACAATGCTAAGTGTAAAGTCTCGTCAAAAGTGGTTATGAGTGTGGTCTGTCCTGGGATACAATTTCTCTCTGTGGACCTGTGAAGCCAGAAAATAAATTATTTACTTCCAACATACAATGGTGGGATAGGTATGGGATAAACATTGGAAAGAAACAGGGGTCATAGGTCTCAAACAATTCCGAAACCTAGTAGGGCAAACTGTATTAGATTTCAAGGTCTGAGCATCATCTATTGATTGATATGTTGTCCTCCAGTTCTGATGCATTAGAAGTCCCGCCCCTTCCAAGCACTAAGTTCCCCGAACACGGGGGTGTAGGATCTGCCCTCTCCAAGTATTGTGCTGTTGGCCAATCTCTCCATGAATGCCAGAACATGGGCCCCATCTCTAAGCACTGGGCAAGGCCCACCCCCTCCAAGCACAAGGATGAACCTGACCTTTCCATACACATGGGTAGGCCTGCTTTCTTCACCCATGTGGATCTCTCTTTGGTTCAGATCTTGGCTTCCATGGTTCTGTCCTTGCAGTCATTCTTCCTTCAAACCATTCCTTTTCTGTATATTTCATTTCAGACTGGCAATGGCTCTGCTCATACAAACTTCATGGAAAGCTTGTTAGCTTTGTGAGTAGTTAACAGTTGTTCAAACCATCAGACAACAGAACTTTTCACAGGTCCTTCCCACATAAGTGCATTTCCAATCCTGACTTCCACTGAAACACCTGACTGGGTCCATGTTCAGTTAAACTCTCAAATGGAGGCCTGTCCTCTGGGGACACAGTTTCTGAAAGCTCAGGGAGGTCTCTGATAGAGCTGCTTCTGGCCCTAGTCTCAGAGCACTCTATGTGGGTAGGCTCAGAACTTTTCCAATCCATCAGTTTCCGGCTTCCTTGTGCTGAAGCATTCAGTTGTAATCTTATCCCTTTCCTCTTGCATTTTACTATAAGCTGCATGGAGAAACCAGGCTCCATCTTCCACATTTGGCTTGGGAAACCTCCTTAGCTAAATATTCAGGTTTATTGCTTTCGAGTTCTACCTTCCATCTAACATCAGGATTCAATTTCACTGAGTTTGCTGCCACTTTATAACAAAGATCACCTTTCTTCTAGTTTCCAAAAACACACTGATCATTCCCTTCTTAGGCTTCATTGGAAGTATTTTTAGCATCCATATTTCTACTAACAGTCTCTTCAAAGCCATCTTGGCTTTTTCTATCAAGTGCTTCACAATTCTCTCAGTCTCTACTCATTACCCAATTCCAAAATCATTTCACAATTTTTTTTTTTGTATTTGCAATAGCAGTACCCCACTCTCCTTCCACCAAAAACTGTATTAGTCAGGGTTCTCCAGGGAAACAGATCCAACAGTATACATATACAAATGTAAATATTATGAGATTTATTATAGGAATTGGCTCATGCAAATGTAGGGATGGGCAAGTCCAAATTCCATAGGGCAGGCTACAAGCAGGGAATGCGGAAGAAAGTTTTCAATGAATTCCCAAGAGAAGCTGGCTGGCTGAAATGGAGATGGAAATTCTTCTTTCTGATTGCTGAAATCTTTAGTTTTCCTTTTAAGGCCTTCAACTGATTGGATGAGACTTCTCCCATTATTGATGTACTCTCCATTGTTAATTATAGATGTAATTAGCCATAGATGCAATCAACTTCCTGATTATTTAAATTCACAAAATATCCTCACAGTAATAATCAGACCAGTGCTTGCTTGACCAAACAACTGGACATCATGACCTAGCTAAGTTGACACATGAACTTAACCATCACACATACCAATTATGTTCTCTGATCAAAATGGAATGAAAGTAGAAATCAATAACAGGAGGATATTTGAGAAATGCACAAATATACAGAAATTAAACCATACACTCTTAAATAACCAATGGGCAAAGGAGAAGTGACAAGGGAAGACAGAGAGTTCTTTGAGATAAATGGAAAGAAAAACACAATATTAAAACTTATGGGATGTAGCAAAAGCAGGGCTTACAGGGAAATTTATATCTGTAAACATCTTTATTTAAAAAAGAAGAAAAATCCCAAATTCAACTTAGCCTTCCATCTTAAAAATCACTTTAAAAGATTAAACTAAACTGAAAGCAAACAGAAGAAAATAAATAATAAAGTTAGCCCAGGAATGAATGAAATAAAAAAACTAAAGAAAATAAAGCAGAAGGAAATAAAAAAGTTAGAAGCAGATATAAACTAAATGGAGAAGAGGAAAAAAGTGAAGAAAATCAAGCAGATGGAAGTAAAGTTAGAGCTGGTATAGACAAAATAAAGAACAGAAAAACTAGAGA
Source organism: Tamandua tetradactyla (assembly GCF_023851605.1). Lineage (NCBI taxonomy): Eukaryota > Metazoa > Chordata > Mammalia > Pilosa > Myrmecophagidae > Tamandua > Tamandua tetradactyla. The sequence continues at coordinate 182,874,505 of NC_135328.1, read as the reverse complement.
TAAAAGGGAAAACCAAAAGTTGTTCTTTGAAAATACCAACAAAATCGTCAAATATTTAGCTAGTCGGACTGAGAGAATGAGAATTCTCAAGTTACTAATATCACACTCCATCCCCTAAAAACCTCATCCTATATTTGAATCCTACCTTGGTGACTTACTAGCTTGCACAGTGGCCTTGATTAGATTACTTAGCTTCTTTGAGGTTAAGGATTTAAAAATAGTACCTGCTTTTCAGGTTTGTTTCAAGGATAGGAGATAATATGTGTGAACACCAAGCACAGAAAAGTGTACCTTATTTAATAATTTCATTTTTGCTAAAGAGCAAAAACAGAAACAAATAAACAAAATGCACCCTTTCTAAACCTAGGACTTATCCTGCGGTAGAAGTTAACTCCTTATTGCTGAGGTGGGGAAACCAGGCCAGAGCTTAGAGCCATGAAAATAGAGGACAGGAAAGAATGTACATGCCATCTGGTCAATCTTTCAAGCAAAGCAGGACCCCTCTGCAAAGTCCACCTCAGGGACCACTGGCTTCCCTTATTCCCATCACAGAAAACTCAGCCCTTCACAATATGATCTGCTCAGCTTTGTTAATGTTCATTAATTCATTCCACAAGTATTTATGGATTGCACAGTATGTGCCAGACACAGTGCCAGGTGTTGAAAATGCAATGATAAACAAGAAAAATATCTGCTCTGACCTCTTGTCACTAGGGGTGTAATGGGGTTAAGAGTTCTAATCTTTAGGATGATCTTTAGATAACAATGTGTTGCACAGGCAGGATTCTTGGTGAATCACCATAAAGCAACTGCTTTATCTTTATCTTCCACTGTTCCTTCAGGTACTTCCTTCACTTTTCTGGTCACTTCTGGGTAATACAAGGTCTTCCATTTAGTGATCAAAGTATCCAATCTCATGTATTTAGAGATTCTTTCCATTTCATTTATGTTACTACTATTCACTTCCCCTCTGGAGCTCAGACTTGTTGCAGGGACAAAGGCTCTATCAGGTCCTTCTCTTTCTCCCTCACCACCTTCACCCCTAATCAGTCCGTCAAATGTTGAAGAGAAGCAGAAAATCCTGAAAGTGGCAAGAGAAAAACAATCTACTATATACAAGGGAAACCAAATAAGACTGAATTCAGAATACTCAACTAGCACTCTGGAGGCAAGAAGGAAGTGATATGATATACTCAAGATCCTGAAAGAGAAAGACTTCAGCCAAGAATTTTGAACCCAGCCAAATTGTCCTTCAAAACTGAGGGAGAGATTAAACCTTTAACAGTCAAAGAAATCCTGAAAGAATTTGTCAACAAGAGCCGAGACCTACAAAAAAATACTAAAAGGAGTTCTGCCAGCTGGAAAAAAAAAAAGACAGCAGAGGGAGGTCTGGAGGAGGAAACAGAATTGAACAGTACCACTAAGGGTAATTTAAAGACTACAAAGAGAAAGGGGGAAAAGAATATATTGATCTGACAAATAAAATAAAAAAGATAAAATGACAGAATCAAGAAACACCTTTTCAGTAATAACTTTGAATGTTAACTCACTAAATTTACCAATTAAAAGGTACAGATTGGAAAAATGGATTAAGAAACATAATCCAGCCATATGCTGCTTACAGCATCTTAGACACAAGGATACAAATAGATTGAAAGTGAAAGGATGGAAAAAGACCTTCCACCAGGTTGTAATCAAAAGAAAGCAGGAGTAGCCATACAAATATCAGACAAAATAGACTTTAAATGTAAAGACATCATAAGAGACAAAGAAGGACACTATATACTAATTAAAGGGTCAGTTCACCAAGAAGATATAACAATCATAAATGTTTGTACTCCCAATCAAGGAACTCCAAAGTACATGAGACAGACATTGGCAAAAGTGAAGGGAATGATAGATGTTTCAAAAATAATAGCAGGAGACTTCAATACACCACCCTTCTCTATAGATAAAACAACCAGACAGAAGGTCAACAAGGAAATAGAGAAGTTAAATAACTCGATAAATGAATTAGACCTAACAGACATATATAGGTCATTGCACCCTGAAGCACAAAGTTATATATTCTTCCTAGTGCTCATGGAACATTCTCCAGGATAGATAATACACCGGGGCACAAAATAGGTCTTTATAAATTTTAAAATATTGAACTTATTCAAAGTACTTTCTCTGATCACAATGGGATGAAGCTGGATCTCAATAACCACCAAAGAATGAGAACATTCACAAACATATGGAGATTAAATAACACACTCTTCACCAATCAGTGGGTCAAAGAAGAAATTGCTAGGGAAATCAGCAGCTATCTGGACATAAATAAAAATGAGGATACAACTTATCAGAACTTATGGGATGTGGCAAAGGCTGTGCTGAGAGGGAAATTTATTGCCTTAAATGCCTATATTAAAAAACAAGTATGAGCAAAAATTGAGGACTTAACAGCAAACCTGGAGGAACTTGAGAAAGAACAGCAAACTCACCCCAAAGCAAATAGGAGAAGAGAAATAACAAAGATTAAAGCAGAAATAAATGAACAGGAGAACAAAAGAGTAATAGAAAGAATCAATAAAACCATAAGTTGGTTCTTTGGGAAAATCAATAAAATTCATGGGCCGCTAGCAAGACTGACAAAGAAAAAAAAGAGAGAGGATACAAACATAATCAGAAATGAGAAGGGGTGTGTTACCACAGACTCTGAAGAAATAAAAGAAATCATAAGAGGATACTATAAACAACTATACGCCAACAAACTAGACAACTTAGACGAAATGAACAAATTCCTGGAGACACACAAACAAGGTACACTGACCTTGGAAGAGAACAAAGATCTCAACAAGCCAATTACCATAAAGAGATTTAATCAGTCATCAAAAATCTTCCTACAAAGAAAAGCCCAGGGCCAGATGGTTGTCACAGGTGAATTTTATCAAACATTCCAGAAATAACTGACACCAATCCTCCTTAAACTTTTCCCAAAAAATTGAGGAAAATGGAACTCTACCTAACTCATTTTATGAAACTAATATCATTTTAATGCCAAAACTGGATAAAGATGCTGTAAGAAAGGAAAACTACAGGCCAATCTCCCTAATGAACATAGATGAAAAAATTCTCAATAAAATATTAGCAAATCAAATCCAACAACACATTAAAAGAATTATACACCATAACCAAAGTGGGGTTTATACCAGGAATGCAAGGATGGCTCAACACAAGAAAATCAATTAACGTAATACTGCACATTAACAAATCAAAAGGGAAAAATCACATGATCATCTCAATTGATGCTGAAAAAGCATTTGACAAAATTCTGCATCCTTTTCTGATAAAAACACTCCAAAAGGTAGGAATCAAAGATAACTACCTCAATATGATAAAGGGAATATATGAAAAAGTGATAGCCAGCATTGCACTCAATGGAGAGAGGCTGAAAGCCTTCCCTCTAAGATCAGGTACAAGACAAGGATGCCCATGTCACCATATTATTCAACATTGCACTAGAAGTTCTAGCTAGAGCAATCAGGAAGGATAAAGAAATAAAAGGAATCCAAATTGGAAAGGAAGAAGTAAAACTCTCATTATTTGCAGATGATATGGTACTATACTTGTAAGATCCTGAGAAATCCACAGCAAAGTTTCTTGAGCTAATAAACAAATTCAGGAAGGGGACAGGATATAAAATTAATGTGCAAAAATCAGTAACATTTCTATACACGAGCAATGAGCTAGCTGAGGAGTCAGTTAAGGAAAGCATTCCATTCAAAATAGCAGCTAAAAGAATCAAATACTTGGGAATGAATTTAAGTAGAGGTGTAAAGGACTTGTACACAGAAAACTACATAACATTGTTAAAAGAAATCAAAGGAGATCTAAATAGGTAAAAAGACATTCCCTGCTCATGGATAGGAAGGCTAAATATAGTTAAGTTGTCAATTCTCCCCCAAATTGATCTACAGATTCAACACAGCACCAATCAAAATTACAATAACCTACTTTGAAGATTTGGAAAAGCTAACTACCAAATTCGTCTGGAAGGGAAAGAGACCCCAAATAGCTGAAAGCATCCTAAAAAAGAACAAAGTGGGAGGATTAACACTCCCTGACTTTAAAACCTATTATAAAGCCACACTGGTCAAAACAACATGGTGCTGGCACAAAGACAGAAGTATTGGCCAATGGAATCGAATTAAAAGTGCAGAAATAGACCACCACATCTACGGTCAACTGATTTTTTATAATGTCCCCAAATCCTCTGAACTGGGACAAAATAGTCTTTTCAATAATTGGGCATGGAAGAACTGGATATCAATAGCCAAGAAAATGAAAGAGTACCCTTATCTTACACCCTACACAAAAATTAATTCAAAGTGGATCAAACACCTAAATATAAGAACTAGCACCATACAGCTTCTATAAGAAAATGTAGGGAAACATCTTCAAGACCTAGTAATAGGAGGTAGTTTCCTAAACTTTACACCCAAAGCCCAAGCAACAAAAGAAAAAAATAGACAAATGGGAATTCCTCAAAATCAAATGTTTCTGCACCTCAAAAGACTTTAACAAAAAGGTGAAGAGGCAGCCAACTCAATGGGAGAAAATATTTGGAAATCACATATTAGACAAAGGTTTGATTTCCTGTACATACAAAGAAATCATAAAACTTGACAACAAAAGAAAAATAATCCAATTATAAAATGGGCTAAAGAGATGTTTCAGCATTTTTCTGAACAGCAAATATAGATGGCATAAAAGCACATGAAGAGATGCTCATTTTCACTGGCTATAAGAGAAATGCAGATCAAGACTACAATGAGATACCTACTCACACGTATAAGAATGGCTGCTATTAAACAAACAGGAAACTACAAATGCTGCAGAGGATTTTGACAATTAGGACAATTATGCATTGCTGGTGGGAATGTATAATGGTACAGCTGCTATGGAAGATGGTTTGGCAGTTCCTTAGGAAACTGAATATTGAGCTGCCCTATGACCCAGCAATAGCACTACTTGGTATATACCCAGAAGAGCTGAAAGCAATGACACAAGCAGACATTTACACACTGATGTTCATAGCAGCATTATTCACAATTGCCAAAAGATGGAAACAAACCAAATGCCCATCAACAGATGAGTGGATCAACAAAATGTGGTATATACATATTATGGAATATTATGCAGCAGTAAGACAAAAGGACGTCCTGAAACACACAACAAGATGGATGAGCCTTGAGGACATACTGCTGAGTGAAATTAGCTAGAAACAAAAGGACAGATACTGTGTGATTCCACTTTTATGACCAGCATAAAGGTATAATCAGAGGCTTATAATATAGAATACAGGGGACTTAGAAATACATAGAAGCTAGAGACAGGTGAACCGTTAGCTAATGAGGTTGAACTCCAGTGCAAGGGAATAGATAGGAGTGAAGGTTTAGATCTCCTATTTAGTGAGGGTGTGTTTATTGGGTTTCTTCTCTTGGGAACAATGAAATTACCTAAAATTGAGAATGTTGATGGACTGTGGACTTTGGCCCTTCTACATGATGCCCAATGAATGCAGGTGGCTGAAGGATGCACTGATGAAGAAGTAGAATGACAAACGACAGTGTATAATTATGAATGAAGGTTGTGCTGCTACAAAAAGGAACAATGTCGTAAGGCATGCAATGATGTAAATGAACATGTGGGATATTTGGTGAAACAAAATAAGCCAGAAACAAAAAAACGACAATGGTATGGTCACCTTTAGAAAATGCTTATAAGAAAATAGTGTCTTAGATTGTAAGCTGTAAAGCAGACACATTAAGTCTGGAGTGGTGATTATTATTTCTGGATTTTAGAGGCTGTTTCATATAATTAACCTCATATTTAGGGATAAGAATGAAGTCGAACAGGTTGAATTTAAAGTAATTCAGAACATAGGGGTAAGGAAGACAGTATCTATATTTTAGAACCACACATACTCTTTGAGACCAATGGAAGAAAGGTTTATTTGATCTGGAACTGAAATTTTCTGTAGTGCATAATCTAATTCAACCTATCTGTATTGCTCGCTTGAATAACTGAAACACAGAGAGCACAGAATGAGAAAGAGGTCCTTTAATCCTGTATAAATTATTGTAATGCCTGAAAACATCCTAGAGAATATTAAGCAGATAATCAAAAAGTATTGGCAAAGCCTCCTGATGGAGGGGAGAAAGACTATTAAACCTTACTATGAGGGAATCCCCTGATACTGTGTCAAACTTGAGGGACACCAAAACCAATAGGCCATGCCCTCAATCATGAAGCTTACTCTTGTGAAGCTTCTTTAGGGAGTGGAGAAGCTTAGACTACCTACAGGCATGCTTAAGAGTTACTTTGGGAGGACCTCTGTTGTTGCTCAGATGTGGCCTCAATCTCTCTAAGCCCAACTCTGCAAGTAAAATCATTCCCTTCCGCCCCCTTAAGTGGGACATGACATCCAGGGGTGAAAGTCTCCCTGGCAACATGGGAGAGGACTCCCAGTGATGAATCCAGACCTGGCACTGTGGTACCAACAATTACATCTTGACCAAATGGAGGAAAAGAAGTGTAATTAATAAAGTATCAGTGGCAGAGAGAGTTCAAATAGAGTCGAGAGGCTACTTTGGAGGTTGCTCTTATGCAAGCTTCAGGTAGACCTTTCTACCTATCATAACCTGCCAACTCCCAACCAGGACCATCCCAGCCAATCCTAAAGAACACCCAGGACAATATATAAGATTCCAGGCACTAAATGTACTAAGAAATGATGAATATGCAACTATGTGATGATATTAAGAATTACTGATTGTATATGTAGAATGGAATGATATCTTAATGTTTTGCTTGTTAATTTTTTTTAATTAATAAAAAAAGTTAAAAAAAAAAAAAAAAAAAAAGGTTCCAGGCACTAGAGTAACTTTCCAGAAACCTACAACCTCCAGATTGGTCCCTGATCCAGCTAAGTCCTGAAACCTAGCCCAGCCTCCCTAGAACATCAGATAGTTCCATCTTTCTACCCCATATTAGTGACAAACCCTTCCAACATCAAAAATTTAGAATTGCCATAGCCCAAACAACCCCAATGAGAGGTATGGAAAGATCAAATGTGATGGTAGAATTATACATAGAAGATAGGACTTAACAAACTAAATACTTAGTTTGTTAACTAAGTATTTAAGATAGGACTTAACTAAAATACTTAGTCTCCAGTATTTTAGAGCAGCTAGAAGTAAAAACTGAAAATTGTGAAATTGTAACCCATGTCAAATTCTGAAATATGTTCTAAAATTAATTGTGGTGCTGTGTTTGGAAATTTATAGCTTTTTTGTATATATGTGATTTTTCACAAAAAAAGGAGAAAAAGTCAATTGTGATGATAAAAAAAGTATTTAAGCCCTCTAGCCTCCTACATTCTGGAGTAGCTAGAAGGAAAAATCTGAGGATGGTATGGTAGTCCATGACAAACTCTGGGATCTGTCCTGTAACCACTTTTTGAAGAGTGCTTTGAAAACTATTGTTTTTTATTTCTTTGCTTTGTATATATGTAATACTATACAATAAAAAAAATTCTAAAAAAAAATTTCTGAATAGCTCCTCTCTCTCGATTTAAGGAAAATAGAAAATGGCCCCGAATAGCAGCATATTCAGGTGGAGAGTTAGTGGAAGCAGTCTGCCCCAGGCAATAAAGGGGTACAGTGACTGCAGAGAATTTTAAAATAATAATAAAACTAACTAAAAATGGACCTAATTTATATTATTAACGTGCTCTGGTAACAGTAAACAATGCCTGCTATAAAATCCATCTCCTTGTTGAGGCAAATCATTTCCACCCCACCCCCTTGGTACCTCACTGCCCGCATCCATTCCTCCTGGTGCAGGATACCTCCAGCTTCCTCTAAAAATCGTCTCAACCAATGGTGACATAGACTGGCCTTCTCACACTCTCGATGTGGATGGGAGGATGAAGAATCATCGAGCCAGTTTTTTATATATATCACCTTTGAAAATGACCATCTTGGACTGGTCGCTCACTATGCAATGGATCTTGGAGCATCCCTTTAAACTTCCCAATGAGCTGGTATATGCCTTCCTGTAACCCCTACCCCCATCCTGAAGATGACAATATTTCTTGGGAACAGGACAGGATTCGAATAGTTAAGAGGCAAAGCACTTGAATCAGCATTGGACATCCAGCAAGTGCTCAGAAATGCTATTTGCCTCTCTCCAGCCCTCCTGCCTGGAGGAACCTGGAGGAATGATGGGCTTTGTAGCCTCTGTTTCAGTCTCACCCAGAGTCTCACTAGTCAACCCATCTGCCTGCCCCCACCAGGAAGGCCCTATCCTCTTTTATTTATTTATTTATTTTTAGTTAAAAAATTCATAAAACAAAAAGTATTCTTGTAGAAACTTGGAAAATACTGAAACATATTAACAAAGTTAGTTTTTTATGTGGAGATAAACATTGTCAATAACTTTTTTAGGGTATGACTTTCCTATATATTTCTATGCATTTATCTATCACCTATCTACTTATCTATCTTGCTATATATAGATTATATAGATTTAAATACAGATATAGATATATACACACACATACCTCAATGGGATCATATTGTGTATAGAATCCTATACTCTCTTTTCTTCATAGGGCTTCCCTCTACTGATTCAATGTTAGTTGATCTTCCCTCCCACTCCCCCAAATTCCTGTAACATTTTGAGATATCCCCAAACTTTTGGCACATTGTTGTATTTCTTACAATGAAGTTTGATGGTGTCATGTTTCATCTTTTTAAATCCGTTTTCCAAAAATCTGCAATTTTTTTTACAAAAATGATGCATGCTCATAAAAAATTCAAACATTACAGAAATGTATAGAGTGAAAAGTAAAAACCGCTCCATCCGCCTCTGCCAATTCCATGCCCTGGAATTACCTTGGTTAACAGTGTAGAGTCTTTTCCTTCACATTTTCTATTAAAATATAGAAAAAATATATTTTCTATATATTTCAATATATATTCAAGTATATATTGAAGTATAGGCAAATGTAAGCATATATGATTTTTTTCACAAAATGGAACCCTTGTGTGTTTCTGTGGAAACTTTCAAACTTGCTTTTTTACTTAAGAATATGGCTTGGACAAATTGTATATCAGTACCTGTTGCTCTACTTTATTTTTTTCAGTGGCTACATAACAGACAATTATATAGACATGCATTAATTTTTTTAAACTTCCTCCCTCTTAATGGATACTGGGGGAATTCCCAGTTATTTTGCTGTCACTGAAAATATTTCAGTGAAGATACTCACAGGTAAATATCTAAGCATGTGGTACAAGTACTTCTGTAGAATAAATTTCTAGAAGTATGATTGTTGGGTCACACAGAACACACATTTTAATGAATGATTGGTGCTGCCAAGTAACCCTCTAAGAAACTTCCACCAGTCTTCACTCCCATCAACATTATATGAGGGTGCCAATTTCCCCACAACCACACCTGCTTGAAATCACTCTTTATTATAGTCACTCAAATAGGTGACTTTCTTCAATTTTTGTTGCTGTTGTTAAGCTCACTGGTGGAACAGGGATTGCTAGGTCTCCTCCAATATTCAGCTCCCCCTTCTTCCAAACAAATACAGTTTTTTAGCCAGGCACATGGCCACCTAATTAAAAGGACATTCTCCAGAGTGCCTTGCAGCTGACCGTGCAGTCACATGACTAAGATCTAAGCCATGGATGTGGCTAGATGTAATTGCAATAGAGCGTTTGTTTTCCGCGTTGTGCCCTTAAAGGGAAAAAGCATTCCCTACTCCTTCCTTTGTGCTGCACTCTTGGATGCAGTGACAGAAATGGGCCTGCCATCTTGGAGCGTGAGACAGGATTATAATGTTAAGGATGACAGAGCAAAAAATATTGGATCCCCGACACCTCAGCCTCGCCATACATCTCTGGACCATGTACCTGCATTTTTGCATGAGATAGAGAAAAAAGACCTCTAAGTTGTTCAATCCATTGTATTTCTTTTTTAAAAAAAAATATTTTTATTATAAACAACAAACATACAAACATTCTTGACTTAACGAACATCCTTGACATGGTTACAATCAATGGCTCACATTATCATCACATAGTTGTGTATTCATCACCATGAGCATCTTTTTGAACATTTGCATCTCTCCAGCAAAAGAAAGAAGAAAAGAAAATACTCATACATGCCATACCCCTTACCACTCCCTTTCATTGACCACTAGTATTTCAATCTACTCAATTTATTTTAACCTTTATTCCCCCTATTATTTGTTTATTTCTTATCCATATTTTTCACTCTTCTGTCCATACTGTAATAAAAGGAATATCACAATCACACAGTCACATTGTGAAAGCTTTATCACTATACAATCATCTTCAAGAAATGTGGCTATTGGAACACCATACACTAAAAAGGGGATATCTATATAATGTGTAAGAATTACCTCCGTGATAACCTCTCGACTCTGTTTAAACTGTCTCATTTCTCTCTTCCCTATTTCAATCAAGAAGGTTTTCTCAATCCCTTGAAGCTGAGTCCCAGCTCAATCTAGGATTTCTGTCCCACATTGCCAGGGAAGTCCACACCCCTGGGAGTCATGTACCACATAGAGAGGGGGAGGGTGGTGAGTTCACTTGCTGTGTTGTTAAGCCATTGTATTTTGAGGTCTCTTTAGTACAGCCCCCAAACTTGTATTCTGACTAATATGGGTGAGAATTTGGGGAAACTTTTTAAAAAATGCATTTACATTGATGTTTTCCTCCAGAAGCACTGCCAGTCTTTTTTTCCCCCTACTGGATTTAAGTTCCTTGAGAGCAGGCCCTTATCTCACTGGACTATTAATGATAATTATAAGCCTTCTGCCAGAGTACTGGCCACTCATGGGAGTTGGGGACTGGAGGTTAGAGCAACTACCTTGACACATTCTAAATACTCCCGTGGATGACTTTTTTCCCCCTGACACTGTCCAATGCTGCACCAAAAATTAAGGAGGAAGTAGAAAACTGGATCCAAAACTTGCAGCACAGCAATCATGGTATTTTTTACATTCTAAAAATTTCATTTAAAATTTAATTGTGGGGGTGCAAGGGTGGTTCAGTGGTAGACTTCTCACCTGCCAAGTGGGAGACACGGGTTTGATTCCTGGCCTATGCACTTCTCAAAAACAACAAACAAAAAAATTTCAACAAAATGGTGCTGCAATAATGGGATACTCACATGGAAAAAGAATGAAATGTGACCCCACCGTACAGCATAAAAAAATTTAATTGTGTGATTTTTCAGAACTATATTAAAACAAAAAGTTAGGGATTCATTTGCCCATGAACACCAATACAACAAATCTCTTGTCCTCTGCCTTTTATATGGTTCCTAAATAAGGTGGCAGGGGATGGGGAAACAAGTAGACATGGTAAATCATTCATAAGATGATTCTCCTAAACTGTATGTCTACTTGACTGCCAGACTACCTAGCTATGAAAATGGGAATCTGAAGAAACTGAGAAAAGTAGCTTGGAACTTTCTGAAGTGGAGCTAGTTCTAAGTCACAGCTCTTGATAGCAAATGCCAGGAAGGATTTGAGCTGGTATAATGGTTCAGGATGAATTGATTTAAAAAGGTATTTTCCTAAAGCTTAGAAGGAAAACTCCAGTTTATCATGTTTCACTTGAGAACGCTGAGAACCAGAAAAGCTGGCCACGAAAATAAATGCATTTGTTCAGGTGCATCTGTAGTTTCTTAGTAAAGGGGGTGATAAAGACTGCCCTATACCTTTGTGTTTCCTGAAATGCCAACACATTTTGGGGAAATGATTTGCAACAAAGTCCTCGGGTTCTATTATGGCAATCATTTCAATATCACACATTTTAATTCCTGTTGATTTTACATTGCATGCCTACATAGAATAAAGAATGCATGTTAATTGGAAGAAAATTTGTCAAAGAACTGACATGGGTACATTAATATTATATAACAGTGCATCAAAAGTGTGGAACTGAATATATACAGATTAAGGAGACAGCCTCTTGGAAATCAGATGTACCTAGAGATGAGCTGGCAAATTGTAACAACAGACTGCATGTAGGGGAAGTCTGGTTTGAACCATTTGTCAATTACCATGGTGTAAATGCCCCCAAATGGCTGATTTGAAGCTATCAATATCCCCAAATTGAAAAAGATGGAAAAGATGTGCAAAGTCATCTCTCACTAGTCAGTATGAACTAGCTTCAGCACTCCACTGAACGGAACACAATTTATGCTTCCTTATTATTCATTTTTTCTTTCCTATATCAATGCTTACTATAAGCCAGGCACTGTATTAGATGTGGGGTGCACAATAGGGAGGAAACAGACTTTATCCTCATTTTCTCAGAATTCATAGTCTAGTGGGGAGACAGGCATTTAATAAAAAAAATGTGAAGACCAATATAAAATTGTAACTGTGAAAACTGTTAAGGGGAGATAAATGGTGCTAAGAGATCATGGAAATGGAAGCTGGGCAGGACCACCTTCCTTGAGTAAGTGCTAATTGGGATGAGACCTGAGGGAAGCTGTGGAACATCATCATGCAGAGAGGGAAGAGAAAATAGCAAGCAAGAGGCCAGAGCATGTGCAAAGGCCCCGTGATGAGAAGGAAGTGCCATCTGTGACAAGATAATGTCCAGATATGACCATCTTTGTCTTTTTCTGTATTTTCTTCCTTGTAATGTGGTAACAAAATCAGTCAAGGCATGTTGGTGCCATAAAGACAATTAGGATTTTTATATCAGACATGCAAAGAGAAATAGTCAATGCTCAGTTTTTCAACTTCTCAAAATAGGCCTCTCTGTTGAACCCCACATCATAATGAGGTTACAGGGTTATAATAATTCTGAAAGCCAAAGCTTAGAATATGAGTTTGGGAGTGGGGGAGGGAAGTCTCTTGAGACTCCAAAAGGAGAGGATGTAGACTTGATGTTTAGCAATGGAATGGAGAAGGAGAGATAACAGCATTGCCTCTCACCAGCACCAGGGGACACAGCAGAAGCCAAGCCAACACCTGTCATCCACCATCAAGTGTGCCGTGTGGCCCTGTGAGTCTTCCCTGCTAAAGGCCACATAAACAATGCCCCCACCTCTGGAGAGCACCTTTAATTGGCTGTTGCTTCCAGATCACCCATGATGAACGAGAAAAGTGAACCATCCTAGACCCCAGAATTTATATCATTGGAACTGCCTCTTGGTCAACAACCTAGGACACCCTTAAACTCTCAACTGTAGGTTGATATTCCTGACATCTAGAGGGGCAACGAGAGAAAAAGAAGGAAGAGCTCTTTGCTGCCCTGATGTGGGACTGGGAAGGGGGAAAAACTGCCCCGATGCACTTGTTTGAGAAACAGAGAAATGGACAGCATGACTGGAACGTGTTGCAAGCTAAGGATGGAGGGGTAAGAGCCACAGAGGATTTTGTAGACCCTGCTAAAGAATAGATCCTTAATTGAAACCAATGGCCATTGGAATATTTTAAGCAGGCAGGAAACAGGAGTTGTTGTGGAAAAAGAATTTAGAATGGGAATACTTGTTGTTAGGAATGGGTGATGTGCCCATTCTCCTCACACATTCTTTCTCATTTGCCCTGCCTGGTATGTTCCAGAATCCCGCTGAGTCCTCTGAACCCCTTCACTCTCCTGACCTCAGGCTGATCCTGGGGTAGTGATGTTCTTCCCACTGGAAAGCAATTTTTTAATAAACATTGCTGGTAACACTGTGAGGAAAAGGGTGCTGTCTACATGTTGGTGAAAATTAAAATTGGTACTACATTTTGGTGGGCATTTAATAGAAAAGTAGCCTAGAGAAACAATACAAATGTCCATTAATAGGGAATTAGTTAAATAAAGTATAATACATGGTGCATATGTATATGGAATATTATACAATAGTTACAATGAGGTTACACGATTTATTGATATGAAAACTTCCCAAAAGAGACTGAATGGCAAAGAGCAGATTACAAAACAATATGTCATGTGTGTGTGTGTGTGTGTGTGTGTGTGTGTGCATGTGTAGCTAGAACAAAAAATTCTGGAGGTTATTTCAAGCTGATAATGGCTGATATCTTCAGTGGGGAATTTTGGAGAAATAGGGAAATTTTACTTCTTACAGAATGCACTTCTCTCTAATATTTGAATTTATTATGTTTTAAGAAAAAAAAAGCAAAAACAAACCATTTTAAAGACAATTTTGGAAGCTGGACAAAAGGGAAGCTCTGGCAAATGGCCGCAGGGCTGCTGAAGAGGGTGACCACAAGGACCAGACCATGGGGCTTTCTCTTACCTCTGACCCTCAGCCAGGCTTTCCTCCTCTCTGGACCTTGGCTTCCCACTGTAAAAGGCTGGAGATGAATATACATCTTCTGGGAAAAGTTCAGACCTGCGTTCAAATCCCAATTCTTCCATTTACCAGAAGAATGACAGGTGAGTGAGTGACCTACCTCCTTTAAAGCCTGTTTTCTCCAAAGGGAAAGGAGACATCCCAGCCCTCCAAGGGTGGCCATGAAGAGCAGCGGGCTTTGTTGCATCATGGAGCAGGGTGGGCACTTAGAGGAGGCTGGTTTCCACATCCCCAGTTAGCTCAAAACCTTTTCCAGCCCTAAGTAATTCCCTAATACTATATGACCTTGCCTTAAACAGCGACCTCAGTTAAACCATTCCACTGCTGTAGAAAGCTTTAACTTATTACAATGTACTTACTCTACAAAAATGTTTTATGCTGCTATATGTTCAGCATCAGGAATTCAAATGAAATACTAATTTCATGATTCCTCCCTTGAAATAATTTTCAATCTAATGTTGTGGTTGAAGCAGGGAGGAAGAATTCTTATTTCATCAACTTGAAATTAAAAGAATATTTCTTTTCAGCCTTTTCTATCTCATAAAAATGCGATTTCTTTTTACAATACAAGGTCTTATCAAAAAGGAACATTAATTTTATCAAACACCAAAAACAACTTTTAATCTTATTTTAACCAAGGTAATTGAAAAGAACTACATTTCAAAGAATTCTTACATTTCACACAAGCTAATTAAGCATAATTAACTTCATTCATTCATTCACTCAATAGATATTTTAATATTGAATGCCTAACATGTACCTATGTCTTAGAGATCATTAAGCTTGCCTTCTATCAGGAATAGGGTTGTGAGGAACAGATAATAAACAAATAATGCAGGAAAGGAAGACAGGAAGAATCAAGAGGTGAGAGTTCTAATTTTAAATACGGATTCAGGGAAAGCCTCACTGAGATAGCAAACCTGAAATATGAGAGAACCAGTCATGTGCGAACAGCACATGCAAAGGCCCTGAGGTGGGAGTGAACTGACATATTGAAAAAAATAACCAAGAAGCAGCCAGCATGAGCAGAGCAGAGGAACAAGGAGGACAGCAGAAGAGGGGATCAGAGAGGTAGGTCCTGAGGTGTACTGTGCCTGAAATGTTCAAAAAAAAAAAAACAGAAGGGAGGCCAGGGCTGTTGGAGTAGAGTAGAGAGGGTCAAGTAGTAGATGAGGTTGAAGAGTCACGAAAACCAACTTGTGTACAGCCATAGAGGCTCCTATAGGGAAGGGAGATAGTAGCCACTGGATGGCAGAGAAATGATGAGAGCTGAGTTAGCTTTATAACTAGATTACCCTGGCTGCTCTGTTAGGGAGAGGTTTGTACAAAAATACTCCAGATGCATTGGAGTGGCTGGAGGGAAGTACCTGAATCTGTTGAGCTGTGTTCCAGTAGCCTTGATTCTTGCAGACAATTGTATAATGATATGACTTTCACAGTGTGACTGTGTGATTATGAAAACCTGTGTCTGATGCTCCTTTTATCCAGGATATAGCCTGATGGGTAAAAAAAAAAAAAAAAAAAAAAACTCTGGATAATAAGTAAATAAATAATAGAGGGGATGAAGAGTAAAATAAATTGGATAGCTTGAAATATTAGTATACAATGAGAGGGAGGGGTAAGGGGTAATGTATGTATGAGTTTTTTCTTTCTTCTTTTTGTTTCTTTTCCTGGAGTGATGCAAATGTTCTAAAAATTATCATGGTAATGAATGCACAACTATGTGATGATATTGCGAACCATTGATTGTACACCATGTATGGAATGTTTGTGTTGACATTTCTCAATTAAAATATTTTTTAAACAATAGAATACTCCAGAGAGACAGTGGGAGGTGAGGTCAGAGAGGGAGCTGGGAAAGTGATGAGAAGTGATCAGATTCTGGAATGTTTTGACAGTAGAGGCAACAGGATTTACTAAAGGTGTCAGCAAAAGTGAGAAGATAAAAAGGAGTCCAAGGGTTTTGTTTGTTTGTTTGTTTTTTATATTAAAGAGATGATATTATGGAATTTATTTCTTTTTTTCAAAGAATGCTGTGATTGATACTATGCTTCTAGAATACGAAATACGTCTTCCTTATAACAAATCTATCGCCCCAGGGACAGGGATGGTACTTCTGTGACCCCTGTGCCTGGAGTAGTACCCAATGCATGGAAGACACTCAGAGATCCCTGTGGAATCAATGCATTGAACCTCCTGAGATGGGTTACACATTCTGCCTGGAACAGGAGAAAAGAAGAGAGGAGTCCAAGGTGCTTGACTCAAGCAATCAAAAGGAAAGCACCACCATTTACAGATATGAGAACAAGCAGATTTTAGGGGAGATCAAGAACTCACTTTGGAATATTTTATATTTGAAATGTTAATACACATCGAAATGGAAACCAGGTAGGAAGTTGGACATAAAAGACAATCCAGGGTAGAGTTCCAGGCTAGAGATATGATTTAGGAGTTATTAGTGCATAGAAAGCACTGAAAACTCCATTAAACGAGATCACCAAGTGAGTAGGTAAAGAAAGGACAGAATCTCCAAGGACTGGGCTCTGGGGCATCCCAAATTCTGTTGGGAGATATGGAAATACCAATGAAGGAGACTGAGAAAGCAGGGCTAGTAAGAGATTAGGAGATTATGGTGTCCTGGAAGCCAAGGGAAAAGTGTTTCAAGAGAAGGGAGAAATCAACTGTCAATCCTGCTGAAAGTTCAAGTAAGGTGAAAGCTGAGAACTGACCCTTGGATTAGAGATGTGGAGGTGATTGATAATTTTGGCCAGAGCAATGTCCTTGAAGGAGTCAGGGCAAAAGACCTACTGAAGCAAGTTCGAGAGATATTGGGAGAAAAAGTGGAGACAATATATGTACACAATTCTTTCAGGAGTTCTACTATAGAGGGGAGCAAACAAGGAGACATTTCAGCAGGTTTGTTGTTGGTAGAAAAGATAGAGTAGGAAAAAGTGATGAAGGATGCAGGAAAGGGGAAATAAACAAAGGTGCCAGGAGTGTTTGAATAGGTGAGAGAGGCTGAGCTCTAGTGCACTCACGAACGTTACCCACAATACAAGCACAAACACTTCACCCACGGTAAAGAGAGGGACAGCAGAGTGCTCAGGCAGGGATGCCAGAAGATGGATGGCGGTAGTGCCAGGAACTCATGGACATGCTCTTCCAATAGCTTCCATTTTCTCTGAGAGAGTGCTCAGTCAGGGTGCAAGTGCTGGGATTTGAGGACAGGAAGAGGTAAGAAAGAGCAGAGTGGAAGAGGAATGGACTAGGGAATAAACTCACTTACCCGTAAATAGGGAACAGTGGTTTTAATAAACATTCCAATAAAATAATTTACAGAAAGAATGGCAGGATCGGGAAGGGCAAAGGAGTAGGGTACCCACTCTCTTGGTTGCAGTGAGAACTTCTGTATCAGTTTGAGTAAATCGGAGGACAAGGGCCATATAGGGTGATCCTTGTGCACCAAAGTGGGTTTCAGCTGATTCACGGAGTGCACAAAATTTGGATATGTATTGGGAAATCAATAACAATGCCAAGGGCTTTACATCAACTAGCTCACTTAATCTTTTTTTTTAAATATTTTTATTGAGAAATCTTCAAACACATACTCAGTCCATACATGAGGTGCACAATCAGTGACTCACAATATCATCACATAGTTGTGTATTCATCACGATGATCATTTTTAGAACACTTGCATCATTCCAGGAAAAAAAAAAAAGAAAAAAACTCATACATCCCATACCCCTTACACCTCCCTCTCATTGCACAATAGTAGTTCAATCTACCCAATTTTTTACCTTTATCTCCTCCCCTATTATTTACTTATTATCCTTATTTTTATACCCATCTGCTCATACCCTGGATAAAAGGAGCATCAGACACGAGGTTTTCACAATCACACAGTCACACTGTAAAAGCTATACCATTATATAATCGTCTTCAAGAATCAAAGCTACTGGAACACAGCACAACAGTTTCAGGTACTTCCCTCCAGCCACTTCAGTATGCCATAAACTAAAAAGGGATATCTATATAATACATAAGAATAACCTCCAGGATAAACTTTCAACTCTGTTTGAAATCTCTCAGCCATTGAAATTTTATCTTGTCTCATTTATCTCTTTCCTCTTTTGGTCAAGAAAGCTATCTCAGTCCCATGATGCCACATCCTGGCTCATTCTGGGAGTTCTGCCCACTTTGCTAGGGAGGTTTACACTCCTGGGAGTCATGTCTCACATAGGGGGAAGGGCAGTGAATTCATTTGCAGAGTTAGCTTAGGGAAAGAGGCCACAGCTGAGCAACAAAAGAGCTTCTCTGGGCGTGACTCTTGGGCATAATTATAAGTAGGCTTAGCTTCTCCTTTGCAGGAATAAGCTTCATAGGGGCAAACCCCAAGATTGAGGGCTCAGGTTATTGAATTGGTTGTCACCTGTGCTGGTTTGAAAGTATTATGTACCCCAGAAAAGCCATGTTTAAATCTTGATTCAATCTTGTCAGGGCAACTTTTTCTTTTAATCCTGATTCAATACCGTAGGTTGGAAATTTTAATTAGATTATCTCCATGGAGATGTGGCATGCCCAGTTGTGGGTGTGACTGTTTGATTAGATGGAGATGTGATTCCACCCATTCCAGGTCAGTCTTGATTAGTTTACTGGAATGCTTTAAAAGAGGAAACATCTTGGAGAGAATCAGAAATGACAGAAGACTCAGCACCGACAGAGAGTGAGCCAATAGAACCTCAAAGCAGAGCCTACAGAAACAACAGAGCTGACAGAGATGCTGAAACAAATGCTTGGAGCCCGGCAGATGTAGCCAGGAGATGTTAAGCAAGCCAGAACCTGGAGAGAGCCAAGTGTAGCTAAGAGATGAAAGCCAGCCCTGGAGAAGCAAAGTGAGGAACTCTCACTGGGACAGAGGCTGAAAGCGACCGAGCCCAGGAGCAAGAGACCAGCAGATGCCAGCCATGTGACTACCCAGCCGACAGAGGTGTTCCTGACCCATCGATCTTCCTTGAGTTAAGGTATCTTTCCCTGGATTCCTTAATTTAGGCATATTTATAGGCTTAGAACTGTAAACTTGTAACTCATTAAATTCCCCCTTTTAAAGGCCATTCCAGTTCTGGTATATCCCATTCCAGCAGCTTATGAACTAACACCTCCCTACTGCTTGCGAGAATATCAGGTATTTCCCAAATGGGGAAGTTAGCTCAATTAATTTTACAAAACTCCCTATGGAGTACCAATTTTTATCATCATCACCAAGTGCAGAATAATAAATAATATGCCTCAGGTCTCACAGATGTAAGTGGTAGAGGTGGGATTCAAACCTTGGCTTGTCTGACTCCATAGTCCTTACTCCTAAATTCTCTAACAATCTGCCAGTTGGAATCTACATGCTAAGATTTAAGATTATGCTAGCAGTTGAAACCAAAAATTGAATGTTGATACCAGCAATTGAATATTCAACAGAACTTACTGGTAGGATAGGCTCCATGTGGACAGACTCGGTGATCCACCAGGGACACATGGCACTTACTTATCAAAGGCTAAATGGAGAGAATAAAAGGATGCTGTCTCTTGAGAACCATTGTTTAGCAGACTCTTCGAACCAGCTCTCGTTGGAGTTAAACACTGAGTGAAGTATGCATTAGGCAACATATCCCCAAACCTCCACAGAGGTCTCTGAGATATACTATGCTCCCACCTCATCTTTGAAGCCTTGTTTCAGCTCTAGCAAAAACATACAAATTGGAGAAATCCAACTGTGAAAACTGAGCCCCTTCTTTAATCAGTGTGCGGTGGTGCACAGAGCCATCAGTGTGACACACTTCTAGGGGGTGCCATTCACCAGGGACACTCTATAAATGGCACTTCCTGGCTGTGGGTAAGTCATCATCAAAAGTATGAAAGCTGTCACTTGTGCTTCTTAAAGAAAGGCCGTGGTAAAAATACTTTTTATCATTTGGAGGTGCCTCCCGTATAGTCATGATCCATGAATATAAAACTGTCCAGGGTGACTAGGGAATATAACCTTATCCTGAGTTTTCAAAAGTGAGGCACTCCTGTGTTTAAAAACAAAATGTAAAGAATCTGCACAGAAAAACTTGAAGGAAGAAACTTACTCAAAGACGTTTAGTGCATAGAGAAGAACACTTACTACTTCCTGAATTTTGTTCAATGTCTGGGTTATTGATTTTAAAATTCTCAGTACTTTTGTTTTTAAACATTGAAATCATTCATCTCAGTCACACACAACTTACGAAAAACACAAATCACAACTTATGGATTTATCAAATTACGTTTCTGCAAACACATGACTGTTTGCTATCTGATTTAATCAGTCTTCTGAGTGTTTAAGTTCATAACTCTCATATCGGATTTTCTTAAATACTCCCCCCAAATAACAATGTTTATTTTTACTATTAAATTAATATATTATAATAAAACTATTTACCAAGGTGCTAATACCATTGATTTAAATGTATGTCTTAATTATCTTTATTATCCTTTTACTCATTTTTATTCTCATTTTCCCTTTTTCTGGGGTTACCTTCTTAGAGTAATTTCACCAGGTATTATATCTGTACCTAGTCTGTCCAACACAGTAGCCATTAGTCACATATGACTACTGAAATTTAAATTAATCGAAACTGAATAGAATTAAAAATTCAGTTCGTACTAGCCAAGTTCGTACTAGCCAAGCACTCAATAGCTGCATCTTGCTCTTGGCTACCATACTGGACAGGACAGGTATAAAACATTTCTACCACTACAGACAGTTCTTTTTGACAGAGCTCTTCTATGCCTTCCTTAGATTGTAGCCATTATATTAGACTCAAAAGAAGAATCACTTGCTGCTGCAGAAGAGCCAAATTTGCTGGTTTTGAGGTGTCAACATATTAGTTCTTGGTTGAGACAAAGGATCTGGTAGAGGTCAAAAGAGATACAACCCTGAGCCCCCAGTCAGTGGCCTGAGCTTCTTTTATGAAAGAATTTAATTCACGACATCAATGAGACATCTAACCTCTCTCATTTCATGTAAAATTTAGATTTTTGCATTTGGTATCCTTCCCAGGTATGATATACTCTTTAAGTTTCAAAAGTTCAGAATTACCTAATTAGTACATGTTGTTGAAATCTGCCAGCCTAATCTGTTAGTGTTATTGAAAATGTGAGTCTTGACAGAATCTCATTATACTAGCAAGAACAGCTAGATGAAAGAAAGTCGGTATGGTTATTTCTCCTCTTGGGGAGACTTAACTAATTTAATATCTTAGCTCTTACCTTGTTCCTACTATATGCAGAAAGCCACTGAGGAAGAACTATTGCTGACCCCTATCTGGTTATTTTGATTGACCCATGGTTTCAAATAGTCCTTCCTTCCTGTTCTTGGTAATTTTCTTATTTTCTCCAGGATCCTTGGCTTGCTCACATATTTTTGTGTTTGTTCTTTCTTGCTTACACAGATTAAAAAACCAAAGACATCTGTTTCATAATCTAACATGTGTTTTAAAAACATGAAAAAATTTTCAGCATTAAGATTCTTATAGGTATTTAAAGAAAATGACAATTAGGAGTATCCTGTTGGATCCCTTCTTTTGTATTACAACTACTCTTTAACATTTTATATTGGCTTTTCTCTTTTCAGTATTATTATAAGTTCATGGCTTTCCATATACTTAATTTATTCTGAATGATTACAGTCATAATAATTATTTGTATTCTTTATGCTTAAATTGTCGTAACTTGTTGAGTGAAAGACTCTTTAAGTTCTCTCAGTCCAAACATATTTGAAATTGTCCTTGATTCTAGCAAACAATAAAATTTTTCAAAATCATCCTAATTTTTCCTAGTTCTTTCAGTAGAGAATGATGCTAAAAGCAAAATCTGGTTGCCAGACTAAGATTCTCTTGGGTGAAAGTGGTGCTGTTACTGTGTGGCCACTTTTATTAACAGAGCTAGAAAAAATATTTCTTTTTATGGTCATAAGCTCACATTGATTTTTTTTGTAACGGAACATTCATTTGCTGCACTCTACTTATCACTAAGACATGCTAACATAACTGAACAAAACAAAGGTAACTTATCTCTCAGAAGGCCATTTTTTTTTTTTTTTTTTTTTTTTTTTTTTAGAATTTATGATTTGTTTGCAGTTCTTTTTTTTTTTTTTATTTTTTTTATTTTTTTTTATTTATTTTTTTTTTATATATATATATTTTTTTATTAATTAAAAAAAGAATTAACAAAACAATTAGAAATCATTCCAATCTACATGTACAATCAGTAATTCTTAATAACATCACATAGTTGCATATTCATCATTTCTTAGTACATTTGCATCGATTTAGAAAAAGAAATAAAAAGACAACAGAATAAGAATTAAAACAATA
Source organism: Tamandua tetradactyla (assembly GCF_023851605.1). Lineage (NCBI taxonomy): Eukaryota > Metazoa > Chordata > Mammalia > Pilosa > Myrmecophagidae > Tamandua > Tamandua tetradactyla. The sequence goes on along the minus strand of NC_135328.1, from coordinate 182,851,706 downwards.
ATAGAAAGAAAAAAAAACAAAAAAAACAAAAACAAAAAAACCTATACCTCACATGCAGCTTCATTCAGTGTTTTAACATAATTGCATTACAATTGGGTAGTATTGTGCTGTCCATTTCTGAGTTTTTATATCCAGTCCCGTTGTACAGTCTGTATCCCTTCATCTCCAATTATCCCTTCTCTTTTTTTTTTTTTTTTTAATTAACGGAAAAAAAGAAATTAACCCAACATTTAGAGATCATACCATTCTACACATGCAATCATTAATTCTTAACATCATCACATAGATGCATGATCATCATTTCTTAGTACATTTGCATTGGTTTAGAAGAACTAGCAACATAACCGAAAAAGATATAGAATGTTAATATAGAGAAAAAAATAAAAGTAATAATAGTAAAATCAAAACAAAATAACACAAAACAAAACAAAAACCTATAGCTCAGATGCAGCTTCATTCAGTGTTTTAACATGATTACTTTACAATTAGGTATTATTGTGCTGTCCATTTTTGAGTTTTTATATCTAGTCCTGTTGCACAGTCTGTATCCCTTCAGCTTCAATTACCCATTGTCTTACCCTGTTTCTAACTCCTGCTGAACTCTGTTACCAATGACATATTTCAAGTTTATTCTCGAATGTCCGTTCACATCAGTGGGACCATACAGTATTTGTCCTTTAGTTTTTGGCTGGATTCACTCAGCATAATATTCTCTAGGTCCATCCATGTTATTACATGGTTCATAAGTTTATCTTGTCTTAAAGCTGCATAATATTCCATCGTATGTATATACCACAGTTTGTTTAGCCACTCTTCTGTTGATGGAGATTTTGGCTGTTTCCATCTCTTTGCAATTGTAAATAATGCTGCTATAAACATTGGTGTGCAAATGTCCGTTTGTGTCTTTGCCCTTAAGTCCTTTGAGTAGATACCTAGCAATGGTATTGCTGGGTCGTATGGCAATTCTATATTCGGCTTTTTGAGGAACCGCCAAACTGCCTTCCACAGTGGTTGCACCCTTTGACATTCCCACCAACAGTGGATAAGTGTGCCTCTTTCTCCGCATCCTCTCCAGCACTTGTCATTTTCTGTTTTGTTGATAATGGCCATTCTGGTGGGTGTGAGATGATATCTCATTGTGGTTTTGATTTGCATTTCTCTAATGGCCAGGGACATTGAGCATCTCTTCATGTGCCTCTTGGCCATCCGTATTTCCTCTTCTGAGAGGTGTCTGTTCAAGTCTTTTTCCCACTTTGTAATTGGGTTGGCTGTCTTTTTGTTGTTGAGATGAACAATCTCTTTATAAATTCTGGATACTAGACCTTTATCTGATATATCATTTCCAAATATTGTCTCCCATTGTGAAGGCTGTCTTTCTACTTTCTTGATGAAGTTCTTTGATGCACAAAAGTGTTTAATTTTGAGGAGTTCCCATTTGTTTATTTCCTTCTTCAGTGCTCTTGCTTTAGGTTTAAGGTCCATAAAACCGCCTCCAGTTGTAAGATCCATAAGATATCTCCCAACATTTTCCTCTAACTGTTTTATGGTCTTAGACCTAATGTTTAGATCTTTGATCCATTTTGAGTTAACTTTTGTATAGGGTGTGAGAGATGGGTCTTCTTTCATTCTTTTGCATATGGATATCCAGTTCTCTAGGCACCATTTATTGAAGAGACTGCTCTGTCCCAGGTGAGTTGGCTTGACTGCCTTATCAAAGATCAAATGTCCATAGATGAGAGGGTCTATATCTGAGCACTCTATTCGATTCCATTGGTCGATATATCTATCTTTATGCCAATACCATGCTGTTTTGACCACTGTGGCTTCATAATATGCCTTAAAGTCAGGCAGCGCGAGACCTCCAGCTTCGTTTTTTTTCCTCAAGATGTTTTTAGCAATTCGGGGCACCCTGCCCTTCCAGATAAATTTGCTTATTGGTTTTTCTATTTCTGAAAAATAAGTTGTTGGGATTTTGATTGGTATTGCATTGAATCTGTAAATCAATTTAGGTAGGATTGACATCTTAACTATATTTAGTCTTCCAATCCAGGAACATGGTATGCCCTTCCATCTATTTAGGTCTTCTGTGATTTCTTTTAGCAGTTTTTTGTAGTTTTCTTTATATAGGTTTTTTGTCTCTTTAGTTAAATTTATTCCTAGGTATTTTATTCTTTTAGTTGCAATTGTAAATGGGATTCGTTTCTTGATTTCCCCCTCAGCTTGTTCATTACTAGTGTATAGAAATGCTACAGATTTTTGAATGTTGATCTTGTAACCTGCTACTTTGCTGTACTCATTTATTAGCTCTAGTAGTTTTGTTGTGGATTTTTCCGGGTTTTCGACGTATAGTATCATATCGTCTGCAAACAGTGATAGTTTTACTTCTTCCTTTCCAATTTTGATGCCTTGTATTTCTTTTTCTTGTCTAATTGCTCTGGCTAGAACCTCCAACACAATGTTGAATAATAGTGGTGATAGTGGACATCCTTGTCTTGTTCCTGATCTTAGGGGGAAAGTTTTCAATTTTTCCCCATTGAGGATGATATTAGCTGTGGGTTTTTCATATATTCCCTCTATCATTTTAAGGAAGTTCCCTTGTATTCCTATCTTTTGAAGTGTTTTCAACAGGAAAGGATGTTGAATCTTGTCGAATGCCTTCTCTGCATCAATTGAGATGATCATGTGATTTTTCTGCTTTGATTTGTTGATATGGTGTATTACATTAATTGATTTTCTTATGTTGAACCATCCTTGCATACCTGGGATGAATCCTACTTGGTCATGATGTATAATTCTTTTAATGTGTTGTTGGATACGATTTGCTAGAATTTTATTGAGGATTTTTGCATCTGTATTCATTAGAGAGATTGGTCTGTAGTTTTCTTTTTTTGTAATATCTTTGCCTGGTTTTGGTATGAGGGTGATGTTGGCTTCATAGAATGAATTAGGTAGTTTTCCCTCCACTTCGATTTTTTTGAAGAGTTTGAAGAGAATTGGTACTAATTCTTTCTGGAACGTTTGGTAGAATTCACATGTGAAGCCATCTGGTCCTGGACTTTTCTTTTTAGGAAGCTTTTGAATGACTAATTCAATTTCTTTACTTGTGATTGGTTTGTTGAGGTCATCTATGTCTTCTTGAGTCAAAGTTGGTTGCTCATGTCTTTCCAGGAACCCGTCCATTTCCTCTAAATTGTTGTATTTATTAGCGTAGAGTTGTTCATAGTATCCTGTTATTACCTCCTTTATTTCTGTGAGGTCAGTAGTTATGTCTCCTCTTCCATTTCTGATCTTATTTATTTGCATCCTCTCTCTTCTTCTTTTTGTCAATCTTGCTAAGGGCCCATCAATCTTATTGATTTTCTCATAGAACCAACTTCTGGCCTTATTGATTTTCTCTATTGTTTTCATGTTTTCAAGTTCATTTATTTGTGCTCTAATCTTTGTTATTTCTTTCCTTTTGCTTGCTTTGGGGTTAGCTTGCTGTTCTTTCTCCAGTTCTTCCAAATGGATAGTTAATTCCTGAATTTTTGCCTTTTCTTCTTTTCTGATATAGGCATTTAGAGCAATAAATTTCCCTCTTAGCACTGCCTTTGCTGCGTCCCATAAGTTTTGATATGTTGTGTTTTCATTTTCATTCGCCTCGAGGTATTTGCTAATTTCTCTTGCAATTTCTTCTTTGACCCAGTCGTTGTTTAGGAGTGTGTTGTTGAGCCTCCACGTATTTGTGAATTTTCTGGCACTCTGCCTATTATTGATTTCCAACATCATTCCTTTATGGTCCGAGAAAGTGTTGTGTAAGATTTCAATCTTTTTAAATTTGTTAAGACTTGCTTTGTGACCCAGCATATGGTCTATCTTTGAGAATGATCCATGAGCACTTGAGAAAAAGGTGTATCCTGCTGTTGTGGGATGTAATGTCCTATAAATGTCTATTAAGTCTAGTTCATTTATAGTAATATTCAGATTCTCTATTTCTTTGTTGATCCTCTGTCTAGATGTTCTGTCCCTTGATGAGAGTGGTGAGTTGAAGTCTCCAACTATTATGGTATATGAGTCTATTTCCCTTTTCAGTGTTTGCAGTATATTCCTCACGTATTTTGGGGCATTCTGATTCGGTGCGTAAATATTTATGATTGTTATGTCTTCTTGTTTAATTGTTCCTTTTATTAGTAGATAGTGTCCTTCTTTGTCTCTTTTAACTGTTTTACATTTGAAGTCTAATTTGTTGGATATTAGTATAGCCACTCCTGCTCTTTTCTGGTTGTTATTTGCATGAAATATCTTTTCCCAACCTTTCACTTTCAACCTATGTTTATCTTTGGGTCTAAGATGTGTTTCCTGTAGACAGCATATCGAAGGATCCTGTTTTTTAATCCATTCTGCCAATCTATGTCTTTTGATTGGGGAATTCAGTCCATTGACATTTAGTGTTATTACTGTTTGGATAATATTTTCCTCTGCCATTTTGCCTTTTGTATTATATATATCATATCTGACTTTCCTTCTTTCTACACTCTTCTCCATACCTCCCTCTTCTGTCTTTTCGGTTCTGACTCTAGTGCTCCCTTTAGTATTTCTTGCAGAGCTGGTCTCTTGGTCACAAATTCTTTCAGTGACTTTTTGTCTGAGAATGTTTTAATTTCTCCCTCATTTTTGAAGGATAATTTTGCTGGATATAGGAGTCTTGGTTGGCAGTTTTTCTCTTTTAGTATTTTAAATATATCATCCCACTGTCTTCTAGCTTCCATGGTTTCTGCTGAGAAATCTACACAAAGTCTTATTGGGTTTCCCTTGTATGTAATGGATTGTTTTTCTCTTGCTGCTTTCAAGATCTTCTCTTTCTCTTTGACCTCTGACATTCTAACTAGTAAGTGTCTTGGAGAACGCCTATTTGGGTCTAATCTCTTTGGGGTGCGCTGCACTTCTTGGATCTGTAATTTTAGGTCTTTCATAAGAGTTGGGAAATTTTCAGTGAAAATTTCTTCCATTAGTTTTTCTCCTCCTTTTCCCTTCTCTTCTCCTTCTGGGACACCCACAACACGTATATTTGTGCGGTTCATATTGTCCTTGAGTTCCCTGATACCCTGTTCAAATTTCTCCATTCTTTTCCCTATAGTTTCTGTTTCTTTTTGGAATTCAGATGTTCCATCCTCCAAATCACTAATTCTATCTTCTGTCTCTTTAAATCTATCATTGTAACTATCCATTATTTTTTCTATGTTTGCTACTTTATCCTTCACTTCCATAAGTTCTGCGATTTGTTTTTTCAGTTTTTCTATTTCTTCTTTATGTTCAGCCCATGTCCTCTTCATGTCCTCCCTCAATTTATCGATTTCATTTTTGAAGAGGTTTTCCATTTCTGTTCGTATATTCAGGATTAGTTGTCTCAGCTCTTGTGTCTCATTTGAGCTATTGGTTTGTTCCTTTGACTGAGCCATATTCTCAATCTTTTGAGCGTGGACAGTTATCTTCTGCTGCTGGCGTCTGGGCATTTATTCAGATTTCTCTTGGTGTTGGACCCAGCAAGGTTGTAATATTTTTCTGTGAAATCTCTGGGTTCTGTTTTTCTTATCCTGCCCAGTAGGTGGCGCTCGTGGCACCCGTTTGTCTGCGGGTCCCACCAGTAAAAGGTGCTGTGGGACCTTAAACTTTGGAAAACTCTCGCCGTCCTGGGGGTTCGCTAGCCGAAACGGCTTGAGCCGGCCCGGGGTCCGAACGCAGGGAGGGTTGCTGGCGCCGCAGCCAGGGAAAGAGCCCGTCCGAATTTCCTAGTCGGCCCTGGGCAACAAGCGTGGCGGGAGGGCGCCAGCGGCAGCGGCCCGCCCGAGAGAGTGCACGTTCCCCGGGAGTCACGGGTTTGGAAGGGGCCTCCCCCACCCGTCACCGTTCTCCGCGGCCTGGGGGTTTCCGATCCAATTCTCTCAGTTGGTCCGGGGGCTGCGCGTGGTGTGGGCGCCAGCCGTCTTTGTTTCAGGGGACCGCCTCTCCAATTCTCCCAGCCGGCCCGGGAAGGGGGAAGGGAGTAACTCCGGCCGCTTGCCACCCCGCCCGGTAAGGCCCGCGCGCCTCGGCGATCTCACCCGAGCTGCTTCTCTCAGCCAGCCAGCCGTTCCAGGATGGGGTACGCTGTCTTTTTTATCTCTGTTGTGGCTTTGGGCGCTTTCTGTATCGTTTCTACTCCCCTAGTAGGTGTCCTGGAGAAGAAACTAAGATCCGCGCGTCTTACTAAGCCGCCATCTTCCAGGAAGTCTCTTTTTTTTTTTTTTCAGAAGGCCATTTTTTACCCTTCAGGTGATTTGATATAATTTTTAGAATGAGGGAAAATTATTTAATCCAACACTTCTGTTTCCAGTACCTCAGGAAAGGTAATTTGGACTATCCCTCTTGTTATAAACAACTGAAAATAATAAGCAGAATATTTTTTAAAATTTCTTAAGAGCACTGAAGACCTAATGAGAAAAGTAAAGAACTGGCAGGCCAAAACTAAAAGAAAAGCAGGAACTCAAAGAAATAAGAGAAGCACTGAAACTACTGTTGCTCAACAACGTTTTCAAATCCTGGCAAATTTGAACTTTAGTTTTAACAGCTTTGAGGGCAAGAGATAAAAAACAAAAGCCCACCAGTGAACTCACACTAAAGGAAATTCTACAGATTGTGCTGCCTAAAGGGAGACCCTCTACTTATGTGCCAGAGCTCTGGAAGGGCCACTTCATTGAGGGAAGAGAGAACCAAAATTAAATGTCCTCATGTACCAACAGCCCCAATTCATGCAACTAAGTGATCCAATTAAAAAAAGGCCATAATTTTAATTAAATTAGTTCCAGACTGATAGCACCCCTAGACACTTGAATAAAGCACATGCATTTCTTAGGAGAAAGACATCTTCATTCTAGGCTAGAGGTCAGCAAGCTACAGCCACAAACCATATCTGGCCCATGGCCTACTTTTGTGAGCTAAAAATAGTTCATATATTTCTAAAGAGTTGTCAGGAGGAGGAGGAGGAGGAGGAAGAGGAGGAGAAACAGCCGCAGCAGCAGCGTCAAGGAGAAAGAAAAGTGACAGATATTGTACATGGTCTGAAAACTCTAATATGTTTATTATTTGGTTTACAAGAAAGTTAGAACACATGTTCATAGATAAGCAATGTACCACAAGTAGTAAAATCACCAGATTCCAGAGACAAGACCCAAAAAGACCTCTCAAATTGGAATGATCATACCAGACTCCAAGATAACTATACCTACTACTAAAAACAAGGAAAAGAAAAGGTTTACAAAATATAGGTGGGGAAAAGGAAACTATAGAAAGTGATTTAAAAGATTTGAAAAAGAACCAAAAAAGATTTTGAAAAATAAAATATAAAATAACTAACATTAAATAAAAAAAAATAACTAACATTAACACCTCAACAAGTGGGTTTAGACACATTAACATTGTTGAAATGAAAATCAGTGAATTAGAAGATAAGTGAGAAAAAAGTACCCAGAATGCAACAAGGGGAGTAAAAAGGGTGGAATAGGTAAAAAGATATGGAGTGCAAAATGAAAAGGTCTGTTATATGTTTAATGTTTCTTGATCCAGAAAGAAAAGGAAGAGTAAATGGATCAGAGAAATATTTTAAGAGGCAAAGATTGATACTTTTCTATAACTGATTAGTAAGTATCAATCCACAGATTTAAGAAGCCAAGCAAATCCCAAGAAGAATTAATAAAGACAGATATACATCTCTTCCAACATTAAAAAGTTAGAATGGGCATAGCCCAAATACTTCTAAAGAGTGGAAGAAAGATCAAAGGTGATGGTAGAGTTATACAAAGAAGGTAGGGTTTAACAAATGAATATGATTGCTGAATCATTATATTGATATTTCCTTTAGTCTCCAGTATCTTAGAGCAGCTAGGATTAAAAACCTAAAATAGAAGAATTACAACCCATACCAGACTCTGAAACCTGTTCTACAACTAATTATTGCACTGCACTTTTAAATTTATTGCTTTTTTGTATATATGTTATTTTTCACAAAAAAAGAAAAAAGTTGATTGTGATGATAAAAAAAAAGTATTTATTCCTTCTAGCCTCCAATGTTCTGGAGCAGTAGAAGGAAAAATCTGAGATGATGATCTGGTAGCCCATGACAAACTCTGTTATCTGTCTTGTAACTACTTGTTGAAGAGTGATTTCAAAACTACTGCTTTTTTCTCTCTTTGCTTTGTAAAAAGTTAAAAAATAAAACCAAAAATAGATGCACAACATGACACCTCATAATTAAACTGCCAAACACCAAGGACAAAGAAAGAATCTTAAAAATGACCAGAGAAAGATGTATTACTTATAAGATCCTTAGATAGACTGAGAGCTGATTTCTAAACAGCAACAATGAAAACCAGAAGATAATGAAATTATATTACTAATGACCTGGAAAAGAATTGTCAAACTAAAATTATATAGCCAATGAAAATACCTTTCAAGAATTAGGGCAAAATAAAGACATTTTCAAATGTTTCAAAACAGAGTAAATTTTCCACCAGTGAACTCACTCTAAAGGAAATCTTAAAGACTGTACCACAAGCAGAAGGAAAGTGATCCCAGTTGAATAATGTGAGACCCAAGAAGGAGTGATTAAAATACCTATAGCAAGTGTTGGAGAAAAAGTGGTGCAACTGGAAGTCTCGTGTATTGCTCTTGGGAATATAAAGTGATACAACTACATTGAAAAAGTTATCCACTTTATTATAAAGTTAAATATACACTTAACAAACAACCCAGTAATTCCACTGGTAGTTGTTTACCCAAGTTGTTTACAATTTTCCAAACATATGTCCACAAAAATATTTCTAACCAAATGTTTCAACAGTTTTAGCCACAGTAGCCAGAAAACGGAAACAAAGCAATCCAACCCAAATGTTCATATACTGGAAAATGGATAAACAAACTGAGGTACAGCCATGCAGTAAGATACTACTTAGCAATAAAGACTGTTAAATTACTGATACATGTGACTACAAGAATTACCTTAAAAACATAATGTAGGCAAAGGCAGTCAGACACACAAAAGTATATACTGCTATATGACATTTAGAGGATGTTCTAGAAAAGGCAAAATTAATAGATAGGAATAGAAAGCACATGGATGGCTGCCTGAGGCCAGAAGTAGAAGGAGATTGACTGCAAAGAGCAGGGAAGATGTTTATAGGTAATGGAAATACTCTATGTCTTAATTTGGGGGTAGTTCCGTGAGTGTAGACATTAATCAAAACCCATTTAAATGCACACTTAAAATGTGTGTATTTTACTGTATATAAATTATATAGTAATAAAGTTTTTAAAAAAATAAGATTTACAATAGCATTCAGATGCCTATAAATAAATTGAACCAATATGTGAAAGTTCTCTACACTGAAAGCAATAGATGAGACAACTTGATGAGTTTAAAAATGACGTGAATAACTCCCATCAAGAGGTATACTCTATTTCCCTACCCCTTGAATCTAAGTAGGCTCTGATTTCCTATGATTGACTAGAATGAGGTGAAATGATTTGTGGGAATTCCAGATCCTAAGACTCAGGAGGTCACCTTTGGTCTCTTGGAACACTACCCTGATGGTGCCATGTTAAAAACCTGTGCTGGCCTCCTAGAGGATACGAGGCCATATGGAGGAGCGCTGAGGCAGCCAGCTGACAGCCTGCGCCAACTGCCAGATGCACGAGTGAGGCCATCTTGGACCTTCCAGCCCCGACAATTCCCAGCTGAACACAACCACATAGATGAGCCCAGCTGACAGCAGAGGAACTGCCCAAACAATTCACGGAATAGGGAGAAATAATAATAAGTTGTTGTTCTAAACCCCCAAGTTTGAGGGTGGTTTGTTACAAACAGTATCAACACAAAGAAACATTACAAACAAACCGTCAACTGCCGAAGATAAAATAAAGAACCCTGAAAGCTTCAAAAGAGAAGCAATGCGTCACATACAAGGACACCTCCATAAGAGTAGATGCTGATTTCTCATCAGAAACCATGGAGGCAAGAAAAAAGTGCTGAAAGGAAAAACTGCTGCCCAAGAACTATATTTTCAGCAGAATATGGGATTGGTTGAAAAATATGGGATAGGTTAAGATTATCCCAAATAAATAAAAGCTAAGGGAGTTCATCATTATCAGACCAGTACTATAAGAAATGGTAAAGGGAGTTCTTCAGGGTAAAGGATAGGATATTAGGCAATATATGAAAGCTGTATGAAAGGTGGGCCATGGTGTCTCAGCAGGCAGGGTTCTCACCTGCCATGCTGGAGACCTGGGTTCGATTCCCAGTTCCTGCCCATGAAAAAAAAAAAAAAAACTGTATGAAGAAATGAAGTTCTCCAGTAAAGGTACTGTGGTGGTTTGAAGCTGTACGTACCCCAGAAAAAGAAATATTCTTAAAATAATCCATTCCTGTGGGTGTGGACCCATTGTAAGTAGGACCTTTTGATGAGGTTAATTAAGATGTGACCCAACTCATTCAGCATGGGTCTTAATTCTGCTTCTAGAATCTTCTATAGAATAAAACTCAGACAATGAGAAGGAAAGTCATGGAAGCAAGAAACTAAAAACAAACAAACAAACAAACAAACAAAAACCTGGAAGAGTAGGAGAGACCAGGAGATGCTGCCATGTGCCTTGCCATATGGTAAAGGAGCCAAGATTCACCAGCAGTTGGCCTTTGGGAAAAAAGCATCACCTTGTTGATGTCTTGATCTGTATATTTTCTCAGCCTCAAAACTATAAGCTAACAAATTCCAGTTGTTTAAGCCAAACTGTTTTATGGTATTTGCTGGAGCAGCCTAGGAAATTAAAATGGATAACTACATAGGTAAATATAAATGTCAGTCCTGTGGTATTTTTTTATTTATAATACCACATTTTACTTCTCACAGGATCTAAAATGCAAATGCATAAAATGTAATGATAAATCTATGGTTTTGAACACACAATGTACAAAGACACCATTTGTTACTAAAAAAAACATGAAAGTGGGGGATGGAGATGCATAGGAACATAGTTTTGTATGCTATTGCTAAGTTGGTAACAAATTAAACATGGGTATATGAGTAAGATGTTAAATTTAAGCTACATAGTAACCTCAAAGAAAAAATATGTGCAGAAGGAAATGAGAAGAAATTCTAAAAGATTCACTACAAAAGATAGTGTATTTAATACAAAAGAGACAGAAATAGAAGAATTGAAGGACAAAAAAGAGTGGACTTACAAGAGTTAGGACTTACAAAAACCAAAAAGCAAAATGGCAGAAGTCAAAAGGCAGAGATTTACAGAATGGTTTTTTAAAGTATGACCCAACAATATGCTTTTTAAAAGTGACTTGCGATATACTCAGGCACAACTAGGTTTAAAGCAAGATGATGGAAAAACATATTCCCTGCAAATAGTAGCCAAAAGGGAATATAGGTGGCTAAGCTATATTAGACAAAATAGACTTTAAGTCAAAAACTGTTACAAAGGACAAAATAACTGGCACTACATAGTGATAAAAGGGTCAAGTGAACAAGAAGATATAACAATTGTAAATCTGTATGCACCTAACAATTTGGCTCCAAAATATATGAAGCAAATACTGACATATTTGAAGGGAAAAAATGCATTAATTTTTCTACATTAATAATAGGAGACTTTTGGTTACGAATATTACAGCTGCAAATATCAATAAGGAAATAGAGGACTTGAACAATATTGGTAAACCAACTAGCCTAACAGACATGTTTAAACACTTCAACAATAAAAGAATACACATTCTTCTCAAGTGCACAGAAATCACTCTCTAAGACAGACCACATGTTAGGTAAGACAGTAAATATTTTAAAAGATTGAAATCATGCAAAATATCTTCTCTGACCACAATGGAATAAAGTTAGAGCTCAATAAGAGGGAGACCTGGAAAACTCACAAATATGTGGAAATTAAATATACTCTTTAAAAAGAGTCAAGGAAGAAATTATTAGGGAAATTAGTAAACATCCAGAAACAAATGAAAAGGAACACATGGTATACCAAAACTTATGTGATGCAGCAAAAGCAATGCTAAGAGGTAAATTTATAGCTGTAAATGCTTTCATTAGAAAGGAAAAAAGATCTAAAATCAGTAACCTAACCTCACACCTGCAAGAATTAGAAAATGGAGATCAAACTGAACCCAAAGCAATCAGAAAGAAAAAAATAATAAAAATTAGAGTAGGCATAAATGAAAAAAAGATAACATAAAAATGATAGAGTCAAAAAAGAAAAACAAACAAAAAAATAATAGTTTTTTGGTTGGTTCTTTGAAAAGATCAACAAAATTAACAAAATTTTAGGTAGACTGACAGAAAAAAAGAATGAAAACACAATTAAAATCAGAAATGAGAGTGAGGACATTATTACTTACCCACATAAATAAAAAGGATTATAAAAGAATACAATGATGGATTCCTAGAAACACACAAATTATCTAACTGATGTAAGCAGAAATATAAAATCTCAACAGACCAATCATGAGGAAAGAGATTGAATCAGTAACCAAAAGCATCCCAACAAAGAAGAGTCTTTGTTGGCTTCACTTGTGAATTTTACCAGCCATTAAAAGAAGAATTAACCAATACTTCTTAAACTCTTCAAAAAAAAAAGAATAGGAGAGAACATTCATTCTATGAGGCCACTATCATTCCAATATCAGGCCAGATAAAGAGATCATAAGAAAATAAAATTAAATGCCAATATCCCTTATGAATATAGTTGAAAAATCCTCAACAAAATACTAGCAAACAGAATCCAATGGCACATTGAAAGAATTTTACACCATGACCAAATGATATTGATCCTAGGAATGCAAGGGTGGTTCAACATAAGAAAACCAATTAATCTAATACACCACATATGGCAGTTAGATTCAGTTGTCAACTTGGCCAGGTAAAGGCACCTAGTTTTGTTGCTGTGGACATAAGCCAATGGTACATGAACCTCATATGTTGCTCATTACATCTGCAGCCAGCTAAGAGGCGTGCCTGCTGCAATGAATGATGTTTGATTTAATTGGCTGGCGCTTAAATGAGAGAGCTCAACATAGCACAGCCCAAGCAGCTCAGCATACCTCATCTCAGCACTGGCAGCTCAGCCCAGGCCTTTGGAGATGCAGAAAGAAATTACCCCCAGGGAAAGTTGTTGAAAACCCAGAGGCCTGGAGAGAAGGCTAGCAGAGATGGCCCTGCACCTTCCCACATAAGAAAGAACCTCACTTGAAAATTAGCTGCCTTTCATCTGAAGAACTAACGAAATAAATCCCCTTTTATTAAAAGCCAATCCATCTCTGGTGTGTTGCATTCCAGCAGCTAGCAAACCAGAACACCATATTAATAAACTAAAGAAAAAAAAAAAAACACATAATCATCTCAATTGACACAAAGAGGGATTTAGCAAAATCTTGCACTCTTTTTTGATGAAAACACTCAAAAAACTAGGACTAGAAGGAAACTTCCTCAACATCACAAAGGTCCTATATGAAAACCCACAACTAATATAATAATTAATGTTGGAAGACTGAAAATTTTCCCTCTAAGATCAAGAATAAGACAAATATACCTACTTTCACCACTATTATTTAATATTTTACTGGAAGTTCTAGCTGGAGCAATTAGGCAATACAAATAAATAAAAAGGCATCCAAATGGGAAAGGAAGAAATAAAACTATTCTTATTTGCAGAATAAATATTTAAAACTATTCTGTTTCTTTATATAGAAAATTCTGAAAAATCTACAAGAAAGCCACTAGAAGTAAAAAAAAAAAAAAAAAGATGAATTAAGCACATTGACAAGTATCATGTCATAGGTTCATGTGTCAACTTGGCCAGGTGATGGTGCCCAGTTGTCTGGTTGGGCAAGTGCTGGCCTATCTGTTGCTCTGATAGGACTTGAATCATGACCACATTGGCAGCATCCACAGCTGATTGCATTTGCAAGTGTCTGTGGGATCTTGCCTATCTCCTGTGGGGAAAACTCTGGATTTCATCTTTTAGCTTCCCTTGGCTCTCTCCAGGTTCTGGCTATTTCTGTAAGTCTTTGCTTAGCACCCAGGGTATTTCCATCTGTCTCCAAACATCTGAACTCTGCTTTCTATGTCAGTTCTTTTAAGGACTCCAGTAAACTAATTAAGACCCACCTTGAATGGGTAGGGTCCCATCTCCATGGAACAATCTAATCAAAACATCCCACCTAAACCACATGTCTGCCTCCACAAGACTGGATTAGGATTAAGAGAACATGACTTTTCTGGGATACATAACAGTTCATACCAGCACAACGTCACAACTACTAGCATGGCTATTATTTAAAAATCTGAAAATAACAAGTGTTGGCAAGTTAGCAGTGAAATAAGAATCCTCATACATAGTTGGTGGGAATGTAAAATGGTCCAATGACTGTGGAAAACTGGTGCCTCCTCAGAAAGTTAAACACAGAATTACCATGACTCAGCAATTCCACTCCTAGGTGTATACCCAAAAGAACTGAAAGCAGGGCCTTGAAGATATCTGAACATCGGTATTCAATGCAGCACTGTTTACAATGGTCAAAGAGTGGGAGCAAGTCAACTGTCCATCGACAGATAAATGGATAAACAAAATGTGGTATATACACAATGGAATGTTATTCAGGTGTAAAAAGAAATGAAGTGCTTGTACGTGCTACCACATGGATGAATCATGAAGACATCATTTGAAATAAGCCACACATGAAAGGATAAATAGTGCATGATTTCTTCTATATGAAACACTTAGAATAAACAAAGACAGAGAGCAGAAGAGTGGTTACCAACAGTGGTAAGAGGAAGGGAATTGAGGAGTTATTACTAAATGAATAGGAGTTTTGGTTTGGGATGGTGAAAATAGTGTGGAAATAGTGTGACTATTGCACAGTATTAACAATATACTTAACGTCAAAGGATTGCCATTATTTTATATAAATAAAATTAATTTAAAAAATTTTAAAGCGGGCACAGGACTTGAATAGACATTTCTCCAAAGAAGATATGCAAATGACCAATAAGCACATGGAAAGATATTCAACATCATTAGCTACCAGAGAAATGAAAACCAAAACCACAATGAGTTAGCACCTCACACCTGCTAGAATTGCTTTTTTAAAAAAATGGAAAATAGCATGTGCTTACAGGGCCCTCTTTCTCTGCTTACAGGATGCAGAGAAAGAGGGCCCTTATATATTGTTGGTGGGAATGTAAAATGGTGCAGCCATTGTGAAAAAGTGGTTTGTCTATTCCTCAAAAACTTATACATAGAACTGTAATATGACCCAGTAATCCCACTTCTATGTATAGATCTCAGAGAATTGAAAGCAGAGACATGAACAGATATCTGTATACCAGTGTTCATAGTAGTATTATCTGAAGAATTGAAACAATCAGATAATAGAATGAATGGTTTATATCAATGTTAAACTTCTTGGACTTGCTGTCTGTACTTAATATGGTTATGTAAATGAAAATCCTTGTTCTTAGGAAATATACAAGAAAATATTAAGTGTTAAAGGAGTATGGTGTATGTGACCTACTCTGAAATGTTTATAAAATGGATACATGATTGATAGATAGCAATTAGATAGATGATTAGATATCTGTAGATAGATAAAGATGCCACAAATGTGATAAAATGTTAAATGTTGGTAAATCTCGGCATCTGGGTAGAGGGTATATTGGACTTCTCTGTAATGATTTGTGTTACTTTTGCAACGTTCCTGTAAGTTTGAAATTATTTCAAAATGAACTTAAAAAAAAAAAAAACAGAAGTCAAGGATGTAAAACACGGATACAGTGAAGAGAAATTCCAGGATGACATGAGAACAACCAGTCTAGATACAGCAAGGGGAGAGAGGTCCTAGGAAGGAGTTCTCTAGGGAAACATTTCCCTTGATACAATATCTGATATGAATAGTTTAGAAAGAGAATAAAAGAACAAGAAAGTCAAGATAAGAAAATTAAATTCAATTGATAAAGTGAAAATCATAGTGTAATATTTGGCCATGCAGGAAACAAGGTCTTTGTCATTATAATGTAAACAGTTTGTTGATCATTAATTTCTGGAATCAGCTTAGAGCTAAAGCATGGATAATAGGGTTATAGAACTTATCATAAACATCATTGAACTTGACAACATAAAAGTCAAAGTATATTAATGGCAGAATTTGTGGGGTGAAAGATGGAATGAGAGACAAGAGAAGCATATAGAAACTTAAATCCTCATCTTACAAAGAGGAGAATCAAATTATGCTGCCTACATTTGATAAAACAATAAAAGCACAGTTCTCCCCAGTCTATTTCCTATCTTCACAACCTCATCTTACACTCTCCTCACATTGCTTCCTCTCTGCTCCAGTTACACTGATTAGTACCCCAGAATGTCCAGATTGCTCTTTGTGAAGGTCATCGTTCAGGCTCTTCTTTCTAGATTGGAATGTTCTTTGATCATTTAACAATCCTCATCCTCCAGAACTCATTTCAGCATCATTTCCTTAGGGAAACTGTCCCTTAGTCCCAAAACTAGATCAGTTCTCCTGCTAAGCACTCTTATAGTGCACTGCACCTTCTTTTCCATTGCTGTGATCAAAGTTGTGAATTTATGTACTCTTTTGTATGTGTATCAATCATCTTTGCCACCATAATGCTGCATAACAACCACCACCAAATCTAAGTGGCATGCAACAATAAATACGTGTTCTCAGAAATCTATGGGTCCATTGGGTAGTTCTGTTGATCTGAGCAAGGATTGATAGAACTCACTCACTCACTGTGGTCTACTGTGGGTTGGCAAAACAGCTTTGCTGACCTTGGCTAGGGTTCTTGGGTCTTGGCTGAGATAATCTCTCCTTCTTCAGCAGGATAACTGAGAATTTTTCTCAGTGCCAGCATTCTAAGGCCTCCAGAGGTCTGGGCTCAGAACCTGCATGCTGTCTTTTGCCACGTCTATTGGCCAAAGTATGTAGCAAGCCTAGCCCAGGTTCAAGTAGTGAGAAATAGAATTCACCTGTTGATGGGCAAACTGCAAATTCATATTACAAAGGGTATAAATACAGGGCAGGATAGAGCACTGGCCCATTTTTTCACTCAACCTACCATAGAGTGATTTGCTGGATTAATATCTGCCTCCTCCAGAGCCTATAGAGCACCATAAGAGTAGGAACAGTGTTAGTTTTGTCTGCCATTTTATCCTCAATGCCTAGCACAAGTGCCTGTCCAATAATAGTTACTCCATATGGTAGTTAGATTCAGGTGTCAACTTGGCCAGGTGAAGGTGTCTTATTCAATTGCTGTGGACATGAGCCAATGGCATGTGAACCTCATCTGTTGCTGATTACATCAGCAGTCCGCTAAGAGGCATGCCTGCTGCAGTGAATGATGTTTAATTGGCTAAAGAGCTCAACATGGCACAGCCCAAGCAGCTCAGCATACCTCATCTCAGCACTCACAGCTCAGCCCAGGTCTTTGGAGATGTAGAAAGAGATCACCCCGGGGAAAGTTGTTGGAACCCAGAGGCCTGGAGTTAGCTACTGTTCTATTTTGCTAGGTGCCAGAATGCAACATACCAGAGACAGATTGGCTTTCAATAAAAAGGGATTTACTTAGTTAACATATAGTTCTTCAGAGAAAAGGTAGCTAACTTTCAACTGAGGTTCTTTTTTTTTTTTTATTAATTAAAAAAATTAACTAACACAACATTAGAAATCAATCCATTCTACATATGCAATCAGTAATTCTTAATATCATCACATAGGTGTATGGTCATCATTTCTCAGTACATATGCATCGATTTAGAGAAAGAAATAGCATGACAACAGAAAAAGAAATAAAGTGATAACACAGAGAGAAAACACAAATAAAAATAAAAAGTACAAAAATATATAAGAGAAAAAAAAAAACTATAGCTCAGATGCAGCTTCATTCAGCGTTCCAACATAATTACATTACAATTAGGCAGTATTGTGCTGACCTTTTTTTTTTTAGAAATCATACCGTTCTACATATGCAATCAGTAATTCTTAACATCATCACATAGATGCATGATCATCGTTTCTTAGTACATTTGTATCGGTTTAGAAGAACTAGCAGTATAACAGAAAAAGATATAGAATGTTAATATAGAGAACTGAGGTTCTTTCTTATGTGGGAAGGCACAGGGCCATCTCTGCTGGCCTTCTCTCCAGGCCTCTGGGTTCCAACAACTTTCCTGGGGTGATTTCTTTCTGCATCTCCAAAGGCCTGGGCTGAGCTGCCAGTGCTGAGATGAGGAATGCTGAGCTGCTTGGGCTGTGCTATGTTGAGATCTCTCATTTAAGCACCAGCCAATTAAATCAAACATCACTCATTGCAGCAGGTACATTCATTGCAGCAGGCATACCTCCTAGCCGACTGCAGATGTAATGAGCAACATATGAGGTTCACGTACCATTGGCTCATGTCCACAACAAGAGAACTAGGCACCTTCACCTGGCCAAGTTGAAAACTGAATCTAACTACCACAGCTGCCTTTCCTCTCTAGAACTATACATTTTTAACTAAATAAATCCCCTTTTATTAAAAGCCAATCCATCTCTGCTGTGTTGCATTCCAGCAGCTAGCTAACTAGAATACTCCATAACTATTTTAAATCTGTGTGTGATAATTCTAATGTTGGAACTTCTGTGGATATGGTTCTATTGTCCGTTTGTTGTTGTTTTTTTTTTTTCTGATGACTGTCAGTCATAGTGTCATGCTTGCTCAAAAGCCTGGTTTACTTTGAGTTGGTCTCAGATTTGTGTTAGAAAAATTGTTTATAGACATAACTTGAGGCCTTAGATGATGATATCATCCACTAGAAAATATTTAAGTTTTCCTTTGCCATGTGCCTAGGGAGAGAGAGCAATCCAGGAACATCTTAACCCAGTTGCAAGAATTGTGATCTTCCTGGCCACCAAGATGACTCAAATCTGGGCTGCAGTCAGGGTTGCAGCCTTGACAGGACTAATTTAGCTCTCAGATACCTTTAAGCAGACTATTTTTAAATATCATGCCCAGCTTTTCTCATTGTTCTCAACCAGAATTGACCCTCTATTACTTGAGATGTAAATTCTCCCTCCCTCGGTATTTGTTCAATGAGACATAAATTTAATGGTCTCCATTTTTGGCCTTTTTGCAGTATTTATTATTATAGCAGGAATAAAAACATTGCAATTTTCACAGATGCCTGCAGCTGTTTCTGAATTCTAAGGGTGGCAGCAAAATTCATCTTTGGAGGAAGATGTTTCTTTTGTTTGGAAAAATTCTTCAATGAGCCTGTTAGGTATGCAAAGGTAAGGCTGAGAAATTAGTCTGGAGGGAGCTGCCCCAACAATGAAGAGATAACTGCACTGACAGAAAATGTAAAATGATTGTTTTCCTAGGGTACAGATGTGATGATGCAAACCAAATTCTTGCTTTCTTGAGTGGAGGCAAATGGAGATAAGGAGACCCCCCCACTAGGGTTGGGAGGAAAAGAGAACCTGGGAGAGCAGCTTCTGTAAGAGGGTTTAGCAGACTCTGTAGTAGGAAGGAGCTTTGAACTCCCTGTGAAAAGGCACTGCTATCCTGGGCTATAATCTCTCTGTGTTCCCGTCAAGCCTTTGCTCCTTTGTGTCCCTGCAGCCTCACGTTTGCAGCACTGAACAACAGGTCTGGCCTAGATGATTGCAGTAGCCTGAAGCCAACCTCAGATTCTTCTGTTTCTGGTTCATCATTGCAGTGACCAAGGTGATATTTTTCAAAACACAGATCTAATTGTAAGCTCTCCTTCACAGAACAGTTCTATGCCTACAGGGCAAAGTCTCAACTTCTGGTAGATGTTATATAAAGCTCTTCACCATCTAGCCCTAACATCCGTGTCAGATCTTATCTATCACCACTTCCTCCACCCCTTTGTCATGAGCTCCTCGTATATGGTGATGGAGTGCCAGGGTGAAGAGCACAAACGGTGGGGCAGGACTGCTATAGTTTGAATCCCAAATCTACCACGGGCAATCACTGTGTTCATGGGCAAGTGATTCGACCATCTCAGTTTCATTCTCTGTACATAGGATTGTTGTGAGGTTTCAGAGAGCTAATATATCTAAATTCTACAACAGTATCTGTTGATGGTGCTACGAAGTGTTTGCTGGAACTATCATCATTACTATTATTCTCTGAACATTCCTGCTTCTATTGCTCTAGCGTTTCCCTCACCACCCCCACCTCAATGTACTTCCCATCTGATAAATTATTCTTCATTTTTCAAAGCTTCTGTCACCTCCTCCATGAAGCCTTTTCTAATCTTTTGTGCCACCCCATCCTACCCATTCTCCCAAGAGCACTGGGCATTCACTTCTCATTTGGATCACTGTTCCATGTTCATTCATCCATCTTCCATCAAGTTACAGAACCTTATCTTAGTATTTCTGTATCCCCAGTGCCTGGCACAGAGAGGATGTGCAATAAATATTTCTTGAATGAAGATTTTAGGGTCTCCAGATTAGGACCAGGTCTCAATCATCTCTGTATTCCTCAGTTCCTTAACAGGTATATTGAATCTCATCCTCCGCCTGCTGCCCTACATCTCCAGCCCGTCTGTGACCTTAGACATCGGCTCTTACCTGATGAACACCAGGACAGGGTCAGTGTTTTACCTCTCACCGCTTTTGCTTCATGCCACCGTCCATACTGCTTTACGAATAGCTTGTAGCCATTGGCAGGATATTCGTAGAGTGTTTGGAGGATTCCCATAAGGAGGACACAGGCAGTTTTCATTCTGACCCCAATTCCCACAGAATCCCAATAGACATATGATAGATTCAAATAGGGTCTAGGTTAGTAAGAGTCTGGAGGATTCAGTGAGGGCCTGGAAACAGAGCCAAATGGTCTTTGGCAGCAGAAAATTTCATTGCAAAGAAGACATTCACTTAAATAAGAGATAAAACAGAACAGCATGCCAACTCTATGACCGTGAGTGTTTCTTATTTCGTTATATATTGGAGTTAAAATAATACATATAATCTTAAAAGGACAGTCAAGGATATCCAGTTCTAATACACATTCTTGTTTCTATTGGAACTGAGGAAAGACACAAGTCCAGCAGACATTTAAAATACTAATTGCTTTGTCCTGCCAAATGGCCTGACTGTTGCTAAATCATCCCCCACCAGTGAATTTGTGGAATGTACTCTAGCCCACCCATTCCCCAGAAGATGGTATTAACCAGCCTTGATCTGTGTTTTCTATCACCTAAGGTTCAGAGAACTGATTACCCTGTTTTGTTTATTTTTAATCAATAGCTCAGCATTTCAAGTGCCTCTTACCTGCACAGGACCTAGATAGGACAGAGCTAGGATGTTTTGAAATGTCATTTGTTAAAGAGAATCAGAGCCATGACAGACCACAGAGAGAGAAGACTGTTCACAGGAATCTGAGAGGGGATAGTATTTTGAAGTGGACACTCCAGTCCCCTGCTGGGGACAACTTTGTCTAAGCACCAGCTCCAAGGTGGCCTCTTAATAAGCCTGATCACAGGACCCCAAAACATGCCTAATGTGATGGCTTGGAGTCATGTACCCTAGAAATCATGTTCTTGATCCCCTCCTGTCAGTGGGAACCCATTGTAAAAAGTACTATTTAAAGAGGCCACTTTAAGTTAATGCACGGCCCAGCTGAAACAGGATGGGTCTTAATTATATCACTGGGGGCCTTATAGAGAAGTCTGCAGAGAGAGAAGCTACAGGGAACAGCCAGAAGCCAGAAGTCAACAGACCCTGGAAGAGAAAGAAGATGAAGCCATGTGCATTGCCATGTGACCAAAAAGCCAAAGACCAAGGATCACTGGCAGCCAACCCCAGCATGCCACAGTCTTCATGGAGAAAGAACTGCCCTGCTGACACTACAATTATAGACTCCTAGCCTTAAAACCCAGAGGCAATAAATTCCTTGTTCTTCAGGCCAACCCATTGTATGGTATTTGTTCTAGCAGCTAGAAAATTAGTACACTCAGGAAATAAATGTATTTATTGGGGTGCTGGGGAGCTATTTAGTTCCCGTCATTGTCCTGGCTCCTCAGAGGTTCTGGATACAGCCTTCATGGAACAGAAGATGGCTTATCTCAAGTTACTTTCAGCCAGAATTGGGGAAGTATTTTAGGGTCCTCATACCCTTTAGTGCAGGGAGTGTAAACTCTTAGAGGCCACATTTGTATGTATATTATACTTCAGTAAAAGCACAAAATCATTTGAAAGTCATAATTCTGACCCCCCCACCACTATCCCATTACTTGTCATCACTTTTACCAGATCACTCCTTTTGCAACATTTTGTTCCTTTCTACTCGCGCACAGTGATCACACCTCAATCTAACTGATTCATTTAAAGGGTGGCCAGTTGGTTTCACTTCCCCACTGAAGAAACTTCTATGGGCAAGTCTTTTGTTCTAGTTTGCTAGCTGCCGGAATGCAACACACCAGAGACGGATTGGCTTTTAATAAAAGGGGATTTATTTTGTTGGTTCTTCAGAGGAAAGGCAGCTAACTTTCCACTGAGGTTCTTTCTTACGTGGAAGGCACAGGATGGTCTCTGCTGGTCTTCTCTCCAGGCCCCTGGGTTCCAACAACTTTCCCTGGGGTGATTTCTTTCTCCATCTCCAAGGGCCCGGGCTGAGCTGCAAGTGCTGAGATGAGGAATGCTGAGCTGCTTAGCAGTGCTACTTTGTGATCTCTCATTTAAGCACCAGCCAATTAAGTCAAACGTCACTCATTGCAGCAGACACGCCTCCTAGCCGACTGCAGATATAATTGGCAACAGATGAGGTTCACATACCGTTGGCTTATGTCCGCAGCAACAAGATTAGGTATGCTCACCTGGCCAAGTTGACAATTGAATCTAACTAACACATCTTTGTTCCCTGAAGATACCAACAACAGCCTATTGGAGAAGCTAGTAATGGATGTATGTCCATGTAGACGCTTAAATGTCAATAGCATAGCTCAGCTCTAGGGCCTTCTGTGGTTTCTGAGTGCTGCTTGCAAACGCAAAAGTGTAATGGCTCTCTCACCTCCTTTCTTAATTGGGCATCCTGTCTTTCATAATGTTGCTGCCAAGAGCTGCTAGACAATAAAACTATATGCCAAGCAGATAGTTTATTCTAAGTAAGTATTTGGGGGGGGGGGGGGTAAT
The DNA here is from genome assembly GCF_023851605.1 of Tamandua tetradactyla. NCBI lineage: Eukaryota > Metazoa > Chordata > Mammalia > Pilosa > Myrmecophagidae > Tamandua > Tamandua tetradactyla. The sequence continues at coordinate 182,828,470 of NC_135328.1, read as the reverse complement.
TATCTTTCAAGTTATTCATTCACTGTGCACCCATTAAGTGCTATCACTGAGTTATATACTAAGGATAAAACCGTAAACAAGAAATGGTTCCTGCTTCATAGAATTAGTCTGGTAGGCTAAATACATACTGAACAAGTAATTACAGATATAATGTGTATTATGAAAAGGAAAGTCTGGAGTTCTTTGTAAGTACATAAAGAGAGGTGATAACTTAGTGGAGTGACAATTTGGGAGCAGGGAAGACCTTTCTAGTGTGTCTAACTTGTCCAAGCAGACACTGGGAGTGTATGGAACCGGATGAAGCTGCTCTCAGACCCACCTCCTCTGAGTTGCCCTGCACCACAGCTATTGTTCTTTGACCAAGCTACACTGGATCAGCACCATGCCAGATAGAAGATTCCTTTGGGTGCCTTGAAGTCTCCCCAAGTATGTCTAGAAAAACAGGGTATCCATTTCATTATTCTTGGAGTTTCTCCAAAACCATGTGGGCAGTTGCGAGTTCAAAACTTCCCTTTTTATATATCAGTCCTTCTTACTCTATGATAAGTCTGCCTAGCTTTGGATGTCCAAATGTAAAAACTCAGCTTTGGGTATTCCAAGGAAATGCCTCTTCTTCCCAAAATCTATCTTTGTAGACCAGGGTTGACAAATGTTTTTCTATAAAGGCCCAAAAAGTAAATATTTTAGGTGTTAATGGGCCAGGTGGTCTCAATCATAACTATTCACCCATGCCACTGGAGTGCAAAAGCAGCCACAGACATGCTTAAAGAAATGAGCATGGCTGTGTTCAATATACTTTATTTACAAAACCAGGCACCAGATTTGACCCAGTAATTTGCCATAGTTTGCCAATCCCTGTTCTAGATTATTATCTTTCTATGGATTTAGAAAGCCTAGTTTTAAACGCAGAGCTAGCAAAGACTACTTTGTTTTAGATAGTATCCTCTCTCCTCTTCCCTGGGGCAATAAGATTGGTCTCCGGGCACAGTTTTAAGGGCTGCAAAAAGGAGCAAAAACCAATTTGCTAAGGAGAGAACAGAGGTTAGGAGTTTTTTCAAAACATTATCCTGCAACATATTAAAGCCTAAAAATGAAAGTTATTTATGGCATATAAAATAAAATCCCTATCTGACTTTTATTCATCATAAAAGCTGGGACAGTTTGAAACTGGTTTCCCACTTTTATTCTTGCCTCCTTTCAACCTATTCTCCACTTTCCTGGCAAAGGGTCTTTTAAAAATAAATCTGATTGGAGCAGGCCACAGTGGCTCAGTGGCAGTGTTCTCGCCTGCCATGCTGGAGACCCGGGTTCGGTTCCTGGTGCCTGCCCATGCAAAAAATAAATAAATCTGATCGTTTCATTCTTCTACTTCAAGTTTTACAATGGCTCCCTGTGTTAGTTAGATTCAGTTGTCAACTTGGCCAGGTGAGCATACCTAATCTTGTTGCTGCGGACATAAGCCAACGGTAGGTGAACCTCATCTGTTGCCAATTACATCTGCAGTCGGCTAGGAGGCGTGTCTGCTGCAATGTGTGACGTTTGACTTAATTGGCTGATGCTTAAATGAGAGATCGCAACATAGCACTGCTAGCAGCTTGGCATTCCTCATCTCAGCACTTGCAGCTCAGCCCAGGCCCTTGGAGATGGAGAAAGAAATGACCCCGGGGAAAGTTGTTGGAACCCAGGGGCCTGGAGAGAAGACCAGCAGAGACCATCCTGTGCCTTCCACATAAGAAAGAACCTCAGTGGAAAGTTAGCTGCCTTTCCTCTGAAGAACCAACAAAATAAATCCCCTTTTATTAAAAGCCAATCTGTCTCTGGTGTGTTGCATTCCGGCAGCTAGCAAACTAGAACACTCCCCATTACTCTCAGGTCAAAGGCTCTGTTAGCAATGGAGTCCTTACCCAACAGCTGTTCCCCACTTATTCCTTGCCACTAAAGACCAATATGCTGATGTGCCTAGTCTGGGGATGGGCTTGGGGCACAGTTCTCACCAACAAAACACAAAGAGAGGTCTGCTGGGGCTTTGTAGAAAGTTCTCAGAGCATGCAAGAAGAAGCCCCTTCTTGCTTAGGAAACTGTCATATACAGAGATGAGATGCTTGGAACTGCAACAGCACATTGGATCATACTATCCTGCAGCTATCTTCAAGAGAATCTGGTTGATCCAGAGTCCCTTGGAATCCCTGAAGGGTCAAGGACCCAAGGTCTATCCAGGGTGAGCAAAGTTACAAAGAAGGCCTGAGCCAAATTCCATTCTTGATTGTTTCGGGAGCAGAAAGTTGAATGGATGAGTCCAGGTCTCTCTGGCCATGGTTGACCAAAGCATCTCTTCCCCTCCTGCCGCTGTGAGAAGCAGGAACATTAACCTTCCAGGAGACAAGCTCAGTGGTCACCCAAACCCGTGCACTGATGGCAAGACAGGCTGTTTGAGCATCGATATGAAACCTCTGGTTGAATTAACATGCAGAGCTGCAGAAGTACTTGGTTTTATTTACCCAGCTCAGCACCCAGATGGCTTTTCAAGATTTCAAGCTCTTGTGTATACATGTCAGGCCGCCAAAGTTGTTATAAACCCTTGGGCAATTTGCAACGTATCCTAGACCGGTCTTGGCTCCCAGTGGTCGCCCTCCAAGGAGGCACTGCTGGGTTCCTGGAATGTGGTCAAAGAACTTAACAATCAAGGACTTCTCCAAATATGTGCATAAAGTTGTGAAAGCCTTATCCCCGCCTCATCCCAGCAGCCTACCACACTGGGAATCTCATTTTTCTTTTTCTTCCTGCATCTCTTTACTCAGCCTGGCTTTAAAAGGAAACAACATTGGGAGAAACTGTAAGGAATCCCGCTGTTAGAAAGGAGCTGGAATCCACGTCTTCTAAGGAGTTCTCTCCCTGTGAACCCCTCGGCCCCCTATCTCCTTCCTGCGTGGCCCAGAAGGCAGGAATCCCAACCTGGCTGGACTTTCTTCCTGGGAGAGGAGAAGTCTGATGGAAAACAAAAACACATTTGAAAAAACAAAAACCAGATCTTTTCAACACATATTTGCGTATGGGCCCAGGATGAGAAAAGCCAGGGTTTCTAGGACCAAGTCTCCACCCTCGGGAACTTAACAGAGAATGACGCTGAGAGGTTACTATGTGCAGGGTCTGCTGTAAGGGCTCTTCAGTGTTAACTCATTTCATCAGCGTCAGGACCCCATGAAGAAGATGCTGTTAGCACCATCACCCCCATTTTATAGATGCGGAACCTGAGGCCCTGAGTATTTAAATGACCTGCTCCAGGTTACAGTTATTAAATGACAGAACTGGGACGTGGACGCCACAGGCTCTTTCTGGATTCTTTCATGACCTCTCTGGAGGGGAGAGGAAAGATCAAAGGCAGAGTGAGCTTCTCAAAATGCAAATCCAGTCCTGTCACTTCACTGCTTAAAGCCCCTACATGGCTTCCCATTGCTTTAGGATGCAGATGAACTCCTCACAGAGGCTACCAAAGCCCTGTGTGGTCTCACACCTGTCCGCCTCCCTGGCTTCATCCCCTGCCCTCTACCTCATTGACCCTGTCTGGGTCTCAGACATGTCATGCTCCACCCCCCACCTCCACCACGGCACTTTGGACTTAGCTGGTCCCTCTTCATGATCTGAATTTCCCCTCCCTCATTCCAATCTTCGCTTAAGCATCACTTCCTGAGGTGAACCTTTGCTGACCCCTGACCCCTGACCCCCACCAGTCCACCATCAGCCACACTACTTTCTTTGTCAGGGTATTCTCATGCTGATTTTGTGATTATTTGATTAGCATTTGTCCCTTTGCTACATCAAGCACTATCCAATAGAAGTATATGAGCCACACAGGTTCATTTTCAATCTTCCTGTAATCATATCTTAAAAACTGAAAAAAGAACAGGTGAACTTAATTTCAGTAAAGCATTGTATTTGATCCAATATATCCTAAATATTATCATTTTACCATATAATCAACATGAAAATGATTGAGTTTATTGTACGCTATTTGTGTCATGCTAAGCCTTCCAAATCCAGCGTTATACTTATGTTTTATATACTTATATTTTATCTTGATTAGAACCAGCCACATTTCAGGTGCTCAGTCTCCTGCCTCAGAGAGATCGTGCAGCCATTTCACAGGTGATGTGCCTGAAGTCCAAAATGGATAAACTAGTACTTCTCCACTGAGGATGACATTACTCAATAGGGGGCATTTGTCAATATCTGGAAACAGTTTTAATTGCCATGCTTAGGGAGATGCTATTGGCACCTAGTGAGGTCAGGGAGGTTGTTAAACAACACATAAGACATCCCTTCGCCATGAACAATTATTTGACCAAAAAGATCAATAGTGCCCAGGGTTAGATGAGCTCACCCATGCATTCATTCACTCGTTCACTCCTGTCCTGCTTCCTGGGACCTGCTCATTCCATTGCTGCACTGTCAGCTGTGAGGGTTGGAAACTAACAACCTTAGCTCATGCTGATCCCGCTTTTACCCATGAGTCTAGCAGACGGGTCTGGTCTGCTGAGCCAGGAGGGGAGGAAATTCCACATCTGCCTCCTGCAGCGGGTATGGAGCCAAGTGGCACTTGCCTTGGATTTGTACCTTCCCCCTTTGTGCTGGTTTGAAAGGATGTACGTACCCTAGAAAAGCCATGTTTCAATCCTAATCCCATTTTGTAAAGGCAGCGGTTTCTTCTAATCCCTATTCAGTATTGTATGTTTGAAACTGTAATTAGATCATCTCCCTGGAGATGTGATTTAATCGAGTGGTTGTTAAACTGGATTAGGTAGAGGCATGTCTCCATCCATTTGGGTGGGTCTTGATTCATTTCTGACGTCCTATAAAAGAGGAAACATTTTGGAGAATGAGAGATTTGGAGAGAGCAGAGAATGTGCGGCACCAACGAAGCAGAGAGTCCACCAGCCAGTGACATTTGGAGATGAATAAGGAAAACACCTTCCAGGGAGCTTCATGAAACAGGAAGCTAGGAGAGAAAGCTAGCAGATGACTCTGTTCACCATGTGCCTTTCCAGATGAGAGAGAAGCCCTGACTGTGTTCGCCATGTGCCTTCTCACTTGAGAGAGAAACCCTGAACTTCATCAGCCTTCTTGAACCAAGGTTATCTTTCCCTGGATGGATGCCTTTGATTGGACATTTCTATTGACTTGCTTTAATTAGGACGTTTTCTCGACCTTAGAACTGTAAACTAGCAACTTATTAAATTCCCGTTTTTAAGAGCCATTCTGTTTCTGGTATATTGCATTCCAGCAGCTAGCAAACTAGAACACCCTTTCACACTCGTCCCCCCCGCCGCACCTCCCCCTCCACACACACACATACTGAGAGGCTTAGAGGGTGGGACCCGATGGTTATTTCCTTTGCAAACCATTTCTGAGCATCATTAAAAATCTTCACTTGAGTTTGTGAAAGGAGGGAAAGTGCATCAGACCGTGAACAAACATTGTTAGCCTAACCCTGTCTGCTGAGCTTGCCTCACAGTAGACAAGCTAGAATACGAATGAGACAGCTTGACTCCCCCAGGGGAGCTTGAAAAATGATGAACACACAGCCTGGGGCCGAGAAAACACCAAAACACCGAGGATTTCACCCTCCGAGACACCCCTTCCCATCTTTCGCTCTTTGCCGGGGAGGCTGGCACACAATTATCCTTTAACTCCCTCCCATCTTTTTAGAAGGCGTCTTAAGGAAGCACTGCTCCATAGAAATCACTCTCTAAAAGGGCCAGAACAGCACATTTCAAAGGAAAACTGGATGGATATTTGAAGGGATTTCTTCAGTTCCCTAAACCCTTCCTGCATTTCCACACCTCCAAGCCCACACCCTTTCAGGTGACATTTGCTTGCACAGGCTTGGCCCAGTTCCAGAGACAACAATGCAAAAGTACCTACTACAGGGGGCCTGGCTTGTGTTAGATTTAATTTTTAAAAAATGGTTTTTAATAGGCAGCAACCTAGAGGGAGCCTGTGTGAGTTCAACCTTCCAGGACTGCTAATAGCACCCAAAGCCTACTTTTCACACATGGATTGTCTTTTACAGCTCTATTGAGGTATAGCTGACATACAAAATCTGAACACACTTAAAGCATACCATCTGATGCATTTTTACAAATGTATACACCCATGAAACTGACAGCACAATGGAAATGGCAACTATTGTGAACAAAAAAAAAGTTTCCTCCTGCCCCTTGGAAACCCAACCTGCTCCCTCTCCATACCCCCCAGGTAACCACTGATCTGCTGCCACTCTGGATTAGTTTGCAATTTATGTGATTTTCTATAAATGGAATCATAGAGATATACTTATTTTGTGCATAGTTTCTTTCACTTTTTCATTCAGCATAATTATTTTGAGATTCATCCATGCTGTTGCATGTCCCTTTCTTTATTGCTGACTGGTATTCCACTGTACAGATATACCAAAATGTGTTTATCCAGTCACCTGATGGGCTATCACAAATAAAGCTCCTGTGAATGTTCACGTGAAGTTTTGTGTCGACACAGGTTTTCATTTCTTTTGGATAAATACCCAGGAGTAGAATTGCCAGATTCTAAGGTAAAGGTCTATTGAATGTTTTAAGAACTAGCCAACCTGTTTTCTGAAGTGGTTATACCATTTTACTTTCCTACCAGTGATGTCATGAGATTTAGCCATTTTGGTGGGTATACAGTGACATCTCATTGTGGTTTTAATTTGCGCTAATAGCATGACAATCGATGTTAAAATTTTTTTCGTATACATTTTTGTCATCCATATATCTTCTCAGTTGTAGCATTCGTTCAAATCTTTTGCTAATTCTTTTTTAGCTGAGTTGTTTCTTTTTTTGTTATTGCCTTTTGAGACTTTCTTATATATTCTGGATATGAGTCCTTTATCAGATAGGTGATTTGCAAAGATTTTCTCCCAGTCTGTTGCTTATCTGTTCATTCCCTATTCTCTATCTGTGTGTTTTGAAGAACAAGAGTTCTTAATTTTTTAAAAAAGTGTACCTTATTGTGAGGTATATTCCCAAAGGTTGGGGTATCCATTAGGCCTGCAATGTCAAATGTTAAGTTAGAATCAAACCAATCCCCCCTTGTTGAGCAGCCTGCCATTTATGTTTCAGTTTCCTCACCTGTAAAATTGAAATAATAGTTACATCTACTTCACAAGTTGATGCAGGAATTAAATGTATTAATACATGTTAAGCTTCCACAGCAGGGCCTGTAATTAATAAGCACTGTAGAAGCTTTATCACCTCATGTTAAAGATTTCCACACAGGCCAAATACACTACCCAGGGGCAAAATATCTGCATACTCCTTTTCTTGATTTACATTTGTTACAGTTTTCTCTCTGCCAGTCCTGAGCTAAATGCTTTACCTCATTCACCCATTGAAACAACCCAAAGAAGGAGGTGAGACCATTATCCCCACTTTACATACAGGGAAACTGAGGCTCAGCCGGTTGGGGGTGGAAGGGGGAGTAACTGAGATCTGTTATGTTAACCATCAATCCGCACTGCTTCTCTCCCCGTGAAAGAGCACTTGCCAACCAGTGCAGTCGGCCAGTCCTAAAATCTTGTGGGTCTTCTGTCTCCAGGTCTTGCTTGTCCATTCGTCCCAGTACGGCATTGCAGACCTACTATGGGATCTTGTTCCATAGTGGAGAACCTTCTCCTTGGAGGATACTCCTCTCTAAGCTTGGCTTTGCTTGAAAGCAAAAAGTTGGCACAGTTTAAAGGCCTCTTGGGTACAAGTCAGACATAGACATACTCTTAAGAACAGACTGAGGCTTTGAGGGTCACTCAACTCAGCTTTTTGCTCAACACAAAACTCACCTTGACTATCCTTGACCTAGTTCAGGGTCAGAGGCCCCCCCCACCCCCGCATCCTCCCCCACCCCCGCCTCACCCGGCAGCCTGTTCCAATTTGGCAGCTCCAACTACTAGAATAGACTTCTTGCCTCCCTGTAACTTCCTGGCACACAGTAGGCACTCCACAAATATTTTTTGAAATAATGGGCAGTCATGGCTTAAGTTTTCTAGGGCAGTGTTTGCCCAGTCTTTTCAATGTGACGCTTGTGAACCCACCAGGGCATAACTTACCTGTCCCAAAACGTGGTCTAGAGTCAGACAGACTGAGTTTGGGACTGTCAGTTACAGGCATATGACCTTAGGCAAATTAATCTCCCAGAGCCTTGGTTTCATTTTCTTTAAAGTGGGGATGAGTCACCTTCTAGAGGTGTTATGAGGATTAAATGGGTGAATCGATGTAAAACACTGGAAGCTCTGCCTGCACAGCGTAAGAGCTTAGTCCCTGCAGAGAAAGTTGATAAAATGGTGACGATTTCCAGATAGGTCATAACAGCTTGACTTTCTGCCAATTATTTTTCCAAATCATGGTAGAGAGAGAGGAACTGAGACAACTGGGGATTATATATATCAATAATACAATGAATTTTTTAATAAACACATCAGAACATTTATCAATGAAGGCTATCCTTCAAATGTGCCCTCTTGGAACATTCAACAATGCTTGAAAATTTTGGAGTCATTGTTGATCCTTGTGCTGCTTTTTATAGGAAGCCCGAAATTTTCAGTCTTTGGGGAAGTTCAAGCTGGGGGCCCATTTGGAGTTCAAATATGCCATAAGAGTATTTTCTCTGATTATTGTTGCCAACCCAGATTTGAGCAGTGGAAAACATTGCTGAAATATGGGGAATAGGTGACTACTTTGGAGTAAAATAGTGATTTCATTATATAATTCTGATCTTTTTCCCAATATTATTTGCATGACTTCTTTGGATTCATTCATTAAAAAGTATTTATTGAAGACATTCTTTTTGTCACTTGTTGGGCAAAAACAAAATGAATAAGATTTAGTTTCTGCCCTCGGATAAAAATAGCCTGTGCTTTCATAGCTTTCATCATGTGTGAAGAATGCATAATCTCTGGATTATGCATTTTATGTATATTAACTCATTTATAGCCCAGAGAAACCTTATGAGATGGGTACCCTCTAACCCCCATTTTACAGATGAGGAAACTGAGACAGAGAAGAATTAAGAACTTTGCCCAAGTTCTTGCAGCTGATAAGAAGTAGAGCTAGGATTTAGATCCAAGCAGACTTGCTGCACAGTCTATACCATCTCATTAAATGGCCACTTCAGAGCTTGAGCCAGAGAGGAAAGTTAAGAGGAAAATTAACAGATAACTGGACTGGCAAATGTATTTGGATGGGAAAGCATGCTGAATATATTCTGGCAAGCTCAGAGATGTTCTGTTGAGAAGCTTGGTAACACTGTTCTAGAAAATGTCTCCTATGCCAGCCCGTTCCTTCAAGAAGTACTCATTGAACATGGAGAGGTATGGGCAAGATGGTGGGGACAAAACCAGGAGTACACCAGACATAGTTCCTGCCCGCATGATGGGGAAAACATACCTTGGGCAAATAATCTTAGTCACTGAGGAACTGCAGAAGGCTTTGGGACCATCTTATTGGGAGAACAACCTCCTAAGGGAATTAGGGTAAGCTTGCTGGAAGGAAAGATGTTTTAGTTGAGAGTTAGCTATGCTATGTACATGTTTGGTGGGGTGAGGGGGAAGTACAGAAAATGAATCTTAGGCAGAGGGAAGAGACTAAGATAAGGTGATAGTAGTAGAGACTGCCTGGGGTATTCAAGGAATTGAAAGAAATCCAATGCAATTAGTGTGTATAAAGAGAAGGGAGAGATACTAGTGTCCAGACATTTCTGGATCCTTCATCCTGAAGTAATAAGGGAGACATAGAAATAGTGGAGTTTTTTAATTAGGGCAAATTAAACTGTTACAAATCAGCTCCAAATTGAGTTCAAAAATTGGTTCAATCACAATAGAAATTTATCTCTTACTCACATAACAGTCCAAGTCATAGATACATTCTTGGTCAGTAGACCACTGCATCTGTTATCTATTGTCCTAATGCTACGTAGCAAACAACCACAAAACTTTAGGACACACAACAATAAGCATTTATGGCTCAGGTATCTGGGTTCAGATGTAACTCAGCTAAATAGCTCTGTTAATCTCACTGGGCTCGCTCACACATTTTGAGTTACTAGGTGAAGGCTGGTCTAGGCTGACCTTGGTTGCATAACTTGGGTGATTTGGCTTGTTCCACATGTCTCTCATACCCCACAAGACCAGTCAGGAATTGTGCTGGTTTGAAAGTGTGGTGTACCCCAGAAAAAACATGTCCTTAAATCCTGATTCAATATTGTAGGGCAAAAACCTGTGATTAGATGGTTTCCATAGAGATTGACCCACTCAACTGTGGGTGTGACTTTTGATTAGATTACACCATGGAGATATGACCTACCCAATTGTGGCAAGGCCTTTTGATTAGATGGAGATGTGACTCTACACATTCAAGGTGAATCTGGATTACTTTACTGGAGTCCTTTAAAAGGGGAGACATTTTGGAGAAAACACAGTTGCTACAAAGCCAACAGAGACACAGACATTTGGAGATGCTTGGAGTGTTGACAGAGAGAGAGCAGACAACTAGACAGGGACATTTGGAGATACAGAGCCCAGCATCGCTATTTGCCTTCCCATGAGAGGCTAAGCAAACCAAAACCCGGAGTTGCATCCCAAAGAGCTAAGTGAAGGGCCACAGATGCTTAGAGAGGAAACCATTAGCATCAGAAGCTGGAAGCAATGGAACTGGGAACAAGGACCAGTGGATACCAGCCACATGCCTTTCTATGTAACCAATATTGGCCTTTCTTGAGTCAAGGTATCTTTCTCTAGATGCCTTAGTTTTGCCATTTTTGTGGCCTTAGTACCTTAAACTTGTAACAGTAAAGTCCCTTTATAAAAGACAACCCATTTCTAGTATATTGCATTTGAACAACATTTAGCAAACCAAAACAAATTTTGGTACCAGGGAAGTGGGGTGCTGCAGTATTGCAAATACCAAACAGTTTTTTAAATGGATAAGGGTAATATTCTGGAAGAAATGTCAGGAACTTGATGGGAAAGACCTAGAATGTTTTTGAAAAGGTTGTTGGTAGAGATGTGAATTCTAAGGATACTTCTGATAAATCCTTAGACAGAAATAATAAATATGCTATTGCAAACTGGAATAAAAGTGACCCTTGTTTTAAAGTGGCAGAGAATTTGTCAAAACTGTTCACTGGTATTGGATGGAAGGCAAAATTTAAAAGTGACAAGCCAGGCTACTTAGCTGAAGAGATTTCCAAACTAAATGTGGCAAATGCAACTTGGCTTCTCATTGCAGCTTATAGTAAAATGCTACAGGAAAGAGATGAGCTGAGAATTGAACTCTTGGGTTAAAAACAAAAAACAACCAGAAACTAATGGTCTTGAAAATTCTGAACTTCCAGAAAGGGAGACCCCGGAGAATAGTGCTCCACCTGAGGATTCAACCAAACATAGAACCAATCAACCATTTCAGACAAAAAAAAAACACCGGAATTGGAAATGGAGTTATCCAGAAAAGATTTATGTAAGGTCCTATTATCTGATGGGTGTGATTCATGTATACTGAAGGGAAAACTGGCCAGTTTCTTGCAAGACCTTTATAAACGAAATCACTACCAGTCTGGACTAAAAGGAACAGAAAAGGGACAAACTGGAGGAAAAATGTTTTCGGAGGCAGAACCATGGAAGCTAAGGTCTGGAGCCAGAAAATCTTGGGTCAAGAGAGTGGACCTACCCATAAATATGACTAGGATGTGTTTTCCCTGGAAGCAGAGAGCATGCCTTCTGCTTCATTGCTCAGAAAGAGTTTTGCCACTTTAGGCCTTGGAGAGGTAGAGCAAATTCCCCAGGGATTTGAGGGAGCCTGGCAATAGCCCCATTGTTTTGAGGGGGCTGAGCATGTGCCCTGGAGATGGCAGAGAGTCCAGGTACTGCCCCAATGCTTGAAGATGGTGGAACAAAGACAAAGGCGATCCCGCCCAACAATACCTGGTGTTGCAATCCTCACCCCAGCATTGCAGAGAGCAGGGCTGCTGTATAAGCCCTTGGTAAGGGTGGGATTGCCACCTTCTAAAGCCCCGAGGATGACAAGTGACTCTCAGGCTTTGAAATAAAATGGTTTGCCCTGCTGGTTTTCGAAACTCTTTTGATCCAGTGATCCCTCTTTACCCTTCAATTTCTTCCTATAGCAATGGTAGCATGTACTCTATGACTGCTCCTCCTTCCTATATTGGAAGTTGCTAACTGGCTTTGAGTTTCACAGGACCACAGCCAAAAGAGAATTTTATCTTAGGACAGACCATTCCTGTATCTGACTTGGATGAGATTTTGTATGGCTTTTTACTTTGTATTGTATTTATATTGTTACTGAAATGGTTTAAGCCTTTGTGATATTGTAATGGGATGAATGTATTTTGTATATGGAAAGAACATGTCTTTTGGGGGTCCAGAGGGTTGAATGTGCTGATTTGAAAGTGTTGTGTACCCCAGAAAAGCCATGTCCTTTAATCCTGATAAAATATTGTAGGGTGGAAATCTAATTAGATTGTTTCCATGGAGATTGACCCACTCAATTGTGGTTGTGATTATGCCATGGAGATGTGATATGCCCACTTGTGGATGTGGCCTTTTGATAAGATAGAGATGTGACTTCACCCATTCAAGGTGAGTCTTAATTAGTTTACTGGAGTCCTTTTGAAGAGGAGATACTTTGGAGTAAACACAGTTGCTACAGAGATGCCAGTGACACAGACATTTGTTGATGCAGTGCTGACAGAGAGAGAAGACGCCTAGACACGGGCATTCGGAGATGCAAAGCCCAGCAGACATTGCCATGTGTCTTCCCATGAGATGCTAAGCAAGCTAGAACCCAGAGTTGTGTCTCAGAGTAGCTAAGTGAAGGACCACAGACACTTAGAGAGGAAACAACTGCCCTCGGAAGCTAGAAGATATGGAACCAGGAACAAGGACCAGCAGATGCCAGCCACATGCCTTCCCATGTGACAGACATTGGCCTTTCTTGAGTCAAGGTCATTTTTCTCTGGATGCTTTAGTTCGGACATTTTTATGGCCTTGCAACTATAAACTTGTAACTTAATAAATTCCCTCTATAAAAGCCAACCCATTTCTGCAATATTGCATTTTTGCCAGCATTAACAAACTAAACAGGAATGTTCTTATAGAGATGGCAGAGGTACAACCAAGCAAACAGAATCATGCAAGATTTCTTGAGAATTAGGCTTTGAAGTGGCATGCCATCTGTTCTGCCTGACTCTATTGTCCAAGATCACATGACAGAAGGTTTAGGTACAGGGAGATGTGACAAGTGGGATCATGAGTACACTCCATCTTCCACCTCAGTGTGTTAATTCAGTGACCCAGCTCCTTCTATCTAGTGTCTCTCACACCCACCCTCTAGAGCCTTGTCAGTATCTGAAATTAATCAGGGTAAAACAAATATTGAGGAAGTACATGGACTCTTTGTGATAGGTTCTGGTGTTAACTTGGCCAAGTGGTTTTGCCCAGTAGTCTCATCAGGCAAGCACTGGCCTGACCATTGCTGCAAGGATATTTTGTGGCTGGTTGATAAACCAGAAGGCTGGTGTATTAAATCATCAGTCAGTTGACTGCATCTGTGACTGATTACATGTGTAACCAATTAAGGCGTGTCTCCCACCAGCATGATAATCCAGCCAGTTGAAGTCTTTCAAGGAAGATGAAAGACTTTTTCACTGCTTCTTCAGCCAGCCAGCCTTTCCTGTGGAGTTCATCCAGATCCTTCCTCAGAGCCGCCAGCTTCACAGCCTGCCCTATGGATTTTGGACTCTTCCATTCCAACAGTTGCTTGAGACACCTTTATAAATCTTATATTTACAGATCTCTCCTGTTGGCTCTACTTCTCTAGAGAATGCTGACTGATAAACTCTTACAAGTCTTGGACTACAAGTGGCACGCATCACTCTCCCTTACATTCTAATCATGAAAACTATTCACATGACCACACCTAGCTGCAAGTCCCTGGCCAGGCAGCTGTTTTCCAGCTATGGCTTTAAAGTGCAGAAGGGGAGAGAGGAGAGAACTCGGATGGACGACTGGCCATTTCTGACACAGGGAGTCACCCACCATTGTTCTAGTCTTACCTTCCTAAGCAGAGTAAAAACTTTGTGCATCATAGCACTGCCCCAGGAAGAAATGAAGGCAAAACTTGGCTAACCCAGTCAGCCATGGCAATGGGGCAGTTATGCTTGGACATCAGTCTAGGATAGAGGAGGGCTGTAAAGATGCTAAACTTCACAAATTCTAACGCAGCAGTGGCAGATAGGGAGAAAGTTTGGCCACATTATATTATCCCTGAGCTCCATTTAACCTCCTGGAGCCACACCTAAGCACCTGGCAGGGTTTATGTGAGGGAACCCCCTCCCATGCCGCAGTCTCCTCTCTCCCACAGAACTGCAGAGAACCTGCCATGCAAGTACTCGGGATGCACAGCCAGCAGGCGGTAGCCAGTCTCAGTCACCTGGGGGTAGAGGAATCCCGGCATCCTCTGTCGCAGCCTGCCTCTCAGTGTGATGCCCCCAGGAGTGTGTGCTCTGGAAAGCAGCAGGTCGGCTTGCCAAGATGCTCTTCAGAAAGCTGAGACATGAAGTGAATGCCAAAGATCCCCCTGCAACCGTGAGGAGGGGGACGCAATTACAGCAAATTCTGCTTACAGTTCAGATTCAATATTTGGAAGGGATAATCCTGAAATAAGAGATTGCCTGATTTCTCTCCCCAGTCTGTGAATGGTTCATTAGCTCCTATTTGACATTTTATGGTTAAGTCTGATTGGCTTTATTGTGGAGTTGGACTTTAAGAAGTCCCCAAGACAGAGCAATCAAATTTCACAATGATCCCCAACTGCAAATTTTAAAACATAAATGGCAGCTGTGCCTTGGACATCAATCCCATGAATGCCTTGGGGAATTTGTATTTCATCCCCCACTTAATGAAACTCAATCCTGCTTGGCAAGTCGGGGTCCCTGACTCAGCAGTTAGGATTTCCTTGGCAGTTCAGCCCGGGTGCTGAAAAAAAAACCCCACCCAGACTTGAACAGCAGTAAAGATGTAATGTGCCCCAATCTTGCATCAGGTCAGTCCCCTAAGCAATGGGTCTCTGGGGAGTGTGAGATTGAGGCTGTGACCTCAAGAAGGACACAATCTACTTACAGAGATGGGTCATTAGCACCAAAAACAGAAGCCATAAAAGTAGCAGACACTCAGTTCCACAGTAGGGACACAAGAGGTGCAGAAGTTTCCAAGAAGAGGAAAATAGAAAGGGCCATGGGCTGAGCTGGCTTCCTGAACCTAAGGTACCTAAGCAAGGTGTAGGGAGAGGGCAGGGGAGGGATCCCAGGTATGAGATATGAGACGGCACCTCCTCTGGGCTCCTGCTGCCTCCTGAGCTTCTGCACCTCTGCCTCACTGCATTATCCTCATCTGTCCCATTGACCACAAGCCCTCTGAGGGCAGGGAGTGTTATATCCCTTTCTGAGCCCTAGTGTCCAACGTGGGGTTAGGAACCAACAAATGGTTGCCAGACAAAAGAGTCGCACACACCCATGTTGCATGCCCTCCAACCATCCATTGTTTTTACTATTATTGTTGGCATTGGTGTTGTTACAAACCAACACTCCTGCCGTTTCTTTGAGAGGTCAGGATTTCGGGAACTTGTATGGGTAGTGCTTGTCAGGGTTGGAAAAGACTCACTCCCTCAATTGTCCCTTTCCTCCCCTTGAAGGCAAGCTTATGAGTAGTGTCCCAGGGGGCACTTATTGAGGCTCCATTAGGTGAGGCATATACTGGTCATAAGCAGCAGTTCAAGTGGTCTACAACTTACAAGCTGTGCACTCTCAGGCAGGTAAGCAAACCTCTCTGTGCCTCCCTGTTCTTCTCTGTAAAATGGGAGGAAGACATTTCCTTCTGCTTGGGGTTGTGTGAGGAATCCTCGTGTTTGTGCTTGTAAAGCCCTTGGGCTAGAGCCGCTTACATTGAAGGCTCCCAAAGAGTACTTGCTGGCATTTCTGTGGTTTCATTTCAACCTCACCATTCCCCCCATTTCGCGGCCAAGGTATGTTGTTTCCATCTTGCAGCTGAGAGGGCTGACACTCAGAAAAGTGCATGAGCCCCAACAGTGGGGCTTTGACTCTTTCTGACTCCGAAGCCACAGAATTCAATGGCTGGTGGAGGGAGATGAGGTGTGGAAGAAGAGAGAACACTCTGATCTGAGCCGCTGTGGGCTGAACACCTTCCTGGGTCCTCATTAATTCCTCGAGCTCCAAGGCAGCTTCTCTAAGGCCTGCCTTCCCCAGCTCTCTCGGCCCCATCGTTCCACAGCGAGCCCTCCTCACTCCCTGGCCGCAGCTCACGAAGCTTCCTGCAGCAGACCAGGTCCCTGCTGCCACACACCCATTCCCCATGGCCAAGCATGTGTGGTCTCCCTTCCAGCACAGCAGCACACACTCACATATGTACATTCACAAACACACTCATGCTTGCACACTCACATGGACACACAAGGACACACAAACAAGTGTTCCCATACACGACTCACACACATACACATGTTCAACTTACAAGCTGTGCACTCTCAGGCAGGTAAGCAAACCTCTCACACACACACATATACACACACACACATACACACACATAGGCACACATAGACCCCACGCGCACACACACACAGACACAAAAAGCACACATATGTATGATCCCACCCACACACCATTCTCACCCATGCATGCACATGTACACACAAACAGGCCCACCTATGTACACATGTACACACCTCACCCAATGTACACACCTATGCACACATATACACACTCTCGCAAACACACAGACACAAAATGCGCACACTCACACACATGGCCATACACTCTCACATATACCTTCACACAGATACAAACCCTCACAATCACATACACAACACACACACCCTCACCATACATGTTTTGACCACAGGAGACGGAGGTGGAAGCCAGAACGCCGGGCTCTGCGGCACACTGTCTCCTCCTAACAGACGGTCAGACTGGGGCAGAAGTGGTCTCTGGAGGCTCACGTGTCTCCACCTCGTAGTTCTCCCTGCGCCTCGGGCTGCCCCTTGGCTGTCCCCAAGACCCCAACTCAGTGACAGGCCCCAACCAAGGTGTGACTTTTTTTCTCCCTTCCCCCCATGACAGCGTTATTGTTCGCCACCCGCCACCTAGGGACCCCAGGAGTGGGGCGTGGCCGCAGGCAGACCCCCGTGCCTTCACACAGCTCCCCTCCCAAGGGGTCTCACTAATGGCGATGGCCCAGGCACCTCAGTGAGGTCCTGCAAGTAGAAAAGGGGACAGAAGGGCTTTCCAGTGCCCCTCAAACCAGAGAGCATGGATGTCTGCTCCCTCCGTTACATCTCAGGGAGATCTCAGGGAGACTCAGGGAGAAATGGATTCCTTCAAAGGACAAGGGCAGTTAAGGCTTTTCTCTGCCTGTAGTGTTTCCTTCCCATCAGCAGGAGCAGTCTCACTTCTTTGTGCTTTAAATAGCTGTTACTCCACCCTTGTCCATAAAGCATTGAGGCCGGGGGATGGGTGTACCAAAATAACTGCAGTGTGTCTGTGTGTGTGTGTGTTAGTGTGTGCATATATGTATGTGTATGTAAATGTGTGGTTGTGGGCGGAGCAAATCAGTACATATGGGTAGCTTGGGAAACTGAGTCAAAAGAGAAAATAGAGATTGAGATTCTGTGTACAGTAGTTACTAATACTGGGGCACAACTTGGTTCTGAGTTTCCTTTTAGCCAAAGCAAAACTAGAGTCATGACTCAGTTCAGCAGGTCGCCCACCTCTCCAGGGAAAAGCCAAAATTCCATTTGGGGTGCTGCTGGAAAGTCTACCATTCCCTGGTTTTTACAACACTCTTCCAGCTCTGCTCTGTTCATATGAAGGACCCAACTGGTCCTTCTTTAAATGTGTCATCACTTTGTTTTGCCCTTTATTAGTTTAAAGTGATTGCTTAAATTACTAATCTAGACTCTGGAGCCAGATCTCTATTCTCACTCGGCCCACTTACTGTCCTCCTATCCTCTCCTGAACCCACTCCAGGCAGGCTTTCATCTTCACCACTCTCCGAAATTGATCTTGTCAAGGTCACAAGTGACTAAATCCAGGGATAGTTTGCAGTCTCCATCTTAGGGGAGCTAACCACAACATTTGACCCAGGAGAGCATGTTCCAAAGAAGTGAGACAGCGCTTCCCCTGCTGATGGGGAGGGAACGCCACAGGCAGAGAAAAGCCTTAACTGCTCTTGTTCTTTGAAGGAATCCATCTCTCCACCTGCTTTGCTGGTGCCTCCTCTCGTCCTCAACCCCAACCACTGCAGTGCCCTAGAGCCCAGTTTTCGGTACCTCTCTTCTTCATCCATCACTCCCAAATGATCTACTCTTATCTCAGGACTTTAAGTACCAGCTCATGACCCCCAAATTTACATCTCTGCCCCCCATCTCTACTCAAATGTCTAACAGCCTTCTCAAATTCAACACATCAAATCCAAACTCTTAGTAACTTCACCTGACCTGCTCATTCATGTCTTCTGGTTTGATAAATGGCAGTGCCATTTGACTTGAGACAGCCTTAATGTTGCCCTTAGCTTCTCTCTTCCTTTATGCTTCACATCCAAGCTTCTAGGAAATCCCCTGAGCTCTCATTTCATAGTATCTCTAGAATCCAACCCCTTCTCACCATCTGTACTCCAACCTCCCTGTCCAAGCCACCAGCTCTGCTCTGCGGACAGTGACTTGGTCTGTTTTGTTAATTGCTGTATCCCTTGTGCCTTGAATGGTGTCTTGCCCATAAAAAGCCATCAGTAGTATTTGTTGATTAAATTATTGAATGCCCTAGAAGTTATTAGGCACAAAAAAGATTCAGTTTCTTAATAAACACATGATTCCAAGATAATAAAAATAATAATAAACATTTAAAAAATACCCACCATGTGCTAAGCCCCTTACATACGGATACTAGATACTAAATGAGGTGACTGGGGCTCAGAGAAGTAGGAAATCGTTCAAGGGCACAAATCTAGTGGTCAATGGAGCAAATATTTCAATTGTATACATTTTTTTCCATTTACTATATATTTGTTGCTTATGTGCCAGGCATTGTTTGGGGAGAACAAAAACAACAAATTTTCTATGCTAATAGGGCTTACATTTTAGTAGGCAGAGAGATGCAAGAAATGAAATGCGTATATATGACAGGTTAAGGGAATAAGGAGTTACAGGGGATTCTACCTGATGCGGGATTATCAGGAAAGACCTCTTTGAGGAAGTGGCATTTCAGCAGAGACCTGGATGAAGTGAGAGAATGAGCCACGTAAATATGTGGGTGAAGAGGAAAGGCCCTGAGGTCAGCATGTGCTTGGCATGTTCGGGGGATGGCAAGGAAACCAGCATGGCCGAACCCGGAGAACAAAGGATAGAGTTTTTGTAGCTGAGATCAAAGCAGTAGAGGAGGCCGAAGGGACCTTGTAGCCCCAGTGGAAGACTTTGGATTACACTTTGCGTGAAGCGGGACGCTATTGGAAAGACTGAACAATGGGGGGACACAGTCTGACTTAGATTTTAACAGGATGGCTCTCTCTACTAGAGAAGAAAGGCCTGAAGAGGGCGGAGCAAGGGTGAGGACAGGGAGATCTGCTTGGAGGTTGTTGCACTAATCCAGGAGAGCAATAATGATGTGTGACCTTGGTGGTAGCAGGGGTGATGGTGAGGTGTTGTTAAAGTCTAGAAATATGTGGACGGTAGAGCCAACAACATTTTCTGATTAACGGAATTTGACAAATAAAAGAAAGGGAGGCATCAGGATGACTCTCAGATTTTTAGCGTGAGCAAGTATATGGGAGATGCTGAGGAAAGAGGGGGATAAAGGAGTATGGTGCTGAGGGGATAGGTCAGACTAGGGAGCTGACCAGTGGTAGATGGCAGGAAAAGCTTTGAGACTGGATTAGATCCCCAAGGGAGAGACTATAAAAGAAAGAAAGAGGACTGAGACTGGGTGCTATTGGGACCTTCTAATGTTTAGAGGTCAAGAAAAGAAGGAATAGCCAACAAAGGAAATGAGAAGATGGTGCCAATGAGATTGGCAGAAAATCTGGAGAGTGTTTCAGAAGCTTAATGGAGAAAGTACTTCATTCCAAGAAAGGCAGATAGGCCAGTTGGGACAAATGCTGCTGAAGAAATGATTGGTTTGGGGTGGGAAGACACATGGACTCTGGGATCCAGTGGCTATAGGCACTGAGGAAGGAATCTAGTGAGGAAGGATCATCAGCTGCAAAACACTCAGAGGCAAACCATCATCCTCACCATTATTTGCACTTGAAGCTTCCACATAGAGAGGATTATCTAGGCTGGAGTGGGAGCCACTTCCCATGCCCAAAAAAAGGAAGTGCCCTGATAAACGTCAACATACAGCTGGCTGAAAGGGGGTGTGAGTGAGAATTTGTCTCTGTGGCCAGGTTGTTTTTGATAGGTGGTGTGACATTCATGAAAAGATTAGGAGGAGATAAGTTTGAATTATGAACCTGAGTCACGCTGGGCAGATGGAGAAGTCACGCCTCATTCCCAGGGAAAGTGTGACACGTGATGGGGCTCTGGTTGAAGGAGTTGGAGGGCAGAGAAGGGAAGAAGCTATGGCCATTGGGTCTCCACACCCCGCAAGTTTGCTCCTTGTCTCCTCGATGTGGGGACCGTGGGGCTAAGATTGCTCTGGCGGAAAGAGCATGGATTTGGGGATCAAGAAGCCTCATGACAACCTCAAAATATGGATACTGGCTCCCTTTATACAAACAAGAAACTAAGACTCAGGGACATTGTATCATTTGTCCAAAATCATGTAGTTGGCCAAACCCAGATAGGCCTGATTGCAAAACCTACACTAGGCCGACAGAATGGCACAGCATCAAGTTTAGGCTTTGTAGGTTAAAGATCAGAACTGCTTCATCTGTACGTTCCAAGATCGGTTTTCTCAAAGGGAGGTTCCATGAGGAAGGAGGAAGGCCTTGAAGGGAAGGCAGGGAAAACCACTGTCTACTGAAAAGCTCCACATATCAGGCACAGGCTGGAAAGTCCTGGGATGGGGGATTGTTCAGTTTTTCCTCAGAACAATGACTATAAGTTTGCTTATTATTTTCTCCACTTTATTGATGAAGAAATAGAGGCTCAGAGAAGCTAAGTGCTGGAGTCTGGATGTGAACCCAGATCTCTTGCCTCCAAGGCCTGTATTCCTTTTTCTATAACACCACAGGCTCAGCAGAAGTAAGGATTCTTGGTGGAAGACTTACTTTCTTATCTTACACTGTGACCATGAACATCTGACCTTGTTGAGCCTCAGATTACTCTTGTAAAATAGGGACAACAATTGCATCTATCCTATAGCAGTAAATGGGATTATACCTATGAATCATCATTGTGCCTCATTCATAGTGAGTGACTAAGTAATGAAAACTATTATCTGATTATTGCTTTCATTTTTCAGATGGGAAAGGATTCAGGAGTTAATTCATTTCTTCATACTCTAGAGCTAGTAAAGGCCGAAGGCTTGATTCAAAGCAGTTCATAGGAAATACCAAAGTCCACTCACATTCTTTTCCATTTCAACCTGAGTTAAGAACGGTGAAATGGGCATTCAAGCAGTAAAACTCATTAGCAAAAGCATGCCGTGGGACTGGGCACGTGGGTGGAGGATTGGTGTTAGGGAGCCTGATGAATCAGAATCAGATGGGCCAAACATGGCCTAAGGGGACAACAGGCACCTGTGGGAGACAACAGGCTATGGCAGGTTGAGGGTTTGGGCAAAGATTAATCAGAGGGATGGTCCTAAAATGGAATCAGATGAATCAAAATAGGGAGCCTTGAATGCCAAAATGGACTTGCTGAGCTTCAGTTCAATGGTATGCATGGAGTGTCTGCCTGCTGCCAGGCTCTATGCCCAGCAAAGCTGAGCCCTGGCACAGGCACTGTTTACAGCCCCTGGGGTTGGCCAGGTTGATATCAGCCTTGTGGACTTTGTCCTCTTCTCCCTGACCCAACCTTCAACCACTGGTAGGTGACATGTTGCCCTAGAAGGCAACTTTGAGATTAAGGAAACTGCTACAGCATGTTTCCTGGGGCCGCATCACCCTCATAGCAGCCTTAAGTGGTAGGATCTATTATCATGTCCAGTTCAGGGAAGAGGAAACTAAGGTGTGGTCAAATTTGATGTGACTTTCCCAAGATCATGCAGCTGCCATGGGAGCAGGGCTTGAACCCAGGTCAATCTGAGTCCAAAGACAGTGCTCTTTCCTCCATGCTGGGTTAGACTATTGGCTTTGGAAGTCATGCCTGGTGAGATGGGCCAAACATGGCCTAAGGGGACAACAGGCACCTGTGGGAGACAACAGGCTGTGGCAGGTTGAGGGTTTGGGCAAAGATTAATCAGAGGGATGGTCCTAAAATGGAATCTCAGAGAGGGGGTAAGAAAGACTTGGGTCTGGGGGCCTTGAGAATTCTGAGATCGGTCTTGTGTCTGCCCACCTTACAATGGGGCAGGTTGTCTGCATCCTTTATTCGGAGAAAGAACTGTGGACTGACCTGGGCCAAAGGCACCTGGTTGGACTCTCCACTGTGCTGTTGACCACCTCTTGGGCCTCACTTTCTCCATCTGCTAATGGCCACCATAGCATTGCACCCACACTCCTCCTGTCAAGGACTGACTGGCAAGTGGTGTGTCTGCTGGTCCCTCACAGAGAACCTAGCATGTAGCAGGTGCCAGACACCCTGTGTTATGTCGCAGTGTGCTCTGGACCTCCCCACCCTCATCTCATCCAACCCCCTTTCTGGGAATCAGTGCTGCACTTGTCAGAGAGCTAGCCAGCTGTCAACCCCGCCCTAGCTGGCCCGTTAATGAGTGACCAGGGGAAGAAGCCTGGCCTATAAGAAGCCGCTAGTTGGGGAAGCAGCTGGGAGCTGGGTGGACATCAGTGGTGGGAACACAGAGGGAGCGAGATGGGCAGCAGGACTGCATCCGCGCTCCTGTCATGGGTGGCCGTGGTCCTCCTGGTGCTGCTGCAGGGCGCACAGCCCGTCTACATCCAGGTGAGTCCCTCGGGCCACCTGCCCTTTGGCTGACGTCCCCAAGGTGGGAAGGCTTGGCTGGAGAGGGGATGCTGGGAAATTCATGGGGTACAGCAGGGGGCACAGGACCCAGGGCTCAGCCCAGGGTCCGATCGAACCCCGATGGGCGAGGGCAGCTGGAACGCCAATGGCAGTAACGATAGTGATGGTAATAACAATAACTGAGCACTGCTCTGGTCACAGAGGTGAGAATGGGGAATTTGCCCTTGGGAATCCAAGACAGGGATCACCCCGTTCATTTGGGTGGAGGAGGGTAGTCACCAGAAAAAAGTTGCCCTAGGAGGTCACCCTTGAGCTGATACTTGCAGGGTAAGCAGACACAGAAGGCAGGGAGAACTGTTTCAAGCAGAGGGCAGAACTTATGCAAAGGCCTGGAGGGAAGATAGTGGAGGCTCAGCTCTTCTCCTGGGCAGCTGTGAAGCTGGAAGGAGCATGGAAGTGGGTACTGCCTGCTGGGTGGCAGGACGGGACTGGTGTCTCCAAGCAGGCACGGGAAGTCTGGCCTCCGGCGGACCTCTCACCCTGGACTGCAAGTCACACCCTGGCTCTGAACAAGGCCTCCCTGGGAAGTAAGGAAGGGGATCCTGGGGAGGGGTGTGGGAGAGCCAGCCTCCCTCTGCAGCCCTGGCCTTGGGACTTGGCCAGCTTGGGTCTGGGCCAGCTTAGGGTTACCATCACTTTGCCATGTCAGCACAAGGGAGAGTACTCGGTTATGGCCAGGCACCAGGATGTGTGCTTATTTAACCTCAGCACCCAGGAAGGAATTTGTCAGTAGGAACTAAGGCTCAGAGTGGAGAAGGGACAGGGCAAGAACTGGATTTGAACCAGGGTCTTGCCCTGTCCCAAAAGCACGTCCCTTGAACCAGTGTGCTCCATGACCCTGGTTTGACTTCATCCAGTGGTTACTGAGACTGTGGCACAGTGGGGTGTGAAGTGTGTCCGTGTGAGAGGAAATCAGATTCCTTCCCCTGGCTGGTCTTTCAAGTATGCCTGGACTTTCCATGAGAATGGAGAAATGCCCAGAAGATCTGTGGCATCCCAGGAATCCTGTCGGGTCCCCTGACCCAGCTTTGATATCCTGCCATCTCCTTTTCTCTCCCCCGCCCCAGTACCAAGGTTTCCAGGTCCAGTTGGAGTCAGTGAAGAAGCTGAGTGACCTGGAGAAACACCTAACCCAAAGCCCCCTGCCCTCCCTGTGCCAAAACTCAGCTCTGCCCCAGGACCTTCAGCCAGTCTGCACCTCCAAGGATGCTGACAGCATCTTCAGGGACTTGCGTAAGTGTCCTCCTCCTGCTGGACTTCCTGCTGGGCACTGGGAGAATTAGGCAGTGCCCCTAGGCCTCCTCCCATCCCTTGGTCATTTTCCAACCTCCACCCCAGCTCCCCCACCTCAGGTTGTTTCTATTAAAGAGCTAGTGGCTGAGGTCGGGAGGAGTCAGCCCAGCCCCTGCCTCCCTCCCCTGGAAGGTCCTGGTTTGGGCACTGAAATCAGACATGCTGAGAACCTCCCCGAGTCCTGGACAAACCGGAACGGTTGGTCACCCTACCTCAAGAACTTCACAAAGGGGTGGAAGGGAGTGCAGGGAAAGAGACCCTTCTACAGAGGATGACTGCAACCCAGTGGGATGACAGGGGAAGCCCCAGGGAAGCCCAGGGCGGGGTGCACCTCGTGTCTGGGGGTGAGGCAGGGGGTCTGAGCGGCTTCCAAAGGAGGTGACCTCCAAGCTGCAATCTGAGGTGTGCCGACCAGTTAGCTGTGACTGAGCACCTGCTGTGTGCCAGCCCTTGGCCGGTATGCCCTGCTCACCGGAGCCCTGGCAGGTTGATGTCTTCCTACCTGCATTTTACAGACAGGACACTGAGAGTTTGAGTTAGTCACCTCTAGGGAGGAGAGGCCCAAGGACTTGAACCCAAGCCTAAGTTCCCCTGCTCTGGGCCTGAGGGCCCTCCCTCACACCCTCTCCCAAGCAGCCCCCCATGCGCCGGGGCAGCATGTCAGGTTCAATTGACTATTCTCTCCCCTTGCACAGTGAACATAGCAAGTGATGACTGTGAGCTGTGTGTGAACATTGCCTGCACCGGCTGCATCTGAGATGGCTCTGCACGCCTGAGCACACCCTGGGCACTGCTCCCCAAGCCCCCTGCCTCCCCCTGCACATATTAACTCATCCCCTCCCAGGGCTCAAGCAGCTGGACCTGGTGCAAAGCCACTGGACTCTAGATGGAGGAGAGTTTGGGCCCTGAGGCAGCCTTGCTGCTGAATAAAGATTTTACACAAACACACACACATACAGCCTCACGGTGTCATTCTGTTCATTCCCAAGAGCCATGGGCTGAGGGGAAAGTTTGGACTAATAATAGGTGTCAGGAATTTTTCCCTTAAGTTTCCAAAGCCTGAGGAGCTGATCCATTTATTCCCGCTCCACTGAGGGAGCCAGGATGCAGGGCGGGAAATGAGTCGCCCAAGCGCACAGAGAAAACAAGCTTCCCAGACTCTTCTGGACTCCAAGCTGATCCCAGGCCCTGTCCCAGCTGCAAGCCAGGGCCTCAGTGCTCTGGACTCAGGGTGGGAAACCTTCCTCAATGAGGCAGTCTGGAGGAAGGGGGTGGAAGGGTCACGTGGAGTCCATGGTCCTGGACAGTTTGGGCTTTCTCTGCCCCAGGCCCTTTGCCTTCACTCTCACCTCCCTGAGACCCTTTCCTTCCCTTCCCCTCAGCTTCCCTGAGGACCATTCATCGTCCCACCCACCCTGACCAGCTCCAGATGGGACAGCTTTCCTCCCTCTCTCAGCCTATGGGTCCTGGTGGCACTAAGGAATACAAAGAAAAAGGAAAAGGATAATAACAGCCAACACTTAGTGAACATTTACTCTGTCCCAAGCACTGTTCTAAGTACTTTGCACATATTAACTCATTGAATCCACACAACAGTCCTACGAAGTAGGTACGATTACTACCATCTTCACTTTACAAATAAGGAAACCAGGTCACAGAGAGAGCTATAACTAGCTCAGCCTCAGAGTCAGTAAAATGGAGGACAGGACCAACCTCCCAGGCAGTTGGGCCAGAGTTTGACGCTCTTAACCGCTGCATACCGCCTCCCCATGACAGCAGCCATGGTCAGGATGCCTCGCAGAGGGCCGGCCTTCTGTGCAGTGTCCCGGCCGGCCAGAGAGGAAGAAAGCTGGGTGCAAAGGGGCCAGGCCGTATGAACCCTATTCACCCAGGGCCAAGCGCTGTTGACTCCCCCACTCCAGCGTCCCCTTCTCACTGTCCACTTCTGCTTACAAGTCCTGCAGTCTCCCAGTGCACCAGGCCACAAACCCCAGAGGCTTCCAGCTCCTTCTGCTCCCTCCCCCCAGGCAAGGCTGGCTGGGTGGGCTTTGCCATGTTAACTGTCCTCACTTCCTCATCTCACCTCCTCAGCCCAGTCTGAACCATTCTCAACCTGACTCTGGTCTCCCTTTCTTAGGTTTATTATTATTATTTTACCATTTATTGAATTCCTCTGATGTTTGTGTCAGGTCTGAACTGAGAGCTTTACATGCATTATTTCACCCAGCCTGGGAGGCAGCTACTGTTATTATCCATACTGTTTTACAGAGGAAGAGACTGGGGCACAGAGAGGAAAAGCAACTTTCCTAATATCACACAGTACGAGGAAGAACTGGTGTTGGAATCCAGGGCTGGGACCTGGTACCCCTTGCTTTCCCCCTGCCCTGTGTTATATCCTCATGCCATTATCCACTGGGTGGACATTACTCAGCCTGGGGATCAAAGGGACTTCTCCAGCCACAGACACCATACACTCCAAGGCAGCCTGAGCTGTGCAAGGGATGAGGGTGGTCAAAGGGCCCCGAGAGCACAAAGAACAGAATGGGGGTTTCTTGAGGAGAGGATGTGGAAGTTAAGCCTTGAAGTCTGAGTAGGAGTTTACCCGGCCAGGGTGCAGGGAGAGGAGCAGTGTGGGTTGAGCAAGAGCTGAGGGGCTACAGCAAAGTGTGACTTGGGTTGGGGGAGCAGGGAGGGCAAAAGCCATGTTGGAGTGGCCAGTGGGGGCTAGATCCTGAAGAGATTGAGTCCCATGCCCAAGAACTTGGGGCTGATCTCAGAGAGGGTGGATGTCTGTGTTGAAATCCAAAGCAGAAAAGACACCCATGCTCACCCATGGTTTAGTGACCTTGGGGTTACACACACACACACACACAGCCACCCACATCCATGGGTGGTCTGGAGACTCGGGTACCCTCAATGTCAGGGTGGGGTGGGGACCAGCTCTCCCGGCATGGGAGACCCAGCACACCAAACAGTGAGCTTCTGAGAGCAAGTAGGCACCAAGAAGCCTGGATGGAGGGGTGGACTGGCAGATGAACAAAGGAACAAAAGGCAACAGCAGGAGTTCTTTGGAATCTGGTTTATTAGATGAGGGTTGGGTACCCAACAGCTCTGATGGTGAAGGGGCTGGGCATCCAGGCACCCATGCCCTGCCCAGGCTGCTTCTCCTCACACCCTCCATCCTGAGGCAGTGTAGATTGAGCTGTTGGGAGTGGGGGTATCAGGGGGAAGGTCCTTCCAGCAGGAGAAAAGGGCTTGCCCCGCCTGGGAAGGGAAGAGGGCCACCAGGCACGTGGCCAGCCTAGCATCCGGCACAGGCAGCATAGGCGCAGATCTCACACATGCTTGGGTTCTCAGCTATGGCCTCTGGGCAAGAGAGATGGGGCTGGTGAGAGCTCTGTGCAGTCAAGACTCAGACACTCTCCTACAGAGTTCCCGGGAGAAACCCCACAAGCCTGTCCTCTCTGGCTGGGCTTTGACCCCAAAGTAGGGCAAACGAACTGCTCAAGCCATTCAGAGTGAGAGCTCAAGTCAACACTAGGTGACTGCAGACACCGAGCCACCAACCCATGGGTTAAGGCAAAGATCTTACTAAGCTCAACATTTGCAATTTAGAACGAATTGAAATGTTTAACAATCCCACCAATCAGTGCAGAGCTCCCCAGTACCCACCAAACAGAGCAGAGTTCCCCAGTCTCACCAATCAGATCTGACCCTTCCTCCAAAGCCCTCCAATCAGAAGCCACTTCATCTTCAAAGGCCCCAATCAGAGAATACCCCAGGTCCATCGATCAGAAAGGAGGAGGCTCTCACCCAGCCTTTGGAGGATCTCCTGGGCGTTAGGCTTCTTGCAGATTGGCTTGAGTTCTTCTGGAAACTTCAGGTGGCTACAGAGGCTGGGAGCCTTGAGCCCAGTGACGGATTCAACACCTGTGAGGCTCTCAATCCTGGGTTCCTTGACCTCACGCAGGTCCTTGAGCTTCTTCACTGACTCCAGATCAAAAGAGAAGTCTCCATCCTGAAAGGGACAGGCTCAGTGCATGATGACAGGCTGTAGCCTGCTCCCTGGCTGTTTCCCTCAGGACTGGTTCCTCCCCACCCAGGGGCGCTCTCAAGCAGTGTTTGTGGCACATGGGAACAAGACGCCCCACTGCCGGGCAGCATGTGGTGATCAGAGCCTGGCAGCCAGACAGGGTAATGGAATCCTGGCTTTGCTCTGTGACCTTGGTCAGATCAGTACACTCTCATGCATGTAACATGAGAAACGGAGAAAGTGAATGTGAAGCGTCCAGGGACACAATAGGTGCCCAGTGCGTGGGAGGCGTGGTGCTGATAGGCAGGGGCTCAGAGCTGGCCCCGCGCCCGGCATCCGGGCTCCACACGGCCACGCCCCGGCTTTCCTGCCCCATCTCAGAGAGGTGCGGAAGGATCACAGGGGCGTCAGCCCCAGCCTGCGGCCTGGTGGTTGTTTGAGAAGCCATAAAAGGCCTCCAGGGGACTGGCTGTAGTAAAGCAGGGCCCCTGCTGGGAGCCAGCCTAGCCGGTCCCTGGCATGAGCAGGGAAGGGGGAGGGGAGGACGAGGGGCCACGCCCATCGTCCGGGACCTCAGGGATGTTTGCGTGATTCCCCGACCGCGGGGCATGGTTGAGCACGGGACTGAAGGGCAACATCTGGATTGGATCCAGGACCTTCACTTCCCAGTGGTGTGCCCAAGGGTAGTTACAGAGTCGCTCCAACGCTCTGTTTTCCTCCTCTGTAAAATGGTACTAATAATCCCTTCCTCCCAGCGTGACCTTGAGGCCACAGTGAGATCCTGGGTTAGCCGCCTGAGTAGCGCTCAGTAAATTGGCCAATCGCCCCCTCTCAAGAAGGATTATTTCTCGTTTCTCTCCTTGGGGTTCGATCTCTTCCAAGTTTGAAGGGGCGAGTGTGGGAGGCAGATCCTTGAGGAATAGGCAAACCCTGGTTACCAGCCCCCACCCCACCCCGCATCAGGGGACAAAGGACATACTTGCACAGTGACGGCACCCGCCAGGGTGGCCCAGGTCCCGAGGAGGCACAGCGTGGAGAGCAGGAAGGAGCGCATGGCAGCAGTGCCCGAGACAGGAGTGGCGGTTCTGGATGCCGGGGAGAAAGCCTGGGGACCTTTAAAGACGGCAGGGTTACTGAGTAACCCAGGAGCCCTTGCCAGCAGCTCATCTGCTTGGCTGTCAACCTCGTCAGGCCTCATCAGATAAGGTTCAAGACAGCCCTGGGAGATAAGAGGCCAGTCTCCAGAGCCTAGCAGAGTCCCAGCCCTTCCCTGGGCACCCACCTTGCTGGGCTCTGCATCCATTCTTCAATCATACACGCTCGCTGACAACTCTGGGCAGAGCCTGGGCTGGGCTGGGGTCTGCAGACGTGGCCCCCATCCTCCAGGAGGGAGGCTGAGGCAGTGGCAATGCAGGCTGATTAGAGGGGTGGGCAAGAGGGCCGCCCTGGGGGCCAACTCACCAAGTGCAGGGACAGGGGACTTCAGGAAGGTTTCTCCAGGGAGCTCATGCCAGTGCTGAGTGCTGGGGAATGGGTAGAAGTTTGCTCAATGAAGGGTCTGGGGGTGGAAGATCATTTTTTTGCAGAAGGTGCCACATTGGGACAGCTAGGAGAAACTCAGTCTTGGTGGGTAGGGGGACTGCCGGTGATGACGGATGAGGAAGCAGACCAGGGCAGTACCAGATTTGCCTACTGTGGCTTTAAAGATGGATTTATTTAACTCCGCCATCTCAGAGGCCTGGGTTCAAATCCCATCATCTTTTTGCCCAGTTTTGTTGTGTGTGAATTAGGGCAATTTTTAAACTCTCTCTAAGCCTCAGTGCCCCCTTGTAGGAACCAATAATAAACGATCTCATGGGTTGCTTTGAGATTTAAATGAGATTTTAAAACTTGCTTACCTCCATGCCTAACATACAGAAAGCACTTAATAAAGGGTCACTCAGTGCTTGGTGCTCTTTATGTCACTGTTGTCAGCAGCAGCCATAGCAGCTCCTGGTCCCCATTGGCCCTTCTAGTGACCACCTGCCATTCTGAGCTGCAGCCTGACCTCACCCTGTGCTGATCCTGCTGTCCGTCCGTTGGTCTCAGACAGTCCTTGAATGAGCTCTTCTACGCTCCCTTCCCCAACCTCCTCTGCTCAGTCCCTCAGTTTCTACCTGCCAACCATCCTCCACCCCGTTTGTGTCCTCCTCTTCTGCTCTCTCTCCCCCAAGTAGCCCAGTCTCATCTCCCCCCACACTGAAACTATCCTGCCAGGTTCATCTCAGTCACCTTTCCTGGGCATGTTTCCTTCCTTGCTTTTGAACATGTTGTTCCATTTGCCAGGAAGGCCTTTATTTCCTTATCACTGGGTGTTTTGGTTTGCTAAACCTGCCGAAAAGCAATACACAAGAAACGGATTGGCTTTTACAATGGGAATGTATTAACTTACAGTTTATAGTTCTTGGGCTATAAAAATGTCCAAATTAAGGCACCAACAGGATAATACCTTCACTGAAGAAAGGCCATCAACTTCTGGGGCACCTCTGTCACATGGAAAAGCATATGGCTGGCATCTGCTGGTCCTCTGCTCCCAGGTTCCGTTGTTTTCAGCTTCTGATTCCAGAGGCTTTCTCTCTAGGCATCTGTAGTTCCTCTCAGCATCCCTGGGGCTATTCTCCCTCTGTGAGCTCTCTCTCCGGGTGTTTCTTTCTGAGGTCCCTCCACTTTTTTTCCTGCTTTTCATCCTCTCATAAAGAACTCCAGTAAAGGATTAAGACCCACCATAAATTGGTTGAGACATATCTTAATTGAAACAATCTAATCAAAAGGTCCTACCCACAATAGATCTTCACCCACAAGAATAGATTAAAAGAACATGGCCTTTTCTGGTGTACATAGCAGCTCCAAACTACCATATTAGGTGAACTCCTACTCAGCCTGTAAGGCCCAGTTCAAATAATCCCTAATACATCCCCAGCTAAATAACCTCTCTCAATTCCCAAAGAACCAGATACTTTACCCTACCAGGGATCTTGTGGGGTGGAATTACTTGGGTGTGTGTCCATGCCCCACTAGAATTGGACCTCCATTGGCATTGTGCCCCCAAAACAATATGTGTTCATTGTGTTCTATAGTGAGCAGACGTAAACAGTACACAGGAGGAAGGTTAGCCCTGAGACTCCCACCTTTAATCTACAAACCCTTGCATCCAAGCACCTGACCAGATACTAGGCCAACTCCAGGGAGTGGAGGAGGGGCAGGAAACCCTGGGTGGGGAGAGTCAATATTGAAGAAGGAATTGGAGAGAGCAGAGTCTGATAAGGATGGAACTACAAAGGGGTGGCAGGCCTTAGGGAAGGGCAGGATAAACTCATCCACCTGCCCTTTGAGGCCTCTCTTCAGGGCTCGTCTGGACCACTCTCCCCTGTCTGGTGTGTGTGTGTGTGTGCGTGTGTGTGTGTGTGTGTGTGTGTGTGCATGCACGTGTGGACCTGTGTGCAGAGGTCAACATATGCCATCTATACAGCCACATGTTGGCCTCTGCTAGCTGTGTTCAGAGTAAGAGTGAGCACCAGGAGAAGGTGAGGGTGGGAATGGGGTTGGGGAGTGTTAAGGATGAGATAAAAGTAAGTTAGTGTACTAACGTACAGGGGTAAGACTAGAGTTTGGATGGTAGATGAGGCCACATCATTTGTTGAGATTGGGGTAGAGATGAGGATCAGTGTTGCATCTGAGGTTAGTGTTGGGACTGGAATTAGGGATTAGAGAGAGTTGATCTGGGTTAGGGAGAGAATTTGGTTAAGATCAGCGTCAGGTTGTGGGTTGGGTATAACTCAAGCAGCAGTTAGGGATAGATGTTCAAATTAGGATAACAGCTGGGGTTTGGGTCAGGGTCTGGATTAGACTGGGGTTAAGGATGGAGTTGGGGTAAGAGTTAGGGTTAGACTTGGAATTGGGGGTACAGTTAAGATTGAGTTAATGTGGGAATTATGATTGATGTGGAGGTTGACTTGGGGTTGGGTTAGTATTCCCTGGTAGAGTTGGGATTGGAGTTGAGTTTGCAATTGAAGTTGGAGATGTGGTTGGGGTTGGGTCTGGAATTAAATGCAAGGCTGCAACTGGGTTATGATTTGGTTTAGCATTGAGGATATGGGGAGGGGGCACTGTGGGCTGAAGCGACCCTCTTTCTGGCTCACTTTGGTTTTCTAGTCATTCCCCTCCTAAGGTGTGGTGGGGTTGATCTTAAAGGGAGAGACTTTGACCCCTGCAGCATGTCTTCCTCTCTCTTGCCCCTGGCCTGGGCTTACCTGGTACAAAGCAGGGGTGGGGTGGTTGTGGGGATGACGTTGCTCCACACTGTGGGAAAGAGGAAATGATTCCTGTAGGGTAGACCTTTGGGTCCTACTCCACCCAACTCCACCTCTGACGTCTAGCCTGGGATGGGAACCAACTCTCCTCCCTCTGTCCCCTGCACTCCCTGCCCAACTCGGATCCAGCTCTGAGTTCAGGCCCCCTCCCTCCCTCTGGGACTCACAGGACTGCAGGAGCCTGTGTTGAAGCTGCTGGACACTGCACCTTGATTCCTCCCAGAAGCCCAAATTCCTGGGCTCCCGGGCCCATACCCTGCGTCCTGAGACCTTGGCCCCCACTATCCCCAGCCCCGTCATCATTCCTGTGTGGTAGGAGGTGGATCTGAGGCTGTTTGGGTTCCCCACACTCTGAGGCCACCTTTTCTGTGAAACTCCTGTTCTTTTGCAGCTGTGCAGCCCATGCTACCTGCAGATAGTGAAAACTCATCAGTGGCTACTCACAGCCCTCAAAAGAAAGCCCAGCCTCCTTGGCCTGGTATTCAAGACCCTTCATGATTCGACCCCTTCTGAGCTTCCCATTCAACCAAGATCCCAAAAGTCTCTCCTAAGTGGAACAGAAAGCAGAAGGCCCAAACCTGTGGCTGAAGCACTCAGGGTTTGGAGCCACGAAGCCCTAGGATTAGAATCCCTGCTCCATCGTTTAACAGCTGTGTGACCCAGGGCCAATCACATAATCTTGTGGAGCCTTACTCTTTGCCTCTGAAAAGCAGAGAAAACAATTGCAAACCCCAGATTTTCTAGAAAGCATTCCTAACCTCCCTGCCAGTGCCAGCAAGCCAGGGTGAGGACCATCTTCACCTCCTCTGTCTCCCAGCAGCCTCCAATACTTTCCCTGTCATAAAACTTACCAAATTGTCTGCCTGGTCCACTATGAGCTCCTGAGAGCAGGATCTGTCTTGGTCCACTGTGGCCCCGGTACCCATACAATGTCTGGCACTTTGTGGGTGTCACCCATCTTTTATGGAACTGGGGAGGTTGTAATGTTTGTAATAATTAATTTGTGATAATTATAACATTAACAAATAGCAGCTAACATTAATCAAGCACTCCCTCTGTGCTGGGCACTGGGCTAAGTGCTTTACAGGCAAGGAAACAAGACCCATCCCTAATGCTCAGCCCCCCTCACTCCGTGCTGCAAGCTGCTGATTCTCTGCTTTGCCGCTGGGCAGCCCTCTGGTCTCCCTGTGGAAGCTGAGGCATTCCTTTTGACCAAGAAGTTGCTTAGCTCTTGGGTTTGAGTGACCTTATCATGGTTCCAGCATGTACTTTAAATTTGGGTTCACTAAGACCTAGTTCTCCTTGGTCTGGCTCAGCGTCCTCAGCTGATCTTAGCAGAAGCCTAGACTAGGACACACATGGGGGTCTGTGATACTGATACTGATCTGTGTGCCCTTGGAGGGGGCTTAGCCCACATTGCACAGCCTCCCCATCCTGCCCGAAAACGTGTCTTGGGGTGGGAGTGGGGCAGGTGACACTCCCTGGTTCCTATGAAAACCCTAAACTGCCTGAGGACGATGTTACAATTTAAGTGAGCCTCCTAACAGCTCTGGGAATATGTAGCGGTCACTGTATAATGCCATTGTAGAGATGGGTAAAATGAAGGTCAGAGGCTGAAAGGTTAAGAAACTGACTTCCCCAAGGTGGCACACAGGGCTGCCGGGTACAGTTGTATTGGTTGTGCACTACACAAGGGCACCCGACCTGCTGAAAGGATAAGAGGGATACAAACATGGCGCTGCCCTAGCCTAGAAGAAAGCACCGCTTTTTCAAAGTCATTGTTAGGTGGGCTTCTGGGTGGCAGTGGTCCTATAACTGTAAATTCCAGAACAAAGATATGAGGCCAATTCTCTCAAACACCAAAGCCTAAGTTTCTTTTCAGTCTACAATTGCTGCACTTTTAGTGAAGGGGAAGAAGAAAGGAGTGGCTATTGAGTCAGGTCCTATGAAGTGGGTCAGTAGCACTCATTTTACATCACAGAGGAGGAAACTGAGGTTCTCAGAAAGAGAGTACCCAATATCACACAGAAAGTGGACGGCTGAGTTGGTATTTGAAGTCTATTGGCTTGAGCCCCAGTCTAGGCTAGGGTGGAGGGTGCCCCCCAGTTAGGCCCTGGGGTAGACGGCTCTTTGCCTTGATGCTCTGAGGGGCAGCTGGGGAGTGGACAGAGGGTGTGTCTGGGTGTTTGTTCAGCAGTGTCTTCTTATACACTTCTGGCCCGGCCAGGACCAGATGGTGGGGGGAGCTTCATTCGCCACCTGCTCCCCACACGCCGGGACAGCAGCTCCTCCTCCCCTACCCCCAGCTAGCATGCTCTAGGCGCTGGCCACCAAGATAACTTCCCACACCCGAGGGCTGTCAGGAAAGACAGAGACACAGCTGGAGCTCCCTCCACGTACCCAGCAGAGAGGAAAATGAGGCATGGAGCCAGCCTCCCTGAGCCCACAGGCTCGATGGAGAGTGGGCCAGGCAGAGATGTGAGGCTCCATGGGGAACATACTGAGAAACACCAGGTCCCCTGGGGCCAGGTTGGGGAATATTTGCTAGAGGAGGTGGCATTGAAACCAGGTCTTGATCGATGGGGAAGATTTGGACGCATAGCCATGGGGAAGTGTAAGGCAAGAACATGGCAGCAGGAAGTATTAAGGGAAAAGGGAGGAGGTTGATGGAGCTGAAGTAGAGTGTATTAGGAATCACCCAAGAGCAGTCCAGAGAAGGCTGAGGAGTTGAATGACCCTTAACCTGGTCACAGTGGGGAGCCATGGCAGGTTTCAGAGCAGGGGAAGCACATTATGAGAGCTGTGATTTAGAAAGACCAACGTGGCAGCCGATGAGAACAGACTTTCCAGATATGGCTGCTGCACATGACCCTGGCAGTGCTCTGGAAGGACGAAGGATAGATTTGAAGGATGGTGTGGCAGGAGAATCAGCTGGCCTTGGCAACTTGGTAACAGATTGCCTGTGGAAGCGAGGAAGTGGGGGGGGGAATGGGGAAGATCATTGCTTGGGGCTTAACATATGCCAGGGCCCATGCTGGCTGGTCTCTATTGACGTCTCATTGATGGTCTCAAAAACATTTTGAGGTAAGGCAGCTCATATCTACTTTACAGACACGGAAGCTAAGGGTCAGAGATGGCATTGTCTTGCCCAGATAGAGTTCTGAGTCCTTCTAACTCTAAAATCTATGCTCTTACCACTGCCACATGACTTTTTCTGGCCTCTGGGACCTGCAAGGAATATGCTCAGTTGCAGGCTGGGCCACTCACAATGAACCAGCTCCTGGGGTGCCAGGAAGTCTTGGGTGGGGAAGGGGAAGTGAAGCACAGAAGCAGGCATAGATCAGGGCTCCAGCTCAAAGGGACAGAGCAGGGAGGAGCAGCAACAGGGACGTGGGCAGGATTGTGATGAGAAAAGATAATTGATTTGTATAAAACTTTAGGGCCTAATCTTGACAGTGCCTGGGAATCTGCTTAACCTCAGGCAAGTGTCTCAGGATATGGGCCCTTGGGGGACGAAGGAAAGGCTAATAAGCCATCTCCTTACTCCAGGCAGAATGCCTTCTCTCCCACCTGCAGCCTACGAGCATACACAGACACACAAGGTCACATAGTCATAATCACACACCCTTTCACAGACACATGATCACACAGTCACACACAAAGTTTACACAAGCAGATACATTCAAGGTCTTATATACATATACACACACAAGGTCACATGGCCACAATCATATAGTTACCATTACCCTCACTGTCCGGGCACATGACTGGCAATTACACACACAGGCATGCGCACACAACCCACGGGGCACACAAGCTTATGCACTCTCACACGGAATCAGAGGACTGTTCCCGGGGAGACTTCTGCCTACCAACATCACTCAGCCATGGGCAGGGTGGGAAGAGTCCTCAGACATCTTTATTGCCATTGTCTGTGACAGGAAGTTGCCTTCTGACCTCTGGGGGCTGTGGTGTGAAAGGGTGTCATTTACCTACAGTGACGTCAGCCCGGGCCCCATGGACTGGGGTGGATGGGGTGTGGTGGCTGGCCCTGAGCGGGGTCAAGGGCAGTGAGGAGTGTTATAGAAGAGGCAATATACCTCAGTGGGAAAAACAGGCTGGAGGAAGGCAGATCTGGGTTCCTCGCTAACCTCTCTCATGGCCTGTGACCTTGGGCAAATCACTTCACCTCTCTGAGTGGCAATGTCCAGCAGTAAAAGGGAGGTAATGGCACCAGTTTCACAAGGCAGTCGGGAGTGCTACCTCAGATAACAGCTGTAAAGGACCAGCAGAGGGCCTGCCGGCAAATGGTGACAGTAATCATGTTGTAATGACCACAGGAGTCCATGTGTGTGTGAACACCAAGGTCCACTGAGGCAGGGCTGGGAGGACAAGGTTAGACCCGCAGAGTCAGGGTGTGTGGCTGGCCTGGCTCCAGCTGTACCTGTTTAAATAACCTCTGTCATTAACAGTCCTAGAGAAGCAGCAGGGCCTCGGGAGACCCCAAACTTGGGGTTGAGAGTGGGGCAACCTTTTCTGGCCCTACCCCTGGACATCAGAAAGGCTGGGTTTAGGGCAGCAGGCTCAGAGGTAGCTCTGACCTGGGATCTACCTGTGTGTCTGTTGCTGAGAACTAGAGGAGATCCTTGGCTTTCTCCAGCAAGCTCTGATGTGGAGGATGAGAAACACAGATTCTGAGGGCTGAATCTCAGAAGCACTGAGATCTGGGGGCTACAGAGAAAGAAGGCACAGCCCCAAGGATAAAGGAAACCTTCCAGAAGAGTAAAGGTACACAGCCGGCAGCCCTCTGCCCTCTGGTGGCTATAGATGCTAACTGCAGCCTTGCTTTGACACTTTGGCTTTGTTCTAAGGCGCTCATTCTCTGCGTGACAGCTCAGGGAGTAATGCTGAGGAATTGAGAGACAGCACAGGTCTGGCTGAGTGTGAACATGAGTGCTAGATAGCCTAGGTTCTAAACCCCAGCTCTACTGCTGTTATTAATATTATTACTTTCACCACTTCTGACCCAGATGGTTCCAGGCAAATGACTTAATTTCTCTGTGGCTCAGATTTTTCACTTGCAAAATGAAGTTGGCACTAGTATTATCAACCACATAGGGTTGTTCTGAAAAGTATATATGATAACCTGCATCAAGTGCTTGGAATAAGTAATATTAAGTAACAAGCACTTAATAAATGGTTGCTGAACTATTCTGTATTTCTGAGGTGAGCATTGCTTAGGTGTTGGGAGTTGGAAACTGCCCTGACCTGGATTTTTAACATTGGCTGTGGTGCAGTCCCTTATGAAGTCTGTGCCTTGCACTTGCTGACTACTCACATATTACTTGGAGGAGGGGTTGGGGAAGTATTCAAAATCAATCTTAAAATTCTTTAGGAAGATACCCTGCTGGGGATAACATACCATATCTTAGTAAGTCCCAAATGGCTAGTTTTTTAAGGCTTTGGTTATAGTGTTTTTGATTGAGCATCAGATGAGGTAACTGGTTTGCATCCAAGAGCAATGTGTATCTTTGTGCACTGAAATCTAACTCAGTTGTGACATGCTCGTGCAGAGAGGCACATGCAAACAAATACCAGTTATGGTTTCAGAGTTGAGTCTTCCATCTATTCTCACTCTGGGGACCATGTTGATCACAGGTGGATTCTCCTCTATAACATTATTTTAAATTTCCATTCTATTTTCGGCCATGTGTATACAATGCAATTTGTGTGATTTGATGGAATGTATTCACAATGCAAATCCATTGTACCTCACCCCTCTCTCTAGACTGTAGCTGTTTCTTCTGTGGTAGTACTCCATTACCAGGTTATTGTGTAGACCAACTAGGACAATGTGTGTAAAAAATTTAAATTGCTGCCAGCCAAATGACATTCTCCACCCCCTTCCTCACATTTCCCTAACTAGCTGTGTGATTTTGGGTAAGTCACTTTCCCTCTCTGGGTCTCAACAGTCTCAACAGCAAAATGTGGGGGGTCATATTAGATGATTTCTAAGACCCCTTCTAGTGTGAAATTGGGGGGTTATTCTGCAATTCTAGGACATTTAGATGCAGCCAACCCTTCTATAATGATAACCAATGCTTACATGGTTTTTCCAGAATTGCTGTACCCAACTGGTAAAGGCCACATCTGTAAATAGCAGCTCTGTGCGTTCTATGTTAAAGCCTTGAGAATTAAACCTGTGCCTTAATGATTATGTTCACTTTTCTTTATTTGATCAGCATGAAGGTATACTTCAGCTACATCTGAACCAGCACAAGATGGTCAGTCCTAAGTATATTTCTACTACAGTCCTTCAGAAGCACTGCTGATTCTCCTCCCTCCAGGCGTGTCTCCCTCCAGGGGACACACACACATTTGGTGGGTAGCCACTATTTCTGGTCTTGGGAAAATTCCTCTTTGTTATGGAAGGAGGTGGGGTGAAATGGAATGAGCTTTGGAATCAGGCCTAGACTGAGTTATTCCCGTTCCTTTACTAGCTGTGAGAACTCATACAAATTAACCTTCAGTCTCAGTTTCCCCACTTGTAAAATTGAAATAAATAGACCTCTTTGGCAGAGAAGTATAGGTTAAATTAAAATTAGCCAGAGGCCTTGGGCAGGATTATGGTATTGAAGGAAAAATTCCCCTTCTAGAATGAGATAGCCTTTAGGTTCAAATGTACTTCTACTAGTATTGACAGCCTCTCAAGTTTGTTTCCACATCAGTAAGACAGAATCCCTATCCTAAATGTCATAGGATGCTGTGCTTGACCTTGACCAATAACACAATGCTTGTTCTCCCTCCTCTACCTCCATCCCCCATGCTAACCTAGTTTCCACATCTGGCTCAAAACAGCACTATAAATGGAAATACCCTCTTCCACCCCTCAAGGACCCTTTGAAGACTTAACTTAAACATCCCATGCCTACTCCCAAGTACTTCCTAAACCACTGTCCCAGCCCTCCCCATCAGTCTTGCTTTGCCTTGCCAGGGCTATTCTTTCAGTCACTTCCCTGGGCAGTCCCTGGATTGTCCCTAGATTGCCATTTACTACCTGTCAAGTCTGCACTCCCTAAAGCCAGATTCTGAGGCTTTCTTATCTCTGGGATAAGATAATGGGAGGGCTTGAGAGTGTGTTCTCTGCAAATATTAAGAAGCTCCACCTTTATTTTTTGGAAATAGCTCTATGGGAAGGCAGTGCTGGGGACAAAACTGGGAGGAAGGGTTGGGGTGGGGAGGGTGGAATTCCCTTGAAAAGAGAGTATGTTGTAAAATAACATGAGAAGCAGGGCAAGGTGGCAGCATAGGGAAGTGTAGAACTTAGTCCTCTAGAGCACCTAGTAAATATCCAGAAACTGTCTGAAACAACTGGGGGACATCTGTGACTGGAAACACATTGTACAGCAATCTGAAATGGGTTAAAGGGCCAAGACAATAACAGAGAACTGTAAGTAAAGCCCCCAAACTGTGGAAGCTGATGCCCCTCCTCTACTGCCATGGCAAGCTGCTGGAAAAACAGGTAGTCCCTGCTGGGAGCAAGGGAAGGTAGTTCAAGCAGGCTCCAATTGAGGTTTTAATTAAACACATTTGGACTGCTGAGTACAAGCTCAGAGCACAGATAAACACAGAGAAAGTGGGAGAGTAACCCTGAGAACTCTCCCAGCAGAGAGGAGACAGGGCTGACAAGAAAATAAATAAAAAGGCTTTTGGAGTTGGTCAAGCTCAGAATACTGGAAAAGGGTTGCACCCCAAGAACACAGTGCCAGGTGCCAACTTTGGCTCTTAATTGGTGAATCTTGGAGGTTGGGGACCAGTTCTGAAAAGGAATTTTATTTCTCTCTCTTTTTTTTAAAGTATTCTGAGTTGCTCATTTTAGAGAAAGCCTCAGGCACTTTCAATTGTCACAACTGACCTAGGCAAGGGCTGACTTAAGATAGGTCTGAGAGCAAAGTAACAAGTCAAGCAAAGGGGATAAAACCCTTAAGAGTATATCTTCCCCAAGAAAAGGGGAGTGGGTCCCAGCTCAAGAGACAGCCCCCCTTCAGAGAATTCTGAAGGGTCTGCCAGGGGCTAGGAATCAGAAATAGCTTAAGCTTGCCTTCTACCTCAGCCTCTGTCTCAACCATGCCCCTGGCAGGGTGAGAATTAAGGGCGCCATACCACTTTAAGCCAGTGGGGAACTCAGGGCTGACAAATGACTCCTGCTGAGCAGGATAGGAAAAGCAGAGTTGAAAGGTTCCACAGGAATGTCAGACAACCTACTGGGTTTCATTCTCAGAGAACCCTGATACTGATTACACCTTCTTCAAGAGACCCGGGCCTGCTTTGTGTGGGAACATCTGACTGGGTCAATCATATCTTGGGAGACCTTCCTCAAAAAAGAAAAAAAAAAAGTTTCACACAGGCAGGGCAAGAACCAGAAAAACAAGAGCTGAAAAATTCTGATCAGTTAAATAGGAGCTATGGTCTTCTAGAGGTCTAGAATAAGTTGAAGTGAATGCTAAAGAACACAGAACACAGCCAACCAACAAGAAACCCCTAGGTAAATGAGGGAAAATGACCTGCAGAATAAACCAGTCAAGGAAATCAGATGCTAGACACCAGCAAAAAATTACAAGTCATACTACAAAGCATGAAGATATGGCCCAAAGGAAAAAATTAACACTTCAAACAAGATAGAGGAGTTGAAACAACTAATTAAAGATGTTCAAACACACATGCTAAATCAAGTCAATGAGTTGAGGGAAGATATGGCAAAAGAGATGAAGAAATGTAAAGAAGACATTGAGAGACCATAAAGAAGAACTGAAAGCTTGAAAAAACAAATGGCAGAACCTATGGAATGAAAGGCAAAAAAGAAGAGATAAAAAGCACAATGGAGATGTACAACAACAGATATGAAGAGGCAGAAAAGATTAGTGAGCTAGAGGACAGAACATCTGAAATCCTATACACAAAAGAACAGATATGGAAAATATGAGCAGGGTCTCAGGGAATTGAATAATAACATGAAGCACATGGATGCACATGTACCAGCAGGACAAGAGAAGGAAAAAGGGGCCGAAAGACTAATGGAGGAAATATCACCCATCTTTTAAGAAAGACAAAATTACAGATCCAAGAGCACAACACACCCCAAACACACCAGACCCACATAGACCTACTCCAAGACACTTACTAATCAGACTGTCAGATATCAAAGACAAAGACAGAATTCTGAAAGCAGCAAGAGAAAAGTGATACATCACATACAAGGGAAGCTTGATAAGAC
The DNA here is from genome assembly GCF_023851605.1 of Tamandua tetradactyla. Lineage (NCBI taxonomy): Eukaryota > Metazoa > Chordata > Mammalia > Pilosa > Myrmecophagidae > Tamandua > Tamandua tetradactyla. The sequence goes on along the minus strand of NC_135328.1, from coordinate 182,786,299 downwards.
TGGGGATTTCTTAGCAGAAATTATGGAGGTGAGAAGGCGGTAGTATATTTAAGATACTCAAAGAGAAAAACTGCCAGTCAAGAATTCTCTATCAGATAAAACTGTCCTTCAAAAATGAGAGTTTAAAATATTTTCATACAAACAGATACAGAGCGAGTTTGTGAACAAGAGACCTGCTCTACAACAGTACAGGCAGATAGGAAAATACAGGAGAGAGGTCTGGAGAAGAGCGTAGAAATGAAGACTATCAGTAAGGGTAAAAAGAGTGAAGAAAATAAAATATATCAGAATAAAGTCATGATACATGCATGCCACAATGTGGATGAACCTTGAGGACATTATGTTGAGTAAATTAATTAGCCAGAAATACAAAGACAGATAATGATAATGCCTCACTAACATAGCCCAACTAAAATGTATAAATTCGGAGAATTGCATTAGAGAGCATAGGTTGTCAGGGGTAGGCTTATTGTAAAGGTTCCTAGATTGTAAGCTTCTCTAAATTCTGAGATGCAGAGCTTGTACAGACTAAGCCTGCTTATAATTATGCCTAAGAGTCACTCCCAGAGAACCTCTTTCGTTGCTCAGATGTGGCCTCTCTCCCTAAGCCAATTCCACAGGTAAACTCACTGCCATCCTGCCTATGTGGGACATGACTACTAGAGGTGTGTATCTCCTTGGTAACACAGGAGCTGATTCCTGGGGATGAGCTTGGCCCTGCTATCGTGGGATTGAGAAAGACTTCTTGACCAAAGGGGGTAAGAAAAATGAAACACAAACTAAAGTTTCAGTGGCTGAGAGATTTCAAATAGAGTCAAGAGGTCATTCTGGATGTTATTCTTACACATTACATAGATATTCCTTTTCAGTTTTGGGAATATTAGAGTAACTAGAGGGAAATGTCTGAAACTGTTAACTGAAATCCAGTAGCCTTGATTCTTGAAAATAACCGTATAACTACATAGCTTTTACAGTATGACATTGTGGTTGTGCAAACCTTGTGACTGACACTCCCTTTATCCAGTGTACAGACAGATGAGTAGGAAAATAAAGACAAAGAATAAATAATAAGGGGTTTGGGGGTATAGGATGTATTGGGTATTCTTTTATACTTTTACTTTTATTTGTATTGTTTTTGGAGTAATGAAAATGTTCACAAATCGATGATGATGATGAAAGCACAACTATATGATGACACTGTGAACCACTGAATGTATACTTTGGATAATTATATGGTATGTGAATATATCTCAATAAAATGGCATTAAGAAAAGAAAACAGAACATGAGACTTGGAATTAGGTGACCTGGACTCAAAGGTCAGCTTTGCCACTTCCCAGCTATGGGCAAGTCACTATTTGAACTCTTTGCATATCTATAAAATGAGGATCAAAATATCTACTTAGCACAGCACCTGACACATAAAAACAAGTACTCAAAAAATCTTAGCCATTTATTGTTACTACTGATTAATGATAATAAGAAAAATAAATGGTTAAAACTTATGCATACTTATGTGCTAAGAACTGTGCTCAATGTTTATATAATCTCACTATAACTCAAGGAGGTAGGTGTTGTTATCATTTTATAGGTACTTGTAATTGAAGAAAATGAGGATCAGAGAAATTAAGTGATGTCCTCAAGTTCCGAGTGCTGGTAAGATGCTCAATAAATGGCAGCAGTTACTGTTATGAAGTAGCGATGCACAAAACACAACCTCAGAGACTCCAAGGATAGGCTGCAGTTTCTGGATCTCCACTCTTGTTCCCTTGACTGCAGTAAGTAATGCAGACCAATCAGTGTTATAAATAGAGTTAACATAATATATTTATTTTAAGTGCCATTCATGCATATCAGTTCTGGCAGCAACAATCCTAATGACACTTGGAATATTTCTTTACAGCACTAAACAGTTACAAAGAATGGGTGCCGTTCATCATAGAGGCAAAATGTGAAATCGTGCAATAGCAAAACTGTAGAAACATTAAAACACTGACTGTCCAACAGCAGTACAGAGAGCGGGTTGTATCTGCACAAAAAGCCAATGCAATTTCATCACATATATACAATATAGATATGTACACATCACCCTCTGAATGAACAATATCAAAATACTCTATTCCATTTGAAATTATCCCCGGATTGATTCCCTCCCACTTCAAAGGACATCTGAGAGACATGTATTTACAAGAACACACATGAATACATTTACATTTTTAAAACTGCCACAAATGCCAGTTGTATTATTCTCCTGGACAGAATGCCGTATTTAACTGCATGCATTTATTACTCTTTCTTCCAATAGTCTTTAGTCTAAACCCAAGACATAAACTACCAACTGAAATGGCCACTAGAGGGATTCTCTAGACCTGCGTGGCTGGGCCTGCTGAGAAGGCCTATCCTGGGCTCATGGCTGCCTAGACACAGGAAAGTGGGATGAGTCTAAGTGGCTTATGTCTCTAGGGCCATTTCTGGTAAGTTTAAATTCTCATAAAAATACTGATTACTATAAATCAGTAAATGATTACCAAATGAGAAATTAGCTTCACACAATTTGTAAAATCTTCATCAGTGGTTTCTACCCAAATCACTCAGCATGTGACTGCATTCCAAAATCCAAATTGTTTAAAGTGCACATTGCTACCCAAGCAATTTAAACAGTTTCAAAACAGCTATTTTGGTGCCTAGAAAACAGTGACTTGAGCAGACTATTGAAAATACCCTCCCCTCCCCCATTTCAAGCTTTTACTCTGTAGGCTGCTATCATCTTGCCTCTGATCCTTCTAAGTGGGGCCTGTTGGCTCCCTTTCCAGAATCTTCTGATTTTCATTGATCCAAGGAGCTGGAACTGAGCTTCCTTTTTCATACCAAACAGGGTCCAAATTACAAAGGAACATAAAGCCCCTCCTTTCTCCCAACTTTACCAGCTCCTTACAATGGCTGGCTTCCCAGTGATTCATTCAAGGCAACATTCCACGAAAAAAATACACTCATACACACATAGTCACAAACACATACACACACCACGATATCTATTTACTTTGTGTAGAGGTCATTCAACCACAGAATCACTAAGGCTAATTAAACTGATTTGAGCATGGCTGACAGAGACCATCTAAATTGCAACCAGTGAGCAGTAATGACTCCTTGATTTCATGGAACATATTTTCCAAGTAGAATGAAAGAAATTGTTTGGTTTTTTCTTTTGTCTAAAGAACCAATTCAAAATCTATTCATTTAAAAATCTCATTCCTTATTCTATTATAAAATTAACAATCTATGCAAAGTAATTATGGAACGAAACAAAACAAAACAAACCACTACTACTCTACCATCACTTAAAACAAAACAAAAAAACAACCTTAAGAGGCAGGCTGCATTTCAAAGAAAGTGATCAAATGTCCTGTACACATGGCCACACAGGACAGGTATAACAAAAGACACAGCATACCTTTTATAAGGGCACTGAGGCAAAAAAAATTTGTGTGGCTCTACCCTCACTTCAGTGCTACTGAAATAGAAAGGGAAATGAGTGGGTAAACTTGCTTTATAAAACACTGCCCCTGCTGAGCTCTGTTGTCCAAACAAACTCTGATTCAACCCCCCAAAATTCTATTTAGCTAATAAGTTTCAATCGGCAGGAATGTTATATAGAGAAACATAATCACATGGTTAAAAGGAGTAATGATAAAGAGAATGACATAATCTGATTGTCTTATCTGTAAACTCTCATCAAGAAAAATAATTCTGTGCTTTCAGACACTGCATTTCTCCTTAATGAACCTAATAGGAACTGAGCATTCACAGAAGGTAGCAATAAATATCAGAATAATAGTTTAGAATAATAATAAATACATAAGTGAATGTGGAGGCATTGGTTTCTTTAAAATGCAAAACAATGCCCAGTTTCTAATTGATCAAATAAATGTTAAAGAATCGTTATAATGCAGATTTAGGGAAAACAAACATTGACAAGGTACGACAGGAACTCTATAATCCTCCAAGCATCAAAACAAATTTGGTCAGTTCTTTACGACACTCAGAAACAACATACCCCTTTGGATTTTTTTGAGAATATCAAACTCTGGATTCCTAGGTGACGAGGCAGAGTTCATTACTCAATTTCTGGAAAAGATTAAAGAGCTAGGCTTTGAAAAATATGTTTCCTTTCAGTTTCCTATATCAGTGAAAAGCATCCTGCAGAAAACAGCCTAACAAGGAATAAAAACTCACATTACCTTTCTTTTTGAGACATAATAATCCAATTAGAAAAAAACTGAAGACTTTCAGTAACTTCTGTACATATATTTACACATATGTATCTATAAACTGCTTGCAGCAAAATAGGCTCTGTCTGAAATATCAGTCTGGCACTTGCGGTCAACATCAAACTGACACAAATATGCAAAACGCTGTCCAAATCACATAACAGGAGCTACAGAGGGCAGCTGGCAGGGAGACAAAACATGTAGCACTTGTTTGGGTCAGGTAAAAGCAGTAAGTTATCCAGCTAAAATCTTTTTGATTGTCTTCAAAAGAAACTTTGATAACAGTGGTAAAGTGATTAGCAACTTTGTTCTTTCAACTGGATTCTTTTAAACCTTTCCCTTCACTGCACAGAAAGGTGATGTTGGGGTCTGGTGCCTTGTGGAAACAAGCCTACACAATTGAATCCCAATCAAAGTCATCCTGGATGTCATCTGGAGGCAGGGAGCGCCGCATCTGGAAGGCTTGGGAAGGCATCATGTGCTGCTGGTTCATGGCTCCGTGATGGCCTGGAAGGAAGTAAGCAATGTCAATAGCTTCTTGGGTAGAGAAGAAAGATGATCAACTAACCTCTATTGGACACTTCTGTTCACTGGATATGCAGCACACATTATCTCACAAATCTATGTAACTCTTCAACAAGGTGGCTGAAGACTCACTTTAAGGGAGTTAGTGTTTAAGAGGATGAGCAAGTTACCCAAAGTCAAACAAAAAGTGCAGAAACAGAATTTGAACACAGTTCACTTCAGCTCAAAACCCACGTTCTTTCAATTACACCAGGCTGCAACATGGAGACCATAAGATGAGTGCTGGTGTACCCAAGTGCTGATGCAAACCATTTCCTTTATTGTCTGAGCTCTCCTCCACATGTTTCAGTAACATGAATTGGCTCACATGAGAATGGTAAATATGAGAATGATGTCATAAATACAACACTGAAGACACACTGGGTCATACTCAACTTTCCCAAGCAAGTTAAACTTTGTGCCATTAAGTAACAGCAAGTAAACAGAGAAGATGCAGTAAACCGTGGAGGAACACAGCTGTGAACATGATGCCCATTCTCCCCATGATCTTTTTGGGTCAGTTTGGTCATGTGCTCCCCAATTCCTATAGATTCTGTCCTTACAGTGACAAAGCCCCCTCCTAAGATTCATCTTCTTTTAATTTTCAAATAAAGACCTATGTTTACTTAAATAAGATGTTATTTTATTAGGAATTAAGCATATCTTCTTAACTGTGTTGGTATTTTAATTGGATTATTATTGTTTTTGTTAGTACTCTGATTATAAAATTTTGAGTAGTCTGCCACTAATCTTATTTTTCTCATAAGCCCTTTAATTTTTAGTGTGTGATTTTACAGACTGCTAAGGTTTTCAGTATATCACAGTACAGCAGAAATGCCCATATTTATTCTATTTATTTAGCAAAAGCTTATAAATCTTCCTTAGTAAGTACTTTACATATAATCCTCCTAACAATCCTAGCAATTAGGCAGTGTTGCTAACTCCCATTTTACAGAAAGGAAGCTGAGGAACTTCAAACAACTATTAAATGGCGAAGCACTAGGATTCAAACTCTGGCAATCTGGCTCCAGCATCTTAATACCATTTTACACTACTTACAAATTGCTGGCAAGAGCTACAGGACAGATAGCTTTTATTCCTTTCCCTTCATTACAAGATATGTCACTTAGTCCCAACTCCTTCACTACTGCCTAACACACACAGTTCCTCAGGGTTTTATCCCCTCACCTCCACCCCATATTTTCTTATCTTTTCCTCAAACAGTCTAAGTAAAAGGCAATGGATATTTAACAGGAATACATTACTAGTACCACAACAATACTAGGAGTAAATAATTAGGGGGTGGGGGAGACGACAAGAGTTAAGGGAAGTTTTGGATTTTCTTTTTGGTGCAGGTGTGTCTACCTGCTATTATTCTCTTTGGAGCAATGAAAATTGTCTAAAATTGAAAGTGATGATGACTGTACAACTAAGTGAGGATAATGTGAAACTTTATTTTGGATAGAATATATGCTATATGAATATATCTATCAACAAAATCTGCAGATTCAAAATAAATAAACAGAAAAAATTCAAGTGCTAGAAAAAATGTGGAGAGAGACGTTTATTAATTCAGTGTTGGTAGGGTAGCAGGATGGGGCAGCCCCTCTAGAGGATAAGGTAGTGGATCCACTACATGTAAGTAGGCAACCCCCTTACTAGGAATATACTCCAAAGAACTGAAAGCAGGGACTTAAATAGACATATGAACACTCATGACTATGGTGACATTATTCATGATGACCAATGGAAGGAGGTTGCTGAAGGTACATTGACTGAGAAGCAGAAGGGCGAATTATGGTATATACGTATGATGGAATATTATGCGGCTACAGAAAGGAATGAAGTCATGAGGCATGCGACGAGGTGAATGAACCTTGAGGACATTACATTGAACAAAATAAGCCAGAAACAAAGGACACATACTGTATGGCCTCTTTTAGAAATACTTATAAAAAAATTGAGGCCTAGACTGTAAGCTCTTACAGCAGTCACATTTATTTCTGAGCTTTAAGTGTTATTTCTAAATTCTGAGATACTGTACTGTATGTGTAAAACTTAGTATTTTCCTGGAACTCTGGGTACTTGTAGGACACCTATATTCCGAGCTGGAGTTTTGCGCCTCTGAATGTCAGCATTCCTACATTCAGCAACTGTTAAAGAAGCTGAAAAAGAGATCAGGCTTCAAGGAGAGTTAAGAATGCATTATACTGATATTTCTTTTTACTCTCCAATGTCTTAGAGCAGCTAGAAAGAAACACCTGAAACGGAAGAACTGTAACTCATACCATACTTTGAAATTTGTTCTAAAACTATTTGTTAGAAAAAAATTGGGTGGCCTTGAGTAAGTTACTTCTCCTTCTGAGTTTGCATTTCTTTATCTAGGTGACCCTTAAAGCCCCTTCAAGCTCTAACAGGGTGCCCTATTTCCCTACTAAACATGTCTTACCTTACATTCAAGAACCTAAGAAAAAAAAGTTTGTGAACTAGTTACTCTTGAAACTTACCTCCTTTATAAGGTACTGAACTAGAAACTGGAGCTGAAGGGACTCCATCAGAATCGACAGGAAATATTCAAAGTAGATTCTAAATCATGCTAAAGCCCTGCCAAAGTCAAATAGCTTCAAGACAATCTAAGACTCTAAGACAACTCTATGCCCCTGGATCTCTTAGGAAGGGAGGACAATAATTAGAATCACAGAACCCTGGGCTAAAAGGGATTTTAGAATATATGGTCCAAACACTAATTGACACTCTGAATTTCTTCACCAACTAGCTGTCCAGACTGTGTGTGCACACTCACCAACAAAACACACTCTCTCCTGAGGCAGCCTGGTTCACTTTTGCCACAGCTAAAGTTGTTGAATATTAAACTCTGTGAACCAACTACAACACACACACAAATTACCTGCAATTGTTGTTCCTGGAGTGCTGAGTGCCTGTGGGATATGAGGATAACCAGGGGGTGGCATCACTGAAGGAGGGAGATTTTGCCTAGAGTCTATGTACAAATTTCCTAATCAGATTGAAAAACAGAAAAGATGTAAAACATGTTACTATCAAGTAAAACAAATCAAGCCTTAAAAGATCTAAAAAAAATTCTCTAAAACTTCACTAGCAGGTAAGGTGAGAAGGAAAAAGGATGAAAAAATTATACCTTTCAGGTGATAAAATTCTGCCAAAAGATGGCGTTGGCCTTTTTAAACATAGTATCAGGCTGGGTGTAAGTATATTCGTACTAATTTTGGCTCAACACTACACTCTCTGTAAACTCATAGGCAAGTTATGTCTGTTGCTGTTACACCTCATTACAGTTTAAAAGCATTTTCATATCCATTACTTCAAGTGAGCCTTCCATTAAGTCCACAATGCAATTATTATCTCCATTTTACAGAAGAGGCGATTGAGGCTCATAAAGGTGAAAGTGACTTACCCGAATACATATGAGCAGTTTGTCAGGGCTAGGATTAGAATCCAGATCTTCTACCTCATGGGCTCTTTGCCCTGATTATCTCATCCCCAAGGTAGGCCTAACCATGTGTACCCTAGCTGATTAACAAAGTGACTGAGGATCAAAGTGATAGGAAAGATCTGCAAAAGGTAAAAGAGCTACATGAAGCCAAGGTGATTAAAAATAAATTATTTTGAAGTGTTAAGATGGGAGATATAGAGCTCATTTAAATGGCATTTCAGAAAATTCTTATATTATTATATTAATTATATAATAATTATATAATTAATTATAAAATATTAATATTTAGCCACCAAGTGTTAATAGCTCTGAAATATTAATTACATTGCACTGTAATGCAAAGCTGACAAGGAGGGGAACAACATTATGATGCTCCACCAACCACTGATAGGAAAGAAGGACCATTAAAAAAAATGGTTCATATATGTAAAAAACATCGGGAATTTTGGAAAGGATATTTCCCTACGGTTTTCTAATGCTTCACACAAATTACACTTGCATTCTAGCAACGCTGTAATGAAACTAAAAAAGAGTAACCACTTTTGTAGAGAAAACTAAATAGGGAAGAAAAAGCTTCCTTTAAGGGCAAACTATACTTCACAGGTTTTCACACTTGCCACTGGAAATAAGAATGCTCAGGCTTGAGACAGCCTCAAAAATTATCAATCCTATCTCTGCTGATGAGGAAATGGGACAGAACCAGGAACAGATGCTGGAATTAATGACCCCCAGCCATTGTCTCCCAAGATGAGATGCCTTTATATAGTAAATTTTATAGCCAGAACTGAGTTCTTTGATCAATTAGCTCTACTGATGATTTAGGAAGAAAAGAGAGGAAAAAAGTTATACTAGTCACAGCTTTAGTATTTTCTTGGGATGGGCATGAGGAGTGTGACCTGTACCCAAGTGCTGACGGGGCTTCACATGCATAACTAGTGTACTTTCTAAAGGTTGCATCAGACTGGAGGGGCAACATCACTCTTGAGTAATATGGCCACTCATCTGCCAAAGACTTCCCAGCCTTCATCCTGCAAAATCTTAGCTTTCTATCTGCTCATTATTAGAATTCAATTTATAATCAAAAGAAAAAACAATCTACTGGAAATTTATCTGTTTTTATATTTCTTTATTCATTTGTTTTTTATGGTTTAGTAATTCTTACCTTAAATTTAGGGAGAAAGGAGAAAATTAGAGAAGGATTTTGGTAATAAACAGAATGCCTACAAATTAAACAAAGTTTTAACTGCTGAAATTCTATCACATTACCATAGAAATTTCCATTACTCCTCAGTTTTCCCATGTTCTCATTATTGAGTCTGAACAAATCTGCCTAAACTTCCTAAGCAAGAAATTAACTTTCAAAGCAGTTTCCAAAGATTTTCGAGATCTTGTAACATTTAGAATGCAGTTATGAGAAAAAGATTTAATCACACAATATACTTATTGAAAGCAGCCTCTTTTCAAATACCCATTATTCAAGAAGTAGTATTTGTGTGCCAGGCACTACTGGGCACTACATATAGCAATGAAGAAACAAACTCTCACCTTTATGGAGCTTATTCTCAGGGGGTGGGGAGTGGGAGGTGAGTATGGAGGGAGAAACAAACAAACATAAATAAAGTAAACTAAATAGTGTGTTATACATGTCATGGAAAATAAAAGAAGGCAGGGAGAGGGGATAGGAACTACTGGAAAATGGGTGTTTATTTAAATAGGTGGTCAGGAAGGCATCACTTGAGTAGGTGCTTCTGTTTTGAGAAAAAGTTGAGGGAGATGAGGGAATGAATCACGTGTCTATGTGGGGAAGACCACTTCAGACAGAGGAAACTGGGTACAAAGGCTCTGAGAAGTTAGACTATGACAGATGTATTCAAACAACAGCCTGGAGGCCAGCGGTGTTGGAGTAGGGGGCCGGGAAAGGGAGCAGGAGGCGAGGTCAGGGAGTAATGGTGGACCACACTGTGTAGGGCCACATAGGCCACAGGAAGGATTTTATTTTTTATTGAGAAAGATGAGCACCAGCAGAAGGTTTAAGCAGAGAAGAGACATGATCTGACTTCTCTGTCTCACAAAATCCCACTTATCCTATAAAATGTATCTTTTTCTATGAAAACTTCTATCTCTCCAGGACAGTTCATCCCCTTTCTCTGTACTCCCATTGCACTTACAACCTACAGTAGAAGTATAGACCTCATTATACTCTGTTTCTCAACAAACCTGTCTCACCTATTAGGCTGGGAGCGCCTTAAGATCAGGGGCTATTTTAGAATGAACTCTCTATTCCTAGTGACCAATATATAGCCAGGCAAAGAAAAGTATAAACAAATGTTTGCTGAACAAACACACATCTCTCCATATTTAATACCCTTTGAGCAAAGTATCAAATTAAGAATACCCCAGCTAAAATACTTGAAAGTGGTTGGGAAAGACAAATGGTAAACACAGATAAAAAGGATTTAGGAAAAAGAGGAGATATACCTTCTATGAAATTCTTTTCTCCTTCACACAAATACACTACACCACTAATTTTGGGGGTCTCTACTTCAAAGGTATTCACCGAAAGCGGGAGCCTTGAAAATAGAAACATCAGGGAAAAGTTTGGATGTAGAAAACTATATTTTGGGAGTCACGACCTATATCTGAATGAATGAGGTCACTTTCTTTTTCTAGAGCAGTTTCCTCATCTGTTAAATAAAGAAATAAAATTAACAGCTCTCTAAAGTCCCCTCTTATACTACACTTCTAAGAAAAAGTGGCAAAGAATTATTGAGGGGTAGAGATGAAGGAAGTGAGATATCTGAATGAATTTAGTTTATAGGGATGCAAGAAGGAGGGAAAAAAGAATGACAGAAAGAGACTATGACTTAAAAGAAAGCAACTCTGGACCTGTAAAAACTGACATTCCACGGATATAATTAGTAGACATGCGATGATGGATAACTTCAGCAGAAAAGGTGTTGGCAGAGGTCAACATAGTTTGGCAAGACAGTTCCTTGGAGTCCAAGAGATTAACGGGTGAGGCAGATGGGGAGAGAAATAAACACTGAGGAAAAAACACTATTCTTCTGCCTTTGATAGTCTGGCACTGGGGTAGCATAAAGAATCAAGAAGGAGTTGTAGGGATCCTACAGAAAAGGAGAATTCTGACAATAAAAAGGAAAGATGGAGAATCACAGAATGCCAGAACCAAATAATCAAACTCAAGGATCAAGAAGAGATGATGACCACAGAGGTCTGGTAACAAAGGACTTTAAGAAAATAACATGGGGTCTCATTCTGGAGAGAACCCAGGAATGTTTGCCCACACTCTGACAGATGACAGCAAGAGATCACAGAACTTTTTCCATGTACAAGATGTCAGCAGGGAACCTTTTAAAAAGATTTAGATCATGAAATTGAAGAAAGTCTTGCTTCATAATTCACCTTTGAAATTCCAGAAAGGGAGAGTTAATGACTAACATGGACATAGGCCTATTTAGACAGCCTTCTCTCAAGACTGAACCATACCTTCTACTTATCTCCTAGATTTCCCTGGTTTGCCCAAGGCAACAATTTGTGAGCCATAAAGGTACACATAAGCTACTCAAATTCACTTACTAGCACTCTTTAAGGCTTTCTGAAATGGTTAGAGATGGATTTGGCAAAGAAGAGTCCATGGCAGCACTTGGAAGTTACAGCTTTGCTTAAATAGGAAAAGTAAAGAAGAAAGGAGAAAGAAGGAACAGAGGGAGATGGTACTCCTAGACTAGTACTAAAGCAAGTTGGAAAAAGTAAAAATGATGAGTTCTGAAAGAGAACCTATGGTGGTGGTGATGGAGTGACCTACCAGACGATCAAAAAAGATAGGAATAGGCTATCCAACTGGAAGAAGATATCAAAAAAGATGAAACTGAAGAAAGCAAAAAAAATGAGGACATGTGCCAATCTACACAAAGTTTGATACTTAGAAACACATATATCAGCAAGATACTAAAAAAGAAATGACAAATGGAAAGAGAGAGAAAGGAGCTAACGAGTTAACAAAAAATAAGGTATAGTATCTGGCATACAGCACTCAATAAATTCAATTAATACTAAGTATTACATGCCAGGCACTAAATGAGGCCCTTGTAGGGATGTAATGTATTGAATGAATAAGTCACCAGAATCAAACAGCTACTGAGGATTTCAAGCTAGGTAATTAACAAGGTCAGAAAAGCTATTCAAAATGAAGAAGCAAAGATGATGGAAAGTTTCTACTGTATCATAGGACACAGAAATAAAAATTTCATAAAAAGAGAGATGCAGCCTGAATGATAATCTGGAGAATGTGGAAGGACAAACAATGTGAATTAAGACTGGATAATAGTCAAAGGAAGCCAGTTAAGATAGAAAAGAGAGGGTTTGTTAGCATCAAATACAAAACCAAGATAGCATATAGAAAAGAAGTAAATTTGGGGATAAAAGGGAAGTAATCAAAATGCAGAGAGATAAAACTTGGATATTAAACTCCTACAAAATGGAAACTTGAGAAAAGAAAAATGACAGCATAAAATCAAAGGTAGAAAAGACAGGTGGAAACGTAAAGACCAAAGGAAAAAAGCGAAATAAAGAATACAGAGCAAATACTCTGAATCCAGAATAAAACATTAACACAATTATTTATTACTATGTCTAAACTCTTCAAATAAACTTTGAACTTAGTTTAATTTTTTTTTGTATGCTTTATGGCAGGGTCACATTTCATTATTTTTCCATGTAAGTGTCCCGTTATTGCAGTACCATTTGTTGAATTTTTGTTGTTTGTTTTTTAGGAAGTGCATGGACCAGGAATCAAACCTGGGTCTCCCATATGGCAGGCAAGAATTCCACCCTTGCAACCCTATGAACTTTGTTTAATTTTATCATTCTTACAATATATAAGATATTTGATTTTCATTTCAAGTCTATATAAATTTAAATTGATATAACTTCATAATTATATTCCTATAAAGACATAAGTATCTTTAAAACATTTCATTCTTGTTTGATAATAGCAGTTCCCAAAGGAAAGTTAATTTTAAACAAAAAAATCACATACATCACAACAGAAAAACATACAGTCTCTTCACTTCAATTTTTCTAAGATGCACCAAAGATATACAAATTATGTTATCATTCATTTTTCTTACAAATAAAAAGATGTAAATGGATCACTGTCACCATTAGAAAGGTACCAAGCTGCCTAAGACAGTTAGTTTCATATGAATGAGAAAAAGAAAATGATTTAAGTTCATACCTGTTCCAATGTGTTGGGAAGGTTTTGTTGGATGCATTGCACCATGACAAACATTTTGCTGAATATTACTCTGTGAGTGTATAAGGCCAGTTTGTGTAAAGAACTGATTAAGAGAAGAACAGAGATCAGCAAATTGAACTTGATCTAAAGACCAGTTCTTGAGATCTGCCTGTCTCATACTCTCCATCAAACCTGTGAATGAAAGCATTAGAAATATAGTTAATACAGTTCTGAAAAAACTGCAAGGAAAATTGCCAGATATAATTTTTTTCAGCCCACAAAACTTCCACTGGCTTACTCAAGATTATGGTAGTGATTTACCAATGTAAACAATGAAATTAATGAAAACTATTCAAAGTCCAATATTTTTAATGTGGCCAAATTTCTTTCAGAATTCATCTGTAGCCCCAGCCTACATCAACTTGTTAAAAGACTTCACAGTGAATTTTGCAAAATGTCGTTTTTAAGCATACTACCAAGCGCAAAAGAAATACTATATAAGATGTTTATTTCTACTTCAAATAAAGTAGTAATTCTACTACAAAGAAACCCATAATCTACCAGAGAAAACATTATCATATATATTTGGTCATATGTCAAAAGGAACCAATATTCACCTTGGAACTGTGAAAGGTCTACATCTGACCAATTAACACTGCTGGCAATTCGACAGCTTTCTTTAAGCATATCAAGTGTTGCATACCAATCATTTGAAACACCTATAAAAGTAATATTGACAGTATTAAAAATCTTGAACGGCAAAAGTTTGAAGTGCATGGTAAAAGAAGACAATGAGGAGGTCTTATTGCTGACAGAGGCAGATCCCTGCTCAGTTTTACAAAAGGACTCACACCCACTGTTATATCAGAATAATCTGCTCTGTGAGGCAGGCAGAAAGTCTACTATTTCTCTTTATTTTACAAATAAAGAAAACCAAACTGTAAGAGGTGGCATAACTTAGCAAGGCCAATAAGATGTATCTACGATTTGAACCCAAGTCTTCTAAGTTCTTCTCTGACAACTTGCACACTGCCATTTGATATCAAATTTGATATCCCTCTTTATATTTGTATATAGTACAAATAAATGAACAGGTAGGACAAGGCATGCAAATCAGTTTTTCTTCCCATATAAAGTTCATTTTCCTGCCTTGTTATGACTTTTTTAAAAGACATGTGCTCCATAACTTACAGAGGTAGATTCATAACTAGAAGCAATATACATTATAATTCAAAGCATTGACTTATATACATATATATATTTCCCCCTCCCAAATACTATAAGGAATAACCAGAAAAAGTGAATTGGTAGTTAAAGAGAATAAGAGGGTGGTAAATTAGACAGTATAAGAGTTGATGCTTCTTACAAGGAAGCCTTAGGGGAGGAATGCCTTCAAAGAGACTTTCCACCAAGGTAGTAAGGGAGAAGGCTAAGACTTCTTTAATAAATGCTAATGAATTCAGGTCAGGGAATTCCTAATCAAAAATGATATCCTCTGATACAACATCATCAGAAAAGTTAAGACTCCATAGCACTGTCTGTCAGCAAAGTGGCTATCAGTCAAGGGCCATGAGGCAAGAGTTGCCCTCAATGAGAGTGCTGTACATAGTGATTCAGTGATTGCTGCCAAGTTACTGTGTTTTCAGAATCACCCCTACATGGATGAAGGTAAGAACTTATATATATGTGTGTGTGTGTGTGTGTGTGTAGTTGTCTGCTACATCAGACAACTCTTACCTATATCAGATAACTTTTGGCTACTTGATTTACAAAACTTTGTTAATTGTGGATTTTTAAAACAATGAACCAGAGAGAGCATGAGCCCACCCCCAGGAACTTTTAATTTAGGGAGAAACTTGGGGAAAAATAGTTAAATCAATGTCCCCCAAATAAACTACAAACATTCAAGTCTACCAAACTTTTAGATGCTATGCTCCAGGAAGAACGTCACAGATAAAAAAATCAAAAGTCATAGGAATTATTATCTGAGCAAAGAAATCTAGGTAATAAAATAGCCAAAGCAATACTGAGGTAAACACAATGCAACTAGTCAAAAGCAAGAGCAGCACAATGATCCAAAGAATGATGCTAAGAAACTCAGACACTCTTTCCATAGCTGATTTTTTTAATTGGAGGTAGGTATTTGTGTGTGGGGTGGGAGGGCTCCATTAATAAATGCTGCCTTAGCAACACAAAAACAAATTCATCTCTGCAGAGAGAGTAGTTGAGGAAACCCTCCCTACTCAATAGATGTTTGCTGATTTTAGTGCTTTTAGAATAAATGGCATCACAGGATTTGAAGTCAAATCAGGGTATAAATCCCAGTGCCACAACTTATTTAGCAATGTGATCCTGAGCAAACTGTTTAATTTCTTTGAGCTACACTTTTCTGAGCTATAAAATGTGACGGTTTTATCTATTTGAGAGGACAGTAAGAGATAATGTATCTAAATTGCCTAGCATATAATGAACACTCAAACAACTGTTCCTACTTTCCATTCCTTCCCTGTTAAAGACCACCTGCTTAGTAACTGTAGAAAATTGTCATTCAAAGAGATGACACTTTGTGTAACTGAGAAATTTGTCATTCAAAGAGATTCATTATTATCACAGCTACAATGATTATTCCTAACTCTCCAAGGTGGAAGTCTACTTTCCTTCTCTGGCAAGCTACCAGTAGTTAAACAGGCCAGCAAGGGCATATAGTGGATTGTCTGCATCTGTAGTAGTAGTATTTCTGCCCCGCCCCCTTCCCCACAATCATTAGAATTAAAGAAAGGAACGGTATAACCAGAATACCACAGACTTCTACTGATACCAATCACTACTATGATTAGTCTCTCCCCCAAATCACATTAATTAAAAGGCTTAAATTTCTAAAGAACATATTTAAAAGATAGTCTTTAAAAGACAGGCAATAGTGACTGACACTAAAAAAGGGTTATATTATACACCTTTTCCCCTGGGGAAAGCATCTAAAAATCTTATCAAGATGTTTTAGAGGATATCCCATCTATACAGGAACTATAATCAACTTTCAGTTTTATTCTAAAACCTACTTAGAAACAGTAATCAAGAAAACAAAATTAACTGTTAAAAAATTAAAAAAGTATTTCTCACATTTTTTAAATATGCAGAGGATTTTGTTGTTTTGGAAAAACAATAAAAACAGTAAGAAAAAAATACTATGAAGACACCTTTAAGTTTAGGTTTTAAGGCCCCCAAATATCTTCATGGATAATTAAGGGGCAGGAAGGGGGTGTGACATAAACACTTATCAAGGACTTATTAAGTTTCAGGTACTCTGTTATGCATTTTTGTACTTTATCATTTAATTATCCCCAAAACCTTCTATCATTTTTTCCAGGTTATAAATAAGGAAACAGCTTTGGTAAGCTTTAAGAAAAGTTTTACAGCTAAGTCATAACATAAGAAACAGTCTGGACTATCAAAAGCTCATTTCCCTGAGAACAGCCTATTGCTTGACACAAATATCAATTTTTAATTGGTGAATAAGAACTAGCATGGTCTAACATTTAGAAATCATCCCTCTAGGACTACATTCTCATCAGTGATATGGTTGGTAAGTGGACAGCCAGGCAAGCTGAGGAAAAGACACATACTTGGCACAACTCCGAAGGGGCCTTATTCACTTTGTAGTGTATGTACAGGGCCACTCCCTGGAGTATTGCAGTGCAAAGACTGCCTGCTCTGTGAACAACTTCAGTTAAGCACGTCACTAGAAACCATTGTGACCTATCTTGAGGGCAAGAGATATTTTTCAGCCATGATATAAGGAACATTTTCTGTCTTTATAATAATTTTAAGATGAGGTACTTTGCAGGAATAAGCAAAGAAGGTAAGAGGGGGACTATTACTGAATACATATATGTAAGATACAAGTCTAGGTATTTCGTATTTGTCACAATATAAGTCTTGTAATAACACTGTATATTTGCTCCATTTTTACAGATGAGAAAATAAGGCTAAAAGAAGTTAAGTAATTTTGCCCAATGATCTAAGTAACAGAATGAGAATTCCAATACAGGTTTTTCAAACATAAATCTATGCTCTTTCTTCCATATGACACTGTACATAACAGTTTGCAGACAGACTATATTTTCCATTCTCCTTTCAAATGCTCACAAAAACAATTCTGATGGGCAGAAGGACAAAATAAGAGTTGAGATCAAAATGCACAAGGGTTAAGCCATGCTGCCACAATAAAATTTAAACAAAAAAAATCTTCAGTTCAATCTACAGATTGAGTGAGTTGCAACTACAGGATTATAGCAAGGAAACACAAAAGGAGATCAGAAGAGTTTTGGTAATAAATACCACATTAATTTCAAATAACAAAGAACAGATCATAACTCATAATTAGCCAAACATAAGCTAGAAGACAAAAACTTACCAGAATTACAGGATACCTGTTGTGGGGGTGGGGGCGCCTGATGTGTTAACGTCTGATGCTGATGGTTCGGATGGTGCTGTAGGTGTTGGTGTGGAGATGGGTGCTGAGGGTGAGGGGACTGGAGCTGGCTGTGTTGCTGTGGGTGCGATGCTGGGTGCTGGGAACGCTGTGGATGCTGTGGTAAACCATGCGGTCGATGGGGTGGATGTGGAGATGGCTGTGTGTGCATCTGGGGGTGTGACAGTGAAACTTGTGCAACCGAATTATTGCCTGTGGTGCTGAGGCCACTGCCATGACTATTGGTCAGGCTGCTTTGGTTGCTGTGTGGGTGAGAGCTCACTGTACTGCTAGGAGAGTGCTGATAGGAACACGAAGTATGGGACTGCTGGGAAGATTCAGAAGGGATGTTCATCAAACCTAAAAACAGAGAAAGCAAGATCATTTGTGGTCAGACTTCAGTGACATTTTTATGTCAAACATTTAAAAAATTATTTATAGAACAAAGGTATATGTTATCAAGAGCAATTTTGGTTCAGTTTAACAGGTGTTTATGGAGCATCTACCATGCACTGGGTTCTGGGGTAATGTACAGTAATAAAAGTTATCTGGAAGTATAAGGATTATCATTTTCTGCCTTTGAGAAGCTAATGGTCTAGTTGAAGTGACAGACACTTAACAAGAGTATACCTCACAACAGAAGTGCTAAGGTAAAAGCATACAGAGAAAATTATGGGAACAACTTTGCCTTCTGCTGTTCAGCTAGCAAGAGGCTGAAAATATATAGAGAAACCTTCCTTGAAAAGATAGTATCTGAGTTGAGTCTTAAAAGATAAGTAAATGGAAAAAATGGGAAAGATGTTAGGACACACTAAAGATGGTTCTCTGTATATATGAAGACCAAGGCTTTGACAAAAGGGGAGAGGGTGGTGCTGAATCAAGTCCATTTATTTGTGATCTTCTCTAACTAGTCGAAAAACTTTAAGACCAAAATGGTTGTTACCATTCTTAGGACTAAGAAAACAAAACAATCTCCACTATTCTTCATTACTCTTACGAAACATTTTTGAAACATATACAGATTAGGTCTTAAAAGTACATACTTTTATAGCACCAGAATGTAGCATTAAGTCTCTGCACTGTTACACACTATGTAACTTCCGAAGGTTACCTAACTTCCCCAAGCCACAATTACCTCAACTATAAATGAGTATAAGAATAGCACCTAAGAGTTATGAGAACTAAATGCCATAGTGCAAGCAAGTGCAAGTGCAGGATAAACATAGTAAATCTCAGTTGCTATGAAAATGATAATGATTAGGCCAGAAGTGAGCTTGTCCAAAATAACATATGTTTTGTTTGCAAGTTACTATGCTCATTTTAATAAATCTTATGGCAACATTTGCTTCTATATAGCTACGCTACTTTCATATCCCAACAGATGGTCTGTACAAAGATAAAATTATTCTAATACTTGTCGTTAATAATAACACTGTATTTGAGTGCACTGTTGGACAATTTTAAAACCTAACAGAAGTTAATGTTTTATGGTTAGAAGAGTTAATAAAATTTCTTGCCTTGGCCTTGTAAAACTGTCATTCTATATAGGTTATTACAGTAAGATCAAAGAAAGCAGTAATAACAATCCATTTCCAATAAAACCCTCACATTTTAAGAGGGAGCCCAAATGTGATCCATACCAACATTTTCAATCTCATTTTTAAATTAAACAAAACAAACTTTCTTAGAAGCTCAATATAGAAAATTGATGAACATAAAACTGCTTTTTTTGAAACCAGGAAAGAAGCCTGCCTGCTAGGTTCCCTCTTTATCCACATACTTCTCCCTCCAATAGCTTCCAAGACCTTTACTAAACTGAAAAGCTCTGCAGAGAACAATTTGAAAATCATTGATCTAGTCCAATCCTCTTTATTGAACAAATGGGAAAACTGAGGTTCAGAGAAGCAGAGTTAACTTAGTTGACCTTAAGCTAGAACCTAAACTAGAAATCACAATGTTCTTTTTATTAGTGTGAGATGAATGGTGTTATGGTTTTTGGAAACTGTTATTTCATATCCAGTATTTTTCTATTATGATCATTGAAGTTGGATTTACCTAAATCCAATTTCTAGTTCTTTTGTACTTTCATAGACATACAATTATGAGATAAAATTTGAGAAAATATATGAATCTTACTTTAAATTCACACACTAATCATAAAAAGCCACCTACTGTACCAGCTAGCAATATATATATTTGTTTACATATAATAAACCTTAAAAAGTAAACTCTATAAGAACATAGATTTTTGTCTACTTTGTTCACTGCTGCATTCCCAGTGCCCAGAGAAATACCTAGCATGCAGCAAGATCTCAAGAAATATCTGCTGAATGAATGTTTTTTAGAAAGCTAGCATTTATTACAAGAAAATATTACAAGTAGTCTCTTCTTGAGTTGGTGTATACATAGTTAAATTAACTATTTATTGAAATGCTTCAATAGTTGAGTCCTAATCAAATGCAATACCCTGACCCTGTCACAAGACTAAGATTAACCCAGGAGTTAATGGGACAGTAACACATTATAGCAACAATCTAGCATTTTGGTGAGATGTAATAATATATCTCAACCAAAATCACTTTTAGTGTTAAAACAGGATTTAAGTATGTTTTATAAAACATGACCCATTAAGTGCCATACACTAAATTACAGATTTGGTGTTTCCACATTCCAAAAGCTCTCTCTTTGCTATTACCAGTCAGAACACACATGCAAGGCCTATCTATTCCTGTAATGCAACATTCAGTGCTCAAACACTTCACATACCAGACCTCACTACTAATTAATTATGTTAGTCTTTCCCATGTGGCATAGATGTAGTATCAGAATTCTTTAACATAGTACTCCAGACATAAATACATACAAAGCTCAGTAAAGGCACAAAAGGCATAATGTAATCATTCAAATTCTGATTATGATGATAATGTTCTAAGGTGAAGGAAATATAAAAGCTGCTCTGAAAATAATTAAAAATAAGAAAAATTTTCAATAAAAAATTCACTTAAAAAAAAAGAGATATACTCACCTTGTTGACTAAGTGACTGCTCAAAAACTGATTTATACAAGCTCCGAAATGAGGCACTGAGATCTTCAAAATTATATTCTGAGAAAAGTAGTTGTTTGTCTCGTTCTGGTAGGTTGTACTGTGGCTGCTGCTGAGAAGTTAATGACTGAGAGACTGGTTCTGGATGGTTTGACACCTAGCATTAAAAGAAAACACTATTAATTCAGCATTTTTGTATCAGAATTGGGTTTGTTGCACAAAATATCTGACTGAAAACATTAGTGCAAACAACAGAATCCAAAGGAAATAACTTTCCTAACTGTCTTTGGCTTTCCCACCCTCTGTAAAGTTCGGTACAGTAAGGACAGACTTAAGAACTTGAGGAAGCACAGAAATCTAATTCAACCTCCACATTTCACAGGGGAACAGAAAGAGTTCAAAGTTAAACGACTTGACCAAGATCATACAAATAAGTGATGAGGTAGCCCTGAACTCTTATTGCTTCTGTAGAGCCTTAATATTTATTTGTAGAGAAGCAACTTGATCTCAAAATCCACTACACCATGTGAAGCTACTAACATGTCTCATTCGTTTATTCAATTAATCTTTATACATTTAAACTCATACTTTTGAGTACTATGAGTCAAATTGTGTGGCATTGCCTTAAATAGCAACAAGTTTCAATTTACCTAATTCTTAATTTCTAGGACAATTTTTTAAAAAAAACTGAAGTTATGGGGAAATGATAAATGAAGGAATAAAAGAAAGGATATTCTGAGGAAAACAGATCAGGACCATAAGCTATGCAGGGGAAAAAAGGCACTATAAACACCTAAAAAAATGAAAATTTTCTTTGAAGGTAGCACAGTTGGAAATAAAAGATAATCAGTGTATTTCTTTTAAAAGATTATATCAAGGGGTAGTAAACTACCATTTCTTTTAATGCTTGGAAAAATTAAGGTAAGCCCATACAATGGAAATTTATGCAGCCATTCAAAATAATGCTAATAAGGAATATGAGTAACATAGGAAAATATGAATGACGTGTAGGGGAACAGCTCCTCCATGGCACCCTGGCAATCATACATGTCTCTACATAGGTCACACAGATGAGGCTCAGTCACAGGCTAACCAAAGCCTTGACTGAACACCCTGTGATTATCTTGGAATATGGGATGATAGTCTGTTTTATGAGGTGCAAATTCTTAATCTGCCATTAAGCAGCAGTTTCTTATTTGTCTTCCTGGTTCCAGTGAACTATGGGACTTTCTGTCCACCCCCTAATGGTACGGCTGCAGGATACAAAATTGCTTAGTTTCACTACAAGGGAACCCACCACTCTCTCTCTCTCTCTTATTTTTTTTAAAATATTTTTATTGACAGATTTTCACACACAGTCCATAAATGATGTACAATCAATGGCTCACAATATCATCACAAAGTTATATATTCATTACCATGATCATTTTTAAAACATCTGCATCACTCCAGAAAAATAAAAAGAAAAAACTCATACATCCGATACCTCTTACCCCTCCCTCTCACTGACAACTAGTATTTCAATCTACTCAATATATTTTACCCCTAATCCCATCATTTATTTATCTTTTATCCAAATTTTTAAATTCATCTGTCCTTACCCTAGATAAAAGGAGCATCAGACACAAGAAATTCACCACTTTTGTGGACTGCTATCTGGCCCCTCTGGTTTCCTATAATCCTGTAGGATGTGGGCAGCTGACACCATGCTAATCTAGTTTATGCTATCTGTTCAAGTAATAAAACTGTGTCAATCCATTTGGGCTTACTGTGTCCTTACAAACCGAACCCATGAAAGTTATGACAAACCTAACAAGAAACTGCCACTGTGCTGCTGCTTAAGGACAGTGTGGGTGACTTCACGTTATTATATGGAAAAAGCAGTCTACAATGTCTAGCTTTAATATGGGAGTTAAACCCCATTATATTTACTGGGCTAACTGACTTTTTGTTTTTACTTGTTTCACCTAGTTCTGTAAATGCTTCTTTAATTTTTCTTTTTCTTTTATTATACTTTGTGATACTGGACTCTGTCCTTTGGTTTCTTTTGGTTTCAAGATTTTACTTTTAAATTATTATTTAGTTTGTTTCAATACTCCAACTATCCTTTTATATCATGATTTCTTCATCACTGAGTACTTTACTCACCCTCAAGATTCATCTCTTAATAAGGATTTTCCGGGAAAGGCATATCAAAGAATGTCTTTTTTTTCACTTTCACATAATGAAAATTTGGCTGGGCATACCATTTGTAATTCCAAACCTATTCCCTCAAAATTCTGCATAAACTGCTACATTAGCTTCTGGTATTGAAGATTATGGGAAACAAGTCTGATCTGTGTTACTTTAATGCAATTTGTATCTTCTGCCATGGTATCTACATGGATGGTTACTTCTGAAATTTTAAAGTATGTCACGGTATATGCAGATGCTTTATTTTTTATCTTTTATTTCAATAATTTCTTCTAGAACTCAGTAACCCTTTTAATCTCTATTTCTTCTTAAAACTGCTTCTGTACCAACTATTCTGGTTTCTTCTGTAGGAACAACTATAATTTTCAATCTTCTATATCTATTGTCTTCTTTTATATCATTTTCTTTGTCTATTTCTTCTACACTCGTGGATAAAATTTTAAGTCATTTTTTTCAGAGCACTAGTACCAGTTTTGCAGGATCACCTTTCTTTTTTCTTGTATTTAATATGAATTTCAATTCTGTTGAGTTTTTGTTTCCCTTGTATTTTTTCTTATTTCAGGTCTTTCCCTTTATATCTTTGCCCTGTGCTGGTTTTTCTTATTTATTCATCTGAAAACAGGGAGTGATCTGTTGAGATCAAATTTATACCAACGGTGTTTATGTGGCTCTTGGGTTCTGTTCTCCATCCACTGGAGAGGAGGACAGCTACCAGAGAGTTCACAGAAATATAAGATAGCCCAAGGATCACATTTTTGTAATTAGGTAACAAAACAGTACAGGAACAAGAATACTCAGAAAGTGGTCCTTTTATAGCATAACTTTGTTTACCAGACTAAAACTGAAAATATAAAACTAGTTAACGACTGGATATCAAGCCACCCTAACCTTTGGGAATAGGATGATCACCATTTCAGATCTACAGCTAGGAAACAAGCTGATACATCCTCTAATGTTGCTCTGCCACACTCAAGTATTGTTTTATGTTTTTTTCTCCTATTCCAATTGCGTCTTACTTGGACATGGAGCAAATGGAGTAAAGTAGACAAAAATATATACCACAACACAACCATGTATTTGTATCTACCTTGGTAAAATAGAAGTGCCCAATGAAAACATACCAAGGTAGAAATCTGCTCTATTTAAGTCTAAATATATTTACTGAAGTTAATGAGTTGCTTAAATGAGAAATACACAATTTCATCTTTTATTTGCATTTCAATTATATTTGGTTTATTGTTAACGCATTAAATGAGTAGGTGCCAATGAACCTAACTTCACCAAGACTTACCGGTGTATAACTATGCACACTTCCAACACTGTTCAAATTAACAGATGCCAAACTCTGGTCTGAGAGACTGTTGTTAAGGCTACTGCGTGGGCTATCACTACCATCCTGATCAGCGTTGTACAATGTTACCTAAAATGAAAAGAAAAACATTTAAATATGTACTCAACTACATTTTAAACAACCCTAAAAAAATTCAACTGAGTTGACATACAGCAGGAAGATAAAAATATTAGTGGTCTTTCGTCTAGTGCTTATCCCAATTTCATGCCCCTCGTCACTAACTCTATGCTCACCGTGAAACAATTTTCTCAGTACTCTCAAACTAAAGTAAATACACTATTTAGAGGTACATACAACATTCAATTTATTATCAGGTATAATTAATCCATCAGCAGTTAACGAGTCAAGATTATAGTAAATTTTTACTCCGTTAAATAGTTCTACAATGCATACATTTATTTTTGCTTAAGCTTTAAGCAAAACTGCTGCTCCTTTCTCTCAAAATCAGAGACATCAAAAAATAGGATACAAACAAAAAAACCTCAATTTTTTAAAACTCAAAGGATTATAGTGTTTATAATATTGAAAATTGGAAACCTAACTACATAAAACATTTGCAAAATAATCATGTGATCCAACAACAACAATATATGCACTGGCTGTGAATGACTATAACAATGGTTAATAGGCAGGGGACTGGGGATTTCTGAAGCACTTGAGAAGAATGTGTATCCTGCTATCTTGGGATCCACTGTCCTGTGTATGTGTTAGGTCTAGTTCATATATCTAATTATTCAAGTTCTCTATTTCCTTATTGAACCTCTGTCTAGATGTTTGAGCTACTGATATGAGTGGTGTATTGAAGTTTCCAACTATTATTGGAGAAATGTCTATTTCTTCCTTCAGTTCTACTAGTGTTTGCCTCATATATTTCGGGGCACCCTGGCTAGGTTCATACATATATGATTGTTATTTCTTTTCGATGGACTGCACCTTTTCTTAATATATAATGTCGTTCTTTGTCTCTTAAAACAGCTTTGAATTTAAAGTATATTTTGTCTGATATTAATATAGCTACCTCAGCTCTTTTTTTGTTTTTTGGATACTTTTGCACAGAATATTTTTTTCTAGCCCTTCTCTTTCAACTGATTTGTATCCTTGGGTCTGAGATGAGTCTTTCATAGTCAGCATATAGATGGCGCATATATTTTAAAATCTATTCTGCCAGTCTGTGTCTTTTGATTGAGGAGTTTGATTCATTGACATTAAATGTTATTACTATAAAGGCAGTATTTACTTCAACTATTTTATCCTTTATTTTGTTTGGTTTTACTTGTGCTTGCTTTTAAAGTCTTTATTATCCTTAACATAAAAGAGAGAAATCTTCTAGGATATAACAGATTTCTTTATGTGGAAACATTTTTTTTTACAAGTAAAAATAAGTGCTTTTTGGAATAAAGGTTTATATGCTTAATAGGTGCTATAAAAATAGAATTTTAACATTTGTCAAAATGTCTGTGCAAAGAAATAAATGCATAAACACATTACTGTTACATCAAGGCAACATGAGAAGTATACTCAGAAATCTCAGTAAAGTGACAGTGTAGGTTTCTAGCTTTACCTTAGCTAGTACTGCATCTGATAAGGTCATTTAGGTTTCCCTACAACCTAGAAAACCTATTAACTGAAAAGTACCCAAAATGCCCAAGTGGGAATGGAAAAGATGTTTAAAAATACAGAAACAAAAAGAATCAAAACCCCTCCAAAACATAGAGGTAACAACTAAAAGTTAATACTTAAGCATTTATCCCCCAATTATTACCCCCCGCCCCCAAATAAAGTACACATTATCTAGGATACTTATGATAAGGCTGTAAAAGGCTTGATAATTCAAGCAAAAGCAACACCAATGGGGGAATGTGGAGTGAGTGTTTGGGAGAACTAAAGAACTACCATAGTGTAAACACCATGAAAATTTATCTATTATTCTTTCTCAAGGAGAATGTGCTCTCTTTTCAATCTTAAGAGAAGATATTTCACCACATCAAGAGTCCTAAAGAATTCCTGATCACCCCACAGAAATCTCATAGCCAAAACAGTAGGTAGGGGCAGGAAAAGGAATAAGAAATCACATACTGAGGTATCTATTTTCTACTAGCAAGACTGATTTAAATCCAACAATTTTGTTGTGTTTTTTTTTTTTTTTTTTTTTGCGTGGGCAGGCACTGGGAATTGAACCTGGGTCTCTGGTATGGCAGGTGAGAACTCTGCCACTACGCCATCATCCGTCCTGTTGTCAATTTTTAAAAAAAAAAATTTTTATTTGATAAATCTTCATACATACAAAGTCACAATATCATCACTTAGTTGGTATTCCTCAATATGATCATTTTTGGAACATTTCTATCACTCCAGAAAAAGAAATTAAAAAAAAAAATACTCCTTACCCTTCCTTCTCATTGACCGCTAGTATTTCAATCTACACAATTTATTTCTTCATTTTTTTTCACTTTCTCTCTTCTTAATAAATTTTTAATTTACCTTTTAATTTTATTGTTCTAATTCTCTGTTTTGTTAAAATTAAAAAAATTTTTATTTTATTTTTCTTTTTACTTTTACAAACCCATGTGTCAAGGGCTGACTTTCAACACATTGCAGCAAGGGAGCTGCTCTGCTATATATGAAACCCTGACCCAGAAGTACATCATCTACGAATAGTTTAGCACCAGGTTCCCCAAGAATATGCAGTACAAGGGAGCTGCCCCCTTTTGGATGTGCCCCATTTCCCAGGATGAGGGGTTCTCTGCACCAGACCCCATCTACCCAATTTATTGTTGTCAACTTTTTAAAAGCCACAGAATTGATTTTTAATTCTGTTAACCTTCTGATCATTCCTGAGTAAGTAATAAAAACAAAAATGACACTATAATAATGACTGTTTCTTTCAGGAAGATACTCCTATTAAAAATCTTTGGGCGCTCCATGACAATACAAAAAGAACCACATAAATTCTTAAAATGAATTCTTATAAAATCTGCTGTAGGAAGGAATCTAACCTCAGGATACAGGAAGAAGATTTACAATCTAATTTCCTAAAGGGTATCTCTGTTGTCTATGTTGCCACTGTACTGGCATCAGATGATTTTACTACTCCTTTACTTGATGATAAAAACAAAAGTCCAAGGAATGTGTTGCTTGGTCCCGAAGATCTTCCTGGTCACCATTACTGGAACTGCTGGTTCTATGGATTTCAGGTTTTTGCAGTGGGCAGTGGTTGTTGTTGTTTTTTTCCCCTCCTTTGTTTTTCCCCAAACTTAACAGGGCAGATGGATGCTGGAGTAAATATTTTCTCCACAATCTATTGTTTTTATAGTTCATAATAGTGCAGTTCTTGGAATCTTGGTATGTCAAATACATGCTCAACAGACTACAGTTATATTCAGAAGACTGTTGTGGGTTAAAAGACAGATTTACTGAACATGTTCTACATGTGATCTGCAGATTGGACAGAACTATAATTAGGTAGCATAGCTCTCACAGCATACAGTGTGGCTGCAAGGACAGAAAGTCAAGTTGATTTCTTCCTCACAGCATGGCTTCTTGAACTTACATAGCTTCTTCTGGAGTTTCCTGGTCTGCTGGCAGCTAAAGCTTTTGCAGTTGCTACAGTTCATGCTCCTTTCCAAGGACTTCAGAGAAGAGCTTGGAGGGCTGTGGTTGCTTCTGGAAACAGGGCCAAAATGTCAACATTGTAAAAAGCCCTCTGGGCATGGTCATACATCTCCTTTCATGTTTTTTTTTTTAATATCAAAGACATACTTCTTGCCGATATTAATATTTTTATTTAGAAATAAAGATGCGAAGAGGCCCTTTGTCTCAACCATACTGCATCATGATGGCACTTGTCACCAGTTCACATTTGTAGAATGCATGTGTTTCACTTATTGCTCAGCAGAGGCCACTGGCTGCCCTGGTGATGATCATTTTAAACAAGAACACAATGCTGTTCCCAGATTCTTTGATGACCATCAAGTATGTTTCTTTTCTGATTGGGGGGCCATCTGTACCACAGGATGTGCTATCCTATTAACTGGGCTAAAGTCATCTTTACAAATTGAAGATTTCTTTAGCTTCAACTCCAATGAGGAGTTTTTGCCCTTCATTGTCCCTCACAGAATACATTATATGCCATAGTTTTCCAATGCCAACACCATCTGCAAAAGTCTGGCTGATCCCCTCCAACTCTTTATGCTTTGCAATAATGCTGTTTAAGGCAGCACTCGAAAGCTCCTTTGCACACAGCTCCTCATACTTGACCATGTTCTGACTGCAGTCTGATCTGGACAAGGGTGACTCTGAGCTCCACTGCCTGCTGTTAAGGAACACTGGTGGTGGTCTGCCAAGAGGGCCTCTTTTATGTGCAAGAAAAAAGATATGCCTTGTTTGCTCTTGCAAAATGAGATCTGTTTAAACTGGTAAGGAGTGAGCTCACCCATCTACTGGGAGATGTGGTTTCTCAGATTTAGCCATAAACTTTCACCTTTGCTACCTGTATACTGCAGTCCAAAATAATCAACTTCAATAGTTCCCAACTGCCTACATACTTGGTTGAGGCAGTCCTTGTCGTTGGCTTTTACCTCTGCCTTCATCAGTATTGCATCTGGCCTTGATACATAGCATATGCTTCCACAGCAGCCTCCTCTTTATTATGCAGGATTGCTGCCTCACCACAGCTCACATAGAGCCCTAGGCTGGGTGAGGGCTGCCCCTTGAGAGGCTGGAGTCCTATGAACCCTGCCTTGCACTTATGGCCACTGCTCCCATCCCTGCACTCCCTCACCTGCCTGGGGCCCATGCTCTCCCAGTGTCTGGCAGCAGTACCGCATTCCAACAGTCAACTCCATTTGCTTTTCATGTGTCATATCTTACTTTTATCTTTTTTTTACCCTTTTAGATACCCTTACTGATAGTTTTCATTTCTACACTCTCCTCCCCTTTCCTTTTAGACTACAGGACTCCCTTCAGTATTTCTTGTAGGACAGGTCTTTTATTAACAAATGCTCTCAGTTTCTGCTTATCTGTGAATACCTTAAACCTCCCTCGTTTTGAAGGACAGTTTTGCCTGATAGAGAATTCTTGGCTGGCAATTTTCTTTCAGTATCCTGAATATATCATACCACTGCCTTCCTGCATCCATGGTCTGATGAGAAATTAATGCTCAGTCTTTCCAGGCGTCCATTGTATGTAATGGATCACTTTTCTCTTGATGCTTTCAGGATTGTTTCGTTATCTTTGGCACCTAAAATTCTGATTAATATGTGTCTTGGAATATGCCTATCCGGATTTATTGGGTTTGGGGTATGTTGTACTTCTTGGACTTGAATATCAATGCCTTTCATAAGAGTTGGAAAGTTCCTGGCCATTATTCCCTCAAATATTCCTTCTGTCCCTTGCCATTCTCTTCTCCTCCTAGGTCACCTATAACACAAATGTTTGTGCACTTCATGCTATAAATCAGTTGCCAAAGACCCTGCGTGATTTTTCTCATTCTCTTCTCTATCTATTATCTTTTTTAATTTAGATGTCCTGTCTTCTAGTTTATTGATCCTTTCTTCTGCCTGTTCAAATCTGCTGTTGTGTGCTTCTTGCATACTTTTAACTTCATCCCCATAAGATCTGTTATGTTTCTTTGCATGCTTTCAAATTCTTCTTTATGCTCACCCAGTGTCTTCTAACATCATTTATCTCTTTAGCCCTTTCACTGTATTTGTTTAGAAGATTTGTTTGAACATCTTTGATGAGCTGTTTCAGATACTATTTCTTCTCTGACTTTAATTTGATCCTTTGGGTCATATGTCCTGTTTCTTTCTTTCCTTTTTTTTTTTTTTTTTTTAACATGGGCAGGCACCGGAAATTGAACCCGGGTTCTCTAGCATGGCAGGTAAGAACTCTGCCTGCTGAGCCACCGTGGCCCACCCTGTCCTGTTTCTTAATATGGCTTTTTGCTTTTTTCTGATATCTGGGCATCAGATTATTTTAGTGAGTTTACTCTGAAGGTCAGATTCTTTTTCTCTTCAAAGCTTTTGTTGTTGACTGGATGTGTGTTAATGTTCTTCTTTGGTACTTGGTTCATCAATATTGCCCAATTGGGCTGGGGCAGGGACCCACGAAGGGGGTACATACTAGCTCCACAGGGCCCAGGGAGAACAGGTAAAGACGACTAAAAGTCTTTAATTCTGTTCCCCAATGGTGGTACTTTCCTGGCCTGCCAAGCATAAGGCAAAAAGGCTTTTTCAGATTATCTTTTCAGAGGTGTGCTTTCCTTGCCTGCCAGCAGATGGCGCTCTTCAGCAACCTATTCCTCTCAGCCCTACAAAAGGCAGGCTCCAACTTTTCTCCCTGAGAACTCCAGGCTGTGGCACAGCAGTGGCGTAGTGGTGGGGTGAAACCACTGGATGACCCAGTAGTCTAAACTCACTGGCCAAAAGCAAGCACAGTGCTAGTGTCCCCCTGTTTTTGGGAGGGTGGACCTCCACTGCCCTTTCAATTTGAAGCTGCCCACCAGTCAGAGACTAGAAAATTGGACACTTTCTGCACCAAAAGCAGGGCATGGGCACAAAGAGCCAGGCCCGAGGGGGGTAACTCACAGTCTTTTACAACACATTCCCTGTTTCTTTGTCCTGCACTTTCCTGGGTGCTGTTGAACACTCCCCCTAATCTCCAGAGTGCTAGATTCATTGTTGCCCACAGTTTCTACCTGGCCCTTAGTTGTTTTTCTGGGAAAGGAGTTAAGCCCAGCCTCTCCCTGACTGGCCATCTTGGATTCTTCCCACAGATCTTCCAAATGTTGAAGCATTTTGACAAATACGAACCAACAAAAATAAACCTAAATAACATCACCATCGATCTCATCAGGAAAGTGTTTAAAGACTGGGTAGCTATGAGGCTTGCTGTAGTGGATACAAATTTTCCAAAGTTCCAATTTTTGCTCAAATTTTATCACTGGCAACAGATACTGTCAATTGTTTTCCTTGAAGGGACAAGAACAGAAAAGAACAGAAAATAATTCTGTTCATTTTCATGAAAACATCTTTGAAATACCCAAGTCTGAATAACCACTGTCAGTTGTATTTTACATGTTAAAAACGCAATCCATGAACAAAGCAGCGAATTTTACCTCCCCAATCAAACAATAATACAAATTTTTTTTCAAGAGACAGTCAATAATATATAGAAGAGCATTGTGCATACTTTCCATTTCATCACAGTTGAATTTTAAGGTCACAACTTAAAACTGTATTTTCTCATATGTAGAATGGAATGATTTCTAAATGTTGTGTTAGTAAAAAAAAAAAAAAACTATTTTCTGCTTCACTGAAGATATTCTTAAGTAAAACTACCACGTTTTTTAAACTGAACGTGTGTGGTGGTGAAGAATACAATGACTGTTAGAACAGTCTGGTGCCAATGCCCTGATTTGTGCTAAGATGCAAGTAGTTTTACAAACCACTGTTTCTGCTGCATCAGTGCAAATGCAAATATAAATAAAAAAGGCAAACACTATTAAAACAATAATAAATAGTAATAATAAACAGTATTAATAAAATAGTTTTGAATTAAACTCCCTAAAAGAGGCTAAAACACCCAGAGGTTCATAGGCCATATTCTGAGAACAACTGATATAAAACATTACCAGCATCCCAACTGTCATCCACTAGCCAGTCACTAGCTAATTCCTGTCTACTGTCTCAGATAATCACTATATGGACTTCTATCACTATTATTTCTCAATTTGTGAACTAAGTATACATAGACACATGCAATATATGCCTTTTTCTGTCTTGCAGAAAATTTAGCAATGGATACCTAAAGCTTTTTTCCCCATTGCGTTAATATCTGTTCTTCTTTCCATTATTTAATTAGTGTATTCTTTTTTTGTCCAATTGAGAACTTTATCTTTTTTTTTTTTTTTTTTTTTAGAGAGGGAGGAAAGGAAGGAAAGACAGAGAAGGAAGGAAGGATGGAAGGAAGGAAGGGAGGAAGAAAGGGAAACATTTTTAACATTTTCTTGTTTTATTATATTTTGTTTGTTTGTTTGTTTTTTTACATGGGCTGGGGCCGGGAATCGAACCGGGGTCCTCCGGCACGTGTCTTGCCCGCTGAGCCACCGCGGCCCGCCCGAGAACTTTATCTTTTTATATTCATGTCTCAGATCCATCTGGAATTGATTTTTGTGCATGGCGAATGTTTTTTTTTTTTTTCCCCATTTAAGTATCAATTAATCAAGCACAATTTACTAAAAAAAAAAACAAAACAAAAAACATCTTTTACACACTGAACTATTTCCCTGCATCTTTCTATCTACTCTTGTGCCAGTACCATAGCTTCAATTTGCATAGGTTTAGTCTTGATAATTCCTAAAGTAACTAGATTTGATACTATTTGTTTTTCTTTGGTCCATCTCTTCTTTGTTGCTTTTTGTTCTCCTGTTTCGCTTACTTCTTGAGTTGACAAAGGATTTATTAATTTTCCTTATTAGTTGTGTATTCTTTCATTAGTCTTTTAGTAACCTGGTTCATAAAAGGAACTCATACCAGTTATCAGCAGCACCTGAGAACTTGCTAGAAATACATTTCCAGGGACTATTTCAAACCTACTGAGGCAGAAATTCACAGGGTAGGATCAGCAATTAGGGTTTCAACAAGCCCTTCAGGAAATTCTGATATATGAGACAATATTAAGTACCACATGCCCTTGACTTAATACTTTTACTACTTCCCATACAATGCAAAGATTATAACTACATTCATTTTCTCCTGTCTTGTATTAATGTTGTCAAGTACTTTACTTCTACACGTTTTAGACCCACAAGTCTTGTACTACATAATAACATTGTTATTATTGTTTTAAAGACTACACATAAATCTAGACTCACCTACATATATATACCCTTTTGGTGCTCTTCAATCTTTCTGGCACGGGATGATTTTCCTTCTGTCTGAAAATCTAATGCTTTTTAATTGTTTAATGCTGGTGTGATAGAAACATACCCCTTTCAAATTTTGTTTCTATGAAATCTTATTTTTTTACACCTTTATGTTTGATGGAAAAATCGGCTATTGAATTCTAGGTCAGCAAGTATTTTCTTTCAGCACTATAAAAATTTCACTCTGATTTCATTCTGATTTCCAGTATACATTAATTCTATTCAATAAGCTAGTCAATGCCTAGTTTATTGTTTCTCATTTGAAGCTGCCTCTGATTGTAAGATTCTTTTTTTGCTGAATACAATAAGCTAGTCAATGTCTATCTTATTGTTTTTCATTTGAAGCTGTCTCTAATTCTAAAATTTTTTTTCTCTTTCTTTTTTTAGCAGCTTCATTTTTATTGGCCTGATATGGTTTCCTTTGTATTAACCCTTCTTGGAATTTTCAGAAATCCTTAAACCTGCATCAGACTTTCGTCAATTCTAGAAAATTAAAATACTGCTTCTTCTCTATTTCTTTTTTTCTCTCCCTTTGCAAGACTAATAAGAAATTTGCTGATCTTTTCCCTATGTCCCATTTGAATCAAGTTTTTCTGAATTTCCCATTCATTTTTCCTTCTGTGCTTTAATTTGTGTATTTTTACTGATCGAGATTCCAGTTCACTAAATCCTTCCTCAGATGTATCTAATCTGTGATTAAACAAATCAATTTAATTCTTTTGTTTTTTTAATTTTTATTAACAAACCAAAACAACATACAAACACAAATTTTCTTAACATACAAACATTACATATACGGTGTACAATCAATGGCTCACAATATTATCACATAGTAGTATATTCATCACCATGATAATTTTTTAGAACATGTGCATCACTCCAGAAAAAGAAATATAAATAAAAAATTCTTACATACTATACCCCTTACCCCTCCCTCTAATTGACCACTAGCATTTCCATCTACCCAATATATTTTAACCTTTGATCACCCTATTTTTTTCTATACCCCTTACCACACCCTTTCATTGATCACTAGTATTTCAATCTACTCAATTTATGTTAACATTTGTTTCCCCTATTATTTACTTTTAATCCATATTATTTACTCATCTATCCATATCATAGATAAAAGGAACCTCAGACTCAAAGTTTTCACAGTCACACTGCGAAAGCTATACCACTATACATCCATCTTCAAGAAACATGGCTACTAGAACACAGCTCTACAGTTTCAGGCACTTCCCTCTAACCTCTCTAATACATACACCTTAGACTAAAAAGGCAAAATCTATACAATGCATAAAAATAACCTCAGGATAACTTCTCGACTCTGAAATCTCTCAACCACTGACATTTAAAATTTTGTCTCATTTCTCTCTTTCCCCTTTTAGTCGAGAAGGTCTTCTCAAGTCCTTGATGCTGAGTCCCAGCTCATCCTAGGATTTCAAGGTCCCACATTGCCAGGGAGGTTTACACCCCTGGGAGTCATGCCCCACACAGAGAGGGGGAGGGCGGTGACTTTGCTTGTTGTGTTGGCTGAGAGAGAGATAGGCCACAGGTGAGCAACAAAAGAGGTAGCCTGGGGGTGACTCTTAGGCCTAATTTAAGTAGGCTTAGCCTATCATTTGCAGGGATAAGTTTCAAATGAACAAACCCAAAGACTGAGGGCTCGGCCTATTGATTTAGTTGTTCCCACTGTTTGCGAGAATATCAGGAATTCTCCAAATGGGGAAGTCGAATTTTCCTCCTTTCTTGCCATTTCCCCAAGGGGACTTTGCAAATACCTCTTTATTCACTCTTCAGATGACACTGGGATTTATTGGAGCATCATTCTGGACAAACCTACAAAATATCATGCCTATTCAAGGTTCTATGTATTTATGGTGTTCAATTAAACTGTCCATGTAAGTTATATTAGGAAACGCACTAGTCAAAATATAAATTTTGTACCAAATAAACTTTTGCTTTACTCTCACACATAAGTTAAAAGTATTAAAATATGAATTATCATCTATTTTCAACATCCTGCAATACTGACATTCCTTTGTTCTTCCTCATGCAAAAACATTTTTAAATCTGTAAATTGGGTCATGATCATTGTATTCTCTAGGCATTCCTAGATTATACCATCTTATTCTTTATCATCTATCTTTCCTTCTGGTTTCATATGTGCCCACAGCCCTCCTCCCTCTATCGTTCTCACATTCAGCTTCATTCAGTGTACTAACATTATTGTGCTACAATCAGGTAGTATTGTGCTATCCATTTCTGAATTTTTATAATCAGTCTTGTTGCACAGTCTGTATCCCTTTAGCTCCAATTACCCAATTATCTACCCTATTTCTATCTCCTGATGACCTCTGTTCTTAAATGAAATTCTCCAAGTTTATTCATTAATGTTAGTTCATATCACTGAGACAATACAGTATTTGTCCTTTTGTTTCTGGCTAATCGCATTCAGTATAATGTTCTCAAGGTCTATCCATGTTATTATATGCTTCATAATTTTATTTTGTCTTACACCTACATAATACTCCATCATATGTATATACCACAGCTCCTTTAGCTACCTGTCTTATCTATGGACATCTGGGCTGTTTCCATCTCTTGGCAATTGTAAATAATGCTGCCATAAACATTGGTGTGCAAATGTTCATTTATGTCCTTGCCCTCATTTCTTCTTAACAGATGCCTAGCAATGGTATTGCCGAATCATATGGCAATTCTATACTTAGCTTCCTGAGGAACTGCCAAACTTCCTTCCACAGCAGTTGTACCATTTGACATTCCCACCAACAGTGGATAAGTATGCCTCTTTCTTCACATCCCCTCAGGCACTTCTCATTTTTTGTTTTATTGATAACAGCCATTCTGGTGGGTGTGAGATAATACCTCATTTGGTTTTGATTTGCATTTCCCTAATAGCCAGTGAAGTTGAGCACCTTATCATGTGTCTTTTAGTCATTTGTATTTCCTCTACTGAGAAGTGTCGGTTAATATCTTTTGCTCATTTGGTAACTGGGTTGTCTTTCTGTTGTTGAGTTGAACAATAGCTTTATATATTCTGGATACTAGACCCTTATTTGATACATTATTTCCAAATACTGTCTCTCATTGTGTAGGCTGTCTTTTTACTTTCTTGATGAAGTTCTTTGATGCACCAGAGTGTTTAATTTTGGGGAGTTCCTATTTATCTATTTCTTTCTTCAGTGCTTGTGCTTTGAGTGTAAGATCTAGAAAACCACCTCCTAGTACAAATTTTGTAGACATTTCCCTACATTTTCTTCTAAAATTTTTATGGTCTTAGGTCTAATGTTTAGCTCTTTGATCCATTTTGAGTTAATTTTTGTATAGGGTGTGAGATATAGATCCTCTTTCATTCTTTTGCATGTGGATATCCAGTTTTCCAAGCACCATTTATTGAAGAGGCTATTCTGTCTCAGGTGAGTTGGCTTGATTGCCTTATCAAAGATAAATCGTCCATAGATGACACAGGGTCTGTATTTGAGCACTTTATTCGATTCTAATAGTCAGTGTATCTATCTTTATGCCAGTAACATGCTGTTTTGAACACTGCAACTTTGTAATATGCCTTAAAGTCAGGTAGTGAGAGACCTCCAACTCCATTTTTCTTTCTCAGGATATTTTTAGGTATTTGGGGCACCCTACCTTTCCAGATAAATTTGGTTATTGGTTTTTCTATTTCTGAAAATTAAGGTTTTGGGATTTTAATTGGTATTGCATTGAATCTATAAATCAATTTAGGTAGAACTGACATCTTAACTATATTTAGTCTTCCAATCCATGAACACGGTATGCCCTTCCATTTATTTAGTTCTGTGATTTCTTTCAGCAATTTCTTGCAGTTTTCTTTATATAGGTCTTTTGAATCCTTAGAATATTATATTCTTTTGGTTGTAATTATAAATGGAATTTTTTTCTTAATTTCACCCTCAGATTGCTCATTACTAGTGTACAGAAACACTACAGATTTTTGAGTATTGATCTTGTAACCTGCCACTTTGCTGTCCTCATTTATTAGCTCTAGTAGTTTTGCTGTGGATTTTTCAGGGTTTTCAATGTATAGTATCATATCATCTACAAACAGTGAAAGTTTTACTTCTTCCTTTCCAATTCTGATGCCTTGTATTCCTTTTACTTGTCTAATTACTATGGCTAGAACTTCTAACACAATACTGAATAACAGTGGTGACACTGTACATCTTTGTCTTGTTGCTGATCTTAGAGGGAAAGCTTTCAGTTTTTCCCATTGAGGATATTAGCTGTGGGTTTTTCACATATTCCCTTTATCATGTTGAGGAAGTTCCCTTCTATTTCTATCCTTTGAAGTGCTTTCAACAAGAAAGGATGTCAAATTTTGTCAATTGCCTTTTCTGCATCAATTGAGATGATCAAGTGGATTTTCTGCTTTGATTTGTTGATATGGTATATTACATTAATTGATTTTCTTATACTGAAACATCCTTGCATACCTGGGATGAATCCTACTTGGCCATGGTGTATAATTCTTTTACTGTGCTGTTGGATTCGATTCGCAAGAATTCTGTGGTAGATTTTTGCATCTATATTCATTAGAGAGCTTGGTCTGTAATTTTCTTTTCATGTAGTATCTTTGTCTGGCTTTGGTATGACAGTGATATTGGCCTCACAGAAAGAGTCCCTCCTCTTCAGTTTTTTTAAAGAGTTTGAGCAGGATTGGTACTAATTCTTTCTTGAATGTTTGGTAGAATTCACATGTGAAGCCATCTGGTCCTGGACTTCTTTTGGGGGAACTTCTTAATAATTTCCATTTCTATACTGGTGATTGGTTTGTTGAGGTCATCTATTTCTTCTTGAGGCAATGTTGGTTGTTCATGTCTTTCTAGGAAGTTTTCCATTTCATCTACGCTATCTAGTTTATTAGCTAAAGTTGTTCATGGTATCCTTTCATTACCTCCTTTATTTCTGTGGGGTCAGTAGTTATGTCTGCTCTTCCATTTCTGATTTTATTTATTTGCATCCTCTCTCTTCTTCTTTTTGTCAACCTTGCTAAGGGTCTGTTCTAGTTTGCTAGCTACCAGAATGCAATCTACCAGAAACAGAATGGCTTTTAACCAGGGGAATTTAATGAGTTGCTAGTTTACAGTTCTAAGGCTGAGAAAATGTCCCAATTAAAACAAGTCTATAGAAATGTCCAATCTAAGGTATCCAGGGAAAGATACTTTGGTACAAGAAGGCCGATGAAGTTCAGGGCTTCTCTCTCAAGTGAGAAGGCACATAGTGAACAGTCGGGGCTTCTCTCTCAGCTGGAAGGGCACATGGTGAACACGGTGTCATGTGCTAGCTTTCTCTCCTGGCTTCTGGTTTCATGAAGCTCCCCGGGAGACATTTTCCTTCTTCATCTTCAAAGGTCACTGGCTGGTAGACTCTGCTTCATGGTGCTGCAGCATTCTCTGCTCTCTCTGAATCTCCCATTC
This sequence comes from Tamandua tetradactyla, assembly GCF_023851605.1. Classification (NCBI taxonomy): domain Eukaryota; kingdom Metazoa; phylum Chordata; class Mammalia; order Pilosa; family Myrmecophagidae; genus Tamandua; species Tamandua tetradactyla. Next base: position 182,747,278 of record NC_135328.1, on the reverse strand, counting down.
TCCAAAATGTTTCCTCTTTTATAGGACTCCAATAAACCAATCAAGACCCACCCAAATGGGTGGAGACATGGCGTCACCTAATCCAGCTTAACAACCACTCTGGATTAAATCACATCTCCAGGGAGATGATCTGATTACATTTTCAAACATACAATACTGAATAGGGATTATTCTATCTTCATGAAATGGGATTTTGATTAAAACATGGCTTTTCTAGGGAGCATATATCCTTTCAAACCAGTACAGGGTTCATCAATTTTATTGATTTTCCCATACAACCAACTTCTGGTTTTGTTGATTTTCTCAATTGTTTTCTTCTCAATTTCATTTATTTCTGCTCTAATCTTCGTTATTTCTTTTATTTTGCTTGCTTTGGGTTAGTTTGCTGTTCTTTCTCTAGTTCTTCCAAGCAAACAATTCCTTGATTTTTGTTCTTTCTTCTTTTTGATTTAGGCAATTTAGGGCAATGAATTTCCCTCTTAGCACTGCCTTTGCCGCATCCCATAAATTTTGATGTTGTGCCTTCATTTTCTTTTGCCTCAAGATATTTAATTGATTTTTCTTGTATTTTCTTCCTTGACTCACTGGTTGTTCAAGAGTGTGTTGTTGAGCCTCTATATATTTGTGAATTTTCTGGCCCTCTGCCTGTTACTGATTTCCAACTTCATTTACTTTATGATCCAAGGAAGTGTTTTGTATGATTTCAATCTTTTTAAATTTATTGAGACTTGCTTTGTGACCCAGCATATGGTCTATCCTTGAGAATGATCCATGAGCAATTGAGATAAATGTGTATCCAGCTGTTGTGGGGTATAATGTTCTATAAATGTGTTAAGTCTAGTTCGTTTATTATGTTATTCAAATTCTCTGTTTCTTTGTTGATCTTCTATCTAGATGATCTGTTATCGATGAGAGTGAAGAACTGAGGTCTCCAACTATTATGGCAGATATGTCAATTCTCTTTTCTGTGTTCTCATGTTTGCCTCATGTATTTTGGAGCACTCTGGCTTGGTGCATAAATACTTATGATTGTTATGTCTTCTTGTTGAATTGTTCCTTTTATTAATACATAGTGTCCTTCTTTGTCTCTTAATTGCTTTACATTTTAAGTCTAATTTGTTGGCTATTAGTATAGTTACTCCTGTTCTTTTCTGGTTGTTGTTTGCATGAAATACCTTTTCCCAACCTTTCACTTTCAACTTATGTTTGTCCTTGGGTCTAAAATGTATTTCCTGAGGACAGCATGTAGATACATCCTTGTGCTGGTCTGAAACTGTATTGGACCCCAGAAAAGCCATGCCCTTTGATCCTCATTCAATATTGCTGGGTAGGAGCATTTTGATTGTTTCCATGAAGATGTGACCCATCCAATTGTGGGTGGTAACTTTTGATTAGATGATTTCCATGGAGGTGTGTCTCCACCCGTTGAAGGTTGAGTTGCTTCCTGGAATTCTTTAAAAGAGGAAACATTTTGGAGAGAGTCCCTTTTTTGGTAGAGCCATGAGAAAGCCAGCAGACGCTGCCATGTTCGCCATGTGCCCTTCCAGCTGAGAGAGAACGCTGAATGTCATCAGCCTTCTTGAACCAAGGTATCTTTAACACGGATGCCTTAAATTGGACATTTCTATAAACTTGTTTTAATTGGGACATTTTCTCAGCCTTAGAACTGTAAACTAGCAACTCATTAAATTCCCCTTGTTAAAAACCATTCGGTTTCTGGTATGTTGCATTCCGGCAGTTAGCAAACTAGAACAATACTGTTTTTTAAACTACTCTGCTAGTCTATGTCTTTTGATTGGGGAGTTTAATCCATTAACATTTAGTGTTATTACCAGACTGTGAGGGAGGGGTGCCGGCCTCTGCAGCTTAGGGGACTCATGTTTCTGGGTGGGATTGCAGCTGGTCCAGCTTGTCCAGTCTGGTGTATGCTGTGTGTCTGGTCACTGATGTGGCCCCAGCAGTTGTTCTGTAGTGTTTCTGGCTATTGACTAGCCACTCTGGAGGATAAACTAAATTCCACACCTCACTAAGCCACTGTCTTGGAATCTCCTCAATTGAATTCTTAATCTCAACTACTAAATTTTTCAATTCTGCAGTTTTCTTGTCATTCTTTCATACAGAGTCCACTTCTGTGGTAAACTTTTAATAATTCACCTATTTTTGATGAACATTTTAAATCATACTTATTTTAAAGTCCGTATTCGATCATTCTAATATCTGGGTCACTGATAGATTTGCCTATATTGTCTGGTTGTTTTTTCCCAGACAATATAATATTTTATGTAATATAATGTTTTTAATATTTTTTCCCAGACAATATTTTATATAAAATTTTATTATATTTTCCCAGACAATATAATATTATATGTAATATAATGTTTTTAATATTTAGTTATTTGGTTCTGTTTCCTGGCATGCCTAGAATTTTTTGACTGAATGCTAGACTTAGCATTAAAAAGTTACAAAAGCTCTGGATGATATCTTCCTCCAGAGAAGATTCTGTTTTCTCCTGGCAAGATAAATATTATTAGCATATCACCCTAATAATTATGTGACTGGTCAATTTTGGTTTGCTTTTACTCACAGAACATAACCCTTCTTAGGGTCAACTTGAACGCCTGGGGTGTTTATTATGGCCCTCCACCCTGAAAGGCCCTGAACTATAATTTTTCTCACCTATGCTTTGTAAGACTGATGAATTATGGCAAGTGAAAAATCTACTCAATTTGTGTGTGTGTGACACTAAGCACAGATAAAGTAGAAGTCAGAAAATGTTTTGAGTGAATATTGCTTGCAAAAATTAATCTCACTTCTAGGACTCCTCAGGATCTTGGCTCCTCAACTCCCGACCATTTGGTTGCCCCAAACTACAGTTTTGTTTTCTCTCTAGCTCAATGACTGTCTGAAACTCTAACCTGCTGTGAGGCATGCTACTAGATCAATAAATATTAAGACTATGTTGAATGAAATGTCAGAAACAAAAAGACAAATATTATCGTGCCTCAATCATACGGACTAACTATAATATAAAAACTTGGTGAACTGAAGACGAGGGCATGGGTTTTAAGGTTGGGCCCTACTGTAAAGGGTCCTAGATTGTAAGTTCATACAGCAGGCACATATTCACAAGATGTAACTGTTATTTCTAAATTCTGAGATACTGAGCTGTTTGCATATAACTTGACTGCTCCCAGAGGCTTTGGGTATTTATGTGACACCTGAAATTCAAAGTTAGAGGTCTGAAGCTATGCAAGTCAGCAGCACCCCATACAGGAACTGCTGAAAAAGGGATCAGATATCAACTACAGATTATGAATGAAGGTGATGTGGATAGGGCTGGGGCAGATCAGAATACAGGGTAAAGGATGATACTGTCCATATTTTAAAACTTCCTGTGAGCCCAAAGGGAGAGACGTTTATTTGGTGCAAAATGTTTATATCTGGTAGTACATTACCTAATATTATCTGTATGTTCAGTTTAGCTGAACACTGTAGTACATGGAATCTTGAATATGGCACGTAATCTTACCGGTTTGTCTTAGTGAGTGTGATGCCCCGACATATCCCAGAGTACTTTGGGCAATGAATAAAGAAGTATTTGCAAAGGCCCCTTGGGGGACTGGGGAGAAAGGAGGAAATATTCAACTTGCCCATTTGGAGAATTTCTCATATTTTCACAAGCAGTGGGGACAGGTAAATCAATAGGCTGAGGCCTCGATCTTCCAGTTCGCCCCTATAAAACTTATTCCTGCAAAGGATAGGGTAAGCCTACTTAAAATTAGGCCTAAAAATCACCCCTAAGAAAATCTCTTTTGTTGCTCAGATGTGGCCTCGCTCTCTAAGCCAACTAGGCAGGTGAACTTACTACCCCCCCCCCCACTACGTGGGACGTGATTCCCAGAGGTATTAAATCTCCCAGCATCATGGGATTGAAAAAGCCTTCTTGATCAAAAGAAGGAAGAGAGAAATGAGACAAAATAAAGGTTCAGTGGCTGACAGATTTCAAAGAGAGTCAAGAGGTCATCCTGGATGTTATTCGTATGCATTATACAGAAATCTCTTTTTAGTTTATGGTGTGTTGGAGTGGCTGGAGGGAAGTACCTGACTGGTGAGCTGTGTTCTAATAGCCTCAATTTTTGAAGATGATTATATAACGATAGAACTTTTACAACGTAACTGTGTGATTGTGAAAACCTTGTGTCTGATGCTCCTATAATCCATGTTATGGACAGATGAGTAAAAAAATATGGAAAATAAATAAATAAATAATAAGGAGCTAAAGGGTAAAATAAATTGCAGATTGAAATACTAGTGGTCAATGAGAGGGAGGGGTGAGTTGTATGGGATGTATGAATCTTTTCTTGTTTCTTTTTATTTATTTTTTTCCTGCAGTGATATAAATGTTCAAAACATGATTATCATGATGAATACACAACTATGTGATGATACTATGAGCCACTGATTGTTCACCATGTATGAACTGTGTGTGAAGATTTGTCAATAAAAATATAAAAAACAAACAAAAACAAAAAAACTCTAGCCTGCTCCTTTCTATTCAGCCACTATGTCCTGCACTGAGAACTGGGAAATGTCTTACGGGAAAAAAAAAAATTGCAGGGCTTATCTCAATGTGTTTCCTTTTACTCTGGGATCTTGGCCCCTGATATCTTCACTATGTTGTTCTCCACTGCTTCTCCCTCATTTGGGGGGAGGCAGGTATTTTACACAGATTTTTCATTGTCCTAGAGAGATTCTAGGTATTCCACCATACCTGGAAAAGAAGTCCAATAACTCCAGCTCCTTTAACTACCATCCACTTGTTCAGAAAATCCTAGAATTTCCTCCTGTTTCCTAATAGCCATGCCATCTGTGGTTAGCCCTTCAACATCTCCTATTTAGGCCAACACAAAACAAGTATTGGATATTTCTAATTTTAACCCATATGCTTCACCAGAAATGCTCAAGTCTAGGTGGACATCAATAAGGATAATTTTTAAAAGTACAGATTCCTGGGCTCTATCCATAAGAAGAAAGTCGCTGATTTGGTAGATCTGCAACAGAATCCTGGAATTACAACCATCACCAAACACACACACAGACACACAAGGCTCCTTAAGTGATTCTGATGGAATCATTTCATAGATTGCTGTTTGGATAATCATTACTCTATACCTTGACTACCAATTTCCTTTCTAAATTGTCAATCTGATTATGTTACCCTGAAAATAATGTCTTCTCTCTGTTTAATTATAATCTTTCGTTTTACAAATAAAAATATCCTATGTGTCCTATATTGGTTTAATGGTATATGTATGCATGTTAAGGTGTGAGAAAGAGGGAAATAAGACAGAGAAAGAACAGCAAGTCAGTGTCAGAGAGAGGAAAAACAGATAAAAACTAAAGGAAGAGGGTAAAAACAAGGTTGGAAGAGAGTGTGAACATGAGTTTCAAAGAGGTATGGCTTCAAGATGCTCATGCCTAGGAGAGGAAGAAATAAATTCTGAGAACTGAAATTTAATTATGAATTTCCCAAAGACTTCTCAGGGTTTTGAGATGTGAAATTTAGACATTATACTGTAAAGAAGAAACATGATTCTACTAGGTATGCAATCACCTGGTAGAGTTTTGAGCCTTGCATCACAAAAACTGCAGCAGACCAGTACATACTACAACCGGGTATACAGTATCTAGACTCAGGCATCATGAAAACAGGTCGATCACCAAACCCTATGAGGTTGTTCAAATTACTTATTTTATCATATTCTATCAACTCCCTGGAAATATGACAAATTTTTCCCACTACATATTTGGGAGGTAATCAGTGCTTTTGATACAAACTGATTCAATAAAAAACTGGCTCTGAAATTCTGTTTCTATCCATGGGAACTGGCAAAAACAAGAATTTAAATTAGTACAGTTTCTCAATAAGCACCTTCTGATTTCTCCTGAAAAATACTTTCTTCTAACTTGTGCATATCTCAAAACATTCTAGATTTCTCTTTCAAGCTGCCATGCATGGGGTGGCCAAATTTATATCATTAAACTCAACAATATATAGTTCCATTATTGTTATAAAGACAAATTAAATACATCACTCAATGACATTATCAAAAGCATTTAAAAAATGAAATTACTTTGTTAGTCACAGTGTTGATTGCCAGAGTTGGAGAGGCACTTCCCGAAATAATACACTCCATTCCCAAAGAATCTGAATCTATGCTATATGGAGTTGAGGCCTAAAATATAAGAACAAAATAAATAATTATTAGCTTACATATCCAGCAATTTTAACACAGTTTGAAGGGATTTCATTAAATTCTCCCATATCCACTTTTCTGCTTTATTTACGAAAATGATTTGAAATGGTATTGAAATCTCGAGTATATTAATATACCCTGAATTACTATTACAAAGTCCATAGGTAAGCAACTTCATACCAACTCTTGTAATTGCTTGTGGTATAGGTTCACAAAAATTGTAGATAAACTTCTACAATGCAGCCTGTTAATGGTCCTGTAATATAAATCCTCCCCTTTCTCATTTTAGTAACAGAACTCTATAATTATTGACTGAAGGCTGCCCAGTTAGAGACTACATTTTTCAGACTCGTATGCATCTAATCGTAGTCATGTGATTAAGGTGTAACCAATGGAATGTGAGCAATGGTGATAAGTGCAACTTCTGGGTCATGCCTGTAAAATAAACTTTTTGCCCTCCATTTTCTTTCTTCTTATTACAGGCTTGAGTAAGACAGGGTGGTGGTGATCTTGCTTAACCATAAAACAGAGGGTAATATCCTGGGGTATAATGGAAAAAGAACATTAGAGAGAAGGTGAACATCTGAATATCCTTGTGGAACAGAGCTATTTATCTCCCGACCCATCTATCAGCTCAGATTTTTATCTGAGGGAGGAAAAAAACTATCTCTAGTTTAAGCTTCTCAGCTGTCATTTTATTTTTTTCCCTTTGACTACTAAAGAACTGACTAGAACAACTTCATATGCACTGCTTACACATCTAACATGGGTGTCAAAACAATATGGAAGGATTTTTGCATTTAGGATTTTGGATCTAGATTATGAGAACTCATCTCCCTTTTCCAAGAAATGATTATTACATTACTGAGCCATCAAGATAGTTCAACATCAATTGTGAAAGTTAAAGATGGGCAGATATAAATAATTTGTAACTATGAGGCTAGTTCCATTTATATTTTCTCTCTGGTAAAAAAAAAAAAGTGTTCAACACAATCTCAACTGAACATGCATTTTAAAGAGATCATACTGGATAAGCAAAGAGCAATTTCACTGAGACAAATTTCTGAGATTAATCTACTGATTATATAATCCTCAGCATGAATTTCTTTGATTAGATAATACATTTGTTAAGAAGATAGAGAATAGACATCTTGATTGAAATGAAAAAGGGAAAAGACTAAGGTTACCCCTAGAAGCTAAACTGCAGCATTAACGCACTGGGTACACATTGAGGGTTAGGAAAAAATGAAAAAGGGTTCAAAAGTAGGAGTGAAGAGAATCAAAAATAGAGTGTATACTTCCGAGTCAAGATGGCGGCTTCACAACGTGCGCATTTTAGTTTGTCCTTCAGAACAACTACTAAATAACCAGAAACAGTACAGAACAGCTCCTGGAGCCACGATAGTGACCAGACACACAGCGTACCCCAGTCTGGACCAGCTGGACCGGCTGCGAGCACCCCCCAGAACCATGAGTTCCCAAAGCTGCGGCAGCCAGCGCCCCTCCCCCACAGGAGACTTCCCAGAGGGGAAAGGAAAGGACTTTACCAGCAGCAGGAACTGGGCACAATCAAACGCCAACTGTGGAACTAATTAACAAATTCTGACTACTAAAAATACGCCCCTAGCTTAGGTGAACCTGATCAAAGTGGAGGTTGCTCATTTTTGCCCCGGCGCCAAGGGGGCAGGACTGACAGAAAAAGGGGGAAAAAAAAGAAGGAAACAGAGGTTTTTGTGGCTGTGTATCTAAAAGGCTTGATTGTCTCTGGATACAGCGGAAGGACTTTTCAGGCTGCAACTGCCCCAGGCATAGGCAGAAGTGAGCTCTTTTGGGGGCTTATCTTTGGGGTACGCTGCACTTCTTGGATCTGTAATTTTAGGTCTTTCATAAGAGTTGGGAAATTTTCAGTGATAATTTCCTCCATTAGTTTTTCCCCTCCTTTTCCCTTCTCTTCTCCTTCCGGGACACCCACAACACGTATATTGTGCACTTCATATTATCATTCAGTTCCCTGAGTCCCTGCTCATATTTTTCCATTTTTTCCCCTATAGTTGCTGTATCTTGTCGGATTTAGTCCCCTATAGTTGCTGTATCTTGTCACCCCACCCAGGGGAGGGGTGAAGTCCCACTCAGGTGGAATCCCTCCATCAAGGAATTTAGACACCAGGGCTTGGTAATTCGAAGCCCTTAAAACCAGCCTACAATCTCTCTGTCTCCACCACACTCCCAGCTGGAAGAGTCTGTCAAAATTAAAGGTATGGCATCATCTTATGCTGGTGGGACCTGCAGTGAGAAAAGCACCACAAACAGGGCAGAGTAAGAAAAACAGAGTCCAGAGACTGCACAGGAAAGTCTTTCAACCTGCTGGGTCTCACCCTCAGGGAAAACCGACGCAGGTGACTCTTTCCTCCTTATAGGAGGCCAGTTTGGTCTGGGAAAATCTGGCTGGGGTATATAATATTTAAGTAGACCCTCCTAAGTGTGTGTGGGGAAAGGCACCACACAAGCAAGGCAAGAAACAAGAAAACAAGAACTGAAAAATTCTCCTCTGTTAAACAAAACTTAAGCTAAAGGTCCAGATAAAGCTGAACAGAATGTCAAAGAACAGACAGACAACAAATTCATCCAGTAAGAAAACCCTAGATAAAAGAAGTGAAAGCAATCTCCAGAATAAACTAATGAAGGTAATTAAATGCCTAGACGCCAGCAAAAAATAACAAATCACACTAGGAAAACTGAAGATATGGCCCAGTCAAAGGAACAAACCAACAATTCAAATGAGATACAGGAGCTGAAACAATTAATTCAGAATGTATGAACAGACATGGAAAACCTCTTCAAAAACCAAATCAATGAATTGAGGGAGGGTATGAAGAAGGCAAGGAAAGAACAAAAAGAGGAAACTGAAAGTCTGAAAAAACAAATCACAGAACTTATGGGAATGAAAGACAGTAGAAGAGATGAAAAAAACAATGGAAACCTACAATGGTAGATTTCGAGAGACAGAACATAGGATTTCTGAACTGGAGGACGGAACATCTGAAATCCGACAAGATACAGCAACTATAGGGGAAAAAATGGAAAAATATGAGCAGGGACTCAGGGAACTGAATGATAATATGAAGTGCACAATATACGTGTTGTGGGTGTCCCGGAAGGAGAAGAGAAGGGAAAAGGAGGGGAAAAACTAATGGAGGAAATTATCACTGAAAATTTCCCAACTCTTATGAAAGACCTAAAATTACAGATCCAAGAAGTGCAGCATACCCCAAAGAGAATAGATCCAAATAACGTTCTCCAAGATACTTACAAGTCAGAATGTCTGAGGTCAAAGAGAAAGAGAGGATCTTGAAAGCAGCAAGAGAAAAACAATCCATCACATACAAGGGAAACCCAATAAGACTATGTGTAGATTTCTCAGCAGAAACCATGCGGGAGAGAAGACAGTGGGATGATATATTTAAACTACTGAAAGAGAAAAACTGCCAACCAAGAATTTTACACCCAGCAAAATTGTCCTTCAAAAATGAGGGAGAAATTAAAACATTTTCAGACAAAAAAATCACTGGGAGAATTGGTGACCAAGAGACTAGCTCTGCAAGAAATACTAAAGGGAGCACTAGAGACAGATATAAAAAGACAGAAGAGAGAGGTGTGGAGAAGAGTGTAGAAAGAAGGAAAATTAGATATGACATATAAAATACAAAAGGCAAAATGGTAGAGGAAAGTTCTACCCAAACAGTAATAACATTAAATGTTAATGGATTGAACTCCCCAATCAAAAGACATAGACTGGCAGAATGGATTAAAAAACAGGATCCTTATATATGCTGTCTACAGGAAACACATCTTAGACCCAAAGATAAATATAGGTTGAAAGTGAAAGGTTGGGAAAAGATACTTCATGCAAATAACAACCAGAAAAGAGCAGGAGTAGCTATACTAATATCCAACAAATTAGACTTCAAATGTAAAACAGTTAAAAGAGACAAAGAAGGATACGTACTAATAAAAGGAACAATTCAACATGAAGACATAACAATCATAAATATTTATGCACCGAACCAGAATGCTCCAAAATACATGAGGCAAACACTGCAAACACTGAAAAGGGAAATAGACACATCTACCATAATAGCTGGAGATTTCAATTCCCCACTCTCATCAATGGACAGAACATTTAGACAGAGGATCAATAAAGAAACAGAGAATTTGAATATTACAATAAATGAGTTAGACATAACAGACATTTATAGGACATTACACCCCACAACAGCAGGATACACGTTTTTCTCAAGTGCTCATGGATCATTCTCAAAGACAGACCATATGCTGGGTCACAAAGCAAGTCTCAACAAATTTAAAAAGATTGAAATCATACAAAACACTTTCTCAGATCATAAGGGAATGAAGCTGGATCAATAATAGGAAGAGTGCCAGAAAATTCACAAATATGTGGAGGCTCAACAACACACGTTTAAACAACTAGTGGGTTGAGGGAAATTTATTGCCCTAAATGCCTATATCAAAAAAGAAGAAAGGGCAAAAATACAGGAATTAACTGTCCACTTGGAAGAACTGGAGAAAGAACAGCAAACTAATCCCAAAGCAAGCAAAAGGAAAGAAATAACAAAGATTAAAGCAGAAATAAATGAAATTGAGAACATGAAAACAACTGAGAAAATCAATAAAACCAGAAGTTGGTTCTATGAGAAAATCAACAAGATTGATGGGCCCTTAGCAAGATTGACAAAAAGAAGAAGAGAGAGGATGCAAATAAATAAGATCAGAAATGGAAGAGGAGACATAACCATTGACCCCACAGAAATAAAGGAGGTTACAACAGGATACTAAGAACAACCAACTTCGACTCAAGATGAAATAGATGACCTCAACAAACCAATCACAAGTAAAGAAATTGAATCAATCATTAAAAAGCTTCCCAAAAAGAAAAGTCCAGGACCAGATGGCTTCACATGTGAATTCTACCAAACATTCCAGAAAGAATTAGTACCAACTCTGCTCAAACTCTTCAAAAAAAATTGAAGTGGAGGGAAAGCTACCTAATTCATTCTATGAAGCCAACATTACCTTCATACCAAAACCAGGCAAAGATATTACAAAAAAAGAAAACTACACACCAATCTCTCTAATGAATATAGATGCAAAAATCCTCAACAAAATTCTAGCAAATTGAATCCAGTAACACATTAAAAGAATTATACATCATGACCAAGTAGGATTCATCCCAGGTATGCAAGGATGGTTCAACATAAGAAAATCAATTAATGTAATACACCATATCAACAAATCGAAGCAGAAAAATCACATGATCATCTCAATTGACGCAGAGAAGGCATTTGACAAACTTCAACATCCTTTCCTGTTGAAAACACTTCAAAGGATAGGAATACAAGGGAATTTCCTTAAAATGATAAAGGGAAAATATGATAAAACCCACAGCTAATATCATCCTCAATGGGGAAAAACTGAAAACTTTCCCCCCAAGATCAGAAACAAGACAAGAATGTTCACTATCACCACTGTTATTCAACACTGTGTTGGAAGTTCTAGCCAGAGCAATTAGACAAGAAAAAGAAATACAAGGCATCAAAATTGGAAAGAAAGAAGTAAAACTATCACTGTTTGCAGATGATATGATACCATATGTCGAAAACCCTCAAGAATCCACAGCAAAACTACTAGAGCTAATAAATGAGTACAGCAAAGTGGAAAGTTACAAGATCAACATTCAAAAATCTGTAGCATTTCTATACATTAGTAATGAACAAGCTGAGGGGGAAATCAAGAAACGAATTCCATTTACAATTGCAACTAAAAGAATAAAATACTTAGGAATAAATTTAACTAAAGAGACAAAAGACCTATACAAAGAAAACTACAAAAAATTGTTAAAAGAAATCACAGAAGACCTAAATAGATGGAAGGGCATACTGTGTTCATGGATTGGAAGACTAAATATAGTTAAGATGTCAATCCTACCTAAATTGATTTACAGATTCAATGCAATACCAATCAAAATCCCAACAACTTATTTTTCAGAAATAGAAAAACCAATAAGCAAATTTATCTGGAAGGGCAAGGTGCCCCAAATTGCTAAAAGTATCTTGAGGAAAAAAAACGAAGCTGGAGGTCTCGCGCTGCCGGACTTTAAGGCGTATTATGAAGCCACAGTGGTCAAAACAGCATGGTACTGGCATAAAGATATATCAACCAATGGAATCGAATAGAGTGCTCAGATATAGACCCTCTCATCTACGGACATTTGATCTTTGATAAGGCAGTCAAGCCAACTCACCTGGGATAGAACAGTCTCTTCAATAAATGGTGCCTAGAGAACTGGATATCCATATGCAAAAGAATGAAAGAGGACCCATATCTCACACCGTATACAAAAGTTAACTCAAAATGGATCAAAGATCTAAACATTAGGTCTAAGACCATAAAACAGTTAGAGGAAAATGTAGGGAAATATCTTTTGAATCTTACAATTGGGGGCAGTTTTATGGACCTTAAACCTAAAGCAAGAGCACTCAAGAAAGAAATAAATAAATGGGAGCTCCTCAAAATTAAACATTTTTGTGCATCAAAGAACTTCATCAAGAAAGTAGAAAGACAGCCTACACAATGGGAGACAATATTTGGAAATGATATATCAGATAAAGGTCTAGTATCCAGAATTTATAAAGAGATTGTTCAACTCAACAACAAAAAAACAGCCAACCCAATTACAAAATGGAAAGAAGACTTGAACAGACACTTCTCAGAAGAGGAAATACGAACGGCCAAAAGACACATGAAGAGATGCTCAATGTCCCTGGCCATTAGAGAAATGCAAATCAAAACCACAATGAGATATCATCTCACACCCACCTGAATGGCCATTATCAACAAAACAGAAAATGACAAGTGCTGGAGAGGATGTGGAGAAAGAGGCACACTTATTCACTGTTGGTGGGATTGTCAAATGGTGCAATCGCTGTGGAAGGCACTTTTGTGGAAGGCACTTTGGCAGTTCCTCAAAAAGCTGAATATAGAATTGCCATACGACCCAGCAATACCATTGCTAGGTATCTACTCAGAGGACATAAGGGCAAAGACACAAACGGACATTTGTACACCAATTTTTATAGCAGCATTATTTACAATTGCAAGGAGATAGAAACAACCAAAATGTCCATCAACAGACGAGTGGCTAAACAAACTGTGGTATATACATATGATGGAATATTATGCAGCTGTAAGACAGAATAAATTTATGAAGTATATAACAACATGGATGGACCTTGAGAACATTATGCTGAGTGAGACTAGCCAAAAACTAAAGGACAAATACTGTATGGTCTCATTGATATGAACTGACATTAGTGAATAAACTTGGAATATTTTGTTCATAACAGAGACCATCAGGAGATAGAAGTAGGGTAAGATATTGGGTAATTGGAGCTGAAGGGATACAGACTGTGCAACAGGACTGGAAAGAAAAACTCAGAAATGGACAGCACAATACTACCTAACTGTAATACAATTATGTTAAAACACTGAATGAAGCTGCATGTGAGAATGATAGAGGGAGAAGGGCTGAGGACATAAATGAAATCAGAAAGAAAGATGTTAAAGATTGAGATGGTATAATCTAGGAATGCCTAGAGTGTATAATAATAGTGAAATGTACAAGGTATAATTTTACTAATGTCTTTGCATGAGGAAGAATAAAGGAATGTCATTATTGCAGGGTACTGAAAATAGATGGTAATTAATGTTTTAAAATGTCACCTTCTGCGTGACACTAAAGCAAAAAATGTTTATGTGGTACAAAATTTATATTTTGAGTAGTGCATTTCCTAATATAACTTATGTAGATAGTTTGATTGAACATCATAAGTACTTGGAATATCAGGTAGGACATGAGATTTTGCTGGTTTGTCCAGAGTGATGTCCCGATGAATCCCAGAGTGATTCAATCAGTGAATGGAAAAGTATCTGCAAAGCCCCCTTCAGGGAGTGGTGAGAATGGGGAGAAATTCAACTTCCCCAAGTTGAATTCCTGATATTATCACAAGCAGTGTGGACAACCAAAGCTATAGGCAGAGCCCCCAGTCTTGGGGTTTGTTCACATGAAACTTAACTCTGCAAAGAATAGGTCAAGTCTACTTAAAATTTAGGCCTAAGAGTCACCCCCAAGAGAGCCTTTTTTGTTGCTCAGATGTGGCTCCTCTCTCCAGCCAACACAACAAGCAGTTTCACCTCCCTACCCCTCTCTATGTGGGACATGATTCCCAGGGGTGTGGACCTTCCTGGCAACGTGGGACAGAGATCTTGGAATGAATGGAGACTCAGCATCAAAGGATTGAGAAAAACCCTAGAATGAGCTGAGACTTAGCATCAAGGGATTGAAAAAATCTTCTCGACCAAAAGAGGGAAGAGGGAAATGAGACAAAGTGTCAATGGCTGAGAGATTCCAGAGTCAAGAGGTTATCCTGGAGGTTACTCTTATGCATCAAGTAGATATCATCTTGTTATTCAAGATGTTATGGAGAGGCTGGAGGGAACTGCCTGAAAATGTAGAGCTGTGTTCCAGTAGCCATGTTTCTTGAGGATGACTGAATAATGATACAGCTGTCACAATGTGACTGTGTGATTGTGAAAACCTTGTGTCTGATGCTCCTTTTATCTACCTTGTCAACAAAGGAGTAGAACATATGGAATAAAAATAAATAATAGGGGGAACAAACGCTACAATAAATCTAGTTTAAATGCTAGTGATCAGTGACAGCGAGGGGTTAGGGGTATGGTAAGCATAACTTTTTTTTCTCTGTTATCGTTTTATTTCTTTTTCTGTTATCTTTTTATTTCTTTTTCTAAATCGATGCAAATGTTCTAAGAAATGATGATATGCAACTAAGTGATGACATTGTGAATTACTGATTATGGATGTTGTTTTATTTTGTTTCTTTATTTTTTTAATTAATACATAAATTTTTTAAAAATGCAAAAAAAATTTCTGGTACACAGAAAAAATTCTCACAATAAAGCAACCATGTTTCTTAAAAAAAGGAAATGGAAAACAACAAATGTTGGAGAGAATACAGAAAAATAGGAACACTTAATCATTGTTGGTGGAAATGTAAAATAGCTCAGTTTTTATGGAAAACAGCTTAATGGTTTCTCAGAAATTTTAGTATAGAATTAGCATATGTCCCAGCAATCCTGCTTCAAGGTATATATCCAAAAGAATTGAAAGCAAGGACTTGAATAGATATTTTCACACTAATATTCATAGTGGCATTATTCACAATTGCCAAAAGATGGAAGCAACACAACTGTCTAGCAACAATGCACGGAAAAACAAAATGTAGCATATACATACAACAGAACATTATTCAGTCACAAAAAGCAACAAAGTTCTGATACATATGACTGTGTGATTAATCTTGAAGACATTGACTGACATAAACCAAATATAAGAGGACAAATATTCTATGATCTCACTGATGTGAAATAATTAGAATATGCAAACTCAGAGTCAGACACTAGAAGGCAGAATACCAGAGGCTGGGGTAGGGATAGGGAATGGGGCATTGAAGCTTAACTGGTACAGAGTTTCTGTCTGGGGTGATGGACAAGTTTTCCTGATGGATGATGACGATGTTAGCACAATATTGTGAATACAATTAACACCACTTTATTGTATTTTTTAATGTAATAAAATGGGAAGTTCAAGGTTGTATATATAAGTTACCAGAATGAAAATTTTTTAAACCATAGAACTGTACAACAGAAAGAGTGAACCCTAATGTAAACTATGGGGTATAGTTAATAGCATAATTATAATACTATCTCTTCAAATGTAACAAAGGTATCACACTGAAGCAAAGTGTTAATAACTGAGAAAATTGCATTGTGAGGGTGGTATATTGGAATTCTGTACTTTTTGCATGATCTTGTAAATCTACAATTTCTTGAATTTAAAAAAGAACAACAACAAAAAAAAACCTTTCAGACTGAAAAATAGAGTATCTAAAAAAAAGCAGTGAATGGGTTTAATATTAGAATGGAGATAAAAGAGGAAAGAATCAGTGAACTGAAAAATGGATGAACAAAACTTTTCCAAGCTAAAGCAAAAAAAAAAAAAAAAAAAAGTTGATTTTTAACATAGTTGAAGTTCCAGAATAAAAGGAAAAAGACAAAAACGGTAGAAAAAATATGTATGTAAAAATGATAACTGAAAATGTTGGAATCCAATTTGGAGAAAGCAATAAACTTGCAGATTCAAAAAGCTCAGTGAACCCCAATTAGGATTCATTCAAAGAAAATCAAGCTTAGCTAAAACATAATCAACCTATTGAAAATCAAACATAGAATGCAGCCAGAGAGAAAAACAACAATATATTTACATACAAGGGATCATCAACTGGAAAATATGCATTTCTCATAAAAAATGATTGTGATCATAAGATATTGAAACAAGCTTTTCAAAGTGCTAAAAGAAAAAACTGTCAACTCCAGCTACTGATACTATGAAAATATTCTTCAAGAATAAGGGCAAGATAAAGAGATTTTCCGAGAAATAGAAACTAAGATAATCTGTTGCCAGGAGACCTGCACTACAAAAAAAGCTAAAGGAAGATCATTAGGCTAAAGGGAAATTATAGCAGAGTGAATCTTGGATTTGTGGAGTGAATGAAAGCATCAGAAAGAGTAAACATCTGAGTAAATATGTTTTTAAAAATATATGGTTATTTAAGGTAAAAATTATAACATTATCTTGTGAGATTTTTTCAATTACAACTGTGAGGAGTGGTAGAGGAGAGGGCAATGGAATCTGTATATCTGGAAAGTTTCCACAGTTTCTATAACATTAACCAAGAATAAACTGCAAAAGTTTTGGAGTGTATAACTCAAATCCCTAGAGTAATCAGAGAAATAAAATATTAAAAGCCATGATTCTTTTTTCTGTCTCCAGTGTCTTAGAGCATCTAGAAAGAAAAACCTGTTAATTGTGGAACAATAACCCATACCAAACTCTGAAATCTATTCTATGACAGCCTGTTACAATGTACTTTGAAATTTATTGAGTTTTTGAAAATATGTTATATTTCACAATAAAAAAGGTTAAAAAAGAAAAGAAAAATGGTATGAAAACCTCATAATGCCCTTGCTAGCCCTTTTCTTACCCCACCCCTTCAGTGTGGAGTCAGCCTGCATTCTGATTGTCAGTCCCAGGCACTGTTCTGGAGGGAGCAGTATAATACCTGTGTGCATACTGCAGTGCCTTTGTGTCAGTACCAATCTAACGGATGATAGCCTGAAAGACTGGACCAGAGAACTCCTCTCTGGCTTTCCCTATCAGAACTTGTTCTATAATCAGAAGCAGCTTGTGGACACCTAAAACAATATAAGAAACAACAAAGTCAAAGTAGCCTAGGGCAAACGGATTATGTGCTTTAAGTCATATCATAAAGCCCTCAGGTGTGGGGTCTATTTTATAGGAAGCAGAGCGGACATTACAGGACATTCCTGTAAATGGGGGAATTCCTAAGGCTACAAGCAAGTACAAGGCCAGGACAGGAAGAAGGCTCAGAAAAGACTGAGAGGACCATGTACCTCATATGCTTCTATGACTGATCTACTTGATAGGAAGGCTAAACAACCAAAGGAGAGCACCAGCCTTATGTAGAGGTGATTTGCAAAGACAGTGAAAGGTGTATTTTACACTGGTTTGTTTTTTTTTATCTCCTCAAAGAAATTACCTCAAGGAAATTTTTGTCACATCACTATGTAGAATCAAGTTTAAGGTACAGATAGCTCAAGGACTAAATCCTAGGGTTAACACAGCATAATATGAAATAATAAAGTGTGCAACAAAAGATTATAAGACAAAGAGGAAATAACAGCCCACCCAAAAGAATGAGATAAATCCAGAAACCATCAATGAAGATGGTCAGACTTTGGAGATACTGGACAAAGACTTTGAAAAGAAAATGATAACATGCTCAAGGAGATAAAAGATAAATGATAACATGCTTATGGAGACTGCCGGGAGGATGGCGGAGTAGAATGCAGTGAGTTCACACGTGCTCCATGAAACAAGATAGAGGACGGGAAGAAAATGACTAGGAATGCAGGTACCGGGGTGTGAGTAAATCAGGGGGGTCTTTAGGCAGTTTTTGGGGAGGAGAGCATTGGCAGGATTAGACAGGGAGAACGAGTGAGTCAGGTGACCGGAATCCCCACCAGGCATACTGCAGTGCATGGGGGAGGTGTGGCAGAGGGAGGTGAACATCCTTGGCTCCAGCCTGCACAGCTGCTGGCTGCGGAAACCTTCCTAGATGGCCGTAGTGGATGGCACCTGTGGGGTGACTGGAGGAGGGATGACCATCCACAGCAGAGCTGGGCCTCAAGGCAACTGGAGTGATCACCAAGACAGGTGTGGGAATAGCTAGACTGTAGGTGTGGTGCCTGTGAGACCTGCCAGTGCTGTGAATCAGCTGATTTTCCAGGTGCTAGTCAGCTCCACAGTCCCCCTAAGAGAGAAGGCCAAAAGGCCACCCCAGAGAGGGAGCAGCCCGCCTGTCGAGCCCGCCAACCTCGAGGCAGGAGGGGTGGGGTTGAGGCATGATGAGACTTGGAGCGCCACCTGCTAGCCACATCCAGTAAGTACAGGTGGACTGTACTAGATGGGGAGGGGGAAGCCTGAGAGAGAAGACCACCTGCTGGGAAGAAGGGGTAAGTGCAGGCAAGCTAATTCCCTATCTGCCTAATTCTTTATTTTTATTTTTATTTTATTTTTTTCTTAGTATTTTTTCCTTTTCCTCCTTTTAAAAATATATTCTTTTTACACGTTTATTAGTAGTATAATTATTCATTTTTAAAGATATTTCATATATTTATTTTCCATTTAACATATTTTTTATTACTCCATTTCATCTATCTTTAATATTACTATTATTCGTTTTCTCTTAAATTTTCTATCCCTTTGGTAGGCATCAGCTTGACTTCACTCCCAGTATATCCTGGGGTGTCTCCTTTTGATTTTAGGGCCTACTACTGTTGAGGTGTATTTTGTTGTTGTTCTTGTTTCTGTGTTTCATATTTTTATTAGTATCTTCTTTGTTATTGTTCTTCTTGTGTGTTTGTGTGAACAGGTTGGTAGCCAAGCTTGGGTCTCCTGTGTGGTGGTCAGCCGTTTTGCTACTGGAGAACCCATGCACCCAGCCTAGCTTCTAACAGACCCTTAAGTTGACCAGTAACCCCTAACATGAGATCTGGACCTTGATTTGGTGGAGAATAACCGACAGAGTACAAAAGGAAACATTCAGTGAAAATCAAGTAAATACAAAACTCGAGAAGAATGAAGGCAACCAACTTGCAAAGTAACCATATCAAGATAATCAAATGCCCCGAACACAACAGAAAATCACAAAGCACAGGAAGATCCAAGCAGAAATGGTCCAGCCAAACAACTAAATCAAAATTCCACAGCAGGGACAGAATATGGAACAACTACTCAAGGATATTTATAAAGAAATAAAGGATATCAGGAAGACACTACAAGAGCAGAAAGAAGAATTCAGGAGGTTAAACAGAAAAATGGCAGATCTCACACAAATGAAAGATACAGCAGATCAAATTAAAAATGTAATGGAGACACAGGATAGCAGATTCAAAGAAGCAGAAGGAAGAATAAGTGAGCTAAGACAGAACAAGTGAACTAGACCTCACAAAAGAACAAATGGCAAGAAAGATGGAAATAATGCAACTGGATCTTAGAGAAATGATGGACAATAAGAGGCACACAAATATAAGAATTACCATTGTCACAGAAGAAAAAGAGAAAAGTAAAGGGTTGGGAAAATTAGTTGAAGATATAATCAGAGAAAACGGCAAGTCAAAAAGACCAGCAAACTCCAAACAGAACAAATTTGAACAGACCTACTATAAGACACATATTAATCACAATGTCAGATGTTGAAGAGAACAGAAAGTCTGAAAGCAAGAAAAGAAAAGCAATCTATTATATACAAGGGAAAACACAAAAGACTGACTTCAGACTACTGAAAAGGCACCATGGAAGCAAGAAAGCAGCGTTATGATATATTTAGGATCCTGAATGAGAAAGGCTTTTAACCAAGAATTCTTTATCCAGCCAAGTTATTCTTCAAAACTAGGGGAAAAGTTAAAATCTTTAAAGACAAAGAAAGAGAGAACTAGTCAACGAGAGACTGGCCCTACAAGAAATACTAAAGGGAGCCTTGCCAGCTGATAATAAAAGACAGGGAGCGAAGTCTGGAAGAGGGCACAGAATTGAAGAATATGAGTAAAGGTAATTTAAAGGAAAAGAGAGAGAAAATGAAAATAATATATGGATCTGACAAATAAAAACTAAAAGACATGGGTGCACAGGTGGTTCAGTGGTAGAATGCTTGCCTTCTATGCGGGAGACCTGGGTTCAATTACTGGACCATGAACCGCCTCCCATCCCCCGCAAAAATTAAAAATTAAAGGACAAGACAGGAGAGGCAAGAACCGCTTTTTAGTTTGAATGTTAATGGACTAAACTCCCCAATTAAAAGACACAGACTGGCAGAATGGATCAAAAAACATAATTCATCTATATGTTGCCTAAATGAGACACATCTTAGCCTCAAGGACACAGACTGAAAGTGAAAGGATGGAAAAAGATCTTTTATGGAAGTTGTAACAAAAAGAAAGCAGGGGACTAGCTATACTAATATCAGACAAAATAGACGTTAAATTTAAAGATGCCATAAGAGACAAAGGAGGACACTACGTATTAATAAAAGGGAGAATTCATCAGAAAGAATAATCATAAATATTTATGCTCCCAATCCACACAGAGGCTCAATAAGGAAACAGAGACCCTAAACAATGGGAAAAATGAATTAGATCTAATAGACATATATAGATCATTACACCCCAAAACACCAGTATATTCATTCTTCTCTAGCACACATGGAACATTCTCCAGGATAGATCATATGCTGGGACACAAACTGAGTCTTCATAAATTTAGTTACATTGAAATTATCTAAAGCACTTTCTCCAATCACAACAAGGAGATAAAGGAATAAAGTTGGAAATTAATAATCATCAAAGAACCAGAGCTTTTACAAAGATATGGAGATAAAGCAACATATTCTTAAATAATCAGGGCGTCAAGGAAGAAATTGCTAGAAAAATCAGTAAATATCTGGAGACAAAAGATAATGACAGTAGAACACATCAAAACTTAGGGGATGTGGCAAAGGGAGTGCTGAGAGGGAAATTTATTACCCTAAATGCCTGTATTAAAAAACAAGAATGAGCAAAACTTGAGGATTTAACTGTTCACCTGGAGAATTTAGAGAAGGATTAGCAAACTAACCGTAAAAGCAAATAAAAGAAGAGAAATAATAAAGACTAAAGGAGAAATCAACAAACTGGAGAACAATGTAAGAATGTTCTGTATTTGTTAACGAAGTGGTCTATATATGTATGTTAGGTGTAACTGGTTTAGTGTATTATTTAAGTCTTCAAAAAAAAAAAGAATAGAATCAACAAAACAAAAAGTTGGTTCTTTGAGAAAATCAATAAAATTGATGGTCCTCTAGCTAGACTAGTGTATAAAAAACAAGAAGGTACAAAATCAGGAATGAGAGTGGGGTCATTACCACAGATCATGAAGAAATTTTAAAAATCATAAGAGAATATTATGAACAGCTATATGCCAACAAACCAGACAACTTACATGAACTGGACAAATTCCTAGAAACACAAGATTTATCTATACTGACTCAAGAAGAAAGATCTCAACAAACCAATTACAAGTAAAGAGATCTAGTCAGTCATCAAAAATCTTCCCACAAAAGAAAAAGCCCAGGACCAGATGGCGTCACAGGAGAATTTAACCAAACATTTCAAAAAGAACCAATTGATTTGAAGAGTGAATAAAGAAGTATTTGCAAAGTCCCCCTGGGGGAATGATGAGAAAGGGGGAAAATTCAACTTCCCCAAGTGAAGAAATCTTTATATTCTCACAAACAGTGTGGACAACCAAAGCTATAGGCTGGGCCCCCAATCTTGGGCTTTGTTCATATGAAACCTAACCCACAAAGGATAGGTTAAATCTACTTAAAATTAGGCCTAAGAGTCACCCCCAAGGGAACTTCTTCTGTTGCTCAGATGTGGCCTCTCTCTCTCAGCCAACACAACAAGCAAACTCACTGCCCTCTCCCTCCCTATGTGGAACATGACACCCAGGAGTGTGGACCTTCCTGGCAATGTGGGACTGAAATCCTAGAATGAGCTGGGAATCAGCATCAAGGGATTGAGAAAATCTTCTGACCAAAAGAGGGAAGAGTGGAATGAGACAAAATAAAGTGTTAATGGCTGAGAGATTCCAAACAGAGTCGAGAGGTTATCCTGGAGGTTATTCTTATGCATTAAATAGATATCCCCTTTTTAGTTAAGGTGTAATGGAGAGGCTGGAGGGAACTGCCTGAAAATGCAGAGCTGTGTTCCAGTACCATGTTTCTTTTTTTTTTTTTCCAAACAAAAAAAAATAAAATTTTTATTTTGAGTTTCCCTTTAATGACAGATATTTTCCACAGTATATTCATGCAAAACGTGCCTGATATAACCTCTTGAACATGCTCTCAACATGATAGTACAATAGATTTGGGGACTTCTCCCATCAACATCAAGGCTCTGGGTCCATAATCTGGTCTCATTCTCCAATGCGCATCTTTCCTCTGTGCATTGTCATTGAAATTAAAATATAATATACTCTTTGATGCTAACATTTTTACCTGTACAAATTACTAACTGAGAGAAAATTTATAAGAATGTAGCTTCATCAGATAATACATTATTCTTTCAGCAGACTCTTTTTCCCTTTTTATTTTATCCTCATCTGAAAGTTTGCTGAGGTTTCCCTTTTAGTCCCACTGTCAAAAGGGATGCTTGATCCTTTCTCACCAGATCCAGTCATCTCACTAGAGTTCTTACTGGTTATTTACTCCATAGCAGGCATCTGACAATCATCTGATCAAATTTTTGGCACCTTTCATTGCAAGAAGCACCGTTATTTCACATATAATTAGGAAAGAAAAATAAATGCCAGTTATAAAAGTGAGATACCAAAGATTGTAAGATGCACCATTAATTCAAAGATCAAAATACGAAAGCAAAGAATATGAAAATGAGTACTTTCTCCAGTAGCCATGTTTCTTGAAGATGATTGTATAATGATAAAGCTTCCACAATGTGATTGTGTGATTTGAAACCTTGTGTCTGGCGCTCCTTTTATCTAACTTATGGACAGACGAGTAAAACATATGGAATAAAAATAAATAATAATAGGGGGAACAAATGTTTAAATAAATTTAGTAGACTGAAATGCTAGTGATCAATGAAAGGGAGGGGTAAGGGGTATGGTATGTATGAATTTTTTTCTGTTTTCTTTTTATTGCTTTTTCTGAATTGATGCACATGTTCTAAGAAATGATCATCATGATGAACATACAACTACGTGATGATATTGTGAGTTACTGATTATATAACAAGAACGAATGATCATATGGCAAGAATGTTTGTGTGTGGTTATGTATCAAAAATTTTTAAAAATTAAAAAAAAAAAAAGAACTAACACCAATCTTGCTCAAACTCTTCCAAAAAATTGAGGAAAAACGAATGCTTACCTAACTCATTTTATGAAGCTAACATCACTCTAATACCAAAATTAGATAAAGATGATACAAGAAAAGAAAACTACAAACCAATCTCTCTAATGAACATAGATGTGAAAATTCTTAGTAAATACTAGTAAGTTTTATACAACACCACATTAAAAGAATTGTACACCATGACCAAGTGGGATTCATACTGGGAATGCAAAGGTAGTTCAACATAAGAAAATCAATCAATGTAATACAGCACATTAACAAGTCAAAAGGGAAAAATCAGATGATCATATGAACTGATGCTGAAAATGCATTCGATAAAATCCTATATCCTTTCCTGATAAAAACACTTCAAAAGTTAGGAATTGAAGGAAACTTTCTCAGTATTATAAAGTGCATATATGAAAAACCCACAGCCAGTATCATGCTTAATGGTGAGAAACTGAAAGCATTCCTCTTGAGATTGGGAACGAGATAAGAATGCCTATTGTCACCATTATCATTCAACATTGTATGACAAATATAGCTGGAACGATTAGACAGGGGAAAAAAATAAAAGGCATCCAAATAGTAAAGGAAGAAGTAAAACTTTCATTATTTGCAGATGACATGATCATATACTTAGAAAACCCTGGGAAATCTATAGCAAAACTACTTGAGCTAATAAACAAATTCAGCAAAGTGGCAGGATACAAGATTAATGTACAAAAATCAATAATGTTCCTATACACAAGCAATGACTTATCTAATGCAACTAAGGAAAAACTTCCACCCAGAAGAGCAATCAAAAGAATCAGGTATCTAGGAATAAGCCTAACCTGGGATGTCAAGGACTTATATACACAAAATCACAAAAAATTTTGCTAAAAGAAATAAAAAATTACTTAGATGGAAAGATATTTGATGCTCACGGACAGAAAGGTTGAATATCGTCAAAACGTCAATTCTACCCAAAATGATCCACAGATTCAGTGCAATACCAATAAAAATCCTAACAACATACTTTGAAGACTTGGAAAAGATGGTTATTAAATTTATATGGAAGGGAAGGAGACCCTGAACAAGCTAAAGATATCCTAAAAAAGAAGAGCAAAGTGGGAGGACTATCACTTTCTGACTTCAAAGTTTACTATAAAGCTATGGTGGTCAAAACAGCATGGTGCTGGCACAAAGATAGAAGGACTGTCCAGTGGAATAGGAGGATCAAGAGTACAGAGATTGACCACCAAATTTATGAGCATTTAATCTTTTATAAGGCCCCCAAAGTCACTGAATTGGGATAGAATAGTCTTTTCAGTAAGTGGCCATGGGAGAACTGGATTTCAATAGCCAAAAGAATGAAAGAGGACCCCTACCTTATATCCTATACAAAAATTAATTCAAAATGGATTAAAGACCTAAATGTAAGAGCCAGTGAAGGGGAACATCTTCAACATCTAACAACAGGAGGCAGATTCTCAAACTTTACACCTATGGCACAAACTGTGAAAGAAAAAAACAGACATACAGGAACTCCCTAGGATCGAGAGTTTCTTTGCCTCAGAGGACTTTGTTAAAAAAAGGTGAAGAGGCAGTCAACTCAATGGGAAAAAATATTTGGAAATCACGTATCGGACAAAGGCTTGATATCTTGCATACATAATGAAATTATAAAGCTCAACAACAAAAGAACAAATAACCTAATTATAAAATGGGCAGAGAAATGAATAGGTATTTTTCTGAAGAATAAAGATAGCTAAAAAAGCACCTGAAGAGCTTCTCATCTTCATTGGCTATAAGGGAAATGCAAATTAAGATGACAATGAGATATCACTCCATACCTATAAGAACAGCTGCTATTAAACAAACAGGAAACCATAAATGTTGGAGAGGATGTGGAGAAACTGGCACAAATTATTTCCTCAGGAAATTAAATACTGAGTTGCCCTATGACCCAGCAATACCAAAACTCAGTATATACCCAGATGAATTGAGGGCAGTGACACGAACAGACATTTGTACACCGATGTTCACAGCAGCATTATTCACAATCGCCAAGAGATGGAAACAATCTAGGTGCCCATCAACAGAAGAGTGGATAAACAAAATGTGGTAAATACATATGATGAAATATTATGCAGTATTTAGACAAAATAATGCCTTGAAATTATGACAATGTGGACAAACCTTGAGGATATAATGCTGAATGAAATAAGTCAGACACAAAAAGACAGATACCATATGATACTATTATTATGACTCTGGTAAAGTCTCCAGTGTTTTGGAGAAGCTAGAAAGAAAAATCTGAGAAGAGGTAGTCCATGACAAACTCTGGGACCTGTTCTGGAGCTGCTTGTGTGCTTTGGAAATTACTGCTTTTTCTTTCTTTTCTTTATACACACATATATTTTATATTATATAAATTATATATTATATACATTACATATAATTTACAACAAAAAAAATGGTAAAAAAAACTACAGGCAGATATAGTAATATTAGATGAAATAAATTCCTGAAATAAAAAATTTGAAAATATTTAGTAACATAACTCATTACTACAGCAAAGTTGATAATTGTAGTAGCTTTTTACCTGATATTTCAAGAATGCACACAATTTTATAGTTATTCAAAATAGCACTTAATATTTAGAATCCAAAAAATTCTGATATCTGTATCTATAAATTTTTTTCCCTTCCTTGCTTTAATTTTAAATTGATTTATGAAACACATTATACAAACAGGCTTTACAATGATTAATTAGAAATTTTATTTCAATATGCCTATGGTCAAGCTAATGAAGATATCTATTTTTGGTGAGTTTTAGTATATTGTTTGTTTTCTTAAATAAAAATGTTTTTTAAAAAACAGGGAGAAAGCACTAAAGGATATGAGGAAAACAATGAATGAACAATATGAGAATCTCAATAAAGAAATAGAAATTTTAAAAGGAACCAAACATGAGTAGGATCTTAAGCTGTGACCCACCTATTCAGGGTGGGTCTTAATCCTTTTACTGGAGTACTTTATAAGAGAATGAAATTCAGACAAAGAGAAAGCCATAGAAGCAAGAAGCTGAAAGCAACAAAACCTGGAACAGAGACAAGGAAACTCTGCCATATGCCTTGTCATGTGACAGGAGTCCAGGGTCACAGGCAACTGGTCTTCAGGAACTATATATTGTCTTGATGATGCCTAGATTTAGACAGTTTCACAGCCTCAGAATTGTAAGCTTATAAGCTAATAAATTCCCATTTACTAAAAGAAAAAAAAAGGGGGGTGGGACCAAACAGAAATACTGAAGACCAGCACAACTGAAATGAAAAATTCTACAGAGAGTTTCCAATAGTAGGGAAACCAGTGTATTCAAATGTCAAGACAACTAAAATGATTCAGGCTGAGGAGCAGAAAGAAAAATGAATGAAGAAAGTGAACAGTTTGAGAAACCTGTGGGATATCATTCAACCGCCAACGGTGAACACAAACAGAAGAAAGGGGCAGAAGGAGTATTCAAAGAAATAATGGTAGAAAATTTCCCAAAGTTAATGAAAGACATGAATATGCACATTTGTGACTCTTAACTGCAAACAGGATAAACTCGAAGAGAAGAATGTTCAGACATATAACAGTCAAACTCTCAAATGTCAAGGATGAGAAGAGAGTTTGAAAGTTGCAAGAGAAAAGAAATGTTATGAAAAGGGACTCTTCGTAAGATTACAAGATGAATTCTCATCAGAAACCACGGAGGCAAGGTGGCAGTGGAATGAAATATTTAAAGTGATGAAGGAAAAACAGTTGCCACAAAGAATTTTATAGCTGGTGATACTGTCTTTCATAAATGAGGGAAAGTTAAGACATTCCCAGTTAAATAAATGATGCAGAAGTTTCTCCCCACTAAACCTTTCCTATGAGCAATGCTAAAGGGAATACTTCAGTTTGAAAGGAAAGGATGCTAGACAGTGGTTCAAAGTGGCATTAAGAAATAAAAACATCCGGTAAAGGTAACCACATAGATAATCATAAATATAAGTACTATTGCATTGTATTTTTTGGTATACAGCCCACTTTTTACATCTTACAGGTTCTAAACTGAAAAAACTCAAATGATAAATCTATAGTTTTGGACATTCAGTATATAAAGACATAACTTGTTACAAATACAAGAAAAAGCCAGGGGAACAGAAGGATATAGTATGTGCATGCTATTAGAGTCAAATATGTATCATATCAAAGTGATACGAATTAAGTCCATGGTAACCCCAGACAAAATAGAAATGAGAAGGTATGCAGAACAGTATAATACAGAAAATCAAATAAATATGAAAGTAGGCATTAAGGAAAAATGGAGGGATAGAAAAGGTGTAAAACTTAACAAAGATCAAATAGTAAAATGGCAGAAGTCCTGCATTTTCACTAGTTACTTTAAATGTAAATGGGAGGAATTAATTGTATAGGCTAGACTTTTCCTGTTTCTCTGCAGCTTTATAAGAATTTGTGTTTTAAAAAAAAGAAAGCTGAAAGAAAAGTGTGCTTATGTGGTTTTTATCTCTGTAAAAAACCATTACTAAATTTACTGATCAGTTGAGGTCACTTGTGTGGCAAAACCATGGCATTAAACATTTTGAAATGTGAAAAAAAAAGAGGTTATAGCTAAAGAAACAACAGATACGTTCAAATGAAATACTAAGACATATCCAAATAATCTAAAGAAAGGCAGGAAAATGGAAAGAGAGGAAGCAGAAACAGACAGCAAAACACAGATCTAAATCTAACCATATAAATACTTATATTAAACGTTAATCATCTAAAAACTCCAATTAAAAGGCAGAGATTATCAGAGAAGCTAAAAATAGGCAGATTCTGCCAAATGCTGCCTAAAAGAGCCACAACTTTAAATATAAAGACACAGATAAGTTCAAAGGAATAAATGGAAAAAAATACACACTATGCAAAAAATAAGCATGAGAAGGCTAGAGTAGTTAACAGATAAAACACTGGGTATAATACAGAGTAGATCACACATTTTGAAAAAATCATTTCATAAAGATAAAAAGAAAACTGATGAGGAAGACATAAGAGTTACAAATGTGAATGCATCTAATAACCAAGCTTAAAATTTTATTGTTTAATAATTCACCTAAAACCAATACTAATTTATCAATTACATGTTATCATAAAAATTGCTTTTTTTATGAAAAATATTGTTCTGGTTTGAAATTGCTGTGTACCCCAGAAAAGCCCTGTTCTTTTGATCCTAATCCAATCTTTGTGGAGGGAGGCAGCCATGTTCTATATTCCTAATTTAATACTGTAGGGTGGAACCTTTTGATTAGGGTGTTTCCATGTGGATGTGGCACACCTGTTTGTGGGCATGACCTCTTGACTGGATCACTTCCATGAAGATGTGGCATGTTCCAATTATGGCTGTGGCCTTTTGATTAGCTGGAGATGTGACAGCAATCAAGGTGTGTCTTGATTACTTTATTGGAGTCCTTTGAAAGTGGAAATATTTTGGAGAAAGCGCAGAAGCAACACAGATGCTAACATTT
Source organism: Tamandua tetradactyla (assembly GCF_023851605.1). Taxonomy (NCBI): domain Eukaryota; kingdom Metazoa; phylum Chordata; class Mammalia; order Pilosa; family Myrmecophagidae; genus Tamandua; species Tamandua tetradactyla. The sequence goes on along the minus strand of NC_135328.1, from coordinate 182,717,788 downwards.
GGAGATCGAGACAGAAACAGCCTGGTTATTAAGCAAAGATTCACAGAAACAGCCAGAACCTACAGAAAGCAGAAATAGCCAGAACCTACAGAGAAGAACTCTCTGGTCCAGCAAGATGCTGAGCTAAGAGATGGAACCCAGGGTTTTGTCACAGAGGAGCTAAGTGTGGATCCACAGATGCTTAGCAAGGAAGCCAATGGAATAAGAAGCTGGAAGTAACGGAACTAGAAACAAGAACCAGCAGATGGCCAGCAACATGCCTTCCCATGTGACAGACATGGACCTCTCTTCAGAGTCAAGGTATCTTTCTCTGGATGCCTCACTGTGGGCATTTTAATTAGAACTATAAACTTGTAACTTAATAAATATCTGTATAAAAGTCAATATACTTCTGATATACTGCATTCCAGCAAATTTAGCAAATTAAAACGAATATATACTCAAGAAAAAAAATTAGTGAGAAGAGTGGCATTGACTGACATTTACAAAATTTGCCTTTAATGATTGATTAACTTAATAGAAAGACAGCTGGATTCACCTAATTCTGCATTCAATCTGAGGTAAAATTGGATGGAAAGTAGACTTTGGAAAACTTTAGAGACAATGAGTGAAAAAGGCAAAGAACATTATTATGAGTTATTATATATTATTATGAACAGAGTTTTGATCCTGTGAACTTTCTGAAAAAGCTCACCAACCCTCCCCCAGACCCCAGAACACACATCAAGAACTGCTACTTCAGTATAATCGGTTACTATTAGCAAAAGAATAGAAAAGTACTGGCGTATGATTTAATTAAAATAAGGGGGAGATAGGAGATCAAAGAATGAACAGAGAAGAATACGATTATTATCATTATCAATGTGATAAGCTACCTCACAGCACTTGGTCTTTCAAGGCATTTCTTAAACAAAAAATTGCTTAACAATGTAAGTTCCCTCTTTTATTGCCTGACACCAATTCCTTGGAAAAGTTTAATTGCTTAGCACTCTTTTAAAAAAACTTGTAGGGAACATCTAGGTAATTTTGTTTTTTTCTACCCCAAGCAGCTTCCAGGAGACAAGGCACTTTTCATTAATATGTAAGCAATATATCCTTTGGTTGAAGTGAATAAACAAGGGCAAATTAAAAAGAGAATACAAAAAGGTCAAAGAGAATATTATTTGTTACTATAAAAACAGAAACTAGTAAGATAGAAAAAGTTAAAATAAAAAATTATTCTCTCTTCTTTGAACACTGTTCAGGTATTATTAATCTGTTCCTTGAAATGATGGAGCATTCTTTGTACCATCAGTCTTTCACATATATGTTCCCAGTGTTCTTTCATATTATTAAACCCTGCCTTATTTCTATTCACCTATTAGGCCTCCAGTGAAACATTAGCTCTTTAAGGAAAACTGTTCTGACTTCCAGACTAAGTTATGTCTCTATGTTATGTGACCTCAGTTCTAAAGATCTTTATCTAAAGATAACGATGACCATGTAATTTATTAGTCAAATGTTATATACATAAACTAACTTTCCTTCATAAGTTCCTGATTTTGGTGACATACCAAGTAGATGGGAATTTTCTCTTATGAAAGCTTTCATTTTATGAAAATAAAGAAGTTCATGAGACAACATGCATATTACTGCCAGGTGACCACCCCACTGCACAAGAGATGAACAGGCAACAAAATGCCTTGTTTTCCTCATAAGCACTTATCAAGAAAAATCTGCATTCCCTATGACACTGAGACTGTGCATGAATGATCACACAGGGCCTAAGTGCCTATGAGATTTTTTTACATATATAACTCTATATGGAGAATTGATACCATGCCAATACTGAGTTTTCTTATCCAAAAATATGGTACATCTATACCAAATAGTATTTTGAGAATGAATGTGAAACTGTTGTGCTAAAACAAGAAGCAAAACTGAAAATGCACTGTTATCCTAATTTATCAGTTTGTCATTATATTTCCTACTTGAGTAAGAGCTTCATGAGGAGGGGTGTTCTAGTTTGCTAGCTGCCGGAATGCAATATACAAGAAACAGAATGGCTCTTATAAGTTGCTAGCTTACAATTCTAAGGCTGAGAAAACGTCCTAATTACAACAGGTCTATAGAAATGTCCAATTAAAGGCATCCAGGGAAAGATACCTTGGTTCAAGAAGATCGATGAAGTTCAGGGTTTCTTTCTAAAGTGAGAAGGCACATGGCAAGCACAGTCACAATTTCTCTCTCATCTGGAAAGGCACATGGTGAACACGGTCAGGGTTCCTTTCTCATCTGGAAGGGCACATGGCATACACAGTATCATCTGCTAGCTTTTTCTCCTGGCTTCCAATTTCATGAAGCTCCCCAGGAGGCATTTTCCTTCTTCATCTCCAAAGGTCACTGGCTGGTGGACTCTGCTTCTCATGGCTATGTTGCTCTGCTCTGCTCTCTCTGAATCTCCTTCATTCTCTAAAATATCTCCCCTTTTATAGGACTCCAGAAACTTATCAGGACCCCCCCAAATAGGTGGAGACGTGTCATCACCTAATCCAGCTTAACAACCACTCTTGATTAAATTACATCTCCAGGGAGATGATCTGATTACAGTTTCAAACATACAGTATTGAATAGGGATTATTCTGCCTTTATGAAATGGGATTTAGATTAAAACATGGCTTTTCTAGGGGACATACATCCTTTCAAACCAGCACAAGGGGGTATGGTGTGTCTCTGTGTTGATCTGTGTTATGTACTCCCAGAAAAGCCAAGTTTTAATCCTGGCTCAATCTTGGGGGGACAGCCATCTTTCAACCCTAATTCAATACCACAGGGCAGAAAATTTGATTAAATTATCTCCGTGCCAGTGTGGCCCGCCCAACTGTGTGTGTAACATCTTGACTAGATGGGAGATGTGACTCCACCCACCCCATGTGGGTCTTGGTTAGTTTACTGGAATCCTTTAAAAGAAAAAACATTTTTGAGAGTGCTTAGAGCTGACAGACCAGAGCTGACAGATGCTGACACTTGGAAAACAGAGACACATGTTTGGAGATGCTTGGAGCCTAGAAGACATTGCCATGAAATGTTAAGTGAGCCAGAACCTGGAAAGAGCCAAAGGAAGCTAGAAGATGAAAGCCATGCCTGGAGAAGTAAATGAAGACCCCCATAGGAACAGAGGCTGAAAGCAATGGTGCCTAGGAGCAAGGGACCAGCCAATGCCAGCCATGTGACTAACCCAGATGACAGAGATATTCCTGACTCATCAGCCTTCCTTGAATTAAGGTATCTTTTCCTGGATACCTTAGTTTGGACATTTTTACAGCCTTGTAAAGTTGTAAGTAATTAAATTCACCTTTTTAATAGTGGTTTCAGTTCTGGTATATCACATTCCAGCTTGCAAACTAAAACAGTCTTATGAATCACTGTCCCCCAACACGCAACTCAATGCTTAGCATGCAAAAAGGGTGCTCTCATTTGCCTGTGTTCTCTCTCTCTCAATGAATGGCATAAATTGTTACAATGCAAATGAACTGTTCCCTCCCACAATCCTGATATTTCCCAATATTTTTAAAATTTTGGAAAAAATTACATCCATGAAATAAAAACATGACACTATAAAAATAAATAAAATACAATACAATGAAAATAAATGTATTTGGTTTTTCCACCACCATACTTTCGATCACAACCTCTCAATTTAGGATTACTTATGCCTCCCTACTGCTACCCCCAACAGAATGTTTATATTCTGATAGAATATAAAGGTTTATATTCTAAGGGAGCACAGAATGGCTGCTTTGTTCACTGCTATTTCATAGGACCTTGAAGAGTGCCATTCATGGCAGGCCCTCAGCACTCAATAAACATATGCTCAATGAATTCTATTCTATCTTAGCGTGCCAATTTCTACCTGAAAACCATGCCACATAAACTATGCAGCCTTTCCTGATAATCCCAGTAAGAGCTTATCTTTCCTTCCTCTAAACACTATAATATTTAATATCTCTGTTGTAATGTCTTCTATACCTTGTCCTAGAATTATGTCTTGTCCTGTCTTATTTTTCTTGGTATGTCCGACAGCAACCTGGCACAATGCCCACATCTACAGAACAAAGATGTGCCAAATTAAACTGACAAAATGCCAATATCACAGACATCTAAGTGTATATAGCAGAATATACTAAGGATGTGGAACTATACCACAAAGGTAAACTGTTGAAGTTTTTACATGTTCTAAACTTAAAAGATAAAAAGATAAGCAGCAAAATGAATCTAGAAAATGTGTTCAAAATGTTCATTCAAGAATATACGCTTTGTATGTAAAACACACTTTCATAATCTGAATCCTGCATTTCTATAGACTTTCTTGGCATGGGCAGGCTCTGGGAATCGAACCCAGTCTCCAGTATGGCAGGTGAGAATTCTGCACCACCCCTATAGACTTTTATTATAAAACTGTAAATACAGTTTCAGAAATCTGGGGATGCTCACAAAAATAAAGAACAACTGCTCTAAGAACTATGGCACAAGGTAAAAAAATAAAAGGCAAACTTAATATCTACAAGGAATACACATTGTAAAGGTGACAAGCAATTCCAACTTTCCAAAATAAGTTCCAAAATTTCAGAAAAAGAGAGCAAATAATAGAGAAGACCACAAATCTCAGCCCTTCAAGATATACGTCCTTTTGTAAGTTGTTTATTGATGTTTGGATTAAATAATACGGACCATCTCTCCTTCCTTCAAAGTCTGGCAATAGAAACTGAATATATTTTGGACTTCACGTTTTCACAAAAAGTCCACACACTGAGGCTATTTAAAAGGCAGTGGAGGGAGGGCAAAATTTGAGGCTCACTTCCTTCCAAATCATTACAGGAATACCTCAAAGATATTGTGTGTTTGCTTTCAGACCATCAAAATAAGGACAGTTTCACAATAAAGCAAGTCACATTAATTTTTTTTGGTTCCCCAATGCATATAAAAGTGATGTTTACACTATACTGTATTCTATTGTGTGTACAACTGTACTCTGTTTAAAAAACCATGCACATACCTTAATTAAAATGTGACACAGAGACATTAAGTGAGCATATCTGCTGGAAAACTGGCGCCAAAAGACTTGTTCAATACAGTTACCAAGGACTTTCGATTTGTTTATTAAAACAAAAAAGCAATATCTACGAAGCACAATAAAATGAGGTCTGCCTGTACACGTATAGCTCAACATGTTTGTCTTAAAATTATCCCTGCTACTTGAAGATGATGCCACAACAACTAAATTTTATCATCTTAAGCTTTGGTTCCTGTAAAGCCAAAATTTGTTCTGGCCTAGGAGTTCACCCTTAATTCTACATAGTTTGATAAATGTCTTATTGAATTTCCTCTGCTAGCTTCAATAAATCTCCTTGACTAAATTCCATTGTTGCTAGACCTCTTGGGCTCATATGATCTGAATTTAAACCCAGTTTGATGTCCTTATCCTTGATGTTGGGAAATTTCATTCCTCTACCAGGAATAGACACAAAACAAGTTTATCTGACCAAATGTTCACCCTCAGGATTTCTCCATTTTATGCTATTTTCTTTGCTTGAATTTATTCTGCATTTACTGACATCTATTATAAGCCATAAAAAATGCTAACCGTTGGAGATACAAATATAAATATGGTATTTTCTCTGCCCTTAAGGGGATCACAGTCCTGTGAAAGAGACAAACATAGAAGCAAATAATTACTATAAGGTGTGGGAAATTCTATAAAAGAGCTTTATAAAAATTCTATGGGAACATGAAGAAGTGAGGAAAGATTTCAAATGTAGTAAACATTTGAACTCAGTCTAGAAGAACAGGGTGTGTGCGCGTGTGCATGTGTGTGCTGATAAATGATTTTTAGTTGAGACACTGGAAATGTAGAAAGGGTGAGGAAAGTTGAAGGATTAAAGTAATGCCTGATGGCAACCAAACTGTTGACTAAAAACATATTAAGGTAAGATAGTCAGAAAATCAACTATATCTCCCTTTCTCTTCCATTCCTACAAATTAATTTTAACCATAAACTCACAAGAATTATCTTAAACACAATAGATTCACTTACAGATTTTGTGCACAAAACATCTATTACATGCATGAAGCAGGTAAAATTATTTTGAGGACAATCAGAAAATTCAATGTAAGCAGACTGATCACCTGCAATCGAAGGGAATGGTTTCGTTATGTAAAACCAGTCCTCAATGCTGTAGATGAAGAGGAAAGAGTTCCAGATTAAAAACTGAAGAGACCTGGATTCAAGTCTCAATTAGAAAATAACTGTGCCCTAATTGGGGGGGGTGGGGATGTTTATTTAACTTCGTTAATTGTCTACCTCAGTCAAAAAAAAAATACACTATGTGATGATATTGAGAATTACTGATTATATATGTAGAATGGAATGATCATATGTTAGTGTTTTTGTTTGTTGTTAATTTTTTTAAATAAATAAATAAATAAAATATACACCCGAAAAATGCTTTGAAAAATATAAAATGCTACAAGTGTAAAATCTTATTTGCTGTCTTGGAAATGAACTTTTAAAATTCCTATTTTAAATCTGTATTTCTAAAATATTAACCGTCATACTAAACTTATGATAAAGAGGTTTTACCCGTTCTACAGATCGCGCCCTCTTCTTTGGCCGAGTAGGCAGTACATCTTCCTTCGGATTGGTGTCTATTGCCCAATAGGACCCCTAAAAGTAGAGAAAGAAATTATAGTAACAATATATTACGGCAATCCTATAATATTAAAATGGCATTTATAATACCCTGCTCCAGAAGCAAACATTTTGCAAATCCCAGAATGGAGAAGTGACATAATAAGAAACACCAGTTTTGAATGGAGAAAAGCAAAAGTTTCTATGAGGAGAAAAAATTTCCGATCAACTATCCTATTTTTCTCTCAAAGAGAGAAAAAAAAAAAAAACTTTATCTTAAAAACCACAATAAAACCAGAAATAACTTCTGCCATAGTCAAACTAAAAAGGCAAATAATCAATTGAATACATGTTTAATAAATATACTAATTCTTAATTGGACAGTGTGATACAATAATTACAGTATCATATGGCACTGAATTCTAAAAGAATTTTAAGATATTCTAGTTGTACCCTGGGCCTTCACAAATCTAAATGGTAAGTTAAACAATTTATAAAGACAACTGTTCGAATGCCTTCTATATAATTAGCACATCCTGAGAAGCAATGAGCTATACATTAAGTCTTCCACTGCTTATTCTATCATAACTTAATTTATTCCCTCTTGTTTTTTGATACAAATTCTCATGCCATTCCTTCAAAAATATATACTGAGTATCTACTGTGTTCCAGGAACTCAGAAATTATAACTCCTCAGAAATATATCTTGAAATGCATAGACTGTATAGTTTGCACATATTATACAGATTATACAGATGAGGAATCAAAGCTTAGAAAAATAGTAGTTTGCTTCCTCAATTATTCTGCCTCTCCAAAACACACACACACATGCATGTATACATACATACATACATACACATCTGGGGAAAGAGATAGGGAGGAAAGAAAGAGTGAGAAAGTAAAAAAGGTAAGGGAAAGAGAGGCATATGCCTCTTTCAAAAACAGATATACAATGCATGGCCTAACCTTATAATTAATTACAGTGAGTTTTCAAGCCCAATCATTTCTTCTTTTATTTAATTAATCTTCCTGACCTGCTTTTCCAGGCAACATTTGATAACAAAGGGAGATATAACTCTCAGGTATCAATCCACACACTTTATGACTAATACGAATTTATCTGCTTATAATTTCTTAAAATACCATGTTGTTTCATGCATTTATATGCCTGCCTATCATGCTGATCTCACAATCAGTAGAATCAACCCTATCATTGACAAATCCATATTCTGTCTTTAAAATTTAGCTCATGAGTTATCCAAAGGAATTCAAGTTCATCATTCTCATTCTCTGCAATATATCTACAACTTTTAAACACTTAGACCACTGATTGTACCCTCATTACAATTTTATATACCAGTCTGTAATTCCATCGAGACTGTGAGTTCCTTAGATAAGGACTGTGTTTCACTCATTTCTATATCCATAGTGTCATGCACAGATTGAATACTCAACAGTTATTTGCTGAAATGGGGGGAAAAAAAGTTGTTGAACAAACTGTACTAAAAATTTCAGTGTACAGGTACAGAGTATGACGCCAGGCCTGAGCTTGAGCTTAGCAGTTTATTTCATCACCCAACCACTGCTGGGGCATTTTTCCAAGTTATCCTTTTAAAGCCATCACTGCATTTCAGTTAACGAGTCTATCAGACCTGATGCAAACTTGCACTGGAAAATGTAGATGCTACAGAAAGCACTAAAATTGAAAACATTTAGTAAGTTCAGTTAGCAAGTTTCAAAATAGACAAGGTAAGGAAAATAACTTAATTGAATTGTTACAAAAATTGAAAGTAAAACTGGAGGGAAAATACTAAACCTCACTAGACAATAACTAAAAAAACAATATTCATGGAAATAATAAATTCCAGTGTTTTGTTTCGGAGAAATGTGTGTATGTATATTAACATGGGAAAACCACTCAAACCTCAGACTGATTTGTTAATAAACATTTCAATAAAGCTATTAAAACAAATACATATCTATTCTTCCATACAAAATATGATTGGCTATGACTTGTCATAAATAAATCAATAGCAGGGAAAACATTTCTAAAACCCAACACTATCCATTATATATTCAGAAACCACTGAATGCCAAATGCAAACACTAATTCACAAAGTAAATTGTGATATCTTCAACCTAAGTGGCTCTGGCTAACCTAGTATCTGAGCTTCCTTATCTGTGAAACCAAAGGTTTGGATTAAATGACCTTAAAAGGCTCCTTCAGCTACCTTTTTAAAAGCGGTGTCCTTTACTCTTCCTTGTTAGACAATATATCTCACAAAAACTGAATTGCTTATATAGCTAATCAACAAACAAATGCTCAACCCAATTTCCTCCCAGAGTAAGGTCTACTCCTCTAGGATGATGTAGAGTAGAAAATAAGAGTTGAACCACATGCACCCATGTTTTTTCTTATATCAACTTTACAGAAGTATATTTAGATAAAATAAATGCACCCATTTTAAATGCACAGTTCAAGGGGTTTTGACAATTGTACTCATTCACATAACCAATACCATAATCAAGATACAGAACATTTCCATTTTCTGAAAATAAATGTGGGTCTATTTCTGAACTATCTATTGTTTTGCCCTGGTCTATCCTTACACCAATACTGTTCTGCTTGAGTTGTGTAGCTCTATAAATTCTTGATACCAGGAGGTATATGCCTTACAACTAAATTATTTTAAAAAATTGCTTGCCTAGTTTAGGTCCTTTGTATTTCCATATAAATATGGGAACCAGCATATCAATTTATTTTAAAAGACCTGTTGGGATTTTGATTGGGATCGCACTGATTTACTTAATGATCTAGATTGGTTTGGGTAGTCAATCCAATGGAGTCCTCCACTCCACAAACAAACTATATTTCTCCATGTATTTAGTTCTTCTATATGTTTATTTCACTTCATAATATTTTACAGTTTTCCATAGACAGGTCTGCACATATTTTGTTAGAATATATGCTCAATGATCCTACGTGGCTCATCCTCTTGAAAACTACAATCTATACCCCCAATTCACCTTATCCTTTAATATTTTCGGTGTCATGCTGATTCAAAGTTTTTAGTTATTAATTTATAAATCCTAAAAATTCATTAAAAATTTATCAATACTGAACAAGCCACAGCTCAAGGTCTTAGAGCATTTATAACACTATTTTTTTAACCTTTTCTTCAAGCTATCACAACTAGACAACACTGAAAGGAGCTGTGCCAATACACAAAATTTATACTCATTATTTATTTAACAGAAGCTTTACTTAATGAGTGGGCCCAAACGACTCAATCTCTGCATCTAATATACTACATTAAAATGATTTGTTTAATAAATCTTATTCCCTCACCAGGCCAGAAGTTTTAATGGCAGTGACATCTTATTCATCTTTCTATTTTCAGAGCTGAGTTCCATAGCTGGAATAAAGCTGTAATTCAATAAATGGTTGCTAAACTTAACTCTAATGAATATCCCAATTGAAGACACATTAAAATTTTCAAAATATCCAATGACATATGAGCTTATACATATCGTAGAGCTCTACTTATTATATTCCCAGCATCTTATTTCTTAACTTAAAAGGAACAACTGAAAAACATCCCATATTCAAGGATTGGCGTACTTAATATCATTAACAATACTAAATTGGCAATAGTTCTCAAATTGATCTACACAGTCAATGCAATCACTATCAAAATTCCAGCTAGCTTTTCTGCCTAAACAAGATCCTAAAATTCAATGGAAACAGAAGGGGCTCAGACAAGTCACATTAATCTTGAAAAAGAACAGCACCAACAGTTACTGGCTGCTAAAACACATATCATACAACGAGTTAGCTTAAACAACAAGAATTCACTGGATGAGAGTTTTGAAGCTAGGAGAAATCCAAAATTGAGGCATCAACAAGGTGATGCTTTCTCCCCAAAGTCTGTTGGCATTCTAGGGCCAGCTGCCAGCAATTCTTAGTCCTTGGCCTTTCTGTCACAAGTCATTGTACATGCAGTGTTTTCTTTCTCTTCTGCATTCTGATGACTTCCAGCTTCTGGCTGCTCTCTGTGTCCTGTCTCTGTATGTGCAATTTCCTTTGCTTATAAGGACTTGAACTGTACTGGATTAAGGTTCATCGTCATTCAATTTGGGCACACTTTAATTAAAAACATGTTCAAAGGTCCTACTTACAAATGGGTTCATATACATAGGAATATGTTGGCACCTGAACATACCTTTTGTGGGAGATATGATTCAATCCCCAACAAAAACAAAGAGGATTCACAATTCCTAATTTCAAAACTTGCTACAAAGCTACACTAATTAAGAGAGTTCTAGCACTGGCAGAATTGAGAGACCAGAAATAAACTCATACAGTTACGGCCAATTTATTTTTCAAGGTACCAAGACAATTCAATGGGGAAAAGAGTTGTCTCTTCAATAAATGATGCTGAGACAACTGAATAACCACATGCAAAAGAATGCATAAAAATTAACTCAAAATGGATCAAAAATCTAAATGTAAGGGCTAAAATTATTAAGTTCTTAGAAGAAAAGTCAAGTGCAAATTTTCGTGACCTTGGACCTTTTACTCCAAGAGCACAAGTGCTGAAGAAAAAAAAGCAGATAAATTAAAAACTTTTGTGCTATAATATACACTATCAAGAAAATGAAAAGACAACCTACAGGGAGGGGAGAAAATATGTGCAAATCATGTATCTAACAAAGGATCTGTATCTAGAATATACAGAACTCTAACAACTCAATAATGAAAAGACAATCCCATTTTAAAAATGAGACAACAGATCCTAAATAGCATTTCTCCAAAGGAGATATACAAAGGGCAATTAAAACACACAAAAGGATGTCTAACATCATTAGCAATGAGGGAAATACAAATGAAAACCACAATGCCATAAGATAGCATTTCACATCCACCAGGAAAGCTGTAATTCAAAAGATACACAATAACAAGTATTAGCAAGGATATGGAGAAAAACTGCAACTCTCATACATTGCTGGTGAGAATGTATATAATTGCAGCTGCCTTCTTGAAAAACAGTCTGGCAGTTCCGCAAAAGATTAAATATAGAATTACTCTCTGACTCAGCAATTCCATCCATAGGTATAGATATACTCAAGGGAAATGAAAATATATGGCCATGCAAAATGGTGTATATATATGATCACTATTTATAATAGCCAAAAAAGTGGTCACAACCAGTTCATCAACAGGCAAACAAGCAAATATGGTATATCCAGATGCTATAATAATAGAAGGAATGAACTACTGATACATACAACAATACAGTTGAATCTCAAAATAATTATATTAAGCGTAAGAAGCAAGATGCAAAAAGACCAAATCTTTTATGATTCAATTTATATGAAATATCCAGAACAGGGAAATCCATAGAGACAAAGTAGATTAGTGGTTGTCTGGAGCTTGGCTGGAGTGTGGAGAGGGAGTTAACAAGGAACAGCTAGGCTAATAGGTACACTGTTTCTTTTGTGGGTAACGAACTGAAAATGTTTTGAAATTAGTGGCAATGGTTGCGTAATTTTGTGAATATACTAAAATCCACTAAGTTATATGTTTTAAATGGTATGCAAATTATATCTTAATAGAAAAGTTTTCTAATTAAGAAAAAAAGAAATTAAGGAGCTCTGATCCAATACAGAAGTAGATTCAACCCATTCAAAAGTATTTGCCACAAATCAAAGTCAGTTATACTGCTCAGAAAAGTACTCAATTCTCTTGATTTCAGCTGATTCCTGGCTTTCCTTTAAATAATGTTAACCTCTGATAAAGGTTTTAAGTTACTGTCAGTGAAAATCAAGCAATTCAAATATTGGAAGAAAAAGAACTCCAAAGATTTCAGCAAATTCAAAGAAGTGAGTCAATTCAAGAAGTGAAATAAGTTGCCCTGACTCCTGCCCTATTGATCAAAACAAAAAGCCTGAGTGAAAAAGAACCAAAGTGGCTATTTCTAGAACATTTAAAAACTAGACAATTTATGTAAAATTAGAAAATTTTCTTTCAAAAGAAAAAGTATATTTACTTCTTAATTAACTATGAAAACACAATATTCCCATCATAAACATTTCTTACTATGATATTATGTATCAGACATTATACCTTGTGCTACAGAGGTGTGAAAATGTCAACAATGCAATCTCTGTCAACAAAAAACTCACACTTGAGTGGAAAAGCTCAATATACAGTTACATCACTTAGGAGCTATAACATTGTTACGAACAAAGAGCTACGGGAATTAAAAAGAAGAGAACAATTAATGCTGAAAAGTGGAGTAGGGAAAAAAAGGAAGTTACCTTTTTTCAGAGGAATGGTGACATTTGAACTGGGTATTAAAGGATGAGTGAGATGGAAAGGAAAACCAACTTAGAATGAAGAGCATGGGCAAAATTATTAAGACATAAAGCTATATCATAAATGCAATAAACAATGCAATATAGCTTGAATATAAATTTTAAGAGCATGAGACTGGGGACTAGAGTTGATGCGGCTATAGAACTAGGCTTGTGTTTTTACTTGTGTGCTGTATCTTAAGTCAGCAGTGTTGAAGATCTGGCAAAGGGTAAGCAGAGATTGAAGGCATTGTAAATGACATAGTAATCTAAGTTACTTACCTTTAAAATATATTTCTTTTTTAAAATCTCATTTCTTCTAATTACTCTGTTATCTTATAAAAATCCAGGATCTCAAAAAATCATTGATGAAGTAAGAAATCAGATGAAACACTGAAACAGATTCATGGGGTTCCCTAAATCCTACATAAATATGGATAGTGCTTCATACATTCCTGCATGTCTCAAGTCCAGCAACTGGTCAGGAATAACAAAGAAGTCCTAATGCCCTGGCATCAAAGCAATTGTTTGGATCCATTTCATTGATCTTCTCTGAACATACAGAAAAGAACCAAATGGAAATCTTGATTTGAAAAGTACAATATAAAGGTATTAAGTGTCCGTACAAAGGCACTAAGTCTCAATACTAAGTGTTAATAATGGGGGTGGGGTGGGGTAATGGTATTTTTCTTTTTGGAGCAATGAAAATGTTCTCAAATTGACTATGGTGATGAATGCACAATTCTGTGATTATACCAAGAGCCAATGACTGCACACATTGGATGGACTATATGGTGTGAAAATACAGCTGCTGCTTTTTTTTTTTAAAAGGACAATAATTGAAATGAAAAGTTTAATGGATATGCCTAAGAGCAGATTGGCCAAAGAATTAGAGATCTTGAAGACAAATGAGTTAAAATTACAATCTCAGGAACAAAGATAAAAGCTTCAGGGAACTGTGGAACAATGTCAAGCTATCTATCATACTTAAATTGGACCCAGACAGGAGAGAATAAGGAATTTTCTTTAAGTAAAAATAAATGTTTATTAATCTAAAGAAAATTTTGAAGAAATCTGGATGAAAAAATACCTTAATACGATTCCTAGATTCTCAGCAACCCCCAAAAGGAATAAACACAAAGATAACCACACCAAGGCACATCACAGACAGGGGCAGAAGCTGTGGAGATTTAAAAATGCAGCCCTTCTTCAGGCTGCATCTGTTGGACAGGACAGCAAAGCTCAGTTTTGGGGAACTATCAGAGAAAATATAGGTGCATTTCCTGATCCCCTCCCCAGGGCACTGTGGAGCCAGTCTGCACCCCTTTCATGGATCCCTGGCCCTGTTTTGGCTGGAAAACACTGACTTGGGAAGTTCCTCTCCAGGGCTACTCTCTTCCCAGAATTTGCCCTTCAGGCAAAAGCAGCATGAGATAACAAAAGTGTAACAAACTACAAAGGCAGACCGCCTGGGACAAAGGTCTGCAAGCATCAAGTATCCAGGAAAAGGACTTTTGTCTCCTGGGAAACAGAGGGGACAACCCTACTTCAGTAAACAGGGGGAATCCAAAACAACTTATAAGCAAAAGCCCAGAACAAGACAAGCCCAGAAAGACAGGGAAAACCCTGCACAGTGTATTCGCCTTGGGCAAACCTCCCTATTAACAGGAGGGCTAAAGCCCAGAAAATCTCACCACCTAGTTACAAAACCAAGAAACAGACAGCCCAGGGAGTAAATTCCAGAGTTAACATTTTAAAATACACAATGTGCAACAAGAAGAGTGCAAGAATAACAAAGAAAAATGAAATGCTGGCCCATCCAAAGGAAGAAAACAGAAATACAGAAAATATCAACAAAGGCAGTAAGAATGTGGAAAGACTGAACAAAGCCTTTAAAAAGTTAACCTTAAACATGCTCAAGGAGATCAAGTACAGAAAAAACAATTAAAGGTTATCAGGAAAACAATGAATGAACAACCTGAGAGTCAAATACAGAAAACTTAAAAAGGAGCGAAACAGAACTACTAGTGTTGAAGATAACAATAAATGAAATGAAAAATACCCAGGAGGATATCAAGAATATACTAGAGATGGCAGAAACAAGAATCAGTTTTTATCTTGAAGGCAAAACACTTGTAAGTCAGGCTAAGAAGCAGAAAGAAAAAAGAAAACATTAAAAGTGAAAATAGCTTAAGACATAAGACAGGTATGGGACACTGTCAAGTGTACCAAGGTACTCATGGGAATCCCAAAAAGAGAACAGAGGAGGCGCAGAAGAAATAGTCAAAAATAATGACAGAGTACAGCCCAAATGTAGCAAAAGATGTAAATATATACATCCAAGAAGTTCAGAGAACACCAATCAGGATAAAAAATGCCAAAAAGTACATCCCTGACATAGATTACACGATCAAATGCAAAGGACAAGGAGAAAGTTCTGAAAGCTGGAAGAGAAAACTGCAAAGTGTTACGTACAAGGGAGTCCCAATTAGATTGAGTGAAGATTTCTCATCAGAATCCATGGGGGGTCAATGAATTGAAATACTTAGGGTCGAGGGGAAACAAATATCAACCAAGAATGTTAGATCCAACAAGATTCTCTTTCAAAAATGAGAGAAATTAAGACATTCTCAGACAAACAAAAGCTGAAGGAGTTCAACATCACTACTTTAAATACAAAGATTATTTATAGACTGAAAGTAAAATACTAGAAGATATGTCATGAAGTTGCATTAAAAAGCTGGAGTGGCTATATTATTATCAAAGTAGACTTCAGGACAAAGGTATTTTAAGAAATCTAGAGCCAACATTTCACAAAAATTAAAGAACAGCTCAAAGGAAGAGATAACACACTACATACAAAAATTAACCTGAAATCAATCAGAACTGAATGTAAAATCTACAACTATTAAAACTTATCCAAGAAAAGAGATGTGCCAGTTTGAAAGTATTACGTACCCTATAAAAGCTATGCTTTAATTCTAATCCAATCTTGTGGTAGCAACCATTTCTTTTACTCCTGATTCAATATTGCAAGCGCAATCTTTTGATTAGATTATCTCCATGCAGATGTGACACACTCACCTGTGGGTGGAATCTTTTGATTAGATGGAGATGTGACTCCACCCATTCTAGGTAGGTCTTGATTATATTATTGGAGTCCTTTAAAAGAGAAAGCATTTTGGAGAGAGAGCCGGAAACCACAGAGCCTAGAGAAATGACAAAAACTTCAGAGCCAACAGAAAGTTCACAGCAGAGCTGACATAGATGTAGACATGTGGAGAGCAGAGACACGGATGTCTGGAGATGCTTGGACCCCAGCAGATGTTGCCATGAGATGTTAAGCAAGCCAGAACCTGAGGAGAGCCAAGAGAAGCCAAAAGAGAAAAGCCAGCCCTGGAGAAGTAAGGTGAGGAAACTCCACAGGAACAGAGGCTGAAAGCATCAGAGCCCAGGAACAAGGGACCAGTATGCCTTCTCAGCTGACAGAGGTGTTCCTACCCATCAGCCTTTCTTGAATTAAGGTATCTCTCCCTGGATGCCTTAGTTTGAACATTTCCTTAGGTTTGAAACTGTATCTTGTAGCTTATTAAACTCCCCTTTTTATAAGCCATTCCATTTCTGGTATATTGCATTCCAGCAGCTAGCAAGCTAACACAATAGAGGAGAAGAGGAGAAAATCTTTATGACCTTGGCTGGTTTCTTGGAGAGTAGGCAAAAGGCACTAACAAATTAAATTAAAAATTGACAAATAAGAACTCATCAAAATCCAAAATTCCTATTTTATTATGAAAACAAAAAGGCAAACCAGAGCCTGGAAAAAATATTTACAAAAATAAATCTAAAGAAGGACTTGTATCCAAAATATTTTAAAAACTCTCACAATTGAATAAAAACAATGACTTTCTTTTAATGGACAAAAAAAAAAAAGACTTCAACAAAACCTTCACAGAAGAAGATATAAAAATGGCCAGGAAGCAAATGAAAAGATGGTCAACCTCACTGGTCATCAAGGAATTTCAAATTAAAACTATAATGAAAAAACAAATACCAACTGTTTGCCAGTGTATGGAAGAACTGGAAACCTACATGCACTACTGTTAGGAATACAAACTAGCACAACCACTTTGGAAAAAGGTTTGGTAGTTTCTCTGTGTAAAGTTAATCTTCCCTATATCCTGCCCCTAATTATTCTATATATTATTCTAGATATTACATATTATTCTATATATATTACTCAAGAGAAATCAAAATATGTATGTCCACAGAAAACCTGAAAAGGAAGTATCCTAGCGGCTTTTTCAAAATAACCGTAAACTAAAAATTTCCCAATGTTCATCAACAGATAAATAGGTCAACACACTGTGGTATATTTATACAATGGAATACTATTTAGCAATAATAACAACATAAAACGATGACATGCAACAACATGGACAACTATCACAGACATCATGCTGAGTGAAAGAACTTGTATACAGAATATATAAAATCCCCTAACAACTCAATAGTGACCAATCTGAGTAACAAAGAGAAAAAGGATGAGGAACAATGAATAAAGCATCAGGGATTTTAAAAAAATTAATAGATTTTCCTTAAAGTCCTAATAAAACTTTCAAGTCCTCTTTAAAAGAAAAAAGACATAGAGTATATACAGAATGATTCCATGTATGTGATGTTCCGAAACAAGAAAAACTAATCTACAATGAAAAAAAAATTGAAAATGGACTCAAAAAACACGATCTCAAACTGGCCCAATCACAGGCTTGTTTTGAGAATTAAGATAATGCACGTAAAGTATACATGTACTCTATAAAGCCCTATACAAATGTAAAACATTATTATTAATTCACATCAACAATTCTGATATAGCAACTTAATGTCCTCCCCTAAGGGAGAAAATTGCAATGGCTTAGTCAGCTAAAATCCAAAAAAAAGATCACAAACTAGAATTCTATAGCCATGACTACATCTTCCAAAAATAAATCAACTACCAGCTTCAAAATATTCTAAATCAAAGACTAATTTCAGAGGGAAAAAAAGTGGCACCCAGTTGAAAACCAGGTTGTATCCTTAAAGGAAAAAGATTGAACAAATAGTATAGATAATGAATGAAATTCAGGAAAGTTAAGGTAATCAAGATATAAAAATGCATTAAGAAATGAAGATGGGTCAAAGACAAACAATGGACTTAAATGCCTTTATTTCAATCACTGCAAAATACAAATCACTTCAAATGAAGTGCATTTTAGTTATTCTATTCATTTATTTCTGGTTGGAATTTTATGTCAACACAAAGAACCCTGTCAATCACACACTGGTATAACCATTTTTTCTTAACAGCCCTCAGGTTGAAAAAAGTCTAGCAAAAATACCATTATCTGATTAAATTTAGAACAAACTCAAGAGGCTAATAATTTCATACTCCTGGGAAGAGCAGTTTCTATCATAAGTAATTAATCATTTCAATGGTTAGAAGTTTACGTTTAACTAAACCTACTGCCAAGCCTATACCGCTTGGTAAAGTAAATCATCATAGACTGTTCTTTTCTGTTCTCCCTTCAGTCACAATGTACACCTACTTCAGTAGCATGGGACATAGCACTTGATCTCTCTTGTTTCTTGTTTCCTTAGCTTTTAAATCTTTTTTTTTCTTTCCCAGTTTAGACTGTTAGGATCACACTTCAGAAGATCTCTTTATCGTGTTTTTCCCAACATCTTGGTATGTTTCTCCTGATACCTGCCCACAGCTCCAGTTATAATAGACAGAGTGACCATCCTTGCCAGTTTCAGTCCTGGTTTATACCCAAGCATAATTAAAATTAACACCCCCTTTCATTATCAGAAGTTTCCAGTTGGACAATAAAGTAGCCACCCTATTCAGACTATAAAAACAGAATATGAATGGTCAAATATACACAGGAGAAGGTCAAGGGCAGGTAGGCTGGCTGGCTAGCTGACTGAACAAATGTATGGACAACCTATTCCAATGCCGGCTCAGGTCCCCAAATATTCTTTTTGAATATACAGAGGTTTTTACTACTTTTAAATACACCAATTATCAAATTAAGCTAAGTATTGTCCAGAAGACATCAGTAAAGAATTTACTCTAAATCAAGAAATTTAAAATAATATGTAATTCACGTTTTGATTAAATATACTAAATGGTTTCTCTAAATGTTAAGGATACTTAAAAACCATGTTCTGTTAAGCAATTTACATCTTGTTTTCAAATTATCAGAGCTTTAATCTAACCCTTTTACAAATTCCCAAAAAACAAAAAGCTGGAGATAAACAAGATTTTATTATATCACAATGGATTTTCCAAGAGCCAAATAGCACACGTATATTTAATATAACTCACTCACACAACAGCTTACTATGATTACTATGTTATTAGTTTAAGCTAATTCAACTCTAACCACATTGTCTTATATCTCAATGTTTGTCAAATTAATTATTGAGTCTAAACCCCAAAAGAAAATAACTTGATAATAAATGAACTTATAACTAGAAACAATCCACGTGTTCTTCAAATGATGATTGAACTGCAATAACATAGAACAAACTGCTGATACCCACAACAACATGAACGGATCTCAAATGTATTATTCTGAATGAAAGAAGACATACCAACAGGCCACCTACTGTCTGAGTCCCATTTGAATGACACTCTGAAAAAAAGACATTACAGGAACAGAAAAAAGATTAACACTTGCTAGGGGTTGGGAGTCAGGGGAGGGGGTGAGTATCAAGCGTCAATATGGTATACTACTCTATATTTTGATCACAGCGATGGTTACATTCTATACATCTGTCAAAACTACTAGAACTATACACAAAAGAGTGATTTTACTATATATAATCTTTAAGAAATTAATTTGAGGGGCTGAATTTTTTTTTAAGTTATTCAGATTTGGAAACCAAAAAAAAAAGAAAGAAAAAAAATGTTCTCTTGCACCCTGGGAGAACAGAGAACATTACAAGCACAAGTAAAAAGCAACTAAACTGCTTTGACCAGTATTATACTGTCAGAACTTTAGGCTGGCATTTCTTTCTGCTTCTGCAGTGTTATATTTCTCATCCAGACCCTCATTTCTCTGAATATATGCTCAATTTTGACTTTCTAACCTTGTTTTGTGTAATGGAATATCTCATACTCATAACCCACCTTTCCCTCTACTGTTGAACCTCGTGTTTGTCCTTACATTAGTTTATTTTTTACTCTGTCTCAACATTGTTCTGACTGGCCCCTCTGCTAAACTTGATCATGCCTTCTTTCCAGTCTTCAACTAGGTTCTTAACAACTGTATGTTAAAACCTCAAAGGCACTTCCAGAGAAGATGGCGGCTTAGTAAGACGCGCGGATCTTAGTTTCTTCTCCAGGACAGCTACTAGGGGAGTAGAAACGATACAGAACAGCTCTCAAAGCCACAACAGAGGAAAAAAAGACAGCGTACCCCATCCTGGAACGGCTGGCTGGCTGAGAGAAGCCGCTCGGGTGAGATCACCGAGGCGCGCGGGCTTCACCGGGCGGGGTGGCAAGCGACCGGAGTCACTCCCTTCCCCCTCCCCGGGCCGGCTGGGAGAATTGGAGAGGCGGTCCCCTGAAACCGCGGCGGCTGGCGCCCACACCACGCGCGGCCCCCGGGACCAACTGAGAGAATTGGATCGGAAATCCCCAGGCCGCGGAGAACGGTGACGGGTGGGGGAGGCCCCTTCCAAACCCGTGACTCCCCGGGAACGCGCACTCTCCCGGGGGGGCCGCTGCCACTGGCGCCCTCCCGCCACGCTTGGCGCCCCGGGCCGACAAGGAAATTCGGACGGGCGCTTTCCCGGGCTGCGGCGGCCAGAACCTTCCCCGCGTTCGGACCCCGGGCCGGCTCGCACTCTTTCAAGCCGCTTCGGCTAGCGAAACTCCCGGATGGCGAGAGTTTTCCAAAGTTAAAGGTCCCACAGCACCTTTTACTGGTGGGACAAACGTGTGCCACGAGTGCCACCTACTGGGCAGGATAAGAAAAACAGAACCCAGAGATTACACAGAAAAATCTTCCAAACTTTTGGATCCAATACCCAGGGAAATGTGTCTAAATGCGCAGACGCCAACAGAAGATAACGGATCACGCTCAAATAATTGAAAACATGGCCCAGTCAAAGAAATAAACCAATAGTTCAAATGAGATACAGGAGCTGAGACAACTAATGCTGAATATACGAACAGAAATGGAAAACCTCTTCAAAAATGAAATCGATAAATTGAGGGAGGACATGAAGAAGACATGGGCTGAACATAAAGAAGAAATAGAAAAACTGAAAAAACAAATCACAGAACTTATGGAAGTGAAGGACAAAGTAGAAAAGATAGAAAAAACAATGGATACCTACAATGATAGATTCAAAGAGACAGAAGATAGAATTAGTGATTTGGAGGATGGAACATCTGAATTCCAAAAAGAAACAGAAACTATCGGGAAAAGAATGGAAAAATTTGAACAGGGTATCAGGGAACTCAAGGACAATATGAAGCGCACAAATATACGTGTTGTGGGTGTCCCAGAAGGAGAAGAGAAGGGAAAAGGAGGAGAAAAACTAATGAAAGAAATTTTCACTGAAAATTTCCCAACTCTTATGAAAGACCTAAAATTACAGATCCAAGAAGTGCAGCGCACCCCAAAGAGATTAGACACAAATAGGCGTTCTCCAAGACACTTACTAGTTAGAATGTCAGAGGTCAAAGAGAAAGAGAGGATCTTGAAGCAGCAAGAGAAAAACAATCCATCACATACAAGGGAAACCCAATAAGACTATGTGTAGATTTCTCAGCAGAAACCATGCAGGCTAGAAGACAGTGGGATGATATATTTAAATTACTAAAAGAGAAAAACTGCCAACCAAGACTCCTATATCCAGCAAAATTGTCCTTGAAAAATGAGGGAGAAATTAAAACATTCTCAGACAAAAGGTCACTGAGAGAATTTGTGACCAAGAGACCAGCTCTGCAAGAAATACTAAAGGGAGCACTAGAGTCAGATACGAAAAGACAGAAGAGAGAGGTATGGAGAAGAGTGTAGAAAGAAGGAAAGTCAGATATGATATATATAATACAAAAGGCAAAATGGTAGAGGAAAATATTATCCAAACAGTAATAACACTAAATGTTAATGGACTGAATTCCCCAATCAAAAGACATAGAATGGCAGAATGGATTAAAAAACAGGACCCTTCTATATGCTGTCCACAGGAAACACATCTTAGACCCAAAGATAAATATAGGCTGAAAGTCAAAGGTTGGGAAAAGATATTTCATGCAAATAACAACCAGAAAATAGCAGGAGTGGCTATACTAATATCCAACAAGTTAGACTTCAAATGTAAAACAGTTAAAAGAGACAAAGAAGGACACTATATACTAATAAAAGGAACACTCAAACAAGAAGACGTAACAATCATAAATATTTATGCACCGAACCAGAATGCCCCAAAATACGTGAGGAATACACTGCAAACACTGAAAAGGGAAATAGACACAAATACCATAATAGTTGGAGACTTCAATTCCCCACTCTCATCAATGGACAGAACATCTAGACAGAGGATCAATAAAGAAATAGAGAATCTGAACATTACTATAAAGGAGCTAGACTTAACAGATATTTATAGGACATTAAATCCCACAACAGCAGGATACACGTTTTTCTCAAGTGCTCATGGATCATTCTCAAAGATAGACCATATGCTGGGTCACAAAGCAAGTCTTAACAAATTTAAAAAGATTGAAATCATACACAACACTTTCTCGGATCATAAAGGAATGAAGTCGGAAATCAATAATAGGCGGAATGCCAGAAAATTCACAAATACGTGGAGGCTCAACAACACACTCTTAAACAACGAGTGGGTCAAAGAAGAAATTGCAAGAGAAATTAGTAAATACCTCGAGGCGAATGAAAATGAAAACACAACATATCAAAACTTATGGGACGCAGCAAAGGCAGTGCTAAGAGGGAAATTTATTGCCCTAAATGCCTATATCAGAAAAGAAGAAAAGGCAAAAATGCAGGAATTAACTGTTCACTTGGAAGAACTGGAGAAAGAACAGCAAACTAATCCTAAAGCAAGCAAAAGGAAAGAAATAACAAAGATCAGAGCAGAAATAAATGAAATTGAAAACATGAAAACAATAGAGAAAATCAATAAGACCAGAAGTTGGTTCTATGAGAAAATCATAAGATTGATGGGCCCTTATCAAGATTGACAAAAAGAAGAAAGGAGGATGCAAATAAATAAGATCAGAAATGGAAGAGGAGACATAACTACTGACCTCACAGAAATAAAGGAGGTAATAACAGGATACTATGAACAACTTTACGCTAATAAACACAACAATTTAGATGAAATGGACCGGTTCCTGGAAAGACATGAACAACCAACTTTGACTCAAGAAGACATAGATGACCTCAACAAACCAATCACAAGTAAAGAAATTGAATTAGTCATTCAAAATCTTCCTAAAAAGAAAAGTCCAGGACCAGACGGCTTCACATGTGAATTCTACCAAACGTTCCAGAAAGAATTAGTACCAATTCTCCTCAAACTCTTCAAAAAAATCGAATTTGGGGGAAAACTACCTAATTCATTCTATGAAGCCAACATCACCCTCATACCAAAACCAGGCAAAGATATTACAAAAAAAGAAAACTACAGGCCAATCTCTCTAATGAATATAGATGCAAAAATCCTCAATAAAATTCTAGCAAATCGTATCCAACAACACATTAAAAGAATTATACATCATGACCAAGTAGGATTCATCCCAGGTATGCAAGGATGGTTCAACATAAGAAAATCAATTAATGTAATACACCATATCAACAAATCAAAGCAGAAAAATCACATGATCATCTCAATTGATGCAGAAAAGGCATTTGACAAGATTCAACATCCTTTCCTGTTGAAAACACTTCAAAGGATAGGAATACAAGGGAACTTCCTTATAATGATAGAGGGAATATATGAAAAACCCACAGCTAATATCATCCTCAATGGGGAAAAATTGAAAACTTTCCCCCTAAGATCAGGAACAAGACAAGGATGTCCACTATCACCACTATTATTCAAAATTGTGTTGGAAGTTCTAGCCAGAGCAATTAGACAAGAAAAAGAAATACAAGGCATCAAAATTGGAAAGGAAGAAGTAAAACTATCACTGTTTGCAGACGATATGATACTATATGTCGAAAACCCGGAAAAATTCACAACAAAACTACTAGAGCTAATAAATGAGTACAGCAAAGTAGCAGGTTACAAGATCAACATTCAAAAATCTGTAGCATTTCTATACACTAGTAATGAACAAGCTGAGGGGGAAATCAAGAAATGAATCCCATTTACAATTGCAACTAAAAGAATAAAATACCTAGGAATAAATTTAACTAAAGAGACAAAAAACCTATATAAAGAAAACTACAAAAAACTGTTAAAAGAAATCACAGAAGACCTAAATAGATGGAAGGGCATACCGTGTTCATGGACTGGAAGACTAAATATAGTTAAGATGTCAATCCTACCTAAATTGATTTACAGATTCAATGCAATACCAATCAAAATCTCAACAACTTATTTTTCAGAAATAGAAAAACCAATAAGCAAATTTATCTGGAAGGGCAGGGTGCCCCGAATTGCTAAAAGCATCTTGAGGAAAAAAAACGAAGCTGGAGGTCTCGCGCTGCCTGACTTTAAGGCATATTATGAAGCCACAGTGGTCAAAACAGCATGGTATTGGTATAAAGATAGATATATCGACCAATGGAATCGAATAGAGTGCTCAGATATAGACCCTCTCATCTATGGACATTTGATCTTTGATAAGGCAGTCAAGCCAACTCACCTGGGACAGAACAGTCTCTTCAATAAATGGTGCCTAGAGAACTGGATATCCATATGCAAAAGAATGAAAGAAGACCCATCTCTCACACCCTATACAAAAGTTAACTCAAAATGGATCAAAGATCTAAACATTAGGTCTAAGACCATAAAACAGTTAGAGGAAAATGTAGGGAGATATCTTATGAATCTTACAACTGGAGGTGGTTTTATGGACCTTAAACCTAAAGCAAGAGCACTGAAGAAGGAAATAAATAAATGGGAGCCCCTCAAAATTAAACACTTTTGTGCATCAAAGAACTTCATCAAGAAAGTAGAAAGACAGCCTACACAATGGGAGACAATATTTGGAAATGATATATCAGATAAAGGTCTAGTATCCAGAATTTATAGAGATTGTTCATCTCAACAACAAAAAGACAGCCAACCCAATTACAAAATGGGAAAAAGACTTGAACAGACACCTACCAGAAGAGGAAATACAAATGGCTAAAAGGCACATGAAGAGATGCTCAATGTCCCTGGCCATTAGAGAAATGCAAATCAAAACCACAATGAGATATCATCTCACACCCACCAGAATGGCCATTATCAACAAAACAGAAAATGACAAGTGCTGGAGAGGATGCGGAGAAAGAGGCACACTTATCCACTGTTGGTGGGAATGTCAAAGGGTGCAACCACTGTGGAAGGCAGTTTGGCGGTTCCTCAAAAAGCTGAATATAGAATTGCCATACGACCCAGCAATACCATTGCTAGGTATCTACTCAAAGGACTTAAGGGCAAAGACACAAACGGACATTTGCACACCAATGTTTATAGCAGCGTTATTTACAATTGCAAAGAGATGGAAACAGCCAAAATTTCCATCAACAGAAGAGTGGCTGAACAAACTGTGGTATATACATACGATGGAATATTATGCAGCTTTAAGACAAGATAAACTTATGAACTATGTAATAACATGGATGGACCTAGAGAATATTATGCTGAGTGAATCCAGCCAAAAACTAAAGGACAAATACTGTATGGTCCCACTGATGTGAACGGACATTCGAGAATAAACTTGAATATGTCATTGGTAACAGAGTTCAGCAGGAGTTAGAAACAGGGTAAGACAATGGGTAATTGAAGCTGAAGGGATACAGACTGTGCAACAGGACTAGATACAAAAACTCAAAAATGGACAGCACAATAATACCTAATTGTAAAGTAATCATGTTAAAACACTGAATGAAGCTGCATCTGAGCTATAGGTTTTTGTTTTGTTTTGTTTTGATTTTACTATTATTACTTTTATTTTTTTCTCTATATTAACATTCTATATCTTTTTCGGTTATGTTGCTAGTTCTTCTAAACCAATGCAAATGTACTAAGAAATGATGATCATGCATCTATGTGAGGATGTTAAGAATTACTGATTGCATATGTAGAATGGTATGATTTCTAAATGTTGTGTTAATTTCTTTTTTTCCGTTAATTAAAAAAAAAAAAAAAGAGAAGGGGTAATTGGAGCTGAAGGGATACAGACTGTACAACGGGACTGGATATAAAAACTCAGAAATGGACAGCATAATACTACCCAATTGTAATGCAATTATGTTAAAACACTGAATGAAGCTGCATGTGAGGTATAGGTTTTTTGTTTTTTT
Source organism: Tamandua tetradactyla (assembly GCF_023851605.1). Taxonomy (NCBI): domain Eukaryota; kingdom Metazoa; phylum Chordata; class Mammalia; order Pilosa; family Myrmecophagidae; genus Tamandua; species Tamandua tetradactyla. The sequence continues at coordinate 182,691,229 of NC_135328.1, read as the reverse complement.
TGTTTGTTTTTCTTTTTCTTTCTATTATTGTTTTAATTCTTATTCTGTTGTCTTTTTATTTCTTTTTCTAAATCGATGCAAATGTACTAAGAAATGATGAATATTGCAACTATGTGATGTTATTAAGAATTACTGATTGTACATGTAGAATGGAATGATTTCTAATTGTTTTGTAAATTCTTTTTTTAATTAATAAAAAAAAAAGAAAGAAAGAAAAAAAAACCTCAAAGGCTAGCAATCTGATCTATTTTTGAAGTGCATCAGAGGCGGCAAATGCTAAAGCCTCTCTTGGAAATTCTTACCAGTGTTTTTTTACTCCAATAAATGCAAAGTCCTTACTTTCATCCAATCAAACTCTTGCTCAAGTCCCACTTACTCCTATTTGGTTTTGTGCAGACACAAGTAAGCAGTCAACTGCTTCCTCACAAAAATCATGCATTTACTTTAAGACTGGTACTAAAATTATACACATTTTCCTGCTTCAGGAGGTAAATACCTATGATTCTTACAACAATGTTCATCCCTTAATATAAGATTTTATGTTCACTCAAACTTCTCTAGCTTTTCTACATGTCTTTTAAAATAAAGCGATTAAAATAGGATTCCAGAGTATAACAGACTATCACTACAAATAAATACAATACTAACTCAGCCAAATATGAATACTGTTTAAGAGGGTCTCAGTCAACTATGTTACAAACCCCTACATTAAGAGAGAGGGCAGGAATAGAAAATAATCAAATCTTTAACTTCCAAAAGTTACTTCTCTAACAGTGAGTTTGTCATTTCCTCACTAACCAGGAGACCCCAATTTTCATAGCCACTGATTCTTAACAAACCTTCCATCCCGAGAGACAAGAAAAATTTGCCTAGGGAAAAAACCTTCTTTGTACAAATTCTCTATAATTATCTTCCTAGGACAGGCAAGTGACTTTCATGTGGACTTGAACTTCTTGGCTATCTTCTGAGTTCTATTAGAGTCTACTGCTGCTAATAATTGATACAACCATTCAAATGACTTCTTATAATCCTTTATTTCCTTTAAAGTCAAAGTCTCATTTACCAAGGCTGAAGGAAAAAGGTTAAGAACAAATAAAGCTACAAAGCAGAGAAAGAGCACTCAATGCTTTTAAATTAAATTTAGCTTAAGATGTGTCTCCCTATAATATGAACAAAATATTTACCTCCCTTTAAGATAATTAAAAGCCGTGTGTGAACTGCAGAAGATGACTTTTACAAAAAATTCAGATCAAGAACCCAGTAAAAATACAGAAAACAGAGCTAATAAGAAGAAAGGTGATAAAAGATAAGTTTAAACAAAGAATGTAGTGACAAGGAGTAGGAGGGTAGTAATTAAGGGAAAGAAGAGAAACCTGTGCCCCAAAAAGGAGCAGCAAAATATAATTTTATTTTGTTTGTGCTTCTTTTTAGGAAAGCAAAAATATGGTTGTGTGAAATGAATTTCAGAGAATAGAGGAAAACGGATTCAGACCATCAAGGCAGATGGATGGAATTGAGGACTTTTATGATAAAGGCTTCTAGAAAATGAAGGCTGAGTCAGGAATAAATAGTCAAATAAAAAACATCTATAATTCAACAACACACTTCAAGTTTAAGCTGGCCTTCCTACCTCTCTGATAATGCACTGAACAAGAAGCTATACCATGAAAATATAGGGAAGAAATGCTAGGCAGGCTACTTCTACCTCTTAGACCTGCCTGGGTCACATCAGCAGCTAGCAAAATCCTAAGGGGCTAAAGTCCACCCCATACCCAAGACCAAAATCTACTCCCACCCCACCTTGGCTCAATGGTTTTCTCCCACTGTGGTGAGGGTGGTTTTGGAAAAGCTCCTCAAATGCCAGGAAACACTGTAATACAAAAAGAAAAAACAATTCATAAGTACCAGAACTTAACTAACATTTTGGCCTCCCTCTCAAGGAAGATTGGTATGGTAGAAAAAGCACTAGTCTAGGAACCATGAAATCAAATTTATTTTTCTTGTTCAAGATTAATTCTAAGGCTTTTGCTTTAACTCCAGGTGATGGGGAGGTGTACAGGTGATGGGGAGGGTGATGACCATTCTCTCTTAGCTAAGGGTTGCTAAACTGGTAGACATAAGTGAGAAGTTTTTGATGGCCATCTCTGCCACCTATAAGACTGAACATGAAGCCATTAAAGACAGCAGAATTAAGGAATGGGAACAGACATTCCTAGAGACACAATTTAAGAACCTGGCTCCAATTTCTGATGTTTCGTTCCCATTTAAGTTAGCTTGTATTGGTTTTCTATGACTTGCATATAAAGACACCTGGGTCAATACACCTGGGATATAATTCCACAATGAATCTGGCAAGTCACTCCTCATATCTTGACTTTAGTTTCTTCTTCTTTAAAATGGACTCAATTTGAGGTTTTCAAAACTTTTTTTAAGCAATGGAACTTTTTTTATAGCAAAACCTCATTTTGGCACAAAAATTAAATAACTTCATTCATATAAATGTACTTTATAAAATCAAATTTATCATATTTACTTTATAATGACCAAAGCAATAGGTAATTAAATCTCACTTTGAGACTGAAAATAAAAATAACTATTAATAATATATGTACTTTATGAGATCACATTTATGATATTTACTATGACCAAAATCAATGTGAACAATGTAGTATTTTTGGTGAACACAAAATTTTAAAATTGTGGGAAAAAGCTGTTTTTACTAGTCTCAGCACTAAATTAATTTCTATATTTTGTTTTGGTTGCACATTATTGAGATAATCCTGATTCAAAAAGAATAACTGCAAAGAGTGACATGTTTTCCACATGTGCCTTACCCCACAATGCTATTTACTAAAAGATGGATAAAGGCTTTATGTTTCACCCAAAAGAAAAGCAACCTGATATATTTTTTTAATGGGTCTGCAATCAGTTAAAGTTAAATACATTAAGGGATTAACAAGTTATGTTAAACATACGTATAGTCGGTTTTTAACTTAATGATTTAAAATTCATTTAAAAGTTAAATATGGACCAAATGTTTACAGAATCCAATTAATGCTTTCACAGAACTTGGTAAAATAATCTCTAGTCTTAACATTTTTAAGTCTGATTCATATACACTGACTACACAAAGGAAACTGAAGTGACGAGATAAGCAAATACAGAAAGTTCTCACTCTTTTTTATAATAAGTCTGCTTAAAAACAGAGAATTTTACCAATTTCTATTCATAAATATCAGAAGATGCTATAAAGCATTCATTAATCCAAAAAGCCTACTTTAAGAAAAAAGGAAATGAAACTCTCCATCTCTAACCAGAAGAGTTAACAGTCTAGCAAAGGATACAACACATTCATACATTCAACATGTGAGTGTCTCATCACTGCTACCAGTCACTGTACAAGTTAAATACCAGGGTTAAATAATGAACAAGATACACATAGTTCCTCCCTGCAGAAGTGCTTTAATCTAGAAAGGAAGTATAAAGAAATAATGAAAGGGTATATTCAGTGTTGTCTAGAAGACCTCTCTGAGGAAGTGGCTCTTAAACTAATAGGCCTAAAGAATGAGTAGACTTTATGAAAAGAGATGCAAAGTGTTCCAAGCAGAGAAAATAATATTTGCAAAGATCCTGAAAGAACAAGGGTATGGTGTGTTTCAAAAACTAAACAAGTCAAGTAGAATATAAAGGGGTCAGTCCAGAAAATTAAGACAGGGACACAATGCTGCTTTTACTCTCTTTAGCATGAAGCCATGCAAAGAAGTTGGGACTTTAATCTGAGGGCAAAGAATAAGCAGTGAAGTCTTAAACAAAAAAAGCGTGTGATTAGGTTAACATTTTTGAAGAAATCTCTGTGAAAACAGTGTGAAAGCTACTATAAATTGGAAGGAGCAAGTCCAAAGATGGAAAAACCAGTTAGGAGCCTACTGCAATGAAGACTGACTTCAAAGTAACATAGGAATTTAAAGGAGGAAGCCAAAAATTCAGCTGAATGAGGCGGGGTGGGGTGGGGTGGGGGAGGGGAGCTTCAGAGAAATAATACAGTTCAATCTTGAAAGACAAAGAACAGGCCAGATAAGCAGAGGAAGGGAATCTGTGTAATAAGATAAGAGCATACTAAAAAGCATGTTTGGGAACCACAAGTAGTTCCTTATAAACGGGACCTGAACGAGGTGAGACAAAGCTGAAACCATAGATCAAGGAACATACAGTAAAGGATATTATAACAAACTAAGAAATTAAACAGCCCCAAGTCACTGGGGAATACTTGTAAGCAGGGTGCTAAAATAACCAGGTTTACATTCTAGAGAGATCCTTCCACGGACAGTAGCCCAAAGGAGAATACAAAAAACCTATCCATCCAAAGAGAAGAACACCCTTGTCAATAGATATGTTGTTTCAAAGTACTAATATATTAATTTACCTTGACAACCAAATAAGGCTCACCTAAGTACTGTTCACTTTAGAAACCAAGGAACTAGTGTCAAGTTCATGTCATACTGCAGTTGATACGGCTACTGAAACAAAAAATAAGTGTGGGTGGTTATCTCTGTAGGTAAAAACACTAAAATTGTAACGGTGATAGGATAGAAAATAGAGCAAGATGGGAAAAACAGCAACTGAAAAAACAGTATTAACAGAGAAACAATTATATTTCAGGGTAATAATTACTTCTATTCGTTGCTAATTACATACAGATTCACTCCTTTTATATGTTATAATAATATACTATGGTTCCTGACAAGCAATACAAACACCAAACTTAAACTAATACACAATACTTAAGGAAGCAACCAATACAAAGACTAGATTAAAAACAGCAAATTATAGCAGAGGGCAAGCTCTAAACTAGCTAGATTCCTACTGATAATTACAAAGGAGGCTCTCCCTACCTAGCTGGTTCTTGAAAGTACACCAAATAAATGGGGGGTGGGACCACAGGTGGGTGCTATTTCACAAGGGTTCTTGATTAATGAACTAACAAGTTCTTAGATACACACATTTCAATACAAAATTTTTTCTTTGTATAACAAGTATGGCTTTGATACAAATGCAATTGACATACTAAAGAAAAAATGATCTTCTTTTAAGAAAATGAATCCTACCTTTCCAGGGTCATCCTTGGATCGAGGCACTTTAAGGAAACACTTGTTCAATGACAGATTATGTCGTATGGAATTCTGAAATTAAAGAATTAAGAAAAGCCATAGGGTCAATGAAATCCAAAAATCAAAACACACTTTCATTTAATATGCTTTTAAATTAGCTTCAAATTTAACCCTTTATGATTTTCAAATTATGAACTTATAAAGAAAAGTAATTGTAGAAATAAACAATTCCTAGTAGAGTTTACAAAAATCTCTAATAATGGAATACATGTAGCCTTTTAAATTATTAAGACCTTTTAACTATGCAGGAAGATACCAGTGATGTAATGTTAAATATATAATGTCAAATACAAAACTGCACACATATTACAAAATTAACTTATAATTTTTCAATTAATTAATTTATACAAGGAGGTAAAAAATTAAAAAATTTAAAGGCCAAGTGTGGGCTAGTGTATCAGTTTAGACTAACAGGGACCCAGACACAAGGGGAGTTTCCACTTACTCACAAGCTCGGGTGGCCACGAGCCTTTACCATGCTCACAAGAAAGACTGAGTATAGGAGACGAGATAAGAAAATGTTGCCTTTAGGGGCACAAGTATGAAAAAGGTGACTGATGGCTGCAAAGAGAGACAAAGCCCCATTTCCTTCCAAAGATCTTAGAAAGCAAAAATGCTGAAGTAGGGGCAGCAAAACCTCTCACCCACAGGCTCTGGCAAAGATCCACTGCTTCTAGCGGGAAAAATTGAAACAAAACCCTTTTGCCTCTAGGAAGGGATAGGAAATTGCCTCCCACAACACAAGCAAAGATACACTGCTGCTGGAGGAAGGGAAAAAGCGAAATCCCTCTACTTTCGGAGAGGTGTTAAGATACTGCCCTTGGCCCAGGATCCTTTATTAACACCATATAAAGGTCTGGTACAGCTGAGGGTGGGGCAGGAAACGCTCACTTATGAAGCAATGGAGACAGAAGGGTGAGTTTGGCTGAGGGGAAAAAACACTACCCCTAAATCCAAGTGCCTGCCGTAAGATTGAGGCTGGCCCAAGACAACACAGAAAACCTACTCCCCTCACTATGAGCTGAGCAGTGAATATCTGAAAGCAACATCAATTTACAGATAAGGGAGGCATAAGAACATGGAGACCCCTATCTGTAGCAAGATGTGCAGGGACAACTGAAACCTAAAACAGGAAGCATAAAACTGAGAAAACCCAACACTTGAGCCACCTACTCAGAACACAAGGTTACAGCAGCCCACTGCTAGAGGAATATACAGCCTATATTACATTTACAATATAGATAGCAACAACAAAACCCAAATACAGCACAACTCCTGAAAGACTGACTCAACACCCTCACACCAATGGCTTGAGAAAAAAAGATTCTTGCCCATTTATAGGAACAAATAATGTTTACCTCATATCTACTTCTTCTACATATGTCAGACACACAGTCAAAAAATTGCAAGAGATCCAGAAAACTGAGGGAAAAACCACGGTTAAGAGATAAAGTAATCAAAAGACCCAACTGAGATCACTCAGGTGTTAGAACTGTGAGAGATGACTAATATATTAAAGGACCCAGGAGAGAATAGGAGACAAATTGCATAAAAAGGTGGGGAATTTCAAGAAGATATACAAACTATAAGAAACGAATAGAAATGATAAAAAAGTTTTCAAAAAATTCAAAGACAAACAATTTCCTAGATGATCCTCAGTAACCGGACACAACTTTGGAAAAACTCAGAGAACATCAGGATAAATTAATAGGAATTATCCAAACTAAGACACACCACATATGTCCATGCACAAAAGAGTTAAAACAAACAAACAAACAAACAGATCATCCAATAACTGTGGCATAATACATGTCATTTGACTCCCAGAAGAGAAGAGAATGTGACAGGAAAAAATTTTGAAGAACTAAGAATCTTATAAAAATGTAAGACATCAAAACCACATATCTGAGAATTTCAGAGACTGCCAAGAAGTATACATTATAAGTTAAATTTACCCACCTATATTCATTATACTCAAACTGATGAAAACCAAGATGTAAAAAACATCTTGAAGGCAGTTAGATGAAATGAGGAAGTATTACATGCAGAGGTAATAATGACAAGTACAGCAGACTATAGAAACCTATGCAGGCCAGTAAACAATTGCATGGCATTTTTAAAATACTGAAGGAAAAAAAAATCTGTCAATTCTATAAATAATGAAAATCTTTCAAAAATGAAGACAAAATAAAGATTTTAAAGAAAAACAAAAGCTGAAAGAAATCATTTCTCAGAGCATACACTGACTAGCAATGCTTAAGGAAGTTCAGACATAGTAATATTACACCAGAGGAAACTTGGATTTATGAAAAGTGTCAGAAATGATGAAAATGAAGGTAAAATTTTATAATATTTTTTATTATTTATAATTCCATAAAAAGATAATTGAGAATGTCATCAACATGGTGACATCCACACAGGAAAATGAATTAGTGTAATCCACAATATTAAATCAAAGGGGAAAAAACAACATGATCATCTCAGTTGACACAGAAAGACATCTGACAAAATCCAGCATCTTTCCTTGATAAAAACACAGAAAGATAGAACAAAAAAGTTAATATTAAATTTAATAAAGTATACCAAGGACCTGAACACAGAAAACTATAAAATATTGCTAAAAGAAATCAAGGATGACCTAAATAAATGGGAGAACATTTTCTGTTCATGGATTGGAAAACTAAATATTGTTAAGATGTCAATTCTACCCAAAATGATTTACAGATTCATTGTAATCCCAATCAGAATTCCAATAGCCTACTTAACAGAAACAGAAAAGCCAATTATCAAATTTATTTGGAAGGGTAAGGGGCTACAAAATAGCAAAAAACACTTTGAAAAAGAAAAACAAAGTTGGAGAAGTCACATTTCCTGATTTTAAAGCATATTACAAAGCTACAGTGGTCAAAACAGCATAATACTGGCATAAAGACAGATAATGATCAATGGAATAGAAATGAGTTCAGAAAAAGACCCTCCTATCTATGGTCAATTGATTTTTGACAAAACTGCCTAGGCTATTCAAGTGGGACAGAACAGTCTCTTCAACAAATGGTATTGGAAGAAATGGAAACTCATGTGCAAAAAAAATGAAAAAAGGACCCTGGTCTCACACCTTACACAAAAATTAATTCAAAATGGAAAAGGCGGGCCATGGTGACTTAGCAGGAAGCGTTCTCGCCTGCCATGCCAGAGACTCGGATTTGATTCCCGGTGCCTGCCCATGTTAAAAAAAAATAATAAAGGATCTAAATATAAGAGCCAGGACCATAAAACATCTTCAAGATCTTGTTGTACGTGGTGGTTTCTTAGACATTACACCCAAAGCACAAGCAACCAAAGGAAAAAAGATAGACTGGACCTCCTCAAAAGTGAGTATTTTTGTGCTTCAAGGGACTTTGTCAAAAAGGTGAAAACGTAGCCTACTCAACTGGAGAAAATATTCTAGAAATTATATATCCAATAAATGTTTAGTATGCAAAATATATAAGGAAATCCTATGATTCAACAACAAAAAGACAAAGCCAATTTAAAAAACGGGCAAAAGACTTGAAGAGACATTTTTCCAAATAAAGTATACAAATGGCTGAAAAATACATGAAAAGACGCTCAAAATCACTAGCTATTAGAGAAATGCAAGTCAAAATCACAGCAAGGACTTAAACTCTCTTTGTACACAAAACATACCTTTGAAGTAGTTCTTACATGAACTAATTTATATTTCTAGTGTCCGGGGTACAGGGGAAAAACTGCTATTGCATGCTATGGGCTAGGTTTAAAAGAAAAACATCAGCACTACCACAGCAGCAGCAGAGGCAACTAACGGTGGTAGGGATAAGAGCTAGGAGAGGTTTAGATTTCCTATTTGGCAAGGGTGCGTTACTGATTTTCTACCTCTTTGGGACAATGAAATGATCTAAAATTGAGTGTGTGGATGGACTGTGGAATTTGGGCACTATATATGATCCCTGATGAATGCAGGTGGCTGAAGGATGTACTGACTGAGAAGCAGATTGGTGAATAACGTATACTTAGGAAAGAATGTTGTGCTGCTATAAAAAAGGAATGAAGTCATGAGGCAAGCAACAATGTGAACGAACGTGTGGGACATTTGGAAAGGCTGCTATTAATAAAAAAAAATTACTAAGTGTCAGAAAGGATGTGGAGAAATGAGAACACTCATTCACGCTGCAGGAATGTAAAATGGTACAGCCACTGTGCAAGTCAGTTTGACAGTTTTTCAGGGAGCTAAATAAATATGAACTGGCAATTCCACCACGACATATGTACCCAGGACAACTGAAAGCAGGGATACAAACAGGTATTTGCACACTGATGTTCATAGTAGCATTATTCACAATCGCTGAAAGATGGAAACAAACCAACTGTTCATCAACAATGAACGGATAAATAAAATGTGGTATATACATACAATGGAATATTATTCAGCCATAAAAAGGAATGAACCCCTGATGTATGCAAACAACATGATGTATGTTGAGGACATTATGCTGAGTGAAATAAGTCAAACACAAAATACTGTATGATTACACTGATATGCACTAATCTAATTATAATACACAACTCACAGAGTTGGAATCTAGAATACAAGTTACCAGGGGAGAGTTTAGGAGTTCAGAATGGGGAGCTGATACTGAACGTATACAAAATTTTTATTTAAGTTGATTTTAAAGGTTGGGAAATGGATGGTGGTGATGGTAGCACATTATTGCAACTGCAATTAACAGTGCTGGATTACATATGTGAATGTGCTTGAAAGAGGAAGTGTTGGGTCATGTATTGTGCTGGTCTGAAATGATGTATGTACCCTAGAAAAGCCATGTTTTAATCCTAATCCCATTATGTAAGGCAGCCATTTCTTCTAATCCCTACTCAGCACTGCACGCTTGAAACTGTAATTAGATCATCTTCCCATAGATGTGATTTAATCAAGAGTGGCTATTGAGATGGATTAGGTGGAGGCATGTCTCCACCCATTTGGGTGGGTCTTGATTAGTTTCTCAAATCCTATAAAAGAGGACACATATTCGAGAACGAGAGATTCAGAGAGAGCAGAGCAGAACGACATAGCCACAAGAAGCAGAGTCCACCAGACAGTGACCTTTGGAGGTGAAGAAGGAAAAAAAATACTTCCCAGGGAGCTTCATGATACAGAAAGTGAGAAGAAGCTAGCAGATGATGCTGTGTTCACCAAGTGCCCTTCCACTTGAGAGAGAAACCCTGAACTTCATCAGCCTTCTTGAACCAAGGTATCTTTCCCTGGATGCCTTGATGGGACGTTTCTATAGAACTGCTTTAATTGGGACATTTTTTCGGTCTTAGAACTGAAAACTAGCAACTTATTAAATCCCCCTTTTTAAAAGTCATTCTGTTTCTGGTATACTGCATTCTGGCAGCTAGTAAACTAGCACATGCATATTACCAGAATGAAAATTAGAAGATAAAATATGGGACTGTGTAACACAGAGAACCCTGCCATGAACACTGGACTCAGGTTATTAATAAAAGCCTAAGAATGTTCTTTGATGAATTACAACAAATATATAACACTTATACAAGGTGTTTATGACAGGATGGTATATGGGGAAAAAATACACCTAGTGTAAACTATGAAACATAGTTAATAGTGCTACCTTAATATTTTTCTGTGAATTATAACAAAGTTGGTACCACACTAACACAAAGTGTCAACAATATAGGTATATATGGGAATGCTGTATGTTTACATGGTTTTTCTGCAAACCTACAACTTCTGTAATTAAAAATAATAATAATAATAAAACAGATAATTAGGGTCAATTGGTTTTTAACAAGGGCGCCACCTCCATTCAATGAGGAAAGTATAATCTCTTTAACAAATGCTGTAGTGAAAACTGTGCTTCACATTCACTTCAAGGTTGTCTTCTTGGTAGGAAGGCTAAACTCTGAAGAATAGCACCAGCCAAGACAGAGTTGATTTGTAAAGACACTTTTTATTAGTTTGTTTTTGTTAGCTCCTGGCACGGGAGGAAATCATTTTTATATTACTACCTGGATACAAACTTAAAGATTCGACAACTCAGGGACTAAATCTCACACTTAAAAATATTAAAATTATAGTGTACAATCAAATATTATAAGGCAAAAAAAGAAACAGAAACTGATAGCTCATCCAGAGAAACAAGAGAAAACCTCAGAAACCATCACTGAAGAAGACCACACTTTAGACAGACTTTTTAAAAAATAATCTTAATGTGCTCAGAGATAAAGGAAAACAAAGAGAAAGAGCTAAAGGAAACCAGGAAAATGGCAAATGAATATTATGAGAATCTCAACAAAGATATGGAAAATTTTAAAAGGAACCAAACAGAAACACTGAAGTTACAGGCAATAACTGAAATTTAAACCCCCCTAAGAGAATATCAATGGCAGATTAAAGCTAGTAAATGAAAGAACCAGTAAAGTTGAAGACAACTGAAATGAACCAGGCTGAGAAGACAGAGCAGAAATAAAGGAAAAAGGGGCAGAGAGGGATGTGTCAGTTTGAAATTGTTGTGTACTCCCAGAAAAGCTATGTTCTTTAATCCTGATTCAACACTATTGGGTGGGATCTTTTGATTAGGTGGTTTCCACGAAGATATGCCTCTACCCACTCAAGGCAGAGCTGCTTACTGGAGTCCTTTAAAAGGGAATCATCTTGGAAAAAGCTTCCGAGCTTCGAGCCCACACAGTGAGAGACATTTACAGATGAAGAAAGAAAACACTCCTGGGTAAGCCGTTTGAAAATAAAAGCTAAAGGACAAGTAGACACCAGCCATGTGCAGCCCCAGCTGCCACAGGTGTTCCAGGTCCAATGGTCTTTCTGGAGTCAAGGTATCTGTCTCTGGATGCCTTAGTTTGGACATTTAAACAGCATCAGAACTGTAAGCTTGCAACTTAATTCCCTAAGCCATCATTTTGGGTACACTGCATTCTGGCAGCTTTAGCAAACAAAAACAGGGGCGAGGCCCAAAATGGCAGCTTAGCGAGGTATGGAATCTACTTCATCCTCCAGAGCAGCTAGTAAATACCCAGTAACAGTACAGAACAACTGCTGCGGCCACATCAGTGACCACACACACAGTATACACCAGTCTGGACAAGCTGGACCAGCTGCAATCCCACCAGAACCATGAGTCCCCCAAGCCACGGAGGCCAGCACCCTTCCCCTACAGGCTGGTTCCCAGAGGAGACAGGAAAGAGATTTTACTAACACCAAGGGGCTGAGTTCAACCAAGCTCCAACTGTGGAATTAATTACTAAATTCTGACTACTAAAAATAAATCCCCACCTCAGCTGAACCTCAAGTAAAATCTGAGGTTGCTGGTTTTTGCCCCAGCACACTGGCGGCAGGGCTGACAGGAAAAGAAAAAGGAAAAAAAAAAGCAGAGGTTTTTTGTTTTAGATCAGACAGCACGGAATACTTGAAAAGGTCTAGGCCCTGAAGGAAAGGAGAGGGCACAAAGGACCTGGAGATACAAAGAGCAATGTTAACAACTTCAGCTCAAACCCAAGGAATGGGGGTCCTGCTCTGAAAAGGATTTTTTTTTCTTTTTTTTGTGTGTGTGTGGCTGTTTCATGGGCTTGACTGCTCTTTGCATACAACTGCAAGGATTCTCAGGCTCCAACTGCCCCAGGCAAGGGTGGAATTAAGCTTGTTTGAGAGGCAAAGAAGCTTGTCAGGTGAAAGGAAGTAATTCCCTAGGGGTTCTGTCTTCCCCAGGAGAGGGGTGAGGCACAGCTCAGGTGGAATCCCACCCTAAAGGAATTCAGACCCCAGGGTCTGGAAAGCTGAAGCAATTAAAGCCAGCAAGAAATCTCTCCTCTGTAGGTCAAGTCTACTTGAAATTTAGCCCTCAGAGTCAACCCCAAGAGAGCCTCCTTTGTTGCTCAGATGTGGCCTCTCTCCAGCCAACACAACAAGCAAACTCACCACCCTCCCCCGTCTACGTGGGACATGACTCCCAGGAATGTGGACCTTCCTGGCAACATGGGACAGAAATCCTGGAATGAGCTGAGACTCAGCAACAAGGGATTGAGAAAAACCCTAGAATGAGCTGAGACTTAACATCAAGGGATTGAGAAAACCTTCTTGACCAAAAGGGGGAAGAGTGAAATGAGACAAAGTGTCAATGGCTGAGAGATTCCAAACAGAGTCCAGAGGTTATCCTGGTGGTTATTCTTATGCATTAAGTAGATATCACCTTGTTATTCAAGATATAGCAGAGAGGCTGGAGGGAGAATGATATGGCTTTCACAATGTGACTGTGTGATTATGAAAACCTTGTGTCTGATGCTCCTTTTATCTACCTTGCCAAAAGACAAGCAGAACATATGGAATAAAAACAAATAATATGGGGAACAAATGTTAAAATAAATTTAGTTTGAAATGCTAGTGATAAATGAAAGTGAGGGGTAAGGGGTATGGTATGTATAATCTTTTTTTTTCTGTTATCGTCTTATTTCTTTTTCTGAACTGATGCAAATGTTCTAAGAAATGATGAATATGCAACTATGTGATACTGAAAATTACTGATTATATATGTAGAACGGAATGATGTGTTAATGTTTTTGTTTGTTCTTATTTTTTAAATTAATAAATAAATTAATTTTAAAAAAAGAAATCTCTCCTCTGGTTCTATCATGCCCCAGCAGGGACAGTCAGCTGAAGTTAAAGGTACTGCATCACTTTATGCTGGTGGGACCTGCAGGCAGGCAAGCGCAACACACTGGACAGGATAGGAAAAACAGAGTCTAGAGGCTTCACAGGAAAGTCTGCCAACCTGCTGGGTCTCACCTACAGGGAAAACTGATGTAGGTAACTCTTCCCTCCTGAGAGGAGGCCAGTCTGGTCTGAGAAAATCTGATTGGGGTCTATAGGCAGGGCAAGAAACAAGAAAACAAGAACTGAAAAATTCTGATCTGTTAAAGAAAACCTAAGCTAGAGGTCTAGAATAAGCTAAACTGAATGTCAAAGAAAAGACAGACGACAAAATCATCCAGTAAGAAAATCCTAGGTAAAAAAGTGAAAACAATCTCCTGAATAAACTAAGGAAATGAAATGTCTAGATATCAGCAAAAAATAATGAATCATACTAGGAAAACTGAAGATATGGTCCAGTCAGAAAAACAAGGTAACAATTCAAGTGAGACAGAGGATTTTAAACAATTAATTCAGGATGTTTGAACAGACATGGAAAACCTCATCAAAAATCAAATCAGTGAACTGAAGGGGGATATAAAGAATGCAAGGGATGAACAAAAAGAAATAATTGAAAGTCTGAAAAACAAGTCGCAGAACTTATGGGAATGAAAGGCACAGTAGAAGAAATGAAAAAAAAAAGGACACTTACAATGTTAGGTTTCAAGAGGCAGAAATTAGGATTAGTAAACTGGAGGACAGGACATCTAAAATCTGACAAGCAAAAAAGAAAATATAGGGAAAAGAAGGGAAAAATATGAACAGGGACTCAGGAAATTGAATGACAATATGAAGTACATGAATATAAGTGTTGAGGGTATCCCAGAAATAGAAGAAAAGGGAGGAGGAGAAAAATTAATGGCAGAAATTATCACTAAAAATTTCCCAACTCTTATGGAAGACTTAAAATTACAGATCTAAGAAGTGCAGCATACCCCAAACAGAATAGCTCCAAATAGACGTACTCCAAGACACTTACTAATCAGAATGTCAGTCAAAGAGAAAGAGAGAATTCTGAAAGCAGCAAGAGAGAACAATCCATCACTTCCAAGGGAAGCCCAATAAGACTATGCGTAGATTTCTCAGCAGAAACCATGGAAGCGAGAAGATAGTGGTATGATATATTTAAGATACTAAAAGAGAAAAACTGCCAACCAAGAATTCTATATCCAGCAAAATTGTCCCTCAAAACTGAGGTGGATATTATTTTCAGACAAAACATCACTGAGAGAATTTGTGGCCAAATTTAGTATTTCTAGCTCTGAAAGAAATACTAAAGGGAGCACTAGAGACAGACAGGAAAAGACAACAGAGAGACATGTGAAGAAGAGTGTAAAAATGAAGACTATCAGTAAAAGTAAAAAAAGGAAAACTTAGATATGACACAAAAAATGCAAAAGGTAAAATGATAGAAGAAAATACTGCCCTTAGAGTAACACTAAATGTTAACGGATTACACTACCCAATTAAAAGACATAGACTGGCAGAATGTATTTAAAAACAGGACCCATCTACATGCTGTCTACAGGAGATGCATTTTAGACCCAAGGACAAACACAGGTTGAAAGTAAAAGGTTAGGAAAAGAATTTTCATGCAAATAACAATCAGAAAAGAGCAGGAGTAGCTCTACTAAGAGCCAACAAATTAGACTTCAAATGTAAAACAATTAGGACACAAAGAAGGACACCATGTATTAATAAAAAGAACAATTCAACAAGAAGACATAACAACCATAAATATTTATGCAGCAAGCCAGAGGGCTCCAAAATAATTGAGACAAACACCAAAAACACTGAAAAGAGAA
The DNA here is from genome assembly GCF_023851605.1 of Tamandua tetradactyla. Classification (NCBI taxonomy): domain Eukaryota; kingdom Metazoa; phylum Chordata; class Mammalia; order Pilosa; family Myrmecophagidae; genus Tamandua; species Tamandua tetradactyla. The sequence continues at coordinate 182,675,516 of NC_135328.1, read as the reverse complement.
ATAGACATATCTACCATAAGAGGTGGAGACTTCAATTCCCCGCTCTCATCTTTGGACAGAACATCAAGACAGAGGATCAATAAAGAAACAGAACTGGAATAATATAATGAACGAACTAGATTGAACTGACATCTATAGAGCATTACACACTACAACAGCAGGATAAACATTTTTATCAAGTGCTCATGGATCATTCACAAGAACAGACCATATGCTGGGTCACAAAGCAAGTCTCAAGAAATTAAGAAAGACTGAAATCATACAAAACACTTCCTCAGATCATAAAGGAATGAAGTTGGAAATCAAAAACAGGCAGAGCACCAGAAAATTCACAAATATATGCAGGCTCAAAAACACACTCTTAAACAACCAGTGGATCAAGGAAGAAATAACAAGAGAAATCAGTAAATATCCTGAGGCAAATGAAAATGAAAACACAACATCAAAATTTATGGGATGCAGCAAAGGCACTGCTAAGAGGGAAATTAATTGCCCTAAATTGCCTAAATCAAAAAGAAGAGCAAAAATCGAGGAATTAACTGTTCACTTGGAAGAACTACAGAAAGAACAGCAAATAATCCTAACGCAAGCAAAAGGAAAGAAATAACAAAGATTAGAGCAGAAATAAAGGAAAGCAAGAACATGAAAAGAATAGAGAAAATCAACAAAACCAGAAGTTGGTTCTATGAGAAAATCAATAAGATTGATGGACACTCAGCAAGGCTGACAAAAAGAAGAGAGTGGATGCAAATAAATAAAATAAAAAATGGAAGAAGAGACATAACCAATGACCCCACAGAAATAAAGGAGGTAATGAGAGGATACTATGAACAACATGGTATTAATAAACTAGACACTGTAGATGAAACAGACAACTTCCTAAAAAGACATGAACAACCAACATTGCCTCGAAAAAAAACAGACAACCTCAACACACCAATCACAGTTAAAGAAATTGAATTAGTCATTAAGAAACTCCCAAAAGACAAAGTCCAGGACCAAACAGCTTCACATGTGACTTTTACCAAGCATTCAAGAAAGAATTAGTACCAATCCTGCTCAAACGCTTCAAAAAAAATTGAAGAGGAGGGAAGGCTACCTAACTCATTCTATGAAGCCAACATCACCCTCATACCAAAAACGGACAAAGATACTACAAGAAAAGAAGATTACAGACCAATCTCTCTAACGAATATAGCTGCAAAAATCCTCAACAAAATTCTTGCAAATTGAATCCAGCAGTACATTAAAAGAATTATACACTAGGACCAAGTAGCATTCATCCCAAGTATGCAAGGATGGTTCAACATAATAAAATCAATGAATGTAATACACCATATCAACAAATCAAAGCAGAAAAACCACATGATCACCTCGATTGATGCAGAAAAGGCATTTGACAAAATTTAACATCCTTTCTTGTTGAAAACACCTCAAAGGATAGGAACAGAAGGGAACTTCCTCAATATGATAAAGGGACTACATGAAAAACCCACAGCTAACATCATCCTCAATGGGAAAACACGGAAAACTTTGCCCCTAAGATCAGGAACAAGACAAGGATGTGCACTATTACCACTGTTATTCAACACTGTGTTGGAAGTTCTAGCCAGAGCAATTAGACAAGAAAAAGAAATACAAGACATCAAAATTGGAAAGGAAGAAATAAAACTCTCACTGTTCTCAGATGATATCATACCGTATGCCAAAAACCCTAAAAAACCCACAGCAAAACTACTAGAGGGTGGGCCACAGTGGCTCAGCAGGCAGAGTTCTGACCTGCCATGCCAGAAACCCGGGTTTGATTCCAGGTGCCTGCCCATGAAAAAAAAGAACAAAAACAAAAAAACTACTAGAGCTAATAAATGAGTACGACAAAGCAGCAGGTTACAAGGTCAACATTCAAAAATCTATAGTGTTTCTATATACTAATAATGAAAAATCTGAGGAGGAAATCAAGAAAAAAGTTCCATTTACAATTATAAGGTCAACACTCAAAAATCTGTAGTGTTTCTATATACTTATAATGAACAATCTGAGAGGGAAATCAAGAAAAATGTTCCATTTACAATTGCAACCAAATGAATAAAATATTTAGGAATAAAGTTAACTAAGGATACAAAAGACCTAAACAAAGAAAACTACAAGAAATTGCTAAATGAAATAACAGAAGACCTAAATAAATGGAATAAATATCATGTTCACAGATTAGAAGACTAAATATAGTCAAGATGTCAATTCTATCTAAATTGAGTTATAGATTCAATGCAATATCAATTAAAATCCCAAAAACTTACTTTGTAGAAATAGAAAAACCAATAATCAAATTTATCTGGAAAGGCAGAGTGCCCCAAATATCTAGAAATATCCTGAGAAAGAGAAATGAATTTGGAGGTCTCATGCTACCTGACTTTAAGGCGTATTACCAAGCTACAGTGGTCAAAATAGCATGGTACTGGCATAAAGATAGATAAGCTGACCAATAGAATCAAATAGAGTGTTCAGATATAGACCTTCTCATCTACGGACAATTGATCCTTGAGAAGGCATTCAAGCCAACTCACCTGGGACAGAACAGTCTCCTCAATAAATGGTGCCGGAGAACTGGATAGCCACATGCAAAAGAATGACAAAGGATACATATCTCACATCCTACACAAAAATTAACTCAAAATGGATCAAAGAGCTAAACATTAGACCTAAAACCATAAAACTTTTAGAAGAAAACGTACGGAAATATCTTATAAATCTTTAATAGGAGGAGTTTCCTAGATCTTATACTCAAAGCATGAGGACTGAAGAAAGAAACAGATAAATGGGAACTCCTTAATATTAAAACTTTTGTGCATGAAAGAACTTTGTTAGGAAAGTAAAAAGACAGCTGACACAATGGGAGGTAATTTTTGGAAACTTCATATCAGATAAGGGTCTAGTATCCAGAATACACAAAGAGATTGTTCAACTCAACAACAAAAAGACAACCCAATTACAAGATGGACAAAAGACTTGAACAAATACTTGTCAGAAGAGGAAGTACAAATAGCTAAAAGGCACAGGAAAAGATGCTCAACTTCCCTATCAGGGAAATGCAAATCAAAACCACAATGAGATATCATCTCACACCCATCAGTATGGCCATTATCAATAAAACAGAAAACAACAAGTGCCAGAGAGGATGTGAAGAAAGAGGCACATTTATCCACTGTTGGTGGGAATGTAAATGGTACAACCGTTGTGGAAGGAAGTTTGGAAGTTCCTCAGTAAGCTAAGTATAGAACTGCCATATGATCCGGCAATATCATTGCTAGGGATCTATTAAGAGGACATGAGGGCAAGGACACAAATGGACATTTACACACCAATGTTTATAGCAGCATTATTTACAATTGCAAAGAGATGGAAACAGCCCAAATGTACATCAACAGACGAGCGGCTAAACAAGCTATGGTATAAACATACGATGGAATATTACGCAGCTGTAAGACAACATAAAGTCATGAAGCATTTAACAATATGGATGGACCTGAGGACATTATGCTGAATGAGATTAGCCAGAAACAAAAGGACAAACACCGTATGGTCCACTAACATGAACTAACGTTAATGAACGAACTTGGAGAATTTCATTCAAGAACAGAGGTCATCAGGAGGTAGAAATAGGGTAGATATTGGGTAATTGGAGCTAAAGGGATACAGACTGTGCAACAGGACTGACTAAAAATTCAGAAATGAATAGCACAATACTACCTAATCGTAGCACAATAATATTAGTATACTGAATGAAGCTGAATGTGAGAACGATAGAGGGAGGAGAGTTGGGAGCACAAATGAAATCAGAAGGAAAGATAGACGACAGACTGAGATGGTATAATCTAGGAATGCCTAGAGTATACAATGATACTGACTAAATGTACAAATTTAAAAATGTCTTTACATGAGGAAGAACAAAAGAATGTCAATACTGAAGGGTGTTGAAAATAGATGGTAATTCATATTTTAAAACTTTAACTTATGTGTGAGATTAAAGAAAAAATGTTTATTTGGTACAAAATTTATATTTTGACTAGTGAATTTCCTAATATAACTTATATGGACAGTTTAATTGAACACAAGTACATGGAACCTTGAATAGGGCATCAGATTTTGTATGTTTGTCCAGAATGATGCCCCAATAAATCCCAGAGTGATTTGAAGAGTGAATAAAATAAAGAAGTATGTGCAAAGTCCCCTTGGGGGAATGGCGAGAAAGGAGGAAAATTCAACCTCCCCATTTGGAGAGTTCCAGATATTCTCACAAACAGTGGGGACCAACAGGCCAAGCCATCAATTTTGGGGTTTGTTCATTTGAGACTTATCTATGCAAATGATAGGCTAACCCTACTTAAAAGTAGGCCTAAGAGTCACCCCCAGAGAACCTCCTTTGTTGCTCAAATGTGGCCTCTCAGCCAACATGGCAAGCAAACTCATGCCCTCCCCCTCTCTATCTGGAACATGACTCCGAGGGGTGTAAACCTCCCTGGCAACATGGGGCAAAAATCCTAGAATGACCTGGGACTCAGCATCAAGGGATTGAGAAAATCTTCTCAACCAAAAGGTGGAAGAGAGAAATGAGAGAAAATAAAGTGTCAGTGGCTGAGAGATTTCAAACAGAGTCAAGAGGTTATGCTGAAGGATATTCTTATGCATTTTATACATATCCCCCTTTTTGTTTAAGATGTATTAGAGAGGCTAGAGGGAAGTGCCTGAAATTGTAGAGCTGTGTTCCAGTAGCCATGTTTCTTGAAGATGAATGTATAATGATATAGCTTTCAGAACATGATTATCTGATTGTGAAAACCTTGTGTCTGATACTCCTTTCATAAACGATATTGACAGATGAGTAAAAAATACAGATTAAAAATAAATAAATAACAGGGGGAACAAATGTCAAAATAAATTGAGTAGACTGAAATACTAGTGAACAATGAAAGGGAGTGGTAAGGGGTATAGAAAAAACTAGGGGAACAAAGATTAAAATTTACTGAGTAGATGGAAATACTAATGGTCAATGAAAGGGATGGGTAAGGGACATGGTATGTGTGAGTTTTTTCTTTTTATTTCTTTTTCTGGAGTGATGCAAATGTTCTAAAAAATTATTGTGATAATATACTACTATGTGATAATATGGTGAGCCATTGATTGTACACCATACACAGTATCTGCATGTTAAGAATGTTCATATTTGTACGCTGCTTTGGTTTGGTAATAAAAAATATATTCAAAAAAAACAGGACAGAACCAAGCCTAAAAGATTTGTGGGGTACGATTAAGTATACCAATATACACATTAAGAAGATCACAGAAAGATGTAGAACGGAATGATCATATGTTAATATTTTTGTTTGTTGTTAATTTTTTAATTAATCAATTAAAAAAAAGACGATCACAGAAAGAGAAGAGAGAAAGAGGTAAAGGAAATACTCAAAAATAATGGAACAAAACTTCCTTCAAAGTAATAGAAACATAAAGACACATATTCAAGGAGTCCAATGAAACCCAAAAAGGATAAACTCAAAGACAACCATACCCAAACAACAGAGTAGTCAAAACAACCAATGCCAAGGATGAGGAGAGAGGTCTGAAAGCTCTAAGAGGAAAAGTAATGTTTTATGAAGGATGGCCCAATAAGATTATGTACGAATTCCTCATGAGAAACAATGAAGGCGAGAAGGCAGTGGGACCAAATATTTAAAGTGCTGGAAGAAAAGAACTGCCAACCAAGAATTTTACATCCCGTAATACAGTCTTCTAAAATGAGGGAGAAATTAAGAGATTCCCAGATAAAAAAAAGGTGAGAGAATTCCTCACCGCAGACCTGCTTGACAAGCCATGCTAAAAGGGAGTTCCTCCAACAGAAAGGAAAGACAGCTGATAGTTGATTAAAATAAACAAAATAAAGACCTCCAATAAAGATAACTGTATGAGTAATTATAAATGCCAACAGTATTCCAGTGTATTTCTTAGTATGTAATACCACATTTTTATATTTTAGAGGTTATAAAATGCAAAAGCATAAAAAGTAATTTTAAAAAACCTATGACGCTCCTCCTGCTCCGGCGGCTCTCCAACCACCACCGTGCCCTCTTCCGCCTTCACCAGCTCCTCCGCCACCGGCCTCGACAGCCTTGCCACCCTCACCTTTCCTCCTCCAGAACAACTACTGGGGGAGTGGAGACGATACAGAGCAGCTCCCAGAGCCACGACAGAGATCAAAGGGATGGCGTACCCCATTCTGGAACGGCTGACTGTCTGGGAGAACCAGCTCCGGTGAGATCGCCGAGGGGCGCGGGCTTTCCCGGGCGGGACGGCAGGCGGCTGGAGTCCCTCCCTTCCTCCTTCCCAGGCCAGCTGGCAGAATTGGGTAGGTGGTCCCCTCGGGCCGCGGCGGCTGGTGCCCCCACCACACGAGGCCCCCCGGACCAACTGAGAGTTGGGTCGGAAATCCCCAGAACGCGGAGAACGGTGACCGGACCGGGGGGTCCCTTCCAAACACATGACTCCCCGGTCCAGCTGGGAACAGTGCACTCTCCCGGACTGCGGCAGCTGGCGACCTCCCGCCAGGCTTGGCGCCCCGGGCTGACTAGGATATTTGGTCGGCGCTCTCCCGGGCTGCGGCGGCCAGCGACCCTCCCCACGTTTGGACCCCCGGGCCGGCTGGCACTCTTCCAAGCCGCTTCGGCTGCCGAACCTCCCACACGGCGAGAGTTTTCCAAAGTTAAAGGACCCACAGCAACTTTTACTGGTGGAACCCGTAAACAAACGTGTGCCACAAGCGCCACCTACTGGGCAGGATAAGAAAAACAGAACCCAGAGATTTCGCAGAAAAATCTTTCAACCTGTAGGGTCCAACACCCAGGGAAATCTGACTAAATGCCCAGACGCCAGCAGAAGATAACGGATCATGCTCAGAAAATTGAAAATATGACCCAGTCAAAGGAACAAACCAATAGTTCAAATGAGACACAGGAGCTGAAAAAACTAATGCTGAATATACGAACTGAAATGGAAAACCACTTCAAAAACGAAATCGATAAACTGAGGGAGGACATGAAGAAGACATGGGCTGAACATAAAGAAGAAATAGAAAAACTGAAAAAACAAATCACAGAGCTTATGGAAGTGAAGAAAAAAGTAGAAAAGATGGAAAAAACAATGGATACCTACAATGATAGATTTAAAGAAACAGAAGATAGAATTAGTAATTTGGAGGATGGAACATCTGAATTCCAAAAAGAAACAGAAACTATAGGGAAAAGAATGGAAAAATTTGAACAGGGTATCAGGGAACTCAAGGACATTATGAACCGCACATATATACGTGTTGTGGGTGTCCCAGAAGGAGAAGAGAAGGGAAAAGGAGGAGAAAAACTAATGGAAGAAATTTTCACTGAAAATTTCCCAACTCTTATAAAAGACCTAAAATGACAGATCCAAGAAGTGCAGCGCACCCCAAAGAGATTAGACCCAAATAGGCGTTCTCCAAGACACTTACTAGTTAGAATGTCAGAGGTCAAAGAGAAAGAGAGGATCTTGAAAGCAGCGAGAGAAAAACAATCCATCACATACAAGGGAAACCCAATAAGACTATGTGTAGATTTCTCAGCAGAAACCATGCAGGCTAGAAGACAGTGGGATGATATATTTAAATTACTAAAAGAGAAAAACTGCCAACCAAGACTTCTATATCCAGCAAAATTGTCCTTGAAAATGAGGGAGAAATTAAAACATTCTCAGACAAAAAGTCACTGAGAAAATTTGTGATCAAGAGACCAGCTCTGCAAGAAATACTAAAAGGAGCACTAGAGTCAGATACGAAAAGACAGAAGAGAGAGGTATGGAGAAGAGTGTAGAAAGAAGGAAAGTCAGATATGATATATATAATACAAAAGGCAAAATGGTAGAGGAAAATATTATCCAAACAGTAATAACTCTAAATGTTAATGGACTGAATTCCACAATCAAAAGACATAGACTGGCAGAATGGATTATAAAACAGGATCCTTCTATATGCTGTCTACAGGAAACACATCTTAGACCCAAAGATAAATATAGGTTGAAAGTGAAAGGTTGGGAAAAGGTATTTCATGCAAATAACAACCAGAAAAGAGCAGGAGTGGCTATACTAATATCCAACAAGTTAGACTTCAAATGTAAAACAGTTAAAAGAGACAAAGAAGGACATTATATACTAATAAAAGGAACAATTAAACAAGAAGACGTAACAATCATAAATATTTATGCACCGAACCAGAATGCCCCAAAATACGTGAGGAATACACTGCAAACACTGAAAAGGGAAATAGACACATATACCATAATAGTTGGAGACTTCAATTCACCACTCTCATCAATGGACAGAACATCAAGACAGAGGATCAATAAAGAAATAGAGAATCTGAATACTACTATAAATGAGCTAGACTTAACAGACATTTATAGGACATTACATCCCACAACAGCAGGATACACCTTTTTCTCAAGTGCTCATGGTTCATTCTCAAAGATAGACCATATGCTGGGTCACAAAGCAAGTCTTAACAAATTTAAAAAGATCGAAATCATACACAACACTTTCTCAGATCATAAAGGAATGAAGTTGGAAATCAATAATAGGCGGAGTGCCAGAAAATTCACAAATACATGGAGGCTCAACAACACACTCTTAAACAACAAGTGGGTCAAAGAAGAAATTGCAAAAGAAATTAATAAATACCTGGAGGCGAATGAAAATGAAAACACAACATATCAAAACTTATGGGATGCAGCAAAGGCAGTGCTAAGAGGGAAATTTATTGCCCTAAATGCCTTTATCAGAAAAGAAGAAAAGGCAAAAATGCAGTTCTGTCCACTTGGAAGAACTGGAGAAAGAACAGCAAACTAATCCCAAAGCAAGCAAAAGGAAAGAAATAACAAAGATTAGAGCAGAAATAAATGAAATTGAAAACATGAAAACAATAGAGAAAATCAATAAGACCAGAAGTTGTTTCTATGAGAAAATCAATAAGATTGATGGGCCCTTAGCAAGACTGACAAAAAGAAGAAGAGAGAGGATGCAAATAAATAAGATCAGAAATGGAAGAGGAGACATAACTACTGACCTCACAGAAATAAAGGAGGTAATAACAGGATACCATGAACAACTTTACGCTAATTAATACAACAATTTAGATGAAATGGACGGGTTCCTGGAAAGACAAGAACAACCAACTTTGACTCAAGAAGAAATAGATGACCTCAACAAACCAATCACAAGTAAAGAAATTGAATTAGTCATTCAAAAGCTTCCTAAAAAGAAAAGTCCAGGACCAGACGGCTTCACATGTGAATTCTATCAAACATTCCAGAAAGAATTAGTACCAACTCTCCTCAAACTCTTCAAAAAAATCGAAGTGGAGGGAAAACTACCTAATTCATTTTACGAAGCCAACATCACCCTCATACCAAAACCAGGCAAAGATATTACAAAAAAAGAAAACTACAGACCAATCTCTCTAATGAATATAGATGCAAAAATCCTCAATAAAATTCTAGCAAATCGTATCCAACAACACATTAAAAGAATTATACATCATGACCAAGTAGGATTCATCCCAGGTATGCAAGGATGGTTCAACATAAGAAAAATCAATTAATGTAATACACCATATCAACAAATCAAAGCAGAAAAATCACATGATCATCTCAATTGATGCAGAGAAGGCATTTGACAAGATTCAACATCCTTTCCTGTTGAAAACACTTCAAAAGATAGGAATACAAGGGAACTTCCTTACAATACTAGAGCGAATATGAAAAAACCCACAGCTAATATCATCCTCAATGGGGAAAAATTGAAAACTTTCCCCCTAAGGTCAGGAACAAGACAAGGATGTCCACTATCACCACTATTATTCAACATTGTGTTGGAGGTTCCAGCCAGAGCAATTAGACAAGAAAAAGAAATACAAGGCATCAAAATTGGAAAGGAAGAAGTAAAACTATCACTGTTTGCAGACGATATGATACTATACGTTGAAAACCCAGAAAAATCCACAAAACTACTAGAGCTAATAAATGAGTACAGCAAAGTAGCAGGTTACAAGATCAACATTCAAAAATTTGTAGCATTTCTATACACCAGTCATGAACAAGCCGAAGGGGAAATCAAGAAACGAATCCCATTTACAATTGCAACTAAAAGAATAAAATACCTAGGAATAAATTTAACTAAAGAGACAAAAAAACTATATAAAGAAAACTACAAAAAACTGTTAAAAGAAATCACAGAAGACCTAAATAGATGGAAGGGCATACCGTGTTCATGGATTGGAAGACTAAATATAGTTAAGATGTCAATCCTACCTAAACTGATCTACAGATTCAATGCAATACCAATCAAAATCTCAACAACTTATTTTTCAGAAATAGAAAAACCAATAAGCAAATTTATCTGGAAGGGCAGGGTGCCCCGAATTGCTAAAACCATCTTCAGGAAAAAAAACGAAGCTGGAGGTCTCGCGCTGCCGGACTTTAAGGCATATTATGAAGCCACAGTGGTCAAAACAGCATGGTATTGGCATAAAGATAGATATATCGACCAATGGAATCGAATAGAGTGTTCAGATATAGACCCTCTCATCTACGGACATTTGATCTTTGATAAGGCAGTCAAGCCAACCCACCTGGGACAGAACAGTCTCTTCAATAAATGGTGCCTAGAGAACTGGATATCCATATGCAAAAGAATGAAAGAGGACCCATATCTCACACCGTATACAAAAGTTAACTCAAAATGGATCAAAGATCTAAACATTAGGTCTAAGACCATAAAACAGTTAGAGGAAAATGTTGGGAGATATGTTACGAAACTTACAATTGGAGGCGGTTTTATGGACCTTAAACCTAAAGCAAGAGCACTGAAGAAGGAAATAAATAAATGGGAGCTCCTCAAAATTAAACACTTTTGTGCATCAAAGAACTTCATCAAGAAAGTAGAAAGACAGCCTACACAATGGGAGATAATATTTGGAAATGACATATCAGATAAAGGTCTAGTATCCAGAATTTATAAAGAGATTGTTCAACTCAACAACAAAAAGACAGACAACCCAATTACAAAATGGGAAAAAGACTTGAACAGACACCTACCAGAAGAGGAAATACAAATGGCTAAAAGGCACATGAAGAGATGCTCAATGTCCCTGGCCATTAGAGAAATGCAAATCAAAACCACAATGAGATATCATCTCACACCCACCAGAATGGCCATTATCAACAAAACAGAAAATGACAAGTGCTGGAGAGGATGCGGAGAAAGAGGCACACTTATTCACTGTTGGTGGGAATGTCAAAGGGTGCAACCACTGTGGAAGGCAGTTTGGCGGTTCCTCAAAAAGCTGAATATAGAACTGCCATACGACCCAGCAATACCATTGCTAGGTATCTACTCAAAGGACTTAAGGGCAAAGACACAAACAGACATTTGCACACCAATGTTTATAGCAGCATCATTTACAATTGCAAAGAGATGGAAACAGCCAAAATGTCCATCAACAGACGAGTGGCTAAACAAACTGTGGTATATACATACCATGGAATATTATGCAGCTTTAAGACAGCATAAACTTATGAACCATGTAATAACATGGATGGACCTAGAGAACATTATGCTGAGTGAGTCCAGCCAAAAACTAAAGGACAAACACTGTATGGTCTCACTGATGTGGACGGACATTCGAGAATAAACTTGGAATGTCATTGGTAACAGAGTCCAGCAGGAGGTAGAAACAGGGTAAGATAATGGGTAATTGGAGCTGATGGGATACAGACTGTGCAACAGGACTAGATACAAAAACTCAAAAATGGACAGCACAATAATACCAAATTGTAAAGTAATCATGTTAAAACACTGAATGAAGCTGCATCTGAGCTATAGGTTTAGTTTGTTTGTTTGTTTGTTTTACTATTATTATTACTTTTATTTCTTTTCTCTATATTAACATTCTGTATCTTTGTCTGGTGTGTCGCTAGTTCTTCTAAACCAACGCAAATGTACTAAGAAACGATGATCATGCATCTATGTGATGATGTTAAGAATTACTGATTGCATATGTAGAATGGTATGATTTCTAAATATTGGGTTAATTTTTTTTTCCCATTAATTAATAAAAAAAAAACCCATGGCTATAGACATACAAAATATAAAGGTATAATATGTTACAACTAAAACATAAACATGGGGGTACAGGTACACTGCAGAAAGTCAAATCAATACAAAAACAGGCATTAACAGAAACAGTGAGGAACAAAAAAGGTGTAAGACATAAAGACCAAATGGAAAAAATGATAAAGTCCTGCATTATCAGTAGTTATTTTAAATGTAAATGAATTAAACTCTCCAGTCAAATGGTAGAGACTTCAGAATGAATCAAAAAGCATGAATCAATTGTATGTATAGTACAAGAGCCTCACTTTAAATTTAAAAATACAATAGGTTAAAAGTTAATAAGTGGAAAAAATATATACCATGGAAATAGTAAACAAGTAAGAGCTGGGATGGCTATACTTATATCAGGTAAAACAGGGTTTAAAAGTTAAAAGCTGTTACAAGGGACAGAGAAGGTCACTACATACTGATAAAGGGATCAATTCAACATTAAGACATAACAATTATAAATACGTATGTACCTAACAGCAGAGCCCTAAAATTTATGAAGCAAATGTTGACAAATCAGAAGAGAAAAATAGATGGTTCTACACTGGTAGTAGGAGCACTGACTACACCACCTGTAACAATGAACAGAACAAGCTAACAGAAGATCAATAAGGAAACAGAAAGACATGAGTGACACTAAACGTCAACTAGATCTAATAGACAGAATATACAGAATTTACCCAAGAGCAGAAGAGAAGAAAATCTTCTCTAGCATACCTGAGTCATTCTCCAGGATAGAAAATAAAGTAGGTCACAAACAAGTCTCAATAAATTTAAATTACTTAATTCATACAATGTATCTTTTCCAATGACAATGGAATGAAGTCAGAAATCAAAAACAGAGGGAGAACTGGGAAATTCACAAATACATGGAAATTAAATGACACAGTCTTAGACAAATCATGATTCAGAGGAGACATCACAAGGGATATTAGAAAATAACTAAAAGAGAATGACAACAAAACACAACATACCAGAACTTATGGAATGCAGCAAAAAAGGCAGCACTGAGAGGGAAAGTCATAGCTCTAAATGCTTATATTAAAACAGAGGAAATGTCTCAAATCAAAGACATAACTCACAAACATAGGATCTTGGAAAACAGGAGCAAACTGTACTCAAAACAAGCAAAAGGAAGGAAATAAGGATTAGAGCAGATATGAACTTAACAGAGAATTAAAAACTATGGAGAGAATCAATGAAACCAAATGTTGGTTCTTTGAGAAGACCAATAAAACTGACAAATCTTTTGCTGAACTGACAATGAAATAAAGAAATAAAAAGGATGGCAAGGGGATAGATAACGTAGAATAAATTTACAAATATCTAGAAAAACAAAACTACCTACATTGATTCAGACATCTCAACAGACCAATAACAAGAGATTGAATCAATCAGTGAAAACTTCCCCAAGAAAAGTTCCAATCAAATGGTTTCAATGGTGAATGTACCAAACATTTCAAGAAAAATTAACATGAGTCTGCTCAAACTCTTCCCAAAAGCTGTAGAGGTGAGAACACCTCAACTCATTCTATATGGCCAACATTATCCTAATACCAACATCCTAAGACTGATATCGCTTATGAATAAAGATGCAAAAATCCTCAAAAAAAATACAAGCAAACTGAATCCAACAGCATATTAAAAGAATTACACACTATGATGAGGAGGGGTTTATCCCAGGATGCAAGGGTGGGTCAACATAAGAAAATCAATTAATGCAATATACCACATTAATAGAATGAAGGAAAACACATCATTTCAATGCAAAAAAAAAAAGATATTTGACAAAAACATATCTTTTTTTTTTAAATAGAAACACTTACAAAACTAGGAATAGAAGGAACTTTCTCAACATGACAAGGGGCATATATGAAAAATCCACAGCTAAAGACATATTCAATGGTGAAAGACTGAAAAATTTCCCTCTAAGGTAAGGAATAAGACAAGAATGCTAACTGCCATCACTGCTCTTCAACATTGTACCCAAAGTTCTACCAGAGTAATTAGGCAAGAAAAAGAAATAAAGGGCATCCAAACTAGAAAGGAAGAAGTAAAGTTTACCCCTATATGCAGATGACATAATCCTATATCTGGACACTCCTAAAGAATCTACAACAGAATTAGTAAGATCAAAAAGCAAAAATCAGTAGCATTTCTATACACTGGTAATGAACAATCTGAAGAAGAAATCAAGAAAAAAATTCCACTTGCAATAGCAAAAAAAATATCAAATATTTAAGTATAAATTTAACCATGGACGTAAAAGGATTTGTACACAGAAAACTTCAAAACACTGCTAAAAGAAAGTAAAGAAGACCTAAGAAAATGGAAGGTCATTCCCTGTTTATGGACTGGAAGACTACATATTGTCAGATGTCAATTCTACCAAAAACAATTTACACATTCAATGGAATGAGACAGCATTCCTGCAAGCTTTTTTGGAGAAATGGAGAAGCTAATCATCTTATTTATATATATGGAAGGGTAAGGGGACCTGAATAGCTTAAAAGCATCTTGACAAATAATTAAAGTTGGAAGACTCGTACTTTCAGATCTTAAAACTTATTACAAAGCTACAGTAATCAGAACAGCATGGTACCAGCACAAGGAAGACAGACCAATGAAATTGAACAAACCCTCACATCTAAAGCCAACTGATTTTTAAGAAGGGAGCCAAGTAAACTTAATGGGGGAAAATTAGTGTCTTCAACAAATGGTGCTGGGAAATCTAAATGTGTATATGCAAAAGAATGAAGGTGGACCCCTCCTTGACACCACATACAAAAATTAAGTCAAAAGGGATCAAAGAACCTAAATATAAGAACCAATACTGTAAAATTCCTAGAAGAAAACAGGGAGGCATTTCAGTGTCTTGTGTTGGCAATGGTTTCTTAGATTTCACACTCAAAGCACAAGCAACAAAAGCAAAATAGACAATTGGGACAATGTAAAACATTTGGGCATCAAAGGCTTTCATTATGGAAGTAAAAAAACAACCTACAAAATAGGAGAAAATATTTGGACATCACACATCCAATGAGAACTTAACATCCAGAATATATAAAGAAATCCTACAACTCAACAACAAAAAGACTAAACACGTAATTAAAAAATGGGTGAAAGTCTTGATAGACATTTCTCCAGAGAAGATACGCAAAGGGCCAATAAGCAAATGAAAAGACGTTCAGCATCATTAGCCATTAAAGAAAGGCAAATCAAAACCAGAATGAATAGCCATTTCATATCTATTTCATTAGAATGGCTATTACTCAAAAAACAGTATATGAGTTTTGGAGAGGATGTGGAAAAATAGAAATACTCATTCATTATTGGTTACAAAATAGAGCAGCTGCTATGAGAAACAGTTTGGTGGTTCCATAGAAAATTAAGTATGGAATAACCATCTGTCATGGCAATTCTACTAAGTTATATACTCCAAATCAAATCACTGGAAGCAGGGACTAAACAGACATTTGCACACCAATGTTCAAAGCAGCATTATTCATTATTGTCAAAAGATGGAAGTGACCTTAATGTTCACCAACAATGAACAGATAAGCAAAAAATGTTAAATACATACAATGAAATGTTATTCAGCCATAAAAAGAAACGAAGTTCTGATATATGTGACAACATGGATGAACCTGGAAGACATGTTGAGTAAAATAAGCCAGAAGCGAAAGGACAAACATTATATCACTGATATGAAATAATTAAAACAAGAAAATTCAGTCAGAAACTAGAATATAGAGGCTGGAGTGGGGGTAGGGGTAGGGAATGGGGAGTTAATACATAATTAATACAAAGTTTCTATTTAGAGCAATGGAATTGTTCTGGCAATGAATGACGGTGATGGTAGTACAAAATCACAAATACAATTCACACTACTAAATTAAATATTTGAATGTGGTTAAAAAGTTACATTTTAGGTTGTATATATGTCACTACAATAAAAAAAAATTAACCACAGGAGTAAATCCTAGTGTATACTATGGACTACAGTAACTAATAATATTGTTTCTTCCATCGTAAGAAAGGTACCATACTATTGGGGAAACTGTGGTGGGAAGGGGCTAGGAAGCAGGAAAATATGGGAACTCTATTTTTCTTTACGACTTCTGTAAACCTACAACTTCTGCAATACATTTTTTTTGTTTTTTTAATTTAAGATGGGGGAAAAAAGATGGCCACAAGAAAGAACTATTTGATATGATGCTAGGATTATTTATTTCTAATTCAGTTTTAGGGTTTTGTTTTTTTTTCCACTTATTTTTACTTTCTGGAATATGTAAAACACAGGATTTAAAATCCAAACCTCACAAAATGTTATACTCAAAGAAAACTTACTCCCTTCTATATCTCTTCCAACTTGGTCCCATCTATCCCTAAGGTAACTGCATTTATTAAGTTTCTAGCTTATAATTTCTAAGTTTCTTTTTACAACAACAAGCAAATATATAGTGTATTTCTATTCCCCTTTTTTCCCCACACAAAAGGCAACATAATACATACATACCCCTACTACTTTATATTGTGGTTTTCTCACTTTAACAAAATAGTCTCAAAAACATTTCACTGCAGTTCACTATCTTTATTATTCTTTTACTTACTTTTTAATTTTATTGTACCCCATTATGAAGATGTGCCATAGTTTATTCACTGTTCTCCTTTGGATAGGTGGTTAGCATGCCTCCTCCAGTATTCCACTATTACACTAAACTACAATAATTTAATCAGTTAAATTTCTTCAGCAGGGTGAATGGCATACAAATTTAAGTTCCTTTTCCTCTAATTCAGATTACTGAATCATTCAATTATGTTATGTTCAGAGACTGTTCGTTTACTGGTGTAATCTACCTTCAATGTCCTGGCACAAAGTGAAAGGGAATTTTACTTAAACATTAAAATTCTATTTGAATCTTTAAAAGTAATCATGGCATAATTTTCTTCTCTGGGTAGCTTTAGTTGGCTCTGCATTTCTGTAAAGGTAGTGACAGCTGCTTTAGGGTCTTTCTTCTACGCTCTCTTCAATCAAGACAAAATAATTTCACAAATTCAAAACAACCCCTATTTTTCCATGATGCATCTTCTTCATACTTGAAGAAAAAATAGTGAGCAGCAGATTGTAAGTGTACGCTAAACAAATCTGAAGACAACTGATAACAGACATGATCTGAGCAAAGGAGATGATATACCAGAATTTCATTTGTCTTCACTTGAAGTACTGAAAATACTTCATTGTTTACAAAATAAAATTAATAAACATGGCAAGTTAAAGAAACAATTCATCAAAAAGAAAAGGAAAAAAACAACCCACAGGATGGGAGAAAATATTAAGAAATCATATACCAGATAAGAGGCTTGCATCTAGAATATATAAACAATTCTTACAACTCCATAAGAAAAAGACAAATAACCCCATCTAAAAATGGGCAAAAGCTCTGAATAACTTCTCCAAAGGAAAAATTTTTTTCATGGCCAATAAGCACATGGAAAAAATACTCAACATCTTTAGCCATCATGGATATAGAAGCCAAAATCACAATACAATATGACATCACTTTACATGCATGAGGATGGCTGCAATAAAAGACACACAATAAGAAGTACTGGCAAAGATGCAGACAAATTGAAACCCTCATACATGCCAGTGGGTACAGCCACTTAGG
This sequence comes from Tamandua tetradactyla, assembly GCF_023851605.1. Lineage (NCBI taxonomy): Eukaryota > Metazoa > Chordata > Mammalia > Pilosa > Myrmecophagidae > Tamandua > Tamandua tetradactyla. Next base: position 182,657,612 of record NC_135328.1, on the reverse strand, counting down.
AAAACAGTCTGACAGTTCCTCAAAAAACTAAACATAGGGTTATCATATGACCCAGAAATTTCACTCCACTCAGGTACATTTTCACAAGAAATGAAGCATACACCCACACAAAAAACACGTATACAAATGTTCATGGCAATATTATAATAGTTAAAAAAAAAAGAGAGTGTGAGAGAGAACATACCAAATGTTTATCAACGTTTGAACAGATAAATAAAATGCAGTATATCTATAAAATGGAATATATAGAACTTAAAAAAAAATGAAGTACTGATTCATCCAATATCATGGATGAACCTTGAAAATGTTATACTAAATGAAAGAAGGTGGTCACTAAGGGTCACATGTTGTATGATTCCATGCATAAGAAGTGTCCAGAATAGTTCAATTATCTGTAGAGACATAAAGTAAAATAGTGATTGATTGTCTAGGCTTTAGGACTGGGAGGAATGGAGAGTGACTATTAACGGGTATACAGTTTCTTTTTGCAGTGATTAAAATGTTCTAAAACTGACTGTGATTATGACTGCACAATTCTGAATATATCAAAAATCACCATTTTATACTTTAAATTGTTCATTTTTATGGTATCCCAATTCTATTTCAATAAAACTGTTTCATTATAAAAATGAAATTCAATAAGAAGCAAAACTCAACAACCCTAATAAAAGGAAAAGTGGCAGGCAGTATTATATTGAAAATAGTCCTTCCTTAAGCCTTACTCTCTTCTGTTTCAAAACGGAAATTAGTAATACCCCCCGACTTCCCATACAACTATAGTGAGGATAATAAGGTACTGTATGAGAAAGGATGTATGTAAAGCCAGAAGATCTAATACAATATTTTGGAGGTTAGTTATTTAAACACACACACACACAGCATATCTGAGAGCTGTAAACACACTAAATCTAAAATAAAGTATTTTTAATTATTTTGATATTTTTTGTGCAAATATAAAGAGCTAGACAATGGTTTTAATCTGAACACCACTCTTTACTAGGAGTCATATGAACTTAGACAAATAATTTTATTTCCTATTCCTTCATATGTAAAACAAAGATTATTATACCTACACCGCACCAAGTTTTCTGAGGAATAAATAAGGTAGGATAACTTTAAGTGCCTAGCAAACTGTCCACCATTATAAGAATGCAGGCCAATTCTTCACCAATGAAGAGGACAAAACAAGAGAAAATGAGTTTCATTTCAAAAGTGTTTCATTAAGAATTTGCGAGAAGAAATTAGTTTCATTTCAAAAGAGCTTCATTAAGAATTTGCAATTTATAATTTACAGAATGAGTAAGAAAGAGATGTAAGAAAATAACAAAATGGCTAAGGAAACTAAGATACTTAATTGAATCTTGTAACATCATCAAATAAGAGTTCTACAGGACTGATAAAACATACCAATGTTCTTGATGCTACATTTTTAAAAGGAAGATACAAGATTATATTGACATGATTATAATTATGTTTTTAAAGTTATGCAAAAAATAAAAACTTAAAACAAAAAGAAGCTAGACATACAAAAGGGCTAGAATTGAAAATATCAAATAATTAATAGTAGCTATATATGGATAGAAGAACTAGGGGATCTTTTTTTTTTAACATGGGCAGGATCCAGGAATCGAACTCAGTCTCTGCCATGGCAGATGAGAATTCTGCAACTGAGCCACCACTGCACCACCTTAGAGGTATTTTTTTTTTAATAGTTCAATAAACATTAGGTATTGACAATGTTCCAGGCAAGGTGCAGTTACCTACTCTGCCTGCTTTACCTTCAAAAAACTTAAAATCTATGATACTCTCCAGTGAGTCTCAAGTAATGCTATAAATTAGGCAGAACAGTTATTATTCCTGTATGACTGATATAAAATCTCCACCTAATCCCATTTTTTCCTCTCCACCCCTCTTTCTATTTTATGTCTAAAACCATGACTCAGGCTGGCTGGCAGAAAGAAATAGCAAATCGGATCTGGCACTCTCAAGTAGACTTATATTTCAGCAGAAGCTGAGATCAGATAGGCAAATAAGATACATAACTTTATTTACTTTATAAATAAAGTTTATAAATAATATAATTAATAACATTATTTTACATTAATATTAGCAATGTTTTAATAACATTATTTATAAATAAACTTCATTTATTGGTAAATTCTCTACCAAATTGGGTCAAGGACTCCATTCATTAGACCAAACTGGGATTGGCTTTCATGTATTCATAGGTTCTCCATGTTCCGGCATTATTCCAATTCTTTCGGTTCTCTACCAGGAACCTCTATAACCGAGTGTTTCATAAGAGCTCTTAAAAACATTTCCCCAAATTCTATTCTTCATCAAAACACAATTTTTACTTCCTCTGTAGTTTTCTAATGATTCTCTACTTCCTTGTAGTCTCACAGCACTTATTCTTTGTTCTACTCACATTAGAGTCTTCTACTTCCTATAAGCTCCCATAGCAATTATTAACTGCACCCCTCATTTAATACTTTCTACTAGGTCATATATATGTTAGATATTTTAACGACTTACACAAAGTAGCAGTGTAAGCACTTATTAGCTGCACTCCTCATTTAATACTTTTTACTAGATTATATACTGGAAATCAAATATGTTGGAAATTTTATGACTTACACAGAGCAAGAGTGCCCAAACAATCAATTCTTTATAGCACAACATTCTACATTACAGAGCTTTTTCACACATCATTGTAATTACTTGTTTCTAGTTTTCCCCTCACCCAATAAATAATTTAGGGGCCCTGTGCTAAGTCTCTTAGTACTACCAAATACTATCTCACATACTGCTTCACGAGAGTAGATAATAAATAAATATTTTCCAAATTAATGAAAGAAGGACTGGAATTATGTGAAAAGAGGACATGATTTAGAGTACATAAAGACTGAACTCAGGCCTTAAACTTATGCTTGGCCTGCACAGTATTGAAGGAAAGTGGAATTCATTACCAACATTTAAAACTAGGAATTACAAATAAAAAAGATTCCTAACTTCTTGGGGAGAAAAAAATTGGAAATTCTGCCATATACCCTGAACGGCAACAAATAAATAGAGCACAGCTGCTCCCTTATATTAGACATTTGCTCTTCAGTTTAGCTTTTTTTTATTTTTTTGCTTTACTCACTTATGCCACCCGCTTAATCCATTTAAATTTATACCCAATGATAGAGACCCGTGAATCCTGGTGGGCTTCCTAAGCCACCATTTCTTTCCATCACCAAATCAGTTTATCAAAATCTCCTAGCCTTGTGTGGTGAAAAGCAGAAAGGGGAAGTTTAGAGTCATGTATACCACCAGAAGCAAAGTTGGGGTTAAAACACAGGAATATATAACACAATGAATCTTGTGAACAACAATGTCCATGATTAACTGTACAAAAAATTAAAAAGTTCTTTCATGAAACAGAAAAGATGTACGACACTATTATAAGAAGTTAATAATAGAGGGATATATGGAAAAACAATGTACCTAGTACAAACTATGGACTATAGTTAAATGCAATAATTTTTTTGTATGCTGTATGGCAAGGTCAAATTTCATTCTTTTTCCATGTGAGTAACACGTTACCGCAGCACCATTTGTTGAGTTTTTGTTTGTTTGTGTGTTTATTTGTTTTGTTGGTTTCCTTGTTTATTTGGGAAGTACATGGGCTGGGAATCAAACCTGGGTCACCCGCATAGCAGGCAAGAATTCTACCACTGAATTACCCTACACTTCTAAATGTAATACTTTAATACCCTTTCATCAACAGTAATGAATATACCACATCAACACTATGGGTCAATAATATGGTAGGATAAGGAGTATGTGAAGATTAGGGTTTTCTTTTTTATTTGTATTTCTTTTCTGGGGTAATAAAAATGTTCTAGGCATAGAGGAGGAGTGGAGGTTGGAGCCGTCTCCAGGAGCCCTTAGAGACCGAGTCCTCAGTGGCCATGGTGGTAGCAAGGGCAACGCACCAGCACATTCATTACACCACTTAAAACCTGAAACACTGAGACACACAAAGTATCACACAAAGTTTTTCTGGGTGGTCTTAGTTGCAAAAGCTGAGGAACTGAGAAGCAGAGACCCCATGGCTGGTGCAAACAGCCTAGTGAGGAAGCCAGGAGACCTGAGGAGTACATGGACGGGGAGATAGGGACTAGGAGGTAAACCAAGACATATTCCTTCAATGCACTAGCCTCACCAGTGCAACCACATGACCCGTGAAGTCACCACCCCTGCCAATCCCTCACACACATACCCACCCCACAACCCCACCACAAGCTTGCGCACATCTGCCCCACCCAGCCCACCTCTCCAGCAAAAGTACAATCTTGCCCCACCCCTCCCATTCCCTGTCCCCTGCAGGCTGTCAACAGCACATAAAGGCTGCCACAGTTTACCTACATACTCAAGCTGCTCCTACCCCCAGCCCATAAAGTCCCATACAGTCCCACAACCCCCCCATACTTAAGCTCTGCACCCGTGTATATCAGTTTAAGACCCTCCCAGATCTGCACATGTGCATAACCCCAGTCACGACCCCAGCAATGGGCAAGGGTTGACCTGTGCAGCAAGGCCAAATCTGCCCCAGCCCACCCAGGTACAACACCAACCCACTACCCTGAGCTCTGTGCATGCACATAAATGGCCAGTACCCTAGGCCAGTGCACTCAAGCACCCCACCAGACCTGTGCAGCGGCACAGCCCCATCCTCCCCAGTGCTGGGTGCCAATGCTCACAGGTACAAGTGCAGCATACCCAACCTGCGCCTATACCTACACTACCACACTATTATGCCCTGCCCATGCCCTGATCCTTCTCCACATCCATCCTGCAAATACAAAGCTTCAGAATACTGAAGGAAATCAACTTCCAAAGTAAACCAATCAAGATATTTGCATGCTGCGAAGACAACAGAAGATCACGAAGCCTATGATGACACAAACAGATATAGAGGGACAGATTAAAATTTTCACAGACAAACAAATCCTGAAAAAAATGTGTCAACAAGAGACCAGCCCTACAAGAAATACTAAAGGGAGCTCTGTGAGTTGAAAAAAAAAAAAAAAAAAGACAGGAAAGGGAGGTTTGGAGGAGAGCAAAGAATTAAAAAGTACCAGTAAGGGTAACTCAAAGGATAAAAAGAGAAAGAGGGAAAAGAATATTTAGATTGGACAAATATAATCCAAAACTGAAGATGGTGGATTCAAGAAACAATTTTTCAGTAATAACTTTGAAAATTAACGGACTAAACTAACCAATTAAAAGATACAGAATGGTAGAATGGATTAAGAAACATAATCCAGCTACATGCTGCTTACAAGAAACTCGTCTTAGACACAAGGATAGAAATAGAATGAAAGTGAAAGGATGGAAAAGATGTTCCATGCAAGTAATAACCAAAAGAAAACAGAAGTAGCTATACTAACATGGGACAAAATAGACCTTAAAAGTAGCAACATCATAAGAGACAGAGAAGGACACTATATATTAATAAAAGGGACGATTCACCAAGAAGAAATAACAATCATAAATATTTATGCTCCCAATCAGGGAACACCAAACTATATGAGAGAGATGTTGGCAAAACTGAAGGGAGCAATGGATGCTTAAACAATAACAGTAGGAGACTTCAACACACCACTCCCCTCTATAGGAGGACCAAACAGAAGGTCAACAAGGAAACAGAGAAGTTAAACAACCTGATAAATGAATTAGACCTTACAGACATATATAGGTCATTACACCCCAAAACACCAGGATATAGATTCTTCTCTAATGCTCATGGAACATCCTTCAGGATGGATCATACGCTGGGGCACAACAGGTCTTCATTAATTTAAAAACACCGAAATTATTCAAAGCACTTTTTCTGATCACAATGGAATGAAGCTGGATACCAATAATCACCAAAGAACGAGAACTTTCACAAATATATGGAGGTTAAATAATATATTCTAAATAAGCAGTAGGTCAAAGAAGAAATTGCTAGAGAAATCAGTAGTGATCTGGAGACAAATGAAAATGAGAATGCAACATATCAGAATTTACGGGATGTGGCAAAAGCTGTGCCGAAAGGGAAATTTATTGTCCAAAATGCCTATATTAAAAAACAAAAGCGGGCGGCTCAGGCGGACAGAGGAATTGTTCCCACTCCTGCTGTGTCTGCAAGGCAGAGCAAGGAGGAGCACGCCCAGGCCTAGGACTCCAGAGTGCCAGGGCGAGGGATGCCCTAATGGACACACATACAGGTCTGTTCTAGTTTGCTAGCTGCTGGAATGCAATATACCAGAAACGGAATGGCTTTTAAAAAGGGGAATTTAGACTTCCGGAGAAGATGGTGGCTTAGTAAGACACGCGGGTCTTAGTTCCTCCTCCAGAAAAGCAACTAAAGAAACAGAAACAATACGAAACAGCTCCCGGAGCCACGACAGAGACCAAAAAGACAGCGTTCCCATTCTGGAACGGCTGAACGGGTAGGGAGAATCCGCTGCGGTGAGATACCAGAGGGGCGTGCATTTTCCCGGCCGGGGCGGCTGGCGACTGGGGTCCCCTCCACGCACGTGGCTCCCCGGTCTGACTGGGAACGTTGGATAGTGGGGCCCTCCCGCCACGCTTGGTGTCTCGGGCCAGCTGGGCAATTTGGACCGGCACCCCCCCAAGCCACGGCGGCCGGCGAACACCCTCCACGCGTGGTTTCCCAGGCCGACTGTGAGATTCGGATTGGCAAGTTAAAGGAGCCACAGCATCTTTTACTGGTGGGACCCGCAGACAGACGAGTGCCACGAGCGCCACCTACTGGGCAGGAAAAGAAAAACAGAGCCCAGAGATTTCACAGAAAAACCTTTCAACCAGCCGGGTCCCACACCCAGGGAAATCTGATCAAATGCCCAGACACCAGCAGAAAATAATGGATGACGCTCGGAAAATTAAAGATATGGCCCAGTCAAAGGAACAAACCAATAGTTCAAATAAGATACAGGAGCTGAGACAACTAATGCTGAATATAGGAACAGAAATGGAAAAACTCTTCAAAAACCAAATCAATAAATTGAGGGAGGATATGAAGAAGACATGGGCTGAACAAAAAGAAGAAATAGAAAATCTGAAAAAACAAATCACAGAACTTATGGTGGTGAAGGACAAAGAAGAAAAAATGGAAAAAACAATGGATACCTACAATGGTAGACCTAAAGAGACAGAAGCTACAATTAGTGAACTGGAGGATGGAACATCTGAATTCCAAAAAGAAACAGAAACTATAGGGAAAAGAATGGAAAAACTTGAGCGGGGGATCAGGGAACTGAATGACAATATGAAGCGCACAAATATACGTGTTGTGGGTGTCCCAGAAGGAGAAGAGAAAGAAAAAGGAGGAGAAAAACTAATGGAAGAAATTATCACTGAAAATTTCCCAACTCTTATGAAAGACCTAAATTTACAGATCCAAGAAGTGCAGCGCACCCCAAAGAGGACAGACCCAAATAGGCGTTCTCCAAGACACTTACTAGTTAGAATGTCAGAGGTCAAAGAGAAAGAGAGGATCTTGAAAGCAGCAAGAGAAAAACAATCTGTCACATACAAGGGAAACCCAATAAGACTATGTGTAGATTTCTCAGCAGAAACCATGGAAGCTAGAAGACAGTGGGATGATATATTTAAATTACTAAAAGAGAAAAACTGCCAACCAAGACTTCTATATCCAGCAAAATTGTCCTTCAAAAATGAAGGAGAAATTAAAACATTCTCAGACAAAAAGTCACTGAGAGAATTTGTGACCAAGAGACCAGCTCTGCAAGAAATACTAAAGGGAGCACTAGAGTCAGATACGAAAAGACAGAAGAGAGAGGTATGAAGTAAAGTGTAGAAAGAAGGAAAATCAGATATGATATATATAATACAAAAGCCAAAATGGTAGAGGAAAATATTATGCAAAGAGTAATAACACTAAAAGTTAATGGACTGAATTTCCCAATCAAAAGACATAGAATGGCAGAATGGATTACAACCCAGCAATACCACTGCTAGGTATCTACTCAAAGGACTTAAGGGCAAAGACACAGATGGACATTTGCACACCAGTGTTTATAGCAGCATTATCTACAATTGCAAAGAGATGGAAACAGCCAAAATGTCCATCAACAGACGAGTGGCTAAATAAACTGTGGCGTATACCTATGATGGAATATTATGCAGCTTTAAGACAGACTAAACTTATGAAGCATGTAATAACATGGATGGACCTAGAGAACATTATGCTGAGTGAGTCTAGCCAAAAACTAAAGGACAAATACTGTATGGTCCCACTGATGTGAACCGACATTCGAGAATCAGCTTGGAATATATCATTGGTAACAGAGACCAGCAGGAGTTAGAAACAGGGTAAGATAATGGGTAATTGGAGCTGAAGGGATACAGACTGTGCAACAGGACTAGATACAAAAACTCAAAAATGGACAGCACAATAATACCTAAGTGTAATGTAACTATGTTGGAACACTGAATGAAGCTGCACCTGAAATATCAAAAAAAAACAAGAGGGCAGGTGATGATGGCGCAGTGGCAGAATTCTTGTCTGCCATGCCAGAGACCCGTGCCTGGCCATGCAAAAAAAAAAATAAAGAAAGAGCAAAACTCAAGGACTTAACTGCTCACTTGGAGGAACTTGAGAAAGAACAGCTAACTAACCCCAAAGCAGATAGAAGAAAAGAAATAACAATGCTTAAAGCAGAGCTAAATGAATAAGAAAACAAAACAGCAATAGAAGGAATCAATGAAATCAAAAGTTGGTTCTTTCAGAAAATCAGTAAAATTGAAAGGCCACTAGTAAGACTGACAAAGAAAAAAAGAGGGAGGATGCAAATAAATAAAATCAGAAGAGAGAACAGGTGCATTACCACTGACCCTAAGAAAATCATAAGAGGATACTATGAACAACTATATGCCAACAAACTAGACAACTTAAGATGAAAACAGACAAATTTCAGGAAACACACAAATAAGCTACACTGACTCAGGAAGACATAGAAGATCTCAACAAATCAATCACATGTAAAGAAATTTAATCATCATCAAAAATCTTCCTACAAAGAAAAGCCCAGGGCCAGATGGTTTCATAGGGGAATTTTATCAAACATTCCAAAAAGAATTAACACCAATCCTGCTCAAACTTTTCCAAAAACTTCATGATGAAGGAACACTGCCTAACTCATTTTATGAAGCTAACATCATTTAAATACTAACACTGGGTAAAGACGTTATGAGAAAGGAAACGTCAGGCTAATCTTCCTAATGAACACAGACACAAAAATTCTCAACAAAATACTAGCAGATTAAATCCAGCAACACATTAAAAGAATTATACACCACAACCAAGTGGGGTATATATCAGGAATTGATTCAACTCAAGAAAATCAATTAATGTAATATGCATATTAACAAATCAAAAGGGGAAAATCACATAATCATCTCAATTGATGCTAAAAAAGCATTAGTGCTGGTTTGAAATGATGTACGTACCCTAGAAAAGCCATGTTTTAATCCTAATCCCATTTTGTAAAGGCAGCCATTTCTTCTAATTCCTATTCAATATTGTGTGTTTGAAACTGTAATTAAATTTCTCCCTAGAGATGTGATTTAATCAAGAGTGGCTGTTAGCGTGGATTAGCTGAAGGTCTTGATTAGTTTCTGAAGTCCTATAAAAGAGGAAACATTTTGGAGAATGAGAGATTCAGAGAGAGCAGAGCAGAACGACATAGCCACAAGAAGCAGAATCCACCAGCCAGCAACCTTTGAAGACAAAGAGGAAAATGCCTCCCAGGGAGTTTCATGAAACAGGAAGCCAGGAGAAGAAGCTAGCAGATGACACCGTGTTTGACATGTGCCCTTCCAGGTGAGAAAGGAATCCTGACTGTGTTCACCATGTGCCTTTCCAGATGAGAGAGAAACTGACTGCATTCGCCATGTGCCCTTCCACTTCAGAGAGTAACCCTGAACTTCATCAGCCTTCTTGAACCAAGGTATCTTTTCCTGAATGCCTTAGATTGGACACTTCTATAGACTTGGTTTAACTGGGACATTTTCTCGGCCTTAGAACTGTAAACTAGCAACTTATTAAATTCCCCCTTTTAAAAGCCATTCTGTTTCTGGTATATTGCATTCTGGGAGCTAGCAAACTAGAACACCATTCGACAAAATTCAACATTCTTTTCTCATGAAAACACTTCAAAACATAGGGCTCAAAGGTAACTTCCTCAATATGATAAAGGGTATATATGAAAAAGTTATAGCCAGCATTATAGTCAATGGAGAGAAACTATAAGTGTTGCCCCTAAGATAAGAAATGACACAAGTATGCACTGCGTCAACACTATTATTCAACACTGTACTAGAAGTTCTAGCTAGAGCAATCAGGCAGGAAAAAGAAATAAAAGAAATCCAAATTGGAAAGGAAGAAGCAAAACTTATCATTATCTGCAGATGACATGATACATTACTTGGAAAATCCTGAGATCTCTATAACAAAGTAACTTGAGATAATAAACAATTTCAGCAAGGTGTGAGGATATAAAATTAATGTTCAAAAATCAGTAATATTTCTATACACAAGCAATGACCTAACTGAAGAGTCAGTCAAAGAAAAACTTTCATTCAAAATAGCAAGTAAAAGAATCAAATACTTAGCAATGAACTTAACTAGAGACGTAAAGGACTCGTACACAGAAAACTACATAACACTGCTAAAAGAAATGCTCACAAATAGGAAAGTTATATATAGTTAAGATGTCAATTCTATCCAAATTGATCTACAGATTCAATGCGGTACCAATCAACATTCCAACAACCTACTTCGAAGACTTGGAAAAGCCGGTTACCAAATTCATCTGGAAGGGAAAGAGACCCCAAATAGCTAAAAGCATCTTAAAAAAGAAGAACAAAGTGGGAGAATTTATAGTTTCTAACTTCAAAACTTATTATAAAGCCACAGTAGTCAAATCAGCACGGTACTGGCACAAAGACAGAAGCACTAACCAAAGGAATAGACTTCAGAATGCAGAAACAGACCACCAAATCTGTGGTAAACTGATTGTTGACAAGGCCCCCAAATCCACTGAACTGGGACAAAATAGTCTTTTCAATAAATCAGCAAGGGAGAACTGCATATCAATAGCCAAAAGAATGAAAGAGAATCTTTTCCTTATATCCTGTACAAAAATTAACTCAGTGCTTTGAAAACTACTGCTTTTTCATTTCTTTGCTTTGTATATATGTTATACTATACAATTTAAAAAAGTTAAAAAAAAAAATTTAACTCAAGTGGATCAAACACCTAAGTGTAAGAACTAGTACCATAAAGCTTCTAGAAGAAAATGTAGGGAACCATCTTCAAGACCCAGGAATAGGAGGTAGCTTCATAAACTTTATACCCAAAGCACAAACAACTAAAGAAAAAATAGATAAATGGGAACTCCTCAAAATCAAATGCTTCTACACCTCAAAAGACTTTGTCAAAAAGGTGAAGAGGCAGCCAACTCAATGGGAGAAGATATTTGGAAATCACACATCGGACAAAGGTTTGATATTGTGTATACACAAAGAAATCAAACAAACTCAACAACAAAAGAACAAACAACCCAATTATACAATGGGCTAAAGAGGTGAAGAGGTATTTTTCTGAAGAGATGCTCATTTTCATTAGCTATAAGGGAAATGCAGATCGAGACTACAATGAGATAACACCTCACACCTATAAGAATGGCTGCTATTAAACAAATACTAAACTATAAATGCTGGAGAGGCTGTGGAGAAACTGGGACACTTATGTACTGCTGGTAGAAATGTACAGCCACTATGGAAGATAGTTTGGCAGTTCCTTAGGAAACTAAATATCAAGTTGCCCTATGACCCAGCAATAGCACTACTTGGTATATATATTCAGAAGAGCTGAAAGAGTGACACAAGCATACATTTGCACATCGATGTTCACAGCAGCACTGTTCACAACTGCCAAAAGATGGAAACAATCCAAATGCCCATCAACAGACGAGTGCATTAACAAAATGTGGTATATACATACGATGGAATATTATGCTGTAGCAAGATAAAACAATGCCCTGAAGCGTATGACAAGATGGATGAGCCTTGAGGATCATGCTGAGTGAAATAAGACTGACACTAAAGGGTAGACACTGTACAATTTCATTTTTATGACCATGGTAAAGGTAAAATCAGAACCTTATAATACAGAAAATAAGGGACTTGGAGATATACAGAAGCCATATATAGGTGAATGGTTAGCTAATGAGGTTGAACTCAAATGTAAGGGGATAGAAGTGAAGCTGGTTCTCTAGTGGGTCTATAAGGAATATTACCATATTGAAGGCGAACCAGATTGAAAGGGGTTGTATAGACCTATGTATCCCATTGATTAACACTAGAAATATAAATAGGTTCTTCCAAGAAGTACTTCAAAGGTATGATTCGTGTACAAAGAGGGCTCAAGTCCAGGGTATAGGGGGGAAAGCTGCTATTGCATGCTATGGGCTATGTTTAACAGGAAAACATCAGCAGTACCACAGCAATAGCAGAGGTAAATAATGGGCGGTTTATGATGTTATTTCCCTGAAATATTCTGTTAGAGCAGACTCTTCATCTAAGCAGACTGATGATAATAATCATTTCTAACAGTGTGTGTCCACCAGTTAAGAGAGAGCTTATTTCAGCAAATTCAATCCAATAAATATTTATGAAATACTTGCAATATTCTAGGCCCTTTAACAGTGGTTAATAACATGAGCTTTGAAATTTAACAAAAACTGATATAAATCTTGGCTCTACCATCCTCTAGCTGAGAGATTTTGGAGAGTTACTTAAAGTCTCTACACATTGCCTGGCTCATAGAAATTAACAAAAAATAGTAATCATTTGAGTATCTGTTGCTATAGAAATAAAGACCTATTAAACAAGATCTCTGGACAGAATCTTTAAGTGCTATAATACTGTTATTAATAAAGGATTATGGAGGGAGCGCAAGGGTAGTTCAGTGGTAGAATTCTCGCCTGACATTTGGGAGATTCAGGTTCAATTCCTGGCCCATGCACTTCCCAAAACAAAACAAGCAAACAAAAAAATGAAAAAAAAAACCAAAAATTCAACAAATGGGGCCGCAATAAGGGGATACTCATATGGTGTGCCAGTTTGAAAGGATGCATGTATCCTAGAAAAGCCATGTTTTAATCCTAATTCCATTTTGTAAAGGCAGCTGTTTCTTCTAATCTTTACTCAGTACTGTATGTTTGAAACTGTATTTAGATCATCTCCCTGGAGATGTGACTCAATCAAGAGTGGTTGTTAAACTGGATTAGGTGGAGATATGTCTCCACCCATTCCGGTGGGTTATGATTAGTTTACTGGAATCCTATAAAAGAGGAAACATTTTGGAGAATATGGGAGATTCCAAGAGAGCAGAATGACACAGCCACGAGAAGCAGAGAGTCCACCAGCCAGTGACCTTTGAAGATGGAGAAAGAAAATGCCCCCCCAGAGAGCTTCAAGAAACAGGAAGTCAGGAGAGAAAGCTAACAGATGATGCCGTGTTCGCCACATGCCCTTCCAGTCAAGAGAGAAACCCTGAATGTGTTTGCCAGGTGCTTTTCCACTTGAGAGAGAAACCCTGAACTTCAACGGCCTTCTTGAATCAAGATATTTTTTCCCGGATTCCTTAGATTGGACATTTCTATAGACTTGCTTTAACTGGGACATTTCCAAGGTCTAAAAACTGTTAATTTGCAACTTACTAAACTCTCCTTTTTAAAAGCTGTTCTGTGTCTGGGATATTGCATTCCAGCAGCTAGCAAACTAGAACACACAGGGAAAAAAAATGAAATGTGACCCCTGCCATACAGCATACAAAGAAAAATAAAATACAAACAAAAATAAAACACTATAGAAACATGAAAGAGATTAATCCTATAGGGAGAAGAGAGGTAATATATGAGCTATAAAAAATAAGTAGGCTAATGCAACTGGAAAAGGGCAAAAAGAGAGGATCAAAGGAAACAAAAGAACACACAAAAGAAAGAAGTCAGTATTTATTTCCTGGGGACAGCTAGTAGACTAAAAAGAACAGAAAAAAAAAAGAGTACATGAAAGGGAACTAGCAGAAAATAAAGGTAGAAAGGAAGACTAGGACAATAATTCATGATTTAGTCAAACCATATTTATTGAAGCTCATTAAATAGAAGCACTGTGCTAGGGCATAGGATAGAAGAGATATAAAAAGTTCATTAACAAAGCCTGTCCACGAAAAAAAAAGTTCATTAAGGTACACTTCCTTTTCCTAAGACACTTGACTACTGGGATGGTGCATGGCACATCATTGGTGCACAATAAATCGGTAAGTATCTTTAATAAATCTAGTCAAATGAAAAAGATAAAGGTGTTGAGGCAGAAAGATTTGGGAGAGACTGAAGAGTAGCTACCATCTGGTGGCCGACCTAAAGCCCTATAAACCTCCTCCCCTGCCTAAGCACACGCACACTCACACACACCCATATCCCAAACAGCATACAACTGGGTAAATTCCTATACATGAATATGAATATAACATTTGTAGAAGCAAAAGAAAGTTAGTTGAATTATTCATTGTATAATACAAATTAGCTCAGCAAGTACTTTGATGGCACAGCAAAAAGCAGATGAAACCAGGGTTCCTTGAAGAAGTGGTTGGGAAGGGAAGAAACAAGACAAGCCTGGGACATCTTATGGAGCCAGAAAGTAAAAAAACAATACTAAACAAAAACAAAAGCAAACAAAAACAAAAAAAGCCAAGGATGCAACAATTTGAATGACAAAATAAACAGCACTGGGAATACAACCCAAAGAATAAAATAAATACTCATGAGCCAGTCCATGCTATTATAAATAAATGACAATAAATAAATATAAAGGGAAGAATGGACAATTTTTCCTTACAGAAAAATTCCAATTAAAAAATGTAGAAGGAATGAAGGAAAAGAGAAAATCACCATAAGAAGGCATAGTAAAAACTGCTGTAGTTAAGATCAGTCAATGAGTGCTAAAATTAAAGGACAAAAGCCTAAGGACAAACAGGGTATTAGTGTGCCCTCAAAATAACTTTCCAGAAAGCATTCATTATTTACAAAGAGATAAACAGTAACTTTATAGTGGAAAAATCTAGCAAACACCACCTTAATCAAGGGAGTAAGACTAATATCACCAGTAGTAAGACATATTGATATCATGTACCTATGACGTGCAGAGAAGGGTATGCCCTCCAAGCAGTATTCTCCCAGAGTAATCTAATCGATAACCTAATCATCTGAGAAGCCCAAACTCTGGAACATTCTATAAAATACTTGACAGGTACTCTTCAAAAATGTCAAGATCATGAAAGACAAGAAGAGTTTCTTTTGTAACAAGAAGAATGTTACAAATTCGAGGAGACCAAGGAGATATGACAATTAAATGCAATGTTGGACCTTAGACTGCATCCTAGGGCATTAGTGGGAAAAAAATGAAATCTGAATGAAGTCTATAATTTACTTAGTAACTAATTAGTATTATTTAGTTAACAGTATTAGATCAACATTAATTTCTTAGTTTTGATAACTATATTATGGTTACATAAGATGTTAAATTAGAGAAGCGGCTGAAGGACAAATCCTTCTATATGAAGAAAAATCTCAGTATTCTTATTGTAATTCTTCTATAAGTCCAAAATTCTTTCACAATAAAAAGTAAAAAAAAACTTGTGTGATGAAGACAATAATAGCTGCTATTACTATGTACTTTTTTTTATGTTAGACTCATTATCAATTATCTGAACTATAGGTATTGTTGTTCAGTGAATGCTATATTAATTCTGCTCTTATTTTTATACTACGTCAGTCATATAATAAAGTTCTAACAAAGTAACATTTTACCAAAAATGGTTATTCACCTGAATTTAAAACATTTAATTTGCTTTTCTGAAATCCTAAAAATCACTAATAATCAGAATTTCATCTTCAAATATAAGAGCTTCCATATACCTTTCTTTTCAATAGAAGCCAATATTGTCATTCCTTACAGCCTAAAAACAATAATTTAAATAAATCCTTACCTTCCAACCACTGCCAGCCTCTCTATAATATGGGAAGTTATCACAAATCCACTGGTAAATCTCACTTAGAGTCATTTTCTTTTTGGGTGAGCTATTAATTGCGAAAGTAATGAGGCTGGCATAACTGTATGGAGGTTTCCCATCTTTGTGCTGCTGGACTTCCTCTTGGTCCAGGGTTGTATTTGGGTCAAGGAGTGAATTCTTCTTGGAAATCGATGTTCCATGTGTATTTTGTACAGCATCAGATTTTTGGATGGCTGCTCTCATGGTGAGCTGTGGTAACCAGTCCATAGATGTCAGGCTGCTCTCCAGTTCAGATGTCATCCTGAAGGTAAATAGACTTCTTAGTCAATATCAAGGAAAGAACCCCTGCTTCTCAAAATATCCAATATGCACAAATCTAGGAGTTCCAAAGTGAGGGAAAGCCTGAGTTAAATCTGGAGGAAAAAGATTGAGTATGTTAATGACCAAACCAAATATTTAATGGATCAACATTTCCAATCTTTTTTCTTAATGTTTTTCCTCTAAAACATAACAAATTTGGATTTAAAATGTTTCAGATACAGAACAATATACCTAAATAAAGTAATTCTGATGCCAATCTTTCTTTTAAAAAAAGACAGTCTGCCTTTTTAAATAGGGCAACAAGATCTTGGTGTAAAAATCCAGTCTGCAGCCCAGCTATTTACATGAGCCCTTTAAAAACTTAAGACTGTATATCTGGCATTACTTTTACACAAATTTTAGGGAGCCATACAAAGTAATACCAAAAAGGCGGAAGCAAGAGGTCAGAGAAGAAATTGAGAAATGGGCATAGGCACTTGCATTAAAGAAGGAAGGCAGAGTTGAGCAGGTGGGAGGCAGAAAGAGTAAAGGAAAGTAGATAAGCAGCAAGGGGACAAGCTAGTTGGAGAAGTAGACAGAAGAATGCAAAGCCAAGGACAAAGACAAGCAAGAGAAAAGGAGAGGCAGTACCAGGCAATTATTCTTTAAAAACAAGTCAAGGAATAAGTTTAAGAAAAGTAAAGATCTAGGAGTATAGTATATAAGAGATTAAATCACAGAAATGGACACCAGGAAAAAAAAAACATTAAAATTTTGACGACAGGCTTGGGAAACGTCCAGTGATCTGGATTCTGTAATGTAATTCTCTCCAAGCCTGAAAAATTCATACCATTATCACTCAAGAAAAGAAAAAGAAAATAAAATGCCAGACTGAACATACATTCTGGAGAAGGGAAAAAGCAATGCTAAGAACTGAAGATAAGAATATACAAATGAAGCTTGACACTTCACACTGGAATTGCTAACTTTCGAGAGGGTATAAATCCTTCAAACTGGAATCAGAAAGCAGGAAGAATGATCCTGAAAATGAAGAAGAAAAGAATAAAAGATTCCTTAGATCAAAATAAAGAAAGAAAACAAGAAACTTGAAGTAATTCAGTCAAAACAAAAAAATATATGACTAAGAAAATCCCATATATACCCCTCAACGCAATGGCTATTGCTGAAAAGCAAACCTGGGGTGTGCTTACAACCTGAACTGCTGGGAAGCAATATACAATAGACAAAAAAACACAGGCTTTTTAGAGTTAAGCAGACCACAGTTCAAATACTGATTCTACCAGTCACTAGCTATGGTACTGTGAAAATATTAATCAGTATCTCTAAACCCCAGCTTTCTCATCTGTAAAAAGAAACAATAGTAAACAGTTAAAAATATTACTTTGAGAATTAAATGTGATAACCAACGCACAAAAATAAGCATTCAATAAATGTCTGTGAAGTAAACCCAGACTAGGCAATAGCAATTATAAACCAACAGAACATCATTAGGATTCTATCTGCATTGCCAGTAAATGGTCCTATTATTTATTTTTTTTTCAGATATTTTGATTCAAGTTCCACCTTTCTCATTTTCTCAAATTCTTCCCATTTCTACGGTACGCATTTCTCTGAAACCTAAACTTTAAATTCCTCTATACAACATCTCTTTTTTAGAGATCTAAAAAAAAGACTTGCCATTCTGCTCTACAATCTCAGCTAAAAATGCTTGTTCCCAGCAAGAAGAAAACTATTAGAAAGTATGGAAAAAGAAAACAGGATAGTTTAGAGATCACAGAATGTCAGAAGAGTGGATAAAGTACCCTAGTGAGTAGAAACTAACCCAATCTAAAGATGGAAAACAGGTTCAGTGAAGTTAAAAAAACTTGCCCAAGAGAAATTCAACTTCCCCAAGTTGAATTCTTGACATTCTCACAAGCAGTGTGGACAACCAAAGCTACAGGCTGAGCCCCCAGTCTTGGAGTTTGTTCATATGAAACTTAACCCCACAAAGGATAGGTCAAGCCTACCTAAAATTTAGGCCTAAGAGTCACCTCCAAGAGAGCCTCTTTTGTTGCTCAGATGTGGCTTCTCTCTCCAGTCAACACAACAAGCAAACTCACCACCCTCCCCCTATCTACATGGGACATGACTCCCAGGGGTGTGGACCTTCCTGGCAACATGGGACAGAAATCCTAGAATGAGCTGAGACTCAGCATCAAGGGATTGAGAAAACCTTCTTGACCAAAGAGGGACGAGTGAAATGAGACAAAGTGTCAATGGCTGAGAGATTCCAGAGTCAAGAGGTTACCCTGGAGGTTATTGTTACGCATTAAGTAGATATCACCTTGTTATTCAAGAGTAATGGAGAGGCTGGAGGGAACTGCCTGAAAATGTAGAGCTGTGTTCCAGTAGCCATGTTTCTTGGTGATGACTGTAAAATGATATAGCTTTCACAATGTGACTGTGTGATTGTGAAAACCTTGTGTCTGATGCTCCTTTTATCTACCTTATCAACAGACTAGTAGAACATATGGAATAAAAACAAGTAATAAGGGGAACAAATGCTAAAATAAATTTAGATTGAAATGTTAGTGATCAATGAAGCAAGGGGTAAGGAGTATGGTATGTATAATTTTTTTTTCTGTTTTTGTTTTATTTCTTTTTCTGTTGTCTTTTTATTTCTTTCTCTGAATTGATGCAAATGTTCTAAGAAATGATGAATATGCAACTATACGATGATATTGAGAATTACTGATTATATATGTAGAACGGAATGATCATATGTTAATGTTTTTGTTCATTTGTTAATTTTTTTAAATTAATAAATAAATAAATTAAAAAAAAAAAAGCTTGCCCAAATTCACATAAGTAGTTAGGAATAGAGCGGAAACTAGGGCCCACATTGCCTGATGTCCAATCCATTAGTTTTTCTATCATACCTCCTCTATAAAATGAGGATAAGAGTACCTAACTCACTGATACAAAGGACTCGGAACAGTGTATGGCAAATAGCAAGTATTCAATAACTGTTAGCTACTGGTGCTAGTGTAACAGTTATCCTTATTATTATTCACATTTCATTCAATATACATTGGCCATGATTATACCAATAGGATGCTGTCATACTATTTGCCTCAATCAGGCCTCCACTGAGAGCTTTATTTTGTCAAATTCCCAAAGCAGCCAGTCACATGAATGTTTAAAGTTAAAATATGTAAAAGCATATTTCAGATTGGAATATAATTGATATCGGAAATGCCCCCCTATTGAGAGACATCTTTACCATCTGTTTGCTTCCACAAGTGTCAATAACTGAAACTTTATGATAGTGTCAGTAATATAATGTGAACATACTATAAGCAGGTATTTAATATATGTTATAACATTTAACAAGAATTCATAATTATACATGTGTAAAAGGGCTATGCTAGCCTAGGACACACACACACACACACACATACACAAAAACTCTCTAAGAAACTATGATAAAATCACTGTCCTCCAGGAATGTACAGTTCAATTAGGAAGATCAGACACAATAAAGAGCTGAACAAAAGTGCAAGGATGGGCTCTGGGTGCTGTAAAGGTTCAGAAGAGGAGGAGGAAAACATGAACTAGTGCCTTAAGGAATAAAGAAAGGAGTACAGAACCACTGCTGAGTCTCGAAGAAAGTCAAGATGTAAATAGCTTGAAAAGAAAAAGGTCCCTTGTCTTCAAAGACATTCTAACCAAAATTTTGAAGCCAGTCATAACAATGTCTCTCTCTTATTCCATGGTTGTGCTTATATTCATTAGTTCTGCTGGAACAGATTTTAAGTACACTATAATATATGCCCAAAATTTAGCCTCTGAAAAAGTGGGGATTTTGCTTTGTTCACAATTTATGAAATTTTAATATTCTTGACAGTAAAGTAAAAAGTGTCTCCGTTGTCAGTGCTTAAGCTAGAGGCTGCAGTGGTTTTCAACTAAATGTTGAGAATACAAAAGATGACAAGTAGATTTAGCCAGATCCCTAATAACTTAAGAAAAAACATATTAGTGAAATGATGATGAGAGAAGTTCACTTGTATAAGGAAACAGACGGTGGTAAATTTAAAAATTGCATGGAAGGCTCTAATGAATCAGGCTATGGATATCTGGTTAAGAAATGTCAGGCACTCATTACCTCACCTCATTTGAAAAGCTTCCTAGCTGGTGTCCTGGACTCTGATTTCTCACCAACCTTCCCTCCAACTACCTCCATTCTATGGATATACTCCAAGAGAAACCTATCAACACTGCTTTTCTGTCATTAAGCCCAAAAACGTTCAATGCCTTCTATCTCTTGTTAAACCAAATCTAAACTCTTCATTTTCAACTACTTTAGCTTTCAATAATCTTTTCTTTCTCTTCCTCCTCAGTGTTTGGCATTTAACATGCTGCTTCACTGTCATTCCTCAACAGCATCACATGACTTAAGTTCTCTACACAGGGTACCTTTTTTCCCAACTAAAATTCAAGTGTTTTTAGGATAGTGACTAGTAATTCTGTTACCTAAGGCCATGCCAGATACAAATTTTCTGAAAAATAGCACAGTATCTGGATAAGGAGGAATAGTCATCCTTTCTGGAATTCCGTTTACTTCTCACTCTGTCTGGCTTCCCCTAACCCCCAACCCCAAGACTCATCAAATATCTCCCCTTCCAGAAAGCCTGGTCAATCCTTCCTTCCCATCCTCTACCTCCTAACATGAATTAGATCCTGCTTCTATAGTAGAGTTTAAATACCTCTATCATAGAACTTACACAGACTTGTAATTATTTTTATATATCCCTCCCAACAGACTAAACTTCTTGAAAGAACTTTCTTGTTCTTTTCTGTCTCCCCAATCTAGCACATAGTAGATGAAGAGTCAATAAATGGTGATTAGCTCTGCTCCTTTCAAGAGGGTGGAATGAAACACTTCAGGGCTATATCCCCCCACCACCACCCCACCACCAGAGAAACTTTGAACAACCAGCAAGAATTAACAGAAACATCTTTTTCAGGGCTCCAGAAAACAGTTTTAGGACTATAGTAAGCAACACCCTGAGAAAAAGGCAACTTAATAACACAGAATATCCTGGTGCCCTGGCTGGTCCCTCTATCCCCTCACCATCTTGGAGCAGAGCTAACCCATACTCTCAGTGAGGATTCCTGATCCTGGCTGCAGATGGAGCAGAGCAGCCCTCATGTACATACAGGCAGCATATACATCTAGCCCAATTTGACTGTTAGTGGTCTAAGGAACTTGTTAGCCAGAACTTGCCCCATGTGTGTAGAAAGCAGCTCACAGAAATCCCCTCCAGCAGTCAAATCATGCTGCCTGGGGCAAGGGTTGTTGGCTACAGGGACACACGGTGCAACGTCCAGCCGTGAGGAAATTGTTTTCTAGGGAAGGGTGCACATTCTTATTCATGAAATCTCAAGGCCATATGCACATACCCAAAACAAGACATTGTGTGCTGAAAGATCAAGGAGGTCTCTACGTGTTGGACTGAAGGTATTCTCCAAATTCATTTTATGGCTAAGCCCAGGGGAGAGTACCTGCACAGGTCAATCTACAAGGACTGGGAAAGGTAGGTAGGTAGGTAGGTAGGTAGGTAGGCATTTGCTTATTTACTGGTTATCTCATAGCAACTAGGAAAGCTCTATCATACTAGTTGGATACATGCTTAAGGAAAAGAAGAGTTTTAACAAAAGATGGCAAAACATACAAAGAAATACGCTTTCTAGCAGAAGAAGGAATAAGTGAACAAACGTGAAGTTAAGACAACTGAAATTATTCAGCCTGAAGAGTAGAAGAAAGAAAAAATAAGGAAAAGTGAACAGGGCCTGAAGAACCTATGGGACACCACTGAGCATACCAATATATGCATTGCGGAAGTCCATAAAGGAGAAGAAAGGGCAGAGAAAATATGCAAAGAAATAATGGCTGAAAACTTCCCAAATTTAATGAAAGACACGGCTATATATCCAAGGCCCCTGATGAACTCCAAATAGGATAAACCCACATAAACTCATGCCGTAGCATATTATAATCAAAATGCCAAATGTCAAAGATAGAGAATTGTGATAACCACAAGAGAGAAGCAACATGTTACATATAAGAGGGCCTCAATAAGACTAACTCTTAATTTCTCATCAGAAACTATGGAGGCAAAAAGGCAGTGGGATGACAAATTTAAAGTGCTGAATGCAAAAGACTGCCAACCATGAATTCTATCAGGCCAAGCTGTCTTTCAGAAATGAGGGAGAGATTAAGACACTGCTAGACAAATAAAAGCTGAGGAGTTATCACCATTAGATTGGCCCTACAAGAGATGCTAAAGAGAGTTCTACAGGTTGAAAGTAAAGGCGAACAGACAATAGATCAAAGACATTAATGAAATAAAGATCTGCAGTACGGAGGGTAACAACATGAGGAAATACAAATGCCAGTACTTTTGTGCTTTTGATTTATAATTCCTACAGACTCTAAAAGGCATATGCACAAAATGTAACAATAAATAAGTGATTTTGGACTCAATGTATAAACATGCAATGTATGACAAGAACTACGAAAAGCTGTGGGGATGAAGAGGTATAAAAACAAAGTTTGTGTTTACTATTGAAGTTAAGTTGGTATCAAGGCAAACAAGGTTATTTCAGATTTAGAATGTTAAATTTAAGCCCCACAGTAACTACAAAGAAAATATGGAACATATGTAAGCTTATAGAGACAGAAATAAGAGTCCAGGTTGCCAGGGACAGAGGGCAAGGGTACTAGGAAGTTAATGTACACTGGGGTTAAGGCTTCTGTATAGGAAGACAAGAGTTTTAGTAATGGAATGTAATGAAGGTACCACAATACTGTGAATGTAATTAATTCCATAAAGTGGTATGCTTCAGAGCGGATGAAATGTGAAAGTTTACATTGTATATGTTTCTACAATTAAAAAAGAAAAAGAGTAAATAAAAAGACAATGGCAAATAAATGGAGTACATAATGCTGGATGTAATCTAGTAAAGGAGGAGGAAAAGACTCAAAGGGGCATTATTTCAACATATGAAAAAACTGGGACATAGACTGTAAGCCTTTTATCAATGTTAAATATCTTAAACTTGATAACTGTTCTTACAGTGTTTACATAAGTGAGTATCATTTTTCCTAGGAAATGTACATGGCAGAATTAAGTGTTCAAGGCGCAAAGCATACACAACCTACATGAAAATATTCAGAAAATGGACTGGTAGATAGATAGAATGATATGGCAAGTGTGGCAAAATGTTAAAAATTGTTGGATCTGAGTACATGGAGAGGTAGGAGTATGTTGGAGCTCTCTGGTGTGGAGTGTACATCTTTTTTTTTTTAACTGTGCTGTAAGTCTGAAAGTATTTAAAAATAAAAGTTTTAAGAACTTAAATAAATGGTGATTAAATTGATAAAATTAGTGACTGTCCATTGAAAGTGTAATAACTCATTTAAAAGCCAAAAGAGTATGTTGGAAGAGTTCTTTCTCTGGGTTTTGTAGTATTTCTGCAACTGTCCTATAAGTCTGAAATTATTTCAAAATAAAAAGTTTAATTTTAAAAAGTTAAAAGAAAGAGGACTCAGTAACATGCATTTAAGGGTAATTTATGAGTTGGGGGAAAAAAGAATGATTCAGAGCACAAAATGAAAGGAAGCAATACACAGGAACAGAAATAGCTCTTCTGGAACAACAGAGAAAAATGGGAATCTGGAAGTAATGATTAAAAAAAAAAAAACAACCCATAATGTAGATTACTGAAACGCCTGGAAACATCCTAGAGTATATTAAGGAGATAATCAAAAAGTATTGGCAAAGTCCCCTGAGGGAGGGGAGAAAGAATATGGAACTATTAAACCTTACCATCAGGGAATTCCCCAATACTGTATCAAACTTGAGGGATACCAAAACCAATAGACCATGCCCTCGATCATGAGGCTTACTCTTGTGAAGCTTATGTAGGAAGTGGAGAAGCTTAGACTACCTATAGGCATGCTTAAGAGTCACTTCTGGAGGACCACTGTTGTTGCTCAGATGTGGTCTCAGTCTCTCTAAGCCCAATTCTGCAAGTGAAA
This sequence comes from Tamandua tetradactyla, assembly GCF_023851605.1. NCBI lineage: Eukaryota > Metazoa > Chordata > Mammalia > Pilosa > Myrmecophagidae > Tamandua > Tamandua tetradactyla. Next base: position 182,633,049 of record NC_135328.1, on the reverse strand, counting down.
TCACTGCCCTCTCTCCTACATGGGACATGACATCCAGGGGTGAAAGTCTCCCTGGCGATGTTGGAGATGACTCCCAGGGATGAATCCAAACCTGGCACCATGAGATCAATAATTCCATCCTGATCAAAAGGGGTAAAAGAAGTATAATTAATAAAGTATCAGTGGCAGAGAGAGTTCAAATAGAGTTGAGAGGCTACTCTGAAGGTTGCTCTTACACAAGCTTCAGGTAGACCTTGCTACCTATCATAACCTGACAAACCCTAACCAGGACCATTCCAGCCAATCCTAAAGAACACCTAGGGAAATATATAAGATTCAACAAGGGTTCCAGGCACTAGAGTAACTTTCCAGAAACCTACAACCTCCAGATGGGTCCCTGGTCCAGATAAGTCCTGAAACCTAGCCCAGCCTCTCCAGACATCAGATCGTTCCATCTTCCTACTCCATATTAGTGACAGACCCTTTTAATACAAAAAATTTAGAATTGCCATAGCCCAAACAACCCTAAAGAGAGGAACAGAAGGATCAAAGGTGATGATAGAATTATACGCTGTGCTTTGAAATGTATAGCTTTTATGTATATATGTTATCGTTCACAAAAAAAGAAGGAAAAAAAGTCAATTGTGATGATAAAAATGTATTTAAGCCCTCTAGCCTCCTATATTCTGGAGCAGCTAGAAGGAAAAGTATGAGAGAATTGCATGGTAGCCCATGACAAACTCTGGGATCTGTCCTATAACCACTCGTTGAAGAGTGCTTTGGAAACTATTGCTTTTTTATTTCTTTGCTTTGTATATATGTTATACTACACACTAAAAAAGTTAAAAAAAACAAAAAACAAAAAACCATAATGCTACCTGTGGGAGAAAGCAAGAAGGAGATGGCATAGAGAAGAATTTATGTTTAAAGTTTTTAATCTATGATTGTATCTGTTTGGAAAGGTAAGGAAACAGCTAGGCTGTTCAAAAGAAGTTCCACAAAGTACTTTGGAGGCTACTCTTATGCAAGCTTCAGTTAGATACTGAGATTTATCATGGCTTGCCAAAACCATTCCTTGCCAACCCTAAAGAACACCTAGGGCTTTATATGAGATTCTACAAAGGTTCCATGCACTATGATTACTTTCCAGAAACCTACATCCTACAGATACGTTCCTAAACCAGATAAGCCCTGAAACCCAGAGGGGCCAGCCTCTCCAGAACATCAGCTAGTTCTATCCCCCAATAATATGGGCAGCCATATTATTGAAAGCCCCTTCCAATATGATAAGGTTAGAACAGGCATAGCCCAAATATCCTAAAGATCGGTAGACAGATCAAAGAAAAAGCTGGAGTTACAACAGAGAAGACAGGATTTAACAAATGAGTATGACTGCTGAATTATTATATTGATATTTCTTTCAGTCTCCAGTGTCTCCAGTGTCTTGGAGCAGCTGGAAGGAAAAATCTAAAATTGTGGAATTATAACCCATATCAAATGTTGAAATCTGCTCTACAACCAATTGTTGTGGTGGGTGTGTGTTGAAATTTATTGTTTTATTGTATATACGCTATTTTTTTACAATTAAAAATATATACACACACACAAAAAGGCAGGGCCACAACATATAAGCCAATATTCATTTACATGTGTTTAAAACTCTTATGTACTGGGGGCGGTACAACAGTGGCACAGTGGCAGAATTTTCACCTGCCATGCTGAAGACCCGGGTTCAATTTCCAGAAGCTGCCCATGCCAAAACAAAACAAAACAAAAAACTCTATGTATGGGGACTTCCAGGAAGATGGCAGAATAGGATAGAATGAATTTACCCCTACTCCAAGGAACAGATAGAGAAGCAATTAGAAAAATGATTGGGACTACTATTCCAGGGTGCAAGTGACCTAAAAGGGTCTTCTACACCACACAGGGAAGCCTTGGTTTAAAGAGCTGAGGAATAGAGATGCAGAGAACTGAAGGCCATCCAGCTAGTGCAAAGAGTCTAACTCACCCCTTTCCAAAAGGAGCCCCAGAGTCCTCAGAAGTGCACAGAAAGGTAGACGGGGACCAGGAAGTAAGCCAAGTTGCATTCCTTGAAAGTGCCATGCTTACCCAACCCACTGTGACACTCCACCCCCAAGCCCCAGGGCACTCCAAGCCCTCAAGCCCGTTCCCCCAGAGACCCATGACACCCCCCCCAACACATAGGCATCCTCGCCAGGCCCCATCACCCAACACAGCCCCCCACCCAAACCCCATCCCCTCGCGCCCAGCAATCCACACATCCCAACCCCACCCACAGGCACTCATGTGTGCATCTGTGCCACATACACATAATCCCCGTCCTGCGCACATGCACACCCACCCCCCACCAACCCTCAGATGCACCCCAGTGCACAGAGATGCACCCCCATCCCACATACACATGCACCCCCGCACCAACTCCCTATGCAAGCACACACCCATACCCTGCCCACCCTCACCTGGGCACCTGTGCTTCACTCTAGGCCCCCATCACACCCACGACTGGCGCACACATACCCTGCCCACCCTCACCCTATTGGGGCCCCCCCCCATCAAGCCTCAATACACACAACCTATGCACGTGTGCCCCACCTCATACACACCTCTACCCCAGACCCATCTCCTCACACCCACCCCAGACCCACCTCCTCACACCTACCCCAGACCCACCTCCTCATGCCCAGTGCAAGTACACACTCACTCCCCGCCCCCCAACACCCATGCCCCACCTGCCCCAAGCCAGCAGCCCCAACATCCACACCCCAGCCTTCAAACCCCCAATACCCATGACCCCTTGCACACACACCCTGCCCACATACCCACCCACAGAGACACCCCCATCCACCTCCCACCATGCCCTGCTTCCATGAGTCCCACACAGTGCCCTGCCCCTGCACTCCAAAGCCTGCCCAAGCTGCACTCCACTCCCACAGCCCCACACCCCTTGTTCTCGGGCATTAGTGTAGCAGCTACAACCTGTGCCTATCATGCGCCACACCCACCACCTCACTGCTATGCCCAAGCACCATGTCCTGCTGCATGTCCATCACACAATAACTTAAGACTACTTCCAAAATAACCCTATCAAGATAAATTACATGCCTCAGAGGCAACAGAGAATCATAAAGTATACGAGGATGCACACAGATACAGCCCAGCCTAATGACCAAATTAAAATGCTGGAGCAGACAGTCTTCAGAAAAACTAATCAAGGATGTTTAGACAACACTACTAAATAAATTCCATGCGTTGGCTAATGACATAGAGGAGACCAAGAAATACTAGAAGAGCAATTGAAAGAAAAACTAGAAAAACAGCAGACTTCAGAGATTAAAGATTCTGTAGGCCATATCAAAAATATACTACATGGTTCAGTGGTAGAATGTTGCCGTCCATGCAGGAGACCAGGATTCAATTCCCAGACCATGCACCCGTCAAAAAAATAAACAAATAAATACTAGGGACACACAAAGGCAAGAATTCTGTACCCAGCCAAAATGTCCTTCAAAAGTGAGGAAAACGGTACAATTTTCACAGACAAATAAATACCTTGAGAATTTGTCAAGAGACCAGCCCTACAGGAAATACTAAAGGGAATTCTGTTGGCTGAAAACAAAGTCAAGAGAGGGAGATCTGGAGGAGGACACAGAATTGAAAAGTACCAGTACGGGTAACTTAAAGGATAAAACAGAAAGAGGAAAAAGAATACATACATCTGACAAATAAAATCCAATAGATAAGATGGCAGATTCAAGAAATGCCTTTACAGTAATAACTGTAAACATTAATGGAGTAAACTCACCAATTAAAAGACAAAGATTGGCAGACAGGATTAAGAAATATAATCTACTTATAGGCTGCTGAGAAGAGACTGATATTAGATCCAAGGAAACAAATATACCAAATAAGTGAAGTGATGGGAAAAGATGTTCCATTCAAGCTGTAACCAAAAGAAAGCAGGAGTAGGCATACTAATATCAGACAAAATCGACTTTGAATGTAAGACATAAGAGACAAAGAAGAACACTACATATTAACGAAAGGGACAATTCACCAAGAAGAAACAACAATCATAACTGCTATGCTCCCAATCAAGGAGAGTCAAAGTACATGAGGCAAACACTGGCAAAACTGAAGGGAGCGACAGACTTTTCAACAATAATAGTGGGAGACTTCAATATATCACTTTCCTCTATAGACCGAATAATCAAGCAGAGGATCTACAAGGAAATAGAGAAGTTAAACTGTCTTATAAATTAATCAGACCTAAACATATATAGGTAGTTACACCCCAAAACACCAGGATATACATTCTTCTCTAGTGCTCAGGGAAGGTTCTCCAGGACAGACCATATGCTGGGGCACAAATTTAAAAAGACTGAAATTATTCAAAGCACTTTCTCTGATCACAATGGAATGAAGCTGTAAATCTATAACCACCAAAGAACTAGAGCTTTCACAAATATATGGAGATTAAATAACACTCTTAAACAACTAGTAGGTCAAAGATGAAATTGCTGAAGAAATCAGTAAATATCTGGAGATGAATGAAAATGAGAATACAACATATCAGAACTTATGTGATGCAGCAAAGGCAGTGCTGAGAGGGCAAGTTTATTGTCATACATACCCACACTAAAAAAGAAAAAAGAGCACAAATCGAAGACTTAGCTGCTCACCTGAAGGAACTAGAGACTGAACAGCAAACTAACCCCAAAGCAAACAGAAAAGAAGTAACAAAGATTGAAGTTGAATTAACTGAATTGGGGAACAAAAGAACAATAGAAAGAATTAGTGAAACAAAAAAGTTGGTTCTCTGAGAAAAATCAATAAAATTGATAGAACCTTAGCTAGGTTGACAAAGGAAAAAAACAGAAAGTATACAAATAAAATCAGAAATGGGAGGGGGTGGTGTCATTACCAGGATACTGAAGAAATAAAAAAAATCATAAGCAGATACTATGAACAACTATATGTCAACAAACTAGACAACTTAGATGAAATGCACAAATTTCTAGAAACACATGAACAAGCTACACTGACTCAAGAAGAAACAGAAGATCTCAACAAACCAATCACAAGTAAAGACATTCAATTACTTATCAAAAATCTTCCTACAAAAAAAAAACCAGAGCCAGATGGCTTTACAGGGGAATTTTAGCACATTCCAAAAAGAACACCAATTCTGCCCAAACTTCTCTAAAAAAAATTAAAGAAAAAAGAACACTACCTAACTCAAATATGAAGTTCTAATATCAAAACCAGGTAAAGACCCTATAAGAAAGGAAAACGACAGGCCAATCTCCCTAATAAATATAGATGCAAAAATTCTCAACAAAATACCCGCAAAATCCATGACACATTAAAGGAATTATACACCATGACCAAGTGGGGTTTATATCAAGAATGCCAAGGGTAGTTCAGCACAAGAAAATCAATGTAATAGAGTACATTAACAAATAGAAAGGGAAAAAATTATGTGATCATCTTGAATGAAGCTGAAAAGGCATTTGACAAAATTCAACATTCTTTTCTCATAAGAACACTTCAAAATGTAGGAATCAAAGATAAATTCCTCAGTATCATAAAGGGCACATATGAAAAACCTGTACTCAATGGTGAGAGACTGAAAGCCTTCTCCCTAAGATCGAGAACAAGACAAGGATGCCCTCTGTCAACATTTTATTCAATATTGTACTACAAGTTCTAGCTAGAGCAATCAGACAAGAAAAAGAAATAATAGGCACCCAAAAAAGGAAGAAGTAAAACTTTCATTATTTGCAGATGACATGATACTGTACTTGGAAAATCCTAAGAAATTTACAACAAAACTTCTTGAGCTAATAAAACAAATTCAGCAAGGTGGCGGGATACAAGATTAATATGTAACAATCAGTGATGCTTCCATACACAGCAGTGACCTAACTGAAGAGTCGATTAAGTAATGAATTCTATTCAAAACAGCCACAAAAAGAATCAAGTATCTAGGAATTAATGTAACTAGAGCTGTAAAGGACCTATACATAGAAAACTACATAAGATTTTTGCTAAAAAAAAATATCAAAGAAAATCTAAATAGGTGGAAAGACATTCCCTGCTCATGGAAAGGAAGGTTAAACATATTTAAGAGGTCAATTCTACCCAAATTGATCTACAGGTTCAAACAATATCAATTAAAATCCCAACAACCTTCTTTGAAGACTTGGAAAAGTTAGTTACCAAATTCATTTGGAAGGGAAAGAGACCTCAAATAGCTAAAATCATCCTTAAAAAGAAGGAAGTGGGAGGATTAACACTTCCTGATTTTAAAACTTACTATAAAAGCCACAGTGGTCAAAACATCATGGTGTTGGTAGAAAGACAGAAGTACTGACCAGTGAAACCAAATCAAGACCATAGATATTGACCACCAAATCTATGGTAAACTGGTTGTTGACAAGGTCCCCAAATCCACTGAACTGGGACAAAATAGTCTTTTCAAAAAATGGTATGGGAGAACTGGATATCAATAGCCAAAAAATGAAAGAGGACCCTTACCTTACACGTTATACAAAAATTAATTCAAAGTGGATCAAATACCTAAATGTAAGAACTAGCACCATAAAGCTTCTAAAAGAAAATGTACAGAAACATCTTCAAGACCTAGTAATAGGAAGTAGCTTCCTAAACTTTGCACCCAAAGCACAAGCAACAAAAGAAAAAATAAATAAACAAGAACTCCTCAAAATCAAATGCTTTTGTGCCTCAAGACTTGGTCAAAAAGGTGAGGAGGGAGCCAATTTAGTGGGAAAAAATATTTGGAAACCACACACTGGTTAAAGCGTTGATATCCTGTATACATAAAGAAATCAAACAACTCAACAACAAAAGAATAAAATGGGCCATTTCTCTGAAGAGCAAACACAGATTGCTATAAAGTACATGATGAGAAGCACATTTTCCTTAGCCAGAAGGGAAATGTAGAACAAAAGTACGATGAGATACCACCTCACACCTTTAGAATGGCTGCTATTAAACAAATGGGAAACTACAAATGTTGGAGAAGAGGAGAAATTGAGACACTTATGCACTGCTGGTGGGAATGTATAATGGGTCAGTCACTGTGGAAGACAGTCTGGTCATTCCTTAGAAAATTAAATATTGAGTTGCCCTATGACCCGGCAATACCACTACTTGGAACATACCCGAAGAGCTGAAAGAAGTAACACAAACAGACATTTGTACACCAATGTTCACAGCAGCGTTATTCACAATTGCCAAAAGATGGAAACAATCCCAGAGCCCATCAAAAGAAGAGTGGATAAACAAAATGTAGTATATACATATGGTAGAATATTACACAGCAGTAAGACAAAATGACGTCCTAAAGCACATGACAAGATGGATGAACCTTGAGGACATAATGCTGAGTGCAATAAGCCAGACAGAAAAGAACTGATATTGTATGATTTCGCTTTTGTGACCATGGTAAAGGTAAACTCAGAGGTTTATGAAATAGAATATAGGGGAACTAGAGGTACACGGAAGCTAAGGTGGGTGAACAGTTAGCTAATGAGACTGAACTTAAATGTAAGAGAATGGAAAGAAGTGAAGCAATTCATTAATAGGTCTATAAGTAATATTGCAATATTGAAGGTGAACATGACTGAGTTGTATAGAGACATGTATCCTACTCATTAACACTACAAATATAAGCAAGTTCTTGCATAAACTACTTCAAAAGTATGAATCTTATACAAAGAGTTTATAAAATCAGGGTATAGAGGGAAATTTACTATTGCATGCTATGGACTATGTTTAATAGGAAGACATTAACAGTATCACAGCAATACCAGGGGTAAATAATGGGAGGAGGGAAGGGACAAGAGTTAAGGGAAGGTTTGGATTTTCTATTTGTTGAGGGTATGTTTATCGGTTATTTTTCTCTTGGGAGCAATGAAAATTGTCTAAAATTCAGAGTGATGATGGACTGCTGACTTTGGACATTAAACATGATACCCAAAAGATGGAAGTGGCTGAAGGATACACTGAGAAACAGAATGACAAACTGTGGTGCATACATATCATCAAATATTGTGCTGCTACGTAAAGGAAGAAAGTCAAAGGCATGCAACCTGAATGAACCCATGGGACATTATGTGATGCAAAATCAGCCAGAGACAAAAGAGTAAATATTGTATGGTCTCATTTACAAAACAGTTATAAGAAAACTGGGACCTAGATTATAAGCTCTTATAGCAGTCACATTTAGTCCAGAGAGATAATTGCTACTTCTAGATATGGAGAGGCTGTGCTATATATGTATAACCTGGTATTTAGCTGGAACTTTGGGTATGTGTTTGCAGCTAAGGTTCAGAGCAGGAGTTCTGCAGTTCTGAAGGTCAGTACTCCCACATACAACAACTGTTAATGAAACTGAAAAAGAGATCAGGCTTCAATTAGAGATAAGTACAAGGTCCCACAGGTTGGGACTAAGGAAAATCAGAATACAGGGTTAAGGAAGATACTGTATTTTACAACCTCACCTACTCTATGAGACCACAGGAAAAGGGGTTTATTTTGTTCAGAATCTAAATTTTCTGTAGCACATAATCTAACTCAACCTGTCCAGATAGAGCATATTAACAACCCAAACACAGGGAGTCCAAAATGGGAATGATGGTTTATAATTCTGTATAGCTTAGGGTAATGCCCAGATACATCCCAGAGTACGTTGAGCAGATAATTAAAAGTACTGGCAAAGTCCCCTGGAGGACTGGAAAAAAAATATGGAACTATTAAACTTTACTACCAGAGAAACTCCTGATACTGTCTCAAACATTAGGGACTCCCAAGTCAATAGGCCAAGCCCTCGATCTTGAGCTTGCTGCTGTGAAGCTTATTTTGTAGCGGAGAAGCTTAGCCTACCCATACTTATGCCTAAGAGTTACTTCTAGAGGACCTTTTTTGTTGCTCAGAGGTGGACTCTCCCTCTCTAAGCCCAACTCTGCAAGTGAAATCATTACCTTCCCCTCGACATGAGACATGACACCCAGTTTGAAAGTCTCTCTGGCAATATGGGATATGACTCCCAGGCATGAGCCTGGCTGGCCCTGGCACAATGGGATTGAAATGCCTTTCTGACCAACGGGAAAAAAAGAATTGTAACAGATAAGGTTTCAGTGACTAAGAGAGTTCAAATACAGTCAAGAGGCTACTCTGGAGGCTGCTCTTACCCATGCTTCAAATAGACATTTCTACTTACCACGGTTTACCAAACCCGCAAAAAAACCATTCTTGCCAAGTCTAAAGAACACTGGGAGCTTTATCTGAGATTCTACAAAGTCTCCATATACTATGATTACTTTGCATAAACCTACAACCTACAGATGGGTTCCTAGGCTAGAAACCCAGAGGGGCCAGCCTTTTGAGGACGCCAACTTGTTCAATGCTCCTAGCCCATACTATCAACATCACTTTCCAATATGAAAATGTTACAATGGGCACAGCCCAAATATACCTAAAGACTGGAAGAAGGATCAAAGGAGAAGGAGGAGTTATAACAGAGAAGACAGAATTTAACTAAATGAGTATGACTGATGAATCATTATATTGATATTTCTCTTAGTCTCCAGTGTCTTGGAGGGACTAGAAATAAAAACCTAAAATTATGGAACTGTAACCCAATCCAAACTCTGAAATCTGTTCTACAACCAATTGTACTTTGAAATTTACTGCTTTTGTGTGTATATATATATATTTTTTCACAATAAAAAAATTTTTGGAAAAAAAACAAAACAATTTTATGTAGTGTAATAAGATAAACACTTGTCTTAGCACCCAGACAGCTCATGGTACACAATCTACCCCAAATAAATGATGTTTTGCTCATCAAAATTATATCATCAATAGTACACTGTACTATTAATAACAGAGGGGCTATACTTTCAATAAAACTAAGCAGTTCAAATGACTTCAAAACAGAACACGACTTGGGATTTAGCTGTTAAAGAATTTATCTTTTTACAATAAATAAAACATTTCTCAAATTTATATGTACTAGTCATTTAAAAAAGGAAATCATAGAACAGGCCTACAAAAAATTCTCAAACACATTTACTTTCATATTATAATATTCAAGAAGCAATTCCCTCCAAAGTGCCAAGTAGACACTTTACATATTCATCTGTCTTAAAAAGCTTCAAAATACATAACACACAAATAAAACTTTTTCAAAAAGGGAAAAAAAAAGTTCTATGAGGAACTTTTTCTGCAAAAATCACAAGATAGAGAGTATCAAGGTAAAACAACTCAAAACTAAGTCATGATAGGGGGAAAGGGATAGAGTAGGAAAGGATAGGAGTTCTAATTTCACTTTATCAAACACTGGCACTGATGTGATCTCAAATAAGCTTTTTAGGTACTTTAGCACACTGCTTGGCCTCCCTCAGCAACTTTCCTAACTCCCAGAGCTTGGCAAAGGCTTACAGAGAAAATTTTCCAGTTTCAACAGTATCAAAAAGTAGGAAATTAGGTAGAAACCATCGGATCCCTAAAAGAAGAAAGCAAGGAAACTAAAAGGAGTAAGAATAATGATGGTAATGATGTTGTGACCCAGATATTCCTGAATCCTCCCCTCTCCGTTCCTAACATTTTATCTTGGGGCATGTGGAAAACTCAGAAGAAATCCTTGTCATTACCTGAGCAGTGACTCTAACATGCTTCTGATAACATTTATCTGTGGGGGGCAAGATCAGTTATATCACTCCTGTTGCAGTATCTCAGCACTCAAGGCAATCAGACCCAGAGGATGTGGCAGAGAGCACTAGTTGCCACTTAATATCTGTTCTTTGTTTCTTCTTTAGAAAAACAACTGCCAGTATTCAAGATGGTATTGCACACTTTGCACTTTCTGTTCTCTGGATCGGGAATAGTTGGGATCATAAGCCATCTGGAATGAGGGAAATGGACAAAGTATCGATGGCTGAGAGATTCTAAACAAAGTCGAGAGGTTATCCTGGAGGTTATTCTTATGCATCAAGTAGATATCATCTTGTTATTCAAGATGTAATGGAGAGGCTGGAGGGAACTGCCTGAAAATGTAGAGCTGTGTTCCAGTAGCCATGTTTCTTGAGGATGACTGAATAATGATACAGCTGTCACAATGTGACTATGTGATTGTGAAAACCTTGTGTCTGATGCTCCTTTTATCTACCTTGTCAACAAAGGAGTAGAACATATGGAATAAAAATAAATAATAGGGGGAACAAATGCTAAAATAAATTTAGTTTGAAATGCTAGTGATCGATGAAGGCGAGGGTTAAGGGGTATGGTAGGTATAATCTTTTTTTTTTCTTCCTGTGTTCGTTTTCTTTCTTTTTCTATTGTCTTTTTATTTCTTTTTCTGAATTAATGCAAATGTTCTAAGAAATTATGAATATGCAATTGTGATGATATTGTGAATTACTGATTATGTATGTTGATGTTTTATTTTGTTTAATTTTTTAATTAATAAATAAATTTTTAAAAAAGCAATTGTAAAATAGAAAAAGGATGAATACAATAAAGTATGCTTGATTTTAAAAAAAAAAAAAGAAGCCATCTGGAGTCAGAAGGTGTACTTGATAAATAGCCTAGGTCTCTGATAAGTTTGTGAAGCTGCCATTCCATGCTACCTTCCATATTTGCCTACCTTTGAGGTATCTTAAGTGTTTATACTATAAAAGTGTCTCTAACAACAGGAGAATGCAATTTCTAATCAATACAGAATCTGGGATGTGGAAGTGTAGTGATAAAATACAATAACAGAACCTAAAACAAGACACCACTTAAAAGAGGAGTTGATGAGGCAAATAGTAAGAACTTCTAAACTGCAGGTTGGAAAGCTGGTGACACTAAAGAATGACAAAAGATTTCGTCAAACTGTCATCTGTAAAACTTGGAAGGCAAACCATACCCAACTGAGCCTACAGCAAAAGGAAAAATGATAGGAAAAATTTACAACATAGTCATGTGCTGACTCCTTGCCATTTAAAGCAAAATCTTAAGAGAGAAACTCCAATTACAGTTGCAAGCAGAGATGGAGAAAATACAGATTTGCAAAGGGAGGCATTCTCTGCCTATGGCCTGCAATTTAAATTTAAGCTGAGTATTGAACTTTTGTATAGAATGTAGAATTTTGAAGCCTTCCAAGGTTGAGAAAACAGGAACTGTTTTCTGAATCCCAAACTGAAATAGTTGGGTGGTAGTTGTGCATGAATGTTTGAGAAGCCAAAGGAGCACGATGTGGCAAAAACCTAAAAAGAGAATAATCTACTACAAATCGAGTTTGTATTTGTTCCATGTGAATTTAAAAAAAAAAAAAAAACACATCTACCACAACTTTCTAAATGCAGTAAAAATTGAAGGAATTTCCAAGCAAAAATAGTTGTTAGGTTTTTTTTGACATAGTTATATACTAGCAAAATCAAAATTTCTATTCTTAGTTCAATTTCAGTCAATAAATAAATAAATAAATAAATCATAGTCAATGACCTACATCAAAAAAGGTTTGACTCAGTGACTAAGAAATAGGCTCTGAAGTGCGACCATCTGGATTGGAATTCCAGTTCTTCTAACTTTCAGTTATGTGACTCTTTTATGCCACAGTTTCCTCATTTGTAAGATGCAGATAAAAATACTACCCACTCCCCCAAGAGTTGCTGTGAGGATTAAATTAGCTAATACATATAAAATATGTAGAACCATTTATAGCACATAGTGCTCAATAAATGTTAACTATAAATATTAATGTCAATTCATACTCTTCAGGATTTTCTAAATTTTAAGATATTGTCATTCTTACATAGTTTCATTACATTTTTTTGCTTATAAGCCCTAAATCAAGAATCATCATTTAGTACCCTCAATGGAAATAAGCCCTCTCTTTCAACTATTCTCCCTAAAGAAATTACCCAGCAGGTCTGTTTTAAATTTTTGTTTGTAGACTGCATATGAGAATTGAGAACACATTTTTCCCATAGAAAGATTTTGTAATGATGATTTCTGAAGCAGATCACAAGAGCCTATTTATTCCATAAAAGAGTTCTAAAAGTCCATAGCTGTAAAAGTATAAAAGCCCCAGTTGAGTATCTAGTAGAAGAGACAAAGGTGTAACAAAAAAAAAGAAAAAGTTTTTCCATTTTCCTAGTGCAGAGCCTACTTGCTCCTATTAAAATTTCAATATGGTTTGGATCTGGCATACTTCTACCTTATGCACATTTCTCATGCCTTCTCACACTGCCCTAAGCCTACAATGTTGGCTTCCAATGTTAGTGTTATAAAATTAATTACTCGCTTTTCCTCTCCAATAAAACTCCCATCTTTTCTAAGCAGCTGATCTCTGATATGTTTAGGAGCAACTAGATGACATTAAACTAATAATCTCCATTAAACTATAAAAAACTGAGCCTTTAAATTTCCTGTAAGCACTGACCTTTTTGAGAGACGGTAAACCAAATAATAACCAAAATACTGGGTGAAGGCATCATAACTTACAATAGGAAATTCAACATGCAGATAGAAGGTCACTCTTCACAACTTTCTTAACTTTCACAACTTTTCTTTCCTCCTCTAAAGCTCCAAGAATTTTCACAATAGAGCTTATGCAAAACTGGGGGGATTTATTGAGAAACTGCCATTTGCATACATAATTGTGTCTTCAGAGTTACTTATAAAATCAGAGATGAAAAAGAACCTTATGAGGTCATTCTTTAAAGCTCTCATATTGTCTATTGATATTATCTATTTCAGAAAGCAATATTCTTTAAGATCGCCAAGAGAAGAAAAGTTCACAACTTATTCAATCCGTTCTAGGTAGGCAATTCATTGTGATTTTTTTAAAAAAATGAATTAATGGGCTAATCTAAATCTTTCCTGCTACAGGGAGGAAAATTTCTTTAAATTTTTATCTTAGAAAATGATAACAGGTCACAGTTCTCCTCATAAGGACTCCTCACATGTTTTATAATAGTAATGCCATTTTGGTCCCATCTCTAAGTTAAAAGCCCAATCACCTTTTCCTCACAGGATCTGTTTTAAATACCATACACACTTGCTCTTCTCAAGATTTTCTCCAAATTTTTTACTCCACAAAACTTATATTCATAAAACTTATTCTAAATTCATACAAGCCATACTCTTAGAACTCCATTTGGGGTACAAACTTAGGGATCATATGGTCAAAAGATATTTTTATGCCATACGTACAATTCCCAACTTTAAAATATTCTATTCTATAGCTTAGGGAGGAAAAATAAACATTTTATCAAAGATTTTAGCCCACTTAACTATATTCTGGTTTAAGTGAATACTGTAGTTTGTATTTAAAATCTCACATTACCTTCAGGAATCTCTATGTCTGAGTGGATAGAAAGAACAATATACCCTATCCTTTCACCTAGGAATTCTCAAAACCACCTTAGTAGCTACAACTTAATATCCAGACAGAATACTTAGTTAAAACAAAACAAAAGTCCTCTCAATACTATGTGTCCATTGGATCAAAGTGTTTATTGTGACTTCTCTGTTTATAACCATACTGCTTCACATCATCATATAACATGTACTGGATATCCTACCATCAATTTTATTTCCACACATTCTGCCTCCATGGCATTACCCAGTAAATAGGACATCAGTAGCATCAAAGGCCTAACATCACTGAAGGAGAGTTTGTCTTATCTTTCAGTGTAAGTATAAAAGCTTAAGCTGTCACACATGATATTATATGTATTCAGTGGTTCTCAAGGAATGGCTCAGAGACTCTTTCAAAGGGACTAAGAGGTTGAAACTATTTTTATAATAAGATGTTATCTGCCTTTTCATTTTCATCTTCTCACAAGTGTACAGTATTTTTTCAGATGCTCTGTGACATATGTCACAACAGATTGAATGAGAAACAGATATGGGTATCCAGCAATCTCCTATTATTAAGCCAGATATTAAGAAAATCTGCAAAAATATAAAGCAATGACAATCTTAGAAAATTTGCAAAAATATAATGCAATGACAATCTTCACACTAATTTTTTTGTTTTGAGAAATACATTTATTTTTCATAAAACATGTTACTTATATTCATAAATAATGAGTTTGTCTTTTTATGCTAATAAAAATTTTTTTCTTAGTTTTAATTTCTAATACAATAAATTTTGATAAAAATAACGCACATAAACAAAACCTCTTTGGCTACTAAACAATTTTTAAGGGATCAAAAAAAGTTTAAGAACCATGTTATGATTAAATGGATATTTCTATTAGTCTCCAGTATCTTAGAGCAGCTAGAAGTAAAAACCTAAAATTGTAGAATTGTAAACCATACCAAACTCTGAAATGTGTTCTATATCTAATTGTTGTGTTGTGTTTTGAAATCTATTGTTTTATATGTTATTTTTCACAAAAAAAAAAAAAAAACGTTGGTTGTGATGATAAAAAAAATTTTTATTCTGGTAATGCTGTGGCTGGCAGAACCCGACCTGACACTGAGACACCTGAATTAGCTTTAGCAGAAGAAAAATGTAGGAACCCTAGAACATTAAGGATGAATTCAGGAAGACCTGAGACTGGAAAACCTGCCTGCTCTCTACACTATTTTCCAGGGAGAGGTTGCTATGGTGACAGACTATAGAGCGTTTATCAAAATCCCAGGCTGTCGGAAGCAAGCTGTTCCTTGGAGCAGGGGTGAACTCAGCCTATTTTTTTTCCACCATCTTCCTGGAAGCCCAGCATCCTTTCTTGATAAAAACATTTTGAAAAGTAGGAATTGAAGGAAACTTCCTCAGCATGATAAAGGGTATATATGAAAAACCCACAGTTAACATTGTACTGAGCAGTGAGCTACTGAAAGCTTTCCTTCTAAGATAGGGACCAAGACAAGGATCCCACTGGTCATCACTCTTCTTTGGCATTGTGCTAGAAGTTCTAACCAGAGCAGTTAGGCAATAAAAAGAAATAAAATGCGACCAAATCAGAAAGGAAGAATTAAAACTTTCGCTGTTTGCAGACAGCATGATCTTCTATTTAGGAAGTCCTGAAGAAACTAAGACAAATCTACTAGAACTAATAAACAAGTCCGGCAAAGTGGTGGATTCAAGATCAACACTGAAAAATCAGTAGTACTTCTATATACTGGTAAATGAGCTATCTGAGGAGGAAACTGTGAAAAAAAAATCCATTTACAATTGCAACTAAAACAATCAAGAGTCTACAAATAAACTTAACCAAAGATATAAAGGACCTGTGCACAGAAAACTACAAAATGTTCCTCCAAGAAACAAAAAACCCGAATAAATATAAGTACATTCCATGTTTATGAATTAGAAGGCTAAATTTCATTAAGAGGTCAATTCAACCCAAATTGATCTACAGATTCAATGCAATATCAATCAAAATTCCAACAGCCAACTTTGTAGAAATATAAAAGGTAATTACCAAATTTAATTAGAAGGGTTAGGGGACCTCAAAAAGCTAAAAACATCTTGAAAAAGAAGAACAAAGTGGGAAGACACATGCCTTCTGATTTTAAAGCATTTTATAAAGCTACAGATGTCAAAACAGCCTTGGTACTGGCATAAAGAGAGACAAAGTAGACACTCAGCTCTGGCCAACTGATATCTGACAAGGCTCCCAAGTTCACTGAAGTGGGACAGAACAGTCTCTTCAATAAACAGTGTTGGGAGAACTGAATATTCATATCAAAAAAAATGAAAGTAGACCCCTATCTCATATTCTACACAAAAGTTAACTCAAAATGGATTAAAGACCTAAACATAAGCACCACAACCATAGGACTCCTAGAAGGAAATGTCTCTACATTTAGTATCTTCAAGATCTAGTGATAGGTGGTGTTTTCTTAGACTTCAAACCCAAAGCACAAGCAATGAACAAAACAAATGGATAAACAGTACCTCCTTAAAACTGAATATTTCTGTGCTTCAAAAATCTTTGTCAAGAAAATGAAAAGACAGTTGGCTCAATGAGAGAAAATATTTGGAAACCGTATTTCTGATAAGGGTTTAATATCTAGAATATATAAAGAAACACTACAACTTAAAAATAAGAAGACAACAACCCAATTAAAAAATGGACAAAATACATGACTAGATATTTTTCCAAAGAAGAAATACAAATGGTTAAAAAGCAAATGAAAAGATGTTCACCTTCACTACCTATTAGGGAAATGCAAATCAAAACCACAATGAGATATCGATTCACACTTGACAGAATAGCTACTATTAGACAAACAGAAAACTCCAAGTGTTGGAGAGGATGTGGAGAAATAGGAACACTTATTCACTGCTGGTGGGAATATAAAATGGTACAGCCACTGTGGAAAATGGTTTAATGGTTCCTCAGAAAACTAAGTATGGAGTTACCTCATGTTTCAGCAATCCTACTACTTGTATATACCCAGAAGAACTGAAAGCAAGGACACAAAAAGACATCTGCATACCAGTGTTCGTAGCAGCATTATTCACAATTGCCAAAAGATGGAAGTAACCCAGTATTCATCAACCGATACACAAAATGTGTTATATACATATGGTAGAATACTATTCACCTGTAAGAAGGAATAAAGTCCTGAAGCACACAACAACATGGATGAATCTGGAGGACACTATGTTGAGGAAATAAGCCAGATACAGAAGGACAAATACTGCACAATCTCACAAAAATGAACTATTTATATTACATAAACTCATAGAACTCAAATATAGAAAATAGCTACCAGGTGCAGAATGAGGCTAGAGAATGGGGAGCAAATGCTTCATATGTGCAGAATTTTTAACTAGGCTGAATTTGAGTGTTTGGAAATAGATAGAAGTGATGGTATATTATTGTGGATATAATTAACAGTGCTGAATTGTGTGTGCATGTGTTTGAAAGGGGAAGTTTAGAGTTATGTAAATTACTAGAAGGAAAGGTACATATTGGAACAAGGGACTCTGGTGAATCTTGTGGTGGACAATCATTGTGATTAATAGGTCAAATATAAAAATAATTATTTCATGATGTAGAACAAATGTACGACATTATTAAAAGGAGCTAATAATAGAATGGTATATGGGGGAATGCACCTATTGCAAATTATGGATTATAGTTAACAGTAACATTTTAATATTCTTTCATCAACAGTAACAAATGTGCTACTCCAATGCTAACCTTCAGTAGGGAGGGGATATGGGGTATGGGATGTTTGTGGTTTTTGGTTTTATTTTATTTGAGTAATGAAAATGTTCTAAAATTGATTATGGTGGTGAATGCACAATCATGTGATGATATTGTGAGCCACTGATTGTATACTTTGGATGGTTTGTATGATGTGTGACTCTATCAAAAAATTGCATTAAAAAAAATATATATATACATTTATTCCTTCTAGCCTTCTGGGGCAGCTAGAAGAAAGTGTCTGGGATAGTGATGTGGTGGCCCCTGGCAAACTCTGGGATCTGTCCTGTAGCTACTTGTTGAAGAGTGCTTTGAAAACTGTTGCTTTTTTCTTACTTTGCTTTGAAAATATGTTATATTAAACAATAAAAAAAGTAAAAAACAAAAAACATGTTATGGTAAGTATCACCTGAAAGACTGAAGAATGCTGTTTCTTACATATTATAATATAATGGAAAGAGGCTTAGATTCTTACTCTGCCACTTTTAACTGTATTCTTGGACAAATCAAACAAACCTCTAAGCCCACAAAGTTGTTCTGAGGAATAAATAACAAAATACGCTTGGAACACCTAATATACAGTTAGTATCTGGCAGAGAGTAGACATTCAATAAATGGATGCCTATAATCACTATTATTAAACCCTTCAAAAAGACAGTTTGCCTGTTTTCTCCTTTGTCAATAAAGTTTCCACAATGTATAGAGCACAACAAATATAGTTTAATTCAGTTCTATGTTAAAAATAAAAAAATCTTTGGCAACATGTAAGTTTCCCTGGTGACACCAAAGAGATGACATCAAGTTTTTCCTAAATTGTAAACAACCTCAAAAGGCCACAAAACAATCTCTAAATTACCTTTAAATCTTCTCAGACAATCTGACACAGAGCATATAAATTATAAAATACTGGCATTGGGGTTTTTCTCTGGAGGTTATAAAGGAATTCTAATATCTACTTTTAGATTCCTCAATACAATTTCAAGTACGGCTAGGAAAAACCCAAAGCCACTTTACTTTTTGTGGTAGGGGGCAGTCCAAGTACAATTTGCTGCCTTTCCCTGGAACCCAAAAATACATCTCATGCTCAGGACCAGATGTGTCAGTCTGGCAGGAAAAATACAATCCTCTAGCAGATAAGAGAAATGACAGTATATTCTTTTATTCTGAACACATCAATACTCATTGGAGATAGTCTGACTCTGGCAGCCTATTATACAACATCCAGCACAAACCATGGTGGTATATCTGTCCCTGGGGGCAAGGGAGTGGGGTTCCTCACTGCAGCAGTGTACAAACACAAGAGAGAGGTGGTGTGTGAAGAACAAAGTACTGAGACCCACTAGCTATGGGAAACTGATGTCCATTAGTGAAGAAGACTTTGCTCTATCTCTTCTCTATATGTAAGCAAAACACCTTTCCATCAGAGCCATACTTTCACTGGCAATCCCAAAATCTTTATTGGAGTTGGCTAACATCTCAGGGGGTGGGGAGGGGTCTCCTTGCCTAAAAACTTATCTTGTATATTCTACTACTGGCTTCTAAAGACCCTAATTTTTTTTGCTTCTAATTTCTATTTCTTGCCACTATGACTTCAAACTCTCTCAACTTCCCTGTCTTTGACATAGGCTTTATTTAATCACCTTTTTCTTCTCCTCAAGAACAACAGCTTCTTCCTTAACGAGACATTTTAAGGCTCTGTCTTTTCCTGATAGAACTACTCATCTTCCACATACTCAACAAAGCCACAGTTATTTATAATAAAAATTTGGTATGCAAACAGGACAATGTAAAAACTCAGAAATGGACAGCACAATACTACCTAACTACAATGCAATTATGTTAAAACACTGAATGAAGTTGAATGTGAGAAAGATAGAGGGAGGAGGGCTGAGGGCACAAATGAAATCAGAAAGAAAGATAGATGATAAAGACTGATGGTATAATCTAGGGTATAATGATAGTGGTATAATAGTATCTAGTGGTATAATGGTATAATGATAGTGACTAAACATACAAATTTAAAAAAATGTTTTTGCATGAGGAAGAACAAAGTAATGTCCTTACTGCAGGGTGCTGAAAATAGATGGTAATTAATATTTTAAAATTTTACCATATGTGTGAGACTAAAGCAAAAAATGTTTATTTGGTACAAAATTTATATTTTGACTAGTGCATTTTCTAATATAACTTATGTAGACAGCTTAACTGAACACCATACGTACATGGAACCTTGAGTAGGACACGAGATTTTGTTGGTTTGTTCAGAGTGATGCCCCAATAAACCCCAGAGTGATTTGAACAGTGAATAAAAAAGTATTTGCAAAGCCCCCTTCGGGGAATGGTGAGAAAGGGGGAAAATTCAACTTTCCCAAGTTGAATTCTTGATATTCTCACAAGCAGTGCAGACAACCAAAGCTATAGGCTGAGCCTCCAATCTTAGGGTTTGTTCACATGAAACGTAACCACACAAAGGATAGGTCAAGCCTACCTAAAATTAGGCCTAAGAGTCACCACCAGGAGAAATGGCTGGTGCACCATCTTTTGTTGCTCAGATGTGGCCTCTCTCTCCAGCCAACACAACAAGCAAACTCACCATCCTCCCCCTGTCTACGTGGGACATGACTCCCAGGAGTGTGGATCTTCCTGACAACATGGGACAGATATCCTGGAATGAGCTGAGACTCAGCATCAAAAGATTGAGAAAACCCCTAGAATGAGCTAAGACTCAGCATCAGGGGATTGAGAAAGCCTTCTCGACCAAAAAGGGGAAGAGTGAAATGAGACAAAATAAAGTGTCAATGGCTAAGAGATTTCAAACAGAGTCTAGAGGTTATCCTAGAGGTTATTCTAACGCGTTAGATAGATATCACCTTGTTAGTCAAGATGTAGTGGAGAGGCTGGAGGGAACTGCCTAAAAATGTAGAGCTGTTCCAGTAGTCATGTTTCTGGAAGACGAAAGTATAATGATATAGCATTCACAATGTGACTGTGTGATTGTGAAAACCTTGTGTCTGATGCTCCTTTTACCTATCTTATCAACAGACGAGTAAAACATATGGAATAAAGATGAATAATGAGAACAAATGTTAAAATAAATTTAGATTGAAATGCTAGTGATCAATGAAAGGGAGGGGTAAGAGGTATGGTATGTATGAATTTTTTTCTGTTTTCTTTTTATTTCTTTTTCTGAACAGATGCAAACATTCCAAGAAATGATCATGATGATGAATATGCAACCATGTGATGATATTGTGAATTACTGATTATATATGTAGAATGGAATGATCAAAAGCTAAGAATGTTTGTTTGGCATTTTTCAGTATCTTAAAAAAAATTTTTTTTACTTTTAAATAAATGTATTTGGTAACTTACAAATGAAGTTTCTCTTTACCCCAACTTTCAACCTGCCACTGAGTACATACGGGATATCAGGTTCTTTCCTCAATTTGAAAAGCACGGTCACTTAGATTACTAAAATTCAAGAATTATTGTAAATCTACAATAATCAAGACCAATCAAAGAACAGAGTCCAGAAACAGACCCACACGTATAGGTTAATTGATTTTCAACAAAAGCACCAAAGTATCAATGGGGAAAGAAAACACTTTATCAAAATGATACAAAAACTGGTACCTGCATGAAAAAAAAATAAGTTATGTCATACCATGCATAAAAAGTTGAAAAATGGATCATAAAGCTAAATGTAAAAGCTAAAACTATGAAACTTCTAGAAGAAATTGTAAGAGAAAAATTATGTAACATTTGGTTAGGTACAAAAAAGCACAGTACATAAAAGAAAACAACTGATAAAGTAGACGTCATCCAAGTTAAAAACTTCTAATCTTTGAAAGACACTGTTAGGAGAATGAAAAGACATGCCACAGACTAGAAGAAAATATCTGCAAAGCATATATCCTAAAGGATTTGTATCCAGAATATATAAAGAAGTCTCAAAGCTCAATAATAAGAAAAACCCAATAAAAAAATGGGCCAAACGTCTTAACAGAAACTTTAAAATAAAGACATATGATGCCAAAGAAGTACATGAAATGATACTTAACATCATTAGTCATTATGGAACTGCAAATTTAAACTAGAAGAGACAATTCAGGACTCTTGCCCCCTTTCTCCCACCCTAGAAGCTCTAAACAACTAGGAACAACTAGCAGAAATACCTTTCCAAAAGCTCCAGAAAACAGTTAAAAGATTGCAGAAACAGGACCATCATCAAATCAAGAAAAAGGCAATTTAAAAGCAGTAGGAGTTCCTGGTGCCATAGGGTGACCTCGCCTCTAACCCTCACCAGCTCAAGGCAGAGCAGGCTCAGGCTCCCAGCTAGACCCCTGGTTCCAGTTCCAGAGGGAACAGAATAACCTTCATGCACATACTACAAACAGGTAAGTCTGGTCCAATCTGTCTGATGGTGGTGTGAGGGATTCACTGTCCCCAGAACTTGCCATTTGTAGAATGTGACTCACCAAGCTCTCCTACAGAGCACTATGAAGAGCAGTCAAGTCATGCTGCCTGGGGCAAAGGATTGCTGGCTATACAACATACAGTACATGGTCCTGGGACGATGAGGAAACTGCTTCCTAGGGAAGAGGGCACACTCACAACTCTGCATAGGTAGGAATCCCTAGGGCCACCAATGCCTGCCCTAGGCATGACCTATATGCAGAAAGGATCAGGTTAGCCCATACTTTGGCTTGGAAGCATTCTCCAAGCTCATTTTATGGATAAGCCCTGGGGAGAGTACTCACACAGATCAATCTGCTTTTTATCTTTTTTTTCAATCAGCTCCTGGCATTCAAGGAAAGCTCTGTCATAATACTAGCTGGATACAGGTACTAAAATATCAGAATGTCCAGAAAAGCAATGTGTCACATACAAGGGAGTCTCAGTAAGATTGCCGATTTCTCATCGGAAACCATGGGAGAAAGAAGACAGCGGGAAGACAATGAAAGTGTTAAAAGCAAAAGACTGCCAACCAAGAATTCTGTATCTGGCAAAACTGTCTTTCAAAAATGAGGGAGGAACTGAGAATTTCCATAAACATTAGCTGAAGGAGTTTGTCACCACTAGACCACCCTTATAAGAAATGTTAATGGAGTTCTGCAGGTTGAAAGAAAAGAACACACAATTGATTGAAGCCACATGAAAAAATAAATATTTCTAGTCAAAATAAGAAAATGGGCAGGTATAAATAACAGCAATATTGCACTTTTTACTTGTAACTCCACTTTTTCTTCCTACAGGATCTAAGAGGCAAATGCATAAAACATACCAATAAATTAATGGTTTTGGACTCACTGTATAAATATGTAATTGATAACAAGAAGTGCATAAAGGTGGAGGACAGATGTAAGGAACACAGTTTGTGTATATTATTGAAGTTAAGCTGGTATCAGGGCAAACGAGATAGTTATACATTTAGGATATTAAATTTAAGCCCCACAGTAATTACAAAAAAAATCAGAGAATACACAAACTCATAGAGACAGGAAGTAGAATACAGGCTACCAAGAACGGAGGGCAGGGGCAGTGTGGAGTTAATGCAAACTGAGTTGAGTTTCTGCTGGGGTGAAGGGCAAGTTTAGTACTGGATAGCAGTGAGGGTACTGCAACACTGTGAATGTGATTACTTCCACTGAATGTTATGCTTAGGAGTAAGTGGGATGGAATGAATTATGTTATATATATGTTTTTCACAATTTAAAAAAAAAAGAGAGAGAAACTAAAGCAATAAAGGCAATTAAATGCAATACATAGGACGGGCCACAATGGCTCAGCAGGCAGAGTTCTTGCCTGCCATGCCGGAGACTGGGGTTCAATTCCCAGTGCCCGCCCATGCAAAAAATAAATAAATAAATACATGCAATAGATAATACTGATGGGATATAAGAATGGAGGAGCTAAGGCTTGAAAGGACATTACTGAAACATAAAAATTAGAATATAAGCTTTATATCAATGTTAAATTTCTTGAACTTGATAACTGCACTTAAGGTAGTTATATAACTGAATATCCTTATTTATAGGAAGTCTACATAAAAATATGTGTCCAAGAAGTAGGATGCATGCACCTTGCTCTAAAATGTTGAGAAAGACAGACAGATAGATAAATGGAATAATATAATAAAGACAGCAAAATGGGTATCTTAGGGGATTGGGGTATGTTGGATTTCTCTGCATGGGATCTGCATTATTTTTACATCTGTCCTGTAAGTCTGAAATTATTTCAAAATAAAAAGTTAAAAAGAAAAAAAAACTACAATGACATCACTATATACATAACAGAATGGCTAAAATTAAAAAGACTGACCATACCAAATACTGGTGAAGATATGAGACAACTAGAACTCTCATCTACTACTGGTGGGAATGTAAAATGGTACATTTTAGCAGTTTCTTAAAAAGTAAAAAATAAAAAAAGGAGAGAGACATGTTTACTTTCTCTAAAATTCAAACAACCTAATTCAGCTTTGTTTGACATGGAACACAGAATAAGGGATAAAAACAGTCATTCCACTCTTTTGATATTTACCCAAGAAACCAAGACTTGTACACAAATATTCACAGCATATTTATCTGTAATAGCTAAAACTGGAAACAATTTAAATACCTATCAACAGGTGAATAAATTTAAAAATTGATACATATATATCCAATAGAATACAACTCAAAATTAAGGAGGAATGAACTATTGATATATGCAGCCACATTGATGAATCTTAAAATAATGATGCTGAATGAAAGAACTCAGACAAAAAGTATGCATACTCTACGATTTCAATTATATAAAATTCAGCAGAATACAAATACATAGTGACAGAAAAGCAGAGCAACAGACTCACCGGGATGCTCTCATGGGTATATACATTTGTCAAACTTATCAAATTGTACTATGTCCATTATAGCTCAATAAATTTGTCTTGAAAAAAAGAAAACTGAAAATACTTGCAACCTGATGTAGGCAAGGATTTCTCAGAACACAGAAAGAGCAAATCGCAGGAGAAAAACCTGATACACTACATGTTACTGAAATTAAAAACTTTTGCTCTAACAAAGAACTTGTATCCAGAATATTTCAAGAACTCTTATGACTCAAAAAAGGAAATAAATTACTCAGTTTAAAAACAGTCAAAAGATTTCAACAAAGACATCCATATGGCCAATAAACCCATAAAAAGATGCACAACAACGGTCATGGGGAAATGTAAATTAAAACCACAGAGAGACACTACTCTACACCTATTAGCATGTCTAAAATCAATTTAAAAAGCACAAATAATCCTCTTTGTGATTGGATCTAAGCCCTATAAGTTTCTTCTTTAAATCAACAGCAAAAAATAACTATATTTGTGCTATAAAAGCATGAATGATTATCCTATGTATATGGCTTCCAGTCCTGTATTCTCATTACACTACAGTGGCTTCCCCTTTTGGTTTTCTATTTCTTGAATTATCTAGACATACCTATAATATATAAAGGAGCACTATCTTTTTTTTGGGGGGGGGGGGGGCTGCATGGTCTGGGAATCAAACCCAGGTCTCCTGCATGAAAGACAGGCATTCTAACCACTGAACTACCTGCACACTCTCTTTTTATCAGCCTCTATTAATTCAAATAATCTTAACTTTCTATAACATCCACAGTTCGTATTTTTCTTTTACATAGCTATTATATACATATATGGGAAAGGACATTAACATACACGGGGGAAAAGGTGTTAACATAACTGTGAGGAAATGGGTTCCTATACTTAAAATCCCCACTCAGCCCATACCTTCAACAGAACACCTGTCAATAGTACCTAAGTAAACACTAGTATTTGGCAGAATAATCACTCTTGTTCCTTTTCTTCTGTTGTTTTTATGAGTCTCTTGAATTCTAGTAAGCACATACATAGTCATACATATCTGTTAAAGTGAACAGAACTGAGGCAGGAAGTCCTATTTCAAATTCACATTTCTAAGAGTACTCTGAACATTCTGAGATAAAGGTGGGAATTAATTCTCCATTCACTACTCACTCCCATGACTATAAAGGTCTGAATTCTAAAATTATCCTCTCTTGAAATTTCCTTTCCACCTAACACTGAACACATGCTGCTCTGTACCACATTCACTTTCTGTAGTGTTTTGCCTAGCTCACAATGATGCCCCTTCACACAGAGTTGTTCCCATTCCCAGGGCCCTCAAAGTCATATTTATGCTATTATCTGTACTAGCACAACAAAAACAAATTAAAGGATGTGAACCAGGATATTTGACTCAAGCTGATAACATGAATTATTTTCCCCAAGAATTTAGAATTAGGACTGAAACAGTTTTTTCTGATCTCCTGAACGAAGAAGTTATCAAGTTCAAAGATACGGAATGGCCATGTGCTAAAAAGGCAAAGAAAGCTAGTCTGTAGAAATCAATCAATTAAATTTATAGAAAAGTAATGGAGAGAATATCCTACCCAGGTTTCTAACAGCTTTTCATCAGTTCCTATCTCCATTCTCCCAAGAGACACATCTACCATTGGGTTCTGTAAAATATTCCACTGTTCCCCAAATAAATTAATTCCTTTTCTTTTTAGTTTGATAATATCCAGTGCTCGTTTCCTTTACTTGCAACCAAGCAAAGCCTGACTAAAATAGGCTCCCTAAATCAAATTGTATATAATTGCTTCTTTTTTTATTTCTCATAATTATTTTATATTGTGTGCACTATTGGTAGGCACAGGTTTTATATTAAACTTTTTGCCTTGCCCTATATTTAGTGATACTTTTCATTCTCTATTGCCTCTGATATAATTTTCCCCTCTCCCACATCTGAATTCATAAGAACTTACATTTCTCCATCACCTCTCTCTATAAAAAGACTGCTACTTTTTGGAACAAGATTTTTATTTCAATTTTAGCCAATGTATTCCAAATCAAATCACTGGTTTTCTGTCACTTTCTCCACAGCCTAATGCATTGATATCTTCCTTTTGCACTTTTTAAAATAGTAATCCTCAATTATGTGGAATATTTATGTGGCATCTCTCATTTACAAAAAAGCTTAAATTATGATAAATGTGGACAGCTGAGGAGCAGCAGGTTTAATAGTTACAAGCATAGCCTCTGGAGTTCTTTCTAAACTACGTATGAATCCCTCATTAACTGTGTGTCCTCGAGTTGCTTATTTCAGATCCTTCATCTGTGAAATGAAGATAATAATACAGTTGTTGAGGAACTTAATACATTTAAAGGGCTTAAATAATGCCTTTATTTAAGAACATAAATGCCTATAAAGTCAGTATACAGTCACAAAAGCAACTTTCATAATATGTCCTTAGGTCAATAAACAGTCAATGATATTTCACAATACCTGATTTTTAGAAATGGAGGCCTAGGGCATTATGACATCCTAGATCAAAAACTCAACTATATTTAGGATGATATGGAGCAGTACTGTCCAGGAGAACTTTCTGTAAGAATAGAAAGTTCCGGTTATCTGTGCTGTGCAACATGTGCCAATAGCCATGTGTCATGGACATTCATCTGGGGTACTAACACATGAGCTTCTCTGACACTAAAATACCCCTATCTTTCCTTAGAAAGACTACATCAATAATAAAAGGAACCAATAAGGGAGAAGGAGAGAAAAGAGTGGGGGCAGGGGGGGTAAAAATAGAAAAAGATAATAGGAAGAAGAGATCCTAAGTAAAGGTGGTAAACGTCACCAGAAATTACAATAAGTGCTTTCTGCTAGTCCAGCATCCCAGCCTACATACAAGGTAAATCACAGAATCAATCCTCTAATGTTGGGCAATTCTGAAATGCAGGAAGGGCTCCATTTTAACAAGCCTGAAGCATCACATTTATTCTGTTTTAACCAAACCAAATTATAAAACAGCCTATCACTACAATATGTGAAGTAAGTATCAATACATATAAGTATTTACTTATCTAATAAAATAATTTCTAGGAAAGGTTTTGCTTTTTCAGTGAAACTGTGCTCTTAATGAATCTGTACTTGAAAATACTAGTGAGGTATTTCTCACTATTCAAATACATCTTTTTCAAACTCAGGAACCAAAGAGACTCAGCTAAACTTAAGATGCAACTATATGACAGAAAACAGATACATCACCATCTGAACTCACACTTGCTATCCAAAATTTGGGAATTGAATAGATGTGGATGACCCAGTATCTCTCACTACCCAAACCCTTACTATCCAAACTCAGGGTATGAATGCAGTAGAGGTTCAGATGGCAAATACTATTTGTGAATTTTAATATAATTTTACATGTTTATAAATTTCAAGGGTTATTTAACAACGTGCAGGTATTTCACTAAAACCACAGTGACTTTGTAAATAGATCTGATAAAGCACCTTTTCATATCATATTTTTTAGCAGTATGCTGGAACAACTATGTTGATTAAGTTATTGTACCTCTGCTCCAAACCAACCCCCATACTCTGCTACGTGGTGATGAAGTAGGGACTCTACAAAGCACAACTCTGTCTTGGCAGTGGGCCTCTTCTTATAAGGCTAAATAAAGATGGACCACTAGGATGGAAGGGAAAGAGACTTACACCTTTCTATCTATTCTTTCAGCTTCCTAAGAGTGTTAACTCTGCCAATAGCTTCTTCATTCTGACAGAACCTTCCAGTAGCAGCCAGGCAGATCCATTTTGCAATTTTTTCTGACATTTGCAAAACTAGCTTCATCAAGACCTACTCAAAAGATAGAAGCACCAGCAGTCAAGCACCTCCTCATGACAGGTCTGGGTCTCAGGTGCATGGAGTCCTCCCCCAAGCTCAGACACCAACAACAGACATGCAGTACTTTCTCAAAGGTCTATGTTTCAGTTCCACAGGGCCATTCCTGTAAGTTTGTTTCCTTTGTTCCCAGTCCTAGGGATGGCAGGTACAAACTATATTGTCTGTCTCCATGAAACTTTCTAATTATATTTTCTGCCCTTTCTATTACTTAGCTAACAATTTTTTATCTCGTTAGCAAGTCTTTTTAATGAATTATCTCTGTTCAAATTGCCTCCCACAAAACCTGAGTGATACAAGGAAACAGTCACATTGCATAGAGTAGAAGGTTATAACTTGTCAAAATGCAATTCTACCTATACTACAAAGTTAAAGAAGACCAAAGTGTTGGTAAGAGCAATTTAGTTAAAATTAAAGAGTATCCCTTAGCTATCACCACAAAACCATTTGTAACTATTTTCTTTTTTGTAACCATTTTTTAAAGAAAATGTGGGGTGACTTTTCTAATGCACATGTAGGAGCTACTACCTCAAAATTATGTGATATGAAGATATTAACAATGGCTATCTGTCTTTCCAAATCTAAAATAGACATATATTTCTTTTTAACCACAAAAAAATATTTTTAAAATTATTTAATTTAAAAAATAATTCTAACCAGCACATTCAAATTAAACAAGGATCAAATACCATCTATAGAAAGCAAAACTTATTTACCCAAATATTTGGGAGAGAGGGGCAGTTTTAATTAATATACTAAACACCCCTTTCTACCCATCAAATTTACTAAATACTTCACATATTTTTCACTCCACTCCCTTCTTTCACTTATAGGTAAGTTGTTTGCTCCGCTTCCACTCTTACCTATCTACCTACAAACTCACATTTCCCATTCCCAACCACACATTCAATTCTTATTCATTGACTCATATGTTTCCTGGCTTGAGTCTGGCCACTTTCTAGATGTACAGGCAGTATATACAACAGAAGAACAGCACATGAGCAAGCTATACGTGTATTCTGTCAGTGTGTGCGAGTTACTTCAAGAGTTCTAGTTCTATTTCTGTTTGGGTAGTATAGCCGAGGAGACTGTTTCTGGTTTAGGGAGATTCTATGGAAAAGTAAACTAAAATTTATGTTTGTATAAGTAACCCAGTTTTACTCACCCAAAGCAGTCATTCTTTTCTTCCCTCCCTTACTTAGAAAAATAAAAGGAAGACAATGGTTTTCTATACATACTTTTGAGAATGGGAATTCTCTGCTTCAGAAATGGAGTACATGGAATAATACAGAAATAAACATATATATATATATATATATGGATACTAAATACTGGGACTCAAATTCTAAAGGACTTCTCAGAGTTGACTTAAATGCTAAATTTACAGTTATATCCATAAGAAATTTTGATTCTAGAATACTGTATACAAGAATTATAACACAGTGAGCAAATTATGAAATAATTCATGGTATCTCTTCTCTCTCATCATTCTTTTCAATAGATAGTTCAATAAATCTATCAAGCAAAAAAAAAAAAAATGAGGCATGTATTATTCCTAACTCAATGTCATACACAGGTTTAGGTTAAACCTAAACATAAATATTCAAATAAGAGGATATAAAAATCACAGCCAATGATGACTTTAAGATCTGTTTCTGTATATTTCACAATTAAAATATCTTTAAGGAAGTTCAATCAAATGGAAGATTTAAGTTGCAAAAATTCTCATGTGTTCTGTGTCCAACATGTTAAATATTAAAAAAAAAAAAAAGGTAAACTGGCTCCTCCCCTCATACTAAGCAGAAATCACTGTTAAGTCAAATTAGTCCTAGAGCAGTTTAGAAATGGAAAAAAGTAGACAATCTCAAAAAATAAAAGTAAAAAGTTCTTTTTTGAGCTATACGAATGTCCCTTGCTTACAGGGGGCAAAAAACCACCAAAGTGGAAAAACAAGCTATTTCCAATACAAGATGGAAGATGCATTCTTATGGAAAGAAATAACAAGGTGGCGAGGAGTGCAGCTTTTCTACTGAGGAAGAAGATAGCGAGCCTTGGTCTACTGAGAATTCAAGTTCTTAAATTCACTTCTCATGGCTCATTTTTCTATTGCAGAATTCTAGACAACCAGAATTTCTCTCAAATCTAAGTATTCCTGGATTGTGCATCATGGCTCTAGCAATTTTAAATTTCTCCTCTCTTTCCTTTTGTCCTCCAAAGCCAGGTAATTCCAACTCTATCACTTACTCTATTCCAGTCACACTGACTTCGAACATATAAGGCAGTCTCCTGCCTTGGCACCCCTGATTCTCTATGCCTGGAATGCTCATAGTCGATATATCCAATATATGGCCCATTCCATCACTACTTCAGGTCTTCAATCAAAGGTCATCTTTTCAGTGAAGCTTTCTCTAGTACCCTATCTAAAATAACACACACATCATATTTCCTACTCCCCTTCCCTATTTTATTTTTCTCCACAGCCCTCATTACTGTCTCTTTCTAATAGATACTTCTTACTTATCTTGTTTATTATTTGTCCCTCCACCAGAATGTGAGCTCCACGACTGTAAGATTTTTAATTGTTTTATTCACTGCTGTAGCCTCAGCATTCAGAACAGTGCCTGTCAACACACCAGGACCACAATATGTTGAATGAATGAATGAACAAATCATACAGCTGGCTGAAACACAACATGTAACTAGTAACTGCTAGCATCAATATTTTATATTCTAGTCTGAAATATTTCAAATAACAGATGAAGTTTAGATTATTTTTCAGAAAAGTTTGCTCTGTAGAACTTCAGCGATCCCCCAGGGATCACTATAAAGGCAGAACACAGAAGTCTAAACAAGCAGCAAAGTTTCACATTTATCTGATTTATTCACTGGACTTTACATAAGATTCAATTTGTAGAAAGGAGTTAGTAACTTCAAAAAATCTGAAACCAATGAGTTGTACACAACAATTTAGCTATCTTTTTACATTTTATTACTTTTACTGTAAATGAGGGTAATCTAGGGATTATGTTTATAACATTCTTTATAAAGAGGTTCAAAATAAGCATCTTTAGTCTTACTTAATAACTTGCTAGAAAAACAATCTAAATGAATGTTTTATATATTTTCTAATTAAGATGTATAGAAAACAGATTAGTAAAAAGGAAAAAAAAAGGAAAGACAATGAAGTATGAAATTATATTATTTTATGAACAAGAATGCATATACTGAGTGGAAATTATATAAAGATCCAAATTCCATTTCCATAAAAATTTCTGCAAGCAAAAATATCTCCCCACCCCACCCAATAGCACTGTGCTTGGTAAAAAAAAATCTACAATATTTTATTCTGAACCTACCTTGAAATTCATTGTAAAATGACTTAATCAGCATAAGTTTTAAAATGTTACATGTTCCAATAAAAAATAAAGAAAAGGACTCACCTTAATGAAGTTACAGATGGACAAGCCTGTCCATACAAACCCATCTGGCCACAAAAAGAATCTGAAAAGCAAAGAACAGTTAGTTATCAGATGTTCCAAAATAAATTAAATTAAAAATCACATTACAATTCTAATTAAAACACTCTGAAAACAGAAATACGAAGTTAAAAGAGATTCACCATTATCCCAATACATATTCACATGAACTGAAAATGCTACCAAGTGATAATAGGGACTACACTGTGGAAGACAGACATACCAGGAAACACAAGAAAAACAGGCACACTGTACCTATGACCTTCAAAAGGAGCTGAGACTTTATAAAATTTAACAAACGGCTATGCTCACTCAATAGAGAAGGAGTCCACGCTGTTAGCAGATTCCTATAGATTCCAAAAGTACCTAAAAGGATACTCCAGAGCTTGCAGGATCCCACCCACAAACAACTGCACAGTCCCCCCAATCCCTGCCAAACCTACTCTTCAATCAAAGCAGTATTACCTTTATCAGTTTCATATACTGGACTTCACTAATATTTCATCTGAAGAAACAGTAACATTGCTTTAAAAAAAAGCTAATAGCACTGGAACAGAAGAAAAAATTTTGACAAGACAGTTCTAGGTTCAAATTCTAGCTCTGACACTCAGATCCTGAAGAATTTATATTACCTCACTGAACGTCAATTTCTTCACTTGTAACTTGGGGATAATGTTACCTATATAACTTCACTTATTAATCAGGCATAAACTACAGATTCGTTGCTAAAACTGAATAAATTAATGAACAAATGTGAAAGTGTCTATTATTATTACTGGACATGACAGATAACAATATTTTCATTAAGCAAAGGATGGTCCACAAATGCCTATAAGTAACATAAATCAGAGGAGCTGCAATGGATATGAGTGTATATACATGCATGCACTTGCACGAGTGGAGACTGTGAAGAACTAAAGAGGGCATGTTTAGTCTGTAGGGATAAACTGCTATTCCCAGTTATAGCTAAATGTTACTATGCAGGAGTGAAAGCCTTGGATTACAAGAACTCCCAAATTTTCAAGAGGAGCCATAAACACAAAATTTCATTTGAAATCTCCTCATTTTTATTTTCTAAATGCTATGGAGGCCAAACAAAATACTGGGTTTTGTCCCAAGTTTATTATCTTTGATTTACAGGCTGAATGAATTCCCTGTATACCAACGAAGATAGAGATGGACAGACACTTCTATTTCTGCCAGTATAACCAACTGGCTGGTTTGATCAACCTCCCAATGAAAATAACTAAAATGCTGAATAAAATGTTTCTAAATTTTTATAAACAAATCAGTAACATGACAGAAAGTAACGTATAATCAGAGATCAAAGACTAAGTGAAAGAAGAAAACTAGACAGATATGCAGAGTACTGAAATCAGCTTTCTTTCACCTTCAGGGCATTCTGCCAAACACTATGAACTTGAGTTTGCAATTCCAAGGCTTCTTGGGGCCCAAGTACAAAAAACAAAGTACAGGCCTTACCCAAGAGAACTGCAAGGAAAAGTCTCTCTTAATCATGGCACTAAGTGCTGGCAAGAGGATAACATCAGTGCAGCAGTGTCTCCCCTGATATTTCACAAATACAAACTGACCACCAAGATTATAGTTCAAAAAACTTCATACCTAAATTTTAATTTATAGTACTCTTTGGATGGTAATGTCCCCTACCAAAGCTTGGCAGAAGCAAATGCAAACTCTCTCTAAGGGAATCCACCTTTGATCTAGGCCTAGAAGAATTCCCAAACTTAAGGTTCCAAAATAAATGAATTCACAATCAAAAATCACAAAATCCAGAAGGAAACAAACCAGTATAAGCAAGAGATACAGAAATATCAGATGGTAGAATCAAAACCACAAAGACTAGTGGATTTATTTCTAGAGATTGGAATTTCTAGACACCTTTCCCTACTTTGTAGAGAATGTATGGATGATTTTATCTACTTCTAGAGTTTCAATTATTTACATGCAGATGAATCTCAAAGCTATGGCTCTAGCCCAAATCAATCTCCTGATTCCCAAACATAAATATCTAGCATTCCCACCTGGAAATACTAAATTTGCCATGTCCAAAATTGAATTCACCATCTTTCCTTAATGCATTTCCTATCTATATAAAATGGCACCACTCTTTCATCTAAGAATGGCATTCACATTTCTGGCCTAATTCCTACCTCTTCCTTTTTTAAAGCAGAACATTTCTTTCCAATTTCTGGTTTCTATAAGGACTAACTTTTCTCGGAACAGTCCTGGCCTCTTAGCCACTCTTACCCAAAGAGGTGAGTTATTTGGTTAGGAGCAGGGATTAATCTAACAAAAGATGTAAGCACCAATGACTTAGTCTCTTTATCTTCACTCTCCATTCAGGACTCTACAAGGCAATGTTCTGGATGTGTCTACTCTGTTGACCCAAACATCCTCTTGGGGAGTTTGATCTATGGTCTGGATTGAGAGGACAGAGATGAGGGAGTATGGAGAATTAATCAGCCAATTTGCCTCTTGAACCTAAACCACATTACACTCTATCAGTTTTATAAAAAACAAAGGTAAGTCCTCCAGAAGTTAAAACCCAGAGTTACTATATGTCTCAGCAATTCCATTCCTAGGCACATATATATGTTTACAAAAACTTATACACAGGGGGTGCAAGGGTAGTTCAGTGGTAGAATTCTCGCCTGCCATGCTGGAGACCTGGGTTCAATTCCCGGCCCATGCATTTCCCAAACAAACAAGCAAGCAAACAAACAAAAAACCAAACAAACAACAAATTTCAACAAATGGTGCTGCAATAAGGGGATACTTACATAGAAGAAGAATGAAATGTGAC
The DNA here is from genome assembly GCF_023851605.1 of Tamandua tetradactyla. Lineage (NCBI taxonomy): Eukaryota > Metazoa > Chordata > Mammalia > Pilosa > Myrmecophagidae > Tamandua > Tamandua tetradactyla. The sequence goes on along the minus strand of NC_135328.1, from coordinate 182,597,797 downwards.
CCCCACCATACAACATAAAAAAAAAATCTGTACAGAAATGTTGATAGCAACATTATCCATAATAGCCAAAAAAACAGAAATAACCCAAATGTCCTTCAATTGATGAATGGATAAACACAATGCAGTATATCCATACAAAGGAATATTATTCAGCCTTAAAAAAAAAGAATGAAGGGATGCTGTATGCTGCAACATGGATGAATCTTAAAAATATAATGCTAGAGACTTCCAGGAAGATGTGGAGAGGGGTGAACTGGGTTCACTACTGCTCTATGGGATAAGGTAGGGGACAATGACAGAAGGCCCGGGATTGCGGTCCTGGGGAGGTGAATGACCATGAGGGGGAGTGGGGAAGAGGTCTTCGAATTCTTGGGAAAGAGAGAAGCAGGGAGACTGGGACAGAGTAAGCAGCGTGGGTCAAAATGGCAGTGATCCTCACCAGGGACATATAGGAGCACCTGGGAAATGTGGATCGGAGGGAACTAACCTTCCTCCACTGTGGCCTACCCCAGATGCTGTCTGGGTGGCTTCGTGGCTGGCAGGGAGAACACAGGCAGACCCAACTATCCACAACGAAGAGCCAGGCCTCCTGGCACCTGGCCAAGTACCAGGAGAGGTCGGACCATCAGGCGCAGTGTATGGCAGATCTGCCAGGTGCTATAGGTCAGCTACTGCCCCCAAGCGCTGTTATCTGCTCACGCTGTTATCTGCTCACCCGTCCTGCTGCTACGGACCAAGAGCAGCCTCCGCCCCGGCCCCCACCGGCTTCCCAGCCAGCAGTTGCAAAGGGGGAAGAGCAGGACCAAGGGGAGGAAGTATCTCAGGAGTGCCACCTGCTAGTGAGAACTGGTAAATGCAGGCTGGCAAATTCACCCATCTAGGTTTTTTTTTTCTCTTTTTTCTTCTTTTTTTATATGTATTTTTCTGTATGTATTTTTATTAGTAGTATTATTTTTCTATCTTTATTTGTACATATTTTATATTTTTACTGATTGTTTTATGCTTTTTTTAAATTATTATTTTCTTTTCCAAGTTCATTACCAATATATCTTGGGGTGTATACTTCTGACTCTGGGGCCTTCTATAGTTGACGTGTGATTTCTTTTCTTTCATATTTTTATTACATTTTTTTTTATTTTGTTATTATTCTTTTCATTTTGGGGGAGAGTGGGTGCATGGGCCTGCAAATAAGCATGGGCCCCCTGCATGGCAGGCAGATGTTCTGCCACTGAAGTACCCATGTACCCCCACTTAGGCTTTAACAGACCCTCAGTAGAACTGTACCCTCTACATGAGATTCAGGTCTTTGTTTGGCAGGGAATTACTGACAAAATAAGTGCAAAAGGAAAACTTCAATGAAAAGCCAAGTAAATACAAAACTTTAGACAAGTGAAGGAAATCATTTTGCAAATTAACTTTACTAAGATATTCAAATGCCCCAAACACAACAGAAAATCACAAAGCATGTGAAGATCCAAACAGAAATGGCCAAGCCAAATGACCAAAACTCCAGAGGGGAAACAAAATATGGGACAACTACTCACGAATATTTATAAAGAAATAAAGGACACCACGAAGACACAAGGGGATAAAAAAGAATTTGAAAGATAAAATAGGAAAATCGCAGATCTCATACAGATGAAACAAACAACATAAAATATTAGAAACATACTAGACAAACACAACAGTAGATTCAGAAAAAGCAGAAGGGGGAGATGCAAGAATAGTTCAGTGGTAGAATTCTCACCTGCCATGCAGAAGACCTGGGTTCGATTCCCAGGCCATGCACTTCTCAAAAAACAAACAAACAAGCAAAACAAAAAAATTCAACAAATGGTGTTGCAATCAAGGGACACTCACATGGAAAAATAATGAAATGTGACCCTACTATACAGTATACAAAAATAAAAACAGCAGAAGGAAGAATAATTGAGTCAGAAAACAGACCAACTGAATTAGCAAAAAAGAACGGAAAGATGGAAAAACTGGAACTGGATCTTAGGGAAATGATGGACAACAAGAGGTACAAATATAACAATCACTGCTGTCCCAAGAAAAGAGAATAGTAAAGCACTGGGAATGTTAGATGAAGATATAATCAAGGAAAACTTCTCAACCCTAATAAAAGACATAAATACACAAATCAAAAAGGCCCAATGAATCGTAAATAGAATAAATCCAAATAGGCCTATTCTACGACAAATACTAATCAAACTGTCAAATGCTGAAAAAAAAACAGAAAATCCTGAAAGCAGCACGAGAAAAGTGATCAACTACACACAAGGGAACACATGTAAGACTGAGTTCAGACTACTCAACAGGAACCATGAAAGCAAGAAGTCAGTGGTATGATATATTTAAGATGTTGAGTGAGAAAGTCTTCCTGCCAAGAATTCTTTATCCATCCAAGTTGTCCTTCAAAATTGAGGGAGAGATTAAATCTTCAAGGACAGACCGAAAGAATTAGTCAACAAGAGAACTGCCCTACAAGAAATATTAAAGGAGTCCTGTCAGAAAATAAAACATAGAGGGAGGTCTGGAGGAGAGCACAGAATTGAAGGTTACATGTATACATATGCTCCAATATTGTGCAGCTAGAAAAAAGAACAAAGTCGTGATACATGCAACAATGTCAATGAATCTGTGGGACAATTGCTCAGGCAAAATAAACCAGAATTGAAGGGTGCCAGTAACAGTAATTTAAGAATGAAAAGTAAGAGAAGGAAAAGAACATGTAGATCTGAGAAATAAAAACTGAACGATAAGATGGTAGATTTAAGAACTGCTTTTACAGTAATAACTTTGAACATTAACAGACTAAACTCACCAATTAGAAGATACAGATCGGAAGAATTGATTAAAAAATGTAATCCACCTATATGCTGTTGACAAAAGACTCATCTTAGATGCAAGGACACAAACAGATTTAAAGTGAAAGGTGGAAAAGAATCTTCTAGTAAGCTGTAATCAAAAGAAAACAGGAATCAATACTAGTATCAGATAAAATAGACTTTAAATGTAAAGACGTCTTAAGCAACAAAGAAGGACACTACCTATTAATAAAAGGGACAATTCACCAAGAGGAAATAACAATCATAAATGTTTATGCTCCCAATCAAGGAGCTCCAAAGTACATGAGGCAAACACAGGCATAACTGAAGGGAGCTATAGATGTTTCAGCAATAATAGTGGGAGACTTCAATACACCACTCTTCACTACAGACAGAACAACCAGACAGAGGATAACAAAAAAACAGAGAATGTAAACAATTTGATAAATGAATTATACCTAAAAGACATATATAGATTGTTATGTCCCAAACACCAGGATATACATTCTTCTCTAGTGCTCAGGGAATGTTCTCCAGGATAGATCATATGCTGGGACACAATATGAATCTTTATAAATTTAATAAGACTGAAATTATCCAAAGCACTTTCTCTGACCACAACAGAAGGAAGCTGGAAATTAATAATCAGCAAAGAACCAGTGCTCTCACAAAGATATGGAGATTAAACTACTCACTCTTAAATAATCAGTGGGTCAAAGATGAAACTGCTAGAGAAATCAGTAAATATGGGGAGATGAATGATAACGAGAATACAACATATCAGAACGGGATGTGGCAAAGGCAGTGCTGAGAGGGAAATTTATTGTAATAAATACCTACATTAAAAAACCAGAAGGAGCAAAAATCGAGGACTTAACAGCTCACCTGGATAATTAAAAAAACAGCAAACTAACCCCAAAGCAAGCAGAAGAAAAGAAATAACAAAGATTAAAGCAGAAATAAGCAACCTGGAAAACAATAAAAAAACAAAAAAAAATCAACAAAGCCAAAAGTTGTTTATTTGAGAAGTCAGTAAAATCGATGGACCCCTAGCTAGACTAACAAAGAAAAGAGTATGCGATAACAAAATCAGAAATAAGAGGGAGGTTGTTACCATAGATCCTGAAGAAATTTTTTAAATCATAAGAGAATACTATGGGGCGGGCCGCGGTGGCTCAGCGGGCAAGAGTGCTTGCCTGCCGTGCCGGAGGACCCCGGTTCGATTCCCGGCCCCAGCCCATGTAAAAAAACAAACAAACAAAATATAATAAAACAAGAAAATGTTTAAAGATGTTTCCCTTTCTTCCTTCCTTCCTTCCTTTCATCCTTCCTTCCTTCTCTGTCTTTCCTTCCCTTCCTCCCTCTCTCTTAAAAAAAAAAAAAAAAAAAAAAAGAGAATACTATGAAAACTATATGCCAACAAATTAGACAAGTTAGATGACATGGACAAATTCCCAGAAACACATGAACTACCTATGATGACTCAAAAAGAAATAGGAAATCTCAACAAATCAATTACAAGTAAAGAGATTCAATCAAAAAGAAACAGGAGATCTCAAAAAACCAATTACAAGTAAAGAGACTCAGTCATCAAAAATCTTCCCACAAAGAAAAGCCCAGGGACAGACAGCTTCACAGGGGAATGTTATCAAACATTACAAAAAGAAATCACACCAATCCTGCTCAAACTCTTCCAAAAAACTGAGGAAAAAGGAATATTACCTAACTCATTTTATGAAGCAAACATCACTCTAATACAAAACCAGATAAAGACACTACAAAAAAGCAAAACTACAGACCAATATTTCTAATGAACACAGATGCCCTAATACATACTGGAGTACTCTGGGCAGATAATAAAAAAGTATTTGGGGGCGGGCCACGGTGGCTCAGCAGGTAAGAATGCTTGTCTGCCATGCCTGAGGACCCGGGTCCGATTCTCGGTGCCTGCCCATGCAAAAAAAAAAAAAAAAAAAAAAAAAAGTATTTGGAAAGTTCCCTTGGGGGACTGGGGAGAAAGGAGGAAATATTCAACTTCCCCATCTGGGGAAATCAGGATATTCTTGCAAGCAACGAGGACAACCAATTTAATAGGCTGAGCCTTCCATCTTGGGGTTCAAATCTATGAAACATTCCTGCAAAGAAGTAACTAAGTTTATTTATAATTATGCCTTTAAGAGTTACCCCCAGAGAACCCCTTTTGTTGCTCAGATGTGGCCTTTCTCTCTAAGCCAACTAGACAGATGAACTCACTGTCCTCCCCCCTACATGGGACATGATTCCCAGGGGGTAAATCTTCCTGGCAAGGTGTGACCTGACTCCCAGGATGAGCCAGGACCCGGCATCATGGGAATGAGAAAGCCTTCTTGATCAAAAGAGGGAAGAGAGAAGTGAACACAAAATAAAGTTTCAAGGGCTGAGAGTTTTCAAACAAAGTCAAGAGATTATCCTGGAGGTTTTTCTTACACATTATACAGACATCCCCTTTTTAGTTTATGGTGTATTAAGAGTGGTTAGAGTACCTGAATCTGCAGAGCTGTGTCCCAGTAGCCATGTTTCTTGAAGATGATTGTACAATGACATAGCTTTTGCAATGTGACTATGTGATTGTGAAAACCTTGTGCCTGACACTCCTTTTATCTACAGTATGGACAGATGAATAAAAAATATGGATAAAAATAAACAAATAATAGGGGGAACAAAGGTTAAAATAAATTGAGTAGATTGAAATATTAGTGGTCAATGAGAGGGAAGGGTAAGTGATATGGCATGTAAGAGTTTTTTCTTTTTTCTTTTTGTATCTTTTCCTGGAGTGATGGAAATGTTCAAAAAAATGATCATCTACAGAATGTATGTCAAGAATGTTTGTATGTTTGCTGCTTACAATAAAAATATTTTTTAAAAAAGGATAAAAAAACAAATTAAAAAGATAGGGAGGGATAAGGGGTAAAAAAAAATTGGTTAGAATGAAATACTAGTGGTCAATGAAAGGTAGGGGGTAAGGGGTATGGAATGTATAAGATTTTCTTTATTCTTTTTATTTCTTTTTCTGAAATGATTCAAATATCCTAAAAGTGATCATGGTGATGAATACACAACTATGTGATGCTTATGTGAACCACTAATTGAACACCATAAATGGATTGTATGTGTGTGAAAATTTCTCAATAAAAATATTTTTTTAAATTCTCAGCAAAATACTACCAATCGAATCCAACATTTTTAAAATGAATTTTTAAAAAGAATTAAGCATTATAATCAAGTGGGGTTTATTCATTCAACACAAGAAAATCAATCAACGTAATACAGCATATTGGAATGGAAAAACCACAAGATCATATCAATTGATGCACAAAAAGCATTTGACAAAATTTTTTCAAATGAGAATTTGACAAAATTCTCATTTTCAGAGAAAAACACTTCAAACAGTACAAATTGAAGGAAACCAAAACAGAGGGTAAAAGATGATAGTGTACATATTCTAGACCTTCACCTAGTATATGAGATCAAAGGTAGAGAGGTTTATGTTTAGAGTGATAGCATATGCGCTAGACCTACACCTAGTATATGAGATCAAAAGTAGAGAGGTTTTTGTCTAGAACCTAAATTTTCGGTAACATAATCTAAATCACCTCTCTTGATAGCTCATTTAGACAAACCAAACTCCTGGAGTCCAGAATGGAAATGAGGCCTTGTAATCCTGTTTAGCTTAATGTAATACCTGAATACCTCTTCGACTATGGTGGGCTGATAATTTAAAAGTACTGGTAGACTTTTGAGAGTGCAAATGCAAATACATAGCTATAGATATATATATATGGAACTATTAAACATTCCCATCTGGGAAACTCTGGGTACGCTCTCAATCATTGGGGACTCCCAAGAAAATAGACCAAGCCTTTGATTTTGAGGTTTGCCCTTATAAAACTTATTTCTGTAGGAGAGAAAATAAGACTACCCATAACGAGGCCTAAAAGTGGCTTCCAGGAAACCTCTTTTGGTGCTCAGATGTGACTTCTCTCTCTAAGCCCAACTCTACGAGGAAAATCTTTACCCTACATGCTATGTGGAATGACATTCAGGGACGAATATCTTCCTCACAACATGGGGCAGACTTTCGGGGATAAGCCTGGTCCTGGCATCATGGGACTGAGAACACCCTCCATACCAAAAGTAGAGAAAGAAGTGTTTTCAATAAAATAAGGCATCAGTAGCCAAGAGAGATCAAATGGAGTCAAAAGCCAATTCTGGAAGCTACTCTTATACAAGTTTCAGTTAGATAATGCAAATTGCCATGGTTTGCTAAACCCCAACCAACATCACTCCTGTTGACTATTAAGAACACCTATGGCTTGAACTGAGACTCTATAAAGGTTTCACACACTAGGTTTGCCTTTTTGGAACGTATTAATTCCCAGACAGTTCCTAAGCCAGATAAATCCTGAAACCCAGAAGGACCAGCCTCTCCAAGACTACTGATTGATTACATCCCCCATCCTTTAGTTTCAACACCCTTTGATTACATCCCCCATCCTTTAGTTTCAACACCCTTTGTCAACATGGAAAAGGCAGAACGGGCATTGTCTAAAGATTCCTATTGAATGGGGATCAGAGGAGAAGGTGGAGGTATAACAGAGAAAATGACTGCTGAATCACTAGGTTAATATTCCTTCCAGTGTTTTGGAGAAAAATCTGAGATGGTGGAATGGTAGTCCATAACAAATGCTGGTATCTGTTCTGTAACTACTTGTTGAAGTATGCTTTGAAAATTATTGCTTTTTCTTTCTTTGCTTTATAAATATGCTACATTTTACAATAAAAAACTTTACCAAAAAAAAAAGAAGGAACTCTAAAAAATAAAAAAATAAATACCATGCTAACTGAAAGAGGCCATTCATAAGAAATGTCCAGAATAGGCAAATTCATAGACAGAAGGTAGATAGTTGTTGCCAGGAGATGGGGGGTGGGGAGGAAGAAACAGGGAGTAACTGCTAATAGGTTTCTTTTTTGGAGTTGTGAAAATGTCTGGAATTAGACAATGGTGGCAGATGTACAACTTTGTGAATACACTAAGAACCACTAAATTGTACGCTTTAAAATGGTTAACTTTATGGTATGTGAATTATATTTAAATAAAAAATAATTTCTTAAAAAGGTAATATTTTGTTTCTTCATCTACTGGTCCTTCTGTTTTATTTCTCAGTCTGTTCAGAACTCAGGCTACAAAAAATAATCATACACATTGAGTCTCCCAAGTATCAACACCCTTAGCATCTCCTACTCATTACCATTTTCTGCCAATTCTAGCTCCTAAATATCTTTCTAAACTGCTCTAGAACCAATGTCTTAGTTCCAGTTTTCTATGTTTCTCATCTAGATTACTGCCCCTAAACCAGGTCTTCAACTCTAGGCCCACTGACTGAACAAACACCTACATGCCAATCTTGTACACCCTACCCAGACAAATGACCAAGCAACATGAAAATCTCACAGAAGGTTAAGGTTTCATGTATTAAGAAAATCTCAAAGTGTCATCTAAATTACAAACACATCCCTAGCGCTAGTTATATTTGAACAATTATATGAACTCATTATTCAATTAAAACTATAATTACATGGTTTAAGTTGGTGTCAATCATACCTTGTAGCATCTTCAAGTCCTTAGAAATCAAAATGCAACAAGAAAGTTTGTGTGGAACAACACAACCAAGCTAAGGAAACTAAAAGTCAGTCAGTCATTCACTAACAGGCAACTTCCAATACAAGCTATACACTGTATTTTACACCATCACCAACACAAGAATGTAGAATTCCTTATAATATAAGCAATATACAACCATGCATTAAATTAAGTTACAAACTATTCCCATTTAGGAAGAAACGGCTTAAGAAACTAACAGGTACACTACTGGGGAATAGGAAGTGAAATGGGAATATTTTGAAAATGCTCCCAAGTAATTATATGAGCCCTCCTTCCATCTTCCACTGACAGAGGTATGGCACTTTACAGATAATTTATAAAGAATTTATTACATTCCAGACCTTGAGTGTGAAGACCTAACTGGAATCCCACCTCTGACAGTTACTGTGTGCGCCTGACTATATTGTTAACTTCTCTGAGGCTTAATTTCCTACTCTTATAAGAAAGAAAAAATTCATGCCACAGTTACTGTAACACCATTTGGATGAAAGCATCAGCATTTAATACTTGACAAAAATAAGAACTGAAAGTTTGTTGCAAATAAGTATTACAGTTAGAGAGGTCAAGAGGCCATTCCTTCTTTTTTTTTTTACTTCTGATTTCAGCCTCATCTTTCAAAGGAATTGAAAGCATAAAATTCACTAGCATCTGTGAAGCAACAACCACTTTGATTCAAACTGCATGACTGAGCACTGCAAATTGTTATGCCATTAGTCACAGGTAATCATTAAAGCAGTCATGGAAATAACCTGTGTCTTAATCAGCTTGAAGAGGAGAAAACTGCCAGAAGGAGTAAAGGGAAAAGAATCTTGCTGAGTGAGTAGCAGTCAGCTTTTCATCCCAGCTCCTCTATAAACCTGAAGGAATGATGCAGCTAGAGCTACGAAGTGAGGTGTTGGGAGTCAAATGCTTTCAGAAAGAGTTAAAATGATATAGTAAAATCATGTAGTACATGATATAAGAAGGAAAAGAGAGGTCGAAACTTACCTCTGGAGAATTGAAATAGATAACTAAGAAAAGAGGAACTGGTTTAAACAAAAACAAAAAAACTCGAAAGAAGTATTGTAGTAGAACTAGAAAGTGATTCAAGGGAGGGAAAGACAATAGTGTTAAACAGTAAAAATGAGCATAAACTTAGAAGAGAATATTGGCTTTTAACCGGAAGAGGTAATTAATAATGCTATAGAGGATGGGTTTGTGGAATAATGAAAGCAAAAATCAAACTGCAAGAGTGTTAAGGATCAGAAGTAAAATTTAGCCACAAACGGTATAAAATCAAGTAAGAGTAATAAATTCAAGCAGAGAGGGACAGATTAAATTAGGGAAAGAGGAATATGTTAGAACTTTCAACATATTCTATCCCCATTACTTTGTTTTAATCTTCATAACTCTTGTCACTTCCTGATATTATTTTTGTTTACAGTCTGTTACTCATCACTAGAATGCAAGCTACATCAAAGCAGGATCTTTTATTTTCATTCTCAAGATGTTATATACCCAACGCCTGGAACATAGTCAGCACTCGTATTTGTTCAATAAATGAATGAAACAGATTCCTCAAGAGGTGGAAAAAGATAGCATAATTTAAAATTAGAATAACTAAGATGTGACTGAAAACTCCCAAAATCTTTACTTAATACTCTTTGTATCCACCACTTCTCTTTACCTCCAAGCAAAGTAGCTTTGAATCAATCTGTAGCTAGAAAAGCAAATTAGGTATAAAAAATAAAGAACTCCTACAACTAAGTATTTTAAAAACTAACCAATTAACAAATGGGCAAAGGATTTGAACAGACATTTCTCCAAAGAAGCTATACAATGGCCAATCAGTATATGAAATGATGTTCAACATATCATTAGTCATTAGGGAGATGCCAATCAAAATCACATTGAGATACACTTCACACCCATTAGGATGGCTATAGCCAAAAAAAGAAAGAAAATAACAAGTGTTGCAAGGATGTGAAAAGAACTGAAACACACATTGCTAGTGGAAATATAAAACAGTTATAGCCACTCTGGAAAATAGTCTGGCAATTCATTTATATGAAATGTCCAAAACAGGCAAATTTATATTCAGAAAGTAGATCAATTGTTGCTTATGGCTAAGGGGAAAGGAGGAATGGGAATTAACCACTAATGGATATGGGGTAAAAAACCATTTAGAAGGGAAGAAAACGTTCTAAAATTAAGATTGTGGTGATTGTTGCACAGCCCTGTGAATATATTACAAAACACTGAATCTTACACTCTAAATAGGTGAAAAACATAGTATGTGAATTATATCTCAGTAAAGCTGTTTTCAAAAAAAGGGGTGGAGGGTGGAATCATCATACAAATGCTTGTGTTCTGCCATGTTCCTACTTTTTTCTTCACTAGTGCCACAAGATACACTCCCCGCCCACAAAACTGGAACAGGAAGGAGAAAGTAAAAGAAACAACTTCACCAGAAAGCAACTCTACTACCACAATTATTTACAGTCCCTTGAATAATTAGTGGTTCAGCAAAATTTGTTTTCTCATGGTCTCTACTATTCCCAAACAAAGTGTCTATTCATCAAACATGTTTAATGAAAACCAATTAAGATCTATAAAAAGTTTGAAACATCTGTATACATCCTGAGAAAATTCTAAAGAAACCATTCTACTACAATCAAAAAATCAACTACCTAGCCTACAACCTCTTCTCCTAAAAGAACAAGGCAAGAAAGAGAATAACAGAAAAAAAAAAAAAAAAGAAAATTCCAGTCAACAATCAGCTTCAGCTTTTTAAGACTGTTTTAAGAGGAGGAAGTTTATGTCTGAACTGCCTCTTTTCCCTCCATATAGTTTACAACTGTTGTCATCAATAAAAAAAGTGGTAGATGTGGGGGAGGAGAGCTTATTGGCCAAACATCGTAGAGTATAACTTCTTCCAAAACCCAAACTTTACAACCTGTAAATTATATAAACAGATCACAGGCTACCCTCTTCAAACCAAATCATAACCTAAGTAAATAACACAGGATTCTATTTCTGGGTCTGTCATTAACTCAGTAGATAATTATGAAGTTTCAGACTACTTACTTTGCTCAATAACTTAACCACAATATCTGGCTCCAAAATCAGAACACGTGGTCTAATAAAGGAGTTTTTCCCAATTTATAGATCTATTTTTATGGAAAATCTGGCAAAGGTATATAAAATTAAATCACATTATATATTTAAATCACCCATATTGCATATATATGAAATATGAAAAATCCAAAAGATTATCCACCCTAAAGTGTTGAATCTTTTTTTTGATCTTCCATCAAAAAAATAAACATCTTTTTCTTTTTTTTTGCATAGGCAGGCTCCAGGAATCGAACCCAGATCTCAGGTGTGGCAGGCGAGAATTCTGCAACTGAGCCACCATTGTCCGCCCCATCCTACACAACTTTTAAAGTCATTCAGTAACCCAAGAAAGAATAAGCTTTCAGAGAGCTGAACAGTGTGAGGTTTTAACTTTAAGCTCAGTTATATTTAGGAAATCAGGATGTCACCTCTCTGGATCCTGTATCTTTATCTTGGGCATTTGATTCATGTCTTTTGCCAGGTGTAATTCCAGTCAAGTGATCCTACCATACACACCTGAAAAATAAACTGAACATAACAGAATTTACCAGTTAAGAGAGTAATAAAATGTTGTACTGCAACTTAAAAGAGGGGAAGCCAAGAAGTCTCCCAAAACAAAATAAAAACTACTTGTCTGATCTCCAAAACCAGTCTACAAACCACTGCTGACATATAAGAATCACTTCTATTGCATTCCTAGGAATCCTGATTCAGAAATCTAGGGTAAAACCCAGACAATCCATTAATTAAAAGCATTCTGATACACAGCTTAATTTAGGAATTATTAGTTCAGGACAAGAATAGCAGAAAGATTTCATATCATTCAATTTGGCTGCCTGAAGTGCCACAGTGGTGGTGGTGGGGGGGGGGGGGGGTCACATCTAAAACAACCAGAAAGAATGCCATGAGCAATTAGTAATATGTCATGGCCACAGTGATGGGGACGAGGTAACATGTAAACCTTATATCTGTCATTCCTGATTTAGATCATGAATGGGCACTTTTTAAGGAGGCTTTTGGATCAAGAGAAGAGACCCAGATCTGGATTATTTACTTTTAGCTGAGAGGACATCCAGCTGATTCTGGGAGAGTAGGAGGCTGCAAGAACAGACCATTGGCATAGGTACTAGGACACACAAGAAGTAAAATTAAGTTTTCAGTATTATACAGAAAAATAGGACATGTTTTCTTCTCTCAAGAGATTTATAATCCTGTTTGAGAAATGAAAATTCTGCATGATAATATAAACTTCAATAAAAAAGAAAAAGGATTTCTGTGGCTTGAGGAGTTTCATTTTACTGATGGGAGCCACGTGGGACACTGAATGCCATGTCAAAGAGTTTAGTTTAGATTGATTCAAGAATCAACCATTGGTTCTTGATAAGGAAATGAGTAATGTGATGTTATTTAAAAGATTCCACTGGCAGCATTTTCCACGATATTGGGAGGCTATTAAAATGAAGACATGGCCCACTGGGGGCCAAATAATCTGCACTGTAATCTGTATGCTTCTGTCACTGCAACTGGATTATATACATCAAATTAACTTTTACATCTCCTGTAACTCCTAGCACAAGTTCTGTACGCAATAAATATTCAAAAATGTTTGTTGAATTGCTGCAAAGGAAGGAAAAACTGTCAGGTATTTTCAAAGAAACTATAACTTGCTACAAATAAAGACATGAAAAGAGTGGAAGGAGTCAAATTATGCCAAAAAGTAAAGGTGGGCTATGTTAGTTCTAGGAGCCTTGAATGGGGAGATGATGCTTAATTTGTACAGAATTTTCACTAAGACTGATTGTAAGGTTTAGAAATGGACAGAGGCAATGGTAGCACATTATTGTGAGCATAATTAATAGCACTGAATTATGGGTGTGATTATGGTTGAAAGGGGAAGTTTAGGGTCATGTATATCACTAAAAAGAAAGCCAGGGGATAAAACATGTATAACATAATTATCCCGTTATGGATGATGACAGTGCGGATATAAGCATATTCTGCCATGAACTAGAACAAATGTACATCACTATAAAAAGTTGATAATAATAGGGCAGTATATAGGGAAAATTACAACTAATTCAAGCTATGGATAATTAACAGTAATAGCATAATATTCTTTCATCAACCGTAACAAAGGCACTACAGCAATGCTAAGAGTCAATAATGGGGGGGTGGTATAAGGGGTATGGGGTTTTTCCTTTTGGAACAATGAGAATGTTCTCAAATTAACTGTGGTGATGAATGCACACTCTCTGATTACACTGAAAGTCATTGATAGTACACTTGGATGGATTGTGTGATGTGTGAATAAAACAGTTTTTAAAAAAGAGAGACTTAAGAGACATAACCAAATGTAATGTGTGAATAGTGAGTCAATTAAAAACAGCTGTAAAAAGACCTTCAACAATCAGGGATATTTCACTAGGTGTCATCCTAGGGAACATCGTTAACTTGTTTGACGTGGCGGCGGGCGGTTATGTAAGAAAATGTCTATTTATTTTAGAAATGCATTCTTAACTAGTTATGTAGAGGTGAAATCTATGATTTTCCTTAAAATATTTCCACAAGAGGCATGCAATTAGGTGTACGAGCCTTAAAGACTGTTTGTTGAATGTAATGTCAGAAACAAAAAGACAACTATTATCATGCTTCAATCATATGGAGTAACTACAATATAAAAACTTGGTGAACTGAAGTCAAGAGCATGGGTTATCAGGTTTGAACCTACTGTAAAGGGTCCAAGATTGTAAGTTCTTACAGCAGTCACATATACTCAGGAGTTATAACTCGTTTTTAAATTCTGAGCTGTTTATATATAACCTGATCGGTCCCAGAAACTTCAGGTATTCATGTTATACCTGGAACTCAGAATTAGAGCTCTGATGCTATGTAAGTTGGCAGTACTCCACAAAGAAACTGTTGAGAAAGCTGAAAGAGATCAGACTTCAAGTAGAGATATGAAGGAAGCTAATCTGGATAGGACAAAGTAGAGCAGAATACATAAGTTAAAGATGATACTGTCCATATTTTAGAACTTCAATTTCTGTGTGAGAACAAAGGAAGAGGTGCTTATTTGGTACAAAATTTATATTTTTGGTGATGCATTACCTTATTTAACTTGAATGGTCAGTGTAGTTGAACACTAAAAGTACATGGAATCTTGAATAGCATACAGAGATTCTGTGGTTTGTCCAGGTTAGTGTGATGCCCAGATATATCCCAGAGTAATTTGGGCAGTGAATAAAGAAGTATTTGCAAACTTTCCTTGGGGGACCGAGGAGAAAGGAGGAAATATTCAACTTCCCCATTTGGAGAATTTCTGATATTCTCATAAGCAAGCACTGGGGTCAATAAGTCAATAAGCCGAGCCCTCAGTTTTGGGGTTCACCCCTATGAAACTTATTCCTGCAAATCAGGCTAAGACTACTTAAAATTATGCCTAAGAGTCACCCCCAGAGAACCTCTGTTGTTGCTCAGATGTGGCCTCTCTCCCTAAACCAACTCAACAGGTGAACTCACTGCCCTCCCCAATACATGGGACATGACTCCCAGGGGTGTAAAACTCCCTGGCAACGTGAGACAGAACTCCTGGGGGGAGCTGGGACCCAGCATCAAAGGAATGAGAAAACCTTCTTGACCAAAAGGGGGAAGAGAGAAATGAGAAAAAATAAAATTTCAATGGCTGAGAGATTTCAAACAGAGTTGAAAGATCATCCTGGAGGTTATTCTTACACATTATATAGATACCCCTTTTTAGGTTACAGTGTGTTGGAGTGGCTGAAGGGAAGTACCTGAAACTGTTGAGCTGTATTTCAACAGCCTTGATTCTTGCAGACTATTGTATAAAGATATAACTTTTACAATGTGATTGTGGGATTGTGAAAACCTTGTGTCTGATGCTCTTTTTATCCAGGGTATGGATAAATGAGTTTAAAAATATGGATTAAATAAATAATAGGGGAGATATGGGTAAAATGAACTAGGTAGATGGAAATACTAGTGGTCAATAAGAGGAAGGAGTAAGGGGTATAAAATGTATGAGTTTTTTCTTTTTTTGTTTTATATGTTTTTCTGGAGTGATGTGAATGTTCTAAAAAATGATCATGGTGATGAATACAAGACTATGTGATGATGCTGTGAGCCACTGAATGTATACCATGTATGGAATGTATGTGTGTGAAGATTTGTCAATAAAAATTTTTTTTTAATTTCTGCAAAAAAGAAAAAAAAGATATTTGAGGCACACTTGGCAAATATCTCAGTTGTTGAATTGCAGCGATGAGTATATGGGGATTCATGATATTTTATCTACTTTTGAGGGAGTTAGACTAAAATCTTTTGGTGTTCCTTGCCCAGCACTGAACAATTAATTTTCCTTTTTTTTCCTCAGATTTCACATAGGTTAAGAATGACTAGATTTCTCAGATTGTGTCTTAGAAAATAGCCTAGACAAAATCAGAAGAAAGTGGGTATTAATTTGTTAGCTCTACCAGTTGGAAAATTCTGAATATATCCAAAGAACTTCTTTGTAAATTAATATGAGAACTGAATATGAGCCAAGAGAGTGACTCAGCTGCTAAAAAACAAAATATAATCTTGGACTTCATGAGAAGAGCAGTATCCAGATCAATGAGAAGTACTGTCCCATGCACTCTTCACTGTTTAGTTCACACCTAGAATATTGTGTCCTCTTCTGAGCACATTTTAAGAACATTTACAAACTAGATTGCTTGCAGGAACAGATATCAGACTAGTGAGGAGTTTAGAAATCAAATGTCACATATAAAATGACTAAAGAAAGAAACTGGATGTGTTTAGCTTGGAGAAAAAAACACTTCCCAGCCTTCCATTTCACATCTCTCATATAGACCCCAGCACAATATTTTCCAGAGGATTTTGAGAGCTCTTAATAGGCATTCCATAC
Organism: Tamandua tetradactyla; assembly: GCF_023851605.1. Lineage (NCBI taxonomy): Eukaryota > Metazoa > Chordata > Mammalia > Pilosa > Myrmecophagidae > Tamandua > Tamandua tetradactyla. Next base: position 182,581,245 of record NC_135328.1, on the reverse strand, counting down.
TCAAAGAAGAAAAAATACTTTTTCCTCCATGGGACTTATCAGAGTGTTCAGTGTCTTAATGTACTTTGTGCATCTCCAAGAAGATGTTCAGTATTTTCCAAATGTATGTGACCATTTATTCACTCATTCAGCAATTATTTGACAAAAACTCCTCCAGCTGCTGAAGATACAAACAACAGTAAACATTTAATATTCTGAGAGTTTGGGGAGCAGCCAAACTAGGCTTATTCCTGCTCCTTTAAAATGTATTATGATTCTCACCTTGAAGTCTCTAATTATGCTTTCAGCCTAGAATTCCCCATCTCTAAACTTAATTCAAACATTATCTACTCCATGAAGTGTTCCTGATCTTCATATGCAAAAACACCCTTCTCAGCACACCCATGGCCCTTTATCTGTACCAATCCACTGAGAACAGACAATGGACTCTTAATTACCTTTGGATGTGTCACAACGCCCAGGTCAGTGTCTTGTATGTGTAGGTGCTCAAAAACCATTTGCTGAATGAATAACCATTTAAAAATATTTTAAGTGAAGGAAGGTAGACCAGATCTCTACTGCTAAACAGGGAAGAACTAGGAAAAAATAGAGGGAAGACGAAAGAAAATTTTGCCTCGATTAGAGCTAAACAACAAACTGACTGACTGCCTTACAGCTATCAGTGACTACAGGTGTTCCAAAAACAGCCTAAGAATAAAAGCATTTTAGTGGGATAAAAAGAGATAAGACTGAATAAAGGATTAAGGTTCTAGGAACTACTAAATATCTCATTATATTAGACAAAAGGTAAGTTTCGATAAGATTTGTATGAAATTAAAACTCTTAAAAATAAGCTTAATAAAAGTAAAAAATAAAAAAACAAAAAATAAATAAAACAATAAGCTTAAATAGTAACTTAAATAAATCCTTTCATTTATTAGTGTAATGACGATATAATTATGACCATTACATATCATGCATCATCTACCTCAATAAGAAATGCTGCTTAGACGAGGAAATTCTTTAGATCAATAATATCCAACATTTTGCAACAGAGAAATAACTACAAAGCCATCAGCTCCTCTTAAAGCCACCTAACCACACTTCTAAATATATTAACTTCTATGGGCAAACATTCTGCCTTTGTAGCTAAAAACTAATTTTAAAAAAAAACACGGAAATTTCAAGATATTTCTATGATTTATCTCCCAAACTAAAAGCTATAGTTTTCGCTGGCAGGGACCCTACCTTTTAACTTGTGTCCCCAGTATTTAGTACAGTGCCTGGAATACAGCAGATGTTAAAATACATGAGCAAGTGAATGAATTAGAGAAACGAATGAATGAATAAGACCAACACCCCCATGAAGGAAAAACAGTAACTCAAATAAACACTAACCATTTTGTTTCTCTTATAAGATTCATGTCAGGAAATAAAAGCATATGAATAGATCCTTAAGTCCAGTGTTCATTTTAAATTAGAGTTCTGTTTTTCAGTCATTTATTGATAGAATAATTACTATAAGTAAACCTAATGTCTTGGTTGCTTCTGGAGGACTAAAACTAATTTCTTGATCAAGTAGCGTTAATGACCAAATTCTGAAGAAAAAAAAAATCCAAACTACTTAATACCCCCACAACTAGTCCCATAAGATTATAATCAAATTATTTATTAAATTGGCTAATGTAACTGCCTAGAAGCAAAAAGAATTTGATAGTAAAAATTTCTCAAAAGTCCTGATTCATGTTTTTCCAAAGAATTTTCATTTAAATCATAAAAATTATAAGTTTACTTTTTCTGACTATAAAAATGATACAGACAAGTTCAAAGGATAATATAAAAACTACCCATCGTGATGCATTCTCTCCCAATCCTTTTTCTATGCAGTTACAACTTCTTTATATACAACCACTCTTCCTATCCATCAGACAAGAAACAATGGAATTCACACTGCTGCAGTGACTCAGGTACCTTCAGTAGAATCATGTCCCAGGTACAATTCCTCAAATGTCTAAATCTGATTTATGTGTATTCAAAAGTAGATCAAATCTGCTATTTAGTAATTCCTAAAAATTTTCCTTCTCATTCCCTCTTCTCCTCTACTCCAGAATTCTTTTTTAAAAATGTATGCAGTTCTAGTAAAAATTCATTCAATTTAGAGTGATGGTAGCACATAATTTTAAGGGTAACAGTGATGAATTATGGGTGTGATTATGGTTGAAAGGGGAAGTTTAGGGTTGTGTACTTCACTAGAAGGAAAGCTAGGGGATAAAGCATAGCATAGTATAACATAGTGAACCCTGTGGTGAATGATAATTATAGCTAATTGCACAAATTTAAGAATGTACTTCCATGAACTAGAATAAATGCACACTACTGTTACAAGGTGTCAACAAAAGGGTGGTATATGGGAAAAAATATGACTAATGCAAACTATGGACTACAGTTAACAGTAACACTGTAATATTCTTGCATCGACCGTAACAAAGGTAATACACCAATGCTAACACTCAATTTAGAGGGATATAAGGACCATGGGATTTTTTTTAAACAATGGGAATATTCTCAAATTGATTATGGGAATAAATGCACAACTTGTGATAATACTGAGAGCCTTTGTATACTTTGGATGGATTGTATGGTATGTGAACAAACTGTTTTTTGTTTTTGTTTTCTTAAAAGCGATTTAAGATTGTTCTCCTGTCTCAGTGACTACATTAACCAGTGGAACCATCGAGGCCTGAGTTTTGGTGGAAGGTTTTTTTTCATTTTAAAGTTAACATTGTATTTCTGTAATAAAAACTCTTACTTGATTTTTGGTCAGGTTAACAAACGTTTTCAAGAACACACACAAAAAATGCATCCAATGACTGGAAATGAGCCTACATTTCCAAGAAGTTACTCCCACTATTTTATGTCCCCTAATCTGATATTATCATAAGGCAGTAGCCCAGGTCCATTGGGGTTCATATTCTTCGATTCCCACCTCAAAAACCAAAGTCTTTTCCCAATCAAAATTTTATTAGTTTTCTCATCAGCCTTCTTGAACCAAGGTATCTTTCCCTGGATGCCTTTGATTGGATATTTCTATAGACTTGTTTTAATTGGGACATATTCTCGGCCTTAGAACTGTAAACTAACAACTCATTAAATTCCCCTTTTAAAAAGCCAAAAAAAAAAAACCTTTATTAGTTTTCTACCAAAGTAACCACAAGACTAGAAATAGAGTGCCAGGTCTAGTCCCTGCTCTATTAGTAAATAATTGAGTGACATTAAGTCATTTATCTTGTATATCAGTTTCTTCATTTGTCAATAGGAATAGTATTTGCCCTACCTACATCACAAGGCTGTAGTGAAGCTCGAAAATCAAACAAATGAGAGAAAGTGCCTTTGAAAAAATACTACCTAAATGTTAGATGGATATCTTGCCAAAGTACACACAACCTATAATAAATGAAATGAACATGACTTATTCAGATATTCAAAGATGCCATTTCTGATGGTGACTACTATCAGTAGCTGAGAGAGCACCATCAATAGCTCTTTATGGACCCAACCACACTAACAGAACCTGATGCCATTTATGATTTACATCCTGCCATGACAGTCTGCTTCATCTTCATTCAAGAGTCAACCTTTTCAAACTTGGAAGATATGACTACTATATCTAGCTGTAATTAATAGCTCAAAGTGCTACAGACAAATCACAGAAACTTTTTTTAGTTACTTTTTTTTTTTTTTTTTTTTTTTTAAGAGAGAGGGAGGAAGGGAAGGAAAGACAGAGAGAAGGAAGGAAGGATGGAAAACATCTTTAAACATTTTCTTGTTTTATTGTATTTTGTTTGTTTGTTTGTTTTTTTTACATGGGCTGGGGCCGGGAATCAAACCAAGGTCCTCCGGCATGGCAGGCAAGCACTTTGCCCGCTGAGCCACCGCGGCCCGCCCCTTTTTAGTTACTTTTAATCATGCAATAAGCACTCACATACCCACCAGCCAAAAACTAGAATCTTAACCTACTTCCACCAAATGGCAATCCCATCTCTAAAAGAATAGAATTTTAAGTTCTGGTAGTCTTCCCTCTCATCCATGCCTCTCACAGGTCTTACGGTGCAACACATAGTAAGGCCATGACTCAACCTTTGGAAAAGGCTGATCCCAACTTCCAAGATCTTTAATATGGGCACACTGTTGGCACCGTACTCTATCACCAATCAGAAGTTCACTCTTACTACCTTAATACCACTGTAAAATTGAGTAGGCCTCTGTTTAGGTAGAATTCAGTTAAGCTTTTAGTTCACTCCAGGTGAAAATCTTTAGCCAAAAGTCAGTTTATTCTGTAACTTCTAAATTCTGAGATTCTGAGCTTTTTGTGTATAAGCCATTCCCAGAAACTTTGGAAATTTATATAACACCTGAGACTCAGAGTTAGAGCTCTGAAGCTATGAAAGTCAGCATTACCCATATAGCAACTGTGAAAAAAGTTGAAAAAGTGATTAGACTTCAAGATACGAATGAAGCTGATCTGAATAGGACTAGGATAAATCAGAATGATAAAAGATGACATGATCTATATTTTAAAACTTCAACTTCTGTGTGAAACTAAAGGGAGAGATGCCTATTTGATGCGAAACTTATATTTTGGGTAGTGCATTATCTAATTTAACTTATAGTCAGTTTATCTAACACCATAATTACATGGAATCTTCAATAAGGCATGAGATCTTGTGGGTTTGTACAAGTTAGCGTGATTCTATTTCAGAGTAACGGGGGCAGAGAATAAAGCATATGTGAAGTCCTCTTGGGGGACTGGGGAGAAAGGAAAAAATATTCAACTTTCCCATCTGGGGAATTTCTTATATTCTCGCAAGCCATGGATACAACCAATTCGACAGGCTGAGCCCTTGATCTTGGTGTTCAACCCTATGAAACTTATTTCTGCAACGGAGAAGCTAAGTTTACTTATAATTATGCCTAAGAGTCACCCAGAGAACCTTTTTCATTGCTCAGATGTGGATTTCCTCTTTAAGTCAACTAAGGTGAACTTAATGATCTCCCCCCCATTACATAGGCCATGACTCCCAGGGGAGTAAATCTCCCTGGCAACACGGGAGAGCTATGTTGGGACCTAGCATCAAGAGATTGAGAAAGTCTTCTTGACCAAAAGGGGGAAGACAAAAATGAGACAAAATAAAGTCTCCATGGCTGAGAGATTTCAAAGAGAGTCAAGAGGTTACCCTGGAGGTTATTCTTATGCATTATACAGATACCCTTTTTTAGTTTATGGTGCATTGGAGTGGCTAGAGGGAAGTACCTGAAACTATCGAGCTGTGTTCCAGTAGCCTTGACTCTAGAAGACGACTGTATAATTATATAGCTTTTATAATGTAACCGTGTGATTGTGAAAGCCTTTCACAATTTGATGCTCCTTTTATCCAGGGTATGGAGAGATGAACAAAAAAATAACAAAAAATAATTACATAAGTAATAGGAAGGGATAAGGGGTAAAAAAAAAAATTGGGTAGATGGAAATACTAGTGGTCAATGAGAGGTAGGGGTAAGGAGTATGGGATATATGAGTTTTCCCTTTTATCTTTTTATTTCTTTTTCTGGAGTGACGTAAATGTTCTAAAAATGATCATGGTGATGAATACAAAGCAATGTAATGATATTGTAAGCCACTGATTGTACACCATGTATGGACTGTATATATGTGACGATTTCTCAATAAAAATATATTTTTAAAAAAAAGTCAGCTTACGGGGTAAAATCTACTTCAGACACAGGGTTAGCCCGGAATACTCTGTCAACTCTTCACTGGGATCAATGGCCCTATCTATGTATGATTTGAAGATAATGAAAGAATAGCCAATATTCTCAGTTTGTAGAGACTCTCACCATCCCCAATTGTAGCATTCTATTCAGAAGAGATAAGACTATGTTCAATTCCTCTTTATTCCATTCCATAAGATTATCAGCCCATTACAGACTATGTTATCCACTGATGACTGGAACAAGTCAGACCGAGCAATGTCAACGTAAATCCAATTAATTACACCAAAATGAAATAGCTTTACGAGAGGATTAAGCTGGAACTGTATGATTTAGCAGAACCCAGAGTGGACAATGATGATAGTTAATTGTATGACCATAAGAAAGTTCTTTACATCACTATTACAAAGTGTCAATAATAGGGCGGGAAGAAATACAATTAATCAATTAATGTAATAGTATATTGTAATACTCTTTTTTTTTTTTTTGCATGGGCAGGTACCAGTAATCAAAACTGGGTCTCCAGCATGGCAGGTGAGAACTCTGCCTGCTGAGCCACCATGGCCTGCCCTATTGTAATATTTTGTAACAAAAGCACTATCCCAAAGCTAAATATCAATAATAGGGAGATAAAAGGGATTTGGGATTTTTCTCTTCAGAAGAAATGAGAATGTTCTCTTACTAACTGTAATGGTGCATGCCTAACTATTCATTATACCAAGAGCCAACAACTGTACATTTAGGTTGGATTACATGGTATGTAAACAAAACTGTTAAAAAAAATAATAATGGGGGGATAAGGGAGATGGGTTTTCTTTTTATTTTCATTTCTGTTTTTGAACTAATAAAAATGTTCTAAAATTGACTGTGATGATAAATGTACAGCTATGTGACAATACTTTGAGCCAATGATTGTATACTTTGGGGGATTATATGGTGTGTGAATATATCTCAATAAAATTGCATTAAAAAAAGAAATAGCTTTAGATTTATAAAATCCTCAAAGCAACCAAAGTGATTCAGTAATTATTAGAAACTAGGCCTATTAATCGTGTCAAAGGTAAACAAGTAAGTGCTAAAAGTGTTCCTAATTGTCCTATACCATAAATTTCTATTTATCCTATATTTTATCTTACTACAGCACTTAAATTTGATACTGTATGAAGAGTTGCATTTGCTTTTTGTTCCCACTGTTTTGTCCCAATCTTATAAAAGAGTAATAGCTGCTTTGAAAAACATCATAATCTCAGGTTATTAGTTAATATGCCAAGTAGAATAGCCAAGTAGGCAGCCAAAGGTACCTACCTATAAAAGGTTACTCAAAAATAAGAACAATGCCACTGTTACAAATATAAGTACAACATCTGGTTTCATAAAACAATACTTTTTCCATATTCCAACAGATGGCCCACAGTAATAATGCTTGGCAGATCTGGCTATAACAAATTTTATTAAATCAAAAATTCTTAATAGCAGATGCCTTTTCCACTTTCAGTACAAGTCAATCTCTTTAACAAAAACATTGTGCTTTGGTTCTTGTTATTTGTGCACTAAAATACAGTTATGTTTCTGAGTTTGGGGTGGAGAAGGTAAAAAGTACCTCCCTCAAGGACTGAAAGGCTAATTGTTCAAAATGGAAAACAAAAATGAACAGTTAAAGGAAGACTGAGGAGAGAAGTAAAAGTGCACATTAGCTGTCTGAAGATTAAGCTGCCAAGGTTTCTGAGGACTAGCAATGTGGAAAAGTAAGTGACTAAAAAAGCCAACAGGAAAGTGGGATGAAAATAATGCAAGTTCTGTGTTGAATGCTACTAGCAGGGGAAAAAAAAAAAAAAGTACCTGAATGCCTAAACACCACCTATCTTTGTACACTGCAGTGTTATGTTCATATTTAAATGAAATGCCACAATGTCAAGTTAACTTTACTATCTGCTTCCACAGCCATATTAAAAATCCAGTCTTCAAATTCCAGTTATGCCATTATTTGAAATATTAATTTATAACATAGTAAACAGTACAGTATGGTGATTAAAACGCCAGTAAGTTCAAATTTGAACAAGGGGTTCAAACCCAGGCTCTTCCTTTCCTAGCCTTGCACCCTTAAGCAAGTTACTTAACCTCTTTGTGCTTGTAAATTCTGGATAATAATAAAATCTCCCCTTACGGTTGTTGTGAGAATTATATGAATAATACATACTTAGAACACTTGGGGCCCATAGTAAGCTCTCAAAAACTGTTAGCTATTATTATTATCATCACCACCACTATCATCATCATCATACTAATTCCCATTAAAGTTCTGAGAGAAGAGGCAGTATAGGATATGACTTGTCCAAAGCACAGAGCAAACAAACTATAGTATCTGACAAGGAAAATTCCTTCATTTTCAGTCCTGAAGATTAACCATTAATAATCAATGATTTCCAAAGTAAGGGAGCTTCCTAGTCCCTCTATGTCTCCAGGGATCCACATGGGGATCTTTTAAATTAGAATAGCAGCACACATGTTTTCATCCACATGAAAACAACAGGCACTGAGTAAGAAGCAATTACTCTACTACGACTTAATGTATGAAATCTTGAACAAGTCACTTAATCTAAACTTAAAATTGCTCGTTAATAAAAAAATGCTTTACCTGCAACACAGCATTGTAATAAGATCAAATGAGATGTACATATTGTATAAGAAAACATTTGTAAACCATAAAAACACTATACGAATGTTCAAAGGCCATGTCTTACTCATTTTTATATTCCCAATGCCTAACGTGCGAAACTGAGATTATGATCTAAAAGAGAAGACATGAGAGGGGTGGGGCTGGCAGAGTCAGGATTAAGATGAAGATGGTGAAGAGTTTAAAAGCGTAAGAAATCCAAATGTCCATCAACTAGTGAATGGATACAATGTGGTATACATATACAATGGAATATTATTTGGCAATAAAAAGGAATGAAGTACTAATACATGTTGCAACATGGATGATCCTTGAAAACATTATGCTGTATGAAAGAAGCCAGATAAAAGACATGCTGTATGATTCCATTTATATGAAATGTCCAAAATAGGCAAACACAGAAATGGTAAGAACATTAGTGGTTGCCTAAGGCTGGGAGGTGGGGCGTGGGGGAATGAGGCAAAATGAGGAGTGACTGCTAATGGATACACGGTTTCTATGCGAAATGATGAAAATATTCTAAAAATGATAGTGGTGAGACTGCACAATTTTTGAATATACCAAAAACTACTGAATTATACACTTCAAATGGGTGGATTGTATGGTAGATGAATTATATCTCAAGAAAACTGTTAGAAAAGTGTAAAAACTGTTAGCCTATAAAATCACTGAGTTAAGAACATAAATTTGTTCCTCTTTTCAAGAAAAAATGAGTCCAGTAGTTTCGACAAATAGACAAGAATTAGAGTTGGAGGAAGTATTAGGAGAAAATATTAAGAATTATCACATCAGACTATAATGTCTCTACAAATCCTTCTGTGGAAAAGAAATCTGGCAGTTTATCCTTCCTTTTGAAATTCTCTCAGGGATTACAAATCACCTCCTCCTGGTCTAGTTCAATAGTTTTACTATCATCATCATTGTTCCTAAACTTCCAGACTGCATTTGATAATGTCAACAATCCTGCCTTCTAGAAAATCTTCCCACCCTTGGCTTCAGATATACATTCTGTTCTTCTTAAAATACTTTCTTTATCTAATAGCCTGAATTTTATCACTTGAGTTTCCAAACCTTAACGTTCTCTCCCCAATATACTATTTCCCTCCCAACACTCATCTGCTCATGTTTCACCCTGGTCAGTGCACAATCTATACTTCATCTCTGACTATTTGTCCTAAAGCAGAATGCCACAGAAACACTTCAGTCTTATTCTGGCCAATTCTTGGCTATCTTCACCAAGGCTGGGAAGCAGTACCGTGGGTCAATCAAAATAAATAACCCTTATGCCATTTCTATTAGCTCTGGAATGTGGTATACATTTTTTCCTTCTCAAAAGGACTCTTTTTCTAAATGTTCTGCTTAGGTTAACAACTAAACTAGTCTGCATTTCCAGAGCCAAACCAGTAAAAAGAGAAGGCTCTCGGAAGCAGTGATTGGCAAGCCTGGTATGAAAAAATTGGTTGTGCACAATCTGGTGTTGACCTTAATCAACCTTAACTGTTTTTCCTCCACAGTGATACTTTCCTAATTTCCTCACTCTTATCAATGACTCAACCATCCTCCCAAGACTCTAGGCTGTAATCTTTTAATATTTCAGCCTCACATGCCATCATCAAATACATATTCTGCACACTCTTTCTTAACAAAAATAACAGCTCAATGCATAGGCTCAAAGGCCATGCTGCCTTGGTTCAGATCTTGGCTCTGCTGTTTGCTTTCTGTGGGACTCTGGGCAAGTTACTTACTGCCTTTGTAACTTGGGGTCTTCATAAGAATGATAATACCTTGTGATGAAGATGTAATAAGTTAAAAGTATGTAAAGAGTTTAGAACAATGCCTGGCATATTGTAAGCACTCAATAAATGTTAGCTATTACTTTGTTCCCACAATCACTATCTTATGTCATATCATCTTATTATTAAAATTCTCCAAGAGTATTCTAGTCAGCCTCCTCATGTCCAGCACACTGAACTGACGTAAAAACCTTCCTCAGGTACAATATGTGCCAACTTACTACCTTTCTTTAAAACCAAACTAAACCCTCTACCCTTGAAAGGTCCTCCACCAATATCCCCTCATCAGTCCTAAACTCATTTGATTATTCATCAACACAGATTCTCTGTGACTTACATTTGCTGTACATTGCTACTTCCTTGCATATGCACCTGCCACTTCACTTTCCCGTAATACATCTCATCCCCCTTTAGAAATTCTTCTTTCTCAAACCTTTGATTATGTTTGCATTGTTAACCCAACGGGAGTTTGATGACGTTTAGTAATTGTGAATGATGCATGTGCTTTTCCCCAAAAGAATTCGAAGCTTTCAAGAAGATCACATATTTTCTTCCTTGTATCTCTTCATACAGACCACTTTACATGTAAACACAGTACTTTGTGGAAGTACACATATGCTGACTTGTCTCAGAAAGTATCAGAACATTCTCTATTTTTCACTGCCCCACCCAAACTTAACATAATGAAAACAAAATCTGTGTTTAAATATTTTGATTCTGCATAGAAGAAAAAGGAAAGAGAGAATATAGTAACAATTGTATCAGATAAAAGGGAAAAAATTGGCAAAAAATACTGAAAGAAAATAGCCAATTCAAAAAAACAAAACGATGAAAAGCGAGAATGCTGGCCATTTTGTAATCTAAAAGGTGATCTCAAAACAATTAAGATTTTTTATTTCCTAAAACTAATGAACCAAAAAGAATAAAAAATAAACATGCCCTGAGCCCCTCCAAAAAAGATACCTGATAAAAACTGAAAAACGCCCCAGTATCTTCAGCAGCACAAAACAAAGAACACAATTCTCTTCAAATCCAAGATACAAAAGCAAAAAGAAAGACAACTAACTCCTCACGTTTATCCAAGAAACTGAAAAATTCAATCATGTCTCTGTATATCACTCAAACAGAAAAAGGGAAAGAAGTTATTGCTTTTCCATAAATATTTGCTAAGGTCTAGGCAGAATAATAGGCTTTTCTCACTGCTACTGTGGCCTGCTCCCTGTTGAGAGCAATCTGTGGTTACAAAAGAGCAAAACACAGGAAGATGGAAACCTTAACCTGGAAGAAACATTAAGGAAAGAAACAAACTACTCAAAACACGTTTCAAAACCAGTTTCAAAAAACCCAAGAATGCAATGGTACTCAACACAAAGAGAGGGGAAGTAAAATAAAAGAACTTCCATGAAATAAGTGATTAAGTAAATCTATCTAGCAGTACCTTGCAAGTAAAGAACTATGCATGTAGCACTTAATGACTTGCACGCTTGTGCAAATGTCAGGGAACGACAAAAGAGATGTCCACCAATCTAATCCCCAGGCCAGCCCAACTAAGTTCATTCGGGAAACCAACTAGGAACAATACAGGAGTAGACACAGGACAGAAAACCTTTGCCAGCTACAAAAAGTAGAGAACGAAGAAATGAAAACTGTATATCTCAATGTACTATAGCAAGCACCAATTCTAGAGAGGGAAAAAAACCGGAACAGCTAAAGGAGGGAAAGAAAGGATGTCAAATGAAACTAAGCCCTGTAATGTCCGCTCCTGGTCTTAATTTCAGAGTACAACACTTGCTTCTTCCATCTAACCAACAGATGACCTCGGCAAAGCAAACTGACCCTAACGCCTTCCACGCCACCGGGAGGAAATAACAGTGGAAAAACTACCCTGTTTACCTCCCTCATCACCAGCTGCAAAAAAGGAGAGAAGGGGGGGCCCTACCACGTGGGCAGGATGCAACACACACTGGACAGCAACATGTCCGCATGGAACGGGCTGCCTTTGCCCTGATGCCAGCAAAGGACACGGCGACAGGATGGGCGGGAACGCAGGCCCCTCGCACGGGCCTCCTCACCCGAAGGGCACCCGCGAGGCGCGAGGTACTCTCCGCCTCGCCGGCCGAAAAGCGTCCCAGAGCTTGAAGAAAAAAAGCTGCATCCTGCCGGGATCAGGAACCAGCCCAGGCCAAGGAGCAGGTCACGAAGCAAAGGTGACGGTCGCTGTCCTCGGACCTGGCGCCCCCGAGAACCACGTCTGTCTCCCCCAGGCCCCGCCTGGGGGAGGGGCGGTAGGCGCGGAGCCGCCGCTTCCCGGCTGAGGGGCAGCAGCAGCTGAGGAGAAGAGCCGCGGGGGAGGGAGGGACTCAGCCCTCAACGCCCGTCAGGCCCGGGCCCGAACCCGAGCCCCCTGTCCCGCCCGTTGCCCACCGCCCTCTACAAGCCCGCGAGAAGGGAGAAGGGGTCTCGCGGACAGCAACCCATTCCTCCGTCCCGGGGGATGCCCCAGCCCCGCCTCTTCGCCTGTCGCCCCAGGCCGGTCGCCCCGGTGGCGAGCGCTCACCTCAGGCTGCGCAGGCCGGGACGGCCCGGCCGAGCCCCCGGCCGCTGCGTACGTCTCCGCCCCTCGGAAAAAGTCTCAACGGCGTCTGTTGCGAGTGGCTGGGGCCCCAAGCAGCGCCGTGAGCGGTGGCAGCAGCAGCGGGAGCAGCCAACATCCGGGGCCGCGCACCCGGAACTACTTCTCGACCTGCTCCCCCTCTGGCCCCCGCCCCCATCCCCGCCCCGCCTCCCGCGACGTCGCTGCGCCATCGGCCGAGCGTCGGCGCCGTCACGCCCCTCCGCCGGTAAAGTCGCATTGACGACGCAGAATCCTTCCGCTGGGTCAAGTAGTACCCTGGGACTCCGAGTCTGCACCTTGGCGTGACTTGAGTCATGCAGAGGCTGCAAGCTCCGAGCCACTTAGGGTCCCTGCGTCTCAGAGTGGCATCTGGGAAGTGGGGGTGACGGAGGCGGCTCCGTAGTTGAGCACTGTAGCCACAGATCCTGCCCACGATTTCCAACGTCTCCGTGCTGCTGTATAATGGAGTCTAGTGACCTTGCGCCCTGCCTATTTTGGGATCCCTCACTGTAGTGAGAGCCACCTTAGCCTCTCACATTTGGCGTACTCCGGATTCCACAGGTCCTGACAAGGACGCTTTGGATCTTCAGAACATCCTTACTTTCACAACTTCAGGAGTTCTGGGTTGTAGACCGATGTCTGCCAGGGTCTTTGCTCAGTTTCCTTCTTATAATATAGTTGTTGGAATACTAAAGCCCGTTCTCATTCTCACATTAGCTACGCAGATTATGGTCCTGCTCTCCTGCTATTCAGGTGAATTTTGAACTTTGGAATTTAATTTTATGTCAATCTTCATTGATTCCCTTCCTCTAAATTATTAGCGCTGAAAATCTGCACTATTTAACATTCCGACGTGTTCCTTGCTTTTGCTTGATTTGCGTTATTCACTCTCCCGCGACACTGGGCACGGTTTTGAACCCACAATACGTGCACAATAATGATTATTAGATTAATAATTGATTGGTTCAATGAGGGGAAAGGGGGACGGAGAGGACTAAGTGAATTGGCCATGGAAACGATGGCATAGCGTCTATGGGGTCTCATAAAGACCCTGATTAGGAGAAGAGTTTGAGAATCCAATTCCTTCACTAAACAGAACATATGCCATTTGTTAGACATTACTGGGTGGGCACTTGGGCACAATATATATACCTTTTCTGTATAAGACTAGCAAAGATTTGAAAATATGATTCATTAGCTCATTCAGCAACAAATATTTGCCAATCACTGCTAAGTTTCCGCTACTATTTTAGTGCTTGGGATATATCCATAAACAGAAGCGAAAAAAAAATATATATATACCCTTTTTTTTGGAACTTGCATTCTAAAATGGGGAGAAAAGGTAATAAATATAAGAAACTCGTTCAGTGTGTGAAAAGTTGTTTAGGGCTGTAGGAAAAAGTAGACCAGAGTAATGAGTATGAGAAAACTGGAGGAAGGGGATGATGCAATTTCAAGAAGAGCCCCATTTGTAAGGTGACTGGGACCTGAAACAGATGAGGGTATGAACTGTGCAGTTATCTGGAGAAGAATGTCCCAGACAGAGGAAGTAGCTAGTCAGCAGGCTCTGAGGCAAAATATTCCTGAAAGTGTTAGAAATGGTGGGCCAGGATTGCTGGAGCAGAGTTGGAAAATAGGAGATGAATAGGGAGAATGGATCTTGTAGGCCGATTTAAGAATTGTGCCTGAAACAGGAACTTTAGGCAGAGTGTACCGGTTTGAAAATATCTACCCCAGAAAAGCCATGTTTTAATCCTGATCCAATCCTGTGGGAGCAGCCATTGCTTTTAATCCAGATTCAATGTTGTATGAAGAAGGTTTTGACTAGATTATCTCCATGAAGATGTGACACACCCAATTGTGGGTGTGACCTTTGATTAGGTGGAGATGTGACCACCCATTTCAGGTGGATCTTGATTAGGTTACTGGAATCCTTTAAAAGATGAAACATTTTGAAGAGTCAAAATAACAGAAGCTTCACAGCTGACAGAGAGCCAACAGAAACTTCAGAGCAGAGCTGACAGGCAAAGAATAGAGACACGGATCTTTGGAGGTGCTTGGAGCCCAGCAGACATCACTACGAGATGTTAGGCAAGCCAGAACCTGGAGAAAGCCAAAGGAAGCAAAGGGACAAAAGCCAGCCCTAGAGAAGAAGAGTGAGGAACCACCGCAGGGACAGAGGCTGAGAGCAATGGAGCTCAGGAGCTAGGACCAGCAGATGCCAGCCACCTGATTACCAAGCTGACAGAGGTGTATTAGACCTATCAGCCTTTCTTGAGTGAAGGTAACCTCTTGTTGGTGCCTTAATTTCGTGTCCTTAGAACTGTAAACTTGTAACTTTTTAAATTCCCCTTTTTAAAAGCCTGTTCTGGTATATCGCATTCCAGCAGCTTAACAAACTAACACAGAGAGGAATAACATGATCTGATTAATACTTTCAAAAGATCACTTTGATTGCTGTGCTAAGAGTAGAAAATGGGAGCACAATGGTGGAAAGCCGGAGGCTGCATTATCCAGGTGCAAAATTATGTTTTGGATCAGGATGGTAGCAGTGAGTAGGATAAATAGGGTATGGTATGTGTACTTTAAGAACTCACAGTACAGTGGAAGACAAGTGTATAAATTATAATACAAAATTACAATACAATTCTGAAGAGGAGGCCACCCAGAGAGAGGATAAAAGTTCCCAGAGCCCCAAGTTACCAAGAGAATTGGAAGTTCCAGTTTTTTTGTGGGGCCATTAGGTGGATCCTTGATAACATATTTGAGACAGAGAAGAATAGCTTGTGGAAAGTCAAAGAGTTTGTCTAGATATGAGGAAAGTAGAGCACACAAGAGTTAGAGCGTCGTAAGTGATCAATAAATTCTAGTTGCTGATGGGAATAGCTAACTCAGGGAGCTGGACCACATTATTCTATGTAAATCACCCATAAATTGAGTTCTTGTCCTCAGGGAGCTTGGTGTTAAACTTCATACTCTGTCAGTAAGGCAAAATGTGATGCTTCCCAAACAAGGGCTCTACTACTTAATCATCCTCAGTACAAAGAAGTAGCTTAGAATATTTTTCCCTAGTAGAAGGCAGTAACCTAAAAATTTTTTTTCCTAGTCCTGGCAATAAATTTCTACTACTACAATCATGCCATGTAACTCCACTGCCCCATCTTCCTTGTAACCATCTGACTCAAACCTTGACTTTCCTCCACTCTGAGAATCATCTGAGCTAATTAAAAGTATAATGAAAGACACAAGGGCACCCAGACAACTGAACTAACATTAACAAATGTGTGGATTGAAATTAAGTATTTAGTTTGTGTGTAAGCAATGATGCAGATGAAATTTGGGAGGCACTAGGAAGAGTGAGTCAGAGCATGTTCAAGTACAATGTGATCAGGGGATTTCTCCTCTTTTCTAGTTAGTTAGTAATGTCTTTTGGAATCACTAAATGGGAGGAACCTGGTTAGCAGGAAAAAGCTGCCAAAGTTTGCAGACCTAGGAGGCTAAAACTCTGGGTGCAAACTTTGTAGTCAAGAAACATTTGTTTGATTTCCAAGCTGTGAAATTTGTGGCAGACTGTGTGCCTAACGAGCTGAATAAAAATCAAGAAACCCCAATGCTAAGGGGTTGAGGATGCAGCTAATATCTATTGAATGGTTCTTGTGCGATCAGCAACATTAATGATAGACCCTTTGCATATAATTTCATCTAACTCTTGCAGTTAAACTACCAGATTAGGGTGAGCCACGGTGGCTCAGCAGGTAGAGTTCTTGCCTTATCATCCCCATTTTAAAAAGGAAACAGAGCCTCCTTAGTTTGAAAGTGATAGAGCCAAGATTTAGACCCAGAACTGTCTGAACTCAAAGCCCTCAGTTTAGCACCCCCTTCAAAGATTCTCTGAACCAGCAGGGATTGTTTGCATTGATATGAGGCTTGTAACCTACAATGGGTTAGTCAGAGAAAGAGGGTGCATTTATATTCTAGAACCACTTCAGCAAACCTCTCAAACCTTGTTAGAGAAGGATCACCACTGTGAGGGTGGGACCGACACAAAGTCCCAAAGAATTCTTTTCAATTTTTAAATAGGCACAAACCTAATCCACATAGTCTTTGCTATTGGGGGCGGGGGGGTGGAGCATAAGGCTGAGAATCTGTTTATTTTGTAATAAATAAAGGGTAAAGAGATCCTGGATAGACTACAGTATGGTTCCCAAATATTTACTGTACCTCTCAAAGGGTAGATTGTATTTCCCCCCTCCCACTGGCATCAGACTTGGTGACTGACATGCATTAGCCACTGACATGTAAGTGGCAATATGACCTGCCTCCAGGGGAAGCTTTAAGAGCTCTTGTTCTTCATCAAGCTTTCCTTTCCTACGGCCATGATCACCAGCAGTAGTCAAGATAGAGACTACTCTAGAGTCTTCACATTGTCCCAGAATATGAATCAAACAATGTGCATCAAAGCCACAACTGACTTTGGAAAGGACACACAGCATAAGTTAGGAAAACAACCTTTGCTGATTGAGCCACTGAGTTTTGGGAGTTGTTACTATAGAAAAACAGAGCCTATTTTGATTGATGCAGACCCTTTCTGAATATTTTTCTTTGGTGATCCAAATTTCTGATATTATCCCTGAGTAAAAGAGATTGGTTGTGGAGTATGAGATGATATAGAAAATGGAGTGATTGGTGTAGTCTAGCAAAAAGGCTTTGAAATACAGGATTTGAAATTCAGTCCTGATTTGAGGGCTCAGACAAGACTTTATAATATAAGCACCATGGACCATGTATCCCCAGGGAGCTGGAGAAGTTACTAAGGTAAAAGACCATATTCATTCATTTCTACACCCAGTGCCCAGCATTGTGCTTAACACCCACTAGACGTTCAATAAATTTTTATCAAGACTAATCTTATGGAATGACCTAGGAAGATAATTCATGTCTTCTAACTCTCCACAAAATCTTTTCTTATCTCATGTTGTGTTGCCCACTTGGGTTAAAGGATCTTGAGGGGAGGGTGGAGAACTATGATAATATCATTAGCTAGTTTATGTAATACTTTACAGTTTATGTGCACTTCATTTATTTGAAATGTCACATATATGAAAAGAAATCTGGAAAATCAGGATCCACAGGGCACGCAGCAATGTAGGCATTCAATAATGGTACACAAACCTACTGGAGGGAATTACAAAGAGTGGAAAACCTTGAAGAAGAAGCCAGGGGGCTCAACAATGAGAAATCTAGCTTGAAGCGTTCCTTAGGTCAAGTTCTTAATAGGTCTAGATTAAGAGAGGAAATGCAGACCAAGGTTAAACTCTGGCAAACACAAATGCAGGAACCTAAAACTGCATAGTTGCTAGGCATTTCCAAAGAGTGCAGGGCAGTAATTGAAAAACCTTCCTTGAAATATCCTTAAAGCAAGTATTGAAGAGAGCCTTGGGAACTAATTAGGATGGCCTGAATCTGTGATACAGTCATTCTAGACCAGGAAAAATGTTCAATTTGTTCCAACTTATATTCTTAAAAGTTAAGATATTGCAAATATCACAGGCATCTAATTCAGAAATATAACAGTGTTGGGCATAATTAGAATAGAGTATTTGAAGAGCTTAAGCAAAGCAGAAGAATGAAGAGTTATCCAGTGACTTAAGGATAACCTTAATAATCAAACTGAATAATAGGTGCAAAAGAGATTCTTTTAATTTTTGGCCAGGAGATTACATGGGATTTCATTTGGTAAAAAATAAGACAATTCCATATAACTAGAGTAGTTAAGATGAACTGACGTGAAGTCTGGGACTTTCTTTAAATATTCCCTCCAAAAATGTGCGGGAAATTAATGAAATAAAACTGGCAAAATGTTGATAAATATGGAAGTTCATAGTAGGAATAAGGGCTTCTGTCCAGAACAGGGAATGGAAAAAAGGAAGTAATATCCCCATTATGATCCTAAAATGTGGGTGCTATCATACCCGTTTTATAGGCAAAGGAAACCAAGGCCTCACTGCTAATGAATGGCAATATAAAGATTTGAACCTCAATGCTATGATTTCAAAATCTTGCTTTTACTAATGCACCCTACTGGCTCTCTAAAAACATTTTCTCATATTCTGATATTTTGGAGGAAATGAAAAATCATTTTTCCATATAATGGAAACTTATTTGGAATTTCTACATCTTTCACCTTTCCTTATTGGTTCTTATTTCCAACTTTTAGCAACTATTTTGAATACTTCTTGTTCCATGAAGTTGTTTTCATTTCACTTAATCTGAATCCGTGAGTCACCTGTGACGATTTCAGGTTCGCTGGGATGAGGTAGACAGGTAAGATAATTCCAAGTATAAAGTCCTGGCCCTATTCCTTAAGGTGGGACATATGTGAAGGGCCCTTCCAGCTCTTGTGCTCTTTGTGGTTTTGGGAAAAGGACTGGATGAGATTTGTGTGGCAACTGCATCACAGTTAAAATCCTTCCTCTGCCCACTCCTATTTACTTCATTCGCCAACTGGGGGTGATCCTAAAACACTCTCCCTCCCCTGCAAAAACAAAAATACTTCCTGTCTACACAATTACCTCTGGGATTCTGTTTTTCTCAAAGAATCTAATGAATTACATTAAGTGTAATTTGAAATAGAAAAATACCGTTTATGTAGATACCAGTTTTCTATTAAAAACAAACTAGGGAAAATATATACATTAATTTATTCATTAAACCATCGCAATGCATTTGCCCAAAATTGTATTAAGGAATAGTCTCTATTTCTATACATCTATTAGATGTACATCTATACATCTTTATTGTGCATACAATCTTGGATAGATGCATTTAGTTTGTCTTAAAAATTAAAAAGGTGATTCCTTAATCCTTTTTCAAACTTTCTATTATGAAAGCCTTTAAACTGATATGCTAAAAGATAAATAATACAATGAACCCCCATATATCCATAAACCAGTTTCAACAATTATTAAGTATTGGTCAATTTTGTTTCAGCTTACTTCCACCCTCATCCACACTTTGTCTGTTTCCTGTTATTTTGAAGCAAATTCCAGTCATCATCAGGGTGGGCCACAGTGGCTCAGCAGGTAAGAATGCTTACCTGCCAAGCCTGAGGACCCGGGTTCGCTTCCTGGTGCCTGCCCATGTAAAAAAAAAAAAAAAAAAAAAAATTCCAATCATCACACTTCATATAAATATTTTTAGAATAGATTTCTAAAAGATAAAGACTTTTATTTTAACAAAACATAGTCATGATAGCATTATCTTATCTAAAAATTAATGAGTTTCTGATGTCATTGATATTAAGATATGTATTTGATGTATTCTGTCAGTGTTTAAATTGCCAGTCACCCTATGAATTTTTTTACAGTTTGTTTGAATCCAGGTCCATTCGCTGAAATTGGATATGTCCCTTAAATTATTTTTAATTTTAAGTTCCTTCTCCACTCTTTTTCTTGCGATGTGTTTGTTGAAAAACCAAACCAATTTTTTTTAGTACTTCCCACAATATGGATTTTACTGATTTCTCCCCCTGTGATGGTGTTTAATAGGTGCTTCTGTACTCTGAATTCCCTGTAAATCAGAAGTTGGTTTTAGAAGGTAAATTGGATTTATATCTGATTTTTTTTTTTTGGCACAGCTACTTTATAGGTAATGTGTTCATCCATCAGGAGGCATGAAATATCTGGTTATCTTTCCTCCCATTTCTCTTAGTTAAATAACTAAAATTTTCCTCCCAAGAAGTTACAGTCAGCATATGGTAGGTTGAATTATGTACCTCAATAAAGGACATGTTCTTAATCTTAATCCATGTTCCTATGGGTTTGAATTTATTTGCAAGTAAGACCTTTTGAAGGTGATCAGCTGAATCAGGATGGGTCTTAACCCATCTCACGGGAGTCCTTATAAAGAAAAGAAACCGGAAGCCAGAAATCAAAGAATGCCACAGAGGAAGAAGCCTGAAGTCAGGAGGAACTGAAACAGCAGACACAAAAAAAGAGATTCCCATGATACTGGATAGAGATGCAAGCCAAGAAATCCCAAGCAAGCACCAGAATGCCACAAACTCCTGGGAGAAATCATAGCCTTGCCAGTGCCTTGATTTTGGACTTCTAGCCTCCAAAGCCATGAGACAAATAAATGCTTGTTGTTTAAGCCAACCCATTGTGTGGTATTTGTCACCTTGCAAACTTACCTTGTAAACTTTGGACTGCAGCTGATCCACCAGAGAACAACTGATCATTAAGGAGCCTGCTTATTAAATCCAGTCCAATTGCTGCCATCCTATCATCCATCACTTGCTTTTTATCATCAGGTATTACTAAGAGCTAATCATGGGGTCCAGCACCTGGTTAAGCATCATGCTATTATAATTAAGAGCATACATTGAGCTCCTACTGTTGACCAGCAACTTCAGCTACTTTATTTAGAATATCTCTAATCATGACAACAGGTAAAATTTTTCTTTTCCTTTTTTATGAAAGAAGAATATTAGACCTCAACAAGAAAAAAATGACTTTTCCAAGGTCACGTAATTTGCAAATGGCAGAAGTGTGGGATGTAAACCCAGATCTGTCTGGCTTTCAAAGATCTACTTTTTTCCCACTTATTCCCAGTCTTTTGAAAACACAATTGAATTGTAAGAATGATCCCTGCCCTCAACGTGATTACATCTGTTTAGGAGAAAAAGATAAAATACTGAAACAAAGAATATCTGATAAGAAGACACTGAATAGAACATGGAAAATGAAAATAGGTGCATTTTACAAGTGGCAACTGCTATAAATGAACAGGAAGGAGGAAGGGGGATGTCACAGTTGACTGAAGTTCCTGGGCAGGCTTCATCAAGCAAGGCAGAAATTATTGCAAATATAAAAGGTTTACCAGGGAGAAAAGGGTCCTTTGCACAAGCATCTTCACCCTTGGGATCCATGTCACACTGACACCAAGATTTTGTCACCATGGCAACTGGTCATTGGACCAATGAAACAATCAGTTGTCATGGCAACATGATCTCCATCTTATTCCCACCAGGCACCTGTTCCAAATCATTGCATCCTCCAGCCACCTCATACCGCCTCAGTGCCCCTTTCTGCTTTCCCCTAGTCATTCCATTATCCCCAGCTGCCGATGTCTGGACCCCTAAATATGTGGTTAGATGGATATATGAGACTGTTAAAGCCACAGCAAATGAAAGAAGTTTGTAGTGTTGAGCTTCACTACAGGCAGGGGAGAACCTCTAAACTGTAGAAGTAAAAAGAGAGCACTGAAGAAAGAAAGTATTTTGATGCTCTCCCCCACCCTCATGTTTCCCTAAGTAAAATTCCTTTGGATTTTGAGCCTTTGCACTGTTCTAGTTCTACTCCTACCTCTGCTTTTCTTACTCCTGTCTCCTATGCAGGTATCTCCGGAGGCTTTGCTGTTTGTGTCTGCTCCTTCTCTAAACTGCTCTGTCTGATACAGTAGCCACAAGTCACGTGATGGCTATTGAGCACTTGAAATGTGACTAGTCTAGTCTGAACCAAGTAATATTTTAAGTATGAAATGCACAGTGCCCATATTGGATTTCAAAGACTTATTACCAAAAAAAATGTAAAATATCTCATTAAAAATTTTATATTGACTACATACTGAAATGATAATTACTTGAATATTTTGTGGAACCAAGCAAGTTGATATTAAAATTTATACGGAAAGGAGAAAAGAACAAGACAATTCTGAAGACCATCTCACCAGATATCAACTCAATTTAAAGCTAGAGAATTTAAGATGGCATGATATTGGCTTAGGGATAGACAAATTGATGAATGGAATAGAAAAGATACCCTAGAAACAGGGTCCTGAATATATGGCGATTTGTTATAGTAGGAGGTGGGGGAAAGAATGAACTATTCAGTAAATGGCATTGAGAAAACTGGTTTTAAAAGATCCAAATAATACCTCTCTTGATCTGCTTGTTCTCACCTATCCCTGGGGCTCCCCAGTTGCTGCCTACTTTGGTATGGCCTCCACTGGCCCCACCACAGCAAAAGATACAATGATTCTGGTGCCCAGGTCCCAGAAATAGCTCCTTCCATCACCTCGGACTCAGATAAAGCATGAAGCCCCATATAACAGCAATGGAGACTGGTTACCCACTAGCTGCACAGTGAAACTGTTTAACATAACCCAGAAATGAATTAACTCCCCACGGAGCAAACTTCAACCAAAGACAGGGAGAAGATAGGAAGAGAGAGTAGATAAAGTTTTCACCCTTACTTGTCCCTCTGACAGACCATTCTGAGGCATGGCACTTCCATAAAACCTGTCAGGAAAATGTCTTATGTGATCAAACCATAAGACTAGATTTTCTTGGGAAGTTGTAGCCAGCTTAGTTGACATATCATCCAGTTTTTTCTTTCCCTTCTCCCGTATCTTACTATCACTTTTCTCTCAGCTTGCTACCCTGAGATTTGCACCCCTTCATATAGCTTTAGCACATAGGTGAAACCTCAGGCTCTGTTTTTTTTTGTTTGTTTGTTTGTTTGTTTTCTTTTGTTTTGTTTTTTTTTTCAGGGCACTGAGGATGAGATAGCTATATATATATATAAAGAAAAAAAAAGAACAAAAAGTAGCTCCCTAACCCACACCATACAAAAATTCATATGTAAGTGGAAAAAAGACTTAAACATTAAAAAACTTTAAAATGTCTTGATGAAAATGTAGAGAACTTTTCTCTTATAATAATAAAGTATTTCTTAAAATGTAAAAAGCATAAACCGTGCCAAAAATATTTTTTAAATTCATTCAACAAATGATTATATAAACAAGGGTAAATTACAAGCTGTACTCTGAAAGAAGATATTTGTAATTCATGTCATTGATAAGGACAGGTATACAGAATTTATAGCTACTTCCTAAAAACCAAGAATAAAGGATAACCTGACAGAAAAATGGGCAAAGGACAGAAATATGCAATTCCTAGAGGAGGACTTCTAAAAGGCCAGTAAATACATAGAAGATTGTTAATCTCATCATTGACTAGGGAAATCAAAACACTTGAGATACAATTTCATACCCATCTAACTGGAAAAAATTTAGAAGAATGATAATATAAGTATTGGAAATGGAGCAATGAATTCATACACTGCTGATGAAATCATAAATTGTTACAATCATATTAGAAAACAATTTGGCAGCATCTTGTGAAGATGTGCTTGCCCTTTGGCCAAGAAATTCCATTTCTTGTTATATTTGCTAGGCCTAGAGAAATCCTCACATATATACACAAGGAGCTGTGTACAAGAATGATCACTGCAGTATTATTTGCAATATGAAAAAAGTAGAAACCACCCAAGTGTTCAACAGGAGAAAAAATGAAATAAAATAAGTTTTGGTATATTCACATAGTAGAATGCCATGCAGCAGTTCAAATGAATTAGCTAGAGCTATATATATCAACCAGGATAAATCTCAAACACATAAGAGAAAAAATCAAGTCACAGAATGATACAGTGTGGCACCATTTACCTATAAATCAAAACATGGATAATACACCATATTTTCCTGGGCACACGTGTAATTAAAGTATTAAAATATATATGGGACAGCTAAACACCAAATTCAGGATAATTGTTAAAAATGGATAGAAAAGGATAGTAATGAAATCAGCATGGAGTACACAGGAGGTTTCAACTTCATTGGTGATGTTTTTTCGTTTTTTTTTATTTGAAGCAAATATGGCAAAATGTTAGTATTCATAAAGCTGAATATTAGAACAGGTGTCCATTCTGTTTTTCTCTGTGTATGTTTGCAACATTTCATTAAATGTTTTTAACTAGGTGAAATGCTTTGGAAAGACTCAAGGAAGGCTGAGATACCAAAGTCAAAAAACAAACAGAAGCGTTTTCCATTGATATAACTGTGGGCAAAACAACTATGAAAAATTGAGTAAATGATTTAAAAATTATACACACAGATTTCCTCCCAGGGTGTTTAAGTTCTTGCTCTACTTTAAAGAAACCAAAACTGGAAATCATAAGCAATACATGGTGAGCATGGTTTGTTCAAGAAAAGATAAAGCAGAGCTACAATAAATGGACTCAGACTTTAAAAAAATGACCTTGTCTTACATCAAAAAAATTGGTGAATGAATGTTATAAATATGTTTTAAGTTAAAATAAAATACTTAAAGCAAATATATGTCACATTTTATGATTTCCTGCTTTAACGGGATTATTATATTTCCAGCCTACTACTAAATCAATACCAGTCATGATCATATTGTATAAGAAGGCTTCTACTGTAGTTATTTCAAGATCTCTTAGCACATATTAAAGGCCTCTATGCTATGCAATGTGCTGGGAGCCTATGGCTCCCTGAAGGATTTAGTGAGAGAAATGACCAGGTGGCATTTCAGTCATCCAAGGCAGCGGGGAAAATGGGAGCAAATTCAGCAAAACATGAACAGCTTCTTCTACTGGAGGGTGTATGATTAGGGAAAGAGATAAGGTTAGAAAAATAGGTTGTGGCAAGGCTAGAGATAGAGGTGTTTGATTTAATCTTAATCTCAACTTTAATGTACTTTAGTTTCCAAATAGGAAGTATTTTTTTGCTCATCGTACTTTCAGTTGTCATGTCAGAAAGTAGTCATCCGCAGTTTCCAAACAATTCTGTGTTCCTAAGATTAACAAAGTAAATGGGATCAGAATTATCTCTATAACTTTTGTAATAGACTGAATTATGTCCCATAGAAAAGACATAAACTTAATTCATGTTCCTGGGGATGTGAACCCATTGTAAAGTGTCTTTGAACATATAAAGTGGGTCAGGGTATGGACAACTGAACCAGGGCTGAGCCTTACTCTGTATTATTGGAAGCCTTATAAAGAGAACCCAGAAGTCACAGGAGCCAGAAAGGAAAGGGCATTTCCATGTGGTAGGAGGTGGTAATACAAGCCAAGGAACCCCAAGGATTGCCAGCAATCCAGAATACTGTTGACTTTGGAGAGAAAGAATGTCCATGCCAATGCCTTAATTTTGGACTCCTGGCCTTCCAAACCAAAACAATTTAGTACTAGAAAGTGGGGGTATTGTTAGTACAAATACCTAAAAAAAAAAAAAAAAATACAAACAAGTGAATCTGGAATTGGGTAATGAGCAGAGGCTGGAAGAATTTTGAGGTGCTTGGTAGAAAATGCCTAGATTGCTTTGAAGAGATTACCAATAGAGATATGGATAGTATAGGCATTTCTGGTGATGGCTCAACAATAAGTGAGAGTTGTAGAGAAAATTTGTATCATTTTAGAGAATTCAGAATTTGTCATGAACAGAATGTTGATAGAAATATGTTCACTAAAGGCACTTCCAGTGAGGCCTTAGCAAGAAATGATGGTTTTGTTATTGAAAGCCGGAAGAAACGTAATCCTTGTCATGAGGTGATATAGAGCTTGGAATAATTGTAGTCAGATGTAATATGGAAGGCAGAACTTGTAAACGATGAATTTGGACGTTTAGCTGAGATATCTAAGCTAGCTGTGGAAGATGTGACCTAGCTTTTCTCTGCTCCCTATAGTGAAATTGAAGAGGAAAGGGATAAACTGAGGATTGAACTATTAAGCACAAAGGAACCAAGTATTGATAATTTGGAAAATTTTCAGCTTCTCTAGATAGCGTGCTGTAAGACTTGGGCCAGAAGTGACCCTATCAAGTCCCTGCCTGAGCTCCTAGGAGGAGAATCCCCAAAGAACAGGGTTCTAAGCCAGAGTGTGACTGAGCAATACTTTGCTAAGAAGACTAGACATATGACACACAGATCCAATCAGCCTTCTTGGTAGAATTCAGGTTTGGAAATGTATTTTTTCAGGAAAGTTCTGTGGAAAGTCCCTTTATCTGATAGTCTGGACTCCCCTGAATTATTAGCAAAACTGACAAAGTTTTTGAGACTTTTGAATGAGCTGAAACACTGTCAGCCTGGACTGAGGCAACAGAGACAGGATGAAATGAAAGGAAAATGACTTCAAGGGCAGAACCGCGGTAGCAGAGGTCTAGAGCAAAGAACTCTTCTTGAACCAAGAAAGTGGGGCTTCTGCGCAAGCCTTTGGGTAGAGCAGGATTCAGGCCCCAGGGTTGGAGGGGGCGGGGCTTTCATATTGATATTCAAAGAGAATTCCATCACCAGCCCAATACCCAGAGAGAGTACACTCTAACAGCATTTGGGGAGAGTGCTGCCCCCTGCAAAGCTTCAAGGGAGGCTTTCCTGGCAGAGCCTGATTACCTTTCTAATGCTGGGAAAAGGTGGAACCTAGGCCCAGTAGTATGAGGAGGGCATGGAAAGGGTGGGACTACTACTCCAACAGACCCAGACACAAAGCTTCAATCTGCAGATGGCTCTTACATCTTGGAATCTAATGGAATTTGCCCTGCTCAGTTTTGGACTTGCTTGAGAGCTCTGACCCCTGCTTTCCTTTTAATTTCTCCCCTCTGAAATGAGAATTTCTACTCTATCCCTGTCCCACGATTGTATTTTGAAAGCATATAACTTGTTTGTTAGGTTTCACATGTCCACAGATGGAGAGGAACTTTGTCCCACGACTTTAATCTTTTTAATTGATGAATAATGCACCATTGCATGGGATATACCACATATTATTTATTCACTCATCAGTTGATGGCCATTTGGGATGTTTCCATGTTTTGGCTATTATAAATAATAATAGCCAAAGTTTATGTGTAGACACATGTCCAGCACCAGTTCTTGAATGATTCCTTAATCTCTCACTGATTTGGAATGTTCCCCTATATTTGTGCCCTGTGGTAGCTTGGAGCTATGTACCCCAGAAAAACATATTCTTGAACTTAATCCATTCCTGTGGTTGTGAACTCTTTAAATAGAACCTTTTGATGAGGTTACTTCAGCTAGGGTGTGGCCCAGGTGAATGGGGTGGGTCTTAATCTTATTACTGAAAACCTAACAGGGAAAGTCATAAAGAATGAAAGCCAGAGGGAGTAGCCAGAAGCTGAAAGTCAACAGAACACAAAAGAGAATGGAGAGGCCAGGAGAGGCTGCCATGTGCATTGCCATGTGACAAAAAAAAAAAAAAAATCCCAGGAACAAGGATCACTAGCAGCCAGCCCCAGAATGCCAATCTTCAGGGAGAAAGCATCATCTTGATGACACCTGGATTTGGATTCTCCTAACCTCAAAACTGTGAGCCGATGAATTTCCATTGTTTAAGCCAAACCATTGCATGGTGCATGCTTTAGCAGTGAGGAAACTAAAACAGGTGTCCTTGTATGTTCTTCATAAGGTGTTACAGTTTTCTCTAAAAATGTTTTACACATTTATTATTAGGTTTATCTCTAAATATTTTATAGATTTTATTGCATTATAAAAGGGTTCTTCTTTTTCAGTTGTATTTTACTAATTGTTTATTGCTGTTATATAGAAAAACTATTGATTGTTGAATGTTTATCATATATCCTACCACTTTGACAAACTTTGATTTAGTTCTTTGTGGTCCTTCCATGTTAATAGGACTGATTCTAATGTTCTGTCAATAAGTACGATGTTTGCAAATAGGTTTGTTAGATACCTTTTTCAGATTAAAATTTTGTAGTTTTTAAAGGATGCATATTGTAGTGGACATGACTGGTGTTCACCCATATCTGGCTGTCCTCTTTTTACCAGGCACACAAAAGGCTGCATTTTATTCCCTAGTCCTCTTCTGGTTGATGCAGCTGTGTGACTAGTTGTGGCCACTGTTCTGTGAGCAGAAAGGACATGTGTTATTTTCAGTTCAAAGAATTTAAAGGACTTTCTTCTCCCCTTGTTGTGGAGATGAACAGAGCCATGAACTGATATAGCAGGTTTATAAGATGATACCAAGCCTGAATCTCTGAATCATCTTTTGCAGAATTTGCAACAGAATTTTTTGCAGAAGGGAGATATAAGCTGATAAGTATGAGGTGCCTGGGATTTCAGAGCTTCTTTGTTACCACAGCATGTCCTGTCCCTTTCTAACTAATGCAGATGTTGAATGTTATCAAATACTTTGTCTCAACTATTAAGATGTTTCTTTTTCTCTTTTAATATGATAGTGAGATAAACTACACTGATACATTTCTGTTATTGAACTATCTTTGCATAACCAATAGGGTACACAGCAGAAATCATGGAATAATCACAGGATAATTTTTCAAATAAACTTTATTATGGCTTAATTTACATACCAAAAATGCATCCATTTTAAGCATACAGCTTGATGATGTTTGACGAATGTGAATACCCATGTAACTTCCGTCACAATCAAGATATCAAACATTTGCATCAACAAAAAATATTCAATGATATTCCTTTGCCATCACTATTCTTTATCTCTGGTCTCAGGCAAGAGTGGATCTACTTTCTGCCACTGTAGATTAGTGTCGCCTGTTCTAGAATTTCACAGAAATGAAATCATATAGTATACAGTCTTTTGTGTTTGGCTTCTTCCGCTCAGCATAATATTTTTGGGATTTGTCCTAATTATTACACTTATGAGTAGTTCACTCCTTTTATGGTTGAATAGTTTTCCATACATGGATACATCATAAATTTTAAAAATTTTGATGAAATATGATTTGCAATTTTTTTTCATTTATTTCATGCCTTTTGGATCTTATTGTTCTTGTTCCTTTAAAATGTATTTACTGGAAAGGATCCTCCCACCCCCCTGCTTCTGATGAATTTTAGGCAATCACACAACTTTTCTGCTTATTCTTAGCTAGTAAGAATAACATAGTCCCATAGTTCTACGTTAAATAAGTCTCTGTTAAGGCATTAGAATGTCCAATTCTACATACATGATGAAAAAATATCATATTTTATTTAAATTGAAAACTCCTCCCCTCCCCTAACTTGGGCTTCCTGCAGGTTTTATTAATATTAGGAAGGGAGGGGTGGTAGGGACATATTTGCACTTTTTCCCACTTAATATATATTCTATTCTTCCAGATGGCTCTCTCAGGTTTGAGAGGGAATCATAAGAAATTTCTCTCAGGTTTGGGAGAGCAACACTTGTTAAATAGTTTCAAGCTGTCTGAGATTGGCAGATATTCAAATCTGACGATTTCTCCCTCGGGGCATATTTGTGGATTCTGCCAAGGCCCCCACTAGAACATTCTATTGTGACTACCTTACTGCAGGTAATACCATTTCCCTTCCAGTGGTTGCTCCCATTCCAGCCTCTGTTTTTTGGTGGCTCACTCCACACTGGGCCCTTCTGTTGGAATCCTGGTGGCTCTTCCAGGTAGTCCTCTTGGGCAAGACTTAAAAGGATTCAGGCTAACTTTCTTTCCAAAGAAATCTTCGACCCTGACAAGCTCATGGAGTCCAGGCCACTTGATACAATTTCACCTTCACACCTGTGGTTGGAGCAACTAGCCAGCTCATCTCTGCCTTTCACATGTTCCAGGCATGAATCAGACTCTGCTGCACTATGTCCCACTACCTGGAGAAATTACATATGCGAGTCTGTAGGTGGTTCAATTGAAACAGCTCTCTCTTGGCTTCAGAAGAATCAGAAAACATCCCACATCCCAACTCCTTGGACATGAGAGGGGGAGACTCACAACATAGCTCTCTCCAGGGAAAACGTCTTCACAAAGTCATCCACCAACAATCTTTCATGCCTAGAGGGTGAGGGGGTTCCAGACTGTGTAACTGGCTTTGAAACTTCTACAAGATGGTCTGCTGGCAATGTTGGTATTTAATATCCATTGCCTTAGGGTTTCATGCTGAAAGTTCCCATTTAAAATCCTATCACATTTACATTTGTGAGCTAAAAGCTACTTGGATGTGATGTATTATCCTTTTACTACCCTCATGGATTAAGATTTCCAATGTTTTATTTAAGATTTTGGGTCCATATTCTTAAATAAGATTGACCTATATATGTGCTTTTTTTTGTACTGAACTTGTCAGTGTCATGTAGCAGGATAGGAATTTGCATTCTATGACTCAGATGTGCAAAAAAAGTAACGTTCATTATTTTTCTATAACTAATATCTTAGACTCAATCTTCTATTCCTATTGCTTGCAGGAAAAAATTTAATTGTGTTTATATCTCTGTGAGTTTAAATTGAATATAATCAATTCAAAATTCCCTGCTGGCTGTTTCCTCCCCTCATAACAGCAAGAGAACTGTCCCATGACATTTCCTGTGTTGTCCATTGTCCCCGTTGAAGCCTGCTGACAGGGGCCCTTATCATTATGCGTATCGTTCTGATGCCCACGAGAGAGATTCACCGATCCTGCATTCTGTACTCTCCTCATGACAACCCCAGGTCTCCTCTAATCAAATAGTTTCTCTCAGTGCTTATCTGTCCCCTAAGGGATGCAAGGAAATCTTGAGTGCTTTCTCTACAACATGAGAGTACGTAAGACTCTCCCTCAGCCATTGCTACCCCACCCACACTGAACATGGTACCAAACCAAATACAGGGTTGTTCTGAGAAACTTTTGGTCTTCCAAACTAAATTTGGGAACTGGGGCACTAGCCGTGTTTTGGGATTTCCCCAATTTTATTTCAGGGATCCAGGGCACTTTTTCCTCACCACTTATTCTTCTTTCTCTCACTACACTCTCCTTCACCCCCCATCTCCATCACCAGAATTTTCTACCTTCTCTTCCTTTACCTAACCCCCTCTTCCTTCCTGCATGCCATTTGCCATCCCTTACATTGAGACAATAACAGAGCAGGCAGGAGAATGGCAGGAAAAGAACCCAAATTATCAAGAAGGGAAAATACACCAGGAGGCATTTTCTAAAAACCTTTAATTAACTTACATTTAAATCCAAGACATATATTGCCCTTATGCTTTTGCTGCAAAACCAAGAATCCAATTACACATAAATCCCTACATATTATGGGGGAATGTTCTAGTTTGCTAGCTGCTGAAATGCAATATACCAGAAATGGAATGGCTTTTAAAAAGGTGAATTTATAAGTTGCTACTTTACAGTTCTAAGGCCAAGGAAATGTCCCAATTAAAACAGGTTTATAGAAATGTCCAATCTAAGGCATCCAGGGAGAGATACCTTGGTTCAAGAAGGCCGATGAAGTTCAGGGTTTCTCTCTCAAGTGAGAAGGCACGTGGCGAACACAGTCAGGGCTTCTCTCTCAGCTGGAAGGGCACATGGCAAATACGGTGTCATCGGCTAGCTTTGTCTCCTGGCTTCCTGTTTCATGAAGCTCCCCGGGAGGCGTTTTCCTTCTTCATCTCCAAAGGTCGCTGACTGGTGGACTCTCTGCTTCGTGGTGCTGCAGCATTCTCTGCTCTCTCTGAGTCTCTCTCAGTCTCCAAAATGTTTCCTCTTTTATAGGACTTCAGAAACTAATCAAAACCCACTCAAATGGGTGGAGACATGTCATCCCCTAATCCAGTTTAACAACCATTCTTAACTAAATCTCATCAACCAGGGAGATGATCCCATCACAGTCCCAAATACACAGCATTGAATAGAGACTATTCTACCTTTAAGAAATGGGATCTATATTAAAACATGGCTTTTCTTAGGGGGCATACTTCCCTTCAAACCAGCACAGGGAACATGCTGCCTATTTCTCCACGTACTTTAATGAGCTTTCTAGAAACCTCTCAGGAAACCTATACTAATAACTATTACATATAATCGTCCAGGTACCATTATTATATCAGTTTAATTCTTGCAGCAAACCAGAAAAAGTAAATTGAGCCTCAAAAAAGTGGCTATGTTAGTGAGGATACAGGCTAAGTTGTTATAACAAAGAGATAACAAAATATGGTAATTTGAAACAAAGTGGTTTATTTCACTCTCAGCAAACACAGCTGAGGCAGGTGGGAAGTCCAGGGTAGTAGATGGTTCCGCTTCACAAAGTTATCCCAAGAAGCCAGTACCTTCTGTCTGGTTATTACCAATCCACTAGAGTTCTGTCCTTGTTCTAGTTTGCTAGCTGCCAGAATGCAATATACCAGGAACAGAATGGCTTTTTAAAAGGGGAATTTAATGAGCTGCTAGTTTACAGTTCTAAGGCTGAAAAAATGTCTCATTTAAAATAAGTCTATAGAAATATCCAATCAAAGGCATCCATGGAAAGATGCCTTGGTTCAAGAAGGCCGATGAAGTTCAGGGTTTCTCTCTCAAGTGAGAAGACACATGGTGAACACAGTCAGGGTTTCTCTCTCTCATCTGGAAAGGCACATGGCGAACATGGCGTCATCTGCTAGCTTTCTCTCCTGGCTTCCTTTCATGAAGCTCCCCGGGAGGCATTTTCCTTCTTCATTTACAAAGGTCGCTGACTGGTGGACTCTGCTTCTCGTTGCTATGTCATTCCACTCTCTCAGAATCTCCTCTTTTTCTCCAAAATGTTTTCTCTTTTATAGGATTCCAGTAAACTAATCAAGACCCACCCAAATGGGTGAAGACACGTCTCCACCTAATCCATTTTAACAACCACTCTTGATCACTCAAGATCACGTCAAGATCACATCAAGATGTGACTTCCTAAGTCACATCTCCAGGGAGATTATCTAATTACAGTTTCAAACATACAGTACTGAATAGGGATTAGAAGAAATGGCTGCCTTTACATAATGGGATTAGGATTAAAACATGGTTTTTCTAGGGTACATGCATCCTTTCAAACTGGCACAGTCCTCATCTGCATAGTACACCACCACATATCCATGTTTCAGCCTGTGGGAAGGAGGGAAAGAGAAGATGAAGTATAGGTGATTTCATTTTAAGGAAATTGCATTCAAGCACTTCAGTTCACATCCCATTGGCCAGAAAGGCCATGTATAGCCACATGGCCACAATAACTATAAGGGAGGTTGAAAAATATAACCTCTTTCTCACTGGACACATGCCCAGGTAAAACTAGTGGTAGGTAGGTGTGGTATGATTCTATTACTAAAAGAAGAAGGAAAAAATGGATACTGGGAATCTTTAGGCATGCCTGCCACAGAATCCAATGTGATTTTCTCCTTTTGAACTTTTGGCAATGTGTCCCGATTAAAAAACTACATTTTCATTTCCCTTGCAGATAGGAACCAGTTAAATGTAAGTAAAAGTCAGTTGGATATAAGTAGAGGTCATTGAGAGAGGCTTCTTGGAAAGCTTAAATTGCCCTTCTTCCCTCCATCCTTTCTTTTACTTGGAAGGCAAACAGATGGCTAGAGCTTCAAAAGCCATATCAAATCATGAGTGACCTAGCTCATGGAGGTCATGTGCTAGAAAGTTTTGGAACACATATAAAGGAGGGACCATAATGATTAAGGAGCTACCAATCCTCAACTCCCTAACCCTGCACTTCTCTATTTTGAGCGCAAATAAACCTTTCATATTTGAATTGCTTTAATCAAGTCTAAAACTGACAAATTTATAATTATTTCATTAGGTGATATATTCAAAGTCACTTCTAGGGTATTCATACTCGCATTTACATAACTCCAAAGCCCATTTTCTAGCACATCCAGGAGTAAATATGTCTTTTATAAGAGGGAAATGATTTTACTTTGTAAAGAATCCCCAATACAATAAAGAAATAATAGTTGGCTCCACCATATTTAGGGAAAGATATTTATCCTTTGCATCTAGAGTTCTACAAGTTGTTCATGTGATGAAGCATTTTGGCTAGGAAATATTTCTCTATTAGAAGTATGCAACATAACATTACAGAAAAGGACTAGAAGCTTTCAAAATAAGCATAATTTTATTTTCCTATTCTGACTTTTCCTATTAATATTAATTGGCTGCTTCTTCATTTCCCTTGTCATCAGCTAGCATCTAGTAAGACAAGCAATAGGAGACACCAATGTTAAAGAAAAGTAATGGGAGACATTTTTGAAATTTATTGCATTCTATTGATTTACATTACTTTCTTTTCCAGTTGGAAAAAAAGAAACAATTATTTAACTTTATCTACTAAATTGGGTCCGCCTTATGAAACATATAGTTTGAGATTCTCTGAGCTACAGGATTTACTGATGAGGCCTTTATACCGTTAGGATGAAGAAGACTTGGAAGACAAGGAATAACCTTTGAGAGCCAGCATCACCTATGTGCCTAGGTAAAGGCTTTCAGCCTTTCAACTTTAGTGATCACTTGGTTAGAGTAGGAAACAGACCGTATGAACTATCTAACCCATGTGTTCCAAATGGTTACTGAAGAAAACATCAGTAGAACATGTGAGGAAAATTGTGCTACTTTTTGGCAAAATACCAAAATATGATATAAATTATATGCAAAGGTTTATTAATAAATATTGTTAATATAATCTCCCTTTGGGAAAAGAAGTGAATGTTTGAGGCAGTTGAAAATGTTTAGATTTGGAATGTCCTGAGTGGTAAAAAGTAAGCAGGTAAGACTATAAATTTATCAGTAGATTCCACTTTTTGGTTTTTGAGTTTCAAACTTTGATTTGGTTATTAAGCAAAGTACAACAGTTAAATCAGGAAAAGTAGGATCCCACCCATTCTACCTTCAAATTCCCTCTTCACTTTCTAATAAGTTTGTCTTAGGTATGAATATGCCAATCAAGAATGAGCCCTCAGTCCTTGGTGAAACAGCTGATTCTAGGACTGGGGAAGGAAATATATATGATGAGCCTGGAACATCTTGTAGTGCCACAAAGTTCCAGAAAGAAAAGAAGTGCTCAAAACAAAACCAAAACTCCACAGTGATGGGGTATTTCAAAGGGGCACAGTAGCCAACTGAAAGCACTCAATGGCCAAAATTGGAACAATTTGAGTAACAAAATAAAGTGGCATAGATATAACCCAAAGTACAATATAAATATTCATGAGTCCATATAGCTATAAATAAATGATCGAATAAATAAATGGGGAAGTGGCAAATCTTTTGTACATAAGCATTCCAAATTATTTGCATAAATGTCCCACCAACAAGGAAGAGGAGCATAAATCCCCACTCTTTAAATGTGGCCTATTTATAGCAAATTCCTTTCAAATAGTACAGTATGGAAAGGAGATAAAAAGAGTCACTTTACAATGGAGAAACCTGAAGAACACTACCTCAGCCCCAGGTGCTCAAGGCCCAACATTAATAGTGAAATCATTTTGATACTATATACCCTTAATATGATGTGATGAAAATGGCACTTTATTTCTGTGGTCTTCCTCCCCAAAACTCACAACGCCAGCTAATCATGAGTAAAACATCAGACAAATCCCAGCTGAGGGACACTCTACAAAATACCTGACCAGTCCTCCTCAAAACTGCCAAAATCATCCAAAACATGGAAAATCTAAGAAATCGTCACAGTCAAGAAGAGCCTAAGCAAACATGGCAACTAAATGTAATGTGATTTCTTGGATGGGGTCCTGGAACAGAAAAAGGACATTAGCTAAAAACATAAAATCAGAATAAAGTATGGACTTTGGTTAATAATAATGTGCCAATTTGGATCCATTAATTGTAACAAATGTATCATACTAAGATATTAAGAAACTAATAATAGGTGAAACTGGGTGTAGGGTATGTGGGAACTCTCTCTACTGGTTTCATA
Source organism: Tamandua tetradactyla (assembly GCF_023851605.1). NCBI lineage: Eukaryota > Metazoa > Chordata > Mammalia > Pilosa > Myrmecophagidae > Tamandua > Tamandua tetradactyla. Next base: position 182,544,891 of record NC_135328.1, on the reverse strand, counting down.
ATTTTTCTAAAACTGTTCTAAAAATAAAGTTCATTTTTAAAAGAAGTAAGGGTGACATCATCAACATGGAGATGTAAGATACTCTGGAAAAATCTCCCCTTAGTATCACCTAATAAGAGGACAAATCCCACTTGCTTAGATCTCTGGAGCATAATAGAGACTGGAGAAGGACACCATAAATACTGAATCGAAGAAAGGGGGAAAACATACCAAAATCAGGTAAGAGATTTGTATCCTGGAGCAGCCAGTAGGTACCCCTCCCTCTTACTTGGTTCCACCCAGCTTAGGAGTCACACAGAAGCAGCATGGGCCAGGTCCCTTCTGCATGGATACAACCATAGAGTCACTCACTGCAGTGAGTTAGAACCCCACACATATCCAGGCACAGGGATCAAAATCTGCAGAGACCAAGAGCAGAACACAAGCAGCTAATGAATGCCACATACAAAAATTCCCTCAGCGCAAAAAGAAAATGTGACCCAACTGTTGACAAGAGTTGCACACACTCAATACAGTCTCTGTTTTTGGACCACTTAAATACAAGATGGACCTTTCTGGATTGACCCCATCTGGCTCCCCAGGACAGGATACCCTAACAGGGAAGAAAAGCCTCATAAAAAGAGGGGACAGGTGGTGAATACTGAACTAGTGTAAGGATTCCAGGATTGAAAAGTATAATGAACAGGGGACACTGAGTGAGAGAGAGAAAATTTAAACAAATTATAGGACCAGAGGAGAAAATTCTGCATAAAAACAAGGAGAACAGATCAAATTTCCCAAAGAAGGAACAGAGGAAAGGAAGCATTCTCCTGGAGGTGAAACAATTGCATGCAAAAAGGGCAATCTTAAAAATGGCACTGAATAGCTAAGGTAAGAATGAAGGGCAGAAAAGCTGAGAAAATCTGACCCTAAAGGTCCAGAAAAGTTGTACCAAGCATCAAGGAAGAGCCTTAACACAAAGCCAGTCAACAACAAAACCATAAGCCAAAAGGAGAAACCGACCTCAGAATTAATACATCAAAATAATCGGATGCCCAGACAAGAATTATAGGCCAAACTAAGAAACTAGAAAATATGGTTCAGTCAATGGAATAAACTTCAGAGAAGACACAGATTTTGGAACAACTAATCAAGGAAGTTCAAACAAATCTCCTAAATCAGTTCAAGAAAATGAAGGAAAATATGGGTAGAAATAAGCTACTGGTGGATTTAGAGTCAAAGGATATTAAGAGGTTAAGGAAGAATTTAAAAGTTTAGAAAGAAACATAATGAAAATTATGGGGCTGAAAAGCACAATAATAGAGATTTAAAATACACTAGAGGCATACAACAGCAGATTTGAACAGGCGGAAGAAAGAATCAGCAAACTAGAAGACTGGACAATCAAAATCATAGTCAGGAAAACAAATGGAAAAAGGGTAGAAAAAACTTTAGCAGCGCCTCAGGGATTTGAGTGACAGCATGAAGCATGCAAACATATGCATCATGGGTATCCCAGAAGGAGAAGAGAAGGGAAACGGGGCAGAAAGAACATCTGAGGAAATAATGGCCAAAAATATCCCAACTCTTATGAAAGACATAAATAAACATGTCCAAGAAGCACAACATACTCCAAACACAATAAACACCAATAGACCTACTCTGAGACACACACTATTCAGAATTTCAAATGCCAAAGACAAAGATAAATATTAAAGCAGCAAGAAAAAAGTGATTTGTCACAAACAAGAGATCCTAAGTAAGACTATGTCTGATTTCTCATCAGAAATCATGGAGGCCAGAAAGCAGCAATATGATATATAGATATATATATGTACTGAAAGAGAAAAACTGCTAGCTCCAAATCATTTATCTGGTAAAACTGTCCTTCAAAAATGAGGGTGACTTCTGGGTAACAGTGGCTCAGTGGCAGACTTTTCGTCTGCCATGCCAGAGACCTGGGTTTGATTTCCAGTGCCTGCCCATGCAAAAAAAAGGAGGGTGACTTCCAATATGAAAAATTTAGAACTGCCACAGCCCAAACACCCATAAAAAGAGGAATGGAAAAAAGGTGATGGTGGAGTTATACAGGGAAGATAGGATTTAACAAATTAATATGAATGCTGAATCATTAAATTGATATCTCTTTTAATCTCCAGTATTTTAGAACAGCTAGAAGGTAAAAACCTAAAATTGTGGATTTGTAACCCATGTCAAACTCTGAAATATGTTCTACAACTAATTGTGGTTGAAAAAAAGTTAAAAAAGAAGGGTGAGTTTGAAGTATTCATAGATAAATTCGTAGATAAAAACTTCCCAGAAACTGGAAAATTCATAAACAAAAGACCTGTCCTACAAGAACTACTAAAACAAGTTCTTCAGGTTGAAAGGAAAAGACAGGAGAAAGCGGCTTGGCATAATGTGAAGAAATGAAGATCTTCAGTAAAGGTAACTAAAAAGGTAAATGCAAAACCCAATAGTTCTATATCCTCAAAATATAACTCTATTCTTTAATTCCTGTAAGAGTCAGAATGCAATTGAACCATATTTCCTAATAATGGACATGCAATATATAAATAAATAATTTGGGACAAAAAATATAAAGAGGAGAAACAGATATGGGAACAATGTTTATGCTGTTGAAGCGAAGGTTACCGCCTTTCTAATTAGTAGGTTATAAATGTAGTTTGTATTATATGAACCCTAGGGTAACCACAAAGAACATATTTTAAAAACACAGAAACAGAAATAAGAAAGTGATCAGACAGACACATCACAAAAGATTAACTATACAGCAAAAGAGGCTTCAATAAAGTAAAAGAGAGCCAAAAAAGACACAGCATATAGAAACTAAAGGTTAAAATGGCTGAAGTAGTACTGCCTTTATAGTAATAATACTGAATGTTAATAGATTAAACTACCTGATCAGAAGACACAGATAGGCAGAATGGATTTTAAAAACATGATCCAACTACATATTGTTTACAAGAGACTCATCTTAGACCCAAAGATACAAACAGGTTGAAAATGAAAGGATAGAAAAAAGATAATCCATACAAACAGTAAGCAAAAAAGAGCCGAGATAGGTAGCTATAGTACTAATGGACAGATTAGACTTTAAGTCAAGAGCTCTTACAAGAGCAAAGCAAGATGCTACGTTAATAAAAGGGCCCATTCACCAAGGAAAAAATAATGATCATAAATATTTATGTAATATTTATCATGTATCCAAAATACATGATAAAAACATGGGCAAAACTGAAGGGATAAATAGACACCTCTACAATAATTATTATATAATACATCTAGATAGAAGATCAGTAAGAAAGCAGAGAACTTGAATAATGTGATAAATGAACTAGACCTAACAGATACGTACAGAATATTGCCTGCCAAAACAGTAGAACATACATTCTTTTCAAGTGCACGTGGATCATTCTCCAGGATAGACTGCATGTTGGGTCACAAAAACCTCCCACTAAAGAAAAGCCCAGAACCAGATGGCTTCACAGGTGAATCTGTCAAACATTCCAAGAATAATTCATACCAATACTGCTCAAACTCTTCCAAAAAATTGAAGAGGGAGTGTGCTGGCTTGATACTGTTATGTACCTCAGGAAAGCCATGTTCTTCTAATCCAATCATGTGTGGGCAGACCTATTGCTGGGAAGGACCTTCTGATTAGGTTGTTTCTGTGGAGATGTGACCCACCCAATTGTGGGTGGGATCCTTTGATTAGTTGGAGATGAGACCCCGCCAATTCAAGGTGAGTCTTAATCCACTTACTGAAGTCCTTTAAGAGGAAAAAATTTTTGAGAGAGCAGACAGATGCTTGCAGAGCCATCACAGAGAGCAGAGAGATGAAATCAAGTGACAGATGTCTGGAGATTCAGAAGGAGCTGAGAGAGCCATTTGAACCCAGATGCCAGAAGAGGACAGCAGACATCACCATATGCCTTCCCATGTGACAGAGAAATCCCAAATGCGATCAGTCTTTCTTGAGAGAAGGTATCCTCTTGCCAGTGCCTTAATTTGGACATTTTTGTGGCCTTTGAATTGTAACTTGTAACTTAATAAATCTCCTTTATAAAAGCCAATCAATTTCTGGTATATTGCATTCCAGCAGCATTAACAAACTGAAGCCGAATTTTGGCTCCAGAAGCTGTTCTTTCCTTCCCAATGGCTCTGGGGACATTGAGTGAATAGAGTCTCCTTTACAATGTCATGCAACTGTTTCTGTGATGTCCCAGCAGGCACCAGGACATTCAGTGTGTTAGGCTCCACAAAACCACCTGAATTTGGTCCTGTAATTAGCTCCTCTTTTTGTCAATCCAATATATTTCTTGCTCATGTCAGGGGTAGATCAACCTCTGCTTCTTATCAGGTTTTTGAGAGTGTAGAAGCCTGATGGTATTTACTGCCCCATTATTGAAAAGGCCCCAGGAAAGCCTGAATGTTGCCAAACCAATAGGGCATTACAGGCTTTGCAGAGTCACTTGATGCATGTATTAGTCTGGGTTCTCTAAGGAAACAGAACCAACAGGAAATATCTGTAAATATGAGATTTTATAAAAGTGTCTCATGCAACTGTGGGGATACATGAGTCCAGATTCCATAGGGCGGCTGTAAGCTTACAGCTCTGATGAAGGTCTTCAGTGAATCCCCCAGGAGGGACTGGCAAGCTGAAGTGGAGAGAGATTCTCTCTTCTGACTTCTCCTTTAAACCCTCCAACTGATTAGATTAAACATCACAAATTGCAGAAGACACTCCCCTTGGCTTATTGCAAATGTAAACAGCCATGGATGCAATCAGTGTGCTGATAATTTAATAAACCAGCCTTCTGGTTTATTAACCAGCCATGAAATTCCCTTGCAGAAATGGTTAGGCCAGTGCTTGCTTGACCAAATTACTGGGCATCTTCACCTGGTCAAGTTGACATATGAACCTTGTGTTAGTTAGATTCAGTTGTCAACTTGGCCAGGTGAGCATACCTGGTTCTGTTGCTGCAGACACAAGCCAATGGTATGTGAACCTCATCTGTTGCTAATTACATCTGCAGTTGGCTAGGAGGCGTGTCTGCTGCAATGAGTGACGTTTGACTTCATTGGCTGATGCTTAAATGAGAGAACGCAATGTAGCACAGCTAAGCAGCTCAGCATTCCTCATCTCAGCACTAGCAGCTCAGCCCAGGCCTTTGGAGATGCAGAAAGAAGTCACCCCGGGGAAAGTTGTTGGAACCCAGGGGCCTGGAGAGAAGACCAGCAGAGACCATCTTGTGCCTTCCACGTAAGAAAGAACCTCAGTGGAAAGTTAACTGCCTTTCCTCTGAAGAACCAACAAAATAAATCCCCTTTTATTAAAAGCCAATCCGTCTCTGGTGTGTTGCATTCCGGCAGCTAGCAAACTAGAACAAACCTAACCATCACAGTCCACCCCTTGTCAACTTGGGCGCTATACACATCACTTTAAACCATACTTAATCTCTAAATAGTACACAATAAAAGACATATGTTTCACCTAACAATACTCAACTGTCCTGTGTACAAACAGAAATACAGTAAATCTCTCCAGAATAGGGTACATGTCCTTGGGTAACATTTACTCTTAAACCTGATATTCCATAATTTAAATACTACAAGAACAGTACAATATATGCCATATGATAAGGGATAAGATAGAGAAGAAAGCAAAGATACTTGCTTTATCTACAAATACAAGCATACTCATAACAAAACAAGGAAGAAATATTCATACCATTACAGTCCTCATTTCTGTAATTAGTCATGTGGCCATAGTTCATATTTATCATTACCTTCTTCCACTACCCATTCCATGTTCCCTTTACTTTCAGCAAACACCTCAGCTGGATGTGGTTCTTTGGTGGGGTGACCCAAAACTTCATTCCTGAAGTTTCTGGGCCATTGATAGTTCTTTCTGGATTGGGTTGTTACAGTTTTCCATTGACTTTAATCACAGGGCATGGTAGTACTAAGAAACACCCTAGGGGATTGCCTGTATTCCAGGGAACTCTTCTTTACCTCCATTGTGTAATTGCAGTCCTATTTTCCCTTATAGTCAGGATCAATCATTCCAGACAGAACAATAATCTCCTTTCATGCCTGTTGATTCAGTGGCACAAGAAGTTCAAAGTGGTCAGGTGGCAGCCTTAACTTCCAGTTCAATGAAATCATTATTGTGTTTCCTGGGGGAGCACACCTCCTTTTGGAACTAAGACCTGTACAACAGCAGAACTTAAGATTGCAGAGACAGGAGGAAAACTTTTTTTAGTAGATCACTAGGGGTCACAGTAAGTGGTGCCACTCCCATTTCCACCCTTTGATTCTGGACCTATGAATCCTGACTATGGGGGAGACAGCACCATAGAATGGATGTCGATTCAGAACATACACAACCTCCTTGAGAACATTTCCTCAGCCTTGCAAGGTATTGCCACAAAGTTGGGACCATAATTGGGTCTTCAAATGGCCATTCCACTCTTCTTTCAGTCTAGCTGCCTCTGGATAATTGGAAACATGGTAGGACCAGAGAATTCTATGAGTGTGTGTCCATTCCTGCATTTAATTTACTCTCAAGTGAGTTTCTTGATCAGAAGCAATGCTGTGTGGAATATCATGATGGTAGATAAGACAATCCATAAGTCCACAGATGGTAGTTTTGGTGGAAGCATTGTGTGGAGGGAAGGCAAACCCATATCTGGAGTATGTGTCTATTCCAGTTAGAACAAATATCTAAGGAGCAGACATCACCATGTGCCTTCCCTTGTGATAAAGAAACACTGGACACAATCAGTTTTTCTTGAGAGAATCTATTTTGTGTATATTCCATTCTGGCAGCATTAGCAAACTGAAACAGATTTTGGTACCAGAGAAGTAGGGTGCCATGATTTGCAAATACCAAAAATGCTGGAACAGTTTTTACACGGATTAAGGGGAAGATTCTGGAAAGACTGTGAAGAGGTAAATAAGAAAGGCATGGATTTCTTTGCAAAGACTCTTGGTAGAAATATGGATGCTAAAGTGTTTCCAATGAGCCCCTAGACAGAAATAATGCATGTATTGTGGAAAGAAGCTGATCCTTGTTTTAAAGTGACAGAGAATTTTGCAACATTCAGTATTGATGTTGGATGGAAGGCAGAATTTGAAAATGACAAGCTTGGATATCTGGCTGAGAAAATTTCAAACTAAATGTGGAAAATGAAGCCTGGTTCTCCTTGCAGCTTATAATAAAATGGGAGAGGAAAAAGATAATCTGAGAACTGAATTCATGGGAACAAAGAAACCAGAAACTGATAGTCTGGAAAATTCTGGGCTTCCAGAAAGTGAGACTCCAGAGAATAGTGCCCCACATGAGTATTTAACCAAACACAGAATCAGTCAGCTGTTTCAGCACAAGCCAGGAATGGAGATGGATAGGATAAACATTCCCATTGCCATGGGAAGAAATTGGAAGGAAAACAGGGATCACCAGATCAAAACAGATCTGAAAACCTGTGGACCAAGTTCCATTAGATTTTAAGGTCTAAGAATCATTAATAAAATTATGTGTTATCCTTGGAGCTTAGTTCTGGAAATAGTTCTGGAAAGTTCTATTGTCTAATGGTTGTGATCCCTGTGTGCTGCATGGAAAACTAACAAGCTTGTTGCAAGATTTGTATGAATGGAACATGGCCAGACTGGATGGAAAGAGGCATAAGAAGGACAGATTGAAAGAAAAATTACTTCAGTCAGAACCATGGAAGCCATGGAAAACTAACAAGCTTGTTGCAAGATTTGTATGAATGGAACATGGCCAGACTGGATGGAAAGAGGCATAAGAAGGACAGATTGAAAGAAAAATTACTTCAGTCAGAACCATGGAAGCTAAGGTCTGGATCCAAGAAATTTCAGGCCAGGAGAGCAGACCCACTCATCCATGTGGAAAGGGTGAATTTGCCCTGGAGACAGAGGATGGGGTGTCCTTCTCCATGATCAGAAAGAATTTTGCTGCCTCAGGCCTCAGAAAGCGTGGAACTCATTCCCTGGGGATTGGGGAGAGCCTAGCCTCCACCCCACTGTTCTGGAGGGGTTGAGCATATGCCACAGAGATGGCAGAGAGTCTGGGCTCTTCCCAGATGCTTAAAGAGAGTGGGACCAAGAACAAGGTAGTCTCCCCAATGCTTGGATGTATAGGAACTCTCGCCCCAGTGTTTGAGAGATCAGGGGTGCTGCATAAGCCCTTGGAAAGGGTGAGACTGCCATCCTCTCAAGCTCCAAAGATAACACATAATTTTATTAATGATTCTTAGACCTTAAAATCTAATGGAACTTGGTCCACAGGTTTTCAGATCTGTTTTGATCCGGTGATCCCTGTTTTCCTTCCAATTTCTTTCCCATGGCAATGGGAATGTTTATCCTATGACTGTCACTCCTTTGTGTATTGGCAGCAGGTAATGTGTTCTGAGTTTCACAGGTCCACAGCCAGAGAAGAATTTGCCCTAGGACAGACCATGCCTGTAACTGAATTTGATGAGATTTTGTACTGGTTTTGACTAGGTATTGCATTTGCATTGTTACCAAAATGGTTTAAGACTTTTATGATATTGTGATGGAAAGAATGTATTTTGTACATGGAAGTAACATGTCTTTCTGGGGTCTAGAGGGTAGAATGTGCTGATTTGAAACTGTTATGTACCCCCTGAACACCCATGTTGTGGAGGCAGACATATTGTTGGGTGGGACCTTTTGATTAGGTTGCTTTAATGTAGATGTGACTCATGTAATTATGTATGGGATCTTTTGATTAGATGGAGATGTGATCACACCCATTCAAGTTGGGTCTTAATCCACTTACTGAAGTCCTTTAAGAGGGAGACTTTAAAAAATTTTTTTGAATTTTTTTAAGCATAACAACATGCAAACATGAACATTCTTACAATATGATCATTCCATTCCTGGTATATAGTCAATAACTCACAATATCTTCACATAGTTGTATGTTCATCACCATGATCATTTCTTAGAATATTTGCATCAATTAAGAAAAAGAAAAAAGCTCATACACACCATATCCTTTACGCTCCCTCTCATTGACTCTTAGTATTTCCATCTACCCAATATATTTTAGCCTTTGTTTCCCCTATTTTTTTCTATACCCCTTATCACTCCTTTTCATTGATCACTAGCATTTCAATCTACTAACTTTATTTTAACCTTTTTCCCTCTATTATTTATTTATTTTTAATCCATACATTTTACTAATCTGTCCATAGCATAGATAAAAGGAACATCAGACACAAGGTTTGCACAATCACAGTCACATTGCGAAAGCTATATCATTATACAATCATCTTCAAGAAACATGGCTATTGGAACACAACTCTACATTTTCAGGCACTTCCCTCCAATGTACCTTAACTAAAAAGGTGATATCTATAAGATGCATAAAAATAACCTCCAGGATAACCTTCAACTCTGTTTGAAATCTCTCAGCCACTGACACTTTATTTTGTCTCATTTCACTCTTCCCCCTTTTGGTCTAGAAGGGTTTCTCAATCCCTTGATGCTGAGTCCCAGCTCATTCTAGGATTCTGTCTCATATTGCCAGGTAGGTTTACACCCCTGGGAGTCATGACCCATGCAGAGAGGAGGAGGGCAGTGAATTTGCTTGTCATGTTGACTGAGAGAGAGAGGCCACATGTGAGCACCAAAAGAGGTTCTCTGGGGGTGACTCTCAGGCCTAATTTTAAGTAGGCTTAGCCTATTCTTTGTGGGGATAAGTTTCATATGAACAAACCCCAAGATTGAAGGCTTGGCCTGTTTCTTTGGTTGTCCCCACCGTTTGTGAGAATATCAAGAATTCTCCACATGAGGAAGTTGAATTTTAAGAGGGAGACATTTTTGAGAGAGCAGACAGATGCTTGCAGAACTGCCACAGAGAGCAGAGAGATGAAACCAAATGGCAGACATCTGGAGATTCAGAAGGAGCTGAGAAAGTCATTTAAAGCCAGAAGCCAAGAGAAAAGGACAGCAGAAGCCCACCATGTGCCTTCCCATGCGACAGAGAAACCCCAGATGTGATCAGCCTTTCTTGAGAAAATGCATTCTCTTGTTTGTGCCTTAATTTGGACATTTTTGCAGCCTTAGAATTGCAACTTGTAATTTAATAAATCACCTTTTAAAAAGCCAATCCAGTTCTAGTAGATTGCATTCTGGCAGCATTAACAAACCCAAATAGGAGGAACACTACCTACCTCATACTATGAAGCCAAATCACCCTACCACCAAAGCCAGATAAAGTTATCACAAGAAAAGAAAATTACAGATAAATTTTTCTCATAAATGTAAGTGCAAGAGTCCTCAACAAAATATTACTAAATTGAATGCAAAGCACATCAAAAGAATTATGCACCATGATCAAGTGGGAGTTATCTCAGGTATGCAAGGAGGTTCAATGTAAGAAAAGTAACACACTACATTACAAAACAATAGGGAAAAATACATGATCATCTCAAGGCAGAAAAGAATTTGAAAAAATGCAGCATCCTTTCTTAATTAAAAACACTAAGAAAAATAGGAATAGAAGGAAACTTCTGCAACATGATAAAGGGCATATGTAAAAGGCATATATAAAAACCCACTTCTAATATCATAGTCAACGGTGAAAGACTGAAAGTTTTCCCTCTAAGATCAGGAACGAGACAAGCATGCCCACTCTCCCCATTGTTATTCCACAGTGTACTGGAAGTTCTAGTCAGAGAAATCAGACAAGAAAAAAAAGAGGCATCCAACTTGAAAAGAAAAAAGTAAAACTATTCCTTTTTGCAGAAGACACGATCAGTCTCAAAAAATTGACAACCAAACTACTAAAGCTCATAGATGAATTCAGCAAAGTTGTGGGGTACAAGATCAATATGGAAAAATTAGTGGTGTTCTTATACACTATTAATGAGCATTTTGAGGGGGAAATCAAAGAAACAATTCCATTTACAATAGCAACTAAAAGAATCAAATTTCTTGGAATAAATGTAACCAAGGATATAAGGATTTATACACAGAAAACTACAAAACTTTAGTAAAAGAAATCAAAGATCTATATAATGACATTTCACGCTCACTGATTGGAAGACCAAATATTCTCAAGATGTCAATTCTACCCAAAATGATTTACAGATTGAATGCAATCCCAGTTAAAATTCAAACAGCCTACTTAGCAGAAATGGAAAATCCAAAATCAAGTTTATTTGGAAGTATAAGAGCTCCCAAATAGCCAAGAACATCTTGAATAAGAATAATGAAGTTGGAGGATTCACACTTCCTATTTTAAAACTTATTACAATGCTACAGTGGTCAAAACAGCATGATACTGGAATAAAAATAGATATAATGACCGAAGGAATCAAACTGAGAGTTCAGAAATAGACCTTCACATCTATAACCAATTGTTTTTTGACAAGGTTGCCAAGTTCACTCAACTGGTAAAGAATACTCTCTTCAACAGTAGTGTTGGGAGAACTGGATATCCACATGCAAAAGAATGAAAGAAGACCCCTATCTCACACAATATACAAAAATGAACTCAAAAATCAATAAAAGATCTGGCTATAAGAACTGGAACTATAAAACTCCTAAGAGAAAACATAGGGAAGCCTCTCCAGGATCCTGTGTTAAGCAATGGTTTCTTAGACTTTACACCCAAAGCACAAGCAACAAAAGAAAAAATAGATAAACGGGACCTCATGAAAATTTAAAACTTTTATGCATCAAAGGACTTTATTATGAAAGTGAAAAGATGACCTACTCAATGAGAGAAGATATTTGGAAACCACATATCCAATAAATGTTTAACATCTAGAAAATATAAAGAAATCCTGCAATTCAACAATAAAAAGACAATCCAATTTAAAAATGGGCAAAAAACTTGAATAGACATTTCTCCAAAGAGGATATAGAAATGGCTGGAAAGTCCATGAAAAAATGTTCAACATCTCTAGCTATTACAGAAATGCAAATCAAAACCACTATGAGATACCATTTTACACCCACTAGATTACTACTATGAAAAAAATGGAAAATTACAAGTTTTGGAGAGAGGTGGAGCAATAGAAACATTCATTTCTCGCAGGAATATAAAATGGTGCTGTTACTATATAGCAATTGCTATACAATTGCAATGAGAAATGAGATCTCAGTTTGACAGTACCTTAGAAAGCTAAGTATACAATTACCATTTGTCCTGGTAATCCCACTACTAGGCATATATCCCAGAGACTTGAAAGCAGGGATTCAAACAGATGTTCATAGCAGCATTATTCACAATTTCCAAAAGATGGAAGCAACCCAAGTATCCATCAACTGATGAAGGGATAAACAAAGTGTAGTAAATATACACAATAGAATAATATTCAGCATTAAAAATGAATGAAATTCTAATTCATGTGACAGCATGAATGAATCTTGAATACATCATGTTGAGTGAAATAACCAGACACAGAAGGGCAAATATTGTCTGATTTCATTAATATGAATTAATTAGAATGAGAAAACTCATAGAGTCAGAATTCAGAATATAGGTTACCAGGGCCTGATTGGGAGTAAGGAATGGGGAGTTAATGTTTAAATTGCATAGAATTTCTACTGGAGTTGATTTTGAAGTTTTGGTAATGGATGGTAATGATGGTAGTACAACACTGTGAATATAATTAATGGCATTGAATTACATATGTGAATTTGCTTAAAATGGAAAATTTTAGCTTGTGTACATGTTACTAGAATAAAAACTAAAAGGAAAAATATAGGCCTATACTACACAATGAACCCTATTTAAATGATGGACTATAGTTAATAGTACAATTATGAAAGTGTTCTTTCATGAATTATAACAAAATGTACCATATTAATGCAAGTTGTTAATAACAGGGTGGCATATGGGAACTCTGTATTTTATGCATGTATTTCTGTAAACCTTCAACTTCTCTAACAAAAAAAATTAATGAAAAATTTCCCGTTTGAAGAAATAAAAGTTCTTTAGTGTCTGATATAGCATCCTTGGATAGCCCAGTGATAAATAAGCCTTTAATTTTGTAACAGTTGACAGGTTGAAGGCCATGTTCTAAGACAGCGTCCTAAAATCCAACTCTAGTCTTTGGCCTTCCTCAGAGCAAAACCCCCAGGGTTTCTGCAAGTGAATTCAGCAATAGCCAAGTAATTATCCATTAAGAGTCACCCTTTGCCAGCCACAGTCATCCAGATGGAGGAAGGTACCCTAGGCTCAGAGCTGGAAGAAAGCAAAAGGAGCACACTATTTCTTTCTTTGTTCACTTATAGCCTTAGTGAATAGGTTTCTGCCTGGTATAATGAGTTATTAATTTGTTTTGTTCCAAGGGGTGAGTTAGAAAGAAGGGAAATGTGATGGTTTACTGTTGGAACTGTTAGGCCTTGCTATGAGCTTAGAAAAAGCTCTAGGATTTTGCTAGCAGAGAAGGGTGGCTGGGGGTAGTTGCCTTGGGTCAGGGGCAGGGGTTGTTGATAATGGGTGGCAGTGTTTCCTCTCAAGTTCAAAAGTTCCCTTTGGCAGGAGCTCTATTCACGTAATATTGAGGAGGTGGAGTAAGTTGTCTGAATGGTAAATTTGAAAGGAAAAAATTGGGCATGCGCAAAAGAGCAACTTCCTATCTCCTTCCTTTGGGAAAGGGCCTGCCCACAGTTAGCAGGCTCTCTGTTCTGCTCCTCCACATTATGTGTCCTTCCCTTATTGGAGAAGGTCTACAGAAGTTCAGTGCCTTCTTTGACATGGTAAGTCCATCTAACTCTAAGGTTTAGCTTTAAGAAGACAACCTGACTCTCACATCAAGTCACATTTTCTAATATAATAGAAATGAATATGCTTTTTTGGCCTCCATCTGCCAGCCTTTGTTTTATTTATCAGAATTTAGATGAAAAGAAGAGTATTATCAAATACCTGCAGAAGTAAGCTTTAGCATAGTACTCTCCAGGGAAGCCAAAGCCATGGTGTATTGAATTCAATAAAAACAAGTAACTGCAGAAGGATGCCATGACTCCTATATTGGGACATGAGAGTTGGTATATAGACTGGGCTTATATCTTGGAAAAGATGGCACTCAGTAAGGCTTCTTAAATGTCTAATACAGCTTTGTCTGCAATCTCTTGAGATGTGACCTATATTATCCAGATGTATTATGGGAGACTGAACATTATCTCCTATAGGCAAGGACCCTCTATCCTGTTCTTACAGTCAACTTAAGGGCATCAAGAATCTAAGCTGTGCCATAAACATGTCATGAACATGGACAAATAGATCACATCAGACCAAGAGGTAGCCAGTAACTTTGGGCCACATTTTGGTACTGCCCAGAATGGCTACCACAACATAATTCTTTATGCTACTGTTACCATGGTCTCTTATATCCTGCCCACCTTCTATAGGTACATTGATGGACTTTACTGTTCGTGTACGTCTTTTTTGGATGTAGTTCCCTTGGGATATGATATGGTTAAATAAAAAAAAAAGTCATAGCGAAAACTTAGATATATCTCAAACCTAGATTGAAAGAGAAATTTAGTGAACCCATGAATTCCCAGTATTATCTACCATTGTCCCATACTCAATCTTCCAGAAAAACAAATGCAGATTCTGCAGCTGCACCTCCGGTTTTCACCAGCTACAGCTTGTTACCCTTTGGCTTTGGCTCAGTGCAGCTAATTTGTTTTTGGGTCCTGGTGCTTTTCTATGAGTTTCAGGGATGACCTAGTGACACTTTCAATGATACTATGGAATTACAGCATTTTGGACCTGGCCTTAGAGGTTATCTAATTTAAATCCTTCATTTTATAGACAAGGCTAAACAAAGTTAAGTGACTTGCCTGAGGTCACATTGCTAGCTAGTTAGTCATTCTAGGCTGCCTGGTTCTACTAGTTCAGTGCTTTTTTTCTCTACACATGCTCCCTCCTATGCATTCCACATAATCTACACTGTATACAGTCTCTTCTATTGGACAAGACTAAATCATCTGATACTGCCAAATAACAACTGTTGCTAGAAACCTTTAGTTGGCTTTGTGATTTAAAAAATAATATCTGAAAGCTTCAGCAAGACATGACAAAATAAATAGCAAATATTGATGGTATCTTATCAGATTCCCAGGAAAGAAGGAACAGAACTACTTCTATTAATTTTTCCAAGTAATGCACATGACTCATTGTCCCAGTTTGAATCTATTGTGCACTCCAGAAAAGCCATTTCCTTTCATCTTCATTCAATATTGTTGGGTGGGATCTTTTTGATTGCCTTCATGGAGATATGACCCACCCAATTGTGGATGGAGACTTTTTTTCCCTTTTTTTGGCCAGGAACTATGCCAGGTGTTTTTACTTTATTTAATCTTTAAAAATTATTTTTAAGGGTTTCTTTTTTGGCTCTCTCTGCTCCTTCCATTTTTTTTCAAAATATTTTTATTGATAATTTTTCACACACATTTATTTCATATATGGTGTACAATCAATGGCTTACAATATCATCACATAGTTGTGTATTCATCACTATGATCATTTTTTAGAACATTTTTATCACTTCAGAAAGAGAAATAAAATGGAAAGAAAGCCTCATACATACCATAACTTTTACCCCTCCCTCTCATTGTCCACTACCATTTCTATCTACCCAATTTATTTTACCCTTTGTCTCCCCTATTATTTATTTATTGTTTATTTATATTTTTTTACTCATCCATCCATACCCTGGATAAAAGGAGCATTGGACACAAGGTCTTCACAATCCCAAATTCGCACTGTAAAAGTTGTATCCTTATACAGTTGTTTTCAAGAATCAAGGGTACTGGGACACAGCTCAACAGTTTTGGGTACTTCCCTCCAGCCACTCCAAAATACCATAAACTATTAAAGGATATCTGTATAATGCATAAGAATAACCTCCTGGATAAACTCAAATGTGTTTGAAGTCTTTCAGCCACTGACACTTTATTTTTTCTCATTTCTCTCTTCCCCCTTTTGGTCAAGAAGGCTTTCTCAATCCCTCAATGCTGAGTCCCAGCTCATCCCGGGAATTGTGTCCCATATTGCCAGGGAGATTTACACCCCTGAGAGTCATGCCCCACGAAGGGGGGAAGGCAGTGAGTTCACTTGCTGAGCTGACTTAGAGAAAGAGACAACATCTCAGGAACAAATGATGATCTCTGGGTGTAACTCTTAGGCCTAATTTTAAGTAGGCTTAGCCTATCCTTTGCAGGAATAAGTTTCATAGGAAACCCAAGATTGAGGGCTCGGCCTATTGATTTAGTTGTTCCCAGTGCTTGTGGGAATATCAGAAATTCTCCAAATGGGGAAATTGAGTATTTCCTCCTTTTTCTCCAGTACCCCAACGGGGCCTTGCAAATTGTTCTAGCTTCCTAGCTGCCAGAATGCAATATACTAGAAATGGAATGGCTTTTTAAAAGGGGGAATTAATTAAGTTACAAGTTTACAGTTCTAAGGCCATGAAAATGTCCCAATTAAAGCAAGTCTATAGAAATGTCCAATCTCAGGCATCCAGGGAAAGATACCTTGATTCAAGAAGGCCAATGAAGTTCAGGGCACATGGCAAATTCTGCATTGTCTGCTAGCTTCCTCTACAGGCCTCCTGCTCCATGAAGCTCCCCGGGGAAGCATTTTCCTTCTTCAGCTAAAAAGGTCACTGACTGGTGGACTCTCTGCTTCTCATGGCTATGTTGTTCTGAAGTTTTCTCCAAAACGCTTCTTCTATTAAAGGATTCCAGCAAAACCAATCAAGACCCACGCTTGATTGAGTCACATCTCCATGAAAATGTTAAAGTTAATTAGCTTAACTTTAATAAGCTAATTAAAGTTTCCAATAGACACTACTGAATATGGATTAGGAGAAACCATTGCTCCTACAAGGTTAATTAGGATTAAAATATGGCTTTTCTAGGATACATAAACCTTTTCAAACTGGCACATTCCACCCTCTAGACCCTAAAAAAGACATGTTTCCCCCATATACAAAACACATTCATTCCATAACAATATCAGAGAACCTTACAATACAAGGTTAAAACCAGTACAAAATCTCAAAGTTAGTTACCGGCATGGTCTATCTTAAGGCAAAATCATCCTCTGTCTCTGGACCTGTAAAAACTCAGAACAAGTTATTTGCTACCAACATACAAAGGAGGAACAGTCATAGGATACATATAACCTTTTCCATAGGGAGGAAGGAACACAGGTGTCACCAGACCCAAGCTATTTTGAAAACCTGCAGGGGGAAAAGCCATTAGATTTGAAAGTCTGAGAGTCATTTATCTTTGGGGATTTAGAAAGCAGCAATTCCACCTTTTTCAAGGGCCTAGGCAGTGGCCCACCTCTCTCTGAACGCAACCTTGAGGGACAATGGAGAGACCACCTTTTTCTTGGCTCCACCCGCTCTAAGGATTGGGGCTGCACCTTGGCTTTCTGCCATATCCAGGGTACATGCCCAACTCCTCCATGTGGTGGCAGCCAGGCTCTCCCCAAACCCTAAGGAATGTGCTCCACCCTCTCCAAGGCCTGAAGCGGCATGACTCTTTCACTGCAATAAGGTGGAAGGCCCATCCTGTGCCTTCGGGGCAAACTCACCCTCTCCATATGCTTGGGTGGATCCACTCTTCTGGCCTGAGACTTCTTGACTTCAGACCCCAGTCTCTATGGCTTTGCCTCTGAAGTTATTTTCCACCAATGTGTCCCTTCTCTATCCCTCTCAGTCCCAACTGGCAGTGGTTCTCTTTATACAAGATCCCACAACACTCTTGTTGGAATTCTATGCAGTAGCCTTGGATCATGCCCATTAGACAGAAGGAGTTTCCACAAATCCTTCCTGGATAACTCCATGTCCAATCTTGGCTTTCTCTGAAATGGCTGACTTGTTCCACATTTGGTCAAATCCTTACATGGGGCATTGTTCTCTGGGGTTTCCCTTCCTGGAAGCCCAGAATTTTCCAGTACATCAATTTCTGGTTTCTCTTACCCAAGAGTTCAGTTCTCAGCTTATCTTTTTCCTGTCACATTTTAGTATAAGCTGCAAGGAGAAACCAGGCTGTACTTTCCACGTTTAATGTGGAGATCTCTTCTGCTAAATATCCAAGTTCATGGCTTTTAAAATCTGCCTTCCAGCCAAAGTCACTGGTCAACTTGGCCAGATTATCTGCTATTTTAAAACAAGGATCGTCTTCCTTCCAGTTTACAATAACATGTGTCTCATCTCTGTCCAAGTCCCTATCAGAAGTATCTTTAGAGTCCATATTTCTACCAATAGTCTCTTCAAAGCATTCCAGGCCTTTTCTATCAAGCTCTTTGCAACTCCTCCCAAATTGTCCCCTTATCCATTTAAAAAGCCGCTCCAACATGTTTGGTGTTTGCAAACCACAGCAGCACCCCACTCTCAGTACCAAAATCTATTCTTGTTTGCTAGCTGCCAGAATGCATTATACCAGAAATGGAATGGCTTTTTAAAAAGGGGAATTTAATAAGTTACAAATTTACAGTTCTAAGGTCATGAAATGCCCCAATTAAAGCAAGTCTATAGAAATGTTCAATCTCAGGCATCCAGGGAAAGACACCTTGATACAAGAAGGTTGATGAAGTTCAAGGTTTCTCTCTCAAGTGGAAAGGCACATAGTGAATATGGTCAGGGTTTCTCTCTCATCTGGAAAGGCACAGAGCGAACTCTGCATTGTCTACTAGCTTGCTTTCCAGGCCTCCTGCTCAATGAAGCTCCCCAAGAGGTCACTGGCTGGTGGGCTCTCTGCTTCTCGTGGCTATGTTGTGCTCTGAAGCTTTCTCCAAAATGTTTCTTCTTTTAAAGGATTCCAGTAAAACCAATCAAGACCCACCTGAAATGAGTGGAGATACATCTCTACCTAATCAAGTTTAATACTCACACTTGATTGAGTCACATCTCCATGTATATAAGCTGATTGAAGTTTCCAACACGCAGTGCTGAATAGGGATTAGAAGAAACAATTGCTCCCAAAAGGTTGATTAGGATTAAAATATGGCTTTTTTAGATACATGAACCTTTTCAAACCAGCGCACAAGTACTTCTTTATTCCCTGCCCAAAGTACTCTAGGATATATTAGGGCATCACACTAAGCTGAACAAACCAACAAAATTTCACACCCTATTCAAAATTCCATGTACTTATGGTGTTCAACTAAATGGACCAAACAAGTTAAATTAGGAAATGCATTACCCAAGATATATATTTTGCACCAAATAAACATTTCTGCCTTTGGTGTCACACAGATGTTAAAGTTTTAAAATATGGACCATATCATCCTTTTGTGAGTGATAACTTTTGATTAGATGGTTTCCATGGAGATGTGTCTCCATGCATTCAAGGTGAGATTGCTTACTCGAGTCCTTTAAGAGGGAACCATTTTGGAAAAATCTTTAGAACCATCAAAACCAACAGAGCCCTGGGGAAGCCATTGAAGAAACCTGGAAAGAAAGTCAGTAGACGTCACCACGTGCCTTTCCAGCTGAGAGAGAAATCTCACACATCATTGTCCTTCTTGAAACAAGGTATCTTTCCCTGGATGCCCTAATTTGGACATTTTTATAGCCTTGCCTTAGTTTGGACATTTTCATGGCCCTAGAAGTGTTAACTTGCAACTTAACAAATTCCCCTTTTTAAAATCTGTTCCATTTCTGGTATATCGCATTCCAGCAGCTTTTGCAAACTAAAACACTCATCTAACTTTTTTCATCAAGAGTTTGGTTTAGTAGGTGCAGCACTGACTCTCAGATGGCAGATCTCTTTGAAAGTCAATTATTCAGTATGGTTGCCCTCCCATTGTTGAAACCATCTTTTCTTCACAATTTTCTATTTCCCTTAATCTGAGCAATGAGAACTACGCTCTAGTAGTTAGGGACATCTACTGCACAGTTCTCACCACTGACGCTAGATTAGATTCTTCTGATTTTTTTTTTTTAACTTTTAAAATTGTATGATATAACCTATATGCAAAGCAAAGAAATAAAAAAGCAATAGTTTTCAAAGCCCTCTTTAACAAGTACAGGACAGATCCCAGAGTTTGTCATGGGCTACCCTACCCACATCTCAGATTTTTCCTTGTAACTGCTCCAGAATATAGGGGGCTATAAGGAATAAATATTCTTTTATCAGCACAACTGACATTGTTTTCTTTTTTGTGAAAAACAGCATATATTCAAAAAGCAATAAATTTCAAAGCACAGCACAACAATTAGTTGTAGAACAAATTTCAGAGTTCAGTATGGATTACAATCATGCAATTTTAGGTTTTTACTTCTAGCTGCTCTAAGATACCAGTGACTAAAAGCAATATCAGTGTAATGATTCACCAATCATATTTGTTTGTTAGACCCTACCTTCTCTATATAACTCCACCATCACCTTTGATTTTTTATCACACTCTTTAGGGGTATTCGGGCATGGCCATTCTAACTTTTTCATGTTGGAAGGGGCTGTCTGTAATATGGGGTTAGGGAGATGGAACTATTTGATGTTCTGGAGAGGCTGGGCCCTCTGGGTTTCAGGATTTATCTGGTCCAGGGACCCCTCTGGAGGTTGTGTGTTTCTGGAAAGTTACCTTAAGGCATGGAACCTTTATAGAATCTTATATATTTTCCTAGGTGTGCTTTAGGATTTGGATGGAATGGTTTTTGTTGGGGTTTGGCAAGTTATGAAATAAAGTCAGCCACTGCTACTTTATTAGTTACACTTTTTTACTTTTTGGTCAGGATGGTTCTGATCCTTTTTGATATAGTTAGTAACCACCATAGGGCACATCCTTCCACACCTTCCTATTATCCTCATCCTATCCTTGGCTAGAATCACATCAGATCCAGTCTTATTAAGGATAACACAACAGGGGAGCAAAAGAAGGTATCTGGGTGGCAGACTATGAAACACTTCTACTACTTCAATTCCACGCCTCTCTGCAGAAGAATAGAGTGATAGGGAAACAGCCTGAGAGACACAGATTGAGAAATGTGCACGTGTTTGACCACCTTTGGCCTCACTGCCTCACCAAACCAGGTAGCAACAGTAGCCACATTCTCTTCTATTACTAGAGCAGGGAGTCCCCACTGGGATGAAGCTGGGATTTAAAAATTTCTGGAATATAGTGAAATGGTATCTCTTCCATTTTTCTATTGTGCTATCTGTTTTGCTTGAGCATTGAAGAGACTTCTAGGAAAATAACGCAAACCATATCCACAATTCAGGTGTATTCATCTACAAGTACATCAGAGGACCTGGGAGTAAGTAGGCAGATGGAAAGCTGCCAGAAGGCAAATTGCATGGTAGAGCCACAAAATCCTATAAGAGCATTCATCACAAAGGATGCGGTATGGCGGGACCAACCAAACCAAGGCTAGAGGATTGGTGAGCCAGTTATTTTGGGGACTAACATTGTAACTATTACCCAAATCTGTCCAGACCCAGGTGCTCCAGGTGTGTGCCTTTCACATATTCTGGGAATTAGGGGCAGGGCCAGGGTTAGGCCATGCGTAAAACTTAAAGTCCTGCATTTGACACTGCTGAGAGCCATCACAACCCAACTGTGCAATTAAATGTGAACATGGATGACTTGGGTGTGTTAATGGTGTGCTTTGCCACAAAATTGCTCTCAGAGTTTTTCTTAACTTTTACTTTCTATCTCAATGCAAAGTTTGCCAATTTTAGAAAAAATAGAACCTGATATGCTTTATAATTTACATAGCTGATTTATTAATACTTGATCAGCCTAAAGGCCAAAAAGCAACTCTAGCTGATTTTTTGACAGCTCTGTCATTTTTGTGACAGTTTCATCATTTTTTTCCCCTGACATATTGAGAGAGCATGTCAGAAAGTTATAAGTTGATGATGCAGTAGGCTGGGTTTGTGCTGTACCCTGCTCTCCCAATATTTTATTTATGGCAGTGGCATCACTCTGATACAATGGCATTCAGAAGAGAAAGAGTTGATCCTATCCTTTTCAGAGAGGAATAGCAAGAGCTGTGCTGCTGCTAAACAAAGGAGATCCTTGTCTGGAGTAGAAAAAATCATCTTCTGAAGATAGTCACAGCTCCCTGTGGGCCTGGCATGGTACCTTTGTGTAAATAGAAAAAGAGCTGCTTCTTCTTGAAGAACACATGAGGACGGATGTATAGTTTAGTGAGCTGGATTTCATACTAGACTTCAACCCCCATATGAGAGTCATGGCATGCCCTTTTGCACTGAATAACCTACACAAGTGTGCATAATTAGGCAATTGTATGCACTAGCTCCTATCGGAGCATCTGCTAAATTCAAGGGCACTCACCCAAATAGCCAATTGAGAGAGGTTGAGGAAAGAAATGTCCCTAAAAGGGTGTCCTGAGCAGCCAGCAGCCAATGGTGGTCCAGCTAAGTGGTATCAGTGTTAAGGAGCAGGCCAAGGGAATCATGGAGCAATGGTCCACAAAGAAGGTAAGTAGTGGTTGAAGGTAAGCATCAAGAGAGGAAACGAGCAGAAGTATAAGGTGAAGACTAGATGGTTCATTTGGGATATATGAAATATTTACAGAGGATTTTCAGGCAATAAAAAGGGGAGTGTTCTGTCTGCCTAGACTCACATCAATTGTGTGAGTCCAATGAGGCTCCCAATTATACCACTTCGCTTTCTTGCCAATCAAAGTACCACATACCCGTGACCAGAATTATTGGTCCAGGAGTAGAACTGTGACTTGAGCCAGGCCAAAGTCCTTCCTGGGAATTTTTTCATGTGGGGTAGGGAAAAAAAAGGCATTTGGCCTTCCAGATAATAGAGCACTAAGAATATGAATTGGAGCCACCTTTCCTATCATATGGAGGAAGGTAACTCCTATAGTAGAGATTGGCATCAAAACCCAGAAAGAAGTAGAACTAAGAAAGAGAGAGAGAGATTTATTGAAAGACTGAGAAAGAACAATTTGGAAAACTTATTTTGATCCCTAGATCTCATTTTGACTGAAGTCTACTCCTAGACTTCCAAGAAATGTGAGCCAAACATTCCCTTTTTCCTTATACTAATTTAAAAATCAGATTTCTGTCATTTGTAAATGAATGACTTCTAACTAACCTAGGAAGGAAAGCTTGGCAGGGTTCTGAGCCACTGAATTACCCAGAGGTGACCTATCTCCAGTTCATAAGTGAACTTTAGGAGTTGGGAAACTTCAATTTATTTCAAATTGCCAATGTATCTTCAGGTTATCGAGAATGCTAGAGTTCTCTGTCTTTCAGTTTCCTGGACATTGTCGGGGTCTTTCGATGGTCTGCCTAAATTTTTGACTTTATAGGGGTAAATCTTGCTTCTGACCCATGGCTTTGACAAAAGGATAGACCATGTGGCTGGCCAAATCATCCATCTGACCTGGGAATTCTGCCTCTCCGAATAACTACAATTGTTACTCCAAAATGGATAGAAATTAATTCCTTAGATCTTACTGGTTAATCCCTTTTGTAAAATAAGGAATATTTACAGTATATTGTAACTGTGCTGGTTTGAAAGGATGTATGTCCCCTAGAAAAGCCATATTTTAATCAAAATCTACCTTCATAAAGGTGGAATAATCCTTATTCAATACTGTATGTTTGAAACTGTAATCAGATCATTTCCCTGGATGATGTGATTTAGTCCAGAATGGTTGTTAAACTGGATTAGGTAATGACATGTCTCCACCCATTTGGGTGGGTCTTGATAAGTTTCTGGAGTCCTATAAAAGAGAGAATATTTTGATTCAGAAAGAGCAGAGCAGAATGATAAACCATGAGAAACAGAGTCCAACAGCCAGTGACCTTTGGAGATGAAGAAGGAAAATGCCTCCCAGGGAGCTTCATGAAACAGGAAGCCAGGAGAAGAAGCTAGCAGATAATGCCGTGTTTGCCATGTGCCCTTCCAGATGAGAGAGGAACCCTGGTCATGTTCACCATATGCCTTTCCAGATGGGAGAGGAGCCCTGACTGCATTCGCCATGTGCCTTCTCACTTGAAAGAGAAACCCTGAACTTCATCAGCCTTCTTGAACCAAGGTATCTTTCCTTAGATGCCTTTGATTGGACATTTCTATAGACTTGCTTTAACTGGGACATTTTCTCAGCCTTAGAACAGTAAACTAGCAACTTATTAAATTCCCCTTTTTAAAAACCATTCCGTTCCTGGTATATTGCATTCTGGCAGCTAGCAAACTACAACAGTAACCCTCTCAATATACTGATTTTCCATGTGTAAATATGCATATTTAAAGCACATTATATTTATAGTTATCCAAAGAAAGTCTATACAAATTGCATTTTGTGCAATGTATGCCACAAAGCTAAGAATTCATTCCCATCATGGACTAATTTAGCTTCAAACAGAATGTACCAGCTATACTTATTAATCATGCAATAGGCAAATTCACAGGCCAGACCTAATACAATGTTAGCAGGACAAACCAGAGACGAGGGGGAAAATCACCAGAATGTGTAAAATTTGGGGAAACTAACCTAGCTAAAGTGTCATTTGTCAAATGGACCAATTTATATGTGATGTGTATGCAATTTAATGTGACTTTAGCCTGGCCAAGTCCTGTGGCTTGTGGTAAGCCAGGACTGGATTTAAGCAGATGTTAATACCCAGGGAAAACCATAGCAGGTGAAACCTAGCAGCAGAAGATTCCAAAACCAAAGGCAATAGATGATAGTCATGCCTTCATTCTGACTTAGCAGCCAGCCCCTAAGGGTAACAAAAACAGGGACTCCTTCTGCTCTTCCCTGACCAGGGACCCATCTGCAGGTTGTAGGTTTCTGGAAAGTTACTCTAGTGCCTGGTACCCTTGTTGAATCTTATATATTGCCCTTAGGTGTTCTTTAGGGTTGGCAGGTTATGATAGGTAGGAAGGTCTATTGAAGCTTGCATAAGAGCAACCTCCAGAGCAGCCTCTTGAATCTATTTGAACTCTCTGCCACTGATACTTTATTTTTTTTTTTTTTTTTTTTTTTTTTTTTAAAGGAAAGACAGAGAGAAGGAAGGAAGGATAGAAAGAAGGAAGGAAGGAAGAAAGGGAAACATTTTTAAACATTTTCTTGTTTTATTGTATTCTGTTTCTCCGTTTTTGTTACATGGGCTGGGGCCGGGAATCGAACCGAGGTCCTCCGGCATAGCAGGCAAGCACTTTGCCTGCTGAGCCACCGCGGCCCGCCCAAGATACTTTATTAATTACACTTCTTTTACCCCTTTTGGTCAAGATGTAATTGTTGATCCCACAGTGCCAGGTCTGGATTCATCCCTGGGAATCATCTCCCATGTCACTAGGGAGACTTTCACCACTGGATGTCATGTCCCGTGTAGGGGGGAGGGCAATTATTTCACTGGCAGAGTTGGGCTTAGAGAGACTGAGGCCACATCTGAACAACAGCAGAGGTCCTCCAGAAGTAACTCTCAGGCATACCTATAAGTAGCCTAGGCTTCTCTGCTACATACGTAAGCTTCACAAGAGTAAGCCTCATGATCGAGGGCATGGCCTATTGATTTGGGTATCCCTAAAATTTGACACAGTATCAGGGAATGGTAAGGTTTAATAGTTCCATAGTCTTTCTCTCCTCCCTCAGGGGACTTTGCCAATGCTTTCTGATTATCTTCTTAATATACTCTAGGATGTTTCCAGGAATTACAATAATTTATACAGGATTAAAGGACCTCTTTCTTATTCTGTGCTCCCTGTGTTTCAGTTGTTCAAATGACCTATACAGATAGGTTGAATGAGATTATGCACTACAGAAAATTTCATTTCCAGATCAAATAAAACTTTCTTCCATTGGTCTCAAAGAGTATGTACGGTTCTAAAATATAGATACTGTCTTCCTTACCCCTATGTTCTGAATTACTTTAACCCCAACCTGTTCAACTTTGTTCTTATCTCTAAATATGAGATTATATATATAAAACAGCCTCTCAAAATCCTCTTCCCTCTCTTAGCTTCAAAATCCACTCCACACTTAGCTTCCAGCTTCTTGCTTCCATAGTTTTCTCTCTGTCTGAATTTCATTCTCTTATAAAGGACTCTAGTAAGAGGATTAAGACTCACCCTGAATGAGGTTGGTCACACCTTAAGTTAAGATCTTACTCACCAAAAGATCCTATTTATAATGGTCCACACCCATAGGAATGGATTAACTTTAAGAACTTACTTTTTTCCTGGGATACATTTCACTTCAAACCATCACACATAGCATACTTGCTCCCCCCCTCCTCCTAAAAAGCTTACAATCTAGATGGAGATAGAGCCATAAAGAGATGATTTCACACTTGTGCAGGTAGTGGGACAATGTGACAAGTACCAAAGAAAGGGAATGCAGAGTGTGCTATGAGAATGCAAAGGAGGGTCATTTGCCCCAAACTGGGGTTTAGAAAGACTTTTTGTAGAACATTCTTGAGCTGACACTAGCAGGCATCAAAAGTTGAGAAAAAAAATTTTACCATAAATAAAATAATGGAAGTGAGACACAGCAAAGCATGTTTGGGGTATTTTAAGTAACTTGATATTACTATACTGAAAAACTGAAGTTTCCAAAGGGTCTCTTATGCCATACTGAAACCACTCAAGTGAGTTCTTGCTCAATACACTCAGAAGCCAAGT
Source organism: Tamandua tetradactyla (assembly GCF_023851605.1). NCBI lineage: Eukaryota > Metazoa > Chordata > Mammalia > Pilosa > Myrmecophagidae > Tamandua > Tamandua tetradactyla. The sequence continues at coordinate 182,518,244 of NC_135328.1, read as the reverse complement.
CAGTGACACAAGGATTTCAAGAAAAGAGAGTTTATTAGCAAAGGCTAGTCCAGTGGAGATAGGAAGAAAGTCCTCTGATATGTCTCCCTGAGCAGGAGAGGTGAGGGATCTTTTGTGATTAGACAAAGGGAAGTAGAAATAGAGATATCAGATATGTTGGCACATAATGATTAGCTAGTAAACATTCAAATTGAGGATTGCCATTGGCTGTATAAGCATTCAAATTAGGGATTGCAGGTTGGCTATTATAACTGATCATTTTTCTATTTTGATGTGTGGGCTTGTGACAGTCCCAGAACTTGTAATGGTAGACCTCTTGCTTCCTTTTTGGGTCTAGTGTTTCTTTCCTGTTGTTCCTGCTCACTTTGATTCATCGTAAAGGATATTTTTATGTTCCAGGGTGATTTTAAGTTCAGGCTTCTTATTTCAGCACATGCTTCATTAGCTTTAGCCAGTTCTGTAGGGAAACAAGGAAACAGGGACTTGTCTTGGAATTAGGCAAGTCCTCATTAATCTTAAGAAAGTGAACGCTTTAACAAGTTTGTGAAGGAAGGGTTATTCTAGTGAGTTAGTATGTGGCATTTCAATGCTAAAATGTTTATTCCACAGGCCATAGGAAAGTATGGTAAAAACTGTTCATCATACCCCATCTCTACTTCTCCTCTTCGTTTTTGTAATAGAAGCCCTTCCCTCTCCCAATACGTTTTAGGTGAACATGTGCCTGCCCAGCTAGGGATTATATTTTCCAACTTCTGTTGCAGTACATGGGACCAGGTTTAACCAAGATTTTAAGGAAGGCAATATGTGAACAGAAGTTAAGCGTACACTTTCATGTTACATGATTAAAAGGAAGCTACTTGCTCTCCATTTTCTCTTTCCCATTTTTCTCCTTCCAGGTCTGGAAAGAAGATATTGCCAAATGAACCAGAGTCAACATGCAAACAGTGACCACACCCTGGAGCATGGAGGCATGCTCTAAAATGAAAGGAACCTGAGTCCTAGAATGAATGTCAATAGAAAGAAGAAACCAGAACAAGGAAATTCAGAGTTAATGCCAGTGATGAAAAATGTTAGAATTAGACAACTTCCTTTATTTGTTTCTGTAAATTTGAAATTATATATATTGGATTGCCATAATCTAGGAGTTGCCATTCATCAATAAACAATTACTGAGAGGCTACTACTGGAATAATAATTGCTAACAGTTATTAATTGCTTTTGAGAATTCAGAAAAGGAGAGTTTTCTTCTAGCTGGCAATGGAGATTTTAAGGAAGGCGATATGGAAGAAGTTATCTTTGTGGTGGGTTTTGAAAAGTGGATAGTAATTGGTCATGCAGAGGTTTTTTTCAGAGAGGCAACAGAAGAGATGATCTGACCAAAACCGAAGACATTATTTTTTTCAATAAATGTTTAGCAATATCCATTATTTACCAGGCACAGTGCTAGGTCCCAGGGATATGAAGATGAATTTGGCTTCACATGCTTTTGTTAATTTAATCCCAATTTTTCTATTCATTTCATTATTGGTTTTCCATATCTGTGAAGTCTTTCTCAGCCATATTTCTGCATGGCCATTTTTTTTCCTGAATCTCTGTGCACTTGATCCTTTTATTCCTTAAAAGTACTCCTTTTCATTTATTTTAGTGCAATTTAACAAATCATTTCTCTGATTCGTTGAGGTCAATTGAATTTTGATCTTTCATATACTTGGCAAATCCATATGCTTAGGATAATATGTAATGTTTATGAAGGCTTTGACTTTCTTTCCATGATCCAGACTCATATCTAAATATCCTTCTGTGTCATTGTATAGTGAAAGTTGGAAGTGCACAACAAATGTGACCCCAGAATCCCAGGTTACAAATACCTAGTATATCTGAAATTGACCACAAATTTCTCCACTGAAATAGCAATGGCATCTCCTTAATGACAGTTAAAATTGCTATCAACAAATCCCTACCTACAACATATAGAAACAATGTGCATTATATGTTTGCCCATGTTCTTGAGAGGCTTACACTCTAGATGATGCTGCAAATAGACAATGCCCAAGTGTTTGTTTGGGAGGGGACTTTCCCACCCTTCTTTACAATGGATTAGAAAGAATAAACGTAAGAAATTCATCAAGGTCCCATCCCCTCACATAAGCTCAGAACAGCTAGCAAGAATTGGCAGAAACATCTTTCTCAAAGCTCCAGAACACAGTAAAAGGATTGCAGTAACAAGATGAACATTGAGCCAAGAAAAAGGCTACTTAAAAGTGGTAAGGTGTACAAAGATTCTATTTGGGATGGTGTTAGGATTCTCTAGAGAAACAGAATCAACAGGAGAGATCTGAAAATAGGAGATTTATAAAGGTGTCTCATGTGGGAATGGAAAAGTCCAAAATCCATAAGGCAGGCTGTGAAACTGGCAGCTCTGATGAAGGGTCTGGGGTAATTCTACAGGAGAGGCTTGCTGGCTGAAGAAGCAGTGAAAGAGTCTCTCTTCTTCCATAAAAGCCTTCAAGTGATTGGATTGTCTCATTGTGGGAGACATGCCTTAGTTGACTGCAGATGTAATCAGCCACAGATGCAATCAATTGACTGATGATTTAATATACCAGCCTTCCAATATATCAACCAGCCACAAAGTATCCTTGCAGCAATGGTCAGGCCAGTGCTTGCCTGACCAGACAACTGGGCATAATCATCGGCCAAGCTGACACCAGAATCTAACCATTACAGGGATGATGGAAAAGTTTTGGTAAGGAATGGCGGTGATGGTAGCACAGCGTTGTGAGCATAATTAACTGCACTGAATTATATGTTCCAGTGTAGTTAAAAGGAAGAAACTTTAGAATGCATATATATTATTAGAATTAAAAAAAATATTTTAATGCATAGAAACATACAACACAGACAAGAAAAAAAGAAAGCCTATTTCCACTTTCACAGCTTCCATCTGGATCAACCCTATGAGACTCAACATATTAAGGGCTGGAGAAAACACACTAGCAAAGGAAATCTCTCAGAATGGATCTTTCACAGCTTCAAAAATAAAAAGTGGTAGGGTCTCATGGTGCCCTGGATGGCCCCTCCTCCAATCCCCTATGGCTCAGCATGCAGCCTACCCACATTCCCAGCGTAGATTCCTGGTCCTCGTTCTGGAGGGAACAGAGTGCGTACACTGAGAGCATGTATGTCTGGCTCAATCTGGTTTGTAGTGGCCTGAGGGACTTGCCAACCCAGAATTTACCCTGTGCATAGAAGGCAGTTCATAGAGCTCTCCTCCAGAACACTGTGGGAGAGCAGTCAAGTTATGCTGCCTGGGGCAAGGGATTGCTGGCTGTAGGACATTCCAGGACCATGAGAAAACTGTTTCCTAGGGAAGAGAGGACATTTGTAACAAGTAAATGAGGGAATTCCTAAGGCCACAGACACATGCCCAAGCAAGATACATGCACAGAAAGGATCAGGGTCGTCTCTTCGATTTGGCCTGGAGCTAGTCTCTAAATTCGTTGTGTGGTTGAGCCCTGAAGGAGAGCATAAACTAATCTCCCAACAGGAAAAGTAGTTTTTATTTTTTCACTTCTTCTTGTGTTTATTCATTTATCATTAGCTCCTGGTGATGCCGGACAGCCCCAGGAGTTCTCAGAGAAATTGAGATCTCAGTCAAGGGCTGGCACTGTGAGGGTTCTTGACTCAGTCACAGGAAAGAATTCAAGGTCTAGCCGTTGTGTACAACTCAAAAATTTTAATGTGTAGTGAAAGTACATGCTTGAAGGATGAGTGCGGGTTTTCTCCAAAGGAGGAGAAGCCATCTGAGGTTAAGATCCTTGCATTATAAAACTCGAAGGGTCCTTTCCCCTTGCCTATTCTGAGCTGCATTTTCACTGGTTCTTTTCAGGTGCCAACCAGAGTAAACGCTAGGTGTGTAGGGGCTAGGTAGTTGTGTGCACACCAAAAAGAACTGTTTGTTATGGATCTTAGGGTCCTTCCCCCTATCTAGCCTGCCTTACTGGCATTCAGTGAGAACTGTCATAACACTAGCTGGGTATAGGATTAAGGAACAGATGCCTCAGAGTCTAAATTTCAGTGTTAATACATTAAAATATCAAAAAGTCTAAGTTTTAACAAAATATTACAAACTATACAAATAAATAGGATGCAAACAGCTCAGGAAAATGAAAAGTTTGAATATTAGAAACCATCAATGAGGAGGAGTATACCTGGGACAGACCCATCATAGACTTTAAATGGTCCAAAATATGCCCAAACAGCTAAAGGAAAACAAGGACAAAGAACTAAAGGAGCTCCAGAACAACTACTAAATAACTAGACACAGTACAGAACAGCTCCTGGAGCCATGACAGACACCAGATACACAGTGTACCCCAGTCTGGACCGGCTGGACCGGCTATGAGACTCCGCTGTGGTGAGGTCCCCGAGCGGTGCACGCTTCCCCTGGCCGCGGTGGCTGGCGGCCGGCCCCCCTCCCTCCCTCCCTCCTTCCTGGTCCGGCTGAGAGACTCAGATCAGTGATTCCCCAAGCCGCGGCAGCCGGTGCCCCTCCTCCACGTGCGGCTTCCCGGGCGACTGGGAGCCTCGGATCAGCGGTTCCCCAAGCCACAGCGGCGGGCGACCGGAGCCTCTCCCACACACATGGCTTCCTGGGCTGGCTGGGAGCCTCGGATCGGCAGTTCCCCAAGCCGCGGCGGCCGGCGACTGGCGCCCCTCCCACATGTGGCTTCCCGGGCCAGCTGGGAGCCTCGGATCAGTGGTTCCCCAAGCCGTGGTGGCCAGCGCCCCTCCCCCACAGGCGACTTCCTGGAGGGAAAGGAAAGAGTCTCCAACAGTAGTAGAGACTGAGTCCAACCTAACACCAATAGTGGCATTAATGAACAACTTCTGACTACTAAAAATAGGCCCTCAGCTCAGGCAAAACTGATCAAGGTGGAAGTCGCCTATTGGGCTAACTGAAAAAGAGGAAAGGGGGCAAAACAGAGCATTCTATGGCTGTTTCTGCGGAGGCTTGGTTGCCTCTGGCCTCAGCGCTGGGATTACACAGGTTGTGACTGCCCCAAACGCAGAGGTGGGCTGCTTTCAGGGCTCTCTACCACCTGAACCTTTCCCACGGGAGGGATGAAACACAACTCAGGTGGAATCCCTCTCTCAAGGAATTCAGATCCCAGGACTTCACAATTTGAAGTCATTAAAACCAACCTACAACCTTTCCTCTGTCTCCACCACACACCCAGCAGTGAGAGTCTTCCAAAGTTAAAGGAGCCACAACATCTTTTGCTGGTGGGACCCGCAGACAGACAAGCACCACATACTGGGCAGGATAAGAAAAACAGAGCCCAGAGACTTCACAAGAAAGTCTTTCAACCTGCTGGGTACCACACTCAGGGAAATCTGATTAAATGCCCAGATGCCAGCAAAAAATAACAAATCACACCAGGAAAATTGAAGATATGGCCGAGTCAAAGGAACAAATCAATAGCTCAAATGAGATACAAGAGCTGAGACAACTAATTCTGAATATACGAAAAGAAATGGAAAACCTCTTCAAAAACCAAATCAATAAATTGAGGGAGGACATGAAGAAGGCATGGGATGAACAAAAAGAAGAAATGGAAAGTCTGAAAAAACAAATCACAGAACATATGGGAATAAAAGATACAGTAGAAGAGATGAAAAAACAATGGAAACCTACAATGGTAGATTTCAAGAGACAGAGATTAGAATTAGTGAACTGGAGGATGGAACATCTGAAATCCAAAAAGAAACAGAAACTATAGGGAAAAGAATGGAAAAATTTGAACAGGGTATCAGGGAACTCAAGGACAATATGAACTGCACAAATATACGTGTTGTGGGTGGCCCAGAAGGAGAAGAGAAGGGAAAAGGAGGAGAAAAACTAATGGAAGAAATTATCACTGAAAATTTCCCAACTCTTATGAAAGACCTAAAATTACAGATCCAAGAAGTTCAGTGCACCCCAAAGAGAATAGATCCAAATAGGCGTTCTCCAAGACACTTACTAGTTAGAATGTCAGAGGTCAAAGAGAAAGAGAGGATCTTGAAAGCAGCAAGAGAAAAACAATCCATCACATACAAGGGAAACCCAATAAGACTATGTGTAGATTTCTCAGCAGAAACCATGGAAGCTAAAAGACAGTGGGATGATATATTTAAAATACTAAAAGAGAAAAACTGCCAACCAAGACCTCGATATCCAGCAAAATTGTCCTTCAAAAATGAGGGAGAAATTAAAACATTCTCAGACAAAAGGTCACTGAGAGAATTTGTGACCAAGAGACCAGCTCTGCAAGAAATACTAAAGGGAGCACTAGAGTCAGATACGAAAAGACAGAAGAGAGAGGTATGGAGAAGAGTGTAGAAAGAAGGAAAATCAGATATGATATATATAATACAAAAGGTAAAATGGTAGAGGAAAGTATTACCCAATCAGTAATAACACTAAATGTTAATGGACTGAATTCCCCAATCAAAAGACATAGACTGGCAGAATGGATTAAAAAACAGGATCCTTCTATATGCTGTCTACAGGAAACACATCTTAGACCCAAAGATAAACATAGGTTGAAAGTGAAAGGTTGGGAAAAGATATTTCATGCAAATAACAACCAGAAAAGAACAGGAGTAGCTATACTAATATCCAACAAATTAGACTTCAAATATAAAACAGTTAAAAGAGACAAAGAAGGATACAATCTACTAATAAAAGGAACAATTAAACAAGAAGACATACAATCATAAATATTTACTCACCGAATCAGAATGCCCCAAAATACGTGAGGAATACACTGCAATTACTGAAAAGAGAAATAGACACATCTACCATAATAGTTGGAGACTTCAATTCCCCACTCTCATCAATGGACAGAACATCTAGACAGAGGATCAAAGAGAAACAGAGAATTTGAATATTACAATAAATGAGCTAGACTTAACAGACATTTATAGGACATTACACCCCACAACAGCAGGATACACCTTTTTCTCAAGTGCTCATGGATCATTCTCAAAGATAGACCATATGCTGGGTCACAAAGCAAGTCTCAACAAATTTAAAAAGATTGAAATCATACACAACACTTTCTCGGATCATAAAGGAATGAAGTTGGAAATCAATAATAGGCCGAGTGCCAGAACATTCACAGATATGTGGAGGCTCAACAACACACTCTTAAACAACCAGTGGGTCAAGGAAGAAATTACAAGAGAAATTAGTAAATATCTCAAGGCAAATGAAAATGAAAACACAACATATCAAAACCTATGGGATGGTTTCTAAATGTTGTGTTAATTTCTTTTCTTTTTTTTAATTAATAAAAAAAGAAGTTAAAAAAAAAACCTATGGGATGCAGCAAAGGCAGTGATAAGAGGGAAATTTATTGCCCTAAATGCCTATATCAGAAAAGAAGAAAAGGCAAAAATTCGGGAATTAACTGTCCACTTGGAAGAACTGGAGAACGAACAGCAAACTAACCCCAAAGCAAGCAAAAGGAAAGAAATAACAAAGATTAGAGCAGAAATTAATGAAATTGAGAACATGAAAACAATAGAGAAAATCAATAAAACCAGAAGTTGGTTCTATGAGAAAATCAACAAGATTGATGGGCCCTTAGCAAGACTGACAAAAAGAAGAAGAGAGAGGATGCAAATAAATAAGATCAGAAATGGAAGAGGAGACATAACCACTGACCTCACAGAAATAAAGGAGGTAATAACAGGATACTATGAACAACTTTATGCTAATAAATACAACAATGTAGATGAAATGGACAAGTTCCTAGAAAGGCATGAACAACCAACTTTGACTCAAGAAGACATAGATGACCTCAACAAACCAATCACAAGTAAAGAAATTGAATCAGTCATTCAAAAGCTTCCCAAAAAGAAAAGTCCAGGTCCAGACGGCTTCACATGTGAATTCTACCAAACATTCCAGAAAGAATTAGTACCAACTCTGCTCAAACTCTTCAAAAAAATCGAAACGGAGGGAAAGCTACCTAATTCATTCTATGAAGCCAACATCACCCTCATACCAAAACCAGGCAAAGATATTACAAAAAAAGAAAACTACAGACCAATTTCTCTAATGCATATAGATGCAAAAATCCTCAACAAAATTCTAGCAAATTGAATCCAGCAACACATTAAAAGAATTATACACCATGACCAAGTAGGATTCATCCCAGGTATGCAAGGATGGCTCAACATAAGAAAATCAATTAATGTAATACACCATATCAACAAATCAAAGCAGAAAAATCACATGATCATCTCAATTGATGCAGAGAAGGCATTTGACAAGATTCAACATCCTTTCCTGTTGAAAACACTTCAAAGGATAGGAATACAAGGGAACTTCCTTAAAATGATAGAGGGAATATATGAAAAACCCACAGCTAATATCATCCTCAATGGGGAAAAATTAAAAACTTTCCCCCTAAGATCAGGAATAAGACAAGGATGTCCACTATCACCACTATTATTCAACATTGTGTTGGAGGTTCTAGCCAGAGCAATTAGACAAGAAAAAGAAATACAAGTCATCAAAATTGGAAAGGAAGAAGTAAAACTATCACTGTTTGCAGATGATATGATACTATATGTCAAAAACCCAGAAAAATCCACAACAAAACTACTAGAGCTAATAAATGAGTACAGCAAAGTAGCAGGTTACAAGATCAACATTCAAAAATCTGTAGTGTTTCTATACACTAGCAATGAACAAGCTGAGGGGGAAATCAAGAAAGGAATTCCATTTACAATTGCAACTAAAAGAATAAAATACTTAGGAATAAATTTAACTAAAGAGACAAAAGACCTATACAAAGAAAATTACAAAAAATTGTTAAAAGAAATCACAGAAGACCTAAATAGATGGAAGGGCATACCATGTTCATGGATTGGAAGATTAAATATAGTTAAGACGTCAATTCTACCTAAACTGATCTGCAGATTCAATGCAATACCAATCAAAATCCCAACAACTTACTTTTCAGAAATAGAAAAACCAATAAGCAAATTTATCTGGAAGGGCAGGGTGCCCCGAATTGCTAAAAGTATCTTGAGGAAAAAAAACGAAGCTGGAGGTCTCACGCTGCCGGACTTTAAGGCATATTATGAAGCCACAGTGGTCAAAACAGCATGGTATTGGCATAAAGATAGATATATCGACCAATGGAATCGAATAGAGTGCTCAGATATAGACCCTCTCATCTATGGACATTTGATCTTTGATAAGGCAGTCAAGCCAACTCACCTGGGACAGAACAGTCTCTTCAATAAATGGTGCCTAGAGAACAGGATATCCACATGCAAAAGAATGAAAGAGGACCCATATCTCACATTGTATACAAAAGTTAACTCAAAATGGATCAAAAAAACAAAAAGATCTAACCATTAGGTCTAAGACCATAAAACAGTTAGAGGAAAATGTAGGGAGATATCTTTTGAATCTTACAATTGGGGGCAGTTTTATGGACCTTAAACCTAAAGCAAGAACACTGAAGAAATAAATAAATAAATGGGAGCTCCTCAAAATTAAACACTTTTGTGCATCAAAGAACTTCACCAAGAAAGTAGAAAGACAGCCTACACAATGGGAGACAATATTTGGAAATGACATATCAGATAAAGGTCTAGTACCCAGAATTTATAAAGAGATTGTTCAACTCAACAACAAAAAGACAGCCAACCCAATTACAAAATGGGAAAAAGACTTGAACAGACACCTCTCAGAAGAGGAAATACAAATGGCTAACAGGCACATGAAGAGATGCTCAATGTCCCTGGCCATTAGAGAAATGCAAATCAAAACCACAATGAGATATCATCTCACACCCACCAGAATGGCCATTATCAACAAAACAGAAAATGACAAGTGCTGGAGAGGATGTGGAGAAAGAGGCACACTTATCCATTGTTGGTGGGAATGTTAAATGGTGCAACCACTGTGGAAGGCAGTTTGGCGGTTCCTCAAAAAGCTGAATATAGAATTGCCATACGACCCAGCAATACCATTGCTAGGTATCTACTCAAAGGACTTAAGGGCAAAGACACAAACGGATATTTGCACACCAATGTTTATAGCAGCGTTATTTACAATTGCAAAGAGATGGAAACAGCCAAAATGTCCATCAACAGAAGAGTGGCTAAACAAACTGTGGTATATACATACGATGGAATATTATGTAGCTTTAAGACAGAATAAACTTATGAAGCATGTAATAACATGGATGGACCTAGAGAATATTATGCTGAGTGAGACTAGCCAAAAACTAAAGGACAAATACTGTATGGTCCCACTGATGTGAACCGACATTAGAGAATAAACTTGGAATATGTCATTGGTAACAGAGACCATCAGGAGTTAGAAATAGGGTAAGATAATGGGTAATTGGAGCGAAGGGATACAGACTGTGCAACAGGACTGAATACAAAAACTCAAAAATGAACAGCACAGTACTACCTAATTGTAATTTAATTACGTTAAAACACTGAATGAAGCTGCATCTGAGCTATAGTTTTTTTTGTTTGTTTTGTTTGTTTTTTGTTTTTTTATATATTTTTTGTATTTTGTATTTTTATTTTTTCTCTATATTATCATTTTATTTCTTTTTCTGTTGTCATGCTATTTCTTTTTCTAAATCAATGCAAATGTACTAAGAAATGATGATCATACATCTATGTGATGATATTAAGAATCACTGATTGTATATGTAGAATGGAATGATTTCTAAATGTTGTGTTAGTTAATTTTTTTAATAAATAAAAATAGAACTAAAGGAAATCAGGAAAATGATAGATGAATATAAACAAAATATCAATACAGAGATGGAAATTACAAAAAGGAACCAGCAGAACTGAAGACTACAGTGACAGAAATTAAAATTTTTCTAGAGCAGTTCAACAGCAGATTGGAGCAAGAAGGAAGAATCAATGAATGAACTTGAAAACAAGATGATTGCAATCATCCAGTCTGAGGAGCAGAAGGAAGAAAGAATAAAGGAAAGTAAACAGAGTCTGAGAAACTGTGGGACACCATCATGTGTATCAATATATGCATTGTGGGAGTCCCAGAATGAAAGTAAAGGGGCAAAGAGAATACACAAAGAAATAAGTGATGAAAAATTTCCAAATTTAATGAAAAACATGAATACGCACATCCAAGATACTCAGTGAACTCTAAACAGGATAAACCCATATAAACTCATGCAATAGCATATTATAATCAAAATGTTGAATGCCAAAAATGAAGAGAATTCTGATAGCCACAAGAAAGAAGAAACATATCATGTACAAGGGAGCCTCCATTAGATTAAGGGCTGATTTCTCATCAGAAACCATGGAGGCAGGAAGGCAGTGGGATGACATATTTAAATTGCTGAAAGCAAAAATTTGCCACCCAGGGATTCTATATCTTGCCAAACTCTCTGTGGTGGTTTAAAACTGTTCTGTACCCCTGAAAAGCCATGTCCTCTAATCCTCATTCAATATTGTTGGGTGAGATCTTTTAGATTGTTTCCTTGGAGATGTGACTCACCCACTTGCAGACATTTCTACGGCCTTAGAACTGTGAACTTGCAACTTAATAAATTTCCTTTTTAAAAGCCAATCTATTTCTGGTATATTGCATTCTGGCAGCTTCAACAAACTAAAACACTATCTTTCAAAAATTAGGGAGAGATTAAGACATTCCCTAATAAACAAAAGCTGAGGGAGTTTGTCTCCACCAGACTGACCTTACAGGAGATACTAAAAAGGGTTCTACAGGCTGAAGGGAAAGGATAAAAGACAACAGATCAAAGCCCCATGAAGAAATAAAGATCTCCAGTTTGGATAATGACATGGGTAAATATAAAAGCCAGTACTTTTATAATTTTTATAACTACTTTTAGTTTCTAACTTCACTTTTTACCTTCTACAGGACCATACAAGTCAAATGCATAAAATGTAATGATAAATCAGTGGTTTCGGATTCATAATGTATAAGCCTGTAAGTTATGGAAAGAACTACATAAAGGTGGGGGGACAAAGGGGTATAGAAACATAGTTTGTGTATACTATTCACAATATCATCACATAGGTGCATAGTCATCATCATGATCATTTCTTGGCACATTCACATCAATTCAGAAAAAGAAATAAAACGAAAACAGAAAAAAAAAAATGTATACATACCATACCCCTTAACCGTCCCTTTCATTGATCACTAGCATTTCAAACTAAATTTATTTTAACATTTGTCCCCCCTGTTATTTACTTTTATTCCATATGTTCTACTCATCTGTTGACAAGGTAGATAAAAGGAGCATCAGACACAAGGTTTTCACAATCACACAGTCACATTGTGAAAGCTATATCATTATACAATCATCTTCAAGAAACATGGCTACTGGAACACAGCTCTACCTTTTCAGGCAGTTCCCTCCAGCCTCTCCATTACATCCTGAATAACAAGGTGATATCTACTTAATGCTAAGAATAACCTTCAGGATAACCTCTGGACTCTGTTTGGAATCTCTCAGCCATTGACACTTTGTCTCATTTCACTCTTCCCCCTTTTGGTCGAGAAGGTTTTGTCAATCCCTTGATGCTGAGTCTCAGCTCATTCTAGGATTTCTGTCCCACATTTCCAGGAAGGTCCACATCCCTGGGAGTCATGTTCCACGTAGATGGGGGAGGGTGGTGAGTTTGCCTGTTGTATTGGCTGGAGAGAGAGGCCACATCTGAGCAACAAAAGAGGTTCTCTTGGGGGTGACTCTTAGGCCTGATTTTAAGTAGGCTTGACCTATCCTTTGTGTGGTTACGTTTCATATGAACAAACTCCAAGACTGGGGGCTCAGCCTATAGCTTTGGTTGTCCTCACTGCTTGTGAGAATATCAAAAGTTCAACTTGGGAAAGTTGAATTTTCCCCTGTTCTCACCATTCTCCCAATAGGACTTTGCAAGTACTTTTTTATTCACTGTTCAAATCATTCTGGGACTTATTGGGGCATCACTCTGGACAAACCAACAAAATCTCATGCTGTACACAAGGTTCCAAGTACTATGGTGTGCGATTAAGGTGTCCACATAATTTATATTAGGAAATGCACTAGTCAAAATATAAATTTTGTACCAAATAAACATTTTTTGCTTTAGGTTTCAACATAAGTTGAAATTTTAAAATATTAATTACCATCTATTTTCAGTGCCCTGCAGTAATGACATTTCTTTGTTGTTCTTCATGCAAAAACATTTTTAAAATTTGTACATTTAGTCACTATCATTATATGCTCTAGGCATTCCTAGATTATACCATTTCAATCTTTATTGTCTATCTTTCTTTCTGATTACATTTGTGCCCTCAGCCCTCCTCCCTCTATCATTCTCACAGTTTGTGTATACTATTGAAGTTAAATTGATATCAATGCAAGTAAGATTGTTACAAATTTAGGATGTTAAATTTAAGCCTCATGTTTGATTCCCAGCCCATGCACTTCCCAGAAAAGAATAATCAGCAAATGGTGCTGCAATAACAGGATAGTCACATGGAAAAAGAATGAAATGTGACCCCCACCATACAACACACAAAAAATAAAATAAAAGTAAAAATAAATTTAAGCCTCATGATAACTGCAAAGAAAATATTGGAGAACATGGAAGCTCATAGAGACAGAAATTAGAGCACAGTTGCCAGGGAGGGGGTTCGGGGAAAGGGGAGTTAATACAAAATGTATGAATGGCTTCTGTTTGGGGAGATGGAAAAGTTTTAGTAATGGAAGGTGACCAGAACACCGCAATATTGTGAGTGTGATTAATCCCATTGAATGGTGTGCCTGGGAGTGGTTGAGGTAGGAATAAAACATATATGTTGTACAAATGTTCCCAAAATTAAAAAAAAAGAAAGAGCAACTAAAGAGATAATGACATTTAAATGTAGTACATTTATGTCATAAATTAAATTTAAATGTAGTACATATACATTTATGGATGGGGTCTAGTAATGGAGGAGAAAAGGCTCAAAGGTACATTATTAGGACATATGAAAAATTGGAATATAGATTGTGATCTTCATATCAATGCTCTATTTCTTGAACATGATAACTGCACTTAAAGTGGTTGCATAAGTGAATGTTCTTGTTCTTAAAAAATGTGCATGTAAGTATAAAGTGTTCAAGGAGCATGATGTATACAATTTACATGCATGTGTTCAGAAAATGGATGGATAGATAGGTAGATTAGATAGATAGATAGATGATAGATTGATAGATAGATAGATAGATAGATAGATAGATAGATAGATAGATAGATAGATAGATAGATAGAAGATAGATAGATAGATAGAGAATGACATGGCAAAATGTAGCAAAAAGTTGAAAATAGGACATCTGGGGGTAGGGGTTAGGGCTATGTTGGAGTTCTCTGTATGGAGTTCGTATCATTTTTGTAAATGTCTTGTAAGTTTGAACACATTTCAAAATGAATAGAGAGAACAAAAGTAAGAATGTGAAAGCATACAAAGGAATTACCTTTTACCTTTTCTTCTGCCCTGTCCCCCTACTTGTTACCTTTTGAAGGGAGGAGGAGTTGCTAATTTGATAGATCAGGACCCAGGGTTTTAATTGGCCCTCATTTTATTAGTGTCACATATTAAAAATTTACATACCCATGTGCACTGCTCTTGCTCCCCACTTCCTGCTGAGTAGACCCAACCCAGTCTCTGTCCAGCTCATGCTCAGATAAGTGGAGTTGATGCTTCGCAGATCTGATTGTATTCTGTCTTTCTGCATGCTGGTCCCTAAATTTAGAGTGGGGAGAGTAGGGCATTAGGAAGCTGTCCTTCAGTCTTAAACATAAGTCATGTGATTCAACTCAGTCTTTTGGCAGAGCTCTGCTGTACAGGTTGTGGAAATAACTATGCTGTTAATAAAATGACCCTTTGGTTTCTATCCCAGTTTCTTTCTTGTGAATAATTTCCTTCCTGAAGAAGAAGAGAAGGATTTGGCTATTTCTTGTTCTCAATGGTGGCAGATTATATTGTTAGTTACAAATTTTCACTGACCTTCACAGGGGAGTCCTACTGATGTCAGACTTGGTAAGGTGAACTTGTTCTGACCAAGAAAATGTGAGCAGATCTAATATGCTTAAGTTACAGGTGCAAGCAGTAAGAGCCAATCTATGGTTCACCATGATCCCTTTTCTTCTCCTGTGAGACCAGTTCTGCTCGAGGTAGAGGTTCCTCTATCAGTTTGGGCTCCAGCACAAAGACAATCTAGTTCAGAGCCAAGCTGACCTGCCCTAGACATGTTTTATTTCAAGAAATAAGACTGTTGTTGTAAGCCACCTTGAGATTATTTGTTACCACAGCCTAACTTAGTCTATTCTGACTGATACACTTACCTTACTATCTGTGTTCAGCACCATTGTTGTTCACCCAACATCTATTTCTCCCTTAATTCCTCCTAAGAGAACCTCAATTTTTCCAGGTATTCACCCACCACCATCTGGCCATGTGCTTTGTTGCAGGGTATGGGGAGAGAAGCCTAATTCCCAGGCACAGTGGAGAATCATAATTTTAAGCCATTCTTCCATTTTAGTTTGTTACCCCTTGCCATTGACTGGTTTAAACATGAGCGGATGCTACAATTCTAGTAAATGGGATCATGGGAAGTTTCTACAAAGGGTTTCCTTGCTAATAAAGAGACGGATGGGAACAAACAGTTGCTCTACTTCTGCCGGATATTGCATGTCTGCATGTATCAGCCATTTAATGTCTATAGGATGTCAGAGTGAAAAGGCAGAAAGAATCTAGGGCTCTGACAAAGATATACGGCATTATATTAACTAACTATAGAGCAGCTGTACTACCAGATTTCTTGTTACAGGTGATAGTAAGTTTTCCCTATTGTACAAGCCAGTTAAATATGGGATGGAGGATAAAAGAATGAGTTTAGCTTTAGATAAATTGAATTTCTGGTGATGGCAGGAATAGCATTATTTTATATTGCTGAACCTCAGATGTCAGGGTTGGATAATTCAGGATAATCTATGGAGAAATATTACATAAAGTAATATACCTTGGAAAATAATTCTGTACCTGCTGCAGTTACATCTGTGTTTGAGGAATTTCCATGACATATATTTAAAAAGTATACCTGTACAAGTGTAGCCATCTCCTAAATGAATACACCACTGTCCCAGATCCTCACATATGGCCCATCCTAGTAAAAGTAGACACAGAGGTGTCTCCTCTAGTGATGGAGAGCAAAGGCAGTTAAGAAGTGATTGCAATAGACATAACATCTAGGTCTTCAGACCCTCCTCTCCTCAAGCATTGTGGATTTTGACCTAAACATCCTAGTCTAGTGTAGATAGCTTTGAAAACGGATTATTAGCAACTTTTACATTTACTGACCAAATAGCTTTTGGTAAATTATTGTTCGGAGGAAACTACAGTTCTGATCATCTTATAGACATCCTATGTATACTACAGAAATCCTGCAAGAAGCCTCAGGGCCAACAAAAAATATAGTACAGGACACCAAGAAAATGACCATGAAGAAGACAGAGTCTCTAATGCCCAAGTTGATCAGTGTTTAGAACATGGTTTTCAAAGTTACTAATCCATAGGCACTAGGTTATTGGTACCCATTTGTGATGGTTAGCTTCTGGTGTCAACTTGGCCAAGTGATTATGCCAAGTTATCTGGTCAAGAAAGCATTGGCCTGATCATTGCTGTAAGGATATTTCATGGCTGGTTGATGGAGGCTTGTATATTAAATCATCAGTCAGCTGATTGCATTTGTGGCTGATCACATCTGTGATTAACTAAGATGTGTCCCCCACAAGATAACCCAATCAGTTGGAGGCTTTTGTTCTAGTTTGCTATCTGCCAGAATGCAATATTCCAGAAATGGAATGGCTTTTAAAAGGGGGAACTTAATAAGTTGCTAGTTTACAGTTCTAAGGCTGTGCAATTGTCCAAATTAAAACAAGTCTACAGAAATGTCCAATCTAAGGCATCCAGGGATGCCTTAGTTCAAGAAAGCCTATGATGTTCAGCATTTCTCTCTCAGCTAGAAGGGCACATGGCAAACATGGCAATGTCTGCTAGCTTTCTCTACAGTCTCTTGCTTCATGAAGCTCCTGGGAGGCATTTTCCTTCTTCATCTCCAAAGGTCCCTGGCTGGTGGACTCTGGATCTCTCATCCTTCTGTCGTAGTTCTGCAGCTCTCTCCACATTCTCGAAAGGAACTCTCTCCAAAATGTCTCCTCTTTTATAGGATTTTAGTAAACTAATCAAGACCCACGCAGAATGGATCTAATCAAGTTTAATGCCCACAATTGATTGAGTCACATCTCCATGGAGATAACCTAATCAGATTTCCAACCTATAGTACTGAATAGGGATTAGAAGAAACCATGGCTCCCACAAGATTGATTAGGATTAAAACATGGCTTTTCTAGGGTACATAAAGCCTTTCAAACTGGCACAGCTTTTAAGGAAGAAGAGAGACATTTTTGCTGCTTCTTCAGCCCATGAGTCTCTTCTGTGGAGTTCATCCAGATCCTTCATGGGAGCTGCCAGCTTCACAGCCTACCCTATGGATTTTGGACACTTCCATCCCAACAGTTGCATGAGACACCTTTATAAATCTCCTGTTTTCAGCTATCTACTGTTGGTTTTGTTTCTCTAGAGAACCCTAACTAATACATCTTGGTACTGGGAGTGGATCTTGAGAAACAGAATCTTAAAAATGGCTTTTTACAATTGGTTTTCTATTCCGACTAGACCCAGGGGCACTAATGACTCTGTTTCCAATAATCAAGACGACACTGACAGTCCATGGGGTGAATTGGCAAAAAAAGATACTCAAAATATCACCATTAGAATCTGTTAATTATATGCTTATATGAGGCAAGGCTCTGGGTGAGAATGTCTCTGACACCTTTACAGGGTTGTGTATAATTAAGAGATATAATGATGTTGGCTGGTCATTGTTAGATACCCTGGATATAGTGATGAAGGAAAGGGATGAGCTGAAGGTTTAAAATTTGCACCTTAAGCACCATATGAACAATGTGTAAGTTTCCATTTGTGCCCTGAAAGAAAATCTTATTACCTGTTGTCACTGACTTGAGATCTCTGAAAACCAGACCCAGAGCCTCATTGTGTGAGTAGCAGATTTACAACATAAACTAAAATCTCAACCTTGCAGGGTGTCTGCTGTTAAACTAAGGCTTTTATTGGAAAAGAATGGGATCCTGAAATATGGAATGGTGATATATGGCTTGATAATGATGGCAATGGGGAGACGGAATTCCTGGAATCTGCTGTGCACTTGCTAGATAGACCTGCAATGGACTTCCCTGAGAAAACAGCTTCTGGAACTCTAGTCTACACAGAGGAGCCTGCCACCCAACCACCACCTGATGAGATTAACCCTTCAGTGCCTGCTAACCCTGTAATAACCTCCCCTGGGGAAACAGCCCTCAGTCCTCTGTCTGGAGTGACTAATCCTGTTTCACCAGATGAAACTACAATGGAATGCCCTGAGGTAATTGGCTTGAAAGACACTTCTATTTCTTTACAAGACCCACTCCCACTACCCCTCTTTTCTTTAAGACCTATGACTAGACTACAGTCTGCTAGCTTTCTCTGGTAAGGAAACCAACAGGTCCTGAAAGGTGAGGTACAAAGTGGGACCCATGAGGAGGTATGCTATACTATAAAAGAATTGCATGAGTTTTCCAATACATATAGACAGAAATCAGGGGAATATGTGTGGGAATGGATATTAAGGGTGTGTGGTAATCGTGGAAGGAATATAAAGTTGGATTCAACTTTAATTTATTAATATGGGCCCACTAGGTAGAGACTCTGCATTCAATGTTGTAGCTCAAGGGGTTAAAAAGGGCATTAACAGTCTGTTTGGATGGTTGGCTGAAACATGGATCCAAAGGTGATCAGCACTACTTGAGGTCAAAATGCCAGAACTGCCCTAGTATAATGTAGATGAGGGGATCCAGAGGCTTAGAGAGATTGGGATGTTAGAGTGGATTTATCATGGAAGACCTGTTCATGCACCCCAGGAGTGTCTAGAGGACACATCTTTCACCAGAACCTTGAGAAATAAATTGGTGAGACTAACTCCATCATCCCTGAAGAGCTCTGTAGTCACCCTTTTTTGTAGGGCAGATTTTACTTGAAGGATGCAGGGGCGGTGATTCCCACCACATCCCCATTCAATTCCTATTTGACCTGTGCAGAAAACAGATAGGACTTGAGGATTTCAGTGGATTATTGTAAAGTTAACCAGGTGGTGACTCCAATTACAGCTGTTGTTCCAGATGTGGTATCATTGCTTGAGCAAATCAACACATCATGTGGTACCTGGTATGCAGCTAATTGATCTGGAAAATGCTTTTTTTTCCTCAATAATTGTCAGTAAGGACCACCAGAAACAGTTTGCATTCACTTGGTAAGGCCAGCAGTGCACTTTCACTGTCCTCCCTCAGGCATACCTCAACTCTCCAACCCTATGTCACAATCTTGACTGCATTGACATTGCTGCATGCCTCACAACGTGTTTCTTTTTGTAACAGTATAATATTTGATTACATGTATACACAATTATTTGCAAAACTACTTCTCAGTCAGTGCATCCTTCAGCCACTGCATTCATTAGGCATAATGCATAATGCCCAAAGTCCACAGCCCAAGAACACTCTCAATTTTAGATAATTTCATTGTTCCCAAGAGAAGATAACCAATAAACACACCCTCACCAAATAGGAAATCTAAATGTCCCCTTATCTCTTGTCCCTCCCCCTATTATTTACCCCTGTTTTTGCTGTGGTACAGCTGACATAAACATGGCCAAAAGCATGCAATAGCAGTTTTCCCCTTGTACCCTGGAATTAAACAATCTTTGTATATGAATCATACCTTAGAAGTAGTTCATGCAAGAACCAATTTATATTTCTAGTGTTAATCGGTGGGATACATAAGGTCTATACAACCTCTTTCAATCTTATCTACCTTAAATATGGTAATATTACTTATAGACCCATTAGACAACTGCCTTCACTTCTATCTATTCCCTTACATTTGAATTCAACCTTATTATTAACCGTTCACCCATCTCTAGCTTCTATATATCTCTAAGTCACCTATATTCTGTATTATAAGCCTCTGATTTTACCTTTTTCTGTGGTCATAGAAGTGGAGTCATACAGTATCTATCCTTTTGTGTCTGGCTTATTTCACTCAGAATTATGTCCTCAAGACTCATCCATTTTGTCTTGTGCTTCAGGACATCATTTCATCTTACTGCTGCATAATATTCCATCATATGTGTATACCACATTTTATTAATCCACTCATCTGTTGATGGGCATTTGGTTTCTTTCCATTTTTTGGCAATCGTGAATAATCCTGCTATGAACATCGGTGTGCAAATGTCTGTTTGCATGTCACTGCTTTCAGCTCTTTGGGGTATAAACCAAGTAGTGCTATTGCTGGGTCATAAGGCAACTTGATATTTAAGTTTCCATAAGGTACCACCAAGCTGTCTTCCATAGCAGCTATACCATTATATATTCCCACAGGCAGTGCATAAGTGTCCAAATTTCTCCACATCCTCTCCAACATTTATATTTTCCTGCTTGTTTAATAGCAGCCATTCTTATAGGTGTGAGGTGGTATCTCATTTTAATCTTGACCTGCATTTCCCTTACGGCCAATGAAAATGAACACATCTTCATGTGCTTTTGAGTCCATCTGTATTTGCTCTTCAGAAAAATCCCTATTCACATCTTTAGCCCATTTTATAATTAGGTTATTTGTTCTTTTGTTGTTGAGTGTATGATTTCTTTATGTACATAGGATATCAAACCTTTATCCAATGTGTGATTTCCAAATACTTTCTCCCATTGAATTGGCTGCCTCTTCACCTTTTTGGCAAAGTCTTTTAGGTGCAGAAGCATTTGATTTTGAGGAGTTCCCATTTGTCTATTTTTCCTTTGTTGCCTGTGCTTTGGGTGTAAAGTCTAGGAAGCCACCTCCTATTACTAGGTCTTGAAGATGTTTCCCTACATTTTCTTCTAGAAGCATTATGGTGCTAGTTTTTATATTTAGGTGTTTGATCCAATTTGAGTTAACTTTTGTATAGGATGTAAGATAAGGGCCCTCCTTCATTCTTTTGGCTATTGATATCTAGTTTTCCCATACCCACTTACTGAAAAGACTATTTTGTTCCAGTTCAGTGGATTTGGGGGTCTTGCCAACAGTCAGTTGACCATAGATTTGTTGGTCTATTTCTGCACTTTCATTTTGATTCCATTGGTCAATACTTCTATCTTTGTTCCAATACCATGCTGTTTTGACCACTGTGACTTTATAATAAGTTTTTTTTTTTTAAGATTTTGTACCAAATAAACATTTTTTTGATTTAGTCTCACACATAAGGTGACATTTTAAAGTATTAATTACCATCTATTTTCAGTACCCTGCAATAATGATATTCCTTTGTTCTTCCTCATGCAAAAACATTTTTAAAATTTGTACATTGTACATTTCACTATTATTATACACTCTAGGCATTCCTAGGTTATAACATCTCAATCTTTAACATCTATCTTTCTTTCTGATTTCATTTATGTCCCCAGCTCTTCTCCCTCCATCATTCTCACATGCAGCTTCATTCAGAGTTTTAACATAATTACATTACAGTTAGGTAGTATTGTGCTGTCCATTTCTGAGTTTTTGTATCCAGTCCTGTTGCACAGCCTGTATCCCTTCAGCTCCAATTACCCAATATCTTACCCTACTTCTATCTCCTGATGGTCTCTGTTACCAACAAAATATTCCAAGTTTATTCACCAATGTAGTTCATATCAGTGAGACCATACAGTATTTGTCCTTTAGTTTTCGGCTAGTCTCACTCAGCATAATGTTCTCTAGGTCCATCCATGTTGTTACATACTTCATAAATTTATTCTGTCTTAAAGCTGCATAATATTCCATCATATGTATATACCACAGTTTGTTTAGCCACTCGTCTGTTGATGGACATTTTGGCTGTTTCCATCTCTTTGCAATTGCAAATAGTGCTGCTATAAATATTGGTGTGCAAATGTCCGTTTGTGTCTTTGCCCTTATGTCCTCTGAGTAGATACCTAGCAATGGTATTGCTGGGTCATATGGCAATTCTATATTCAGCTTTTTGAGGAACCACCAAACTGCCTTCCACAGCGGTTGCACCATTTGACATTCTCAACAACAGTGAATAAGTGTGCCTCTTTCTCCACATCCTCTCCAGCACTTGTCATTTTCTGTTTTGTTGATAATGGCCATTCTGGGTGTGAGATGATATCTCATTGTGGTTTTGATTTGCATTTCTCTAATGGCCAGGGACATTGAGCATCTCTTCATGTGCCTTTTGGCCATTCGTATTTCCTCTTCTGAGAAGTGTCTGTTCAAGTCTTCTTTCCATTTTGTAATTGGACTGGCTGTCTTTTTGTTGTTGAGTTGAACAATCTCTTTATAAATTCTGGATACTAGACCTTTATCTGATATGTCATTTCCAAATATTGTCTCCCATTGTGTAGGCTGTCTTTTTACTTTCTTGGTGAAGTTCTTTGATGCACAAAAGTGCTTAATTTTGAGGAGTTCCCATTTATTTATTTATTTATTTATTTCTTCAGTGCTCTTGCTTTGGGTTTAAGGTCTACAAAACTGCCTCCAATTATAAGATTTATAAGATATTTCCCTACATTTTCCTCTAACTGTTTTGTGGTCTTAGACCTAATGTTTAGATCTTTGATCCATTTTGAGTTAACTTTTGTATAGGGTGTGAGATACGGGTCCTCTTTCATTCTTTTGCATATGGATATCCAGTTCTCTAGGCACCATTTATTGAAGAGACTGTTCTGTCCCAGGTGAGTTGGCTTGACCGCCTTATCAAAGATCAAATGTCCATAGATGAGAGGGTCTATATCTGAGCACTCTATTCGATTCCATTGGTCAATATATCTATCTTTATGCCAGTACCATGTTGTTTTGACCACTGTGGCTTCATAATATCCCTTAAAGTCAGGTAGCGTGAGACCTCCAGCTTCATTTATTTTCCCTCAAGATACTTTTAGCAATTTGGGGCACCCTGCCCTTCCAGATAAATTTGCTTACTGGTTTTTCTATTTCTGAAAAGTAAGTTGTTGGGATTTTGATTGGTATTGCGTTGAATCTGTAAATCAATTTAGGTAGAATTGACATTTTAACTATGTTTAGTCTTCCAATCCATGAACACGGTATGCCCTTCCATCTACTTATGTCTTCTGTGATTCTTTGAACAGTTTCTTCTAGTTTTCTTTGTATAAGTCTTTTGTCTCTTTAGTTAAATAAGTATTTTATTCTTTTAGTTGCAATTGTAAATGGAATTCGTTTCTTGATTTCCCCCTTGGATTGTTCATTACTAGTGTATAGAAACACTACAGATTTTTGAATGTTGATCTTGTAACCTGCCACCTTGCTGTACTCTAGAAGTTTTGCTGTGGATTTTTCAGGGTTTTTGACATGTAGTATCATATCATCTGCAAACAGTGATAGTTTTACCTCTTCCTTTGCAATTTTGATGCCTTGTGTTTCTTTTTCTTGTCTAATTGCTCTGGCTAGAACTTCCAACACAATGTTGAATAACAGTGGTGATAGTGAACATCCTTGTCTTGTTCCTGATCTTGGGGGGAAAGTTTTCAGTTTTTCCCCATTGAGGATGATATTAGCTGTGGGTTTTTCATATATTCCCTCTATCATTTTAAGGAAGTTCCCTTGTATTCCTATCCTTTGAAGTGTTTTCAACAGGAAAGGATGTTGAAGTTTGTCAAATGCCTTCTCTGCATCAATTGAGATGATCATGTGATTTTCTGCTTTGATTTGTTGATATGGTGTATTACATTAATTGATTTTCTTATGTTGAGCCATCCTTGCATACTTGGGATGAATCCTACTTGGTCATGGTGTATAATTCTTTTAATGTGTTGCTGGATTCAATTTGCTAGAATTTTGTTGAGGATTTTTGCATCTATATTCATTAGAGAGATCGGTCTGCAGTTTTCTTTTTTTGTAATATCTTTGTCTGGTTTTGGTATGAGGGTGATGTTGGCTTCATAGAATGAATTAGGTAGCTTTCCCTCCACTTCAATTTTCTTTGAAGAGTTTGAGCAGGATTGGTACTAATTCTTTCTGGAATGTTTGGTAGAATTCACATGTGAAGCCATCTGGTCCTGGACTTTTCCTTTTGGGAAGCTTTTTAATGACTGATTCAATTTCTTTACTTGTGATAGGTTTGTTGAGGACATCTATTTCTTCTCGAGTCAAAGTTGGTTGTTCATGCCTTTCTAGGAAGTCGTCCATTTCATCTACATTGTTGTATTTATTGGCATAAAGTTGTTCATAGTATCCTGTTATTACCTCCTTTATTTCTGTGGGGTCAGTGGTTATACGTCCTCTTCCATTTCTGATCTTATTTATTTGCATCCTCTCTCTTCTTTTTGTTAATCTTGCTAAGGGCCCATCTATCTTATTGATTTTCTCATAGAACCAGCTTCCGGTTTTATTGATTTTCTCAATTGTTTTCATGTTCTCAATTTCATTTATTTCTGCTCTAGTCTTTGTTATTTCTTTCCTTTTGCTTGCTTTGGGGTTAGTTTGCTGTTCTTTCTCCAGTTCTTCCAAGTGGACAGTTAATTCCTGTATTTTTGCCCTTTCTTCTTTTTTGATATAGGCATTTAGGGCAATAAATTTCCCTCTTAGCACTGCCTTTCCTGCATCCCATAGGTTTTGATATGTTGTGTTTTCATTTTGATTCACCTCGAGATATTTACTGATTTCTCTTGTAATTTCTTCCTTAACCCACTGGTTGTTTAAGAGTGTGTTGTTGAGCCTCCACATGATTGTGAATTTTCTTTCTTCTACCATTTTGCCTTTGGATTTTGTATGTCATATCTAATTTTCCTTCTTTCTACACTCTTCTCCACACCTCTTTCTTTTGTGTTTTCATATCTGTCTCTAGTGCTCCCTTTAGTATTTCTTGCAGAGCTGGTCTCTTGGTCACAAATTCTCTCAGTGATTTTTTTGTCTGAAAATGTTTTAATTTCTCCCACATTTTTGAAGGACAATTTTGCTGGGTATAGAATTCTTGGTTGGCAGTTTTTCTCTTTTAGTAATTTAAATATATCATCCCACTGTCTTCTCGCCTCCATGGTTTCTGCTGAGAAATCTACATATAGTCTTATTGGGTTTCCCTTGTATGTGATGGATTGCTTTTCTCTTGCTGCTTTCAAGATCCTATCTTTCTCTTTGAATCTGACATTCTGACTAGTAAGTGTCTTGGAGAACGTCTATTTGGATCTATTCTCTTTGGGGTATGCTGCACTTCTTGGATCTGTAATTTTAGGTCTTTCATAAGAGTTGGGAAATTTTCTGTGATAATTTCTTCCATTAGTTTTTCTCCTCCTTTTCCTTTTTCTTCTCCTTCCGGGACACCCACAACACGTATATTTGTGAGCTTCATATTATCATTCAATTCCCTGAGTCCCTGCTCATATTTTACCATTTTTTCCTTATAGTTTCTGTTTCTTGTCAGATTTCAGATGTTCTGTCCTCCAGTTTACTAATCCTAACCACTGTCTCTCAAAATCTATCATTGTAGGTTTCCATTGTTTTCTTCATCTCTTCTACTGTGCCTTTCATTCTCATAAGTTCTGTGATTTGCTTTTTCAGACTTTCCATTTCTTCTTTTTATTTATTCCTTGCCTTCTTCATATCCTCCCTCAATTCATTGATTTGGTTTTTGATGAGGTTTTCCATGTCCATATATTCTGAATTAATTGTTTCAGCTCTTCTGTCTCATTTGAACTATTGGTTTGTTCCTTTGACTGGGCCATATCTTCAATTTTCCTGCTGTGATTTGTTATTTTTTGCTGGCATCTAGACATTTAATTACCTTAATTAGTTTATTCTGGAGATTGCTTTCACTTCTCTTACCTAGGGTTTTCTTGCTAGATGAATTTGTTGTCTAGCTGTTGTTTGACCTTCAGATCAGCTTCTTCTGGACTTCTAGCTTAGGTTTTGTTTAACTGAGGATAATGTTTCAGTTCTTGTTTTCTGGTTTCTTGTCCTGCTTGCATGGTGCCTTTTCCCTCCCCACCCTTAGGAGGGTCTACATAGGTATTATAGACTCCAGCCGGGTTTTCCCTGACTAACCTGGCTTCCTATCAGGGGGAAGGAGTCACCTGCATCAGTTTTCCCTGAGGGTGAGACCCAGCAGGTTAAAGACTTTCCTGTGAAGTCTTTGGGCTCTGTTTTTCTCATCCTGTCCAGTCTGTGATGCTTCTCTGCCTGTGGGTCCCACCAGCATAAGATGTTGTGGCACCTTTAACTTTAGAAGACTCTACCTGCTGGAGGCATGGTGGAGACAGAGGAGAGGTTGTAGGTTGGTTTTAATGGCTTTAAATTGCCAAGCCCTGGGGTCTGAATTCCTTGAGGGAGGGAGTCCACCTGAGCTGGGCTTCACCACTCCCCTGGGGAAGGCATGGGTGGGAGACAGCCCTGAAAAGCAGTCCTTTTCTGCCTATGTCTGGGGCAGTTGCAGCCTGAGAAGTCCAGAGGCAGCCAAGCCTCCATAGAAACACAGCCACAGAAACCTCCATTTCCTCCCTTTTCCTCTTTTTCCATGAGCCCAATGAGCGTCCTCCGCCTTGACCAGGTTCACCTGAGCTGGGGGCCTATTTTTAGTAGTCAGAATTTGTTCATTAATGCCACAATTGGTGTTTGGTTGGACTCAGCCCCTGCTGTTAAATTCTCTTTCCTCTCCCCTCTGGGAAGCAGCCTGTTGGAGAGGGGCCCCAGTCACCACAGCTTGGGGAACTCATGGTTCTGGGGAGGCTCACAGCCAGTCCAGCTGGTCCAGATTGGGGTACACTGTGTGTCTGGTCACTGACGTGGCTCCAGGAGCTGTTCTGTACTGTTTCTGGATATTTAGTAGTTGTTCTGGGGGACGAACTAAAACACGCACATTGCTAAGCCACCATCTTCTATAATAAGTTTTGAAGTCAGGAAATGTTAACCCTTCCACTTTGTTCTTCTTTTTAAGGATACTTTTAGCTATTTGGGTTCTCTTTCCATTCCAGATGAATTTGGTAGTTAGCTTTTCCAAGTCTTTAAAGTAGGTTGTTGGAATTTTGAGTGGTACTGTGTTGAATCTGCAGATCACCTTGGGGAGAATTGACATCTTATCTATATTTGGCATTTCTATCCATGAGCAGGGAATGTCTTTCCACCTATTTAGATCTCCTTTGACTTCTTTTAGCAATGCTCTGTGGTTTTC
Source organism: Tamandua tetradactyla (assembly GCF_023851605.1). Taxonomy (NCBI): domain Eukaryota; kingdom Metazoa; phylum Chordata; class Mammalia; order Pilosa; family Myrmecophagidae; genus Tamandua; species Tamandua tetradactyla. The sequence continues at coordinate 182,490,852 of NC_135328.1, read as the reverse complement.
TGTGTATAAGTCCTTTACGTCCCTACTTAAGTTCATTCCTAATTATTTGATTCTTTTAGTTGCTATTTTGAATGGAATGTTTTCCTTAACTGACTCCTCAGCTAGCTCATTGCTTCTGTATAGAAATATTACTGATTTTTGCACATTAATTTTATATCCCGCAACTTGCTGAATTTGTTTATTAGCTCAAGTAACTTTGCTGTGGATTTCTCAGGATCTTACAAGTATAGTATCATATCATCTGCAAATAATGAGAGTTTTACTTCTTCCTTCCCAATTTGGATGCCTTTTATTTCTTTGTCCTTCCTGATTGCTAGCTAGAACTTCTAGCACAATGTTGAATAATAGTGGTGACAGTGGGCATCCTTGTCTTGTACCTGACCTTAGGGGGAAGGCTTTCAGTCTCTCTCCATTGAGTACAATGCTGGATATCACTTTTTCATATATTCCCTTTATCATATTGAGGTAGTTACCTTTGATTCCTTTGTTTTGGAGTGTTGTTGTTTTTTTTAATCACAAAAGGATGCTGAATTTTGTTGAATGCTTTTTCAGCATCAATCAAGATGGTCATGTGATTTTTTCCTTTTGATTTGTTAATGTGCTGTATTACATTAATTGATTTTCTTGTGTTGAACCATCCTTGCATTCCTGTTATAAACCCCACTTGGTCATGGTGTGTAATTCTTTTAATGTTTTGTGAATTCGATTTGCTAATATTTTATTGAGAATTTTTGCATCTATGTTCATTAGGGAGATTGGCCTGTAGTTTTCCTTTCTTATAACATCTTTACCCAGTTTTGCTATTAAAATGATATTAGCTTCATAAGCTGAATTAGGTAGAGTTCCTTTCTCCTCAAATTTTTGGGAAAGTTTGAGCAGGATTGTTGTTAGTTCTTTCTGGAACGTTTGATAAAATTCCACTGTGAAGCCATCTGGCCCTGGGCTTTTCTTTGTAGGAAGATTTTTGAAGACTGATTGAACCTCTTTACTTCTGATTGGTTTGTTAACATCTTCTATTTTTTCCTGAGTTAGTGTAGCTTGTTTCTGTTTCATCTAAGTTGTCTAGTTTGTTGTGTATAGTTGCTCACAGTATCCTCTTATGATTTCTTTTATTTTGTTTATTTGCATCCTCTTTCTTTTTTCCTTTGTCAGTCTTGCTAGTGGCCCATCAATTTTATTGATTTTCTGAAAGAACCAACTTTGGCTTTATTGATTCTTTCTATTGTTCTTTTGGGGTCCCATTCATTTAACACTGCTTTAATCATTGTTATTTCTTTTCTTCTATTTGCTTTGGGGTTAGTTTGTTGTTGTTTGTCAAGTTTCTCCAGGTGAGCAGTTAAATCCTCAATTTTTGCTCTTTCTTGTTTTTAATATAGGTTTTTAGGGCAAAAAATTTCCCTCTCAGAGCAGCCTTTGCCATATCTCATAAGTTTTTATATGTTGTATTCTCATTTTCATTTGTCTCCAGATAGCTACTAATTTCTCTAATGATTTATTCTTTGGCCCACTGGTTGTTTGAGAGTGTGTTATCTAATCTTCATATATTTGTAAAATTTCTCATTCTTTTGCAGTTATTGATATCCAGCTTCATTCCACTGTGATCAGAGAAAGTGCTGTGAATAATTTCAGTGTTTTTAAATTTATAGAAACCTGTTTTGTGCCCTAGCATATGGTATATCCTGGAGAATATCCTATGAGCAGTAGACAAGAATGTATATCCTGGTGTTTTGGGGTGTAATAACCTACATATGTCTGTTAGGTCTAATTCATTTATTAAGTTGTTTAACTCATCTGTTTCCTTGCTGATCTCTCTGGTTGTTCTATCTATAGAGGAAAGTGGTGTATTGAAGTCTTCTACAATTATTGTTAAAATATCTATCAGTCCCTTCAGTTTTGCTAATGACTGTCTCATGTACTTTGGAGTTCCTTGATTGGGAGCATAAACATTTTTGATTGTTATTTCTTCTTGTTGAATTGTCCCCTTTATTAATATATAGTGGCCTTTTTTGTCTCTTATGAGGTCTTTACATTTAAAGTCTATTTCGTCTGATATTAGTATAGGTCCTCCTGCTTTCTTTTGGTTACAACTTGCATGGAACATCTTTTTCCATCCTTTCACTCTCAGTGTATTTGTATCCTTGTGTCTAAGATGAGTCTCTTGTAAGCAGCATATATCTGAATTATATTTCTTAATCCATTCTGCCAATCTGTGTCTTTTAATTGGATAAATTTAATTCATTACCATTCAAAGCTATTACTGATAAGGTATTTCTTGAATCCACGGTCTTACCATTTGAATTTTATTTGTTAGATCTATATATTCTTTTCTCTCTTTCTCTTTTCACTTTTTAAGTTACCCTTACTGGTAGTCTTCAATTCTGTGCCCTCTTCCACATCTCCCTCTCCTGTCTTTTTTTTTCAACTTGCAGAACTCTCTTTAGTATTCCTGTAGGGCTGGTCTCTTGTTGACAAATTCTTTCAGGGTTTCTTTGTCTGTGAGAATTTTTTTTCACATGGGCAGGCACTGGGAATCAAACCCAGGTCTCTGGCATGGCAGGTGAGAACTCTGCCTGCTGAGCCACTGTGGCCCACCCTGTCTGTGAGAATTTTAATCTCTCCCTCAGTTTTGAAGGACAATTTGGCTGGGTACAGAATTCTTGATCTTAAATATATCATATTCTCTCTCTCTTTTGTGTTCTTAAATACATCATAACACTACCTTTTCGCCTCTGTAGTTGACAATTGAGTAGTCTGAACTCAGTCTTATGTGGTTACCCATGTATGTAGTAGATTGTTTTTCTCTTGCTGCTTTCAGGATTTTCTGCTTCTCTTCAACATTTGACAGACTGATTAGTATTTGTCTTGGGGAAGACCTATTTGGATTTATTCCATTTGGAATCCATTGAGCTTCTTTGACTTCATATTTATGTCCTTTATAAGGGTTGGGAAATTTTTCTGCATTATATCCTCAACTAATCTTCCTAGCCCTTTACTCTCCTCTTCTCCTTCTGGGGCACCAATGATTCCTATATTTATGCACTTTCTTTTGTCCATCACTTCCCTGAGATCCTGTTCTAGTTTGCTAGTTGCCGGAATGCAATATACCAGAAATGGAATGGCTTTCAAAAGTGGGAATTTAATGAATTGCTAGTTTACAGTTCTAAGGCTGAGAAAATGTCCCAATTAAAACAAGTCTATAGAAATGTCCAATCTAAGTAATCCATCCAGGGAAAGATACCTTGGTTCAAGAAGGCTGATGAAAATCAGGGTTTCTCTCTCAAATGAGAAGGCACGTAGCAGACACAGTCAGGGCTTCTGTCTCAGCTGGAAGGGCACATGGCCAACATGGCATCATCTACTAGCTTTCTCTCCTGGCTTCCGGTTTCATGAAGCTCCCTGGGACGCATTTTCCTTCTTCATCTCCAAAGGCCACTGGCTGGTGGACTCTGCTTCTTGTGGCTATGTCATTCTGCTCCGCTCTCTCTGAATCTCCCATTCTCCAAAATGTTTCCTCTTTTATAGGATGCCAATAAACCAATCAAGACCCACCCAAATGGGTGGAGACATGTCATCACCTAATCCAGCTTAACATCCACTCTTGTCTAAATCACATCATCCAGGGAGATGATCTGATTACAGTTTCAAATATACAGTATTGAATAGGGATTATTCTATCTTTATGAAATGCGGTTTTTATTAAAACATGGCTTTTCTAGGGGGTGTACTTCCTTTCAAACTAGCACAGATCCAATTCAAATTTTTCCTCTTTTTTGCCATTTACTGTTTTATGTGTTTGAGATGAGTTGTCCTGCCCTCTAGTTCAGTTATTCTTTCTTCTGCCTCTTCAAATCTGCTTTTGTGTGTCTCTAGTATATTTTTATTTGGTCCACAGCATCCTTAATCTCTGTGATACTTGCTAATTTTTCTATATATTCTTTCAATGTCCTCTTTATGCTCTTCTAGTGTCCTCTTGATCTCATTTAAGTCATTAGCCATCTCATTAATTTTATTTAGTAGAGTTACAAGAATATCTTTGATTAGTTGTTCCAATGTCTGTGTCTCCTCTGTTGTTTTAATTTGGTGTTAGGCTGGGCTATATCCGTCTGCATCACGATACGCTTAGTGATCTTCTGCTGTATCTGTGGCATGTAAATATCAGGATTGATTTACTTTGAAAGTTGATTTCCTTCAGTACTCTAAAGCTTTGCTTTTGCAGGATGGAAGTGGAGCAGAATGCAGGGCACTGGCAGGGCACAACAATGTGCTGATGCATTGCAGCATAGGTATAAGTGCATGTTGGGGATGCTACACTGGTGCTTGTGAGTGTGGGCATCCAGCAACAGGGGGGAATGTGGCTGTGCACAGGTCTGGGGGGAAGGGCCCTTGTGTGCATGCTCAGAGCTCAGGGCAGTGAATCAGCTTTGAGATTTTGTGGGTAGATGTGGCCAGGCTTTGCCGGTCAGCACTTGCCCAGAGCTGGGGGTGGGGTGGGGGGTGCATGACTAGGGGTCATGAGCATGCATGGATGTGGGAAGGCCGTAAAACTGATGTACACATGTGCAGAGCTCAGCGGGGGCTGGGTGTGGTTACACAACTGTATGAGCTGGGGGCGGGTGTAGCCTGGGTATGGAGGTAGTGCCCGCAGCCTTTATGCACTGTCAACTGCCTGCACATTGCAGGCAGAGAGGGAGAAGGTAGGGTTTGGGAGAGGCAGGGCGAGACTGCCCTTTTGCAGGAGAGTGAGTTGGGCTGGAGTAGGCCTGTGTGCACTTGGGGTGGGGTTTTGGGGTGGGTAGGCACATGAGGGGTTGGGGGGCAGGGGTGTTTGGAGCACAGGGAGGGGGGCAGGTGACAGAGTTCAGGTACCTGGGGTGTGGGGTGAGTCATGGGTTGCAGGGCTGCATTGGTGAGGGTAGCGTGTTCAAGGAACGTGGCTTAGCTTACTTCCTGGTCCCTGTATCCCCGTCCATGCACTCCTGAGGGCTCCATATTCCAAGTTTGGCTGTTTGCACCAATCAGATGGTCTCTGGTTCTCTGCTTCTCAGTTCCTCAGCTTTTGCAACCAGGGCCTCCCTATGTAGTGCAGAAGACTGTTCCAGGTTACTTACACCCTGGAATCACTGTCTCAGTCACCCTCCCATCCCTTCTCTAGCTGTTCCTTGGATCAGGGTTGAACTCAATCCATCCTATTTTGCCATCTTCCCAGAACTCACTACTCTCCTTTTGAGAAACAGCTTTTTTATCCTGCTACTAGGAGATGGAATGCTTAACCATGGACTACCATGTTACCATGAGACCTGAGTTGCCTATCATGAGCTGGGTGTTGTCTGACCCACCAAGCCATACAGTTGGGTGTACACAGCATCACTCCATCATAAAATGAAAATGATATATGAGAGATAGGGCTTAAGCAGGTCCTGAAGATACAAGTAAGTTACATGAGGAAATGGTCCAAATGCCCATGGCTCTCATTTCTGCTATATTACCTTTTCTTTCCCAGACCAGAGCTGTGGCCTCTTGGGGAGTTCTCTACAGTCAGTTGACTGAGGAAGAAAAAACTTGGGCCTGGGTTATGGATGGTTCTGCAGCATTGCAACCCCTTTCTGGGATGTCTCTGAAGGACAGTGGTGAGAGGAAACCCTTCCAGTGGGTGGAACTTCGAATAGTGCACCTGGTTGTTCATTTTACTTGGAAGGAGAACTGGCCAGAGGTGCATTTGTATATTGACTCATGGGCTGTTGCTAATGGTTTGGCTGGTCAAACCTGGATGGTCATTCTGGTCATTCTGGTCATTCTGGATGGTCAGAACTGGTGTGTGGATAGACCTTTCTTAGTGGGCAAAGAGCATGAAGTCATTTGTGTCTCATGTGAATGCTCACCAGAGAGTGACTTCAGCAGAGGAAGTTTTTAATAATCATATGGGTGAGATGATTCGTCCTGTGGATACAAATCATCCTCTTTCCTCAGCTACTCTTGCCATTGTCCAGTGAGCTCATGAGCAAAGTGGGCATGGTAGTAGGGATGGACGTTATGCATGGGCTCAGCAACATGGCCTTCTATTCACCAAGAACAGCCTGGCTATGGCCATTGCTGAGTGCCCAATCTGCCAATAGTAGAGACCTACACTCAGTCCCTGATCTGGTACCAATCCCCGAGGTGATCAGCCTGCTACTTGGTGGCAGGTTGATTACACTGGACTACTTTCAGAGGGATAGTGATTTGTTCTGACTGAATTAGACACATACTCTGCATATGGGATTGCTTTCCTTGCATGAAATGCTTCTGCAAAAACTACCACCCATGGACTTATGCAATGCCTTATCCACCATCATGTTATTCTACACAGCATTGCTTCTGATCAAGGAACCCACTTTACAGCAAATGAGGTACAGGAATGGACACAGGCTTATGGAATTCTCTGGTCTTACCATGTTCCCTATCATCCAGAGGCAGCTGGGTTGATAGAACAGTGGGATGGCTTTTTTTATTATTATTATTAAACACAACAACATACAAACACAAACATTCTTACCATATGATCATTCCATTCTTGATATATAATCAATAACTCAAAATATCATCACATAGTTGTATATTCATTATCATGATCATTTCCTAGAACTTTTGCATCAATTCAGAAAAAGAAATAAAAAGAAAACAGAAAAAAATTCATACATACTAAATCCCTTACCCCTCCCTTTCATTGATCACTAGCATTTCAATCTAGTAAATTTATTTTAACATTTGTTCCCCCTATTATTTATTTATTTTTAATCCATATGTTTTACTCATCTGTTGATAAGTTAGATATAGGGGGTTTCAGACACAAGGTTTTCACAATCACAGTCAGATTGCAAAAGCTCTATCATTATACAATCATCTTCAAGAAACTGGAACACAGCTCTATATTTTCAGGCAGTTCCCTCCAGCCTCTCTGTTACACCTTAACTAAAAAGGTAATATCTATTTAATCTGTAAGGATAACCTCTCAACTCTGTTTGGAATCTCTCAGTCATTGACACTTAATTTTGTCTCATTTCTCTCTTCCTCCTTTTGGTCAAGAAGGTTTTCTCACTCCCTTGATGAGAGTCCCAGCTCATTCTAGGATTTCTGTCCCATGTTGCCAGGAAGGTCCATAACCCTGGGAGTCATGTCCCACATAGAGAGGGGGAGGGCAGTGAGTTTGCTTGTTGTTTTGGCTGAGAGAGAGAGGCCACACCTGAGCAACAAAAGAGATTCTCTTGGGGGTGACTCTTAGGCCTAATTTTAAGTAGGCTTAGCCTATCCTTTGCAGGGTTAAGTTTCATATGAACAAACCCCAAGATTGGGGGCTCAGCCTATTGCTTTGGTTGTCTCCACTGCTTGTGAGAATATCAAGAATTCTCCACTTGGGGAAGTTGAATTTTCCCCCTTTCTCACCATCCCCCAAGGGGACTTTGCAAATACCTTTTTTATGGAATGGACTTTTGAAGACACAGTTACAGTGCCAAATAGGTGGCAATACCTTGCAGGGCTGAGGCAGTGTCCTCCAGGGGGCTGTGTATGCTTTGAATCAGCATCCACCATATGGTGCTGTTTCTCCCATAGCCAGGATTCACAAGTCCAGGGATCAAGGAGTGGAAATGGGAGTGGCACCACTCACTATCACCCTTAGAGGTCCATTAGGAAATTTTGCTTCCTGTCTCTGAAACCTTAAGCTCTGCTGGTCTACAGGTTTTAGTTCCAAAAGGAGGAATGCTCCTACCAGGAGATACAACAATGATTCCATTGAACTGGAAATTAAGACTGCCACCTGGCCACTTTGGGCTTCTCATACCACTGAATCAACAGTCACAAAAGGAGATTACTGTTTTGTGTGGGGTGATTGATGTTGACTATCAAGGGATAATAGTTCTGCAACTACACAATGGAGGTAAAGAAGAGCTTTCCTGGAACACAGGATATAGCCTAGGATGTCTCTTAGTACTATCATGCTCTGTGTTCAAAGTCAGTGGAAAACTTCAATGACTCAATCCAAGCACGACTACCAATGGCACAGAAACATCAGAAATTAAGGCAAAGAACTACAACCAGCCGAAGTACTTGCTGAGGGTAAAGGTGACATAGAATGGGTAGTAGAAGAAGGTAGTGATAAATATGGACTACAACCATATTTGGTGGGAATGTAAAATGGTACAACCGCTCTGGAAATTAGTTCAGTGGCTCATCAGGAAGCAATATAGAATTGCCATATGTTCCAGTGATAACATTAATAGGTATGTATTCAGAGGACCTGAGGGCAAGGACGCAAATAAAAAAATATATATAAACATTGCGCACGAATGTTTAGAGCAGCATTATTCACGATTGCCAAGAGCTGGAAACAGCCCAAATGTCCATCAGTGGATGAGTGGCTAAACAAACTGTGGTATATACATGTGATGGAATGTTACACAGATGTAAGACTGAATATTACCTAAGGACTTGCACCCTATTGTGGAGAGATAGAACACATTTCTAGTTGTATGCAGGACAGTTGAGCATTATTAGGTGAAATATATGTCTGTTACTGTGTTCTATTTGGAAATTAAGCATGTATCAAGGTGATGAGCGTAGCTGCCAAGTTGAGAAGGGGTGGACTGTGATGTTTAGGTTCTGGTGTCAACTTGGCCAAGTAATTATGCCCAGTTATCTGGTCAGACAAGCACTGGCTTGACCGTAACTGCAAAGATATTTCACGACTGGTTGATAAATGCTGCAAAGATATTTAATTACTGGTTGATAAATTTGAAGGCTGGTGTATTAAATCATCAGTCAGTTGATTGCATCTGTGCTGATTACATCTGCAATCAACTAAGGCATGTCCCCATGAGAGATAATCCAATTAGTTGAAGGCTTTTTCAGTGCTTCTTCAGCAAGCCTCTCCTGTGGAGTTTGTCCAGACACTTCATCAGAACTGCCAAGTTTCACAGCCTGCCCTAAGGATTTGGGATGCTTCCATTTCCACAGTTGCATGGGACACCTTTATAAATCTCATATTTACAGATATATCCTGTTGGTTCTATTTCTCTATAGAACCCTAATACACCATTAATAAAAATTTCATCCAGTATAGGGAGATACCTTGCAATCCAAAAGGATTCACTTAGTATTGCTTGAAAGAGTTAATTTTTGAAACTACATTTTTAAATCAAACTTTTTCCTGAAGCACATCTAGTGAGTAAATGCACACACCTGTGTCTGTACCTTATCTGAGACATTCTACCTCATTTCTAAGTTGTCATTACAGAGCCTACTTTGAAACTGTCCTTCCATCCCGAAGCCAAAAAAAGACCCATATTTTCATGAGCTGGAGGAGCAAATGCAATCTCTAAAGAAGGCTAGCTTCAGTTCTGCAGTTATTTAGAGAGGAAAATCTGGCTTGGAACAGTGTAGTTTGCAGTCAGGATTTACAATTGACTAGGACCAAGGATTGTGTGAAAAGATGACCCAGTTGTATGGCCGGGGGGTGAGGAGTAAGGGACACGGCCTGTGATCCTTCTAATTTAAAAAGGATCTTAAGAAAGTCCTATTTTTATCATTTCAAGATACTTAAGACTTAGAACTGCTGCAAACCGGGGGTGGGTGCCCAGCGTAAGAAAATCTGAGACCCTAGAAAACGCACCTTCAAATGATCTGCATGGGAGGTGTCTAAAACCCCAACTCATCACGGCCCCAGGCTTCAGACCAGGATTTGGGCAGATAAATCGCTGTCTTTCCAAAGGTCTGAGGGTCCAGTTGCGCATGACCTTCGCCAACGCCCCAGACCCCCCCACCCCCCACCTTGGAACATTCCTGAGGCCCTGTCCGGGTCTCTGCAGGTTGCCACTGGCGTCCCCAGGCCCCGAGTGCCCGGGACGGCCTATAGAGCGCATCCGCGGCAGGCTGCGGGCCGTTCCTCAGTGAGCGGTCAGCCTAGACACCTTCTCCGCTCTACTGGACCGCCGCCCCGGCCCCTCCCGCTCGGGCCGCCCCACCCTGGCCAGCAGCGCCACGTCTACCGGGATACAGGACAGGGTGCGGGATGTTCCCTTTGGTTTTGCCACGGCGGGTCTGCGGCTCTCGGGCTCCGGTTGGCCCCGCGCCCCACCCGTCCTCCCCTCGGCCCCGCCACCCCTCCCGGGCGCCGCCCGCCCGGGCCGCCTCTGCAGCTGGCAGCACGGCCGGCCGGTGCCCGCCGCCGCACGCTGATTGGCTGGCCCCGGGCCGGCGGCGGCGCTGAGTGGCCAGGCAGATTCGCTGGGTCAGGGCTGCAGAGGTGCCTGGCGCACCGACTGGAGCTGAGCCGCGGCGCGCGCTCGCCCGGGGACGCCGGCCGCCCGCCCGCAGGAGCGAGCGGCCCGGGGCACCGAGGGGGCCCGCGCCGGGCTGGGAGTCGCCGCCGCCGGCCGCCATGTGCTCCCAGCTCTGGTTTCTGACGGACCGGCGGATCCGCGAAGACTACCCGCAGGTGCAGATCCTGCGTGCCCTCCGGCAGCGCTGCTCCGAGCAGGACGTGCGCTTCCGGGCGGTGCTCATGGACCAGATCGCCGTCACCATCGTCGGCGGCCACCTCGGTGAGCGAGGCGGGCCCGGGGAGGGCGGGGAGGCGCACCCGGGTCCCTGAGAGCCTGCCGGGTGGGCCAGCTCGCCCCGGCCTCCCCAGTCAAAGTCTCTTTCGCGTCCCCCAAACCAGCCTCTCAGTCCCTGCGGTACCAACCGTTTTGCGCTGGGGAAAGCCCCTAACCTTGGTGTCATTTGACCATCAGTATCTGCTCTGAGGCCAAGATTTGATAACATGGTTGAATTTACTTAGGGGAGTTTTGTGAAGAAACCCGAATTCATCTGAAGCCACCTGGATGACCCAGGGAAATCAAGCCGTCTCCCCAAATCTGCAAATTCTGTTTGCATCTGTACCCACTCAATGTGGGCTCAGATTTATAGAAGCCCACACTAAATTTACAAAATTGCCATCGGAATCTAATGTTTTTAAAGTTTCCAGGAGTGTGTAAGCATCAGTAATGCACTACAAAGAATGTAATTCCCAAACTGTCAACCTACCTATAAGGGAAAATCTGAGCAAGAATGGAGTCACCTCTTAAATATGAGGTGAGAGAATACTCCTTCGATGAATCGTGTTAAACTCATCCTTCTCCCTAAAATTGTTGAGTTCTGATTCCAGAAAAGCCAAGATTGCAGGTACAGACCATTCTGGCCTCTCTAATCACACCACTGCTGTACCCAAGAGACTTTTGGGGGGGGGGGGTAAGAAATGGTTATCATCGTGACCCTGACCTCAAAATATTAAATATGTTTTTAGAAATTCCTGATTATCCTTAAAACCAGCGGTCTCAAATTTAGGTGCCTCTCCAGCTTTCCACTATAGGTTTCCAGCCACTTTGCAGAGGGGCCAGTTCAGGGAGCTTCTTGGGATACCTTTTATATTATTTCAACCATACCTGGTTAAGCAGGCTTATAATTTGTTACTTTTCTGTGGTGGGGAAGGAAGCCCCAAATTCTAAACAAGCTACTTACGAATGAAATTTTGAATATGACCTTTTTCTAAGTTGAATGTTTCTGTTATAGATCTTTCTTTATCTAAACCCTTCATATGTAATATCAGGTTACAGAGCCTGTTGGAGAACTGTATTACAGTCATTAGGTGTCTTGCATTTAATAAAAAAAAGTATCTTTTAAGCTTAAAGGGGACCCTCTCTCTTTCTTTGACTTGCTAAAACCCTCAGTTAAAAGAACGAGGTTCTTGGAGAGGGAATCTGGGAGACCTAGATTCTTATTCCAGTTTTGCTGCTAACAAGTATCTTGACTTTGCTTTGGGCAAGTCATTTTATGTCATTGAATCAAGTTATTCATTTGTAAAGCTAGCTTTAAAATCCTTGCATGAGATAATCAGTTGTATTTTGCTGATATTGATCAATAAGTACTTAATACATACCTCTTTCCATCCCTAGGATCAATTTATTTGCTTCTTTTTTTTAAATTGTTTGTAATGTCTTTTTTCAGACACACTAAAATTCCCATCATGTATAAGAGTAGGAAAATGCTGTTTTGTTTCTAAAACCCCATTTTAAGGAATTAGTCCTAGTAAAAGAGAAACTTTAGAAGGGAACATTTAAACCCTTTTCTTTAGTGTCTTAAAACTTTACTGAATTCATGTGTGGAAGTGTCTCAACCTATTCACAAACCAGGAGTTACTTCTTTTTAATTACAAAAAACAAAAAACAAAACAAAAAAAAAACTACACAGTTATCTGCTTGGTCAATGGAGAAATTGAAAATATATATTTTTGGCGATACAGTTTTCATTTTTTGCTAATTCAGAGATAGCCGCACACCAGTCACAAAACATGAAACAAACTTATTAGATTAACATTTCTGCCATCCAAAGTAGTCAAAAGATTTATTTGTTGTGGGGGTAGATTAGTTAAAGAAAAAGAAAATGAGTTCTGTGAGAAGAGTGAATCTGTTTGCTTTTTTCAGCACTATAATAGTGATTAGAAAAGTGTCTTACACATCTTTTCATTAATATGAGCTCTATTTTCCAGTCTCTTCTATAATCCAAATATATAGAATACCCTTGGCAATTTGCTGAGCTAAAGTATTCCTCTGAAAAAAATTCCAGAATTTCTTGGCATTGAAATACAGAAATATGTAGTTACAATGATATAGATGCCATTTCCTATTTGAGAATTATAAAATATTAGAGCTGAGAAGAATTTGGGATCATCTAGTCTAACCTCTTCATTTAACAAAGGAAGAAATCAAGGCTCAGAGAGACGAAGTACTTGCTCAGTACCATCAGCAAGTTAGCAGCAAACCCATAGTTAAAAACCTTAGTCTCCAAATTCCCAGCCCAGTGATATGGGATAAGTGTGCTTCAAGACATCTGCAGCCAATAGGACATGTCTCAGTAGATGTGAAATTGAAGTGAATTGCATTAAATTAGATAGTGCCTTTACAAAGTGATTTTCTTTTTCTTTCTTCCTTCTTAAATTTTTGCAAAGTAATTTTATAGTTTAAAATTTTAACCAAGGGTAGTTCAGTGGTAGAATTCTAGCCTGCCATGCTGGAGACCTGGGTTTGATTCCCAGCCCATGTGCGTCCCCAAAAAACAAGCAAACAAAAATTTAACAAATGGTGCTGCAATAAGGGGATACTTACACAGAAAAAGAATGAAATGTGACTCCACCATACAGCATGCAAAAAAAAAGAAAAAAAAAGTATCTTCCATCTCTACAAAGTTTTCATGCTATCACTTCTTTCCTTCTTCAGATTCGAATAGGAGTATGATGGAGTCAATTCATCTGTGGAGGCTAGTGGGAGCCTAAATCAGGGATTATAATTTTAGTATATATCTAAAAATAAGATTCAGACAAAAGATGAAGTTTTAGATTTAAAGCTCATAATTATTTTAAACAAGATAATACATGTAAACTGTACCTGCTATACAAATGCAAGGTTTTATTATTACTGTTATTTTTAACCCAGTATTATGCCCTACCCAACATAGATTTGGTGGGAGACTACTGGGAAGAGGGAAATAACCTTCTATAGCTGTTGTTGTAGAAAACATCCTCTCTTGCTGCTGGGTGTACCATTCTGAGATTCATATCCATTCTTTTTCCTTCTTAGAAACTACAAGTTCATTCATCCATTCATTCAATCGATATTTATTAATTATTCTCGACACTAGGGATAAGATGGTGACTGTGGCACCAAAATGCACATCATCATCATCATCATCAATAGTAATAGCAAAATATATAGCAAGGGAGTACAGGGAGTTCAGTGAATTCTTGTCTGCCATGCTGGAGACCTGGGCTCAGTTCCCTGACATGCACTGCCCCCTTCCCCAAAACAAAACAAAACACATTGTGAACAAAATCCCCTGTGATGTACATATCACATATCTGCCTCTGTGTGTTTATGTGTAGATATAGAAATCCCTATATGTGGGAAAAACATAAAAGTATATATACATATAGTGATTATTCTGTGCCAGGCATGGGTCTAGGTTCTTTTTACATATTAACTCTTAAAAACACAAATAAGAGTATCTGAGCATCTAGTGCTGTCTGGGAGATAGGACCAGTACTCAAGAGTTCCAGTTGAAACTCTGTCTCCTCTTTCACTCCATTCCATGCATCAACTTACACAGATTTCACCATGTCCCTCTGTGGCTCTGGGCCTTGCACTGAAACTCCCTCTGCCTGAAATGTCCATGTGGTCCAGCTCCTCCCACATGGTAAGCTTTTATTCATCTCTCAAATCCAGCTCAAATGTCATTCATCTCTATAAAGACTTTCTTGCATTCCCTATCTTGCCCCCAAGAAATCCTTCTTTTCCTTCCATCTGCTGCAAAATAACATTGTGTATACCATTTAAAATAGCATGTATCAAATTTTATTGTAATTTAACTATTTACCAGTTTTCTCTTCCCCCTCCCCAAGATTGGGGATTTCTCAAAGGTATTCTCCATAACTGACACATAGTAGGCCTTCAGGTATGTTGGATGACTAGGTGGTGAACTTTAAAGGCTAACTGAAGCCTATGAGACTTTTTTACTATAATTAGCTACTGTGTTTGAAAGATCATGATTGGATGTATGTATGTTTTGTGATGAGCCATTATATGAGGACAGGTTCACTAGTGAGCGTCAGGTCCTTTGACCACCCAGTACAATGAACAGGCTTAAGAAATAAGTGTAGGCACAAACTCAGTAATGGATTCCAGGACAGATAAAATGAGTCTGACCTGGATATGAGGGTGTGCTACTGCTTGTTTCTTGGGAGCAGAATGAGTCAGCATTCCTTTCTCTTACTTTTAGAGCTTAAGCCGTTGTGGCCATATGGCAATTTCTAGGTCGGTTTCTTTAAATCAGGTGTGATCTTTTTACTTGGTTCTTAGCAATAATCAGGTAAGAAAAGTTTTTAAAGTGTGAGGATATGTGTGCTGGTTTGAAAGGACTATGTACCCTAGAAAAGCCATGTTTTAATTCTGATCCAATCTTATAGGTGCAACCGTTTCCATTACTCCCTATTCAGTAATGTAGGTTAAAATCTTTTGATTAGATTGTCTCCATGGAGATGTGACTCATCCAATTGTGGGTATTAACCTTGATTAGATGGAGATTTAACTCCACCCATTCCAGGTGGGTCATGATTACTTTACTGGAATCCTTTAAAAGAGGAAGCATCTTGGAAAAAGCTTCAGAGTCACAAGAGAGCCATGGGAGAGCATGAGATCCATAACATGAGAGCTGACGCAGTCAGAGACCTTTGGAGATGAAGAAGGAAAACTCACCTGGGGGGAGCTTCATGAAACACTAAGCCTGGAGAGAAAGCTAGCAGATGGTGCCATGTACACCATGTGCTTTTCCAGTTGAGAGAGAAACGCTGAACCTAATCGGCCTTCTAGAACCAAGGTATCTTTCCCTTGATGCCTTAGATTGGACATTTCTGTAGCCTTGCTTTAATTTGGACATTTTCACAGTCTTAGAACTGTAAACTAGCAACTTATTAAATCCCCCTTTTTAAAGAGCCATTCCATTTCTTGTATATTGCATTCTGGCAGCTAGCCAGGACTAGAACAGATTTTAGTACCTGAGAAGTGAGGTGCTATTGCGATTTGCAAATGCCAAACATATTAGAACAGCTTTTTAAATGAATAAGGAGAAGATTTTGGAGGAGTTGTGAGGGGCTTGATAGAAAAGGCCTAAAATGCTTTGAAGAGACTGTTGATAGAAATGTAGACTCTCAAGATATTTGTGATAAGGCCTTAGACAGAAATGAGGCACATATTATTGTAAACTGGAAGGAAAGCGATCCTTGTTTTAAAATGCAGATAATTTGGCAAAATTGACTTTGGCTGCAAGGCAGATTTTAAAAGTCATGAGCTTGGATATTTAGCAGAAGAGCTTTCCACATTAAATGTGGAAAGTGCAGCCTGGTTTCTTCTTGTAGCTTATAGTGAAATGTGTCAGGAAGCAGATAAGCTGTGAACTGAACCCTTTGGTACAAAGAAGCCAGAAATTGATGTTTTTGGAAAATGCTGGACTTCTAGAAAGGGAGAACTTGGAGAATAGTGCCCTATGTGAAGATTTAACCAATGTGGAATCAGTTCAGCCATTTTGGAAAAAGCTAGGATTGGAGATGGAGTTAGCCAGGAAGGATTTGTGGAAATTCATGCTGTCTGATGGGCATAACCCATGCTTATTACATAGAACGCCAACAAGAGTGCTGTGAGACCTGTATAAATGGAGCCACTGCCAGTCTTGGTAGGGAGGCTCAGAAAAGGGAAAAGGTCAAGGTAAAATATCTTCAGAGGCAGAACCATGGAGGCTGGGGTCTGAAGTCAAGAAGCCTCCGGACAGGAGAGCAGACCCACCCAAGCGCGTGGAGAGGGTGAGTTTGCCCTGAAGGCAGAAGATGGGCCTTCCATCTCATTGCAGTGGAAGAGTCATGTCGCCTCAGGCTTTGGAGAAGAAGGAGCACATTCTTTGGGGACTGGGGAAAGCCTGGTTGCCACCAAATGGAGGGGTTGAGCGTGTGCCCCAGATATGGCAGACAGCCCGGGTGCAGACCTGATGCTTGGAGAGGGTGAAGCTGAGAAAAAGGTGGGCTCCCCAATGTTCCCCAAGATTACATTTAGAGAGAGGCAGACCATTGCATAAATCCTTGGAAAGGGTGGGATTGCTGTTTTCTAAAGTCTTGAAGATAAATGACTCTCAGACTTTAAAATCTAATGGACTTTGTCCTGTGGGTTTTCGAAACTGCTTGGGTCCAGTGACCCCTGTATTGCTTCCAGTTTTTCCCTATGGAAATGGAAACATGTATCCTATGACTGTTCCTCTTTTGTATGTTGGCAGCAAGTAACTTGTTCTGAATTTTATAGGTCTAGAGCCAGAGGAATATTTTGCCTTAGGACAGACTATGCCTGTAGCTGACTTTGATGAGATTTTATACTGGTTTTAAAACTTGTATCTGTATTGTTACTGAAATGGTTTAAGGATTTCTGATACTGTGATAGAATGAATGTATTTTGTGTATGGGAAAAATATGTCTTTTGGGGGGTCCAGAGTGTGAAATGGGTGGTTTGAAAGGATTATGTACCCTAGAAAAGCCATGTTTTAATCCTGATCCAATCTTATGGGAGCAGCCATCTCCTTTAATCCCTATTCAATAATGTAGGTTGGGATATTTTGATTAAATTGTCTCTATGGAGATGTGACTCACCTAATTGTGGGTATTAACCTTGATTAGATGGAGCTATGACTCCACCCATTCCAGGTGGGCCTTGATTACGTCACTGGAAGCCTTTAAAAAAGGAAGCATTTTGAGAAAGCTTTAGAGTCATGAGAGAGCCACAAGGGAGCACAAGATCCACGAGAGACGAGAGAACCTATGCAGCCAGGGACCTTTGAAGATGAATGTCCCTGGGAGAGCTTCATGAAACCTGAAGCCTGGAGAGAAAGCTAGCAGATGTCGCCATGTTTGCCGTGTGCCTTTCCAGTTGAGAGAGAAACCCTGAACCTCATCGGCCTTCTTGAGCCAAGGTATCTCTCCCTGGATGCCTTAGATTGGACATTTCTATAGTCTTGCTTTAATCTGGACATTTTCACAGTCTTAGAACCATAAACTAGCAATTTATGAAATCCCCCTTTTTAAAGAGCTATTCTATTTCTGGTACATTGCATTCTAGCAGCTAGCAAACTAGAACAGAGTTGGGAAGTGATCCTACCTAAATTTGTGTGAGGAAATGATCTTACCTCAGCCTGCTAAAAGACAGTGGAAGGCCTCACAGAATCCCCATTACTGCGTAAGAAGACACTAGCAGTGAAGTTTATCTGTTTAACCTTTGCTGCAGGGAGAGTTGTCTTTAACCTTGGTTCTCGCTGAAGATCTGTGCTTAACATCTGTAAAATGAATAACATCGTTATATAGCACTAGTGGAAAGGTCAGAGAGTGGAAAGAAGCACCTATCATATTTTATTTCCAAACTAATGTGCATGCTGAATGGATATGCTTTACCACATGGGACCATATTTATAGCCATAGGTTGACCTCAAGGACCGAGGCTGGGTTGGGGTTGGATGTTTAGTTTATGTTTCTAAGATTACTTTTTGGGAACACCTCATGAACTGTGTTGGGCAGAACTCGAGAACCCATAGATTGGGATCCTTAGTGGATATCAGAGCCCCACTCATTGTTTTTGGAGCCACTTGCTGCTGCTACTGTAATACTTCTAACATATCAATTAGTCTTTCCTGGTGGAAGAAGGTACAGCTAATATGCAGGGATTTTCATGTTGTCCTTACTCATTCCACACCTCCTTTCATTCCCTCTTCTACTGGAAAGTTCACTCCAGCCCCTTCCCAGGACACTGTACTCACAGACCTGAAAGGTTTCACCTTAGTTGGAGTTTATATTGTTTTAATGCAAACTTACCACTTGGTTTAAAATTCTCTCAGTCTAGTTCTGTTTGCTCTTTCACTATTAAAAAGTAACTCAAGACACAACTATGAGAAAGTGATAAATTTTAATTACTTTGTATTGAGTAACTAACAGGAATAATAGTTCTTCATTCCCTTAACTCTGTTATTAATACTTTAATATATTTATGTCTCAGTCTTCACAATATTCCATTCATTCATTTAACAAATACTTATTGAGTGCACACTTTGGATCAGGCACAGTGCTAGGCACTGGAGATTTAGTGGGAAATAGAAACAGACACAGTCTCCACCCTCATTCAGTCAATCAATGAGTATCTGTTGTCTGCCTACTACGTGAAAGGTATTGTTTTAGGTAACAGAACAAAATAAACAGAAATTCCTGCCTCTCAAAGAGGTTATATCCTACAGGGAGAGATAGAATATAAACAAGATAAATAAAACATATAAGTTTGCTGGTAAAAAGGGATCAGGAGAAAAAAAGCAGGGAAGGGGGCTAGAAAATTTCTGGAAGTGGGGAGGGGATGGCAATTTTAGATAGAGTGGCTGGGAAGGTCCTCACCCAGAAGATAATATTTGAGTAAAGATACGAAGGAAATGGAGAAGCAAGTCCTTTGGATATCTATGAGTAGAGGGAATAACGAGGAGGTAAGTGTGGCTAGAGCAGAATGTATGAAGGGATGAGTACTAGGAGAGTAGGTCAGTAAGATGCGGGTAGGGGAAACATATAGAGTCTTGTGGGTTAGTGAAAGAGTTTGGTTTTCACTCTGGATGTACTGGGAATCCACTGAAGGGTTTGTAGCACAGGAGGGTCCATGTGTGGTAACTCCTGGTAGAGTTAAAGTACTGTTACAGTTGAGGGACTAGAAGGAGGAAATGGGAAAGATAAGAGACAGTGGGTGAAGATGCAAATTATGACAACTGCATAAAGTCTAGAATGTAACTTGGAATGGTGGCTGAGGTCTGGGGAGATGAGATCCTTGAAGGAAAGAAGGTCAAGAAACCAAGAGACATTAGAAGGATCCTCCATAGGGATATTGAAATCACTAATATTTGTGACAGCATGGGAGAGAATCAGAATCAGGAAAGAAAGGGGTCAGGAAATGACTTGAACAAGGAGAGGTGATGTGTGGCGAGGGGTGATGACATGAGAATTAAAGCTGGCAGTTTGGGGAAGGAGTGAGGAAGAATGGTCTGGAAGTGGCAATGAGGAAGATGGAGGACATCTATTCTATCTTTAGGCCCAATAATCTGAGTTTTAAAGAAGATAAAACAACCATAACTCAGAGGTGAAGGGAATGCTTACCAAAAAAGGTAAGGATGAGAGGATTTGCTACCCATTGACTGTGAGTTCCAGAAGCCACAGTGGAGATGGAAAGGAGTGGAAGGTAGGATTGGAAAAGGCAATTTCAGACCATATTGGGTTTAGAGTTCAGGGAAATGGGGTGGCCTTGGAGACTGGTTGACTTGGTTGACTTCCATCAGTGAGTGAAGGGCCTGGTGAGATTTGTCTTGGTGGTTGCAAGACAGACCATGTTGATGAAGCTAGTGGTTGTGGGAGGAAGAAGGTGTGCCAAGTCTGGGACCCTTCCATTTATAGAAGACATTGAGACCCAGAGAGATTTTTGTGCTTTGCCAAGCTAAGTGACAGCTAGGAATCGAATCCGGACTTCTGACTTGAAAGGCAATTAAAACAAAGTGGGTATTGATTGCAGTGGGGCCCCACTTTTAATTGCCAGCACCTGCATCTCTGTCTAGTTTTGGCTTTCTCTGGTCATAGGAGCCACTTTGCCCATGCAGGCATGGCCAGCCAGGAGGGCCAGAGAATTAACACCATGCCTCAGGAGCAGCCCTCATCTAAAGATTGACAAGAGTTAGTATATGAAAAATGTTAACCTCCAGCTCCCTCGCCCCTGGGGTATAGCTAAGGTGTGTGTACTAAATGATTCTCTACAGTTCCCCAGCAGGATTGAGTTCCATTTGCCCGAAGCAGTATCTCACTTGCTCCACTCTTTTTATTTGCTGCATCCCTTCTGTGCCTCACTTTTCTACATTCCTTAGTGTTTTCTGAGATTATCACCCAAATAAGCTACTTGCTCTTAAATGTTTGTCCCAGGGTGTGCTTCTGGGGAAACCCAAACTAACACTGGGCTTGACAAAAAGTAGGTGCTAGATAAATATTCGTTGAATGAATGCATAAAACAATAAATATGTGGAGTGAATGAGTGAATGAATATGTAGGCTGTGCCTACACTTTTCTCCAGGAGATCATAAGCTCCTGGTGGGCAGAAACTTCCTGGAACAAAAAAATACTTCTTTTTGTTCCCCCATCCTGTTTAATAGTGTACCTGTCTCATGTCAACAGTTCAACAGAGGTTGAATTTAATTAAATGACCTCAAAATAGCAGTTGGCAGAAAGAAAAAGTAGTCACATAATGACTATGGGTTTTAAATAGGTGGAGGTGAGATTTCTTTGGGTTTGGTAACAAAGAATTTTAAAAGAGGTAGGGATAGTGGTGATAGCATCCACTCATTAAGAACAAAAACAACTTCCTTATAAGAAAATGCCTGGAGGATAATGTTGAAAGAAACTAGGTAAAACCTGGATTGTGACCAAGATGAGTCAGATCATGTCTCTTAGGACACATCTTCCTCATGATACAACATGATAATGATGTGAAGCACTAAAAGATTATCCACTTAACTTTATATTATTGGTTCCTTTCTGACAAATTTTAGAGCTTTCCTACAGACCACGGTTACTTGATCCTGTTAAAATATCATGGTTCCAAAAGCTGTTATCAGTGAGGCCTGAGTTTACTTTCTAGGCAGTCGCATGCTATTTTCTCCTGCTTTCTTTGTACATGAAGGTTTTTCTAGCATACCAGGAACTGGTTTAGTTTTGAAGCTTTCGTTTGTGAAGCCAGAGATGTATGGGTGTGCACGCATACCTGAATGCTGCCTTTGCACACATTGGGAGGGCAATGACATATGCATCAGTTCTGTGTAAATGCAAAGGCACCTACAGTCCAGTCTGTTCCAGGATTCGGTATTATAAGACTTCTTTAATTTAAATGAGATAACATATGTGAAAGTTCTTAGCAAAGCACCTAAAACATAACAGATGCTCATTTAGAAAAACCTGCTAACTGAATTCAGATGTGAATTATTGTATTTTTTTATTATCCATGCTTCTACTTCCCTCTATTGGTATGAATGATCGAGAACGGTTTTTAATTTTTAGAGCTTTACTTTCCAATAATGTTTTGCTTATTTCTAAAGCTGTTTCTCTTCTTGGCGATTACACTTACAAAGGCTAACATCTGGTTTTGTCGACGTTGATCCAGTATGTGAGTTAGAAAAAAGAAAAGACTCAATTCTTTGAGAAAAGTTATTCCATTTTTCTACTTTGTTTCTAATACATTAAAATAGTTCCAAATATAGAGAGTTCAAAAACAAATTAGAACACAGTTATCCTTGAAAGTAGATTATTCTTTTTAGAAGTAATCTGGAGAAAATATTCTTTTTTTCCAAAAAAATTTGTTTAGACTAGGATGTTTTCAAAGAATGGACAAAGCACTATACTGACTACTATCTTATTGTTCTATTTGGGGACAGATTGATCATTTTAGTAAAAAAAAAAAAACGTGGTTTGAGGCTAAACATAGTAAATTTTAATTTCAATCTAGAAGTCTTGGAAACCCTGGCATCTGTGCTTTTTTTAAAAAAATCAGGATTGAGCCTATCTGATTTTCTGTCTGCTGAAAAGAGAGGAGAATGTACTTTTTGTTGTTGTTGCTATTGCTGTTTTTAAATCAAGGTAATGCTCCTGAGCTCTAGGGCGCTTAACCACACGAATCCCCATGTTATGTGAGGACAAAAGCCTCACATTGTTGAAGGCTTTCCTTCCATTTGCCAGCTCCCAAGCAAAGTCCCTCACTCCCTGATGGCCTGCCATCAGCCCTTCATTCCTCTGGCTGCGGTCTGTGGCTTGCAGTGGAAATGTTAAGAATCCTGGGAAGGGTGACACATTAAGTTCCATCCCTGTTATTAAGTTATTCGGGTACTTTTCTGGGAGGAGATATTAATGGGGAGAGGGAGCAGAGATTACTTAAGCGGTTAAAGGTCTCAGGATTTATGGGCAGGTTTGCCAAGGGTCAGCCTTAAATCTAAGTTGTTCTTCATTGTGGCTGTGTGGATTTACTATTCCCACTACCGTGGTCAGTGGCAGCATCTTGCCTACCACTTTTAGAAATGTGGCAGTGAAGGGCACAGGAATTCACGGGGGGGCAAGTGGAGTTGCCCATTGCAAAAATGTCGGAGCTGTGTCAGTGGGCAAAGATGTAATCAGTTCTGCACATGTATTCCCAAACCTGTCATGTCCTCTCTGTATAGGGCCGGATAGCCAGCACAGAGTCAAGAGAACAGATCTGTCTAATTGCTTGTAGAGAGCCTTGTAAGCTACACTTTAACCATTCCATTCTTCATTTATTAAAGGCCTCATTTGGAAAGAGCCAGGCCCAAAGATTTACCTTTGGAGAAGAGAGATGAAGTCCTGGTAAGATTTTCTAGGTATATGTGAATCTGCTTGTTGAGGCTGAGCTGTCTCTGTTCACTTGTTGATATTTCCAGAAATGATTGGATTCTTTTTTCCCCCATTTAGAATTTTAACTGTTTGTCTGTGGTCATTTGTTGGGATTTAAAAGCCAGACGTTTCTGCTGCTTGTCATTACCCTAGGTCACTTTTTCTGTTGCAAAGCCATCTTTCTCATCAGGTGGTAAAAACTCTGTAAATTGTCCTACCTTGCTTAATAGAATGTCTGTGCAATAGTAATGCCAGTGCCTTACATATGTATAGCATTTTATAGTTTTGAAAGCATTTTTGCATATATTATCTCATTATGTAGTATTGTCTTGGGCTGTTGCTTTTTCCCTGAGTGTTCTCTATTTTACTCACAGTTTTCACCGATTTGATTACTTTTCTTTCTTCTACCAATTTTGAGGATATTCCCCAGGGTTTGCATTTTTTTCCTTTCATATTATTTTCCCCAGGACCTGTGAATGGTAAAGAATGTTTTCAAAGGATTTTAAGAGTATATATATATAAATAACACTCTTTTTTTGAAAGCAACGTGAAGATGACCTGAATGCTCTTTATATGTCATCCCTGATAACTATGCTCCAATTCCTCAGGATCACATGATCAGCCAAAGCACTGAAAATGATTTCTCCAAATGCGTGTATCTACCTCCTATTTTTTAAAAAAGTCATTGAAACAATTCCTAGAATGGGGGGAAAGTGTGCAAGTTAGAGCAGTATTGAAGTTTTTGTTTTTGCTTAGAGCTTTTGTATTGATATTATTCATCTCCCAATACAGAAATTATAACTTCAACACTTTTATTTTCTTGGAATAATATGGTTGTGCAGTATATCAGTTATAAAACAGACTATGCTTTAGTTTAAGCATTCTGAGATGATTCTATAAATTGTGTTTTAAAGGCTTTCTTTAGAGCATTCTAGAGACTCCTTTAGGGTTCATTAAGGGAAACATACTGAACTCATTTGTCATTGCCCTATTCATCCGATTTCCTGTCTCCGTTATTCCATTCCTAGAGACTGGGTGAATCAAAGATACCTAAATAACTACTTAGAATCATACAAACCATAGAATGTCAGGGTTGAAAGGGACCAAGCAAGTTGCTGTGAGCCCATCAGACACTGACATTTCTTCTGCACCGTCCTCAGATGATCAGTGAGCCTCAGCCCATTCCATCCTAAGGCAGTGGAAAAGTATCCCTTTTTCTGAGCCCAAATATGTCTCTCTGTAGCTTCTGTTCAATTCAGCAACACTGGGTGCCTACCATGCCTCAGGCTGTATTCTAGGAGCTGGGGCTACCACAATGAACAAGACAGACAAAATAATGCTCTTACATGTAGCTCTATCTCTTGGTATCACAGAGGACAAGTCAAACAGTTCTTCTGCATGGAATCTCTTTGATACTTAAAGACTGTGCTCTTGCTTTTGAGTCTTTACTTCAAGCTCACCTAGTATAATACAGGTTCCAGTCCTTTCACTATATAGACCAATTGTCCTTGGATGCATTCTAGTTTTAAGGTTGAGTTTCTTTTCAATAGATTGATTTTTTTTTAAGTTTTTTCTTAGTTGTTGGTATAAAGGTAAGATGCTCTTAGAGAAATTTTGGAAGGTACAGATACATGTAAAAAATAAATCACCAGTAATCCCATTACCCATTGTTCAAATATTGGTATAGTACCTTCCAGCCTTTTCTAACTTGTATCTGTTTACAAAATTGAGATCAGAATGCATTATTTTTAAATTTTATAACCTATATATTTCCCCTTAACACTGACATTTTTATATTCATTATAGTGTGTTCATAAAAATTGTTTGAATGCTTATATAATATTCTAGGCAGGTAGACTTTGTTGGTCATAAAAGGATTGGAGTGATTCCTCAAATACACTACACTGTTCCCTTTTCATTAAGTCTTTGCCTCCTAAGACCCTTTACCTTAAGGTAATACTAGAATTGTATTGAAAGAAACTGTTGTCCTGTATTTTCTCCTGTAGACTCGTCTAACTTGGATTATTCATGAAATGCTGCATTTTTTTTTCCTGTTCAACACAAAGTATTTCCTCATAATCATGCTCTATCCATTTG
Source organism: Tamandua tetradactyla (assembly GCF_023851605.1). Taxonomy (NCBI): domain Eukaryota; kingdom Metazoa; phylum Chordata; class Mammalia; order Pilosa; family Myrmecophagidae; genus Tamandua; species Tamandua tetradactyla. Next base: position 182,465,705 of record NC_135328.1, on the reverse strand, counting down.
TTTGTAATATAGGATTGACTGTAGAGTTTTCTTGTTACAACAGGATATCCAGGTGGCCATTTTCAAGGCTATCTTCCTGCTAGTTTGGTCTTGAGGAATGTCTTGGAATCAGTTCTTCTGGTGGAACTAAAGTATGGCAAGACCAGAGCTTACTTTTTGCTTCAATTGCAGGCCTACAGCTGAACCAGAAGGCACTTACTACTTTCCCAGATGTGGTGCTTGTGCGGGTGCCCACACCCTCAGTGCAATCAGACAGTGACATCACTGTCTTACGACACCTGGAGAAATTGGGCTGTCGCCTTGTCAACCGCCCACAGAGCATTTTAAACTGTATCAACAAATTCTGGACATTCCAAGAGCTGGCTGGACATGGTGTCCCCATGCCAGACACATTCTCCTATGGTGAGTCTCCTTGAAATAAGGTGGGAACTTTCTTTCCAAATCACCTTCATCTATGTTTTCTCTCCTCAGAAACTTTCTAGTATCTCTTACATCTTCTCAAAGTATCTAAATCTTTATTATGGCTATTTCTTCTATCTGAAATGCCCATGCTTCTTTCTCTGTATAATTTACTGACCTGTGTACCAGATGCACACTATGTGCCGACCACCATAATAGGCCTTGGGGCTATAGCACTACAGAGTCCTTGCCCTCGAGGCACTCCAAGTATATCAGATACAGATGACAGTAAGTCAACAGGCAGTTTCAATGCAGTGTATTAAGTGCTGTGGTTAAGAGTTAGGGCACGGTGGTACAAGAATACACAATATAGTTTAGAAGCCATTAAGGAAGGCTTCCTAAAAGAGGTAGCATCTAAACTAAGATGAAGTTGTCCAGATAATGGAAGGAGGGCAGGGGAGTCCCCCCACCTCAAAGCTGCCCATGTCCTAATCCCTGGAATTTGAATATGTTAGGTTACATAGTAAAAAAGAATTAAAGTTGCAGATGGAATTAAGATTGTTAGTTATCTGACCTTAAGATAAGGAGATTATCTATCTCCCTATCTGGACTATCCAGGTAGTGAAAGAACAAGGAACCTTAAAAGTAGGAGATGGGGACAAAAGACAGAAATAATTTGCATGTGTGTGTGAGGGGGGATGTGACTTTGAAAGAAGACCAGAGTGATGAGATGTGAGGACTTCATATGCAACTGCTGGCTTTGAAGATGGAGGGAGGGGGAGGGCCATGACCCAAGGACTGCAGACAGACTTTGGGAGCTGGAAAGGGCAAGAAAATGGATTATCCCCTAGAGCCTCCAGAAGGTTGACACCTTGATTTTAATCCAGTGAGAGCTGTATGAGACTTCTAACCGATAGAACTATAATAATAAACTTTGGTTGTTTTAAACCATCAAGTTGGGTGGTAATTTGTTATAGCAGCAATACAAAATGAAAACCATCATACCTGCAAAATGTATCTATCTGATATATTTTTGAGAACTAGGAAGTAAACCAAAAGAACCTCTGAGCAACCCAAATGTATGTCATGAACACCAACAAGCATGAAACCTTATTCACTCAATGGATAATAGAGCCCTTCAAACCTGCATCTGGAAGTAAGTTAATCATGTGCTGGAAAAATCATCTCGCTGGCATGTTTTTTCATTTCTAAGCCCACAGTGAAGAGAAGTAGGAGGAGAGGCTCCCACTCCATACTGGAAGCAGTGAGAAGTACTAATTGACATCCTGACTGTAAGGGAGATGACAAACCATAAAAACTAGGTCCAAGAACCAAAAAAGTGCATTTGTTTGGTGCCATAAAATGACAGACAATTGTAAGCCTTGAGGGCATTATAGTGTCTTCATTAGCATTCATAATGTTGACCCTAAATTATCAAGAAAATGTTTTGCCTAATATGTTTAGGATGCCAGAAAATTTTGTAAAACAATTCAGAAAGGTTTTCATACCCATTATTATTCATATTTTTAAAATTAAAGCTTGAAGGGGTGCATTGGAGCTAGTGAGGCTTTAGAGTTCTACCTCACCTTTGGGTGAGACAAATCCCCAGGCTTACTTTCTTTGTATATTAGTTTGCTGTGTAACAAATTGCCACAAACTTAGTGACTTAAAACTACAGCTATTTGTTAACTCACAGTTTCTGTAGGTCAGAAGTCTGGCCATGGCATAACTGGGTTCTCTGCTCAGGATCCAACAAGACTGAAATCAAGGTGTTGGCTGGGGCTGTGATCTCATCTGAAGCCTCAGTCTCACCTGAGCATAGGGGCCACTTTTAAGCTCACCATTTGTTGGCAGAATTTAGGTCCTTGTTGTAGGGCTGGGGTCCCCACTCATCCACAACATTGTAGTTGTTTTTTTTTTATGGCAAACAGAAGAGTTTCTCTGACATTTCATCTCCTTTTAAAGGGGTCACTTGATTAAGTCAGGCTTACCCAAGACAATCTACCCTTTGACCAACTCAAAGTAAACTAATTCATAACCTCCTCATGGGGAGGCAGGACAAGATGGCAATGTCGTGAGGTGTGGAATTTAGTTAGTCCTCCAGGGCAGCTAGTAAATAGCCAGGAACTGTATGGAACAACTGCTGGGGGAACAATAGTGACTGGACACACAGCGTACACCAGTCTGGAATGGGTGGAATGGCTGAGATCCCACCCAGAACTGTAAGTCTCCCAAGCCGTGGAAGCTGGTACCCCTCCCCCATGGACACCACAAACAGGTTCCCTGAGGAGAAAGGAAATAGATTTTACTAGTAGCAAGGAAGGTAGTGTAACCAAGTTCCAATTGCAGAATTAACAAATTTGGAGTGCTAAACACAGGTCCTAAGCACAAATAAACTGGAGTAAGCACTAAAGGGACCAGGAGTTTTCACCCCTGCAGAAAGGGGATGGGCTGAAAGAGAAAGAAAAGGCTTTTTGAGTTGGCCACACACAAAATACTGAAAAAGAGCTGGGCCTCAAGAAACAGAGGCATGTAGAGCCAAGTACCTACTCCAGTTCTTGATTGACAAACCCAGGGAGCTGGGGTCTGGCTCTGCAAAGGCTTTTCTTTTCCTTCTTTTTTTTACATCTTAACAGCTCATTATATAGAACCGCAATCACTCTTAGGCTTCCACACTGCTCCAGGCAAGGGCAGAATTAAGTCATGTCTGAGAGACAGAGTAACTAGTCAGGTGAATGGGGATAATCCCCTAAAGGTTATATCTTTCTCAGGAAAAGGGGCGAGGCCTAGCTCATGTCTGCCCTCTTTCAGGGAATTCAGGCCCTAAGGGCTGAAAAACAGAAGCCTAAGCCAGATTCCACCTCAGCTTGTGTCTCAACAACACCCCTGACAGGGAGAGGCTTCTGAGACCTAAAGGCACCACTTCACTTTATGCTGGTGGGAGCTGTGGGCTGACAAGTGCCACATGCTGGGCAGGACAGGAAAAGCACAAGAGTCTAGAGCCTTTGTAGGAAAGTCTGACAACTTGCTGGGTCTCATCCTCAGGGAAATTCTGATGTTGGCTATTCTTTCCTCCTGAGATGTGGGCCTGTCTGGTCTGGGAAAATCTGACTGAGGTCAATCATATCTGAGGAGACCCTCCTCAGAAAAAAAGGTTCCATATAGGCAGGGCAAGAATCAGAAAAATAAGAGCTAAAAAATTCTGATCAGTTAAACAAGCTATGCTAGAGGTCTAAAATAATTTGAACTGAATACCAAAGAACAGATAAAGAACAAAGCCAACCAACAAGAAAACCCTAGGTAAAAGAGTGAAAATGACCTGCAGAATAAACTGCCTAGATACCAGCAAAAAAATAATGAGTCATACTAAGAAAATAGAATATATGGCCCAGTCAAAAGAACTAACCAACATTTCATATGAGATATAAGAGTTGAAACAACTAATTAAGGATGTTCAGACAGACATGCAAAATCACATCAAAAATAAAATCAGTGAGTTAAGGGAAGATATGGCAAAAGAGATGAAGGCTATGAAGAAGACATTGGGTGACCATAAAGAAGAACTTGAAAGTTTGAAAAAACAAATTATAGAACTTAAGGGAATGAAAGATATAGTAGAAGAGATGAAAAAAATAGTCATGCAACAGCAGATTTGAAGAGGCAGAAGAGAGGATTAGTGAACTAGAGGACAGGACATCTGAAATCCTACATACAAAAGAACAGATGGGGAAAAGAATGGAAAAAATATGAGCAGAATCTCATGTTGAATAACAACATGAAGTACACAAATATATGTATTATGGGTGTCCCAGAAGGAGAAGAGAAGGGGAAAAAGGCAGAAAGACTAATAGAGGAAATTATCACTGAAAATTTCCTAACTCTTATGAAAGACATAAAACTACAGATCCAAGAAGTGCAGTAAACCCCAAACAGAATAGATCCAAATAGACCTACTCCAAAACACTTACTTATCAAATGTCAGGGACAAAGAGAGAATTCTGAAAACAGCAAGAGAAAAGCAATCCATCACAAACAAGGGAAGTGCAATAAGACTATGTGCAGATTTCTCAGCAGAAACTATGGTGGCAAGAAGGCAGGGATATGGTATATTTAAGATTTTGAAAGAGAAAAACTGCCAACCAATAATTCTATACCCAGAAAAACTCCTTAAAAAATGAGAGGGTGTTTAAAATATGTTCAGATGGTCACTAAGAGAGTTTGTAACTAAGAATAGCTTTACATGAAATGCTAAAGGGAGCAGTACAGGCAGATGGGAAAAGACAGGAGAGAGAGGTCTGGAGAAGAGTGTGGAGATGAAGACTATCAGTAAAGGTAAAAAAAAAGAGAGAGAAAAAAAAGATATGACATATAAAATCCAAAAGACCAAATGCTTAGTACTTCCTTTACAGTAATAATATTGCATGTTAATGAATTAAACTCCCCAATCCAAAGACATAGATTGTCAGAATGAATAAAAAAACAGGACCCATCTATATGCTGTCTACAAGAGACTCACTTTAGACCCAAGGATAAAAATTGATTGAAAAATGAAAGGTTAGAAAAAGATATTTCACACAAACAACAACCAAAAAGACAGAAAGTAGCTATATTAATATCCAATAATTTAAACTTCAAATGTAAAACAATTAAAAGAGACAAAGTACACTATTTATTTATAAAAGGAGCAATTCATCAAGAAAACATAACAATCATAAACTGAGCCAGAGTGCCTCAGTAAGGCAAATACTGACTACACTGAAGGGAGAAGTAGACACCTCTACAGTAATAGTTGGAGAGTTCAGTACACTGCTCTCATCAATGGATAGAACATCTAGATCGACCCTCTGTTAGGCTTTTGAATAATATGATCCAAAGATTTTGAAAAGTATAATTCACAATTTTTGAATAATTATATTAAAATACTATGATTCAGAGATTTTGAATAATATGATAAATGAACTAGACTTAACAGACATTTATAAAACATTACACCCACAACAGCAGTATACACATTTTTCTCAAGTGCCCATGGATACACATTTTTCTCAAGTGCCCATGGATCATTTTCAAGGATAGACCATATGCTGGGTCATAAAGCAAGTCTCCCCCATTTAAAAAGATTGCAATTATACAAAAATACTTTATCAGGTCATAATGGAATGAAGTTGGAAATCAATAACAAGTAGAGGACTGGGAAATTCACAAATATATGGAAGCTAACTAACACACTCTTAAACAACCAGAGGGTCAAGGAAGAAATTATAAGAGAAATCAGTAAATATCTCGAGGCGAATGAAAATGAAAACACAACATAACAAAACTTACAGGATGCAGCAAAAGTGGTGCTGAGAGGGAAATTTATTGCCCCAAATGCCTTTTTAAAAAAGAAGAAAGAGCAAAAATCAAGGAATTGACTGTCACCTGGAAGAACTAGAGAACAAATAGCAAACTAACCCCAAAACAAACAGAAGGAAAGAAATAACAAAGATTAGAGCAGAAATAAAGAATTGAGAATATGAAAACAATCATGAATATCAACAAAACCAGAAGTTGATTTTTTGAGAAAATCAATAAAATCAGTAGACCCTTAATTAGAATGACAAAAAAGGAGAGGATGCAAATAAATAAAATCAGAAATGGAAGAGAAGACTTAACTACTGACCCAGCAGAAATAAAGGAGGTAATGAGATGATACCATGAACAACTTTATGCTAATGACAACGTAAATGAAATTGAAAACTTCCTAGAAAGATATTGTATTAGCTAGGGTTCTCTAAAGAATCAGAATCAGCAGGAGATATCCATAGATACAAAATTTATATAAGTGTCTCAAATAACTGTGGGAACGTGGAGTCCAAGCTCTGTAGGGCAGGCTACAAGCTAGGAACTCCAATGAAGCTGGCTGGGCAACCAGGGGAATGTAAGGGTCCAAGGTCTGTATGGCAGGATGCAAGCTGGTAACTCCAATGAAGTTCCTCAATGAACTTTCAGGAGAGGCTGACTGGGAATGGAAGAGTCCAAAATCCTTAGGGCAGACTGTGAAGCTGACAACTCCAATGATGGGTCTGGATGAATTCCACAGAAGAGACTCATTGGCTGAAGCAGGAAAGAAGGACTGTCTCTTCTGAGTCCTCCGCAAAAGCCTACTGGTGACTAGATTAAGTGTCACTCATTGCAGAAGACACCCCCCTTAACTGATTACAAACATAATCAAATGTAGTTGCAGCTGACATAATCATGATTTAAGTCCATGAAATGTCTTCATAGCAACAGGCAGGCCAGTGCTTCCCAATCAGATGACTGGGCATCACCACCTGGCCAAGTTGACACATGAACTTGACCATGATAGATATGAACAGCCAACATTGACTTGAAAAGAGATGACCTTAACAAACCAATCACAGGTAAAGCGATTGAATCAGTCTTCAAGAAACTCCCAAAGAAGAAAAGTCTAGGACCAAATGGCTTCACATATGATTTCTATCAAGCATTCAAGAAAGAATTAGCACCAATCCTGCTCAAACTCTTCAAAAAAATTGAAGAGGAGGGAAGACTAGTTAACTCATTCTATGAAGCCAGCATCACTCTTATACCAAAGTCAGACAAAGATACTGTAAGAAAAGAAAATTACACATCAATTTCTTTGATAGGAATATAGATGTAAAACTCAACAAAATGCTTGCAAATCGAATCCAGCTACACACTAAAAGAATTATACACCATGACCAAGTGGGATTTATTCCAGGTATACAGGGCTGGTTCAACACAAGAAAATTAATTAACATAACATACCACATCAATAAATCAAAGTGGAAAATCACAAGATCTTCTCGATTGGTACAGAAAAGGCGTTTGACAAAACTCAACATCCTTTCTTGATGAAAACACCTCCAAGAATAGGGATTGTTCTAGTTTGCTAGCTGCCAGAATGCAACACACCAGAGATGGATTGACTTTTAATAAAAGGGGATTTATTTTGTTAGTTCTTCAGAGGAAAGGCAGCTAACTTTCCACTGAGGTTCTTTCTTACGTGGGAAGGCACAGGATGGTCTCTGCTGGCATTCTCTCCAGGCCTCTGGGTTCCAACCACTTTCCCTGGGGTGATTTCTTTCTGCATCTCCAAAGGCCTGGGCTGAGCTGCAAGTACTGAGATGAGGTATGCTGAGCTGCTTGGGCTGTGCTAGGTTGAGCTCTCTAATTTAAGCACCAGCCAATTAAGTCAAACAGCTTTCATTGCAGCAGGCACACCTCCTAGCCGACTGCAGATGTAATCAGCAACAGATGAGGTTCACATACCATCCACTTATGTCCACAGCAACAGAACTAGTTGCCTTCACCTGGCCAAGTTGACAACTGAATCTAACTATCAGAGGGATAGAAGAGGACTACCTCAACATGATAAAGGAAATATATGAAAAACCTCACCCTCAATGGGGGAAAGACTGAAAGCTTTCCCTCTGAGATCAGGAACAGCACAAAGATACCCACTGTCACCATTGTTTTTCAACATTGTGCTGAAAGTTCTAGCCAGAGCAATTAGATAAGAAAAATAAATAAAACGCACCCAAATTGGAAAGGAAGAAGTAAAACTCTCACTGTTTGCAGATTACATGATACTATATGTCAAAAATCCTGAAAAATCTACAGCAAAGCTACTAGAGCTAATAAATGAGTACAGCAAAGTAGCAGGGTACAAGATCAACATCCAAAAATCAGTAGTATTTCTATACACTAATAATGATCAAACTGAGGAGGAAATCAAGAGACAAATTCCATTTACAAAAACAACCAAAATAATCAAATATTTAGGAATAAGTTTAACTGAAGACACAAAATACCTATACACAAAAAATGATAAGAAATTGCTAAAAGAAATCATGGAAGATTTGGAAGACCTCAATAAATGGAAGGGCATACCATGTTCATGGATTGTAAGACTAACTATAGTTAAGATTCAATTCTACTCAAACTGATTTATAGATTCAATGCCATACCAATGAAAATCCCAGCAACTTATTTTGCACAAATAGAAAAACCAATAATCAAATTCATTTGGTAGGTCAGGGTGCTGAAATAGCTAAAATATATCTTGAGAATGAAAAATAAAGGGGGAGGTTTCACACTACCTGATTTTAAAGCATATTACAAAGTTATAGTGGTCAAAACAGCATGATAGTGACATAAAGATAGATATATAGACCAATGGTATCATGCTGTTTTGACCACTGTAACTTTGTAATATGCTTTAAAATTGTTAAAAGAAATCACAGAAGACCTAAATAGATGGAAGGGCATACCGTGTTCATGGATTGGAAGACTAAATATAGTTAAGATGTCAGTTCTACCTAAATTGATTTACAGATTCAGTGCAATACCAATTAAAATCCCAAAAACTTACTTTTCAGAAATAGAAAAACCAATAACCAAATTTATCCAGAAGGGCAGGGTGCTCCGAATAGCTAAAAGTATCCTGAGAAAGAAAAATTAAGTTGGAGGTCTCACGCTATCTGACTTTAAGGTGTATTACAAAGCTACAGTGGTCAAAGCAGCATGGTACTGGCATAAAGATAGATATACTGACCAATGGGATCGATTTGAGTGTTCAGACACAGACACTCTCATCTGTGGACAATTGATGATTAATAAGGCAGTCAAGCCAGCCCACCTGGGACTGAGCAGCTTCTTCAATAAGTAGTGTTTGGAGAACTGGATATCCATATGCAAAAGAAGGAAAATATATCTCACACCCAATACAAAAATTAACTCAAAATGGCTCAAAGACCTAAACATTAGAGTTAAGACAATAAAACTTTCAGAAAAAAATGTAGGGAAATATCTTATAAATCTTGTGATAGGTGGTTTCCCAGACCTTACATCCAAAGTGTGAGCAGTGAAAAAAGAAATAGAAAATGAGAGCTCCTTAAATTTAAACACTTTTGTGCATCAAAGAATTTTGTTAGGAAAGTCGAAAAGCAGCCTACACAATGGAAAACAGTATTTGGAAACTACATATCAGATAAAGGTTTAATATCCAGAATATATAAAGAGATTCTACAACTCAACAACAAAAAGACAAACAAACTAATTTAAAAATGGGCAAAAGATGTGAACAGACACTTTTTAGAAGAGGAAATACAGATGCCTAAAAAGTATATGAAAAGATGCTTAACTTCACTGGCTAATAGGGAACTGCAAATCAAAACCACAATGAGCTATCATCTGACACCCACTAGAATGGTCATTATCAATAAAACAGAAAACAAGTGCTGGAGAGGATATGGAGAAAGAGGCACGCTTATCCACTGTTGGGAGCATTGTAGAATGGTGCAGCTGCTCTGGAAAGCAGTTTGGTAGTTCCTCAGGAGACTAGGTATTGAATTGCCATATCATCCAGCAATCCCATTACTAGGTATATATTCAGAGGAACTGAAGGTAAGGACACAAACAGACATTTGCACACCAATGTTTATAGTTTCATTATTCATGATTACTAAGAGATGCAAACAGCTCAAATATTCATCAACAGACAAGTGGCTAAACAAGCTGTGGTATATACATACAATGGAATATTATGCAGCTGTAAGACAGAATAAAGTCATGAAACATATAACAATGTGGATGAACTTGTGGACATTGAGTGAAATTAGCCAGAAACAAAAGGACAAATACTCTATGGTCTCACTAAATGAGCTAACATTAATGAGTGAACTTTGAGAGTAAAAGTTAAGAACACAGGTTATCAGAGATAGAAAAAGGGTAGAGATTGAAGGATTTGGTGCTAAGGAGTACAGAATGCTTAACAGGACTGATTGTAAAGATCCAGAAATGGATAGCGCAATACTATCTGATGGTACTACAATAATATAAGTACACTGAATGAAGCTGAGTGTGAATATGATTGAGGGAGAAGGGCTGACGTTGACATATGTATAACGTCAGAAGGAAAAATTGAAGATAAAGAATGAGACAGTATAACTTAGCAATGTCTACAGTGGACAATGATAGTGATTAAATGTATAAATATAAGTATATTTTTGCGTGAGGGAGAACAAATGAATGTCAGCATTGCAAAGTGCTGAAAAGGGGATGGTATACAGGAAGAAATACAATCAATGTAAACTAGGGTTTATAGTTAAAAGTTATGTTGTAATATGCTTCCATTAAATATCATTAAGGCAGTATGCCAAAACTGATTGTCAATAAGTGGGGGATATGAGGGAGGGGTATGGGATTCTTTGCAGAACAAAAGGTAATGTCCTCATATTGATTGTGGTGGATTGCATGACGTATGAATAAAACTTTAGAAATGCACAGAAAGAAACGAGTGCTGGAGAAAATGTAGAGAAAGAGATGTACCTATTCATTGTTGGTAGGGAAGCTGAGAGGTGCAGCCCTTTTGGGGGGCAGTGTGGTGGTTCTACAGGAGGCTAGGGGTGGAGTTGCCATATGATCCTGCAACACTGTTGCTAGGTATATACCTGGAGGAACTGAGTGTGGGGACACAAATGGACATTTGCACACTAGTGTCTATGACCTCAGTGTTTGTGATTTGCAATGGGTGGAGGCGGCCTAAGGTAAATCGTCTGAGGGATGGAAAGGGGAACTGCGGTGTATACATAAAATGGACTACTGAAGGAATGAAGTTTTGAGGCATGCAACTAGGTGAATGAATACGGAGGACAATATATTGAATGAAATGTCAGAAAGAAAAAGACAAATATCACACCTCACTAATATGGACTAACTGTAATATACAAACGCAAAGAATTGAAGTCGTCAGCATGAGTTATCAGGTTGGGGCCTGTTGTAATGCTTCCTAGATTGTAAGCTCTTGCAGTAGTCACATCTATTCCAGAGATGTAACTGTTACCTCTAAATTCTGAGATGTTGAGCTGTTCAGTGTCTGAACTTCGGGTATTTGTGTGATACCAGAGACTCAGATTTAAAGTTCTGAAGCTATGAAAATCAGCATTACCCCATACAGCAACTGTTACTAACTGATTCGACTTTCACTAAAGATATAAATGTAGTTGATCTGGATAGAACTAAAGTAAACCAGAATACAGGGTAAAGGATGATATTGTCTATATTTTAAAACTTCAACTTCTATGTGAGACCAAAGGAAGAGATGTTTATTTGGTGCAAAATTTATATTTTTGCTAGTGCACTATCTAATTTGACTTGTATGGTCAGTTTATTCAAACATCATAATTACATGGAATCTTGGATAGGGAGTGAGAGAATGTGGGTTTGTCCTGATGAATGTGCCCCAATATATCCCAGATTAATTTGGTCAGAGAATAAAAGAAGTATTTGCAAAGTCCCCTTGGGAGATTGGGGAGAAAGGAGGAAATATTAAACTTCCCTACCTGGGGAATTCCTGATATTCTCACAAGCACTGGGGACAACCAATTTAATAGATTGAGCCCTCTATCTTGGGGTTCAATCTTATGAAACTTATTCCTGCAAAAGAGAAGCTAAGCCTACTTATAATTATGCATAAGAGTCATCCCCAGAGAACCTCTTGTTGCTCAGATGTGGCCTCTCTCTAAGCCAACTCAGCAGATGAACTCCCTGTCCTCCCCCTCTACGTGACTCCCAGGGGTGTAAATCTCCCAGTATCGTGGGCTTGAGAAAGCCTTCTTGACCAAAAGGGGGAAGAGAGAAATGAGACAAAATAAAGTTTCAGTGGCTGAGAGATTTCACACAGACTTGAGAGGTTATCCTGGAGATTATTCTTATACACAATATAGTTATCCCTTTTTAGTTTATGGTGTTATGGAGTGGCCAGAAGGAAGTACCTGAAGTTGTTGAACTGCATTCTAGTCACCTTGATTTTTTAAGACAATTATATAATTATGTAACTTTTACAATATGACTGTGTGATTGTGAAAACCTTGTGGCTGATGCTTGCTTTATCCAGGGTATGGACAGATGAGTCAAAAATAAGGACAAAAATAAATAAATTATAGGGGGGAAGGATAAGGGGTAAAAAAAAAAAATTGAGTAGATTGAAATGCTAGTGGTCAATGAGAGGGAGGGTTAAGTGGTATGGGATGTATGTTTTTTTTTCTTTTTACTTATTTTTCTAGAGTGATGGAGGTATTCTAAAAATGATCATGGTGATGAATCAACTATGTGATGATATTGTGAGCCATTGATTGTATAATTTGCATGGATTGTATGGTGTGTGAAGATACCTCAATTAAAAAATAATAATAACCTAATCATGTGGCTGATATCATATATTCACTAGTGCCTCCCATGGTCAAGGGCAGGGGATTATGCAGTGTGTGCACTCTGTGGGGTGGGGAACTTGGGGCCATCTTAGAATTTTGTCTATGCAGGTCATTAGAAAGGGAAAAATATCTACCTATAGGGTTGTTATGAGGATTACATGAACTAGGGCATGTGAGGCCCTTACCACCTACAAGTACTTGAGAAACATCGGTTTCCCTGATCTCTTTGCTCCCACCTTTTACATTCCAAGTGCATAAAATGTCTTTTAGATTGAACAGATCTAAAATTGCTTTAATCAGGGAAACATGAGGCCTCACAAAAATTCCCACAAAGAGGACAGTGCTGGGCTGCCTGCTCTCTGACCATCAGCTTAAGTTTCACTGACTCACTTTTTCTCGGCAGGTGGGCATGAAGATTTTTCAAAAATGATTGATGAAGCTGAGCCCCTGGGCTACCCAGTTGTGGTGAAGAGCACACGAGGACACCGGGGTGAGTCTTGCTTCTCCTGGGCCTCCTGGGTTAAAAAGTCCATAAGGGTTTCAGCTCTGACCAGGCAAGACACTTAACAGACAGCAAAAGCATTGCTTGGAAAACAGAAAGATCTCACCACCGTCCCCTTCTTTCTGTCCCCACTGTCCTTGCATTCATCAGACCCTTATAATCTCTTCTTGGGACTATCACAGCAGCTTTCTGTCCTGATTCTTGACTCAGGTTTCCCTAACCTCACTGCCACTGCATCCTCTATTGTTTTTTTGGAGTATTTTTTCTAAGACATGGAATTGTTCTTGTCACTCTATTGATGAAAATCCCTCCCTAGACTCTATGTTGCCTGTTAGACAAAGTCCATAATCCTCATTATGGCTCTGAAGGCCCTGCATAAACATCTCCACCCTTCCTTTGCAGCCTTCTCTGGTCATGGTACCCACATGAACTCTCCATAATACAGCATTGTGGACAACTTCTCATTCACAAACAGACAGGTCTTTTCCTCTCTAAACCTTTGCTCTCTCCTCTTCCCTTGGGATGCCATCTTCCTCTCCCCACCTAGTGAACTTTTGCCCATCCTGGAAGGCAAGCTCAGATGTCATTTCTTTTCTGTTGCCACCTGTTCTAGTTTGCTAGCTGCTGGAATGCAACATACCAGAGATGGATTGGCTTTTAATAAAAGGGGATTTATTTTGTTAGTTCTTCAGAGGAAAGGCAGCTAACTTTCCACTGAGGTTCTTTCTTACGTGGAAGGCACAGGATGGTCTCTGCTGGTCTTCTCTCCAGGCCCCTGGGTTCCAACAACTTTCCCTGGGGTGATTTCTTTCTGTACCTCCAAAGGCCTGGGCTGAGCTGCGAGTGCCAAGATGAGATATGCTGAGCTGCTTGGGCTGTGCTAAATTGTGGTCTCTCATTTAAGCACCAGCCAGTTAAGTCAAGCGTCCTTCATTACAGCAGGCACACCTCCTAGCTGACTGCAGATATAAATCAGCAACAGATGAGGTTCATGTACCATTGGCTCATGTCTACAGCAACAGAACTAGGCACCTTCACCTGGCCAAGTTGACAACTGAATCTAACTACCACACCACCCCTGACCTCCCTTCCTCTCCTACAGACAAAATGAATTGCTCTTTCCCTTCTGTTTCCATAGGACTTTGTACATGTTTCCAGCATAATATTACATTACATTAAAGTTACATGTTTATGGGCCTGTTCCCCTTGCTCCCTGTTGGCTGCTCAAAGGTAGGGATCAGGTCTTATGCATCTCTGTCTCTTTAAGGCCAGTATCCTGCTCAGTTCCTGGTAGAGACTCATCAAATAGGACATAGACAATGGAAAGTGGTCCTCCGCAGTATATGAGCATAATGATATTCAGGTGGCATATTTAAGAGCTTAGGGCAGCTGGAGTGTGGGGAGGTAACTCTTAACAGTCTATAGTTTAGGGACTATGAAGCAGAAATGATTTAGATACAAGCACTGCTCTTAAGGAGCTCAAATGTATAGAGAGAGTAGAAACAGTTGCATTTAAGTGTGATGAGGGCTGCCATAGGTATGTCCATGGGCCTGTCTGAGCTAAAGGTAGGAGGGGTCCACACTGCCATGAGGCTTACATTGAATTGGAGGAAATAAGTGTTGGATTTAAACTTGAAGATATCAGTAGAGCAAACATACAGAGGCAGGCATAAGCAAAGCAATCCATGAGAGTGGAGGGCTCCTCTTGAGGAGTAAGAAAAATTAGTTTGGTGACCAGGTGGAGCTCTTGATGCTATTCAGATATGCTACACTGCTGAAACTCATTCAGATTTTCAACTAATATTTATTGAGTGCCTGCAGAAGATCAGACACTATTCTAGGCTCTGGAAATACAGAAGGGAGCAAAATAAAAATTCCTCTCCTCAAAGAACTTACGTTCTAGAAAAGGAAAACAATAAAAAAAAATATATACATAGTATTTTTAAAAGTTTTTAAAATTGAGATATGATTCACATAAAGTTCATCTTTTTTAATATGTACAATTCATTGGGTTTTAATATTTCACTATATTGTGTAATATCACCACTATCTAATTCCAGAACCTTTCCATCACCCCCAAAAGAAACCCCATAACTCTTAATAGTCAGTTCTAATTCCCCCCTCCCCCTATTCTTAAGCTACCACTAATCTGCTTTCTGTCTTTATGGGTTTGCCTTTTCAGGATATTTCATATAAATGGAATCATATAATACATAGGCTTTAGTGTCTGGCTTCTTTCCCTTAGCATAATGTTTTCAAGGGTCAGCCATATTATAGCATGTAACAGTTCTTCATTCCTTTTTATAACTGAATACTGTTATATTGTGTGGATAATCTAAATTTTGCTTATCTTTTCATGAGTTGATGGACATTTGGGTTTCTACTTTTTGAATATTATGAAGGATGCTGCTACAAACATTCATGTACAGTTTTTGTGTAAACATATGTTTTTCATTCTCTTGGGCATATACCTAGGAGTGGAGTTCCTAGGCCATATGGTAATTCCATGTTTAGCTTTTTGAGGTGCTGCCAAACTGTTTTCCACAGTGGCTGTACTATTTTACTATCCCACCAGCAATGTATGAGGGTTCTGACTTCTCTACGTCCCTATCAATATGCAATTTAAAATTTTCCTTTTTGTTTGCTTTAATTATAGTCATCCTAGTGGATGATATCTCATTGTTGTTTTGATTTGGATTTCCCTACAGACTGATGAAGTTGAGCATCTTTTTATGTGCTTATTGGTCATTTGCATATTTTCTTTGGCAAAGTGTCCATTCAAATTCTTTGCCCATTTTTAAATTGGGTTGTCATCTTATTGTTGGGTTTTAAGAGTTCTTTTATGTATTCTGGATACTAGTCCTTATCAGATAAGTGGTTTGAAAACATTTTCACCCATTTGTAGGTTATCTTTTCACTTTCTTGATAGTGTCCTTTGATGCACAAATGTTTTTAATTTTGATGATATCTAATTTATTCATTTTTTCTTTTGTTGCCTGTGCTTTTGGTATCATGTCTACAAAACCATTATCTAATCCACGGTCATGCAGATTTACACTGATGTTTCCTTCTAACAGTTTTATAGTTTGTTTTATATGCCATATGATGGGGTCACATTTCATTATTTTTCAATGTGTATATCCCTGTTATTGCAGCACCATTTGTTGAATTTTTGTTTGTTTGTTTGTTTTTTATTTTTGCTTGTTTGTTTGTTTTTTGGGAAGTACATGGACTGGGAATCAAACTCAGATTTCCCACATGGCAGGCGAGAATTCTACCATTGAACTTGCACACTCAGTTTTATAGTTTTAAATCTTACCTTTAGGTGTTTTGTTATATGTTCAATTTTTATAAATGGTATGTGGTAGAGGTCAAAATTCATTCATTTCTGTGGATACCCAGTTTCCCCAGAAGCATTTGCTGAAAGGACTATTGTTTCCCGACTGAATGATCTTGGCACCCTTGTAGAAGTATTTTTGAATTCTCAATTCTGTTCAATTATCTATGTGTTTGCCCTATGCCAGTACTACATTGTCTTGATTACTGATTTGGTAGTAAGATTTTAAATTGGGAAGTGTGAGTCCTACAACTTTGTTCTTCTTTTCCAAGTTTGTTTTGGTTATTCTGGGTCCCTTGCATTTCCAAATGAGTTTTAGATCAGCTTTTCATTTCTGAAAAAAAAAAAGGCGGTTGGATAAAGGGATAGTGTTGAATGTGTGAATCAGTTTAGGAGTACTGACAACTTAACAATATTAAATCTTCCAATCCATGAACGTAGCATATCTTTCTGCTTATGTAGATCTTTAATTTCTTTCAACAATATTTGATACTTTTCAGTGTACAAGACTTGCACTTCTTTGGTTAAATTCATTTATAGGTATTGTGTTCCTTTTGATGCTATTGTACGTAGACCTGTTTTCTTAATTTCATTTTCAGATTGTTCATTGCTAGTATAATACATAGTATCTTAGTGAGATAACAGATAGGAAGTAAATGAAGTTATAGCAGTTAAGTGATATTTTATGTCTAGTATTTGGAAATAAATCTAAATGAGGTAGTGGAGTAGCACAGGCTACCTTGAGAACGTTTATAACCTGACAAACATTTATTTTCCTCATCTGTAAAGTGGGATAAACATCCCTGCCCTTCATAGCAATAGTGTGAAGTATAAATGAAATAATTTTTTAAAAAAGTGTTTGGCACTTAGTAGAAAAACAACTAATCTTAGTGCCCTTCCCTGCTCCCTGCCACAAACCCCACCCCTCACTTTAACACTGTAGCTCTTTTATTACCTGCAATCTAAGCCCCATAATAGAACCTCTGGGTCAGAAACCAAGTCCCTGTCTCTACCCCTGTATCTTGGCTGCAGGTCCAGCTAATACTCAGGAGACTCCCAGAGCCAACAACTGCATCCCAGCCATCTGTTTCCAGATGCCAGATCTCTTACTGCCAAGCGGAAAACCATCTCATTGTCCTGTATTTGCTGAAAGCAATGATCAGACTAGGCATGTCCCATGTCAGATTTGCAGAACAAACCTATCAGGAATCCCATAGAAAGGCAGATGTTAAATAATTTCAAAAGCATAGATGATTCAAACAGAAAATAAGAAGGAATTTTGTCCCCAGAGATCAATAAAAGTATAGATGATTCCTTCAGGATTTAAGTGGGTAAAGCCAAATAATGCATTTCTTATATTTAAAAGGAGGAGGATCTGTCAGGAGGTTCACTCCTTTGAGCTGCTATGATAATTTGCCTAGATATCTTTTAAGGCCATATCATCATGTGTTGTAATCATTTGGGGTTGGAGTGGGGGGGGGGGGCATCTCTCTTTGCCTGAACTTGAAAGTCTTTAATGTTCAAATGCTTTTGGAATTAAATTGACTAGATCCTTAGGATTTTTTTTCTAATTTTAGGATTTTATTTTGCCCTCTTCTCTGAGTTTCTAGAGTATATTACTATTTCATTTTCCTCTTATGATTAGAATTTATTTATTTATTTATTTAAATTTATTTATTAATTTAAAAAATTTAACAACAAATGAACAAAAACATTAACATATGATCATTCTGTTCTACATATATAATCAGTAATTCACAATATCATCACATAGTTGCATATTCATCATTTCTTAGAACATTTGCATCAATTCAGAAAAAGAAATAAAAAGACAACAGAAAAAGAAATAAAATGAAAACAGAAAAAAAAAAGATTATACATACCAATACCCTTACCCCTCCCTTTCATTGATCACTAGCATTTCAAACTAAATATATTTTAACATTTGTTCCCCCTATTATTTATTTTTATTCCATATGTTCTACTCGTCTGTTGACAAGGTAGATAAAAGGAGCATCAGACACAAGGTTTTCACAATCACACAGTCACATTGTGAAAGCTATATCATTATTCAATCATCATCAAGAAACATGGCTACTGGAACACAGCTCTACATTTTCAGGCAGTTCCCTCCAGCCTCTCCATTACAACTTGACTAACAAGGTGATATCTACTTAATGCATAAGAATAACCTCCAGGATAACCTCTCGACTCTGTTGGGAATCTCTCAGCCATTGACACTTTGTCTTATTTCACTCTTCCCCCTTTTGGTCGAGAAGGTTTTGTCAATCCCTTGATGCTGAGTCTCAGCTCATTCTAGGATTTCTGTCCCACGTTGCCAGGAAGGTCCACACCCCTGGGAGTCATGTTCCATGTAGATGGGGGAGGGTGGTGAGTTTGCCTGTTGTGTTGGCTGGAGAGAGAGGCCACATCTGAGCAACAAAAGAGGCTCTCTTGGGGGTGACTCTTAGGCCTAATTTTAAGTAGGCTTGACCTATCCTTTGTGAGGTTACGTTTCATATGAACAAACCCCAAGACTGGGGGCTCAGCCTATTGCTTTGGTTGTCCCCACTGCTTGTGAGAATATCAAGAATTCTCCACTTGGGGAAGTTGAATTTTCTCCCTTTCGCACCATTCCCCCAAGGGGACTTTGCAAATACTTTTCCAGTCACTGATCGAATCACTCTGGAATTCATCTGGGCATCACTCTGGACAAACCAACAAAATCTCATGTCTTACCCAAGAACCAACAAAATCTCATGTCCTACCCAAGATGGAATGCATTACTATTTCATTTTGAAAAAAAGAGAAAAAACAGTGGTAGTGAGGGGAGGGAAGAGGGTCAACATTATTAAGATCTGTGGAAAACCAAGAGAAAATAAGATTCACTGGCACTTGTTAAGATGCAAGAGTCTAAAGTCAGACAAGTAGAAAGGCCGGCCCCAAATCAAGCACGTTTGGGAAAAAATTTGGATGATTGTATGGGACAGGAAGATAAGATGGCATAGACAGGGTTCAGAGGCTTCTTTAACTACTTTTCTTGATCTTGTTTTTCTTCTTAAAGGCAAAGCTGTTTTCCTTGCAAGAGATAAACATCACCTCTCAGACATCTGCCATCTGATTCGCCATGATGTTCCCTACCTGTTCCAGAAGTATGTGAAGGAATCACATGGAAAAGATATCCGGGTGGTGGTCGTAGGGGGCCAAGTGATAGGCTCCATGCTTCGCTGCTCCACAGATGGACGGATGCAAAGCAACTGCTCTCTCGGTACAGTATAAAAGCTGAGTCAATTTGACCATCACGAAGGCTGCCAGGGCTTCTCTTTAGGATGTTTGGACCTGTTCAGTGCACATGTGCCAGTCTCTACTGTTTCACCAGACCCTCTGCTAGACACCAGGATCACAGTTATGAATTAGGAACAAGATCAGTTCTGTAGCAAAAGCAGTCCAGGAGGGGGACAGATGGGTGTAAGGCCAGGGGTCAGGGCACTGAGGTTTGAACCCTATTCTGTAGGAGTGAAGACTTAACAGTCGGGTTTAAACAAGGGGTAGCACGAAGATCACTGTTTGAGAAAACTGACATCTGGGTAGAGTGTGGATTCAAGCCATAAGAGGAAGGTACGGAGATCGGTTTGGAAGCTGTTGCAACAGCTCAGATAAGAAATAATGAGAGTAGGGCAGGCCAAGGTGGCTCAGCAGGTAGAGTTCTCGCCTGCCATGCTGGAGACCCGGGTTCAATTCCTGGTGCCTGCCCATGCGAATAAAAAAAGAAATAATGAGAGTCTAAACAAAAGTACTGTCTGCTTTTACATTTCAATGGAAAGTTTTGGTTTTCTTTTATATATGAAGCAATTGGAAAGTTGCAGCTTAAGTTTTGGTTTAATGCATAACCATATGCCATTAACCTATTGATATGGGTTAGTATCTGGCATGTGCCAGGAGGTAGGCAAATTCTTGTCCCCACACAGAGGGCTAATGGTCAACCTCATTAGATGGATTGCTATGTTGGCGATATAAAAAAATACCTATTGGGGCAGGCCCAAGATGGCGGCTTAGTAAGGTACGCGCGTCTTAGTTCCTCCTCCAGAGCAACTACTAGGTGAACAGAAACAGTGCAGAACAGCTCCCAGGGCCACGGCAGGGAATGGACACACAGCATACCCCAGTCTGGACTGCCTAGACTGACTGCGAGACTCTGTTGCAGTTAGATCCCTGAGCGGCGCGCGATTCCCTGAGCAGCGGCAGCTGGCGGCCGGAGCTCCTCCTTCCCTCCTTCCCGGGCCGGCTGAGAGTCTCGGAGAGGCAAGTTTCCCAAGCTGCGGCGGCCAGTGCCCCTCTTTTGCGGGCGGCTTCCTGGACCGGCTACGAGTCTCGGATCAGAAGGCTACCCAAGCCGCGGTGGCCGGCAACCAGCGCCCCTCCCCCATGGGCGGCTTCCTGGTCCAGTGGCGAGTTCCCCAGGCTGCGGCAGCCGGCGACCGGTGCCCCTCCCCCGCAGGCGGCTTCCTGGTCCGGTGGTGAGTTCCCTGGGCCGCGGCTGCCGGCGACCGGCAACCCTCCAGGGAGAGGAGGGAATTTCCGACAGTGGCAGGGACTGGGTCCAACCAAACACCAATAGGGGCATTAATAAAGGAGACACAGGGTCCCCTCAACCCGCGGTGGCTGGCGCCCCCACCACGCGTGGCACCCCGGACCAACTGAGAGAATTGGATCGGAAATCCCCAGGCCGCGGAGAACGGTGACCGGGGGGGATCCCTTCCAAACACGTGAGACAAACGTGTGACACGAGCGCCACCTACTGGGCAGGATAAGAAAAACAAAACCCAGAGATTTCACAGAAAAATCTTTCAACCTGTTGGGTCCAATACCCAGGGAAATCCGACTAAATGCCCAGACGCCAGCAGAAGATAACGGATCACGCGCAGAAGATTGAAAATATGGCCCAGTCAAAGGAACAAACCAATAGTTCAAATGAGATACAGTAGCTGAGACAACTAATGCTGAATATACGAACAGAAATGGAAAACCTCTTCAATAACAAAATCGATAAATTGAGGGAGGACATGAAGAAGACATGGGCTGAACAAAAAAAGAAATAGAAAAACTGAAAAAACAAATCACAGAACTTATGGAAGTGAAGGATAAAGTAGAAAAGATGGAAAAAACAATGGATACCTACAATGATAGATTTAAAGAGACTGAAGATAGAATTAGTGATTTGGAGGATGGAACATCTGAATTCCAAAAAGAAACAGAAACTGTCGGGAAAAGAATGGAAAAATTTGAACAGGGTATCAGGGAACTCAAGGACAATATGAAGCGCACAAATATACGTGTTGTGGGTGTCCCAGAAAGAGAAGAGAAGGGAAAAGGAGGAGAAAAACTAATGGAAGAAATTATCACTGAAAATTTCCCAACTCTTATGAAAGACCCAAAATTACAGATCCAAGAAGTGCAGCGCACCCCAAAGAGATTAGACCCAAATAGGCGTTCTCCAAGACACTAACTAGTTAGAATGTCAGAGGTCAAAGCGAAAGAGAGGATCTTGAAAGCAGCAAGAGAAAAACAATCCATCACATACAAGGGAAACCCAATAAGACTATGTGTAGATTTCTCAGCAGAAACCATGGAAGCTAGAAGACAGTGGGATGATATATTTAAATTACTAAAAGAGAAAAACTGCCAACCAAGACTCCTATATCCAGCAAAATTGTCCTTCAAAAATGAGGGAGAAATTAAAACATTCTCAGACAGAAAGTCACTGAGAGAATTTGTGACCAAGAGACCAGCTCTGCAAGAAATACTAAAGGGAGCACTAGAGTCAGATACAAAAAGACAGAAGACAGAGACATGGAGAAGAGTGTAGAAAGAAGGAAAGTCAGATATGATATATATAATACAAAAGGCAAAATGGTAGAGGAAAATATTATCCAAACAGTAATAACACTAAATGTTAATGGACTGAATTCCCCAATCAAAAGACATAGATTGGCAGAATGGATTAAAAAACAGGATCCTTCCATATGCTGTCTACAGGAAACACATCTTAGACCCAAAGATAAACATAGGTTGAAAGTGAAAGGTTGGGAAAAGATATTTCATGCAAATAACAACCAGAAAAGAGCAGGAGTGCTATACTAATATCCAACAAATTAGACTTCAAATATAAAACAGTTAAAAGAGACAAAGAAGGACACTATATACTAATAAAAGGAACAATTAAACAAGAAGACATAACAATCATAAATATTTACACACCGAACCTGAATGCCCCAAAATACATGAGAAATACACTGCAAACACTGAAAAGGGAAATAGACTCATATACCATAATAGTTGGAGACTTCAATTCACCACTCTCATCAATGGACAGAACATCTAGACAGAGGATCAATAAAGAAATAAAGAATCTGAATATTACTATAAATGAGCTAGACTTAACAGACATTTATAGGACATTACATCCCACAACAGCAGGATACACCTTTTTCTCAAGTGCTCATGGATCATTCTCAAAGATAGACCATATGCTGGGTCACAAAGCAAGTCTTAAAAAATTTAAAAAGATTGAAATCATACACAACACTTTCTCAGATCATAAAGGAATGAAGTTGGAAATCAATAATAGGTGGAGTGCCAGAAAATTCACAAATACATGGAGGCTCAACAACACACTCTTAAACAACGAGTGGGTCAAAGAAGAAATTGCAAGAGAAATTAGTAAATACCTAGAGGCGAATGAAAATGAAAACACAACATATCAAAACTTATGGGACGCAGCAAAGGCAGTGCTAAGAGGGAAATTTATTGCCCTAAATGCCTATATCAGAAAAGAAGAAAAGGCAAAAATGCAGGAATTAACTGTCCACTTGGAAGAACTGGAGAAAGAACAGCAAACTAATCCCAAAGCAAGCAAAAGGAAAGAAATAACAAAGATCAGAGCAGAAATAAATGAAATTGAAAACATGAAAACAATAGAGAAAATCAATAAGGCCAGAAGTTGGTTCTATGAGAAAATCAATCAGATTGATGGGCCCTTATCAAGATTGACAAAAAGAAGAAGAGAGAGGATGCAAATAAATAAGATCAGAAATGGAAGAGGAGACATAACTACTGACCTCACAGAAATAAAGGAGGTAATAACAGGATACTATGAACAACTTTACGCTAATAAATACAACAATTTAGAGGAAATGGACCGGTTCCTGGAAAGACATGAACAACCAACTTTGACTCAAGAAGACATAGATGACATCAACAAACCAATCACAAGTAAAGAAATTGAATTAGTCATTCAAAAGCTTCCTAAAATGAAAAGTCCAGGACCAGACGGCTTCACATGTGAATTCTATCAAACATTCCAGAAAGAATTAGTACCAACTCTCCTCAAACTCTTCAAAAAAATCGAAACGGAGGGAAAGCTACCTAATTCATTCTATGAAGCCAATATCACCCTCATACCAAAACCAGGCAAAGATATTACAAAAAAAGAAAACTACAGACCAATCTCTCTAATGAATATAGATGCAAAAATCCTCAATAAAATTCTAGCAAATCATATCCAACAACACATTAAAAGAATTATACATCATGACCAAGTAGGATTCATCCCAGGTATGCAAGGATGGTTCAACATAAGAAAATCAATTAATGTAATACACCATATCAACAAATCAAAGCAGAAAAATCACATGATCATCTCAATTGATGCAGAGAAGGCATTTGACAAGATTCAACATCCTTTCCTGTTGAAAACACTTCAAAGGATAGGAATACAAGGGAACTTCCTTAAAATGATAGAGGGAATATATGAAAAACCCACAGCTAATATCATCCTCAATGGGGAAAAATTGAAAACTTTCCCCCTAAAGTCAGGAACAAGACAAGGATGTCCACTATCACCACTACTATTCAACATTGTGTTGGAGGTTCTAGCCAGAGCAATTAGACAAGAAAAAGAAATACAAGGCATCAAAATTGGAAAGGAAGAAGTAAAACTATCACTGTTTGCAGACGATATTATACTATACGTCGAAAACCTGGAAAAATCCACAACAAAACTACTAGAGCTAATAAATGAGTACAGCAAAGTAGCAGGTTACAAGATCAACATTCAAAAATCTGTAGCATTTCTATACACTAGTAATGAACAAGCTGGGGGGAAATCAAGAAACGAATCCCGTTTACAATTGCAACTAAAAGAATAAAATACCTAGGAATAAATTTAACTAAAGAGACAAAAAAACTATATAAAGAAAACTACAAAAAACTGTTAAAAGAAATCACAGAAGACCTAAATAGATGGAAGGGCATACCGTGTTCATGGATTGGAAGACTAAATATAGTTAAGATGTCAATCCTACCTAAATTGATTTACAGATTCAATGCAATACCAATCAAAATCCCAACAACTTATTTTTCAGAAATAGAAAAACCAATAAGCAAATTTATCTGGAAGGGCAGGGTGCCCCGAATTGCTAAAAACATCTTGAGGAAAAAAAACGAAGCTGGAGGTCTTGTGCTGCCGGACTTCAAGGCATATTATGAAGCCACAGTGGTCAAAACAGCATGGTATTGGCATAAAGATAGATATATCGACCAATGGAATCGAATAGAGTGCTCAGAGATTGACCCTCTCATCTATGGACATTTGATCTTTGATAAGGCAGTCAAGCCAACTCACCTGGGACAGAACAGTCTCTTCAATAAATGGTGCCTAGAGAACTGGATATCCATATGCAAAAGAATGAAAGAAGACCCATATCTCACACCCTATACAAAAGTTAACTCAAAATGGATCAAAGATCTAAACATTAGGTCTAAGACTATAAAACAGTTAGAGGAAAATGTAGGGAGATATCTTATGAATCTTACAATTGGAGGTGGTTTTATGGACCTTAAACCTAAAGCAAGAGCACTGAAGAAGGAAATAAATAAATGGGAGCTCCTCAAAATTAAACGCTTTTGTGCATCAATGAACTTCATCAAGAAAGTAGAAAGACAGCCTACACAATGGGAGACAATATTTGGAAATGACATATCAGATAAAGGTCTAGTATCCAGAATTTATAAAGAGATTGTTCAACTCAACAACAAAAAGACAGCCAACCCAATTACAAAATGGGAAAAAGACTTGAACAGACACCTATCAGAAGAGGAAATACAAATGGCCAAAAGGCACATGAAGAGGTGCTCAATGTCCCTGGCCATTAGAGAAATGCAAATCAAAACCACAATGAGATATCATCTCACACCCACCAGAATGTCCATTATCAACAAAACAGAAAATGACAAGTGCTGGAGAGGATGCGGAGAAGGAGGCACACTTATCCACTGTTGGTGGGAATGTCAAATGGTGCAACTACTGTGGAAGGCAGTTTGGCGGTTCCTCAAAAAGCTGAATACAGAATTGCCATACGACCCAGCAATACCATTGCTGGGAATCTACTCAAAGGACTTAAGGGCAAAGACACAAACGGACATTTGCACACCAATGTTTATAGCAGCGTTATTTACAATTGCAAAGAGATGGAAACAGCCAAAATGTCCATCAACAGACGAGTGGCTAAACAAACTGTGGTATATACATATGATGGAATATTATGCAGCTTTAAGACAGGATAAACTTATGAAGCATGTAATAACATGGATGGACCTAGAGAACATTATGCTCAGTGAGTGTAGCCAAAAACTAAAAGACAAATACTGTATGGTCCTACTGATGTGAACCGACATTCGAGAATAAACTTGGAATATGTCATTGGTAACAGAGTCCAGCAGGAGTTAGAAACAGGGTAAGATAATGGGTAATTGGAGCTGAAGGGATACAGACTCTGCAACAAGACTAGATACAAGAACTCAAAAATGGACAGCACAATAATACCTAATTGTAAAGTAATCATGTTAAAACACTGAATGAAGCTGCATCTGAGCTATAGGTTTTTTTTTTTTGTTACTATTATTATTACTTTTATTTTTTTCTCTATATTAACATTCTATATCTTTTTCTGTTGTGTTGCTAGTTCTTCTAAACCGATGCAAATGTACTAAGAAATGATGATCATGTATCTATGTGATGATGTTAAGAATTACTGATTGCATATGTAGAATGGTATGATTTCTAAATGTTGGGTTAATTTCTTTTTTTCCGTTAATTAATATAAAAACAAAAAGTAAAAAAAAAAAAAATACCTACTGTGAGGATTTCCTAAATCACCTTTAGAAGAGTTCACCAAGTCTAGCAACTAACAGAGATCTGACACTGATCTTATAGTCCTTCCGTTAGTGTTTCTTGAGCAGTGACATGAGCAGACTCTATGGTGGATGTTGGGAATGTAGAGATTAATGAGAGTCCTTGCCCTCAGGTAGCTTATGGTATATGTAGGAAGGAGAAGACATTTAACCAGATAATCGTAAGATACTGGGATGAAAGTGGTGTGACAGAGGCCAGTGCCAGGTCCAGGTTGACCCAGTGCTAAACC